>NW_027072045.1:16907188-19652188 GCF_038088225.1 Cyrtonyx montezumae | reverse complement strand
GGCTTGTTCCAAATACCAAGAGAGAAAGCGAGAAGAATAGAAGCGCACAGATGCCCCGACGAAGGGAGAACAGCTCTGCTCCCATTGTTGCGGAGTTAAACAGTGGAAGGGAGGGTTAACCTAATCCATCAAATTGTCTGGAAATTGTGAAGAAAATTCAAAAACCATATGGTCTCCAAGCGCTCGCCTTCTCTGTGCTGCGGAGGGGCACGCTTGTTTCAGCATGGCGAACCGCAGGAGGCTGTATATGCTCCATTGTCGCTTGTCACTTCAGAGAAGAGGGCTCATTTGTCCCCAGTTTTCATGCTTTACGCTAAAAATTACAACCCCATCCATTCTCAAAGAGGAGAAAGATTTATTTAGCCTCAGAGAAACTGGACCGAAAAAAAAAAAAAAAGACAACCAACAAACCCAGCCCGCAAAGCAGCCCCGTGCTATCCGGGCACTGCTCCGCGGAGCTGTGCCACTGTACACCAGATTTGTCTTTCTCACATAAATTTTGCGAAGAATAGGGAGAAACGCACGATGCGAGCCTGCAAAGGAGGGTCACGCTGCCGAAAGGGGAGACGCATTCATAAGGCTTGGTTTTGGAGGAGGGGAAATAAATAAATTAGTGAAGAGAAAGGAAAATAAATTAATTTAAAAAAAAAAAAGAAGAAGAAGAAGGGAAAAAGGAAGGGGAAAAATAAAAAAAAAAGATGAAGAAAAAAAAAAGAGAGAGAGAAAAAAAGGAGGGGGGAGGAGGGGTGCAGGGCCCATTTCCCATCCCGCGCCCCGCAGCCGCACAGCTTCAGGCCGGCAGCAGACGGCTCCCCCCGGCCGCACATCCTTTGTCCCAGCGGGTGGGGGACAGCCCCTTCCTCTCCCGTTTTCCCCCATCCTCCCCCCCCTGCTTCGGCCGTCGGGGGGGTGCTGGGGTGCGCGGTGCTCAGCCCCGCGGAGGGGACGGGGGGCACCGCCCGCCTCGGGGAGAAGAGGAAGAAAAAGGAATACGGTCCCAAAGTGTGGAAGTTCTCTCTCAGGTGCTCCTTCTCCGCAGGTGCTGCGGCTCCAGGAACTTGAAATGCGAACGGGGTGGGGGGTCCTGGGGCTCAGCTCGCAAAGAAGGACGTCGGAAGTGTATTAAAATGGTAAAGATTTTATTGTATCGGAAAAAAAAAAAAAGAAAAAAAAAAGAAAAAGAGCTATCTGTACAATTCTAAGAGACGGTAAATAAAGCGACGCTGTCCCTATCGGAACTTAAATAGCAGGCCTTTCAGGTTGGTACAGTTCAAACAAAAGGGGGGGAAAAAAAGGAAAAAAAACAGGTCTTAAATCTGTACATTTTATTTTAATTTATAGCGTAATATTTAAATGTATTGATCTCGGGGTTCGCCCTTTTCATTTCCGGAGCATGCAAAAATTCTAAAAAGAGTAAAAAATAATTCCAGGATTTTTTTAATTATTATTTTCTTATTTTTTTCTTTTTTTTTTTTTTTTGTTTTGCTTTGATTCGTTTTGTTTCTAACCACCTTCATATAAAAAATACGAAAGGCAGCTTCTTAACAAAAGCGCAGCGATAGCAGAAAAAGAAAACGGTAAAAATAGCCTTTAATCGGTAAAACGAGGCAGAAATAGCATGGGAGAAAAATCTCTATGCGCTAGGAAAAAAAAAAAAAAAAGAAAGAAAGAAAGAAAAAGGAAGGATATATTGTTTAACTTGCATTATAACCCATCCCCAAGTTCCCAAAATTGCGAAGGGGAAAAAAAGTGTTGTTTTTTTTTTTTTTTTAAGGAAAAGAAAAAAAGAAAATTAGCTCGTGCACATTTGAGACATGCAAGGAAGGAAAAGCCGCGGATTTCGTGCGGTCGCCGGGTTAGGGATCACCCGAATTTTCCCTAACGTGGATCATTCCGGAGCCCGGAACTCGGCTTGGCGCCGGGTTATGGGCAAAAGAATCACCATGGTTAGCTAGTATCGAAAGAAATAATAACCGAAACCTCAAAAAGAAGGGGGAAGGAGGAAAAAGAAATCCAATATATACGTTTAAATATTTATACAGAAGCCGTCCGTAATTGCACCATTCCAAAGATGTACGGGCGGAGGGATATGCCGACTCTGCGCCCTGCGGGCTTTGCGGTGTGGGTGAGCGCTGCCGCTTATTGCTGTGACCGAGGAGAGAAGCGGCCCGGCCCGGGGCCGGGGGTACCGGGTTGGAGCTCTCGATTTGCCGTGGGTGTGTGTAGGGGGAGAGCGGGGCGATGGGCCGGGGGTGGGGGGTTGGGGGGGCAGGGGGGGAGGAGGCCCGCCGGCCGCCCCTCAGTCATCCACGTCGATCTCCACGTCCTCCTCGTCCTCGTCCTCCTCCTCCTCGCTGTCCCGGCGGCTGCGGGGCCGCTCCGTGGGGGGCGATGCGGGGCGGGGCGGCGGCGGGGCGCCGGGCTCCCGGGTTGCGGGGGGGGGCGGCGGGGAGCCGGGCCGCGCTTTGCCCCGGCCCTCGGCGCTGGGCTCCAGCTCGGCCAAGGCCACGATGTCCACGGCGGGGTTGGGGCCCAGCTTCTTGGCCGACTCCACGTCGGCCTTCATCTCCTCCAGGTCGCGTTTGAGCTTGGCGCGGCGGTTCTGGAACCAGGTGATGACCTGGGCGTTGGTGAGCCCCAGCTGCTGGGCGATCTGGTCCCGGTCCGCCGGCGACAGGTATTTTTGGTAGAGGAAACGCTTCTCCAGCTCGTAGATCTGATGGTTGGTGAAGGCCGTCCGAGACTTCCGACGCTTCTTCGGCGTCTGCCGCTGCCCGAAGATCGTCATCCCGTCCCTTCCTGCCGACGAGCCGTCACATTGCCACCTCGCCCCGAACAACCCCCCACCCCCCCCTCCCTCCCCGGCCTTCCCGGATCCCCCCTCTCCTCTCCGCGCGCCCTCGGGTGCGCTCACCGCCGCCCCCCGACGGGACCCCCGCACCCCCTTCCCCGCCTTACCTTCGGCCGCCTGCAGCACGCTGACTTCCAGCCCCTTGAAGGTTTTGCTGGCCAGCTCCTCCAGGGCGCACAGAGGCGACGTCTGCGAGAGCAGCGCCCGGCCCGACAGCGGCAGCCCGGCCGCGGGGTGCTTCTCGGCGGCGGACAGCAGGTGGGCCGTCCCGCACAGCGCGTAACTCCTCCGCACCGATGGCTTGTTGAGGATGTCCTCGATGCTGAAAGGGGTGAGAGGTTTGTTGGAGTTAGCCGGAGGAGGGAGGTGATCCAAAGGGCTCCTCCGTCGTTCTTCCCCCGAGGAAGGCTTGGCTTCTTCTTTGGAAGTCATGGTGGGGCCGGGCGGCGCGGGGCTGCCTTCCCCACCCGCTCCGGGGATGCGCTGCCGCGGGGAGAAGAGCTCAGGGAGGCGGCGAGCAAAAGTTGAAGCGCAGCTCCGGGTCCGGCCGCGGCCACGTCGGGTTGGGGGTGGGGGGGGGGAAAGCCGAGGGGAGCGGAGAGCCGAGCGACCGTCGGTCCCGCGCCGGAGGTGGTCGCGCCGCGCCTCTGTCCCGGGGCTTCGGGAGCGGATTTTTTCCCCTCTCTCTCTCTCTCTCTCTCTCTTCACTCTCTCTCTTCTCTCTCTCTCTCCCTCCTCTCTCTCTTCCTCTTTCCAGCTGCTATTTTAAGAAACACCCCAAACCGCTGCACTTTCTCTGCCTTCTCCCCCCCCCCCAAAAAAAAAAAAAGAGAAGATCTCCCCTTCAACCCGGCACGTAAGCAAAAATTAAAAAATAAAAATGAAAAAAGATACACATAAATGTATAAAAAAAGAAGACTTAGAAGAGGGGCAGAGCAGCCCTCGCACCGAGCCTTCGGACCAGGGGGAAAGAGGCGAGAAGAGACGGGGTAATTGACTATTGCTAACAAGTTATTGTTGATTGGGAGGTAATCAATTATCTTCAATGACACTTTTCGCCCTCTCTCTCTCTCGCTCGCTCTCTCCCGCTCTGTCCAATGCAGGCTTTTGCAAGTTCGGAGACCCATTAATTAGGAGGCGGTATGGAGGTGGAGCCCGGTTGAATTATAATGCTGAATGCACTTGTCATATTCGGGCCCTGCTATTTGTTAGGACATATATATTTTTAAATTACATTACAAAGCAGCCTTTATTGCATCGGGGTAATACGGTAGAGTGAATAATAATCATAACAAAATAAAAATACGGCGGCATCTTTCTAAAAATTATTTTATTTACTGTTATTATTTTTTTAATAGAGGGTTTTTTTTTCTTTTTTTTTTCTTTTTTTCCTTTTTCTATTTCTTCCTCCTCTAAATTTTCGGCTTCTGCTTTATGTCAAACGCTTCTCTCCGGCTCAACCCGGAGCCCTTTTGCTGTTTTAATGAGGGGAAGAAGGGGAGAACGTGTCTCCAGGTAAGGCAGACCTTTCCTTTCCAATAAAACCCGGACGCTTCCGCCGCATTTGTCGTGCTCCTGTTTCCCGGCGCCCCACACCGCAGCGGGCACGGGGCTGAAGGCGGGCTCGGACCCTCCCTGGAAGTTGCTGCGTGTGGGGCTGAGGTTTACGGGCTCCCGTGGGTCGGCCTTATAATTTGTTACTGGGCCAGGAGACAAAGCACGGGGACCGAGGCGGGACGGCCGGCCCGTGGTGTGTGTGTGCGGGGGGGGTGTCCCGCAGTTCTCCCCGCACACAGCCCGAGGCTCGACGGGGGGGTCCGGGCGCTGCAAGAGAAGATCCCAACGCCGTCTCCGGCCCCAGATTTCCCTCCTCACCTCGGCTGGCGGCTCCCAGGCCGCTGTAAGGTACCAAACAAGCACAAAAGAAGCAAATGGCTTCTCTCCTTAAAGCGCCCTCTTCCCATTTTTTATAGCTCTCTGGGAGTCTCTTTATGCAGTGACCTATTTTTAAAGGCCTATATTGGGTTATTCATCATATCAAATACTGCGAGGAGCTGGGGGGGAGCCGGTCGGGGGGGGAGCGAATTACACTGATTCTAAATCGCCGGGCTTCTTTGCTTTGCTAGGTGGATTATTTGCTTCGCTTTGCTTGGGTTTTATGAAGTGATTTAAACATATTTTAACCAATTAGAGACTTTCCTCCTCTCCCTTGTGTCCCCTCGCATTATTTTCCAGCGTGGCGTTTTATGTCAGGATCCGGGTTTTATTGAGAACTCAGCCGGGGGTGCTGGTGTTATAATTACAGAAACAAGATTTTATTTAATTTATTTCATTTTTTAAGGATGGGGAAAAAAAAAAAAGAAAAGAAAGGAAAGGAAAAAAAAAACACCAACAACAAAAAACCCCAGGGCAGGGGAGAAACTGCGCTGGTGACTGCGAAGAGATGCAAAGATTCTGGGTTCTCCTGCAGTGCCCACTGTCCGCATCTCCCCTTCTCTGCCCGAGTTGGGGGAAGAAATTTAAGTGTTCCCCACTTCTTTTTTTTTTTTTTTTTTTTTTTGTTATTGTTATTACTCCAACGGAATCAAAACGGGTGGAGCCCGGGGGGGCTAGCGGCAGCCTCAGGGTAGGCTCATGGAGCTGGGGGGGTCCTTGTTCGTTTGCTTGTCTCTGGTAGGAGGTGGCAGGGCTCGCGCGTTGTGCGAGGAGCTCAGTTCAGCTCAGGCCTCGCTCCTGCCCTTCTCCTCGACCCCCTTCCCTCCCCCCAAAATATCACACAGCTGGGAATGGGACGTCTGGGAAGGGGACCGATGCCAACACTCTCTCGGCGGGGTCCGACCGACCCCTACCCGCTGTGCTCTCGGCTGCAGCCCCTTTGGTGGCGTCGGCTCGTCCTCTGAACTCCCTCTGCCATCTCCGCAGATCGCTCTCTCAAATCCGTACATAGACCCCGTATCTGCCCTCCAGGGGTGGCCAAAAACGAGGGGACGGACAAGTAGAGTCGCCCGTACCCTGGCTTAGCGGAACAGCTCAGCAACACCTTTCTGCACTTAAATTTATTTTAGTTTAGTTTAGCAGTCCGGTTGACAACCAGCCCCGAATTATAGACCGACTGCAGCCCACAGCCGGCTCCATCGCATCTCCTCTCCTTCCGCGATCAGCCCGGGGTGGATCCTGCCGCCAGCTCCAAACTTCTCATCCCCCGGGCGTTCCTCCTGCCCGCCCCGACGGCGGCTCTTCTCTCCTCGTTTTGGGGTCGTTCACTGGGTGAATTTCACACCCCCGCCCCGATTTTGCCAAGGAGGAACTCGGCAACAAACTCCTCCTGGAAAAGTTTGGGGCAGAAAGGGGAGCGGGGCTGGGGGCTCCGAGGGGGTCTCCGGAGCCGTCTGGGGAGCGCCTCGCCGGGACTTTGCCTTTCTCCGGGGCAGAAATGCGAGGGCAGCAGCGGCCTTTCCGTGGAGCAGACAACCCCAAACTCCCGGGGGACGCACGGAACCCTTTCCGCCTCCGGGTGGGCACTTTTGGAGGCTCACCCACCGCCGCCCCCAGCGCCGGGTTTTGGGGTAGCAGCGAGGTACACTCCACCCCCCCCCCCGCCCCAGCTCTTTTCCCCCAGGAGCATTGCACGGAGCGGCTCTGCAGGGCTGCTCGGCTTTGGCTGCGCTCGGCCCTCTTTTGTCCAGGAAAATGTCACAGCTCTAGAATTAAAGCGGGCGGCATAAATCATTCAAGTGTTGATCACCAAAGTAACTGCGTACAAATGACACCTCCTTTCCCGACATAGCTGAGCCGTGCACGGCTCCCAGTTATGTCTGCCCACTTTGAGTGCCGGAAACACGTTGCTCCCTGTTAGCAGCGCGGGGAGAAGCAGCTCCGTGCCCTCGGGCTGACAGCGGGAGCGGCGTCCCAGCGCAGCATCCCGCACGGGGCCGGGCTGGAGAGCAGGGAATCGGGCAAACAACCAGCGGGGGAGTGTCTCGAAGCCCCCTCCCCTACTTCTGGGGCTGCGAGTCCAGAAGAGGAGAGAACGCTGCTTCGCCTTCGTTCCCCTCGGAAAACAACCCCCCCGAGGTGCGCACCCGCCGGGCCCCTCCTCTGCTGAGGAGGGGGTGCGGGGGTCCCGGGGTGCCCTGTGAAGCTGTGAAAAAGCGTCTCGGAGCAGCCAATCTCCGCAGGTCGTTTCGTAGCTGTCGCCCGCTCTTTCCTCGCAAACCCTTTCCCTTGTGGGGGGAAAAAACTTCGCTGCACCAAAAATAAATGTGATCCGAGAGCCCGCAGCCGCCCGGGGAGCTGAGGCCAAGGGGCAGCGCGCCCGGCCCGGCCCGGCTGCAGCTCGCACGGCCCTGCCCGGCCCCGGGAAACGGAGAACTCCGCGCTCCCCCAGGGGTCGGGATGCAGGACACGGGCGGAGGTGCGGGGTGTGGGCTCGAGCACACTCGGAGGCGAAGAAACCCTCTGCCCGAGAGCCACCGCCCAAAGCGGAGCAGCGGGGAGCAGCTCTGTTGTTTCGTTTGCAAACCGACTGCCGGGGCGAAGCAGCGGCGTCGGGGCGGGAGGAGCTGCGGGGTGCGGGCACCCCCCCGCCCGCCTATGGATCCAATTTGTTTTTGAAGCCCGGGGGGGAGCTGGGCACGGCCGTCCTGTGTATTTGGGCAAGCATCGGTGCCTCTGCAAGCGAGGGTGCTCCCGGGCAGGGTGCCTGGGGCCTTGGACAAAGAAAAACAGGAGACCCCGGCTCCAGCAAACCAGTTCTAAACACAAAGCTAACGCAGCTCCCGAGGTCCGACCACCTCCTCACTCTGCGTGGGGTCGGGGGGTTTCCTAACCTCAAATACTGGGGATCAGCGCGGACCCCGCAGCAAGGGACCCACTCGGGAGGATCAGAACTCCCGGGGCTGAGCCCTGCGGGAAGAAGCGAGCCCTGCCCTCCCCCCCGGCATTGGACACAGGCTCTCACGGGGCCGGCGAGCAGCGGGAGAGGGCCCTCCTGCAGCCACAGCAAGGGAGACCCGAGGGGAGCAGCCCGGTGCGTTTTTATTCTTTTGAATTCCGGTGTTTTCATTTTCAGCCCCAGCAATCCAGTCGGACGTGGGCTCCCGGGAAGAACAGCCGCGACGTGCCCGTCCAGGGCCTGGCAAGGCGAGAACTTGATGTATTTTATTTTTAAGTACTTCGATGGGTGCACTCATCACTTCTCCATCCCGGGATAGAGAGCAGACGGGACCGATTCCCCTGGACGAGGACTGCACAGGGGTCCCTCTGTTCTGCGATGTGGACAAAACTTTGTTGGACAGGGGACGCAGCGACACGGGGCTGTGGCAGCCGAACCACCCTGGCTCCTCCGAGAGCTGCAATATCTCCTCCGCTCCCGGCACACGTGAATAATTCACCGGGCTGCCAAATCTAAGTAACGTGTGTGGCAGCTCTGAAGGAGGCGAAGGCTCATTTTTGGGGGGCAGGAGGAGGTGTGGGGAATCAATTGAAACTTAATATAGGGCGTGGGGGGGAGAATGGCGGAAATAAGGCAGGCAACTTCTTCTAATAACAACTCGCTGTTAATAATTCAGGAGCAGTCATTGGATTATAGCGCAATATCCGAAGTATGCGGTGTCGGCACAGTGCGGGTGGATAATGTAATCGGAGCTCATTTCGGCTTCCAATAAATTACAGCAGCAAAAGTTTCCTGTTAAAGCAGTTATTTGTATTTCTTTTTTGAAGGTGATCCCCCTCCCTCCTCCTCTTCCAACAACTGCAGTGAGGAAATTAATTAAAAACTAATATTCCCACCCCTTGCAAAAGCAGTACTGAGATATGGAGCGGGAGGGACTGACAGAGTTTGGCCGTCATCTCTTTCAACTTTGTGTGCTGCCAGGCTGCCCCCCCCACCCTCCTCTCCTCTCACTTCTTTTTGTGCTGTTTCTCCATCCGTTCTTTTCCACATCCTGCCCACCATAGGACCTCTACAAGAGCAGGCACGAGCACCTCAGTGAGGGATTTCCAGCCCGTGGACCCCCCCCACCCTTTACCCCCCTATCTCCCTTGGGTCACTGATGGGACACGATGGGAACAACTCCCAGGGACAGTCCTATCACACCTACGTAGTTCAAGACACAGACAGTGCTGGAGTGATAGGTTGGCTGTGCCATGCCCAGTTGTGCTACCCTTCCACCTGCCAGGGGAGCAAGCATGGACCAGATTTGAGCCCCCAGGGATTTCTTGGGGCAGAATTCAACTCTTCCCCCAGTGATAAAATGATAGTAGGAATTAAAATGTGACTCTTACTAAAATCAGTCCCATTACTATCTTGTCCCTCTGTCTTACTGTCCTTGTCCCTCTGGGGTCCTGGAAAGAGAGGGTAGCAGTGGGTGGCAGGGTCAAACAGCGCTTCACATGTCCTTGAAATCACATATGGGGTGAGTTTTCAAGACCTCAGATGGCAGCTGTTCCTCCCCTTCCAAACTGCAGCAACGTGCAGCACCTCTCCCTGCTCCCTAGCCCAGCTTTCCTCTTTTCACCCCCATTTTTCTCACCAGCTCTTAGTCTTGCACACAGTGGGTTCCCAAGCCTCTCCCAGCCCATGCTGCTCTCAGATTATGGCATACCTGTACTGACACAGTTGTGGGGCTGGGCTGTCTCCTGGCTTGGGCACTGCACCCTGGCATGATGGGGAAAGAGAGGAGCTCCCTGCAGGAGGTTGGGGGAAAAAAATCTCTATGTGACAAACCTCTACTTGACATTTCTCTAATCCCTGTTCAGAAAACGACTTGAACTCTGAACTCTGAGGATTAATATCACTGTGGAAGTGTCCCATCTTCAGCATTTCCACCTCTGAGCATCCCAGGGCCAGGCCATTTCCCTCCCTGCTTTACTCAGTTCATGGCACCCTGTGCACTGAGTTCCCACGTTGCCCTGCCTGCACCTGGGGCTCTTTTCCAGCTGATGTACGATCATTGCAGTGCTGGCACTTCACTGCCTGGGATTTTTCTTTTCTTTTTTTTTTCTTTTCCTGGGCACACAGTAAAGCATGTGTAGTGAACAGCCTCGAGATCTCTCCCATTTTTCTGTTTGAAATCTCCTCAGGGTCTACTTAGTTCTGCTGCTTTTTACAGGTGCGGAAAGAAACTCTTCACCGATGCCAAATCTGCAGCGACACGTGGGGCCAGATCCTGCCTGGATACGACCAAAAGCAGTCAAAACCCCACATCTGCAGCTGTTGGTGGTGTAGCTTAACCAGGACCCACAAGTGTCCTCAGTTAGAACTAACGAGGGGCGGGCAAGGCCCGGAAGGGGGAGGTTTTAAAAGCAGAAATAACGTCGTTTGGAGGATGTGTGAAGAGTATGGATGGTGTGGGTATTGCTTGTGTCCTTGCTCAGCCTAGGATGGCTGCAGTGTGTGTGTGCGGGGGGGGAGGGGGGTCCGGAGCGGTGCGGAGGTGAGCAGAGCCCGTCGGGGCGGGGAAGCAGCCGCTAGAGGGAGGAAGGGGAACGCCGAGGGATCGGGGCCGGCCCGGTGTGAGTGCCCCTGTCCGTCTGCGTTCGGGCTGTCCTAGCCCGTGGGGTGGTTTTCCACAAGCTTCCCCCCTCCCGCACCTAAATCCTGCTTTTTTTTCAGGTCAGCAAACAGCGTACCTGCTCCTGCGGCTTCTTTTAGTTCCAGCTCAGAGCAGTGTTAAAGGTCTCCAGTGCCCTGCTAACCTATTGCCAAAATCCCTTATTGCAGCTCAAGTGAGCGTCCGTGAGTTCTTGTGCAGAGCAGAAAAGTGACTTCAATTTCCGAAGGTTAAACGTTTGGCAGCTGGTCGTGTGAGATACAAACCACAGCTGATACGGATTTTCTTTAAAGCCTATAACAGACCCTTAAATGTTGACCTCATTCTACGTGGGGAGGCTGGGAGGGGCGATGCTGAACAGCAGGGGCAGCAGTGCCCATCTACCCGAGCTGTGGGGAGCCCTGGGGCCACTCTCTCTGTGGTCTTTGCCCTTTTGCCCCGTACATGCCCGTGATCCACAGCTCAGCATGGCAGAGCTGGGCATGTTGTGCTGCAGGAACACGACCTTTTGCTCTGAAGATGGTCAGAGCTTTGTGCTGGCAGCAAAACGGCATACCCGGTACAAATAGAATCATTCTGATAATAAATCACTATCCATAATAAGAAGGCATCGTTAATAATAAGTCATCCGGGGGCCTCCTGAGACCGGTGTACAACTTACTGCAAAAATAGATAGGAAACATGGTGTGATCATTACAACGAAGACAACAAATAAAAGGGAAAATGACTTTTATAGGCGTTTAGCTCTTCTCTCCTTTCCCCCAGCTTCCAGCCGGTTCTGCTATCTGCCTGTACCCGTGTGGCTATGATTTAAGTTTAGGCACAAGCACACTGAGCAGTGCAGATGCTGAGCCCTGGGTTCCAGCACCTGGGAGCTGGGCAGCTATTCTTCCTCCTCCTTTCTCCCGCCTCCTGCTCACAGCATGATCCCTTTGCTATCCCTATTTCCACAAAGGTCCTGGATGCAGGCGGGCGCTCCCTGCCTATGATGTACAGGAGCCAGCTGAGGCCTTGCCCATAAATGTCTGCTCTTTCTGTACCTCTTCAACTGGCACGATTTGTTGCCCGCTCGCGTGGCTTTGTTCCCATTCAGCTGATGGGGTGACAGTCATCAGTCCCCTAATAGGGCTTTGGGAACCTCAGGAATGGATGTTTGCATCGAGAACTCTCCAGGCTCAAGAATATTTTTGTGCACGTTTGTTCAAAACCAAATTTGCAGGTCTTGTGCTGTTCCATCAGCACTGCTGTCCTGCAGCACGGGGGATAGAGGTTAGGGCTGTTAAGATCCTTCTCGCTTTCTCCTCTTGTTTGCATTTGCCAGGCAAACAATAGCAGATGTTATATAGTCAGTTCAGTTCGCTACTAGTCCCATTATGTTCTATTTATGTTTCACTTTATTGGCTTTTTTTTTTTTATTTTCCTATTATTGTTTCACTCTGGGGGAGGCAGAAGATATAATATATTCATCTTTATTATACAAAATCTGTGTGAAGCATTTAATAAAATGCTGTTTCCACACAGCTAGGAATATTACTGTTAGCTATTCTTAAGTTAATGCTCCTATTAAAAAATGTTTGATGGCTGCAGTGACTGGAACTGGTGTGGACAGAAAGCGCACACACCACTCCATAAGGCACTGGTGGCAATCTAGAGACTTCCTGATGCCTCGTGGAAAACTTCTGGTTGGACAGATTTTTGCTTGCTTCGCATATTTCTAGTGCTATTTCCATTATTAGTGGTAATCAGATGGAGAACTTTTGCTTTTTCTTCCCCTCCCCTCCCCAGAGTCCTCTGGGCAGAGGGAGAGAGCTGATATTTTTCTGTTTTACAGTCCTGGATGGATTGTCCTTGTTGCAGAGGGTGGGTACCTCTTGGTGCAGATGTCAGTTCTGCACCCACGTGTGGCTTTCCTACCCTGAGAGGAACCCTTGAAGATGAGCAGATGCTTATGGACAAGCCACCCTGGGTGAGTGACAAGGATAAAGCAGGCCTGATTTTCAGCCTGCTCTTCTGCTTTTTGGTTGTGTGGCATTGACAGCCCTGAAATAGAGAGACGTTTCCTGCTGGGACCCGTGATTTCAGTGATTTTCCCAAATCCCTCAGTCTCCTGAAGCCATTAAGCAAAATTGCTTTCTTCCTCATGACCTCTCATTGCAGTTCCTGATATGATGCTCTGCGCTGCTGTAACAAGCAACCCCTGAGACTGCATTCCTAGGGGTACCTCCCAAACTGAGGGGTCTGCTGAGAGATTGGTCCTGTGGAGCTTCAGCCTTGTAGGTTCCCCAACACAGGGGATATGGTGGCATGGGGAAATGTTACCTCTGTCAGTCTGATTTTCCTTCTCTCTTAATATAAATCTGTGTCCCAGAAAAAAAAAAAACAGAGTTGTATTTCAAGTACTCCTTGTTGCTGATGGGGAAGCTATGCAGGGAGCTGATCTGGGTCACCAAAAGGCAGCAATGCCTGTGCAGCCTGGGGAGATGTGCATGGAGGTTGTGATGCTGGCATTCTATGCTTGAAACAGGATCTGAAAGAGTCAGCAGAACCCATGGGTGTATCCGGCCCTACATGCCATGAGGATAAATCAGCTTTATTGGCAAACACAGCACCTATCCAACAGGTGAGTGGTTATGTCCATCACTTTGGCTGGTGGACCTGAGGAACAGGGAGGGAATGGTGCTTTTCCAACTCTTGGGCTCTTTCCCTCACTCTTGGTCATACTGAAGACTGTTCTGGAAGAAACTCCTCCTGGCTGTAAGCTCTCAGCTTGGCTTCCCATAACCAGCACTGGATCATGCATCTCCATCACCCAACTACCTACACCCCAGACACCACTTTGCCAAATTAACCTAGCTTAGACACCTCCATAGCCTCACATCCTCTTCCGTCAGCCCCAGAGCTCCAAAGAAACAAGTGACCACCGGTGTCACATCCTCTCAGAGCTGCCCTCCTCTCTGTGTCAGCCCCTTTGTCTTCCCCTCCTTGCACTAGTCCATCGGAGGAGGCTGCAGCAGGGCGTTTGCTGGCTGCCTCCATGCCTCCCACATCCCGTTTCCCTGGTTTCACATGGCAGCGGCCCACGTTTGCCTGCACGGAGCCTTCCTCTGGTTGCTGGCAGCCACGCTTCCAAGCCCAGCTTGCCGTGTTCCCCAGGGTGGCGGGATTGATTGGCTCCAGCCGGAATGGGCATGGTTCTCCGCTGCTTGGACCGAAATGCAACCATCTGTTACACCTCTAGTTAAAAGTACATAAAGTTGAGCATTTGTGTGTAGACAATACCACCCCTGATACGCTTTCCACCGCACATCCCTCTCTCGCTTTGGCAGAATCTTGCACTGCGATGGGCCCAGTACAGAACAACCAGCACTTCAGCTCTGCTGGAATGAAGTGGAGTGGATGTAAATCAGCTCTTCTTGCTTTGCTGCAGCCACCTGCCCTCAGTCCTGCATTGTGCCATGCCCCTTGCTGGGGATGGAGCCTTCCCTGTGCTGGCACCCATTGTGCCAGTGGAACCAGGTGAGTGATCCCGTTGGGCAAAGGCACTGAGGATAAAAGGGTGGAGATGAGATGGGAAAATGAGATTAACACAGGAGCTCAGCCAGTGTGCAGCTGTATGGCCTGTCGATGTACAGCTGTATGGCCTATGAAGCCCTGCACCTGTGGAGAGCTGGAGCTTCCCTGCTTGCTGCTGCCATCTTGTCCCCATACTGTGCTCGCCTTTGGGATGTTCCTGCGTGGCTGTGCCACGTAGGTGAGGCAGAGGGGCAGGGTGAGAAGATGGCTCCCATTCTCTCCCTGGAGACTACTGAACAAAGGAAATTCCTGGCATGGCCTTAATGAGATGAATCTTGGCTTCTCCATGCTTGCTTTCCAGCTCCTTTTCTTCTTTGCTGGGGGACAAGGCTGCTTGTCACTCCACCAGCAGCTGCATTTCTTCTGTCCATCCTTCATACCTCCTATAGAGGTCTTTCCCTGTCCACGGCCATGCATAGACCCCCAGAGCTTTTGGCATCTGCTTGCTGAGAGTGGGTACTTGTGGGCTGGATGGGTATGGGTTGGTAGGGAAGGACCAGTGCCAGCAGGCTGGGGAAAGCCCGAACAATGTAGTAATGATCATGTTGCTGTTTCTTGCTTCTCCCAGGGCTGTGGGATGTGTGCCCAAGGCAAAGCAATGAGGCGCAACCAGTGGATGGAGGTGGGAAATGGCCCTGCCAAGGCTCAGACAAAGAGAGAACATTGCTTTTGTGACATTAACACAAGTGCTGTACTCAGCAGCTGATGAATATTTGGAGGGCTGAGACCTCTCCCAGGTCCCTGCTGACTCACAGAGGGCCATGTGGTGACGTATCACCTGTCCCTGACCTCGATCCTCTATGTGGGGTGGTGGTGGGAAAGGCTAAAGGCATGTCCTGGGTTTAGCTGGGGTATCTCTGAAAGCTGAGAGCAGGGGAGAGACATCTGAGCTGGGCAGAGGGACAGCAGATGGATTGGAAGGAGCGTAACCTCATGGAAATGCATGCTCCGGACCCTGCAGCTGGCATTAAGGGTCAATTATTTTCAGTGTAACAACTCATTTCTAAATGGAAAGAGGACGACCTGCTGACATTGATAGGACCTGCTGATGTCCATCTCCCTGCCATGGCAGAAGACAACAGCACAAGCCTTGAGCAGCTCACTCCCCATTAGCCTATGTTACCCCGTGCCTGGTGTAAGTGATGCCCCCACCCTGCCAGCTCCTTGACCTGGGAGGAATTGCAGTCACCCGAGCGGTGTTGCCTGCTGCAGAGGGAGCCTCAACGCAGCCCAGAGCCAGGTCAAGGGGCTGCTGTGGTCAGCAAGTGGCAGAGGGAGGGGAGGGAAGTGTGGGGATGAAGGGAAAGATGAAGGTCCTGCTGTAAAAGGATCTCCAAGGGAGTGTGGGAACAGGTCATGCCAGCCTGCAGGCTGGACAAAAGAGATGATGACAAGCAGCTATTTTAGCTGGTGGCCTGCAGCCACCTTGCCAGGGCAGTGTGCTCAGCCCTCCTCCTGTGCTGAGTGAAATTCTGCCTTGGATCTGGTGTTGGGTAGGGGAGCCAAGGCGGTGGAGTGAAGGCTGCTCCTTACCATTTGTAAAACATGAGGAATTGTGTCTGTTCTATACTAAGACACAGAACCCAAACTGGTACGGTGCCTGGGGAGCTGGTATGGAGAAAAGATGTTTTGCAACACAGTGGAATACTCTTTTATCTTGTTTTATTTATATTTTTTGGTATAGCTATTGGGGAAAAACAGCTGGCTCATCCTGAGTGCCACCTCTATGGTCCCTGCCTGTTGTTTTTGTGGGAGCTGTGGGATCTGCCACAATGATGCAGCACTCAACCCGCAAAGTGCCCACTTTCCTTCCAGTGTGGGTAGAAGCTCCGTGATAGCCAACGAGGTGGGAGTGCGTGCTTGGAGCGCAGCCTGGCTGTCAGCATGCTTGTTGAATCAGGATGGAGCCTGTCACATAAACATTAAAACGTGTCTTCAAACGTAGCTGTTTCAAATTCATCACCCCAACCCACATGTAGGCACCTCTCTGGATACCCCATTGCCAGAGTAGCTCTGCTGGGTGATCGGATGATGCCATTAATAGAAGCCGGGCCTCAAGCTGTGCCAAGTGGGAATGGAGCAAACCCAAGAATCTCACACATTATTTGAATTGAGTCATCACTGACAGAAAAAAAATCCTACCCGAAGCTCCTAAATCCACGGGAACAGCCGAGGATGAACTTGGCTTTTCTGTGACTCCAGCAGCGATCCCTCCAGCATTGCCTCTATCACTTTTATCCTATTTGAGTCATTCTATTTGTTCTTGATCCTGTTAACTTCATCCTATCAATTTGAATGCATTTCCATATTCCCTTATGGTCTCCTTCCTGCATCCATTTTAGTTTTTAGGCAAACAGGACAAGCTCTGCCTGCCCTGGAAATGGTTTCAAACTAAAAGAGGGGAGATTAAGGCTAGATATGAGGAAAAAGTGTTTTGCAATGGGGTGGTGAGGTGCTGGCACAGGTTGCCCTGAGAGGTGGTAGCACTCCATCCCTGGAGACACCCAAGGTGAGGCTGGATGAGTCTTTGAGCACATGCTGGAGCTGTAGGTGTCCCTGTTCATTGCAGGGGAGTGGGACCAGTTGGCATTTAAAGATTCCAACTCAAACCGTTCTATGAAAATCTGCAGGAGCCCAGAGCTCTGTGTATTCCCCATCATTCTTCTGGTTGTGCTCTCCTGAGCTCAAGCCATGTCTCACATCACATACATCTCATCTGGAAAGAGGAACAAAAGATCTAGCAGTAAATAAAGATGAAAACCCAAATGGCATGCATGGAGCCTTGTTCAAAGCACTCAGTGTGTTTGAAATCGGCAGCCCCATAAAATCTGAGTGGGTCCTGAAACGTCTGGAGCCTGGGGAGCCAGGGTTTGGAGGAAGCTGGCAGGGGTGTCAGGGCTGCAATGTCCCTCCTCAGGGCTGTGACGGTGATGGGGACGTGTAAATCACCGCCTTCGCCCTTCACCGTGGCTCTTGGCGGATGGGTCGGGGTCAGGAGATCTCCCCAAATAATCCTGGACAATCAGGAAGTGCTTCTTGTTTGATGAATTAGGTGTATAAAATCCGTGAAGGGCTCACGGATGGACAGACCTTTTCTTTTCTTCATGGGGATAATATTTCATGATTTGGGGAGGAAGGAGTGCAAAGGGAGGGGGGGAATAATTAGTAATTTGTGATTAACTCTTTTCACGGGTATTTTGTTTCTTTGTTCTCTGATGCCGCCTGGAGCCATTTAAAAAATGACTTAACGACAACAACCAAACTAATCATTCTTTGTAACTAATGACTGTGTCAGAACTTGGAAATCAAACCAAGGGTCCTCGGCAAAGTTGCAAGAGAGATGCTGAGAGCCAGAGAGGGGGTGGAGAGGAATTCTCTCCCTGGTATCAGATGAATGGTCAGAAAAGGGCCCCAAGATCTGTGATGATAAAGGAAAAGACAGAAAATCTTCCCAGAAGACAGGCAGCTCTTCTCACTGATCCAGGCCCATTAGGACTGTTACAGACATCTCTTCCTCTGTCCACAGACAAAAGGTTTCATTCAGTCATGCCTGGGAGCAGTACTTTCCCAAAGCTCATTGCCCAGAACATCACTTAACACAAGTGGTCTTCTGAGCTCCAGCAATGGGCTGGCACAGGGACATTCAGCAGTGTAGGAGTGTTCTGGTTGAGCTTGGGTCTCTAAGATAGGTTAATCTCCATCAACAAACTCTGAGCTCCAACTTCAAATGATGGATGTTCATGATGGGTTCATCTCCACCATGAGTCTTCACCATTGGAAGTTGAATCTTGGGTCTCTAAGACAGGTTCATGTCCATCAGTGGAATCGCAGCAAAAGACAAGGTCAAGAAAGCCAGAAGCCTGCAGTGTCCTCTTTCTTTGATTCTTTGCTTTGTGCATTAGATCTGCTTGGGAAGAAGGGATGACCTCCAGTTTCCAGTACTGGGGGTTCATGATGGTTTCATCCCCATCAACGGAAGGTCATCAAGGTTCTGATGGAGCTTGCATCTCTAAGATGAGTTCATCTCCATCAATAGAAGGTCACTGTTGAAGATGAACTCGTTGTGAATCTCCATCATAGGAAGCTGGAGATCATCTCCTCTTCCCATGCAGGTTTAGCACATGAATCAAAGAAGAACCAAAGAGAGGATCACCAAAGGCTTCTGTCTTTCTTGAGTTTGGGTTTGCTGCAGAGTGATGAGACCTCTGGCTGTTGGATGGAGAAAGCTGAGATTGAAGGAGGTGGGAAGCATGCGCAAGGCCCCAGAGCAGCAGTGAGCAGGCTGATGTCACACTGAGACCTGAGCCTTGTGGTCTCTAATTGTTGTCACACATCAAACACTGAAAGCATCATATCCAGAGCTCTTTGGAGCTGTGATTTAGAAAGGCAAATCCATCCTGGTACATGATTATGACACTGAAACGAAAACCATCAGGAACCTCTAATCGATGGCAGTTAATTCATTTAGATCATAAAACAGGAATTAATTTGAAAGGGGTCATGGTGGAGCAGTAGCTGAGGCTCCAGCCAGCCCTGGTTTGGCCATACCTAAGGTGGGAACCACAGCTCTCCTGGATGGCATCTGCTCATCTGCTTGACCCCGTACTGGTGTCAGGCTGGGCAGATCTAATTACAGAAAGGTGAGAAGTTGTGTCTCACATTGGGGTTATCTTTGGTTTCCCTGCAGTTGGGCATGCTCTGGGCCCCAAATTATGTTGAGAATGGAGCCTCGCTTTCTGAAGTGTTTCTCATATGGCTCTGTCCTCTAGTACTGGCGGTCTATTGGGTAAATGTGGCTGATGACCATCAGGTCCAGAAAGTTCTGGTCACCAAAGGTCACATCAGGCAGCTCTGGTCCCAAACAGAAAACTTCAGCTTCTGCCTAGGGAAGTGCTGAGGTGGAAGAGATTGCCTTAGCCCGTCACTTTTGTTTTCCTTGGTTATTGTTTAAAATGCAGAGATTATGAGGTCAAACTTTCCCAGTCAATATTTTTCCCTAATGAAAAATGTAGTAGGGTATGAGACAGTGATCGAATCCGTGCGTTGAATGTTCCACACTACAGTGATTTCCACAGACAGAACTTCAATAAATCTTGTTTTCACAGAAATTATATGAGGCCGATGCTCTATTTTTGCCAGTTTAAGATCACTTTTCCCCTCTGCTGTGCTCTGTCCAAGTGGAACTTTCCTCCAGCTGAGCTGAGCCTTTGCTTCAGCAACACAACCATCCCTAAGGGTTGCGGTGGGAGCAGGGCAGGGGTATGGCAGTGTTCCCAAGAGTCCCTTTGGGATCACCCCATCCTCAACCCACAAGTGTGGGTGCTGACCCATCCCTTCCCCGCATCGCAGCTCTTTGTCAGCCTCTTCCCCACTGAATGCACCCGTGTGTTTTAGCACTGTCTGCAAAGCAGTTTGGGAATCAATATTGCAATTGTGTTGTAAGTGAATTAGTTATAGATCAGCTTGAGGTAGGGCTAGCTCCTAGCTCAGCAGGCCGCAGGGAGGGATGTCACCATTTCAGCAATGCAGAAGCAGCATCCCCACCTGGGAATGGGGAAAGTGAGGCATGGAGCAGTGAGCTGGATGTTGTCAGTGTGCACTCACACACCTGGCTCTCGGCAGCAGTCCTTACACGGCCATTCCTGTTGCTCTGCTGTCCCCATGAGTCCCTTGTCACCGTTCCAGGATGTTCTGGCTCCTAAAATTAGCTTGGGCTTGTGCTCAGGGGGTTTCCCTTGAAACGATCCTGCTGTCTCCCCTCTCACCTTTGCTCTGCTGCAAAAACATCTTGCTTCTAAAATAAGCCTCTCCTTCAGCTCCCAGCTTAAACCTTAGCAGCAGTGTACAACAGAGTGGGGTTGGAGTGCCTGTTTTAGGGGTGCATTGCCAGAGTCAGGAGGGATCCTGCTGCTGTGTTCCCAACAGCACAGTTTACAGGCCTAGAGGTGTGTAAAAGCATGTATGTGTGGGTAAAAATGCCTCCCCTTGATGCACATGCTCAAACACACAGGATTTCCTCCAAGACACTTCATTAAAGGCCATTTTGTCCCCACCTTTCACTGTATATTATATTTTATCTACAAATCACATCTACTCAATGACTTTAAGGGTTTACTGCTCTATTTTTTGGATTCCCCAGACGTTGGGGGATGTCAGCGAGATGGCTGCATTAATCTGAACACTCTGGGTCTGTCTCCAGAGTGCCCGGTTAGGGGATTTCTCTCTCTCTGTCTCCTGTTGTATCCCTGACAGTAAAGTAATTTGCTTGTATAGATTCTGGCAAAGAGCACAACACAGACTCTGGCTGCTCGACAGTGTTGCATTTTTAACTCAAGGTTGAAAAATTTCTGCCTGGAGACCTCTGGGATTTAGTTCCTGTGTCAGGATCGCTGGCTGCTGGGATTTGCTCTGTGTTACAGCACTGGGTGGATCTGCAGGTGGGATGCACATTCCATAGGATGAAGCTGAGTAAAACGTGTCCCACTATGGGCTGAGCTCCAGCCCAAGGCTTTATGGTGGAGTTGGGCTCTCTCCTGTTTTCCTACCTCTTTAGGCAGGCTGTATCTCATCTTCTGCTGTGAGCTGCCACTGTGGGCATGGCATCCCATCCACCCATCCATCCATTCACATATTCAAACACCCAGCCACCATCCATCCATTCTTCCACCCTCCTGTCCATTCACCCACAGTCACTGCCACATGGACAAGTCCTGCAATGGCCCAAAGTCCAGAGTTATTCTGCAAGGTTCAGAGGGAAAACGGAACCCGTGTCCAGGTGTGTACAAGGAGAGCAAGCAAGTGCATGGTGCCTGGCCAGCAACATGCTGGAAAGCAAAGCAAAACCACCTGTGTCTGAAGCTGGAAAGGGGAGAAGAGAGGCCTGAGCTTGGGGGCAGAGCCCAGTTTGGGGTCAGGAGCAGCACTGGGTGCAGCAGTGGTCCTGTTCCCCTGTGCTCTGCCCCAGCACCCCAAGGTGCACCCCATCACCCCATCACCCCATCACCCACCTCCCACAGCAGCTGCTTCACTGCATGCAGCAGTTCCAGCAAGAACATGAAGAAGCCTGCATCCAATTGAAACCACAGGGGGGACTGGGGAGGCAGAAGGTAATTTCCCGAGCTGGAATATGGCCAGGATACAAGGACTAATATCCTGGCTCTTGGGGAAACTGTCATGGGATCTTTGCTCACTGCAAGTCATCCTGATCTCTGTTTTAAGTCAGATCTGGAAAAGGGGAAAGGAGACAAAGGAAATAACTCCTCCGAGAAGCTGGGGCTTTCTTAAAATGAGGCAGGAGATGTTGAGAATGCAGATCCTGCAGCAGGGAAGGCAGATCTGCTCCCCTAGCAGAGACGGCAGGACCACAGCCCTTCGAAGAGATCCAATGACAAGGGGAAGGCTGGGAGAGGACCCCGCTCCTGCAGACACAAAGGAGAAGCCGGTGGCGGCGACTTTCTCTCTGAAAAGTCACGTTTGCCAGGAGAGGTTGTGAAATCCAAGCCGTTCCCAAGAGCTCGTTCCCTTCCCAGCCCCCAGTCTGGGGAAGGGAGTCATTCTAATTTTGTTTTTATTATCGTTATTCCCTCCTGGGAGAGTGCTGGGAAAGTGGTGGATTGTGCAGCTGCCCAGTGGGAAGGGGAATGTGACGGATGCATGCCAGAGCTGGGGTTCTTCTCACCTTCTCCCCAGCTTCCCATGGGACCAGGCATGGCTGAAACTGAAGCAACTCCTGTTGCATGTACCCCCACCTCCCCACTCACCCCTTGGTGGGGTGGCCTCACTGATCCAGATGGGGGCTGCAGCTGGAGGAGGTGATGTTTGGGGTGTCTTCAGCTCCTGTCAGCTGCTGGGGCTGGGCACTGGGACAGTGCAATGCTTCAACCTCTGCCACCAGCCTGCTGCACAAGGAGAATACTGGTATCCCAGAATACTGAGAAAGAGAGAAGTGGCTACAGCTAAGGCAGCACTCTATGAGTGCAGGCACTGGATCCAAGGTGGGTCCCTTTAGTTGAGAAGTGGCTGCAGCTCTTTCCATGGCAAAGGTATTATGGCCCATCCCATGGAACATTTCCTTCCACCTTCTTTGAGTTTTGGTTCTGCATCAGCAAAACCTTGGGCCTGGAAGCAGGGCCAGCAGCACTCTCTCTTCCTGTGGGCTTTGTCCTCATTGGGAAGAGGTTTCACAACTGCCTTGCCCTGCAGACCAGCAAACAGCCTCCAGCTCAGGCCATGGGAGGAAGAAGAGAGCACAGATTTATTCCACAAAATGAATGGAGTGACAGTGTGTGTTAACAACCTGTTTACCAACATCTTCTCCACCTTCACTTAATAGAGGAAACTGCTTCCTGCCTTCAGCTGTGCCCATCTCACTGCTCCCCAGAAAGATGCCTCCAAAAGGTCCAGGCTCCTGTGGGAACAGGAGGGGATCCCAGAATCCCTCCAAAAAAACCAGCGGGGTTCATCTGGGGGTCTACAGCCCATACTCACTCCTTCATCCTATGTAGACTGGCAGGAACGGTGAGGTTGAATGAAGCATTTACACTCCAAGTGGATTAGCCAAATTGCATTAAGCCCCCTCAGGGACATCCTTGTTCACAGCCTTCATTTGATTTCTCTTTCCAAAGCCCATCGAGCCGAATGTGATTATGGCCTCTTAATCCTGCCCACACGCATCCATGTGGGGTTATGCAGTGGAAGAGAAGCCCTTTGCGGAAGTATGGTGGTAAACAGTGCTGTGGGGCTGAACCTCAAGCACAGATGTTCAGCAGCTGTAAACATGGACAGTGTGTACTGCTGCCCGGCGCAGGAGCTGTTCTCACAGCTAGCATAGAGGGAGGACTGCTGTTCTGCTGCTTGAAAGAGGCCATGGTTTGGTCCTATTATCAGCACAAGGAAATATCAAGAGAGCTCCCTGTGCAGAGAGGTGGAGGATGAAGCAGCAAGGGATTTCTGTGGCTCTTTCAGCCAGCACTTGACATGCAAACTCTTTTCCCTGTGTCGGACTGCCTGCCAGGGGAGCAAATCCACCCATGCTATCTCAGGACCGTATCACATAATCTCCTTCATAAAGCAATCAATTTCCAGACTTAAACCAGCTAGACTTCCACCCCACTGAAAGGTTTTGTTTCCAGACCACTGCTAGTAGGAAATACTTCTAAAATGTGCTGCTTTTTGCTGGACTGACCAAAAATAATAATAAAAAAAACCACTCCACACAACACATAAATGGTAGAAGTGTTATTTCCCCATGGAAACTGTTGGTTTTGCCAGAATGATATTTCCCATTAAAAGCATTTTGCTGGAGAACTCCTGGCAAGGCAGGCTGCTGCAACACTGGTTTTAATCAAATACAGAAATCCTTGTTTGTTTTAGTTCTTAAACTCTTCCCTTCAAGAGAAGGGATGGTGACAGAGCCACCTGCCCCTCACAGCAGTTCTATGCCACCCATCAGCTGACAAACACGAGGTGAGCCCCACGTCTGCAGATGGGTTTTAGAGACTCTCCCTTCCCTAAGCGCGGCTCTGGCAGGGGGGCTGTGCTGAATGTGTGGATATTCAGTACCTAATTGGATGAGGATCTGATTGTACCACTGACCTTTTTTAACGCTTTCTGTGGCCTGCCTTTCTGCAAGGGTGAAGCTTGATTTTAGGCAAGAGCATCTTCCACACATGAAGCACGACTCTGTTAACCTCTGCATTGGAGGGGTGACCAGCTCTGCCCAGCTGCAAGAGATGGTGGTACATGCATGGACTTTCACACATGCATGCACACATCCTACAGAAGTCACACTTGGGGGATGATGCTGGGTAAGAGCTGGGCTGGTCCAGAACCAATTGCAGAAATAAAAAATCAAAGCAGTGTGAAGCACTTGTGAAGCAGCTGCATGAGCCACCCCTCTGCACCATATAATCATTTAGGATGGAAAAGATGGCTATGGTAACCTAATTCAGCCATCAACCCATCCCCACCAACCACATCCCTCATACACCTCCTGGGCTGTGTCACAGCTTTTGGACCAGGCTTCACTGGGAGCTGTAGGGCTATATTTTAGGACATTAGGACTTAGGGAGATGCAGAGAAGAGGAGGAGGGGAGAGGAGGGGATGATGAACAGCAGGTGTTGGTGCTCACCAGGTGGAGCTGTTAATTGAACTGGGATGGATAACGATTGGGTGGGGCCTCATTACTGGAGTTAAGTGGCACTATAAAAACCCAGGGAAGATAGGTGTACCAAGTACTGCTGTGGTGTTTGGAGGGTGTGTACAGCCTTTTCCTAGGGGGCCTGCTGGGTGTTGTTGGATGGAGCTCAGGTGTCATCACTGAGCTGATCTCAGGGAGGAATGCTGAGAGAAGCAGGATGGGAAGGAACCCAAGGGCTGAGGGTGGAAGTCCTGGTATGGTGTAAGGGTGGAGGAAGAATTTGATCTCTGTAAGAAGCATCCAGGTGTTGCAGCCTGGCAGGAGGTGGGATGTGGTCTGTGCCTCCATGCTGTAGGTGTTACCCAAAAGGAAAAGGGTAACTTTCTCTTCTTGTGTCTTCCAGCTTGCAACTCTATGCATTTGGGATGTCTTGATAAACGTGGAGAGAGAATGAAGGTGCTACACTGCCTGACTTCAGCTTCACAGCGTCTAGTGCCAAGGAGAGCACAGTGAGCCTGAGCACAGCTTATTCCTAGCACAGAGATCAGTGATACACACGTGTATGTCCATCCATTAGCATACTTTTAATAATGTGCTTATATTTTGTTTCTGTCTTGGAGGATGAGCTAGTGATCCTTGGTCAAACCCAAACAAAAAATTCTGCTATTGAAAAATACTGAACAGCTACACAATGGAGCTGCAGAGGGTTAAAATATTTGGGCTTGGGACTGTGATGTAGGGATGCTGGGGAAAGGTGCTTGGCATGGGAGCTTTATGTAAGTGTTTGGGTTGGGGGGTTTAAAGGCTGTTATGCCCTGCAGGGCTCATTCAAGTTGACCTTGCCTCTCTGCTCTGACTGTTTCTGATCTCTCAGCAGGTAATGGGAGCAGTGCACAGGATCATTCTCCAGGCCTGACCTCACTGGGAGGAAGAGTCTTCCCATTTCACATCCGAGCTTCAGCAGCACCTCCGGG
The DNA here is from genome assembly GCF_038088225.1 of Cyrtonyx montezumae. Lineage (NCBI taxonomy): Eukaryota > Metazoa > Chordata > Aves > Galliformes > Odontophoridae > Cyrtonyx > Cyrtonyx montezumae. Next base: position 19,627,098 of record NW_027072045.1, on the reverse strand, counting down.
CTTGCTGTTTCCACTCACCCCAGCTGTGCCCCTGAAGATCCTTTTCAGTCCATGTAGGATCACTGCTAATTCTCATTCTCCATGAGTTGGCTGTGATTGCAGCGATGCCTGCAGTCCCCTGGGGAGCCACTAGTCCTGCTGCTGGAGCCACAGCGTGTCTGCAGGGCACCCGGCGGGTCAGCATCTAAGCAGACAAGATGGATGCACAGCACAGCTGAAAGAAACACAGTGACTCCTGTTCCAGAGGCAGGAGAAATGGAGCAGAAAAAAAGATAAAGGCCCTGGTCTCCTCTGTGTAAAGTTTTGCTGACAAAAGTTTGAGTGCACCCATGAACTGGGGAATTCCCTTTCTGGGAGCAAACCAGGCAACAGGGTCATGGGTCCCCATCTTCAGTGCTTGGTATTGTTGCAGGGATGTGTCTGAACTCAGGGCACTGAGATGTGAAGCCACTGCTGGTCCATTGCTCATGTCAGAGCTCTAATGCTCCCACTGTGCTTGGGAGAGCAGAGCCAGGTGGAGGATGCTGTCTGCTGTGCAGGTGGGATAGGTGAGTGCTGAGCCCTTGGGTGAAGGCTCTCTCCTCCTCCTGAAAGTGGGGGGGATGCCATTCGGGATTACATGCCTGAAGGCTAGCCCTGTGTCTCTTCATTATGGGGAGAAGGTGAAAAAAGAATAAGCAGGCTGCAGCCAGCTGTGAGTTGAGGACTGGGACTGAGCAGGTGATCTTGCTGATGGTTTGGGATATGGCAGGGCTTTGCATGGGTGGGGCTGAGAGATGCCTCCAGAGGATGCTCCAGAAAAGGGAATCTCCACAATCTCTGTTAATGAGCACCATTTGAGCCCTTGGTGAGGAAGGACAGTGAAGGGCCTGCAGTCAGAGTGAGTGGGAATTGGGCAAAGGAGATGGGGAGGAGCTCTCATGCACCATCATCAGAATGCTTTCATAAATGGGATGATGGATGGGAGTTCAGGGCTGCTGGGGGGGGTGTTGTGTTGGGGAAGTGGGGAGGATGTGCCGGCTGCCTGCCTGGCCCCCTGGTGCTGAGTGCTGATGCTGCTTTTTGTGCTGTCTGACAGCAAGCACCTGGTGCACCCACATGTGGGGCTGCTGGCCACACAGGCACTCCCACGTAGTCCTGCAGGTGGGAATTGATGTAAACATATGCTGCCATTAATGTGAAAATCATTGTTGTAAACATGAGGGGCTCTCTATTCATGGCCTTCACCCCCCCTTCCCTCTGTGTGGAGGGGGGATCAAGTGCAGACTTTTATCTGAAATCCTTCCTTCTTGAGGCCTGGAAGAGATGGGGGAGGGATTAATCTGAATGTGATGGGGGGGGGGAACTAGAACAATAACCCAGGCTGGCCTATGAGAGATGATTTCCTGTTGTGAGCTGTGCAAGGTCTGCAATGCTGCCTTCCCCTCTCCTGTCTCAACACCTCTGTGTTGCTGCCACTTCTGCTCTTGCTCATTGATAAGAAATGCAGAAGGAGTGCATGGGACTGTGGCATCTGGTCAGAGCGTTCTCCACAGTGATGGGTGCTCCTATCATGGCTGAGGGGTGAAGTTCCAGGAGAGTGGCAAATTCCCCTTTCGTGGTTAGAGCAGTGTTGATGATGGGTGCTAAGGCAGTTCTGGTGATCAGGGTGGGAGCACCTAGTCTGCCAAAGAATGGCACATTCCTTTGCCAACCCTGATGCTGAATTCCCCAGCACCTGCCCTTTGCTGATATCTATTTGTTGAGAGCTGGAGGCATCTCTGATTTGGGAAATCAATCACGCTTAATTGAAGGGTGATTGTTTTCACATACGAGGCTGCCACATCACTTTCATCTTTATCACATTCCCCTTTTCTCCGGATTTTGTGTGACGAGATACTGCAGTGCAGGAGGGAAGGGGTCGCTGACCTTGGCCCTGGCTATAATTGAAAAAAAGCAGGGCAACGTCTCCTTTCTTTCCTTGGGTGGATCAGTTTGCATTTATTTCATCTGTTGGACAGAGCATGTGTGTGGGCTCAGAGTCCAATCCCATCTCTGTGCTGCAGCAGTGAGTGGCAGCTATCATTTTAGTGTTTGGGACTGTTCTCTTTTCCATCTTACTCTCCGTGGTCCCATTGGAAGTTGCATCTGGTCTGAGACCCTTTTCTGGTGCACTGCAATGCTCAGTGAGACTGATTGCCTTCTGGAGCCCCCATAATGTGCACAGTGCGTGAGCAATCCCTCCAGGTGAGCTTTGGCCCACCCTATATGCCATTGGGGTGTACCAGTCTGGAGGGATCACAGTGTGCAGAGCTGTCTTTCTGTCTGCACCAGCAAGCTGAACTGCAAGCTGCTCCCCAGCCTCCAGTTTGAAGGTCTCTATAGTATTGACTTTCTCGCTCTTGGAAGTGGCTCATTTATCTTATGCTCTGCATTTGTCTTGCCTGCCAGTGCAGTAGTAAGCGACTGGAGCTTGCTGCCAGCTTTTTTGCCTTAATGACACACCACATATGCAGACAAAGATCTGAACTGGAGCTCTGTAGTCAGTCCCCACTTCTTCATTCTGGAGAGAGGTTTCTTAATGCACTTTCTTCTTCGTGGTTTGTCTCCAGGCTTGGCAGTGGAAGTGACCCAATTCCCCTGACTCTAGGAAGGTTGTGATTCAAGGCATGTCTGCGAATCTTGCGCTCATCTGAAGGCTAATGGTGTTAAGAGGAAGGCCCCTGATGGCTCTTGGATGAAGCAGCTGTGAGTTCTTTCCACTTTGGTTCTTTTTTTTAGTGATCTCTCCCTTCTACATGTGGGTAGGGCACTTCCCAGTGCAGGCCCTGCTCAAGCCTTCTCTCAGACAAAGAAAGCATGGAAGGAATTGAAATTAAAGGTTCTCTGACTTGTGGTGCCAGTTCTGAGGTATCTCTAGCATTGCTCTTTCTCACTGGCAGGGACTGACAACGTGCAGCCTGGTCTGACTGAGCTGAACCAGGTCAGAGAGCAGGAATTGGTGTGATGGAGCTGTAGGTTTAACTGCATACTGTTCATCTATGGTGTCTTTCAGGATGGAGCCTTCTCCATCACTTTGTGGGAGGCAGTGGACTTGCTGGTGGAGGACATGCCAGCTTCCTGCCCAGAAACTGCTGTGCTCTGGAGCAGGGGGATGGAGCCATGCAGCCGAGAGCAATTATTTTGCATCTCGCAGAAAGCTCTGGTGAAAACAGATGGAATGTTTGCAGGTCTTCATTAAAGACAAAACAAACCAAAATGTAGCCTGGAAATCTGGAGATGAGTTTCTATTTGCTGCCAGTTTTTCCAGGCGTGGCAAGTAGCACTTGTAATAGGGTTGTAGTAGTTGTCTTCTGGGGACATTCCAAGGAGAATGGGCAACCTATGGTGGGCAGTGTGCTGTCCCCACTGAGCACTCCCCCTGCAGGCGCCGAAGGAGAAGAGCCAGACACCTCCACCCTCATCCATCAGCAGGGATGGAGCAGCCCTCGCCTCCCTCCTCCTTCCACCGCCGTGTGGTTTGGACATGCACTAAAAGCAGAGCTGTCGGTTAAAATAAAAGCTGCTTTTCCGGCTCCCAGAGGAGCCCTGCTGTGACCTGCGAGGTGTTGCAATCCCTCTCTGCCACCGGCCTGCCTGGGTTTTGCCACCTTCCTCCCCCTTCCGTGGCGCTTATTGCAGCGTTTTGGTAGAACTGCCCTTGTCATATAAATCTGAACATAATTCTCTCTTTCCTGTTAAGATAAAGAAAATAAACGTGTAGGGCTGTTACTGGAAGCCAAGCTGTAGGACTGCCCTAAATTCTCTTCTTATTGAGTCTGGGCTGAAAATCACTCAATTCTGCTGAGGACACACATCTATGCTTGCACGCTCAGGGAGGGGGAGGGTGAAAGAGAGCGAGAGGACGCGGTGTGTATAAATATCTCCAGCTCTCTAGATAGTCGGCAGATTTATTCCGCTGCCAAGCCTGCAGAAAATTGACTTGTTTCATGGAGGCAGGCTATTGACACATTACCGTGAGGAGGGTTAGGAGAGAAAGCGGTGCGGCTGGCGCCCCTCTATTATACGATAATGTAATCAGCATTGTGGGAAATGACTGTGGGTAAAATGGCATCGCTGACATTTATATTAGAGGATATTGATGGCAGGAACTGTGACCACATCTATCGTACCTCCCGTTTGCCAGGATTGACACAGACGGCTCTTGTTGGCTGGATTTCCTCTCCCTCTCTCTCCTTCCTCTTAGCTCCGTTGCTCGCTGCTGTCACTGCAGATAGATAATTGAAAAATGGATCTCACCTTTCCAGCCAACAGGAGTGGTTCAGGCAATTACTGCAGAGGTTATCTACTCAATCTCGAGGCCTCGTCTCCGAGAGAGATTCAGAGGAAATTGGATTTTACATGGATGTTTTATTCTGCAAGGGCTTTAGTATAAATAGAGGCAAGGAGACACCGTCAGGCTGTGAGGACCATGTGCAGAGGGGCAGAGTGGGGCTTCAGCAAAAGGGGTTGGCTGCACATGTGGTGCTAACACCATGCTGTCTCTGCCAAATTTCTGGCGTACATTTGTTTGTTTTGGGGTCGTGTTGCAATGGGTTTTTTTCTTCCATGCTATGAATATCTTTGTGAGGTGGTGATTAAAGAAGCTCTAACCCCTACCCACAGCCATCTAACCACATTTTGCCCCTGGAATCTAAAAATAAAAAGGGAATTATTCCCAAAGGCAATAAATAAGAGCAGATGGCAAAAATGCTGTGATGATGAGAGGGCAGAGGAGAATGAGATATATTGAAAGGGCTCTGGAGAGTGTCTGGATCTTAAAGGAGGGGATAGCTCCCAGAGAGGGGATATTACCCATTCCCCACGAAGAGCATCCTTGAAGAGGGCTAGGCCTTGAAGTGGTTGGCTGTATAGGAAGCAAAAATACACCTGTGCTCCTGTAAGACATGTGGTGTTGCCAGGCTTTGGGTTGTGCTTGGTGGGAGTCCAGCCCTTGAAAGCAATTTGCAGCTGGTATCCTGGCCCTGGGAAACTGCTGAGCCAGAGCCAGGTCAGGGAAGGACCTTGAAGACCTTGGAAATGTTTTGAGCTTGGTGAGCCTGAGATAGGTTTGTCTGGGGGTCGGCATTACGCAGCCCATCCCACTGCTCCATGGTAAGCGCAGAAGGCTGTGGGGAGGCCAGCACAGTAGATATTCCTGGTGACACACCATGTTCCTGAATGCATCCAGTTCGTTGTGCAGGGACTGCAGCTCTCCAGCAGTTATCCTGATGGGAGTGGGCTTTGTTGAAGACATTCAGCACAGCATCAGATGTCCCCATGAGACACCTCTGTGCTCTGCTGTCCCCAGCACAGAGCCATGGGTGCTCCCCCAGCCTGGGGTCTCACTGTACCATGAAGTCTTGCTGCCCAGCACAAGCTTTTTTGCACTCTCCTCTGTCTGTCCCCTGATGTCAGTGCCGGTGGTGCTCATCTCTCTCACTGAACAAATCACTCCTGACACGTGTGGTGGCAGACACTTCCCCGCTGGAAGCCTGTCTCCAGGATGCCAGGTGAGCTCCTGCTCTTTCCCACGCAGAGAATAGGACAGGATCCCTCAACTCTCCCCATTGTGCTGAAAGCCATTGCATTTTCATTTTACCATTGTGCATCTTTTTTGAGTAAAGGGATCACAGAGCACCTACGGTGTGCTGCAAAAGCTGAGGAATGGTGGTTTTGAGATGTGAACGATGCACTGAAAGATGAGCAGCTGGAGTATGGTGAAGGGTTGTTTAAAAAAAAAAAAAAGCAGGTAAAATTCAAATCCCAGTGAAACAACAAACCAGCGTTGTTTCCATCTGAAATTTTTCATTTGAAGAAAAAGGCAATGGATTGCTGCTGAAGTGACGTTTCTGACAACGTGCCATTTCCCAGCACGACCTCTCAGACCCATTCACACCAGTGCTGCTAACTAGTTCCTTGGAGCCTGCAGGAGCCATGTGATGGTGAGGTCTTGGTGATGGATCTGAGCTCTGCAAAAGTATCCCCAAATGTGCTTCCTAAAAGCATAGCAGAGTGTCCTGGTACATTATCTTCTCTCTAACCCCTACAATTGCCCTGGATGTGGTATTTGCATTCATTGCTTAGCCCAGATTGCTGTGGATGGTTATTGCCGCTCACAAATAGCTGCTGTGTTCCACCTTGGAGGAGGCTGAGCTGCACAGAGCTGGTAAGGAGGTTTGCTGCTGTCTAAATAAGCTTTCCTGAAGTGGTGGGATGGACACCATGAGACTGAAACTACTTTAAAATAGCTGAGCTCTTTGGATGGAGGAGCACAATATTGTTTTATTAGTATTACCACAATAGTTAGCTGTATTAGTAATATCAATAGTTAGCTGTATTAGTAATATAAATCTCACTATAGTCATAATATCTGGTTGGGGTCAAAAATGATGAAGCTTTAATAGCTGTCAGAGGTGCTATGTCCCAGGCCACATGCCAAAGCCTTCCCCAGTGGATATGCAAGTGTATCCACCAATGAGTTGGATTTTCCCTGGTGTTACCTTATTCTCTGCCCTGGATTGGGGTCTCCTTTTGTTTCTCCAGCCCCAGAGGACAAAGAACTGCCTCTGAATTTCTCCCAGCTCCACTTGTAGTGTGCTCACAGACATGGTGCTGGTGCATTGGGTGCATGCATCCAGCAGACAGAGTATGGCTGAGCACTCCCATCAACATCCAGCACTGTTTGCTGGGACAATACGAGGCACAGAGCTGCTGCAGCCTGGGCACCTGGGAGCTGCGAGATCATCAGGATGTCTTCTGAGTAAATGGATGGAGAAGCTCAAACACCCTCCTCCGTCTTGTCCTTGCTATAATTGCAGATGCGTTTGCATGGCTGCAGACCAAACTGCATCCACATGCAGCCTCAATCTGGAGATGTTTGTGGTGCTGTTCTTGGCTCAGTTGGTGCTTAACCTCCCCACGTCCTTGCCCTGGCAGTGCCACCCTCTGCTCCCCACTGTTCTAACTTTCCTTCCCACTCCTCCCGGTATCCCTTACATTCACCCTGGGGCGGGAGGAAGGTGGGAAGGACGGGTGGCATTGATCAATGACTGCTTCCTGCCCAACCAGGAACCCAACCCGCCCAACTTTATTGCTGCAACCAGATCCTGGCTCGAGGGATGTTACTACAACCCGGCTTGCCCACGGAGGCCTGAAGAACAAATACCTTCCTAACAGCCGTGACTTCAGCCCGCACATGTCCTGCGCCCCGGATGGCTCCTCTGACAGAGGAAGCCCCCGCTACGATTTACAGGGCCAAACCACTTCCTGAAATTGCTGCTCCTGCTGGTTATGTTGCAGTTCTGGGTCTGAATCCACGTTTGAAAGGAAAGGAGAGCCCTGGGAAGGAAGCAGGAGGAGGTGTTTGTGTCCCAGTGGTATGGCTGTGGGGCTGGGGGGATAGCAATGGACCCCACTACGGCTGAGTCCTTTTACTACCTGTGATGGAAAATGAGTGCCAGCTGCAAATCAGGGATTTCAACAGTCTCTCTAAAGGCATGTCAAGTATTTTATGGCTGGAAATACATTCAGGGTTTACGATGGGCTGCCCACTGATCTTTCCTGCATGTTCCCACCCTGCCTTTGGATGGAGAGGAGTCCCCACCAACTGATAATTTTTTAGGTGGCAAAACGATTGGTTCCATCTGCTGCTTTTCTGCTTTCCTGCTCCCGAGTGAAGGTTTAACTTCATGTTGAGACAGCCTGGGAGCTGTCTCGAAAGAGAGCCTGGGCCTTCAGTGGGATGGAGCATATGGTACAGATCTGTAAACGTCACATGCAGCAATGGCTTGACCCAAGGCTCCCTCTGCAAACAGTCCATGCTGTGCCTTACTCTCCCCATCCTCCAGCACCCAACAAGTGCAAGCCCCACCATCAGGACACAAGCTGGGGTCTCATAAGGCAGGTACAGTAACGGGAGCAGGACCTCTTTTTACCAAGTATGTATATTCCTGAGTCCTGTCAGAACGTCTCATCTTTGAGTTCTCCTCCCTTCTGTTAGAATCTTTGAAGACATCAGAAAGTTTCAAGAGCTGTCAAGGAAGAGAAAGAATCACAGATATTAGGAGATCTTCTCAGAAAGAGGCATTGGCACAAGCTACCCAGAGAGGTGGTGGGGGTCACTGCTCCTGGAGGTGTTCAAGACAAGGGCAGATGTGGCATTGAGTGACATAGTCTAGAGAGGTCACAGGCATGGGCTGGTGGTTGGATCTGACCTTAGTAGTCTTTCCAACCTTCATGATGCTATGATTCTGTGATCCTCATTCTCTACATACAAATGTATACACATATATGCATATTCTAGTGCATATATCTAGTTAATCCCAGCAAGGCAAAGTAGAAGCAGGTGATGCTTTGCTGTTGATCTACCATTCTTGATGCACTTTCTCACTGGGTTGTGGATTCCATGGCATGCTAATCTGGGTGTTAATAGGCTTGCCAAGCAATTATATCCAATTCAGTGCTGCTCACTAATGTATCCAGCTGAATTTTACTGGTCTTCACTTTTTACTCACCTCACAGCTGCCTCTTTTAGCAGCTCGCTGCCTTTCCTTCCACGCACTCTCCTGGTGGATCTGCTTGCTTGACTCTCACTTTGCGTAGCTCCAAGAAGGATTGCTTTTGTCTCTGCTTGTGAAACGAACCAACCTTCAGCTCAGCCACCCGGGTCCTTCTGTTCAGCCACTTGTTTAATGGCTTTGTTTGATTTCTATTGATCAGTCTCTTCCTATTGTGCTCACTTCACATTTTCCACTTTCTCTGTAGTCACAAGAGCTAAATCTTCTCTCTTAGAGAGAGGGGAAAAAAAGACACGGAAATTTCTCTGTGGTGTCCTTGTGTCAAGAGCTGGGGGTGTACGCAGGGGAGATAGGAGAACCAAGGAGGGATGTGGGGAGAGGAGCTGGGCCTTCAGGGTATGGGGAAGGATGAGGCCCGTAACTCTGTTAACTTTAGAGAGAATAGGGTGTGAGGTCAGAGAAGGAAGTCTTGTGCTCCAAACTCAACTAAGAATAGCAAAATCATAGGGTCATTGAGGTTGGAAAAGACCTCTAAGATCATCTCTAGTACAATCATCCATCTACCATCAATGTTGCCCATTAACCATGCCCCTTGGCACCACAGCTGTGCATGGAACTTGAGGACAACAGGGCTGACTTTAAGCAGGGCTGTACATCAGTTCCTGCCAAGCACCATGGTGGACACCTTGGCTGCCATTTTGCCTGTTGCTATGGTTGCTGTCTTGGCCTGTGTCACAGCTGCCCTTTTGGCCACCACACCCAACTGACCATGACCAAGCGCAACCCCCTAGCCATTTTGTATATTCGTTCCCTACAGGAGTGATGAGTCCTTTGTTAAGCATGTGCTGTTCACGGCCTGAGCACTGAGGGAGGGCTGTGGTCCCCCAGGGTGCTGCTCTCTTGGTTGCCATTCTCCCTGGAAGTTGGCTTTGCCATGAGATAGTGATGCAGTGTCTGGCTGGGATTCCCGGTGTGGATACCCGCATATAATTCTGCCACCATCTGCTGGAAGGAATTGGCCTGTGCGTTTGCTCATCACATGGAGGACCTTTGGGAACCACGGTGGAGGTGGCGCAAGGAGGAAAGCAGCTTTAGGTGAAACTACTTGCTCACTGCCCATCCAGCCGTGCACTTGGGGTTTTGCTAAAGGAGAGTTGCCTCCTTTATGCTGCTTAAGGCACCATTCCTTAACATTGCTCAGCTCCCTCCCGCATAGCATGGTCCTTTCTGGATGAGTACCATCAGTGTCAACATGCTCCCACTCCCTTCTCCCCCCACCATTCCCAAATTACTTCAACCTTGTACCCAGAAACACAGCCATGCATTGAGTAGGGCACATGGTCTGCTCATCTCTGATCAGCTGGGAAAGACAGTGCCCAAAGCCAAAATACCGGCTCAACATGCTCTCCTGTGCAAGCTGGGCTGGAGACAGTCGGTACAAGGCTGGAAGCTTGTGTATTTTTGATATGGGTTGTTGAACAAACCACACAGTTTTACCCTACAGGGTGTCATAAATAAGCAATGGAAAAGCAGAGAAGTGAAAAAGAAAAGGATTAGCTTGCAAAAATATGCCACAAAGTAAATGAATCAGAAGGACTTGGACTGCACTGTGCTGGGCCTGCTCTCTCTGAAAGCAATGCTTTTATAAGGTAGGGAAAGTGATTTAAGAGACTGCAGGTAAACATGGGCTCCCACATACTGTTCTGGGGAAAAGTGGATGAATAAATATGCAAATCCTTCTTATGTGACAGCGAGGATGGTGGAAATGATTATGAAATAGACCTGGGGAAGGCTGATTAATAATTTATCCTCAAATGGAAGTTAATTCTTAGCTGAGCAGCGAGGATAATAAGGCTGAAGAATCAATAAGAACATTTACAACTCTGTAAAATGCGTTTACAAGTGCAAAAAGATGGGTTGCTTTGTGGCTATGCCTTGAATAAGCAATGAGAGAAGGAAGGGGGAGCACACTGCAATGACTGTGCAGCAATAGCCATGCCGATAAACCTGGAGGAGAGGGGCACTGGCAGAGCTTGACAGAGCTGGCACTGCCCCTGTTAGAAACAATGTCCTCAGTGAGGTCCACTGAATAGCAGACGTTCATTGTTTGTCAGCCTCATCTTCCCTGGTCAGCTGAGGAGGGGCTGCCCAAACAGCTGCGATACAGGTGAGGAGGTTGAGTCCCTGGAAATATCCAAGAACAGAGATGCGACACTGAGGGATGTGGTTAGTGGGCATGGTGGGAATGGGGTGTGGTTGGACTGATGGTCTTAGTGGTCTTTTCCAACTTTAATGATTCTATGATTCTCAGTTTGTCCCTAGATGTTATGATGATTCAGGGATTTAAGCCCACAAAATGGCAGTAACAGCTTCCAGTCTGTGGGCTCCTAAGAAGTCCCATAAAGAAAAAAAAAAGAGAGAGAAAAGGCAGGAGGGCTGCAAGAATAAAATTCACATTGCCTCTGGCAAGTTTTCCTTTGCGATTTCCTCTGTAATTAGAGCAGTGACATTTTGGGGGAGCAGAGGGAGGTGAGAAGGTAGTTCCCACTGGGGATGTGCCTGATACCGAGACCCTCCCTGCCTTCGGCAGAGACTCCAGATAATAGATTTGCACAGATTTCCTCTTAGTGCTGCTCATTCCCTCAGGCCCTTTGGCATAGTCTCTCCAGCCCCCGGATGGCACGGTCTGTCCAAGCCGAATGGTCTGACAGAGGGAACATGGAGGGAGAAATGTGAGGCTGGAGGGACCCTAATGGAGAGTCTTGCAAGGCAGCTCCCCTCAAACCCTCCCAACAGATGGGTGCCCAACTGCTTGTAAATAATACTGCCAGTGAAAGAGTCTCCATCCTTTCCTGACAGCTTGCTTCTGGGTTTGTGTGTGCTTAGAGTTGAAGGAGCTTCCTAACATCCAACTTAAATAATCTCTGCTGGAAATGGAGCCTCACTCTCCTTGTCCCATCCCTCCACTGAATAGAGAGCAATCCACCTGTGTCCTAGTATAAAAACCTTATATACCAAAATATTTTTCTCACTGCCTTCTGATCCTTTCTTTTTTGGGGGGGGCAAAATAAATGCAACTCCTTCAATTTGCCTCCCAAGGTCAGATTTTCATAGCATTTATCTCTGTTGCAGTGTGATGCCAAGAATGGCACACAGCCCTCTGGATGTCCCACCTGCTGCAAGCAGTGCAGAACAGCCAGCCCCAGAGTGCCATTCTGGTCTCCCCACTCCAAGGGGACCTGGCAGAACTTGATGAGAAACAGTGAAAAGCTGCAAGGATGGTCAAAGGTACATCATGGCATCTGCACCAAGTATCAGCTGAGATCCTTCAGGCAGTGAAAGATTAGAGACAGGATGGGTGACAGAGGTGAGTGCTATCGAACTGGGAAATAAGGAATGATCATTCTCTCTTTCTTTCAATACAACAACTGCTGCCAAGTGGAAGCAGCAGGATTAAAGATGGGAAGAGAAATTCCTTGTGTTGTGTACAGCCAACCTATGGGACTCCTTGCCTCAGTGTATGTGGGTGCTAGCTGCTTAAAGGGGTTCAAAGGGAGCTCAGAAATGCATGGGACATTGGGGTGGGAGGAAGGTGACCTGCCTTGCAGTTTTGCTCATATCCTTGTATTTAAGGCAGTTTACAGTAAGATGTAGAAACACTGAGGGTGACATTTCCTGCAGTAGGTGTGTGGCTGCTCTGAGGAAGGCTGGTGGCATTGTCAGAGGGCCCTTCCAGAGATCAAACAAGGCCTCGGCACGCAGACTAAGAGAGGAAGGGTGGGCACAGACGTGGGTTTTCAACACTTGGTTTATTTTTACAATCCTCTCTTTTCCCACCTCCTGCTCTGAGGCATCTTGGAAGCCGAGACTGACACCTGCCAGGATGTGAGATGCCCAGACAAAATCGGAATGATCCTCTCCAAAGCTGGAGTGGAGGGGGACCGGCTTCTGGCCTGCTGAGATCAAAGAGCCAGCTGGGACTGTAGGACCAGGCCATTCCCAGGTGCGGGGACTGTTGAGGTGTCAGTCATGTCCCCCCGCATAAAGTCATACGGAGCCGCTCAGCATATGACTTTGGGGCAGCTGGTGGCAGCCAAGGCTCGGCCTGCACTCCCCCTTCCTTGAGAAGCATGACGGAAGGGATTAAGTGGCTTGTAAGGTGACACGGGGTTGATCAGCCCTCAGCGGCATGGTGGGAGGGGTGGTGCTGCAGTGGCTTTCCATCTCTGCCCTTGGTTTCATGCTCACTCACTACCCAAGGCTGGAGGCTGATCCCACTGGAGCTCTTGGAGCTCTTGGTTTCTTCTTGCCTTTACATCCACGTCCTTCTCCCTCAGGGAGGGCAGGATTGGCCCCTCAGTCTCTTCTTGGTGTCCCAAACAGTAGTGTTCTTAGCAGGATCCCTCCAGGATTCAATCAAACACAAATGTGTTCCTTTGACAGAGAAGGCTGCAGATGCCCTCTGCACATCCTTGCCCCTTTTCCATCCTTGTGAAGCTCTGGCATGGCTCAGAAGATGGGGAATGGTCTGCAGGACAAGCCTTTGCTCCTGCTTTCATTCCTCTGTGTCTGTCTTGCTGCAGAGACTCAGGGGAGCCACGGTTATTCCAAACAGTTCAGCTCACAGAAGCAGCCAATTTCTGTGTTCCCCAGCACCAGGAATAAAGCTTCTAGGGATCTGAGGACGGCTCTGGCCTGATTACAAGAAAGGGAAGTCTGAGTGCAGCCCTATCCTCAGGTTGTGAGCATCAGTGATTTGGTCACCTCCCCCTTTCCATGGCTTAGTTTTACCACAGCCATTTTTCTTCAGAGTAAGTCATGCTGCACAGAGAGCTTTTTTTGTGAGCGCAGGTGTCTCCAGCATCCCTCTGTCCTCCACACTGCCCTATCTCCCCCCTGCACCTAGATGCCATTTCTGGATGCCCACTGCTGTGAGCAGGCATGGGGTGGCAGCACATGGGTCTGGCTGGCAGGGCCCTAACAGCCAGAGGGAGCAGGATTAGCAGCTGCCATGGGATCCCTGTGTTTCCACATGCTCTGCCAGCCCTGTTATCCTCTGAGGCCTTCCCACCCTCCAGCAACGCCCAGAATTTCTGTAACACAGACTCCTTTCATAGGGAGGCACCAGAGGGCAGGGAATAAGGATTCTATGTGTGGCTGTCTCGATCATCTTTCTCACCCTATTCCCTGTCCTGTGCCACTGTTTCCAGGTTGGAGCACTTATGGGATTAGTCCATGTGACTGTTTTGGGCTGAGGAAGGCCAGATTCTTCCCGTCCAATTAGTTTTCATCCTGACAGTCCCTTTGGACTCCAGTGAGGTCAGGCACTCTGCAACTAATGTGTGAATCTTCACGGAGTCTGCAGAGTTTTACGTGTGGAAGAAACACTGCATCCACCTCTTCTACAGGAGTGGGTGCAATGCAGACCTGGCGACATTAGAGGGAGCTTTGGGAAGGGGTCTGAGGAGAGTCAGGAGCAATAACTAGATGTAAATTACATTTTGCGAGTTTGTTTAAATAAGGGATCTGGTTTAATCCCATCGACTGCTTGCTTAGTGTACAGCTGAAAATTAGCATCAACCATTTTATGCGCACTAATAAATTTAGGCCATTACTCTCTCCATCTGCAGCTTCATTCATATAGTTTAAGAATCAAAGCGATTTCCCTGTAAATTTCTAAGGCTTGGTAATTTACTCCAAAGAATGTAAATAGAAAGTGCCTGAAGGCCCGGGGAAATGGTCTTATAAGCCTTCCCTCACTCTGCTCCTCCTCTTCCAGCTCATCTCTAGTGAAGGCGGTGTGAGACACCCAACCTGGGGAGCCAAGATAGGTTATGGGGCCATGGGATGGCGCCACCTTGGGTTGGCCATGCAGGGTGAGCTGTGCCAGGGCTGCTGGCTGCCCTCCCGGTGTGGGTATGGGGCTGTACTCGGGGTGGCTGCAAGGAAATCAATCATCTTTTATTGTTCTTCACTCCTCCGGTTGGGGTGGAACATTCCTCCTAAAGAGAAACTTGTTATCCTCCCCGGCAGCGTCCCAGCCGAATTCCTGCCATCGGTGGCTATAAATATCCCAGTACATGAGAAGGGCATGTGGGCATGGCTCCCAGGGCAGTCAGCAGCCCAATGCTTCCCAGCCATGCCATCACACTACAGTGAGGGCTTTCCAAATGTCTGAGGAGCTTGTGTCCTTCTTCTCACCTCAAATGCCAAGGTGAAAGAGGCCATCTGTGGCAAGAAACCCAGCTGGCCAGGTGCTCCCACTGCAGGGCTGTAGGCTTTGTCCATCCAGCTGAGCAAGGACAAAGCTGGGATACAGATCTCTATCTTCATATGCTTACGGTATGAAGCCTTGAAACATGGACAGAATTAATATGAACGCGGCTCTGGGCAGTCAGGTCTAGAGGTTGGCAACCTTGCCCACAGCAGGGGGGTTGAAACTAGGTGATCTCAACCCAGGCCATTCTATGATTCTGTGAAGATTAGAAAGTCTCTTTATTTTTTTTCTTTTTGAGGGTTACAACAATGCTCTATTCCAATAAATATTCCAAAAATCATAGCAGCTCCATTGCAAGAATTGTGTGGCCAGGAACCTGCTTACACACTTTTTGTAATACAGGAAACATATCTAAACCAGCCCGCAGAAGAGTTTAACTTCTTCAAATCAAGAGATAAAATTAATGAAACGCTATTCTGCTTAGGCAAGGAGGAATTACCACCTCTCTTTCACAGCTGACAAATTTGTGGATTATGCAATGGGTCTGCATGGCAAGAAATGTCTTTCTAGGAGTAAATCCAGGCTTATGCATGAGAAACATTTGGTTATGTAGGAACTGAAGCTGTGGGATTTGTATTGGCATCAGGACTACTATTTTTAAAAGCTTGAACAACACCAAGCACAACAAAGGGCTGAAGTTTGCTAAATCCAGAGGGGAGAAAGAAGCCTGAGTGTTCCAGATGTGCAACACTTAATTAGAAATGTCCATCTTGTTCCCTCTCTTCTTTCACTGATTTCAAACTACTTGCAAAGGAAAGCCCTCAAGGAACACTCATTGCAGATCAGAATAATTAATTTTGTTTTCATTTCAAGGTTTAAATCATCCTACTTTTTCAACGTTAAGACAAGAATTCTTGTCTTGACCAGCACCATTCTGCTTCCCAGGAGAGCCAAGAAGCATGTTCAAGTGCATCCACAGGGAGTCGAGGATCATCATCACCATCATGGCCCATATGATGAGTGCAGAACTCTGAATCCAAAGGATGAGCAATAGAGAAGGAGGATCACCATCAGACAGTGGATTTCTTTGGAGTCAGATTCAGCAGCTATTTTGGGATCCAGACGTGATATACCAGATGGTTCTACAGAACCAGTCATTGATGCATGGCTTACACCAGCCATAAATCCAGCCTGCCAGAGCTGAAGCATCTTCATAAGCCTCGAAGGACTGATCCATGCTAGGCAATTAGTCCTTGATGTCCAGGAGCAAGCAAGACTTCAGGCTGGATGTAGAGAGGCTCTTGGAAGTGCATCTTGCTTGGGGTGACTCATGTAGGGACATCTTCATTCTGGAGGGAATGGGTGAGACAAGCACTCACCCCACTCCTAGCAGCAGGAGAGGCATAGGACTGGGATGGTATGAATCTGGCCCAGATGTGCTCCCACCAGGCTGTGGAAGCAAAGCAGCTGCAATGCCTCAGTGTGTGATGTTCTTACCACTTCTACAGAGGGGAGGTTGAATGAGCTCGGCTTGTTTAGCCCAGCATGACACCCGCTGAGAAGGGATCTGATTGCCATCCATAAATACATCAGCAGGGTTAACAGCAGGGAAGAGCCGCTGAAGCTAAAAGAGGACATTGGCACTGGAGCAAACAAGGCTAAAGCAGAAGGGAAGAAATGTAGGCTGGGAATTAAGCAGCAGGTTTGCAACCATCAGAGCTAAGAGAGGTTGGAACAGCCACTGCATCAGTTTGGTGTGACCAAATGCTTGTGGTTAATGCTTGTGTAAGGCAAAGCCAGTTCAGTCCAAGAAGGTGCTGCTGTGCTGGGTACATTCCAGGCAGTTCTCTCCCCTCTCCATTTTGTTCCCAAGTGAAGTTGGGAATTGCTGAGGATGGGCACCTCTCATGTATTGCTGTTGATGGAGATGCTGGCTCTGGGATCCCCCTTTCTCAGCCAGGTGGGCCAGCTTCACTGCTGGGATGTGCTCCAGCTCCTGGCCCAATGGCTAGCTGGATTTCCAGCCTTCTGCACCATGCTGGACATTAGAAGAAATTCCTTCTCAGGAAGAGTGGTGAGGCATTGGTACAGGTTGACCAGGGAGGTGATGGAGCCACCATCCCTGGAGGTGTTCAAGAAGAGGGTAAATGAGACACTGAGTGACATGGTCTAGAGTGGTTACAGACGTTGGTGGTTGGACTTAGAATGATCTTAGTGATCATTCCAGCCTCAATGATTCTATGCTCCTATGACTTCATGATTTTCTGTTCAGCCTGTCCAAGAGAGGACTTAAAGCAGTGCTAGCAGGAGAATATTAGCACCCATCTTTGAGGCTACCAGAGCCTTCAGGGTCATTTCCCTATGGATGATTAGTAGGACAGCTTTGCTCGAAGTCAAATTTCTCTTTTCCTCCTTCAAATCTTTGCTGCCTTTGTGTCCCTTCTTCAGACACACCTCACCCCAAGGACATAGGTCTCATTCAGCCTGTTCCCATGGCTTACTCTGCTCTCTGCATCTTGCATGCCCCAGTGCAGACCTCACACCCCATCCCATGCTCTCCAGTGGCATTGAGAGCAGTTTTTGCAAGGCTGAAGAGCTGCTGTGTCTCCCAGGCAGTTGTGAGCAGGCCCGCGCATTGCAGATGAACATCTCTGCTTTAGATCCTGCAGCCTGATATAGGTTTGGATGTTGAGGGATGCTGGGGAACCATATGGTAGGGGTAAGTCTGGGTGAATCCAGCTGCAACAATGCTATTCCCACAACTCCTGGAGGAACCATCACCAGAGAAACACAACCTGCTGCTGAAGGTGCATTTGTAGTGTGGCAGTGGTGCAGGCCATGTTCTCTTCTGCTGCTTTGGCTCCAAGGCTGGCAATGACCAGCAGAAGAGCAGCCAGGAAGGGACAGCATGGGACAGCCTGAATGCTGAGGGGGTCAGATGGCCCCAGCCCCACAGCTGGCCCTTTGCACCTCAACAGCTGCATGGTTGCACATGGATGTCTCTCTGATGCTAAAAGCCCGTGGCAGCTCGGGTGGCCTTGAGTTGGATGCACTCAGCTGTCCCGGCTGCGAAGGGCAGCAACATCTGGGGGAGCATGAGGGAATGGCTGCAAATTGATGCCTCCCACCTGCCTCCCATTTGCATTAGGAGCTTGGGTGCATGGCGCTGACAGCGCGTGATGGGTCGGGGCTGCGAGTGGCCAGCTGGAGCCCAGGCAGAGCAAACAACAGGTCTCAGCCTTCAGCTGGGTTTGGTGCAAGGAGCCTGGCTCTGCTTCCCTTTCCATCTGCCCTGAAGTGTCTATGGGAGATGTGGGTGGCTATTGGGGTGCCTGGGGATTTGGAGTTCCCCAGTTCTTTTTTTCCTTCAAATCCACTGCTGAAGCGTTTTATGAGGAACTGAATTTAGTTCTGTTGTTTGTTGAGTCTGCCCTGGAATTCCCTCACTCCCAGTGCCTCCTCCCTCCAGCACGTGCTGGGAAGCAAATCCTCTCTGACACTCCGCTAATCCTTTCTGTCTCATCCCTTGTGCTGTGCCCTGAGCTGATACCTTTCCCTCTGGATGAACAGACCTTTCCCCTGTGACCAACTTCATGAAGCTAAACCCACCTGCAGCACCTATGCCACCTTCCAGCCACTTCTTCCCAAAGCATCATACTCCTACTGCCTTGAGACAAGTGTCCAGTGGTGCTGCCTGTGGCAAACACTGTCACAGCAGATATGGGAACTATGGGAACCCCGGCCCCATCCTATCCTGCCCTCCCAGTGCAATGTAAATATTGAAATATGGGTCTTTTTCACTTCCAGTTATGAGAGGTGGGTTTCCTGCTTTGATCTGTCTCTCCCATACACATTCATAACATTCAAATTTATAATGTAATCTTACTCGCCGTTCCATATTTATGAGAAGTTTTGATGGGTGTTTCTTTATGTGATAATATCAAGCAGAATGCTAACCCATTGCCTCAAACCACTGTAAAGTCGTTTTCTTACATAATTGACACCAGCATATTCTTTCATTATACAAGATTTAGCATGCATCTGCTCCACCATTGCACGGCAATAGATGACTTTTTCCAGAGTCTCCTATTATCAATTCAAATTAGCCCCATTTCCCGAAGCTACTGTATGGATTTTACAGTTGACAGTAAGGGAAAAACACAGGAGCATAATGACTCTATTAAATTATTCAGGCCTAGTTAAACCCAGTTCGGTCTGAACTGGAGAGCAAAGAGACAGGGAAATGAGGGGAGAAAGGGGAAGAAAGCCCTAAACTCCACACAACTCATTGGTTATAAAATGCAGCCATCTTTACCATGAGTTATAGCGCGCATCACCTGCAAGAGGCCGGGAAGTCCTTAATCAAAGAGAAAAGTCTGTCGTATTACAGCACATTTGTTTTATTTAAGGTAATTGGGTTCAGCAAGAGGCTAAGAGGAAAAGTTTGGGGAAGAGATGGACATTTATCACCTTTTATCTTCTCCAAATTTTGTTCCCGCTTGGTTTTCTTTTTAAAACTATCTTAAAGGGCTTCTGCTTCTGTCAGTCCCATGTCTCTGCTGGTCCTTCTGCCAGAAGGAGAGGTTGGGTTCCTTCTGCAGGGGAAACTTAGGCACTTAGGACATTGTTTGGTGGCCGTGGTGGTGATGGGTTGAAGGTTGGACTAATGATCTTTGTGGTCTTCTCCAACCCTAACAAATTTATGATTCTCTGTAGGCTGAGGTCTCCAAATGGAAACCTCAGCCCCACACGTTAGTGGTGCTCCTACTACTTTGCCCAGCATATCAAGCTGCCCCAGTGCCTGTCCATGTCCTCCAGTCGAACACAGAGAACGCTTTGCAGCTTGCCCAGATGTATGTTCCTCTGCCCTTTAACTAACAGCACCGACTCCACAGCACTCTGTTCCCATCCCTGCTGTAGCCCCAAGACTTTCATCTCCATAAGCAAAGGCTTGTACTAAACCATGCTCATGGAGAAATGGGTGAGCTGTGGAGCAAAATTTCCCTTGCAGCTGCTGGAGGAACAGGAGTGATTCAGAGCCTCTTATTTTCTTTTTGGGGAGGATGGAGACAGAGAAGCAGCTGGAAAGAAGACAAAGGTCTGAAGGAGCTTTCTAGGATATGCTTGCTTGAGTTAAAAAGACACACGGATAGGCTTCTCCCAGCTGCTGGATGTGCTTGCCCAGGCTGGAAGCAGCCAGCCCTGCCCACACAGCACACTTGTTGCCTGACAGTTTGATGTAGTGCGGTGTGTTCTCTCTCTGCTGGTGGCTTTACCTCACACATTGGCTGTAAGATCTCTTATGGAGCGAAGATTGTCCTTCAAATCTAAGAGCCTTGCATTGACTCTCCCCATGAAGTTAGGCAGGAAACATCTGTGCCCCAGGTCAGTATATTGGGCATATGGGAGCAAGGTGGGAGCTGGCATCACCCTGGCCAAGGAAATCTGGTCTGTGTCATAGATGGTTATAGCCTTAAGATGCACCAGGGTGGATTGTTCAGGCTGGATGTTAGGAAAAACAACTTCTCCAAAAGAGGGAATGGGATCTTGCACAGGCTGCCCAGGGAGGTGGTGGGGTCACCATCTCTGGAGGCATTCAGGAAATGTGGAAATATGGCACTGAGGGACATGGGTTAGTGGGCATGGTGGGGGTGGGCTGGCAGTTGGATGGACCTTAGTGATCTTATCCAGCCTTAACGATTCTATAATTCTATGAAATTGGCCTCTAGGATCACGAGCAAAATGCAGATGGAAAACAACATTACTCTTTATCCCTATGGTGTGCACAGAAGAACTTGTGGAATTGGTAGAGCCCCATTTGGGTCTTCCTCTCAAATGGGTCTTTCTCCCCTTTCCCTTTTTGCGTTCAGGCTTTCCTCAGCCTTCCTCCCCCATCCCTCCAGCATCTGCTCCTTGCTGGGTCTCCAGCAGCCTGTCCTTGGGGGCTCAGAGCAATAGGACTTAAAGCCCAGAGGGAGCCTATTCCTGAGGAAATGGGCTCAGTAAGACGCTGGTTGAATTGGAAGGGATCCTTTAAAGAAGCAGGGAAGCAACTGGATCAGTTCACAGGGCTGTTAAGGGGCCAGGCTGAGGACCTGTGCCCAAGTTTATGTCATCTCTCCACATTTATCAGATCCTCAAATGTTTTAAAGCCCAGATTAAAAAGCCAGGCAGACCCAAGGATCCCTTGAGTGGTGGGCAACACGATGTCCCCAGCCGCGTGTAGGTGCTTCAGCATTCACACCACGCAGTGAGGGGCTCGGCCTGGCCGCCTGGGTGAATGGGTGCCCAGCTCCCATCATCACCTGCTCTTCCATCCACACTTTTTCCACCCGCACTGCTTTTCAGGATCTGCCTCACATCCCCCAGCCCCAGACTCACAGCTAAGCTTTTCAGAAGACTTGCGTCGAAGGGCGAAGTCTCCACATAGTTCAGCAGCAGCTGTTTTGCCTGATTTATTGGCTGTTGCAAGGGCCTGTGCAAATGTAGCAAAGTAGTTTATTATCGCCAGATAGATCCAGTGCCCCCTGCCTGGCGGATGACGGATGACCTGATCCAGCAGCTTATTTAACACCTGTTCTGCTTTAAGCACGTGGGCGCAACCCTTTGAAGTCCTCTGGGAGTGGTGGCGGAGCTCATGTGCTCACAGTCTGAGTGTGTGCTTCAGTATTGGCACGGAATGGGGTCCCCATGGGGCTTGGCTTTGGAAGCAGTGAGGAATAGGGGTAGGATAGGAGAGCTGGAGTAGGTGATAGAGAAAGGATGTTCTTGTCAGAGAAATGAGAACAGCGTGACCCTGTCACCCGGCTGCAAAGTGGGCCACCATTTTCCAGCAGTGATGCCTGGTGTTATGACAGCTCTTAATTAAGCTCACTGTTAATGATCTGGGAAGAAGCTGCTTCATTCCTGAAGCCTGTAGGTGGTAGTAAAGGCAGAAGCACATAGTGAAATGACACCAAAATATTTAGCACCCGGTTTGGTTCCCAGTGGGAACTGGACATGGCCCATGGGAACGCTGACCTGGGGTTTGAAATAGCAGATGAAGGTCAGCTTGGGAAAACACAGCTGATCCGCAAAGGGAAAAGCAACAGATGGGCCCCATCAGCTCCATTCCAGCTCCCAACCCAAAATACCCAACAGTATCTTGGCTTTCTATGGGGAAAGAATCCTGATCCACTTTCAGTGTGAGTCGCTACCTCCTGCCTTGTGAGCCTAACAGAGAGCAGGCTGGGTATTTTTTCAAAGGGAATAAATAGAAGGGGATTTTATCATCTTGTTTTCAGCCCACTTTGGTTCAGACAGTGTTGGAGTCAGTGCCATTGGGCAGAGCCATGAGCGGTAGAAGGGAGATAGCCATTAGAAAGGTGCCAATATAATTTGGGAGTGCAGACTCAGCCCCGGGCAGCTCTGCCTGTGGTCCAAGTAGAGGCACCAGGGTCATTTTCAGGCCCATGACCCGAAAGCCACTGGCATGATTGGAAGACGTTCAGGAAGAGCAATGAAAACAAGCAGAGGTGCAAAGGGAAAGATTTACAAGGAAAGATTAAAGGAGTTAAGTGCAAGGGCTTAGCCTATTGATGGCTCACTGCAGACATGATGATAGCTTGCAAATATCTGTGGGGTATTAGCACCAGGGGCCCGCCCTGGGAGGATGATTGGGTATAATTTAGAGGGACAGGCGGCACAGAAGGGAGGCAAAATAGAGGAGCTTCATGAAAGAGCCGGGAGCATCAGGACACAGCCTAGGCCAGGAGCTGGGCTGTGTGCCGGGGAGTACATCTCAAGCACAGGGTGAGCTGCTGGGCTCTGCATGTTGCTGGCCCTCATCAGCCCCAGTGTGATGGGCTGGCTTGCTTCTAGGGAGCAAAAAAAGCTGGGCACAAGAGGTAAGCATTCGTGAAAACATTGGGGTATCGAGCAAGTGGGCATAGCTGGGAGCTGGGTAAAGCTGTACAGGAGCAGCACTCGTGTGTCAGTCAGGGTGTGCCATCCAGGTTTTGGATGGTCAACTCTGCCTGCTTTGCCCATGCCCTTCAGGAGCTGTGCAGCTCTCCCTCAGCTCCCCAGCACCAGGGGCTCTGCTTGGCTCTGGCACACTTCTCTCTCCCCATATCATCAGCTTTCTCCATACCATCAGCTCCCCCAACACCCCACCTTTCCTCCCACCCCTTTCAGCCCAGCTCTGCACACACTGTCCCATGACAGCGCTGACCTTTCCTACCTCTGCACTCCGTCCTTCCAAGACAAAGACTTCCAAGCATCCCAACTGGCACAAGCAGGAATCTTTCTATTTTTTATGATACTGAATACCACTGGCAACAGGCTCCAGGGTTAGTGAGCACCCTCCAGCACCTCCCTGTGTGTCCTCAAGTGTCCTGGTGGTGGCGGGCACAAGGTCACCTCCAGAGGCTGGCTTCCATGTGGCGTGGGGAAGTGCCAGCCCCATCAGCTGATGCAAACACCAGGGACTGGTGTCAGGTAAGGATGCAGCTGACTTTGGGGAGGGGATGTGGGAGTGAAGAGAAGGCTGTTTGCAGTGTCCAACCTTGCATTTGGACCCCTAAGAAGCTCTGCCAGTGGTGTGCGCAGCATGGTTTCCTTAGGAGAGGATAGATTTTCCTCTGCATCCCTCCTGGACATGGAGACCTGGAGATAGGACCTCTTAATCACAGATGGGCCAACAGGTCCTCCTTGGAAAAGGGTGAATTTATGCCAAATTGCTGTGCATCTGGGCTGGATGTGGGGAGAGGGGGCTGGCAGAGAGCTCTGGTGGTGGTAACAGCTGGGACCAGACCTAAACATGATTAATTAACCTTGAAAAAAAAAAAAAAAGAGAGAGACAGAGGGAGAAAGAAAGTGTGTGATATAGAGAAAGAGAATCCAAGTCACAGTCACACGGAAGATTTATGGGCCCAGGAGGATGAGGAGAGTGGGGATGGAGGAGAAGAAGGAGGGAAGGAGTGCCAAGGAGGTGGATTACATTTTAATGCCTCTTTGTGCTCAACAATTACATGACAGCCCTGGGGTGGGGGCTGCAGAGAAGTGGAGGCAGGGGGCAGGGTACAGCTTTGCAGCACTTTTTCAGGGGAGAACGTGTCCTGAGCATGATGCCACTAGGGGAATGTGTGGGTGTGATTTACAGCAGGGGATGAGCCGTGTGACTTCACTGTACCAGCATGCAGCTGGCAAAGCCTCAGCACCAGGGGACCCCCAGTGCCATGGAGTGAGGAGGGGGTTGCATCCATCCCCCTGGCTCTGCAGGCTCAAATGGCTCCCAGAAAGGAAAATAAAGGAAGTGGTGTGAGATTAAGACGGCTGTGAGCAGGAGCAGGGCACTGTGGCGAGGTGCCCAGCACCCCAAGAAGAAGCCAAGGTTGAAAGTGAGAAGGAATCGGAGCTTGGGACAGGTGACCCACTTTGGGTGAAACAGGAACCGGGTGGGACCTCCTTCCAAAAACAGCCTGGCCATGCTCGGCCCCCCTCAACTTGCCATAATTTATGAAGCAGAGGGTACATAATCCCAAACAGCCCTTTCACATCTCAGTCTGAGAGCTGTCCCATGCCTGCTGGAGCTGTGACATGGCACTGACATTTTCCTTCTGCCTCTCTGTGTTGCATGCAACTGACAATGGCTTCGCTTCTTTTTTTTCCTACAATGAGGGGATGGGTGCAATCTGTCCTCTCACCCTCCCCAAACCAGCTCTCAAAGCCAGATTTTGTATCAGGCCTTCCAAAAATCAGAACAGACCTCTGGCTGTCAAAAAAATTCAACTTGAAAACCGAATTGTACACGAGGGCTTTGCAGAACCATGAATAAATAACAAGGAGATTCCTAATGAAGTGAAAAGTTTCTGCAGAACTTGGTTTGCTTTAAGTTTTTGCAAGAAGCCACCCAGCTCCTCCATTTTGGGTGCCCCATCCCTGGAGGCACTCAAGGAAAGGATGGATGGGGCCCTGGGCCCTGATCTGGTGGGGGGCAACTAACCCACTGCAGAACTGGATGATCTATAAGGTCACTTCCAACCCAACCATCCTGTATTTCAATGATCCTATGAGATAGGGGCTGCTGAGCTCTGCCATTTCCTTACACACTCATACGTTCATCCCATGCACAAATCAGTGTGAGGGTCTCAGTAGCTAATCTGCCTTCAAGAGTTGCCAGAAAGAGGGAGAACTGTAGAACAAGGAAGTGTTGGGAGTGTTTGGTTTCAGTGCAGCAGATGGGAAAGGAAATTAATATGAGGAATTTGTATACCGGAATCTCACCCGGACCCACCACCCATCTGGGCTGCCCTTCATCCATCCCTCCACCCATGGATCTCCCCTGAACACCCATTCATCTGTGTGTCCTCCCCTTCCTGCTCATGGTAATCGTTGGCACCAGGTGCTGCACAGAGCAATCCAGCTGTGGAGCACAAGGTCCGTTTGTGCTGGCATTCTCCCAGTGCACCTCTCCCTTTGCTTTCTCTTTCCCCTGCACAGCTCATGTTGGGCAATAGACTACACAACACCACTGGAGGCTCAGCCAGATGGTTTTCCAGGCAGGAAAAGCTGTGCTTCCAGGAACCTCATAGGGAAAAGAAATGGCTTAATGCTCAAATACCTCCCCACCACGTTGACACCTTCCTCCCCCCGACCCGGTGCGTTGCAGCGAGCAGCAAGGGACCCCAGGGAGCTCAGCTCCAGCTGCACACTCATCAGCCAGACGGGGAGTGCGCCGTGGTGCCTCAGCACTGATGCTTGCTGCGGTTAATCACACATCTGTGGGCTCCAACGGGCTCAGCCCATGCGGGGAGGGAGGCACCAGGTAGCAGCAGGTGACAGAAGTTGCTGATTCTGGTTAAAGTGTGAAAAACGGATGAGGGAATGAAGGAAGGGAGGGAGGCAGTGTTCTGGGAAGAGGGAATTATCTTCTTGCACGTGCATACGTGGATATGCAGACCTTCATTACTCTTTGGTTGCTGTGGGGTTCTCACACCTCCTGGTCCACCTGGAGGTTGCAGGAGAAATAAGAGGTGAGCAGTGTCTTAAGCTCAGGGCTGAGAAATGAGGCTGTTGGAGCTTCTGTTGTCAGCTGTGGCAGAGCTGAATGGCACAGAAGTGGCACAAGGTCCCAGGTTACCCTCCTCCCACCCCAGCCCATGCTGTGCCGCCGGGCAGAGAGGACAGGTGGGGGCTGAGGCAGGCTCTGCTCTGTAGCATGGCACAGCCCAGAGCCACATTTGGCTCTCTCAGCAGGAGAGAGGCGGGCGAGGTAACGAATGTGAGCATCCATCTGGCGTGCTAAGGGCACAGGGGGTTGGCACCCAGGACCTGGCGCTGCCATCACGTGTCTGTGGAAGTGCCAAGGCTGAGCTCTGCCTCAGAAGGAAAGCTTGTCCTTGCTGCTGACCTTGGAGCTGAGCTGTTCCTGCAGAGCACGCAGCATCCCTAGACACTCAGCACTCTAGGAGCACACAGCATCCCTGGAACATGCAGCATTGCAGAACGTTGCATCCCGGAGCATGCAGCATCCTTATAGGTTCATAGGTTCATAGGTACATTAGGTTGGAAAGGACCTACAAGATCATCCGTCCAACCATCCTCCCATCACCATCCCTACCCACTAAGCTACTCAATCAAATCCCTTAGCACCTCATCTAAGCGCTTCTTGAACAGCGCTAGGGATGGTGCCTCAACCACCTCCCTAGGCAGGCCATTCCAGCGCCTGACCACTCTTTCAGAGAAAGAATGTTTCCTCAAATCTAATCTAAATCTTCCCCAGCGCAACTTGTGGCCATTCCCTCTCGTCCTGTCATTATTTATCAGGGAGAAGAGGCCCACCCCTCCTCACCACAACCCCCCTTGGAGCACACAGCATTCCTGGAGCATGCAGAATCCCTGTACACTCAGCATTCCAAAGTCCCTCTGCCCTGCTGCAGTTCACACAGGAGAAGTGCAACAGCAAGATGGGAGGCACGGGGCTGAGCAGCCATGGAGAAGGTGCTCCAATGGGAAAGGAGCACAGTTGGTAGCTCATTATAAACCCTACCAAAACTCACAGGGAATTGAAGAATATCTACCCTTTGCCTCTGTTCTTTCCCACTTCTCCAATGACCCATCTTCACTTTTCTTTTGCAACACTGGCCATTTTTATTTCCCTCTGATGTGGTTTGACAAACAGACCTCAGCCTTTGTTGAAACTGAGTCTTTGTTGTTCTCCTCAGTGGGCTCACAAACGGGAGGTGACTGCACCCCATGGGTGCCAGCACACCCTGCAGATATGGAACCCACTGCAAGGTGTGTCCTTAGGAGGATGCAGCAGGGATGCTGATATAACCTCTGCGTTAGTGCTGACAGATGCACAGTTAATGGTCTGTCTTCTTAATGGGTGTCACTTTCAGATCTAAAAACCCAAACTGGTGAACAGAAATCCCCTTTTGCTGAAGTAACCAGGCATGAGTGCCAGGCCTGGCGCAGGATGAGGTTTGTGCTTGGAGCTTTAGGAGCCCTTGGAGCACCATCCTTTTATAAAGGTGCCTTTATACCATCAGGGCTTACTTGCAGCTCCATGACTCCCTGCCCAACTGTGGAGGGTCCAAGGCTGCTTCTCTCGATATGAAGTCTTTGGGCAGGGAGGGAGAGAGCCAGATGATAACATGACACACAAGCACGGACAGGATGCTCTGCTTCCAGCATCACTCTCTACCCCCCAAAAATTGGATGGAGGCTGGATTTCCCCTGCCAGCACCAAAAAGCAGCACTGTGGGGCTGACTCATGCCCATCCCCAGCTACCACATCTCCCGTACTGCTGCTTCCAGCTTCTCCCTACTGAAGAATTATGTAGCATGAAGAAGCAGGCTCCACCATCTTGAACTGGCAGTGAACTTTGCTTTCTACATATAAATACAGATAGCAATCACACCCCAATCAGCACACAAGCTTCAGGGCATCATCACAGCAACTCTAACTTTCCCATTACGATAATGTGATTTTCACTCAGTCTATAATATCACCAGCCATGAATAAAACAACTGGCTTTTCCTCTCTCTTCCCCCTCCCTGCCTCTCTTCTTCTCTCTCCCCCTCTCTCAGCTCACTGTCTTTGCATACTAATGCTGGCTGAGCACAGATTCATGGTGCAATCCATGATGAATTTGGGAGCCCAGCCCCTGGGTGGATCCCTGTTCCCTATGCACGTGCCTTCCTGGGTGCATGCATCCTGGCTGGCAGCTGCCTTCTTGCCCCATCTGCATCACATACCCAAAGCAGATTGCAGCAAATGCCCTGTGCCCATTGTGCAAGGGCTGGTACCACGCTGCATAAGAATGACATGGAAGGGAGTGGTCCCATATGTGGGAATACAAACAATATTCATTGTTTGACTTTATTTCTCATTTTCCTCTAAGCCAGCAGAAAGCAAGGAACAGGTTTACACTCTGCAGAACACTGCTCTGATCCAGCCAAACTGGATGTGCTCACATCTTCCCCCCCAGGTGGTCTTTGCCACCAAAGTTTTAGGTAGAAGTCTTTCATTTGGTTACACCAATGGCTTTGGGAAACTGAGACTGTCCAGTCCCAGACTCCCTGCTGAAGCTGAGCACTGCTCCTTTAATTCTCTTGGTGAAGGTTGTTATCTCAGGATGAGTAATTCTCCTGAACATCAGCAGCTGGCCCTGGGTGGGAGCTGCTCTGGGGAGAGCAGGCAAAGCAGAGGATTGGGTTATAGGATGCAAGAACACCTGTTCCTGCCCCTTGCTTTCTCCCTAAAACCTATAAACTGGGAAAGGGGAAGGCAGCTGCCTAGGCTCACTGCTTTAGGGATATCTGAGGATGGATGAAGCTTTTGCAGGCTGAATGGATGCATCAAGCGTTGGGGGTAGTGAAGGGGAGGTTCGGGCTTCCCTTTCCCTGCAGCTCAGCCTTCTGTGCTTCACTGTGCCTGCAGGAGCAGAGCTGCTGGCTTCATCTGCTGTGATGTGGTTGCAGTTGCCCCGGGCTCTTTTTGCATGGGGGCTAGAGATGGTTCCCTTGCCTTTCCCGTTGTAAATAGAGAGCAGATTCACTCCAAGAGCCGGCAGCACTCTGCCCGCTGATCTCTCAGTGGAGCTCTCCTTGTGCAGCAGGGGACGTGTCCCCTGATGGGTGACAGAGGTATTTGAAATAGATGGGGCTATGTTGGAGGTACCTGCCGGCAGGGCTACCTGGGAGACGCTCCTATCTGTCATCTGATTTATCCAGGTTAAAAGGCTGCAATCAGTCACCAAGGTAGATTCATTCCCCTGTAAATAGTGCCCGAGGGCTTCCAGGACCTATTTTACTGCTAAGCACTCTCTTTCCAATGCTTGAATACCTTTGTTCCCAGTGGAGCCTTTGCTGGCTGATATATATATGATATGGGGAGTCCTGGTGACTTTTTTATTTTTGCTCTGCATAGCTCCTGGCTTCATCTCAGCTGCGTCGAGGTTTTCCATGTCTGGGGGCAAATCGGTGCATGGTGGAGCCCGGTGCTGGGACAGCGAGCAAGGAGAGGTTTGAGGGGACCAATGTGGCAGGGTGGCTCAGGGGGTGGAATCCAACCTAGGACCCCTTTTCTCCCACACCTTACTGCCATTTCCTATTCAGACTCTTGTCCTGCAACCTTCTGAGTCTGACCGCTTTTCTTTTTTTTTTTTTAACTCTGACACATCTCTGTTGTAGTTAATCATCCCAAATCAGTTTGTTCACTTTCTCCCCCTCTTCCCTGTTCCTTCCCACTCCTCCTCCCCCTAATTAGATTTAGAGTGAAGGGCTAATGGAGTATTACTGCAAAGGACTAGGCAAGCTTCCCGAAGCCCTTACCTAAAGGGAGAGTGCTCAGACTAATAGATGTGCATTAAGGCTCTGCATCCTTGTGGTCCTGAGAGCTGCAGGAGGAGTGGGGAACATAGAGCTAGGCTCCAGATCTCAGTACTGTCAGATCTCAATATTTTCAGGCCTCTCCAGGTTTCCTGCTGGAGCATCCTATAGTTGGGCTGTTACTGCTCTCAGTTGTACTTTAAGGGATGGGTTTCCAATCTAGCTTGCCCTTTGTAAGTTATTCCTGGGAGATGGGAAGTGGTCCTTTCTCAGCTGTAGGTGAGAGTTTTCCTGCTTATGGGGTTAGGAGAGTTTTTCCCCATGCTTTGTGCAGCACCTAGCACAACAGGGCTCCTTTGGTCCCTTGGTGATGCTTTAAAGGGAAGAGCCTGCAGCATCACTTTGAGCATTGTCACCTAAAGGTGTCATGGACTCTGCTGGTGGGACGGAGCATTTCAGGAGCTGTTCACCTGTTTTCATCTCAGAAACATTGAGAGCTTCATTTTTCTCTGCTGGTGCAATAGTTTTAAAGTCTCCCATGTATCTTGCAGGGTGGATTGAGACTAGAGCAATGCAGGATGTTGGGGATGTGTGCAAAGCTGACAGGAGGTGATGATCAATTGGTCTTTGTCACCTGCAGTTTTGTTCTTGAATCTTTACTCAGGTGCAGAATGGATTAAATCAACCAGGTGGCTCACTACTAGCATCAGCTGCAACCTCCAAGTGTTGTGTGCCTCAACATCTCAACCCTTGAAGGGCATTGCACTGATGCTTCCTGTAAATGGATCAGTGCTGGGAGGCACCAAGAGAAAAGAAGTTGAGTGCTTTTGTATGCCAGAGGTTGCTTGGGTTTCCAGGTGAGTGTTTGCTGGTTAAGGGGATGGTGGCACCTGAATTTGGGGCAGAGTTAGAAAAGGGAGCATGGTGGGGTGAAAAAACCTTGTGGGGGCAGAAAGGAGGTGCATGAAGAGGAATGAGCTGGGGCTGTTCTGGCTATAGCATACAGCCTGGGGGAAGGAGGGCTTTCTGGAAGAAGGGCTTGGAGAATCCATGCCATCGTGTCTATGAAACGTGGTGTGCAGGCTCAGGTTATCCCAATGGTTGTGTCTGGAGGTGACACCAGGAGACATCTGATGGTGTATTTCCAAGACTCCTGATTTTGTCAGGGACACTGCAAAACAGTCCTTGCCACACACACAGCATGTGCACGCATCCAGGCCCGTACCTGTCTTCTGCTCATGCATTCCCAAATACCTCTGCTGCCTGTTTGAAGTTTCTCTTCTGGTCCCCGTGATTTCCTAGCAATGCAGTGTCACCTTAGGTAAGTGCTGGCTGCTTGGGGGTTTGCATGCTCCAGGCTTTTGTCCCTAGTTAGAATCAGAATCACTTGAGTTGAAAGGAACCTTTCCAATGGACAGAGACAGCTACAGCTTTATCAGCGTGCTCAGAGCTCCAACCAGCCTGACCTTGAGTGTCTCTGGGCATGGGACACAGCCATAGGAGTAGTTCTGTAGCAGGGGAGATGTAGGGATGGGTACAAGCTGTCAGAGGACAGGTTCAGCTGATTCACATTCATTTCAGTGCCAGTAGGAGGAAAACTGGAGTTCCTGAGCCCTGGACACGGAGAGGGGTCACTCCATGGTGCTCCCATCAGGGAGGAAGGATGCCTTCCTGCGCCCTGGCAAACCCCTAGTGAAAGACAATCAGGCTCACTGTCACCAAGCTAATTCCAGTGGCATAAAAGCAGTAATGAAATTCACGGCAGGATTAGCCTCTCCATCCAATGGGCCGGCGCCGCGGTGACATATCGTGCTTCTTGCCCGAATGTAACACACCATCTAATTTACGTCGTGTAGCGAGCGGGAATGAAATGTTCATAAAGAATTGCTGAATCTTGTCACCTTAACTGCGGCCCCGGGCTCTGAGGCATCTGTCAGGGAGAGAAGAGCAGAGAAGGAGGCTCCTGCCTTGCAAAGCTGCGACCAGGGCTTTGGGGGCAGGGCGATGGCTGCATCAATCTTCTGGGGCTGAGCAGTGGAGACAGGCACATGGGGATGGATGGGGCCATGTCTGCGTGGAGTGGGGATGGCAAAGGGGCTGCTGGGATCTCACCCCTCCCCCCCACAACCACATATCTTGGAGGTACGGGGATGGGAGATGGGGAACAGTATCCCCAGAGCTGCGTGTACTTGAAGGTCCCCATCCCCGTGCTGGGACCCCATATTTGTCCATGTTGGGAAGTGGGTGCATGAGAAGCCCTTCTGCTGCAGCTCAGCAGCCCCCCTGCTCCCCTCCCCAAATGTTTATTTGCAGTTAATTTTCATGGATCCTAATAGCTCAAATCCTGCTAGGGGGGAATCGTGCTGACTCTTCAGTCAGAAAGTTTGCAGAAAAAAATAGCCCTTTCCTGTTGTGTTTGGAGTAATAGTGTCTTGGTGTCCGGAGGGGAGTTGGCAGGGAAACAGGGAAGTTTATTAAGAGGAATAGATTGAATTCCACTGGGTTTAATTGGAAGTGCTTGAGCAAGCAGAGGAAGGAGTCCAGTCCAGCCCCCAAAGCAGCCATGCTCTCAGGGGGCTGAATGCATCTGTGGGGATGGATGAAGCCTGGGGAGCATCTAATGGCTTCATCATCCCCTTCCCTGCTGGTTTGCTTCTTTAAGTTCCCTTGTGCACTCCAGCCTCCATCAGCAGGTGGGATCCCACCTGGGCTCTGGAAGTTCTGGCTCAGGAGCAATAGGCCTCTGAAGTGGTAGGGATAAATGGGCATCTGGGGTTGTTTTACTTTGGAAGTTGAATTGGACAGATGTGCAAGTGGGTCTGGAGTCCTTTCCATCCAGTGCTGACCCATTCCCTCAAAATGGAAACCTAGGTGATGTCCTTGGACAGGAATGGAGTGCAGTTGGATAGTGTGCACCTGGAATACATCTAGGGATAATCTAAGTCTGAGATTCCCTACCCTATTTAAAATGAAATAAGGAGTAAATCCACTTTTGGATGCCTAGTCTCATGGATGAATCTATGCTTTCTCCTTGAGCTGAGATGGGTGGTGTGGGATGAACTGCTGCACCTTTGAGCCTCTCCAGCACTGATACAGGCGTGCAAGGCAACACAGAAATGTGCCTTTGTGGCTACACAGTCAACCAAGTGCCAAAACATCCTCCAGAGAGGTGGTCCCTAGAGATACCTCAAGATCATTCTGGGTGGGGCTCCGAGCACCTGATGGAGCTGTAGGTGTTCCTGTTCACTGCAGGAGGGTTGAACTAGATGGTCTTTAAGGGTTCCTTGCAACTCTAATAATTCTATGATATCAGTCCCCTCCCTGTGCACCCTGCTGCCCCACACAGACTGGAAAACTTAAATACTGTTTGCTCGCAGTGGTACATCATGAGAGCTCATATTGACATTTTTCACCTTGAATTCAGCAAAAAAAAAAAAAATCCAAATTAAAGAGCAATCAATAATTTATTACTTTATTTCCTTTAATTCAAAACATTGCTTCCCCTCAAATCAAGATGTATTACTTCAAATTAAATGTTTCATTAAATCAGAAATTAAACTTTTGGGGGCTGGAGAAAAAATGACTTTTTAATTCGGCCAAAACCATGAAAACTGCCTTTTCCAATTGCTTTAATTTCTCTGGACCTAAAGTGACAGGAATTGTGTGAAGTGAGGTTGTGTCTCTGCCTCCACTCCTTGAGGATAAGTAGGTTTGTCTTTCCAGACTCTCCCAGCAAGGCACAAGACTGCAGAATTGCAGCTGCAAATCCGGAGAGAGCATATCTCCAATCGAACCCAAACCTTGCAGGCTGCATGCTTTGTTTGCACTGTTTCCTTCTCCCATGAGTGCAGTGTCACTATTGTCACTATATCTTTTGCTACATTTCACCAAGCCGGTTATCTTTTACAGGAAGGTTAACACAGTATGAGGATAGTATTTGGGATATTTGACAGCTTCCAATGGAGGAAGAATGCCTCATAGCATCTACTGTGGGCTGTTTTGAAGAGGGCTGGTGGGAGCCTGGAAAGAGGAAAGGCTGAGCTCTGTGCTTACCATTGGCTAAAGGATTCCCAATGGGGGAATCTCTCCTATGAGAGTTGTGTTGCCTTAGGAGAAGTTTCCCATATGGGAATCTCTTAAAGAGCTCAAAGTTTGCTTTTTCAAATGGTCCTTCAGCCAGTGAATGGCAAGGATGTGCCCCTTGACAAAAACATCATGTGAGAGCTGGAAGCTGGGTATTGCTGGTGGGATCCTCTCTCACATAAGCAGGTGAATGATGGTAGAGAAGCATCTCCTGAACCCTGTGAGTCAGTAATTTGGGTTATTTGGGATCTGCTGAACCCCTTATCGGAGGGCAAAGACTTTTGGGCCTGAAAATTTTAATGCTACCCCCAAGCACTATGAGGCACAAGGAAAGCAATGATAATGGGCATTTGCCAGGCAAACTCTTATGTACTTACTGAGTAAGTCAAGAGTATTTACAGGAGATCTTGCTGCCTGTAACTTAAAGCTTTAGCGAAACAAATTGGAATTGCCTTCTGGAGGCCATTGTTATAAATTACAGCCCCAACATCTGTCTGCATCTGCAGCGTCTAGACACTGTGGCTGGAGGGGCTGCGGATGGGAGGGGACATGGGGCTATGCTGGGTACCCCAAAGCATTGCCCCCAGCCTTAGGGGATGACTGGGCATGCCCCAGCCCAACCAGGGGGCACATCCCTGCTCTTGTTTCCCTTGAAGCATGCACATTGACACCAGCAACAAATATGGCCTTCGGATGCCTTGACTGCTGTTGCCTTATTTATGGCCTGGTGGAGGATATGAGGAGAGGCAGTGCCTCCAGGCAGCCTTCTTCTGTCTTCTCTGGGCCCCTGTGCAGTGCTTGCTGTAAGAGGCTGGGTCCGTCAGCTGAACGATTGTATTTTTTTTCTTTTTACAGTTCCTAGCGCCAACCTTCTCATTTATATGTAAAGTAGCCATTAGTCATAGCTCTGTTCCCTCACACTGCCTGATGTACAATCACATTTTGCAGTGGATGAATCTTTCCACACAGCTGCTCTGCTATGAATAATCCGTTGCTGGGCCCATAAATCAGAAAAAAATCATGCACCTCCTTTGCCTGATCCTTACACAAAGTCATATATTTTACATGAGGACAAGCTAAATATTCATGAAGCTTTAAAAGGCTTTTCTGGCTGTGAGGTACTTGTTGGGGTTGGTTTTGTTCTGTTGGGTCAGGTTTGGCAGCTTGAATTTTTTTTTTTATTTATTTTTATCCCTGTAAGAATAAATCCTTTTTGCACTTTCCCCACCATCCAGACAGTGATACTGAGCCCACGGTGATGCTCTCACCTTTGTCAAGGACCAGATGACCTCATCATCACTGCTGTCCTGAGGATGGGCTGACAGAAGATGCTGCAGGAACTGGAGAATGCATCCCTGGGGGCACAGGACTCCTCCAGGGCCATTCTCAGGGATTCAGGTTGGCACCCTGGGGTGAGGGCCAGGAGACCCTGGTTTTTTTCACATGAAGTTTTTTACCTATCTTCTGTATAATTAGCGGCTGCCTGTTGCTGAGAAGGACTGGACTCATCCTCCCCTGCCCTGAGGAGAAGTTCCCATTTACCCTTGCAGCAGCTCTGCTATTTGTCTAAGGGCAAGGAGAGTCAGTGTTTGACTCAGCAACCAAGATCTGCTTCATTGGTATGTCCTGGTTATCATTCTTCTGCCACTATAGCAAATAAAACAGTTCAATGTGCTAGCAAATGAGCATCAGAGCTGGCAGAGAAGCATGTGACTGGGCAGAGACAGGAAAGGGGATGTGAATGATGGGTACTGCCTTGTTCCAGCCATATAATGAACATAAATCATACCACGTGATCTTGGGTTCTCTTCTCTTCCTTTTGCGTGACTGACTGACTATGTCCCTTAGTTCCAGGCTGCAAGGAAGCGTCCTGCCCCTAAGTCTCCCAGGCACTCCTTAACAAGTCCCTGCACAAAGCACATAGCTATCATGGGTAGGATGCAATGGAGAAGTTGTGCAGGACTATGAGGGCACTCAGCTGTTGTGTCTTTTAGGTATGGGCATCCCTGCCTGCTTTCAGCAGCTTTTACACCACTGGGTGCTGCCTGTGTGCTCAGCGCTGTGCACCACCAGTTGCTGCAGGACAAAAGGAACAAGAGCTCTGGTGCTCTCCCCTCTTTTCCCTTCCTTTTTGCCACAACTTGGAAAGAACAAAGTCAAGGGACTGCCAAAGCAGAGGAAAGCAAGGCCAAGCACACACAGATGGTGAGCCCACAAATTTAATTTAAAATCATCCTTTATTATTCAAAATATTAAAATTCAGGCAAAAATGCCCAGAGGAACTGCACTGATTAAGGTTCCCTAATGTTTCATGGCCAAATCTTACTGCTTCCTCCAAGGGTCACTAGGACAAGAAGTGAAACCCCTCTGGA
Source organism: Cyrtonyx montezumae (assembly GCF_038088225.1). NCBI lineage: Eukaryota > Metazoa > Chordata > Aves > Galliformes > Odontophoridae > Cyrtonyx > Cyrtonyx montezumae. The sequence continues at coordinate 19,591,072 of NW_027072045.1, read as the reverse complement.
GTGCAGACAGAGGCAGGGCTGTACCTGCTGTACATCGTTTACCCAAACAGTTACTTACTGACCCAATCAGCTTCACTTAAAGCAAAGCACCAGCTGTTCCTTACCCAATTAATGATTGCCACAGCAAATTAACATGGCGTTACACCAGGCGTGGATGTGGTCCGCAGAGCCTGGAATGCACAGAGCAATATGCTAGTGCAAAAATAATCACAGTAATATCTTTACCGTTAGGTAGCATCCTTCATCTGGAAGGACTGGGGAGCTCCCTGTGCGGTGTGTGGCTGGCTTCGTGCAACACGCTCTGCAGAAAGGATGGGGAGTGCAGGAAGAGCATGTATAGTTGCTGTTTCAAGAGGGATTAGGAGGAGATGCCAGAGTAGCTCTCCCATGGTCAAGGCAGTACTGACCACACGTGTCCAATTCTGGGTTCTTGCAATCCAAACGAATTGTTATTTAACTTGTAAACCTAATTCCTTCATTGGTGCTGTCTCTGTGGGCTGTCTTGGGTTATGCACAGACCTGTCCTGTTCCTCTGTCCTTCCTGCACTGTGGGTCCCCAATGTAACGCTGAACAGAACAGAGCTGGTCTCTTCTTCTACCAAGGTTCAGTCGAGGATAGCTCTAGTTCCTAAACAGCCATTGAAGTTTTGGCTCTGCTATGAGCCTCTGTTTTTTATGATCCTGAGAATTTACCTTTAAGTTGAAGACCACGTACATCAGTCAGCCTAAAAGGCTTTGTGACAGCAGTTTCTGTTGCTGCAGTATTACACTTCCCAGTTTTTCTACAATTAGGCCAGCATCAAACATCAGTGACCAAATGTGTCATCAGAGCCCTAAGCCACCAAGCTTCTGCTGAGGGGATCCTCTCCTATCCCACCCATGCATGATGCTTATAGAAAGGAGCAGGAGAGCTGTACTCCCAGTACTGGCAGCCCTTAGTTGCCTGTAATACTGTTACTGAGGCTGTCCCTTTGCAATTATAGGACTCCCTCATTATAATTATTGTTATTCACATAATTGTGGTAAGGCTTTTCAGCACTGTCAGCATTCTGGAAAATGCCCAGTTCTATTACAGCCAAGCATTTCAGGCATTTCAGTGCTCAGTACAATGAACAAGAGCGTGACTAGGATAGGCCAAGAATAACAGCTCATGTCCTGGTCACCCGAAAGCTCTCTCTGGAAGATTTATATCCTTGGGATTCAGAGGACATAAGGTGATCCTATGTCCATCTCCCATGCTGCTCATCTGGCAGCACAGCTCCTCCAGCATCACAGCCTGGCATCACCCAGCTCAAGTGTCTCTGCAAGGAATGCAGTAATGGGCATTTTCTCTGCACTGTATTCTCTCTGATTATCTTGTTTAGAAATCTGGAGATGAGGTGTTCAGAGAAAATGAAGGGCAGGGCTGTTGTGCAGGTGATGCTGGCAGCCTACTTGCAGCTTGGAGCTTCGCTTTTTCGCTCAAACATGGGAAAGAGGGGATGAGTTTAAGCTGAATGTTGGCAAGAAGGAGCTGATGTTTGTGCTGGCTCCTTTGCATATAAATTTGAAGAAAATCAGGGTAAACTGCTTAAGGTGCAGGGTCATGTATAGAAAAGCAGCAAGGAGAAGAATCAGGATTGGTAATTATATAGGAATTCAGTATCATGCCTGCTATAGGGAAAGATAAAATAGAGGAAGCGATTCCTCTCTGGCTTCAGCTTTTGGGCAGGCTGTAAGAAATGCAGGCAAACTGGGAAAAGATTAGGCAAAATTAACAAAACAGCAGGGATTAGTGGTGATGGATGCCAACGAGTGGGCTGCTCTGGCTTGGTGTGCATAGAGGGGATTACAGAGGAGGGACACGGAGCTGCAACAAACACCCTCCTCTAATAGGTGCAGCTGTTGCCAAAGGGCCATTGGACAGTACTTTCTGTTTGATGCAGCAAGGAGAATTTGGCCTAATCTTGGGGGAAAATTGATTTAGCATCGTTCTGCCAAGGGATAAGAAAGTACCCCGTGGGCTGGCCACGTGGGGAGGTGTCTCTGCGGGGTGATTTGAGCTGAGCCAGTCTGCGTGATCCCCTCCAGTGCTGCCATTCTCCGCAGTTTGTGCTGAGCTGCTGAGGGGCAACAACAGCCACCAGTGAGTGGCCCTACACAAGTCTCCAAGTGTTTTTGCTACTGGTTCAATGCGTGTAGAGACGTGCCAGTGCACAGGATGGGTGGTAGGTGGTGTTTGGGCTGCATTAAAACGAGCAGGTGACTCAGGAATCACTGCTGTGTGGGTACAGAGTGGAGCAGGCTGCCAGCTGGGCTAGGAGCCCAGTGTCAGGAACGTGCATGCAGGAACTCCTCTCATTAGACGCAGGCGTGATGCTAATTAAAACAGCACAGAGAGACGCCTTTCGCCTAGCCGTGGGAAGCCCGGGGCAGAAAAATGGCCCAAAGTCCCCAGAAAAGGGGCTCTCCCCACCCGCAAACAGCGGCCTCCTCTCAGCCCCTGCCCTCAAGTTACGCAGCCCTTTGTACTACAACTCCCATCAGCCCTCTCGCCCGATGAAGGCGCATGCGTTAACCGGCTCCCGGCGTACCCCTCGACGCATCGCCCTTTCGGATTTGTAGTTCTCTCTCCCTCTCAGGCCCTCGCCAGCGTAGCGGCGGGAGACTCCATTTCCCGTGGGCCCGCGGGTGGTGCATGCGCTCCTCTGGCAGAGGGGGGGCGAGTTGGTGGTGGGGGAGCGCGGGGTAGCGCAGGTTCCTGTCGGCGTTAGCTGCGGCCTGGCACTGTGAGGAGGGGCGGCCGCGGCCCCACGCACGGCTATGGACCCGGCTGAGGCCGTGCTGCAAGAGAAGGCCCTGAAGTTCATGGTGAGGGGCCGCGGGAAGCGGAGGGGGCACCTGTGTGTGGGGCTGCGGAGCGGGGAGCGTAGCGGGGTGGGGGCGAGGGGCAGAGCCGGGTCGGGGGGCCCTGGGCCGCAGGGAGGGGATCTCATCCTGGGAGGGGAGGAAAGGGGAGGCCGTGCGGGGCGGGGGGCTGCGGGGTGGGAGGGAACGCGTGGGATTCTCGGGTTTTACCCTTCGTTTGGGTACTTCAGGCTGTGCTGCGCCCCGTCCCCTGCAGCTTTGTTCCGTGTTCCTTTCCACCCTGCCCTCGGAGCTGCGCGCACTCACACTTCAGTCTCTCACCTTCTGCTGCGTAGCACTGATGGTGGATGTGCGTGGCCTGGGCATGGCAGGCAGCTCCGGGGATGCTTGCATCCGAGGTGCTCTGCAATTGCGCCTAGATTTGAGGCTTCAGACACCTAAACTGTAGTTCAGTTGTTATTATTATTTTTACTTCAGTTGTTGATATTTCTAAACCTTTTAGGCTAGAAGCATACACTTTAGAAATGGAATGGAAGCATGCTGGTACTGCCTGAATGGAATGTAAATTTGGGTGCCTGAAACTGTCCTTTCCCTATGGATGTCATCAAAATGCCTGGCAGCACCTGCTGGAAGTTTGTTTTGGGTTGGTATTTCCAGTCCTGCAGACCTAAATCTGAGCTCATCAGCAGGAAACAATTCTATTAACCCTTCAGAACATATACCCAAAGTGAGATCAAGGAAGCGCTAGTTGCAAATGTTATTTCTTTAATTGAGCTTTGCAACATTTGTTTGACTTCTGCTTTTTTAATCCTGCAGAACTTGTTTCTCTTGTGGTTTGTTGACCTTTTTGCTGTTAGTCCTGTAGTCTGTAAGATTTATAGGGTCTCAGCTCAGTGAAGTGCGAAAATGCTGTGGATACCTAAACAGGAAAGGTAGCAATTAGTAATAGTAAACTGCCTTCTTGTGTGTGTGACTGCCCAAAGGAGTTTCCCTGAGTCTGCTGTGCTCACGTTGGGCCAAGCTTGGTGATGGCAGCCTGCATCTAGGTAGTGACTTCCATATCCTCAAATGTTTCTGCGTGCTGCCCTGACATCTCATGCACTGCTTTTGTCATTCTCTGCTAACATTCCCATCCAATAGTTTAGTTCCAGGCATTTGAAATCTTTGTGAGATTGGGCCTAGGACCTGAGGGAATCCCTACCCATATCACAGCTGGCAGCGTGCCACCCAAACAATAAAGCTCCCTGGCACTGGGGAGAGACCTAAACGTGAGAGGGGGCTGCTCTTATGGGAGCTGCATCTGGTAAGGGCTCCAGATAAAGGGAAGAATTATCAAGGAACAGGCTTTGCTGAGAGCTAGTTCCTCAATATTTTATTAAAGTGCCTCTTGAAAGCAAGGTGTATGCAGAATTGCAGTGAAAGAGGGAGCTTTCTTCTGAACTTCTTAGTCTCCTTGAACTTTTTATGTGTATACATATATTTGTACGGGTTGAGAGTGATAAAAGCTTTTGTTTATACCACATCTCAGGCTTTTGCTTCAGCATGAATCAGTGTCGTCCATCTCTCATTTTAATTACATTGACAAAGACTTTTTGTCAGGCTCTGTGAGGTCTTTCCCTGTTCTCCGTTTGCTGTTGGTGGAGGTGTATGCAAGTAGGTAGTTCCAGTAAGTGAAATCTTGTAAATTTCAGCTCAGTGCTGCTAGGAACTCTCCAGTTGTTTCAGTCTTTCAGCACTCAGAAAGTGCTTAGATACTGCAGTAAAGGCATTGCTACAATTATCTGCAGGGAGGTAGTAGATCCTCAGCTAATGCTGAATCATTCGCAGCACATTACCCTGTTCATCCGAGTGTGTGATGCACTTTGTGTGCTGTTCCTTTCCCAGATGGGCTGCACTTTGGGTTGAGGTGGGCTTTGTTGTTAATTAGTGACTTTTCCCTGAGACTTTCCCAGTGCTGAGGTATCTCACCACAGGTGAATCAAACATCGTTTGTAGGTGTGAGACCTATTATCTCTCTAGCTTCTGGTGGCTTTGTTTCTGATGTGAATTTGTGCTGGGTTTCAGTTTGTGTTGAAATGTAGCCCTGTAGGTGGTGTTATTTTTGGGCTTCTGTAGAAAATAATACTTCTTCCACTTAACGTCAGTGCCTCATTTTTGGCAGTGACTTTGAGCAGTGCTCCTGAGTCACAAGGTAGCAGGCAAGGCAGGCCTGCTGATACAACGTCTGACACAGAGAAAAATGTCACGTGGAAACTTCATCCCGTGCTGACCTTAAGAAATGAAATGATCTTGCCTTAAAAGGGACTGTTTATTTTTTAACGTGTCTGTATTCATTACCTTGAAAGACAAGGTTTTGTTGTGTAACTTTTCAATGAGACTAACATCTGATTGTTCTCCCTGACTGCTATTGGCCTGATTACTCGCCAATGAAACAGTTTTAGGTAATATCTGCTGCCGGTTTTCCAGGTGCGTGTTCAGCTACAGTACACGTCACCTGATACATTCAGCTTTAAGTAATGTGTTAAACTTCATTCACCTACTCAGTTTACCTCTGTTTCAAGAGGGCCTAATTTATTCGTGATATTCAGCTGCAGCAGATGAGCATTATGCAATGCAGAGCAGCTGCTCACCAGGGAGGGCTGGATCTGCTGTTGAAGGAGTGCTTCCTGTCACAGATTCTACATGTCATCTTTCAAAGCATCTTTTGAGTGAAAGCTAGTTGTTAGGTTTAAAAGATGATGTAGCCCAGTGTTCTGCAGCTACACTGAGGGTTTTGTTGGAGTGGAACCTTAGTTTAGCTCAGTGCCTTTTCATGTTTCTAAAACCCTTGAGATACACACTGCACTTTATGAAGAGTGAGGTTCTAAGAGACTGATGCATGTGCTAAAAGGAGAGGCAGCTATGCCCATTAGCTTAAAAAACCCAGCAGCATCAACAAAAGCATGCCTTATAGAGCTCTGGTTTTATTCTTTCAACAATATGTGATTTCTGTTGTCATAACGATTTAAAGAAGTACCCTGAATGAAGTGCTGGATAAGTAACTTCCATAGTTGAATGAAGTGTTTACAACTGTAGATACAGTATTTAAAGCATGAGTACAATAGGCTCAACTGAGACTTTGATTAAATGTCATATAAAGTAAACTACATATGCCTGCATAGAATAGTAGATATTTTTTCAAAGTAGCTTCAAATGGTTCTGTTAAGTGTACGAATGTTCTGATGATTATCTTTTTAATTAAAATGAGAAATCTTTGTTTAAAGTGGCATTCTTTTTTACGGCCTGTTACAGTCTCTGTAACAATCATTTCTTAAGACTGAACGTTTTTAATTCCAGGAATCCATTTATATAAAACTATGTTTAGACTTAATTAAGGAACGATTCTTACAAAGCTTGTAAATAGCCAAGAAAAAAGGGACAGAAAATAAAACTGACATTCACACTTAACGGAATGATTGTTACAAGGTATGTAATATGCTATAAAAATACAATAAAGCCCTTTTTATAAGAGTTCATATTTTTTGTTCCTCATTTTGAAAGGTATTTAAGAAAAATATCAAGGCTCTATGAAGTAACATCTGTTTGTGCAAATGGACTCGTGACAACTCCAGTTGTTTAATTAGGAGTGCTTGGAGCTGCACCTGACCAGTGTGGATTCCTACCTGGGATAGTTTGGCGAGCAATAACTTGGTATTTAAAGCTGTTTCACTTTCTCAGTTCCTCTGGATGAATGAGTGTGCAGTATTTAATTTCCTGGCTTGTGTATATGTTGATACCAGTGTTCTTCATGAATTTCTCATTCCACTTCACTCCCATTAATGTTTTGTTTGTGGGCAGTGTGATTCTAGAAGGTCCTGATTACTTTCTTATTTCATAGAAGAGCAAAAACCATATATTTTAAGATGAATTTGTTCTTTTTTTTAAGTTTTGGTCTGAAATTCCTTTATTTTAGTGTTACGTTCTTATAGGTGCTTCTAGTGTAACTGGCAGGTCGTGTGCCCAGTGCAGTTGGAGGCTAAAAGGTACCACATTTGTAATCTCTGGCTTGTTTTCCTTCTCTGTGTGTATATTCACACACGTGCAGAACAGGCAGATGAAAGCAAATATGTCTGAGACATTCCATTTCCATGGAACTTGTATGGTTTACGGCATCAGCAGCACTCAGATTTTTGAAGAGTTGGGACTTGTTAGCTGTTGTTTAAAACTCTGCTTTAAAACCCTTACCATCTTCCTAATGGCATATTTATATTGCAGTAACTTTGCTGTAGAATCTTGGATATCCAAAGGAGGAGTTAGTATGACAGCAACGAGAGCAATTTTGTTTAACAGCTGGGATAGCAGTTACTTCCTAAATGTGGGGTTGCAAAGTTGAATTTGAAACATACTCTTAGTACTTTTCTACAGTAGAACTCAAGTAACATCCTCTCAGCTGGAGGATTTGTAGGAACTGGTGTTTATAAAGACACTGATTTCTTTCCTTCTACCCCAAGCTCCTGGAGCTGCAGGTTTTTCTTTTCTAGGTGTACCCCTTCAATGCTTCAGGAGCTTCACCCTTACTTCCCTGGTAATGTTTCATTTCAGCCATTTTGCTTCATTAAATGTGTGCAATTAGAAAAGCAAATGGCAAATTTGCTATCACACTGCTGAAGTATTTAGTTTCATAGACTTAAAAAGCAGAATTTGTTGCACAGTGCTCTCTGTACTATTATATGTACTATAAACATCAGAGAGAATAGTCTGACCTTAATACTTGCTTCCTAGCCTAAATCGCCGCCTTGCAGCAGTTATTTCCCACTGAATAAAAAGTTTAATTTCACGCCCTGATTAGTGCTAGTATGTGCAGGTGGATATTTATTTTATGCAGCTAAACTAATCTGCCTTGGCAAATTATTTGCCAGTCAGCAGCGCTATAATTCCTTGTGAGTATTTGGTACTAAATTATCATTCTTGTTAGTAAGATGGAGCTGAGTGTTCAAAGCACAGAGTTTGGTTAGGCCAAGGTTTTCCCAACTGATCTTTAGAAGATGCAAGGTATGTGCAGTGATCTCAGCGTTCTACAGTGCTTCGTGTGATGGAAAGAAGTAATGGAGATGTCAGGGCAAGAAAATGAAGATTCAGTAGTTCCATGTTGTCTCCAGGGGCAAGGTAGGAAATGTTTGTAGTGTTCGGAGATGCCTCTTCAAGGGGTGATCATAAGTGAGAGAGAGGAGAAAAAAACAGCAAAGAAATGCACACAATGGCGGCTGATCTTCAGAGTGTTTTCAGTGACCTGCCAAGCTCTGATCTCCAGGCAGTGAGTGAGACAAAAAGGTAAAGTCACAGTGCTTTTCATGTTGGTTGTTTTCAGGGCTGAGCTAGGGGAAGAGGTGATCTGCAACTAGAAATTAAGTGTCAGGAGCAATTTCGTGCTCTGATCTGATTTAAAATAAAATCTACTTCATGCTATGAAAACATTTAAAGTGGGGCCCAGACGGTGTTTGCTGAGTTACAAATGCTGAGTGCATGTTTTTGAGAAGTGGATGTGTTCATCCCCTGCTTTGTTTCCTTTGGCTTTTTCTCTGCTGGGGCTTGTTTGCACCATAAAACTCGTTAATGAAAAGTGCTTGTTTTCTATTACAAGGAAAGTCATTTACACCTGAAATTATGAAATGTCATTAAGAGTTGAGTGAAGGGTTTCCACTGAGTTTTTTTTTTAGTCTGCATAGATGCATTTCTTGTTGTATTCATTTTGAGTGATTGCTACAGCAAGGTTTAAGGTACAAATGACCATGTGTAACCAGTGAGCTGAGCAAATTGCTTCTGTTGTATATAAATTTTCATGCTATATTCAGCAATCCAAGTGGCATAAGCCATTCGCACGTGCAAGGAGTTTTCTCACTTCCTTGTCTGCATAGATTGTGCTGTCTTCAACCTCTGTTTACTGCCGACACTTGGGTAATACTTAGCCATTCTCAGTGGCAAACTACCTTGGGTTCCCAGTGCTCTGTCTTCTTCAGCCCTCTATTTCCTCCTTCATACGATTGAGGAGATACACAGCAAGGTGTATTATGTATATATTTTAGGTGCTTTTGCACTTAAGGGCTGAATGAGGTGGGGTTTTTTGGCTGTGGCAACAGAGAGTGAGTTGTAGCATGGTAGTGTCTGGTGGCTGCAGCTAAAGATTAAGTGCTCAAAATACAACTCATAGGCAATTGAATGTCAGGCTGCTTTCTTGACAAGCACTGATTAGTGCTGAGAAATCTTCCTAGTTCAACAGAAACTATTGGAAATAAACATCTTCAGATTTGCATTAGATGTGACCTGTTATTAAACAGCACTGCTTTCTAATGCCTCCCTATTTGAGTTCTTGGTGTTGACTAAATACTACTCCTGCTTTGCATAAGAGGAGACTGAAGCTCAGAAATGTGCCTGGGGTCATGGACTGGAGGAATTCATGCAGGGTCACGCAGTACCCTGATAAGAGCAGGCAGCATAAAGGGAAACCAATTGTTCTAATAGCTAGCCTTGCGCTTGTAACCATGTTTTGGTTAATTTTACAATTGGCTAACCACCTGTTAAGATAACACATTTTATCATTAAACAAAATTAATTTTAAAAATGGCTTGAAACTGTCTGTTTTTAATGGGATCTGAATATTCTTTGTTTTAATCTGCCTCATGAGGCTTGTCTTTCTTCTGGGAAGTACACTGTTACATCATTAAAATACCATCCCCTACTGAGAGAGAAATCGGCCCCATTCACTAAATGGCAATGCTGAAACAATGGCAAGTATTTCTAAAAACTGCATTAAAATTCATTTTTTTCCTTCATCTGTGAGTTCCATTAACCAATGTATGCTTGGCCTGCTTGCAGCTGTATGGGCACAGCCTAGTTTGTTCGTCATGATGGCAGAAGGCAGAGGAAGATATGTCAATGACTTCTCATTTAAAATTATTTCACTTTTCTGCAGCGATTTTGCTCAGAAACAAACCAGTTTGCTGCTTTTAGTCCCGCTCTGTACTAAGAATTGAAAAGATCTGATCTAATTTTCCCTCCCCCTGCTGCTGAAGCAGGGTCTGTGCATCATCCTGATGGGAGCAGTGGGAAGGAGAGAATGGGGAAGAAGGGGAAAGCTCGGTGAGGGACCCTTCAGCCTTCCCAAGGGATGGGCAGAAGTGTTCACAGCCTGTGACACCTCCTGGAGTAACCAGTCTAGCTGGCAAAAGCAAGGAGCCCTAGTGCTGGTTTTGTTTGTTTCATCCTGGGGTGAGAAGGGTTGCAGAGGCATGCTTTGTTGGAATGAACTCCATAAATCCTGTTTGTATTAGCACAGTGAACTTAAGTGAGGTTCTAGCTGTAGCCCAGATGGCCCATCCTCTTTGGAAGCACAGCAAGACAGGTGATGAAAGCTGTAGGAGGGGAGTTTGGATGCTATCAGCCAGTGCAGAACTCTGGTGTGGCTTTGTTCTATCATCTGGCTTTGTGCCCGCATGTGAATTCTTGTGGATTCTTTGTAGGAGTGTTCTCTTGATGCTTGGACATAGTTGTTGTAAGGTATTTCAAGTAGAGGGGAATGGATTAAATCCTCAGGAGGAAGGCAGTGGTGGTCTTCGCTGGGTGCTGCATTCTGGCTGGAAGAGGAAATCTTGAAGCTTCTAGACTTGCCCATTTAGGAGCCCGAATAGTCTGTTGTTGCTTTAGAGAAAAAGGGTCTGGCTCCCTCTCCACACACATTGCTTGTGATTTTCTTTTTTTGTGTGAGAGCAGTGCAGAATGGAGCGGTGTTTATGTGGGAGTTGCTTTTAGCACACGGATAGTTGGCCTTTGAATTCCATGCGATAGGAAGATTCTGGTGATTCACCAGAGGGGTGGTTTGTTGGATCTGCTCACTGCTCTTCTTCCTTATATTCTGCCTTAGTCTCCAAAGAATTAAGAAATGCAGCCAGCTGTCATTCATCTCCGGCAAAGCAGAACAATAAGAAGTGGGTGTAGTCTGGAGAAGCCATGGATCAGTCTCATTTTAGAAGACGTATCTTGAAACAATCTCAGCAGTTATCTGAAGAAATCTAGACAGTGTCAACACCCTCTTCAAACATGGTCTAAGCTGGTTTCAGTTGGTAATAGGTGAGGTCTGAAAGAACAAAATTCTGTGTTCTCAGTTCTTTTTTTCTAACTTTTTTTTTCTTTCATTTCTCTTCTGTGCTTCCAGTGCAGTGCATTGATTTTGTACTTCCACAGGTTGTTTTTTTTTATAAACAATAGAATACCCTGAAAGTTTTCTACTGCCGAGAGGATATTCCTATGTAGCTATATCTTGCTGGCCTTAAAAATAAGACCTTCAGTAGAGCCAAAACAATACAGAACCCTTCAGTATCAGGAAAGGTACTGTATGGTGTTGGTATAGGTCTTGAGCATGAGTTCAAATCCTCTGTACTGGCAGTTGATGCACTCAGTAGTTCCTTCTGCAGCCTCCTCACAGCAGCTCTTACATGAGTGCTCTTTTCTTTGCTACGGTATTGTAAGGCTATTCCAAGCTGTGGTACTTATAGCTAGAATCCTCATTCATGTTTTCCTAGTTCAACTTCATTCGTGCCTAATTCATTCTCATTTGATTCTGTGCCAGTGTTGTTCTCGAGTTTAAACAGCTCTTCCTGCTTCTCTGTGTTCATCTGGATATGTTTGTAGAGAGCAGTCATATCCCCTCTGAGATGGATCTGGTGAGGCTAAACAAGATTATCCTTTTTCTTTCCCTCATAGGATGTTTCATATAAGGTTTTATCATCTGAGGAGGTCATTTTAAACAGCTGCAGAATTTGATTATTCTGCCTGGGACATGGATGGACAGAACTAGGCACAGTATTCCAGGAAAGTCTTTTAACAATCCTTTATGCAAAAGCATTAGTACTGATTTGTCTCTTCTGGCAATTCTTCATGTTATATGTTCTGTAGTGGGATTTACCTTCTTCCTATCTGCTGCTTCTTGGTGAAACATCGCTATCTAATAAATAACATATCTCTGGGCCTCTTCCCCTGTTCTCAACTTTTGAGTCTCCAGTTTACAGTGGGAATAATGTTACTTTTTGATTTATATACATCTTGTGTTAGTTCTGTTACTTCAGGATACTGTGTTCAAAGAAGTTTGTTTTCAGCAAATTGTTAATTCTTCGGTTTTAGCTGTTAATGAGGATATTTTATCATTAATTCCAAGATTAATATTGGATTTCAACCAAGATCCAACTGTACAGCTTGATGGCTCCCTTTTGAAAATAACCTGTGATCCTCTCCCTTTTTAGGTTTTTATCCTCCTTACAACTCTGGTATTAATCCTAATCCTCTCCATTTTAACTAGTAACTTCCTACGTGTCATCTATCAAATGCTTAACTGCTTCTAATTTGTCTGGACTTCAGTGATCTTCTTAAAGAAGAAGATTGGGTTAGTCTAGCACTAATTCTAATTTGTTCTAAATTGGGAGTAGATTTACTCAGGCTTCCCATGGTGAGTGCTCCGTTTTGATGGTAGTTGTCAGAATTCGGTCTCAGAGGCTGCATGTACTGTTTGCTTTCGTGTGTTTGTTCTTTTTATTTTTCTGAAGGTTGGTCAGTCAGTCCTGCAACATTTCAGACTCGTTCTGGTTAGTCTTATTACAAGTACTTAGCTGAATGAGGATGCTGCCAGCGACAGCCTGTTGGGTGTCTTCTGTCACTTCTGTTGTCCCTGCTTCATCCTCTCTCTGTAATTCTTTCTCCTAGACAGTGTGTTTCCCTGGTGCTCCTTTTAAATATTTCCTCTACTCAAGCTGGGCAAATGTGCATTTACATCTTGTGCTGGTCTTGAAGAGTTGAGAACTGTCAGGGAACTGCCCTTGGTACAGGACATTTAGATTAGAGGAGGAGATTGAACGTACCCTGGTATATACTCAGAGCAATTTGTAAGGAACCTCAAACCCATAACTGTGAGTTAATAGGTCCAATGCTGTAATTGTAGCACAGGGTTTTGAGAGGGAAATGAGTTGGGATAGAGCAGCTTGTGTGTTTTTTGGTTTGTTACCTGGAATTCAGCAGGAAATCAGGAAGGTGGAAGTTAGCACTGGGAGTTCTTTTGCTGTTTGTGGAGATTGTAGTTTTCTGGACTTCTTAATATAGTTCACCTAGCTTCTATATTTTTTTTATGAAGTACAGAGTTTTCTATTCCTCATACTCTGAGTGTTAGTGGAAAAACTACTATCCAGATGAGCTTTCTGGCTTTTATATTAACTTAGGAAGAAGTGACAAGATACAGCCTTAAAAGGCACTGTCTTCATTTTCTTGATACCGAGACAAGCTGCCTTCTGGTTTGTACATAGCATGCTGTGGATGCCACTGTTCTTGTTGGACACTTGGCACAAGACAAGACAGTAGCATGAGACATATAGCTTCTCTTTGCCGTAGATTTTGCAGCCTTGAAGGGGTTGAATGTAGGACTTGAATTTTAGACTTGAGATGCAAAGTGGTTGTGAAATAGAGATGCATTAGGGATGAGCATGAAGAGGATGTCTTTATGCTGTGAGAGTAAGCTTGCTTACGGAGCTTGCTGTTATTTGTCTGAAGATTTAATGAAGCGTCATCATGGACCTCCATCTGATTGAGGATGCTGTAGCTTAGTATTCCTTTGAGCCCTTAAGAAGGTAGCATGATGTTTTGAGTGATTGAAGTGGTTTTCCTGGTAGCTGCTCTTGTGTTTTTGTGTCTGTCAAGGAATATAGATACCAGGTGCATGGCAACTGCTGAGTCACAGCCTGAACCACTGATGGAACACCTGAGGGAAGGACCCCGTCAGGCCTGGGAGCACAGGTGAAAGCAATTCAGCTGTGCAACTGGAAGGGGTTGAAGCCAGGCTCAGCCCCTCTTAGACCCCATTTAAGGGCTGACTGCCACTGAGGAAGGGATCTCTTGTTGAAGATCTCTCCTTTGTGGAGTTCTTCCCTGCGAGCCTAGATTCTTGGAGGTAGGCGAGCCTTCCATTTTCTTCTTTCTTTGTAACATCTTCTCATTGTGCTGGTCCTGTTGCCATTATACCACTACAGCAGGTTTGGCCGGACTTCGGTTGACACTATCCAAGCAATTTACTGAAGAGCTGGAGTTAGGGATGTTCTCCACGTGGAGTGAATTCGTATAGCTTCCAGGTAGAGCTGACTGCTTGGGAGTGCTACCTGCTTCTGAAGGAGTTTATGTAGTACACTGTGAGCTCTGACAACCAACCAACTCTTTGTCTTCCACTCATTCTCAAAAATCTCACAAGCAGCATGCTTAAATCTTAGCAGCATCAGAGTGTTTATGGATTTCTTTCCTAATGATGGAAACGCATACAGGATTTCAAATTCTTCCACTGGATTAAACTTCACAGGTCTGAATGTGCCTTATTTCAAGTGCTGCTCTAGGCGGTGGAATGGGATATTTGGCTGGGCTGGGAGATGGTACGTTATGCAGTAGGAATTTATTGCTGTAATGCATACAAACTCATTAACAAGTTGTATGCCTCAGGGAATACTTTCCTCTCCTATGAAAATCATCTCAACTGGACAATTCTCGGTGCAAGTGGCCATGCCCTCTCATGTCAGTGACTGACAGATCTAATTCTGCCTTCGTAGCCGAGAGCCCGTTACTTAATGGAGTTGTGAATATTGGTACTCAGAAGCAACCGTCAGAGTATTACAATGCATTATTCCTCTCATTCAGTTGGTATTTATCAAAGAAGGTGTTATATCTAATGAATGCAGTGTTATCTTCAAATAAATTCCATTGTGTAGAACATAATTTAAAAGAAATGAAAATTTAAGTAGCTTCACAGTTGCTTTGCGGTGGCAGAGAGAAATGTGTTTAGCTTGCCTGTTTGAATGGTATGTGATGGAAACCCAGAGTCAGTGTCCTCTCTGTGGGAAAGGGAAACATTATGGGTTATATGATCAGATTAATAAAATCCTTAGTACATATGTATATTTCATACATGTCTCTTCTTTCCCTCTATATCTTCTTGCATGGAAGCAGATAAAATGGAAGAGCAGCAGTACTGCCTTGCAAGTACAGGAGTAGGTTTCACTTTGTAATTATCGTACTGACATATTTATCCTTTCTTGTGGAAGTGAAGATGCAGATATTTAAGAACCCTTCTTGCACAAAAAAGCCCAATTTCCGCTCAGCACTTAATTAGCACTTGTTTATGACACGGCATCTGATTTGATTTTCAAAACAAATTGCACAGTAAAGAGGCTGATATTTAAACTGTATAGTAACCAAAGCTCCAGCTGTGACTCAAATATCGTAAGCCTTCAGGGGTTGTGTTTAGGTCTAGAAAATAGGAACTCAGGCCTGTAATTAAATGTCCTCTAGAAATCATACTTTGTTGAGAAGGAAAGAGGCACCACTGAATTTTAAATTGGTGACTTGTTCTCAGAAATCATTCTGTTGTTCTAGGCCTTGCTGGGGACTGCAGAAATCAAATGGATTAAAAATGGAAGAGTGGATGGTTAAACATACCTTGCAGTGCTAAGATTTGCTTCTCTTCTGTATAGTTTCTTCTCTTACTGAGGATAAGCTTATGAAATGTAGAGGAGATGCTGCGCTGAGAGGGTTTTACAGGCACGGTAATGGGTGTTAGTTTCTCCTGTTCGTGTATTTAACTGGCCAGTATTGAAAAATAGAACTTACAGTAGCTGCTGATCTGCCGAAAGTCTTGATTGCTTTTATTGCTAATGCTCAGGCACTAACATCAGAAAGAACCGGTGTTAGTAAAAGTTGTATAAATGGGATGTTATCTTTGTTGTTGCAGGCGCTTCTGCATGGGAGTAATCCTGTTAATGGCAAAAGATTTGTTAATTTACTTGCACGTTTACAGGGCTGGGATCTTCAAATTAAATGGCTTAAATCATTCTTAAATCAATTACTCAAACTACTCCAGGCTGATGGGCTTTACAGACGTTAAGCAGCCTGCCAGTCCTAAGAGAAAGCCTTGCTGTTATCCTCTAATTTCTAGTCGAGGTGGCTGAAATGGAGGAGGAAGTGAGGCGGTTTTTCCCAGGTGTGCTGGGTGAACCTGGGCTGATCCCAGACTTGTATTCAGGTCTCTTTACTCCTTTCACTGTGCTTTAACCAAAAGCTTTTTATTTCTGCTTGTTTATGAAGGCTTTTTTTTCCCCTTTGTTTGTACCATGCTGTGCAACTTGAAAAGAGCAACTGGAGTACTTGAGCCAGATGTATGGCTTAAGGTTTTCTGTAGGGATCTTGCTCAATATGTCACACTTAACTATAGTTTCTTCCATTTTCAAAGCATGTAGAAATGTCAGCAGCTCTTCTCAGCAAACCTGTGAGGTGGGTTAAATAAGTGTTGTCCTCATTTTACAGTAGTAGTGAGACTAACCACCCATGAAGTCAGTGCTGAACTAAGGGTTAGGTCTTAGAGCGTGATGCTTCTAGCTGTGTTAGAGGTCCCCTAAAACATACTTCGTTAATGTGTTTGGCATCACAAGTCCAAACTCAGCAGGTGAGTGCCATAACCAGGATCTACTTGACTCTAATTTATCAGCACAACGGTGGTTATTGAAATTCAGCTTTAACTGAGATCACTGGCTAGGACACCAGGGCATAATCTTCCTACTGTTCTGAAAGATTTAGGAGAATTTAAATTTGAGCTAGGGAGAGGCAAATCAAAGTGTATTTTGAGATCCTATATCCATACTTTTCTGTAGAGACGGGATTTTTCTTATGTTCTAATTCCCAGGCTGCACAGCTTCTCCCCTGTAGCTGTGAATGTTCATCTTTCAGTTGTGGCACATTTTCCCTCTCTAATAATTCTTCTTTTCAGTGTTTGTGGATACAGTTTGTACAAACTAAATATTGTATCAACACAAGGGTGGATGGAGCTAAACTCATCCTGAATAGATCTGTTCTGAAAATGAGAGATGTTTGCAGCCTTCCAGGAGGAGCGATTCGGGTATGGATCTGTTGGTTTGGAGGGGAGCTACTATGAATTAAGAAAAGGGATTGTGAAGTAATGGCCAAGACTAAGAAAGGTGGTGGACTTGATATCTGAGCATGTCCTGCCTGGTCCTGTTGCTCAGGTACGATTTTAATTTCAACGCATTCCCCTTTTTTGGGAAGGGGGATAGGCAGAGTCGAATCCACTTAGTTTTGAGAATCTTTGAACATCAAATATTATGACAGGTAAAGCTTAATTTTTGTTACTACTTTTTTCCTAGTTGTAAATTATGCTGTTTGTTCTGTGCTTCCAGAGCAGTTGGATGTCTTGCTTTGACCTCAACCTGATAAGACCTGGAGTCAATAAACGGGGGAGGTTATGTTTATCTGTCAGTTTGTCATAATTTCTGATAGCATGTGAGTGTAGTTTCCTGTTAGTCCATACTGAGGCTGCACCATTCAGAGCTATTCCGTAATCTTTCCATGTTGTCCACTGTTGCATCTGACCGTGCTGAGGGTAGTGGTGCTGAGAACACTCTCATAGCCTGTCTGCTGTTTCCATACCATGCAGTGTTACGTAGTGGCAAAAGCATTAATTATGTCTGTTAGCTGCTAGTGCTAGTACTTACACCCACAGTAGGTTGTGCTTACCCAGGTGCATTTCTGTGGGAATTCCAAGGAAATACTTATGTTCACTGAGCTGAAATGTAAAACGGTAGAAATGGTTTAAAAATAAGTGACTACGTAAATATAATAGTGGTGGATTTGTTAGGGAAGGATTCCTAAAGCAGCTGATACCTGAGGCAGCAAACAAGAGGTTTGGGGACTAAACTGTCGTATGTGGCTTTAAAAAACCTGCATTGTTTAAAATGCTCCGGAATTTAGACTTAGGTTAGCTAGGTCCCAGTGTAAAAGGAGGTCTCTCTTTATGTCTATTCTCTCCTAGCCCCGAATACACATGCCAAAAGATGGATTCCAACTTATATCTTCTGGATACCAAGCATGGCTAAAGCAGGTTGGACTGTATTATTGTTATTCATCTCATGTGAGGGACTGTGTTGGACACCTGTGCTTGTCTCATTAGTGAAGTACATAAATGAGGGTATAATGAAGTTATGGTGCCATGTTAGCTGATACCCTTCATAGCCATCACTGTTTCGTGTTTGTGCATGCTGTGTTTGTATAACATTTTCTCACCGGTCTCATGAATGTGCACCTCCTGTAAATGAAAGTTCAAAAAGCAGTCACCTGAAAGCAGAAAGGGTCAGAGTTGGGAAAGAAATCTGCAGCAACAGCTCAAATTACAGAATTAAAATGAGCTTTCAAACACAAAGCTGCATGGTGGTGGTGCTGGTAATAATGGGGAGGCCAATGGGTTAAAACACGAGAGGATTGCATCTAGCACCATTCAGATCTGCCTGGCTGGAACAAGCACGGACACTGGCTCACATCACATACCAATTGTGCTGTTTGACACAGTGTGACACTGCGGGGACTCCCCGCTCAGGAGCCCAGCGCTATATTGCTGTGCTGTTATTAAAGGCCAGCCTTTAGATGTCTCAGCAGTCTGCCGCGAGCGATTGCTGTCAGCTTTTTCACTTCTGTGAGTGAAAAATCCCCCTTAAGAAAAAAAAAATCTTAATTTACAAATTGCTTGTATCAATCTCTCCATCATGTGTGGATCTTCACAAGAGAAGCTGGCATCCTTTGGAATGCACGGCTTAAAGTTGCTGGTGTTGTAGAAAGCCAGAATGGTTGTGTTGTTATGGCAACAACAACGGGAAATATGAAAACAGCACAGAGAAGCTGCATCCTGTTGTCGTGGCAACTGGAGTTGTGGAAATGATGAAAAGTGGCAGTGAAAGGATCTATGGTGCTGTGAGCCCAACGGAAACAAAGAGACAAGTCACCTGTGTGGGGTGGGACAGGGTTAGGAGCGTCAGCAGCATTAAGCCTTAAAGCACAAGAGTTTCGTTGCAGGTGCTGACAGGATGGCTTCGGCTCCCTCCAGCCTTCTCTCCTCTGAGTACTAATGCTGACTTGTTTGTGCAAGTTGCTTACTGCCGTCAGCTCATGTTGACTTCTGGGAAGCTGAGAAGAGCAGGAGTGCTTACAGAAAGTAAGCTATGTTTGCAAACCATTGCTTTGCCTGAGTGATGTAACACAAAGGTGACCTGTGGTTTGGTGCTTCCCTGTGCCTGGAAGTACCACACTGCTGAAGGTCGGCTGGGACACTGCGGCCAATGCCTTCCTGATTTCAGCTTTTTTGATCTGGAGGCACCATGTCTCAGAGGGACCTCAGCTCTGCAATTAATGTCTCTCAGAACTCAAGTTTGTTGACCTATGGGGCATGGCGTCAGTTCTTCTTATGTGGTAGGCTGGGAGAACAATAGGGAAAGGATTGTGTGCTTTTCTGGCTTTTAATTCTAAGGCAAACAGACCTGCATCTGTTCCTTCTCTGTTATGCTACCAGTGCTCTGATGCAGGTGGGATATATGCGTTTCTGCCTTTGAAAAACACTTGGGGGAAAAAAAATGCTCAGAGAACATTGCATTAGACAGTCTGAAATAATAGAAGAGCTTGCACGTTTCTGTGTGGCTGCTTTCCTTTTGATTTTGAGTTCACTGTTATTGGTTCTAAAGCCTTTGTCTTAAATCTCCTTACTCCTCCTTGATCCAAGCAAAAGTTGTAAACTTGTGCTTGTGTCGTGAGCAGATACTGTCTTGGAAATAGCTGTACTATTCTAATTTCAGTGCTGTAATTTCACCCAGGAAGTATATGGGTAAGGGAGTTGGTACAAAGGGTGGCAATTTTTGATCAGAAGGAGGAGCTCTCATAAGCTGAGAATTTTTGAGGTTAGAATGATTTGATTTAGGGATTGCATCCAAAAGCCCTACCTGTAAGATTCTTAAAAGCATGTCTTAGAAAGAAAACACTGTTGGGTTATTAAAAAGCAGTGATCTACGTATGCATGCAGATGGAATGGTATCTGTGCATCACGCTTATCCCTGCTGGGGTCTGTTTGTGTTTTTAACAGGATTCTAACATAATGATTTTTTTTCCTCAGCATAGCTGAGTATTGATCTGCTGCCTGGCTTATACAGAAAAGGAGAAGTATCCCAATAACACAATGTATTAATGTGGGCTAAAAGCAGCTTGTGTTACAGACGAGGTGGAGGAAGACGGAGTTCTGCAAGACTGGACACATACTATAAATATCCATAAAACTGACAATTTTATCTAAAAACAGTACTGTCTAGATTTGCATATTTTCAGCCTGCTTAAATAGATAATAGTTAAACACTACCTGAGCATGGGTTGCCCACACTAATGTCGTTACCCTCTGCCCTTTAATGGCAGCTTTTTTTATTTAATGTTGCTATGCTGCAGTGGAGAGCTGTGTTGTGCTCATACATGGGCTAGAGGAAGCACGGTACCGGTGGCCAGCAACGTGTGTTACTTTAAGAAAGGGATTTTAAGTAAACTGGAAAGCTCTTTCTACTCCAGCAGTTTGCTGCAAGTTTATCCCTTACAAAAAGGTGAACACCTACAGTTATTTTGTTCAGCCTTGAGCTTCATTTAATCCTGTCTTCAAATGGCAGTGTTGTGCTGCTGGCAGCCCGTAACATCCCATCACTGAGACGCTGACCCTGTGAAGACAAGCTGCAATTGACTTCTGAGAGGAGGGGGGATTTTTGTCTAGGACTCGATCAATGCGACATGACAATCCAATTCCTATATTATATTGATGCCTTCTGTGGTGTAAGCCAAAGTGTGAAATTGGGCAAATTAAGCTCTTAATTAGCTGAAACACTTATAAAACATTATTTTGATTACATAAATGGGGAATTTTAAAGCATCATTTTAAGTGGCTTGTGAAACGTTGTTATTCAGAATTGAAGATAATGCCTTCCTTCACATACTGTTGTGAGCAAGTATACATCACCTAAGATGTATAATATAATGCATTCATCTGAGGCTTTCAGCCTCCCACTGTCTTTTGGTGTAGAATTTTTAGAGCCGAGTTATAAACCTGTAAATGTGTTTTATGCTGGAAATTCTTGGTCCTCTTCACTAGATTGGTACCTGTAAGGGCCACTATAATCCAACAGGGCATCTGAGATATTAACAGTCCACGCTTCAGTCAAGTCAGCTGGAAAACAGTGTGAAACCAGGACTGGGATGAAAGCAGGATTATTGCGCTAGAGCTGCACTTTCCCCATTAAAAAAGAAGTGCAGTGGCTGGAGATATTTTCTGTTAGTTGTTCTGTCATTTGGGATCTCCTCTGTAACTTCAAAAATGTGTGTTCTGGTTGTGATGGTTCCATATGCTCTTTACGGTTCAGATAATAATCCCTTGGGTG
Source organism: Cyrtonyx montezumae (assembly GCF_038088225.1). Taxonomy (NCBI): domain Eukaryota; kingdom Metazoa; phylum Chordata; class Aves; order Galliformes; family Odontophoridae; genus Cyrtonyx; species Cyrtonyx montezumae. The sequence goes on along the minus strand of NW_027072045.1, from coordinate 19,569,932 downwards.
GGAGGCAGAAGCACACTTGCTTTCTGCAGTGCCTTATTAATGCTCAGCATTCTGATAGGACTTTTGAGAGTGCCAAGTGCTGTGTAGGCAGAAGTTTTTTGAGGCTAACAGGGGTATGTGCATAACATCATAATTGTGAGAGATTTTAAAGAATTATGCAAAATTATACATGGACGAAAAATCGATCAGAACTCCCGTTTCTCTCTCACTCTGCCCACATAGGGTTCTTCTCTGCAAGTCTTGTGGAGGAGCTGCAGACCTGGCTGATAGAAGTGTCCTAAGCTGGAGTGACTTCCACTCAATCTTACAGTAGATTTGGGGGGATATTTTTTCTTTCTTTCTAACCTCATGGATGTTCAGGTTCAGTGCTGGTTAAGCAGTTGGTGTACGGCTCTTTCTGCTTTTGTCACAGAGATGGTGATTTGCTGTCACTGCCTTCTTCTTGACTCCCCAGTGTTTGAGTGTGCGGTGTTTGTGTTTCAGAGCAAGAATACTCCCAGGTCTGTGACATCTCTCAAGTGGGGTAGTTCTGCTGTCCCCTCTGTGCAGGTGTGGAGCTGAGGTGCCATTACTCTTTACCCAATCTTGTGCAGATCAACTGCTCCAGGATTTGGGTTTTTGAGTTTGCTGAACCTCGTGCTGTCTCATCCTCTCCCATGTCTTGTGACGTAGTAAGATTTTAAATTGTTAGAAATAGCGACAAGATTTTGGATGTAACGTTGCCTAACAGTAACCGTTTCTACTCTAACTAGACAAAGTACATCTCTATTTTCAGTTTTCAGGTAGCTCTTAAACCTCAGGCCTTGCTGAGACTGGTTTCTATATATTTGGTTAGGTCTTGTTTTTACAAGCACGCTTGTTGCTCAAAGAAGCACACACAAGTCTCTACCTGTTCCACTCCTCCAATACTGGTATGGCATCTGATTCAAAGCTCTGCAGGTGCGCTGGTTTAAATATATCAGCTTCACAGATTAAAGAGCTGTAGCTACGAAAACATCAGTATTGTCTGGTTCTGATACGATCTATGTAAATTCCCTCCAGCACTTGGCAGCTAAGGATCTTGTACACCTCCTAACTGGGAAGCAAGCTCCTTTCTGGGGCAAGTAAGTTCTGTTGCTCTTGAATCCCTGAGCTTGAACAACACCAGTAACTGCTCCTTGGAGAGAGCAGTTCTTCGCAAACATTTACCTAAAAGCCATGATTTGATCCTCCCAGATCCTGGTCAGGTAAGAAAATATTTGGATAAAGTGAATATGTAAACCCTTTTCTGTGTCCCATGTCTTTGATATTTAGGAGTAGTTAGTGAACTGGAATCTCTCGTAAAAAGTTACTGTAAGCGAGGGAGTTTGCAGAAGATTAGGGAAGAGTTTGCATAATATGTACATTCAGGGAAATTTACAGCGCAATTATATGAGAAGTGGGAGGCTAAAGGCAAAGGAATCCTTTCCAGTGTTGAGAGCTGCTCGTGCACTGCAGAGCTTGCAGAGTGCACTGAGCCCAGAGCCACGGGGCGAGTGGGGAAACCTCCGTGCTGAATTCAGTGGTGTGCACAGCAGGTCTAGGTCTGATACTTGAGGTGTTTGGGGTGTGGGAGGAGTGCTACGCTTGAGCCTTGACAGTGCATTTCACAGTCTGATTTGTGAGACCTCCTTGTTCTGGAGAGCAATCCTGTAGTGTTCCAGGAGCATTTCAGTTTTCTGGAAGTGAGCAATTGTGTTGCTTGCAGTTACGGGACCTTGAAACATTTCACTAAGATGGCTCAGTGGCTCATTACAGCAAAACAGGATCACAAAGCACTTCAGATAGTCCCTGTACATATTTGTGGAAATGTGGCCAAAATATTTGAGCACAGCAGAAGCTGAGAAACTGTCAGAAGAAGAGCTGAGGTCTGAGGGGCTCACAGGGGCCCACACCAAAGGGGTTCTGCAGTTCCCTTTGTTTTATAACTTCATCTTACTATGGAAAAAAACTGCCACAAAGGCAATGATGAAGGCAGTCAGAACTACCTCACATGCAGGGAACAGGGGCCTGGGGTGTGTGGCGTAAGAGCTAACTTTGTTTTTGGTGGTTGTTTTTGGCTTAATCAAGACCTACATCTTTTATTGTCTTTTTCTTATTTTCAACTGAAGGAAAAAAAAAAAGACAAAAAGAACTTTCTCCAAAAGTTATAGAAGTATTAATTTGCTCTGAGCCATGCTGGTCTCTTTGGTAAGTTCATAATTAGAATCATAGAGTTAGGCAGAATTTTTTTTTTTAAATGGATATTTTTGTCTCTCAGGTATATAACTGCTCCATAAGTGGTGGATCTGTATTCATATGTTGAGGGGCTTTAAAGGCATATTATTTACACAATTCACTGGAATGGTTCCTCTGGAAGCCACGTGGCTCTCTTGTGTGATTACGTACTTACTGTGCCTTGTATCCACTGCTTAGATGGGCGGAAGGAAGTAGAAAAAAAAAAAAGACCCAGAAAATATACTAAAATAAAATAAGAGGATTTTCTTGTTCTGTTTCTGCTTGAGTTTTTTGAAGTTAAATCAGAACTTTGCCCCTAGGATCAAGTGCTAATCAAGCTGCTTGGCAGCCTTTAAAAATAGGTAGTATGCAAGTTGCACTGTGAGATGCTTCTATTTTTTTATTTTTTATACCTATATCGTGTATTTAATCGAAGTAATACCTATCTGAGCGGCAGAGGGAAAACGTGCAAGTTCTTTTTATTCATGTGTGAGGGGTTGAAAAGCAAAGAAATTAGCCAGAATGACTTTTTAGCAAGAAGCACATTTCTGGAGTTGGATTTCATGATGCCAGCATTTGTAATGTAAATAGCAGCTGCCTTCTCTGATGTGTTTCATACAATGTGTTGCATTCTGTGGGGACAGGAATAGTGCGTGCTGGACACAACATGGAAGTGATGTGTTGTATTTTTGGCATTGGCTTAGTTAAATGTGTCCACAAAAAAGTACAAGAGGAACTGAGTGGGAGTGAAGACTATGGGGCTTTGTTCTGCTTTTTGTAGTATGTTTTATTTAATTGTGGCTGTTAAGAATCCTACTAACATCTGAGCATGATGGAAGCTTCGTATAGGATCAGCATCCCTAATACTTCCTACATTTGGATCTTGAAGAGTGTGAGGAAACAATGTTCTGAGACTTTTTCGAGAACTGTACCTCACAGACATCCCATGTTGGACTTCTGCAGTGATAGAAATAAGAAATGGGGAAAGACCTGTCTCCTCAAATCAAGCCCAGGGCTGGATGATGTAGTATGGAATGTTCCTTTTATTGCTGTGGAGTGGTAGAATTTCTAGTAACTCTGCCTTTTGTCCCAGTTTTAGTAGTAATTACATGTTGTTTCTCTTTATACCGCCTTATCCAGTTCCCTTACTCATTGTGATCAGTGGGGCCAACCCGCAAAAGCCCCATTACTCTCAGTTTGTAAACTGTTTTATCTTTTCAACATGTCACGTTCTGCTTGTGCTCCTTAATGAAAATGTTGAGTGAACAGGATTTTAATTACCATCTCCCAAGTGATACACAGAAATTATATTGGTTTATCCTAAGAGTTGAATGACATAAAGCACTGGGCACTGCTGGAAGAATTCTGAGCTAGGAAAGAATTGAAGTAGATGTGGCTGTATCAGGTACAGTTGGGCAAAAAATCAGCAATTAGGGAAAAAAATTGTTTCCTTTTCAGCTTTGCCACTGGCTAGTTAAGAAGTGCACGTTACATTGGCTTTACAGGAAAGGCATTTTGGGTACTCAGTCTATCATAAGGTGAGTGCAGAGTTCAGCAGTGCATGATAGGTTATTGTCCTTAAGCGTGTACCCTTTTCACATGCTAAGAAGGCGTTCATGCTATACTACTCTCTAATTAAGATCTCCAAAGTGTTAATGAAGAAAATATCCTTAAGCTACTGTTCAGTTTTTGTTGCTGTTTACACTGAGTTTAGCATGGTGCATTTGTGCTTTCACACCTCCTGTGCACTGTGATTGTAAATCGCAGGAGCTGGAGAATTTTGGTTATTCCCCATGTAGGAGCACTTGGTTGTAGAGGGGGAAGTGATGTGTTTCTGACCTGTAACATAATTTACTACAACTGTGTTAGTTACCTGCAGTATATTGTATTTGCCGAAAGACCAGAAGAGAGCAAATTTGATAAAGAACAGTCTGAAATTGTAGTGTGTAATCTTGTAATACAATAGGAAATAAATGAAGTAACCAATTTTTGGCACTGGCAAAAACTTAGTCATTGAATGTGTGCTGAGATTTGTCTTTAGGACGTGAAATAATTGGAATAGAGAGTAGACTATTAGTGGCAAACCATCTGATGTAGTAAAAAATGTTCTCGCAGTATAGTTACAAGAATAGTTGAATAGGTTAAAATACGGCTTCCCTTCAGCACACGGTTGCTGCCCACTCAGCTCAGCCTATTTTAATTCAAAGTGCAGCAAGCCTGTGTTAATCACAAGCAGAGCAGCTGCTCCAGCCTCCGCCAGCAGCAGGATGCTTAACTTGCCTGAAGCCCTGTTCTCTGCGTTTCTTTAGTGGGAAAACATATTTCAGAGGTCAAGGAATGGGACTTAAAAAGTCAGTGAGAAAAAGGAACTGTGGATTTTTGTCGATTAGTTCCCCCATCTAATGCCACTTAATGCCTTTTAAAGATGCTGAGCTTTTTTCAAGGGCCAGCTTTGCACCTCTGGGTTGGGACGGTGCACCCTGTGCAGCACTGAGTGAGCAGCATCGGCGTCCCAATGCCTGGCTGCAGGCCGGCCCCTGTGCTCCGTGCCTTTGTTTTGAAGAAACGATGGGCGCTGAGCTGAGTTCAGGAGATTTTGTCAGGCACCTTTCAGGCAGGGCTGCTCCCTCGTTTGTGGAGCTGACAGCACAACGGTGAGCATCGGATGCGTGGCGTGTCAGGTGGATGAGGACAGGGGCTGCTGAGATTTCCTGAGATCAGGCTGTAAATGAAGTTGTTCTGTTGGGTCACTCATCTGATTTACACACAAGCTGTTTCTCCTGAAGCACCTGGGGCCTTTTGTTCATGCTTGTGAATAAGCCTCTTTCAGTCACCAGCAGTAATTTAGAGTCTCTGCTTCCTTCAATAGGTAACAGCAAGTACAGCAGTGACATTTTCTCCCACTGCGTGTGCAACTTCACTCTTCTTTTTAACCTGGGTAACAGAGTTGTATCGCTCATACAGGCTTTGTTATAGGCTGGAGCAGATTGAGAAGTCATCTGAGGTGTTGGTAATTATTTACTGTGTACTTCCCAGCTCTGCAATAATGCTGAGCAGTGGGAGTGCATGGGTGAGCAACAATACCCTCTGCAGGTGCAGGGACAATGGCCCTGCAGTATTTTCCTTTGTTACAGTGGCAACTGGGGAGGAAGACATTACCTCTAAGTGCCCAGTCTGCTGCTCACAGTGACTCCATCTCGCTTGAGTTACGTCCCGAGGAAACTTGGAGTCAACACAGTCTAGCATTGCTGCTAACACAGATGTCCACTTTTTTTGCTACCTCTCTTTTCATGTTTTGCTTGCTACAAATATTTAAAGCAAGCTTTTTCGTTTAGACAAACTACTTCAGTGGCAGTCAGCTCTTCCTCTGGTTCATCATTGCATGGCAAAATGTTGAATGAGTACAGGGAACGTGGCAGCCTGGGAAGAGGGAATAAGTGGCTGGGGTGGGACACTGATAAACCTTGATGCACAAAACAAACCAAAACCACACTGTGTTTATTCATATAGTCTTTCAAATCCTATGATGAGTAATGGTAAATACAAGATGCTCACCTACTGGATTGCTTTACATCAACAGAGATACCATGTTGTAGTTGACCTCTTTTTGTTACTGTGATGTTCTTGGAGAGCACTGATGACCAATGTCAATATGTTAAGAAATTGGTGAAATGCTTAAGTGTAGATGTCTGCTTCATTTCATTTATTTACTCATTCCCTTTTAAAACTGATGATCACAACAGCTTTAATAGCAGGAGTGATGCACATAACATTGCACAGAGAAGATTGCTGGCCTGTGGAAGGTTTTGTATGTGGGAGTGGGTGTTTTCTGGGAGGCTGGGATGGCGGAGAAGGAACTTGGCTTAGATGTTTGCTAGGATGCCATGTCTGCTTTTTTTTTTTTTTGTCTTCAGGAAGGGCGTTATCTAGTGGGGTGTAACATTGTAAAGCACTCCAGTTCTTGAGTTACAATATCTTTGTGAAGAGATTTTAAAAAAGTGAAGGAGGTAGAGTATTTTAAGGTCCCATAAATTTGTAGAAAGCACGTTCGTGTAGGTTATGCTCCCCAGTGGTTTTTCAATACTATTTCTGGAACAGCAGCATAAATTGCCACAAAGTGCACCAAAGAATGTGGTGACGGACAGGGTTAATCTCTCTGTGGCTGTCTACACGGTGCCAAATTATGTATGTTGGTGATCGCCTTTCTGCTCAATCCAAGATGGGTTGCATTGCTCCTACATAGTAAACTAGTGCAAGATTTTCTAGCTCTCTTCAGAGCAAGAAATGATTGCTCAGAAGGCAGCTGTCATTTCATACCCACTCCAGCTGCCCTTCCCACTCAGATTTCTTCCCCTCCCCCTTAAAAAAAAAAAAAAAAGGCAGGAGGGTTGCAAAAAAGAAGAGTGCAAGGGTCTGAAATCTCTAGCATCTAATCTGTCACATCCTATATATTTCATAGCTAGCTGCCCATTTAAAATAGACTTGGTTTGTTTTTTTCCTTCCTAAAGAGTAATTAGACAAATGCAGCAGTGCTTGTGGCATCAAAGTCTCTTTGGCTGGTAAAGGCAATAGCTATCATAATGCATCCTGAAATTTAATAGCAGCGATTTTAAATGAACAAGCAATTCCCTGTATTTCAGGGAGTGGTGGCTCTAACTATACAAAATGGCTAGCACTTTTCCTGACTGGCTGCTTTGACTCCTTTTTTATTTTTTGTATTTATGCTTTGACAGATTTTCTTTGTTGTAATAACAGTATTTTATTTAATGACTAACAAGGCAAGCAGAAACATGAAACTCCTATACAGTATCGCCTAGTTCCTGTTCACCTTGGCTTGCAGGTTTCTCCTTCTAAACCCATACATATGAATCTTTTCTTTTCCTGCCAGCATTCCATTTAAAGTTGTTGATTCCTTTTCTGCATCTCTTGCAGAACTGCTTGTGTTGAGTTTTGCCCAGAATGTGGCTACAGATGGGGAAGAAGTCTGATTAATTGCAAAGGAACTTAGAACTTTTTATTAGCAGAAAAAATCTCATGTTAGCGTTAGAAAAACTATCAAAAATTACTTTCCTGGTCTGTAGTACAGTTTTTTTTCTTGCTATTCTGAAATTATAAAGCTTCTCTGAAGGACAAGTCTCATCAGCGGTTTGTGTTTTCTTAAAGGTGTCTCGGTCTTTAAGGCTAGTTTCAGTTGTGTTGATGCCGTTGGCTAAGCCTTGAAAGTTCCTGTAATCTGTGCCATCCTGTCTCATACGGTCCCATCTCATAGTTGTCCTTTCTCTGCAGTGCTCTATGCCCAGATCTCTGTGGCTGGGCTGCTCCAGCCTGGCGGACAGCATGCCCTCGCTGCGATGCCTGTATAACCCAGGGACTGGCGCACTCCCAGCTTTCCAGGTACTTTCCGTCTATCTGCTCTTCTTTTCTCTCCATCCATGTCTGTGTGCATCTGCTTCTTTTCTTTGTTTACTTTACTTCCATTTACTCTGCTTCACACTGTATGCCTTTCCTGTGTCATTCAGAACTCCTCCAGTATTTAAACCCATCTTGTGTAGATGCAGGGCGGCTCAGTACTGGGGCGTTTCCATTGCTTTGACTTATTATAATAATTATTTTGCCTGTATTGGCTTGGTATCATCATCATTTCCATCAGCTTTTAGTTGTGTCAAAAATATGCCACTTAGTTCTGTTTGGAAAGCATTATCCATTGCATAGTCTCCAATCCTAGAATCATTAAGGTTGGAAAAGGCCGCCAAGATCATTAAGTCCAACAGTGATTCCCTTTGTGTCTAAATTTTCCATCTGGAAATTCGTGCTGTTTGGAGGACGGAGGGGGTGGGTTCATTGCCACAGTGCTAGCTGATGCCAGCCTTTGGTTACTTCATGTTTGGTAGCAGTAGTGTGGACACTTTGACTTTAGAAAATTACTGTACAAGTAAGCTGACAGTCAGATGGCAAATCAAGGAACCTGGTTTTCTCTGGGCTCTGAATAGGTGAGTTCAAGCTTTTCTCTGTCATCAGACAGCTTTTTGCAGAACAGGATTTGTTCAGGTGTTTTAGATGACCGGTGAAGCTTATAAAATTCAGCCACTCTCCTGTGGGGAGAGAGTGAGGCAGCTGCTAGACTAGTGGCTAGAAACCAAACCAGACCTCTCAAGATCACTGTAAGCATTTGATGATGGCATGTGGGTATAAACCAGAGGGTAGCGGGGATGGGACTGCAGAGGTGTACGTCCGTGTCATGTATTCTCTCTGAGATGGTTCTGTTTGAACTGCAGTGAGCGAGGGACTTCAGAAGTGTTTTTGCAGAATGTGCTCATTGCAGCTCGTGGTAGCAAAAAACTTTCTTTCAAGGCTTACACTGCAGGATTTGTTGACCTAACCTGTGGCAGAGTTTTATTCACCAGCATTCTTGCAAAAGCAGACAATGGACAGGCTAGAATCTTTCTGAAAACTTCACAATCATCCTGATGGATGTATATCTGCCTCTAAAGGATTGCATGCAGAGATTATTTCAAATCTGGCTTCCTGCTCCCAGGACTAGGAGAGTACTGTGGAAATAATCGTCTCAGTCTCAGGGGAGGCTTAAGTGTCTTGCATCATTTTGCTGCAACTCTTTTTGCTGAGCCAGCAGCAGCACTGCTGGACTCTGGAAGGTGTCCTGCCAGCCCTCCTTTGCTGAAGCAAGCTTTTAGCAGAGCTTTCTGTGGGGGAGGGGGAAGAAGACTTTTTATTAGTCTAAGGGGACTCCGGAGACAACAGGCAGAATTTAGAATCCTACTTCTAATCCCAATTTGCATAATTTGACTAAATCGGATGGGCCTCATTTTTGGGCTATCGGCTGTTGAATAAATCTCTGATCTCCTTGAGCTCAGGTTTTAGAGAACCTTCGCAGTGTATTGAAAACAATTTGTAAACTCAGATTGTGACTTTCTTTCTACTTGAATTACTTTTGATTACTCACAGTAAGCATGTATTACAAAGGGAAAGGGAAGCTCACGATGTTACTGATAGATACGAACAGTAACTTTTCTGCTAGTACAGCATGTTCTTGATATTTGGGGTCAGATGAGTCAGCAGCTGAACCATTTACTATGTAGTGCCTTCTTGGAAGTGCAGGAGGGCTCTTGACATCCACATTCCTGCAGATTTTTTGAGGTATTTCCATGGATATTTAGTGACTATGGGAATTGGGGAAGCCTGCCCCACTTGTTGTCAAAAGTGGTATACTAGTAGTCTTAGTAGTGCTCTGACTCAACATTGAGGAACTCATTAGTGCCAGTTGAGAAACTAAATGCCAGCAACAGCTTCTGCAGCAATGAGTCATCTGTTCTTCAGCCCATTTTTCAACAGGCTTTGATTCCCATTAGCTTGCATGGTCTGATGAAAGCTCCCCTGTGGGAGGGATGGCTTCCGTAATATCAAGTGTGGTGGTCTACATGGGAGTGGTTTGAAGGCTGCTTGAAGCTTCAAGGTTGGAATATTTCATAATTTCTTAATGAATTCTTTTAGTATTGAATCTTCAGGAAAGCGTTAAAGGCTTTTCTTGTAGCCCAGCAATTTTTCTCATATTATTTCACTTTTTTCCCTAGCAAGCTTGAAGTAACTGGAGAAGCATATCAATGTTCTTTGCTCATGGCAAAAGAGAAGGTGCCATCTGGAAGGCCACTTAGTCACTGCTGAATTTGTCTGGTTATTTACATGCTTACCTTCAGATGCTCAGACAGAAATGTGGAAACAGGCTCTTTTTGAATAGCTCAGTTGAAGCCCTGCTGACTCCTCATGGGAAACATTGGCAGATAGTCGATTTAGAGATGATTCTGTTAATATGTCAGATAACTTCATTTTTCTTCTTTGTGTGTTTTTATTATCGGAGACACTTGTGTGAAAACAGGATCTTCTGGTTCCTCAGCTCTGTTTGGCAATCGTCTCGCAGTGGGAAAGGTTTTAAGGCTAAACCCAGGAATGAGGGATTAAGGAGCTAGAAACAGTTTTTGTTTTTTTTAACATCTTTTATCTCAAAAGGCTTTGCAACTGATAGTCTGTCTAACTGAATTTCATAGAGATCATGGTGAAAGAAGGCAGCAAATTGGAACATGAACTCCTAAAGGCTGTTTTAGAAAAGGGCCAGCCATTTCATTTTCAGTGTTGTGGTTGCAAGTACATTCCCCAAACAAAAATTAGAATATACCTATGTAGAATATATTTTCTTCTTAAAACCCATATTTGAAGTTTCCAAATGTGCCAACAGGTCTTGGATTTCATGACGTTTTGCATTTGAAGATGATTACTTTCCGTTCCCTTTTTTGCAATACTTGCTTGCCATGTACCCCTTACAGGGCTAAGCTTATGTTGATTTTAATAGTCACAGTTCTTTGAAAGTTTTGATTTACAATTATATCCATCAACTATGCCAAGAAAATGATTGTGCTAAGCCTTCCAGGTTTGCAGAAGATCATAATATTTCTCTGAGTTTATGTCTGTAGGCTATTGTATGGATGAGGACGCTTGAGCAATTTAAGTTTTTGTCAGAGGTGATGTATTGGGGTCATCACAGAGAAGAGACACTTTTGTTCTTCTTACCCAACTGACACCCAAATATTGGTTCCAGTGTAGACTGTAAACTTTATGGGACAAGAGTCATACATTAATGAATTGACTATAAATAACTGCACTCAGCTTGGTTTTGCAGAAGCAAAGTGTTTTCCTTGTTGGCAGAAAGCTCTGTCCTGGTTGAGGAAGGCATGGGCACCTCATGCTGGGCACGTTGGTGTAAGCAGGGATGCATCTAAGGTTCTGTGGTACTGATGTGATTTCCACTGCTGCTTTTCTTTGGACTAAAATCGCTTTTGCAGAAAGGCTGGAATGTCAAAGATGTAAACAGCATGGAATAATAGAATCCTCTTTTATCCATGAGGAGGAGATGAACTAGTTTGTAATCTGATTTTTACACTCCCCCCCCATTAGGAAGTGGAATATTTGTTAAATAAGTCAGTAAATTAGATAGAAGCAATAGTCTTTGTGAATTTCCTTCAGACTGCTCATTTTACCATAAAAGTTGATGTTTTATTGCTGAGAATCATAGAATCCATCATTAAGGTTGGAAAAAAACAGTAAGATTATCCAGTCCTACCATCCACTCATCCCCACTGTGCCAACCGATCTACATCCCTCAGTGCCACATCTCCATGCTTCTCCAACACCTCCTGGGACAGTGACTGTCTGGGCAGCCCCTTCCAGTGCCTGACCACTCTGTCTTGAGAAGGATTTTTTCCTAATATCCAACATGAAGTACAGAGTAAATGTGAAGAATAGTGTGCTATTTATGGTTTTACCATGTGTTTAAGCCAAAGCCTTGAGGTGGGCAAGCTGCACGGGTGGGAGTGCATTCACGTGAAATGCATTTGAAGGAAGCGGTTCCGCTTTGGAGAAGACTCTTGCAGGCAGGCAGGCAGAATTGGGTGCCTAATGGGGAGAGAGATGGGTGCCCAGCCCCCAGCCTGCAGAAATGGGTTCCCTTAACCCAGTCTGTGCTGTGCTGTCCCAGTGGCAGCATGGAACGTGCCTGCGGGCTGTTTGCAGGGAGCCCCTAAAACTGAATCTGAATTCTGGTGGCTGATAGCTGGAGCAGGTGGCTGCAGAACCCCTGGCTGGCGGCAGCTCGCCCCCGTTTATGGACGTAGTTAGGTGGCCCCCAACTGTTTACAAGACAGCAGAGGTGAGGCCTTTGATTGACAAGTCAGAAATGCATTAGATCATTCCCTCTGCCAGTCTCTGGTTCATGCTGTTAAAAATGTCAGCCTCTCCAAGTTTGAATGGCAGCCTGAGGGCCTCCGAAGCTTTTTGTTTTCTGAGATGGAAACACAAATTGGATGTGTGCCTGAGCGCTTCATCCTGGGCTGTAATTTCATCTTTTAGCTAAGAACCACAAGGTACATGAGCAAAGCACCCTGTAAACAATAACACCGGGGAAAAAAATAAACAAGGTCGTGTTTCTGGTACGTTGATCCACCGGTGTCCTGACCTCTATCACGTTGAACATCTCCACTCTGATTGCTGTTCCCTTTGGCATTACAATGAGAGGAGAGAGACTGACACAGAGCCAAAGATTTAAAGTTGCAGTGTTGTTGCACATTCCTCGTATTGGCTATGAAATATTGAACTGCCACAATGTGACACCTGGGTTTTTAAGCAAAGTTTCTTGTTGGAGGTGTTGGGCATCATTTTCTTATGTCTCTCCTCATCTTACCGCCTCAAAGGAGCTATTATTAAGCATGAGAGGGGGTAAGGGAGGGAGCAGAAGTGAAGCTAAACGAATGCATCGATTTTATTTTAATTATTATGTTTATTTTTTTTGCACTCGACTCCAGCCTTCATCCTGTGCTGAGCAGGGGGATGAGTTCAGGGCATGTTGTGACTGAGCAGCTCCTGCTCTGTGCCCTGCAGGGATCTCAGGGAGTGCAGTGCAGCATGGTTCTCAGTGCACTGCATTGGTTAGGCTGGTCGCTTTGAAAAATAAACCCAAACTGCTCCCCAGCCCCCCCTTTACCCCCACCCCCCCCGTTGGAAGCAGGGTGCTGAGAGCTGCTTTGACTAAAAGCATATGCAGCACCGCGTTGAAGGCATACAGGTATTTTTAAAGCGAGCTCCAGCTCCTAAGGATTGTGAACATCTGCTTGGAGGTATTGTAGAGCTGCACAATGCACTAATTGAATTACTCTTTTCTGGAGTTGCAGACTGCACTAATTGAATTAGAACCAGCCTGTATGCGTGTGTGTGCGCGCGAGCTAACGCGTATCACTGCGCATGCGTGCGGGGCCGGGCCGGGAGCCGCGGGGCGGCGATGGTGCGGGCTGTGCTGCCCCCTGCTGGCCCGGCCCTGCGCTGCGCAGCACGGGGCTCGGCGTCTCCGTGTTGCTTCATGGCTTTTTTTTCTTTTTATTTTCATTTTTCCCCTTCCCATCCAGTTTCAGTCGGATTACTTACTTTTCTTTAAAGTGTCATCCATTTCCATGCGGCTTTTTGTCTCTTTGGTGCATCATTCTCACCAACTATGCAAGAGATAAGCTGGTATTTATTTTGCTTTAACAGTTGCTCCTTAGGTTTTGTTACTTTTCAAAGAGACCAAAATAATTTACTAGAATGATGTGCAAACAGGGTAAAAATTAAGCTGTGCTTGTCAAAATGCTTAAACAATATTCTGTGATGTGCATGGTTCTTTATTATACCCGTGTACTTGCCCTGTGTCTGGTGATGTTAAGCAGGGCTTCTACTTACTGCTGAGAACCAGCAAAGTGCTGCCATGTACAGAACATTTAACTAACTCTCTTTAAAGGGAGCACAGATAACTTTTATACATTAAAAAAAAAAAGTGTTTTGCTTTTGGAGAATTCCCAAGCAATTTTATCCGTTAAATTGGTTTTGATTTGTTTCAGTTTATCGTTGCTTTTCTTTAGAGTTCCTACGTGTGCTGGTATACACTTGTACGTGTGTGTGTGTGTATATATATATATATATATATGCATAAGTAATCAGGTTCCCATTCTCCTTGGATCCCTTCCCAAGTAGTCGTACTGCTTCTAGTAGCCATTGCCATTGAAATAGCCAAGTACCTCATTGATTGTTCCCAAATACTTGCTCGAGGTTCCTGTTTTGTTCTCAGATGTAATTTGGCAGCATTGTAGAACTTGCTAAAATGTGTCTGCACAGGGTCTGATCAGCCTTCAGTCTTTTCTTTGCCATCTACAGGAAAAAAAAAAAACCCTTGTGATTTATTCTCTCTCAAAATATAATCTTATATCAAGCAAACAAAGGAAGCAACACTTCATTCAGCCAATAAAGCTGCATACATTTTTTGTCTTCAGCAATATGCTTTACACTTCTATGGCGTCTTCAGAGTAATAAACTGTGCAGCAACCTTTTGATGTAGGTAATAACATTTGACCTTGCAACAGAGTACGTTTCCTCGTTGAAATGAAGACAACTAGCACCTTGATGCTTGGGGTTGTTCTTCCATTAAAAAAAGAAATGGGTAGTGTAGGACACCTCCTGCAGTGCCTTCTTTTGGCACACTCAGCACTGGAGCTGTGGTGCTGGGGGGTTTGGGGTTGTCACCTTTAAAATAAGATGGGGGTGAGTTCAGTGCTGCCTTAAGCTGTAAGTGGGAAGGAATCCATTCCTTCCAGGGTGTAAAGTGCTTTTAAAAACAACCTATTTCTAGAACCAGAATTGTCCTGGGACCAGCTTTTGATATAAAAATTCATAGAAACCTGTTTTTCTGAGTGCGGTAACTTCGTGCCATAGTGCTGTAGTGTTAGAATTCACATTGGCCAGGTTGTTCTGTAAATTAAACAGTGACAGCTTCCCTCGGGGGAACAGCCAATGTATTTATGATGATGTGCTGATTACACAAAATACACTGCAAGCAGAAAACAGCTGCAGAGAACAAACCTCTTAAAAGAATACAATTACAAATAGCACCCTCAGTATTTCTAGTGGAGAGAGTAAAATACAGCATGCTAATGTAGGCTTCCCGTTTGCAACAGAGAAGAAAAGAGGAGAGGCTGAAGTATGGTTGGATGCACACGCAGTGCTGATGCGGAGCGGCATGTGATCCCCTTCTGAGGATGAAGGGCAGGAACACGCTTCAGGCCTGCTTTTAGCTCTCCTTCTTTCCTAGCAGTTCTGTGGCTGCATCCCCAGAGCACTGGGAAGCAGAGCATTGCTGCCGGCTCTGGCCTGTTGTGTTGTGACCGTGGTGGCTCCTACTTTCCATCCTGGTTTAATATTGAGGTGTGATTAGGTTAATAACGAAGAGTTGGAGGTACCAGACCTTGGATATGGCAGGTTGTAGCGATGTTATGGGAAAATAAAAGTCTGTGGTATAAGGCTGATCTCTTTTCCACTGCTGATTGTCTGCTTTGAGGGAACTTCTAGAAATACATTTCAGATGTTTCTTTCCTAGCCTGCAATGTTCCATTTTTAGAAACTCCAATGGCTTGTGTGTGTGTAAGGCAACGCCGCGTGTGGGCCAGTTTGGGATCTGGTTTATCAGTAGAGTACATAGAGTAATATAATCAGACTGGATATTAGGAAAAATTTCTTCTCAGGGCAGTGATGCGCTTGCACGGGCTTCCCAGGGAGGGAGTGGGGTCACCATCCCTGGGAGTGTTTAAGAGCCATGGAGATGTGGCAGCAGGGGATGTGGTTAGTGATGGCATGGTGGGATGAATCAGCAGTTGGACTTGATTTTTTCCAACCAAAATGATTCTATGATTCTAAAAAAACTTGAAGTATTACTGGGAAGATAGCAAGGATGGGACTGTGCCCACAAGCGCAGGGTATGAGCAGACCTTGGAGATGTGACCCTTGGTCAGCCTTCATCTGCAAACATTGAGAAGGCAGTTACTGCAACTGCTTTGTGTACTGTGGCTGAATGCAGGAGAGAAGAGCTGCTGTAGGGTGACTGTGTGAGGGCTCATGAAAATCTGCAAAATTCCTCTGAAGCGGGGCAGAAAATGCCCCCAAATCCCAGAGCACAAGGTTTCTAGTTCTGAGCTGTCATACTTCGGTCATTAAAGCACTTTACTTATGGCTGTGTCGTGGGTGCCTGTGGTAGAATTCAAGTTCTGAGAATGCCCTTTCCATCTGCTTTTTTGAGCTCATTGGTGGATAAGTGTAATGCCCTTAAAAGTCTGCAATTTCTTGTGTTTGGTGTCTTTGTTGTGTTCCGAGGCTGGTATCAATAAAACACATTTCAGATACGGGCGAAGAACCTGTCCATTTAAAATGAAGAGATGTTGCCCTTTCAACGTATGGATCTGATTTGAAAGCAGATGAAGTAACAACATTGGCAGTCTAATTTGGGAGGACTTGCTTAAAAGGAAGGATCAGGTTTTCCATCTATGGATTGCTGGCATCTACTAATAGCTGGTTATTCATCTGTCTGCATTTCCTTCAAATGGTTTTTGAGCCTCCCTGCGTTGTCCTGCTTTGCTGACATGTATCCCATGTGGCAAGAAGGAGTTTTGTATAATCACTCTGCTTTAATCAATAGAATAATTGATAAACCAGATAAGATTTAAACTGATTACCTCCCCGAGTAGAACTCCCTGAGGGCCTTGGACTCTCTTAATTTTGACATGTATGTTGTGTACCCCGTGGATGAAGTGCAGTTTGAATTATCTGTTTTTATTTGCTTAATGACGGGGAGGGTGTTAAAGTCAAATGTTTAATTAACCCAGCAATGGGCTGCGCTGTCACTTACACACACATCCAGCTGATTGAGATATCTCACCGAGAATACTGAATAGGAATGATAATGTGGCACTGAGACGGAAGATTGCTTTTTCAATCCATTTGCTGGGTCACTGCTTTGAATGTCTTATTGGATGAAAGGCATTCAGCCTGGAAAAAAAAAAATTCAGCATTTAAGTACATTTTGTTTTCCTGGCCCCTCTCCACTAAGAAGTTAACTAAAACGATATGTTGTAGGTTTAATAAGCCATTCATGTTGTAGCAAAAAGCTGCAAATAGTGGATCTCAGTAGCTGGTGATCTAGAGCTGTGTAATTTGCTATAGGAGCAAAATGTTTGCTTGCCCCAAGGTATCCAAAGACACGCTGCTATATACACCTTTATCTTTCATTCTTTGATTGCTTGGCTACCCTCTTGATTTGATGGTCTCCGTAGCAGGTCCAACTCTTCATCCTTACCCAGGGCAGTGAAATTTGCAATGACATTTTGTACCTCCTTGCAAGAAAATGTTGTTTCAGAATCGGAATTATTTTGTAATAACAGAACCAAATAGTGTGCTTTTTAAATTGGAATGTTACAGGAGACACTGTTGGATTACCACATTTAAATTTGGTATAGACAAACTGGGAGCACCCAGAATCTTTTTCTTGAGTGCTAGTTGTTGTTATAAGTCCAGGATGCTGGCTAGCAAAACCTTAAAACGTAAAGTGTCTGGTCCGTCATCTCCCTTTATGTATTTTTCTATTAAAAAAATTATATATATATTTCTACCTGATGAGATGGAAGGCTGGGACACATTTAGACTAGCACCATTGTATATAATGAACATTAGTTCTTTCAGCAGTGTTCTTTGGTAGAGGACATGCTTTGTTGGAACTTAACCAGTGATATTTCAGTGGTGTTCCTTGGGGTGAGCGTTACATACATCCAGGCCTGCCTGGGCACATCATGCTGTGTGAAAGGCCAGGGAGCTGGGGCTGTGTCACCGGGATGGTGCTTGGAACCTTTTCCAGATTGAAAGCCAAGTGGTTTTGGCTGTAGGATCACCTGGCTTTTGTTGATGACATAAAGCTCTACCTTTAAACAAGTGTGCTGCTTTCAGTTACTATTTTAGGAGGAATTGTGATTAGAAAGTCAGCATAGGATGCGGAGTGTTGAGGTTCTTCCCTCATTATGCCATTTTGACTTTGGGCAGACAATATCTGCCTAAAAATGGACAATTTTTTTAATCTCTCTTTTAATCTCTTTTTCCCCTTGCAATGAATAAATGGGAAGGGGAAAAATAAGAGAAAGGACCAAGAGAAATATGAAGCAGTGCAGTAAAGTGAGGGCAGGGTGGTTGGATTAGATACGCAGGAGTGAGCAAGCCATGGGTTCTAAGAAAGGGGTGCAGGGAGTCTGGGAGGGGCTTTGGTCTACTTGATAAGAGAGCTCATTCTGAGAGACTTTGGGGAGGAAAAAAAAAAGATTAAAATAATGAAGGTAGGAGATGACCAGAGGTGGGAGAGTAAGGGGCTTTATAGCGAGAGTGATGAAACAGCACAACTCCTGTAAGAAGTCAGAAAATCCTTCTTCAAGGAGGACATGAAAGCTGCCGCAAAACTAGCTGTTATTACAGCCCGTTTCTCAGCACTCTTGCAGTTCCTATGCAGATGAATCTGTAATAAATACTGTAGGAAGAAAGTTAATCTCTATCTAGAGAACTTTAATAAATAAAAAGTTTTAAATTCTCCCAAGATCTGTTGGCTCGTCCTGATTCTTGTTAGTACTAGAAATATGTTTTTGACACCTTCTTCAGATGTTGGCTCGTGTCCACAGTCTGTGAAATCTGGCTTTGTGCTTCCCTTTCCTCCTTATGCACAGGAGAAAATCAGCAAAGCATCTCATAGATGCAAAAAAGAAAAGCACTGCTAAAAGCTGTGATTCGCAGGAGGGGAGGGAAGAATCCTGCTAATGTGTGTTTTCAACATCGAGAGCATGTGTAATTTCAACATCCAGTACTCCAGCACCCCGAGATAAGTGTAGAAAATGAATTTTTGTGCAAGGAATGTGGCAAAATGACACCAACAAAGAAGCGAGAGGCTAGCCATGATTGATTCTGTTCTTTAAAAGATTCTGTTGCATGCAAAATCCGTCTTCTTGAAGTATGTGTGGCACAATTCAGCAGCCTTGCAGACAAATCGGCCTCATCTCAAACTGCTTTAAGAAGAATTTGAGCAAGAATTTCAAAGACTGGAGAAATCATTTGGGTTGTCTTAAAGAATAGAAATGGGTGAGTGCTGCTTTGTGCAGTGTGGCAGCAGATATGCAGGGTGAGTGCTGATAAGAGACAACTGAAAGCACCACAGTGATAAAAGCAGGTCCTGAGACCACCCTTACATAAGTGGCCCAGTTGCATATTCAGAAGTATACCCATGTTATGTGTATCATAAGGTTAATTGGATGTTTTCACCCAAGCTTTTTGGGAATACGTGCTTTCTTTTCCTTAAAAAGATGTAGATGGCTTTGAACTACTATAAAATCTTGAGTACAAGATGTACGCTATAAAATCATGCATGGAAAGTGCTAGCTTTAAAAGCATCTGCATACCTGCAAAGGTGCTGATCGATCTGTGCTATTTAGGAGAAGAAATTCTGAAACAGACCTGACTGTGGAAAAATGCAAATAATAACATTTAGCCAGAGGTCCTTAAGGCTTCTTAAGCTCTAACCTTGTTATGAGGAATGGCGAAGTCGAACTGCCTAATGCAGATGTCTGAGTTACAAAAATAACCAGATGTCCTGATTAGCAGAAGCAAATGTTCTTCCCTTAATCCACGTGAAATTATATTCAAAGGCTCTCCGGATGTAATGCTTGTGTAAATAAGGCACCAACAAACACTGGAATAGAAAGGGCCATTGGCCAACGAGCTCGCAAAGCTTGAAAGCTTGAATATTAAAAACAAATTTACCACTGCTGACTCTCTTAAATTCACTGAACAGAAATGTTAAGCAGGGCTGCTTCCCGGGGAATGGGGAAAGGCTGTTCTCATTAGCTGTATTTTCTCTCTCTCTCCCGCTCTCGTTTGAGAAACGTCTACAAAGTAAAGCTGGCTTTTCAGAATTTCCCTAAATGCCTTCTTCCCCGCACCTGGATTTTTGTGGTATTTTTTAGCTACAGCTCAGATTCATGCTCTTTGATAAGTCTCTTTATCAGATCTTGGATATTTATACTGGCTTCTCATATTTTAGTGTTTAACTGAGCTTGCTGTTCTCAATGCTGAGACTCCCCCCCATCTTTAGGTTACTGTTTCTAATGAACCAATGATTAATAAGTTAAATTGACTTGATAAGAAGCTCTTCTTGTTGTCATGAACTTCAAGCATCAAGTTGCATTGCTTTGAAAACGTGTATTTTCTTCTAATCTGCAAGTTATGGATGTGAATGAAAAATAAGGGAAAGACATGTAGGAGCTGGAAGCTGGCCGTGCTCATCACCTTTCCTTTTTGGCTCTCAGTTGCCCCAAGGCTGCAGCAGGCTCTGCTCACTTGCCATCGTTCTAATGCAGAGACATAAGCCCCACAAAGGAGTACCTTTCAACTTGAAACTTGTAAGGGCTGGGAAACTTGTCTGTGCCTCTGTTCCGGGCTGAAGTCACCCCCTCATGCCACCGTACTGCGATTTATGGTATGCTCTGAAAGGATCTAATCTCAGTGAATGTTCAGAGCAGCAAATGCCAGAGAGGAATGGGGTCTAATACTTATCTCTGCATTTTCATTGCCGTGGATCTCCCTGTGTGTTACAGCTGTCATTTTTGTTTTATATATCAAACAGGCAGAGAATTGCCTTAAAACTTGATTTTTTTTCCTTTTTTTTTCCTTCAAAGAACGTTACCAATGTTAAAGACCACTTTTATCTAGTGCAGTGACTAGCCAAATAAGCATGAATTTGAATGCCCTAGGCCTTGTGATAGGAGAAAAAGGAGAAGCTATTGTTAAATGCTTTTAGTGGATGTTAGACCCATAATTTTTTTAACGGTAATACTGCTTTCAGGCTGACATTGGCTATGCCAGGATTCATCCAAGCACTGTTTGAAATGGCTGAGATATTTATAAACTGACAGACAGCATTTATAAAATCAGGATGCTGACAGTCCCTTAACGATAACAATGGGCTTGGACTCATCTATCACTTACAAAGGTTATTGGAAAGGGAACGTAAGGCTTATATGGGCCTGTAGTCTTAGCCTGGCACTTATTTCCACACATCTCTCTTTTTTTCTCTCCTCCCTCCCTCTCCCCTTTCAGTGCACTCTGGCTGACACAGGCATCAGACAATTGCAGCTCGTTTCCCTGTACCTTTACCCAGTGATGCCTTGTTCTGTCTCCTGCAATCAATGATGCAAATGAGGAGACAACTTCCTAACATCTTAGGGCAACAACCCCTCCACCCCCTCCCCAGACTAAACGAGGCACATCTGGGCTGCTGGTTGGCTTGAAATGGGGAAAAGCAGTGTGCAGTGAGTGACAGCCTTAACCTGGGACTGGGTGGGGTGAAGCAGCCCTTCTGCTTCGTTTTCCTTCCATCCAGCACTGTTCTGAAGGCACAGTGCTGATGTTCTTGCTTTCAGCCAAGAGGGAGCTGCTGAACACAGCCCCCCCTCAAAGAAGAGGATGCGTTATTTCAGAGCTCTGCTGAAATGCCTGAATCCTCCTAGGAGCTTGTGGGTCAAGTGCTATCAACAGTTTGCACTAGGGAAGGGGAAATGTGGTGTTCTGCCCATGTGTACTAGAGTGTCTATTTTAGTATGGCAGCAACCACCGTGATGGCTGCATCTGGCATCCAGTTTGCCCTTGAAACGTTTACTCTAACTGTTTGGACACCGTGTTCCCTCTGCATTATTTGTTTAGAGACCTGAAATACCCAAGTAGATTTCCTCCATGTGGTTGGATCTGCTGATACCACTAAAAGCACACCCTGCCCTGGCTCCTGTTGGAGCCAATGCATTCACACAGTGTGGCTGGAGAGAAGCTCGACTGGCTGGAGGGGGTCTATTTATCAGGGAACTCGATTAAAATACAGACTGCACATGACATCAAATTTGTAATCATTTTTTCCACAGCAAGCAAGCATTTTCTGTATTGGATGCAGGTGTTTAAAGCAATAGTGTGTTGCAGAGGCCAGTGCAGCACAAATTCTGGCCTTTGGGATAATGACAAGTGTTTTGCCTGCATAAACAATATATTTTTTTCCCCTTGAGGTCCGCACACACCTAGTTTCCCTCAAGCTCATCATCTCTGTCAGGTTAATCAATAGGCACCGTATGGCAGAGGGTCAGTAATCAGTGTCATCGTGCCTTTAAATCGTGTTGAAAATTTGCTTAAAGCCTGGGCCAATTAACATCGAGATGATGAATGGATGGGTAGATGGGAAGAGCCTGGCGCTTAGGGGCTTTGTGAGAAGGAGATGCTCAGCTGTTGAGCAGCAGACACCAGCGAATAAAATCAGCCATTCATGTGAGCTCAGTCCACCCACTCTTAATGATAATGTCAATCTAGCAAAATATATACACATTGGAGTTGTCACGAGTTCATAAATCAAAGGAGTTTGTCAAAGGCATTCAGATTAACGAGGCAGCAGCAATAACAAGTCAAATTTGCATAGAGAATTGCCCGAATCTCAGTAAATTATGATCCTGTTTTTCATTTGATTATTTGCTAATGTCTCAAGAGGGAGAATGATTATATTAGCATGCAAAATCTACTCCAGAAGTA
The DNA here is from genome assembly GCF_038088225.1 of Cyrtonyx montezumae. Lineage (NCBI taxonomy): Eukaryota > Metazoa > Chordata > Aves > Galliformes > Odontophoridae > Cyrtonyx > Cyrtonyx montezumae. The sequence goes on along the minus strand of NW_027072045.1, from coordinate 19,547,693 downwards.
GAAATCCGAGGTATAGCAGACCAGCGCACGATGACAATTAATCAGTTTCTGCATACTAGCGTAAACGCGCAAGGCCCAGAAATGAACTCCTTTTTTTATTATTATTTCTCCTTGCTACTGATCCAAATGGTTCAGCTTGACAGAGACTTTATATTGCTTTAACAGTGTTCTGAATTGTGCCTGCAGGCAAGACATAGTTATGCAGCTATAACCAACCTATCCATCTGCCAACCAGATTGGAATTCTCCTATCCAGGGCTTCCATTAACCCCCACTGACAGCTCCAAACAGGATTAAGAATTCGAAAGCATAAAAAATAGTTGTGCTCTTCTCGTAGACACGCACTTCTCCCCCGCCCCACCTCCCCACACTCGGAAAAAGGCTGCATCTGTACTGCTTTATAATTAGTGCTGGGCAGCTCGGCACCGAAGAAAGCCTCCCCCAGTTGGCAGGGTTCTGATTTCCACCGCGACGAGCGAGGCGGTACTAAAGGTAGCTCTGCCCAATTGGTAGTCCCTGGGAGTGCATTTATCCATGTATTATATCTCGTTCCCAGCAGTGTTTTGCTGGGCTGTGTACACAAAATACTGCGTGTCATCTCCCATCAAATGCCTCAGCCTGGGGATTTTGTACGCATCGTAGCGCGGTGTGTTTAGTGGTGGAGGAGGCGTCATGGGGAGAGTTAAATAGTAATAATTTTGCACTGGTCTTTAAGACAACCTGCCACGGAATTATATTCTGTTAATTACAGGCTGAAGTTTTAAATGCAAATCAGATTTAAAAGGCTCTCGTTCCATACAGTAGTGGCCATTTTAGGAAAAATGAGCTACGGAGGGCAAAGCCTCTTGTTGCAGGAGCCTCCTGCTAGAGGCAGACTTTGAAGGTTACATAAACGTCAGCTTGGGTTTGCTGCCTTCTCATCCTAGCTCTTCTACTGTCATTGTGTGACCTTGGGAAATTATTTTGCTTGTCTGTGGCAGCCCTGTGTGTTTTTCTCACTGGGGCTGATCAGTCTGTCGTTTGGAGACTTTGGTGTTTCTTGTTGCATCTTGCTTGTTCTTGTGTGAAAGGAGAGACCTTTGCATATCAGTTCCACAGCTGTAACCAACCTGCTTTTGGCCAGACTGGCTCCAGCCTGTGAAGGAAAGCTCGCCTCTGGGATTTTAGCCCTTTTTCTGATGAGAGTTTGAGTTGTCTTTTCAGCTTTCTGTGTGGGTTGATTTCCTTTGCTTCTTTCACCCTAATACATTTCATCATTCATCTTCTCTGTATCAAGTATAATTGCCGCAGATATTTAATATTCCCAGCAAGTACACCCAAGGTACCGTCTGGATACCAAATGCTCCTTTCCAGCTCTGTGCCTGGGATGTGCATTTCAGCAGCCACGAGAGGGTGCTCGGAGCAGTCCTCCCTTTGTTCCTCTCCTGTGGCCGGGAGCATCGCTGAAGTCCTGCTGAGGCAAACCTTGTTGTGACCTCGCGTGTGTTTATCCCTCCTCCCACCTTGTTCAGCAAGGAGAAATATATAGATGTGCCGTTTCAGTCAATTACGTTATGCTCTTCCCATGGCCGTGGCTAAGCGTCACCCTATCAAGTGCAAATCACGTCCACGCAGCCACAGTTAGTCCTGAAATATGCAGGATCCCGTACCTGCACCTGGATCGATGGGTTTCCTATTCCTGAGAAAGGAGCGGGAGTTACAAACATCTGTGCCTTTCCTTAAGTGCAATGCTTTCCGGCCATTCTGTCTTCACCAAGCGGAACTTACTTGCCGACAAAAGTGCATGAGCAGCGCTCCTCTTTAATAGGCTGCGATTGGAGCTGCTGTGTTGGTGCTGTAGGATGGTGAGGCGCCAAGCTGTGAACCACCATATGCACTTGGCAGTCTTTGTCTGGTCTTTGTTCAGCCAACCTCTTAGCCTTGCCACCTATAAAGATAATGAATGCAAAATGGTCCTCTGCTTGCTCTTAAAATCAGGCGCTCAGCTTAAAGGAAAAGTAGATAACTTGATGCTTTGCAGTTACCAGGATTTCAGAATAAGGGCTGACGGTCCAACGTCAGCCTTTTTGATAACGTTTCTCCTTTTTGATATTTTTGGAGGGGGAATCTTGGATGGTTTGAAATGCAAAAAGGATGCAAGATTTCAGTGCTGTAGAAAAGTTTGGGAAAACATTTTGGCACTTGTAATAGGGAAGGGGGATGACTGTTGAAAAACCATCCAGAAAGAGTAAACAGCCCCTGTGAAACTCCCTAACCCGGGCAACTAAATGCATTTCCAGGAAATGCACAACCCTCACCTTGCATTCCTGTAGTTCTTGTACTTGGTCTGTTTCTCCAAAGCCTGAAAATTAAAATCCTCACTTGAATTTAGCCACTTACCAGGCTGTATTTCATAAGTAGCAGAGAGCAGCTTTAATGTCTGACCTTTCTTTTTGGAGATATGTGATTCTAGCTTGAATGTTTTTACGATCGCAGTTCTTCCTTGGCTGGATTTAATGCAATAACTGGGTCCTGGCAGAGACCTCATATGAAAACTTTTAAAAACCGACCTCTGGCAGCGATTTATCAGGGCTGTTTAGGATTGATTTCCATTATAAAACCCTGGTTACAGCATCCCAGATGCCATGGTGCCTTGTGAGTTTTATATCTTGTTTGGAAAAACAAAGAAAAAAAAAAAACACAAAAAAGATCACTGGTTGGTCTGCAAGCCGTGATTTATACAGAGTCCTCCCCACTAACAGACAACATCCCAAGTGTTGGGGCTTTTGTTGTTACTTTTTTTCCTTACCTGTCGATTCTCTGCCTGTACATCCTGCCTGTGCCTTTCTCCCCTCTGCCAGCCCTGCAGCCCACCTCTGTCCTGTGGGGTTGGGCTGGGAGCCAGCCCTCAGAGAAGCCAGTCGGGTTCTTTGGGGGATGAGGAGGTAGAAGCACAGCACGCATACTTCTGCTGGAAATTCTGCACCCTGAGCTCATCTGCAAGGAACTGGAAACGCACCCTTTTCCTGGCAGAGCTCTCCCTAAGCAGTTTTTCTGTCTCTCTTTAAAACCTGTTTAGTTACTCACTACTGAATGCGTGGGAACGTGGCCTAAGGCTACGAATACTGCGGTGATCAAACTGATTTGAGATGTGTGTGTGGGATTCCCCCAAAGCTGGCTGTCATTACGCTGCCGGCGTGTGCTGAACCCATGCACAGGAACACTGCCATGTGAGGACGGGGTTCCCCCACATACCCAGCGGTTTTAACCAAATGTTTGCTAAGGTTTGTGCCTATCTTGAGAGTAACTTTAGCCTATCTTTACTCTAAAGCAAGTAGCAATTAGCTTTACTTGTGAGATGAATACAAAAAAGTCTCCTAGTGTACTTTCTTACTTATGCTAGAAAAGCTGTCATACTTCTTTCTTGTCCCCTTCCCTTGCTTTACTAGTGCTCTTCTGTGGAGCTAGTAGCTTACCCTTTGCAGCCTCACACTTCCTAGAAATGGTATGTGTATGTAGAGTCAGGGGCATGAGGGAGAAGCGTAGCCATGGCACCGTATGCTACCTATGCTTTAACAGTCTTGTTTTTATCAGGTTCCGCTGTTTTCAATAGGCATACTGGGGTGTCTAGGAGCACTGGTGCTACCATGCTCATCCAGCCATTATTCCAGCTTGTCAGAGCGGCAGTTATTGGTAATTTCAGAACAAATCCCCAAAGCATAGGCTTCTTCCATAGGTTCCTGCACAATGGTGCGTTACTGCGTTGAGGAGGATAGATTCTTTTTCTACCATAACGAGCTGTTTGGCTTAGAAGTACACGTTAGCCTCCTATATGTGTATACGTAAAATACTATAGCCTGTGTATTACAAATATTGTTTCTTTTCTCCTTGCAGAGTAATATTAGGGATAAGAACTGAATTAAAGCTTACTTTCTTTCGCAGAACTCCTCTGAGAGAGAAGACTGTAATAATGATGAGCCCCCTAGGAAGATCATTCCTGAGAAGAATTCACTTAGACAGGTATGTGATCAGTCTCTTTAAAAATGCAATAAAACTTTCTAGCTATTTGAATCCTTAAATGCTTTTGGAAGCTGAAGTCTGGCTTACTCTCATGGAAATCCTTTCTTTCTTCGTTTGAAGTCTGACCAAGTCACCGTGTACCCAGGAAAGTCAGCCCTACAGATTTAGCTTTCAGGAGAATCTGATGCGTCTTTCTAAGGAAATCTCGACTTCTGCATAGCGTAGTTGGCTGGAACGCTCTAGTTTTACCTTTCTCAAGTTGATGTTCATCCAGCTCTCCTCAGCTTTTTCTTCTGTTCTTGTTCATGCCTTGTTGGTAGCGTATTTTGTCTTGTTGCAGGTCATGCATTTAAGAAAGTCAAAGCTTTCTAGAACAATTAAGTTTTCCATTACCCTTGAAGGTGAATTTTCTTGGAGGGTGATGTCCAGGTTAATAACCTGAAAAATGACTAATTTATTTTCTTATACGTTCATATATATTACTAATTGGTAGAAAAGAGAGTGGGATGATAAAACATAATATCTTTGCCATTTATCTGTCCAGTGTTTATTTATCTGATAAAGCAAATTTCTTACCAGTTCATCAACAGAAGATATTATTCAAAACACAGCGATCAGCTGCATTTCATGTACTGTTGAGACTTCACAACCTTCCCATTTGTGCCCAGTCTTTAGCAGGGCAGATGCAGGACAAAATCCTGGGGTCTTCTGCTTGCTATGTGGCACCTTATGTGTGAGCACTTCTGCTTGCCTATGGACAAGTTCAAGCTGTAGTGTGAAAGCAAAGGCCCTTGTGTCTGGTTCATCAGAGGTGATTGCCCAAATCTTGTGTCTGTGGTGGAAGGAATTTTGGTTCTTTATATAGGCATAAGTAGAACTGTTACGGCATTTTGGAAGCTCAGATTGCACCTTTTCTCTATTAATGACAGACAAGAAGCAGTTGGGAATTTTCCAGCTCTAAGAGGGGAAATCAGAGATAAATCCAGCCTTGTGCTTTTCTGTGTCTTTATCAATAAGATCTGCATGTCCTCGAGGAAGAGATTAACCTGCCTTACATCTGTGCATATTTTGTAATACCAAAAAGATCTGTCCTGCAAGTGCTGTCAAAGCAGTAACACACAAAAAGTGCTGAATTCAGTACTAGCACCTTAGTGGAAAGATGCTAACTTGGTAAATACTGAGTGTATGACTTCATATTTTCTGTCCCTCCTGTTAGACACTGCTGTTAAAATTTCATTATTGAGAAACACAGACCTACCCGCACAGAAGCAACAAATGTGTGTATGTGGAGAGAGAGGGAAAGCTTTTTACTTCTGTGATCTTTCTATTGAAAGTGTCCCTGTACTTTGTCCTTGCTGAGTTGTTAGAGGTAGTGAATCAGATGGTCGGGACCGCTTCAGGGGAAGTGTGGCATGTTGGTACGTTTAGCTGCTGACGTATGTAAGTAGAGGTGCAGTGCTGTTTCTTGGTTGCTGTACTGGTATGCAGCCATGGCCATAAATATGTCCTCGGGAGGGTTTGTGGAGCAGACATACCAGGAGGTGGAAGTAACAAAAAGACGGTTGCTTACACCCAGGGGATGAAGACCCCCATAGCTCAGTGCTGTGGACCTCTTACTACTAGAAATGGGACCCTTCTCTTGACTCAGATGGTCGTAGAAGGTTGCCTTCAAAAGTGCAGGTGGGAGCTGTGGCTGCTGGGAGGGGCTGCAGGGCACAGGGGACACGGAGACCAGCACTGGGAACAGAAGCAGGAACAGGCAATGAACTTGACTGTGTTATCTGGAGCAGGAGAGTGATCTAAGCTGTGGCAGGTTTTGAATTATGGATGCAAATGCTCAGTTCTTGTTGAGCACGTGGTTGGATAAAATTCAGTTTTGAAAGGGGTAAACTGAAAATCGTAGGACGAAAACTTCAGGAAAAAACCAGCAATGAGTGGCAAAAGTTTTTGGCAACTTTATTTAAGCTAACAAACGAATTTTCACACTGCAAAGTTATAAATTAATTTTAATAGGCTGATCCAGATGGTCCATTTGGAAAATGGATAGCTTGATCTGTTGAAAATTAAACTAAATTTATCTCTCTCATACTTCAAACTGAAGTAAGCGTGAGAAGAGTGCCCATTAAGTCCAGCTCATACAGATGGACCGGCAGGTCACACATGGGACTAATCTGATTCATTTTAAAAATAAATGCGTGAGTTATTGAATCAGGTTCCAGTTTGAAGCCCTGCGTGTGAGCGTGTGTGCGTGCGTGCCGCCCTTTCAAAGGGACTCACAAATGCTTCAGTGCCTTTTTAACCTGTGTGTTTCCATTTTAATTCAACTTCCGTGCCAAAAAACATAATTAGTTTTCAGCGCCTATCATTTAGTGTTAGCCCCAAACACTAGATTGATTAGGTCAGGCATTTGTTATTTTAAGGGCTACGTCTCCATTCTTCATTTATGAAGAACACGAGCTCAATAGTCTTGGGGAGAGAGCTGGCCTTTAGAAACAGGGCCGGGGAAGCTCTCTGGGGGCCCCTCCAGCCTTTTAGCTTCTGGGTGTTTTTAACAGAGCCATGAATGCAGATTTGTAAATTTATTGCGGTGCCATCTGTTTTTTTTGCAGGAACCGTATTATTGTTGGCTCCTATCTGTCTATTGTGGTGGTCACTCCCCGGGAGCTTGCCCTCATAGTCCTAAGGAAAGTGATGAATAGCGGGGGTCAACATGAATAGGTCACAGGGCAGCTGTCCAGGGCTGCCCTGAACTTGATTACCCCTCTGGTTTTTAAAGAAGACAGGCACAATGTGGCTCGCTGAGAGCCCTGCCCTCCCCCCCCTTGGCGAGGCGATGACGCTGTGCTCCTGGGGGGCTGTGTCGGGGTGCTGTGGGGGGGAGTGCCGGCAGCTTGCTGCGGCCTCCCTCCTGCAACCCTCCTGCAAAGCTCACCTGGCTCTCTGCTGTCGCTCATCAAGCCTCCAGATGGAAGTCCAGGGAAAAATCCCAGCCTGCTCCCCTTTTAGGCAAGCCCCTCTGCGTTTTCAGGATTTTTCCTGTTAGCGTTTTGGCACAGAATGTTGCTTCAATTCACTCCTATGGATTTGAGATCGTTTTGTAAAATTACGTGTAGCACCTAAAACATGCTCTAGGCGCTGTTTCGGTGTTCAAGTAGACACATTCTGGTCTTAAAGGGCTTAAAGTCAACACACGAGCAAATTGTAAGAAGCAGAACGCAGCTAAAGAAGGTAGAGCAAAGGACAGACAAAAAGCAGCAGCAGCAGCAGCAGCCAGCCCTTCCTGCCGGCCTTGTCCTGTCCATGGGGCTGTTCAACAGTGCTTTCCAGGAGTGTTTCTTCTGTCCCTGCAACGGGAATAGCTGCATGGTGGGAATTAGCAAGGGGTCCTCTAGCACTTGGGGAAGACATCGCTGTTCTAATTCACCTTCTGGCAGAGGGCAGGTAGAACCAGGTCAGTAACGCTGTCCTGCACACCTCAGCTTTTACCCTGTTAGTGCTTGCAAGTAGGCGGGTGCTGGTTGAAAAGCCTTCTCAAATCACTAATGCGCACCCTAGGCTTACTTTATTTATTTATTTATTTTTAAAGATCTTCCTTCTCAAACAAAAGAAAAAAAAATTTCCTTTCCTCTGTAATGCTCCACACATGGTAACAGATGAGCCAACCTGGGCAGTACTGGAGCTGGAGTTAACAGTGGGAATGTTGTCTCGTGGCAGAAAGACCACTGGGCTCTTTCAGCAGTAGTGCTAATAGGAATCTGTCACCCCGCTGCATTTCTGCATTCCTGTGTAATTGAGTAAATTGCAAGTGTTGTCTGCTCCCCCTGCCCTTTGTGTCCACGTCCACTTACCATCCAAAGAACGTGGGCAGTGATAAATAAAGCGCTGAACAGGACTCTCGAGTCTTTGAAAGCAGCGTGTTGCCAGCCCCTTAGTTATGTTTCTTTAAGTGTTTATGTTTTTCTGTATTCTTTCTCTTGTGTGGCTGGAACCCTGGGGATCCGAAGCCATGAGAGAGGCCAAGAAGCTAACAAAGTAGCTGTCCCCTTGTTAGCTTGTTCCTTTCTTCTTTAAAAAACAAGATGAGAACCATCTGGCTCAGGGCATTACATTTTCCTCCCCCATGCACCTCTATAGATGAAGAGTTTCACCTGCAGCGAGGGTTTACATTGATTAGGGAGGGAGCAGTAATTCAAGCCTCCATCCACTTCAGTGGTACTTTGCAGTCTTTAAAGGTGCTGACCCATTGAGTTAAACTGTCAAGGGAGGATAAAAAAGGAGCTTCATCCCGGGAGGTAACAGCTGCCAGGTTTTCAACACCTTGCGCGCTGCTGGAGAAATGTCACAAATTGTCAATGGGAAGAAAAATTGCTTGGCTGCCATCTTCCCTTAATGATGTGCCTTATAAAATGAAAGATTTAAGGGTAGAAAAAACCATCACATAGCTGTCAGGGAAAGAAAAATCCGGGGGGATTTGGAACAATGGGCCCAACGAGATGGATCCTGAAAGACTGCAAATGCTGCGTCCACATTGCAGGAAGCGGTTCTGATGGAGATGGCCATTTTTGCACGGCGGGACAAGAGAGGGCTGAGCAGCAGCACAAAGTCTTAACACTGCTGTGCCTGTATTGAAGGGGAAAAAAAAGTCTTGATTCATAAGCCAGTGAACTGAGGGAAGACATACTGTATTTCTGCTCTTTTGAGGACAATTTGTTTTCAAGCAGCTACCAGATGGCTAAATACCACGACATTTCCTTTTTTTGTGTGTGTGTTTTTTTTTTGTTTTGTTCTGTTTTTTAACAAGAGATCTAGTTCTCTTTGCTCTTTGTTTTTGTTGGTTTTAATGCTTTTACTTGACTGATCAACCCTGTGGTGTTTGGGCATTGTGACATTACTTTTTTTTCTTCGCCCCTGTGCATTGATGGATGAGGAAAAAAAGATCTTCAGCTTTAATGTAATTTCAGATAACAGCCAGATTGGAGTGAGGCTTTTTGTTTGTATTGTGGTGAGGTTTTTTGTTTTAGGGGCCTCTCTTTTTGCTGTTTGTTTTAGGTAAGTCATTTTAATTGTACTGAGTAATTAGAAGGTACACACAGCCAAGGGAGCTTTGTTATGGTAATTGCTCAAAAAAACCCCACTCCCCAACTACCATCGCCATGTGTTGAGACACTTCTTCCCTCTAGTGGCAATATTAAGGACTCTGCCTTTTGCAGTAGGCAAGGTGTAATTGCAATATGACAAACTGTGCTTTGGGGAAAATGCTGTGAATGAATGATCTGGTTTTTTGTGTTTGGCTGGTCTTTATTTCGGCTTATGGCTTTCCATGGAGACTATCCTTCCCGCAGGCTGGGCCGCGGGTAACAAGAATTTAGGCTTTGCAAAATAATTGCGGCAAATCGTGGCTAATGTCTTACAGCTTGCCTTAATTCTAGTCTTCTTTTTAATTACCTGTTTATAAAAACGTTTTTAAATTTGTTGAGATTACTTAATTCTTTCGGAAGAAGCACCTCATTTGAAATAAATAAATAAATTGCATTTATTTTAAATAGTCCATGTGAAAGACCTTTAAAGGGTAATTAATGCAAGTCTCCTAAGGCTCTAAGTGAGATGAAAGCGATCTTTCCAAATCTGCTGGAGTGATTTGTTTATATAACTTCCCACTTCTGCTGAATTCTTTGGAGTCTAATAACTTTTTTTCTAACCGTTTGGCAATTTGTGCTTAGCTACAAAAGCCCTTGTTCAAAAAGAACAGTTTAATAATCTTTTCCCTGAAAATGACTTGAAGGGAGGGTATGGGTTTTGTCTTTTTGCCGCGTTTTTATTAGTGTTATCTTTCTCTGATAAATCATGTAATTATTAAGTATTGCGGGGGGGGAAATCTTATTGAGCTCCTGGGCTGCAGCTTCTATTAAAAAGTGGAGTTTTGTTCAGGGACTGGGGATTCTCTGAATAAATGGCCGGGGAGATGGGCTTCATAGGAGCTGTGTGCTTGCAGCTCTGCCTCAGGTTCCAGCGGTCAGGTTGGCATTCCACCTTCATCCCGAGCCACACCGACACAGGGAGGGATGGTTACATGTTTGTGTCAAAGAGCATCTCCATACTTTCTTTAAAAAGAAAAATGTAACCAAGGACACTTTTGGAATGAGATCAGATCCAGCTTTATCTTTAGCGAACCGTAGCCTAGCATCTCTGTGGCATTTTGAGCCTTTGGCAGAGAGTGAATGCAGCTTTGTGGTTCCCCTGCTTTGACATGATTTGGTGCTGCCATATATTCGTAGGGTTTTTTTCTCATTAGAGCTTGTTTTGCTGTAGGGCTGCTTAACACCATTCTCAGACGGCTTTTGCAAGGTTAAAGGAATGCAGCTTGGTAACAAGTTTGTGTCATTTTAAATATATACCTCCTAGTAAATAAGGAGGAGCCTTGCAATCAATCCCTTTTAGTGTGTTATATGTTTCACCTGACAACTAAACCCTCTATTGATTAACCATTACTTTGTTAGATAATCTTGTGTCATTGAAGCCTCTGTAAAAATTAAACTCTTTAAAATGTTTTACCCTAGCAGCAGTGTGAAAATTGAAAACTTGTTCAGAATTACAGCCGGCTTCCACTAAGAAGGTAGTTTTCAACAAACTGGTTTATGTTTGCATGCTTTATATGCAATATAAAAACATATTAAAGCACTCCAACGCAAAGCTAGCTGCCTGTGGCGCTGAACCAGGCTGCCATTTCAGACTGCCTTCCTTGGCAAGGGAACCTCTTATCTTGATGAAAGGTGAGTAGAAACTTGAACAATTTTGGTGCAAATTAGATGAGATGCGTAAAAGGGTCAAGCTTTAAAGGTGAGCGGAGAAATTTGCTTTTCTGAGGGTTGGTTCTGGGTTTGATGTTCCCATTTTTCTTCCAGAGTAGTCAGTCTTTCTACAGTCGTCTAAGGCAACAAAAGGAGTGCTCTGATGTGTTGCAGTGTAACGTGCAGCACCACCAACTATTTCACCTGGATGTAGGGCTCTGCGTTATTACCCAGTGATGTGACAGTTGTTCTGTTTTCCATTCAGCCTGCTCACCAGTAACTGTTGGTGCACAAACACAACAAGATGGTGCCAGATGAAACTACATCTTCAGCGGTCTTGTGTCTCACAGCAACTGCTACCTGCAGAGAAACAGTAGGAGACATTCACACAGCAACACCTCATCGCTGTATTCTCCTGACTTCTTGTGACGGCTCTTCATGAGCCAAATGCAGCATCTTCTTAACACTATCAAAATGTTTCCTTTGAGACTAATTAAGTAGGGTGATGTGACCTTTCTTTTTCCCCCCAGAAGTTAGGGCAGAACTAGACTTTCTTCTCCATTTTTGCTTTTGACCACATTGTAGATCGTGCATAGGCATCTTTAGTGTCTTTATTCATCACACAGCTAATAACGCATTCTTTTATGAGGATATGAGAAGAATACCAGGAGAACTTTGCGAATGTACAAACACAGTAACGGGCATTGAACTGCCAATCACTATTTCTGTGTTTGATTCTCAATTCTGCATCTCAGTGGGTTGACTCCTCTTAATTTTCCTTTAATTAAAAAGCAAAGAGCTGATGATGGACTAAGTGGTTGTCTGTCAACTTGATGCTTACATAGATCTTTACATAACAAAATTACAGTACAAAGGTTGGTCCTCACCATAAAAGTATGTTCTTGTCTCATTTCTGTGGCTGAAAAATGTGGGAGGGTTTTAAGTGTTGTTGGCTTGTGTTATAGGGGCAGAGGGATACGAACATGGGAGTACCCTGTGGAAGGTGCTGCAAAATGGCAGCAAACAGCACTAGGAATATCCAAGGGATATCCTATCCCATACTCTGTGAACGTGTTCTCTCTGAGTTCATTTAACCCCTATTTTCACTTGCTGATATTTCTCTCCATAGCATCTTATGCCAGCAAACTCCAGATCACTGTGTATGTAATCACAGAATCACAGATCATAGAGTCATTTGAGTTGGAAGGGACCCTTAAAGGCCATCTGGTCCAACTCCCTTGCAGTGAACAGGGAAACCTACAGCTCCATCAGGAGCTCAGAGCCCTGTTCAGCCTGACCTGGAATGGTCTCCAGGGACGGGGCACCTACCACCTCTCTGGGTGACCTGTGCCCGTGCCTCATGGCTGTTACTGGAAAACACTTCTTCCTTATATCCAGTCTGAATCTCCCATCCTTTATTTGGAAGCCATTTCCCCTTGTCCTGTCACACACAGACCCTGCTATAGCATCTATCCCCTTCTTTCCTATAGCCCCCTTAGATACTGAAAGGCCACTGTCAGGTCTGATGAAGAGATTCCTTTTGTTCCTTTTTACTATTATTTTTAAGTACTCTATTAGTTCCATCAAATGTCACTAGATCCTTTGGGATTTGATGAACAAGTTATGCTGGAAATTGTCTTGGTGGTGCTTACACTTAGGTGAACTATGAGGGTAAAAGTAATAAAGTCGTATAATGGTGTAGTGATTTGTGTCTGTATTCTGACATGCATCCAACTTTTGAATAGTGATGTAGTAATCTCTCTTCTCAAAAAGCTCTTGTTTTTTAGCCTTTATTATTTTACATACCATATTTGGGTTATCCATTCTTTACATCTGTGTGAGAGGAAAGCCTGCTGTAAGCTTGCCTTTTAAAAAGCTGGCCTGTTACCAAACCTTTTGATACTTTTTCTGGGAGGAAAAAGGCTAAAAAGATGCGAGTTGGTTCATGGTTGAGTTCAGGGAGCCACAGGCTTCCATGTTTCTTTCAGTAAATGCTCTTGTGACTGAGCTTTTCATCTGCAGAGTGCAGTTGGTATTTGCTTTCTTTGAGCCTCTCATCAAAATTGCAGTATGTATGAGTATGTCTGTGCTGCTACTGGAATGTTAGGAATGCAGATGCAAATGAGGGAGATCGCAGATTCACAATAAGTGGGTTAAATGACACAAATGTAAATAATGAACAAAGAATATTACCAACTCTTCATGGTTTTCCACCTTCAGAGCCTGGTGGAATTTAACTGATGTGATGCTTATAAAATGAAGTCTGTGTGGTGTTGTCTGAACGTCAGCACAGAGCAGATGGTGTCAACTTTTCTGTCCACCATTTGAGCCACTACATCTAAGCCACAATTTACTAGAGTTTATGCCGTTCTGATCTTTCTGAGGAAAAAGTGCTGTGCATACCACAGTGATAGTTTTATGATGTTGGCAAATATTTGCAGGAGGCAGAGCTGAGTCCCGCAGCCTTCTGTTTTCTCGCAGCCTAATCCTGGTTTGAATGCAAACCTCCGTGCTGAAAGATGCTGAAAGTAGCAATCTGCTCAGCTGCGTGGTGCTGGAAAGGATCTGGGGCTGGAAACTTCTGTTCTGGGGATGTTCCTTCTTCTGGATGCAGACAGTAGTGGTCTTCTGTAAGCAGCAACAGACCAGTCCTGCCCTGTAGTGTTCCCCAGCTACTGCACTGGTTAAGCAGCTGATACCATCTGCTGACTGCCCCACTGTTTTTTTCCTGTGTCTCTTGGTCAGCACATAAATTGTGGGTTCTTTGAGGGCAGGGAATAGTCTTCTGTCAGACATAGCACGCTGGGGTTTTAATCAAGTAGTGGGACTTTTAGGTGCTGCTGCCCTCTTCCTTCTTCTAGCAGATGTGAGCTTTATCAAGTAGTCATTAAGAAGATGTTGAAAACCTCCATTAGAAAATCCTGAGTTGTTCAGACATGTTGGTTTAAAGAATCAAGTCATCCAAAATTTAATTTTAGTGACATTTAGTAAACATTGTCCATACACTGCTGTTATAAAGGGAGGAACTCAAGAGTAATGCATTTTGCAAAGACACTCGAACACCCCTCAGGCAGGACAGTGCCTAGTTAAGAAAAGCATTGTGTTTTAAAGGAACAAACTAACAAACTTCTTGGAATTAGAAAAATGAAATCCAAGTGAGATTCTGATTATAACGCCTCTTATTGTCCCTAGTTACTTTAACCTGATAACGGCAGGGATGTTTATTAATATTTGCTTTACACTTTGGTAACAACTGAATAAAAATCCCCTTGTTTGGCTGTTCACTTATGGAGTATTTTTGTGAAAGACCAAACAACTGAGATTAGTTGTTTGTTTGTTTGATTTTTTTTTTCCTTTTCCAAAGGAAAAAATCCCTTCAGTCTGTGTATTTCAGAGCCATAAAGCTGCACAGCTTGGAGAACATGCATGCCCTCAACATCGGATTTTGCTGTAAACTAGTTTATTTTGGCTTGAAATTTTTACACCTTAGGTAAAAGAAAATGTAGTACTGTTGTTGTGAGTTCTGTTGCCAAAAATATGGTGCCTGAAAGAAAATTGTCTTCTTCTATTCATAACCATTTTAATCTTTCTGCAGACCTACAACAGCTGTGCCAGGCTGTGCTTAAACCAGGAAACAGTATGTCTAGGAAGCACGGCTATGAAGACTGAAAATTGTGTGGCCAAAGTAAGTAACAGAATGGCTTTGGTTTTGAGAGATTTTCTAGCGTATTATTCACTGTTAATCAAAGAAAAAAATCTTGTTAAAGATGGCAGCTAGGAAAAATATTTAAATAGAAACTCACTGGGGTGGGCTTTTCTGTTCTTTGGTATAGAGTCTGAGATGTGCTGTTTTCCTTTATTGGAAATGATTACTTGAGTCCTGAGCTATCTAGGAAAGAAGAGTTAATTCTTGCTGTCCAGGTTGTAGGCTTTTAAGTGGGATGACCTGTTCCCGCCAGGTGATTAGCTGTGTCAACTTCAAATGATAAACATCTAGATAGATGCTGATCTGTATGTATAAAATATATGAAGCATGAGAACTGTTTGTGTCATGGTGCCCTTTCTTAGCTGCCGGAAGGAAAGTGCAAAAAGACTTGTTAACATGGGCGCTTTAATTAAAATCCAGTGAATGCTCCATTTAGGGGAGGAAGAGGGAAATACAGCAGTCAGAATGGTGAGTAGATATATTAGGGCATCAGAGAAAATACCTTCCTTGAAAATTGTGCTAGATGTGATTGGAACAGAGGAGCTGCCATTAGCTGTCCTTTTTTCTTAGAATTCAGCATAACTGGAGTAAAATAAGATACTTGCAGAGTTGTTTGTGAATGGAAAACATTTGAACCACGATGCAGTAAGTAAAAAAAGGCTGTGTGAAGGGTGTGCTTAGCCTTGTATGAGCTTTGTGTTTCCACTGTGAGGAAGGTTAGAATGGGCACGCAGGACAGATCAGTGCACGCGGCCATCTGTTACCGAAACCAGCTGGCATTTTGTTGCTCTCTGTCACCATGACCTGACCACTCAAAAGCCTGTTTTCTCTTTCGTTTTTTAAAATTCCTTGATTTTCTTGAAGTCCTTTTTTTTCCCCCCATACTTTAAAGGTGCCTTGTCCCTTTGAGGCCTGCTTTTGTATTGACCTTTGTGATAATCTCCCAGCTAAATCTTTGCTTTGGAATTTTTCTTGTGAAATTTGGATGTCCCATTACTTTCATTTTCTGTCCGTGAACTGGCCACCATACATACACCATGGGGCATTCAGGTGGCTTAACACTTGTGAACTGCTCTTGCCAGGTAAAGTTGCCTTGCAGTGGGGAGGCATTTCAGAAAGAAGCTACCAATCCTGTTATAAAGTGCTAATACTAAATCCTGAAACCCACTTTCCTAGCTTAAGGGACAGGTATCGAACATTGCTTCCTAAGGCTCTTCATGATACAAAGTAAGTGAAACTCTTGAAGCTGCTTTTGCTGAATTGTATCAGCATACAGCACTGTTCTGATGCCGATGAAGCAGCTTACAGCAAGCTAGCTATGAGTAAACCCACTCAACCCCATATGCTATGCACCATCTTGTTTCACCTGCTAAGGAGCAAAGGTGTGCAGGAATTATGACTAATTTAGCTGATGCCTCTTTTAACTGAGGTGACGTACCTTTAACTTGCCAGTGCCCCAAGTAATAGACTCTCCTGAAGCAGCCTATTCAGCGGGGTCGTGGCAGGAGAAATAGGCAGGTTTGGAGGTAGAACGGCAAGCCTTGTTTCATACTATTGAGGATAAATTTGAACTGTCACTCTGAAGATGGAAAATTGTATGTTTTTATGTATTGTGTCTCTATACACTGTATGACTATATACTATATATAAAATAAGGACTTTTATGGGGATATATTTCCCCTAGAACTAGATTGTCTGGCTGTTGTATCCCTTCCCCCGCCTTCCCAGCTGTGAAACAAAGTGAAATAGGTTCTAAGAAAGCTTATCTTTCAAATTCCAGAAGTGTTGACGCATTTAAACTCCAGTTAGCTAGATGCAGATGGCCCTGTGATGGCATAGGCAAATGGCACAACTGTTAAATGTTCCCTCGGTGAAGGGCTTAAATAGGATTTAAGGAGTTCAGAGGCCTTCTCCTAGCCTTATGCACATGGTGAGTTTTATCCTCCGTGATTGATGTCTTAAGGCTTTGAACATTAAAATCTTTTGTCAAGAGGGCAAATGCTGGAAAGCATAAATGTGGGTTGCTTTGTCTGGTTGTTTTGTCTGCAGCACTTTTCTGAAAGTACTGTAAGTTTTTTGTTGGTTTGCTTTTTTAAAAGTGTTGGTGAAGGACAAAAAAGATTACTTTGGAAATGATATTTTACCTTTTCTGATTCTGCAATGCAGTGTCAGCTTTGACAGGAAAAACTGTTCAAAATATGCACGTCTAGAGTGAATAGGAGGCATCATAAATTATATATTTAGGTGCACAGATGTCACCGGGAGTTCTTCCGTTAATCTTTGGGCATGTTGTTGCCATTGCCTTTGAGTGATCAACAAGTGTGATATATATTTAACCTAATGTCTTTAAAAAGCAAATGTAATTTCTTATTGTGTTTTTATAGATGCTGTGTGTGTGTACACACACACAGAAATCCCTTTGGAAGCCACAAAATATTTGCAAGAGGATTTCTTGTTACGATGGTACTGGTGCGCAAGAGCAATTGGATGATTTTCTCAGAAATTGGTGTGAGGTGCTTCAGTAAGGTAGAAATACAACATGAACCTGAGCTCCAAGGGCAGGGCATTTGGTTTTAATGAGGCTTATTGAAAACTGGCCAACTGAGCATCTGTTCCCATTGTTTGTTTCATATTTTGTTAGCCAGTATCTTCGGGCCAGATAGTGGTGTTGGTGTGTGCTTCATCCTCAGTTAAAAATCTCCTGGCATCTGGTCTGTCCCTAGGACACCTGTGATACTTCTGGGTGTGGAAACAAGTTGCTCTCCTGTCCTGTATATGGGACCACTTGCTTTGTGTGGTGACCTTCATTCTCTGCCCTGCAGTGAGGGAGGCTTTGCTCATCTTCATTCTCCTTGGCTGAGTCTTTGCTTGGATGGGTTATATATATTCTAATTCCTAAATAGAGGTCTTGTCATTTCACCCTTTGGTGGTGTGGGCTGTGCCAGGTTTGAGTTTTGCTCTTCAGGTGGAGTCTGTTCGATTGTACACTTCCTTGGATTGTGGAAATATTCTCCTGTTTCAAAGTGCTCTTTTCCCTCCCAGCAGGAGAAGGAGCTGATCTGATGGAGCTGTGCAATCAATACCCATTTCCTGTATTCATTAGATAGGTTTTTTTATTAACTCGTGCAGTTGGTTCAAGTTCGTCTGCATCTGCTGCATAGGGAAGCATTGTCAGTTTCATTTTGCACACTAAATTCTTCCCTGTATGTGCCAGGGACAGGCAACCTATGGCATAGTAGTTACAGGCAGCACAGAGGAACCTTTTAAATATCATAGAGCATCCCTCCATATCTGCTTAGCTCTGAGCTGGGCAGCAGCTGGGGCAGGTTCCCAGCCCCTGCTATTACCAGCGGTGAACAAAATTGGAAAAAGCAAAATGCAGCTGAGCACTCCTTGCTACCCATGTATGATCCCTGGTCCTGCCTTTCAAGGTCCCAGACAGCCAAGCGTGCCATGTCTTCCAGGGACATGTTCTTGCAAAGACACTTAGTATTATTTAGCTATAGCTGCGCTCTTACATTCAAGGATGATTCCAGTAAAGCAGAGAGGCAGCAGTGGAAATAGCTGCTGATTGGGATCAGCTCTTCTTTGTGAGTTGTTTCTGCGTTGCTACTTCAGAATTTTTCGGGTAAGAATAGTGTGCACAATAATAACACTGAGCTTGGAATTTTTGTATGAAATTCAGTGGAGAAACAGCAAGTACACTTTAACAAACCAACATTTAGGGTTCCAGGCTGGATGTTCCAGTTGGCAGTAGGACAAATTGATCTGAAGAGTGTCCCTCTTGGACACTCAACTCCCTTTATGTCACAGATTGATGGCTTCTCTTTCCTGAGAGTGTCGCTGCATTTACTTTACATGAACAGCACATCCAGCTTGGAGTTCTGCTCTGAGACACTGCTGAGTCGGTATATCTTCAGATAACGTACAGTTTTCCAGCGCTTCTGAAACCTTTCCAGTCCTTGAATTGATAGTAGAGCAATTGAATCCTGAATGAATATTACTTGACAAACTACATTGTTTCCTGATATTCCTTCAGCTGGTTTAATGAGAAAGTATGTTCTTTCATATCCTAATCTTATTTCTGTATTAAGCTTCTGTGCAGTGATGCACAGGGGCTGTCAGATGTCATGCTTCCAGCTCCGAAACCTTTGCTATAGCAGTATTCCCTTTCGTATGCTCAGGACACAACTGAGACAACAGCTTCTGAGACCATTGCACACAAATGCCTGCTGAGCCACCGTGGGCCAGGAGAGGTCTGGGCGTGCCATTTGTGCCATTTCACCCTTCTGTTCCATGTGTTCTCCCTGTAAAAGATGGTGCTGTGAATGGCTGGCGTTGCAGGGACACGGGTGAGGGTTGGTTACGTTCAGAAGGCACTATGAAACGTGAAGATCAGCGCTGAATTCTCAGTGTTTGGACAACACAGCAGAAAACAGAATCATGGGTTTGTCTTAGAATGGTCAGCATACTGATGATCTTCTTTTTGTAGCGATGTGGCTACTTTTATCTTAATTGGGGGTTTCTAATTATTTATTTATTTTAGTTCAAGGCAATCTTTATGCCTTAGCATTCCCTCTGTCTAATAACCTCTTTGCAAATGGCTGAGAAAGAAATGTGATATCCTGCTCCCCCACCCTACCCCACCATACACATTCTCCAGATTTTGATAGACTTGTTTTATTTATTTCCAAAATTATATCCGCAGGAAACAAGCTGTTTAAATTCAGATTATGCTGAAGCAAAATGGTCCTGGTATGAGAAGCAACGTGCTGTTTTATGAGCGCAGAGTCCCTTTTCTCATAACTGATTGATAGTAAATATTTTCCTGAAGAATTATTGCCAACCATGAACAGTGCAACTGTTTCACTTTTTTTTTTCGTGCTACTTGCTGTACCAGCCATTGTCTGTAATTAAGATCTACAATTCACAATGCAGACGTTTGCACTTCCTCTGGGTCTGAGCTATTTATAAGGCATTTCAGCTGTTCAGAGTTTCTTTTGAGTGTTAAACTACATGTAAACAGGCTTCTTTAGTCTTCAGTTATGCAAACACTATGGTTGTCATTTCTGCTTCTCTTAGCACCCAAAATGACTTTGCGTGTCAATGAAGCCACAAATTAAAAAAGAATTACACTTGTTTTTTTAAATGAAAAAGAGACTTTGAAGAAATGTTATTATAAAGCTTACTTCTCGTAAAGTGCTTTATAGCTTTGGGTCTCAAAGTGTATTCAGAGATCAGTTCTCAAAGCTCTGCAGTAAGGATGGTCACGTGATATGAAAAATCTTGATATAAAGAATTATTTCTGAATTTCAGCCAAGTCAATTGAGATGTTTTTATTTTTTGGAGCCCTGGGCTTGGAATTTTGAGAAAGCAAATAGCGCGGTCAGTGAAGCTGAGTTTAACGTATCTGTGAAGGGCTCCCAAATGGATCTGAGAAACTCCCTTTCAGGTTTGACTTGTTGTAAGGAAAGCTTTTTCATGATGATGAATGTCAGCTGGAACAGGTTAGCTGGGGATGCTTTGCAACTTCCATCTCTGAAGGTTTTCAAAAGCAGTCTGAATGGAGTCCTTTGCTACGTGATCTGCCCTCTCAGCAGGCTCTGCTTTGAGCAGGAGGGTGCACTGGAGAGCTCCTGAGGTCCCATTCAAACGGGGCTGTCCTGCAGTACTCCAAATATACAGGTAGTGGAGATATAAGTCTAAAAATTGCAGAACACCTTACATCCTTGAACAGAATTGTTCTGCACTTTGATTGTGTGTGTGCTCACAGGCTGTGCATCCACCCCAGATGTTGGCTGCGTGATCGACACTCTGCATAAAGAATTGCAATCCTGAGGACTTGATTCAGATCCTGCCATATTAAGCTTGTAGGGACTGTTCACCAGGATAAGAGTATAGGATTATAGAATCATTAAGGTTGGAAAAGACTTCTAACATCATCTAGGCCAACTGTCTACTTATCACCAATATTGCCCACTAAACCGTGTCCCACGGTGCCACATCTTTGTGTTTCTTTAGCACCTCCAGGGACGGTGACTCAACCACCTCCCTGGTCAGCCTATGCCAGCACCTGACCACTCTTATTCATTGAAGAAGTTTCTCCTAATACCAAATGTGAGAGTCCCCTGGTGCAGTTTGTAGCCATTCTTTCTTGTCCTATCACTGTTACCCAAAAAAAGAGGCCAACCCCTACTTCACTACACCTCCTTCTAGGTTGTTGTAGAGAACAGTAAGGCATGGATATTCTGTGATGGGAATACGAAATAGTTCAGAATCATTGGTGGATGTAGCATGAGCAGTTGTAAAGGCAAAGAGAAGCAGCGCTTCTCATGTAGTCATCTGCAGTGTCAGCACCCTCAGATGGCAGAGAATACAAATACTACAGTCATTACATTACCTGGATATGTCTTCAGTATTTTTCAAAAGCAAGAATTTAGAAAAGTAGTTTGAAAAATATGTCCAAAGCTTGTGCTGAAGCTGGAGGTGTGAAATGCTGCAATAATCATACTGTCCCGTAGCCCACAGCAAGGGTGCTGTTGGTGGGGCCATGTGCCGCATTTCAGAACGCAAAAGTGCTGAGTTGAACCTAGCAAGAGAGGTGACAGAAAGGAGCCCATCTTTATTGACAGATCCGGATTAATGGGAGGCTCCAACGTCCTTGCTGTTCGGAGCAGACGGGGAGGGGAAATGGCACGAAGCAGGCTCCTCATCAGGCATGTACTGCAGCATTGCCCACTGATGCATGCCGTATCACCCGCACGCAGAGATCACATGGCTCCTCCAAAAGTCAAACGATCAATTCGCCTCGTTTTGGCTCTGTACTTAATGCACAAACAGTGCGATCTGCAGGGCTGTAATTGCATTGTTAGGGCCAAGGAACAAGCCTGTGCCTTTTCAGCAGACAGCTGGCAGGGAAAGAGGCATGTTGTTAGGAAAGAGAGAGGCAAGGCAAATAAAATTACTGCTAACGCTCAGAGATCGGCAGGAGTCCTACTTGCCTAATCTTACCGGTGGGAGCAAGCGGCTGTTGTAATCCAATTATAGCAGCATAAGCAATTTGTTAGACACTCCGCATAATGTAACAATTTCCCAATAAACTCTGACTTGTAATAACGTCGGCAAGAGCCCACATAAATCTGCCCGAATGGTGGGGGCTGGAGCGTTCGGCTGGGGGCTTGTAATTTGTGCCATCAGCACGTTTTGTGGAGTGTGGTGCGGTGCAGCCTTTCAGTGCAGGAATTTTAAGGAGAGAAAGCGTGGCACGCCCCTCCAAGAGAAAACCATTAGCGAGGGTCAAAAGGAATGCCAAACAGAGCTGGGAGGGAGGGAAGGTCGCCCCCGAACTCAAGGCTGGAGCTGATGAGGGTTCCAAAAATATTAAAAAGCAGTAGTGAAAATTGTGGTGTTTTAAATTACATTGGGGGGGGGAGGAAGGGGAACTAGAATTGCGTCTATTTTGGTGTTGGGGGGGGAAGAGAATACCCTTCCTTATATTTAATCCGTTTAAATATTAAAAAAAGAGGCTCACATGTTGAAAGGGATGCTTTGTGCTTACAAGACATAGAAACCACGGATCCTGTCCCGAGCAATTCATAATCTACAATGGGAAAAATTAAACTGTTTCTGGTATCCAGTTCCCCTCCTGTTGTCTTTCTTGCAGCTCCTGGCTGGTTTCATGCATATTGGCACAGCGTCTTGATGATGTGTCTGAGAGATAAAATGTAGGTCTAGAACCATTCACTTTGAGCGTGCCCCAGTGAATTTAACTTTTTTGGCACAATGATGAATGTCCCCTCTGGTTCATGCAGATCTACACAAAGAGCTAATCTAATTTAGATATTATTTAAAAGTAAAATCAGTCTGCTGTGCTCTGCCTGTCACTCTTGGATCACACTGCGAGTCGCAGCATTGTAGACACCAGTTTAAGGTTTATCTTTAGCAAGATTTAAGGTATCATATTTCTGTTAATCCTTCTGTTTAGCATTCCCCTTTGCTGAGATGCAGATAGGCGGCAGCCAAAATAATGTAGGTCCCTTTTTGTACTGTATGGAGCCTGTCAGTGGTCCAGGATTTTGAGCGTAGCTCGTTGTAGTGCTGCAGTGTAAAAACGACTGACTTCATACTGCTAACAATACTTCATTCATTTCTTAGCTATGGGATCCTGTGAGGTTCTGGTGTGGAATGACATTTCTGTTCTGACTCACTCTCAAGTTGTTGCAGCACGGCGCTTTTTGTAGGGGAAGAACGGTTCCCAGCTGTACAGACCGTTTTCCCTTAGAGCATGGAACTCCTGCTCTCAGTCACTGGGTTTTGATGAGGGGCTCCTGTGCTTAGCAGGACAAAACCCAAACAAATACCCCAGCCCAAACTGTTGACCTTGTTCATACAGCTCACAGCATTATGCCCATACCGTGTTTGTCTTCACACTATTACAATATTTCCTGATTTTGGAGGTATGTTTATGTATTGACTTGTCACATTAGTTCTGAAATGATTTAATTTATTTGAGCAGTAAATAATAGTGGAGATGTTCAGGCAGGCTGCCGCGTGGGTAATGCTGCATATTTTGCCCTTCTGTCTGCAGAAGTCGTCTATTGTTCTTCCTCGTTGCTGTATGCCAGCGGATCGGGATAACAGGCTGAGACAGCATGCGTTGCCAAAAGTATCCAGATAAATATTTCCTTTCCACATAACCACACACTGAAAAGTGTGTTTAAGCAGGGCAGGTATTCTCTTCGTTTACAGAAGCCGTGTCAATAAACTGCAGCGCTTCTAATAAAGGCACTCAGTGCCCGGGTTTAACTAATGGCTGATTTTCACGGCTTTGACAGTGAGCTGTGTGCGTTATTTTCTCCTGATATTGTAAAAATAATGAGAGCAAATTAGAACAATCAGTTTACCCAGATAGCTGCTGATTGGAGGTGATGGGCAATATGGCAGCAGGTAATCCATCTTCGGGCTCCTGTCACATTAACTTCAGCAGTGTGGAAAAGATCAGGCGGGGCGAACGGGAATCCTGCCCAATCAGAAAGCTGAAATTAATGAGAAGAGCATTGTTCTGTGATCAACCTTTTAATTAGCAAGAGTGGAGATGAAGGGAGTGATGAAGCTGGCAGCACAGCTGCACAATGCTGGGCATGTTTTTGGCGAGGGGGAGGAAAAACACGGGTTTTAAATTACCCCTTCTGTGCTCCCTGTACACCGGCAGTGTGTCTTCATTCGAAACCCCTTAAAAGATCTTAATAAACAGCCGCATCCAGGTTAATATTGCAAACGTGGCTGTTACTAATGAGTAGCTTAGAAGCGGGTCCTTTCGGGGGTCATTTAGGAAAATGTTGATCACTGGTTAAAAAAGAAAAAAAAAGGGAAGGAGAGAGACAGGGTTTGGTGCTGGATTTAAAGTTTCACCGTATCAAGGAAAGAAGAGGAGGGAGACGGATAAAATTAGAGTAAGGGACTGCCTGTTTTATTACTCCCCTCCTTATTTAGTATATGTTTGAAATAAGATTCCTTGGCATATATTTGAAATGAGACTCCTTAGTTAAAAATACTGTGCATGCTGTGCCTCTTTCAGCAGCAAAAACGAGCAGAGTGCAGATACTGCACTGCTTTTCTGCTGCTCTTTTTTTGGTTGGATTTTGGGTGGGTTTTTTTGGCAATTTGTTTTGCACCAGTATTTTTTGGTTTATTCACTTACGACAAGTTGCAATTTGAAGGGTTTGGCAGCTATGTTTGCTGAGAAGATTGACTTGATTGTTTTTTTTCCTAGAGGTTTGGTAGAACAGCAGTTTTCTCAAATACAGCCTAAAACCAGAAACAGCAATTAATGATTGTCAGCTCTGAACGGTCTTTCAAAAATAGGTGTATTTGTAAAGGGAAGAAAATACGGTGGAGGAAAGAATGATGCTAGGGGGTGACTTCTAGGAATGAAAATCCGAAATAACTACGAAACAGCATTTGTGATGGCAGTGGAGAGGAATCCAGCTGATTAACACAGTTCGCGTTCACCTTTCCTTGCTCTGTGCGTTGTGTTTCTCAGGCATTGCCTCTCCCTGTAATTCCCATAGAAGTTGTGTTGGCTGTGAAGCGAGACTGTCCTTCTGCACGTGTCTATGCTGCTTTTTGTTCCTTTTTCTCGTCAGGACACTTAAGCAGGCTGCCTTCACTTCCAAGCATCCCACTTTTTGGCACAGGAAGGTGGTGTAATCGTTGTGCCTGCTAAGAGTGTCTTATTTTCCTTGATAAGAAACAGTTCCCCTTGTTTATAACTTGCTACCATTTAACCTTTTGAAGTAAAATTTTATTTCTGCTTCATTCCAATTCCCCACTCCCTCCCTGCAGCCTGAGGCAGAAATAAAGTTTGGTGTGGGACAGAGGGTATTCGCTTAAGGAACAGCTGCTCAGTATTTTGTTTTATTCGTGTTGTTTGTTCTGTGCCCCAGGCTGTATTTATTGCATGCCTTTCAAGCCCTGGTCAGAATATGGAAATACGAACTTCCTCCTGGGGATTTCCCTGCAGTCTGAGTGCTTCACAAGCCTTAATTAATCCTCCCCATGTTTCTTGGGACCAGGGCTGGACTCACAGCATCCTTTTTTGTGTGGGAGTTGAAAAGTTACTCTTACAACTGTAATCCAGGGATGAAATTTTCATAATAAGGAACAAGGCCTAACAGGAAGTTTATTAGATTAGGAATTATGGCTCCAGGTTTTGAGATACCTTTTGTCTTTGTCATATCATGCTTTTCCATCTCAGTTCTTCTGTCTGTGAAATGGGGTAATGCTGCTTAATATTTTCTTGCTCGACAGTTGGGGATCTGGAAGCATGGTACCAATTGAAGGGTGTTTTCTGCTTGAGCACTGCTTGTGTTTATATGCATCTAATTCTGATTTGCGTTCTGCTTCTCTGGTACCTTCTCTCTTCCCAGGTCTGTCTGTGTCAGCCATGGGTCTTGGGGAACTGGTGTCTCCTAACCACCAGTGGTTGCAGCCAAGTTTGCAATCAAATACAATATTTATAGGAGGCAATGGCAATGTCGAAGAAAAAGTGAGCATTTTCTAAGACAAACGTTTATTCTTCTTGTAGCATTAACTACCAAAAGATGTCAAAGCCTCCCCCCCTTCCTTCCCTTTTTAATAAAACATAAAACCCAGTAAATTATTCCACAGCTGCTTAAATCAGTTTGTCAGTTCCCTGAGAGATTCCCTTGTGGCCTGAAAACCAAATGGCAAATTCTTGCTCCAAAGTAGTTCTGCAAGAGAGTAAGAGGGAAGAGACAACGTGCTGCAGAATTCACAGGCTCCTGACACCTTAAGTATGGAGCCGCTACTGTGACTCTGTAATGGGGTGTCCTAGCATGGGGTATAATATCAGAACGAGTGTGAATATGCCATGTGTGAATTAATAGGCAGCCTACGGACTGGTAGTGTTGACATACATGTTAAAATGAACATTCAGCAAATCTCAATTCTTTATTAACATCATGCAGTTTTTTCTAACTGCTGGTCAAATTTGGTAACTGGCTGATTTTGTTGACTTTAGAAGCTCTCGGTAGTTTTTAGAACCTTATTTTCAGTCAATTTTATTTAAAATGGCTTATGGAAAATACTTTTCCCATCCAGTTCTCTTGGTTTTACATTCTCCCAGCACAGTTTTCCCACCACTTCCCAGTGCTCTCCCTGCCCTGCTCCCTGCACTCTACGAACTGCTCCAGGCTGGGGGAAGAAATCACTCTCTGGGTGTTCTGCTTCACCTCTTTAGCTTTATCATGATGGAGCTTTTCTCTACCTGTAGAGTGTTGCTTCTTACTGTCATATCTTCATCAGTCCCTCCCTGAAACACTCCTCATGTGAATGTAACTTCCTGAATGTCTGTCCCCACACAGAAGGGAGCCCCATAGAGCAGGATTCCTTCTCCTGTAAAGCTGGTAGTGGCCTGACCCACGCAAAGGCCTTTATGTGCAGCCACGTCCTCAGCCAGTGCTGTCTGTGCTCTGAGAACATGGCTGTACTGGCCTGTGCCATCAGAAGCCATCCTTACCCAGTTCTTCTGCAGAGAGGAAGCTTTTGGCTTTGAAGCTTCCCAGGATCCCTGCCCATCCCACTGCAGGGTGTGCTGTGCTGGGCTAAAAGAAAAGAGATGCCTATCCATCTTGTGTTCCTGGCTGACAAGCCTGCCCAGTTTGGATCTGATAAAGAAAATGATCAGTAATTCGGACCTATATAGGAAACAGTTTTCACAGAACCTTCTCTCGCTCTGCCCTGTAGCTTTCAAAGAACTCCAACCTCAATAAGCACCTGGCTAGAAGGGAACACTCTGGCAACCAAGCACACACCATGCCTTTGGTAGGTCACAAAAGTTCCCAAAGCATTTCCCCTGAAGTGTCCCCAAGCAGGATGCTAGATGCCATGGATCCTGTGCACACCCATGCCCTTCCTAGAGTATTATACTTGGTGCATATATGTGGTGAGAGAACGCATGTCTATGTTACATGTACAATCTCTCGCATGCGCTTTTTCCACTCAGAAGTCATTCTGAGTGCTTTTATTAAATATTAGAATTTTTCCTTCCTCTAGCTAAAACCTCTCTGTTTTGTACTTTTACAGTTGCCCATTTCTTTCTGTGCTGTAGGTAGCCTAGCAAAACTTAGGCCTTGCTACTGACAGTACATTAGCAACATTTTCTTCAGAGTTTCTGTCTATTTTTAACAAAGTAGGTTGTACTGGGTTAGAATTTTCATACTCATATCTTAGCAGATTTTGTTTATGTTTGAAAAAGTAATAGCCAGTCTCATATATTTAAAGGGTTGGTTGGTTGGTTGGTTGGTTTTCCTGGCAGTGTAGGCAGCGTTACCATTCCTCACTTAAAAATCGCAATAGTATCTTTTCACATTGGCAAAGCACTTTGAAGTTCAAGAGAGACCAAGTTTGTAGGTGATTTTACCTGTCTCCATTTCCACATAGGCAGTGTGAGTCAGCATGTGGCACACAGTAGCGCTGTTTCTCAAGTAATGCAGCATGGTGTCTGATCTGTAAAACGTGAGTGCATTCAACTTTTTATGAATAATGCAAAAAGACAAGAACATTTATTTAAAGACAGATCATTTTGTGAGCTTAACTACTAAGTTTTTAATAGGCAAACAGTTATTTATCAACTGCTACAGAATATCATTTCTCTTTAGTGTAATCATAAAACCTTACCTGCACTAATGAAATCAATACGTGCATTGAATTACTAATCCCTAAAATTTACCTTGTAACTCCCATGTAGGTGGGAATGGAGGTGTGTGAACTTTCAGGTTGCAAGGTAAGTTGTCAGTCAGGAAATGAGAGCAGCACTGTCGAGTCTACGATCTCATCTCCTACAATAATGATTTATAGAATAAAACATTGGAGAGTGGAGAACTTGATGTTCAGTTTACTTCCAAATATGTAATCGTCTTTACCTTACTTTCTGACCATTTGTCACCACAGTAACTTCTTTGGATCAAATCATGACAATTAGAACTGTCAGGACAGGTTTTGATCCTGCTAGTCATAAGAACTGATTAGGAGTCATGTTGGTCTCAAGCTAGTATGTGTCTGAGTTTTTGCTCTTTTGGTTCTGATAGTATTCATGAAATGTGTGGAAGTGTGGGAGTGTTTGATGGATATCCATTGCAAACTATACCCAGATAACTGATCAGCTAAAGGCAGAAGCTAGCAGAAGACAGCAGCAAAGTTGAAATGTATCTTTTCTTCTAATTATGGAGACAGTAGGCAATTACCATTGAGACAGTAGAGTTCACAGTCACTACAGCTCACTGCCCAGCAGGTCTTCCCAGTCAGTGGTATTTCCTCCCTAATCCACCAGCAAAATTGCATACCTATCAGGGACTCGAAGGTCACTTGCTTTGCAACCTGCCAGATCCCATCTTCATCTAACATCCAAACATTATGTGAACAAGCAGCGTAAGGGTTTGCAGCACGTCCTATGGGAGTTCACCTGGAGACAGTGAAAGTATGAAAAGAGACTTTCTCTGTTCCTTTGTAATACATTTGTTATAAATGTATCAGAGACTGTCAAACCAACTACAGACACAGCGGATACAGTCTAAAAACACTCTATCTGTGAATCTCCTGGAGCTGGGACAGATGGATAAAAACATACCTGAATAGTTTTCCTGTGTGTCACGTGGAGCTCAGCAGTTCAGCACCTAGTGGGGAAGGGTGTAGGCTAGACATTTCATAAATCCCAGGTATGCTCAGGCTCAGATTGAAAATTGACAGCTGTTTTTCTGGCTGCCACAGTGGCCCATCATCCATGATAAAGGAATCGGTATACCTTTGTATATTTTATAGAGTGGAATCCACAGTCTCATCTATGTTCTCTACTCATGGAAGGTCAGTTTGCTCAGTTACTAGTTAACAAGTTTGCACCTGTGCTGTCTCAGATGATGCGTGAGCTATAATGTGGTGAATGACCTGCTGCACAACGGGACATTTCCTGGTTTCTGTCATTCTGCATACTGGTACATCTCAGTAAACTGGTTCCAGCTCCTTGCTCTTGCAGGTACTGTGCTGTCCCTTTGATGAACTCACTGAGCTTTACTTTACAACCAGTTAAAGGCTAGACTTTTTTTTCCCCTCTGTTTCTACCAGAAGATCATTCCACAGCCCAATAGTTCTGAAAACTGGAAATCCTCTCCAGGTTGCCAAGCTAGCTTGTTTATAGTGAGATTGTAGCTTCTTCTGCTTCTTCATTCCTTTGGTTTTAGTAATCTCTTCCCTTTTTGATGTCTATACTCATATGTTTATGAGGATACCCCCTTTGTATTTATTTTATTTGGGTGAATTGAATGGGATTGGCTTCATTTAAAAAGGAGAGAAGAGTAGTGATGGAGGTGTTTGAGCATCATGCTTTCTTCCTAACACTAATAATTGTGCTAAACTTTACTCCCAGAATTAGCGCTCACTTTCAGATGCATGCAGAGATCTAATTTTGGCTGATGTGAATTTATAATTTCACTGTTGTATTAAACAGTGACACAGCCATCAGTTCTTCTTAAAGGAAAGGAAACTCAGGCAAGTGACTCCATGCTTCTCCTTGTTAATGTTGTTCCAATCCCTTCATTCTCCTGCAGCACTGTTCTGCCCTTTGCAGCATTCAGCAAATTCTCTTTGCATGGGTTAGATCTCACCAATAGTCACTGCCACTAATTGGCAAATTTTAAAATTGAGAGTTTTCTCAGAGGGAACCTAGATTGTGAAATAACTCATGTTGTACAGTAAAACAAACTGTTCCATATTTTCCTTCATGTATATTTAACACAATCTATAATTTACAAAAATAGATTCAAATTAGTGTGCCTGTGGAAGCTCATATCCAAGATAACTTCAGCAGGGCAGGCAGTCCCTTGTTGCATGTGAGTGACGGGCTTAGCTGAGGCTGCAGCTTGGGAACAGACAGCAGTGCTCACTGTACAGATTGCTGAACCTTATTGCTGAGGAAAATTAAAATTGTGCAACCAGTTAATTGCTCTCACAGACCTGAAAGTAGTATTCCAAGTAGCTACAATTACTTGTTTTATATTAATAATGAAACTTGACAGGCAAGTGGTCCGTACATGCTCAGCTCAGAATGTAGTTTGAAGTTAGAGAATCGAAAGGGTGCTCTGTGCAGCCAGGCTATTTGGGCTCTGTGTGCAAGAGGCAAACCTGCCTTTGTGGTACAAGTATGCCGTGAATTTGTGAAACATGAAAGGTCTTTCCAAGTTGTGTGCACAGGTTCAGTTTTAACTTTCTTCTATCTACACCTCCTCTTGCTTCTTAGCGCAAAACAAAACCCTTGCAACAGTGGCTGCAAACTAAATTAAAATGGATGATTATTAGCATAGTTCAGCATTGTCTTTTCTGACCCACTTCTGTCAATTGCTTTCGTGTTTAGATAAAGCTCCCCTATATAGCATCCATTTAGGTGAAAATTAAAGTGAAAAAACTTAACAGCTATGCTATGAAAAACTAGATTGTTAATTAAGAGTGCTAATTTCTTATCAAAACAAAAAACAAAAAAACAACAAAGCCCTCTTTCTGTCAAATAAACCTTCCTTACAAGTCTTTGATGGTAAGTAATAAGAATGTCACTTAACTAATGCCAGTTCTATGCATGTGTCATTTTCTTTTAAGTCACTGGATTTTATAAACTTCTGTGATTCTGTTGAATCAGGTTGTTCTCCTGCTGTGTTAGTTTAGATTTGCCAGTCCTGTGCTTTATGATTTGTAATCTCAGTTTGTAGGCAGGTTGCAGTGCAAGTGTTAGAAGACTCTGAAGATGATGGGACATCAAAAGTCCATTATCTTTTTTGCTTAATACCTGAATTCTGCTGTTGGTTCAGGGCATAAGTGAAAAGATGTCTGGAATATAATCAGCTGCAATTCAAAGGCAACACGTGTTGTAACAGAATCAACAGGTTTTGACAAAATTTAAGTAGTTGGATGGGCAGAATGGAATGAGATCAGCCATCCAAGCAGAGCATCTCGAGCCAGGCGGTACCTTGGATACTGCCTGCTCTCAACTTGCAAAACCAGAAGAGCAGGCAGATATGCGTTGCCCTTTGGAAGAGTCTGGTATTTGATTATTGCAAAGAATGAATAATTGAAAAGCAAAGGCTTGTGAAGCCCAGAGCTGGAAAGCTTTAAGAAGTAATTCTCTGTAAACCGTCTTTTAAACAGAATTTTAGATTTTGTGTGTAATAAATGAAATACATCAACATCAGACAATGCTGTGTTGGTTTCAGCCAAAACCTAAACAGGTTTTTCCAAAGGCCTGGGATGTCTAGGTGAGCTTTGACTGGAAGAATGTCGGATGAGAATCCCAGCATCACGTAAGCTGGAAGAGACCTCGGGAGGTCCGACTTCAGCTCAGAGCAAGTCAGCATTGAATTCATTGATTCCAGGTAACCCCCACTCTTAGCAACATGCTTCTCCCAAGTCTTGCGCACACGGAACTTCTACTCTACAGTTGGAGAAGTACATCTCCCATGGCACCCACAGATCTAGGCAGTGCAGGCGTGCAGCTGAGTACTGCTCAGCCACATCATTGACTAGGCTGCAGTGGGGCAGTCCTGCTGTCCCTCCGCATGCCCTTCCACTGGGGTTGGCCGGGTCAGATGGCTTCTGTCATCCTCTCCTGCCACATGGGAGAGGTGTGGAGAGCAAGCAGAAGTTGCCAGTGCTTTTCTCCAAGTCCTCTTAAGGGGATAAAAGAAACAGTGTTGGATGCCATCTGCACTATGAGAGGGAAGGTCTGGGTGCAGCAGTGGAGCAGTACAGAGAGTTCGGCCCGGAATGGCAAGGACAGCTGTCAGCTGGGGCTGAGGGACACGAGCAGGTTATGCCAGGGGGTTTGCGTAGTTTTTGTCAGGTGCTTCTGTCATCTCCTCGGCTCTGGTTACTTCTAGTCCTTCTTACTGGACTTGTCAGAGAAGTGGAAATGTAAGTGAGATAGCCTAACATCCTATTGTGTTTCTTCGTCGTGGTCACATAATAATATTAAAATTGCAAACTTCTTAAACCGAGCAATGTTCAGAAGTCCCCTGGTGGTTAAATACTGAAATTGCTGTGGTAAGTAAGGAAACTGAAGTGTGCCCGCTCTAGGGCACTTGTGTGGAGAGAGTGGATTTGTTTCCACATTTGCATTGATTTTCAGATGGTTAGCTGGGTGCTGTAGCTCACCTTGAGAAAATTTAAGGTAAAGTGTTTTCTTGACATACACAAATTTCGGTCTTGCTTTGAAAGGCTGCAAAAAATTATTAGTCTGGCAGTTTGGTTTTTTTTCCTAATTGATGGTATCTAGACCCCGCTAGTAAGTCTTTATTTTTTTAAGGGTCAAATGTGTTTGCCAGTGCTGGAGAAGTGAAGGCTCTGGGGAGACCCAATAGCAGCCTTTCAGTATCTGAAGGGGCTGTGAGAAAGAAGGGGACAGACTCTGCAGCAGGATCTGTTGTGACAGGACCAAGGGGAAATGGTTTCAAATTAGAAGAGGGGAGATTTAGGCTGGATATAAAGAAGTGTTTTACACTAAGAGCAGTGAGGCACTGGTACAGGTTGCTAAGAGAGGGGATGGAAGCCCCATCCCTGGAGAGACACTTGTGATCAGGCTGGATGGGACTCTGAGCACCTGATGGAGCTGTAGGTGTCCCTGTTCAGTGCAGGGGAGTGGGACCAGATGGCCTTTAAGGGTCCCTTCCAACTCAAATGGTTCTGTGATGATGAATGTTTGCACGTGGGCAGCGAGGTGTGCTGCTGTTCAGTGCTGCTTGCTTCACCAGGTTCCCTCCATGCTGTGGCCTCCATGGACTTCTCCAGCATCCAGCCTTGCTTTGTCTCTGTATCACTTGTATTAGGACAGAAATATTTAACGGTGAGGCTTGTGAAACAAAGAGGAGTGACTTGCCTACGGCAGCTCAAGAAGGGAGCAGGAGAGTTAGGAATAAAACTCCCATTTTCCTTTCTCAGTTTTACATTGTACTGCCAGCTTTCAGTTTATCAAGAATTAATAAGTAATAACCTGTGATTAAAAAGGCCTGACACTCTTTCTGTCATTAGATGTTTCTCTGTCTTCGCATTGTGCAGAACTCAGCAGGGTTACACCTTTTGAGTTTCACTTAAGCTGAGTTGCTCAATATTTAATGCTGAAATAGAAACACCTAATTCACAGCTGTGGGCGACCTGTCAGCTACATCGGGATATTTGTCAGCTGCAAGGTAGGGCGGGGTAGCAAGACTTTCTTATATTGTGAAAATTGAAAATTTCAGCAACTTTTTCATCTAATTTCTTGCTACGTTTCACATTCTACGTGAGCTGACATGAAGATCCTTCAACCGATCCTAAATTACATTTTAAAACAGAACAGTTAATTATAGCAATCTGACTTTTTCTAATCGGTTATAGAGAGAAATTCTTCTGACACTTGTTTCTCCTGAGCTTCAGACAAACTGGTGGATGTATTCTTAATTATTCATGTGACAGCAGAAAGTAAAGCAAATAAAAATAATGGACAGCACCACCAAGGTTGATGTGGATGAGATCATACAGTCACAGCGTAGCATCTATGGCTCTTCTGTTTTGAGAGTGCTAGAGGGAGCTCTAACCCCTTGATGTAGGGAACAGGAGCAGAGTGTTGGTAGCTCGGTCTCTGGTAAATCTTGAATTCTATTAATTTTATTTTCTATCAGAAAATTGTGTGAGTTTTTTTTCTGTCCGTGATCCCAAGTTAACTCTTCCTTGCATTTCTCAGCTGAGAAGATGCAAAGTGTGTGTTTTCAAGTATGCTAACACTAGGCTGAATACAGGCTGCGTGAATTTACAGGAGGCAAGTGAGAGATAGCACTGAGGTGTTTAACAAATAACACGCATTGATAAAATCTAACATTCCTGTACACTTGTTTTCAGGAAGGAGGACAGTTCTTACACGTTTGTATTTGAAGGAGGATATGTTTTTAATATTATATTATATATTGGAAGGAAAAGCTCCTTCAGTCAGTATGTAGGTGTTTTTTAGCCAATTGTTACAGCGGAAGTTGAAGAGTTGTGAATGTTAGATGAATTTACAGTGAGATGCATCAAGGCATGAGGGTGGAAGACATTTCTCACATGATAAGCGCGACACCAGTTTGACTCTTGATATGACAGGGAAGTAATTCTCAAAAGTGGGATAAGAAGAAAAATGAACCCGTGGTTGTAGAAAGAGAAATGCAGGTGGATTGAAACTTATTTCCCCTGCTTGCTAATCTCTAGAAGGAATGGTGGAATCATACCTTTGCATGAATGGCTGAACGTTATGTGGGAAATGCAGTTTGGTGAGGGACCACGTGAAGCTCGCAGTCCTTTTCTGCCCCCTTTTACTGGGATTTTCACATTGCTTGTGTATTTCCACTATTCCTCTTTAACTGAATCTGTTCTAGGCAATGGACTACTGGAAGGCTTTCTCCATCCTTTAACTGGAGGATTGTTCTGGAAGCTTACTGGCTGCTAAGCACTGAGCCACAAAGGAATCCCCGGTGCCTCTGTCTGTGACTCAGGATCTGGGCTGTGCGATTTGAGTATAGCTGACAGGGACAGTCTGCTCAGCTCTGAAACTGAATACGCCTTATTGTTCTGGTCAGAGCTGTTTGCTTGGTGTTGCAACACTGTTTTGTGCCTTCTTCACCTATCTGATCTAACCAAGTGCGGTACAAGCTGTGAAAATATAGAATTCAGTGGAGGACGTCTTTAGTTTGTATTTTTGGAGACTTGTTCAGATGGTGAATCTCTTACTAGGTATTGATGAAGCAGCTTGAGATACAAAGTCACAGGATGCTCTAAGCTGAGGTGACCATGTGCAGGTCTTCAGTCCAACTACCTGTTCAGAAGAAGACTGCCTTCACAGCCAGTTCAGTTTGCTCAGGACCTTGACCACTTACATTTCCCTCTATTGACACCCAGTTGGTTGTTACCACTTGTGCCTACTGCCACTTTTCCTCTCATTATGCACTTCTGAACAGATTCCATCTCACGTTCCTCTGTAACTTCTCATGAGATACCCTCAGCCTTTTGTAGACCAAGCATCCAGCTTCCCTAGCCATCATACTGGTCCTCTCCACTCCACTTTGTCAGCTAGCTAATATTTGACTGCAAGGCTAATGTAACAGCTAGTCTCTAGAAGACGATACTTATTAATGGGTGAAAATTGCGTGATTGTCTTGAAGAGACTATGGGAGGCTATAAGGCAAATCTGTCTGGGTGTTTACTGGCCAGCTTTGACATTGTGCAAAAGTATTTGTCCCTGTTGGTTGCATGGGAGTTGGACTAGATGGCCTTTAAGGGACCCTTCAAACTAAAATGGCTATATAATTCTGTTTCATGGACTTTCCCTCTTACAGCTGCCCCTTCGATGGCTGCCAACAGCAGGAGTGTTGGTGTTGATGAATGTGAGCACATTAGATGTCCTCTTCTAGACCTAGCTGTGCTGGTAGAAAAGAACACCACGCAGCCTTCGTCTGGCTGCTGCAGGTTGCTGCCCTCCAGGATCTGTCAGCAAAATTGCAACCCTGCTTTCAGTTAAGGTGAGGTGTTCTAGCTTAGACAGTTTAAATAGCAGGTCTTTGCTAACAAGCTTATTTTGACTGAAATAGGTTAGGCAGTGCTCATGCAGCCCACTCTGCCAGCAGATCTAAGGAGTGTGTTTGTAGTGGAACCAAGCATTTTTGTGATGGTTGCCATTCTTCAGATCACTGCTGCGTTTTTGTTTGTTGCACGTCTTTGTCATTGGGTGCCCTGGTGCCCTCTGTGTTGGTGGTGGCAATGTGCATCTCCAAGGAGGCTCTTGGAAAATAGTGCTGCTTTGAGCTGTGTTCTTTTGGGTGAGCTATTTTGGAGGGCTTTTGTTCTTGACAATATAAGCTTTACATAGAGGATTGTATAGTGTCTTGAAAAGATCTCAGTAGCGTTATTGAATGCATTATCTTTCAGGTTGTTCTCTCCCTCTACTTGTGGGTTCCTCCCAGTGGTGTAGTCTTCAGGCTTCAGCCATGGTTTGAACCTCCTTAGTCCAGCTGCCTGTTCCTAGCTGTCTTTCTCTCTGAGTTCAGGGAGTACTTGGAGCAAAAAGAAAATCAACCGTAAAGAAAAACTTCACTCAGGCAGTAAATCATGCTTGGATGTTTTTAAAACAGAAGCAACTGTTCCAGAAAAGTATGAAACTGCTGCTTAGAGCATAGCTTATGCCTTTCCCTGCCATAAACGAGCCCTCTGCTGCTGCTGGCCATTACCCGATGACTTTAGTAGACTGGTTCTCCAAGTGATAATGTGCATGTTCCTTCCCTCCATTAACAGTAATAACATGTAATGGTCCCAGCAGTTCAACATAGGTTTTGGTAACCATTCTGATGAAGAAAGTATTTCCTTCGGTGACTTCCAGTGAAACTGATTTCTTCGTTCTGCAGGATCTGCTTTGAAATTGGTCTATGATCAGTTTATACCTAATGAAATGTGCTCTCAAATGATCACTTTGAGTGACAGTGGCTGCTCCTCCCTGCCCCATATGTCTAGATACTCATTCGGTCAGGGATCTTAGTTTGGGAAAGTAACATATGCCAGTGCTG
Source organism: Cyrtonyx montezumae (assembly GCF_038088225.1). NCBI lineage: Eukaryota > Metazoa > Chordata > Aves > Galliformes > Odontophoridae > Cyrtonyx > Cyrtonyx montezumae. The sequence continues at coordinate 19,511,080 of NW_027072045.1, read as the reverse complement.
TGCTGATGCAAGCAGATTTCTCATCAGTGCTTGTTATTTTCAAAGGCAACTTGAAGATAAGGGAGGAGGAGGAGAGGGACTCCCAATTCACATCCGTTACTGGCATCAGAGAAATTTTATCTTGGAGGTTTTTACCAGCACTTAAAATCTAGATGGGAGACCTATATCAAATGAAAGTTTACAATAGGAGCTACGAGATTCCAGACAATTAAACTTTATTAGTCTGTCTGAAACATTAACTATTATCTTAAAAGAATAGTTTTTTAATCTCCTCTCCCTGTTGCTGTTTACTGTGTAGCAGTGTGGGAGGGAAGCAGCTTCTCCAGCAAGGTGTTACTGCAGTTTGTACAGCTGCTGTGCAAGTCCCCATGGTTCAGTCCTGCCTCCCCAGTCCCTGGAGACAGCCAGCACGTTCCTTCTGGGGTGTCTGCAGCTTTCTCAGTCCCTAAAACAAAGCAGCCTTCTCCTTCTGTGCCATATCCGTAGCCAGATGCCCTCCAGGCTATCACCACATCATAGGCACTTGGATGGTACCTCTGGAAACGATTGCCTCCCCAGGATTTCAGAAAGTGTGGCAGGTTGGGCTGCCGTGTCCAGTGTAATTCCACTGATCTTTCATCTAGACAAATCCTTTCTCATCAAAATTCTTTTCTGCAGTGTGATTAGAAACCAGATGTGGGCAGGAAGCTAAAAGCCACAGACAGGCAAAACTCCAAAGTCCTTAAGTATCCAGGGGGTGCTAATTTCAGTGCGAGCGTGTATTTTGAATTTTCTCTCAAAAACAAACGGTCTTGATGCTGTGGTTTCTTTCATGGTGCTTTCTTTTGACTCTCAGATGTGATTGATGATCATCTGCTTCTGAGTTCTGTTCGTTTTTCAGAATGTTGTGGTGAGCTTTGCAGCGTGGAAACTAATTCAGTACTGAGCGACTCAGTCCGTATATGCGCTACACCCATGGTTAACCTCACAGAGTGTGTTATGCGAGATGGAGGCAGACGGAAACGGGTAGATTCTAAACTGAGCTTTTAAAATAAAAGTAAATGAAGTGAGTTGTTAAATGACCTAGGATTGTAGCTTTTCTGTCAAGTCAAACATCAGAAAAGCAGATTTGCTTTGCAGAGGAGAAAAGCGAGGAGCTGCCTGCCCTTCTTGTGCCATCTGGGTGCTGTGGCAGGAGTGGTCTCCCTCCTCATGGAGAGACCCCCACCCCAGTTCCTAAAACAAGGCAACTCTGCCATAGAAGTTGTGTTAAGGAGCTACAGTGGTGTTCTTCCTTTTTGCTTAGCCTTGGCAGACTGGGATTCAGTTCTGCAGCATTTGGTAATTATGAGCCTAAAAAGGAAGAAGCCAGCCATAGAAACTGAACCTGTGTCCTGTTAATTACACTGTTACTGCCTTCGGGCATGCAAACAGCCCCTTTCAACAGGACTCTGAAATACTGGCTCTGCCTCGTAGGATGGAGGACTGGCAGAGGTTCTCAGCTCCATTTCGGTGCTTTTGTTACATTGCTCCATTGGCGTGGCACTGAGTGGCATTTCTGCATGGTCAGGAGCAGCTTCACAGCCACATGAGTGGCTTTGGAGGAGCCGTGCAGCATTCCAGGGCTGCAAGAAGCTTTACGGGCATGACCTCAAAACATCTCTGCGCCACATTTGGACTTTTCAACCCCCCTGCTTTTCCCACACAGCTTCCAACACGCTGCAGAATCCAGCAGCTTTGTTTGTGCTGCTGCTGTGACTATGAGTTTCATGTCTGGTTTCACCGCCGTGGTTTTTTAATGGGGTTAATTGTGAGGAGCATGCAGGATACGTACACCAGTGTGGCTTTGCTTTCACTGCGAGGTTACCATCTCCCCTGGTTCTGGCCGTACACCTGCGTGGTACCTTTCTTTGTCATCCCGTTGCTTGTTTTTCCCCCCAGTGTCTTTCATCTTGTGAGTGAAGTTTGAGCAGTACGCAGAAAGTTAACTGCCTGGAGTCTTTTAAATATAAGTAACACGCACCCAGTAATAAGCTGTCGGTTGTTTTTTTGCTGCCTGCAAAGAAACATAAACACAGCGCTCATTTCTGGCAGGTTTTTACTGTCAGAGTTTCTCCTATTATATTTATCTTACAATTTGCCAGGGGGTGAAGTTATTAAGTTTTAGCAGCAGCCATCGATCAAGTTCACAAGTTAACACGATAAAGGCTCTGTGCCGCTCCGATCCGGGAAAATGATGATCCTCACTCGGTAATTAACTAAATGAGAAAGTTAAATCTTACTTGAGAGCTGGGAGAGATGAAAGAGAGGTGTTTGTCAGTTTCTCAGTGGAAATTAGAAGCAGTTTTCTGCAATTCCCTAAGCTGCTGCTCTGTCATATTTTACATAAGCACTGGGAAAACGTCTTGTAATTAGTGCTGTCATGGAGGATTTTTTTTGCTGAAGGATGTTGGAATAATTCATTAGATTATCAAGAAAGGCTTGTGTCCTGAAATGATTAGCACAGTGAAATTTAAACCATTAACGATAACAAGTTTAGAGCTTGCTGCAGTGCAGAGGCACCCGGGGTATGTCTGTGCCTATTTCAATCATTTCTTATAATTAAACATTATGTCCTCTTTTTTCCTCCCCTTCACTAAGACCCATCCAAAATTCCTGTTAAGGTGGCTCTGTCTAGATCAGCGACATAACCGCGGCTGGCTGCGCGAGCAGCTGTGGTGGGATGCTGCAGCTGCCAGTAGGCAGTAGGAACCACCTGCCCAGGTCAGAGCTGCAGTCCCTGTGAGTACAGAAGGAGAGGAAGAAGTCCAGTGTGGGGCCCTTGGTATGGGGCTGTCCAAGGAAGCCCCTTTGTTTGGTCTGGAGTGAAGCTTGGGGAGAGGTGCACAGTGGTGACCTAATCTCTTGGCCGTGTCGGAGCTCCAGCTTGACGGCATCTAGAAGGTTCAGAAGGTCCCAAACCTTGCTGGGATAATTTAAGTCACACATGATGTTCAGTCCTTCTCTTTTTCTTAAAAGAGTTGTCTTCCTACATCAAGAAACATAGAATCTAAATTTGCCCACATTGTGGAAAGTGCCTTTACAAAATTCTCTGCAATGATTAAAAGATATTACGGGGATTTTTTTAATTAAAAAAAAAAAAATTGACCAGTACTAGGGTTTGACCATTGCTATGGATTCTGACCATTACTGTGGGCTGTGAAACACTATACTTGTACCACCATCACAGAACTGTGCTGATCCTTATTGTTGTACTTTAGTCTTCTTAGTCCCCTCTACTGATCAAAAACAAAAATAACTTTGGTTGTCATACGTGGGTTACAGCTGTGATATACCATGGCTGATGTGTTTTATATGCAGAGTAGTAGATTTATCTGGGCTTTATTTATCTGTGTAGAAATATGGCACCTTCTTATAGTTGCAAACCATTATTTAAATTGAAGTCCTTTTGTATATTAGTCTTCTTCTACTTGGCTGGGCATACAAATGTGCTCTGTGTTAAATGTAGCCATTTGGAGAAAAACTCATGTAATTGTGGGCTGCAGTGGAGCATGGTATGTAGATCCTTGAGCTAGTACCAACCTGGGGCATTCAGTCTCCTGGGTTTCCCAGCACAGCTCACTGGCTTGGGCACACCAATGCAGGAGGAACTTCGGCTGCTCTTGCAGATAAGTTGCCACTGGGGAGGCTGGAGCCAGCCAAGGCATCACAGAGCCTGCACCTTCATTGTATCTAAACTTTTGTCCATGGTGATGGTCTACCATTGCTTATCCTTCTCTACCACTTTGGGAAGTGAAGCTTATAAAAAGCCTAAGCACAAGCGTTGCTTTTGGATGACTGTTCAGCACTGCAGTATGCAATGGTTGCAGGTCAGTGCTCACTTCTTCAGATGTGCTGTTGTGCCAGGAAAAGAACCCACTGAAGAAGAGACCATTGTGTGTTGCAGAAAATAGAATCTGATTTGTAATGAACTGCAGCTGAACAGAATGGTTGAGTCATCAGGGTTTATTAGAAAGCCAAATGAATTCTTTTGCTGCTTGTAACCGCCCATCCCCATACAGATGCTTGATGTCATTGTTGTGTCGTTGCTTTTTTAAATAACAGACCTTTTTCACTGAGCTCCCCAGTGGTTTTTCAGGAATCTTCAAATTGAAATTTTCTTCTTACCCTTAGCTGCAGGTGGACTGGGGGGATAGCAGGATTTGGGATCCCGCAGAGCTGGGCTGTTCCTGCTCTGCACAGTCTTTCTGGTCCTCTGCTGACAGATGAGGGGACATGGGCATGCAGTGGCGACTTGTGGTCTTGCTCCTTTTGATGGGAGACTTGAACAGGCAAGGTTGCCAACAATGTCTCAAGTTTATATGGTCAGAATGTGGCTGAAGTAGAACAAAACAGACCTAAAAATGCGTTGTACCCCTGTCCACTAATTCAGCCGTACAAATGCATAGAATGCTTTTCTTAGAAGATCCACAGCATAAGCCCAGAGTTTGTCTTCAAGTTACAAGTATTGGTCAATTGTCTCTTTAAAAAGATTTACTAATTCTTACCTCAGAGACTGTATTCACTGGGACCCAGGCAAGGTGAGTTGCTTTGGCCTACCTAAGCAGTCTGTTTTTAGGCACAAAGAGTCTGTTACTTGTTTTTGCAGGTGTTGCAGCTTCTGTTTGATGTCCCAAGCAGACATTTTAGAGGTAACAGTGGACTGGAGGCTGCTGGAAGAAGGGTGCTGATGAGGCAAGGGTTAGTCAGCACCTGGTGCAGCCCCAAGCCAGGAGGAGTTGCCCCTCTGGTCATTGCATTTCACCTGCCCACTCTGCTGCCGGACTTCATAGTTTCTCAAATTAAAAGCCAGAGGTGTAGGCTTTTTAAAAATGTTTTGTTGAGACAGCCTGTTGTGTGATGGACTTCACAGCAGACAAACGTGAGAAATTAAACCACATCAGGCTTGTAGAACACAACAACTCTCTGCTGTCTTAATCCAGCACTTTTACGGGGGTGTCTGTTTTGCAGGCAGCTTAACTGCAGCAGAAATGACCAGAGTCCCCGAAGGCCGATGTTCAGCGCAGTCCGTTGGTAATGATTTTTTGCCTGGCTGTTGCCAGCTGCAGACTTTGCTAGAACTTCTGCCTTTCACACCAAGGACGTCATTCCCACAGCCCCTTTTATAGAGATTTCTCTATATAAAAAGATGGCCCGAGAGAATTTCCTCCTGCTGCCCGATACTGGGTTTGTGATTCACTTGCAGCGCTGTCCGTGGGATGACCAAATGAAATAGGGTCGATCAGTCATAGCCCTTGTCTTACACGATCCTACTGAACACACACACAGGTCTGCGGGGAGAAAAGGGAGGCTGAAAACCCTGAGCTGCAGAGTTAAGTACGGGTGGTGTGGTCCCCGTGTTTTGGGACCTAACGCAGAAGTGAAGAAACTGCTTGTTAAAAATGGCAGCTCATTACTGTCTTTTTTTCTGTCAGAAGAAAGTGTGTCCAGCTCTGCTGGGGAGGCTGAAATTTAGGTGGGTTTGTGCTATGAAATGTAGGTGGTGAATAGTTAGATGTATTTTCAAATGATGGTATTTTTGGTGTTTCAGAGAACTGCTGGCAGGCAGGTAGGTATCAAAGAACAAAGATGCTTTCCTCCAGAGCAATGAGGAATTCCCACATTGTGAACCCAATTTGGATATCTTTTGTATCTGCTCTTAAAGCGCAGTGTTTCAGCACTTGAGAAAAAGTAGTGTTTTGTGTTGGGTTTTTTTCACCCAGTAAAATGAATAAATCGGTGTATTTTAGATATAATTACGGGCAGATTTAGGTACTCATTTTTTCCTTTTAAGTCAGTGAAATATCCCAGTGAGGTTGGTCCCTTTAGTTGTCATCATACAGCAGAAATATGACACCCCTGAATCAATGGTTTATATATTCCAGTGTCTGTAATTTGTTTCTATTGGTTCGATAATTAGTAGTAAACCTCAAAATACATTTTGTAAATAGAAGTGATGTAGGATTACTGACTTTTATTACAGAATTGTCTGGTGTTACAGCACTGAGGTAAAAAAGGGGAAATCATATGTAGAATAGTCGGCAAAAGCGAAAACTAACACTGCTTTGGTTGAATGTGTGCCTGTACCATGTATTCCTAGACTGGGGAGGTATAGAAGTGAGCACGTGGGGATAAGGAATCCCAAAAAGAAACAAAAGTCCCAATTTAGCATTTAATACAAACTGAACAGTCTGGAAAAAAATAATTTCTCCATAAGCAGTTAATGTTTTCTGGACAAAGGATATCCTTATGATGCAAAATGTGCACTTTTCTTCCAGTTTAATCGTTTAGAAAGCAGAAATTACATCTTGCCATCAGAGAAGTAAATTGAAATGTCAGTGTTCTGTATTGTTCTTGAAACTCTTCTTTGAGCTGAGCCTTTCTGACAAGATATTAACAGTGCTCACAAAATTTAAGCTCTTTTGTTCTGTGAAGGAAGTGCGTAGCAAATATCGGGGTGTACTTTAGCTGGCTGTACCCTCACAGAATAACTTTATACTCAGAAGTAGTACTTTTTTTTCCTCATTTGTTCCAGGTGCTTCCTATGAATTGTAGCAGCAGTCCATTCTTCAGAATAAAAGTGAAATACAAATGCAGTTTTCTGTTGGCGTATTGAAATAACTGGAACTGTAGATTAAGAATGGAAATGCATTTTGCAGTCTGCAAGATGTAAATAAAACTGGTTATATTAAATTGTCACTCATGGTTTTCCTTCCAACCAGTCCTTAGTGTGCAGCTCAGGCATGGACCAGGACCTTGTCCTGCTGGGTTACAGCTCTGCACTCCAACGGACAGCAGCAAACAGGATACACAGTCCTATCCAACTTCATGTCTCAGAAGAAACACCCAAGCTTCTTTTCATATGCATGATTTGTGTTTTTCTTTCTTTCCACAGACAAAACTTGCCAATGGCACTTCCAGTATGATTGTGCCCAAGCAGAGAAAACTGTCAGCAAGCTATGAGAAGGAGAAGGAGCTCTGCGTCAAGTACTTCGAGCAGTGGTCTGAGTCTGACCAGGTGGAGTTTGTGGAGCACCTCATCTCCCAGATGTGTCACTACCAGCATGGACATATAAACTCATACCTCAAGCCCATGTTACAGAGGGATTTCATCACTGCACTGCCAGGTACTTCTGCAGGCAGAGAAAGTGTGCTCCTTCCTCTTGTCTTCCAGAAAGCTAGGCTGCTTGGCTTCCTGAGCCTCTGGCCTGCCCTGCTGAAGAAGTCTCTTCTAGGGTTGTCTTGCAAGACGTATGGTAGCTTTTGAATGAAAAGCTCTGTAGTGATATAAAATACGGGAACATTTTGTTTTGTATTCCTACCATCACTCCAGGGATGATCTAATATCAGCATGGTTTGGCTAGGAGTGAATGGTAGCCCTTATCTGTTTCATAAAGAGGATCATCACAAGCCAGAGGACAGGTAGTTGTGCTTGTAATGCCTGCAATGATGCATTAATAACATTTTCTAAAAATTGAAGCTACTCTTATTTTGCATTGCTCAGCGAAGGTTTTTCTCTTTTCTTATGTAGATCATTTTGGTCTCCTTTTGCTAGTAAAATACTTTCCTGAGGCCATCACTGTGATTATCTATTTATTGCCCACAGTGAATGGAGGACATGAGAAGAAAGAACTGAAATGTTTTATATATTTTTTGCACCTCTGTCAGGCTTTCCTTTCAGGATTTTGTCCCAGATATTCTTACATATGGCATTGTGTGTATTTCAGAGAATGCGTGCATAAAATAGTGTTTTGACCCCATCCTAGAGGTGAGAAAACTGAGGCAGAAGGAGATAAAACGTGTAAACAATAAGTAATAGAGTTTCAGAACCGGACAAAAGTTCCCATCTCTCTCAAGCTTTTCCAGACTCTTAGATCATGCCTCAATAGATAGTCAGTAGGTTAGCATTTCCTTAGTTTCAGATGACCCTGAGCAAGTTCTACAGTTTTTCTGTCTAAATAGCCAGCTGAAGAGAGGACTTCCTTGCAGAAATACTTTTTCTGTGGATACCTTTGGAGAACTGATGAACTTGAACAGTTTGTTCAATGCAGCCTTTTGTTCATTCTTTGGAAGGGATTTCTCAACCTGAAATTGAAACTGTAGAGTTGGAAGATGGAAAAAAAAAAGGTGGAAAAATGTGTTTAACTGTGAATGGTACAAAGCATAGAGGCAGTGCAAGACTTTTGCTATGAAGTTAAGTATGTAAACTCTGGATTTTTGAGCTCATTGTATCCAGTAATCGAATGATTGTAGCATTAAACAAAAAATCTTAGTTATGCTAAGTACCTTCTTTATGTTTGTTTTCAGTAGTGCAATGGCAATAATCTTGTGTACTTAGAGCAGCATTATAACTTGTGAGGCTATTCTGTTTCAGAAAAGCAGAGTACTTGGAAAGCACATTGCGTTGGTTTCCCCACTTTTAAAGTAAAAGCATACATACAGTTAGCTACACAATTTTTCCAGGTCTTCCTCTACAAAACTCCATTAGAGCAAGCTAATACCATGCCTATTCTCTTGTTTAATTTCATCCTACAAGCCTTTTTCTGGACATTTTGGGCAAATATTAGAAATATTTTCACCGGCATCCCAAATCTGCCAACCGTGCCATATTTGGTAGTGGTCTTCTCAGAGGTATCTAGGAAGCAGCTCTAGCTTTTTACTGTCTCAAAGTACAGAACAGATATTAGGATATTAGGCAGTTAATGTCTGAGAACCTGAATAGTTGTGGGAACTGTGTGCTTAAGTAATATATGCGCATCAATTTGCATATTGGCAAAGTGCTAATGTCCTGGTGAATATGGCTCTATGGGAGAAATTGAATGGCAGGGAATCAGGCAGGCTCAGGCTCTTCAGCCTGGGAGATGCAGATCCTTAGTGTACATGGGTTTCTAGTAAGAGTGATAAGAAGAGGTGAAAAAAGAACGCTGAACCTAAAATTTTGAATTAAGTCAATAAAAAAAAGCCTAAACTTTTAAGTATTCTGTGGCTTTCTGAAATTCTCATGTGCTCGGTATTCCCGTTTCATTTTTATGCCTTCATTCTTTTTCCTACTCTCCCCCTCAACTAAATAAAACAATGAAGATACTCCAAAATCATGAGGCATCTTATCTCTGTCCTCCTAGCACTGTCCCACAGAATGATCAGAGACGGTTTCAGGTCATGAGGAGACTTGGCGAATATAGGGTACAACTGACTGAGTTATTTTCCCAGTACTTTGGACAGAATAAAGGTTGGAAAAATACAGCTTAACCGTGTACTTAACAAACTTTGTTCCACTTCTTAAAAAGAAAAAAAGCAATGTCTCTGCTTAGCGTTCCAAGCTGTTTAACATTTTTTATGAGCAGAGTCATTTTTATAAGGGTTTGGTATGTGAAATAACTGAAACATTCTTTTAATACTTGACGTGGAGGACCGAAGGGCTAATCGTGTTTCACATTAGTTTGGCAAAAGCTTTTGTGCGTGAAGATTTTTTTTCAAGAAGTAATGCTCCAGTAGATAAATATCTCACGTAATAATACAATTGAGTTTGCTGCCAGGCCAAAAAAATTTTGATTCTGTGAAGACAAGGAATGCTGAGGTTTTGGCCTCTTCTCCCACATACTAAGTGAAAGCGGAAAGATTGGAGGGAGGAATGCCAAAATATGGCTTTTCCACCCACCGGAGAGAACTTGGGACTGCAAGAGTCAGGGTGGGGAAGCAAGGGAACACCACCGTCCACTTCTGTCCTTCAGAATTGGTTCACGTTCACCAAAATATATCTGTCTGTCTATGCATTGCCACAGCATCAACCTAGGTTTGCAAACATTCTTATTTGAGAGAGTTTCACGTAATGGCAGTGTGTATCTTTTCAGATTAAATACATAATAAAAGCTGCTGATGCTTCAGTTTTGCAGGTTGACATCTAATTTTGCATCTATAAAGATAAGAAATGTCAGCCCTCTTTCTGCACTCTGGTTGTGTGTGGTATCACACTTTTTCTGCTGAATGAATGAGAACATAAAATGCTGGGCAGAATGTCTCACCCAATGTATATTATAAATCTCAGATGTTTGAAAGGATCGAGAGAAGGCATGCTGAGTTTTCTCATTTTCATGTGTCAGTAGATAATTTTGACATGGTTTCAGTTAACAGAACCAAGTAGAGTTTGGGCCTTTTCTTTTTTAGGAGCTCTAAAGGACTCAGCTGATTGCCCCCAATTTGAATTTGCTGACGTATGGGATTGTGACTGTACAGATGTGTTTGTTGCTTTTTCTTTGTCACTGACAAGCAGGGCCTGCTCTTTGAGGCCATGTTTAAAAAGCAGGAAGGGACATATTTAACCACGTCTCGGATGTGAACCAGAGGGCTGCTGGGGTCTCAAACACAACTTTGGCAAAGTCTCTGCATTTAGACCTGTGAAGTGAGAGAATCCCTTGACACTGTATCTCACTTACTAGTTAAGCAGCCTCCAAGAGAAGCTATATTTATGCAATGTCTCATTTAAAAGGCATCTTATCTTTCTGATGTCTGGTGGGTGATCAAATCTGAGTGGGTAGTGGCACATTTTTGCTGGACCCATCTGTGCTTAAGAGACAGAGCATGGTGTTGTCTGGAGATGCTGCACTGAGCTGCTAGGTGCTTCCCAGGCTGTAGAGCCAATGCCCTACAAACACTGCAGCCTTTTTGGACCAACTGCTTTGCCTTTACTCTGTCTGTGTTGAAATAAAGCCACTCGTGGTATTCATTCTAGAAAATATTTGCAAATTATGATATTATGGTGCATATTTTTCCTCCACCCGCTTTAATAAATGAAGCTAGTGAACTTGCTTCACTTTCTCCTCCAACAGCCTCTTCTTTCCTCTCCACTTCCTTGTGCATCTGCATATCTTTCCCTCCCCCATGTCTAAAGGTACCACTACCCTTCAGGGCACACATTGGGAATATATATTTTTTTCTTCATTACGTTTAAAAGCTACTGCTTTAGCAAAAACAGCTTTTGAGCCGTTGGAACATGAGAACAGCTGTAGCAGTGAGATGAGAAATGGTCCTAATATAGAGAGATTTTGGGGGCTGCGTCGCTGAGTTGGAAATGCCATCCATAGAATATCCCCCTAGTGCTAAAACCCATCGAAATAGATTGGAATGACTTCTTGGATTCTTTATTATTTTTAATGACTTGTTGTGTTATATCCAAAGGAAGTTGGAGAACACTGCTCACTCCTGAACTTAGCTGCAGATGCTCTTCTGTGCATTTGGTCCAGCTCTGCATGCAGAAGAGTAGATGGAAAGGGATGGGGAAGAGAGGCTATCTTTGTACTAGTAAGGGGAGTTGTTTTAAACTGCCCTTATCCCAGCGAATAATGCTTGCCTTCCTCCCCTCGCAGCTCGGGGATTGGATCACATTGCTGAGAACATTCTGTCCTACCTGGATGCCAAGTCGCTGTGTGCCGCTGAGCTGGTGTGCAAGGAGTGGTACCGCGTGACGTCAGATGGCATGCTGTGGAAGAAGCTGATCGAGAGAATGGTCAGGACGGACTCCCTGTGGAGGGGCTTGTCGGAGAGGAGAGGATGGTGAGGGAACTGCATCTTCACCTCTTTTGCCCCTAGTTAGGACAATAGGTACTCTGTGTTTCAGACCGTGTTTGAAGAGGAATACATAGCACACTGAAATAGCGCACTGGTTCCAAACCGGACAAATGCTTGAGCCCAGATTTGGGGGTTGGGGGCTGAGGGCATCATTTGGCTGTGCAGGCAGGGTGGGGGCTTCCTCCTCACTTTCCTCATCTGATCGTGCTCTTATCCCACTGTGACAAGTGGGATATACAGAGTGAGATTTTTACGCCCAGCTGTCATTCGGTGCAAATTAAGAAGCTGCGTACGCCCCAGGGGAACACTAAACTAGTCAGCAGTTCAAAGTAGAAGAGCTTTTTTGGGGGTGGCAGTGGGGCAGCATGTGCTATGTATTAGTTGTTTCCTGATGGGTCTGTTTGTTTTCCTCAGCAGATTTTCACTATTAGATATCTGTTTAATTTTCAAACTGGAAGCTGAGGGTAGGTACCACAGAGAATAGGGGACTTTAGAAATGCAGATAGATTAGTTAATAATCATCTGGAATAGCCGTACTACAATGTGGGTCTCACTCAAGTTTGAAGCTGCTCTGTTAACATTTCATTAGAACTTTCCCTCTCAGGGGGTACGTCCTTTAATACATAATTTTCTTTTCCAAGGGTGTCCCTAGGATGTTGGCAGAAAGGAAGCTGGGTATGAATATTTCATAAACAAGATAAAAGTGACAGCTCAGGCATTTTGGATGCTATTAAAAAGAAAAAGATACAGAACAGCAAACAAAGACTTCTGTTTCACGGTTAATTTTGTTATACTGTTTGTCTCAGAAAGTAAAGGCGTGTAATTCAGAATTATGAAATGTCCTTTAAAAATACATACTATGTTGATCTGCTTCCGGTTGTGCAGTGTTTATAAAGAGTATAAAATAAGAACAGCCATTTTAGTGGTAACTTTTGTATCCCTCTTAGGGGCCTTGTTCTCCCAAGAACTTCTATTTTTGATCTGTATGATTGACGTCACATAAGTTGGAAGAGGACTTTAGGAAAACAGTTTAAGCCCTCCTGCTTCCCAAAGACAGAACCAGCTTTCTGTGTCATCCCAGATGTTTGTCTAATTTTCTTAAAAGCCTTTAATGATGGAGATTCCCCGTGCCTTGCCTGTTTGCTAACGAGGCTGCCCAGAGCCCCATCTAACCAGGCCTTGAACACCTCCAGGGATGAGGCATGCACAGCTTCTGTGGGTAGCCAGTTCCAGTGATCATCATCCTCCTAGCTGCAGGATGTTATATTTGACCTATGTCGACACAGTGGACAGTTTCTCTTCCTTCTTATTGTAGTAATCTTTTGCATAGTTGGGAAATGATCATCTGGGTACCCAATCCTGGGTTCCATCTGAATACTTGATTGAGTTGGCCAGTCATCAGAAACTGCAAACAATAGTTGCTTTTATCCCTATCACTGGGATGCCAGGGAAATTCCAAACAATCCCTTGGCTGACCTGTAAGCAGCTGATTCTACATGCAGCAGGACATAGCATGTAAGTAGCAAGACCTTATAATAGTACATGTAGCAAAGCTGCAAACAATAAGCAGGTTTTCAAGCACGTCGACTTATATACAGATTGTTCTTGACCTACCCTAAGTCTTCTGTAGCGTGCGGTAGCTGTTCTGCACATTTCTGAAGCATTTCCAATCTCCCCAGGCTAGGAATTTTAATTTTCTTGTACTTCCAAACCAGATCATGTAAGGATCCATCTAATTGTTGGTTTGCATGCAGCCCGGTGTCCCTTCTTCACGAAGATTTGTCCCCAAACGAGAGGCTGCTGGTTACTGTTTGAATACTCGGATGATTCCTTTGTCCTAAGTAGAAAGCAGCTTTCTCTTAATTTGAATGTAAAGTAGTTTACCTAATTGTCAAAAGATCTTTTCTTGAGCATTTGTTGTTTTGTTTGTTCCGTCCCATAGTTTATCTCCCCGGTTATACCTAAAAATTGTTATGATTTGGTCTGGATTTTGCCCAAAGTACATCAGCCAGTTAATGAACAGTCTCTCAAATGACTTTCAAAATATATTATATGGAAAGGACAAGAAAAGAACACACAACAAAGTATTGAGCAATTAATTATGCCGTAATGGAGCGAGGGAGGGAGAAGTGGAGAGCTGGCCCAGTATAAACTCTGTGCCTCCAATGCCAGGATTACCCTCGAAGGCATTTGTGCCTCTCTCCATTTTGCGAGGCATGTTGCCAGGCAGAGCAGCAGTTAGTACGCCCATGGTGGGGTTTACTAGCTTCCACACCGTGTTTGGTGGCTTCTTAACTTCAGGATGAGGAATTTAAGTTTTTTACACAGCAGGTAGTGATTGCCGTTTATGGATTTTTTTTGTAGCAAAAATCTAGCTTGGGATATGAGTATTCCAAATCAGTGTTGAAATGAGGAAGGCACCACAGATGAAGCGTTGCTTACCAAAATATAGTAGTAGCACTAAAATGTCCATGTACCAAAACTGATACTATTCCTGCTAATGAAGATCAAAGCTAACCTTGAATGCACAGAGAGCTTGAGAGTTCTTTGGCTTCTCGCATTTTCTTTGTATGCTTTATTTTAAAGGTGACCTCTGATATGAATATTTATACAGCGGGTATGAGCCATTCCAACCTCCTATTGAGTTGAAGAGGCTCATGCCCAAAATAGTACATTTTCCTTCCCTGATTGAGTAGGAACTGCTTTGTCATGAATTTTTCAGTGTCTAAATGCAATATCAACATGACACAGGATGACAAACAAGGAACCACCCTGTGTTGCTGGGTAAATGGAGTTTGACTCTGAATCCACGTGTGCTTTTCAAGCAATGGTTGCCCGTTTTTAGAATGCCGGGCAGACCTTCCTCCTGAATGCTGAAATGTGATCTGTGTTCATTGGGAGTGTTTTTTGTCTTCCAGGGGACAATACCTATTTAAAAATAAACCCCCTGATGGGACTGCTCCACCCAACTCTTTCTACAGAGCACTTTACCCCAAAATTATACAGGATATAGAGGTAAGGAGTAACTTCCAGGTGTGATGGTTTTGCTTTGTTTTGCTTTCTTGTTAATGATCTCCCTCATTTACTCATGATGCTCAAGTTCTGCAAATGTCTTGTGCTGATGGAGTATTTCATTAAAAGTGATGTGCCTGTGTTCATTGAGAGTTTGTAGATCTGGGCTGCATATAAATTCCTAGGTCTTTATCACTGCCTGAGGCAGAGGGAGAGCTGTGTTGTTGTAGGAGTCTCTACACTCTGCACATCAGAATATGTTGTAGCAACACTGTACCATTTTAACTTTCTCTGTTCCTTGGTACTTTACCCCATCCGCACACATGAGATCTTTCTTATAAAGTGTTAACACAGAGATATCAGGAATTGAGTCAGGGAGAAAGTGCAGTCCTAATACCCAGGGAAACAGGAAGCAACTGGGCAGTGTTGCCTTGTGTTTGGTGGAGAGCAAAGTGCCAAGTGCCATGTTCTGACGGCTGCATAGTGGCAGAAGAGGTGCTCAGGCACTATCTTGGCAGGCTTGCATAAGCTCTTAGAGCTCACCTGAGACTTTCTCTGCAACTCTTTAGTCACAGAGACTCAGAATTAAAGGTTGGAGTTTGAAAAAAAACCCAAACTTCTAGATTACTGCTCCCTCACCATACCAGACCATGCAGGGGAGTTCGGCCACAATATCCGTTCCAGGCCCTCTCCTGTTTCATTGGTTTCATCACACACTGCTGCTTCTAGGAAACTGCTGTGTCATTGTATGGGACTGGCTGCAGGAAAAATGCATAAAGGAAAGTATCTGCTGTCTTCTCAAGCAAACAGAAGTAAGGAAGAGAGAGTTTTGTCTTTTATTTTTACTTATCTTTTGTCTCCTGTCTCTCCTCCAGACAATAGAGTCAAACTGGCGGTGTGGAAGGCACAGTTTACAGAGGATCCACTGCCGGAGTGAGACAAGCAAAGGTGTTTATTGTTTACAGTACGATGATCAGAAGATAGTCAGTGGCCTACGAGACAATACTATCAAGGTGAGAACTCTCCAGAATGGCATGCCAGTGGCACATATTGCCAGTGCCATCAATAGTAGTGTCCTAATTTCAGTGACATCTCCCCAACCTCATTACTAAACGAGCCTTCACCTCTTACCTAAACAACATGCATGCCTCTTACATTTGTCAAGAGACACTTTGTTTTCTTTCTGAACAGAATTCTTTGACAGACTGCTTTCAGTCAGTAATTATAGATTGTATAACTGCTCTGCCCTGATGAGGAGATAAGACCTGTGTTCAAAGCAAAACCAGTAATACCAAAGAGGTTAGCATATTACAGCAGCCTGCATGTCACCGCAATTAGCCCATGCCACTGAGGTAGTTCTACCTGCAGTGTAGATGATGTGTTGTAATGAAAAACAGACCAGTCTGAGCAGTATGTGCTTGAAGTAGGATGTAAACCTTACTTAGCTGTCTGTTTTCTAATGTTTGCTCTCCTAGATCTGGGATAAAAATACATTAGAATGCAAACGAATTCTCACCGGACACACGGGTTCTGTCCTGTGCCTGCAGTATGATGAGCGGGTGATCATCACTGGATCTTCAGACTCTACTGTCAGGTGTGTGCTTGTGATTCAGAGCTTTCAGTTTGCCTCAGAGAGCTCAGCTTTGCAAGCTGCTGAAATGAACTTTTCTTAAATCTGTGCTGTTCAGTTAACTCCATGATGTAGGTCAGCACATTTGTTTAGGAGCGCACTCTCCTTGTTTATCAGATGTCCAAGTGGTTGTCAAGGAGAAATAAGAACCTAAGCAAAGGTCAGTCAAGGTCAAGATGACTTAGGAAGACAGTTCTGCATTTCACCAGGGTGTTGCATGTTCGGATACTCCCTGAGAATGTTTCTACATCCTCCATAGGAATGACTTTTTAAAAGTTGGTTAAGTACTCAAAGCAACTTTGAAGGTTTAGTCATCCACTGTCCCTTAATTTTAACAGAAGATGTGTGACTAGATCTCCTGTGAGTTTTAATTAAGTTTCAGCGTGACAGTTCTTCCCATTCAGTCTTTCTAACGTTGTTTTCTTTCCAGTCTCCATTAAAAGGCTGGACACCTCAAGTCAGCACACACAGAGCACATTTTTCTATGCAGATGTGAAGTCCACTAGATGTATTACAGGATCCCACAGAGCCTGAGTCCTGCAGTGTAAATACAGGCACGTTTGAATTAGTGAGTGGCAATATGAACTTGGACACAAAGGACCAAGTCTGTCTTCTCCATGCTGTTGCATATCCTCTTTTTGTCAGAGAACCAGCGATGCCCATGCAGTGAAGTTACAGATGACAAAAAGCTGTGCCAGTGGCCTTTTCTGAAGCTATTACCATGTGTTCCTATGGCTGCAGGCTGCTCGTGGTTATCACTGTGCTGCATGTAAACTACCACTGTTAAACTAGTGACTATTTCATTTAGTACTTTACATGTGATGCATGTAGTCTTATGGCGTTGTTAGGTTTTGGGGTCCTACTGTTTGTAGGAATCCAGAATTTTAGTGTGGGAACTGCTCAGTGCTAAACACAGGTTGCAAAAGGAGATGCTTATTTCTGTAACAAGCACTATCATTTTCCATATCAGGCCAGGCAGACCAAATTGCAGACTGGCTACTTGCCCAGAAATACTTTGTTTCCCAGTGTAGCTATAAACGTTTGTGTAGGCCCCTGAGGCACGTAGGATGCATCACTTTATCCTTGGGTCTCCTCAGAAAAAGGGGCTTCATCCAATAGATGGTACAGATGGGCTCTTAATGCTTCCGAGAGCTCAGGGATGCACTTGTCCAGTGAAGTTAGTAGGTCTCCAGCTCCTGTTCAGTTTGGCAACCTTGTCTGCAAACTGCTTGTATGTTAATGCCTCAGTCTTTTTAACTTTGCATTTTGTAATTGGAAGTGTACTTTCCTTTCTCATTTATAACCCAGACGTTGACTTGTTTCAGCTTCCATGCATTAGAAAATGAGGCATTAGAATCCTTTCTCACATCTTGCCTTTTCTAACTGCTCACCATATTGGCAGAGGAAAGTTTCTGCTTATGCAGTGTGATCTGCCTAACGATACAGCCATTTTCTGCTCTCACGCAGTGCATGTGGGATACAGGTGTGATAGTGTCAAAAGAAATCTCTTTGTGGAGCGTAAAAGAAACCTGCAAACAGAACAGCCCAAAACATTTTTAAGGGTTAAGATCTTAATCTCAAGTCCTAGTAGTTCCGTATGAAGCCTCTGTGTAGTTTTCATCCTAAATGATCGTTCAGTAGAAACAGTTGGTTCCAATAACGTTAAATCAACATGAATGCTCTGTCTTAATTTGGGTATTCAGCACATTCCTAGAGTGTAGCTGTGTACCAGATGCATTGCAGACTAAAAGCAACCCATTGTGCAACTTGTGGCAATTCCATTTGTTTGAAAGGCATAACCTTGTCATCTGCCTCTGTGTAAGTCATCTTATGAGATGGTAGTCCTGTGAGAGAAGTCAAAAATGAAACCTGTCTCTGAATTTCCTTATCCACAGGTCACGTTTAAGCGGTCAGTGACTAAGAATGGAGTGTGGTAGGGTGACTTGACCAGGAAGAGTCAATCTCTAGGGCTGTCAATCTCATACCTCTTCTTAAGCACTAAATTCTCTTAATTAAGAAATGCTTTTTTTTTTTTCTCCCCTGGCTGGGTTGTTTTCATAGTGTTAACTGCATTGCAGGGATTTTGGCTGCTGGACTGTCTCAACATATGAATAATCAACAGGTTTTATATAATACATCTTTTAATGAAATATTTAATAGATTTAGCTATAACCTGTGGTGTTTGCTCCTCTGATATTGCTAGAGAGTTAATTACCTCTCCCCATCCCTTTCTCCATCTGCAGAAAAACTACTGTACATTTTTTTTAACTCTCTCCTCTTTGGTTTGAAATCTGAAACGGCAGGGTGTGGGACGTGAACGCGGGCGAGATGCTGAACACACTCATTCACCACTGTGAAGCAGTACTGCACCTCCGCTTCAATAACGGCATGATGGTGACGTGTTCCAAAGACCGTTCCATTGCTGTGTGGGACATGGCTTCACCAACAGACATCACCCTGAGGAGGGTGCTCGTAGGGCACCGTGCTGCTGTCAACGTAGTGGATTTTGATGACAAGTACATCGTATCAGCATCAGGTGACAGAACTATAAAGGTGAGGTATTTCAGAGGCTTTTTCATTTGCAGCACTATTTACTAACCAAGAGCAATGACCAGACCAGACAGGGAAGATGGTCTTTGGCTGTTATTACACAGATCTTCCTTTAGAAACAGTATTCTTCCTGTTCATTTCTGCTTCTTCCTCTTCTGCTGTGCTTGTGCAACTTGTAGACAGAGCTATATGGCGAGCTAGATCCAGGTTCAGATGCAGTTGAAAAAGGACTCTTTTTTATTTTATTTCACTGTGTTCTTTTTCAATTTGGGTGGTTACCCAGTCTGTTTCAGCATCACACAGAGAGTTGTCAGAGGGCAGCATGGGGGCAAAAGCAAAGGTGAGTGAGTAGGAGTCACATAAATGTTACTGCTGTGATCCTGATCTGCTGCATTAAAACTGAGGAAAATCCACTTCCTATGTAGACGAAATCACAGCCTGAGAGTGCTGAAGCCTGATTTTGGAAGCTAATTCTAATACAGTATGGCAGAAACCTTCTGAGTGCTGTGACCCAAGCTGTTAACACTTTCAGGCTATAGTCACAAGTCATCAGGGGGGTAATTTTCCCTGTCTTACAGAAGTATGTTCAATTAAGAACATTCTAGATACACCTATGTATCATACAGATACTCGTCCTTTGTTAGTCTCTTCTTAATAATTTTGTCTGTGTGTGGTTTCACCTTTCCTGTCACAGGTATGGAACACTAGTACCTGCGAATTTGTGCGCACCTTAAATGGCCACAAACGAGGCATTGCATGTCTGCAGTACAGAGACAGGCTAGTAGTGAGCGGCTCTTCAGATAATACAATCAGGTGAGAGACACACTCCCCACGGCAGAGTTCTTTGCAAGTATGTTGTCCCCTCTTCCCTGGGATGCACGGAGGTTAGGCAAGCAAAGTGCTCTGTACCCTTGTCTTCTTTGAAATATGCTTCCTTTGGTAGAGAACATTGGGAACTACTGGGAAGAGATATTAGAAGTCTGTTTTACCATGTTGTCTTTCATGGTCTGTATCTCAAGAGTCCCATACTAATCAACAAGTTGTGTTGCTCTGACAATTCTGGTGTATGAAAGAGCTGGCAAGTACCACTTTCTGCGATGTCCTCTTGTGATATTTTAATTGGGCTATGTGTCTAGTTAAAGGGGTCAGATTTGCAGTAAGAGGCATTTAATCCTCTGCAGAAATCCTCCTGGGCTCTGGCCAAGCTCTTCTTGTGGTACTTGGCACCGGGTTAAGTTTGGAACAGCTGGTTTAGAGCATGAAGTTCAGCTTGCTGCCTTTTGCACTTCTCCAGCTGCCCTTGCTCTGATTTGAGATTTAACTCCTTCTGGTATCGTGAGCCAGGATTTCTCCCTACATCCTGCAGCTGCTGGCAGAGGGGTGTCCCACTATTCTCTGGGTGCACTGAGCAACCTGGAATGGGAGTGTAAGTTGTGTGGGGAAGTGGTTCTGCTGTTTAAAAAGAAGGAGGAGAAGCCTCCGTTTTGTACTGATCACTGCTTTGAAGAACTGTGTTCCTTCTGATAAAACTGGAAGTCCGGATAGCGTAAGCAGAAAGTTCCTTCATTTTCAATATCAGAATTAATTTCTCCTCAGTGAGAATGATTCATGCAGATATTTGTCTGTGGACTTCGCTTGCAAAACAGTGCCTCTCTGGGCTTCACATTCTGGAAAATGGTGGCACTTTGATGGTCATCACCAGGTTGTTGCACTAGGTTTTAGTGTGTGGTTGCCAGAGAGCATAACCTAAAGAGATGGGGTTTCTGTCTCTTTATCAAGGCAGAAAGTATTAATAGACACTGTATAAGAGTAGCACCATATATGTAGTAAAAACCTTTGCACTTCAGTTGGAAAAAATAACCTCTGCTTCTGTACTGTGAAATTTGGTCTCAGAATTTGAGTGAGAAATAGTTAAATGCTACACCATTTAGGGAAGGATCTAAAATACAAGTCATTCTAATAGCAATAAATGTCAATACAGTGATAATGTTAAAGAGGAGTATGATTACTTTTATGCTTACTCTGGACAAAATCCCTAACTGACGGATAAATAGTGCTTGAGTTTCAAGAATGTTGGCAGTGAATCTTAATGGAAGTCAAATTTGGCAGCTGTGTGGGCAAGGCACAAGGCTTACCTGTTCACATAGTTTTCTCCCAGCTATAAGCAGAAGGCACATGTCAGTGGAAGAGTGATTAAGCAAGGGCAGGTTACTAAGTCCTCTCTGTGGGTGGCTTGGTGTTTTGCATGTTTGATTTTAATCCATTGTAAAATACCAGATGTTGTGTTGGCCTTTAGTAGAGATTGCCTCCTGATATGGAATTTGAAGTTGGCCATTCCTTGGTTACAGGGAAACTTTTTTTGCAAAAGGAGCTGATTTTGTTCTGCAACTGTGAATCTAAGGAAGCAGCTGAGAAATCAGTATCTTTCTTCTGTAGAGAGACTCCGTGTATAAAAACGATTTAGGTTTTGTTTTAGATGAGAGACCTCACAAGAGTGAAAGGATACAGCTATGTAGGCGTTACTGTTATTGTGCTGATTTCCACCCGTAAGAATGTGGGCTCATCATTTTAATCAAGCTTTTTTTTTTTTTTAATCCAGTCTCTTAATTATCTTAGCCTCTAGTGCCAAAGTTCTTAATTGCTATAGAGAAACATGGTATTAAAAAAGAAAAGAGAATTTAGAGTGAAAAAAAAACAAGCTGTATCATCTGTGTTCACTTTTAAATGAATGGCTGGCTTGGGTGCACGTATTCAACCACCAGTGTGTGCACACACAAGGATCCTCTGCTGGACGCTTGAAGAAGGGGATTCTGGCTCACCTTACTTCTGTACATCTTCCAGCTCTGCCAGGGGTCCAAGAGAAGTAAAGACTGTGGTAATTGAAGGCCTTCTACTATAGAAGTTCTCCCAAAGCTGTAGGAAGGAAGGAGTGGTTGTTCCTTTGCCTGTGTTCACTTCATAGTGAATTTCTTAAGTTAGTTCTCAAGCCTCAGGGCGGTTTTGTTTCTGTTTGGTCCTTTCTGTTTGAAGAAGTAGAAATTTGAGGTGATAACCAAATCTGGGAAGTTCCCTTGGAACCAATTCTAGATATGCTGTTCTTACACAGCAGTAACTCCTTTTGTGCATGAGAGCCCATTGCTTTCATAGCTAAGGGCTGCAGTAGTCTTTTCCAATCAAAGTCAAATTCAGGTAAAAACTCAAACTAGGACCTGATAATAGAGGCCTAAGTTAATGTGATGCTGCCTTGCCAAGCTGCTGGCAGCCTCAGGATTGATGGTGAGGAGTGGAAACACATGGCATGAAAGTTCTTGGCACAAGGTTACTCTTCAGACCTTTCTGCACCAATTCATTTCTGGTATTGTGCATCCTGTTTGCTGTCCTCAGCAAGAGACATAATGCTGTCTGACCAGACAGAGTGCCTTTGGCTGACCTTTGTCATGGATTTACTTTCTCTGACCTTAACTGGTGTGCTGGTGCTAATGCAAAAAAAGCATTGGAATCTTCGTAGATTCATGAACACTTAGCTTCACAGACTGAGGAATCATCTGCTCCTGTGTGGCCTCAGATGTGTGACACCTAGGGACATGGTTTAGTGACCATGGTGGTGATGGGTTGGTGGTTGCGCTCAGTGATCTTGGTGGTCTTTTCCAACCTTAATGATTCTGTGATAAACTAACCCTTTCCCAGTACAGTTATAGAAAGAGTTCTGTTCATTCCCCAGTCATCCAGAGTGAGAGCAGCCTGTTGTGTCAGGACGGATGAAATGATTACCCACTGTCCTGGTGCACATGTCCACTGGTCTGGATTATTCCCTGGGGGACCCCAGGGTTGAAGTCTGTGGGGACGATTTATCTCTCTCTTGGTTTCTCAAGGAAAAGTGACCTGACCCCACAGCAGCTGTACTTCTTTGTGTAGTGTCATGCAGACAAATTCCATGAACCTCACTACCATGAAGTCCCTGTCAGTCTGAACTCTAATTGAATGAGCATTCAAGAATATCTGTGACTGCTTTTTCTCAGCTGTGTGTCAGAGCCTCAGCAGATACTGTTATTGAAAGATGCCATTTGTTGTGAACCAAGCGTATGTCATCCGGAGGTGGAACACCTGTAGACAATACATGTCAAGAATTTCAGTTCTTGTCAGCAAATAATTTTTCTTTATCTGTTCTAATTGGGGATCCCCACAAAGAGCTGACAAAAGTACTGACAGCAGATAGGCTTATTTCTTAAAAAATTATTTGAGCACAAGAAGAAAATGCATTACAAACAAATAAACACAGAATGCCCATTTTTGCTTATGTGTAACTTGTCTTAATTACAGAGCAAATACACCTCCAGTGGGAGAAAATGACAAATGTAAAGAACTTGTTAGTTCTTGTGCCTTGCATCAGTGTATCCACAATTAGTCTGACATTGGTCTGCAAATCAGAAGTAGGCATGTAGGGGCATAGAAGGGGCGTGTGCACCTCGTGAAGGCACTTTTACCATTGGAATGGGGTTCCAGGAGGACTGGTAGGTCTCGCTCTCTTAACATCTTCAGTTCAAAGCTAGATACTCCTATGGAAAACTGACTTAAGTAAAATAGTCAGGCTCCTCAAGAAGATAACTGGGAGATATCCTGTGCCTTGTGCTAATAGAGAAGTAGATGGTGGGTGTGGCTGATCTTAAAATGTTTGGGTATCTGAATAATGCAGATAAGTCCATGCAATTTGTGGCAACAGGACAAGGGGAAATGGCCACAAACTGATGCATAGGAAGTTCTGCACAAATGTGTGTGGGAACTTCTTCACAGTGAGGGTGACGGAGCACTGGCACAGGTTGCACAGAGAGGTGGTGGAGTCTCCTTCTGTGGGGATGTTCAAGTCCTTCCTGGACACCTACCTGTGCAGCCTGGGCTAGGGAGCTGCTTTGGCAGGGGACGTCTGGACTGGGTGATCTCTAGAGGTCCCTTCCAGTCCCTACAGTTCTGTAGTTCTGTGAATCTGTGATAATTCCCCATGTGATAGTGTAACATAACAGGGCCATGTTGAAAAATATGCAGCAGTTGAACTGCAGGAAAAGACTAATAGTTTGCTTCTTCTTTGTTGCTACATCATAAACTTTGTTTCCTAGTTTTCATTAACTACAAGCAAAGACCAAATGCTTCCTTGAAATAATCAACAATTCAGAAATTCTCAGTGCTTCCTCTTGATCTCTTCCAGGCTGTGGGATATCGAGTGTGGAGCATGTTTGCGAGTTCTGGAAGGCCACGAAGAGCTGGTGAGATGCATACGCTTTGATAACAAGAGGATAGTCAGCGGGGCATATGATGGGTGAGGCTGATTAATGCCTTGCATCCTCCTGTCTTTCTCAGTGTCTCACATCCCACTTTGCTGGATCTTCCTTATAAAAATTAGATTCCTCATCTGTCATACCAGGAGGTCCTTTTCATGGCAGAAAGTCAGGATAACTCTACAAAGTACACCTGTTGTTGTTTTTTGTTTTTGAAAAAGTCAGTGTGGTTTGATGCGTGTGGTCCACTTCTTTAGCTCATAAGAATATCTGACAGTCTTGATCTGAAACATCTTCTAGCTCAGTCACTGATAAGAACAATGTTTCCCTCCTGTGGTTGCCTTCTGATCCATTTGCCACTGGAGACTAGCAAGCATTAACCCTTCCATATGTTTCTGTTCTGTTATTATTGTCTGCTTTTTATATGTTTTACGTTGTCAGCAGCGTATGCTTTTCTCCCTTTAAGCTCTGTGAGCATTACAAAGGAGAAGTGCAAGAACCACATTTCAGGAGCAGAAGGATTTCTGTAGTTTTCTTTGAGCTGCTGTACCAGCCGAGCTTTGCTAACAGCTTTTTTTATTATTATTTTCGTGAGCACTTCATCTTTTTAACAGAGCCACTGTGTTTCTCTATGTTTTCACTACTAGGAAAATAAAGGTGTGGGACCTGGTGGCTGCTTTGGACCCCCGTGCTCCAGCAGGGACTCTCTGCTTACGAACCCTTGTGGTAAGAGCTTTGGATAGGTATGGTGGACGGAGCAGTAAAATGTTCTTGCTCAGGTATGTCTTGAGCCAAGGAAATTCAAGTCAGTTTAGTGCCAGCCTGCAGGAGCTAAAAGTCATTTCTAGAGGTCTGGTCTGGATTTTAAGTTAAGAACTAAGTCATTTTTGAGGCTTGTCCTTGGAATCTATTTACTTTAATCTATGTGTACCTATTCCTGTGAGTTGCTGACAGGGAATTTCTAAAAGAAAAGTAGTAAATTCCAAATTTGAGGGGAGGGTGGAAGCGCAAAAGCAACCTTTTCATTGCATTTCACTGGGTTGTGTGTGTTTAAGGAGAGAAAGGCTACGGACTGGAACAGACAGTGAGATTGCCTCATCCTTAAACAGCATCTTCTGATACTCTCCAGTGATGTTTAGTGCAGGTCTGATGAGGGTGGGATAAAAATTTCATTGCTTGAGTTTTTGCAGCATTCACCATCATGCTTAACAGTGGCTCTGCACTGGTCTTAGAATGATGCAGGAAGGTTGTGACAAAAATGCCAACACAGCCAAGGCCATGGGATGCTTCCTATAAGCATTCCTCTATCGTGTTCGCTGTTTCTGCTCTGATGGACTTACCCTAGGGTTACAGGAAGATTTTGGTCCAATGCTGAGTCCACGCTGCAAAAGAAGTAACAAATTCCTGTTTTCTTTTAGAAAATAAATCTTTGGATGATGCTGGAGTTTGGTATGCATCAGACCTTTTCCTTCTCTAGCTGACTTGCACCCTCATTTAGCACCCAAACTGCTACTATTGCTTTACATTTCACATTCTGCTTCACATTTTGCACAGGCTTTGAGAGTTGACAGGCAGTGGGGTCATTATGCCACACTAGCTCTTTTCCAATCCTGTATTTGAACCATAAGCTGCAGAGTAAGAGTCAGTGAGAGCCTTGGATGCCTGCAGGTACTGTGTTGAAAAACCTCCTTGGTGGCCAAAGAGAACTACAAATAGTTTCATGGCTGAAATCCAGAAAACCCTTTTGTCATCAGCCATCCAGCTGCAAACTGTGGAACAGCTCTGTGCCCATGAACACATATCCCAAGAGTCCAAGACTTCAGCATGATATTAGTGGTGTTTCTGCTCCAGCCCGAGACAAATGTGTGCCTAGTAACCTGTAGACTTAATTTAACTGGTGTGATTTCCTCTGCATTTTCCAGCAGTGGACAGCCAAAGTGCCCCAACTAATTGTATTATAAATCAGAAGCGGTGGGATGGAAACACTGTAGGAATCTCAACACATGGATACTCATAAATCCCTGTTTGATAGCAATAGAGGAGGCCAGAAGAGGAGGGGCAGAGGAGGCTGTCGTAGTGCTTTTAGGGCTTTTCATGTTTATGACAACAGGGTGTCCTTATACCCGCTTACCCATGGTTGGTTGTTTTTTTTCCTTCTCTCGGCCTCCAAAATTAAACCTGGCTGCACAATGAACATCGCAGGTCTCCCGCTGCTCGTGTTCAATTTTCAAACAGTAGGAGGAAAGTGCACAGATAACAAATGCTCGCTGCATGCCAGGTCCCTCCCGTTAGCTGGAACAGCGGCCACACGAGTTTCACAGAAGCTTTCCAGGAGCAGAATAAGCAAACTGCACAACTCTCCTTCTGAGCTGAAGGGCCCAGCTCCTTCCAGCCTCATAGCAGGGTGTGCAGCCTGTTTATCCACAGGCTGGGGAGGGGCTGCGTGGAACTTCTAGGGCAACCTTAGCTGGGAGTGAAATAACAGAAAGACTTCTCAAAATAGTTTGTGGAAATACCTCCCTCTTGGTGCCTCTGTTTGGGGTCCCTCAGTCGATCTGGCTATTGTAGTGATACTTCTTCATTAAGAGCTGCTCAAGTTCACTGATACAGTACAGAATCTGGAAACACGTTTCTTTTTGGAACAGCTTGGAAACCCATGGACTGCTTGTAAGGCACACTGGGGTTATTACTCAGATCAGGGAGGTCCCAGTGATTGGGCTTCAAAAAAAAATTTTTTTTCATAAAAACAGAATCTGATTTTGGAGTGTGACTCCCTTTAAGGCAGCTGTTCTGTTCTTCTGCCATAAGACACAGACTTCCCTTTTAGTAGCTAACAACTCTTTTTTGTCCAAATATTTGAAAAAGCTGTAAAATGCCTCCTAGCACTTTTTTTCCTGACCCTTGACCACAGGGAACCACCGAGAAAAGTGTATTAGAGAGGGCTTGTCCCACCTGCACTGTGTCTGTTCCCTTCTTCCTGAGGAGGCTGCTGCTCACCCCTGCAGCAGTAAGCACCAAGAGAAAACAGCCAGCACAGAAGGGAAAGCACAGCGGATTTGCTTTGTGATATCCAGAATCTTTTCTGTTACCTCCTGTTAATTACGGTCTGAACTCTTGCCAAATCTCCATGCCATTTCCACTCAGCCTCAGAGCAGAATGCAAGCTGCCTATAAAGAATGCCCTCTCTAGTTCATATTTTTAGAACTGCTTAAGAGGAATTATTACTGTGTCACTGGACTTTACAACAGGCTCCTTAGTGTCCTCCAGTATTAAGCTTTCCCCTCTTGAGCAGTAGCAGTGGTGCCAAGCCTTGACTGCAAAATCCTAATCCCCTTGTAACCCACTGCATCTGGGAACACCGTGATTTCAGGAAAGAGCCAAAGAACAAGGAAGGCATTGCTCCCATCAGCCTCACAAGGCTGCCTTGTATGGTGGAAGGAGCTTGGTTTGTTCTGAACAGTGCATTAATAGGGACAGGAGGAGTAATAAGATAAACGTAATGTAAAATTCCTTGTGAGCCAAGAACACAGATTTGGCAAACTTGTTTCACCGAGGGTGGTTTGGTTATGCTATGTGATGGGGCTGGACAATGTGTTGTTTGGGGTTTACTGACTGAGAAATTAATGTAATGCTGGAATTTGTGAATTAACGTGCCATGTCTTCCATTTAGGAGCATTCTGGAAGAGTTTTTCGACTTCAGTTTGACGAGTTCCAGATTGTCAGCAGCTCACACGATGACACCATCCTCATCTGGGATTTTCTGAATGACCCAGCTGCCCAAGCAGAATCCACTCGTTCCCCATCCAGAACGTACACCTACATCTCAAGATAAATAACACTACACTGTACCTCACACTCGCACAGGTAAAAAATATCTCAAAGATGGCACTGGACATAATGTGAGCATGCTGCTTGAATACTTATCTGTGTCTATCAGTGTGTCTCGTCTTGATTGGACAGTTACTGCAGTGTCCTGTAAAAGGACAGGAATGGTTCTGTTGCCTTAAAAGAAGGTCTTTATCGTAGGATTTGTGGCATGTGGTGCCCATGAGTTCCCCTGAAGAACTCCTCCACCGTCCATCATCATCAATAATTAAATCAGCTATTACTGCTGTCTAGAAGGAAGAAAGGTTTCTGCAGAGCGAGTAGAGCAGCTGCTGCCTAACAAGGGGATGCAGATGGCCTGACCCTGGGCAGTTGTCACCAGCAGGAGTGTTTTGCCAAGAGGCATCAGCTTTATTCCCTCCTGCTGAAGTGGTGACCATTCTTCTCACTCTGCAGCAAGCTGATTCGAGAGGACTGTTTGGCTAAGGGAGGAGGCACTGAGGCACAAGACCAGGCGAATTAAATCGAGATGCATCAGTGTGCAAAATCATTTACTGACTGGGCCTAGCACTCCTTTCTGCTGATTTTTTTCCCGTAAATTGCTCATGTCAGAGCCTGGTTGCTTTGCTCATCACCTTACCCCTTTGTCTTGGCCAAAACAGTGTGGGGAGGAAATTGTTTTTCTTAAGTTTGGGTCAGCTGCAGAGTGGATTTGATGTCTGTAATCAGAGTGGCATGGAATGATTGCCCACTCTGATGTGTACCACTGCTGTTAGTAGCTTGAGAAAAAAGGCAGATGAGCTGACAGGCTTCTGCAGGGGGTGTTCACGGTGACATTTTTCATGAAAATGCTCTGTTCTGGAGCACATCTTATATCCTGTTTGAGGAGTAAATACACAGTGATGCACCAGGGCTGTCACATCAGCAACCTCGATTTTTTCAAACGCTGATCAGTAAGGCATTCTTTTCAATCATTAAAAGGCTTAGTACAAATAGGGTTTGTTTGGTTTCTTCTGTTTTTTTTTTTGTTCTCAGGACTCATTTAAGCTGCAGTATTTAAATTATCTGCCAATGCCAGGACAAAAGAACTATCCACGTAACCAATACTTGCTGAAGAGAGAGGCTCTCAGACTTGTTTCTGGAACAAAGTTGGCATGCAGTTGATCTCAGACAGGGTCTACTCAGCGTGGCTGACTGCTAAAGTGCTGCTATATCAGAAGATGACTTTTATCTTTCGTGAACTGTTAACATTTTTAAACCTTCCCATCCCTTTCCTCCCTCGTTCCCATTTTCCTGTTCACTCCCCTTCCCTTTGCCCTGTATGATTTCCCTCTAAACCCAGTCACAGATGTCCTGTGAATATATTTAAGATGTTGCCAGAATGTGTTGCTTTGCTGTTAAGCAGAAGACTTACAGCCACGGTGCACCCTGCTGGGAGAGTCACCTCGGGGTGGGAGAGTGGGTGGGAAGGAGTCTGCTACTCTCCAACTGAAATCCATCTCCATTGCTAGGCCTTTGTAAAAGCATTCAGCTCTGAAGAGCAACAGAAGCTCTTCTACAGCCAGACCTCACCCTGCCACCCACTGCAGCCTTTGGCTGTTGACTATTCTTTCGGAGAGAGGACCCTTGAAATTTGACTGCAATGAGCCAAATCCATCTCTGTTCTCTCCTGCCTGCTCTGCTAACCCTCTGAAAGCTGGATGTGCGTTGTAGTCTCCTTTAACATCTGCTTGGCTGGGGAATGCTATTCAGTGAAAGGTTAAGCTCTCCTCTGCCAAAGTCCCAAGCATGAGGGACTGGGGCTGATGTCCGGTTCCCCCCCCTGTCCCGGTGCAGCACTGTCTGGGGGCAGTATTTTACTAACAAAGGACGATCTAGCTCCTGCTGTTTGCCCTGAAGACAGTGCATTGCTGATGGCTTAGGAATCTTTCTGTGTTGGATGAGGTTTGGGGCTGGGGCAAGGAGGGAAGCTGGATATGTCCCCATCCTTCCACCCAAAGGCACAGTCCCCTGGTGATGGCAGGTGGGCAGTGGTGGCCGTGAGCACAGGCAGTAAGGTTAGCAGGTCTGCAGCATTTCTGGGGCTGGCCTTGCTAGAAAGCCTTAGGAGGGAGGGATAGGATTGCCTTTGTGTGTGCTTCTGTAACCTGTGTGCATGCTGCATTGCGGTTTAGGGACACGGGATGATTAGTCCCTTTGCTGGTAGCTGAGCTGGATCTTTGCTCTCTAGCTGAGCCTTTTGCAAATTGCTGTTGTTTAGAAGATAAAAATAGCCCTGGAGGGGAGGGACGTGTGAAACAATTCTGCATGTCTCTGAACTAGAGAGAGGTCTGATGTGGCTCTTAGTACCGAGAGAAGGGAATTGCAGCGGGCCTGCAACTGGATCGAGAAAGGGTGTAAATCAGTTCCTGACCATTCCAGGCCATGTTCACAGCTTGAATAACCCCTGCTGCCTCTGTGGGGAGGTGCTCCAGTCCTGCAGTGGGAAATCAGGGTCCTTTGCTTCTGGGGTGGAAGGGTTTAAACGGGCTTTGTAACACCCGTTGAACTAGGAACTTGGCAGAACTTGGCAGATGGGGCATTTTATTCAGCTATTCTCATCCGTTTCACTTTGCTAGGGAAGCAGTTGTGTTGTTTCTAATTGCTTGGGATGTGCTTTTTCCACCAATGAAGCTTTGCAAGGAGCTGGGCCGAGGGTCCCCAGAGAGCAGTCCAGAGAGCTTAAATCGTTTTGGTGACAGCCAAGATGGACAAGATGGCAGTGGGTGTATGGAGGAATGGAAAGCAGGTGCTTGGGGAGCACCTGGTGTGGTTCCTGAAGCACATGAGCAGCAGTGCTGAGCACTCAGCTCCTGTATTTTCACTGAGCCTGGAGACTGCACCAGTTCAAAAGAGCAGCTCAGAGCATGTGATGACACTCCCGTTTTCTGTTTAAATTGTTGCTCTAAAAAAGGTCTCACGGGTTAGCTCCACTCTGCTCAGGTAGCACTGACAGTATGACTTGTCTCTGTGGAGTCCTAAATGTTCTGGATCACAATAAGTTCATCTGCAACTAATTTAGACACTACTTCTGAGCCTAAGAAGGTTGTTCTGGATTTCAGACAGTTATACATATCAAGCACACTGCAGTCCCAAAGCAAAATTGGGAGGGGAGCAGAGAGCATCAAAGTTTACATCCCAAACTTCTCTCAGTTGAAGTTCTGAGTCTTATTCTTAATCCTTCTTGCACAGAGTTCCTCTAAGTTCAGTTACTACAAGGTCTGCAGCATGGTTATGTATCAGTAGGGGATAAACCTTGGCTTCAGATCTATTGGTCACTTTCCTCAGCTTACCTGGTCATCCTCCCTCTTTAGGTTACTGTAGAAAACAGTGATCTGTTACTCCAGCCTCTGATGGCTGTACAACTTCCTAATATTTTAGTTGCATCTTTGTGGGTAACACCTGCAGAGGTGTGTTTTATTTTGCTAGCTGCAAAAGTGTGGGAGAACCAGAAAACTGGCTGGCCAGGCACAGAGAGCACCGGTACAGGTTGCCGTGGTTGTTGTAGCCCTGCTGCTCTGTGCTGCTATGCTGTGACTTCTAAGCACTGCTGGGTATTCAGGTGGTACTGTTGTTGGAACTCTTGCTGTCTAGAGCTGTTTAAGGTACAGTTTGTGAGCAACAGCTGAACTCCATTTTTTGGCAAAGGTAGAAACGGTGTCTCCCCTTCAAGAAGGGGCTGTGTCTGGATTCATCTCCCAGAGTCAGAGGAGAGTGGCTTTTCCAAACTTTCCCCCTTAGGATACGTGTGTGTGTGTGTGTGTGTGTGTGTGTGTGAGTGCAAGAGCACCTGTGAGAGAGGTTTCAGCATGAACTGAATGGGTAATCCCTCAACCAGGTTGGAGTAATTGATGATGAAAAGAGCTAGCACCTGCCTGCAGAAATGAGATAAAAGGGGCTGAAGGTGTCTGTGGGCTTTAAGTGTTGCACATCACTTTGAAATGAAATACCTCTGCTGCATAGAGCTCATAATTCCTCCCACGAGCAGGGAGCTCTCATAGCCTTCCCCTTGGACTGCGGGATCCGAGTACTGCAGGTGTGGCACATCCAGAGCAGGACAATCCCTCTAGCCACACCATCTCCTGCTTGTGACTCCTTTGGCAATAGGACACCATTTTGCTGCAAATATTTCTCATCCTCAGAGGAATTCAGCTTGCTTTAAAATATGCAAATCGAAAATGGCATGAAGGAATTTGCAGCGAGAGAACTTGTGCGGCTGTCTCCTCCCCATTAACCTTCAGGGACAGACACATCCGCTGCTGGAAGGGAAGGATGCAGGTGACAAGTTGAGAAGCCTGGTCGTCAGAAATGTTGAAATGCTTTACATTTGTTCCTAAACTGGAAGCTGAGTTGGACCGCCATGCTCTACCTACCTGCCTCCTGCTCCAAAGGATCCTTTTTCCTTTTTAATTTTTATTTCTTCAAACAACACTGAAAAAACTGGAGACTACCGTGTGCATTCCTCTGCCCCAGGTATGTTCCCTGCCCCGCCACGTGCTCCTTCCTCAGTCTGAGCAGGGCTCCAGGCATGGCTCTCAGTTCTTCAGCATCCCAGCTGTGATGGGGCAGCACATCTCTGAGAGCATCTTCCTTTCGCACCTTTAGGTCTGACTGTTGTGGCTGATGCAGTCAGTGTTTGTGCTAAGGCACTAGCAGCTCTCCCTGGCGAGAGGTGTGACGAGAGGAGCCCCAGCCTCCCTGCTGCAGGCCTGGGGAGGAGGGGAGGAGGTGACCGTGTGGATGAAGGCTAGGAGGGATGTGTGGGGATGGAGGTGGAGCTCTGCACAAGTAGGGACAGCGCTGCAAACAGGGTTCTTAGCTGGTGTACTTGGCTTAGAAAAGTGAAGGGTTACTGTGAGGACATCAGAAATGACACCAGGAGGTTGTCAAGCAGAGCTTGCAGCTGTGGGTGAGTCTGCTGATGCCCACCTTTATGCTGCACTGGGAGCACGGGGTGAGAGGTCTGAGCTGCAGTGACCAGGAGAAGGACTTTGCCGGGTCTCCCAGTGGCATGCATGATGCACCAGTGTGCTGAGCCTTGCCCTGCTGCTGTTCCCCCAGGAGCAATAACAGGTTCCTGGAAGGAAGGGGAGCAGCAGGAGACCCAGCTGTCTCTGGAGAGGTCTCCACGTGAAATCCCTCCTTCCTCCTGCCAGCAAATCCCACTGGATCGATTGGTATGAGGGCCACGGTCTTTGTCCCCACGTTTAATACCAGAACAGAAGCAGCAGGTCCCACGGGCACATTCCTTCTGCCCATCCCCAGCAGTGTGCTGGGATGGGTGGTCGCCTGCTGAGGCTGAGATTTGGTTCCCCTCTTTTCCCCCTCACTCCCGTCTTTTAATGAGCTGTAGCCTAACTCCTGGCACGTTCCCAGAGCTTCTCTCCCATGGTGAGCCTTGATACACAGCCAGAATAAATCATCCTTTGTCTTGTCAGAAAATTCTCCCCGTGACTTTGTGCTTGTTCCCAAAGACCGCTGGGCTTCCCTGCTTGTCCTGTGGATATCCCCCAGGAGTTGTCACCGCTGGTTAATCTTCGGTGACGTTAAACTGATACACTGAAAACCAGAGGGATGCTGATGTGCATGGATGTATGAGCCCTCAACGTATGGTAACCGACTGCTGGGTGGGTCCCTTCTGTAGTAGCTGGTCACCCCAAAAACTGTCCTGTGCTACATCTCTGCTCAGACTGAGGGCTGGGGGGGGGGGGAAGGACGTGGTTTCTCCAGAGTTTTCAGTTTGTTACTCTGCTATATTTGTTATCTGAATTCTTAAGTAACGAGTGCTTTGAATTTTGTGATTATGTTACGGTGATGTGTAGTTAATGTACTAATGTTCACTTGAGCTAGGGTCATGGTAACAGTGTGGTTTGTTTTGTTTTTTTTTTTTAACTGTTCAGAAAATAACTTAAATACAAATACAAAGGTTAAGCTGTGAACCTCTCCTGTTTTCCTTTTGGGATGAAGGACTGTGTCAGACTATCACGGCTGTGCCCTGCACTTGGACAGCACGAACCTCCCTGCCCCAGCACCTGGCAGGCAGAAAGAGAGGAAGGAGAGAAAGCACCGCCACCACTTTTTCCTAAAACCAAAGCATACTTTTTAATTAACAAACTCCATTGAATGGCTGATGGCCTCTAGCTGGGGCGAATGAGTCTGCCCTGTAAGTCACAGTGGATGTGACGCACCGAGCCACAGCCATCTTGCCCATAAAACTATAAAGACTTTGTGCTTTTCTGGGTACTCTTGTGAGATCCTGGTAGGAGAAGCACAAATTTGTTTTATAAGCTAATCAGAATCCTGCTGTTCAATAATGAGTGAGTAATTGACATATCGCAGCACCGCCATGCGACACAATGGCTGGGGATGCTGAAACGCTGACGATTCCAACACGAGCACCCTTGGCCTCAGAATACCTTTCTCTTAAAAACGCTCTGCGGATGGCAACCTCAGATCTTCCCATTTCACTTAACAGCCCCTTTTAAAACAAAGGCGACTGCAGTTTTAAGATCCCGGCTCCCGGGGTGGGCAGAAAACAAAGACGAGCTGCGCGCCCGCTGCCGCTCTCCCTGCTGGCTCCATTCTTGGGAACCAGCAGGGGATGGAGATTGCCAACCTCCTGCTTTCTGCAGGGCTGGGAGTCCTGTCACCTCCAATCCCTTTCTGTCCTTGTGACAGCGCTCCCAGCAGCCGGGTGCTTTGTTTGGCGAGGGTTGGGGTTTTTAATACATACATCATTTCCTTACGCTGCTTTATCCTCTGCTGTTCCTATCCTGCCCTGTCCCTAGTCAAGCCTTCCTCTCCTTCCCTTTGATGCCCAAAGATAAGGGTCATTGAATCACAGAGTGACTGAGTTGGAAGGGACCCCAGAGGTGGGAGAATCACAGAACGGTTGGGCTGGAAGGGACTCCAAAGGTGGGAGGATCACAGAATAGCTGGGCTGGAAGGGACCCTAAAGACCATCCAGTTCCAACCCATCAGAGTGCACTGGAGAACTCTTCCCAGCAGTTCTGCCTCCACATCCAGAAACTCAGGACCTGAAGTTCTCTCTCTCTGAGACAGAAAAGCAATCTCAATCTCCATTGTAAATTTCCACAGGAACGGAGTGAGTACCAGGCAGCTTATCTTAAATAGATTCAGTGCTTAATTACCCTTTCCTTTTAAAAATGTGTGCCTTATTTCCACTTCAAATGAAGGGGGAAAGTAATGTTTGGCATATCTCCAAATTAACGGCGTTTGATCAACCCACGACTTTAAAATGAAATCTTCTGGTGGTGGTTTCTTTCTTTTTTTTTTCTTTTCAATTTTATATGCGCACTTACAGTCAGGTGTTTTTTGGGAAGAGAGGACTTGGTCGGCGTTGGCCTGCTGAGCAAATTAATGGTGGGAGCCTGGTGGCTGCTGGGGAGGTTTGCTGAGCTGTGGGGCTGCTGTGCCAGGGACTGCTGGGGTTGGAGGAGGAGAACACCCCGTGCAGGTACGTGGCCTTCCTACAGTGGGAGAGCACCCAGATAAGGAGGTGGCTGCCAGCAGTCCTGCAGGGGAGACAGTGGGAGGGAATGGGATGAATTGGGGTCTGGGTGCTGCTTTCCCCCTGGAGTACATAGACCCAGGGAACCCTGGGCCTCCATCCCAGCATAGAGCAGTGGGGGTTCCTCACCAGCACTTGTCCCCCTCACACTGTATGGCGCCATCACTGAGTCAGGTCACAGGAAGTGTCTCCAATTGACCCAGCTCCCCAGTGGCCCTTAATTGGCACCCCAAGCTTCCTCCTCCCTGCCATGTAGCCCCCACCTGTGCATCTGCCAAAGCTCTCCCAGTAGCTACTGGGAACCAGTGAGAGTAACCCAGATTTACTCCTCAATCTGAGCACCCCCAGCAGCATCCTTGTCCTTCTGCACTGGGGACAGAGGCCCTCAAAACCTCAGAGCTCTCTGTGGGTCAATGTACCATTGAACGCAGGGGGAAACTGAGGCAGAGAGAGACTTAGGGGCTCTCAGAGCTGCCTCTTCCCCTTGAAACATCATAGCAGGGCACAGGGAGTCCTGTATGGAGGGACCTGTCCCGTGGTGGGGCCAGCCAGCCTGTCCCTTTTAAGCCTTTGGAGCTGTTGCCAGCCTGGCTTAGTGGGGTCCCCATCCTTTCGACTGGCTGTTCGGCAAATTAAGAGCTTGCTATTAGGCTGCTAATTAAAGGCACTTCATTAGCAGCAGGGGAGGCAGCTCCTGGCCGCAGCAAAATTGGATTCCTCTGAGCTGCCATGAGCCGCATCTCTACTCTCTGGGGCTGGGGGCTGTGCCCTGGGGCTGGGGGCTCTGCCAGCCCTGGTCCCGACAAGGGCAGATGCCCCCGTTCATCGGGACATGTGGGTCACTGGCCCTCCTACCCCCTTTACAGCAGATGGGGCATAGCTGCCCCACAGCTTGATGTGATGGTGAGGGCTGATATGGGTGCTGGGAGATGCGGGGCCCTCTTCAGTGCTCTGCCTCCAGCCCCGAGGAGCCCCACTGAGGCGGGGTGGGCCCCGGACTCCTCCCCCGCCTGCTCTGGAGCCTCCAATGAGCCCCGGGGACAACATCCAGACTGCTTTCCCTTCTTCCCCTTCCCTCCTTCTTCCATCTGAAAATGGGAGAGAAGAGCCAGGCACGGGGACTGCCTTCCTCCCCTCCTCCTCATCCTCTGACTGCCGAGAAGGGGACCCCACAGCCCAGCAGGGACATCAGTGGGGTGAGTGTTGGGTGGACAGGGGGCTGGGCTGGGGGGTCTGCCCCATCCCCATTCCCCACGTGCCTTGTGGTGTGTAACCCCCCCCAGTTCCCAGCTTGGGATTCCTGCTGGGATTAGTGAGGATTTGGTGTGCGTGAGCCGGGAGCTGCTGAGTGCTATGGATCTGGCTACTGGGCTCAGGAAGGGGGTGTTGGGGAAGGTGAGGCTCCCAGGACTGGGGCTTAGCTACCAGGGGGCTCTGTGGGGTTGGGGTCTGTGCTTGGAGCTGGGCTTTGTTCATACCCTCCTCCCCCCCAGCGCCTCACCTGCCCCCTGCTCTCCGTCACCCTCCTGGTGTCCTTCGGTTCCTCCATGCTCTATGGCTACAACCTGGCCGTGGTGAACTCTCCAGCGGCGGTAAGGGACAGCACAGCCCCACCGGGATCTGCATCTCTCCATGGAGGTGGTGGGAGCCCTATCCCTGCCCCATAGTGAAATGCTGGCTCCTCCCTCATGCTGTGCCCCAGGGCTGGCTGTGATGCTGTTAGCCCCCTGCCTTTCTCCTGTCCTGTCAGTATCTCTCTGCCCCACAGCACATAAAGGCCTTCTACAATGCCACGTGGTCCCAGCGCTATGGGCACGGGCTGCCCCCTGGGCCCCTCACCCTCCTCTACTCCCTGACCGTCTCCATCTTCGCTCTGGGTGGGCTGGGAGGCTCTTTACTGGTGGGGACCCTGGTGGCACGCTACGGCAGGTAAGGGGATGGCATGGGGCAGGTGGGGCCATAGGGTCTGCCCTACTGCTGCGTGTGGCCCATAGGCATGGCACGCTGGGACGCAGCGCTCTGCTCATCCTCCTGGCTGGCGGCCTCATGGCCTTCAGCCGGCAGCTAGCAGCCCCCGAGATGGTGATCGTCGGCCGTGCCATCACCGGGCTGCACTCAGGTGGGTGGAGAAGACCCTAACCCTAACCACAAGAGGGTCTGGGGGTTGTCTGTGTGGGCCCCCTCCCTGCCCACAGCCGGGCCCTGCTGTGCACGCTGCCCAGGTATCTGTCTCAGTGTGGTGCCCCTCTACCTGGGAGAAATTGCCCCTAAGAACCTGCGGGGCTTCCTGGGCCTCCTGCCCAGCATCTTCATCTGCCTGGGGGTGTTCTGCGCACAGGTGCTGGGGCTGCCTGAGCTGCTGGGCCAGGTAAGCGGGGATGGGGTGTCCCCCAATGGGATATCACCCAATGGGATGTCCCCCTCCTGCCCCTGCCAGGCCCTGCGCTGCCCTCCCTATGACACGTCTCCATCTTCACTCCCTCCAGGACAGGTACTGGCCCCTGTTCCTAGCAGTGGTGGCCATCCCTGCCTCCCTGCAGCTCCTGCTGCTGCACTGCTTCCCAGAGAGCCCACGCTTCCTGCTGATAGAGAGGAACGACATCTGTGGGGCCACTGAGGGTGAGGGTTGTCCTGGGTGGGGGAGAGAGGGAACCAACTGTGGGTGTGCATCCTCCTACACCACCCTGAGCCCACATACCCTGTATAACCCAGACCTTCTCTCACACCTAACTGTCCCATGGCGTTTCCCTGGTGCCCGTCACTGCGGCGTCGGGGCATCTCCCTGATTCCCACGGGTTCCCCGTTGCATGTCTGTGAGCATCCATCCACCTGCACCCGCAGCGCTGCGCCATGTCCTGGGGACGGCCGACGTGCAGGAGGTGCTGGAGGAGATGAAGGAGGAGCAGAGGTCCCTCTCCTCGGTGCAGACCATCTCTGTCTGGCAGCTGCTGCGGGACCGCTCGGTGCGCTGGCAGTCCCTCTCGGTGGCAGTGGTGAACGTGGGCATGCAGCTCTCAGGGATCGATGCTGTGAGTCCTGGTCCTGGAACCTGGTTGTGCAGGGACACAGGGCTCTGTGCCCCCACTCATGTTGAGTCCCCTCCTTGGCAGATCTGGTTTTACACCAACACCATCTTCAGGAACGCGGGGATCCCCGAATCCCAGATCCCATATACCACCGTGGGCACCGGCGCCATTGAAGTTGTCGCAGGGCTGATTGGGGTGAGTGAGGGATGGACAGACAGACAGACAGAGCTTGACCCCAACACCCAGCAGCACTATTGAGCCTCAGGGCAGATAGACCCCATATTCCATCTGCGCCACTCTCTGCTGGGGAGCAGAGGGGTTGGCAGGAAAACGGGGTGGAAGAATGGGGTGAGAAGGCTCAGTTTTAGGACGTACATCCGGATGAGGATGTAGAGGTACCACCAGGAGCATTCCATGCCTGCAGCTGGACCTGGACCCAAGATGTGTCCTCGCCCCCATTGTCCCCTTGCTTTCTGCTCTCCCCTGGCAGTGCTTCACCATCGAGAAGCTGGGCCGGCGGCCCCTCATCATCACCGGGTTCTGTGCCATGGGCACTTGCCTGGCAGGCATCACCGGCTGCCTGCTGCTACAGGTAGGGTTGGGACACTGCCATCCCATGGGCCTCGGGTGCCTTAATGAGGTTCCAACCCTAGGCAACCCTTAACGAGGGCTGGGTGGTGGAGGGATGAATCGTAGATGCGTAGAATCGTTAAGGTTGGAAAAGATCACTGAGATCAGTCCAGCTGTCAACCTTCCAGTGGAGGGGATGGGTTCTCCCTGAGCTGGCTCAGCTTTGCCCCAAACCACCCACATCTCTTCTGTACTGGTGTCCCACCACAGACTGCCCTGCCCTGGATGCGCTACGTCGCCGTTGCCTGCGTGGTGGGCATCATTGCTGGGTTCTGCATGGGGCCAGGTGGGTCTGGGGGCTGCAGGGCTGGGGGTGGTGCCGGGGGGGCAGCACGGAGCTAGGTGCTGCAGACCTGAGGCACAGAACCTGCACTGCTTTATCCAGTTGATGTATTAGCAGAGCCGTTAGCAGATCCATAATTCATCCTCAGCCCAGACTTTGTTCACTGTAATTACATCTTTAATTATGATTTTAATGGCTCATTGTTCACAAACAATGATGAATACGACTTTTATAACAAAAATATACATATCTCTATTCTGGGCGAGCTGTGAGTAAGAGTCCATCAGGGGCTCCACTCCTCCCGGAGTTATTATCACTTCTGTTTGCTTGTTCATTTCCTTCCTTGGAGCGCCTCTCATGAGGATTTCTTGGCCATTCCCATCCCCTGCACTGGGACCCCGGGCACAGGGCTGAAGCTTCCCAGTCCAGTACCCATCCCATTGTGCCAAAGGGCCGTGACATCCCAGACCCTGCCACCGACCCATCCATCCCTACACAGCTGGTGTCCCCTTCCTGATGACGGCCGAGCTCTTCACGCAGTCGCATCGCTCGGCTGCCTATGTCCTCGGGGGGTCTCTCAATTGGCTCTGCAACTTCACCATCGGCTTCATCTTCCCTTTCCTGCAGGTAATGGCCTTGAGGCAGGCACTGGGATGGGCACGGCCCCTCCTGCTCCCCCAGGAGCCAGAACCCAACCCTTCCCTCTCCTTGTCCCCAGATGTCAACCGGTGCCTTTTCCTACTTGGTTTTCTGTGGGGTCTGCCTGCTGGTGGCCCTCTATGTCTACCTCATCATCCCTGAGACCAAGAACAAGACCTTCATGGAGATCAGCCACGTCTTTGCTGCCCGCCAACCCCTCGCCCCACTGTGCCGTGTAGGGATGCTGAGGCTCCGTGGGTATGGAGCAGTGGAGAGCAGCCTGGAGAGCTCGGGGCACAGCCTGCCCTGAGCCCCCCATAGTGCTGGGAGGGGAGCAGGGGGCAATGGAGGGTCTCGCTGGACGTCTTGTCACACGCAGCCTGATGATGCTCATGTGAACAGTGACTGGTCCATACTGATCCCTAGTGCCTGGCCCTAACACCACGGAAGCAGAGATCAGGGCCTCATAGCATCCTCCACGTCCTCCTCCCAACTCAGCTGCTCTCGGCAGCAGAACAGAGCGGTAAATATGTGCAGCATTACATATGTATAATGGAGTGTAAATAACCCCAAAAAGTGCATTGTAAATAGACTCCAAGTTTATCCTTTATTAATGAGGCACTGAGTGCCCTGCTGTTTTAGAGCAGCGAGACTTTCATAATATCAAAACCTAAATTACACTTGTGTCTCTCATTCCCAGCAAACGACAGCATCATTTCAGGCCTCTTTGCCACTGGTATTTATTTATTCCAGTATTTATTTGTCTCTCCCACCCAGCGTGCTGGGCAGCCTGGGAGATGCCCCGTGCCCTCCCCCCTGGGAAGCAGTCACCCCTTGACCCCTGCGTGCCGGTGTGACCCATGAGCCCTGCTGTTGCCTTATGGAATCATTAACGTTGAGAAAGACCTCTAACACTGTTGAGTCCAACATCTGCCTGCCACCAATACTGTCCTCTAAACTGGGGCTGAAGTATGGGTTGCCCGGAGAGGGGGTGGGTGGAGACACCCACATCCCTGGAGACACCCAAGGTCAGGCTGGATGGGCTCTGGGCTCCCGCTGGAGCTGTAGGTGTCCCCCTTCAGTGCAGGGGAGTGGAAACTGATGTCCTTGGATGGTTCCTTCCAATTCAAATGATTTGGTCATTCTACAATCCCCATGAGATGGGAGAGGTACAGGGCTCTAGCACTGCCCAAACGCACCAAAAGGGTTCGGCCATACTCAGAGGGCACTGAGGATGAGGATGACACAGTGCTGATGAGGGGAAGGCTTTGAGAAAATCAGAAGTGTTACAGAGAAGTGACTTTGGTGCCATGAGGGTACACGCGGCCTTGGTAAGATCTATGGGAGCAAAGGTGGAGGTGATCTTTGGGTGCCTTCCTACGGCGTGCCCAGTGCATCAAAGTGTGCTTCCCTATAGAAAGAGAAGGAAGGGCCCCGTCTCGGCGGAGCAGGTCGGTGCCGGGGCGCTCGGGGTGCGGGGTGCACGCCGGCAGATGGCACTGCCGGGATTTATGGCTGCAGCAAGCTGCCTCTCGGAGAGCACTCATGTAGGAGATGTCCTATTATATGGGCAGTTGACTTTAATAGTCATTGTGTGCTTAAAGCACAGCAAAACAACAGTGGGAAAAGAAGAAGGAAAAAAAAAACAACAGAAGAAATCCCC
Source organism: Cyrtonyx montezumae (assembly GCF_038088225.1). Classification (NCBI taxonomy): domain Eukaryota; kingdom Metazoa; phylum Chordata; class Aves; order Galliformes; family Odontophoridae; genus Cyrtonyx; species Cyrtonyx montezumae. The sequence goes on along the minus strand of NW_027072045.1, from coordinate 19,469,399 downwards.
ACTCCACTCAAATGGCCCTTCCCCCCCCAGCCCTGCTCGTCTATTTGTACAGTAAATTAAAAATATGAATCACTTCTCTCTACTGCCTCCCCAAACACTCATCCTGTCAGGCGCTGTGTTGTCTTCATTTGTATTACCTTAATTTAATGTTAATTATGTTCTTCATTTACAAAGAACACGCGTCCGCACTCCCCGCCGGGGGACTTTCCCCGCTCGCGCTCTCGGCAGAGCGGGATATTGTGCGGGGCAGCGGGGCCGCTCTGTGCCCCCCGCCCCTATTGCTGCTATTGCCTCTCGATTTATGGAAGCAGCCGTGCTCAAGTCGTGTCTCATCCCCCCCCCCCCAGTAAATCCTCCCCTAAAGGTGGTCAGCCCACGGAGGGCAGTGATTTACAGCAGACAGATGGGAGTGCACTGGGGACCCGGTGTTGTGTGCCTCAGTTTCCCCATCGGCTGTTGGGGAAAGCCTGAACTCCCAACATGGGGAAGAACGGGACGTCCTGGGTTGTGCGGGGCAGAGCTGGCAGGCAGCGCCCACTCAAAGCCCTCGGATGCCCTGCAAAGGTATTAGAAATATGGATATTAAATTAGAAATCCGCCCAAACCTTCTTATTCTCTGTTATTACAGAAAGAACTGACAAGAACTGAAAATGACAGCCCTCCCCCGTGAAAACCTGTGATCCCAAGCACCCTCCTCCCCATCCCCACCCCCGGTTTCCATGGAAACAGACAAAAAAGCCCTGAACACCCCCAACCAAAAATTATCAGTCAACCCTAAGGCCCAGAACAGGTCCCTGGTGAGGGGACACAGGGGTTTCCCCTCCCTCCCACCACCCCATGGGGCTGAGGCCGCTCACTTCATCACACCAACATTCCCAATGAGCCCTGGGACAAACTCTTGTTGTGGGATGCGGGGGGGGGGGGGGGGGGATGGACACCATCTCACTTATCCTCTCCCCTCTTTCCAATGACCCTTCTGACTCCCAGCCCCAAACATCCTCTAAATGCGATCCAGGAGATGCTGTGTCCTCCAGCAGGAAGCCACGGCCACGTCCCCATGCAGTGACACGGTCGTGCCAACATTGTAATTAATGATGATGGCTCGTTGTTTTGGTTTTTTTTCCCTTCTTTTTTTTTTCCCTTATTTATTCTTTTTTTTTTTTCCTTTTTTCTTTTTAGGGTTTTTTTTTTCCTCTCTCTTCCCCCATAAGCGCTTTAATGCGTGCGCGCAGCCTGGCCGATCCCCACAGCCACGGAAATATTAGGTTGACGGATGTGGTCTGTCGCCAGCGCTCCCTCCGCGGGTCCGCCTGTCAGCCCGCCGATGATGACATTAACACGGGAAGAAAGTGATGACAAATGCCCGTTATCAGGGAACGAGGCCTGTGACAAATCGCACGGCGCCTCGCGAGCAGCCCCATTACGCTGTAATAAAAAAAGATGGATGGCTCCGCGCACCGGGGCCCCGCGCTAATGCGATTTCGCCCGGTCTCTCCGGGTTCTAATTAAGGCAGAAAACGGAGAATGAGCAGGAGCCCCCCCCTCCCCCACCCTACCCCCCCGGCCCCAAGTCCTCCCTGTGGCTGTGGGTGCTGGCCCTTGGGACGTCCCAGTGGTGTCTCCTTGGAGCATCTCGGTGGTGCTCCCGTGGGGTGTCCACGCGGTGAACCCTTGGGGGGACTCAGTGGTGTCTTCTTGGAGCATTCCAACGATGTCCCCTTGGAGTATCTTCATGGTGAACCCGTGAGGTGTCCCAGTGGTGTCCTCCTGGGATGTCCCAATGGTGAAACCCTGGGAGCAGGGTGGGGGTCCTGCTGCATCTCCTGTGAGTTGCCGCAGCTTTGCAGAGCATGGGAAATGGGGAGCAGAAAAGTGGCATCCATTGGGAAGCACAAGTGTCCACCCAGACGCTGGCAGAAACCACAGCAGCAGAAGCCTGGTGGCACCACAGTGACCCCACTGCAGTAGCTCAGTCCCATGGCCTGGCCTGCCCAGTGCGAGGGCAAGCTGGGCTGACTGCAGGAACAACTGGGGAGTTCTGCACCCCTGGGGTGCAGCAGGAGGCAGGGGGAGCAGAGCAGGGGGACGTTTCAGGTTCTGCCATAGCTGCACCAGGTTCTCCCGCTCCCCGGGGACGCGCTGCTCTGCTGCTGGTGGCCCCGGAGCCATCCGGGTCCCCCCGCTGTGATGAGCATCCTTCCAGGCTCAATGCTGCAGGCTCCCGACCCCCACCACGGGGAAAACAGGAGGAGGGGACAGGGATAGGTCCCCGAGCTGTGCTGTGGGCGCGGGCTGAGCCCGCCACCTGCTCGGGGTCACGGTGCCATCGCAACCCACCTCGTACCCCTCCATCCCACCCCGCGAAGAGGAGCAGACCGCAGGGAGCGGGGGGGCTGCCCCCACCTCGGGCATCCCCAGCGCTGCACTTCTCCGGTCCTCCAGCTCCCTCTGCTGCCTGTCCCCTCACCTCTCCCTTGATTTCTGCCTTCTTTCCCTACGAGGGGAGCGAGATCCCCGTCATCTCTCCCTCCCATCCCACTAGCACAGCGCTGGGCCGTGGCTGGAGCTGTCTGCGGGGCAGGACGAGGCCGCGAGCTCAGCCCTACAGCATCAGCCGTCGGGGATCCCGGCCCCAAAGCCCGGGTGTTTGCAAACCCCTCCTTCCTTCACTTGGGATTGATATTTTTCCCTCTCGGCGCCCAGTGCCAGCAGCCCAGGAGCTGCCGGGCTGTTCCTTTTTCCGACTCGACACAAGCAGGTAAATTATGGGTAAGTGACACATCTGCCATCCAAGGGGACGGGAGCGCCTGCCTCCCCTTTCCCGTGGTGACAGAGCTGAGTTACGGCACTGCCGGAGAGGCGGCGTCTCTGGGAACACCGCAGCTTGTGCCGTTCTGCGGCCAACGAGAGCCCTCTGATCACAGGGCAGGAGGAGACCCGGCCCCACAGCCCTGGGAGGGGAAACTGAGGCACGGAGCAGCGGAGACCTTTTGGGTTCGACCCAGGGCCTCAGGACCAGAACTTGTGGAAGGGCTTGGGACCATCCTCCCCAGCCTCAAGCACTGGCTGTGGCACAGCTCAGGGGTGAGACTTCCCTGAGTGCATTTTCCCCCGAAGCCGGGAGAGGGAAGGGCCCATCGGGTGGCAGCTGAGCTCAGCCTGGGGCCCTGCATCCCCCCCCCCCCCCCCCAAGAGCACCCCAGCAGGTCACACATAGTGAGGGCATCTCACCACTGCGGGGACAGCGCAGACACAGGGGCTGCGTCGGACCCCCAGAAGCCACCTCTATGTGCGGGGGCAGGCACGGCCACCCCATACACAGGAGCTGCCCCAGCACAGTGCACACGGCTGCTGCCACTCTGCCCCAGGACGCCCCGCAGGGTCCCCCGTCCCCCCCAGCTGTACCCCAGCAGCCTTCCCCCAGCGCTCCACGCCGCACCGACTTCGCCCGGCCATCAATAGCGCTCGGTTAATTAATTTGATGGGAACAGCAGGGACCGCACTTTGCATTTAGTGAACTTCTGAGAACTTCCAACCTCATCTTCATAATTGGCCTCATAAATTTGAGGAAAGAGAGAAATCAGCAAAGCCGGAGGAGCGAGGGAGGGCGGGAGGGGCCCAGCACGCGGGCGGGCAGGCGCGCGAGCACTGCCTCTATTTGGTGTCCTTATTTAATTTTATTGCACAGATCCATCTTCGCCCGCCCCCTCCCTGCCCGGCCCTCTCTCTCCTTCTCTCCCTGCTGGGTTCACCTAATCATGATAAATTCATATTCATTTCCCCGCCTGCCCCCGGCGGGGGGAGCAGCTCCGCTATGCTCTCCCGGCCGTGCTGCCATTAGCAAATATTTACTCATGAACGCGAAGCGCCGCTGCGAGGATCACAAAGGGCCCCCCCCACACACATCCCTCTGCCCCCATCCCCACCCTGGGGCAGGCACAGGGGATGAGGTGTGCTCCCCATGGGGTAGGGAGCACGGTGGGAAGAGCTGCCCTCAGCTTGTGACCCCACACGGCTTGGGGGGGGGAGCAGGAACCGCCTGAGCCCCCCTCTGTGCCCACACGGGGCAGGTGTGGGAGCGAGGGGCTCTGCTGCAGGAGCTCAGCACCCGTCCTGGCTCCCCAGCTTCCCACTCAGTCACTTAAAGTGCCGCTGCGTTCGGGTTTACTTTTAATTTTCAGGATGATCGGACTCACAGCCAGGGAGGGCAGGGAGGGGGGGAGCACCGAAGCCCCTTCCTGGGGTGCAGGATCTGTCAACGCCCCACGAGAGATGCCTGAAGTTGTGCTCACTCCATGTGCGCCCAAACTGGGGGCTCAGCACACACAGCCATCAACGCCCCCCCCCCCCTCCCAGGCACCCCAGGAGCTCTGCCTGGGCCCCGAGCTTCTGAGTGACATGAGACGAGGCAGCCTCTGTGCTGAGGACACGCAGTGGTCAGCTCCTGCCCTGCTGCACAGGCAGAAGAGTGGTCCCGGAGCCACACACCGCTCTGGGGGATGCCAGAGCAGAGGTAACCCCTACCTTGCGGTCAGAAGGTGCAGAGTGGGTTTAGGGGCACACAGACGCCCTATGCCCCGTGTAGGGCAGGAGGCACTGCCCAGCCCGGCGCTCACAGCGGGCACCGCCATCACCGGTGCTGCTCTGCTCAGCCCAGGACAGCGAGGTGGGAGCCTTCGGCAGCCAGCAGCGTCACTCCTGGCCACTGGCACAGCCACCGAGCTCCTTCCCTGCTGTCTGCTGGGAGAAATGGCCCCATCCTTGCACCACGTCGCTGTGGCTGCAGCTGGCCACGGGAGGGCTCTCTGCCCCCTCCGGAGCTCCTGGGCAGGGAGCTGAGGAAGGGAGGGGCAGACACGAACCCCCCCTCCCTCACAGAGCAGGGGGCCGGCAGAGCTCTTCCTGTCCTCAAAGAGGTTGCACTGTGGCCTCAGAGGGAAGGACGACGGGGAAAAAGATAGGTGACAGCCGCCGTAGTGACGTCCCCAGCATGTGACCCCGGTGAGAGGGGCTGCCCCCTCTCACAAGGAACAGCTCACCCTGGCATCCAGAGCTGGATGAAAAGCTCACCCTGGCATCCAGAGCTGCTCACACCGGGACAGAGGGGAGGAGCCCAACGCTCAGCTGCGAGGCAGGGCACAAAAAGACAGGTAGTGAGGGAAGAGAGTTCAGGGATTTATTATACTTCATGTTTCAAAGCACCAAGAGGTACCAGAAGACATTCATTTCCACCAAGCTGGGCTGACCAAGGACACTGCCTCCCAGCAAACACCCAGGCACCACTGCTGGCACCCAAGAGCCACAGCAGCCAGGTGCTGCTATGATGCCCTGGTATCAAACACAGCTCATCCCTGCACGGGACAAAGTGCAGAGTGGAGGTGGCCAGGTCCCCCACAAGAAAAGGGAATGCAAGGCCAGGTCAGCCCAGAGGCTGGGGCAGGAACACCCACCCCGGCCTCGCCAGCAGCTGATGCTGCAGAGCACTGAAAGCCTCTACAAAATTCATCTCCAGAATATAAAAATAGTTGAGGTTCCCTGAACGTTCACTCCCCTGGAACAGAAGGGGTTAGTGACTTCCTGGGCATCACACACACAGAGTGGGAAAGCTCTGCTTTGCCCAGATGAATACTGAATTATTTACGCTTCTCTCTGCCTCCATGCACCCAACACACAGCCCCACCACGTTACATTCAGCGTCACCACAATCCTGGGCGCAGTTACCCTGAAGCCCAAGGGCTGCTCCTCTCCTACACAGAGGGGAAAGGAGCCCTCATGCCGAGGCCAGGAGGACCACAGCACTCTGCACTGCAGGATGCTCAGCGTGGACTGAGAGCACAGAGGGTTTTCACATGTTCCTCAGGACTAACTCGACACCAGGGGAAGCTGCCTGGCACCGTGCAATGAGAGCCAGCAGAGGACACAAGTCAGACAGAGGGAGGACAGGGCAGCAGCATGGGGGCACCTTTGCATTTGTCACAGTAGCAGTTGCCAGCAGCAGCAAGCAGAGGAAAGGGGCTTGTTTCCAGGCCAGGCCGGACCCCTGCTGACTTCATACACAGCTCAGGACAGAGATTATGGGGCATCTGTGCTAACGCAGCACAAGATGCGTCCCACTTCTCCAGTTCCCAAGCACCAGGAGGGCTTTTGTCATAAGGCTCTCCAGGTCATCCTTCCAGAGCTTCCCTAGGGAGAGCCATGGCAGGGTTAGCTGACAGGCAGTGAGCCACGGGCTGCATGAGAGCTGGGCACAGGAAGACATGTGTGACACCTTCCAGCCTGCTTCCAGCCCGCGCCCTCTGCTGGGTGAAGCCACAAAGCTCTGCTAGCAGCGGGGCCACACTTTGCAAGGAGCCACTTTGCTGGGATACATTCTCCAGTCCACAGTCACCACAGAACAGCGCTGGAGAAGCCAGCACCCCTCAGAAGAGCAGCACAGCAGAGGGCTCGGCGTGCTGGGCGACCACAGGGCGTCACCAGTCCCGTTCCGAGGGCTCTCGGTAAGGCAGCCCCAGCTGAATGAAGACATCTCTCTCGGTCGGGGTGGGCAGAGCACGGCCAGATGCCACCTTGACACCACCAGGGCCTCGCACCACAGCCATGCTGAGGGAGTGCTCTGAGAGGCTCATGCCCTTGGTCTTGGCCAGGGCGCGCATGGAGCGGTTGAAGTGAGCCGAGCCGGTGAAGTAGAGCAGGGCACAGGCAAACTCACTGTAAGGTACCACGATGATGTCCAGACGTCGGTGACGACGGGCTGGCCCAGGAAGGCAGCACACACCCAGGTACTTCTTCTGATCACCGTTGTCCTCCTGACTCACCAGGTCATCCGTAAGGAAGCCTGACGAAAGGGAGCAGGCAGAGGGGGCTGAGCAGCAGAGCCTGGAGACCCCATCCCGACCCTCCCACTGTCCAGACAGCAGCTGAGGCGTCTCAGCATGCTGCAGGGTCCCTACAACAACACAGCCTCAGCCCTGACAGCCTCACAAGACAGGAGAAGCAATCACCCGCCCTTCAATGAATGCTATTCACATGTAGCTCTGACCTCAGTCCCTCCTTGGCTTGGCTGTGTTAAGAACAGCTTCGAGCACCGTGTGCCAGCCCCCATCCCTCTTACCACTCTCATGGAGGCTGTCCAGCAGCTTGCTGAACAGCCCACGGTGAGAATGACCATCCGGGTGAGTGACCAGCACGTCCACATCTCCGCAGGTGGCCTTCCCCCGACGGTACGAGCCACATGCCACACACACGAGCCCAGGCTTCAGGGCCAGGGCTGCTTGTCTGACCTTCAAGAACAGAAAGAGAGGAGACGAGTCAGACACCACTCTCTTAATGCCCTCTCTGTCTGGGCAGCAAATGTTCTTGCACCTGCCTCAGCCAGTCCTGCAGCTCCAGGGTCTCTGTACAGAGCTGACACTTGGCACACGTGGCTAAGTGCCCCAAGGAGAAGGCTGACCTGCTGTCAGAAGCCAGGTGTACCAGTGTGGCTTTCACACAGTCCTGCAAATGCCATACAACACAGCAATCTACCAGGCTGCTGCCACAGGTTGGCCATCAGTATCAGCTCTTGAGGAAGGCCAGGCTGGGGCTGGGTTGGGACAAGATGGAAGACTCAACAATGTTAAGGAGGCAGCATCAACAGAGAGACTCCTAACGCAGCCACCTTCAGGCTGCCTCCCAGCTCCCACTCTGCACAGACAGTGCCAATTCTGACAACTTCATTCATTAAATGCTTAAGAAAGGCTCCCAGGTCCGTGGACAGAAGTATTCTTGGTCTGATAGTGCCAATCACCCTGTTGGCAGCAAATAATTAGGGGCTCAGCAATTCTCAGAGATGAGGCCATCACAGGGACCGAGGTTCAGGAAGGTAGTGTCCATGCCCACAGCCCCTTGTCACTCTTGGGGATCATCCTTCATTAGCAAGAGATAAACCCATTAACCTTTGCCCCAGAGGTGCTTCAAGAAGCCACAAGCCTTTCTCATGCGGAGCAAGCCCTCCTCTGGTGTCCTTGCCCCCCTTCTGGCTTTAAATGAAGATTTCTAGAAAACTCCCAGCCCCACCCAAAAGCCTAAGAGCTCATCAGCTCTCACTGTGACAGGCAGCACAGACAGTGACTAATCCCTTATTCTCTCTCCCTAGCCTGGATCAGAGGTGTGTGCCAGTGTATGGAGGGGAGCACAGTAATCCCATCAAGATAACAATAGGCCCATCCCCAAGAGCCAGCTCCTCAAACCATCCTGCCTGGGAAAAGTACCTCTCACTACCGAAACGGCTAATCCTGCATCCTGGACTGACACCCCAGCAGGAGCCTGGCAGGAGTGTATTATTCATGGCCAGGCCCTGTGGCCGAGTGACAGGGTCACGCTGCCTGCTGCTTCCATGGTGATCAGAGAGCACAGGGGTAGCAATGATGGAGCCCCAAGCTCTCTGCTCACATTAGGGTACACTGGCTTAGCACCCCACGGTCCTGGGCTGCCATGGCTTATTAGAGCGAGCAATACCCTTCTGCACCTGGATCCCCTTTGCTTCTATCAAGGATACGTAAGGTCTGCCCCCACACCACCATCCAGCTCACAGAATGCTCATGGATTCCTCTGGAGAAGCAGCATCAGGGAATCAGCTCAGGGCCTTGGCCAAGAGCAGATATTTCAGAGAAGACGAGAGGAGAGGAACGGGAGCTAGAACCTGCTCAAACCATCACCCTACATGTAGTCTTTTTCAAAGCATTGTGAGGAACTGAGAGCCAGGAAGTATCCTCCTTCTTGCCAAGCACTCAAACCAACTCATCTTACAGGTTAAAGTAAGTGCTTTGGGGGCCCTTGCCCCAAAACAGTCACCCAAGCACTGACACAGCTCAGAGAAGATGCTGAAGAACTCAACCATAACAGAGAGGGACGTTTCCACAGCCTGCATCCTCCTGTCAGATCCCAGCAGGCCCTCCACTCCAAGGGCCCTGGGGCAAGCTACTCACAGTCTGCTCTATTTCTGCAGCTTCCTCCCGGGGCATGCGCTCCAGGAAATCCTCGTAGTGCTTCAGGCCCACGGCTTGCTGGCTGGTGAGAGATGCCTTTGTGCGGATATCATCCAGCGTCCGGAACCCCTAGTGCAGAACACACGACCTCTGCTGAGACTTTGCTCTCCAAATGCTTTCCACTAGCACCAGGGAGATTGTGTTTAGCCCGTCCCAAGATCAGGCCAGTCACAGCTTCTGAAATCACACGTAGAGATTACAGCCTCGTTCCTGAAGAGAAGAGAGTTTGGCAATCCCCAGATATACTTCTAATCTCCACCCCACAACGACTTCAGTTCTTAACTGAACCTGACAGAAGGGAACTGTTCTTCAGGCAACTGTGCTCTTTACAACTTGAATGAATTAAGTGGTGCAGGTAAGGGAAAGCCTACGGTGTAAAAACAGCTGTTCTTTTAGACAGCAAAGAAGCCAATCACAAACCAAACACTACAGGAAGGCAGGCTTCACTGGATCTATGCTCAGGGAACAAACTCCTTCTAAGAAGGAACGTATCCAGTGGGCTGGACAGGCTCATGTTGGCACTTCCTTTAAAGCAAGGTGGATGGCTGCTCGTAACAGCTACAGGAGCCAGCCAGGACAACAGGGCAGCAACTAGATTGGGAACTCCAACAACCAAGACATCCTGGCTCAAGGCTGGCTCCTAACAGCACCGCTGCAGTGAGCAGTGTGAGATGAGTCTCCAAGCAGTGATGGCAACAGAAGAGACAGCGTGTGTCCTCCACTCCTCCTATCGCACAACTTGGTCATCCACCCTACAACCAAACTCAGTCTTGGCTGCCTGCACTCTGTTATCCCCAGATACACTCACCACGGGACCCAGCTTCACCACTCCTCCCACAAATGCAGATTCAAATCCCATCTGTAGATACTGGCAATTGGAAACCATTTGTTAAAGTAATTGGGTAGTCCTCAAATCACCACCTGAGAACCACTTGTATGAAGAGCTAAACTTACCTGCTGGTACCACATCTGAGCTGTCTTGACCCCTGCTCCCCAGATGTTGGAAAACAGCTCCAGCACAGGCACACTCTCACTGATATGATCCAGCTTGCGCAGATGTCCACTCTCCAAGATCTCCAGGATCTTCTCTGCCATTCTCTTCCCAATCCCAGGAATTTTACAGGCTTCCTGGCAAGAAACCAGAGGTGACAGAGGGCAGAGACAAGCTGGGGAGCTGTTACCACTCAGAGCCCAGTCATATGGGTGATTAGTAAGTGTCAGGACTAGTTCTCTGAGCTGCTCATCTTCAGACCTGGCTTACATAGGTTCAGTGCCAAGTGGAAAAGGACAGGCCCGCAGAACAGGACTGAAACACTGCTACACTGAACAGCTGGACTGTCACAGTCAACCAGCTCCAGATTCAGCTAGCTTTATATGTTATCTCCAATGCCAGCCAGTTGCTGAGGTTTAAGAGGAAACTGAAAATGGCCCTGCATTGAACCTAGGGAAGGCATTTATCTCATGGGTGCTCAGATCTGACCCAAAGAGGCTCTGAGATTGAGTATGGGGTAGAGGCTCTTTTCTTCTGGTGGTCAATGAATCTAACTCACTACACAGCAACTTCCAGCACAGTTCCCAAGGCATGAAGTTATGCTATTTCACACAGAAAGAGGAATGGATCTGCCTTATAACAGAGATGGGATGCTGAGTCCACCTCTCTGTTCCACTGCTCTGGGAAAGTGTTTTACCTGGTAGGAGGTGACCGGTTTGTGGTAGCTTTTGAGAGCATTGATGGCTTTAGTGTAGCCCAGAGCTCTCCATTTGTCCCCCTGGACAGAATAGGCTTTTGCCAGCACTTCCAGCTTCTCTGTGATGCACTGGTTGTGATTGTCCTTCTTGCTGTTGGAAGACTGTGCACAAACCCACTTGCTGGCAGGCTGGGCCAGTGCAGAAGAGCTGCCACTGGTCTCCTCTGATGATTTCACAGGATAGTGGCCAGAAATCAGCGCTTCCAGATCTCCCTGAGTGACACTAGCATCTTCTCCTTCGCTGTCTTCGTCGTCACAGACTTTCTTTAGGGAGACGTAGAAAAGCAGTCATGTGAGAATAAGTGCATGCCTCACATATGTCCCGTTAGCACAACCTGCTCTTGGGAGTAGAAAGTCAGAGCACTAACCAACCTCCAGAGTACGCAGTGCTCAAATTGCCATCTCAGGAAGTTGTCAGTTATATGCATGCACAGTCCTGAATGTTCTAAGCTACCCAGGCACCCATTGAAAATACATGCACATCTCACAAAGCACAGGGGAACAGAGGCTGCTGCTCAGATACAACACAAGAACATACACACTCCCACTGGGAAACTTTGTGTTGATCTGGAGTCTGTATAGGCACATCTTTTGTATTCAGTCACTGTGCCTTCCACCCTGAGATGAAGATCACTGGAGATATGCCCTGAACTCTGTTTTCACATTACAGACAAAATCTTAACAGGGTACTAAGTTACAACCCCCCCATTTTCCCCATGGCTATCTGCAAGAGAAAAGGGGAAGGAAGGAATGCCACAAAGGACTCCACATTCCTCAGTGACAGAAGAAAGAACCAGTGTATACATTTGCTGATACCCTCAGCATTAGGATGCCTCTGTGTGGACTTAAGAAACAATGACCCCTGGCTTCAGGTAATGAACAAAAGGGCATAGAAGTAGGAAGCCGAACAGAGGCTTTGAAGACTGCTTTTCTCATTGGGGTCCTCCTCTCTCCTTATGTATAAACACAGAAGTCCGTGGAGATATACGAGCTCCTGTACCATGAAAGTAAACCTGAAAGGAACGGAGCTGTTTGGGATTCGTTCTGAAGTTACATGCTGCACACAAGTCCCATTATGAGTTTCTGCAGAGCACCTGCCTAAGGCAGAGCCACATCCTTACAACTTGTTTCTGCTGGCTAGGGAGGCCTGCAGACAAAATCTCTGCAAGATACAGAGCTGAAGTCATTAGGCAGAAGAGGCAGGATGTTCCTCTGCTTTCCCTTTTGTAATCTCGTTTTATAACTCTGAAAATTGGGTCAGACTGAGGACTTGATAGACTGAAGTAGTTTTATTTGCTTTGAAACTCTGTATGCAACTCCCTGAAGACAATGCCCCCTCTAAGGGCAGCAAAGCCTTAGAGTGTTCAGATTGCTTCGTAAGCCCCTTAAAAGCATTTAAGGAGCATGTTATCGAGCACAATGTAAACAGCTCTACAGCTGGAGCATGCAATTCCCATTCTCTCAGCCAGCAGTGTCACACAGGTGAAACAGTACATAAACCCCAGAATCTCTGTGCTTTGCCAAAGAGGCTGATGGACTTTTTACAACCATACACACAAAACCAATAGTCTTGTGAGCTTCTAAGCTATTCCAGGATCCTAGAGCAAGTGACTTGCAGAGCTGGGTGAAAATGGGTTGTACTTGGTTTGTCTGTCCCAGGAAGGCAGCTCAAGCCTGGTAGCTGAGACAGTACTTCACTTGAGAGAAAGAAAACAGTACCAGGGCTCCATCAGCGCTGATACCACCTGCTGCCCTGCAGAAAACTACAGCAACTTGATGCCAGTCACAAAGCAGTTGTTACAACCTGACTGGCAACAGGATTTCAGCAGAGTTCACATCCAAACCCTGAATTCTCAGCACAGTATAATATCCTGGCACACTCCTCACTGCCTAGAGAAAAGCATCCACCCATGCTAGAAAAGACTCGGTACTCAAATGGACACTACTTCCATGTTAAGATTTCAGTTTCAGCTGCTCTGTTGCTGTCAAGTTTTTAAAAGTGGTAGGTACTGCCTTTAAAGTATAACCAGTGTGTTCTCCTCTCAACCTCACCCCTAAGCCTGGTCCAAGGGAATTTACTCAGGTGCCTACGGATACTGCTTTTGCATGCAGACTAACAGGAAGTATCACTGCTTGAGGGGATTTAAAAGAAAAAAAAGGCTACAAGGCTTCCCACAGACTCTAGCAGCTGTCTGACCACTCAAAGTAAATGTGAGAAGACAGCAGGGCAGATGACACAGGATTCATAACAGCACAAAAGTCCCTTTCTTGTCCTGAAGTGTGAGATTTGTTGTTAATGGTTACCACTAGAGTTACTAGAAACAGAAAAGATGGGGTAATTGCAAAGGTGAAATAACCAACTCTGTCTATTATACACTAGACAGTAAATGTGGGGAGAAAAGATCTCCCGAGCACATGCTCCTGAGGAAGGAAAACCTAAAACAAAGGAGTCCTTGGTGGGCTGCCTGACAGGGAGAAATTGGAGTGTCTCATAAAACACACTCAGCACCTACAGTTTGGGACCAAGTTAGCAAATACAGCATCCGATACCAGCATTACAAGGCAGCTGCTGCTCTAAGAGGTCTGAGGTAACTTTGCAGCAGACAGATTTGGATAACACCAACACAAAAAAGAGTTCAGCAACTGTGGGCAGAAATGCAGGAAAAGAAGACAAAGCTGATGGCAGACCTGGGGAAGCTGACTCACAGCAGAAGCCACCAGTAACTCAACACAGATATTTTAAGCACACCATCACAATCATTCTAGTAGCAACCAGATCCACTGCACATGTGTCCGAACAGGGCTCATGCCAAGGAGCAGAGAATGTGTCAGTGTGGCTCAGGCAGGAACACGGGATGAAATATCAGTGCTTTCTGAAAGGGAGATATTCTCGGCCAGGGAATATTCCTCAAAAAGAAGCAGGGGAAACATGGTCACTGGAGTGAGCATTGGCCTGATAGGAACACCTGGACTGCCTCAGCTAGAAAGATTCTGAAAGGGATGGGAATTTAAGGGGTGGTTTTTCTACTTTGAATACTGTAACAGAAATGCTAAGTCAGGCCTGAAGCAGTGACTGAGCACCTGGTGGGAAGGCAGGGCCAACCTAGGGGAGATCAGGTGCATGCAATGTACCTGAGTAACTGGAAGGGGTGGAGCCAGGATCCACGCTTTCCCAAACCTCATTTAAGGACTGGCAGTGGAGGTAAGGGCATCTTCAGCTGGAGATCCCTACCTGAGGCCTTCTAAAGGTAAGTGACTTTTAGCCTTTGTTTCTGTGCCTGATGCATTTGGGTTTGTTCTCATTTGCTGTAGCTGAAGACTTTGCCACCTCACTATTATTGCAGTATTTTCCATCCCTTTATAGCGTTACAAACACCCAAAGGGATGGAAAAAAAGCAGTAGCTGCATCTACAGCCCAAGCCTGCCAGTACCAACCCACTGAAACCTCCAAACAACACCTCTTTGCTCAGAAATGCTTGGAAGGTGCTCTTACCGAAAGCAGTACACAGGACCTGTCCACAGGCAGCAAAGCCTGTGTGGGAAGCCTCACCTCAGATGGTTGCTGCTGTGCCAGACTGCCCAGGTTTTGAAGTGAGGAATCTGCTATTTGTGCTTTAGTGTTTGGTTCTGCTGCACTCTCCTCTGTTGAGGTCTGGATTTCTTCACTGCTGAGGAGCTGCTGCTGCAGTTCTCCCTCTTCCCGGTACCTGTCATGGATCAGACACCTTAGCAGAGGAGTACTTGTCAGCCCCAAGAAGTTTTTCCTAAAAACCTTTACATGTATTTTGGAATGAAGCAAACAGTGTGAATTTTACTCCCAGATTATTCTGGCTTTGGCCCAATTCCCCCAGTTTCAATCTTCTTGCTGACCTGTGACTTCCACTCCCATCTACCTCAGTCTTAGATGCTTCTACACATCCATCAAAACAATTTGACCCTAACCTATGGTTGCTGCTTTTCTACTCTTTATTTCCTCTTGTGCCTAGCTGTTAATTCTCTCACTACTCTTCATCTGCAGCAAGTAAGAAACAACATTTAATTGTCAGTATTTCTAAAATAATTAAAAATAAGAATCTTGCTATCTTTGACAGATTAAGAAGTCTCTTCAGCACCAGCAGTGAATGATGGGACTCCTACTAGTGCTCTGGGCTCAGCACCAAGTTCTGCTACCACACAGAATGGCAACTAGTCACAGAGTCACTAAGCTTCACATTCTGCATAGCGAAAAAGGATTTTTGAGACATGCCCAAAGGAGTTGTGAAGAGCTGCAGTAAGACATTGTGAGCAGAGGTCAAATTTTAGTGTAATTCAATTTAGGATTGAGGCACTATAGGGAGGAAAAACAGCATGGCATTTGCCTACCTCCGAGGGACAGAGACACTGTAGTCAGCGGTATTCAGCAGCTTCTGATCTCTAATGCAATCACTGAGCCAGGATGCCTTCACCAGCTGCAACCTCGAAGGCAGCTTGGCTAATTTCAGGAGCCGGAAGGCCCGATCACACTCCATATCTTCAGCTACAATGACGTGCGTCACCTCTGAGCAGAGACAGTTGTGTACACATCCCCCATTCTGGACAATCTGCTTGTGGAAGATCTCTGCCCTAGCCTGACCAATGCCAGCTCGCAGCACGTAGGCAGTAACTGGTTTCAGCCACTCTGCTGAGGAAAAGCACAGGAGCAGGAGCTCAGCAACAAAAAAACAATGTCCTGAACCAAGTGGGCTATGTATCTCAGATGGGACTTGCTGGCAGGCACCCTGCTGGGCACTGGCTGGACACACTGAAGCAAGCCAGCCGCGTTTCTACAGAAAATGTACTCAGGGGCCACAGGAAGCCTTTAGGGGCACAGCACCTCCAGTCAGCAAGCTGGGATACTATCGTTACATCCCACACCGTGGGCACACGGGACTTACCCTCAGGCTCCTCCAGTCCTTTTGGGATCTTTGGAGAGACACTTTTCCCTTTGCCATCCCTCACTTTCTTCCTTTTGGGAAAGGCTTTGACAATCCCTCGCGGTTCCATAGGCCGGGCTGTGCCTTGCTCCCCTGGGGGGGAAGGTAAGCTGCAGCTGCTGAACAGCAGTATGGAAGTTGCTTAGCACAGGTGCGTACAACCGAAACAACTTAAGCTTTGCATAATTTGCTCATAGCCTTTGCTAGTTTGCGCCGCTTCTGTTGCTGTTGGGGAACTGAGCGCCGGGACTGAGGGAAACGGGACTCGAGCCTGCGCCAGACCCAGCCCCGCGCTAGGCCGCGCAGAGGCCGGGAAGCACTTCCGGTCCGCGGCGGAAGTGTGCTCGTTGCCGTGGCGACGGGCCATGGCGGCGCCGAGCTGGCTGGAGAGGCTGCGGGCCGCCAACAAGATCGCGCGGGTGCAGGACGGTAACAGAAGCGGCGAGCCGGGATGGGGCCATGCCTTCTCTCCCACCCGGGGCGTT
Source organism: Cyrtonyx montezumae (assembly GCF_038088225.1). Lineage (NCBI taxonomy): Eukaryota > Metazoa > Chordata > Aves > Galliformes > Odontophoridae > Cyrtonyx > Cyrtonyx montezumae. The sequence continues at coordinate 19,453,188 of NW_027072045.1, read as the reverse complement.
TTGGGGCGGCGCTGCGGGGAGGGAGCGCGGCCTGGGCCCAAGGGAAGAAGCAGATCTGCGAACGTAGGGATGCGGCCTTACGTACAGGGAAACAAGGTCCTGAGCGAGGGGTACGATCCCGGGTAAGGGGACAGGGCCCTACACTCGGAGATAAGCCTGTTCCTATTGACTCTCAGCCCCTGCCTTGCTTCTAGGGAACCGGATGATCCACTACCAGTTCGAGGATGGGAAGGAGATGGCTGAAGAGTACAACGTGAAGACCGGGCAGTTAGTGAGTAAGTGGGGCAGTAGGTCAGTAGTCACAGGGCTGCAGTGGTGGGGAGGCACTATCTGGACAGGAAGGAAGTGCTTCTAAATATTCCAGAAGGAATTGTGCTTGGAGCTTCCACTCACTTCGGGAGGGATAGAGCTATGGTTGATTAGGCCCAGGGTTTTCTCACTTCCTTGAGCAAAGCTTGCTTCAGCCTGGGATCACTCCCAAGCTGCTTGTCACTCACAACAGACTCAATCACACTGAATGGGATTGCCAGCTCACACAGCCAGATGCAGGCTGTGACATGCACTGGGGTGTAACATGCTTTTTGGTGGCTTCTGTGGCCACAGACAGGCAAGGTGTTGGTTACAGATCTTATCCAAAACCACAATTGTGGCATGGCATCTGTTGTGAACTGCTATGGCTTCAGTATCAAACAGCAAAAATGAGGCAGTCAGTGCACAATTCTTGGATTTGGGATCAGTCCAGCTAACTGATCCACTTATACCAAAGTGGAAATCATTGAAATTAAGGGAAAAGGCTGTTCAACATTTCAGTTCAATGTGCTGGGCAGCTTTGGTGGTAAATAGCTGGCGTTCTTCATATAAAACAGAATAACAAAATCTTCCTTCTACAGGTAGAAGGTGGAGAGAAAACACCCTTGGAGGCTCTGGCAAGTGGCAGGTTGAAGTGGGAAACCCATCTTTGCCACTCCCGGGACCACTGGAATCAGAACTCATAAAGGAAAGCAGCTCTAATGTATGTAAGGGTCTGCAGGCACTACTGCACCTAAAACTATCTACCTAGCCTTGTGCTTACAGCAGCAGTCGATAGTCTGTAGATCACTCACAGCCCCAAGAGACAGCCTTAACCTGCCTGCTGCTCTGCTACAAAGCATCCCGAAGGTCTGGGGAGCAAGGGGGCATGGTTTAGGTTCTTTTGAGGTCTTCAAGAGATTCGTGGCTCCTGTAAGTAGATAAACTGTACTGCTGTAGTAGCCAGCTAGTGTGCTACCTTACAAAACAGTTGGCTGAAAGGAAGGACAGAGCCAGGACTAATCAGTGGATGTAAAGTGAGGTGGTAACAGTGAAAGGCAGGGTGTAATGGGCTGCTCATTAATGCAGCACTGCCTGTTTTAACTTCCTGTCCCACTAGCTTGGGGGCAGAGGTTTTAGTCTCTCACTTTCTTTTCTGTAGATCTGAAACACAAGAGCAGTTCTGTTGCTGTGGGACTCCCTTGGTGAATGCCCTCAGTCTCCTACAAGTAGAGAAGGAAATGCCCTGGCTAGAAAACTGGTGTTCAGGCAGTTTCTTGAATTGTTTCCTAAAGATCCAGTGGGAAAGAAGAGAGAATCCCATATGGAGCCTCTTGGGGTATTAAAAGCAAAAAGGTAGAAGGAGGAAGCAGCTGGAGAGGCTTTGCTAAAGGTACTTGTTTGCTGTAGCCTATCTTCATGAGGAAGGATACCCTGACCAGCTTCCAGTGGCGGATCCGTAACCTGCCCTACCCCAAGGATGTCTACAGTGTCAGTGTGGAGAAGGAGCAGCGCTGCTGTGTCATCCGGACCACAAACAAGAAGTCAGTAAGGACAGCACTGCCAGTGCTGAAAGTCCACTTTCAGGGGTGGGCTGGCATAGAGGGTAGGCTGGTGTTGGCAGAGGGATGATATCCTCACTTGCTTTAGACAGAAAGAGATGTGCAACTGCAATTTCCACTTCCAGGTGCCCCACACTGAGCAAAAAGCCCCTCAAGCTCAGCAATGGACTTGCGAGCTCATTGCACAATTCAGTAGCACTGTTCAGTAGCCTGTTCTTTTCCTGTCAAATATCATTCCCAAAGAGAAATGAAATAATGCCTTTGTGGACCTATTGAAGCTAGAGCTTCCCATCCTCTTCCTGAGACACAGTGCTTTGACTCATTCATTGTACCTCAGAATACACGGAGCTGCAGAATTCAGTAGGCACAGTGTGAGCTCTGAACACTCAGCCATACAGATTCTACCTTTGAAAACTTGTTCTATAGTCAAATGCCAATGGTATTGTTTGTTCTGGAGGTGATAAGAAAAAAGACAACTTAGAAAGGAAAGTTTTATCACAATATTCTGCCAAAATAAACTAAGAAGGGAGGAGAAAAAAAAGAAAAGCCTCTTAAGCATCATTTAACCTTTGTCATTACATGTCCACTCTCACAGAGGGAGATGCGCTGTGCCCCAAAGCCTTCACTGCCTCAGTGGAATAGGCCAGGATGAGCAGTAGTGTTGGGGCGAGATAGCAAGTTAGGAGTATTAGGAAAACATTGGAAAGTCAGAGAAAGCTATTTACAGACTGAGACAAATACACCAGTACAGAAAGCTGGGCAGCCTGTTCTTTGGTTGCCCCAGCACTGCTGCAGAAGCCGGGAGGATCAGGTTCATGGGTAAAAGCTGCGGTGGTGCTTTCTTTGCACTCTGCTCTCTTTGGACCACTCCTTGCTGCTGGCTGTAGGTGGTGCTGTTGGCAAAGAACTCGCTGTGCCTTGAACACTAAGCAGCTTTAAAGACGGCAGAACCCAGTTTTCGGCAGCGGTTTATGGCATCAGAGACTCTGGCAAAGGGAGGTTTGAGCTCTGCACGTAGGCAAACCTGGACGCTCAAAAGCAGGAGGAAGGCAACAGCAGGAAGGGGAGGTCTGCCCTATGAAAGCAGATACAGCTTTAATACAGTAAGTTTCTGACCCGAATCCACAGAGGAGGAATCCCAAGAAAATAATGGGGAGACCTGAGTAGCAAAAGTGTGATTTTCACCAGGTACAAGTGGATACACATGGACAGGAAAGGAGTACTGTTTAAGTCCAACCCCTAGCTATCAGTGACAAGCTTATTTACTCCCTGTCCTACTAATAGCGTTGTGCACATGGGAACCTCTTTGCCTGCTGTAAGGTTAGAACGTACCTTAAGAAGTCATATGTGTCCTACCTGACTTTTAAGTTTTTTTTGTACTACCTTCAGGATAACAGTAGAGTTATCTCACAATCGTACGGCAGCTACGTACTCACAGACTAGTGGCAGAAATAGCTGAAGGATGTGACGTGAAAGCTGCTGGTGGCCTGCAGATGGAAGTTAAGGGTTTGGGGAATTAAAGCTGAAAGTCACCTCAGTGGGGAGCAGGGACAGACTCCAGCACTGGAGTACTTAGCACAGGCTCCAGGATATCATATCATTTCTCCTGAGTCTTGGCCAGGGCAAGGCACCACTCAGCACTAATTCCAAGATAGCAACAAAAGCATGGGGCGTCCACAGCAAGAGCATGCATCACTATGGGAGAGAAAAGAAACCTCAGAGCCTCTCCAACCCTTGGAAGTTAGCCACGCTGCCTCTGAGCAACAGAGCTGCACTGACCGCCAGCCAGAGGCACAAGCAACAGGATGGGTTGCCAAGTCACTACTGAGTAGCTCAGCAATAAATTCTCAGCATACCAGTAGCACTTTTCCCTACAGGCTGACAAAACGTGGATTTCCAGTAGGAAAAAAAAATGGAGGTGACCTCATACCTGTGCTGTGGCTCTCAAGCCAGGACCGAGGCTCGGAGTGCAATACTGGCCTTGGCCATAGGGTGAGAGGCGAGGGCAGGGAATCTCCCTGCTTCAGTGGGGATAACCTCCCATCAGGTACTTCCTCAGCCAAGACAGGAGCTCTTCACATCCACGAGTCACTCCCATTCCCTCTGGCCACGGCAAGGGCTGCTCAAGTGGGATTTGCTTAAAGCCTCTTGCTGTAAAATAAATCCATTAAACTAAACTCCGAAAACAAACCCAGAAAGCCTTCTCCCCAAACGCCAAACCTGATTCAATTATTGTAGCAAGAGGCAGTTGTAATGTTAGGAGGAGGAGGGGGTGGCCAGGCAGATCTGGTTTCCTTTGATCTTGTCACAGATTTTAGTTTGAGGCCAGCCAAAGCCATTCTTCTCCCCTTCTCCTTAGTCCTGGGGCAGCAGAATGCTGCTGTTTCATTGATAACTCCTAAAGCCTTTTGAAACAGTGTTGTGTTTTTTTTTTCCTGTGTACTGCTTTTTTTTCTTTTTTTTTTTTTTTTTTGGTCTAATCGGTAAGAAGTTAACACTTCCTTAACATGTCTTTGTGTTCATCTAATCTCTGCTGTTTAACCTTTGACATCTCCCTTATTATCCATGTCTGCCACCTTTTCCAAATACCGACAGCAGTGACAACACAGAAGGGTTTGAGCCCTGCGGTAACAAGCTGCATACATTCCTCCTACTGCACCAGCACAGTTATTTGCCCTTTGTAGCTGTTTTCACAGTGACTTGGAAAATAAACTGCAATTTGGGCAGGGTAGCTAAGGAGGCCAAGCCTCACACACAGCCAGATGAATGGAGAACCCCTCGTGGCATGAATACAACTGCTGACTGTTCACGTTCATTTCTGGGTACCTCAGCACCAGCTAGGAGTCGTTTCCTTGGGGAGAATTGCCAGTTCTTGAAGAGAATTACCCATGAAACTGCTGACAGGAGACTAAAAACCCAACTGTGCCTCCAGGTGGACATAGGACTAACAACTAGTGCATTTGGTGCAGCCCTAGAGCGAAGCAGCAGAGGCAGGGCAAACCACACCAACAGAGAATAATCTTGGCCAAGTACAGAATGAAGGTGTACAAGGTTTTAGTCCCAGAATCAGGAAATCTCTTAGCAGCACAGACATCTTATAATCCCTCCATTTCTCCCAGCAACATAACATATCCCCTTCACACTGAACAAAGCCCAAAGTTTGGTCTAGGGAGAGACAAGATGGTTAGAGAGCTGGCCTTTCTATCCCCTCAGATGCGAGAGGTGACTGGGAAACAGGGATAGAGACCAGCGAAAGAGCAGATAAGGTTTCTGGGAGTGCAGAGCAGCATTACAGCCAGCATAGGGGGGGCTGTAAGGAAACACTGCAGAGTAGGGGCTTAGGTGGCTGTGGGCAGCTACACTTAAGAGTTCTGTGCCTGGAGTGATGCCTGAGTGCCACCATGTCACCAAAGCAGGGTATCATCTGGGAAACACAGTAGGAGCAAGCAGGAGGCAAAAAATAAAAAGAAAGGTTTAGGAAAGACTGCAACACAAAAACCTTGCATCTCTCAGGAAAATAAGTCACTGGCTCAAGGACTTTGACAAGTAACTTAAAGAGAATAAAAAGAAACGAGCAGGAACAAAGATAAGGACAATCCCTAACTATGCCTAGCACTTCTTGAGGGCAACCTGGAGGGACCAAACCTGCTCTCACACAGCAAAACTCTTCAGGACTTTGTCAGTTCCAATCCCCAGTTTAGAGATTTCTTTCCAGTGCTTTTCCCACCACCCTGGGGGCACCAGCAGGCACACAGCATTGCACAGAGTCCTCCTGCCAACCCTGAGAGGTCCATTTCCCCCCTGCAGACCCCAGTTCATAAAACAAAAGCAGGCACAGTGAAGATGCAAGAGTACACCTTGCAGAATAGCAAGTAGCTCACAGGAATAGGAACTCCATCCTTCTCATTTCTGTCTTGTCTCACATTTATAGGTACTACAAGAAGTTCCCTATTCCTGATCTGGACCGATACCAGCTCCCTCTAGATGCAGCTGCCCTGAGCTTCACCCATACCAACAACACTCTGATCATCACGGTGAGGTTTTAGCCATGCTGAACAGCACTTTGCACTTTATGTCCACAAAATAGTTAAAATTCTTACATGGGAAGCAAGGCAGAGCAGAGAGAGATGCTATGTGTGTGTGTGTGTGACTGCTGAATCCCCTTCTCTGTCACAGTCATTGGCAGTTTTAGATTACACTGGACATGCTGACATTGGCCAGGACAGCCCAGGCCACAAGAGGGGCCCCGCTTGCTCATCAAGATTTGCAGCTGGAACAGTGTCTACAGTGCCCTATTTTCCATGTATCCCCCTCCCACTGGTCTGAGCAAGCCTCCTCTCTCTACAAAAAAAGAAAAAAAAGAGAAGTTTGTCTTGGCTCAGAGCATGCTTTCGTGCTCTGTGTATGAGTGTTAAACTCCAAGGTCCTGCTGCACTTGGAAGTCTTTCAGCCTTACAAAAGTCACCTGCTTTGTGCCAGAGAGGTGACACGTGGTGGAAGTTAAGAATTAGCAAAATGAGCACTTACCTGCTGCAAGAAGCATCCAGAGGTAGACATGCTTTTGAGCAGCATGTGCTCATCTTAAATGCGGAAGCCAGCTACCACGAGCACATCCTCTCTGAGGGAAACTTCACAGCAGAGCTGGGGGTGGGTGTGCAGAGGAAACAGGCCAGGAGGAGCATCCTGAGTGCTTCTGAGCTTCTGTTTGCTGCATGCCAAACCCTTGCCAAAAAGCACCTGCATCCACCACTAAACTGCAGCTGGGCAAGAGGGCTCTGAGGGGAGGACAGAGGAACTGCAACTTCTATTTCTCTTGCCTTTAGAAAAAAATGGAGATTATATATAACACGTGTGAGCATATGACCAATGAGCACACCAGGGATCTACACAACACAGCTTGCCAGAATATTCCAGAGGTGTTGGTGGAGGCCAAGACTCCACATGCAATTAGGAAGTTTTACTTGGACTGTAACTGACACTCCAGATCTTGGCAAATGTCCCTACCACGAGGGCACCACCTCTCCAAGCAGGCATTAGAGGTAGCTGATAATGGAAAGACCTCCCTTGTCAAGAGGGCCCAGCTGTGTAGTTTCCACCCAGCAAGAGCTGTGCTAACACACACCCTGTTAGTTTGCTTGGAGCAGAGGCTGAACAGGAGTGCTATGAGCATTTCTCTGTCCTACAGTACCAGAAGCCGAAGGAGATTCTGGCTGCAGAAGAGGAGTTGCAGAAGGAGCTGAAGAAGATAAAAAGTGGGGATTGTGACTGCAAGATCCAATAGGCAGTGGCTGCTAAGAGGCTGAGATATTGGGGACAGCTCTCTGCCACAGCTTCACGGTATTTATTCTGCCTTTTCTAATAAAAATTAGTCATGTTGTTAATAGAGCCATTTGGAGGAATCTTTGCAGGCCCAGAGAAACTGCAAGGCAGTTTTGCCACCTGACCTGATTTACAGAGACATCTATGACACTTATATTAGCTGTGGGAAGCTGCAGCAAGCAAAGAAAGTGCATCACAGCTGCAGTCAGCTGCCCTTTCCCCATCCTGTAGTGGTAGAAGCAACGTGAAAGCCGGGTAGTTCCCCATGTGAAAAAAAACCAAACCCTTCCCACACCTGTTACCTGCCTGGAATGTGCTCGGAAGCAGCTCCCTCTTGTGCTGTTGCATAGGGTCCTCCGTGCTGTTACAAGATGCTCTGGTGACCTTGGTTTCTCTGCACACAGCTTTGGTGCTTAGGCCTGAGCAGGCACAGCATGTGAAATAGGGTGAAGAGCTGCTTTCTCACGACCAGCCATGTGCAACATGACCTGCAGGATGCAGGGCTGTTAAGCAGAGTGAAGGTACTCAGATGCAGCTGCCTTCATTTGCATGACGCCGAGGGGAATGTGGTGACAAGAGCCACTGGCCAACTCAAGGGTAGCAGAACCACATCCTTTGCAGGACTGGACCCCAACCTGCCCCAGTGCAAGCCTCACTGCAAAGACAGCACCCCGTACATGGGGACAACTCCATCCGTGCTGGTTTTACAACTCGCCCTCCAGCTGGCTACTGTCTTCATTGCATCAACCATCCCTGTGCTTGGACTTCTGCATGTCCTTTCATCCCCAGTTCATATTTGAATAGCTTCTGCCCAGAAAAAAATCCAACTTAAGTGAATGTGCTGTGGGCTCCCATCATAGCTCCTGTGACAAGTACTGCTTTCAAACCACAAAACCTCCTCAGAGCTTTGCTGGCATCCTCAGTTATACTCTCCCTGCTGCCTAACTTCAGTTCCCATCTGCACAGTCTTCCCAAGGCACTGTTGACAGGCAGAGCTCAGCAGAAGCACTGTGCCAAGCCCCACTTCTGGTTTTCCCATTCCTTAAGGTCACTTGAGGTGGGAGGGTGCATCCTTCAACTAACTAGTGCTGGCTCCACCATAGACTCGCAGCTCTCTTCTAGGTTTCTACCAGAAAGAACCTAAGACAGACAGAAAAGTGCAGGATCCACCAACAGGGGCTGCAGAAAGGGAATGGCGGGACTGGCAGCAGCAGTGTTGTGGGCAGGTCTGTTACAGGAGTCCTCCTGCACCAGTGATACTGTTCACCTAATCCGCTGACATGCTCATTGCTACTCTGGGCCTTTCCCAAGTTCCAGTGCAATAACGAACCTCTCCTCCCACCCTATATTAACCCCAATCCTTCACAGCCTCTCTCTGGGGACTCTGTCAGAGACATTTAATATCTTCATCCCTCCCCTCCACTTGCTATTTCATTAAAGGACCTGGAACATTGCAGGATCTGAGAAAACACAGACCTTCCTTCCCCACTTCCAAGCCCTGCCATCTCTCTGGTCTTGTGTCTCGTGCCTAATCACTTAAATAAAGCTCTTCTCACATGCAGAGCCTGAAATGCTCCAAGCAATACCGCAACAGTATTTAGCAGTCCCTGACACAAAGCTCCACCTTTTGGACAACAGCTCCGTGTCACCTATAGCCCAAAGGTTCTTCTCCAGAATCCTTATCCTGGACCAGCTGTCTTTGGGAATTTACAGATTTGTGTAGATGGAAGATTGTTCCAGTACTGACATCTTTTTACAGCAGTAGATCAGTGCCTGGGGCACTCAGATATCAATTTTGCCACTTAGTCTCCAGGAGAACATGTGGCACCACATGTAGCTACACGGAAGCTGGCAGTAAGCTGGCATAATTGCCAGCAGAGCTGGATCACAAACTGTGACATGAAACTGCTGCTGGAAGGAGCTTTGTGAGAACATGATCCTGCAGCAAAGCCAATTACTTCACACCCTGTGCTGCTGTCTCTCATTCACGTGGAGTGGATGGCTGCTTTCAAGCAGGACAGAATCTGGTTGGTTCCACTCCCTCCTTGCTCCAACAGGGGCTCCAGCACACACCCTCTTCCAGTCACTGTGGATCACAAGAGAAGAGCAGCTGCTTGACAGCAGAAATTGCCTATCAAGTCCTAATAAAGCACCATGCTGGCTGCTTTGCCCTAAAAGTGCTGTGAGCATGTGATACAAAAATTCTCCTTTACCTACCCAGGATACCCAAACTCACAGCCTAATAGAGTTCATGCACCTCCTTCCCTGAGGAGAACCAGATCTCAGACACAACACTGCACTATCCACAATCATTCAGACAGCACAGAAAACACAAAAGTTACAGCTGTGAGATGCAGTTCTGGTCAGGTTCAGAAGGCCATTGCAAAAAGCTGAACCCTCTTAGATGTTACTCCAGAATCCCAGTAAGTCACACCAAGGCCTTGGTGCTTGCACTAGCCCAGTTTGCTGCTACAGTGTACATGCAGTATGTGATCTAGCTTTTGTTCCTTATTTGAATAAGCAATATGAGAGCCAAGATCCCAGCAACTGCCTTCAACACAGAAGTGCCACAGCATTTACCCACAGAGAGATCCTCTGGACATGCAGACTATCTGAAAACAGGCCCAGTCTCCTCTGCAACAAGCAGATAACATCACAGCTCCTTCGGAACTTGAAACAAAACAAACGCTCTCTTCTGTTTCCCTTCAGAGTTTTATTTAGCAAAATACAACTGTTTCAGCCCTGCCAAGTGCACTGCCTGGCCTGGTGGCCAGCTAGGGGAGGCATACACTGAAAGCAGGGCTGGCTCTGCCTTTTAGCTCAATTCTTTCTCTTGGCTGCAAAGAACAGCACAAGCAGCTGTCAAGAGAGCAAGCACAGGTGAAAAGGAGTCTTTGCTCCAGGCACCTTCCCTTCTGCCAAATCAGTGTACCCCACACACAGACTTGCTTCACATGGCTCAGAGTTTGGCTGATCTCAACCTGACCAGCATACAAGCTGATAGGGTATTCTGGTTCAACCTGCCCTTCAAAAGTATCCACAGGAGAGTTCAAAAAAAAAAAAAAAAAAAAAAGGAACAGAACAAAACAAAACAAAAACAGAAAAAGAACAGCTAATATTACAAACCCTGACTTTCACAAAATAAAAAAAAGGAAAGGACAATTGGCCTTTATTTCCACTATGAGGCAGATGAAGTTGAGAAAGCTTTGCCCCTTCTGGACTCCTTAACATAGCTTTCCGCCAGGCAAAGAATCTCTATAGAAGCCCTGGGGCCACTCTCACCTCTCCTGCCCTGCTTTTCCCTGAGCCAAGTGTCAACTTTGCTGAGTTGGGGCAACCAGAAGCAGTTATGGTGCCCTTCATGGGGCCGTGAAGTCAAGGACGTGCAAGGCTGATGCCAGGGCAGCATACAGATGGGTGGTACTGAAACGGAGGCAGTACACTGGGCTGCTGGTGGGTGAAGACAGGTGGAAGCTCTGCAAGAAAACAAGAGAGTCAGCTTTTCAAAGAAGAGGTCAGCCCACAGACCCCAACAGGTTTTTCAGGCCCAAAATGGTAAGATGCCCTAGCAAAGCAGGAATAAAGATCAGGCTCTACGTGGTGGACTCACTCTAAAGACAGCTCAGCAGCCTTGTCTTCTTTCAAAGAGACATGGCTACCTGGCTGCCAGAGAACAAGCCCGAAGCCCTGCTGCTGCCTGGCCTCCAGTCTGCCCTCACCTGCAGGCACTGAGTCTGCCGCTTATCCCAGAGGCGCACCACGCCGTAGTAGGAAGAGCCACTTGCAATCATATGGTTCCCATCAGTCCTTATGCAGTACAAGGCGCTGTCATGGGGCTCTTCCCACTCCTGGACACATTTTCTGCAATGACAACACAAAACAGAGAGCAGCTGAGCCTCTGCCACCCAGCACCTGGACTGGAACTGAGACTCCATTTGCCTGAAGGAGCTAAGCAAGCTGCAGACGAGAGCCCAGGCACTGCACAAGGAGAGCCCAGAGGATCCCTGCACAGGCCCCAGATGCCAGCAGGGAAGGCTCACCTGGTGCTGGTCCGTATGTCCCAGTAGCGGATGTAAGTGTCATACCCACATGAGAGGAGAAGGGAGGGAGTTTCGTAGAAGACGTCAAGGACTCCAGCTCCATGGTGGAAGTCAGTTCCTAAGCAGGTTAACAGCTGACCACTGCAAAGAAACATAAATGAAGGGTCATTCCGAGCAGAGAGCCCTTCCAGTCCAGCAGGCCAGAGCAGAGATGTCACAGAAGTCTCCTAGATCTCATTTCTGTGCAAGCCTGCACAGCTTTGCTCTTCTTCCTCCAGCTTCTGCTACTGGTTAGGCTACAAACTGCCAAGGATAGTGAGCAGCAGGAGTCACAGCTGGTCATACGAAATAAGCCAAGGTAGAGCTGACCCCTAGCAGCAGGGGATCATCTTCCTTGAGAGAAGTGACCAATACACTAAATGACGAAGCTCCATTTCCATGTGAAATAACACTCAACTCCAAATAATCTGCAGCAGCCACTCCCCTGGTTGACTCCATCCCAGATTCTGTCCTTCAGCATACTGTCTGTTAGGGTATCTCCTGATATCTTTGACACACAGCTCAGATCCACAGCCAAATCTGACTCTTGCCCCAGGTCACTGTGGTTGCTCTTCCTCACGTAGTTCCATTATGCTGCATGCTGCAAACACCTTATCTGGGGCTGAACATGACAGGCCAAGAGCAGCCATCCCAGGTATGCTCTGGAGATGATTTCCCAAAGGCTAGCCTCTCCCGTGCCCTTTGAAAAACTCCTTGCTTGCTGCGGAAAAGCAAAAACAAAATCTCCATGAAGTTCAAAGCAGCGTGTTCCCAGAAACACTCCACTCACCCCAGCAGCCAGCCACACCTGTCCATAGCATACTCTCAGGAACAGAGGGGACAATCTAATCTGTCCAGCTGCTGGAGATGGCCACCTATTGCAAACCCTCCTTTTCTTCCTCCGCCTCCTCCTCACACCCTTTACATCAAACATGCTGGACACAATAAACCTCGAAGCACCTGCTTTTCCAACCCTGCCACACGGCTGCCCTCTCCAACAGGCCCCTGGCTCTCAGGACAATGAAGCGGTCCTGAAAGCCGACAGCACGAACCCCGCCGTGGGGTCACTCCCAGCATTTCCCACCATTATTTTGTTACTTTCTGCTCCTTGATCCAGCATCACACAGTTCTGAGGCACATCGCCAAATGCCTTAATTCTGTCTGTAATCTGGGCTAAAGCCCTCGTCAAGGGATAAAGACCACACAAAAGGAGAAATAGAGTCCCAGGAGATGTTAAAACAAGTAAACACCTTTGTGTCAGGAGACAGAAATCGCTGATAAAGCAGATTAGCGCCTCGAGCTCTGGTGTCCCCAGATCAGAAGGCGAGCCCTGGCCGATCTTTGCAGCCAGCACGCTTCTATGATCACAGAGCTGGCGGCATGCTGGGGCCAGCCTGTTTCCCCACAGTCACTCTCCAAAGAGCAGATTATGTAGAATAACAATTTCTTTGTGGCTGTGTAATTCCCTCCGTGACCGTGGCTGTGGGCAGCTACATTGGCCCTTGATGCCAGGGCCCTAGCAACCATTTAGAGAGGCCAACCAGCCCTAGCAATGGCCCCCCCATGCAAACCTCTCGGACAAGCTTTAACATCAAGTGCATGAATTAATCCCCCCCAACACGAATCCAGGGGTGCTGGCTTATTGGACTTTGTATTTCTCTAGGCAAGGGATCGAGGGGATTCCAGGCATCAGGCCTTTGCAACCTTCTCACAATACGTTAACCCTTGGAGGGTTACTTGCAGACCAACCTAGCTGCAACTCTGCACCTGGATCTGTAGATCTGGAGGTCAAACATTCGCAGTCTGAGTTGAAGTAGATGCGTCCTCCAGCTTTGCCACAGGGTACGGCAAGTTTGGACATCTGAACTCTGGCACTGCCCTGCCCCTCCAAGTGCACTGATCCACTCCACTTGCCATTCTGCACAGTCAGCAGGACAGACAGACAGGCACAGTGCCATTTTCAAAGCCTCCACACAACTGCTCTCTCAAGTGTAAGCCTTGGTCTACCTGCAAGAAGCAGAAGACAGACTGTCCAACCTGAGAGTCCTCTGCTAGCTGCCAGAGGGAAAGCAGGGAGCAGCTCGGAGGAGATGAGCTGGTTCAGTGGCTGTACACAGAAAACAGCAGCACGGCCGCTGAACATGTGCTACCTGGCTGATGCTTGTTTGTGCTATTTACCCTCAATCATTTTCCCTGCTAATACACTTTTAATATGCAAAGTGCTCAGCCAAGAGAGGCACTGTGCTAAGGAAAGGTAGCAGGATGCTGAATAACATCCAGGGATCTTTTATGCTTGCTGGGGCACCTCTCCTTCCTCTCAAGTGCCTTAAATGGATCTCCTCTTATGCCTCCCCCTCTGGCAAGCTCCCATTACATCCAGAGTGAGCCTGGCCACACAAAAGTTTGTCTCCTTTAATGTCAGCCTGGTAATGTCTCCAAATGAAATGAAATAAAATAAAATAAAAAGTATCAAACACTAAGGAACCTTAGAGAGAAAACAGAGAGTCTGGATTCCTGCTTTCCTGTGCTGTGTACCACCCAGGTGCTTTGCTCCAGTGTTCACCATGCCTTCGCACCTCACCACAAGTAGTACCCAAGCACCTCAGCAATCAGAGTTCCTCCAATTCCCTTCCAGCCTAGACGACAGAAAAGAAAACAAACAAAATCCTCACCAGGATTAGCTTTCCTTGGTGGGCACAGATGCATGCAAGTCACTTTTCAGCAAGGAAACCTTGTTTTGCTTGTTTGTTAATCAGTTCAGTCCTCCTGCCCCAAGAACAGGTCAGCCAAGACAGCTTTCAGCTGGGAGGTCCAGCCCCTGCTTACAGCAGCAGCCCTTTAGCAGTTTGCAGAAGCAACACATTAGTTGCTACATTGAAAAACTTATAACCTGACACCAGCGAACAATCACATGGTCTTGCACACTGGGCACATAAGCCAGAAGAGCTATGTTTTGGCATGAGCACACTAAAATAAATAAAGACGCTGAATGTGATTAATATTTCCCCAATTTTTCAACAAATTAAGGTGACTCTGGGCCAGCAGTTCCAGGAACCAGGTCACCATGCTGCGCTAGCCCCATATCCTCCAAGTGCATCCATGCTGAGCCTCTGCTGGGAAGGAAGTGTTTTGCATCCACAGGTGTACCAGTCTCAGATCACAAGTCAGTGCCTACAAATTCTTCAGTCTTCATTATGCCAACTACTCCCTGCCTTCAAAATCCAGTCCCCAACAGCTTCCACATCCTAAGGGGCAAAACCCACAGCTGTTCCCTGAAATCGCAAAAATGATCAGGATGACCTATCAAAGTGCAATAAAAAAAGCAGCGGATACACCAGCACATCACAGATAGTTTTCTAACAACTTATTTAGGCAGAGGACATCTACACAAAGAGGCACAAAAAAGATCACAAAGTTGAAGTAATCTACAGCCTCCCAAGCAAAAATGATCTTTTATATGACTGTAACTGAGACCACGCTGACAGTTGGAGCTCTGAAGAAGTCTGCAGCTCCCTGCACTCTGTCCAATTGCATCAGGTCTTGGCCAGCTATCTCTGATGTACATAAAATACAATCCAAAAGCTGGGTTGAAACAATACGCGTTTTTCTCCTCACCCTAAATTTTTGTCAAACTTGATTCACTAGCATTGATATCACACAACATACAGCAAACAAGTTTAGTATTAAATGCATTCTAGGAAATTGCTGAATTCAGAACATCTGCTGAGAACAGATATGTCTGAATTTGAAGACATACTCATGCACTCTGGAAATCTCATCTGTGAGCTGCAACCATCCATCAGAGAGAAGCCATTGCACATAAGTAAGCCAAAACCAAGCACTGCTCTAAGTGCATATTTTAACATCAGAATCTACTTCCAGCAAGCTAGTTGGGAAGCATTTACCTAAATGAATAAATAAATGCTGAAAAGTGCACTGTTCTATTCAAAACAGTGGGATATTTGGATAGGGCATCAAACAGAAAGGAAACAAAACCCATTTAAAGACAATTTTCTGGACTGAAGCATTTGTACAGCCCCTGTCAACCAATTTGGAGAGAACACCAAAACTGAAGGGAAGGGCTAAGCTGTCGTTTCTTCCAGGTGCTTCTCAACTGTGGCTAGGATGCTCAAGGGATGCAGCAGGTTATGCTAAGAAGAGAAAGGTTTGGTTAAACAACATCTATAAACGTACATAGGGAGAAACAGCTATTTGGCAAAGCTATTTTTCACAGTGTTATCCTACCCAAGATTACTTCGGCACTAGGCCAAGGTTACTAATTCCTGCAGGGAGGTGGGGATAGGACTGGGGAATTCTGGAGGAGACCTCCATGTGAAATGGCTCCGAGATGCCATTATAAGTGATTTTAAGTGATTTTCAGGAGAAATGCCTCTCTCAGCTTCCCCAGTATAGCTGAAGGGCCTTGAGGCAGTAGGGGGGAATGACACCAACGATGGCTCGAGATTGTGTCGATGGGAGGGGGGGGGGGGGAAGAGACAGAAGAGGGAGTTTTGCCTTCTTTTCTTCTGCTTCCTCTGAATTGGCCCACACACGCTTTAAATGGTCCAATAAAAAGATACAATTTCTTTACCTTTCCAGCTCGGGGACCCTGTGAGTTTTTGTTGTTCGGGTTCCCGTAAGGTTAAGTTCAGAGGATAAACTGACACGCTGGGCTATGGGAAAAAGCCAGTTTCTTCAAATAAAGCCACAACGGTGCAAAAGAGACCCTGCTGGGGCTTTTATTTGGGAAAACAAACAGAAATGGCACCAAGCCCTTCTGCTTTACGGACCAATTTAACTATAAAACCAATGTTCTCCCTCTCGGGGGAGAGGAGGGTAGAGAGACATGACATGACAATAGTCCAAAACCTTGGGGGGAAAAAAAAAAAAAAGCCAGGACAAAAAAAGGTTGTCTGTCCCCTTTTCTTCCTTGTCCATGGCTCCTTTTCTCAGCACACGTGTGTTCTTGTAAAAACGATTAGATTGCAATTTGTATAACATGGTGACCCCCAAATTCAGACATTTAACCCCTTTTCTCTGCAAAGAATGTCAAGAATGTCTTCTCTGTCTTTCTTTCCAACGGGAGGAGCAGGGGGGAATTCTCTCAAACTGTGATTTCTTGAGGGAAGAGAAAAAGAGGAAGGCAAGGAAAAGAAGCGGGGAATTCTCAAAGCCTCTCGCCTTTCGCCCCACTTGTGTGGGAACAGGCGGCTGCATTGCTCCCTTTCTGGACTGAGCTCTGCAGGTCTCCTTTAGTGGGGAGACAAAAAAATGGAGAGTCCAAATCAAAACAAAGCCATCTGTTTAAATGAGCTACCACTAGCCAGTGGCAGAGGGTGTTCCTCATTCACTCCTTCCCATTCTTCTCTCTTGCCTCTGTTGATTCTCTCTCAACCCAGGGAAAAATAAAGATTGCTTTTGCTTTGGCTCAGAGGGATGAAACTGATTGATGCGTTTGGAGTGTCCAGCCCCCACCCACGCTCTCCAATTGTTCAGGGCCTTGTAAAGTTGTCATAAATACGCCTGAACAGGAGTGCAAAGGCCACAGCGTGCCCTGGACATGCAACATCCAGAGGGCAGAAGCTGGCCTCACGCTCAACCGCAGTGCGAGAGAATCACAACTGCAGTGGGAGAAAAGGATCTCCGATAAACACCTGTATGTTCTTCTTCTTACAAGGGTTTTACTTGTAGGTTATAATGCACAAGAGTTCTCTTAACAAAAGGAAGGCAGAGAATGTCCAAGCTTACATGATGAAAGGTTGAGAAAAACGATGTTAAAAAGAAACAAGAAAATCAACAAAGAACCACAAGGCCCAAAACAGTTTTGAGAATGCATGCGTACCACAGGAAATACATTGCACGAGCAGATAAGACAGAGGCTACTCATTATAAACCAAGAGACAGTGCTCAGTCCGCAACAAAGCTGCTAAGAGGAGCACTCATCCAGGAGAGAGCCACTTAAGAGGCATCCTAGAGCAGAAAGCCTCTTCCAGCACTGGCTCAAGTAGTTGGCTGTTGGAGGCATTCTGTCTCCAACAAGGTCTGAGATCTCTGAGCAAGGGATACAAATCCTACAGTTCAGAGCCACAGAACTGGGGTAGGAATTTCACTGCAACCTTGTCAAAGGATTAATTCATGCCTGAAGGCAAGGGAACAGTTTGCTTCCAGTCTTGTGTCTCAAGTCACAAGTGGGAGCAGCTCCGAGAAGAGGGACCTGCTCTTCCTTTGCCTAAATCTACAACTGAGCTCCCCATTCCGCTGGCCTTACTACAGAGGGATTGGTTCTGAGCACCAAATTAGAAACACGAAGACAGTCATTGTGCCAAACTGATTTAATATGAACAGATTATGAATGGGTGTGCCTGAAGACTAGGATATCCCTATGATATACCTCAGACTGTCACCTCACAAACCGTTCTCCCTTGAATTTCAGGAGGAAGGCACACCACTTCTGTTCCCAATAGACTGAAGTAAATATAAATGGGGTTTCTCAAAACTGATGCTTCAAAAAGAAGAAGCAAAGCCGTTTGTGGAGGGGAAGGGAAAAGAGCACAGCAAAAAATAAGCAGGATTGCCTCAGGAAAAGAGAATAAGCAGCTGAGGAAGGACAGTTACCTGTGGATCATCCTACTGCTGAGAGGAGGTAGTAGAAGATTCACATTTGCTTTCACTTATCTGAGACAAACACAGCTCAGAAAGTAGTTTAGCTCACTGTTGGACAAGTTTTGAATCCCTTATTATGATTTAAAGACTTTTTTCAGCCAAGACAGAGATGCTGAGAAAGAAATTTAAGCCTAAAAGGAGTGTAGTGCCTTTTTCACAACAAAGCCCAGAAAGAATGCTTTCAGTAAGAAAGATTACTCGTGTGACAAATCCATAGAAAAGCAGGGCAGGAGAAGTATGGTATTGTCATTCTTCTGTCCTCCAAATCCTGGGAATCTATTTTAAGTACCTATTTCCTACCACTCATCTTTCCTGGTCCCACTGAGGTATCCATCCTCTACTCTGTGCCTAAACAAATCCAGTTTTAATGCCTGGATGAAGGAGGCGGTTACTTTCTTTGTGATTTAGGATCTTCAGTTCTGAGTCTGTTTGCTCCCCTTCACCCAAACACGCCTCTGCTGTTAAACTGGAATCATACAATATCCTGAGTTGGAAATGACCCACAAGGATCATTGAGTCCAATTCCTGGCTTCACACAGGACCACTCAAAATCCAAGCCCTATGTCTGAGGACATTGTCCAAATGCTTCTTGAACACCAGCAGCTCACTGCTGTGACCACTGCCCTCAGGAGCCTGTTCCATGCCTAGCACCCTCCGGTGCAGAACATTATCCTAACTCCCAACCTGACCCTCCCCTGATTCAGCTCCATGCCACTCCCAAAGAGTGGGTGTCACTAGAGAGCAGAGATCAGCATTGCCCCTCTGCTGTCCTGTGAGGAGCTGAAGAGGGTCTTAAACTTGATTAAACATTGAAGTTAAAAGCTCTGAAGAGAACACTCTTTTACAGAATCACTTTAGACCACAGCACTTGCACACTTTAGACCAAGCTTCTATAAAAAAAAATCTTCTGATAAAATATTTAGCACATCTTATAACCACGAGTTACTCCTGCAGATCTTCATTTCATTTACTTACTTCCACGCATAGAAAATCTGAGTATGACAAGACACAAAGACAAGAAGGACTGGATTTAAACAGGAAAGCACCAAAACCAATCAGATTCTATTAGCCCCCAAACAGCTTACAAACCTCACGCAGCAGTCAGGAAAAGAATTCAGCACTTAAACCTACCAAGTACACAATGGAGCAAGAACCAAAGTCTGCTTTGGGTCCACGCTTGCATGGCCTAACACTTGTGGTGCACAGTGCACGACCAGTGCTACATAGCACTCAACCATCACATTACACTTGCTGCTTAAGAACAGCTCAGGGAGCAGACGTTTTAAAGCTCTCCCCCATTGTTGACAACTGCGCTCAGGTTCCTTCACTCAATTGCTTTAAAGAGCCACCAAAGTGGATGCAGATCAACATACAGTGAGATTTGAGAGACAGCAACTAATTCTTGCCCACCCTACTTCACAGACAGATGCAACCTAGCAAGGGTCCCACGGAAACACATACCAGAGATCAAGCAACAGCAAGCTCACACAAACTTCAGCCAGCTGCTTACGCTGGTAATGCTGCCTTTTGCAGGGAAAGACCACAGTGCAATAGCACGAGAAGCAAATACGGATTACCGACCTGCTCAGCAGACCACCCCTCTGCTGAGGGCACCAGCCACACACCTGAATCTCCCTTCTCCTCCACTCCTAAGCCACTTTCAGGAATCCTCTACCTCCCACCACCCCAAAACATGCAGACATCAAAGGCACCTGCCTCGAACACCTGAAGATCAGGGGAGCCTGACGGTCAAGAAATGAAACTCTGAATCTTCCCTTTCCATGCACTCTCTGTCTTTTTCCCCCCATCTCTTTGAAAAAGGTGGCAGAGATAAATGGAGAACAAAGAAACAAGAAAAAGCCACAGCTTTGGCCCACACCCTGCCTATTACTTAAGGGGGAAGGAACTCTTCCGAAAGAGGAGGAAAAAAATGTGCTCAGACACAATGGCTCAAAAGGCCAGGCAGCAAACCGGGCCACTTTGTACTGCTAACAAGGGAAACCTAATTACAGGAAGAGGGCAAAGAGGGACAGATAAAAGGGATACAAAATTTCAACATCTGTTGCCATAAAGGGACAAGAAGTGGGGAAATGCAAAGTGTCAGTTTGGTGTCAGTGACGGCGTAAAGCCACTTTCAAAGGCCTCAGGAGAGGGAGAAAAACTGAACGAGAAATTAGAGGGCTCTTAAAAAAAAGAGGGGGAAGAAAGAACCCCCCCCAAAAAACAAGAAACCACTCTACCAAAAATACTTTCAAAACAGTGGAGAAGATGGACAAAGAGTGGATACTTAAAAGGTAGAGGATCTGGGGTGGTTTGCAGGGCACAGTTAACTTTGGGTTTACACAAAGGATCTCCTGCCCTGAGCCTGTCAAATCGTGTCACGGGAGAGGACAAGGTAGGATTTGTGCATTCCGAGTGTTTACAGCATAAGTGCTGCCATACTGCATCACTGGTCCATTTCAGACATCATTAGCATAACAGCTCCAAGAGCTGCTGCAAAGTGACATCTAGAGTACCCTGCCTTGTGAAAGAGCATCTCTGAGGAAGGGACATTTGTCTCCCTGCACGTAAAGACACACAGACAACCATGACAGACTGGGGAGCAACAGCACGCTGCAGGCAAGGGACAAATGCTGACTTCGGGCTGCTTCCAGCAGTGTCACCCTTATCTCCCAACTAGGTTAGACTCCCAGAGGAGATCAGAGGTGAGAAGAGAAAGAGGAACAGAATCTGAAGACAGTTTCTTTCTCTCTTGCTTGCCATTAATGGTCTCTTTCGCTAAGCCACACACTAGCACTAGCAAATGAGACAGGAAGGTCTGAGAAGAGAAAGGAAGGTGCACTGCCAGAGGGAGTATAGGTACATGACCAGCAAGAGAGGCAGCTGCCACCATATCCATCACTGGTGCAGAAAGACAAGGTTACTTGCAAAAGGCCCAGAAGTCAGCAAGACCTGATACTTGCAAGGACACAGGCTGGCATCCAGAGGCCTATATCACTAATAGTCCCCCTTTCCTGTATAGATCTCTAATCATCTAAGTTATTCCCAGCCCCCTCAACGAACACACCTTGATCCTGACTAGCAATAAGTGTACAGCAGTTTCCCCACATCTAAAAGCGATCAGGTGGCATCTGCAGGATGTCCTCCAGAGGTGTAGCTAGTCAGCTTCAAAAGCAAAAGAAAAAAAATCCTCCTTCATTACAGGAGAAAGGGCCAGGTGTAGCAGCAGCTGGAATTTCAGCCATCAGAGACAGTGTCTTGGCATTACGCGGTCATTCCCCTGCTTTAGTCTCCTTTGACAATTGCTTGTTGCTGCCTGTTCTGGCTTTGATCCAACGCCATCATAAGCAGAGTTAGAAATGAAAGACAGTTGTGGGGGTGGGATGCAGCAAGAGGCATTTCCTTTCCCTACGAAAAATTTCTTTGCCTCTAAACCCAACCAACCTTTCTCAAAGCCCAGAACATGTCTCCAGGTGAAGATATTAACCCTTTTCTCTCGGAGGGGCCCCAGGGTCGGGGAACAGAGAAGGTCATAAATACGAAAATACACCATGACCAACAGCTACAAGCACTAGCCAAGGACTTATCTGGCCTGGAACTAAGAAGATCAGTACACAAAAGGTTATTTAAGCTTTAAATCCTTTTGTAGCATGTTCCATCTCTCAGCTGTTGGAGAAAAAGACCACCTACCCAAGGGAAGAGAATACCACAGACATTGCTGCAGCATTACCTATACACAACCCCATGCACCAGCTAAATAAACTAACTGATGTCTTGAACAGCACCAGATGCCAACATGGTGCTAAGGATCCTGTAGTTTTAAAGAGCGTATTGTAAGCATCACTCTCCTCTGTACCATTTTTTGACAAAGAAGCTGCCTGAATTCTGCTCTTAGCAATGCAGGTCAGACTCTGTCTCTTCACGACCATAAAGAAAGGGTAAGCACCTAACTAGGAGGCAGAGTCTGGCTTCATCTGCATTACATTACCAGGACACACTGGGCACAGGAAGAGTCCTGGGTAGCTCAAGGATTTTGAGTTTCTACACCATACTCTCAGTCAGGAAGTGTTCAGCAGGAAGACAACATGCACAAGCCCCAGGGGAAGAAATCAGCACTTCCATCCAATATTGTTGCTGGCAACCACTGGAAGCTCTGAAAAACAGCATAAAGCTTTGCTGGGAAGAGTTTATGGAGAAGTCAAGATCTTCAAGGACAACTCCACATTCCTTCACCATGAATGATCACATCAAGCTTCACATGCCAGTTTCCCAGCAGTACTCCTCACCCAGCCTCCTGCCCTGCACGTGCTGATGAGACTTCCAGCTCACGCACAGGTCCCCAGGGAGGAAAAGCCCCAGTGGCATGGTGCATTCCAGCTGTGACAGGCGAAGAGGGAAGAATAAGTTTGACACTCCAGCCATTGCAACAGAGGCCCAGTGGCCTAGATTGCCTTGGCTTTTTTATTTGCCTGTCACTCAGGCTTTCACATTATTGAAAGATCAAACTCTGTTGTGCCTGTTCATTACCTTAATCCTATTTTCTACACAGCTTTATTATCTCTTCAGGCTTCCTTGGGAAAGCCTGTCAAAGAGGCTGGGGCAGGGGGAGAGGGTTGCCAACCTCCTCACTCCTGTCAGATGCATCTGTTGAAGAATCATCAGCAGATTTGATGGGCAGGAGTATCACAGCACAGCCTGTATCCTAGCCCTAATCAGGGTACATCATGGGCACCATTGGATTAGGTCACCAAGAAGCATTTCCCACAGCTAAAACACTAGGGCTGTCTTTCTCACTCTAGCTCAACCTTTGCACGATGCATCTTCTGCCAACTCTTTACTTTTATTACTTCAGGTAAAAGGAAACTTTTATATTTATATTTGATGTAGATGACTCAGACAGTCTAAATTATCTAACTAGAGGTTAGCAGACAACTGTCCTCGGACCAGCTGGTAAATCCACACCAATCTCCTTCGACCCTCCTTTTCCCAAATGCATCCCTGCTGACACCCCTTGGGCCCCTTCTGTCACTGCTCCCCTCCCAGACCTCACCAGTTTTCCTCAATCCTGACAGCACTGCCTTGATAATCTGTGCTGTGCCACTCCTACACAGAGCATACCAGTTCTGGAAAGCTGAGCTGCCGTTCAATAATCCTGCCAAATATTTGCTATCTGTCCATCATTACACAAAGACCCTCAGGCTAAGAGTTTCAAATTTGTCAGCAGTTGAGTCTCACGTCAGGATTTGAGCTGAACATTTCCCCCATCATTAAGGTCAGCACCTTTACCAGACAGGAACTACTCAGTGGCCCCATAGCAGAGGCCACAGCAATTAACCTCCAATGCTTATTAAGACAGAGAGAAGACAACATGCCTAAGTCACTTCAGTAGATAACCTGTCGCCACCCCTCACCTCCCTGAGCTTCCAGAAACACCAGCCAGGAAAAGATGGCTGTACGTTTGGCTTCTCAGCACCATGGACAAGTTTGCAAACGGAAGGACACAGGTCACTTCTCTCCCCTCTGGCTTTAGACTGATGCATCAACTGAGACAGATGCAAAGGAAGGTATAGTGGGAATATTCTGACTGCCTA
This sequence comes from Cyrtonyx montezumae, assembly GCF_038088225.1. Lineage (NCBI taxonomy): Eukaryota > Metazoa > Chordata > Aves > Galliformes > Odontophoridae > Cyrtonyx > Cyrtonyx montezumae. Next base: position 19,429,686 of record NW_027072045.1, on the reverse strand, counting down.
CAGATTGTGAAAAGAATCCAGATACAGCAACAGCAGTTTCATTAGATATCAAGGATCACTGTGCCATAAATTGTAAAGAAAAGTGGAGCTGGTCCGTACTGAATCAGAATCATTCCACCATGCAGCTTTCTACACCAGCTTGGCTTCCCCTGCCCTCACATCCCATAGTTCTTAGAATAGTAGAACCCTTAGAGTTGGAAGGGATCTTTAAGGTTCATCTAGTCCAACTCCCCTGCAATGAACAGGGACGTTCCCAGCTTGATCAGGTTGCTCAGACCTTTGTCCAGCCTGGCCTTGAATGTCACATTTAAACATCTCTTCCCCACACAAACCAAAGGAATGATCCTATGCTATCTCCAGCCTTCCGTTTTCCATTGATATTCACTCTCCCTTGCCAAGTCCTTCCCCATTACCTGGATGCTCACTCACCTCTCTAAGTCCCAGATTCTCAGAGGTGACGTGTGTCCACAGCAGGCCGTTCCTGTCACAAATGAGCTGTTTAAAGAAAAGCAAACAAAAACAATTACCAATCCTTATGTTACAAAGAAAGGGTGTGAGCAAGACAGAGAAAATAGCCTACAAGGCACACTTTGAATTCTTGCTTGAGACTACTCCAGCGTGCTCCAGTGCATTTCACAAGGGCAGGTTGCAGCAGAGAGAGAGGTGCTCTGAAGCTCTATCAGTGTAGCTGGGCTGAGCTTAGCTTCCCAGACGCAGCAGGTCACAACTGCAGAGAACTGGCAGGACATAAAGATGTATGTGCATGTGTGAATGGAAAGCCTAAACCAGGAGCAGCTGTAAATTGCAATGACATTTTCAAAACAGCACATACGCGGGACATTTCATAGTCATGACTGTAAGTTGCAGGAAGACCCCATGGAAAATTCCCCATTACTTTTCAATTCACGTCTTGTGCCTGTGTACTGGCAGCTTCCCAGCACAATCGTGAATTGGCCACAGCACCACAGAGCTAACAAACCACAGAACAGAGGTCTCCAGTCCAGCACATGCTCGAAGTGAGGCCAATTTCAAAGCTGGATCAGGATACCCTCTCTAGGACTCAACACTCTCTCCTGCAGGCAGCAATATTTGGCTTAGTTCGCACTTTCCAGCACGGTCCATCACAAAGTCCACTTGGATGACGCCACGTCCCTGCTGCATATGCTGAGTCCAGAGGCTGCCCAACAGCCACTGGCTTCAAACTAATTGATAAGAGAGGATCAAATCTCCAAACTTAAGCAGCAGAAACATGGGTGCTACAGCTCTCCACATCACACTGGCTGCTTTGTGCCAGCTTCCAATACTCAGTGTAAAGAAGAGCAACAGGCTCATACAAAGATTCCTAAGTAAGCTATAAATGACCTCTCACAAAACCACATTTATTACAGCTATTGAGAATGAAATGTCAAAACTATGTTTAAGTCACTGCAAGAAGGACAGCACAAATGCAGGAAGTAAGGCCTGCTTTCAAAAAAAGCCAGCTTGATGCTTTGCCTAAACATCTTTTACAGCATGACATAGGGGATGAGAGCTCAAAGAAGAAAGCAAAATAAGGAAAAATATGTCATGTCTACAAAAATAGCTTTTAAACATTTTGTTGATTCTTCCTTCAGAAATTAAAAGGTGTCTCCAAGCCTCTAATGGGGCAGCAATGGATTCTTATACAGATCATGACTTCCATGAGAATTATTCCTACTGGCATTACGTGGCATCCAGCAGCAAAGCAGCAAACATTCACTCAGCTTGACCAAAGCCAGAGTACAGCCATGTGAAAGAAGGCCAAGAACTCTGTACTCTCTCTACTCCCAGCTCCATGTTTTAGCTGAGCAATTGCTTTCTCCAAGTCATAGAATCGTTAGGATTGGAAAAGACTCCTAGATCATCTAGTCAACCCACCACCACCATGTCCATTAAACCATGTCCCTCAGTGCCCTATCTTCTCCTTTCTTGAACATCTCAGGGATGGTGACTCCACCACCTCCCTGGGCAGCCTGTGCCAACGTGAAGCAACTTAGAATAAATCTTTCCTAATATCCAACCTGAAATCATAAGGCTGAAGCAGCGCTGCCAAGTATGCTGAGCAGAAGGAGCAGACCAAACATTCTCAAAGAGAAAGGGACTAAAAGCTAAAGCTGTGTTTTTCTGCTATCTATAGCCCCCCTCCCTAAACTCATATACCTGGAGGTGCCCACACAAGTACCTTTAGAGATAGACACAGCGTGCAGCACCAGAGCTCTGTCAACCTCCAACCAGGCTGTCTTACATGCAAAATCCCAGGTGTGCTGGCAGTGTACACGCGCGTGGCCTGATACACCTGTAGCACTAGACTCTGCAAAGTTGCTGCAAAACACACATTAATCTTCTCCATGGAATTCCCTAACCAAAGTCACAGAGTCCAAGGAAAAGCCTCTTTTAAAAGCTAATTCCTGCTGCTTGGCAGTAGAATGAGGACCAATGAAGAAGTGTCCTGCAGCATTCTGCATTTGCAAACTGTTTCTGTTCAATACCTCCTTCCCTCAACCAAGCATGGGATATTCCCCTCTTGCAAATGTCTCCTGTCTCAGAGGAAACGAGCCAAAAAGAGTCACTCTGACACCTCATGAGCCAAACCCCGTGTCTGGAAAGCAGCACTTAGGTCAGGGAGTCCCTCATCTACAAAGCTAGGTGTTGGGTTCTGTCCCTCCCTTCCCAAGCATAATCCATTAATAACTACTAAAGCCAATTACTGTGGTTAGAAACATAATAGCAGTCAGGGAGTCAGTCAAGCAAGCAATTGGGTGCTTAAGATTTTTCTTTTGGGGGACAAACTGACTTTGTCCCAGCAGAGAACGCCCTCACGTGGGAGACAGACCCCTTTGTGCAGAAGGTATGCAACAAGGCTTTGATGGTTGACACAGGTCTAAATTAGCATGGAGGCACACCAACAGTGAGAAAAAGGTGGGAGGAACGGCAAGGTCTAATCCCTGCTCATGCTGTCAGTCCTGGACTTCAATTTTCCCTCCTCAGTCCTTACCTCCATTCTTCATACCCCTCCCCCCACAAAAAATAGTATTAGATGAAGAGATTTTTCTTCAGCATCACATACAGGCCTCAGGGCCACAAACAAGTCTCTTCTGGGTAAAGCTGCCTCCATTTAGTCAACAAGAATTTTGTCTCATACTTCAGCAGGATCAGGTTTGCAGGCCTTATCTTTAACAGGCTGGAGCCCTTTAGCAAGCAAAGATAAAGACTTCTCCCAGAAGAGCTGGGCATCTTCACTGCCAGGATTAGAGAGCAGCATTCATAAGACTTGCACAAAAAAGCAGTGCAAATGGGAAACTGACAAAGCCTGGGAGCAAATGGAACTGGAAAGCTGGATCCCCAGGTATGATACGGGGCCCCTCACCTTGAGTCTGGTCTGCAGACAAGTTTCAGACCTCTCAAACCAGGAGCTTTGTAGAGGTGACAGCTTCACTCCAAGCAGGATTTGGTTAAGTCTGAAACAATATGCAAATTGGAGCTATGGATATAAAATTTGGATTCGAAGCTTCTGAAAACAGAGCTGAAACTTACCACCAGCCATGCTTCCTTCAGTCTACCTTTAGCAAGGCTTTTTGTCTTAGGAAGTACACGGCACGCAACAAAAACCTGTGAACTAGGGATGTCCAACCTCTTGACAACTGTTCTGGCCAGCTGCCCAAGACAAACAACTCAAAGTGAGTTGCTGAAAAACTGGTATACAAGCAGGATGGCTGAAGACTTACTAGTGTACTAAGTGTCATTTATTTTGCCTTCCAGTGCTTTTGAGAGTCAGAGATTGAAGAGAAACTAGACTGGGAAGAAGAAAACAGAAGACAACCTATATGTCACTGCATGGATGACCAGTGTCTCAAGTATATTGCTGGTATATGCAGACACTGACCAGATGCATCTACTTAGTACATAAAAACTGCTGTGTTCAAATTTCAGGTGGGCTGGGAGATGCAAAGACTCCTTTCCCAGTATGCTTTCCTCTGTTTTGTGACAGTTGTTGTGTGCCATGACTACAGCCTCTCTAGGCTCCTCTAATGGGAAAATACACAACATGGCAGGACTTCAGTCTCTTCTCCCAGAAGGTTCAGGTTGGATATTAGGAAAAATTTCTTCTCCAGAAGAGTGGCCAAGCACTGGCACAGATTGCCCAGGGAGGTGGTAGAGTCACTGTCCCTGGAGATATTCGAGAAACGTGTAGATGTGGCACGTAGGAACATGGTTTAGTGGGCACGGTGGTTGACAGTTGGACTTGATGATCTTAGGGATCATTTCCAACTTTAATGACTCTACAATTCTATGACTTCTACAGTGGGATGCACTGTTTTCACAGGGATTCCTCAGGAGCTAAAACCAGGAAAGTCAACATGGTAGTGCAGCTGTGATGATCCCATGCCTGCTCCTAAAATACTAGCTCCATCCCACTTGCAGCATCCCTCTTTACCCCGTGCCGGATAAATGCATTGCCAGATTTGGTTGAACCAGTTGGAAAGAGGTACATCAGTCTTCTTTTAAAAATGCTTTCTGTCATAAAGCTTGGAAATAATCTCAGATCCCACTGAACCCAACCTTCAGAGTAAGCTAAGGATCCTGCAGTGCAAAGCCACTGAAGGAACTTGGGTGAAAGAGGTCTTTTCCATCCTCTTCTCGACTTTCAGTGTGCCCAAGGCTTGCACCCTTTTCCCTGTACTGTAAACAGATTGTTTCCCAAGTCCTCTTCTGCTGTTTGGAGATTTTGAACCCAGAATCTGCTTGACACGTGCAAGAGCCTGTTCCTTTCTCCTTGTATGCTCCCCCACCCTCTGGAATTGGACGTCGTTGTTCCATTTTGGGGACTATTATATACAGAGACTCATTGGACCGAGAAACAAAGAAGTTATTACTTGACAGAGCCCTGCAGCTGGGAATGTAGAAGGCGGGGGGAGAGGTGGGGGAGCACCAAGGGAGATGGAATGGGGGGACTGGCAGTAGTGCTAGGAAAGTGACCGACAGAAAGGGCTGCTCAGAGATGGGAAACATCACTTTGAAAAAGTCTCAAGTTGGATGAGAAAAGGAGGAGAAGAGAAAGGAAATCCAAAAATGGAGAGTGGAACAGAGGAGAGAAAGCAGTTGGTGCTGCTGGTGCCGCAGGTTAAACACACGGGTCTGTGGGTTTGTGTAGCCTTTGATTCAGCACTGACACGCTTTGGCAAGGGAGGCCACCAGAGCTGTCAAATCCTTCACCAACGTGCCCATCAATTGTATTCAGCTCTCCCCGACCCGCACTGGCATTTTAATTACTGTTGGGTAAACTAATTTGTACAAATGAAGGCAACTCTGCCTAATAGAATATGCAAGCTCTCTGACCTCTGACAGGCGATGACACAAGATACAAAGGAGGCAGAGGAAGGCTTTTTATCAGAGCCTTATTACTCTCTATTACTCCAATTAGTTAAGCTCCAGTGCTCCTAATTGGGGGAAAAAATTGCAATTAAATCAATTTTTGATGGGCTGAAAGTGGGTTACCGAACCGCCCTGCCTGTGAAACACTGATATTATAGCAGCAAAGGTCAAAGTCTTTGTCGGCACCTGTGGGGCCCCCACCTCCCCTCTCTAAGCCCCTCTGTGCCCCCCCAGCACACGCACGCAGCTCGCTAAGGCGAATCATTAGAACATGTCATGTCTTATCGCGGTCGCCACCATCCCGCTAACCTCATCAGTTGACATCATTACGGAAGGTAACTCCTCCAGCATGAATACAGTGCTAAGGTCACACAAACTTGATGGAGCCCCCGCTGAAGAGCCCAGGAGGTTGTGGAGCAGATGCAACAGTAACAGCATTCTCAAGGGGAGAGAAGGGGGTAGAAAACCGTGCAGTGAATTTCGGCACCTCCAGCGCCAGGCTTCTCTGACAGAACAAATGAATACAAAAGAGACAGAGAGTACACGGTGGCAGGTGCTCTTTCCCTAGAAGCACTTCCTTGCATAAGAAAAAAGAAAAGTGCAGTATCAGTTTTTATGGGCAAATGTACAAAAAGCCCCATTCAGCTTTAACTCAGGCAATGCTAGACGTACCTAAGATTGGGTGTGCACACAGTCCTGGTGTTGCCCCTTCACACTCAATGGTATATACTGCCCCACACAAACTTCATTAGCTAACTTCTCCATCTTGCAGGGTAACCAGCAAACTGAACCCAGTAAGAAGTAAAATCAGACAGCTGGATTACATCACAGAATTGTAGGGGCTGGAAGGGACCTCTAGAGATCACCTAGTCCAATCCCCCTGCCAAAGCAGCTCCCTAGACCATGTTGCACAGGTAGACGCCCAGGCAGGTCTTGAACATCTCCAGAGATGGAGACTCCACCACCTCTGGGGGAAACCTGTGCCAGTGATATGCTGACAGCTCAGTAACAGTAAACTGAAAAAAAAAAAAAAGGTCAGGAAAGTAAGTTGCACCGAAAGTCTGGTCACTGTTAATAGGTCGAAGTCATGACTTTGCACAACAGCAAGAGTGGGGAGTTTAAGTCTATTTAGAAGATGGGGCTAAAAAGGCTGAAGAAGCTGATGACACAACTGCACAAAACCTGAAGTATCATATGCAGGTTCCATTCAGTTTCCCTGCAATATCCCTCAGGCTTTTGGCTCTAGACTAATTCTTTCCATACTCCTCAGTCCTCACGAGACTTGCTGTCCTTCCTGTCCCAAATACCACACTCCTTCTGCATCCTGCCATGCAGTGCTCCAGCTCCAGACCTTCAGTGAAAGGAAAAGAACATAAGATGCATCACAACAACTTAAACATTTCCTATCTGCATTGCTGGCTGCTTTTCTAGGCTCAAGGGCATCCACCCTTTATCTTGTCAAAGTCTAGGAGTCTGCTTGTGGTAATCTGCTCAGGTCCCTGTACTGCTCATCCAAACTTAACATAAAAAAGAACTTCTGGGGTGCTCTAGAACAGGGCTTACATTTGGGCCCAAGTGCTCACATACGCCTAAAATATTCCCATATTTCAACCCAATAACAGGACTGAGTTCACCTGAGCAACAGAGACCCGTGGCTGCATAAGCCTCACCTTTGTTCAGCACTGAATAATGTTGCCAAAGAGAACCTGCAGCTGGGGGCAAATGACCAGACTCGTTCCACAAACAGACCAGAAAGCACTGGCATGTTTGCTGTTGCTTCCTTCAGCCTCGTGTGCATGCCATAGTGTGTCCCAAGGCATCAGCCAGCTCGGGGTTGAACTGTGTTCCAGATATGCATCATAAATAGCACACAGAGAAGCTACAGAAGAGCTCTGCCTAGTCCTCATGGACACCCCACCAGGGTCTCAGCACAGAAAGAAAAGAAAATGTGTAAATATGACTATATGAACACCTCAATGTTTAAAAATACTGCTGCCGCTGCTCCAATAGGAATTGCTGTGTTCTGGCAAGAAGACCAGTGACACAGGCACCAGCAGACAGGCCAATAACTCATTCACATGCTGCCTTGAGCCTCAAGTGGACAACTAGAAAGTGGTCCCCAGAAAGAAGACATTTATTTTGTACTGAAGGGCACTGTAAAGAAGCTGGGTTGAAACAGAGAAAGCTCACATTTGAGGCAGAACTCCAGCACATTTGAGAGAAGAAATGCTCACGTCATTATCTCCCACATCATTTACTGTACGTCTCAGGGCAGAGAGAAGGGCAGCTCCAGCCCTCTCTCTTGGCTTCTACCTTCCTGTCTTCCTCTAGACTTCAGAGACACACAGGCTGGAGGATATAATAAGCCTTTATCTCCAAAGATCCAATTCCCAGCATGGCAGAGGAATTCCCCTTTACTCCAGCAAGTAGATTATTAACTGGCACCCAACCTGGACATTTCCACCTTGCAGTCATTGCTCTTCAATCTTTATACCTTTGCAGGTGTTAAATACTTGCTGGCATGGCATGTCCAACATTCTTCCATTACCCTTCCTACTTCTCCAGACTCAGGGTTTACCAAGCATGGAGTGGCTGGTCTGCACACAGTTCACTGTATAAGAACATCCTGCATTCCCAGACCCAATTTAATCTCACATTATTTCACTGGTATCACAGAAAAGAAAGAAACAAACAAACAAAAGAGACCCCTTAACCAAAGAAGAATTACAGTAGACTTATTTCAGCTATCAGTAATCAGAACAAAACTTCACAGCGCGTTTTTAGTTCTCAGAAGTCAAAACATTATAGAAAGGCAAAGAAAGGTGCTACACTTTGGGGAGTTTGTGGTGAAATAACCACAGCTAGCATCTGGAGAGCTCTAGTAATGCTGTGTGCTTCCCCAGCATCACTAAGTCATTTGCAGCAACCTCCTCCTCCCACACTTTACTCTTGCCCTCCCTGAAGCATCCAGTCAGACCTTGCATAATACAGAATACTCCCACTAGGTATCCACCCCATAGCAGGCCCTACTCCCAGACTACAGCGGATGCCATCAGCAACACAGCACAAGGGAAGTGCAATGCAACTTCATAAGGTCTCCATCTTCACTCAGTACACTGGCTTTTTTGACCCAATTGAACGTGGTCTCTGTTTGAGATGCATGCAGAGGTCTTAGACACTGGACACTTAGACCTGCTCCTGGGATAAGGGCAGGGTACCTACAGACCATCTCAGGGAGATCTCAGCTATCACCCACCTGCACTTCCACTGCCAGCCTTCGTGTTCTATACCAATCCCCTCCCTATGGCTCAACACCTTTAACCTTTCACCCTAGCACCCACAGGGAAGACACCTGACCCTCACCCACTTCACCCAGAATCTCCCTCAAGCTTAGTCCTCTGGGCCCACACACAGCCTTACAAGATGCTCTGAACTCTGGCCCTGGCTTTCTCAAAGCCTGCCCAGGTGTAAAGCTCCAGTGATTCCTTTTTCTTTGCCATTTTCCCTTCCTCCTCCCTTTCCCTCTAACCCCACCAACACTTTTGGGCCACACAGTGAGCCAGGAGGTTGGAACACACGAGGACCACTGCAGCAGTCGTGCTGTTTCTGCTCCCCCCTCATCCCAAGACAATTTCTAAGAGCTACTTCTTATCCCCCCTCCCCCCTGTGAAATGATTTCAGTTAATTGCCTGGTGGGAATCACTTATAGGTGCAGGAGACTCTTCCCCCCCTCAACACACACCCCAGCCCCTAATTGGCTTATTGAAGTTTTAACGGGGCTTTCACCTGGAGAAGCTGGTAATTATTCCCTTCATTCCCCTCTTGCTTGTACCTGTAGCTTCACACTTGGGGCCTGCCTGGCTCCACGGGGGGGGGGCTTTGTTCCCTCTTAACTACAGGCCCCACACAAATGGGCCCAGCAGCAGGAGAACACAGCAAAGTGGTAATTTCAGCCCGGCGTAATTAGCCAAGGTTCTTTCAGCCCAAACTGCTGAATGGGGAGGGGGCTGCCAGGGAGGGTGTGCCATGTGGGAATGGTGGGACAGGGGCTGCTCTCAACAGGCAGACAAAGGCCTCTTGGGGGCTGTGGGCTGGGGTGAGGAGGAGGGGTTGCAGCCTGGTGGCACAGTGGAACATGCACCGAGGAGGTCAGCTCACAACGCGCATCTCACCCGCAGTCTGTAGAATGGAGCAGTGCAGGATGCCAAGAAGGGGGAAAAAGGGAAAGAGATCCAGTGATACACATCTGAAGAGATGCGATGCATGACAGATTCTTGAAGGCTTGGCAAAAGGTCCACTACCAGAGAAGGGTTTCTGGTCTAGTACCTTTGCACTGAGATCAGGAAAGGCGACAGGCCTAGGAAAAGAAAACTGGATATCACAGGTTCCAGACAGGACAGGAATAACTGTGCTGAGGACAGATCCTCCAGCACGTACCCCCAAAGTCAGGCAACAAGGAGAACCAGGAGGACAGCAGCATAGGCCCCAGGTTCCCTCTTTGCTAAGCCATTTCCCATTAGCAAAATTGCACTTTGTAGTGGCACCTCCATTGTGCTAGCTACCTTTCTGTTACAAGCCTTTTGTTCTGCCAGACCTACAAGGAAACACTGCTTTCTGCTTGTAAAGTGGCCAAACCACCTGGCTTGTAGTGCATTTGCTCCTGTGCCATGCCATGCCAGAGCATATATCTGTCTGGCATTCCGAACTAGTGTCACCTAGGTGTTCCTTGAATTAAGGCTCTCTTCAGGATACAAATACTTGTCTTAATTGGTCTGCTCTAGGTCTGTAGACAAGTTAAACCTGTTTAGCTAAGTGATTGTACCTCCAATGCACTAAGGTTTGGATTTTTCAGTTTGTCTTTTATGATGATTGTACTTTGAACAACCTCTTCTTGTGCCCCTAAAACCACAGCATTCTACTAAAAAGCAAGAATTGTCCCAGTCTTGAAGCTCAGTCCTTATTCTACAATGAGGGGTACATGTTTAAGAAGCCAGGTGAAAACAAGCTCATTGCTTTCACCACAGCACCAGTTACGTAAGAGTGCTGAGCAAGCTCTCAGAGATGATACAGTCACAATAGCCATGACAAAAAGGAAGAGACTTGATAAGTAGCAAAGAGACAGGCAGCACATCTCCTAGGGCACAGACCTGTAGCATCTGAACTGCCTAAAACTGTATGTAACTGTGATCAAATGCCATGGCAGGCTGCAAACCCGAGAAGCAGGTTGCATGATTCCACCTCAAAATATTTTGGTTTCTTTTCAGATCATATACATCTTTCACCTTTAACTAAATATTCCAACAGAAAGGTCAATTTCTGAATTTCAATCCAATTTTATGCAGCCTCAAAGTATTTGCCATGGGGACGAGTTCAGCTAGATACCACGTGCCCTCACTTCATCAACATTTAAGACATTTTCCTTAAAAATAACCTTCAGCACTTCTGAACAAATATGCTTGCCGTGAAATCAACACCAGCATATGAGAAACAGGAACCAGGAATAAATGCAAGCAGCCCCAAGCTGACCAGGCCAGTTTCAAGGCTACGCAAAGAAATTTAGCAAAGAGTTGCAACACCAGTGGAAAAAGAGACGTAGAACCAAGCAAACTGTACAGAATCTAGGGCTGACTCTTCTTATAACCCTACACTCTACCGCAAGGAGAGATGTAAAAGTGATTTAAGTAAAAGCTCTAGTTGTCATCACTTTGGTGAAAAGCCTAGATACACATCCATGTACAGCAAATGCTTGAAGAACCACGGTGCAAAGTAAGATGCTCTGCTTTCTAGAAATTCCTTCTTTCTATCTTTTAAGTTTCCCGACTGCCAAAGCCAATCCTAATACATTTTCAGACGTGACTGGCAGAGTTTTCAGAAACAACTACTATTTTTCAAAAATGCATACATAATCAGAGCTTATCTAAGCTTTTCCATTAGAATATATGACAGAAAATGACTTTCCAATAAGCCAGCAACCCTTGCGTGCCAGGGAGGTCAGGGGGAGGGGTGAATCCTTTCAGGTCTGCCAGAACAACTAAAACCCAAGAATGTTTCACTTTAAAGGTAGAGGTGGGAAGGAATCGGTTTTCCTGGTGCCACAAGCCAGACATTATGTTTCTCTTATTCCTTTTCCCACACAGACACACACAGCCCAAATTCAAATTTTCCAATTTAGGAGAATTTCAAGGAAAAAAAAAAAAGAAAAAGCAGTCATGGTGGTGAGGAAAAGGAGGACTTCTCAATCATCATATACTTTCATCATCTTCCCACAAAGAGAAGTTCTTATTCCACATCACACAGAGGCAGGAGCTGTGCCTGTTCACAGTTATGGAGGAATAAAGTCCAATCACTTAAACTCAAATAATTTCCAAATTAAGTCAAAATCTTATTAAGTACAGGAGGTGGGGGGGGAGTGGGGAAGGGAGAATGCTGCTCAGGGGGTTGTTAGAAGCTAAAGAGCAGGAAAGGTGAAAAGGGAGAAGTGTGTGTACGCACCACATGCTGCATGCAGAATGGTCCAGGACACTGAGGCATGGAGACACAGGTGCTTTGTGGAGGAGGCAAGCAAAGCCTCATCTGTGTTTAACTCAGCCATGAAATGACTCCTAGAGCTTTCCTGCTCTGATCATTCCAGCCCCAACACTGACACGCTTGCAACAACCTCAGTTCATTTGCCCTTAAAGCTCTGGGCAGCTTTCCCCTCTCCAGCTCTCCACTTTGTGCAGTGTGATTTGCTTCAGGGTTTTCATGGTAAGCATTTGGAGCACATTAACTTTTTGCCCCTAAGTGACCAAGATCCTGGATAAAGCTTTTATGCTCCATCTGCATGTTCATGACATACTTGACTTTGGTCAAGCACCAGAGTGAGAAATAAAACCCATCAGAATGGATATCCCCAGCCCTGTATGCAGAGAAATGCATGTAAGGTTTCATTAAACAACCAGGCAACACACAGCTATCCGTTTAACATAAGGATGTTAAACAGATACTTCTGACACAACTCCAGAACTATCCCACCCCCCCCACCCAAAAAAAACAAACAAACCAGTAAACAAGTTTTGCAGAACCAGAGCTCAAACCATCCTGGAATCAACATACATTAAAACACAGGTTTACAGCACAAGTTGTCATCTTCAGCATCTGTAATCACAGGCTGGGTAGCATGGCAGGCCACGAACCATTGAATTTAAAAGAGAACTGAGATTAACCATGTAAAGATGGGAAAGGGATCAGGCAAAGCAGATGCTGTAGAATCAGAGAAAAGACAAGTCAAGATGTCAAAATATTGACCAAAAAGATAAAATAAAAAAGGTACAGAAGGAGTAGGATGGAAAGGATCACACTGGAGGGCACTTGGAAGGAACTTCTTCAGGTACACTTCTCTTAAGTCTGAAATGGAACGGAGAATTCCCTAAAACAAATCATCCTCTGATGTCAAGAAATATCTGACACAGGGATGTGAAATACCCCCTGCCCCCTGCCTCTCAGTAACTTGCTGTCTAGGTGAAGTAGGACAAGTGCTGGCACTCCATGGAATAGCAGCTAAGAAGCTCTAGATGCACAGGCAGCTCTGCGGGCAGGAGTGTGAAACCACAGTTTCCTCCTTTCCCTTCCAATGGCCTGCCCAATTCCCACACATTTTGAAAGTTTAGGAAGCTTCATCCAAAAATACAGTATTTAAAAAAACATTTTTTCTGGCAAGTCCAATACCTGCAGGAAAAAATGCCAGAACCAAACTTGCTCACACATCCTCCACTGAAATGAGCGTTATCAAAACATCAGTATTTCATTCTGCAAAGGAGACTGGAAGGTCCCAGTTGAAGCTGTCACTGATCTTTAGCATGTGGATACACAAGAACCATTAGTTCAGGTTAGGCTGCATCTCTGTGGACTCCAGCCATGGGCTGCATAGGGAGGAAATGTTGAGCTTACTACATCTCAGGGATGCCTGCCTGTGAAGCTCACTCTAACTACTAGAAAACATGATCTCAACCATGTGTACTAATCAATACTCCAAGTAAGACAGACAACTAGAAGCAAGAAAAAACTCATTCCATCAGACAGTCCTGTTCCATCCTCATCCCTCATTAAATCTGTCTGGACAGGTGAAGCAGATCACTACAAAAAGCACAGGTGCAGACCTGCGGACAGCTGCACCTGGAAGCAGAAACCAAGCACAGCAAAAGTAGCTGCTGGTCCAGCTCAGTCTGTAATTGCTTCCCCTGATCAGTCCACTTTTTTCCATGTTCTCATTTTCTGCTTTTTTGGGTGTGGGAGAGAAGGGAGGTACACACACACACACACACACACACACTCACCAGACCTATTTTTCCCCTTGAAAAAAACAAGCTGTTGGGTTCTAATTTTAAAACCTCTACCCAGCCCCCACAATAATAAATCTCTGGGACTATCAATCACCTTAGTACAGATCTCTCTTCTCAAAGGAAATGGGCTCTCTCTCTCTTCATTAGGTGCCTGTGTCTACCAACCATAGCAGAACCTCATTTCAAGTCCTCTTTGATGGACAGCTAGACTTGGAGGAACATATACCTCAATCTCAGAGGAGATAGGTAAAGATTTACTAATTAGGCAGGACAATCCACATAAAACTGGCTTTAACACCTGACCCCAAAATAGCACTTACACCTTGAAACATCAGGTTACCCACAAAGCTCTGTAAGTATATCCCTCAAGCAGGTTTGTGCAGAGATGGTGGATGTCATGAATCCTCAACACCTCTTTATAGCAAGAATGTAGCTGCAATGGTTGTTCTCCATGCAGGTGGGAAGTCAGAGAAGACCTGACAAATCCTAGATAATGAACTTCAGCACCTGGAGACAATGCTACACAGAGAACAGACTTCCAAGTCTGGAATGCTCTCTCAGTGTTACGAGAGAAAAACACAGGCAACAGGGCCAATGAGAGTCATAGCCACAAACTTCAGTCCACATGTTTCCAGTGTCCAACCCTACTCAAGAAAGAGATGCAACATCCCAGTTACCCAGAGAAGCTGACGTTTAGTAACAGGCAAGAGGCACCCTAGCACACTGTCTTTTATAGAGTATCAGCACACACGCTAGGTGCACAACTGCATAAACTGAGACATTCCCATTCTTCAGAAGAACTAGCCTCCCTTTAAGCCTGCCAACCTTCTCCAAGTCACCTGTTCCTTTCCAAACTCCAGCCTCACTAGTCCCTCTCAAATCCCTTCTCTACTTCCCCTAGCATTTCAAAAGCAGGTTGGTTTACTAATCTAGAGCCAGACTTGTCTCTGATGCTCACATTAAACAGTCTCTCAAGCAACCTTTGTGAGAACTGCAGGGTCTGGAGAGGCCTGGGATGAGTGGCACTATACTGATGTGTGCCAGACCTCAAAAGGGAGAAGCTCATGTCTGCATGGTGTTCTCATTTTTAACAGTTCTTCCTCTAGAAGATATTCCTGTGGGCAGCGTTATTGCCTGTGCCTCATGCTGAAGAAACAGAAGTTCCTCATACAAGTACTCTAAAAATTAAAGGTACATCCAAACTGATTTTCACTCCAATATTCTACTACTAGAAAGCCCCAAAGGCACCAAGCAGAGCGAAGGCATAGTTCAACTAAAGGCTCGAGCTATACCAGGCTTATGGCCAGATTTCATTCTTGAGCACATTACTACATTAGGTTTAAATGCTTTCCACAAAGAGGATGCTAAATGCTCTGTAATTCCAGGCTGATAAGCGTGACAAGCATGTCTAGGCATGATGAATACAAAGTACCATTCACTTCATCTTTCCAGACAGTACTAAGCCATCAGCTGGGGTGTGCATAGGAACATGAGGATGAGGACTGATTTAAAAATGCAGCTTCCAGCTTGTCTGCCTTGGGCTTGTCTTCTCCAGATGCTGAAGCCAGGAGGTACACTAGACATGACGTATGATACAGCTGACTCTAGCAAACGCTTTTCTGTACTCAGATCTATGGGCAGACCGTACACCTGAATCAATGAGATTCTAAGCTTCAAATCCTAATGATCAGATCTTGCGAACTCATATTTACAGGGTCACAATCTGTCCCCACAAGTACTGGGTACCTCTGTACTTGTTCAGCGTGGACAGAAGTGGTCTTGCAAAACCTGGTCTTGCAAAGGCTACAGATTTACAAGCTTTGCTATCTCTTGAATACAGAAATTGACTCGTTGCTCAAAGGGAACTGAAGGAGATACCAAAATTAAAGGTTAAGTTAGAGATTTACATGTATGAATTCTGTAAATTCATATTGTCTACAATCTCTTTCAGGGCATACAGATGACAAAGGCTGCCCAGGATGAAGGCTGTAAACATCTTCCCACTCTCTATTCAAGGAAACACCTTCTGTGCAGACAGGAGCCTTCCCTCAACACTTTTTTTACACACTCCAATGCTCATATATTCTCCCTGAGTGAAACAGTAAATGCTGTAGCTGTAGACTGGCAGATCAACATACATTACATGCTACGCACCTGAAGTGAGTCTCCTCCTCTTTTGTTTTCCACCTTCTAGCGAGCACATCATCTTTGCTTGGAACAAAGAAACCCTCTCCTTCTACTCCAAATCCAAAGATGAAAGGCTGACATTTTGCCCCTTGAATTCCCACTGAACTGTTCCTTATAACCCATTTATATGTAAAGATGTACATAGGAAGAACATTCATGCATGCCTGTTTCTAGGGTTGGTTCAAGCAAGCGGGACCACAGAACTACGCACAAGCCCCAGCACAGCCACAAGATGTTCTCAGCTAGCTCACTCCAAACTCCTCTTGGATAAAACAGCTCTAATCTGAGGCAGGAATAGACATACATACCTCGAAAAGTGCTTTGCACAACATGGTCTTGATACACAGTTTACAGCAGACTTGAACTGACTCCACTTAAAATATGTAATCCCATGCTTTGGCCAAACTAACGCATTCTGAATACAGTTATAAATTTAACTGAATAAAAAGTAGCATCAGAAAGTTGCTGTCACCCTGCACTCTCCTTCAGACTTTTCAGTTTTCTTCAGAAAAACTAAGGCTAGTGTCACATTTCATGTATGGCCATCTCTTCCTTCTCTTCATAAACAGAGAACTGGTGCTCTTCCTGCACTGGAGTGAAACTTTCACTCTGACTAATTCAGTCTTTTCTCATTTCTCCCCTACAAATATATAAATATATATAATTTTAGAAGAATCGAGGGCAAGGGGGAATCCCCTAAAGAGGCCCAGTGCTTTCCTCCTTGTAACAAAACCCTGTAACGGAATGCCCTGCACTCCAATTAGGAAGAAATGCTAATTTTCTCCAGTTGAGCACCCCCTCTAGATGTATCTAATTTGTTTCACTTCTTTCATCTCTTCCCTCCATCGCGTTTTCCTTTAAAGGTTATGATCTGTTTGTGCCCTTCATGCCGCACCCTGACAAGACACCCCTATGAGAGGTTGCAGGGGCCATGTCGCCCTTCCTAACCCCCTTCCCAAACAAAAACCAAAGCCTTTTTTCCCTCCACTGCCTCTTTAAGAAATGCAGAAAGATGAAGGGGAGGAGTAGGGAATTGGGAAGACAATAATTAAAAATAAAAAGTAAGCCCTCTTGCTGATTGTGTTGTTGGCTGTTTCCAACAAAAGGTTAGAGACCTTTGCACCATGACAAACACCACTATGATCAGTGCCAGGCCAACTGGGAGAAACAGAATCACGCAGCTTTCCTACTTCTGCTGATCTATTTTAAGAACAGCTGACATGCAAGAATACCCTGGTGCAAAAGGTTTTGAAATGCTGAATTGTCTCACTCCTTGCAGGGTTGGGTAATGCAATCTCTCCCCACCTGCCACAGAGATAGCCTGGCCAGAAAGGACAAGAAAAGCTGGCTGAGCTGAGGAGAAAGCCTCAGTACAGTCTTCCCACCTCTCCCTAGAGGGTTACAACTTGTTCTGGGAGCAGGGACTTGAGATGAGAAGCACGGCCTTGGAATAGCTCCTGCACGTAGCTGTGATGTGTGCTGGCACGGCTCTGGCTGGCTGTGGGCAGGAGAGACCAATCTGGACAGGAGCCTGCCAAGAAGAGCTTGCTACAAAGACTTTATCTGCAGCACAGATGGGATGGACATCCAGATCACCTTTGCAGCAGCGCATTACTTCCTTCTGAGATTATAAAGTCCTTTCCCCTTAAATAAATAAATAAAATCCAGCCACAATCCTACCTCAGTTTCCTCCAATGAGGCCTCTTTGCATCCTGCCACAGTATTCTCAAATGAAACAATAACCCCGGGGCCGAACCCAGGTCACCACAACACATGCACCTCGCTCCTAGGTGTATCTATTCCTCATTTCTGTTCAGCTCCTACCTCCCTTCAGTTCTCCCCTCTGATTCTCAGTCACTTGAAAGGAAATCCCTGCTGTACACTCTAGACACAGGTTTCACAACACACTGCTTGTCAACACTCTGCAAGTTCAAAAAGTCCAAAGAACCTCTTAGGAGGCAACACCGCTGAATGGACTCCAACTGAAGTGGAGGAGGAACTCCTCCTTATGGTTCTACCTGTGTCAGAGCCTGGAACCACTGCCCTCTTGGAAAGACAGACAGCTGAATGTGCTGCACAGGCTGAGCACTGATCAGCCACTTCTTGGACAATCAGATGAAGCTGGAAAAGTACTACAAAAACATCTTCCGTTATTAATAGGCACTTTGCTAATACTGCCCAAGATAGCCGGCTCCCTCTCAGTCATTTCCTGCTGCAGCCACTGAATCCTGTTGGTCAGAAAGCTATATGCTCCATTACAAGCTATTTCCTCTGTACATCTGCAATGCCTCCAAAGGCTTTTGCAGAAAGATTTCCCCCTTCTGCCCCCTCCGCAGACACCGCTCTCTCATAGCTCGACTTTCTGGGACCACAAACAGGGAGCGGGCAGGAAGCACACAAAGATTTACTTTTCAGAGCTAGCACCCTTGGCCTTTCCTCCCCCACAAGTCCCCTCTCTATCTGGTCCATGCGAACAAACCCCGAGTGGGAAAGAGCGCTCGCAAGAGGCCTGTGTCTGGGCTGGCTGCCTTTCATCCAGAAGATGCCTCTTCCCATTGGAAAATACAAGCATTGTGTGAAAACATTTTAATATATTCATGCACATTCCTATAGCTCGCAGGAGCGAGCGGGGCCCAGCACCCTCCCCTCCCTGCCTCCCAAACGATGTTCATAGGCAGCGATGCACTGGGAATGCCACCTGTTTTCGCAAATGCCTGCGAGTATGTAAATTGTGGGAAGATGTGGGCCAAGCGCTGCGGTTTTATTGTGCTGCAGAAAAGATTTTACTAATTACTCGCCTAAACTCCAAAGCAGTACGCCTGCTTTTTTACAAAGGGGGAGAGAGGGGAAGGTGGGGGTGGGGAGAAGAGGAGGAGGGGGAGAAAAGAAAGAGGAAAAAAAGAGTGTAAAGGGAAAGAGAGAGAAGGAGAGGGAACGCAAGGGATGCATTTCAAAGTTTCTCCAGCAATTGGATGGGGGGGTGGGGGGGGAGCTGGGCCCAATGTGAAATCATAGAGGTCAAAGGTGGGTCTCCCTCCCTTGTGAGAAAGTGGTGAATCAGGACGGTTTATCAAACGATCATTTTCTTTTGAAACTGGGAGGCAGCGGCTGGGACAATTCTGCAGATGTGCTTGATGAGTTCGGGACAAAAATGGGCCGCCTCCTCCCTCCCTCCCCCCTTTAAGGTCTCCCATCAGGGGTTGCTTCTCCCTCCACTGCTTTCAGGACCCTCCCCTCCCTTCTTCAGTGGTCAGCTGAGACCCCCACCCACTGATCGCTTTTGTGTTCCTGGCCTTTGGACATACTGACAGGGCCCTTTATGAGACCCCAATCAAGACCCCCATGTCACAGGTACCTAGTAGAGATACCAGACCCTTTTCAAATGAGGAACAACAAGGAAAATATGCTGGCCCATTGTCCCAGCACGGCACCAAGGGAGATGAAAGGGAGAGGCTGCTCCCTCTCCGCAGACCACCTGCCAATCAACCCCAGTTATTAAGGTCACGATGTGGAAATTCTTTTGACCTACACCTAATCAAAGATGCACCAGGGCCCTTTGAGACAACATGGAGGAAGGTGGGAGGGCAGGCGTCCCCCCACCCTCTCCACCCATAAATACAGTGGAGCTTCCAAAGAGAATTCAGTAGGAGTTACCCAGTTAGTGCTGCGGCACACTTGTCCTGAGTGCCACTAGGGAGCTGAGCTGGCCTCCGTGCATTCAGCTTCAGGAGAGCTTAAATTAAAAGCTCTCCTCACTGAAGAGCTACAGACTGAGCAACACCAGAGGTGGCTCAGAAGTAATAATTAAGGATCGTGCTTAACAAATACTAAGCATCCTCTTCCCATTCCTAATAGCTTTGGTTTTCACAGGCTGTGAGCTTCACAAACATATTCAGCACCATCCAGCTACTGCCTTTAAAGAGGAAGCACTCACTGGGCATGAGCCTATGAGCTTCCAAAAGCACACAGAAAAGTAGACAGATGCTAGCAGAGCAGTGTCCTTAATCTCCCTTGCATGACACAGGATGAAGTTACCTAGAAGACTGATGGTGGTAGTTGTTATGACTATACAGAAATTACTCACAGATAAGAGTTAGGATTCACCTGGAGTGACAGAGCAATCAGATGGGTGGTACAAAATAGAGCATGGGTCAGACAGGATCAGAAAAGCACATCTCACCACACAGCTCCAGAGCTCTTGGAATACAGACAAGATCACCTGTCCCTGAAAAGCTGTTCTGTGTCCCTCACTGTCAGAGGGACATCATCACCTGGTCAGAAACACAGTACTACTTCAACCTGACAGCAGTGACACAAGAATTGACAGACTCCAGTCTGTAGTAATTCATACGCAAAGGAAAAAAAAAGAAAACAAACAACAAAACAAACCAAGCAAAACAGAAACATTTTCCAGCGCATATAGGAAGCTTCTGGGAATGCATCATTTTGAATAATGTCCCCCAGAAGATTTATGTGGTATAAATCTTGGCTGCCACCACCACCAGCACACACAAGACCTATGTTGGTAAAGCAAAAACTTCTGGTTTCTATCTTGATGTGCCATATCTGCTAGCAGGTAGGCAATCCCCATCCCAATCCCACTGCTACCTTGCTGCTTGCATCCTATTGGCATCCTTCAAAGCCTGTAAGTTAGCGAAGGGCAAGCAAATCTAACGCTGTGGAGTGAGGACAGGAAGAGTGACAGCCATAGCAGCAAAGCTGCAGGTTTCATCATGCTAAACACTTCACTCGTGTTGGATCAAGTTCCTCCACATCTTGTCCAGATTTAGCTCATGGAAGACACTGGTTCATTTCTTCTACAAGTCCCCTAACTCCTGCCGGAGAGCCCAAAGAAAGTAACAGGCAGTGGTGATCAACTGGATGGGAGATGAGAGAGAGGAGACTCCAAAAGAGTTTGGAATGGAGACTGTAGTTCACATCATGTTTATACTAATTCTGCTATATTGCTTCTCCACTGCAAGTCATTTCCATTAAATTCTAATTCAGAAGTTAGCTATCAGGTTCCTAACACTGCTCCTTGTACCTTGACTCTTACACAGTTACTGAAACAAGTGGAAGACAGTTTTTTTCCTCCTTGACATTAAGCCATCCTACACCTTAGCTACAGCAATGCATGGCATTGTTTAGGTTGTTGTAAGCCAAGATCCAAACCATCTGTCTCCTCTACCATTATAGATGCTGCAGTAGGCAGAGCAGACAAGACCTCAGTGCTGGTAATAATCTCCTCTATCTCCCTCCTTTCAAATGGCAATGGCTGGCTGAGGACAAGCCTGCTGCTCTCTTCAGAGCGAAACAACACTCCTCTGGAAGAGCTAGGCTTCTATCTTAGGACACTGCAACTCCACTTCCCACCTCAGGGCATGAGCTTGCATCTTCTGAGAGACACCCCCAGCCTCATGGGAGGAGTAACTGGAAGCTGAGCCTAGTTAGAGGCACCTGCACCTGGGGCCCTCACCCTGCAAGAAACGTCCATCCCTCCGTCCCTACCCACCCCCAGAAGTCACCCTTTGAAAGTCAGGGGAGGGAACAGACACCGCTCTAATTGTAGGAGTGAAACCTGGCATCCTCCTGCCCATCTACCTTTGCACTCTGTCTCTGATTCTCTTTGAACCTCTGGTACAGCTTGTCCGGTCGCTGCCCTCACAAGAGATCAGAAAAAAAATAGTGCAATGATTACTGTTGTACACTGATTTGCAAGCTGGAGAAAAAGAGAGAGAGAAAAAGAGAGGGAGAGAACAGCCTCCACGTGTCAAGCTATGAAAGGACTGTGACTCTGAAGCCGCCTGAAAAACAAACCCTTAATTTAAATGTTAATGAAAGTGCTGAAGAGACATCAGAGGCTTTCCTTTCTCTACAAGGAGCAGAATCACCAGGTCTAGAATTTATGGCCCCCTTCAACTCCCCTCTCTCCTTCTCTGCTCCATCAGCCAGAGAAGTTAGAGAAGGAAAAAAAAAAACCCTAATTTTAACATTAACTCCACACTTCCACCCTGGGATGCAATTGCTAAATTATCTGTCGGCAGGACACTGATCAAAGGTGGAAAAACAAAGGCACACTGCACAGCCAAGCAAAGGTAAACAGCAGCTGAGGTCTGGTGAAGTTACCTTCTCCTCCTATAAGTTTAAAAAGCAAAGAGAAAATGATTCAAACTGGAAATAGAAACCACGGGACATAAGGCTGTCAGCCCCTTTAACTAAGTTTCTTCTGTCACATTGATTAAACAGACACAGATTCTCCTGTGCAAACCAAGCAGCGCAAGAAAGATGCTTCCCCAAAGCTTTCTGAGACAGACTTTCCCCTCAAGCAATGCAAAAGATGAGAAAAAATGTCAAGGAAAAAAAGAAAAAACAAAAACAAAAAAAATACCCCTCAATATGCAGCACAGCTCCAAAGGATTAGAAACAGATGTCTGAGATCTAACACAGCTACTGCCTCCCAAAGCCTGCTCACCTGCCCGCAGCCACTAGTGAGCCAATTCACACAGTGAGAGACAATATATACATTAGACTATCTGCCAAAGGTGATAAAAAGGGAGCACCTCATAAGTCACGTAAGCTTCAATGTGCAAAGCAAAACGAAGTGCAGAATAGTGACTTGCACAGCTTACCAACATGTATCTGATATAGAAGTGTTTGCATGTGTGTTTCTGGAGGAGATGGAAAGAAGACACGTGTTCAAAAGTTTAATCATTGGAATAAGGGAAAAGAGAATAATTATCACACAGTTAAGAAAGTAAAACAAACTCTTCTTCCCTTCATCAAGGGAACAGTCAGGGCACATGGATAGGACACAGGTGTCATTTCAGCTCCAGATGGTAGAAACTGGAAGGAGAAACTGATACTCATTTCCTGCTCTTCAGCTCAAGGGTGAAAGAGCACCAAGTTGGTTATGATTACTGCATGTATCTAGAAGTCTGTGCAGATCACTTGCTGAGGTCAGTAAGAGATGGTACTTAACACCACCACTAACTCTGTGAGTACACCCAGGGATCTCACAGTTGAGTAAAGCCCTTCCTGCTTCTGCTTAAGAAACAGCTGCAGGTCAGAGTCCCCTCTCAATTATTCAAACCGACCAGACTCTGCAAAGATCCCTAAGGACAGCAGAACTATTACTGCCTGCTATTTTGCTGGCGATGCACAAACCAGAATGAAACCCAGTTACTTGCCCCACGTCCTAGCAGATTCAGGGAGGTTAACTGCACAAAGCTAAGTCAAAACAGCACCACTACAGAACAACAGCTCATCTTGATATGCAGTAAGGGATATCCACTGATAAAAGCGGAGCATGAAATGAGGGCGGGGGGAACATTATCAAGCATTTTAACTGCTGTATATTATGGCTTCAGTTGTACAGTTAAAACCATTGCAACGTGGTTCCGACTCAAGTGGGTTGTTTTGTTTTAATGCAAAATGCAAGATCATATTGTTCCATTTTCGCAAAAAGTTTCCAGATAACCATAAAAAAAAAAGTCTTCAAAATGAATCATTTTGATTCATCCCAATGGAAGAGAGGGCTCATTCAGTCATAGGCCCTGCCAGTAACCCTTCTCTTCCTTCCTTTCCCCAACACGTTTTGGGTATGTTTTACAGTTTGTCTGATGTTGTCCACAGGGACAGATGTCTCCAAAGATATTAATTCCCCATAATATTCCACAGGAGTGGCAGCTAGGTTAACAGAGATTCAAACTACTATGTACAGCAACAGGAGCTGGGTTTCAGCTGCAACTCTGCATAAATAGAAGAGACCAAGCTAGTTTTTTTAATTCAACTGCTCTCAGGGATACTCATTTTGAACACAGACGGTTTGTCTTTGGTACAAACCTTCTTCTCTGAAGTGAGCCTGCACTTTAGTAAGACAGTATTTGCAAGGAGAGGTTATGTACTTGCAGTAGACCAGATGACACAGCTGGAAAGGGAGACCATCTTTCAGGCTTACACAGCAGAAGCACATTTCTGCCGCAACAGGGCACGTCACAGCCATGAATTGTTCTCCTAGATTGCACTAAATGTCTCCTAGCTCTCTCTCTCTCTGGTTGCACATTAAAAACCATTTTTGTGCCTCCACCATCTTTTTCTCGATTTTAAATCTGCTCCACTTGGAGTACAACTCAGGAAGATCAGCTCCCACCATAAATACTCTAAAATCTACATAGGAAATTCTAGTGGCCAGATCTTGCAAGAGAAGTCAATCAAACCCAATACCAAAGAATTTCTGGATCCAAGATTAACAACAGATTTAAAAAGGAAAAAAAAAAAAGTGAACCTTGATGCTATTTCCCCTCCAATGTTCAAGCTTTTCTAAAATTAGGGGGGAAAAAAAGTACTACTCCTTTGTTTAAGGAGAAAATAGTTGCATTTCAGTAGTGCAATGAATATCTGGGTTTATATAGCCTGATATTACTGCAGCCATAAATGCCAAGCAATTGGACCTCATATTCTCTATAAATCTATCCCTCAAATTAGACAGCACACAGTGGTCACTTATCTTCCCTGGCTACTGCCACCTCAGGGAATCACAAAGCATGAAGGTACAACTATTCCACTAGAAATCCCTGGGTTTGCCTCACCTTGCACATTTAAATTGGTCCACTGCACTCAGGCTTGCCCTGGTCCCTGAGCACACATAAGTCACTGCAGTAAGCACTAGTAAATGAAAGTTTAACATCTACATGATGCAGAGTTCAAAAGGCAAATGAACTGGGGGGAATGGGATTACAAGCAGCTAAGAAACATGGTTTTGTGTATGCAGCCCCTCTGTAAGGGCAGTATTTTACTCACCCATGCATCAGAACAGCTTTGGAGACCAATTAAACAGTTGTCAGAGCAAGCTGAGGAACCCTATTTTATGGATATTATAAGATACTTCTCCAGTTTTGGTGCAACAGGCAATGTGAGACCTGCTGTCCCAACTGTACTGACCAGCACAGCTATCCAAAAGACATGCTGAAAACCCAGAAAGGAAGCAGTGCTCTTCTCATGCCCACTACCTTGCAGGACGTTGTTAGGGAGCCCTAAAGGAAAGAGGCTCCAATAACATACACTTATGTGAAGGCACTTCCACAACAAAAAGGTAATATAAAAGACCAAGCACAATTTTTACCCACAGTAAAAAGAGGAGATCTACTTTTCCTAACAGCTATTTTACCACTTTTTACTTATTTTTCTGTTAATGGCATCTTCTGCTTGTAGGCCCTCCCAGCATCACCACACAAAAAGCAAGGAAGCCTCCTCCATAGCTCAGCACATCCAAGGGGGTGTCTGTACAGCTCCAGGGAAACCTGGAACAACTCAAAGCAAGCCAAAAGAGATGCCTAAAGCCAGAAGAGCAGTGTTTAAGAGCTCAAATATCTATGCAGGGCAAAGCAATTGCATGTCTGTACATGCCACCGTGACTGGTCCTAGCTGTGATATCACCATACACATTCCTCTTGGGGATGCACTGGTCCAGGTCCTGCCTACTGAAGTTTAGTTGGGAGGTATGGACACGGTCCATCAAAGCAGCAACCCTGCAGAGCAGGATCACAGCAGAAATCCCAGCTGTGGGTCAGAACCACATAGGATACTAATGAAGCTTCAGTGACAGAAAGAGAGATCACAGAAAAGTGAGATGAAAAGTTTCACTCTTATCCATTAACAGCTGAGGTTCAGTAAGAATACAGCCTTGACTACTCTAGAGAGTCTTAGCTCTGGCAAACCTCCAGGCCAGGAAACAGCAGCCTCTCCAAAGCAATTTCTAATGGTTGGAGCTAAAGAAACTCTCCCTGCTCTACCCCACTGTACGTAACTGCTTTGAGCTGTTCCCAA
This sequence comes from Cyrtonyx montezumae, assembly GCF_038088225.1. Lineage (NCBI taxonomy): Eukaryota > Metazoa > Chordata > Aves > Galliformes > Odontophoridae > Cyrtonyx > Cyrtonyx montezumae. The sequence goes on along the minus strand of NW_027072045.1, from coordinate 19,403,962 downwards.
GCTCTGCTCATACACAGTAAAGAGAGCTGGTGGACTCTCAGCAACGATGAGCCAAAATATTTCTGTGGTTGGAGCCTGATTCCACAGCAGTTCTACACCAGCATAACTATCCATTCTTACGGAGGAGCTCCCAGTTTACACCAGTAAGTCAGAAGGTGAATCAGAAGGGCATGTCAAATGTTTAGGAGGAAGAGGAAGTGGCTGTACAAGCCACATTCAGCCTCACTGAGGAACAAATGCATCCAATGTCCAAGCCAAAAGGATAGTGACTACAAGGGAGGGAAAGCTTCACAGACAAGTGCATAGGGAATGCGTATGGGTAAAATATGGGCTCTCGCAAATAAAACAAAAACCACAGAGCTTACCAAAGCAGACCTTGCTAGAAACCAAATATTATCTTTTTGATACTCACCCTCATTAGAGAGCAAGCAATAAAACCTATTAGTGAAAAATTCATCTCCTCTGCCCCTTGCCCTGGCCCTCCCCCACCACATGCCCTCCTGCTCTGATCCTCTCTCTCTTCTGGGATGGCTGCGATTTGTTCTGAGAAGCGACAGGTTTATAGGTTAGCCGACACCTTCTCTCTGTGGAATTTTAATTAACTTCTCCCATCGTCAATATGCTAAGGAGCAGGGTTCCCATTATATGAGGTCAGCAGCGTGTTTCAGGTCCCTGCTATATCAGCCGTCAAATTGAAGAATTAATGACGTGGCTAATTGGCTCTAATTCTCCACCCCCCTCCTCAAAATATGGAGGGGCTAGATGGAGCAGGGGGAAGTAGGGAGGGCTACTGGGGGAGGCTAGTACAGTCCACAGCCTAGTAAAAAGAGAGCACGCAATTTAGCCTTACTTCTTCATGGCGTAGCTGTTCCCCATCTCCCATCTATCACCCTGCAGGGAGGAAAGGGAGGGAGTGGGGAGACAGTGGGTAAATACTGTGACAAGGGGTGTGTGCAAGCGTGCACACCACAGAGAGGAACGCTGTCCTGACAAGAGGCCACATCAGTAGGTCATCACTTAGGAGCAGGAAGCAGCATGCCACTGGGCTTTAACCAGGCATGGTGCAAGAGCCAGAGTCTGCCAGAAAAGGGGCCCTTGTAGCACAGAAGACAGCAAGGGGCTTCTATCCAACATCTTGCAGTAGCATTAATGCATATGGCACTTCTTAAAAACACTATCTTTTCCAAACACTTGGAGCAATGGGACAACGAAAGGGCAAAATCATAGCGGACCCTGAGGTCATTTCCCTGATAACGCCACTAGCTCTGTACCACAAAGTCTCTGCTGCCTGCAAAACAAGCCCAGACACCTAAAGAAGGCAGAAGTTATGGGAAATACTTTGGTACTGCACAAGTCTAAAATTCACTCACTGCTGACATCTCATGGACAGCAACAAGAGCTCTTCTCCCCTTTCCTACAAGGAAGGCTAAGAACTTCTGAATGCAGAAGACCAGTTTAACAGTGGAAAGAGTCAGATAGATCTCTGCTGGCCAGTACAGTACTTTAACAAGAAGAGTACAAATTTCTCAGATTTTCACTTCTTCAAGAGTAGGACCATTTTGAAAAACACCTTGGAAGACACCTGTGCAGGTACTACCCATACCTTCTGTACTGAAGTTATAGTAATATATCTCCATTAGCAGCATAGAGCTACACGCAGTGGAGACTGAAAAAACTTTACTTCTACCTTCCACAGTTCAGTATGCTCAATTTACCCTGAAAACTGAATGCTAACCACTGCACACAGCTCCAACCTTTCCAAGCCAACAAAACAGGAATGTTTTACCTTGGCATCTCTTCTGCTATAGAGTGAGAATACAAGTTGGCATATTTCAGATGCCAGTAAAGAAAACCTCAGCTCATTGCTTCTAACTAGCAAGGCACAGCAAGTCAGAAAGCTCACTCTGAAAGTAAGAATGAACAGGTCCCACCCGAGACAGTAATAGGAATGCAGGGCTATTTTTGGATCCTCTTGAAAGGACCACTCTGCTGTGCTGGAGAACAAAGATTACATACTCTTCCCTGAACTGCTGCTGCAGGCACAAGCACCTGATCAGCCTCCACCTAGACCAAGTTCCTAAAGTGTCACACTGGTGCCTTGAAGACATTTGCAGACATACATCCTATGCAACTCCTTAACTTCTTTCTGTTGGAAACTGGGAATAAAGAGAGCTCAGTTACCTTAATAACGGGCTGATAGCAATGGACCACACTCGATCCTCTGTCTGCACTGTATGTAGACACTGTCCGACTCTGCCCGCGGACAGCGACCAAACCTAAAGAGAGAGATGCACGTTATGCCACATAACCCACGAGGCACAGAAAGTATGATGCACACCACTAATGCTGTGCTGGAAGAGCTGCCAAAACTCCCTTGCTCACCTTCCCTGATAGCCTCTCCCCGAATTCCCATTACTTATTTCTGAGGAGCAGAGCTTTCAATCACTGGTAGAAACAAGCACTTAACAATACAGTGACTCAGCTTTTGAGTATGACTTTCCATCCCACTCCACTACAGGGAACTGAGAAAGCACCTCCATCACCATGCACTTTCTCAGGCAACACTCAGCACAGAGATTTCTCAACGTTGGTAATTAAATAAGCAAGAAGTGAGATTTAATCAGATCTCTGCTGTTCTCTTTAACAGCATGGGAAGACTTTGTGTCATCCCCAGAAATATTTCCATTTATATTGTCTATGAAGTTAATTGTTCACTACCCTGTAAGGTAGTTCTGTATAAACCCATCCACTTTGGACCAAGTTTCTTAAGTACATCCCAGGCCATTTTCAGAGGTCCCCCTTTGCTCACTAACAATGTGAGAGAGATCTCTTCCCTCCCCCACCAGTGAATACATGCACATCTCCATCCACCAATTCACCCCCCGCCCCCACTACCTTTGTTTCTGGGTCCTTATAAAAGTCCCCCAGCTTCTTACTGGGACCTCTGCTTGTGTTCTTCACTTTCCCCACCTTGCCCTCATTCTTGGCTCATGGAACTTGAGCTCCTCCAGTTCTCTTGTAACCAACCCCCAGTGTTTCACTTCAGGACTTCAAAGCTGGGAGTGCCCTATTTGTTTGTTTGTTGATAATGCCCAGGATTGCAGGCTATTCTTGTCAGCGGGGAATTTAGCACCTAGTGTCAGCAAAAGCAGCAGAAAAGCTTAACTCTTTTAAGGCATCCCTATCTCCTACAGGTTAAAAATATTGCTCAGAGCACACTATCTGGTGCCTATCACACAGGAATGTACATTAGCAGCTCTTCAGGGCTTAGTCCTAATCAACACTCAACAGAGCCCTCAATAGCTTAGACACTTAGAGCCCCTTTAAAAGGCTAGTAGGGATTCCCTTCTACCCTCCAAGAGTCTCATTCATGCAAACAAGGCAGCCTACACAAGAGATAATAAAAAATAAAAAGTGAACATCCCGAGAGCCTATCCTCCAGGGAGTACTGGCTGGGCAAGATCTCACACTAGCTCCAAGAAATAGAAACTTACATTTCACCCTGGCCTTCAGGAATTTGTTCTCAAGGTCAGAGAAGGTCTGTCCTCCAACAGCCAGAGAAGCACCAAGAAGGCACTCTCCCAGCAAAGAGGCTCCACAGAACAGAGAGAAGCAGCCCTGCTTAAATGCCTGACAAAGCAGTATCAAGGCCTTGCTCCCAGTAGCCAAGTAGCACCTCAGACCTTCTGCATCTGAATGCTGGTCTGCTTGAGGGCAATTTTACGCAGAAGTACACTCATGCAGAGGGACCAGCTACAAAAGATAGGGTAGCATAGCTGAGCAGCCTTGCCAGTTAGTTATCAATTATCACATACTTCCTATAAAACCTTAAAATAGACATTTAGGTCTTCCTTTGCCCCATCTTCCCCTCTCATAAAACAGGAATAGCAGTTTTTCCTCCTAACTCCATTAATGGTCTAAGATATGTACCAGGGATTGAGGGTATCCAGCATCCTGCACTGAGCAACAGCCAAAACATTCAACATGCAGCATTCACTAGTAACAATAAAATGAGATATGGTGAAGATGCTACAGATACTGCATCGTGCTAGCAGGACACAGGTGAAACCACTCTGTGATAACAACTGTAACAGATAAAGGGGAGCTGGTGGCATTTGTAGCCTAACTTCACTTGCAAATTGCAAACAAAGAACCATGAAAAATAAAAGAACTTTAAAATGAACTACAACTCCACAGAGCTGGAAATGACAATACGCCATCTCTGAAAGAGATTAAAAATACAACAGAGAGCGCATGAAGTAGCAGTACATCACAAAGCAAGGACGTGCTACAGTTACATATGGAAAATTTCAGATTAATTGGCAAGGATTTTTGCTATAGTGTTAGATAAATGTACAACGAAAGAAGAAAAACATTAGGTGGAGTCTTGTGTACTTCCAGTTTAAACTAGCAGTATTGCTACTAGCAGTACTGCTACTAAGCTACTGCTATGTCTTGCACAGCAAGCATCCCTGCAGAGACATGAGCCTATGCCAAGATGCCCAGTGCTCCTCCTGCAGATATACAAGCCAGGGCTCACAGCAGTTTTGTTGATAATTAGATGTTCATGGCACAAGACCTCTGAGGTCACCACTGCAGCAGCACCTGCAGCAGCCAGAACATCTCTGCTCACCTTTGCTGTTCTGTCCCGGGAGCCACTGACAATGAGGCCACCTTGGAAGTCCACGCAGTTCACCTCTTGTTCATGTGCAGAGAACTTGACACTGTAGGAGCCGTGGATCTTGTGAAGGACAATATTTCCATCTCTAAAAAACACATCCCCAAGCAGAAAGTCTGTATGAGCTGCATCTCCTTTGGCTAGCCACGTACCTTTCATTAATGCTTGGCAATGCCACTAAAAGACCAGTACTGAGCAGAAATTCAAACAGCATTATTAACCCTCCACTTCTCACACATCATTCTCTTGAAATCCTATCTGGGTTCCACAATGGCCATTCAAAGTCTGATGTGCTGCACAGGACAATCTCCCTGGCAAACCCACCACTTCGTGTTAAACTGCAAAAACTAACAGAGCAGCCTCCCCCCACTTTCCCTCTCCTGTTTTTAGCTGGCAAAAATCCTAGCTGAATGCAGAATGGACAGAGTAAGGGAACAAATGAGAGGTCATTCTCTGCCACGTTGCCTCAGCTTTTCATTCACTTCAGAGCAGCGAAGCAAGGTATTGTGTTTGGAATTAACTATAAGGATACTTAGACTTTTTTCAACCAGTACAGTAACTGGGATTTTAAATGCATGCCTGCATTTTGACCTGAATTTTAGGCTACAGTTCATAGGCGAGAATGTGAAGGCATCCAGGGAAGTGAGCCATGCTTGCATCTCTCAATTCTGTGCTGAAGTATGTTGTCAGCTAAAACTTCAAATATAACAGCTCTGTCATTTACTATAATTGAAAAAGGCCAGCCAAATGCAAAATTAATTGGAGAAGTGTGTGTGTGCTGGAATGCTTGGCAATTTTCCCCCTCTCCACAATTATATCAGTAGGTCTAATAAAGACAGGCTTGTGCCTAGAAGGATTTATGCACAACTGTAGCCTCAGTTAACCAGCAGTTCTGAGCATTAGAACACATTCTACCCCGACTGTAACAGAAGAAATGAACCCTGCAGATCAGTCATGACTGTGTGGCTCTACACACAGCAGAACATTTTCAGGACAGAGCCAAATCATGAGAGATGAAGCAGCAGGAGCGGAATACAGCCAAGCATAAATCTTGTTATCAAGATTGACTTGTCTGCTCTGGGCTGCAGTTACACAAAACCTTCCCAGCTTCACTACCAAGCTTCGAGGGCTCTCATCATTGACCCAACTTACCCTCCTCCACTGACAATGTGGGAGTTGACAAAAACAAAGCGACATACGTCCTCCTGGTGGCCGGAGAAGATAGCCTGAGGGTGACGCTGCAAACCTGTACCATCCAGACAGAGTTGGTAGGCATGGATGTTCTCGGCTTGAGACAGGTAGAGATACTGGCCATCCAGCTCCATCCAGGGCATCAAACTGCAAACAGGCAACAGGATATGGGATAAGAAAAACAAACCCACAAAAATTAATAGTAATAATAATAATGCACACACATACAAACTAAAGAAAATTGTGAAGCTGGAGCTGCTGGTCCCACATAAAAGCACGGCTTAATGCAGCACAGCTAAGAAGTTATATTTCTTTAGCAACATACAAAGCAGATCACATTGCTGGCATTTTTCTAACCAAGAGCTAAGGAAAATGAAGCATGGAATCTCTGAAGAGCAGATTGCCAAGACTCTAGTGAGTTTAGATAGGAAATACTTAAAGTTCCCTGACCCCTCTTCATGAGCCCTGTACTTTTTAAGAAACTAGACTATCAGGCATTTGTGAGCTATGTCAAACATCTTTAAGAGACCTTTCAGTATGAAGCTCTTGGCACAAACAGTCCTGATTGTCCACATTATTTGTTGATGCTCAGCAAAGAACACAAAGCTGCTGCTGTTTCATATGCATCTCAGCACAGGAACGGGTCACACCAAGTAACAACTTCCCATGAAGTCCTGCACCTACTACACATATTGTACACTATCATGCAAAGCCTGAGAAGAAACCTTGTGCTCCTCAAGTAGAGGAAGTATTTTTTCTACATTCACACCTCTTCTACTGCTGAGTTGAAAGCAACCACAGAGCAATCTCTCTTAATTTATGTTGCCCACCTCTCAGATGAGCCCACACACCTCTTCTGCCTCTTGCTATTTATGGGACAATGACAACTGCCTACAAGGGGTTCCAGGCATAAGACCAATAGACTGCTAAAGGAGCTGTTTGGAGACTGAAATTAAAAGTTGAAAATATACTTCAATTCCTGTGAGACTAAGATAGAGAGAAGACACTCAAGTAGTGTTTGAATCGAGTCTTTCATCACAACACATTCATTTATTCTTGAAACAATATCAAAATGAAGGAAACAGAACAGGCTGCAATGTACACGTAGGCAGTGAGCTCTTTGTTGGAGATCTTGCTTTTTGTGTCACCTCCAAAGAATCAACAAATAGGCCTTCTGGATATGGAGCCAGATACAAAGGGAGATGGGGCTCACATCATATGTGGCACAGATGTGTGAAATTGCCTCCAGTCTGCAGTCATTGCCAAGCACACCGGTACCCATGAAAACATTGAGTAAAACCAGAGCCTTTCCATAGAACATCCTTTCAGCTTTCAAACTACTCAGAAAAGCTGTTTTGAAAGCATAAAAACACATCTCCCTCTTTTTTTGCAATCATTCATCCTCAGAGGCCACAATTTTCTGTTGTTAGCAGACGCATTACACACAGCTGCACCTCAAACCATCACAACGAGGGACTAGAAGCAAGCAAGAGAACAATGTAGATTACTAGATAGAAGGTTCCTGCCTGCCTGGATTCATCTCCTGTAAGAAGCTTGTCACAGGGACAAAGAAGTTGAGCACAGGTTATTTGGGATTTGGTCATATGCATGGAAAATATAAGAGGCATCTTTGGAGCAGTAGCTTCGGTTTGAGGCAGGCTTTGATTTCCTTTTCTTTCCTCCACTCCCACGCAGTACTCTAAAAGCAAGTGAATATCCAGCTTCCCCAGCCTACAGCCAGTTTCTGTGGCTCTCCTCCTGTTGCAGTTTAGCTTTTTACCCTTTTCTATGGGTTTTTCATAAGGAGGAGTAGCAAATTTGAAAGCAGGATAAGTGAAAATTAGAGGATGCAGTTTGGATGGTGGCCTTATTAAATCAATCCTTGCATTTTCATTTGGGAAGCTGGTTTAGTAATGATCTCTAACAACCACAGAGCCTGTCTTCACAGATGGCCACAAGCACTTCAAAGGCAGGTATACAACCTGCACCAAGAACCACTCTGCTCATTACAGCTGTTCCCAGGACTTCAGACAAGCAGTGGCACATTATCCACCACTTCAATCTACACAGCACAAAAAGGCATGAAAGCTCAGTAGCAGGTCCCTGTTCTTCAGCAGCTAACAAACCATAGTTCTTCTCATTTTTCCTTCTGTCTGATGATGTGAAAGCTGAAAATTTAGATGTGCCGTTCAGATAAGAGACACATCTCAGGCTTTGCTTTGAAAGCTGAGTACGCCTTTGCAAGAAAAGCTTTAACAACAACCTCCTCTCATTAATGTCAAATATCCATTTTGTTAGTGAAAGAGAGAAGCATAAAACAGAAGAAAGAAGCACAAAATAGAAGAATGGCAATTTGCATTTTAGATTTGTACATCCAAATTGAGAGCAAAGATAAAGCACTGGAGACTAAACAAGCATTCTAAGGAGACACATACGTCCATATCTGGGATCAAGGTGTGCTCATTGTGAGAGAAGGGCAGAAAATTGCTGATGGTATACAGCAATAGATAGGCGTACAATAGTCGGGAATCTGAAGACAACATCAGTAAATTCAACTAGAATTGTATATGTCAGAGCAATGTCAAATTCAGGCTCTTATTCAGAGAGGAGCCCTCAATTGAATGCCCAATCCTTGGAGGTGTTCAAGGCCAGGTTGGACAGGGTCCTGGGCAACCTGATCTAGTGCCTGATTTAACAGTTGGCACCCCTGCCCAAGGCAGGAGGGTTGGAACGAGACGATCTTTGAGGTCCCTTCCAAGCCAAGCCATTCTGTGATTCTATGAACTCAGAGTGAAACCCAAAGGCAAGACAACAACTACAGTTACCCCACACCCAGATAGCCAACAACATCCAAAATAGGCTACTGGCATCACTTGTAAAACCCCATGGATCAGAAGGAGCATGAAACATCTCATTCTGGGGCACAGAGGCAAACTCAAGGCCCCTCAGCAATGGACAGAACCAAGCAGAAGAGAACAGAGCCACTTGCTTGCATTTCCATTTCAGGACTGTCTCCCTCCGGCAGCGTCCATGCCTCCAGTTCTGAGAGACTTTCACCCTTTCCTTCACTGGAATGCCAGGTGCTCTGCAAAGAAAGAGAGATGAGATTAGCAACCACAACTGATGCTACACAGAGAACAAATACACCTGAGCTGGTCACAGGTAAGTTCTCACTCTGATTCCACAACTGATGAGCTTGTAAACACTGATGGTGCCACAGCCACACAGCAAAGGAAATACACTTATGAAAGTTGATGAGAAAGGAATGCAGAGTGGGTGTTCATCGACAAAGAAAGCCATCCCTGATGATCACTACTGTACAAGCTTTAGATCTGATCAAGACCTGACCTGGTACACAGAGAGAGGTTAAATCTGAATGTGATCAAGACTATACACAAAGAAATTACCAGAATGACTAAAGAAACAGGACACCACTCTTCTAATGGAGACTGAAGAAAGCCAGTTATGATAAGGACAACAACATACAAGAACAAATAGAAGAAACACCTGTCAAGAGAATACTGAAACTAGAAACTAGAAGAGTGTCCAGTCAGAAGAGTAGTAAAGAAACTTGACAATTACATAAACAGATACGGTAATTAGAAATCAAGATAGGTTCAGACTAAAAATAAAGTTCATTCATCTGTGTAGCCATCCAGGGCACACACACCCAAGAAAGATGCACCATCATCTGCAGCAGCTCCCCAAAGACTAAAGGTTCCACACAGATGCTGGGAAATTCCCTACTTCTAGTCAAAGTTACTAAAGGTTGCTAAAAGAGACTCATACCCAGTCACTGGGAAACAAATCAAAATTATTGGAACAAGCCAAGATCAACAGAGTTCAAAAAGTGATAAAAGGTAAGACCACAGACACCTGGGATCCAGGTCTCTTTAGTGATTACACAATGTTACCCAGTTGAAGCAGCTGTTCAACATCTGTTTTGCCTTCACGATCTAGAGCTGATTAAGATTAAAAAAAAAAAAAAGCCACATTCAGCTTTCATACCTACCTTTCTCATATCAATAGTCTCAATTATTCAATATTACTGGGATAGCTGCTAAGGTAGAAAGGACAAGTTAAAAAAAAAAAAAAGACATTCTTGAATTTATCCTTTGTAACTGGGTATTGTGAGCCATTTAATAGATAACAAAGTAAGGTTTTTTTCCCTTTTCATGCATTTCTCAGCTGTGAATGTTCCCAACCACATGGGATGAAAGGAAGATCACTGATAGACAGGGACTGGTCCCCAGCCAGGACCAGCTTCTCTTCACATTTGTACCATGCCCCCAACCCAATTCCATTTTTGGGTACTCTGTCATTTTTAAAACAAAGATTAGCTCTCTGTAAATAAACATCTCCTGTGGTTGTTAATGGGTGTAGGAATCTCTAACCTGGCCCTGGGGCTTGGCCAGATTCTCATTTTCCCAGCCTTCCTTCCATAGCCTCAGGCTCTTAAGGCTCTTTTTTTTTTTTTTCTGCTCACCCTCCCCTCCCCTTTTCTATGCTTTCCGGCACTTAGTCACCATTATAATTTGACTGCATTCCTGGGCATTTGACCCATTTTAAACAAAAACAGAAACCACACACAGAAAAGATCTTCCTCCCTTAGACACCTGTGCAACTATAAGTTTATGACTAGTAGCAACGCACCAAACAAAAGTGAATTTAGAAAGTTACAAGCACTTTATTTCTCCTAGCCCTTAAAAAAAAAAAGGAGAGAGAGAATAAAATTAAATCTCTAGAGTTAGCCTAGGCTACAAGAAGAGGAATTTCATTTAAAGAGAGCACTTGCAGGGGTTTGCAGGGCCATACAGCATCTGAGACGAGGAATGCACAGCACTGAAAAGTCAGGTCAGGTCCAGCAATCGTCTCATTGCTTATTACTCTCCCAGACAGAGTTCAGGCTTTCCGCCTACATCCAGTTCCATTCATTACTCCAAAACTCTTCTCCTCCCCACGCTCAGCCCTCAGTTAAGTTCTCCCCACGTACAGATTTAAAGCCACCAGCTTGCACGGTGATGGAAAACGCACTCATGCCACAACCCCCCAACACACGCTGGCCCAGCCAGATATCCTGAGCTCAGTGCACAAACCCTACAAAGACTAGATGCAATTTCCACAGACCCAAAAAGAAAGAAAAGAAAAAAAGGTGAAACCAAGGTCAAAAAAGAAGCCTAAAAAGAATGCTTCATCTTAAAAAGCTGGTCACTTTTCCATCTGGGGTGGGCAGACCTTGACCCTTCTACCACTACAAGAGAAATTTCAGAAGAGATTATTGCCTGCTGGCTCGGCCCACACTATCAGTTCACTACTGTGGTTATTCCTGGAACAGACACTTTGCTCTTCCACGAACACCAAGAGTTCTTGCTGGAAAAGGGCAAGAGTGTTGAGGAGAAGGACTACTTGTCAACATTGGGGATCTGAGATTATTTCTGCTTTGGGAGGGGATTGTTTGTTTCAGGGTGGAGATGGAGCAAGGGGTTACTGTTAATAGGTGTGCTATTCACCCAGCCTGCCTTCTTCATATAACAATTCTCAATCAATCTAATTTAAATATGCACTAGAAGCATCCACATATTCCATACATTTCCACTTATTCCAAACAGAAGCAGAAAGTGGGACAGAACATAAGGAAGCCATGAGATAGGGGATGTAAAAGTTGAACTGATACGTTCCTTTGCCAATTCCATGGCAGCAGAGATCAGACTGCAATGAGTTTCAGCACTGGTCAGATACATTTGCTCTCCTGTACCATGAAGGAAGTTAAACTGAGTCCAGCGATGGAATCAAGTGCTGACATACAATTTAATCTGCTTCAGTAGCTACTACAAGAATGCATCAGCAAAGATGTCAAGCAACACCATCAGTGCACTAGAGCAATTCTCAAATCTTAAAAAGCTAAAAGGGGTGTCACGATATAGATTCAATCACATGATAATAAAAAGAATAATAACAATCCTTTTCTCCCCTACAAGACCTATGTGTTAATCTAAGATTTTCTCCACAGTGACCTGAGATAATCAACAGTCACCACACATCTACACCAAGTGGTTGACTTGACCAAGTACTTTCCACTTCAGCAACTGATTTGAACATTCAGAGATTAAAAAGACTAAACCCCCTCACAAAGAAGTCGTGGAGGGACCACAATCCACAGCCAATGAACAACTTCACCTTCCTTAGCATGCAATCCTGCAAAATGCCAGCTGGTATTCAATACATGCTTAAGGGTTCTGTGAAATCAAGAATGTAGCATTTGAGAATAGAAACCATCTCCTAGTTTGGCTTCTCATAGAAACCATCCAACAGTGAACTTCAAGACTGCAGCTGACTCACTGAGAAAGGACTAGTATTTTTACTAGGTGCAACATAGTGCTGCATCAGAGTGCAAGTGAAGTGCAGCACAGCAGCCTAGAAGGATCACAGGAAATACACAAAGAAGTGAACACTGTGACAGAAAAATTTAGTGAAATTTGAGCAAAATGCTCTTAAAACCCAAACAAAGTTCAGAGTCTGTCGCTTTATCACCTGCGCTAAGGGTGACTATTATTAACAATCTGTAAAGTCACATGATCTGGAACATATATGGCTATCATTTTTTATTAGCAAATTAATCCAAAAAGTGCTCTATCAGGATTCCAGACCCTGTGGTGCAATCTAAGCTAATGCATGCTTCCAACTGCATGCGCTCCTGGTAGAAGTTTCCTTTAGAAAGTCTTTGTTTCACTATGAAAGGGAAGCTGAACATTTCTCTCAGTGTGAGAGTTCCAGGACAAAAGTCATCCCAATCAACCCACTATAAAGGAATTTTCATTTCCCCCTTCCTACTTCACCCAATCCTCCAAATAAAATAAAATAAAATAAAATAAAAAGTATAAGTATTTTGCTCAAATTATGGATTTCCTCTCTTTCTTGGCAGAGTTACCAGAAGAAATACAATACTCCTTCTGGAGCCCACTTCCCAGCTGCTGAAGTGAGAGACTGGGACTATCCTCCCCCAGCACCACTGACCTCAACCATCATGGCAGGTGCTGGCCTGGTCCCCCAAAAAAACAGCAAAAGGAATCACTCAGCCACAGACTAAGTTCATCTCCTCCAAAAGCTTCACCTCCAGTAGCTTTTGCCTTCAGTGACCCCCACCCCAGCCAAACTCTTGCTACTAGAAATAGCATTTCTGCAAGAGTCCCTGTGTTTTACTGCATCTCAGGGAGATTCCTGCTGGCCGTCTACAATTTCAGCATGTGCCAAAACAACAGTGCCTGCAACAACAAATACCATGTTACAGAAGGTAACACCAATATGTCATACTGTATATCTGCCCAGCTGCATGGGGCATCCTAACCCACTGAAGTCCTTTGCATTTCACTACATTTTCAGAGGTGAAGAGCTCATCTGGAAATGCAAACCTGCAGAGACCTGCTGCAGAGTGAATCTCTTCCATGGAGAAAATCTGCTGTCTGCAGATAGCCTCTAGCCTGACTTGGAAGGGTCATACAGAGGAACAAATAGGTCATAGTGGCTAAGCCCCCCTTTCAACCTTGGCCCTGCGGCAGAGATGGCTAACACAGAGACCAACTGCACTTATTTGTGTAATGGGGACACACCTGTTGACTGGCAGGGTCTCGGTGCATTTGCAAGTCACGGGCCACCAACAGACAGCCAAGAGGGAAAAGCTATTTATGTCAGGAGCTCCTGTTGCTGTCCTCAAGAAGCTGGCGTGCTTTCAGTATGGCTATTCCAGAATAAAAATTCCATATGAATTCCTTTAGCACATGGGCCCGTTTTTAGCTTACCGCCAGCTTCAGTCTGTCTTCTGCACTCAACCCCTTCCCCTGCATCACGTGGGTTCAGACAACACCAGGATGGAAGACAGCTCTACTGACATCTCCTGCTGCTTCTTGTCTCCAGTGGTACCACTAAGCTACCTCAGTCAGACCCTCACAGATCCTGTGAATCATCCACCTGCATGAAGAAGCCAGAGACTTCTAATCAGAATCAAGTTTCTGTACACACAGCAAAGACAAGCATCCTCAGAGAGAGCTCCAAAAAACCCCACCTATCATCACCTGGTCTGAAGCATGTCAGTACCATCAGATCCCTCCTCCCTCACCGATGATGCCCTACCCTGCAACGGGAACTCGGACAGAAAATCCAAGCAGGGTTTTGCTGCTGTCGAGGAGCTATGTAGTCAGTTATGAGCTGAAACCTAGGCTGCTTAAAAAAATGAATAGCCCAGAAAGATCCGAGCAAATTCACAGCTGCTCAATAATTGTCATGTATATTCTGTATTGAAAGACCGGACTGTCAGGGTAATGTCTGTACAGAATCAAATAGCGCATAGCCATTACGGGGATAATAGCAACAGGCACAACACACATCTTCCTAAGCCCTGAACAAGATAAAATTCTTCTGCTGCTATGAACTTGTGAAGATTGTAAGGAAAGGGACACAGGCCCCTTACTATTTCTCATTCCCACATCAAGAAATAGTTTTGATAACTGTGCCATTCCAGTTGCACAGAAGTAGTAGCTTAAGTCGGTAAGAATCAAAGAGGAGTTCCTAAAGTGAACCAACTCTTCCAGCACAAAGCAATAGCTGTGTGCCCTCTTCCAGGCTTCAGCTGTTATTGCAATATCCTTCCCAGAGTGATCCCCTCTGCATCATCTGCACCAGCTCATCTCCTACTTCAGTTCTGTCTTAAAGCCGGAAAACAGCTTTTAAAAGATGAAGGAAACTGAAGGAACTTTCCACACTGCTTCACACTTCCTCCCCCTGCAGCACTGAAGGCAGAGGTCTCCGATGATTGTGGCAGTTTGCATTTGGATTTGACTTGCATAGATTGGCCATTTCCTGCTCCTGCAGGTGTATATATATTTCCAAGATCTGGAGAAAACACTGCTTTTATTAACTCCCAGAAATGCTTACACTAGTTCTTAAATACTCAAAGACAATAAAGTCACCCGCTAATTAATCTATTTTTCTGGACCGGAAAAGATCCTCCACAGTGCTAGCGGGCAAGGTAGGATGGGAGATGGGAGAGAGAAAACATGCAGCAGAACATTTCTATATTTTGACAACAGCTATTAATGTATTACAAAGAGCACACTGTCAAGCTATTTGGGTTGCAGCTTTTCACTTGCCCTTTAAAATTCCTTTGCAACAAAGAGGAAATAAGTTTAGCCCAGCTGCAACGTTATTCCTTTCTTCCAGGCTTTAAATAAAGAACCACCTTGCAATGAGCTCTCTGACTCTCCAATTTCTCCAGTCCAAGGTGGTCCAGAAGGTAGGCACTGGCTGAGGGCTCACAGGACCCTCTTCTATTTCTGGCTCTGACACTGACCTGCTGCACAGAGGGCAGCTTGGTTCACATCTCTGTGCCTCGCTGCCCTCCCAAGCCCTTGTTTACTCTGTCTATTTAGGTAGCAAGCTCTTCAGGGCAGAGACTTCTCTTGCTGGGCCTGTACAACAGCTGGCAAAACAGACACAGGCTACCAGACACAACTGTAAAATCACTATACTCACCAGAAACCCCGGAGGCTTTGTGCTACTGCTCAGCTATGGTTTAACTGCAAAAATAATTATTAAGTTGTATTCTTCTGTGAAATGCTGCCATGCATTTTTGGAAGAAAAATGCTCCATTCACCTTACGTCATAAAGACAGGTCTTGACTCTTGCCTGAGCAGCTCCCGTGACTGAGTGAAGCAGAATTCTTCTGTGTGGGGACTATCTTTTTACCATGCCCTAACAAGGTCTTACTGCAGTACAGGTCTACACATAAAATTAACACGACTACACAGAGCAAAAGGCAGCCTGACATGGAGAAAAGTGCCAAGAACCACATACATCTAAACCCACTGCAGACTTCCAAAACAGTAACACAATATTCTATTAGGCATTTACTTACTACCGATTCGAAGAAGAAAAAGTATGTTTTTAATACCAAGAATGTAGTTAAGAACCTTTCCAAGTCAGGCCCTGCCATCCCTAACATACACTAACTCAACCGATGCAGATCTAGTGATTCCCCTGCTGAGGAATGGAGATGATGGAAACATGGCACAAAGCAAACTTTTTTCTTCTTTGTATGCGCATGACTGAAACAATACCTTAAACACTTCACTTACACAGCTCTTCATTAGCTGAATCTATCAGAAAGGGCAAATAGGAGAGGCTTGTCCACCTTGTGAATATGCTTTTCAGCATAACAACTCATGCCTAGGATTAAGTTCATATCTTCCTTTGACAACATTAGCCAATCAACTGAACACTGTTTAAGCCTAAGTATATGTGCTGAGATAAAAACAGCTGGTAAAAGGGGATAGCCAAGATGGGAAGAAGGTAATTTTAAAAGTTAAGTCAAACAGTTCTAGGTACTATATTTTTTCTTTCCCATACTGCTCTACAGCTAGGGTTTTGCAACCAGTTTCTAATGGATATTCTCTCTTCCCTAATTGGGCATCAAAAACTCTTATAAGCAAGCTCACCGTGCAAACAGTTGTTTCACATACAAGCTAAAGACTGTTCACTCTGATCTTTTTGTTACAATTACCTGAAGATATACCTAACAGAAACAACACTGGAAAGAAATAGTGTCATTTTCAAGTTAATCAGACTTAAAAAAATGGGGAAGTGGAGGAGGGGGGATAAGTTTCACAGCTATCTTACATCCTAAGCTCAAATTTACCTCTATTTACAAAGCATTAACAGATGGTTTATCAAAAGCCATTTAGCAGCAGAAATGAACAAACTAGTTCTGAGATGGGTTTTTTTGTTTTAAGCGGTAAGAACTCCCTAGACTAGTTTTTAACTTATGCCAGCCTCCCAGGGACCATCAGTCTAAGAGCTAATGTTAGAACCATGCACGTTATTTCATTAAGTACATGTACCACAAACGGTTCCAGCCTTTTCTTTCTCAGTTGCAGACAGGATTGCATAAATACCTCTTGAAAGTAAAAAACAGTGTTCACCTCATGCAATCTTATCCAGAATGTGCAACAGAAGCCTCAGCTCTCAAGCAAGCCGTAGCCAAGCATGACATACTCAAGATTGACTCTGTGTGACTAAGAAAGCACAGTTGTCGAGGTCCAACTACCCATCATCTTCACCATCATTCTATTTACCTAATGATATTCTAGCTTAAACACCTGCTCAGCTCAAATTTAATCTTCAGTGAACAACCTACCAGCTTCTTACTCAGAATTACTGTCAGGAAGAAAGGCTATGTGCCTAGAAGCTTACCTAACTCCCCTCCCCAACTTGTATTGCCTAGCCAAATAAAACATAACCTCTCTCCTCAAATCTTCACCCTTCAATTGCAATAAGAGCAACACTGGAGATTGCTCTTGATCTTGGAGACACGCAAGAGGCACAGGCGGTATAAAAGAGACATGGCCATTTAAAACCCTCAAGCTGCCACACAGGCTATTAAACTCTTCATCAGCTAAGTACAAACTTCTTAACTGTACCACAACCCTACATATGCATTCACTGTGATTCTTTTGGAGATGTACAGATACCCAGACCCCCACACACACCAAAGTATGCCCTTGTCTTTTATCTGTTGCCAGAACCGTCAAACCCACTGGAGCAAGACTCTCAAAACTGCCCCCAGATGCTGGAGGTCCACACAGGGAATACAACTGTTTGGCTGTCAGGTATTGTCCAAAAGAACTGACACGCTACCTATTTCAAAGAACTGAAGATTGCACGAGCCTTCCATGAAGTTAAAAGTAATTACAGGATTCATTCTCCAGGATATCTCAAGGATCCTACACGACCAGATTGTAGAGCCACAGTGCGTTGCTGGTGATTGAACTCCCTAGAACTGGGGCAATGACCAATGCTAAAGCAGTACTCCATGCAGAGTTTAAAGAAAATCTGAAAATGGGGCTCAGCACAAAAGCACATCCTAGAATGACTAACAGAACAAAACAAACTAACCAAAGCAACTCTGTTCATAGCGAATCTAACAGCATGGAAATCCCTGGGAGCTCATGACACTCAAGTACCCTTCCCTTAACTTAAACCCTCTGACCTAACAAACTTCTTCTGTAGCTGTTTATAGACCCACATTCCTCTGCAGGGGGAAGTGGTGGTCCTTACATGTGCTGCACCTGCTCTGCTGTACACCTGATCCTTCCTGCAACCGAAGTGGCATAGTATCACCTTATTCTTAATGAAAAATACAGAACTTCATTTCCTCAGGAGACAAAATCATATATCATGGTAGACAGAGTCCTACGCACAGCCATTCTGCAGCACTTACTCCTGCTTACCTCCTAGGGAACTGTGGTTAACTTTCCAAGCCCAGTCTTTGGCTGCAGCATCCATTGGCTACAGGCCTAAATCTACAAATCTGAATGGGTTAAAGTCCTGGCCTGAAAACCCAACAGAGATTTTCAGCACCACTGAAGCCCTGCTCTTAAGAGCAGGGGCCACAGCTGCTTCTCTATGCCCGTGCTACTGACAAGATAGCACTATGAGACAGTGAAATAGGCCTCAGACATCCTTTACGATTAATGTCAACAGTGCTTAGGGCAACCATACTGCATTCCTGGATGAGAAACAAGATTCTGGATCTCAGGCTGGCAACTATAGGGAAACACAGGATGCAATTCATAGATCCTAACGCACATAAACTCCCTTTCGGGATCCATGAGGCAGCAAGGGAAGCCCATGTGGTGCGGCTGCCTCCGAGTGGTGTTCTGCATGCCAGCATAAGGAGAGAGGAAGGGCAACCTGCGGGCTCTTACCGGGCGCCATCAAGGCCGAAAGCCCAAAAGCACTTCAATAAGAAAGATGCTGGTGTCACAGCAAAGCCACCAAGCCTTGCACACCTAATAGCACATCTAGGCTCATTCTCCAGTCCTTTCCTCGACGTCCAGTTCAGATTTTGCTTCCTCGCAGCCACCTTTTCAAGGTGTCTTTGGGGCTTTGACAGGCACAGGCAACACAGAGCGCTGCTCAGGGGCTGTGAGGGAAAGCCCACCTCTCCTGCCTCAGAGCTCTCGAGCTCAGAGACACCACGTCGTGCCTGGGGAGGGGGGAGCTTTGGGGAACCGAGCTCATGCGGAGAGGCCCTCGAGCTGCAGTATCTGCGGGCTGCCCCTGCCGGGCCAGGCGATCAGGAAGCCCCCAACACGGGAGCAGGAAGCGCTTCCCCGCACACCGCAGCCCTGCTGGACACGGGCCGGCCCAGATGCCGCCGCACGCAGCCCGACCCCTGGCAGGGGAGCCACGCCGCTTCCCCCGCGCTCGCCGCCCCCCTCGGAGCGGAGTAAAGACGGCGCAGCCGCGCTTCGAGAATAGCGCCCCCCTTCCCTCCGCCCCCTTACGGCAGCGGGGAGCCCCCCTTAGCGACTACGCCAGGAGCGCAGCACGCCCCTTAGCAACCAGCTAGGCCGCAGCATCCCCGGCCTTTCCTAGCCGCCGCGGCCGCCTCCCCCCCGCCCTTCCGCCGCGGAGGCCGAGCTTACAGGTCGGTGCCGAGTTGGGTGAAGCCGGAATTGAGGCACCCGCGGGCTATGCGCTTCCAGAGGAGGTCGCGGCTACTGAGGAAGCGCAGGCGGCGGCAGACCTGGCCCAGGCGGCCCAAGGCCTGCACGTCCAGGTAAGAGCAGATGAGGAGCAGCAGCTCCTCGGGTAAGGCCCAGAGCGGGGAGGAGGGGGAGGAGGAGGAGGGGGGGGAGGCGGCCCGGGATCCCCCATCCGCCTGGGGGGATCGGGGGCTGCTCTTCCTCCCCATGGAGCAGCAGCTCCTGCCCCTCCTCCCCGGGAGCTGGAGCTGCTGCTGCCCGGGGGAGGCCAAGCCATGGACGGGGGCAGCCGCTCCCCAGTCACATGGGGCAGGAGCCGCTGCCTGTCACTGCCCCCCTCTGGGGGAGGAGGCGGCGGCGGCGGCCGGGGCGGGGGGGGACACCGACGTTAGGGCACTAATTCATTACCGGGAGCCACCGGGGCTATCCCCGCCTCGATCCGCCGCTAAACTCCCGCTCCCTGCTACCCTCTCCACCGGCCCGTGCTTGGGTTATTATTCTTTATAGCTGAGATTAATAACGTCATCTTAATAATGTGAATAATTAATGGCCAGAGCAGTGATCATGGGTAACCAGAGCATCTGCTCCACCACCTGGCTGGGCACAGCACTCCTGCAAAGGAAGGTGAACAGCAAGGTGATTACTGCTCATTAATTACCGTTGAGCAGAGTCAGGAGTTCTTGTCACCCACCAGATGACAGCAGGGGTCATCTGGTGTTACGCTGCAGTTCTCAACTCCCAGATTCCCTGAGCCACTTAAAAGAAAGGTTCTTCCTTATGAAAGAAAGGCCCCTGCTGCAGAGGACTTAAGCCTGGCTTGTCATTCAGACCCTTTGGTGCCATCCATTCCATGGAGCACGGGCTGAAAAAGTGGTCACGCTTCGTTCATGTATGTCTGTACATATATGCACAACACCACGAAGAACAGTTCATAATAACTGAGTCATTGTTGCCATCCACAGGAGCCTGGAGTACTGACAACACAAGAGGATCCTGGTCCAAAATGGCAAAGTAGCCCTTCGCAGACAGTGGAGCAGGAAAATATGAGTACAATGGTGTGTTATTCTTTCTTACTGTATTTTCCACTCTACAGGATCCTGAAGTGCTCAGGGAAACTTCTGCCTCAGAATTAAAAAGTATATAAATTATTAAAAGTAAATCAGTTACCTGGAATTCTTTGTACAGGCATCGTTTACCAACCACAAACTACAGGTCCTTTTGCACAGTGGAAGTGGAAAATAAATTTCAGCATATAATGAGGTTACCATAGCAGACAGGCCTTTTAAACACTTACTTGCATCGTATTCCAGAGGGTTATCTGATCTGTTTAATCTCAAGCACTCAAATATTCATATATCCAAATCACCAGCTATGGAGGCCTTGTATTTGAGAGGTTCAAAACTGCCAGCTGAGGAACTGTCTGGTCCATTTACACTGAGCTTCAGTGCACCTTGGAAGTCAAAGAGATTCTAGAGGATCGGAAGACAGCAAATGTTTTATCAGTGTTTTATAATGAGTGAATCAGATGGCCAGAGTAATTAAAAAATTCAAAACCTCAGTTAAGTTCAGGTGAAATAACAGCACATCTGGTGCAGGACTTAAGTGGCCAATTGAAAGGGAGGTAATATAACAAATGTTACATAACAAAAGATTATGGAGAATTGATGTGAATTCAGTGTCTTTTTGATGACATTAATCTTAAACATGTAATTATAATTAGCACTTTTGTAATAGACTTTGTCAATGTCTGAAACATTAAACTTATTAAAAGATGAGTGATCTTCTGTTGTAAATTGTTATTCTAAAGAGAGGTTTATTATCAAGTTGGTCTTTCTCCAGTGGGATTCCACAGAGACAGCATATGGATCCTACATTATTTGGTGTTTTTATTAGTGACCTGAAAAAGAACCCGAAATCGTTATTAGCAAAGTTTTTCGAAGGCACAAAGCCTCAGGGAAGAGGCCAAGAGTGCTTATGGCTGTGTAACCTTATGTTAAGTTTAGGCATAATCAAATCATACGTATTTCAATCAAGTCAAATGTAAAGTCTCACATCTAGGAACAAAGAATGTAGGTCACACTGAAAGGATGTAACTCTATCCTGCAAAGCTGCAATTCCGTAAAGACTTCATTAAGATGAATAATCAGCTAAACGTGAGCTCCTTCTGCAGTGCTGTGACCAAAGGGCTGGGAAACAAACAAGAGCCAGGAGGTTGTTTTACCTCTGCTTTTGACTCTGTTGTGACGGCTTTGGAAATAATTTGTCCAGCCAACACTTCAAGAAGGATGTTGAAAAACTAGTGGGTTTTCAAAGAAGAGCAGTAAGAATGATTGCAGGACTGTCAAACGTTTTATAGTGAGAACCAAAGTGCTCAGTCTGTTTAGCTTTCTTAAAGAGGTTAAGGTGTGAGGGGATCATACCTTACAAGCACTGAAACAGGAAGAAAAATCTGGTGATACCAGGGTCTTCAGTTTAGCAGACGAAGTGATAAGATCACTTGACAGAAGGTGACAGGAAACATTTATAAATAAAACATGTTTTTGTAGGGAAGCTATTTTAAACAATATCAGCTTTTGGTTTTTTTTCCCCCTGAAACTGACTAGACTACAACAACTTAAAATCAGGAATTGATCTAGCGAGTCCTGACGCGGTGTATCAGACTAGATCATCTAAGGCCCCTTCTCATTTTAGGCTCTGTCAATACACAGGTGCTACATCTGCCATGCCTGACATCTCCTGGCACACTATGACACCCTTATTCCAGAGCCTTGTTTCTGCTTGAGTCCTTTACTGAAGTGCATGTTGGAAGGAGACCGTCTTTAAAGTGCCACATGCAGCGTAGCATATGGCAATGCAAGAGCCAAAGTATCAAGGGGCACATCCACAGAAGTAGGGTCTGACTGTGCACTCTCCAATTAGTGACCCAAGATATAAATAACTATGAAAGATTTGGCTAAGATGAAACACGTTTACAACCAGTGAAACAGAGGGTCAAATACCATCCAAACAGGTGTCACAAACAGTATTGTGAAGAAACCAGCGATATGTGGCTCTTAAAAGTCATGTCCTTTTGTGATGTGGATAATTGCCTAACAACGCTGCAACAGTAATTATTCTTTACCCAAACATGATGGTCTGTTACCTTCTTTCTTTGCACGAGGAGCAGACCTGCAAGGGGTACACTTGTCAGCTGCTTTCTGCTGTGGAGCTGTCAGTACTGCGTATCACAGGCTGAGCTGTGCTCGTCTTCTCAGCAATGCTGAACGAACTGCATGGGTCTGTGGGAGCAAGAAGCATAGAAGGTTTGGAAGCGTTTCTAAACCTCTACGTGTAACATGATTATTACCATACAATGGTCATGCTCTAATAATGAAGTCAGTGCAGGTGCCCAGTGCAGGATAAGTCAACAAATAATACAGCCTCCACAAATCTTACAAATATTCCAGTCCTTTCATGGCTCATGACCTCCCTGAACCTCTAGAAAATAGAGGGGGGTTCCATGCTGAAGCAGCAGATCATTCCAGCATCATAGCTTGCAGGATTTGCAAGCTGAAAATGAGGGCTGACACCTGTAAGCCTTGTGCTTCAACAGCACAAGTCAGTGAAATCCAGCTTGGAAGAAATTCCATTTCAATACCTGCCTGTCTTTTCTTCCTTTTTTCTTTTCCTGTCTTCAAGGGGTTTTATTCTTCTTTGCGGTGCCCTCAAATACACCTTTCCAGCTAAAGACACAATCATGTGGACAGCTCTTTGTTTTGTTTTTCCTTCCAACCAATGCTTTTGTGTATTTCTGAAACTTAAGACACCTCCTCTGCTACTACAGTACTTATCTGTAACACCATCGCTTTGAGGGATTAAAGCAGGTTACTTGTTACACACTTAGATCAAGAGTTATCTGAGTAGAAAGTCTATCCCGTTCAGGTCGGCGGAATCTGTTTTTGATCTTGAGTTGTTTTGATTTTCTCTGAGAGCAAGTAACATGTTATTTTAACTTCTGAATAAGGTGTGCTACCTGACTGTGTCTCTTCTGTTTGGCAGAAAGGATTAGAAACCTCCACGGAACTCGCACTCTATTAAAGCAGAGTGCTCGCCATTGAGAACCAAGGAGCTGAATTGTTTTCAGATTATATGTGTGTGTGTGTGTCTTTCCCACATCAAAGACTTTGATGGAAGCTGTTCACGCTATTGTCAGGAATGTAGGGATTGGCACAAAGGTGATTAGCAGAATTGCTTTTCTGCAGGAGAAGCACAAAAAATATCAAAGGATTAAAGAGGATAAAATTAAAAGGTTATGCTGAATTTTAGGGTGAATTCTCTCCTTTTTTCCCCCAGTTTATACGTATTGATTTGGTTTTACCTATAAAAGGTCTGCCAGAAGAAATCAGAGCTAGAAACTATTTGGTACGGATTCTGTAAAAAGATGAGAAAAAAAAAAAGATCTTCCCTTAAAAATAATCCCAACAGACCCTATTCTGCATAGTTCCAAACCACAGCTACAAGGAGCCCTCAGTGAGAGCGAGGGGCACCCGGCCAGCAGCCATCCCTACGAGGTACTTAGCAGCCTCTGGATCAGGACCTTTATTCATACCCATGCTGAAAATTATGAAAACAAACAATTCCATAAATCAGTTTGTCAGCAGCGATGCTCTTTGTTTACTTTTCTCACTACACTCTGCTGACAAAGATACTAAACCAAGGGGATCGCTCTCATTATCCACTCACCAGGCACATGCAACGCTTTTGTATTTCCAGCAGCAGCTAAGCTGCTTCAAGGGCTCAGAAAAACAAAAATTAATAAAAATGGACTGTCAAATATTTTCATCTATCAAAGTCCACTCTTGAGTGTTATGGAAGTTCTCATAGATTGCCGTGAAGTTAAAAGAAAATAAGTATCACTTCCCCAGGCCAGCAGAATTGCCTCATCTTGCTGGTTTAGGCTCTGTTTATTGTTTGTTTTATTTTGAACAGTCTTCTGTTACTGTTTTCTGAGTGCCAACCCTGCACCTATTTCTTGTCTTTGCCTTTTGAGCTTGGTTTGTTTGTTTTGCCAGTCTGCTATTTTCTGAAAGTCACCCGGATTATATTATTTGTTTTTAACCTCATTTATCAAAGTATTATCTAAAGCATCTGTTCAGAAAATGTTCATTTTAACTGTTTTCCCAACAATGACCTTCTTCCTACCCCTGAGGCCACATCAAGTTGTCACTCACCAGACAGCTGTGGAATTTGGAATCATTCCTTTTAAATGCTTTACAATTCCAAATGGTAGATTTCTAATGGCACAATATGATTGCCACAAAGATCTTTAAATTTCCCAATCCTCCCAGCTTCAAAGGCTGGACCGTCCTTGATCTCCTGCAGGAATGCTTTTGAATCTTGTGCTTTTATAGGGGCTACCTATGAAGATATTTCAGGGGCTTTTTCCTTTCATACTTGGAGCCTAAAGAACTAAACGTCCAAATTCCCGTTGGCTTCTTTGAGAGTAAGAACAAGACTTTCAGAGTTGCTTCTAGCAATTTTCAACTCAGTTTTCATGAATTCCACAGGTTGTTCCAAAACTTGTTGGAGCATTCCGTGAGCACTCTGAGAGTAAACTCACTGTAACAGTGGCAGTGATACTGTTTTGTTCTGCATCTTCCTTCCACTCAGACCCTGTCCAAGGGGAAGTCTGGTGGTGTCCCAACTCTTTGTGCCCACGGTCACAGGAGGGTCCTCTGCTGCCATAACTGAAGCTCTGCTTACGAAGCAAGATAAGAAAAGCGGACGAACCCAACCCTAAAAGCAGCTTTGGGTCTGCCTGGACCAGACAACTGAGACAGAGCCTAATTACTTGCAGCAATTACAGATTTGGAGAATTACAGAACGTGACCTCTGCCGTGACCACAGAGCCTCAGATCCCATTGTAAGCAGCAACCAAGGCACTTCAGTAAGCGTAGGTTTGGGTATCCCATATTGCTAATGCTCACGGTTTCCAAACCATCCTCAACCTAACCTCGGGTTTTGTGACAACAAACTGCAGGAGCAACTAATTACTAACCCAGTTTATGGGTCAGGGAACAGGCTTAGATCCTCATTTACACAGGTTTCTTATGATCATGTAAGTCCTACCTCTCCACCACTATTTTTGTTTGTTTATTTAGATCAGTTTAAAAAAAAATCCCACATCCCAAAATAGAGAATGTTTTCCTTTGGAACAGGAAGAAAACATACTTGATGGCTATAACATCTGCTGGACAACGCGTGAATGGTGGTGGGCACCTCACACAGTCCTGTGACAAGCACATGTGCATACAGCGTGTCAGATTATAAATCCAAGAACGGAGAGTCAGGAAAACCTCCCTTCTCCAGCCCACCTGCCATGAAAGTGGGCCTTTCACTGAAAATGAGGACTGGGGAGGAAAATGCCAACATTCGTGGGATTCTAGTCCAAATCTCTGCCTTTGATAAAGGAGGTCTGTCAATGGGAAATACACTGATTCATTGTCTCTGTCCCATCAGGACCCACAAGCCACCTTGTGCACAGCAACATTTGCATTTGTCGTTGGCTTGATCTGAAATTCTGCATAATTCTCCAATGCTTTACTTTTGCAGCATGTTAGTGCATGGCAGAATCTGGGGTGAAGGTTCCAGCAGGATGGTCTTGCTGCTCAGCAGCTCCACCAGGGTGCAAACCTTTCTGCTCTTCAAATGGAGGAAAGGAGAAGCCATACACATGTGGATCAAGTCTATCAGGATCACCTGAGTGCCACAGATGACAAATTTGGTCCTATTCTTTCAAACGAGTAGGAGAGGCTCTCAGCACGAGCCTCCAGCAGGAACCATGCAGACCTGTGCTGCTGTGTGCCTATTTCCCACCACCCATCTGCACCCAGCAGGTGCCTGGAGTGCAGGTGTGAGCGCAAGCTCAGACAAAGATTCAAATACCAGAGCCTTTCAGCCTGAACCTGACACTGCCACTTTAAAACCAGAGACGCTGACATCAAAGTTTTCCACTCTCCAGAAGGAATGGACTATTTTCACCCTTCCAAGCGATGTCTCTCATCTCTCTGCCTTCCCTACAGCCCCGTCTCTCTCTCTCTCTCACACACACACTTTTTCTACTGCCATCCCTCCCTCTCCACTTCAAACCATGGGAAAAACCCAGGAAAAGAAGCCTGCCGACTCAGGGAGCGTTTCACTGCATTGTGTTTTCCAGCTAGACCTGAACAGACTGAAATCAATTCAGCTCCCGCTCATTCGCACTCTCCCTCCCTCTCCCATGTCCCTTTTTGTTTCTGCCTTAAGAAAGCCTGGTTTGGTTGTACCCATCCCCATAGCAATCAAGTGACCGGCGGGTTTTATTGCTTGTAAAAACACCGTATCTTTTTCATGGGAGTCAGGTTCTCCTTTGGGTTGCAATGCCCAGTGAGCAGTGGCAACAGCCTGCCGAATCTTTGATCAATTCTCACGTATCCATCTGAAGTACCTTCAGTAGACCCGTCAAAAGAAAGGAGTTTGGTAATTAGCATTTTAATATAGTATAGCAGCCTCTCATTGTATTGCTGTGGCGTGGGGTTTGTTTTAGCAGAAGTGCACAGAAATACCCATATCTGACCCAAATCGCTACGTGCTCTACGAAGTATACATTATTAAAGCAGAAGTCCAGCTGTTGCTGCATTAATATCCTCTGATTTTTATGTGCTCCTACCTTTTGGAAGGTTTCGGTTTTCATCCTGAAATTTTCCAGGCTTGCTCCCAACGCCGAGGTTATAACAGCAGGATGGGAACCAGAGCAGAATGCGAGGAGGTTCGGTGGAAACTTGACGAGGCGAGATCCAGCTGAGCAGAGCCAGCAGGACCAGCAGGGCAAAGTGACGTGGAAACAACCTGGGTGACTGTGTCACTTACATTTTGATCAACCACCTGCTGACAAAAGGGCAGAATTGAGGTGCGTGTACAACCTGACTTCATTATGCCCCCCAACCTTTGGAATAGTGATGCAGTTAATATTCCCTTAACATCATCTTTTTCACTTTCCCTTCCCTATCCGAAGTCTCAGAGCCAGAGGAGAGGTTGCTATCAACACCATTTAACAAAACTATGCAGTTTTGCATCAAATCAGATTGCCCACAGATAACATACAAGTTGTCCACTTGGCCTATCCAGAACTTCCACAATACAGAAAGCCTCGTGACCAATACTGACCCCAAACAGAGATGCCCCACTTCTACAATCAAACTTAACTCACAAACACCATCCAGATGGTTGTGGCACAGACTCATACGATCAAATCATAGGATGGCTCACATGGGAAGGGACCTTAAATCCCACCCGGTTCTAACCCTCTGCGGTGGGCTGGGTGCCACTCACCAGATCAGGGCCCAGGGCCCCATCCAACCTGGCCTTGAGCACCTCCAGGGACGGGGCACCCATCACCCAGTCCCAGGGTAGAGGCTATGGTTCCCTGTGTAAGAAGTGGGGTACCTGCAGGTTCCAGTTGGAGCAATCCTAAATACACTAATTATTATCAGCCAGCTCGCACAGCTGTTCAGAGCTATGTTGCAGGAGAATAAATGATTAATTATGGCTCTCCTTTTGTGCAGTACAGACTTTTAGGTAAAGGAATGGAAGAGCTCAGGTATGCAGGTCAGCAGTAATTCCATTTGGCTTATGCACATCACTACGGTGTGGATGTGCCTATAAATATTCTGTGTATTTAATAAGCAGTGTATTGTGTAAACACAATTTATCAATTACTATTCCTATAAATGAATGCATGCCAAGCAGCATATGGTATAAAAATGACAAAATGCTATGATCTCTTCTGACTATCCCAACTCCTTATTTTATGCCATGCAAGGTTAGAACTCAAATATAAGCTGCTTCCTACACTTGTAAGTGCTGAAACTGCCCAGTACCTCCAGTTGCCTCATTCCAGAACTGCTGAACTTTTCCAGCTTGCAAATAATTGTCGTGATTGCATGCAAATGCCATCTCTTGGGACTCCTGCGATAGATACTGCAGGAATGCAGTTCCCCTGGAAGCAGCCAAGAGAGATCCACTTCCCTGCACATCTTAAAGCATTATTTGTGGAAACCTTTCTCTCCATCAAAACTCTCTATTATGTCCCAGTGAACCCTGAGAAGAGGGTTGTAAACAGTGCATGCACTCTGAGAAGTAGAAAAATATGAACGATAACAAGAGAACTGAGGTGAATAAAGACATTTTCTGGCTCCTATGAGCAGATGGACCAGAGCAGCCCTCTGAGCAACCTTAACTTTGTACAGGGGCATAAAGGCAGCAGATGAACATTGCATTAGAAAGGCAAAGAACTACAGTGAGAAAGCAGAGATGTTGCTGAGACACTTTCTGGGGGGTGGGGTGGAGATGATTCGTTGGGCCAAGTGACCTTTTCCCATCCAGCAATTTCTTCTGTCCCAGTGCAGAATGACAATGGGATCCCAATGGCAGCGCAATCTGACATCCATGTCTGTACCCGAACAGCTCCAACACAGCCACACGGCGCTGCTGCGGCCATGGGACGCAACACAATGAGCCAGACCCGAGATTCCAACTTGCCCTCTTTTCTGCTGTTGTTGTTATTGCTGTTTGTTTCCATTCACCCCCTTTTATCCCCCGTTTTTTTCTGTCTTGACTCTGATGGGGGCTCTTTTTGTGCCAAACAAGCCCTTCTGATCTCTTTGAAAGCCCAGCTCATGTCATTCTTCCAGATCATCATTGTATGACATGTTTTTATATCAGGCTGACAAAGGAGCTATTTGATCAGGGGGTATGGTGTGTGATTGTAAGAAATTCAGCTAGCCGGTGGCAACTATTGTTCCCCAAAGCGGCTCCCTGACCCCATTCTATTCAAGGAAAAACTCCCTTGGAGTGGCCTCTATTCATTGAGTAACACCAGTCCGCAGTCTCACTCCAGGAGTATGCTCAATTCAGAGGTGTGTCACCGATATTGCCCATCAACCAGCCTTTAACTCTTTCATCAGCATTAGGTTTCCAACACAGCAGCTGTTATCATAAGGCAAGCTGGGCAAAGGGGGGCTACAGTGCATTCCAGCTCACTGAAGCTCTCCTTATCTTGGAGAAATTTAACCTTCCTTTCAAAAGTTGCCTTGGAAAATGTCCGGCTGCTGCTTCAAGCACAGCCTGAGCCATCTGCCTTCACATCCTGAGTCCAGAGACATCCTTCTTTGTCATTCAGCTTCTCAGCTTGGATATTAGGAAGAATTTCTTCTCAGAAAGAGCAATGAGGCACTGCAAAAGCTGCCCAGGTGTTGGTGGGGTCACCGTCCCTGGACGTGCCCAAGAAAAGGGTAGACGTGACACTGAGGGACACGGTTAGTGGGCAGTATTGCTGGTAGGTGGACTAGATGATCTCAGAGGTCTTTTTCAGTCTTAATAATTCTGTGATTCTAAAACAGGTGCCTCAGCTTGGCCAGGCTGGCTCATGCTAACAAGAGGCTTTGCACTGATGTAAACGATGTTTGAACGCTACCTAAAATGATCTGCGACTCTCCCATATTCCAGCTGCATCCTCTTTCCACTCCTAGATAACTCTGTGCCCATGGGAGCACCCATGGCATTAGTCCTGAAGGTGCTCCTGTTTCTCAAACGAAGCCCTCCACGCTGTAACACAGAGCCTCAAAATCCCAGGCAAATCCGATCAAATGCTCCCATTCAGCTCAAGAATCCAGAGATCAGGCACAGTACGTCCACTGTAGCATGACTCTGCTGCATCTTTCCATACAGAATGTTTCCCCGTGCAACAAACAAGTCCAACCATCCATCCCTTAGCTTGGTCGCAGCATCCCTCCTCCCGCAGTGCGCATCCTGCTCGGGCTCGGTACCACCTTGATAGTGCCTATCTCGGGCCTGGATTTGTTAATAAACTCGGGCTCCCTCTGCTGGGACAGAGCTCACAATACTGGGGGGGTTTTGCGGGCGCAGGTTGCTTCCCAGCCGGATTTTTACCCTGCTGCTTCAAGAGCCGTTGAGAGAAAGGCTGCATTTTTCTCCTCTGGGTGATAACGGTGGAATAAATTTTGCACTGCAGCATCCTTTACTGCATGCTCTAAAACCTCTGGGAAACCTGCATTAACCTTTCTGTGACCTGTAAACTTGGCATCACCTCTGTTTTAACTTTTTGTATGAAGCTCAGACACCCAAAACAGTTCCAGCAGAGGAGAAACCATCTCTTCCCGCTGCCCAGGAGTATGCTGTGCAGCAAGACCCAGCAAAGGGAGCTGGAGGTGAAACCTGATAGGAAAGAGGTGCAAACCCAGTTCTTGAGCAGAGCAGGCAAAGCTGCAGAGAAGACCCTTCAGGGAGACGTTCCCAGCGGGTCTGTTACTCACCCCATCTGCTGCCTATGAATCCAGCATGCTACATTATCTCTGCGACCTTTAATCCACCCCTGGTTCCTTCAGAGAATGTTACTGCATCAACATTTTTTTTTTCCCCAAACAAAAAACTGCAGCGTAGCTCGGATTAAATGCATTTCCTCAGCAAAGCTCCTGCCTCCATCGCTCACTGCTGTGCTTCCTGCCCTGAGCTCGCTGCCGAGGTTATGCAGGCTGAGCTGATGCTCTGGTTTCAAGGAAGGTCACACGTTTCCTCAGCAGCTCAATACTGGCTGAATAACTTGAGGAGACCTGTTGAGGTCTGTGACAGCTCACTTCAGTAATTGGGGTGCTTGGGTTGCAGCTCGGTGCACTGTGCTGTCCTGCAGCACCCTGGTGCTCTCCCTACTGCCTCTAGTCTTAAATAAGATTTTGAAGAATTTTAGCACTTCGCCACAATGCACCCTTTGAAATAGCAGGGGCTAATGGCTTCAGAGTTTCTACCTCCATAGGGATGTTATAGCATTACATCAGAGCAAGCAGCAATGTGGGGAGGTTTCTGCAGATGAGCTCTCCGTAGCAGGTTGCAGACTCTCCTCTTGCTCTCCCTTGCCTGGGTGAGTGATCTTTGGACTCCTTGGGGATGTTTGCAGCAGGGCCCCCTGCTAGCATTCAGCAACAGCAGTAGCATCCCATGCAAAAAGCCCGGCAAGGCAGCAGACCTGGTGCAAGTAGCATTCAGGGCTCCCCTGGACTGCAGAGCAAATTCTGACCTTGGCTGTAGACACCCCACCTGCTGCTGCATGTTCCTGGGCTCCCATCTCCAGGAGAGCCACCCACAACACAGGCAGTGAGCAAAATAAATGCCATGACCTCACCATGCATAAGGTGATCCCGTGTCACAGTGTGGAGAGCTCGTCTAAAATCCCAGCTCACGGAGCATCACAGCTTGAGGGAAAACCCAATTGTGGTTTCCTTCTGCGGGTTTCAGCATCCCACCACTCCACAGAATGCAATGACCCCCATGCTGACAGCAGGGATCTCAGGCTCAGCCTTGCACCAGGCACAGCACACCTCCACTTGGCAACACGTTGCAGTGGAGACAGACATCAGGCACAAGTAATCCTCTGTGCTGCTGTCAAGTGCATGGCAAAAGCACAGCTCTGTGCATGGAGGTGGTGAAATACTTGGTTCCTTGCAGCGACTGAGTGGGAGTGAAGTGGCTGGGCCCCACCACAGGGGCTGCAAGGGCTCAGCACCTATCAGCCACTGCCGCCCTTAGGGGCTGGGGACGCTCCTTTGCCATCCAGCAGCGATGACTAGGAAGGAGGTTTCCTTACAGCTAACTGGGTGATGATGATCACGGGTCTGCGTCAGGTGCTGCATGTATTGCAATGGCCCGATCGTGCCTTCTCTGTCATTCAGTCATTCCCAAGGCAGTGCTGTGGGACAGCAAGCAGCTCCCCTAGCTCACTCTGCCCTAAGCCTGCATGAATGCCTCTGTGCTCACTGCTGTCTCTTCTTGGTGTAAGAGAACTGCAGATGTGGACACTGGGGATAAGTGCAACAAACCTCTCATCTGAACTAGCCCAGAGCAAGTCTACTGATGTCAGAAGAATGACTTCAGGTTTATCCAATCACAACAGAGAGCAAAAATATCTCTGACTTCAGCAGCTGAACATTTGAATGGCAGAGATGGAGCCCTCCTGGGCAACCACAGGGAATCAGCACTTCAGGAATCATTACACGAGCAAAGCTGCCATTGCTTTGGAGACGTGCTGCAGCCTTTGTGCAGAGGGACAGGAGTCTGCAATCGTGCCTCAGGTGTACTCCCATGCCAAGGATCCAATGAGGGAGACTGCCCCATGGGCATCACTGCATGACTGCCTTCCCAACATCCCCCACAGAGCTACACCAGTGACAGGCTCCTTCACCAGGTGCTGCAGCCAACACACACAGGCTCCACTTCACAGAAGATGCCAACAGATAGGAATCAGCTGAAAGAAATGGCTGCAATATGCAGAGAGACCTGGAAAACCTACCTTGGTGAAGCAGGATGGCACTGTGAGCTGGAAGGGTGAGTGCAAGACTAACCGCCAGGAGGTGAAGTTACTCAGTTTCAAATGAGAAATACCAAATGATACTGAAATGTGGCATCTCAGCAGGAAAGCCTTCCTTTCTTGCCTATGGTTCTCACTCAGAAGACACCAATCAGGATCCCCTTATCCGGGTATTGCAGGAGGTTGGACCGGACAGTCAGAGCAATTCCCATGACTTTAAAATGCATTCAGAGCAGGTTCCTTCCAGCCGGGATGTGGGACAGGGTCCAGCGTGCAGTCCAAGTTACAGAATCGGGCATGAGGTTTAGCAAAGGATCACTTTTGAGGCTTTGTACTTCATTTACAGCTGAGATTATTGCATATAGGCATCAGTCCACCTGCTGGACCACCTCCGTAGCTTTCCTTGGCCTCTTGCAGGGGACATGTCAGGATGTGGGACTTGAGCAAAGAAGCCCTGTAAATCCTGCACTGCTTCTCCTGCTGGATCCTCTTCTGAGAGCTTGGCTCAGGCAGGCTGGCTGCTGAAAGCAGAGCCAGCCTGGGGGCG
Source organism: Cyrtonyx montezumae (assembly GCF_038088225.1). NCBI lineage: Eukaryota > Metazoa > Chordata > Aves > Galliformes > Odontophoridae > Cyrtonyx > Cyrtonyx montezumae. Next base: position 19,370,612 of record NW_027072045.1, on the reverse strand, counting down.
ATGGAGCCTTTTCAACATCTAAAAAAAGCCCCCAACAAAACCAACTGCTTCCATTTATAGCTTTCTGTAAAACAGAGAAAGTCAAAGCCCGAGCAGCAGCTCCATCCTGGAGGGATGCGTTTACCAACAGCTGCTGGGAGAACAAGGCAGGCAGGAGATGCAAAAACCAGGACTGCCATGTTCAGCCCAAACATTTAAATACACAAGGTGCAAATGTCACTTCTGCTCACGGATCCAAGGAGTGGGAAAACTGAGTTCTTGATTCTCCTGCTTACCCAGATTTCTCATTTTTCCCTTTGTAAGAATCAGGAAATTACAGACAGAATACTGATGGGCACCTGGGACAACCATACCTCCCCTGAAAGGCAGGAGAAAGCATCACATCAGGGAAAACCAAGGTCTGCACTTGGAGATTCCTCTGAAACAGCAGAGGGAACTGGAGGAAGAGCAGAGCAACAAGCTTAATCAAAGCCTGGGCTCTCTCCCAGCCTTACCTAGGTTTCCAAGAGTATATGACCTTAATAGATGTGCTCATGTCTGCAGATGAGTTTGCACTGCCTACCTGCTGAGTTGGACCAATATCCTGGGCTGCTCTCAAAGTGTTCCCATTCCCTATCCAATCTCCTGGCTGGCCACACAGATGGAAATGGCCCGTGGGAATTGTGGAAACACCTGAATATTCCAACTGGACAAACTCATCTTTGCACAGATGGAACAGAAACTGCCCACCAGAGAGATGGGCACCAAACACTCTCCATTCATGGGGGCTGCGATGACCATGAGTACCAGTGGTTACCTTACAAACAGGGCTGGAACATCACATGGTGAAGGATCTGTCTCACCCTAACACACTTTGATAACCTCATTTCAACCACAACAAGCAGAAAGCTGCTGCCTTGCCTGCTCTGCTGATGGCCCCAATGCCAGCTGCCTGCAAAAAGTCTTGGCTTTCATGGCATTTCTAGGAGCAGGTTGGCTCCTCCACGGCAGCCCCAACTGCTGAGAAATCAATCATGACCAGCACTTATCTGTTTGATGGTTAACAGCCCGAACTGAAGCCAAACTGGTTGTTAATTGGGATAACAACTGATTTCAAGGGGTTGTTCAGCAGGGCCCAACACTCCCAGCAATTGACTGGGAGCTGTAACTAGCAGCCAGCCGGCAATTAACGGAGCCTGGGGAAATTCGCAGGCCGTTACCAAAGGGCCAGCTCCCAGCTGGGCAGCTGCTTCTCCGGGGTGCTGGGCTGAGTGTGCAAATCAAGCCAGCACTCAGCGTTCCATTTCACATCTCCAAGCCAAATTTTTCCTACCAACGTACAGCCTGCGTCTTGTCATCCCGCATTTCAGCGGCATTTTCTGTTGTTGTTGGGTTTGGTTTTCTTTCAGTCAGTTGGTCTTCCTTTTGGATGTTGCAAGTGGAGTTTTTTCATGTTTGCAACAAGAATCCACCTTCCAGCCCTCCTCCAAATCCTTTCCAAAGTCTCCTTTGCTATGGCAGCAATTAAACCGGTGAGCACACCGAGATCTGCCATGATGGCTGGTGCCAGCTGGTGTGACTGACCTTACACAATAACAAGTCTTTGGGCATCCACTCTGGGAGGAACTCATAAAATGAGAGACTCCAGCCACCAAGGTGTTACTACAACGTAGAGTTGGTGAAACAATCACTGAGGCTGAGTTTTTCCATCTCCTTCTGCTATAAAAAGCTCTACAAGATGGAAAAGAGAAGAAAAAAACTGTTGGCCACATGGAAAGGAGAGGCCATCCCAGGAAGCAGAGACCCTTCACAGTGCCACGACTGCATCTGCTAGGGGTCCTCCAAACCAAACCCAGATAGGACCCAGATGGGAGCAGGGACACAGGTCAGGCATGCAGGTTCCAGCAGCCCTCAGTCCCCCATTTCCAGCCCATAACAGCAGAAGCTCAGCAAAAATACCTGGGCACAGCCCAACTTCTGGTTCAGGACTTCACAACCACAGATTGCATCTCATCCACAGCATCTGACAGCCACAAGAGACCTTCTGGTGCTCCAGCCCCTTTGAATGCAGGAGAGATGCTGTGCATTGCAGGAGCATCCCTCTTCCTCAGAGCAGGGCATCTGAAGCAGGCTTCATGCTGGAGTAGCATGGGCCACTACTCACAAGCCCTGTCTAACCCTGTCTCACCTTCTGTCTAATACAGCACAGCTTTTTTCTTTTCACCCCATCCAGGAGGGCAGCATCTTGCCCCAGCTGCAAAGAAGAACACGGTTGCAGCTCCCTGAGACCCTGCCCCAAACAAGATTCCTGGGGAAAGCAGGGGGCAGCCCTATTTCTAGGGGGAGCTGTTACCACTGGAGGTGTATGTGAGCAGGGGACAGAGATGCTGCAAATTGGAAGTGGGGTGGTAACGAGGAGCAGATGTGTAGGTGCTCAGAGCAACCCAGGTGCTTTGGAAGTGCTAAGTGTTATTATCATTGCCAGGAAGCAAGCTGCAAAAACCTACCAACTCCACAACCCCTAGCTCTATGTCTTCTCCAGGATCTGGGGCCGATTCCCTCATCAGCCCCAGGCAAATGGGAGCCAGAGTGGAGGTGCCATCAGCTGTGCCAGGACCACCAGAATCAGAGGGGCAGTGGAGAAAGGGGAGGGGTACAGACTGAGAAATGCTCTGCAGGAGCATTGGGACTGGTCCATGCATGGCCACAGAGGCTTCCTGCCCTGGAGACTTCCCTGTGAGAACACTGAGCTTATTTCTGCTCAAACCTTCACCTCCCTCCAAGGATGTTCCTGCAACACGTTGGGACCACAGCTAGGGGGGCTGGAACTGAAGGATCTTTAAGGTCCCATCCAACCCAGCCATTCTATGATTCTATGTGGAGCAGCTGTGTGAGAACAGAAATATGGAATCCCCTTCTCAGTCAGTAAGCATCCCTGCTTCTGTATATAAACCCCCTTCCAAGGAGGGGTCTTTAGAGAGCGGGGCTGAGATGATCCACACACTGTGGCCATCCCCCGCCCCCTCCTCGAGAGGAATTGCTCGCACACAAATGAAATGTGTGTAATTAATGGGCAGGGGGCTGGACAGGTCCGAGATGAAAGCGTTTCCTGGACTTGTCCTTCATTTGCATGGTATCAGAAGCTGTTCAGAAGGTGTGACTTTTCCCACAGGGAGCCCTGACTCGGTGGCACAATAAAGCCAGGACTCCTTACCCAGAATTAATTAAAGGAGGGGGATGGGGATGGCAGGGAGATGTTTGAAAGCTGAGCCTGATGCAATAAACAAACAGCCCAGCCCTCCTTCCCAACTGGAGTGTGCCCCATCCTTGCCATGCACCACAAGGCTCATGTTGCTCCATGGGCACCACATGGACAAGTTGCTGTGGGTTGACTCTGCAATGATGTCCAGGGGTGTTCATAAGGTGAGAGATGGGACAGAGCGCAGACATGTTCCAGTAGGATTGGTGAACCAAGCCCTGGTGCAATGGGGGGATACAGCCCTGCTCCAGCAGCACAGCTCCTTTTTCTTGCCACTTCCACCTACTTATTCTCTGCCATGGAATCATGAAGGCTGGAAGAGATCACTAAGATCATCAAGACCAACCATCAACTCATCACCACACTATGGCCACCAAACCACATCTCTCAGAGCCATGTTGCTGGGAATTGGGCACGCTGCTCCAGCCAGGATCAAGTGATATCAGCACAGGAACAGGGTATGAGGAGCCATTAATTAATTCACTTACTCATTAACTAAGTAGCAGTAGGCTCTTTAATCTTCCAAGCAAAGGCAAAACAACATTTGCTGGCTGGAAGCTAAATCTAGACACCTTCACGCAATAAACAAAGCCCCAAATTGTAGTGCTCCAAGGTTGTATGGTAACCCAAAAGCACTTTAATGAAAAGGGGCTAATTAACCTCAAACCAACCACCCTGAGAGAACCAGCAATCCTTGGCAGGAGCCAGGCCCGGGCACCTTTCTCAGCAGCACAACTGATAGCATGAGTTGGCAGGTAGCACAGGGCAGTGCTGGGACACATGGAGGTGTCCTTCCCCAGACTCTATCCCCTGGTCCCAGGGTGCTGGGTGACCCTGAGCATGGAGTGTTCATGCCATGCCCTCCCCCACACCATTGTCCCTGTGTAGGGGGGGGAAAGACAGTGAGGAGACACTTGGTGACCTGCCCGAAGCCAGTCCTGCCTTTCTGCTGCCCTTACCTGGAGCAGCCACCAAGTACCGATTCATCCAGGCTCGCAAAACCATTAAGAGAAGCAATTACACAAATTAATGAAAGAAAAGCACCCATTAAGACCTATCAAACACCATCTCCACCTGGGGAAGGGCCAGGAGCCATTCACCTGTATCCTCTGCAGTCTGGGGACAACACAGGCGTTATCAGTTCCAGCCTGATTGATACCCCTCCTTCCACCATCGTGCGGTCAACTGGAGCCAAGTGGGGCTACCTGAGAAGAAGCACTGGACATGCCCAGAGAGCTGTGGGTGCCCAAGGTCAGCTTGGATGGGGTGGGCACCCAGCCCACAGCAGGAGGATGGAAATGGGTGGGCCTCAAGGACCCTTCCAACCCAACCACTTTGTGATTCTGGTCTGACTCCATGAAGGCTTCATCCCATGCCAAGTTTCCATTTTACCATGTCCCCCAAGCACCAATGGATGTGCCTCCATGGGGCAGTGAGGTGCCATCACCCTATAAAACCTGGGAATTCCTGCAAGGAAAACCATGATTTCCATAAGAGAAACCTGAGTCCAAGAGCTCATTCACTCTCCCATCTCCACTCCCTGGGGAAGGGCTCACACCACGCAGCAGCCTCAGCCTGTCCTGCAACTCTCCATCCTTCTCCCCCCCCTCCCCCCCCCACCCCAATCCTCCTCCTCACAGGAAAGCAGGCAGGCTCAGGTAGACTGATACAAATTTTTAATGCACATATTAAATAAATATTTCAAATCATTTCACATTAAAATTTGTACACAACTGAAAAAAAATTCTCAAGGAAACAGGAAAAAAATAAAATTAAAAAATGGATGAAAATTCACCCCTGGTCCTGGCTCCTATCCAGTGTCTTTGTTTGCCCTCCCTGTTGAGAATAATTGCTTTAACCCTTTGGTGAGAAGCAGTCTCAGGGCAGCATGTGCGGAGTAGGGCTGGGGTTGCTCACTTGAGGGATTTCATCTTTCCCCATATCTGTTTCATCCTAAATAAAAATCTGGGCCTCCATCAACAGAGATAGTTATAGAAACCCTCTCTTTTCCTCATGCAAAGACGAGAGAGCAAACCTGGAAGAGACAGCCAAGAATGGAAAAGTCGAGCACCAACTGAATAGTACCACAAAAACAGCCCAAAGGGGCTCCGCAGTGATTTGTAAACTTCTTTAATTTGACAGATGAAAAACTCCATCTGATAAAAAAGAAGAAAAAATGATAATAATGTCATTTTTTGGTGAAAACTTCACATTCTTCAGATGGGAAAAAAATAAAAACCACCACAAAAACAGATATCAGCCATCGTGTGCTGCCTCACCTCAGTCATTCAAAAAAAAAAAAATGAATAATAGAAGAAATTCAAAGATGCTCCAATGGGTGAGCGGTGCCAAACCTGTCCGGGACTCTCTGTGGGGCACCCAAGGGCAGTTGTACCCGATCACAACATGGGGACAGAGCTGAGTCCTCCATCACCTCGAGGCGCATCCGTGCCCTCCATCATTATCCGACCTCTCTGGTGAGCATCCATTCAGCTGAGCATCCATTCATTCGGTTGCGTTGGATTCTCATCTTTCTTTTTTTTTTTCCTCCTTGCTTGTTTGTTTTAAATGACAATTCCCCCCCCTAGAGCTACGACAAAAAAAAAATACAAACTGAAACACGACCCCAAACACTAGGACATTCCTAAGTGAAGGGCTCTTCCCCCCCTTCACCAGTCTTTGAACATTTCATCTCTCGTAAAGTTGGAGTATAAAAATAGAGCCTCTTTCTTCTTTTTTTATCTTTTTCTTTTTTTTGTAAAAACAGAACAACCCCCAAATTATCAACAACTAGAGCGTGTAGTTCCTTTATCCTCCCCCCAACCCCCACTTTGTTTTTTGTTTTGTTTTTTCCCTTTAATAACCACATCACAATGTCTCTACGCCAGTCCACCGAGGGGCACGCGTCACGGGCGCACCCTGGCGCTGGAGTTTCGAGTCCTTTTGCTCCTGCGGTTGAAGGGGTAGTTGAGGAACTCAAAGCGCCGGTGGGGCTCGGTGGTCTGGTGGCCCTTGGGGAGCCGCTTCATGAAGTGCACCTCGCGCTGGTGCTGCCGGGTCTTGGAGCCCTTGCGCGGGCGGCCCTTGCGGGTGAAGGCCATGTACCAGCCCTCGTACTTGGCGTTCTGCAGCGCCGTGTAGTTGTTCTCCAGCACGATCTCAGTGAAGACGCAGTCCTTGCCTTTGCCGTTACTCTGCACAGGTGGGGATAGAGGGATGGAGCTGGGTGGGTTTTTACGGTCCCTTCCAACCCAACCAGTCTGTGATTCTGTGATTCTTAGGGTCCCTCCCAACCCAACCGTTCTATAACAGCAAGAGATGCCGGTGGGAGGGAGCTTTGAACAGCTAGAGGCTGAGCTCCTGCACATCAGACAAAACATGGGGACCAGGGAGAGGACCCTTGTTGGAGTTGTTGTTCCCAGCTGGGTTAACATCAGCCAGCCCCAAGAAATGGAAAAACTCTCCTGAAAATTCAGTACCCTGCCAGGATTTTGCTCATCCACCCCGGGGCAGGAGGATGGAAACTCAGAGGGAGCGTGACTAACCGGTGTGCCTGGGGCCTGCCCCATGGAGCATCTTAACATTCCCAGCCCTTGTACCATGTAATCGGGGAGAATAGCCCAGCAATCCGCCTATTTGTTCGGGGAGATACAAGGGCACTGGCCCACACAGCACCCCCCTCCCCTTCCCTTTCTGCCGGGCTGCAGGTTCCTTGTCCCCAGACCCCATACAGAGCCCTGTGCCCCCCAAACCCACCTCCCGACCCAGGGTGTGTGCCCTACCTTGCCGATCAGCTTCCCCTTCTTGTTCATGCAGATGTAGAACCCCGTGGCTGCCCCTTTGATGCGCACACGGCTCCCAAAGGTGTCAGTCTCAACGATGAGCTTGGCTGGGGAGAGCAGCAGGAGGAGAAAGAGGGAGGTCACAGGGACAGAGAGCCTGGCAATGCCAGCCTCACCCCTGCCACTACATCCCTGCACGGCCTTGGTCACCTCACTTCGTCACCTGGAGCAGCTCTGCCTTGCCCAGATCCACGTGGATCAGGTGCCACAGAGATGTCCCAGTAGGAAACAGGGAACTCAGGGGACAAGCCAGCTGCCCTGCACAGTGCTCTGCCAGCTGTCCCCAGCCCGTGGGGACAGCACACCGAGCTGGGGCTGCAGGAGGAGAAGTGACTTTGCAGCTGGCAGGAGAGGCGTGAAGGGTATGGCCATCCTTTTAATGCCTTTCACCTTTGCGTGAGTCGAGAGGGCGTATTGATTTGGTCTCAGTTTTTTAATGGAGGCATCGATTGACTTCCGAAGGAGCTATGCAAATTGCTGGGTCGATGGGCTGCCTATAAATAGACCTGTCACCTTCCCTCCTGCGGCCACCCTGGGAACAGGGCATCCTCCTCCCTGCCCTGTAGCCCCCCTGCAGCTCTTCTGCTGGGCCAGACCCCAAATCCAACAGCAGCAGCAGGGCTGTGCTGCGCCAGGTGCCACTCCACAAAAAGCCACCCAGGGCTGTCCCACCTCACCACCACATCCTGCCACACGTCAGCCTCCACTGCAGCCCGCCTGACTTCAGAGGGCACTCAGAGCACACAGCCTCCACCCCACAGGGTGCCCTGTTTTCCCAGCTCAGCAGAGAGGATGCTCAGTTCCTCAGGACCACAATGCAGCTCGCTTTCACCATCAGCCCCCAGCCCCATGGGGCAACGGGTGGCTTTGCAGCAATGCTGCTGAACAACAGACCCAGGCCACATGCTCACTAAACCCAGCCTGAGCCATGCCCCAGGACCACGAGTAGATCACTGCCTCCATCTCTATCACATCTTGATCCCACACCAAGCATAGGGAACTCTCCCACAACCCCTCACCACCAGCACCCCAAGAACCACCCCACACGCACAGCACAGCTCAGAGCTGGGATATTTGGCAAGATCTGCCCTCACCCCACGCCAGCCCCCTGTATGGGGCTCAGCATCCCCAAACCGCCGAGCCAGGGACCCCCATTCACCCGTATGGGGGAGGATTGATCTGGGAGGCAGTAAAAGGTTTGAGGAGAATCGATTTTTCCCTGCTCTCTCCCAGAGATAGGAAGAGCAGGGAGGGAAGGAGGGAGGGAGGAAGGGAGGAGGAGGGCAGGCGTGGATGCACGCGGTGCTTCCCTACAGCCCTGGAGTCACAGCCGCCACCCCACAGGATGGGGACAGCCCCGAGAGAAGGGACCACAGAGGGTAAACAGATTGACGGCACCACGGGATCGAGAAGCCGGCCGTGCTGCTGGGGACGAGGAGGAGTCCATCAGATATTGACAATGAAGACAGATAACCGAGAGCGCCGGGCTCGATGTGAAGTCGGCTGTAAAAACGTCAGCATGGGGAAAGGGGTCACCCGCAAAAATAAATCAGCGCCTCCTGCACGCCCGCCCCAAAATTCAGATGGGGAAAAAGAAATCCCACAGCAGAAGGAAGGGCCCTTTCTGACGAAGGGTGTTTCCTTCTGACAAAGGTTTTGGGGAGACCTTTTTTCTCCCTATTGAAGGGACAGAGCTTAACATTTTCAACTCTGTTCTTTTGCTGGAGTGACAGATTTATCCCAGAAAAGTTATGTTTCGTGCTCAAACTTTGAAGGGAAAGCGGCTACGTAAATGCTGAAAAAATGCAGCGAGACACACTTGATCCCCCAACTGGACTGCGAAGAGGAGAAAGTATTCAGGAAATGTTAAAAAAGGTGAAAGTAAGAAGCGATTTAATAGCTCTTCCAGACATGGGGGCCTCCCTGGAGATTCATATAGAACAATCCCGAACCTCTATTTTAACATTTACAGACTTGCAACTCCTAAAACTTTACATCTGAAAAACTGCTTGTTCTCTTTCTGCTTTAGATCAGCCATCGTTTTCCTGCCCCGCTCCTCAGATGCTTCGCCTCTTTTATTACGTTTTAATAGAGTTTTTTGAGCCGCTGCCGCCGCGCGTCCCCTCCTTTTGGCCTTATTTAAACCTGTCTGCTCCTGGAGGTACGGAGCCACCTCGAAAACCCCAGGTGTTATGGGGCTAAAGCCAGAGGAGGCTTTGGGGTTTGCTCGGCCCCTTAGCTTGGGAAGCTTCGATGCGGGAACTGCTCCCTGCTAATGCTGCGCGTGGGATTCCGCGTGCACAGCTGAAGATCGGCACGACATCAGCAGCCGAAGCAAAAAGGGGAATAAAAAACCAACACCAAATCAACCAGGGAAGGAAGCAAAGTGCTTCCACTAATCTCCCTCAACAAGAAAGGGAAATTGCGGCTAATGCCAAAGAACAACAGTTGGGATGGCTCTGGGTGGTGCATGCTGACACGGGCACCTCCTATCTGCAAGGGAATAGGGCACGGTGCCCCAGTGAGCACGGATGGGGCCGTCACCACTGTCCCTGTATGACAGCAGCGTGTGTGGACAAGGTGCCCTGCTTGTTGGTGAATGCAGTGTGGCACTGCTCTCCTCCCCAAGTAACCATGGGCTGGGGGCACACGGGATGCTAAGAGCGGCATGGCAGCAGGAGGGCTGTGCACAGCTCAGGCTCTGTGAGCTGCACAGCCCCCCAGCTTTGTCTCCTCCTCACCCGCAGCCAACACCTCACTGAGCCCACGCTCCTTGCTCAGGAAGGGGAAGCACAGAGGGAACGTGGGAGAAAACACCGCTTTGAATGGCTCTAACTCAGGGCAGGACTCCAGAGCAGTGCTTCACCTACAACTTCAACCCCTTTGCTTCTTTTCTTTTCCAACCTTGCCCTCTGTTTCTCCTCCAAAGGAAGAAATCAGAGACGCTCAGCACTGCCTGTGCCAAACCGAACCTTGCAAGTCAGGTGCACAACAGCAGCAAGCAGCACCCACCCCACAATCACCCAAACACACTGAGCACTGACCCCACCATTCTCCCTTCACAAAGCCCTGCACAGCCCTAACAATTTCTGGCCAACCAACAGGACAGGAACCACCCATGGGCACACAGCACTGCAGACACTTCCCAGCCTCCCAGCCCCCCCCCAGCCACATCTTTCCTTACCGTGCACGTCCCCGTCCTCAGCCATCGCATTGATTTTCTTGTTGTCCAAGATCTGCACGTGCTTCCCGCTGGTCCGGCTGTACAGCTGGTAGGTGCGCACGAGCCGCCGGCTGAGCTGATCTGTCACCAGGCTCTGCTCCCTCACATGCTGTGTAAAATTAGGTGGGGACTGAACAGTTACCTTTAGGAAATTAAAAAATATATGACACACCATTATAATCTCTACTCCTCAGAGGGGCGAACGGGCTGAGCAAGGATCGCCGGCGCCTGCAGAGGAGGAGCAGAGTCAGTGGGATGGAGGGATCTGAGCCCTTCGGGGACAGGGATCCCCCTAACGGGTGTAGGAGTCCTGGGGATGTGACCCCCAAGGTCTGCCAGGACTCAGTGGGTCCCAGCTGGCATACAGGTACCCAAGGTGGGGTACGCAGCTGCCAGGACTCCCGTTGCTCCCAAACACCTCACTCTTCACACCCAAACCTGCAGATGAGGCAGAGCTATGAGCTGTCAGGACACCGCTCCCCTCACCAGGTACCTATGGTACAGATCCCAGAGCACAGTACCCGTGCATAAGCCATCCCTCACCATCACCCCCAACCTGGTGCCGTCCCCATCCCAGCGCCGACCCCCAGCCCCGTAACAACAGCCGATCTGACCCCTCCAGAGCCACTGCTCCCGAGCGATTTTAGGATCAACCTGACCCGCTATCCTCATCCCTGGCACAGGACTCCTTTCCCCCCTCGTCTCCAGCCCCTCTTTTAAGTCCAGAAAGTTTCGCTGCTCGCTGACATTTATAAAGACGTATTCTGAGCAAATGTTAGCGGGTCGCTCCTTTCAACACCAGCAGGCCGGGACCACCCCCGCCTCCCCCACAAACGGGAAGATTCCCCACCACCAGCAGACCCCACTGAAAGCCGGAGCCTCCGCTGTCCCGAAGCCGCCCGGACAGCGCTATCTCCCCTCGGCAGTGCCAGCCCTCTCCCTCTGCCTCTCCTCCAGCCGGCGTTGGAGAACGCCGCCGACTCTCCCGGCCCTGATGAGGGTACCATGTGGAGGAGAGGTCATTAGCCATGCTGCTCCGTCTCGTCCTCCAAAATATTACAGCTACGTTTTATACAACCGCACACTCCTTTGCTGTGGGGCTGGAAACTCCATCTTTTTTTTTTTTCTCCCGAGCTTCCAATGAAATAATAATAAAAAGCGGCTTAAGGAGCGTTTTCAAAACGCTTCTGCACCTGTGGCCCCGGGGGAGGGGGTTTCGCCCCACTTTGCACACACGGGCACTGCCCCATCTCCCGCTGTCGCTCCTGGCCCCAGCGTTGCCAGCCAGCAGCAGCAACGTTCAGCTGGAGCAGAAGCTGCGCTTTTTAGTAAGGAAATGGATTTGTTTTTCTTTCTTGTTTCCCCCCCGTTCTTTCTTCCCCTCCTTCCCCTTTTCTTTTTTCTTCCCTTTTTTCTTTCCCTCCTTTTTTCATTTTTCCCCGCTTTTCATGTATTCTCCCTTTTTTACCTCCCCCCCCCTCCCCTTCTTCTTAATTCTACTTCACTTTTCAGATGAAAAAAAACAACCCCAGACAAGAGGAAGGGGAGACCCGCAGGGCGATTTGAAGAAGAACGGGAGGACCCAGCACCCGAAGCCCCTACAACCCGGGTGGGAGGGGGCGGGCTTCCCAACCCCGCACCCCATCCCGCACCCGGGGTGCGGCCGTCCTCTCCCCGCTCTTTGCAGCGGGGTTCGCGTCGTCCGCGGGACTTTAACCCGATCCCCCCTCCCGATCCCCGGCCCCGAGGGGCGAACAAAGCCGGCGGCGGAGCGGGCTCTTACCTGGGCTTGCAGGCAGAGGACGAACAAGTGCATGAACCTGGGGAGGGCGGAGGGGGGACAGAAAGCGGGAGAGAGGTGTGAGCCGGGGGGCTGCGGGGAGGAAAGGAGGGAGGGCTGGGGGCAGGCGGAGGGAGGGCTGCGGTACTCACACGTAGCTGAAGAGCGAGGAGCAGGGGTCCATCGCGGAGCGCTGCGGGGCCGGCAGCCCGGAGCCCGGCGGTGGGGTGAGGGGAGGGGGGGGGGCGCGGCGCTGCTCGGCTCCTCGGCTCCTCTCGCCCTGCCTCGCCCCGAGGAAAGGAGGGCACAAGCGGCTACAGAAGGGGAAAGGCCCCCGCCGGCCCGCCCGCTCGCCCAGCCCCCGGGGGAGCACGGCCGGCAGCCCCCCGCCGCGGGGAGCCCCCCGCCCCGCTCCGCTCCGCTGCCGGCCCGGGAGGCGGCGGGGGCGGAGAGCCCGGGGGGGGGCGGCCCCGGAGGGGAGGCAGTGCAGGGGGACCTCCGGAGGCGGCCGCTCGGAGGTGGCACTACGGACTCGGCCGGCGGAGGGACGCCGTCCCCGCGCCGTGCCTCAGTTTCCCCATGTGTAAAACGAGGGCTTAAGGGTCCGCGTTGTGGATTGGGGCCGAGCCCTCTCGCTGGACGTGCCAGACATTAAAAGGATTACCGGGGCGGAGGGGTGGGCAGAGAGTTTCGAGAGGCTGAGCAAACAGCGCAGCCGGGGGCACCGGGCAGCGGGACCCCCTCCCCTTTCCCCAGGACATCCCCGCCGGGCACTTACCTGGAGGGGCGGCCGTCCGTTAGCACCGGCTGCGCGGAGCCATGGGGCCGCGGCGGGACGGGGCTCAGCCCCGCAGCCCGGGTAGGGCCGCCGAGGGCCGCATTGTTCGGCGAGCCCCGCTGCTCCCGGCCCCGCCACCTGTTGCGCACCGGGGCGGGGGCTGCGGCGGGGCTGCGGCGGACGGGCGGGACCCCGGGGCCGGTACCTGGCCGGGGCCGCCTGCTCCGCGCTGAGTGACAGCCGCTAATTTGCCGGCCGTGCCCCGCTGCCGGTCCCCGCGCTCCCCGCGCCCTCCTTTATCTTATCAGAGCCCATAATTACAATTGCTATTTTGTTTCCTCGAATCAGCAATCAGCGCTATCTGCCGCCGCTGGAAAGGCAGCTCCTGTCAGCCGGCCTCTGAGTGACAGCGCACACACAGCGCTGCTGCGCGGCCCTCCCGCACCGGTACACACACACACACACACACACACACACACACACGCACACCCCGCACAGCCCTCCCTACCCTGCACGCTCACCGCCGCCCAGCTCGCTCATCCCCCCCTTTGCTCGGGCGCCCTCCAACGCTTCGCCCCAAACCGCTCCCCAGCGTCACCCCCTGGGGCTCACCCACCGCTCGCCCTTCTGCCCAGTGCAAAAGACCCAAGGGTTTTCCTAAACGCCGGGAGTGCTCAGCCCGCGGGTCCGGCTCAGAGAAAAGCCCTCTGCACCGACCCCGCGTGCTCCGTGCCCGCAAGCCGAGCGCCAGAGCGGGCGGCCCCGGGTGCTCCCGACAGCGGGGCGATCCTGCTTCTCATGCACCGAAAGGGAAGAGGTCTGGATGCGGCATCCCTCCCCCAGATGCCGCTCACGGTCACCCCTCCGTGGGCGCGGGGTCAGCCCACGCAGCGCCCGCACGGAGCGTGCACAGCCGCGCCGCGTCCGATTCACGGTGTGCCCGGGAGGGGGGGGAGGTTGGAGGCTGCCAGGGGCTGATGGCTCTGCGTGCCCCCTGCCCTCAGCAAACGGGATCGAGTGGCAGCGCGGCTGTGACGCGGCGATCACCCACGGGCGGCCACACGTCGCTGACACAATGACAAACGGTGCTCCCGCTGCCCTGTCCTTCCCTGCCTTTGTGCGGGTGAGGGATGCCGCGGGATGGGGAAGCAGGGCGCTGGGCTCAGCTCGCGTCTGGCTCTCCTGCTGGGTGGGGAAAGCCCTGCCTGAGATGTGAGGCTGAGCTGCCACGGGGCAGGGGAAGAAATCCCATCCCAGCAAAGAGCCGCCGACCTGGGGTGTCCCTACTGCCCCGGCTGTCGCCCCTGTTGGAGGCAGCCAGCACGGCCCCATGGGGTCCCGATGCTAAACGCTGTGGGTGAAGCATCAAAGACCCACAGAGATGTGAGCTTTGCTTCCTTCATCCTTTTCCGTAGAGCTGGGGATATCCGGGTTGGTATTTTTTCCCCCGGACCACCCTCTAGCCTTGCCGTGGCCAATGGTCAGCGCCCACGAAGGCAGCCCACGGGCAGGGTGCTGGTGGCCGGAGGGGACCCCAGGGCTGCCCCAGCTGAGCCGAGCCACGGAGCAGACAGCAGAGGGTCTGTCCCGTCCCTCCGCTGTGCAGCATCCCCGACAGCTCCCGCAGCTCAGCCGGGACCCCGCTCCGGCCCCATCCGCACCCACAGCCCAGGGGGACACTTCTGCCAGAGGAGGGCGCGGTGGCTGCAGTTCCTCGTGAGCTCTCAGCTCTGCTGGGACAGGGACCACAGCACCAATCCCAGCCGACGACGGAGGAGAGCAGCACCTGTAAGGCACCACCCCAACACCCATCCAAGGGTGAGAGGAGCTCCTCTCTGCAGGCCTGGATGCTCGGCCACACACCCAATGTCACATGGAGACCTCCCAGAGGAGCCAGAGGGACACCGCTCCCCCCTGCTCGTGCCCTCCCCAGCCCACAGCATTAATGGGGCGTTGTGGAGGCAGCAGCTCTCCTCCATGGCTGAGTGGTGCTGAGCAGCCCGGGGCGATCCCACCGCTCACCATTAACTCGGCATCCCCCCAAGGCCAGAACCCACCATGATGCATTACATGGGAATGACCTCGTCTGTGCTACCCACCGTGCCAGGAGCAGGGAGTGGGGGTACAGCCACTCCCCATTGATTCTCCTCTCTGTTCAGCTGGTGGCACCAGGGCTGAGCACGGTGGGAATGCTGGGACAGGAGAACAACAGCACTGGACTGGCTACTGGTGTAGCTTCATTGGGTTAACACACAGGGAGGGCTTGGAGGTGAGCCAGGGACATGGGTAAAGACCAGAGAGTGTCCAGGAGCAGTGGGGAGGGGGCAGCAATGGGGAGAGAGACCTCCAGGCCACACACATTTCCAAGGACAGAGAACTGGTAAAGGTCCTACCAAGTCCCACTGCTGGGCTTGAGTTAGATGGAAGCTGCCAATAAGGGCGCTCTGCATTGGGTCAATTAATAAAGAAGGTGATAGCCCCAGTCCTGAGTAATTTCAACACAAGTTTGGGCATTCTGGTGTCCATCTGCTCTGTACCAACAGAGACTGACCAGGAGACGACGGCCCTTGGGCGTGGGAAAATGGTGACACACACAGATGAGGATAAGCACATGTGATGCTTGAGCAGCTCCACCCCATCCCTGCCCCCCAGCACAGACCAGACAGCACCTCCAGGACCTGCTCCCAGTGCTGGCACAGCCCACCCAGCACCCTCCTTGTGCCCTACAGCACATCTGACTTTGGTTTGGGTCCTCCTGGGAAGAGGATGCCTGCACCCAGCCCTTGGGGTGGGCTAAGCCTAAAACCAACAACGGTGGCCGGGGTGGGGGGGGGGCCTGTTGGCTGGCTGTAACTCTACCTCCGTTTGTTTGCTAATAGCATCCACCCAAAATGCCCGTGTGTCTGTCTCCAGGCCCCTGTGTCAGTGGCAGCTGAACTGCTGACCCCAGGAGTTTGCAAAACACCAGGGTTACGGCCCCTCGGACATCCCAGCCCAATGGAGGCATTGCTCATCCTGACCCCATCCTGAGGAGCCAGCCCCAGGCACACTGCATGGGGATGGAGAGATGGTGGGGCCAGCGAGATCCAACCCCACAGGGGTTGGGTGGAGGGGTAAGGTGGGCATGCTCCCCATCACACCTGCTGCTCTTTGGACCAGCCCCGTGGACTTACCTGCTTATCCAAGCTCATCCCTCCACCAAAGTTCATCAGCACTCATCACAGACACCAAATCCTGCCCATCTCCCCTAGGAACAGGGGGACACCAGATCCAGCCACCAGACCTTAAAATCCCACCGGGCACAGCCCCATTGGCACCTGGCAGGGAGTCACAGCTGGTGGTGACAGCTCTGCCAGCATCGGGGCCATTCCAGCCCATAGTGATTAGAGGGGGCGGAGGGCAGGGCACCTGTGACCCCAGGGTATCTCAGCCGTGGATGTCAGGCACAAAGCTGCCATCACTGCCTGGGGACGCAGGAGGAAACAAGGTGGCAGAGCTGTGCTGTGTGGATGGAAATCCCCACTGTGCAGCAGTGGGCACAGACCGCAGCTATCTGACACCACCCAACCCCATTCCCTTCTAACACCTGCCCTGGGTGCTTATGGCTTCTGGCCCATCATACGGCACAGCCGTGCTCTGCAGCCCTGTCTGTGCTGGACACCCAGTCAGCCACTCGTACCCGAGGAAGAAAGCAAGCAATGTGAGAACAGAAGCAGAGTACTGATGGAGCAGGGGACCAGCCCCACCTACAGCGTGGCCACAGCTGTGCCTCACACGTACTGCCCAGGGTCAGGGTGTCCTAGGGATGCTACATCCCCTGGGATGCATCAGCATGCAGCCTCAGGGAGGGAGGAGGATGCTCAGGGCCACCCACATCCCAGAGCCCATGCTCCCCTTTCCCACACACCCCAGCATAGTTGTAGCTGAGCTCACCCACTCTCCTCCATCTCTGTGTTTGCCCAAGGTATTTGTGGCCGGTGGCACCTGCTTCGATACCATCAGCTCAGTGAAGGAAGCTGCTCACCTAGCGTGACCCCTGTAATCCCATCCTTCCCATTAACAGCCCCCCTTCCAGCCCCCTGCCATCTCAGCATCCATCTACCTCTCTCCAGAGTGCATCAGTCTGTGACATTGCTGGGCAGGGAGAGCAAACCTCCCCAACGACACTGAGGGAGCCCCTGGCTGTGCCAGCCACCTCATCCCCTCTGTATCACTCCTCACAGAACTGTCCCTCCTGCCACAGCCCCTTGTCCCAGCATTCCCAAGGCAATGAGCACCTTGGCATCCTCTCCTTCTATCCTACAAGATCCCAAATGCCATCTGACATCAGCCTGCACAGCCTCTCCCTCTCAGTACCACTCTCCTTGCCCCACACCAGCCGCTCCCCCAGCCCACTCTGGCAGGAGAGCTTGTTAAAAATGATCTATGGGCTCTTATCTGTCCCAGGGAAAAGCAGGACCAAGGGCCCAGCAGATAAATCAGCCCCGATGCAGTCCAAGCACCCAGCTGCTCCCACTGCACGAGTAGCTGGAAGGTTTGGGCAGAAGAGGGGGAGCTCAGCCCAGGGACTTAGTGCAGGTGAGATGGAGAAACCCTAAACAGGGCAGGGAGTGCCGCTCACCTCTGGAAGCAGACATGAGTTTCCTGACCAGGAGGGTTCAACAGACCCCACACACCCGAGGGCACCGGTGAGATCCCACACACACCAGCCCCGCTCTGCAGGGCCCCATCCCGCACGATGCAGCCAACAGCTCCTCACCCTGTACTCCCCTCTCAGAGCCCATCCCCGCTGCAAGGCAGGGCTGCTGCGCTGCCTGCCTGCCACCTAGCGGCCCCAAGGAGCCACCCAGAGCCCCCCACGCCCCCTGGGACCCACACCTCTCCCCCCGTACCTCGGTTTCCCTACAGGGATCGGCGACAACCCCGAGCACGGGAGGAACCTGCCAGCCACCACACCAAACCCACACCTTTATTCAGTGTGTAAAAACGGTCCTACAAAGCGGTGTGACCCAGAACCTCCCGCACACTGCGGCAGCAGTCAGCTCCCAGCACAGCACTCTGGAAGCAAGGACACTGCCTCCTGCTGCTGCTGGGGAACGGCACATGGGGCACTGCAGTGCTAGCAGGGCCATGCACGCAGCACAGGTCCAGGGCAGCAAAAAGGCACAGGGCAAAGACCGCCATCCCGGACCCCCAGCACAGGAGTGGGGAGATGGGATCACCTCTCAGGGCCGTGAGATGCCCACCACCCCCGAAAGGTACAAGAGAAACTAAAAATTAGAAAGAAATGCAGCAAAGGTTGAGGTCCTGGTGAGAGGTGTGTGAGGTAACAGCTGTCTGTGGAGAAATCCCAGCGAGCACCTGGAAGAAGAAGCAGACTGAGATCAGCATTCCCGGCAGCAGGACCCACTCAGCACTGGCACCCTGTGGCAGGGCAGCACCCACCACCACCCACTTCAGAGCTGCCCAGCCCCTCACCTCGCTGGGAGATGTGTCACTGCTTCCTTCTCTCCTTCTTGGCAGGCACGATGGGTGCTATCTCCTCCTCAGACACGTCATTGTCATCCTCCTCGAAGGAAGCGTCATCCCTGTGCACTGGGACACAGACAGGTGGGTCACTGACTTGGGAAGCCAGCACTGAGCACCCGTGCTGGGAAGCACCCGGTGCTGCTCTCATGTGCTCCTTGGCTGGAGCACATGCCGGAGCACGGCCCTTGCTCCTCCCAAGCCATTCTCCAGCCATGAACCCTTACAGATCTGGTGCCAGCCAGCAAGATGCACGGGGCCAGAGCCTGCTGCCAGGCGGAACGTCACCGGAGGCTGCAGCTTGAAGTTGTTCAGGCTCAGCTGCAAAGAAATGGAGACGAGTTGGTGGAAGCAGGACATGCAGCATCCCATGCTCCCTAGGCTGGCACTTGGCCCAGCTGGCCGCATCCCTCCCACCTCACCTCCACCCACTGTACCTTGTTTCTCCAGCCCCTTGCATCAGCCCCCACCACACGATAGCTATTTACGGAAAACGATCAGGTGGTCTATGCCACACAAGTTCCTTTGCACAAACTACAGAGCTGCACCCCCACCACCAAACGTCAGCTGGAGCTCTCACCAAGGGCTGGCACGACAACTTCAGGTTTGCCACCGGCACAGTGATCTCCTGGTTCTTGTGGTTTCGCCCGATGACCTCCACCACATTGCACTCATCCTTGGCACCATCAGTGAGGCACACCTTGGGAGGATACAAACTCCTGATGGGCACAAGCTGGCTGCCAGCTCCTGGGAGGGAGCCTACAGACCCCCCAGCACTGTGCCCTTCCAGCTGGGACAGCTGTTCCTGCAATTGCCTCAAGAGATGGCAGCTAGGCTGCATTTTCTGCTGACCAGACCCTTGCTGGCAGCTCCTGTGCTCCCAGGACAGAAGGCAATCCCCAGTAAGAGCCAAATACCTGAGCACGGAGAGCAACAGGCCAGGGATGCAGCTGGTGGGGGCCCCCAGCAAAGTCAAATACGAGGAAAAATATCCCCCTCTGCCCTATGGATAGGGTGTTCTAGAAGCTGCCTCCTGACATCACTTTGCTTCAGCAGCTCTGTACAATGACCGACAGCAACAGCCCCATGTGAGCAGCCAGGGCTGAGAGCTCAGCCCAGGGCATCTCCCGGCACAGCTGGGCCAGGGGGGGAGCGAGGCTGAGGATCTCCATGAAAGAGGCACAGTTCATTCTTACCACAGACAGGGCCAAAATGTGGTCAGAATCATCATCCTCATCCACCTGGAACGTGTAGCACTTGGTGCTGGCCGTCAGCTCGCAGCCTGGAAGCAGGAGCAAAGAAAACTGAAGCGAGAGTTACACAGCCCTGAAATGCCACACGGTCCCCAGGGCAGACAAGCTTGTGGCACCCCTGAAACACACCGCTTTCCTGCTGACTCGAGGTGACCCCCAGCTGCTGCACACCCAGCACAGCGCCCTACAGGGGCGGCCCCCAAGCCGCCATGAGACGGTGCCACAGGGCTGGAGGCCCTGAGACGTTTCGTCACGCGTGGCTCTGAACTGCTACGAGAGCAGATTATCCAACGGACCGTGGCAGGGAAATGGAGGCGGGGTGCGTTCGCCTATTGCAGGATGGCTCAAAGCGCGGAGCTGAGCCCTGCGTGCCAGGCGCCGGGCTCTCCATGGTGGAGGAGGAGCCGGCCGCAGCCAGCACGGCTCGGGGAGAGGCCCCGGCCCAAACGCCGCCCCGCACTCGGCCCGGCAGGACGAGGAATGAAAGCCAGGTGCCCGGAAAGCCGCGGGGCCGCTCCGCTTTGCGGGGCCGCGCCGCGATGGGCGGCTTTGGGCCGGGGACGGCCCCCAGCACGTGCGCGCAGGGAGAGCCGCCCGGCCACGTGCGGGGGCTCGGCCGGCTCCCAGGGGGAGGAAGAGGAGGAGGGAGGATAGGGCCGCCCACCCGGCACAGGAAGGAACAGCCGGGACGGGCCGGCAGCG
Source organism: Cyrtonyx montezumae (assembly GCF_038088225.1). NCBI lineage: Eukaryota > Metazoa > Chordata > Aves > Galliformes > Odontophoridae > Cyrtonyx > Cyrtonyx montezumae. The sequence continues at coordinate 19,350,270 of NW_027072045.1, read as the reverse complement.
CACGTGGGAACGCCGGCACCCCCACCCCCGGCGGCCGTACACGCGTGCCCGTGCCCCGGCCACGCACGTGGCTCTCCCTCGCGTCCCTCCCAGCCGCCCCGCCGCTCCTATCGCGCCACTCACGTGTCCGCGTCCCCCCCGCTCCCCTCCTGGCCATCTGCTGCCCCCAGCCCCGCTTACGCGTCCCTATCGCACCTTGTGCCCCCCTCCCCGAGTCTCCCCCACTTCCAGCCCCTCTGTTACCTTTCCCCACGCACCCCCCGCGTTTTAACCCTCCCCTCTCCCCCCACCTCCTGCTCCCAACTTATCTCCCCCCCCGTTCTCCCTCCTCCCACCCCATTAACCCCCCCCCGCTGCCGCTCACCGAACAGAACGCTGCCGGGGCCGTGCGGGTCCATGGGGCCGTGCGGGTCCACGAGGCGGGCAGTGCCGTGCCGAGCCGTACCGTGCCTTGCTGAGCTGTGCCGGGCCGCCCCGCCCCGCCCCCGGCTCCGCCCGCCCCACCCAGCGGCCGCTACGGATGGGCCCGGCCCCAGCGCTGCGGTCCGGGGGTGGGGCGAAGCCGTGGCCCGAAGGCAGCGGGGCTCTGCTGGGAGGGCTCGGCCCGCGGAGCGGCAAAGGCTCGGTGAAACGGCGTATTTATGGCTTTTCGCGCCCGCGCAATAAAAGAGAGAAGGGATATTAACCCCGGTGGGATCCTAGCGGCTCTTCCTGGCAACTGGCGCCTTCCGGTAGAAGGCTTTTTTCTGAAGCTGAGGGCGGTGAGCAGCCCCCAAAAGGCACTTTGGGCACGGAAACGCTGATGGAGGGGTAACAGAGTGGGGTGCAGCGGGAGGGAACGGCCCATCTCTGCTCCTTACAGAGATGGGAAGGCAGTATCCCGCTCCAGCACACAGCACGGGGAGCAGGGGGCTTCCCAACTGCTTGCCACGGTAACCTGCAGAAGCCTCACACACAAAAGGCACGTTTCTTATTTACATTCACTTCTCCATTTTTATTCTATTTCTTGCATGGTCTCCAAATACAGTTTTACAGGTCGGGTTTTTTTTCTTTCCTGCTACAGATAATGTTGATCTAAAAACAGATTAACGAAAGTGGCATTCCAACCTTAATGAAAATTCTTAACCATGAAAGATATGTCAACGTATCACCTTACAATCCTAGAACGATGGCATCTGCCTGACATTCCCATAGGCTTATACAATTAGCTTTTATAATAATAAAGTCATAGGAAGAGAAAATGTGGCAGCTCCTTTAAAAGCCAAGAAATAAGGCCACGAGCATCCTATGCTGTAACGCTATGGATCCAGATGAAATAAGTTGACTCTGGGATCCGTGAAGAAACGAAACAGAACACCTCTCCCGGCTGATAAACTGCAGTATCAGCTACTCAACGTGCACTCAAAGCTGTGTAAGGACTAGTGGCATTCAGCTCTTACATGAAATCCCACAGAACAACCCCGTACCTCTCTCTAAAAATGAAATGAACTTATTTCAACTTAAATAATTCCGCTACCGCGTTAAGAAAATAAAGAAATTGTTCACATTCTGCAAAGGAACAAAATAAATCCGGCGTGGCTGCACCGGGAGGCCGAGCACAGCACCTCCTCAGGGCTGCAGGCGTTACTGCAGCCTCAATGCCGGTCACTGGAGGTTGTGTAACGTCGGCGCGGCGGCAAGCTCGTGCAGGGAACCGAACTTCCGTCGCGCACCACTGAAAGAACCCCGGGAACTGAAGAAGGAAGGTGAAGACGGCCGCGGGTGAAAGGAGGACGGCACCGCAGCGCCGCCCAGCGGCCGCAGTGTGGCTCGCTGCCAGGCCACACCGCACGCTGCTGACTCCATCACACAGCCCAGGTGTCACACCTGGCTGAAGACACCGGATCCTGGCAACGTTTAAAAACGGGTAACCATTGAAATCATGAGAACAAATGTGCTTACTGTGGCATTTCGCATAGAAAAGTTACTCGATACAAATGTGCAGGACTTGAAGACCCTGGTTTAGTCAAGCTAGAACCAACAGGCTTTGAACCATGGTGGTCCAAGGATAAATCCCAGCTGCGGGCCAGCTCTCTCCCTCTCCCCATCTTCCATCCACAGCTGTGTACTAATGCCACCAGAAGTAACAGCTTCAGCAGCCCGCCCTGTGAACTGCTGCTTCTGCCCAGGGGAACCATGACACAGCCTTGAGCTGCAGGGGCGTGGCAGGAAACCAAGTGCCACCTGAAGGAAGGATCCTTGGGATCAGCACTCCTTACCCAACACGGTCAGTTTCTAGCCCTGGACATGAGGCACAGTTAAAAAAAAACAATAAAAAAACAAACAGAAAAGTCAGTGCTGAGGACAGATTTGCTCTCCATTGTGGTTTTATGTTATTCAAAAGTGCCATCTTGGACCTATATCCTTTCACTTTTTAAAAGAAAAAGTTACAAAAACCGGTAAACAAAAAGTTAGTCAGGATACGGCTAAGTTTATATACACTGAAATTTACAGGTTTGTCATTAAGTGACTTCTGCCACAGACCACTGCACATTTGTCCCTAACAAAGCACAAAGCTTGAACCAACGGTCATCAGAAGTGACAACGGGTCGTTGCTTTATCAACAAGCATAAAGACAGTCAAAAATCGAGCTGTCACTACTTATCTTTACATTTGCTGATTGACACAAGTAATCCCTCCCATGTCTGCAACTTCCAGTTGTGCCTCTACGACATAGAAACAAAACTGCACCTTTCACAGACACTCCCTTAGAGCAGCCACTTTTCTGGTGATACTCAAACACAACTGCTGTCAGCCACAACGCTGACTGGGAAGGATTCCTCTGGGAAGCTATACAGTCCATGCAAGATTCCTTGGCACTTCACACAAGACCAGGAGAGGACAAAGGTTCTCTTGTAAAGACAGTGTTTTCAGCAGCATTATCCTCTCCCAACAGATGAGTCTGAACTGTGATGGGTGATTTTCACATAGTCCCCTCACCAAGCTGGCTTACTGCTGGCTTTGTTCAGCTGGACCATATGAAGATCCCCACCACCACCTGCCCAGATGTTAAGGGACTACAGCACTGGAACAGTTTGCTACAGTGCTTCACAGGCTTCTTCCAAGGATAACAACATCCTTTGGAAATCCTTCCATTTTAGCAATTTCAAAACAGCCCAGCTTGCTGTAGAACTCCAGAATTCTTTTATCATCTGGTCTCACTTCACAAAAAGCCCCACGGGAGCCTGAAGAGGAAAAAAAAGAGGGACAGAACAGTGAGAGAAATACCGTAAATGTGCAGTTGAGTACTGGAGTCCCCATCTAAACCCAATTAAATCACTGATCCAATTCCACATGCAGCACGGTACCCAAAAGAGACCAGATTTATGGCAACATAGCCCACCATTCCCTAAAGGGGCCACGTATGGCAGAGATCTTGTCAGCGTGAACAATCCATGGCCCTCTGAAGATCTTTTATTTCACATAAAAGCATCCTGAAAGCCTGATGTTGGCTCAGAAAAAGGCACTACAGGAAGGTACAGAACTGTGTGAAAGACCTGTGAACCTCAGATGTGCAGTAGGGCAGGTGGCCAAGTGCTTTCCCATGCTGAAGGTTTTGGTAATTATTCACCAGTGCACACTTCCACATGTAGGAAAAAGCACCAGCATCGCTGCCAGCAGAGCAAATATGAGCATTTACATGATCGAGATGGCAATGAAAGCACACGTTTTGCAAATGGCTCCTTCAGTTCTTCCCACTTTCCAATTTGCAGGGTAACAGCTAAAGCTAAAAGCTACCTTTAATGAAGACAGCAGCAAAAGTTAATTATAAAGGACATCTAGATGGCTATTTACCTCAATCTACAGTGCCAACTATGGCAGACCTAATAGGAATTCAGAAAACTAGGCATTCTGAGTGCAATAAGCTTACCATTAGCCTTTAGAGAAGAGAGCAGGCAGGCCATCATGCTTTTAGCCACACTTGGATCTGTCACTTTTTTGTGGATATCGATCTTTATCAATGATGGGAAGTTGGCAAGGAATGATTCTGGCAATACTTCTTGTTCTTCATGGAAGCTTAGCATTATTTTCTGAAACAAATATGAGAAGTAGATATTCAATCATTGTTCAGCTTCTTATTCTCATTCATTTTTTAAGTGAGGTTGCTTTGCTTACACCTCTAGAAAGCACTTTTCAACTACATCTGATGATCACAAGTAGCTGTAGCTCTAAGCTTCCTATCTTCCCACACAAATCCTGCAGCTGGAAAAATCTCCAATGCTCATGCTGTTTCCTAGATTATTTGCCCCAAAGCCAAATCTGAAGTACATCAATCATACTACCTGCCATTTAAAAACCATTACAGGGCACTGGCTCAAGTAAACAAGCTACCTAACTTTGTCTAGCAGAAAGCTGCTGTCATAACAACCACAACTGGGGCTTCATCACACAAGGAACCTTTAAACTAGCACAGGCCACAGTCAGGGTTTTTTCAGGTCAAGCTTAGATACTTTCAAATCTATAATCTGCTATCTCCCACAGTCCTTCAGTGACAGACCAAGTCTCTGCTCAACACTGGTACTTAAGACTGGCTGAATCACTTCAGATTCAGAACGAGGCCCTCACCCTCTGGACCTTAACACAACTATAGCATGAACAATCCCACAGAAAGCCTTCAAAGCTAGCCACGCTGGTACTGAGCACCAAGGCAAAGGCAAACATTACAACACAACACTCAAAGGGTTACTGATACTACTTTCAGACTACAGAAACTTATGAAAATTAAGTTACAATAGCTTAAAATGCTAAATAAATACAAAGGATTGCATTTGAAAGAAGGAAGAATGTAGTTCAGCATAAAGTTCCAGTCTCATGGGTCATACCAACCTCTGCCTCAGACAGCTCCTTGTCACTATTTGGTTTAGTGTATTTTTCTTGCATGAAAGGGATCCAAGACATTTTGCATTTCTTAATGAAAGGAGTTACATCAACTGTTCCCAAAGCATAGCCACATATGCCATCCTCATCTTCCAAGACAAAGCAGTAATCCAGGCTGAGGGTGAGCAGACCTCCTACTAATCTGCAGAAAGATGCAACCAAATCAGTCAAAAGAACAGGCGCACTCATCACGTATTCTGGATGAAGCTGGGGTCACCCAAAGGAGTGACAGAGCTCTCCAGCAGCTTAAATGAATTACAAGGCTTCAATTAACAGACCACTCAGCTGTCAAAGCTCAGTGATGAGCAGCAATAGTTCAGAATTACCACAGGTTAGCTCTATATAGCTTGCTGTTCTGACTCACGACACAAACTTTCTTCACCTTTTGCTCTTCATATTCCTGCTGCCATTATCTTCCTGTTCATTATTTTTAATGAGACCAGTTACACAATCTTTCTTAATTAACTTCCCAACTCTCAGAGAAGCTTCTATACAAAGTTCTACCTAAAATATACACCCAAGACACAGCAAAATGCCCTGCAAAATGCCCTAAGTCACTCACTCTACAGCTCAAGATTTAATGCTTTTTTATTTTAATTTTTAAGCTCTCATCTCACTTGTCATTGTTTTAAAATACTGGTGCAGGTAAACTATAATATGCATTTCACAAATAAGAAATAAAATCAATGCAGTTGCCTGGCACGTTAAATGCTCAAAAAGAGTCCTTCAATTATCTGAAGAACCACAGTGTTAGAGGTGTTAGAGAAAAAGAGAAAAGAGCTATTAGAAAAAACCAGAATGTCACCACAGATACACATGATGTACTTTCACAAAATCTGAAGTTGTATTACGATGCACAAGTTTCTTACTGCAGATATATCAGCTCAATCTTTTTTTCAAACAGCTCACAACACGTGACCAGAGCATGAATTGAGGCACAAGTGTTAACATTATCTTTTAGAAGCCAAAATTTCAATTTCTTAACAATTACAGATGGGCTTTTTTTGCTTGTTTGTTTTATATCAGAAGTTTTGTACTCTGCACACATACACTCGAAAAAATTCAAATTATATACAGTGTCACAACAACATCTCTCATAACCTCTCCTGTCAGTTCACTCATATCTACAACGTACTTGTCTCCAATTAAGTCTGGTAAACTATGGAAAGGTTGATTGGCTCCATCAGCATACATTTCTCTGCAGATCTTATATACAGATGCCTAGGAAGACAGAAGAGATCTTAAAGTCATAAAACTCAAAAGCAAACAACTTTGTTTTAGAGAAATTTCATTAACAGCTCCACTCTAAGCTACCATTGGCACGATTTAAGTTACACCAAGCAGAAGTACACCTCTATATGAAAGGATCGATTCCCTGCCCCCTCCCCCCCTCAACCAAAGCTATCTTACAGTTGCCTGTCAAAAGTATTGGTTACGTTCAATGGAAGGAAAAGAAAAACTGGAGGTCAACTTTCTACATGTTTCTACAACTGAAGACTGACCCTGAAGGCTAGTTACTAAACTTTCACTAGATAGCACGATACCATCAATATCAAGGTTGCTTTTCAAAACCACCAGTGTTTGTTTAACTGCAACAAATTTAACCTCTGAAGGATTTGTACATCCTCACCCTGAAATGTCTTTAGCTGTGTTTTCTTAAAGAGATAACGTGTATCAATCACAGTTTAAGTTAGGGGAAAAAAAAAAAAAAGACAGCCACACTATTTTTAAGAAACCAGCTTTTAGTTCTGCATTATTGTATTGAAAAGGGCTCCTTCACTGTCTGTGAGAACACCACAGGACAGAGCTAGCAGATAAAGGACAAGTCTTCACACGATGGCCCTATGTGCCTGGCCAGCTTCAGAAGCTGAGATTTAATGAAGCTGCTAGACACTTATGCTTCAAATGAAACACATTTCAACCCTTTGCAAAACCAAGTTAAAGCAACAACAATCTTGATGCTGTTTAAACTATACTCACAAGGGCTACTAACTTGACACAACAAGTATTCATCTTGCCAAGACAGTAGGAACCCAAGAGACACAGGGAAAAAAAACTCCTTCCTCATTGAACATTAATATTAATCCCCAGTTTCAAATGCTCCAAAACAGATTTGATAACAATCCTTTAAAAGATTGGCCAGAAAACCTCATATTTGTATATAAGCAATAAAACCAGCTGACATATCACCCTTTTACAATTACATTTTGAGAGGCAATATCATCTCCAAGTTCTGCCTGTGCAGCTCTGAGAACATACCAGGAATTGCCAGAATAATTACTGGGTGAACAGGTACACACACCCACCTCTACAGTTATATCACTGCGTGTGCTCCCGCTGCAAGAATTCCACTATCAGCAGGGAATAATTTTAATCCGCTGTTCAGAAACATGGAAGGCATCACAAAAAAAAAAAGGAGGGGTATGGGTAGGGCGAGAGGCTGCAATTAAGCTGTGGGTGTAACTATACAGCAGCACAGTAGGCTGTTAAATCATAGGCAAATCCCTTATCCTCCATTCTTATGTAGCTTTTGTGCAAACACTGGAACATCTGTTTCATTAGAGGGTGAAGGGACGCACGAGGAACCAGTGTTGCCACAAAAGGACATGCATCAATAAGAACAAGAGGAGAAGCAGTTACCTCATCTTTGGGGAAGTAGGGTCGTATGGTGTACACCTTGGAAGTGGGCGTTAACGGAGGTGGTTGAAAAAAGAGGTCATTTGCCCCATCAATAGGCAGCAAACGCTGTGAAAACAAAATACTTAGTATGAGTCCGTGAACAACAACCCAAGACTCTTGGGCGTGCACTGCAGACTTCCAAATTAACATTTGCTATTTGCAGGCACCCCAGAAGAAGGTGGGGTTGGTGGGCTTTACAAATGCAAGACCTTACTTGAATAGAAAATATCCAATTGGTGTTTTAGAATATGCGACTGAGAAGCACATTAAAAGCCTGCTTATCTTATCTACTTTAAAGTACTTTTACCAATCGTATCTACACTGTCTCTGTATGAGAACACAATGTCAGGAGGAAAGGTTTGGTCTGAAGAGGGTTAACTGGCCAGAGGAGAAGCTTTATCCCAAAAGCAATGCGCTGACTCTATTTGCTGCGCGCAGAGCACCTGTGAGGGGGGAAAAGTATAGCACCTGAAAAATCCATGAACAAATTCGAACGTGCCATAAACAAATTTCACAAGAGGTTTTAGTGCGTTTGCCAATTGAAATCCTTCCAGCAAAACACATCGCTGCTTTATTTAAAGAGCAACCAAGATCCGTATCGCTGTCTCTTTTGCTCATGGAATTCCCATCGGTACACGAGCATGCGCGCATTGTGCAATTGCGGGCGCAGATAAAAATGCTGTGCGACCTGCAAAGAAACAATGTGAAATGTACAACTAAAGCCGCTGCGCTTCGCGTGCGCGTGGGACAGGCAGCATCTCCTTGAGAAATTACTGTAGAAATGGGAGGAAAGTTGTTTTAAACCAAGGTGTAAGGCTAATGGGCTTTGGACCAGAAAGCCTTCGGCAGACCAATCCTTCCAGACCTCTGATGTGCAACAAAAGGTTTCTCATAAAACAAAGAAAACGTCATTCAGTTGTGAAGTCATATTGATACCTGGAACTCTCCTGCTAGACCACCTCTAAAGGCCCAGGGTTCTTGGTCTCCACTTAAGAACTGTGCTGAAGATTGACTACGACACCCTGTTGAGATCAGATCCAAGCGGAGAATGTTACGAGAAGGGGGATTTCCTGGGTGTCTCACATGTCCAAAAAGCTAACACACACTTGTGGAAAAAGCTCTCTAACTGAGCTATAAATCCAGGGCGTTAGTAGAGGCTGTAATAATATACGATTAATAAACATTTTGTGCTCGTGCACCAACTGTGGTATTTCAAGTCTACAATCTCAAGTAGCAGGTCAGTTTAAGAACAGGTGAGGTGACTGAGACAGCACACCTCATCCAACACCAGACACAACATCAATTCCATAAGCCTGCCAGGCCTTCTGCACGGTTTTTTTTTTAGCAGAAGTTGATCTATGAGACAAGGACATCTTGGATGGCGTTTGGCTCAATAGCTACTATTGGAAATACAAGCGGTTGAAGAACAAACAAATTCCATTATCACAGCCTCTTGAAAAAAAACTGGATCTTTCTGAAGTCACATTTTTATTAATTATCATTTCTAGTCTTGTCAGAAAACTAGGACTGGCAAAATGTGCAAACAGTTTGGAACAGTTGAGATAGCCAGGGCAGCTGTATGAAACAGCGCTCTTGCAAGAGACTAAACAGATTTACAAAATCCAGGCCATACCTCCACAGTGCCACTGGAATGTTAATAAGCTAAGCCATGAGTTAATTCTAGTTCACACTAACTAGTACACCCAGTCTGTCACAGGTAATACTAGCTCTGCATCTTTAGCATCTCAGTTTTTCCTCTTCAAGTATTTCCGAGGCATCAGGGTTCCTACTGATCAGTCACAGGAGACCCATGGGTGTGCTTAGCTTTACAGAGTAAAAAAAAGCTCCCCTCAGCCAACTGACTTGTTACACTGTTCCACTAGCAAGATGCCATGCCCTTCAGTAACTAACATAACGACCATTCTGTTAGGAGAAAAATAACAGTGCAGGATCTGGAGTAGAGATCACCTGCCTAGTTTTCTGACAAGATGAGCAGCGCAAATATTCTTTTCCTTTTGCAGACAGCAGTCTAACTCCTGTTCAAGTAACAGTCCCAGATCAGTACAGACAAGTGTGTCGTGCTAGTCAGAGAGTCCCAAAGTGTGCCAAGTTTGACATTCAGTAGAATTTAGGAGTACACATTAAATGCAAACTACCCTAAGCACGGTAAACATCAGAAAGTATCCACACATCCGAATTTGAATTTGGTCAGCTCCCACGCTTTAGCATTCTCTCAGAAATATCCTCTTCACGTGGAAATTTAGTCAGTAACTTGGAAGACAGTATCTGTCTCTCCTTTGAGACTACAACTTAACTAGCACTTCCAATTATTACAGTAAAGAGCTGTGTGAATGAAGAGCTGTATAAATGAAAAACATAGTTAATGCCTTAGTCGCTGCGCAAATGTGACTTCAGCTCGTGCCTATCACACATCTAATCTATCTGAGCTGCCTCGCAGACAAAACCTGTCCATTTTAATTAATTAATGACGACGCGCTGCGAACATCTGGCGCTGTCCATCCAATAGCAGTAGAAACTTGTGCTGAAGATTCTCCCATCTGTACACAGTGGGGAAGAAGACAATAAAAGTCATTAGTAATCCATAGTACTGCACAGCCACACTAATTTAAGGGACTGAATGCTAGCTGGACTTGGGAGAAGAGGTGAAAATGAACATTCAGCGGACCATTGAGCACACCATCTTGAAAACTAATTTGTTTGGATTTGGACATGCTTGGTTTTACATATATTTACACTTGTGATAAAACACAAGCTAAAGACAGAAATATCTCCTCTCACAGAAGCATTATTAGTTTAAGTCTACTAAACTGTAAACATCAAACTCCTTCAGAGAATTTTTCAACTATCCAATGCCAGGCACGACAGTGGAAAGAACAGTGCCAAAGTTAGAGGGCTGGTATCTACAGAATTTCATCTCTGAAGGCAATTGTAAGTATTTGATGTATTTAAAAGACTTGAAATTGAATTTATAGGGATATGGGAAAACTGGAAACAATTTTACCTGAAATAAGGGAATGCAAGAAGTAGCTAATGAAGCTGAAACGTAAGCTGGGCCCTCAAAGTTCTGAGGTAACAAGAAACCGTGCTCTCTTTACAGAGAGTGGGTCTAGAGTTTTAAACAGGCTAAGTTACCAAAAAGAGCATTCTTTCTAGTTCAATGTCAACATACAGTAAGGATAGTAAAGCTGGGGGAGCGGTGTCTTAAAACCACACACACTAAAGCTTCCCAGCAGCGTCAGGCAGAGATGTTAATACAGTACAATGCTGCCAAGCTCTTCTCTGCACTTTATATAAGGCAGTTCTACAAACTCACCATACACATAAGGATCACTTCTTTAATGAGCACGTCCACAGAAAGCTTTTAAGTAGGGCCTGACTTATGTCTTCACAAGTCTTCTGTGTCTCTACTGTAATCTGTCAGTATTTAAGACTATGATTTAAGAATCCAAACGTTTGCATTTGACCAAGGTTGTGCAATGGTTAACCACTGTGAGACTTGTGACAGCTACAAAACGTGTGACAAGAGACCATCAGCTTTGCTGCCTGCTGTGTATGTCAAGCATATCCATAGCATATTCCTTACAGCTGCATTGAAACCTGAAAGTGAAATGAAGTCACTGGAATTACCCAGGCCATGCTGGTGCTATCTGCCAACTTTGGATCCCTCAAAAATTTTTCAAGAAAAAAAAATAAAGCCAGAACAAAAAGCATTTCCAGATCAGTTTATGTCTCAGACTAAATCAGTCTGGAGAGCTCCAGAATTTTTACCCACTGCCAGATAATAATTGAAAAACAACAACAAAAAAAATCAATTTCAAAGTGTTTCAAGAAAATAATTTTGCACCAGAATAGCCCTACACTACAGCTCGCATGCGCACAGGGCTGGGAGGATCAGCTTCCTCTTGGCCAGGCCCATTTAAAGGTCACTTCTGGAATTGTTCTGTTGAAGACAGCAACAGTGTTATCAAGACAGAGCAAGCAGCAGGTGGCTGATGTGGTCACATTTCGTAGAGTCATTGCCAATTACATACCAGGGTACCCAAGGAGTTACGTGGCGCAGTCCAGTGTGCATTCAGTCAAGAATAAGTTAAAGTCAACACTTACGTGTCAGATGAGATTCAAGTTTCATTAGCCCAAGAAGAAAAATCAAGGTCTCCAATCTTAAATATCCAGCAGACTTCACTTTAATCCAAAAGCAAATTCACAGCAAACATCGATTCACATAGTGAGACAAGAAAACCTTTAAAACAGGGTCAAACCAGACCCAAAGTTCATGAAAACATATCTGCATATTGCTTTGTTTTCCCCGTGGGCTAATTAAAAACACAAAAAAGATGCTCTATCTGGGATTATAATGGCTCCCAATGCACCTACCTAACCACTGCACAAAAGATTTCACCATTGACATAATACTCTTGATATCCCAGACGTAGGAGTACATATCATAAAGGATTGTTCTGTTGGCACAATTGGAGAGGCGAGTGAACATTCCCATCACCAAGCTGCACATCTCTTCAAACTTAGCTGCTCGGTTACGCCATTCTTCTATCTATGGATGGAGGCAAAAGATCCACAAGATCAAACACTGCCTTCTAAAGAGGACAAGTACTCTAAATAGAAAGGATGACTACAGTTCTGTACTTGAAATCACCACACGTGACTCACAAGTACTCTCTTACTGCTCTTGGAAGTGAAGCCAGTACACGGATCACTGTTTAAATGCAGGGCTTAAAACAGTAAATTCCACTGGATGAACAAAAGTCATTGTCATCCGCGGTTGTTACACACTACCTTTCAGCTTCCAGGAAATGGAACATCCATCTCTATTTCAGAAAACAGGCAACACTGCTTGGGATTTCGATTAAAAAGGAGAGAAACAAGCTTAAGTCACACTCACTTTTTCAGCATCCTTTCCTTTGCAGTTAACACTGACAACACTGCTATTTGCTCTAAGCCACTGGAATTCCCTCAGCATCTGTGCACCTTTGGGCCCATGTTCATATGGGAGATAAAATAAATCAGCAAGAAGCTGCAAGTCCTCTAAAGTCACTGGTTCTACTGCATAGAGAGGTTTTTCATTTGGCCCAGGCACAAATTGCTCTTTGTTAATTTGTTCATCAGTCTGCATGGGGGCAATATCACTACCAGAGTCTTCTTGCATAGACATCTCTGGAGACTTTGATTCAGCTATGCTCTCCTTATCAGTATCCATCGGCTTCAACTCCTCTGTCATCTTCGCTTCAGCGATATCTGTCAAAATCTGGTTAGCATTCTTGTCTGCATCATCTTGTTTTTCTACAACCATGTCCATCGGCTCCTCATCAGATTGTTTCTTCTCTTCCTCCTTTACCAAGGCTGGCGACTCACTGCTCAGCGCTGCGCCTTGGCTCATGATGGGTTCCTGGTAAACCGTGGTAACCACAGTTGATGCATTTAAAGATGACGGTGCCACCAGAGGCCCTACATCCCCTACAGCAGTTTTAGCTCCGCTGTGGGCCACTTGTCTACCTGAGGATAAGAAGAAAGAAGTTTAAAAGTTTCAGTATCAGCCAATGAACGTTCAAATCAGCAACTGCAAATCGTGAATGATTCTGTTATTGTGGAATCCAATTACGTAGCTTCCTTCTGGCACTTTGCCTGTTCACGTCCGTTCACTGGAATTCTAACCACAGACTTTACATTTTGGCAAGTTCCCCCTTCAGATAACCACTAAGCAAAGATAGGGAGTTCACAGAACGAGTTGACACACACTGCCAGCAATATTTCTGACTATGATAGCAGTACAAAAAGCTTTTCAATTTAACTTTTTCCCTCTGCCTCAACTGAACTTTTATTTCCATTCAGAGTAGACTTCAAAATAAAAAGTCAGATGCTTAAACACTTCAATCACAAAAAATCTTTAACCTGGGGAAACTGGAGATATTTAAGACCCCGATGAAAAAAATCTTGGCCAATTTGTTCTAGTCAGCCCTGCTTGAGCAGAGGACTTGGCTAAGGTGATCTGAAGAGGTACCTTCCAACCCAAATGATTCTGTGAAAGTGCAGAAAGGTGACACTAACTACCACTCCTCATCCAATGTTTTTGCCACAGCACAGCTTGGGAAAGATCCTTTTAAGCTACTGTAACGTTTCAGTACACAGAGCAGAGCTAGGAATCAGGAGAAGAGATTCTTCCACTCCACCAACAGTTACAAGAGAAGGCCACTCTGACCACCCAAAAACCATGTTTGAGAGAAACAGATTTTACCTCCAATCTTAAGCTCCCAGTGCTATAAGAGGTAAGTTGTACAATGCTGGAAGGAACTCAACTGGTTTCTGTAGACAGAAACTCAGAAAAACAAAGCCAGCTGAAAACAACTGGAAGAACATGGACTCTTCTGGGGCAGTAATATTGTTTGCAGTAATCTAAAACCCCCTTAAAAAAATCTTCCTCTTCTCTCAGGTCCCACAGAAATCTAGTGGCAACAACTGGGACTGACAAGACCCAGACTCTCTCCCGTCTTAAATCAGAAACGCCAGACGATCATCCTGCTTCAAGGGTGCTCCAGCTGATCAGCTGGATCACTAAAGGCACACTGCAGAATACCAAGCATTCCTCTTAATTAGGGTTTCCCTGATGAGTAAAGTAGCAAGTACTTCTACAGACTGCCAAGATCTGTAGAATAGTTTTTATCTAAGTGCAAGTATTAAACATTTAATCGCATTTTCCTACCAACCCCAGAATGATACCAAACCAAGCTCACTGCTGTATTGCTGAGGTACTCCAAACTCCTGAAGCCATTCAGTTAAGGCCAACTTCAGGGCCATCTGTGGGCTGTAGAGAACATCTGTTTCAAGATCTTCATCGCTCCCCTCATTTTCCAGTTTAATCTGGATAGAAACTGTACTGTCTTCAGTATCAGCTACAGAGAGAAGTTGATAAAAGAAGCCATGTAAGTTTCATCTAAAATAAAGAGAGATGATGATAGACAAGGCACTCAAGAACTTTCAGTCTTACTTCATAAAGAAGGACAAGGAATTGAATAAAACAGAAAAGCTACAGTCACTATCAATGTCAGCACAGAAACAGTATACAAGTTACATGTTATAGCATTCAGAGTTATTCTTTGATCTGATGTGCTTCTACCCCAACGTAATCACATCCACGGACACTTGTGTCAAATATAAACCACTAAAACTGTTGTTATTGATTCTGGAGATGTATCTGTAACCCAAGCTACAGATAAGTGTTGTTTTTTTTTTTGGTAAGCCTGAGATGCATCTGTGGATGCATAAAAAGTACTCCTAGTAAATAATTTGGAGCTTGTTATTTTTTTGGACAGGAAGTGCTAGGCTATCTTAAAAATAAACTGCAAGGAAAGTCTAGAACAATTAAAAAACAAAAACAAAACAAAAAAGAAAACAGTGTAAGCTACCTAGTTAAAATGCATGCCCCATCAAACAGGTACTCATACTTACTCATCACCACATCTTTTCTCACTCCATTCATGTTAGACTTGTACCAGGTTGCAAGTGTGTGAATAGCAACGTAATTGGCTTCAAATTCACAGTTTGGATTGGTCAGAACTCCCTTTAGTCGAGGAATGAGCTCAGTTGACCGACCTTTGTAAGGTCCAAGAAAAAGCCTCTTTTGATCATAATCATTAGCATGAATGTTGTCCCAAATAACTGGTGCTCTCCTAATGATCTTAGAAACTTCTTCGATAGACTCTACTGGAATGTCTTTGGATACAACCTTCGGACCTAAAAGTGAAATGCAACCATCAGAGTGCTTATGTGTGTTTTTTTAATTTCTTACTAAATATTTATGATAAATCACTTTGAACACCAACACTGAATTAAAACTAAAAAACTACTTTACCTGTCCATAACACATCAATGCCAGGAAGGAGCTTTTCTCCTACAGTTCGTAAATACGGAGACTGAGCAACATTTGGGTAACAGAAAGTTCCACAGTATTCTGCAAAGGAAAAGAGAACGTTGCTTATTGAAATACATACAGGTATGACAACATACTATCACTTGAGAATCCTCTAAATTAATCTCTAAATCCCCAGTAGTCTAAATTAAAAGAGCATTACAGTTTCTTCAGCCTCTGAGGCTTCACAGAGTGACAGAAAGCAAGAGTACAGCATCTATTTGAAATTGTTCAGTTGTCAAAATTTGGAAGAGAATGAAAGTCTGGGTTATCACACACAATACACAAAAGAATTAGAAAGAAAGAAGACTAAAGTGCAAACAACCAAAATAGTTTAAAATCACAACATACAATTTGTTAAAAGAAAGGAGGACTGCAACAGAACCAGAAGAGGCAAGGGGATAAACAAAGTAATTCACAATGGTAACACTGCTACTTAAGTTTTCCTTCTAACAACCCACACCAACAAGCACAGCAATACTGACTCCATTATAAGATATTCTTACAAGTGTTACATGCAGCTTAGATTAAAAATAATAATAAAGCAGCAATAAACCTTGAGAGTCACCTGCTATTTCAGATTTTTAAAGAAGGCAACTCAGAAATGAATAAAAGTGAGTAATCTTACTAAAACCACGTACCACTGAAAGAAGTGAGCACAGAAAGTGCAGCATCTCTGTTTTAAGAAAATTCTAGGAAACTAACAGCTAGCCCAGACTTTGGTACAAGTCATACAGAAGTCCTCATTTAACTTAATTTTTAGTTCTTTTTGAACCATTCCATCAAGCTGCTTCTTTGCTTGGGAATAAACTTCCCAGTGATGCATAGATTTGGCAAAACCTCTACATACAAATGACTTCAACCTTTCTTTATTCTTCAAATGACTCCCCAAATACTGCCTAAAGCGACAGTGAGACATGAAACCAACTTATCAGGCAACAAGATAACGGGTCCTATCGTTTGAGGCTGAACTAGAGGATTCATCTTGTTTTACCTGTAGGACAGAAAAGGAATGTGTCTGGTTCTCCTAGATACTGGTAAATTTCATTTGTTATGGAAACTTGAGCATGAGCAAAGGAGCTAAACACTTCTTTGTCTGCAGCACACATGTTGTGATCGATATCATCAAACAGCAGGGCAAAAGATCTGCAGCCAAACTGAGAAACCTAATACAAGAAACAAGAGTGAAAGTTACTTTTCTTAAAAATAAATCATGTAATTTTCAAGATCAAAACTATCTTTACAACAGGATAAAACATCTTAAATTAGAAAAAAGTAGTTGAGGAATTATTCTTCAGCTTATAAACCTGTAAAAAGGAAAAACTACAGGAACAGGGAAGAGAAGGTACATAAAAAGACAGGCTTTGTTATCTATTTACAATGAGTGTTTGTCTCTGATCCACTGCTCAAAGTTGCTTGACCTTTTACCCGTCCCAGTTCCTACAACAAAACTGATCTTACTGGACAGACAGCTGAGAAAGAGTTAACTCTGAAACAGCACTTATACAAAGGAGAGCAGTTAATTAAGGGAACAAAACAATATGTAAACACGTCAGATCTACCACCAAAAGATTTGCTACTGGCAGGGGTTCTTGCGATGGAAATGCATCTTAGCTTCAAGGTCCTAAAATACTCAAGACAACCTTCCAAGAACAGCCTTCAAAATCTGATAGCAGATTTAATTATTTTCTTTTTATCTAGATGATCAGTGGTCACTTCTGCAACACATATCCATTCAGATTTTCACTGAGACAACCTAGTAAAGTATGCAAAAGCAAGCACGGTACTGAAGTTTCTTTTATTATTATTATTTTTTTTTTTTTTAAGTTAAGTAGGACCACAGCTGCAGAAGTTCACACCACATTTACCTGGTCCAGCTTGCGTTTCAATGTGGATAGTTCTTTGGGATTTGAGAAAGTGATGTCAAGTCCAGGTGAGATTGCATAGATGAACTCTATTTCATGTTCACGTGCAGCTGATATTAGAGTCATGAGCTGCTCTGGAAAGCAAATTCAAATATTTCAGAAGGATTCAACAAGGAACCGTTTCACAACTGTACATAAATAACGAACTGAAGATGCCTGTTCTACCAGAAAAATAAAAATAAGAAATCAAGGAATTTGCTCAAATTCTAAAGAGAAAAAAAAAAGAAACTAAAAAAGAAGATCTCAATGACAAATAAGGATGAAGCCTGTTGTTACAGCATGCATATTGGCAGTTCTAGAATTTTTTCAACATCCATTTTTTCAACATCTGTCACACACCCCAAAACAATCCCTTGTAGGAATCACCTCGCATGGGGCTAACTCACTGCTCATAATACACATTTCACTGAACCTGCTGCACATTAAAAAGGATCGTTTAAACATCACAGGACAGAAGTAGCTGCTTTAAGAAATAAACTTCAAATTCAGTCTTACATACAATGAAGAAAATTAGCTCTAGAATATCTAATGGTATTTGTTGTTATTTGAAGTTCCCTCACAGTACCCTCTAAATAATACTTCTGCAGTGACAGAAAGCGGTACCCAACAAGGATTTCAAGGGGGTATCACTTATCCTCTCACTCAAGGAAAACAATAATCCCAAAAGACAGTAAGACACCACAGAATCTGTAGAAGACAGAGGTGGACAAAAAGCCTTGCATCATTTTTTACACAGACCTTCCATGTTCTGACTAGCCATAAGCTGCTTTTATAATCCATGCTCGCACAAAAGGCCAAACTATTTTTTTTCCTCTCTTTTATTTTATTCTTTTTCAATGAAGCAAACCATTCTGCTCCACCCTATGGCTCAGGGGATCAAGAGCCAGAGGAACACATCTAAAACTCTCCGAGGGACAGAAGGTGAGAAGCAATTTTGATAAGACAAAGCCTTGAAAGCAATTTTAGAAGGTATCTTCAGAGTTACAGTTAAAAGAAGCAAACCCAAGCTTGTATTAAAATTCCCTTAAATACAACTGCAGGTCTCAATGCATATTTGGAACTGGTTGCTGTGATTAAATACACAAGTGTACAGAGCAATGAGCAATTCATTAAAAAGAAAAAAAGCTACTCATCAAAAGCACGGAGTAGAAATAAAAGTAATTACCTGCTTCTTCCACAGAGTACATTTCCCGCCAGAACATCCTATGCTTGTAGTCATCCTTTGGCGCATACAGGTACGTATTTAGACCCCACTTCTGAAGCCTATGAGCACAGGATGAAAGCCTTAATTGTAAGAGCAAGCTACAGACTCAAATTCTGTCTTATTTGGTCCAACAGGGTTGGGTTTTTTGTTTGTTTTTTTAATACCCCCTTCATTGAAGATTGTGTTTTACTCTCAAATACACGCTTGATATGGGACAGATTTGTTTGAGACAGGACTGTGAATGTGCATCCCCAGAACATAGATATTATGCAAAAAGTTGCTCTAGGTTAAGCCTGAAAAGAATTTCTGTTCTAAGTGGAAGATGATGATTACATTACACTGGAATGTGCTGCAGAGAGAGGAAGCATGACTTGCCTTCTAAAAAGTTCTTTCCTCTGCTCCATAACCCAAGGTCTTCCATAAAATCCTGCAGGAAACAAGATTAAAGTTATCCAGTTAGAGGTTAAATAATGCCCGTTCCATGCAACGTTACATTATAATCAACCATTCCCATTTTCTTCCTCTCCCAATAAAATAATTCTACTACATTCATCAGAAAGTTTCCCAGAGCAGAAAGTAAAATATCTAGCTTGACAGTATTAGAAAAACATAATAAATCAAAAAGAACTAAATTTAAAATGCAATTAAAGCTTTTTAATTTCTCATGATCTAAAGACTGATAAACCTGGCCATTAAAGAAATTAATTTTCAGAACCCAAACTGAATTCCTGAGCACATGCTCTTCAAGAGACAAGTCAGCATTATTATAAAGGCAGACTGAAGAGTCATAACCTAATTGAATTATTGTTCCAGACACCTGGAAAGTACATGCCATTTTAACATGAATACTGAAAATGCCTGATGCTACTGAACAGCATTAAAACACTTAATTCGTGATACAGATTACAATCCTAAGTACATACACATAGTGCATAAATACATACTGAGCCAGTTGATACATAAAGAGTATGAAATCTTGAGCACTTGGTTGACTTGCCTGCAATCCCTTTACTCCAATTAACAGGTTTCTTGTCAAAATTAACTCAGTTCATCTTTTACTTAACAAATGTCTACCTCTCCAAGACTGCCTTTGAATAATCACACAAAAACAACTACAGATTTTATAACAGCACACCCTTGAGGTCACTTCTACATAAATTTTAATTTTCCTAGTTTAATTCTAATCTTCCCATTAAAAAAAAACTAACAAACAAACAAAAAAACCCACCTGGATAAAAATAGAGTGCTTTTTAAAGTAAAATTCACTTAAGTTCTCTGTGCAAACAGCCCAACCAGGAGCAGGCACTTCAAAACAACATCCTGGTAGTTTGTGCAGAGGTTGAGGACTAGAAAAACACCAACTAATAAGCATGTACTTTCAAACAGCATGGCCACTCCATGATGAACATTGCTCCTAATACCCAAAGCTCACAAGTTCCCACAGGACACCAGTTCAAAACGTTAACAGCTTCTTCGTTTTCAGAGCTATTCACCACTGTAAATCTGTAAATCCCTCCTATGGCCTGTCAAAGCTAATGCCATTGAAGCATTTTCTATGTATTTAATTCACCCACTAAGTGACCAAAGATTGCTTCAATAAGTTTGAAGCAGACTCAAGTTTTCAGAATTAGTCTCCCAGAGAGTGATCTAAGATTAACTGGCACTACAAAGTGGAAAAGCTGAGTAACTGCTTCTCACTGGAGCTGTGAGGTGACGAATTGAGGATGGTTAAACAAACGAGCTAACAGCTGCAGTGCATAACAGCCTCCAAGACCGTTCCACCCAGAAAAAAATTCACATTTTCACTACTTCATGCTGACTAATGCTAGTCTGAGGAAGCTCAGCCACTCACAAACACAACAAGTAACTGCAGTCCCTGGTCAACACCAGCCATGTCTCATAACTTGTCCAGAATACTTCTACTTCACCAACAATACTATTGTGTCAGACCTAGCTGCCCACAGCAGAGCAGGGGCCTACTGCAAAAACAAGGCATGAAGAACAAGAGAAACAGATGAAACAGAAAACTGAAGAGAACATGCTAATCAGAACTGATGCAGTACTTGTCCATCTGTCACCACATTTCTTATATTACTGATGTCATCAGCTGATGACTATCCTTGGATCTCTCTATCTAACTAAAATTGACCCGGTTTTGTATTACTGCCTCAAGACTGCGTGCCAGGTTCATACAAAGTCACAAGATCGTGCCAAGGATTCATATCCCAGCTGCCACACTCTCCATCACTAAAAGCCATGCTGTCCTGGAGGATGGGCACCATCACTGCACATTCCAGAGCTTAAATTTTATTACTCTCAAAATGGTGCATTCAACGGCCTGGAAGTTCTTCACATTCTTTGAGTGCATTCCCAGTATACTTGCCTGATATTTCACTACTTTTTGTCTCCTCTTCCTGCACAATACCCAGACTCTCCTGCTCACTGCTTTAATTAAACAATATCTCTAGGCTGTGTTTAGCTACTGCACTATGTAAGTATTTATCTTCGCTCCTGAAAATAATCTCTTTTTCTCTTTACCCAATAATTCTCACATTACTAAAGAGACTGGTATTTCCTCCTGCTCCCACTCACCTCAGTCAACACAGCTGCTGCTTTGTTTTAACACTCCCTTATTCCTTTTCTTCTGTACACATATTAAGGCTGAATGGATAACTCCCAGCTAACGCTAGACTGCTCCACCATGCAGGAGCCATTTTCTTGCTTCATTTTTACAATGTAGTCAAGAATGCCTGTATTTATAGCAGCTGCATCAAAATATATCCAAAGAGATGTACAATGTAATTAAAACACCCCCCCAAAAAAGGGTCACAGTGTACACGCAGTGGCTTGACACACTCCTGGATGTATAGGTGATCCCGCACTCGAGGTGCATTGTTCAGGAGTGTGAGAAATCGCACAGTTACAGCCTATGTTTCTGTCCACTACTACCTGCCTCCAAAGCATAATTCTTCACAGAGAAAGGCTTTATAACCAGCCCATCTCTCTCCACACTGACTACATTTAAGCCCCAGCAATGCCACAGACGAAAGGCACGAACGAGGCCTAGAGCACCTCACGCAGCGACATTCACCAGAGCCAAATGCTCTCTTTAAGATATGAACAAAAGGCTTTCTGCAAGCAGTGCAGATATTGACTTTGATAAACTGCCCGTTTCGCTTCTCATCTGTTAGTGCTTTTGTTCTTCTACTGGAGAGTCATTATAGGTACCAAAATAACAGCAGTCCACAGGAATTCAGAGGTATTCCAAGCCAGCTAATTAAGTAGGAAACAGGCCATTTTTCTTGCTGGCTTGCAACCATCTACCTTAAACAATTCAGCAGAAACGCACATAAATTCTGTAGTTACTGAGAAACGGAAAAAGAGCAGCTCTCTTCTGAAGCTTCTGGAACAACTTAAACTTCCAACAGATTCGGCATAAGAAACATCCCACAGCACCATTAAAACGCTAAACCACAGCACCGCAGGGTAGAAGGAGCACCTGATATTAAACAGCAGAACAGATATCTCCGGGATCACCTATTCTCTGACCCACTCAACGAATCTGAGCCCGCAGCGCACGGCTGTAGGGATAACCGCTTCCCTCCCTCTTTCCCTCCTCCCCCTTTTAACGCACACCAACATGCGAGCCGCCCCGGCCTCCCTCAGGAATCCTCGGCCCGCCGGGGGTGCCAGGCCCGCCCAGCAGCTGCCAGCCCGGGGCTCTCCCCGCCCCCAGCTCCCGCGCAGGGCCGGGGCAGGAGACAGGGCCCCGCACCCCCACACCGAGGGCACAGCTCTCACCTTCCACCACGCCGCAGAGGAAGCGGCGGGAACCCAGCGCCGTCTCCGTCTCCGTGTCGGTTTCCTCCCCCCCCGGGACGGGCCCCGTGGCGGCACCCGGCGGCTCCAGGGGAGCTCCGGGCACTCCGGCCGGGTTTGGGCTGCCCTGGGGCTCCTCCAACGCCGCCTGCCCCTCCTTCTGCACCATCCTGCCGCCGGCCGCCAGGACCGCCGCTCGCCGGGCCGAGCCCCTGCTGCCCGCTGCCCGCAGCCCCTTTGTCTGCGCCGCCCCGGGCCGCCGCCGCCGCTTCCTGTTTACCGGGCCCTGCGCCTGCGCGGCGAACCGGCCCCAACCGGTCCTCACCGCTCCGCCCGCAGCCCGGTAAGGCGCGGAAACACTGCCGCGGGGCCGGAGGAAGCTGGGAACGAGACGGGAGACCACGGCCGAACACCTGCCCCCGTCGTGCTGCCGGGAAAGCGCGGCCCGAGCAGGAACAACGGGCTGAGGAGAGGGAGTTACCTCAGGGAACTGGCGGGCAGAGGGGAGAGCCCGCCTAAGGCGCATGCGCGAAAGGCGGAAAAGAGCGCATCGCGCATGCTCAAGAGACCGGCGGGGGGAGGGGCGTGCCCGCGGCAGCTCACGGCGCCTGCGCGGGCTGCCGGATCGTGCCTAATGCGCATGCGCGAGAGGCCCCGGGGAAGGGGAGCGGGCGGCAGCGCGGTAGCACGCAGGTGCGTGGCAAGGGAAGGCGCATGCGCAGTCGGCTTTGTGTAGGGAAGCGTCGCGGACGGGGAAGGGGTGGGAATTGTTTACTTCGGATCTGCGCGTGCGCGCCAGGGACGGGCCCCGAGAGCGCCGCGGGCGCTGCAGCAGCATTGGCGGCAGCGCGCGTTCCCGCGGGCGCTGACCTAGTTATCGCAGCGCGCGGGTGGAAGGCTCAGGCCGGAGCTGTCTTCGGAAGGCGCGGGGATCGGAGAGGAAGCCCGTGGGCCGGCCTCCGTGTCCGTGCTGCCGCGGGGGGGAGGGCTCCGAGCAGCCTTGCAGCTGTCCTGTGCGCGGCCTCGCTCCTTTCGGCTCCCGCAGCGCATCTCCAGGGAGCGCCTGTGCTCAGATGTAATCCTTTCAGACGGCAAAAGCAGCAGTTGACGCGTGCAGCTGGGGAAGGCTGCCTCGAAGCCGGGAGCTTGAAGCAGGCAGCACGCTGCTCTGAGCACCGCGTCACAGCCCGCAGTGGCGGCTCCCACGAAGCTGGGCTGCATCCTGCCTACGTGCCCTCCCCGTAAGGCTGCTCCGTCCCAAGCACCGGTCCCTGAGCACCCTCGAAGTGCTGCACCCTGTGCAGACAGGCCCTGCTTCCTCAGCCATCCCCTCCCGAACATCCAACAAAGGCAGAGGTGGGGCCAGCAGTGTGCATAGCGATTGTGGTTAGATTTTATTTTTTTTTCTCTTTTTTTTTCCCTTTTTTTTTAACCCCTATTATTATTATTATACAAAATATACAGACTGGAGATGCCAAGCGGGTTGTGGGTCACCATGGGGCAGGGGTCACGCCATGCGACTGCAGCATGATGGAGGGAGGAGCCCTCCGCTCTGCGTGTGGGGGACAGTGGGTGCCCCGGGATGGGACAGGAGGTAACCCCTCGGTTGGAGTTGGAGTACCTGCCCTCCTGCCCAGGAGCAGGGCTGTGAGATGGACAGTGTGGTGGACAGACCTAAAAAACACATCACGTCTGCACGAGCCAGACCTAAAGTAGGCCCAGTGGGGGCTGCCCCACAGCTGAGGCTCAAGGCCCCACGGGGAGGGGGAGGGTCTGAACGGCTCTGACACCAGGGGCTCAGCCTGGTGTGGGGCACAGCCTTGATCACCCCTTCCCCATCAATACCAGCCACTGCTGCCCCACAGGACACAGTGCTGGGAGCAGCTGGGCCAGGCTGCAGACTAGGAGCTGAAGCTGGTGGGGCTGCACAAGGGGGTTGGTGTAGAGACATTAGCTCCAAGACAGGATTTGGAAGGATACATGGGTGGGACAGGAGTGCACACCCAGCTACTGGTAGCTGTTGGTGACAGAGGGAGCCCAGCACCCTGAGTGAGCAAGGAGGGGGACAACTTGTTCATGTCCCACAGAGTGGACATGTCCCCACATTAGGGCATGGGAAGAAGCCGAGCCAGTGGTGCCTGTTGTGAGACTCATAGTTCCTAGATGTGTCGCTGGAGGGTTTGGGCTGGAGATGGTGCTGGGGCTGCTGAGGGCGTCATGATGTGGACCCTAACCCTATGGCAGCCCAAGGTTGTGGCTTTCCCTCTGGGATTGGATGCAAGAAGCCCACCCGGGCCTGATCCCCTGTGCCAGCTGTGCCCACGCTATGGTAGCACTTCAATAGGGCCTCCCAAGGAATGCAGGGCCGGCCTAGGGGGAAGGGAACATCCAGGTGCTGACCATGTCTCTGTGTGGCAGCTGGCAGCAGGAAGGGCTGGAAGGAGAAGTTGAGAGAGGAGTGGGGTCTGGGCCCAGTAGCAGGAGAGCTCAGCTGGAGTCAGGTCCGGGAGCTAAATCACGTTGTCGAAGAGCTGCATGGACCGCATGATGTTCTCATCCTGCAGGGAGGAGGGGGGTATGGGCACAGAGCGGTTCTCTGGACTGCTCCCCCAAACCTGGTGTTACCCCATGGATCTTTTCTGTCTGCTCTGATGCACAGGACAGGAGCTCCGGGGCTTACAAGGGCCGTGCTGGGATGCACTGTCCCTCACCCACACAGGGATGGTGGCATGAACCTGGCTTCCAGAGCAGAGCCCCAGCAATGCCACTCTGAGCCCTGTGGCTTTACCTTCTGGCAGGACTCCAGGAACTCCTCGATTGTCACCACACCATCTTTGTTTCGGTCCATTTTCTGCAGACAAGCACAGCATGGAGGGTATGGCATGGACAGGGACAGCCCAGCACCCTCAGCCCAGGTCCCATGGCAGCTAGATGCAAAGCAGAGCACCTGTTGCCAAAACCCTTAAGGGAGTTTGAACCCCACTCTGTCCCAGGCAGGCTGCTCACTGAAGCCCCAGTTTGTCCCCAGCACAGGGTGTTTTCTGCATGCATGGTCCCCACAGACATGCCTGGCTCACCTGGAAGAAGTTCTCCACGTGTTCCCGGGGTGCTTCCTCCCGCATGGCTGGGTAGGTGTACTTGCCCATCATGTCGTAAATGGATTTCATGATGTCCAGCATTTCCTGGAAGGAAGGCAGAGTTGCGTTGCGGAGAAGCTCTGCCTCCGTATGGTTCCCTTCCCAAATGTTGTTCATTATGTCCCCAAAGGGCCCATGAGAGTCCCAAGAAAATGCCCCAAGCCCTGCCCTCATCCCTGTTGGCTACAGACCTGTGCCAGCCTGGACCCCTCTCCCACCTCTTTGGTGATGCAGCCGTCTTTGTTCAGGTCATAGAGATTGAAGGCCCAGTTCAGGCGGTCATCAATGGTGCCTCGCAGGATGATGGACAGCCCAGACACAAAGTCCTGGAAAGCAGGTCGTCACCCTTTGGTATGACAGCCCCACAGGAACACTGTGTGTCTTTTCCCTCCACCAAAAACTACAGAACTCTTGTTGCTTTGCACTGTTTTTCCCACTAACAAAGTCCTCCAGCAGCTGCCCATGGCACACAAATGGAGAGCCCCCAGCCTCAGCTCACCTCAAAGCTGACGGAGCCATCATGGTCAGTGTCAAAGGCATTGAAAAGGAAGGTGGCATATGTGCTGGAGTCTGGAGGAGGCAAAAAGTGAGAGAGGAGCCAGCCCCACAGGGACACTAGGGATGGGGACCTGCACTCACCTCCTTGTGGGAAGAACTGTGAATAGATCTGCTTGAAGTTTTCTTCATTGACGATGCCACTTGGGCACTCCTGCCAGGACAAATGGAAGCATCGTTCCATCGGCTTGGGGAATGGTGTGATGCTCAGCACTCCTTGCCCCTAAATACCAGTATCAGGCCACCCTCCTCCCCCGAGCATCAGGGGAAGCTTCATCCCCACTGCTGCCATCTGTAGACATTCAGAATGTGACAGCAGGGAGGCAAAAAGCAATTCCAAGGGGTGTGTGGCAGCAGAGAAGGAGAGAGGGCTACTCACATTCTTGAAGCCCCGATACAGGACCTGCAGCTCTTTGCGGGTGAACTTGGTCTGCTCCTGGAGCTGCTCCAGCCCCTCAGGGCGGTGGCAGACTGTGGAAAGCTCAAACTCATCCTCGACACTGTCTGCAAGGAAGCCGGGGGGGAAGAGAGGGTGACTGAAGCCGTGCTGTCCTGCCAGCCCTGCAGTGCTAGGGGCAGAAGGTGTGCTTAACACTGCACACCCCCGCTCAGGGCAGTAGTTTTTTGGGGTGTTCTGCTCAGCTGGAGCCAGTTGTATGCCAGGAGTGGACACAGCCCTGCCTGCTCTTTCCCAGCATGAGCATCTGTCTCATAGAGCTGAGACCCTGGATGCCTGAAGGTCTGTGCTGCACTGGGGCTTTTCCCTAGCAGGAGCCCTTCCACCCCTCACCTTCCCAACCCCCTACTCCAAACACCCTTGTCTAACCCCATCCTGCCTGCTGCACCCCATCTTCAGCCATGGCTTCTCCCCATTCCTACATCAGCCAGGGCCTTCACTGCAATCGTGTGAGGCTCTGGACTCCCCAGACTCTGCCCCTTCATACTCACCTCATCCTTTGGGGTGGCTCAGCCTATATATACCATGGAGCAGGCAACACCCCCACTCAGGGTGTCCCAAAGGGGCCAAGAGTGACCCAGTGCAAGTTGGGGGGGCTTTGTCCCTACTCATCCCCCTCCCTCCCCTTCACATCTCCGACACCAAGCTTCCAGCATCATCCTCCAGCCCTTCAAACAGCACCGGGGGGTGTTGGTCCCACTGCCCCCAGCCAGGTCCAGATACCACCATGCATCCCATCGGAGCCGCTCCAAGGTGCTGGAGGGGGTAAAACAGCCTGGGATCAGGCAAGGAGGGAGGTGTGTGCAGAGCCCATCGGATCAGACCCTCAGGGGCAGGACTGATCCTGCCCCCTCCCTCTCCCCCTTCCCCCCCACCCCCCACGCTGCAGGGGAGGGAGGACGGCAGCCAGCAGCACCGCTGGGGACACACACACACAAAGGCAAGAAGAAGCACTTGCTTTCGCTGAGCGAGGGGATGGATTTGGGCCGGCAGCAGGGCAGCAGTTTGAGGAATCGCTGCTTCAGCGCTTTTTTAGTTTGGCCCGGCGGGTTGCCTGGAAGAAAGAAGGAGTCACCAAGCAGAAGAAGAGTTAACAGAGCAGTGGGCCCCAGACGCAGGTTGTTCGGCACGTGGGGGGGGGGGGGGGGGGGGGGGAGCAGGACCAGCGCATGCACATGGGGATGGAGCAGGGAGGCAAAGCCCAGCCCAGCCCAGCCCAGCTCGGCCTTTCTGCTCCATCCCAGGACAAACCCGGCCCAGCTGCTTCCCTCATTGGAAGGAAATGGTGGAAGGGTGACCCTGGCCCGTGGCCAGCATCTCTGGACCCCATCAGAGCACAGCAGTGTGCAGCAGAGCCCAGCAGCCAAGGAGATGGCAGGGCTGGCCTCTGCCCTTTAGCCCCAAAACCAAATGCCTGCTCCGTGGGGACCTCACTCCACGTGGGGCTGTGCGGGATGGAACCCAGGATGGGACTGCATCCTCCAGGACACCACATCCTACACAGGGGCGCGGGGCCGGGGTTGATCCTGCTGGCCCATGGGGCTGAACGCGAAGCATGCCCCCAGCTCAGCCATGCAGCCCCACTGCTGCATGCATCTCCACCCCAGTGCAGCAAAGCCCAGGGCCCTGGGTAGGGACAGCAAGGAAGGGATGAGGTGTGGGGCCTTTGCCTCTTCCAAGGGTCCCCTGCTTCAACCTGGCCACTGCCATCGCTTCCAGGTTCCCCTGTTCTGCAACCCACCCCAACCCCTACCCCCCAAATCCTTAGTCTTGATCCCACTGTAGATCATGACCCATCTCCCCCAACCCGGCACTACCCCTTGGCCACATACCCGCTCTCCTACCTTTCCCAGGGCCACACATACTGCCCCAAGCTGGCAAACAGCACAGGGTGAGCAGTGCAGGTGGAGAGGAGGAGGAGAAGGAGGAGAGGAATGCCATGCTGGGCTCCAGCCCCCAAAGGCAGGCAGGCAATAGGACAAAAGGTGCAAAGTCCCTCTGAATTCATACCAATGGATTACCCCCATTGCTTTTAGGTGGTAGAGAATAGCTCTTAGAGGTTGCTGCCTCCACAGTGGGATGTCACACAAAGCCACTCGAAGAAGGCAAGTGTGTCCCAAGAGAGATACACCCTCAGCAGGGATGCTGCAAGCATGATTTTACCCAGCTATTATTTACATTGGGACATGGCACCTTCCAGCCTGCTCAGGATGCTCTGTACCCAGCCCTATCCCCAGCATCACTGCACTGTGGGACCAGCTCTGGGAGCAGGAGCAGCCCTGGGGACAGGGATGGGGCAGGCAGTGACACTGCTCTGGTGGTGGGACCACGGGAGGAATGGGGCAGGGGGAACCACGCAGCCAGACAGATGCAACAGAGAATAAACTGTGGTTGGACTCACAGGGGCAGCAGGTATAGGCACGTGCAGTAGGTCAGGTCGGGTGCAAGTTACACTTTAGTTTGTTATAAAGAAGGAAAAAGAAAAAAAAAATAACACAGGCGTTTTCTTAAGGAGGAAACAGAATAGGGCACAATTCTTGGGGACCCAGGGTGGAAGGGAGAGGGTTCAGCACATGCAGCTCAACAGGAAAGGGACACCAGGGCTGGTGCTTTGCTGTCCTGGCTTTGTTGCTACTGAGGGCTCTGCTGGGGATGGCATGCTGTCCCCTTGTCCCCAGCATCCACCCTAGTTGTGGTTGGGTCAGAAGGCAGTTCAGGGGCATCCTCAAGCACAAGTGGCCCCCAGGCACAGTTCCCTGCTCCTCTCTTGGTGCTGTGTCACCAATTGCTTCCTATCACGCTCTTGATCCTGCCCAGAGGGATGCAACCTGCAACCCCTTCATCTCACAGCGTCCTTGATGCTGGCTGTGATGGGTACGGAGGGAAACTCACAGACCCAAATCACACTGCGCAGAGTCTGCCAGCAGCCTTCATCCCAGACAGCACTGCTGGCAGACAGACTGGGATGGCAGCCAAAGGGGACAAGCAGCAACACTGTGCCTCTCTGCACTCCCACCTCTCCAGGCACAAGCAACAGGTCCTGCATCCCCTGTCCTGACTTATTTTGGGTTCAGACCCAGGTATTCTCCCCATCCTAATGCTCCCAGACATCCCAGCTTTCAGTAATCCAGCACCCCACATCCAAATGACTCAGATATCCCCCACTCCAGCATCCCTGATACCCCACATCCCAATGCCTCTCTCCACTCTAGCATTTTAATAATCTCCAATAACTCACACTCCAGCACTCAGAACTCTCATTTCCCCAGCTCCTTACACCCTGGTACCCTCATATCCTCCAAATGCCCCAAAATGCAGTCACCCTCCTAAACATCTCAAGAGCACACTGCAGCTCCTGAATACTCCACAGGGACAGGAGGCAAGGACCAAATTTTACACTGCACCCTCATCCCATTGCAACCCCACTGCACCGCATCCCCACCACAATTCTGGTCCAGCCTCCCCCAGTCATGTTGATGATGCCCAGGGCATGGAGCAGCTTGAAGCTGGAGCAGAGCAGCAGGATGATGCCTGCTGTTTGCAGTCCCTGCAGGTCCCAGAGTGCAGCAGGGACTGACATCCTCCAGCTGCAGTGCCAGACCCAGCAAAGCAGGAGACAGGAGAGTGTGGGATGCAGCAGTTTGGGGTCCCCTCATTAGGTACATCAGTGACAGGAGGCAAGAGCCCAGCCAGAGGGAGTTGGAAGGGAAGCAGTGTGAGAAATGATTAATGCAAGGCCGGAGGGAGAAGAGATTCAACAAGCTAATTATGTCTGGCTGGGCTGAGTGGGACGTGACACCGTGTGGAGTCAGAAGGGCGCGAACCACGGCCCTCAGGATCACTCAGTGCTGGGAGTTACAGGTGTTGGGGTCGGGACGCAGGGCCAGGTCCTGCCCTCTGCTTCCCCTTCACACCACAGGGGTGCTCGCCCCACTGGGAGGTTCCTTCCAGTCCCACATCCCCAGCAGCACCCACCAAGCACACCTCAGGAGCTCACCAAGATGATCCTTTCCACCCACCCCACAGATGGGGCCTGGCACTTGCTATCCCATCTCTCACAATCCGCAGCTCCATCTTATGTTCATCCACGGCTCAGTTACATGGGCAGCTCTCCCGGCCCTCTATCTGCCTGCCCAGCCCTGCTCCCAGCTGGGGCTGATTGCTCCTCAATTAATTATTGATACTGCACTTCAGCAGCCAAAATGGACAGCATTTTTCTTTGCCTGTCCCCTCTCCAGGACTTGGCCATGGCAAGCTCTTGGCAGGGGTTGGGGACAGGCACAGGTCAGGTGGTGGCACAGGGCACAGCGGGGTGACCGTGCTTGGCAGCGATTAACTGGCTGAAAAATGATGCCAGGTCCAGCATCACCCCTGGGTTGACACCAGCTTGGCCACAGAGATGGGGCAGGGGGGACTGGCTGTGGCTCCAGCACGGTGTGTGGGGGAAGTGCAGCCGCTGCGGTGGCTCGGGAGTGCTATCCATTAGCAGACCCAAACCATTAGTGTATGGTTTCAGGCTCTTTGCAGTCCACAGGCTGTCACTAGGCACAGCTGGTAAACAACAGGCAGGCAGGCCACTAGACACTTCCCCATCCTGAACACCAGCTGGGGCCGTCCCCAGTAGGCAAAGCATCCTACCTGCCACCTCTGGAGCTCAGGGGGTGACAAGCCACCAGGAGACACATGCAGCACTCAGGGCATGGCACCAGGAGCCTGCCTCTCCAGCCAGGTGTTTCCCTCTCCTCCACTCAGCCCTGGGGGGATGGGAGCTGATCCAGGCCACCTGGTCCCACTCTTGTCCCTATACCTGGGGCAAATCCCTGTGCTCCCCGGTGTCCCCAGCCAAGGGTACGTGCAGGTCCCAATGTGGTGATGTGGATAGAGAGGGAAGTTTGGATGGACTGTCATGATGGCACCATGAAATCAAGGAGTTCATGGGGATACAATTCTCCCTCTGGGTGGGCACAGGACCCCTATCCCCACCTCCTGCAGAGTCTCTTGCTGGGGACAAGAACTGTGCTCCTGGGGACAGGGTTCAACCAAGAGCTGGTTCCTGCCGTGCCCTGTACCCCCCTGTGGGGTTTGTACCGTGGGGCTCCCCTCTGCTTCGCCCTCCCCACTGTAGCTTGGAGCCAGTATGCCACAGTGCCAGTGACTTTGGTATGAGGCTTAGGGCAATAAAAGCAGAGGGTCAGGGGGAAGCCAGAGTCTGGGTCAGCTCCGGGACACTCTGGAGCTGTGATCCAGAAAAAGTTCCCATCACATCCTGACAGTGCACCCACAGCATCCTTCAGGTGGGTGGGCTGCATGCTCCCATCTCCTGCTCCCAGAACACCCCAGAGCCCCCAGCACACCCCAATCTCACACAGACACCTCACCATCCCTGTGCCACACTAGGGTCCCATTCCTTCCCCAAGTCCCTGGCCACCAGGACTGTGCACGGACACCCCACGCTCACCCGTACCAGCTTCAGACAGACACCACATCCCAGCACCCTAAGAGCATCCTTGGGGGCAGTTCTGGGGCTCCTCACATGGCCGTGACACTGGTTAGGTGGGAACCCACCTGATGGCCCCCTCCCACGTCTGTTACCTTCCAAGGACACGGGCTCGAAGAGGCCGAACTGCTCCAGCACCTTGATGAAGAGGACCAAGACCACCAGCATCGCGACCATCTCCAGGCCTTCCAGGTTCATGGTAGGGGCGTCTCATGGCCCCCCACCCACCTGGAGCCCCCTCACCCCAGTGCTGCAACCGCAGGGACTCCCAATGTCCCCAAGGGGGTCGACTGTCCCCCTGCTATTTGGGGCTGCGTGTGAGCGAGGGGTCAGTGTGGGGCGGTCACAGCAGCAAGCAGTCAACAGCCCTGTCAAAGAAGGGCTGTGTCTGTGAGTAAGCGCAGAGCAAGGCCACACGGGAGGGTGGCGGGGCATGGGGGTGGCAGGAGGCATGCCCTCCCCTTCCAATGACACTACTGCCATCGATTTTCTTAATGCAGTTGCTAAGGAGACGGGCTACAGATTATTAAAAGGCACTTGCTCCCAGCAGGGGACATGGCAGGGACAGGACACTGGGCACTGGCAACACACCCAGGATGTGAATGACTCAGTCTTGTCCTCTGCACCCCATATACATATCCACCCCACAGGGACCCACCTGGCCCAGAACCTCAAGGGGTGCCTGTAGGTCCCCAGAATCCAACAGGGCCAGTCTGGGGTCATGGCTGGGTATCACCAGTGACATGGAGCTGGTCCAGCTGCTGAACTGTGGGATCAGAATCCTTAAAGCATGGGGCAATGAGGGGCATACCCCAGACACAGAGCCCAGGGGGCCCAGCCAAGGTCAGGCAGCAGCAGGCATACGGGCACCTCCAGCACGCAGCCTGTGCAGCTGCCAGGGCTATATTTAGCTCCATGCATTTTTTACAGCATCCCAGTCCTTGCTCCAAGGGTGTCCCAGTCCCACATGGGGGAGCGGAGTGAGAGCACTCCCAGCATCAGTGCAGGGAACTGAGCTACTCCATGCTGCAGGTCCAGGTGGGGTGGCAATGTGCAGGCTGCAGGGCAGCCCCTGCCTAGCTGTAGGGTCCCTTCTGATGGGCCAGCACACTAAGACCTTTATCCAGCATAGGGGAAACACATCACTGGGGAGAGGCACATCATGCTGGGTGGCACCTGCTGGAGGAAGGGGGTGGTGGAGGTGCTGATGTCTCCCAGCGAAGGCCACCCCACACCAAACCCCCAGACCCCATTCCCAGCTGCAGGTTTGTCCCCTGGCAGGTGACCTAGAGCCTGCTGGCAGCATAACAGGGCTACCTGACAGCCCTGTGCTCAGCAACTCCTCCAGCCCCAGGGCTGCCAGCAGAAGATGCCAGCAAGGCATTGGGAGTGGCTCCGGGAGAGTGGTGGAAGCCCTCCCTGGGGAAGCATCCATTGGGCTGGAAGTTTGCAGGGCTGTTTCCTTTTCTTGGAAAGCAGTGAATTTCCAGGCACTGAGGCCACTGAGGCAGGAAGCAATGGGCCTGGCTCTCAACCTTACTCCCACCCCAAGTTACTCCTTTGGTGACAAGGTGACATCAACCTGTTGCACAGTAGAAGGAAGTTTCCCTGAAGCCAACTGCTCTTGCTGAGCCCACCCTCTCCTCAGCCTGGCTGCTCCCACGGCTGACGGCTGTCCCATGTGCTACCGGACTATTTCAGCAACCTAATTCTGTTCAAAAACAGCCTGGGTACCTCCAGAGGGGCCCCTCCATCTAAGATGTGTCCCAGCAAGGAGGGCTGGCTCTCTGCAATGCTCCTCCAGCTGCAACTGCCCTGAGGACAGAAGGAACGCATGGGATAACCCACGGAGCCAGACCCACAGCCTGCAAGGGGTGTGAGGGAGAACCAGACCCCACACATCCCATCAGAAGTGGGGCAGAGCTCACTGAAAAGCATCCCTGCCAGTGTGTGGCTACATTATGGGAAGAGCCTGCAGGCCCTGTGGAGGCAGAGGTCATACAGGTGGATGGAGAAACACATGCCCCAGCTTTACACGGCCCCAGATACACAGACCATTGGAGCTGCTTCAAGGTGCTGGAGGGGGTGAAACAGCCCGGGAGGGACCAAAACACTGCCTGAAGCATCTCCACTGGGCACCTCACCAGTTACTCTGGAGGTGGAATAGGAAACAGTGGGATAGTGCTGGTACCTGGAGTGGGCACTACCACTGCTCACACCACTGCCCCAGCCCAGCCGCATCGGGGGGGACAGATGGAGAGACCCGAGGAGAAGAGGTGTGCATAGAGACGCCCCCAAGCACCCAGTGCCCAGGTAAACCACCACGAGGCCTACAGAGAGGATGGCATCACTCTGTCCCCCCATATCCCCGGCCCCATACCTTCGATGCCGCTGATGATTTTGAAGCAGCGGGTGGTGAACCAATAGGAGATGAGGAGGAGGATGGCAATCAGGGAGGCATAGAGCAGGCTGTCGTTGTGCAGGGATGTCCTCTCCATGGCTCCATCCCCAAACCAACCCCACCGCTATCTGGGGCAGCCCTGCCCTGGCAGCCCCCACCACGGAGCTGGCCACGGCGGGCAGGGAGGTGGGAGCCGGGCGGGCGGGCAGGTAATTGGGAGCGGCGTGTGAGAGCCAGGCTCCCAAACCAATTACCTTAATTGTGCTCAGGCAGCACATGGCAAACAGTTAAAAATAACCCTGCGAGCCCCAGGGGGAGCCTGGCACCATCAG
This sequence comes from Cyrtonyx montezumae, assembly GCF_038088225.1. Taxonomy (NCBI): domain Eukaryota; kingdom Metazoa; phylum Chordata; class Aves; order Galliformes; family Odontophoridae; genus Cyrtonyx; species Cyrtonyx montezumae. The sequence goes on along the minus strand of NW_027072045.1, from coordinate 19,315,408 downwards.
GCAGAACACAAAGCAGGGGGCTGAGCACGGGTATGGCTCACTACATGTGTGTCTGTCTCCATGAATGGTATCACCTTCAGGCTGCTCTGAGTCTGCCAGCTCCCAGTGACCCCAGCACCATGGGCCAAGGCAGGGCTCAGCTCCTGGGTGAGGGGACATGGCCATCCAGCGAGGGGCAAGGAGCACAGGGTGTGGTGTGCAGTGGGCTCTGGCTGTCCCCCAGGATACACTGTGGGACCAGTTGGGTGCACAGCTAATGACATCTGCCCCCAGTCCCCTGGGGGCCCAGCCTGATGGATAGGAGCCTCTCCTTTTTATTTTATTTTATTTTTTGGTTCTCGGGGCCATCATCCATTAGGGAGTGTTAAATTTAGGTTACAGCTGATCCCTTATTACCTCGCTGCTAATCAGAGCGCGAGCAGATTATTAATAAGCACATTAAAATATTGGCGAAATGCTATTTTTGGGGAGGTGAAGTCACAGTTTTAATCTGGTTAATTGATTGTGTCATTTCACTTTTCCCTCCATCAGTGACCCGTCCTTGGCGAGCTCTCTGGGGCATCCACCCCCGAGGGTGCCCACCCAGGGGTCCCTGTGCCCGCGCATGCATTGAGCTCCTTACACTGCACAGAGGAGCTTGTTCCCAAATAGGGGCTGATGGAGGCACAGAAGCTGCAGGGCACAGCACCTATGCACCACATGGACCGAAACAGTGGTGTGGGAGGAAGGGATGGCACGAGGGGCAGAAGGCTGTGCCAACCCCATATCCAAGCCCCAAGCCTTCAGGAGGCAGAGACCTGCCTCTGTGTTTCCCATCACTTTGGCTGTTTCCCAGTGCAGAAGGATCCCAAACATCATGGGCACCCTGCGTGGTGGCCAAACAAGCCCTGGGGCTGCTTAACACTATGTGGATGAAGCATCCACTATAGACCAGCCCAGCAGGGGAGCAGAATGAAGACTTGGAGGACATCCTTGCAGGTTGTGGGACCACGAGATCTGCTCTCTACCCTGCCCCACCACCTGCAGCTCTGCCCTCACACCCCACTCAGCTGACTCATCCTCCACCCCGTGGAGCTGATGGAGGTGGGGATGGCCCCAGTGGTACCCAAGGGTGATAAAGGGCTCACACAGAGCTCCACTGACATGGTGGCCCCTGGGGCTGGAAGTGGTGGGGAACACCTCCATCATCATGGGGCATGGGGCCACGCAGACACGGTGGCATGGCTTGCAGGGGACACACCGCTTCCACATCCCCACAGCCATGGCACTGGCCCCACAGCTGCACAGAGGGTACCCCCACCTTCCCCGTGCCCCACGAGGAGGAGGCAGAGCCCAGCATGGTTTTCCAGGCAGGCTGGGTCCCAGTGAAGGCAGTACTTTGCCAGCTCACAGTGAGTGCCAGCCCCACTGAAGCAGTGACGTGGCTGTGCTGGCCCAGCAAGGCTTCCCCACACTCCCAGCATGGCACATTCCTCCCTGCTTTCACCAGCATGGGTCTCTGTACCATGCTGAGCACTGCCACCACCCCATGGCCCCAGCAAGTGGTGACATCCCTATGATGTGCCTGCAGAAGTCAGGAGTTAGCTGCTGGCCCCCATCCAGATGAAGGGTGGGAAGGGAGTCTCTGCCCTTTGAGAGACAGCCTCACCTTATACACAATCCCTCCACCTGGGGCTGGATCTCCAAGCACTGCTCAGCATCCCCACCCCAAATAACTCCGCAGACACCACCTCGCAGAGACCTCCCCACCCAGCACAGCCACGCACCCGCAGGGCAGCACCTACCTTGTGAGAGGGTCCCGGTGACAAACTGGTAGAAGAAGCGGATCACCCGGCCCAGCTGCCTCTTGCAGCGCTGCTGGCAGTGGCTCATGGCTCCGGCTCACTGGGGAGGGACCCAGCCACAAAGCCGGCACAAAGCCCCCAGCTCCCCTGAGCGATGCCCAGGGCAGGACAGAGCCTTCCTCTCCCGCACCGATCCTGCGGGCATGGGCGGCAGGAGCAGCCCTATGGGAGGGCAGCGCAGCGCGGCAGCCTCCAGGCCCCGCTCGCAGGCAGGCAGGCACGCAGCCGGGAAGTTTGGCGCTGGGATGATCCCGGGAGGAAGCGGCTGTGAGCTGAGCTGCCACCTCTCTCCAGGCTTAGGGGAACCGAAGCTCGCCACCTGCTGCAGGTCAGTCGGTGAGACGCCTGGGTGAGCTCCCCGTGCCGTGCCAGCCCGCTGCCCACACCGTGCAGCAAAGCACAGAGTGCTGCCGAGAGATGCTGGGGGTCAGGGAGCCCGGCGGTGCCAGCCAGCTCGCCAGGACAGCTGGGTGGATGCAGAGCCCTGGCTTGCCCCTGGCTGCCGGTCCGCCCCTTGGCACCGGCACGACCCGGCACTTCACGCCCCGGCTCCCCGGGAACCAGAGGCAGGTTGGTATGGCAACCCGCAGACTCCACAGGTCCCGCTGACCAATGAGGCACTGCTGGATCCCAGGGCCGCCTCTCTCCAAGAGCTGGGAAGGATGCTCCTTCCTGAGAGGAGCCGACAAGGAGAGCACCGTGCATCCTCCAGTCCTGCTATCCAGTGCTGTAATCCCTGGGCACCAACCACCTGCTTCATCCGTCCAGTGCTGGGAGCACCCTGCATCTCCCAGCAACAGCCGGTGCTGTGAGCATCCTGTATCCCCAGGTACCAGCAGTCCGACACCACGAGCATCCTGCATCTCCCAGCATCAGTCACCTGGCACCATGAGCATCCTGCATCACAGGCACCAGCTGTTCAGAGCTGTGAGCATCCTGCATCCCTGGGCTCCAGCCGTCCAACACCACGAGCATCCTGCATCCCCGGGTACCACCTCCATATAGGGGAGGAGATGAACCTCGTGGGTTTAAGGATGGGAGGAAAAGGAGCTGGGATCCCAAGCTGCCCGGACTCGGAGCTGCTCGCTCAGCTCAGCCTGGCAGTGAGCTGCTGGTTTCACGGTGTGTCAGAGCCAGGAAGAGTCAGGCATGTGGCGGCAGTGGGATTTCCCGGCTCCCAGAGCCAGCCGGAGATGTAGACTGGCAATCACCTCCCTTCCCGAGTCCCATTTTCCCAGCTGCAGTTCCTTCTTCACATCACATTTACCCCACACACTGGCGGGTTCTCAGCTCTGCATCCATCCAGATTCTATTATCTCATAAGCTTCATCACTTATTAATGGGGGAGGGAGTGAAGAAAAAGGGACCTGATAGAAATGATGGCTCTGGCTCCCCTGAGGGTGGGAAAGGACGTGTGGGCATGCTCCAGCCAGGCACAGTCAGACCACCCAGTGCCCTCATATGTCCCCCATGGGAGCCCCAGGAGAAGGAGCTGAGCCCCACAGGGACTGATATGGGATAACCTCCCCCCTGTTCCCCAAAATAAGGGCCATGCCCTCCAAACACAACACCCCGTCCAAACCTACCCCTATGGACCTGAGAGCTTCCAGGTCCCCTCCCACCACCACCACACGGGGACAGGTCGGGGGGTACCTGGCAGCCCCACTCTTGGCTCATACCCAAAACACGGCCACGGAGCCCTTGGGACAGCAGAGAGGTGACAAACAACCACAGGAGGGTGCCAGAGCCCACGCCACAGCAGCAAGGTTGGCAGACCCAACCACACAGCAGCACCCCACTGCTGGCAGCGAGCCCCTACCTGGCCCCAAAGCAGCCCCACCGCAGGGCTGGCGGGAGATGCCAGCATCACACCACCACGGCCCTAGGCAGGGTTCTGCAGAAATAGATACGCAGACACAAAACGGGGATGCTCATCCACTCCCAACACAGATTTTCCTGCTGGACATCTGTCACCTGGGTCCTGACGCCGGGGACACCTGTACAGTACCCAGCTCTGTGCAGCGCCGAGCACAGAGCCGTGCCACCATGCCACTGCTGCCGCCTGACGCTAAGAGGAGCCCCCGTGCAGCTCAGCAGCAGCACAGTCATAGGGAGGTGAGCTGGGGACATGGCTCATTCAGACAGCTGGTGGCACAGGGGACAGCGGGGGACACGTACAGGTGTGTCGGAGCATGAATGTGAGCAAGGCAATGGGTGCAAGCAAGGATGCAGGGGGGGTTGGTGAAAGCCTCACATGACCACTGTGCTCCCACGGATGAAGGGCCAGGGACAGCACTGCTGGGGAGGGGACAGCAAGGTTCACCCCAAAATGGGGACAAGGGACAAGGAGATGATGTCCTGGGCCCTGCGAGCCCCTGATCCCCAGCAACATCACACTGCCATCGATGCAGCCAGCCCCGCTCCCAGCCTGGGCACCCGCAGACTCCAGGGCCCGGAGTAGTGCCAAAAAGATGATGCCGAAGAAAATAAATAAGGCAGCTAATGAGGTAATTTGCATAGCTATTAGCAGGCAGGATTCTCCGCGGATCTGACATGGGATGCGCTGTCACAGTGAAGCCCCAACCCCGAGGGCTCTGCGGGTGCTCTGGGAGAAAAGCACACAGCCCAGCAGGTCTGCACGGGGCCACCAATGGCCTCCAGTGCCCACCTGCCCACCTTGGGGCTGGGAATGCCACGGGGTGGGAGGAAGGGTCGGAGTGGGGCAGGCACCCCAGTATCCATAGGACATGGCTGTGATGTGCCACATCCCCAAGTCCCTAGGAGCTGAACTGCCCCCACCCCGGCCTCCAGCCTCCAGGTTACGCCAAGGCACCAACTCCTCTCAGGCTGCGTTTTTAAGTCAGTTCTGCTAAATATTTCAGGGATTTACACAGAAAAGCTCTCTGTGCTCAGCAGCACGTCAGCCCTGTTGGCACCACGCGGACGTGAATAATGCATGGCACCAGGGAGGAGAGATGGGGTGGGCACGCTGTGGGGGGATGTGCCCTGAGACCCTCTTTGAAGCACAGCTGCATGCAGGGACATTGCCATCTGTGGTGTGGCACACAGAAGGGCATCTACTCACCCCAGAGCAACAGCAGTGGGGCCAGCAACCTTTTCCTCCTCAGATGCCCACCAGCTGCATGCCACCAGGGAGGGCCACTGGCAGTGCCACCAGCACCACCAGCAAGGCCACTGGGAGGGCCACCAGTTCACATGCTCAGCCACTGCTGCAAGCCCAATGGAGCCCCCCAGTGCCTACCTTTGTAAAGTGACGTTTTGGGGACAGGAAAGCTATTTTGGGCTGTGTCAGAAGCCGTGCTATCGTGTCTTCATTTGTCTTCAGAGTGTGTGAGGGTACTCTCTAGGAGACCCTTGGAGACCTATTTCTGACCTTGGAGGGGGACTGGAAGCTCCCAGACCTGCAGAGTTGAGCCCCCAGGAGACGCCAATAGGAAAGGAGTGCACCTGCAGTTACTCAGGGTGAGCACAGCCTCCCGCTGCAAGCTCTCAGGAATAAATACTAAATAATCAGAAATAATCAGGAATAATCAAATACCACCCCCGCACCTGAGCTCACGGGAGGATTTTCGGGTCTAATTAGCAGCAGACTTGTACCATTGCTGCCTGGGCTCTGGGGACGGCTCGTCGGGGTTCCCACGGAGTGAGAGCTGGGTGGTAATTAGCCAGGCTTGACCCCAAACTCCACGCTGTGCTAGGAGGAAGGGAGGGGGAGGAACTGATGAGCCCAGATGAGATCCCCCCAGGCTTTGATGAGCCTCCCAGCACTACCCGACCAACAAGGGGTTAACAGCCCCTCACTTCCCAACAGTTATTTAATTAAGTAGCAATAAAAGGGAAGCGGTATTATCAGAGCGCGGCGGGGTGGGCTGGGAAAGCAAGCAGCACCGAGGGGAAGGCACGGCAGCTCGGGACTCCCGCGCCCCCTGGGCAGCTTCCCCCCGTCTCCGTGGGCTGCTCTCAGTATGAAGCACTATCTCCCCCTGTTCCCCCCTGCAGGGCTCAGCACCGGGTACCGCCGCTTCCACAGATGGGATTTGTTGGGCCACTGCGGGATGTTGCTTTCCTCTGCGCAGCCCCCAGCCCTGGCCGTGTCCCTTCCTCTCGCTAAACGCAGCCCAACGCAATTAGGTTTCCCCCCTGCCTGACTGCAGCATCCTTACACCGAGCAGGAGGACACCAGTGCCGGGCAGTGGCCGTGGGGCAGCCGGCACAGGGATGCTGCAATCCCGCGGCCCCACGCAGCCTCTTCTGGAGCAGCGGACGCCGATGCGGTGACAGTCCCCTCCATCGCGCCCTGCTGTGCTCCAGGAGATGGGGAGAAGCTGTTGGGAGCGGAGGGTGTCGCTGCCCGAGCCCCGTCCCGACCCCAGCGTGCGGGCATCGCCCGGGAGCGGCTCTCGCCTTCGCCCTTCGAGTTACGCAACCAATTATTCCACGCGCATTAATGACTTTGCAGCAAAGGTGGAAGCGGCGGGAAGGATTCCTGGAGCCGGGAGCGAGTCAGGGCCGGGGAGGTGCTCAGGTCAGCACCTGTGCTGCTGCACCAGGAGGGAGACCGAGGTGGGGGGAAAGGAGACCCTTAGGGACGCTGGCAGGAGGGGGGCAGGGCTGAGGATTACTGCTTCTAAACCCATCTGGGGGCCGTCCGTAAGCAACGCCGTTTTTTAAAACTCAATCTAGGAAGAAGCAATTATCCCGACGGGCCGGGATTGGAGTCCCTCCGCTCGCCCGTCCCCCCCGATCCCGCTAACGAGAGGGGAATGGTTCCCAGCCCGCGACGGAGCCCCATCCCGGGGTGCTGGGGCAGCAGCCCCCCCACACCGCCCCGGCACAGCGGGGATCCGTCCCGCTGGGGGCTCATTCATTCATCTGCAGCGCGATTACTGCCCGGGGCCGGGATCCACGCCGGCGGCAGGAGAGCGATTTGCCGGCAGATGGATTTGTCATCTCCCGAGCACAGCAATTTGGCTTAAATGAAACCAAACCACTTCTCCTAATGAAAACACCACTAATGAGCCGAGCCAGCAAGGGGGGGGGGGGGAGGGGAACTCCATTAATGGGGCCTCCCGGGCTCCTGGTACCAGACCCGTAGGGCAAAGGCTGTGCCCAGCACGTCCCCATCACTCCAAACCAGAGGTGAGATGTTCCAGGAGCAAACTCCCCACACGTGCATCCCCAGCCACGTGCAGTGGGATCCGCACACCTTGGCCAAAGTTGTACAGAGCCATCAATTGTGCGTCGTGCAGGAATCCGATGGAGCGAAGGAGCTCCGTGCGCAGCCATCCCCCACCGCCCCGACCCGCAAACCCCAGCCTGCAGCGCGACCCCTACCCCTGCAACCCCGGCATCGCAGCCCCATCGCTGGTCCCTACAGAGCCGCAAAGAAGCCAGGACAGCAAAGGGCCGAGGCGAGGAGCAGACAGAGGGAGGGGAGGCAGCAGACAGACGAGGCAGTCAGGCAACACTCCCATCCACCCCCCCGCGAAGGTGCAGCATCCGCCGAGGGTGGGCGTGTTGGCACAGTGGGTACCCCCCCACCCCGGAGACCCCTTTCCCACACCACTCCCCACCCCAAGCAGGGATCTCCCACGGGGGGGACTGGGACAGCCCGGCTTCCAGCCCCGCCTCACTGCCGGGCAGGGCAAGCGGAGCAGGGTGGGAGTGAGGGGTGGCAGCAGCGGTGGGGGGGAGCAGAGGGCAGGCAGCAGGCTGGGACCTCTGGGCAGGGCGCTGGGGGGTGGGCTGTGCACCCCAGGGTGTCTGTATGCTGGCATGTGGCAGGCAGGGAGCTGTACACAGCTGTCACTGTCCCCCTCCCTGTGATGCACCCCGGAGCGCAGCACGCAGCATCCTGCTCTGTCCTACAGCTGCACGGCCCTACACACTCACTGCTACTGGGGGTCTCATCTCATGGGGGGCTGCAAGAAGAATTGTGGGGTCCCCATCTCCCCGCCGGGGGAGGCATAAGGGCCCCAAAGCTCTGCTGATGGTCTCTGTAGCAGTTGTTCACCCCCTGCTAACACTGCGGCTGCCTTTGGGGTGGAGCAAATAATTCACTCAGGGCCCTGCAATGCAACGGGAGGGAGAAAGCAAGGGGAAAGTGACCGCCCTAAAAGCAAATCCTCACCCCTAAAGGCAAATCCCTCACCCCGACGAACAGCAGCCGGAGGGTCCGACCTGCTGCAGGCAGCCTTATGTCAGCCCTATGCCGGTGCCCGCTGGTCCCATTGGTGACGTGGGACCGCTGACCCTACTCCCCCAGGACCCCCCGTGCTGTGGGACCCCATACCTTCATTCCTGAGGGCAGAGTGGCACTCAGGTCCTGCTTCTCCCACGCTGAGGGCCATGTCTCTGGACACAGGCTGCGCTCGCACTAATCACCCGTGTCATTAGCGGGCCGGAGGACTCATGTAATTTATGGACGGCTTTTATTTCTCGCTAGCGTCATCTCCCTATCCCTGAAATGGACCCTTTTAATTTCCTGGTGGCGTTTCTCCCCTCTGCCCAGTGCTGCCCATGTCACACCCGCAGACACGTGCAGCCCCCTCTTCTCTCAGGAGCTGCTCTCAGCTCTCCTGTGCTCGAGGTTCAGGTCCTCGCCTCCCTCCCCCCCACTGGGGGGTGATGGACACTAACCAAGGGATGATTACCGGGGCTGTGCCATCTCCCGACATCAGACAACCTCAGGTCACATCTCACAGTGTGAATGTCCCCAGGTCTTTGCTGCAGCAGGATGCTGATCCCTAACGGAGCTACAGAATGTGGGATGAGGGTCCCCTCGATGGGTCAGAGGACACAAAGGCCAGCCCTGCCAGCAGGGCTTTGCTACAGCCCCGTGTTCCTGGGGGAGCCAGCAGGCTGTGGCTGTGCCAGGAGCTGGGCCGGCTGCTACAGGGCCTCCCTGTGACCCCATCCCTGGGTCTGTGCCGCGTGCTGCGCTCAGAGGCAAAGCCCGGCCCTAAAAGGTCTCAGCCTGGGAGAGCCTCGGGTTTATTTTTAACCTCGCTTTGATTTAAATCCATATGGACGTGTTAAAGTTACCGGAGAAACCAAAAGTTGTGTGTGGGTTCCAAGTTCCTACACAGCTCAAAAATATCTCCCCGCAGCACGGTGGTGCAGGCAGCCGGCAGCACGTCCCTGCGTGGGGCCGCCTATGGGGTGGGGGTCCTGTCCTGCCCAGACATCCCCTCGGAGCTCCTGAAATCCACTCTGGAACACATCCGGAGGAGCATCACGGGGCCGAGTGCTCCATTGCACGGGATCCAGAGCGGCTCAGCTCCGTCACAACCCTGGGAGGTGGGAGCCCCACTGCACAGCTGCTGACACCCTGCAAGGGGATGGGATTCGGCCAGATCCACAGAGAGCACGTGGGGAAGGAGAAGGGCACGAGGTGCGATGTGGGGAAAACGGGGTGGGATTGGGAAGACTGGCCGGGGACGAGGATGGAGCGGGATGGCACGGGGTTACAGATGGGTCGTATGTGCTTCTCTGCCCTACAGCCGTCCCAAAGCTGGGGTAGGGCTGCTGCGTCCCAGGAACACCCAAGGGAGGAGATACGGAGCTCCGGGTGCCGCTGGGGGGCCCAGCTCCCGCGGGACCCCGCTGCCGGGGCGCTGCCGCGAAACCCCGCCGTCCCGAGCGGCGATGCGGGAGGCGGGATTAGGGGCGGCCGGCAGGGACCCAAACAACCCAACACCCGCGGAAAGGATGAGGGTTGTTTCCCCGCGGGGCTGCCAACCCACCCCCCCACCCCCCTCGGGAGCAGTGCCCCCCCTCGGGACCGGGGCTGCCGCTCTGCTCTAGCGCTCCGCGGTCGAAGCGGGGCGGCGGGGGCCGGGGCTGGAAGCGGGCCGGGACCGGGGCGGGGTGGGGGTGGGGGGGCGATCCCGAGCGGCTGCTGCACCTTCCGCGGGGGCGGCACTCACCCGTCAGCTGGTCGTAGGAGCCGTCCAGGTCGCGGGAGTCGGACAGGCTCTCCTTCCTGCCTTTGCTCCGCATCTTCTCCGCGGTTGGGGGGGGAACCGCGACGGGGCGCACGGGCTCCGCCGCCGGGCAGGGGGGGCCCGCGGCCGCCGCCTCCCCCCGCCCCGCGCGGCTGCGGGAAGGGGGCAGCGGTGCCGGAGCTCGGCTCGGCTCTGCTCGCAAGAGCGCGCCGCCGCTGCTACCGCCGCCGCCGCCGCCGCCGCCGCCGGGGCTGGGCACGGCCGCCCCCTCCCTCCCGTCCTTCCCCGCCTCCTCTCCCCGGAGCCGCCGGCCCGGCCCCACCGCCCCGGGGAAACTGAGACACGGGGAGGAGGGGGCTGCGGGTATACGGGCGACCCCGCGGTCGGGGAATGCACGGGGATTGGGGACGGGACAGCCGGGAGAGCGCAGAGTCCTGCACGCCGCTGTGGGCATCCCCACCCCCTTTCTTGGGATCCATAGTGGGGAAAGTGGAGCCCTGGGGGATGCACTGTCTGGTGGAGAAGCTGGACTGCAGCCGGGCAGCGGAGATGTGCAGTGCCAACGCAACGCAAAGGCACAGAGAGGGCGGCCCGAGCCCATCAGGATTCCCGTCGCTCCCATTCCCGACACTATTTGTCCCAAGATCCTCCCCCCACCGCAGCCCCACAGAGCAAAGCAGCATTACAGGGACAGGCGGCCCACGGGGGCACACGGACAGCGTCCCACGGCCCCACAGCCACACTCAGTCCTGCTGCTGCACCCGGCTATCCACTGTCATCCGTGCCCGAACCTATTTGGGGTACACTGAGAGCCGCGAAGACCCCACGGCGCAGCAGTGCCCCACGTCACGAGTGGGGACGGGGTGCACCTGCCAGCGTGTGGCACCCCTCGTCCCCTGCTCCCTGCAGGGAGATGGAGGGCAGAGCATCGCGCCCCGATCCCCATCGTAGCCCACGGGGACCGCGGGGCAGAGAGGGAACGCGGAGCAGCGCGGAGGGAGGGCCGCGCTCACGCGGCAGCGTGTTGTCAGCGTGCTTTGGTGTCAAGCCACGAAAGCAGCCGCCTTAGCGAGGCAGCGATGCTTAGCAACTGCCTGCATCTAAAAATAAGAGCCATTTAGCAAAGAAAACGCGGCAGAGAAATGCTCGGAGAGCTGCTGGGGAAACACGCTTTCTCCCTGTGGCCACGGAGCCCGAGAGGAACCCCCGGGACACCTCCACCAGCCCCACCTGCAGCTCCTGCATTGCTATGCTCAGCCACTGTGTCACATCCCCGCCCTGGGCACATGGCAGACCATGGGGACCGGCTGCACCCCAGGGGTGCATGAAGGGAGCAGTGCTCGGGTGCACCCCGTGGGCTCCAGCACCCTGGGCTCAGTGCTGCAGGCACAGCCAGCCCGGAGGCACTGCGTGGGGAAGCGGTCACCTCCTGCCACCCTCCATCCACTGGGAGGTGAACACAGCTATTTTTATCCCCACTCAGTGCTCCTGCAGCACAGCGAGAGATGCTGTGCCAGGATGAGAAAGGCGGGGGGCTGCAGGGAGGCATGGGGTGCCGTGGCTCATCCTGAGCCGTTCCCATGCGCACAGCACGAAGGGCCCGGCACAGCAAACCCAGGCGATGCCATTAATCCTAGTTTGGGGATGGGTGCTGCTGACTCCAGGATGCAGAAGGGCTGCACATCACGGTGAGGGCTCTCCTGCTCTCAGAGCACAGCCCCGCAGCTTCCCCCTTCCCTCCATGGGACCCCAGGAGCTCCTGGCTCCAGCAGCAGGCTGGCGGGACTCGGAGCCACAGCGAGCGGCAAGCCCAGCTCATTTAATCTACTCAATTGGATTCAATTTCCAGCCCCGTGATTCCATTAGCCCTGGAGGGACAGCACAGGAGAGCAGAGGCTGTGGAGCAAAGCTCAGCACGCACTCCATCGGCTGCCAAGCCGGGCCAGGGCCCGAAGCGCAGGTGGGCAGTGGGCGAGGTGAGCCTGGCCTATGACCCCACACACTGTGTGGTCTGGGGGGAAGGCACAGCAATACCCTGCCCCATGTGGATGCCTGAAGCTCCCTCACTGAAGGCAGCCCAGTGAGCAGGATGGGGAGGGGACCGTTCCCCCTGAGAGCCACCTCTCACTCAGCTTGGCCTGAAAAATGGGACCTGTATGAGCCATGAAGGAAGGGTTGATACCAAGCATCACAGTAGCACTTTCAAATCAATTTTTAATAACTCTCTCCAAAGTTGAGCTCAAACTCAATTTTTCTCCTATGGAATTTGGTCATTATTTTGTAAATTATTTGTTTCCCTGCAGCGGCAGCCTCATTTAAAGGCAGGAGTCCCATTTCTCCCCACACTCCCCAAGCCTCAGAAGCAGCTCTTCCAATAATAGACTGGGTTATGAATTAGGTGTAATAAAACACAGTCAGGGAAGTGTGGGGTCACAAGGCAGCCCTGAGGCGGGATGGTGGGGCTCAATGGCTCTCTGCCCAGCTCTGCAGGGCTCCGCCACGACCCCTCTGGCTGCCAACACGCCGTGTGCTGGGAGCAGGGCCATCCCCCACTCTTGGCTCCGTGGTGACAAACACAGCACACACGGCACAGGCAGGGCTCTGCTCTTTATTGAGCTCTAGGAACGTATGTACATCCATTTACAGTGCTCGGTTCGGTGACAGAGTGACAAGAGGACACGTGCAGACACCTTCCCCAGCTCAGCCTCAGGTGGGGACAACCTCAGGGGCTGCTTCTCCTGCTCACAGCCTGGCTGAAGCACAGCAAGGGGACACCACGGGGAAGATGAGACCGTTCCTACTCCTTTGTCAGCAGAGAAACGTCCCCCCTCCCCGTGCCCCAGCCTGCTCTCAAGCTGAGTGGTTCCACACACTTGCATGGCAGTGCAGCAGGTAGGGTTTGGCTCAGCTGACAGAAGCCAGACAGCTCCGTGCTGCAGCAAGCATCCTCTGCGGGGAGAAGCTGCTGCTGCTGAGGAAAACACAGTGCCCAGAGGGTCCTGCAGCCAGCGGGCAGCAGAGGATGCAGCTTGTGGGATCCCACACTCGTGGCAGGTAAGGATGTAACGTTGAAGTAATTACACGTTGACACGAATAAACTGCCTAAAACTGGCAGAGAATGAGCACGACGTCACACGCAGCACTCCAACCTGTGAGGCTAAGAGCAGGGCTAGGCACTTTTTGTTTTCCTTCTCATTTTCTAGGAAAAAAAAGTGGATGTGGGATGCAAATTACTTCTTTAGCTCAACCTATCGAGTCAGGTCCTAACATCACTGCCGGGAGCTGAAAGTGCACCAACAGGGAGAAGGTGTTCATGCTGCATATCCCTGAGTTGGCAGCCTGCCCTACCTGGGCACCTCTGACACACTGAGCACAAAGGTCCCCTCCGTGCCCCTGAGCACTGTCCTGGAGCTCTTCCCTTGGAAGCTTGCTGCAGACTGCTGAGGGAAAACAGAAGGACACACTAGAAAGTGAATTAACTACTTCTGCAGCTGCACTTTAACTGCATAGCTGCAAACTACAAGGAAAAACTGGGACTTGTCAGTTCAGGAAGCTCACCACGCACTTGCAAACACAGGCAAGGCAGACATCCCTGTGAGGAAGAGGATTGTCACAATGCAGTCTCTGATGGGCAGCAAGGGGAGTGGGGAGGCACTCAGCCTGTCCTTTGCCCCACGGAAGTGGAATATCTAAAAGTTTCCCTCAAACCTAAGAAGAGCAGAGATGTGCTGGGCTGCTGGAAGCAACGGTGACCCCAGCCAGAGCTGGTCTCCAGTTGCACAGCAATCACTTTGGTGGCCAATATCCTGCACACCGGCTCAACTAGACCTTGAAAGCAAAATTTCTCCTTCTTTAGTAAAATTTGATGGCACATCAAGCAACACTTTCTGACACCTGAAACCAGCAGCGATCTGGGCCTACTCTCTTGGGAATCCATTTTACATCCCCCCAGATTTCCCAGCAGGATGGCAGTGGATTTGACCCATGGTGCAGGATTGATCCAGAGAGCTTTAAAGGCTCAGAGAACTTTCCCATAGAACAGATGAGTGACCTCCACCCAGCACTGCCTCACACAGCCAGAGTGACTTTATTGTTTTGGTTGTGAGCTCTCCCCACCTCTGCTATGAAGGTTTCCAGTACATCCTCCCTGAGGCTGCGGAGGGAATTTCCCATTGCTGCTTCACAGAAACAGCCACCCACCCCCCGACACTGTACAGAATTGTTTCCTCCTCCTCCTCCATAGGCTGACCACCTCTCCTCAGCCACAGTCCCATTGAAACACACGCCTTTGGGATCAAACACACAGCAGCAAGGCTCTCCCCTGGAAGAAGTGCAGTCCATTCTGCAGGCAGAAGGTGAGGGGTGACTGGCTGCAGATGGGTGTCCCTGCCCAGCCAGGCCCATCTCTCGTCAGCCCTGTGCAGCAGCGATGCCTCTGCTTCAAGAGATGGTGGAGAATTCCTTCAGCAGGAGCTCCTGGCTCAGCGTGTTGAAAGCAAGGTTCTTCCTCACGTTGATGCTGATGGACCGAACCTGATGGGACAAAGCAAGACGTTTTAGCCAAGGGATGCTTTTTGGGTCCCAGGAAGCACAGCGACTTTGACGCTGCTCAGCATGAAACTGTGACAGCTCCAGAGGACCCTCTGCAGCCAGACCTCTGTGGATTCAGTGCAGAATGCCCTGAACTTGACGCTGAATGGCCAGCTGTCTCTGAGGACACATCTTCACCCCTTAACGATGCCTGACTTGTGGCCACCCCCACAGGAAGAAGTGGGCAACCTCACAGCACAGCAGCTCCCATCCCTCTGCTCCTGCCCCAGACTGGGCTCCATCTCAGCTGCACTCAGCAATGAGAAAACAGAGTCAAACATCATCTGTGTCAGCACCTGTGCAGCAGTGACAGAAAGCAAAACTGACACGAGCTCATCCAAACATCGGGATTACAGTTCCCAGAGACTTGGAGCCTGTGATAATAAGGTTGTTGCTGACCTGGTTAGTGCTTTGTGCTTTTTAACAGCACTGGGGGATGAAATAAATAGAAGCAGAATGAGGGATCCAACACCGGGGGCTGGAAGAGAAGTTTGTGTTTATAGTGGTGAGGGCCCCTCCTGCAGCCCTGGGGGGAACGCATGGGGGGAGAGGAAGGGCAGAAATATGCTGTGAGTAGTGTAAGCCAGCATCCCTACTCTGTCCAGAAGCATTCCTGTGGTTCCCAGCAACAGAAGGAACAAGTAAAAACAAACTCCTGGCTTTAGGAACTGCTGCCAGGGCCAGGCATCAGAAGGACACCTAACTCATATACACGTACAGGTCTGCAAGAAGGATGATCAGCAGTCTTCACAAGCCAAGAAAGTGAAGCTGGAGTGACAAATGATGAGAGCACAAGGCTTAGCAGAAATTGTAGCTATGGGGCAGAGCAGAAGAAATTAAGCCTATTTAGTCTGCAAAGAGAAGCTTTAGGAGGAGCAGAGCAAACATTCTCCAGTATGTAAAATGAGGTCAGGAAGGGAACAGTGAGTAATACCTCCTTGGCTCCCCAGGGATGGGGCAAAACCTATTCAGCTTAATTTAAGACAAAAGATTTACATTGGAAAAGAGGAAATACATTTAACCCTATGGGTTGTGAAGCAATGGAAGGTTGTGAAGCTGAGGTTTACACTTAAAGATAGCTCCAGGTTTCAAGAGGAGCTTACTGCAACTTTGGCCATGAGTGGTCTAGATAGACCTAGATCTGCTTTAGCACAGATCTGGGAGAGGAGCAGGTGGGATAACGACACACAAGATGACCCCGACATTCTGCACACCTCTGCCTAGCATTTCTTCTGCTCCAAGAGAGCAAGCAGCTCTGAGCTGACCGGCTGGAAAGGTAAGAATAGCTCAAATTAAAGCTAAATCGAATCATCTCCAGCACCAAGGCTCAACACAGGGAGCGGGAGCTCATTCCTCTTTTGGGGTTGGAAGAGCAGCCAGCTGTCTGCCTGCAGCAACGAGGGACTTGAGGTGCTTCCTACAGGCTGGCTGAGCTGCTCCAGCCATGAGGGTACTCCCAGGAGCACTCAGGGTGCAGCAGGCAGGCAGGCTGCTGGCGTGGGAGCTGCCACATCTCTTCAACGGAGCTGATACAAGCCTCAGAAAGTAAGCTTGGAGCTGTAGCATTTGTTCTGCAAGGAAATAAAAGCAGTGCATGTGTCCTTTCCTGCTTCTGTACAGAGCACGCTGAAGAGCTTTAAAAATTGTTTTCTCTCTATTAGTAGCTTGGATCTCATTTAACCCACAGATTTTGGAGAAATGGGGAATGCATGAAGTGCATCCCTTGGAGAACAGAGAGCAGAGGAAAGGATGAATGAATGGGAGGCATTAACCACATAATTCAGTTCTAGTTTGGGTCATTATAGGAGTATGTGTACAATGTTGCACAAATCCAGCTATCCTGTAGCAAGTTCCATCAATTAAACCTGTTTCCAATCAACAAGATGCTCTTAAGAGATTTGTACAATGGGAGGAAGGTTTACACTGACGCCTATATCTAATTAAAAGTCAAATTAGTGTAATTTCCCCTGCAGAAATCAATCCCTAATCAGAGTATTTTGAGACTCTGCTGAAACCTATCCAGCTGCAGACAGTGAGCGGCTTGGAAAGATGATGAATCTCTTTCTACGTATTTCTGCAGCTGCAATGTGAAGGTCCAAAAGCCCACATCCATGCCATTCATTCTATCAAAGCAACACAGATCTCAAATGCCATCCCTGGTGTTTCAAAGCAAAAAAATAAAAGGTAAAAAGCCTCCTAACTTCCTTCCTCTAGGTCTTCAAAGGCAGCACAACAGGCCAGGCTGATACACACACTCTGCACAGCACCTTCCACCACAACGTGGCCACAGTGCTGCAAGCCTTTGAAAACTTCTTTGAAAAGGGAATGGGAGAAGAAAGCAGATTTTTCTTTGGGATTAGTGAGAAAGAGCAGTGCAGAGGCAAAGCCAGAGCAGCGAAGCAGTGCATTAGCAAAGCATGTCAAAGGAGTGAGAACAAGATTTCTAAGCATAAAGGAGCCAAGAGAATGGCCTGGGGAAGTTTCTGCTCACCCACTTAATGGGAGCAAAGAGAGATGAAAAGAAGGCTGAGAGGAAAATGGCTCCTGTATGTCATTCCCCACCAAGCAGGGTTTGCTTTAACGCAATCCCACAGTTAGAGACAGGGATAAGAAAACCAGGCAGAAGCTGGAAAAGCCTTCTTTGCAAACAAATTCTGTTTAAGAAGACAGGATGATACCAGTGTGAGCTTGGAAGCTATACTGGAAACCAGTAGTTCACCGGCAGCCATGCTCCTTCAGAAGGAGGGCCCACAAAACAAATTCATTTCACTTTTCCCCCTGTGAAGTCCTGCAATCTCAGCAGCTAGGCACACTAGGTATGGGGATGTTATCCAACACCACACCAGCAACAACCAGAAGCTGAAGTAAAAGTCAGTCAGCTCTCCAGTCTGAAGAGGATTTGGGCAGGGCCTTTCCCGTATGAGCTGTAAGAACAATTAATAAAGCCATCAATTTCTGTGCACCTAGAGGAAAAACAGCATGGAGGACAGGAGGAGAGCTGGGTTTGCTGAAGACAAATCATAACCTATCACGTTGATTTCCTGCTGTGCTGAGGGAACAGCTTAATGGAAAGCAGGGGATTTTCTGTAGCTGTGAGTAAAAAACCTTTAATAGGGTCCCAATTCTCAGGGCATCGAGAGAAGTGTGGATTAAACTGATTCACAACTGGGTCAATCAGCACGTTTAGACAGTAATTATTCAGGCATCACATGCTCTTGAAGAGAAGGTCCCAGGGGTAGCTGGACTGCTAATTTTCAGAAGCGGGGACCAGATTATGTTAAACAGATTCGTAAATGATACACAATTTGGAGGAATCACACACACATACAAAAAAAGATACTACGAGGGGAAAAAAAAAATCAGCCACACTGTTTTGAAGCTGCCATGATCTTAGAGCTGAGAATGTCATTTTAATCAATCAGCATGATCAGCCTGAGCTCCTGCCAGGCCACACGGAAAGTGGGACATGCAGGAAGCACGTGGCAGAGAGGCTGGGCAAGGAGAAGCTGGCTGAGGAGGGCAGGAGCCCCTGGGACAGAGCAGATGACAGCAGAAACATGGATGTGTTTTATTGCCAGGGTACAGCAACGGGGGGAGCCTGTGTCACAGGGAGGCTTTGGTCACATTTCCTTGCATGCATTCTGGATACGGCATCAAGTAGCAGGGTAGGAGAAAAGAACAGGCACGCAGCAGCAAAGAAAAACATGAAAGTGGTCAGAAGTGGCTTTTGCCCATATCCTAACTCGGGGCTTAGTGCTGAAATGACCTAAAAACATGAAAAGGTTAAACAGTATGCTGCATAAGGGATCAGAAGCAACTCAGGCATGCCTGCTCTGGAGCAGAGTAGACAGAAGGAGGCGTAACGTTCCCAGACTCATGCAGGCTCGTGATGGAGTGGGCTGGCATCAGTTACTCATCAATCAGCACGGACAGAGCTGGAAGAGACAACCACTCCTCAAACTAGTGGAAAGAGCTGCCAGTCAGAGCCAGCTCCTCTCACTCAAGTCCTGATTCAAAAGTGAGAAAAAAACAGGCTGTCCTCGGGGCCACCAGCTACTACAAAAACATCAGCTCTGCTGGATGGGAAAATGCCCCAACCCAACAACTGCGATGCAGCTCCCTGCAGCAGGGTGAGCAAATCAGCCTGCTGAAGAACAACACAGCTACCAGCCCAGATTATATGGACACTCTTTTGTCTTCAGTGAATTGCTTTTTGTGGTGTCCTCTTCTGGGGCAGGAGGAGATGTTTCTAGAGAATGCCGTTGCTTTCTTTCCCTGGGATTTTGGGAGTGATGGAGGAAAGCCTGTGCAGGCAGCTGTGTGACCAGCATCACGTGCTGCTCAGTCCCACAGTGTGCGGCCTCACGCACACAACAGCAAAAAGACTCATGCTCTATGCAATAATACCAAGGTGGGAGCAGTCAGCTCTTTCAACATGCACACTCATCACCACAAAGCACAGTAGATCCCCACACAACCAAGGAACAGAGACTGCTGGTCTGAACAGCCTGGTGGTTCCTCCCTAGCCATATGCTGCAGGGCAGGAAGCTACAGGGAGGCTTCAGATCAGACAACACACAGCATCTGTTTGGATTCGACCCGTTGCTCCACCTTTGGGTGCAGCCCCCAGTGGAGTAATTGGGCTGTTCAGCTATATCCCGAATGTCCCTGCTCAGACCGTAAGCAAAAGCTTCAGAAAAAGAGCCATTGATTCTGCAGCTTACCAGCTCTTTGAAGAAGGCAGCCTCCTTATGCTGCTCAGAGTAGCGCTCATACTGATCCAGTCCATCCTGCAGCTTCAGGGTCAGCGTGTCATAGTTGGAGCGCACCACTTCCAAAACCTGCCAAAGACAGTCAAACACAGCACAAGAATCAGCAGCTGCAGATGTCGTAACACAAGAGGAACAAGACTGTGGTAGATCACATCTCTGGCACCTGTTTTTGCAACATAAATGGCTTTAACAGTCAATATTTGGTACGTGACTAATGAAATGGAGGTGGGCACGAAAATATTCCCAGTGCCAGTAAGGAACAGCCCTCAAATTTACAGAATTTCTGCTTTCACAAGAAAAGCAGACGAGCCTCTAACTAAGGCAGCAGCAGTTGCCCAAATACAATTACATCACAGGAGATGTAGATACGATCTCATTAAGTTACCTCATTAAGGTAAGCTAATTACCACGTGCACACCCAAACATAACACGGTAGGCAACATGCAAACACAGGCTTGCCTGACCCCTAGCTCCTCACAGTGCTAGTTTTGCCAGCACATCACTTGCTTGCTAATTACAATTCACAATCTGCTTAAACGTTGGCTTCTACAGTGGCTCAGGTCACCCTCCATTCTGAGCACTGCCCTTCTCTGCCAATGGGAACAAACTTGACAGACATTAAGGTAAAGCCAAGTCCGTAATGAATTGTGGTATTAAGAACAAGTGGAGCTGCACATCCAGGTTTTGCTGCCCAGGAGATACCTTTTTGTTGCCCGCAGTTGCTGCAGCCAAATCACTCTGCTTACATTGCTGCCTTACTCTGCACACAGCACTGCAAATTTGTAATTACATGTCTCTGCCCTAACAAACTATTTGCTCTCCTATCTAGGGGACATCAAGAGGGACTCCCACAATACTTCTTGGCTTCAAAGCACTGCCTGGACAAATTCATTCCTCAAAGCATTTGTGAGATGGTAAGTGACAATGATCTTCCTACCAGGAACCATGTAGTGTGTACTCCTGGGTAAAACGTATGCTTGAAACAGTTCTCTTAGACACAGGACTTCCTTTCCAAGGCTGTTATCATTTGATCTCAGAGCTAAACAGAAGCATAGAATATCAACATGTGAAGTTTGCACTACAGGAGCTTACATGCAAGCAGAAGAACGATACAGGGTGAAAAGAAGAGTACCCTGTGCCACACGAGCTAGGAGCAGAGTCCCGCTAAGGCAGAACTCAAAGGACATCACCCAAATGAGGACTGGACATAAAAAAGGGGCTCGGAAGTGGTTGCCTGGTGAGACGGTCCCATGGTACTCTTTTCACAGCTCAACTGCCCTCCAGCACTCCAGAGACAAGTCAGAGAAAAGAGCCAGCGTTTTGTGAGGTTATTTAAGAACATCCTGTCAGCGTCCTGCTGCTGCAGCCACCTCTCTGGGAGCACTCATTCCCTAATTCTGTTTGTCAGCTCCACTAGCAAAGGAAGAACTCTGCAGTAACAGCCATCTTCAAATTCAGTCTGGCCCTGTTATTGCTGCGTGCAAAAGTTGGGAGAAAAATCACAGAGCCAAGAGCAATGACAGAAGACAGAAATCTAGGTAGAGGAATGATTTACTTTAGGTTATGACTATCCACCAGGGATAGAGATCAGAAGTATAATGCACCTTCTGAGCAACAAAGCATCCAGCAGCTGGCGTGAATCAGAGGGCTGTCCTCCCGTCACTTGGAGGAAGCCAAATTGACCAAGATTAGTAAGACACAGGGGAGATGCCCTGTCTGAAAGGTGAGGAGCAGTTCACTGGAGGCAGCAGTGAGCCTTGTAAGCAGCACCCTGTAAGTCAGCCCTCTTGTGCCACCTCTGAAAGGCAGCTCACAACTGTGTGTGCTGCTCCAATAGGACAGGGAAGAAGTAAGAGGCCCCAAGACCCTGCTGTGTTACTCACTCCTTTATCATGATCTCTGCTGTGAACTTGGGATCAGCTTATCCCTTTAGCTGTGTACAGTCATTGGTCTCCCTGCCTTATCTTCTTTTAATTATGAAATAGAACTTGAAAAGAAAGGGTAAGTTAAAAATAAACAGCTTCTCTTCACTGCCTGATAATTTCCCTTTCTTGCTGCTGCTGAGAAAAAAAATGCTACGTGGGATCTGAGATAAACCCACTCACAGATCATTTCACTTATACTCTGTAATGGATAGGAGCTGTTACTGAGATTAGGACCTGCCATCCTCAAGACAATTCCATCTGCTCTTTAAGATGCAGCTGCTAGACAGAAGAGAGGTTAAAGATTGCAGCAGAAGGTATTAAGAACATCTAATGTGAAGGTTTGAAAGGCATCAGCATTCTGTACAGATGACAAATACTCACATCCTCCGTGCGACAACATCCTGAGCTGGCATCCTTTGCCCTTTTTACACCTGTTTTGACTTCTGCTCAGGAAAACTACTGCAAGGATGCCCTTGTGCGTCGAGTGCACAAGACCTTTAACTATGCCTTTCTGTCAGTACAAAAGACATAGGAGAATTTAACTTTGAGATTGAACCATTTCTCTTTCAAGATCCTGCTCAACCTGGTTTCCCTAGAAGGCTCCACGGAAGAGTAGAAAACATCAGTTCAGAGTCATAGAATCATTAAGGTTGGAAAAGACCCCTAAGATCCTCTAGTCCAACTGTCATCACATCACCACCATGCCCTCAAACCACATCCCTCAGTCCACCCTTTTCCTAAACAACCCCAGGGAGGGTGCCCCCACCATCTCCCTGGGCAACCCGTGCAAATCCCACACTGCTCCTTTTGAGAAGAAACTTTTCCACACATCCAACCTGAACTTCCCCTGGCACAACCTAAGGCCGTTCCCTCTCATCCTATTGCTAGTTACCCGGGAGAGATGGTGAAGTACAAACAACTGAAGAGCATCTCATCCCCATCCCACCCAGGAGAACACAGTCAGCAGCAAAGCCAGAGGCACAACACACTTCAGTGACCAGTAACTTTTTAACCTGCAGAACCTTACATCATCTGCAGCTAGCTACACAGCACAGTGTAAAATTAGGTAATGCCAATTTGTGCCACCCAGCAGCAAACCTGGCAGTGTGCAGCTCTGAGAAGCAAGTACAAATAATGACAGAAGACGAGTGAAAATAGAAGGAAGAAGAAAGCAAGGTCTCTGCACAGTGTTTGGAATCAACATAGAAGATGACAAGAGTGTAATTGGCCAGCCATGCCAGAGCCTTGCTAGAGCCTCTCTGTACCTGTGAGATGGTCATTAGCTACCAGGGCACAAACGTGGTTGGAAAGGAACCAAGTGAATGACCCTGCATTAAGCAAAGACCAGAAAGCTCACAAGGATGGGCTCAGCAAGCCAATTCCTATCGGGCTAGCAAGGCCCTGCAGGATGAAGCTGTGTTTCTGTGCCAGCTGTCCCCACACTAGAGCATGGAGCATCCCTCAGCAATGCTACTGCCTGGATACAGTGTAGGGACCACAGAAAAACAAACAAACAAGCCTCCTGACCTCTCTAAAATGGCCCTAGAGTGACCATCACAGGGAATTAGCACAATCCCACCTCCAAAACACTGTGAGCACATCCTGCAGGCTGTCAGGCTCAGAGGAAAGAGGCTAAAAGAGACATTAGGGTTTCCTATTCCAGTAAAAGCCTGACGCCCATTTTATACTGGAATCCTCCAACTGGTTTCTTTCCTCCAGGTTTAGTACAAACCTTCCCCCCACATGGATCTGCACACACAACTCACGGTCCCTGAGCGTTTCTCTACAGAGAATCCAACTGAATAGCAACATTTCTCACTGCTAATGAAAAGGCTGCTGCCACCTGTTCTACAAAGAGGCTATTGCCTCTCCATAACGAAGTGCTAGATAATTGACATAAATTTTACAATACTATCTTCTAATTAATAAGAAAAATGATTTTTTTTTCCAAATGGTATCACACTTCTCAGAGAGCAACTTAAAAGTTGCTGACGCAGGCTGAAGTCTCTGCTAGAATTAATCCCCAGAAGTGCCAAAGATAAAGCAGATAACAAAATAATTAGAAGTTAAATAAAAACAAACACAACTGCCACATTTCCTAACAGACTCTGCCCAGTCCCCTGCTGTACTCAGCTCCTTCTCCCCTTCTGCAGAAGCCAAACTCAGAGGGGATCCACTCAGGCTGCCAGCACTACCCAGGTGTGCAGTAGCAGCTCCCCTTCTCCCACCCTGGGACAAGCAGCAGCACAGAGCTCTCTGCCCCGGCACTACCTTACCTTTGCAGCTGTTCTGGAGCTAAATTCAGTGCTGGTGCTCCAACATCACCCTTCACCCCCAAGCTGATCAAGCCATGAGTCTTAATTCCATGTTCATGAATGCTAAGAGGAAGAGGAGGAGGATGTTGCTATGACAGTCACAACTCAGATTTCTGTGTACAGCTCACATCCGTGGATGCAGAGTGGGTCTGATGAACACAGCAGGAAAGAAAGATCTGGGCACAAGATGCAAGCTGTCACACTATGCATATACAAGATATGCACCATGTTGCCATTTCTACTCCTGTGCCCCAGACCCCCTGCACCAGGCTCTACTCTGAGGTAGAAAAAAGGACTGTACTGGTGCAAGGACTAAGATACGAGTGGTCTGCTCAAGTTACTGGAGGGGGAGAGGTCTGCAGAGGCACATCCAGCTACCCAGGAGGAGAGGAGCTTGGGAGTTAGGTCTGTGAGTGTCAGTTTTGGTCCTTCACTGCTGGTGACCACACCCAGCTATAGCTGGTAGTTCTGTTGCATGCTGCAGCACGCTGGGCACAGCCAAACAAAACTCCCCATGTCCCAGATCCTTCCTGAGAGCCGCTTTCATCCATATGAACTTGCAGTACCGAAATCCAGGCCTTGCCACTGTCCTACACAAGGCAAAAGGTTTTGATAGTAGGTGAGAGAGTTTTTTGTATTTTACCCAGCATCATCAGGGAAGGACACTTCACACCCCCTTTTACTCATATCTCAGTACACAGCCATTCTGTTGGGCTCAGATTTTCTGCAGCTCAGACTTCAGTTCACTGATCATACAAAGACCTGCAATCTTTAGAGGCACAAGCCTAAAAAGTTGACAGTTTCCAACCATGGAGTGGGAGTGTTCCATGGCATTCTTTCCTCCTCTGCCCACCAGGTGCCTCTTTGAAGGATAAATAATTGATGAGCTGACTCAGAAACAACTGCTGCTCTCCCAAGGCTGCTAGCAGAAACTACATCCTGCTTTCGGACAAGAGTGATCTGCTCCAGAAAGGTTTCCAAATCACCACCTATCAGAAGCCGGAAGGTATTCAACTCTATTGGGATATTTCTGAAAGCCGTGAAAATTCAAGACTAGTTGGATCAGTGAGTCTTTTCCCACTGTTAAATAGTGTTGGATAAAAGCTATGGAGGATCTGATCTCATGAATACCCAAAGCCAAACCATCATCCAGCTCCACCAGGAGGGAGCTGCAAGTGCACAATGAAGCCCCTAAAAAACTCCTAAGGGACAAATCAAGAGGAAATCCAGGAGGAAAATGTGTCATTCATGGGAAGAAAATGGCTATGGTGTGTTTCTGCCATGAGGATGACCATCCATATACTGCACAATGCTGGCATTTCCAAAGCCCAGGCAGGTGAAAAGATCAGAAGTTCATGACACCAACTATCTTTAAGATTATCAATTCATAAAATAAACACCCTCTAAAGTAGACTTTCACAGATGGGAAGATCTGGCAGGAACTGGAGGAAGGGAAGCCCATAGACTTCCCTGCAGCTAGAAGCTTTGGGAGGAAGGCAGGCAGCAGACAGGATGATGGCAGGAGCATTAAACGCTGAGATAGATCGATCTGCTGTTTTGGAGTTACAGCCCATTTTGAAGTTGTGAACCCTTGTCTCCAGCTGGTGGCATTTATGAAAACATTCCTCACTGCTACGTATGCGAGAGCACTTGCAATTCTGCCAAGGCTCCAAATGCACTGCAGATAGCTATGGACTGGACCGTTAATTTTTTTATTTCCCCATTGTGCTCACAATTAACTTAAGTGCTGAAAAGCGATGGGCTGTTCCAAGAGAAGCTTTTATCTACCAGCTGCATTCTAGCACAGCAGTAAATCAACTGCTGTCACCAAAACAAGAGGAACCACA
Source organism: Cyrtonyx montezumae (assembly GCF_038088225.1). Taxonomy (NCBI): domain Eukaryota; kingdom Metazoa; phylum Chordata; class Aves; order Galliformes; family Odontophoridae; genus Cyrtonyx; species Cyrtonyx montezumae. The sequence goes on along the minus strand of NW_027072045.1, from coordinate 19,290,148 downwards.
TCCTTAAGCTCACTGTGTGCTACCTGTACAGCCTACCTGGCCCGCTAGCATTTTGCAAATGAATGCTGTGATCTGTGTACATTTGTCAGAGCTATCCTCTTTTCACAGAGGAAGATTTTGTGTCCCTCTCTAGAAAACAGCAACAGCTTTCCAACATTCCAGTTAACTGACCAATTAAGGTCAGCAACCCCGGTGCCCAAAACAAGATAAAAGTTTAGAACAGTTCCTAAGGATGTAAGCTGTGAGCTGCTGCTCCAGTCAAGCTGAGAAGCCAGGACACACGCAGCTGTTACAGAAATCAAAGACAGTTATAGGAACCTAAAAAACAGCAGCTGAAGATTTTAAGAAAAGGTCAGACATAAGACCTTTCTAGGCACAGCGGGCAGAAAGCATTCTGGCAAATTCTGAAATAGAAATACACAAGTCTGGGTTAGATTGCCTTGATGAGATGGTAACAGCACGCCTGGTGTGCACCAGCAGAAAAGGGGAAGAAAAAGAAGTTTGTTCCTAGTAAAGAAATTAAGATTTATCAGAAGACGGTTGGCTCAGGAGACAAGCTGCGCAAAAAATAAAATAAAGAAAAGCACCAACCTTATCATTCAATTTAACCTGAAAGACAGAAGCAAGCAGATTTAGAATGGCTTGGGTTGGAAGCTGACCACAAGCAGTAAACGAACAAGTCCATTTTAAGATGGGGAAAACCACAACTTTTAAAAGTAAGTCAGAAGTTCAGAGAGCCAAGATATCAGATAAGCATGTTTATCTCAACCCAGGAGTACTATTTTGATTCCAGTTCTCTCTTTCGTCCCACAATGGGGACAGTGAACAAATGGCTGTGTGGTGCTGAGCCACTGCTGGGTTAAAGCCTCACAGTATTTGCACTACTTTTGCAGTTGTTTTCCAAAATAAGGGCACTTGAATCGATGTTCAACATTCAAACCACGGGCTATAAAAGACTTATGAAGAGGCAACACAGCACTGCTTTGTTTCTGTTTTGATTTTTCATTCTCTAACACTTCCTAGCCCCCTGCTTGACTTCCTGGATGACTGTGGAGCCTTGAGCCAACGCTGACAGACTTAGAAGAACGATTCCCAGAGTCCTTCCCTGCATGGCAGTATCTAACAGACTTTCCTACAGCTTCAAAGCTCTAAGAGCCTTATAAGCTCAATCTGAAAAAATTCCCACTAAAGAAATCAGAACCAGTTTGTTAGCTACAAATAGCAGCTTTGCCCCTGGGGACAAAAACTGTTGTAGCAGGATGCTAGGCAAGTTAGCTAACAGGGAAAGGTGGGCACTGCACTGAAGTTGATGCGTTGACTCAATCCATATGGAAGTTTTAGCTATTAATGTCTTTGCAGGTCTGGAATTGGAACAGACAGCTGTAAAACTGCTGGATGATCCATGCAAACAGAAAATCCTGCCATTGCCAAATGTACACTCTACGGCTGCAGTTCCCAAACTGGTTTAAGTTGACCTAAGTGCAGGCTACCTAAGCTATAATACTGAGCCTATAATTCCTCCTTCAGACGAACTCACTTCCAAATTAAGGCATCCCAGTATGCAGCTTAGTGCATTTGGGACACAAGCACTGGAGGTGCTTAACGATGGGGTGTACCAGGCGTAGTTGAGAAGGGGCAAGGAAGAATAGACTATGTGTCTGTCCCCTAGGAACTGAGATTGCAACTATGTCAGCAATGAGATTCCTACAAAGGAGACAGAATCAAATCAGCCCCAATTGATTCCTTGTTCCTTGTATCCTACTCTAATGTCTACTGTGCAGCTAGGAAACAAGGAAAGAAAAACATGTCTGATGACAACAGAAAGAAGAGAACCAAATGATTTCTGATATGACGTGCTAAAAGAGAAGATCTTGTTGACATTTTAATTTGTTAAATTATCCCCTTCTGTACTGTTGGAATGTGTAATTCATTTCAAACTCAATCTGGGCAATGACCAGAGCTGAAACAGAATGATTGTGTTTACGCTTGGAAGCATTCATGGCCACCACAAAAAAGGTCTTTCGCCTGTAGAAAAAATACAATTAAAAAATCACAGAGCTGCTTAAAGTTGATTACTAAGTTAATTTGAAAAGAGCATTTGAAAGGCTAGCAAGACAGCTGGAAACACAAAGGCTGCTATCAAAGAGCATCACTTGCAAGGGCAGGCCCTGTGAGATGCTGAACTTAGTGGGCTGAGATGCTCCTTGACTGAAATGGAGATGTGGTGGAGGACAGTTGTCAGCAAGGTGAACCTGAGGGGGAGCAGAGATTTGGGCATGGACCATACACAGAAAACAGGTCAGATTTTTTAAAAATGAAACACCTGCTTGTCACTGCCCTTCTCAGGGAAAGAAGTGTGTGTGCATTCTCTGAAACAAACACAGAAGCTCTAAAAGTTGCTGACTCCCTGTTATTTCTAGCCATTTCTCCTTACACCTAACAGAAGTAATCAGGGCCAATAACTATGTCTCTAGAAGGATCCCTGCTCCTGTAAAGCAACACCTTGCAGTCCAAAGATAATTGGAGGACCAAAAAGGGTTCTGTGCTGGGAACTTTGTGTTTATCCCTGCAACATTTGTTCTTACAATCTTCAAACCTGCTGGCGCTTCAGCACCAGCTCTCTCACAATTCCAGTGCACCCAGCAGACACTTCAAGGCTCCACAGAGGACAAATGCTTTCAGGAGGTGTGGCTGAGAAGGGGCTGAAATGAGGCATCTCACCTCAGTGTCCATGCTACCTCTGCAGAGGTTTGGCTGCTGGGTGGACAGAAAGGACAGGAGACAAAGGGGAGGCTGATTGCTAATAGGCCAGATAAGATGATTGTGTTGGCTCTATGCCCACCTTTGATGCTCAAGGAAAAGGTGACTTGTGCTGGCACTGAAACCGTTCTCTCCTAAGGATGAGGAGGACAAAGCACACACTTCTACTGCAAAGCACCTTCGGCTGTAGAATCCTCAAGCTAAGCTGTTCAGCACACGCAGCAGCGAAGTGCAAAACTACCTGTCCTCTGAATCAAAATGCGCGAAGATGGGATGCATTTGTGCAGCACTACTGAAGGCTTAGCCAGGAGTGATACTGCTCTCACCTGGGGACAAAGAGTTGATCACCAAGGCTTCTCTCTTGATTTCTCCTTAGCCATATATCTGGATACATATCTCCAGGATCAGTAACAGAAATATCAACTCCACAGCAATTCCTGCAGTGCTCGGAGGACATCATTGTTCTACAGCCTAAAAACCCCTTTGTGAGGATTTAGTGCCAAGTGCCTCTTGGACATCAAACATTTTCAAAGCTATTAGCTCTGATGGGTTTTTGAATAAGGCTCAGGGAAGCCACTCGCTCGCTATTTCTCATAAGGAAAAGGTAGCTCTGACCTGGCAGGATAAAAATTGCTGAGAAGGAGGGGGAGGAAGAAAGCCCACACAGCCCACGTTCTCTGTGAGCAAGGAAATGAGATTTGATTTACTCCGTGGTTCTGGGGTGTGTTCAATTTCAGCTTGAATTTCTACTGCATAAAATTCAGCTTGGCTGCGCAATGTTCCCATTAGAGACTGTCCAAAGCAATGTATGGCAATACATGCAATGATCTTTGAAACTGAAGGTTCAAAGTGAATTATTTTTAAGCATATTTTTGCATATGCAACCCACAAACCTGTGTCTTCCAAGAAGTTGGAAGATGACAAAAAAAAGCAATTAGACACAGTGCATACATAGCTCCTTATTGTTGCCAATTAATCCATTTCTTCTGCTCATTGGTTAATTTCCTCTTACTACACAGCAGAGAAGGACTCTGGGACTGTTTTCCACGTTTCAAAGGGATTAGACAACACGCAGAAGTCACTCACTGAAAGGACTTAAGGGCTTCAGTTCAGGGATTAATAACTCAGCTGCTTTTTCTTCAGATTTTAAAACCACTAATTTGTATCGCATCAGCTCGTGGTTTTATTTGCACAACTATTTTTGTTTTAATGGGAATCTTAAATCCTGCTCCTCCCAAATTGCTGCCGCATTGCCCTCTTGATATTATTCTTGCATATGAAGTTTTGACTCTATTTAAAGAGGATTTCATGCTCACTTAGCAGATTTCTTAAGAAATTGCACCTTATGCTATTACAAGTGTGCTCATTCCTGCCTAACCAGGCACATCTGCTGTGCAGCCCACTGAGGAGCTCAGCATCAGCAGGGGCAGCTTGCATGGAAGCTTTGGAGCAAATACCTCTACATCTCCATCTTGCACATCAGAAAAGCTCTACAGGAGCTGAGTCCACACCTCTAAGGTGAGATAAAGCACATGGGTCTGTTATCACCTTGGGTTCACAGAGAAGACAGTGGTGTCATGTTCATCCCACTGAGCCAAGGGACAGCAGCTGAAGGGGTACACACTTCTGCATTTAATGGGCTCCTGATCTCACAGTTCTGAGCCCTGCATGGTGCTACAATTTAACTCCAATGCTTCTGTACTCTTGAGCTGTGTGAAGAAAATCCAAGCAAGTTGGCCAGCTGAGAAATGCAGGTACTAAAAAGCGCTGGATTTTGTTGTAAACATGCAGCAGTCAGACTATGGCAATACCCAGTTCCTTCCATATGCCTTTTAAGGACTGACTGGTGGCTGTGCCTGGAGCTCCAGTTTGGTGCGTGTTTATAAATGGTAATAAGTGGAGCTGTTCACTTGGTTTACTGCTTCTAGACGACAACTGCCAGCTACAATCAGCTCAGTCTGAGCAGGAGGGCAGGCCTGGCAGCAGCCACAGAATGCATCACAGCAGCCAGCGATGGCTGTGTATTGGGAAAGCTGTCACTGCTCTCCCTTCTCATCTCTCAGAAACACATCAAGGACACTAATTAACAGGGCATTCAAGGTATGCTAAGGATAAGAAGAAAGAAGGCCTCGTGGCCTTCTAAAGGCTAATCGGAAGATGACTTCAGGGGACCACTGAGCTTTTCCTGTCACATAAGTCTCCAGAACTGTCTGATACTCAGAAAAAATTCAAAGATCACAAGAGACGCAGAACTGAGAAAAACAGAAAGAAAGTGACCTACTTTATATTCTACCATCTCATGTTGAAGAAGCGAGGCCTATAAAATGCTGGAAGAGACACATGTAAAGGAATCCTCTCAAATACATTGCTGTTGCAGCACCACGATGGCACACAGCTCCCCACAGAAGAAATGAGGGCAGAGGAAAACCCAGGTCGAATAGGGTGGCAGAACAATAATTCAGTGCCCAGAGAAGAGAACAAACAGCAGGAGCTGCAGAGTATGAGAGGGCTGCGAGGTGAAATGCCACTCACCACTGCCCCAGGAGGCAGTGAAGCCTCTGCCAGAGCCGTACCTCAGCATCTAAGAGTCCAATCACCTCCTCCATGAGACAGCAACAGAGGATAGGTGTGATCTCAATCACGTTGTAGATCATTTCTGCAGCATCTGTTCTCACGTATACTCAGAGAAGGGGCAGAAGAAGCTGCAGCAGGCTGTGAGCACCTGGGCACAGCCATGTAAGAACACTGGCAATGAGGTGAGCACATCCCAGTTTGGATTTGCTTTGTAAGCCACAGCCCTCCTGAGAGCTGGAATGTACTGCTTTCTGTGAGAGCACAGGAGCATGGTATTCCTTCTGTTTTTAAAGAGGAATGCCATCAAAATAAAATACTCCTACTCCCCAAACAGATTTGCCTTGTGAAATATCTGGCATCATTCACTTTTTAAACAAAGAACAGCAGGATGGAAACAAGCAGCCGTTTTCCTTCAAGCATCTCAACCTGACCTTTTCCAAGAAAGCTCTCCCTGACTTTTGTAAGCTGAGGTCACACTGAGGTATGTACGAGTTTATGTACAAAGAGTGTACAATTACCTCCATCTTCAAACTATACTTCACTCAGGTGAAAGGCTTCTGGGCTAGGATGAAGGAGCAGGTGATGCCTCCAGCCAGCAAAGCAGCTGCAATGAGACCATGGGCTGCTGGTTTGACTTAACAGCGGAGATCCTGATGAGCAATTGGGGCAGGCTGGTCTGCAGCCCCACTACAGAGACCAACTTCTTTAGGTTTGCTATGACATGAACTGCCCAGCCCCAGCATTGCTGAGTCCTTCTTCTGAAACATCACCATGTTAAATAATGACAGACACACCTCAAGCAGTGCTGGAATATTATTCCTCTGGGCACTACTGAGAGTGGAAAGCTCAGCAAGAACTGGATGATGTGAAGCTGTCATCAGCTGACGGAATTAAGTTCACATCATGTTAATATTCTCTCCTGCAAAAAGTGTGTCATAAGCTCAGGTATCTGCAAAGAAGGCTGAGATGAGGCATCACAGCAGCTTTCTTTTTATTCTGAAAAGGGGAGTTTTAGCCCAGCGACAGCCCTGTTTTCTTTCTATGCCTACAAAGCAGCTTGTAGGTGGTACTGTAATTAAATAGGTCCATCACTTAAAATAGAAAAGCACATCCTTATAAATGAGGAAAGAATTAAGATTCTGTAGTGAGATGCTTCCATCAAATCACTGGCTTTCAGGAGCATTAGTTACCAGCACAAAAACTTCCAGTTAAAAAAAAAGTCTGGAAAAGAAAAAAGAAAAAGATGAGTGTCTTTGTTGCAACTAGAACAATGGTTCGGTTACCTTGAGTACTTTTCACTTCCCAGATGCTGCTAAGGAAATACAACCAGTGGGGAGCTGACAGCACTGCCCAAAGAGACAGGTTCTTACAGTAGCATCATGATGATATTATAACTTCTGGCTCTTCACTGTGTTAAACACACTCACAGGGCTCTAAGACAGCTCAGACCATGGGCAGAATGGCTCATTTTGGTCTGCAAAAGATTGTGAAGACCTCCCAAAGCCAAAGCTTCCCCACCAAAGCAGATGGCTAACCATATCACACCACCAGTTGCTTGACCTGCTTCCAGTGCTAAATCACACTACCAGAAATACATCACATCCTTTGCTGACATTAGATGTCACTGCACAGAGCAGTTCTCATCCCTGAGCCTTAAGTTCAAACATTCCTTAGTGGGTTCTGCAGACAGGTAGGCTTAGCAGCAAACTAGAGTGCGGTAGGGGCTACGGGAAACAGTGTTGTTAGATGTCATTCTGCAAGAAACTCTCCTGTACTCCAAATATTAAGGATGTAACTGCAAAATTTCCACGCTTCTACTACTACCAGAGGTCATCCTAAGTAAGCTCTGCTTTCACGCAGGATAAAAGCTTCCTACACTACAGCTAACACTGATGCAAGTGTGACAACATAACTTTATTGTAAGTGGTAATTGCTGTTGAGTTGCATCTGGAATTTCTTATTCCAGAAATCCTCATTACTTTCAGACAACGGTCCAGCCTGCTCCATCAGCTCCTTGTCTGAGAGGCTGGAAAATACTCTCCTTTTAGCAGTTCTTACTGCCAAAGCAATAGATGGAGATCCACAGGTTGGAAAAAGTGAAAGAGGAATTCCGACGAATAACTGCTCCGGTGAAAGCAAGCACAAGGCTAAGAATTAATATCCTCCCACAGGCCTGCTCTCATGCCAGCAAAGAGGCAGATGTTGCTGCTGAAACAGCATGTGCTGCTAGCAATACTTAGCCCCCCAGGAGCTTATTTGTGCCTTAACTGAGCCATGGGGAAATCCAAGCGCCCTATGACTAAGGCAGGGGAATTGATTTATAGCCTCTGGCAGATGCAGAATCATCTTTCCCAGCTTCATCTCTGGACATACATCCTTACTCTCTTTGAATGATGTATCTCAGCTCTTTGAGCAGTCCCACAGCTTGCCTCACATCTCCCATGAAAACAGGAAGAGTGACACACATCAGAGATGCCTCTTTATTAAAATATTTGTCTCTCAGCATCCTACTGCAGACAAGGAGTCTGAACTTACCATCTAAACATTCAAATGCCAAATGTTAGAGAGCCAAGGGAACAAATCTTCCAGCTGAGTGAGCTCTGTTCAGGTGCAGCACCATTTGGCTCAGCAGCATTTACTCTCCTGCTCTGGGAGGCACAGAGACTGCAAAGCTCTATTTGCTTCCCACTTCGAAATCATAGCAGTGACCCAATTTGTCACTTTAGGGAAACAGCTGCAGCTCCAGCTAGATGATCCAGGGGAAGAAGGCAGAAAAACATCATCTGTTACAGCAGGGTACTACCGGAGAGAAGGGATGCTGGCGATCTCTGAAGGCAGGGGGGGTTTATCCTATAGAAGCCCCGGAGTGAGTTTGGATGGAAGTCACTGCAAAGTCTGTCCCCTTTTGGAATAGAGCAATGTGATTCCAGCAAAGGCCAGATAGTGCTGAGGCTGTAACTGGCACAGCAGGCTATAGCCTGCCTCCATTAGGGCTCTCAAGCAGAGGGGCAACAGAGAGAAAAGAAGCTTAGGGTGGAGCCTGGGACAAGAGTAACAAAGTGCAGTGCTACAAATCCAGCTTTGCAGAGAATGATGAAAGAGAAGTTTGCATGGTAACTTATGCATTATGCACCTGGCAACAGCCAGTGCCTATTGTTCCTGATTTCACAAGGGATTAAAAACTCTCCTCAATCTGAAGTTCTACAAAAATGCAAATGGAATTGCGCATTCTCGCAAGCCAGCCATTGACAGTTCCTCCTTTAATCGCAGATGTGGAAAGTTGTAATTTAATCTTTATAAATGCAGACTGTTTTGATCCTTCTGTTGCAATCCTCTGCAGAGCTCTCCCTGCCCCACACAGGCGCTCAGCGGTGACAGCAATCCCTAAACGTCACCTTGCACTTTGCACAGTGCACCATGAATGCTGCCCGGCTCCCTCCGGGCTGCCCTTCCACGCGGGAAGAGATGGGCTCAAGGTTTGCTCTGGGCAGCCAGGCAGCAATTCAGACATAGCCTGCAGCAGCCCCATCCTCTAGCTAACTAGGCCAGGAAAAGGGTCTGTGGGTAAGAAACTATAAAACCAACCTAGCAGGCACGTAGGGCTGCTCAGGAAGAAGAGCAAGCCCCCTCTATGCAGCCAGGTCACCTGGCTATGGCAGCTTCCAGGCCCGTATCAGTCCCAGTGGTTCTAACAAAAGGCAGGCAAGGATGTGAAAACAGCCATGAGAATTGAAGGAGAGTCTTGCTTCGAAGTTTAATGGGCTTATTTTGTTACCAGTTTGTACTCTGATGCAGTCCCTAATCTGCCCAAGAGGACAGCTCAAAAAAAATGACAGGAAGCAAGACAAGTTGAAGCAAATGCTGCTCTGGGAGCAGCCAAGGTGAGGCAGGGTCACACTGCCTCTGCCACAGGATCAGCCAGGATGCTGGAGCAGTCTATGTGAGCCTGGAGAAGGGAACGGGAGACTTCCCCCGTCTCTTAGTTCAGTTTTCTCAGCCTGAGTTAGGAATACATCTCTCCACCAGCAGATTTATTTTTGTGTTGTTGTTTTGTTTTTTTTTAAATAAAACCCTTCTTTTGTCACTCTTTCAGTCTACCACACTTGTCCTCCCCACTCCAACGACACAGACTTTATTGCATTCTGCATGTTAATAAAAGGCACTGCACAGCACAGAGTCACTGCTCCAAGGCTCACCTCCAGCTTCATATCTTGTAGCAAAGCTAATCAGTCCTTGAAGCCTCTTCAGAGCCACTCAGTTTGGCACATTGTATAAAAACATCTGAGGCATTGTGCAGATATTTCCCCAGTAAATCGAAGAGAAAGGGGAAAAACCTAGAGCAAAGAGCCCTGATCAGCTAGGCAAACTAATGATTTGCCAACTTCAGAAGAAATCCTCTACAGAACCCTTCAAAAATAGCTGTGATTCAAATTTCACCTGGTACAGCTCAGATCTATTTAAACAATAAAACCTGTTTCAAGCCATTAATCTTAAGTAGGTGTCTGTAACAAGATCACGAAGACCAGCACCTCTGCCTAATTGGCAAAGACATGAAGACCTTAAATTAAGGGTTTGCCTTGGTGACCCTTCAGCTGGAGTCTCACATACCTACTGCTGAGCACAACACCGCACTAGCAAGCTTCATACTTTCTATCCCAACATTCACTGCATCTCAGAACTAAAGCAGTGTTACATCTGAATTATTGACGTATTTCTGGAGCCCTCACGACATGCTGTATTAATGTAAGAGATTAGGAGGAGTTACTGTAGTAGTACTTTGCACTGATGGTACTCAGCATTTTAAAAATATCAAGCACACACATGCCAAAGGGTTTTAACTCTTAACCCTGCTGCCAGCAGTGCTGAGAGAACAAAGCATGTTGCATCAGGTAGTGCTTTTACTGCTAGTTATGGAAAACAGCAAGTTGAATAAACCATGACGTCAATGGCTCTGAGTGAGAATACCTTGGGGCATCTAAAACCAATTGTGGCGTTCTGTGCAAGGCACTGACGTGGCTGAAGCTGTCTGAGCTGTGCTTTGAATCAGTGCCTTGCAGCCCCACCTGGGAACTAAAAGCCATGTGGATTAGGTGGCTGAGAAGGGGGAGAAGGCAGACAGACCATCCAACACCAGAGTATGACCTCAAAAACAAAACACCTCTTTCTTTAAGATTGTCTAATCAAACCAGATTGCAGCTACCCGAGTTATAAACGTATTACAATATAGAATGACCTGACTGTTCTACTCATTTGTCACAATTTCAAAACCAATACAGCCATTCTGTTTTTCCATCACAATCTGTTCTGGCTCCCAGCACTTTCCATCTGCAGTCACTGCACGAATATACACAGTACAGGTGCTACAACAGCCTTTCACACTGAACTTGATGCCACCTCCACCCCTGAGGTACCTCATGTGACTGTGAAGAGTGAGGAGCTTCATTTAGAAAAAGCACAGCCATGTGCTTGTGACTTGCAAGCATCAGCAGTCCTATATGCCTGCTCTCTCAAACATAGGACCCTTACAGTAGAAACCACAGTGAGAACAAATGTCAAAGAGAAAACGAGACCATTGTGAGCAATTCCACTACCTCATTCTACAGCAAACTGGCACAAGACTTGCTTGGCATGCAAGGCACCACAAGATATTCCTGGTCTGAGAAGACTTGATAAAAAAATAAGATAAAATAGCACTGTGTCTCTTTCACTTCAGCTTCTCCAGGTTAACTGTTACACATCCAGAAAAGGCAGATGTGAGACCCCATTCAGACTTGTGTCCTGTGTCCTCAGCCTGCTTGTCTGCACCTGTTCTTGTGGAGCAATTCTTTCCTGTGTTGCTGTCTTCTCACCACCTTGACTACTTCTCTGCAACTGCTTCTTCTGAAAAGCATCAGGAGCTTTTTAACTCAGATACAGCATGGAGAAACTCCACCGCCTTTCACATACTAAGTACAAGGCAGCCCAGTCATCTGGAGTGCACAGATAAGCCCATGAGTTCACTGCACACAGGGTTACTCTGCCCTTTGACTTGAGAAGGGGCCTAAATGTCTTTGAAGACCAGGGAATAATCACTTACATGGAATAGCTAAAACTACGTAGGATTGACCATAACTGCCAGTCCTTGTAACTGCGCAGCATCCTAGCATCCTTCACTGCCTTAAAGGAGAAGCAGGCAGGAGCCAGAAGTGCTGTGGGAGAATGCCACATCAACAAGAAATTAACACTGGAGACAGGTTTAACAAATCAGCAAGTGAAGGGAAGAGGATGACTTTGGTTTGGCAATCAGACTCTGCAGAGTGGCACTCCTAGCAAGGCTGACATGCTGCTTATAGCTTGAGGTGGCTCATCACCAAAACCTGGCATGGGCTCACTCCTTGGAATCTCTTCCCAGTATTTCCAGTGTGACTGCTGAGTAAAGCACAAACCAGCCAGCAAAGCAGTGCCATGGGATCTTGTGAGCCTACTTGCCTAGAGCACAGACCGATGTGTTCAAACATCGATTCCTGGAGATCTACTGGACTGAAAACGTACAGCAGTAGGGGCTCATTAGCAATCTATCCTTAGAATAGTCTCATGCCCATCTTCTTCAAGGGTCTATGAATCCCCTCAGCAAGTAATAATGTTAACATTAATGCTTACAAATAAAAAAGGAGAAAGCACTTAAATGACAGACTGAGAACAGTAATAAATGGACATTAGTGATTAACAAGGTAATAAAACCTTCAATAGGATTAGGAAAAGAACAAGATAGAACAAAATCTCTTTCAGCTGATTACTTAGCTACTTTTAAGGGCATTAAAAATAAAATAAAATTAAGAAGTTAATCTAACGCATGATCAGGGCACCAAAACAGTCAGGAAATAGCACAGTGAGTCTCATACAGGTTCAAGCAGAAGTCTACAAGTTGTGTAGGCTCCAGTGAACTGGAAGCAATTCAGAGCACCTGGAAAATGCCCCTCAGACAGAGGTATGTCAAAGCCAAGCCTGCCTGATTAATAGGAGACTGTCAGATACCACAGAGGAGTAGGTGCAGTCATATGAAAATCTGCCAAAGATTAGCTTCTGGGAACAAAAGCTTCATTAATATAAGAGTTTTTACAATTATGAGGACCAAACAAACGTTCTCAGAGAAAGAAGCGCCAATCTCCTGAAACTACTCAAATAACAGAGAAAACCAGCAGTCCCAAACGTAGCATCTCCGTGTGCATACACAAGTTAACAATTACATTTTAAATGTCACCGTTAAATGTTTCTGTGCTGTACACTTGAGAAAATAGGACTGGAGAGAAGGATCAATTTTGTGTAGAAAAGATTTACACAGAGAAGAGGGAAGGAGAACTAAGTAAATATAGAGGTACAGCTGGAAGGGGGAAAAAAAAGACCGCAGTGCCCAAGAGGTGAGCTTGATGCCCCCAATCCGAGCTGAACCACTAACACTTCTTAAAAACAACAAATTCATTTGTCTCACAACGGGCCAGAACCTGGCCTCGACCTCAGCCATCTACCACCACCTTCTGCATTCCCAGCATGCAGGATGGCTACTGACAGAGGGGAAGCCACTCTCCAAAGCACAGACAGGAGCTCACTGGCTCAGAAGTAGAGGTGAGTCCTCTCCCTCCGTTTCTTCTGCAGCAAATTGTGGAGAGCTGACTAAATACCCTCTCTGAGACCACACAGCCCCTCTACAGTGACATCTCTCTGCAGTTCCCTGGGGCCTATTACAGTTTTGCTTTGTTTGATGTCCTCCCTACGCTGAGAGAAACTATGAAGGGAGAGAAAAGAAATGTGTCTTTCAGCTTCCTAATCATCTTCCTCAGAATGCTCCATGCATCAGCACTGATTTCATTATCTGCCTGCTGCTACAGATTTTATTTAAAGAGTAACACAGGGAAGAAAGGATTTAACTTGACCTCCCTGAACTGCTGGAGGATGAAAACTATGAAGAGCTGACAGTGAAAAGCTTGTTTCCTTTCACAGTCTAACCTAAACACTATGCAAAATTCCCTTCTATCCAAGCCTCCTTTTAAATTGGGCTATCAAAGGCTTTCCTTTTTTAGAGGCCTGAGTTACTGCAATCAGTAGATCATCAGTGAATGAGGATTGATAACACAAGCCCTCACAAAGCATAGCTGGGGGTACAGTGACCAACAAGGGCAGAACAATACAGAAAAATTGAGTAAATTAAAATCAATGTTCTTCTAGCCAGCTATATTAAGAAGAGAATAAAAAGCAGTAGGATCCATTCTTTTTTTCCCCACTGCATTAGTGCAGCATTCAATGTGAGACTTTGGGGTGTTATATATTACAGATCAAGTGGGATAATAAATGGAAAGGTTAGTGGGAAGCATGGGAGGATAACATCAAGTGATGATGAAAAGTATTCTGGACAGGGGGTGGGGGAAAGAGAGAGGGGAAAAAATGAGCTGTAGAACAAGATGTGGCCAGGACCTTTAACAAACACAAGCACAGGACCCCAGATCAGTGGAAGCAGCAACCCAAAGTGACCCAAATGAGGTCTGTTCTGAACTGTGTACACAGCTTCCGCTTCAGGAGGTCCCGAGCTCCTGACACAGCTGTCTCTGGCTGGCTCCCCAAAGTTTTATGGAAGCTCTTTTTATTTTGGCTACCACGACCTCCTGCAGTCATTCGCTTCTTCAAGAGTGATTAACATATAATCCAAATACTTTATTTTGGGAAATAGGCCATCTCTTCCCTTTGTGAGACCCTGCACAGCAGCCTATTTTCAGGAAGCCTCATTTATACATTTATGCAATACAAGCAGGACATGAAGAGAGGAAAACAGGCCAAATTAAGGAAGGGAAACCTAACCTTATCACCTTTTTTTTTTTTTTAATTTAAACTTTTCTTTTCCCACCCCCTCCAAAATCCATCTAAAACAACTGTTCAGGACACAGAATTCAATTACCCTATAAAATTTCTACCACTTGTTGCCTAAGTTCTAAATGCCCAAGGTATGCCCAGCAGTTCTCCAACACCTCCCTGACAAGCAAGTTCACTGCCAAAAGCTTCCCATCCCTTTTTTACACAACAGCATTCTCAGTCTCTAACCACACTTGCTGACAGTGTGGCTTATTTTTGTAACTCCTGCCTTTTCTTCTGCATTTACAGGACCAAGCTGTCTGCGTGCAATAGTAAATTTGGCTAAGGCCTCATTCGTCTTCCTCTCACTACGTCTGAACAAGGAACAGGAAAGCCCCACCCTTGCCTGCAAATCTACAGTCACAGTGAGCACGGGGCACTCCACAATACCTGTATTCCAGAGAGCAGAAGGAAGAGATGGTCACACATCTGGCTTACCTGATCCTCAGAGAGCTGTGATATGTGATTCACTGCAGCGTAAGACTCGATCTTCGGGTTGAAGTGATTAATGATGGCTCTGAAACAAAGAAGGGAAATTTTCATAGGTCTCCAGAACAGCTCAGGGATGCAGCATAAACTCCCTGCCAGCTGAAGTCGGTGCACATGGAGCTCTTGGAGAGCTTCTCCCCCAGTGCACTACACCATTTGCTCTGCCACAGGCTGGGTGCCCAAAGCAGATCAAGTCACACTCACTGGAAAATGCAAACACAAGCACTACCATACACGAGGGTCCATTTGTCCCACAAGGTTTAGGACTGTGCCTGCGGCAGTAGCAAGAGGAGAACTTGCTGGGAACAGGCTGCAAACTACTCAATTCCAGCAAGGACAGCAACACTAGAGAGCACTGTCCCATCCAGCTCAGGAACCATACCACCTGATCCTCCCCAAAATCAGCACTGCCTGACATTCTTCTCTACATAACTTCATTGCCTAAGAAGTTGAAGCTAGTGGCTTTTTGTGGTAGAAGTCCACCCTGGTTTGAAGGGCAGTAGTCAGCTCCTCCCTGTGGCTGTCCATCATTGCAGCCACTCCTTTGACAACCACCGTGACTTCAGTTCTCAATTTACATCACTAGCAATAACATACACCAGTGTTCTAAACACAGCAGCAGGAACAGCACTTCTTTGTTTTGAGTCTCTGACTGCAGCAACATATACCCGACCCTCCCCTCCAGGTGGATCTAAAGACAGGTGAAAAATTGGGAAAAAAAAACCCAACAACAACAAAGCTGCAGCTGGTATATTGCACAAGAACTTCTTTACAGTGAGGGTGATGGAGCACTGGCACAGGCTGCACAGGGGGGTTGTGGAATTTCCTTTTCTGGAGATATTCAAGACCTGCCTGGACACCTACCTGTGCGACCTGGTGTAGGGAACCTGCTTTGGCAGGGGGGTTGGACTCAATCTCTAGGTCCCTTCCAACCCCTATGATTCTATGATTCCTCAGGTTCTCCTCTGCTTTCCAGGTGCAACTGAGCAGACAAATGGCCAGACAGTAAGGGCTCCCCAGGCTGGTGTTTGCAGCTGGCCTGGCTCTCAGTGGTGAGACTCACTGCTGAGGTTTGGGCTCACGATGGGAGAGCCCATACCAGTGCTGGTGCAGATGTGTGCTGACAGTGCCTGGAGAACACTTGCCAGGACGAATTACCACTGCAGCAGCCATCAGGGCTTTTGCTCTCATGTTCATCAGCACAAAAACTCAATGCAGCTCCCTTTGTTGCACTCTAATGTGCTCCTCCTCCCCCATTCCTCCCCCTGCCAGAAAGGCTTTCAGCTGCTTTCTCAAGACCTCATCACAGCTAAGAGCTGGTGACTGAGTTCAGGAATAAGTGATGTTCCATGGGTAATCAAACTGATGGAAAGAAAACTAGCTTGGAAGCATCCTCACCTCTTTAAGGGGATGAGAAGGAATAGAAGGGAGGGAGGGGAACTGAACCTCCAGAATCATTGCACTGTTCATAGCCTGTTCACAGGACAGACAGCTCCCTTGGCTATCCCTACCCATCAGTACGTACTCAGTACAGGGGCTCTGCAGTCTCACTCAACAGCTAAATCAGCAAAGCAAACCCTTGATGGCCCCTGCCAGGCTGCTGCACACCCTCTCCTGCCGAAGCAGAGCAAAGAGGCAGGGAGAGACGTGCCCAGCCTCTTCCCATTGCAACCCAACAAGAGAACAGCTCCCATGAGTCACGATCACACTCTCCATTACCCAGCCTCCTGAATGCCAGGGCTTTCAAGTTGCATGTTTCATGCCTGGCTGGAGTCGTATTTACACTCCTACAGGACACACTACAAGCTATTGGGGAAAAAAAAAAAAGGGAATGCAGATTTACGACAACTTAACTCTGGCTTGACAGAAGGTTTGGCAGCTCAGTGGGGTTCAGTGCACTCATATGGTTCCAACATTTACCAGGGAACAGATTTAGCATTCATTTGTATCCAAGTGCTGTGAAGCACTTCAGCATGGGCTGCCTGCTCACACGTCCCTGCTCGGATCTGAGCTAGTGGAGCAGCACCTGCAAGCACAGCTGGGATTCACCCAGGGAGAGCCAACTCAGCAACCAGCTGCTGTTGCAGTGAGAAACAACAGATATTAAAGATAAGAAAGAATTCAAGCCTTCCTCCTTTCCCTAAAGGCACACAGACAACTCTTCAGCAACTAGAAGTTGAGCCGTTTAATTTGGTTCAAAGAACTCTCTCACTAGGAAGAGCTCCTTCCCAACCTGACTTTTTGCAGAGCTGTTTCCCTAAGCCTGCAGGCAGCCTGAGGAAGAGGAGCACAAAGGGTTTGTTTTGCATGCTGGCTTTGCACAGCCAGGTTCTCACTGCTGAGCACACACCATGGAGGCCAGGCTCTGCATGCTCTCCTTCTCACACCTGCAATGAGAAATCCCATCTGTAGCCAGCAGTAACAGCCCTTCTGCATAAACCACTCCAGTACACCTCTTCTGCTCCTCCATCTCCTGAAAGCTGTGCTGTCCCCACAGTGTACTTTTAAATAACTGTCCTCCTGGGCTGCTGCAAACAGCTGGAATTTCACTTTGCAGAGCTGCCACTCCAGGCATGTGCTCCTGGAGGCGATGGGGGAGCACAGCTTTCAGGCTCAGTCTCCCCCTTATGGACAACTGAACAGCAGCTTTGCCATCATTAGTTTGCACACCAGTGCCAAACAGCTGAGCCTTGGCAGTGTTTTATTTTTACACTGTGATTGCCTTGATTGTTGGGCTATCAGCCAGTGCACAGTACATACAGGGAGGAAAAAGGAGTGGTTAAAGCTCTCACGGAGGATTCCTGATAGGTTGTGCTATCAGATTTTTGTATCAAGGGTGGAAAAAAAAGAGAAAGAAGGGAAACCTTTGTTCAGTATTCAGAAAACACTAGCATCTTCTGCACAGCAAGGAAACTGTAAAATGTCATCTGGAAGGCAAAACATCTCAGTGCCCCACAGGCTCTGCTGGCAAACACACACACTTATTTGCACAGCCCAGGTCCTGGTGGGGCTGCCCGCCATTTGTCAAACACACTGCAGAATGCTTTTGGGACACAGATCCCCAGGGAACAAAGAACTCAGCAGCTCCAGAGGGATGTCACTCCAACAGCGCTGCCTCCTCTGACAGATTCACACTTCAACAGTTACCCACAAGAAAAAAGACTGTTGCTGGATGAGGAAGGAAGTTCAGCAGGCACAAGGGGGTAAAACAACAGCACAGTAGCCCTGCTTGTGCTCTCAGAAAAACACTCTCTCATCACTCCACACAGCTCTTAGGGAGCAAGCTATCTGGATGTCACAGTGCCAGAAGGCAGGAAGAGATGCATATGAACCTGTACTTTTTTTCAGGACTCTTGCATTTATTTTTGCATATATTGCATACTTACTCTCTGCATTTATTTCCTTGGGAAGAAAGGAATAACTGCAGGAAAAAAACTGAAGTGTTCCACCCTGATTTAGGAACCTGGGCACCAATGAAGCATTTATTTTCATTAGCTGTATTAATTATTAGCCAGTAAAACTGGGTCCCACTGAAACTGGTGCTGTACAAACAGCGGTAGGAAGACTCTGTCCCAGGAGAGCTGATGGTCTCAAACGCAAGAGAAGAGGGAAAGCTCAGAAACTGGGAAAAAAATGCAGTGGCAAAGAAAACATAATGCTGCTGTATTTACTCTGCGTCATGAAAGACTTTAGCTAGAAATAAACCAAGGATTAAAAAAGAAACCCAACCAAAGTACTGAATGAAGAAGCAGAGAGTCAAGGAAAAGGAGACAGATAGGATCAAAAAAAAACAGAGGTGAAGAGTGCAGCACAGAGATGATCAGAGCAATATCAGCTTATCACAGGGCAGCCTGTCTTCTGCAAACTGCAAAGCTCTGACAGCCAAAGGTTTCTGCATCAGCTGCTTGAGGTGACTACAACTGGGCAGTCTTCAGCTGCTGCTGGCCTTTTGCCTCAAAAAAGGATGGGCTGGAAGGTGAGATGTGGGAGAAAGTCAGGCTGCCCAGAGCCACTTGATAAATAGAACTGTGCTGCCCTTTGGAAAAGCTGAAGGTGGGAAATATTAAGAGACAACTTCTGATGATGCAGCGTGCTGACAGCAAGAGGCTCCTGTGAAAACTGATGTGGCATGCATAGAAAGAAGAAATTTCATCGATTCCTCGGTTTGAATTGCCACTAGATGTAACAACATCTTCTAGCCCGGGTGCATCCACAGCAGCAAGCGGTGTACCCTGCCCACCCTAACCTCGTGGTCTGGGTCCAGTGTGCAGGGAAAACAAAGTCACCCTGCTCAGACAGGCAGCACTCCAGCACGTTTTCTCTGACCTCCAAAGTCTCCCCATCATGCTGTTGCAGATGAGCTGTCTAATACCCGCTCCTGCTTGACAGCAGTTACATTTCCAGAGTCCCAGAAGACCACACCGTCCCTCTTGTCCTGAGAAGTGAAATTAAGCACTCGGGAGGTGCTGAAAGTAGGCTAAGGAAAGAACAGAAGAGTTGCAAAGCTCATTAAGAAGAGAGGAATGCCAAACTATCACTCACTGCATGAACCTGATCTTTGCACCTGCTCTGCTGGCCCAGCATGCAGAGCCTGACATAAAAGTGTACCCAAACACTTCTTGTACAATCAGGACAGCACCACAAGCTCATTTCTTCCTACATCCTGCTTGAGGCAACACAGAAGCAGCAGTACACGGCTGATATTGACCCCTTCTCACCTTAGCTTCTCTCTTAACAAAATGGGAGTCAGAACAATTGCCTCTACAGTGTTTTCAACCAACAAAATGAAGCAAGCTCAGTGTTTTACTATGCAGTATCTTTCAAACCACTCAAGCACAAGGCAGCCAGTAAATTACACCCAGGGACCAAAATGAACAAACTACCACCCATCCCCTTCCCCCACCATCACATCCCTCATTGCTAAGACCTGCGCAAAAGCTCCCAGCCAGCAGCCTGCCTTCCTGCAGCAAGCTGTGCCTCAGCAAGCCTTTGTTTGGGGCAAGGATCCTGCTGGCACCGCTCTCTCACGCACACCCAGCACTCGAGGCAGTAAAACCCCATCTGTTCGGTGCCTGCAACAATTAGATTGAGTTACTCTGTATGTATGGCTCCACGTGGCAGGAGATGAGAGAGTATAGATTATTTTATCGCATGTCCATGAGGCATTGCTGTAAGCATACCTACCTGCCATACCTAAGCTATGAGCGCCAATTAAACCCAAGCAAACTCCCTGGAACAGTTCACTAATTCTTCCTTCTGCTGTGGTTTAACTTTAGTCTGTTAAATTTCTCTTGTTCCTGTACTTTAATGAGTACTGACATTAGGCTGAAAGACCACAACACACAGGAGGAGGCATCTTCCAGACACAATAAAAAAAACTGCAGGGAAGAATCCAAGACAAAAGGGTATTTTAGTCAAAAGCACTTGCTTTAATGCTTACAGAAAACATCTGAGTCAGCACTTGTGTAATTTCACAGAAGAAATAAGCCTGCTACACCTGCTCAGTTCTGCCACACTGAAACCTATTGATTGCGACGACAGGCTCCGCAGCAGAGGGAGATACATGGTCTATTTATTTAATAAGGAGGGACAAAAGCTTCCAGCAGTTCCCTGCACTGTTTTACCAAGCCCCATTCAGCAAGAAAAGAAGCAGAGGATGTGACTCATGACCCCACATGCAGCTCCGCAGTGTACCTTTCCACTGTTTGCTGGGTACTAACCCAATATCTTCCTAGTACGACATGCTGGTCTTCTCAGAGTTCACATTCATACATTTAAGCCAAGCAAATCAAATACCTCCATCCTCACACCCAAAACACATCAACTTTGGCTTCTTCTCTAAGGAGGTCTTCATGGGTGAGTAGTTAACCCTTTTGGGATGGTGGCATCTCATTGATTCACATTTTCACACAGCCAAAGCACCACACAAATTGCTCGTGAGACTCTCCCAAGTGCATTCATTAGCTCAGTCTTAGCCTACATACATTTCTGTTCCCTTTTCACAATTAGTAGACTTCAAAACTCTGTATTATACATAAGCAATAGCACTGCTAGTTTAACTAATAGGAATAACAAAGTAGAACATTTTGCCTGTGCACTGGGAATGGAAGTATCTGTTGAAAGACAGGGCACGGACCGGATCTCTCTTCTCATTTGCCTGCTGGTCTGTCACCGACTGCTCTTCTACAATGAAGCTACAACTTGATAAGGAATAAATTCCTTGTCTTGATCATATAATTTACAAGAGAAATCAAGAAAAGAAGCATTTTAAAGTGATTTATCAGACAGGTTTGTGGAGCCACATTCTCCATGAGGACCAAAAGTAAAGGACTTCTGGCAAATATTTATTCTCAGCATCCCCTCTAAGTGGGTCAGCATCTTCCCATTGTTTTATAACTCACATTATAGACTTCCATCCAAGCCTCTTGAGGCACAAGACACCACAAAACCTCAAACAGCATAAAAAACTGCAATATCTTAAATTAGTTTTATGCCCATTAGTAACTTAATTAGAATCTTATCACAGGATGCTTAACTTTAAGGGAAGCAGAAAATCTGGCTGATTGGATGCCACATTCAGTGCACAATACCATGTGCAATGCAGGCACCAGCTTCCAAACATACCAAAGTATGAAATTTAAGAAGTGCAAGTCACCCACTGGGACCTTTAGAAGTTCTCTGAGAAAGGCAATGACGATGGCTGCAAAACAGTCGACATATGTCATCAGCCACACCTTGTCCAGAGAACTTGGAAATGACTCTTATTTCCTTCATCTTATTTCCTTGTCTGATGGGAGCCTGCAAGTATTGCACGTGGTCCTGAGCATCCTAATTGCACACACCACGGCAGCAAATCTCCCTTCAGATAACAGAACATAACCTTATTCTTTTGACTTCCCGTAAATCCTGTGTCTGTGACAGAAGTCACAGAGGGAAAAGAAGGCACTGAGGAATCTGCATTTGTCTGGAGTGACTGAGCGAAGAACAATGCAGTCGAGCTGTGAAGCAGCTGGGATATCAAATCACACAGAGAAAGAGATGAAGGAATATTGCCTAAGCAAGAATCAACTGCAGTCAAACCTACTACAGGAAGAAAATGAAGTTGAGTCCCACAATGATATTTAATTAACTTAATTACAGTAAGTGTCAGCTATAGCTGTACAGCCATGTAATCATCTAAACAGAATTCACAACCTTAACCGCTCAGTCACTACCTACTACCACGTAGAATGAAACCTGTATTTATAGTCCAAACCTCTAAAAATACAAGACACTGTAAAGCTCACAGTATTTCCTTGTCAGACAGGTGCAAATGAGAATCACCTCTGCTAGGAAATACCTGATAGAAGCCACCACAGCAATATCCCTCTCCTTGTCTGCACCAAACCCAGGACCAAGACCAAAAGATGAGTCTGAAGACAACCCCTGCCAGTCCCAGGGTGAATGCCATGTCCTCAGTAAGATGTCTCACACATCACCTGGTTAAGTTGGCTTTCAGTGCCAAGGTAAGCTATACAGCCAAATACCACTGCAGCTGAATGCACAATGTTCTTGTGATGGTATTTATTTTCTCTCTGAAAGCCTGAGGTGTCTGTAGTTGATTAAGATTCTCTTTTCCCAAGACAGCTATCTGACTGATGGACCAGTGGAGAGCTTCATCTCATCACAGGTATGTAACTACGATGCTAGACCTCACGTGCACCTATCTATTTAGTTCCCTTAACTAGGTCTGCTGCCCTGAAGGTCCCAGCTCCCTCCAGACCTCAGTGATCTCACAAATCTACTCTCAGTATTTAAGGGGTGATGATGAGAAGTAATTTATTGCAGTTGAACAAATTACCAGTTGACCTACTGACAGGTTATTACACCTGTTGTGACTGCAAAGGGTGGTCATGCCAAACTCTAAGACAACCAATTCACCTATACTAATAGCTCATTTTGCAACAGTGAGGACGAGAACTGGGGCTCAACTAATCACAGCCCAGCTGATAAGTGATTGTTAAGTCACCTGCCTACAGCAAGGGTTTTCAGAACCACTGGATGTGCTGTAGGATTGCTTTGGAGGTTTCTTTTTAGTTTGTGGTTTAGGTTTACTGCACATGTTTATGCTGCCCCAAGCTTCAATCAGATGCTGACAACAACCGTTCACAGCTGAACTGGCAGCCAAAGGACAAAACTATGTTTTGGGAGCACATTTTCTTGTGCTACATGAAGGATGAGAGAATTATTTTCTTGTCAAATTCCCACTCTCACCAACCATCATACCTGACATACATATGCTTGCTGCTGCCTCAAAGCTTTGGGTTTGTAACTTACACCTGCATTTACTTTTTCTGCTCTGTTCTTTTTACAAGTGTTACTGAAGGCGAGGCCAGCAGAGCACAATTTCTGTTTATAAATGATTCTCCAATCTAAGAAGCGATGGAGCATCAAGCATTTCAGAGTTAATTGCTGATGTTTTCCCATAAAATAAGACAAAGCCCAAACTCCTACACCACTCTATAACTGATGTCTTTCTTATGCTTTGAAAGTTTTAGTGTGTTCTTCAAGGCTCATAAGAAAACAATGCAAAAAAAATAAAGCCATGCTTTTTCATCAGTTACATAGGATATCAAACAGGTGGCAGAGGATTTGCAAGCAGCCATGAGGCCTGGACTTTGCTCTGTGAGCTGACCTTTGGCTTTTTTCCACCGTAGTGGCTGATTTAGGACCACACACTGGGGAAGTACATCAGTTCTAACAGCCTCCACAGTGACAAAAGAAATCTCCATAACTGCATTAGTTTCTTTAAGTCCCCTCTGATTCAGAATTGCTCCAAAACCTAAGCCTTCAAAGCTTAACAGGGCTGTTGGAATCTTTAATTGACCTGCTGTTATTACGCTTGCATTGGCAAAAAAAAAACAAACCCACACAATGCTTGTATTAAGATACCTGAACTTTTCATCAATTCCCTTAAGGTTTTAATTTCAAAGACTGAAGGTGACCCTTCCACCTGGTCTGCTCACTGCAGCTGGCACATCCCTATCCTTCCTGCCACACTACACCAATGCCACATCTTCATGCAAGGAGCTACATCTCTCTGTGTCACTGTGAACCAGCTGTCACAATAACATCTCAACACTAGAGATGTTTGACGTAGCAGTGCTGCCATACAGTAAGAATGGAAAGTTCTTCAATTTAAGCATTCTGGGAAACAGAAGGGGAGGCATATAGTGGGGAAGAGAAAAAAAAAGGGCATTTTGCACACATACAGGTCACTATTGCAAAGTTAAAAGCTCCCAATAACTACTGTGCATACTATGAATGATATGGCAGATTTCCCACATTTAAAAAGGAAAAAAAGATCAGCATGATTTCAGTTACCTTGGCTTGCATCCATTCTGAGTACATGCAGAATTAGCACTGAGGAATTCACACTGAAACTTCTGACACTGTAACTCAGGTTAGACGCTGCTCTAACCTGTCTGATGCAGCACTGCCGGGTGGTTGGAGTTGCTGCAGAAGGCCTGTTAGCACAATGTGAAACAATCATGCTGCCCATTATTCATCTACCAGACTGTGCTTTCCCTTCACCCACACTCCCCTTGCTTAAGTCACCACTTTACTTTATTTAGAAAGTATTTCTCACCATCAGCTTTCTATGTAAGCTACCTTGCATGGCAAAATTTCCCTGTCTGCAGCAATAGTCCTACTGGAATTAAGCCACGCAAGCCATTATAGAACTCTGATTATTATTTTAAATACCAGACCAGTCAGTTACAGAACCCATTCAATATCAGAGGGATTAACTGCTGCTTTAACAGCTAACATGTACTAGCTGAGAGACACAGTAGAAGTGATACAGGCTGTGGCAATTGATGCTAATGAGCAATGACATCAGTTTGAGAGAGCCAATGCTTGGCACCATATTTACTATATGAAAAAGAGAAAACTGCATAAACATCTCTCTCAAAAAAAAAAACAACAACAAAACAACCCAACAAACCACAAAAAACCAATAACTAAAGAAACCAGAATGCTTTCTGAAGGGCAGATCTATATCAGGTTTTGCAGACAACCCACATTGTGACACTCAGCAAGAAAGACGACGAAAATTAGAATAGAATCAAAGGATTTTAAGATTTAAAAATCTGGATTTGTTTCAAATTCCAAGTGATACTCTATGATCTTAAACCTCCATGAAAACTGCATATTTCTCTCATTTGATCAAACACTTCATTTGGACAAAATTCAAGATTTCAAGCCGAACTCTGGCATACCAGAATTCAGGAGGAAAAACTGTAACAAATCATACTGAAACCCTCCAACTGTTAAAGAAATTGGGTATTTCAAAATAAAAACTGACAAATATTGCCAAGTATTTTGATTGCAGACTGCCACTGGAAAATGATTCTATCCAAGCTCTTTCCAAACTATCTTTACTGTAAACCCATCAAAGCTCTCACCTGAGCAGGAGCAGCCCAGGAGAGCAGGAGTAAACATGATGTTTAACCTGAACTGCAATAGCAAACCTGAATGTCAACAAACCTTAATGACTTTCTGCACCTGAAACCTCTGCCATTATTCAACAGGCAGAATTAAGAGCCAGCATGAAAAGAGCAAAGACTGAACTGAAGCTCCTGTAGATGGTCTGCACTTATGCGTTCGGGCAGATGCTATGAGCTCCAGAACAGGCTGTGCTTTTTCAGACCCTTCCCCAAGCCAGCTCTTCCTGACCCAGGAACAGAGCCATATCAAGTATTGACGGCCTTCCTAGTTTCATTAAAAGGCTTTTAACACATCATCAATCACACCACTACCAGTTCTAAGTGATTTTAGTCATTTAACAGAAATGGAAGCTAACTGTTCAAGGTCACATTCTCTTCCAGCTCATGCCCCACCTTCACATACAAAATGCTGCTGTATTCAAATTGCAAGATGCCAAGCCCTGGAAGGAGGTAAGCAGAACATCTAATGTCAGAGGGCACCTTAATGTCCTGACCTAAAGACTTGAGCATCCCCAAGGTCAGCATATAAGAACACCAGCACCACAATAGTACTTCCTTGCGTGTATGTCTTTGTTGCAAGTTATCATAGAGAGACTTCGCTGAAATAAACAGCATATTTAATCCTTCTCCAAGTTTGAGGCCAACACCCAGCATGGATTTTGTGCACCCATCCATCTACTCCACAACTAAACATGGAGGCTGAGCAAAACTGATTCAGGAAAAGATAATTTTTTAAACAAGGAACATGACCGGAAAAAAACAAACACTTCCCTGAAGTCACTCAAGCTTTTCTTTGTCATTGCAACTTACTATAAAGCCACTGCAATTTTAAAACACAATGGGGAAAATCCCTGCTCCTCTATAGAAACTGAAACCTGTATGGGTGAAGATACAAATGACAAATGTGAGATCGATCAGCAGTTTAAGTCCAGCAGCAATTTCCCCACACTCCCTTACAGCACAGCTCCTCAGCTCTGGCCTGTACTCACAGAGTATGGCCATGACTGCAGCTGCAGAAAGATGAAAAGGTTGCAGCCCATCACCATCACCTTGAATCTCTCCTCTGCCCCCTGCTCTCGAGAGCAGCAACAACTCAATAGGTCTCAGGGCAGTCCTGTTTAATTGCTGCACTGATAAATTTCATTAGACTTAAGGCTGACATATAGAGGTAATTCTTCCAATGCAAAAACACAAGCCTGAAGCACAGAGATCAAGAATTAATTTGTTAAATTTCAAACACAAAATGAGACCTTTGATCTAGTCTTTAGCCGATTTGTGTAACTACAAGTCACTGGCTCAGCTTATTTGAACTTCTACATATCACAGGCTGATGCGTTTTACAGTGCTACCCTTTGCACTGTGTATTCCCAAAGCAGCAGCTAGCTGGAGCATCTTTCATAAATGCATCCTATTTGGATATGAAGAACCAATCAATTCCACAGTTTACTACAGTGGTTAATTATCTGTCAAAAATGAGAACCTAATTTACAGCTTCAATTTGGTTTCAGGGTCTAGCCTCAAGATCCATTTGGGCATTTTTCCTTCCCAAAGGTGCTTGAGCACTCTGAAGACAATTGCTCAGCTTTAGTTTTAAGGAGTGTAAGACACTAGAATCTCAGAAGCATTTTTGCTAACCCCTCTGGCAACTGAGTCTTCTCTGTCCTCTTTTTTTTTTTAGTACATTTTTTGAAAGTCATCAGATTAAAATGCAAAAAGTACATGATTGTAAATGATTGTAAAAGTCACTTTCCTGGTCCTGCTAATATTTCAGGGGTCAAATGAACCTCTTCAGCTGAACACTTCATGAGAGACCTAGAGTAAAGCTGCCAGTCAACGCTTCTTATATCACTACTTCGCAAGATACAGCACCTCTTTGACAGGCTAGCACTGCCTGATGCATTAAAAAGCAATTCAGATCACTCTGCCTCATCCCCTCCTTGATTGAACCTTCTGCCAGTCTTCCAGTAACTGTAAAATTTATCAGAAATTCGTATGTCTTTCCTCATCACCAGAAAATATACCACATAGCACTACATTCACTCCCATCACCTACGAAAGCCCTTTCTTAGAAGTCTTTGCCTTCTGATGATGCTCCACCCATATGTGCTTTGCCACATCACTTATCCTCCAGCAAATGCTAACCTATGACTCCAAACTCCTAAAAAACGCCTACTGAAGGGCTGCCTGGTTCATGTGGTTCATCTGCTGTAGCCAAGACAAAGAACCTGATGCTAATACAGCCTGAAGAAGAATTAGTGAGTTCCAAAATTGGCTGGTAGCTGTAGCCAGCCATATGCCATTTGATCATACCAGCAGGTTTGGCATTATCCAGTCCAGAATAGTGACAGAAAGACAAGTCTCAGCTCTGAAAATAGGATGCACTCACGTTTCCTCAATTAACAACGCTCATGCCACACAAATACATTCTTCATTTTGCAACTGTGGTAACTAATATCAAGTAACTGCCAGGGAAACATTGATCAGAACAAATTTATGAGCACGCAAATACATTCTCTCTCTTCTACAGGAACCACTGTCCATCAGTTGATCTCCCCAACATAGAGGAGAATCAAAGCTCCACGACCACAGAACATTCTGAACTCATCCTCCTTCCACAGCTATGATACGCTGGGTATTTCTAATAGTGCAAGGAAAAAATCCTCACTCTAGCAAACACCACATCCCTCTACCTATTTGCTTTCTTTACACATAACAGACAAAATAGAGCAAAAATCCAATTACATTTCCATAAACAGGTCACCTCTAAAACTGCCATAAACTTTCCAGAAGACTGCCAAGAAGTTCTCTCACAGATCTGGACCTAGTCCAAACCAAAATATATTTTGGTGCCTTTAAGCCCGTGGAATCTCAAAGGAACAAACTATTCATCAACACCCCCTACTAAAATGTATTCTGCAATGTTGCTAGCACAAAATGGCAGTTCTCTATGAGTGGGCAAAATTAATTATTTAGTGTATTTATATACGTACAGGCTCAGACAAACTGCAGTCCTTCTGATGAAGGGGCATACAAATGTGGGGATTACATGGACAAATCACAGGCACAGGACTGGATTCACTATACTTACACTGTGTGTTTGTATGTGATTTACAATGAGTTTCAGATGAAATTTCATAATACCTTTAACTTTAAAAGGTGTTGCTTTATAAAGTTGATTACCACTTTCAAATACCTAACTTCCCACCTCTGTGTGTTGACTAATACATTAAAACTGAGTAATACAATATACTATCTGCTTGGCAACTATTGAGAAACTCCTAACCATGATTAGATTAGCACAGTTCAGCCCAGACCAAAATGATATCTGGGATGTTCCTACAGCACATTCCATCTAGTACGTATGCATTATTTATGTCATTTACACAAGGAGAATTGAAGGCTTTTATAAACTAAGATACAAATCAATACAAGCTCTTAGCAGATGGGGTCTTAGTAGGGTTCCACAGCAGCACCACTCCCCTCTGAGAAAACTCTTTCAACTGAATAGCTGACAATGCAGAACTGAGGGTTTGCTTAGAAAGATGTGAACCAGAGGCACCCTTGGCACCCAGCATGGTGAGAAACATTGTACTTGCCTCCTTTATAGGCTAAACAGTAAGGGCCGTTTCCATGCGACAGGTCACCTATACTGCTTCAAAGACATCAGACTGTAAGCAAGACATAGCTCTGCTTTATTTCACTCCCCAAGCCACAATAAAGCAGCAGTAACACAGATGGCTTTCTCCGTCAGAGGCACCATGGATTAGGGAGGAAATGGATAGAAGGTAAATTCAGCCTGGCACTTCATCAGGTCAGCAGTGTACTACAGAGCAGGCACTTGCAGTCTCTGCTGTGTAGGTACCTGCAGCAGGCAGCACAGAGAGGGGCATAACTAGCCTGGCAAGACCATCACTGAGCAGGAAAATCAGCTGGAGCCACAGAGCCTTGGGTCTTCACCTCCATACAAACACAGCCAGCGCCCACAGCTGGGCCAGCAAGAGCTGGCAGATGACAGTACAGTACACTGCTTCACATCTGCCTCTTTCCAGATAATGCACTCTTAATCCACCGTGGCTGGTCTTCATAGATAAATGCTCTTCACAAAGTACAGATCATTATTTGAGGCACTCACAGCAGAGGTCTCACCCTGATCCATTTGTTTTCCTAACCCATCTAACTCGCGCACTGAATGAGAACTGATGATTTTGGATTTAGTGAAATTGAGGTTTGCCTTCAGAGATTTCTATTTATAGAGCAGTGCAGGAGGATCTGCAGTATTCAAAAAGAAAAATGAATGAGTGATAAATTATCCATCATGTACTTCCTTTAAACAGTAACCTGCAACAGAAAAACGAGATTATGTCCCTGTACAATTCATGACTCTGCAAAGGTTCAAGTAAAAACATTTTGCCCTCTTAACAAAACAAAACACTAAGGTCCTTTATTTTCTTTTTTTTTTTTTTTTTTTTTTTTTTTAATCTAAAGGTCTCAACAACTCATCTGTCTTCAGCTGACAAACTATTGGGAAATGAACCAGTGAAGACCTTTCTTTCCAACAGCTGTATTTGAATCAGGGCTAGCAAGAAAGAAAAAAGGCAAATAATCCTGTTAGTCTTAATTAAAATCATGCCATGCTCAGCTGGCATGGTCTTCACTTTCACGAGGCTTATGAGTTCATGATCCTGACAGCTCCTCCTGAGTTCTTTCTGGAAGGAGGAAGCAAAAATATAAAATAAAGGAAAAATGAAGATAATAATTGGAATTCTGAATCAAAATCAAGGGAAGAAAGATGTTCCAAGGCTCACCTCTCACCAGTGCTCCAACTCTCTGCCATTCCCAGAGCACTGCCAATGACTGCTGGATCAGAGATCAGCTCAGAAGAAAGCAGTCATCCCTCTTCTAAATAAATCACCCAAGGACAACCACACACAAGTGGCAGCAGAAAGACACAAAGGTTTGAGGCCCTCTTTTCCATATGTAAAACTTATGTAGGTCAAAATGACAGCAAGTGATCCCTTCCCATAGCAACAAGCCCCCCAGCAGACACTTAGCATGGGATTTCAGCCTCCTCAATCCAGAAGTAGTGGTAGATTTAACAAACCATATGTATAACCCAGACAGGTGACTGTAAGTGAAATGTTCTTCATCCTGAAAGTAGTGGGACAGGGATGCTGGCACATTGCCTTACCCTTGGTAAAGGCTTTGAAGTAAATAGCTGACGCTTGAGAAGTTGCTGACAGATAAAATATACATAAACATTAAAAACTGCCACACTGAGCCAGGTAGCAAAGGCCAGCTCACTTTCCTGAGTCTGAAAGAAACAGAAGCTGAGGGAATAGTATAAAACAGGACATGAATAAAGTGTTGCTGCCTCAAAACCAACTCTGGCTTCCAATCTAGGCAGCTTAAGGTGATATGTGAGGCAGAGCAACATCAGTATGATCAGTAACAAGTGACACAATTTTCCTCCATTAGCTTACATAATCACTACCTCAAGTTCACACAACCTTTTAGCTACACCCCAGCTTAACTACGTTTTACATAAAGGAGTATCGCTTTGGTTTTAACTTAATCTTCTGATGCACCCTCTTCCCACAGCTGCTCTTCCCTGTGACATTCGCTGTCTTTTATTCTCTGCCATCTCTCTTCCAGATTGAAGCATTGTCACGTAAACAAATGCTCTTCATCACTCATTTGGTTCCATTCCTTCTGTCACCCCTTCACTGTTCCTTCCTGACACTTCCCTAGTTCTGCTACACCATTTTCAAATTTTCTCAGGTCTGAATCCACAACAAAAAAGACTTGATTAATTAATACAAAGACTTGCCTTTGGGGAGTAGAAGTATAACCCACTGCTTCCTTGGGGACAGCGTGTGTTGAGAGGAAGCAACACACAGGAAGCAGTATATGAAGTTGAGAGAAAACCAAAAGTAGATATTGCAGCTGGTAAGGGAGAATCCCTTACTTTAGATCAAGAGACATGAATGATTTCAAAAGGAGGAAAAGAAAAAAGAAAAATAAGGAAAAAAGAAAAAAGAACACTGCTGTGGGAACATTAAGCTATGTGTAAATCCCAAAAACTCAGTGTTGTAAAAGCACAGGAGTAATCCTGTGCATGCATATGGGCTGGGTGCACGTGTAGTCCAGGAACAGACTAGCATCCCAGAGACCTGGGCAGGTTTTACAAAGAGAGCTCAAAATTTTGTGACGTTTTCCTCAAATTATTTCCTCTTAGCCTCCATAGCTTTGTTTCAGATATTCTTAATTTCTTGCCCCAGATTGGTGAACATACACAGGGCTAGTACCATTCCTGTGTAGCACAGGAAAGAGAAATCTCAGAGTATATCTTCTTGTAGTGTTCTGCAAAGGAGTTTGAGACTGTTTCTGAGAAAGGGGTGAAGGGTTATAAAACAATGGTCAAAAAGAAAATAGAGACATCTTTCCTGGGGCTAAGAGAAAGCATGCTGTGCTGAACAATTTAATAATTAAATAGAACTAGAAAATACCATTGTAATTAACATACAAAGAACCAGCATGGCCTAGCTAATCTCATCATGAAGAGATTGAATAAAGTAGTGTGCGTTTTATGGAGCAATTTAATCTGGCAAGCAATTAATCGTAAGAGCACTAAGTCAAACGAATAGATTTCCCTTTAAGGAGATCACATTCATCATCTGTAATGTATTCTAAACTGCAATTTGTTAGCCGGCCCCTGAATTCTACAGACGACATTCACTGTCTTCCTTTAGTGAAGAAGTGATCCCTGACTGACGGAAGGAGTGGCATCAGTCTTTCTGAAGCAGCGAGCCTATTAGCACTAATAGGTTCTGAACCACTGACACAGGAAGAAAATAACTTACAGAAAGACATAGCAAGTTTTTACAACCCTTATACTTTAGAAAAATCTACAATGCTATTTACTTGGATGCTTGAACTGTGTTTTAACTCACTGTCCATCCCCTTGGGTTTGAGCCATCGCACCGAGAACCTCAGCATGTTTCCCTTACCTGGGTCCCCTGGCACATGGCCGGGATGCTCCACCTCTCTTCCCTCTCACATCCTCAGCTACAAGACTGCCCTGACTAATTCTAAATGGATCTGCTTAGATTGCACGGCCCTAACTGAACACAAGACCTCCCCAGATCCTCAGTGCTATCAGTGTTAGAAATCCTTTGACTTAACTTTTATTTATGAAGCTCCATGCCTGTTTGTCCACGTGACAAAATACCTTCCAGCTTCAGAAACTGCTCCACTTGCTTGTTTCCCACTACATTAGTAAACAGTCATTTTCATTTTGCTGGACTGTGCAAAGCACACCTTAAGTGCCCTTTTAAAGGGAATGATGATGGCTCCTCCTCCCTGTGCCTGTACCCACCCAAGTCCAACTTGGAACACAATTTCTCTTACTGGGAAAGGATCTATTCTGCATGTTATCCTGCCTCCCTGTGCAGCAGTATCACTGTCCTCAAGTGAACAGTTTGGATGCTGAAGATTAGCAGGCTTACAGAGACAGCTAAACTCCACTAAAAGATACATGGCAACATCTCACATGATCTGGAAACCTCACAATGTTCACTCAACTCAGTCATGACTAAGGACCGTGCATGAAAAAAAGACTGCTAGAGACATGCAGCTTCTGACAGCATCTTCCTGCCCCGCTGCCACCCCGAGTCCATTCCAAAGATGGATTCCCTCCATAGAGTTGTGCTGCCAGCAGCAGACTAATGATGAGATGAGACCTATGCCTGGCTGCCTTCAGTCCTCTTCCATCCTGGTAATTTCCTTCATCCCCAGCTCAGGTTGCAGGCGTGAATATAAAGTAGCTCCATGCCAAATCAAAGCTAAATAAAGACTAGTGGAGATACAGCACGGAGGAAAAAAGCATACAAAAAAATCCATGAGCTGTGTTTCAGACCAAATTCAATGGTATAGCCTCAGTCAGAGACTCAAAACCCATATTAAACTGATTATGAGTAAAGACTGCTTTACTGCATTGTCAGGAAGGTCTGGGGAAGGATTTATTGACACAAAACCATGCAAAATACAGATTTGATTATTCTAGATGATAAAACAAACAAAAAAAGACAGCAAAAAAATAGCTACACTAGGAAAAAAAACCTCTTTATGGATAAGCATCTAAACTCTTCTGGCCTGAAGACAAACAAGTAGAATTGTTTCCTGATGTTTTCCTGCTATATAACATCATATTTATAATTAGACTGATACCACATTAAAATGACAACAAGCACAGGCACAATTCATTTAACAATTAATCTACCCTAGCTATCATTTTCACTTGTCATTAACTGCCTCTTAAATGCCCTCAATTCTATATAACCGTAGACTCTTACTTTAAACACAACCACACAGGGGAATATGCCATTACAGGCATTATTCAAAGAAGTGCTTTCTGTCCTCATCACTAACCACGGCATTAATCATACTGGAATAGTTTCTCCTCACAAATGTCTGAGTTGCATAGTCAGACCTCACCAGCAGGACTCAGCTGGATGACAAGTTCACAACCAGCAAACACCGGGCATCTGCAGCAACACACACTGCGAGTGCTTTGATTTTTGCCCCTTACAGAGAAAGAAAGTAGATGTTGAGCACCACAAGCTCCTCTTGATTTCAAGAACTGCTCCCCATTCAGCACCTTTAACTACTGGATCCAAGGTAAATACATAGCTCTGAAGTCAAAACAAAACCAACCATCCTTCTCTCACATTTGTCCAGGCAGGAAAGAGGCTGCTCTCTGCAGAAGCACTGGGCTGGCTGGAAGGGACCTTTGGAGGTTATCTGGTCTGACACCAGGTTGCTCATAGCTTTGTCCAGACCAAAGTGAATAACTCCACAGATGGTGACTGCTCAACCTGTTCTACTTACACATCACCTATTTTGAGAGGAGTTTAGAAAGCACCTCCAGGACCACACTGATTTACCTTATGGTCAAACTTAAGATCTTGGAGCCATCTTGTTTTGTGGCTCTAAATTCCAAATCAAGCAGTGCTGCAGAATTATAAGGAGAACATAAAATATTTTCTTTTAAAAGTAAAGGCAATTAGTCTTTGAGTGTGTATACTACCCTGCTCAAGACACCCCATGAAGGGCACTGCAGAAGTTATATCATGTTCACATCTCCTCTGTCAGCAGAAAGAATATTAATTAGCACAATACAACCTTTTAGAAAAAGCATCCCGTTTAAAGTTTCTCATCCGAAGTCTTAGCTACATCATGAGTTTCTTTAGAAGATATTTCCCCTGCCCTCAAAGCACATCCCAGCTACATCTTCTACAGTAGATGGAAGTGTTTTTTTCACAGTGCCCAAAGACACTGATGAAATTCAGTGTTTTAAAGTTTGAAATCATCTCTCATTTGGGCACAAAAAGTTACATTGCTTTCCATTCTATAATCCATAAGATGAGAAGAAAAATGTCACTGTAATTAACACAAAATGATGACCTAATTAATCACTAAAGCAGCAAGATGACAAAGCTTTTGGGCTTTCAAAGTCTTCTAGCAAAGTCAGGCAAAAGAACTGCCAGGGAGCTTTTCAGGTCATTCCATATTCGACCATCCTCAAAATAAGGCACAATTTAAACAAATTGTTTTTATTCCTTATCAAGTAGACATCTAATGTTCCAAGGTCCCCTACAACACATCAGCAACCTTCTGCTCAAGACACACTGCCAAGTCTCAAGTCCAGTACTTCAACTGAAACTCTAGGCAGTGGCTACTCTTACGGTTTGCAATACTTGCAATAATTCACAGCAGTGAATAAGGTGAACCCTCCTGTTTGGCCACATGCATACCAGGGTACTTTTTGCCCCAGAGTAACATCCTTCAACTAAAGCCTTATTAGCATGTGATATCAAAAAAATCTGATGTCCATCACAGGTGATTTTCACTCTGTCACCATTACCTTAATCTATTTGGCCTTGACAGCTGAGAAACTGTTAAACAACTGAGCACTGTGACTGCCAAACCTTTCCAGCTAGCTTCTCCTGGGACAGGTAACAGGACAAGCTTACATCAAGCTTAGCCTCAAAGCTGAGGAAGACACGGCTACTGCAGAGGCACTACCCCCATTATTTTCTGAATTGTTCTTCCAGCTACAAGAGTTAGGAAAAAAAATCAGTAATAAAGCAAAATTTTGCACTCCCGAACAGGGGCTTTCTCCCAGATATCCTGGCACTTCAGCTAACAGAATTTAGACCAGCTGAACCCCAAATGTTTCTTATGGTCTCTGACTGGACACAGCCCAAAATATTTTTATATTTTGGAGGAAAAATCACAGCTCAGTCAAACTCCCTTTTTTCCAACTCCAGGTAGCATTTTATTTTCACCTTGCCATAGGGACAGCCCTGGAAACACCAACTGGTATCTACTGACTGCTGCAAAGATCCTGTGCTGGTAAGATGAGACAGTGTTCTCTGCCTTCAGTAGGAAGGGCTCCTAAACAAACATTTTAATTTTGAATGCTAGGATGCATGTTTCTTTTAATGCACAAAGGCTTCTAAACAAGATGCCCTCCTCTCAAAGCTCCCTGGGAAGGGAGCTCCAGATTCTAGCGTGCTCTTCAAACAATGTATTATCTTTGCTTCTAGCACACGGTAGCTACTTCTGTTCCCTAGCAAACAGGTGTACTTCATGAGCAGATACTTTGTCAATTTAGTCCTAAAGGAAGAATCAAGAATGGGACATTTACATTTCTAGTGAAAAAGAAACCAACAAATTTCAGGCCCCCCACTAGTAGAAGAATACAAGAAATACATGCAACCAGATTTTTAACAGCTTTTCTTCTAAGCACACATCCCACAGCCCAGACTTGCAGAGGGAATAATAACTCCGGCTGCTGCTGTGAGCAACAGATTTCTTTTAAACAGAAGAGCAAAGCAGCATTATTCTACATCATTTTTCGAGGAATAAGGGTGTTATTTAAGCTCACAATGATTTTACATTGTTTGGGTTATGAAGAAAGCTGCTTAATGTTCTCCTTCCATTAAAGCAAATCTAGAAAGCTAGACTTGAGACCAGTGGAGATCAGAGCCCCTTATACTTACCCAAAGAATAAGAACAGCGTGGGCAAAGTTCTGGCAAACTATAAGCAGCTGTTTCAAACCGTGCTTCAGTCACGTTTCAGCAGGGCCAATTTTGGGGGTTGAGAGAAGGTGGTTGCTAAACCTCCTCTTTTCTTGTTTCTTGGCTGCAAGAGGGCTACCAACAAAGATGTCAGGCTGAAATCTGTCAGTTAGGATTTGAACTCAGGCCAGCTACGATACCAGAGAAATAATAAAGGTTGTTTTTGTAAGCAAAATGAAACAATACAATCATCTAAAGTGAGAAACCTGCAGATCTTTTTGGATTTCGTAATGCAGCAAAAAATAAAAAATAAAACAAAATAAATACTAGATGCTTATGAAAATGCATCCTAGCACAATAGTATATGCTTTGATGTATTTTTGAGCTCACACAAAACTTGCCTGGACTCAGCAAGGGAATTCAAGACCAAGGTAACTGCAAACAAATGAGGTGACAAATAACTTCTGACCAATAAATACTATGTCCATCTCTGAGATAAATCAACAGCAATGCCAATGGTAACAGACACTTCCCATGACTTTCATGTTTCTTCAGAGAAACGTATTTGGTAAACAAAAGATGACAGAACTTCTTGTGTGGTGCCTCACTGCTTTACACCACAGTCCAAATTAACTCAATCAAACAGGAGATGACAACTGCAGCAATAAATGCCTTTCACTTCTTCCCTCTCATGACTGCTCTCTCTAAGCTCCAGACCCTGAATTCACTAGCACAAAAACTGAAAACTGTGTGCCAAACATTATTTCCAAAGCTGAATACTCTGAACACTAGGCCATCAGAAAAAGTCTGCTAGTAGCTTAACTAACTCCATCTCACAAGTCTGCACACATGAATTCAGCTAAGAGGATCTACAGACAGATTTCCCTATTCACAGGGTAGTTGCATTTGATAAAGAGTAGATGAAACCTCAGTAGCAATACCTCAGTAACAGAGGTTAACTCTGCTAAGGAGCCTACGGACCCTGTGTAAGTTTCCAAAACGTTCAGATTTTGAGGAAGTAGCAGAAAGATGAAGGCTTACAAGTGGGTGAACTTCGCAGAAAGCTGTTCATCTTAGGAGAATATCACACCAATTAAGACATCTGCTGAACTTCAGAAGAGACCTCCACGCGGCAGCTGTGTGCAGGAGGGCTTCCTTTCTGCCCAAGAACAGCCCTCCCTTGTGCAGACACACAGTCCCTGCATAGGAGCTGTGGTACACAAGCAAATCCTTTGCACATTTCCTCTTAGAAACCTAATCTATTGACAATACCTGAAGAATGGAGATGAAAGCAGCCAACAGACATCAGAAAGGCTAAAGAAACCAGGCAAGCAAGGCTGCCATTCTGGGAAACACATCCACTTCATGTTTATCCCATGCTGCAGCATAGCTTTCGAGCATAGCAAAGAAAGCAAGCTGTGGCATCTTGGGTAAAGGCAATACAAACAGCTCTGTTCAAATGTGCATCAGTCCTAGAAACCTTTAGGTACCACAGAGAGAAAAGTTAATCCTCCCAAAAAACCAATGCAGAAAAAGAAGAGCCAAGAGAAAACAGGCTTGACACAAAAAGAGTCACCTTTCAAACTGCAATGGAAGTTACTGTCAAAAAAGGGGAAGGTGACCTGGGATGCACCTGACCGACAGAACTGCGCTGCTGTGCTGTGGAATTGGTCCACACAATGTCACTCCACAAACAGATTTGGTCTCTGGATTTGGGCCAGTGGCAGACAACATTTAATTAAGCCACTGCATGAATGAGAAAGAATGAAGGAAAATTATAGCAGAATGAAATTGGCTAGCACTCTGTAAGCAAAGCACACCGAGATGAATCAGCGAGTAAACAAAGAGCAGTAGCTGAAATCTAACAACACTGCCTTGACAGGAAATCGTATATTGTAAAACCAATGAAACATTCAA
Organism: Cyrtonyx montezumae; assembly: GCF_038088225.1. Classification (NCBI taxonomy): domain Eukaryota; kingdom Metazoa; phylum Chordata; class Aves; order Galliformes; family Odontophoridae; genus Cyrtonyx; species Cyrtonyx montezumae. Next base: position 19,251,959 of record NW_027072045.1, on the reverse strand, counting down.
GTTACACAACTGGAGAAAAACCCTTAAAGTTAATAAAAATACTGGCAGCGTGGGTAGAATGCTATGCAAAGATGAAACAGTGTACCCTGAGATAGCAATGCTTCTTTTTCTGGTCTTCCATTATTGCACTGCTGATCACACTGGTCTTTCCAAGGAGGCCTTTGCCTTTGAATCCACTCCCATCCTTTGTCAAGATGCCAGCTAATGCCATAACCTATCCATGTCAAAATCTGCTGCTCCCAGATTAAACTTTTTCCCTACCAGAGACTGCAAGGTCAGGCGAAAAACAAGCCACAGCTGAACTCTGAGTAACAACACTCTTCCACACAGTCATCATGCTATCCCAGGAACTGCTCTGCTGTGCCAGCTTCCCTGTGCAACAAGAGAAGCATGCAAGAGCAAACCTGTGAAACAATACAAAGGGTCTGCTAACTTTGCTCTTTCAAGTAGCAGTGGTTACAGATTACTAAAAAAAAAAACCTTAAAAAAATCAAGACAGAATCCTTATCCAGGATCATTTTTTCAGGTCATCACTTGAAAAATGTGTTGAAAAGAAAAATTCTTCAATTAAATACACATATTTCACATATGGATTTTTTAGTAACAATTAGATCCTTAACCTCAGCAAAATTATATTAGGATTTAAAGTACCAATAAAATATGTTTATGAATTTCTCTTTGGCTTTCATCACTTTTTTTTTTCTTCCTCACTTTTCTAATTTGTTAACTATCTTGTAGCAGCCCCTGATCCAAGTTCAGCCCCACTGATTAGTAGTGACAGCATGTCAGAGGTCATTACCATTAAACACACCTCAGCAAACAATTTAATGGAGCTGTTATTCCACCAGTGGCAGCCCTTACTGTCGTGCTGAAGAAAAACTCCAGAGGAGGCCGAGCTAACCTGGAAGCTGGAGCACCCTCTGCTGTCAGCACTGAAGGTCCGAGCCCAGCAGAACTGCTGCCTGACTTCGAGGTGCTCAAGCAGCAGCATGGTGCCACAGGCAAACGCTGCCTAAGGGAACAACAGCTGAGCACCTTAACAGAGGCTGATGCTGTATCTCAGAGAAACTTGTGGCTGTAGGAGAGAAGGAATGACAGAGACAAGGGGAGAAGCCTCCACCCTAGAAAGAAGCACACTTCTGTCGGCAGGTCATCTTTCATACGTCCTCACAAATGCTACAGCCACCCATTACAACAGGGCTAGGTCAGCTGCACTTGGCTCTTTCTCTCCCATTCCAATTCCTTGCTGTAAAGCAGGACAACGCTGAAGGTATGATACAGACTGCTTGCAGCTGCTCGGTCTCTAAAAGATCTCTGAGTGGAGTCACCTCCTCTGCCAGGTTTTCAGTAAGTGCAGATCTATGGAGTGAGGGTAATTTAACAAAACACAAGATACAGCAACTGAGCAGGGATTCCAGGTAACCTACAGCAAACGAGCACGTAAGTAAAATTGCAAATGCTCCTTTAGAGTTCTTCCGCAGCAAGCATAACCATTGTATATACATCCATGCAATGCTTTAAGTGCTCCTCCAAATCCCCAGCCTCTCCTTTATGAACTCAAAAGCAGCCATAGGAGAAGAGCCCCTCCTAAGCAAAGGGAACATCACACCAGGTGGCTCGTGTGGAACAGAAGTAGCTGCAAGATGGGAAAGTGAATGAAAGCAGCCAAGCAAGGATTGCATAGGATGCTGTAACAGCACATAAACCATGCTTGGGGGAAAAAAAGAAATCTATTACCTATGCCATGGTGCAAACGTACTCCATTAAAAGTGTTTTGAGTGAGAAAAATAAAATTGCTTTAAAAAGGATGACAGGATCAAATTTCAAACAATGGGGAATTCAGTCTATTAACCACTGAGTTAATCTATTTATTCACTTTGGAAAAATTACAGATCAAGAGAAGGTCTATTAAAAGAACAGGAGGCTTTAGCTGCCACCTTCTTCACTGAGTAAGCAGTCAGAAGGTGCCCCTTTGAACTCCGCATTAATAACATTCTCATTAAATGCAAACCTGCACAATGTTATCTTAAGGAGGCTCATTAGCTTCAAAAAAATTACTTTTGATACAAGTTGCTTACTTCCTGAGAGGTGAGAAGGTGAGTTTTCAAAGCCCTAATTGCCAGAGCTTCTCATTTCAGCCCCGTCTGTGCTACAGCAGTATTGTGCAGTCCATCATATCTCAATCATTTACGTAAAGCAGAGACAGATAAAAGTTTAAGCACTACTGTGACACAGGACAGCAATACGGATCACTAATTCCAGTGTGGTATGCATGACTTCAGCCAAACGAGGTTATTATTCTGTCTTCTTCACAGTTCCACTTTCTTTAAGCTGTACAGAAATCATGAAGCACATCTAAAAAGAAGTGTGGAGATAAAAGAGGAATACCACCTGCCATCTCTCAATAAACAGAACATTCATGATTGTTCTTTTCACCATGGTAAGGACTAGAATAATCATGTAAGCTAACCAAAGTGTGACTTTGCACTGAAGTGGTGCAGCAAACAGATAATCATTGCTTATAAAAACCTTCCAGAGCAATGGAACGTGCTGACAAGAAATCCAACATGAGGAGTATTTCTCTAAACTCACTGTCTTGAGGAGAAGGGCATCAAGTAAGAAACAGTATGCTAATCCTACCCTAAGGGGAAACCAAAGGGGCATAATCAACAATGTTGGGTTCAAACCTGCATGTCCTTAATAATGCAAAAGATAAGTAAATGTAAGAGAACATTGTCACGTGTTAACACTGCATTTCTCCAATAAATCCATCAGCCTGACAGCCTCATAGGCTTAAGGCTCTTACTCCTCTCAAGCATCTTCTCTTCCTGTTTCTCTTGGCTGACTTGGGCTTGCAGCATCTTGGTGTGCAACACAGAGCCCTAAGTATGTGTGCATGCAGTGCTCTGGTGTGTGCTCGTGGTCCAGCAGTGACAGAAGCACACAGCTTCGGTACAAAGTCTGCCTAAGGACACTGCTGCAGCCAACAGCACGGGACAGAATGCTTATCCCCACAGACTGCACAGAGCTTCAGACCCTGGAAGGCTCCAGACATTCCTGAAGGAATTGTCATCTTCTCTTTCTCTGCTGCATGATCTGCAGCTTTCAAACACCTAAATTCAGTCTTCAGGCAAAAAAGAAATGTTGCATCATTACAAACCCCTGATTTCACACATTTTCCATTCTTTTTTACACCCCCCCCCCAAACAAGTAGAGCACCTTTGAATTTCTTCATCTTCCAAGAACAGGCTGGTCTGAAATACACTCAGTTAAATAATTAATTTTAAATGTAAAGGGTTCTTTATTAAACATGAGAAGTGAAAAAACACTTTTTTTTTATTTAGGGGGTAGGGAGGTAGGAAAGGGGATAAGCCAAACAGACCAACTTGTCTAAAGCCTAATACCCTCTCCAGGCCTCAAGTCATCTCTAAACGTAGACCTCGCCTAATCTCCCTGACAAAATTAGTCATTTGTGAAAATGTCAAAAGCAAGTGAAAGACCAGATGAAATTTTAACATACATAAGTAATGAGGCAGAGCAAGGGAAAACCTACCAGAAGTCTTCAAGAGAAAGGTGTCAGAGGCCCCACTGGCCCCAGACAGCACTGTGCACTGAGCACGTCTGATGCAGGCTGGGAAAGCTGTCACAATACTACTTGTGTGGTTGTAAGGATTGTCCTGTAACTAAGAAGGGTTATAAAACCAACTGTGAAGCTGACAGTAAGTGAACAATCAAAATCTTTGCTGCACAAAGCAGAGTTGAGCACAAATCTTCTATGACCACTTGCTTGGCTGTTTCTGTTGTTTTTATTCTAATTTTTTAAATCTCTTCCCAGTTTAGACTTCTCTCCCTGTATACACAGAGAACTGCCATGTCACAAACTGTGTCACGTTAAATTACATTACTTTGCCAACAGCTATCTGTTGTGCTGCTTCATTCAGGGTGCATTATCTATCTGCAAGCACTCATTTGTCTGTTTACAAAAAAAATAAAAATAAAGATAGAAAAAAATAAATCATCCAGAAATACACGTGAAGTTATTAAGCTTACAGTCTTACAAGGAGAACCTTTAAGGTGGTTTATAGACATTGACTGAATTGAAAGATGTCCTCAGAGAGCCTGTGCTACACAAACTCTCTTGGAGTGAAGAAAATGACAAGCATTAGCAATGAAGCAGTACTAAGCTACCTAGTGTTACATAGAAAGGCACCACGCCTCTTGGAAAGAGCAGCTAGGAAAAGAGAAGGCAGTGATGGAGCAGATGCTTTTTTCAGTATAAATACTCATTTCTTTTCTGGTTTGTTTGTAAACCAGACACTAAGTAAATTCTCTCTCTCCTTCTTTCCAGTCAAACAGATCTATAAACCACTTGTTCCAGCACCCCATGCTCCAGCTTTGTCAGTACAAGCGACTTCAGAAGACACAAAATTACTTCTGCTACAGAGGAACAGAGCACAAGAACACCCAAGATATTCCCTATCCTTACAAGCAGTGCATAACTTCTGTCTTTGAGCGAGAAAGGAAAGTTTTGAAAGTTTTAAACAAATACTAAAATGTTTCTGAACGATCAGCTTTAAACGCACACAGAAATCTTGTGATTTTAGGAGAGGCTTAGAATCTGCTCATTATAGCAGTTCCATAGGCCCCTCTTCATACCTTCACAGAACTGCAGTAGAATCATGCAACAGAAATCCATTAGCAACACAATCATCCTGACAGCGCAGCACTGTTCCCTACTGCGAAATTTCTCCCAAGGATGCTCAGAGCAGCAATTTTGCCCAAGAAAGTAAACAAATTCAAAACCAGGTTCAATAAACAAATGTCAATATAAGAATGTAGTCACATAGGACTAAAAAAATCTCTAAAATGGTTATTAACTTCTGCACCTTACCTAATGTTGACTAATGCATGGGTCACCTTGCTTGCAGGCTCTTTCCATTGACCAGCATTGGTAGAAATCCTGAGAACTGAAAGGAAATGGCAGTTAAAGCTGGCACAGAACTGGCCACTTTCTAATCCAAAACACCTAAGATCCGCTTTGCTGAGATGGCAGTCTACAAACCAGATCAGAAGAAAGTTCATCTTTGTGACCATCTGTACTGCAAAGCAGAAGTGCCCTTTAAAGCCCATCTAAGATAATTAAGAAACACAGAAGAGGTGTACAGAACACCATGACACCTCAAAGGCAACAAGCAGAGGGGACACAGACTCCATCTTCCTGACTTATCACCACACATTAAAGCTGCTCTCCCTCAGAAAGATGACGGCATCCCAAACTTTTATTTCATACATTGCTATTCTCCTCCAGCTCCTACTTAGGCAAAGTTCCACCTGAGCTACACCCTTTAATTTAAACCTAACCCAAGAGCAATGGGTTCTCTACTGCTCTGTGCATCTTGAATCATAGAGAGAAATTACACACTAGCCTAGGGAAAAACTTTCCCTGTAGGAATGAATGTGTTGCTCTGCTGCACAGATGGTCTCTGACAGACTTGGGAGCAGATCTGAAAACATTCTGCAGGAGGAAAAACTTCAAGGGAATCCATATATATATATTTTTTTTGCTGCCAGCACACCCAAAATATTTACTTAGGTCAGAATCTGTAGCATTTCTGCAGTGGCAGTTACCTGTACATCTTTTGTTAAGCACCAAAACAACATAACAATAGCAAGTGTGAATCATTTTTCTGTTTGCCTGAACAGAAATGAATTTACATATATGTAAATATACATAAGGTTTCTAGGGTTTCATTCTACAAAATAGGTTTGCTCTGGGGTTAGAAGTGAAGAAATAGCACTTCATTCAAATTTAGGATCATCTAGAAACACAGGTGCAACAAGTGAATCCCAAAGCACGGTGGCTGCAAACTGATGCTTATTATTGCATAAGAGAAGTTTTCAGTCTTTGCAGATCTGGATGAAGTTCAGACTCATGAAAAGAAAAATAAATTGATGATTTATATATATATATAGTTTAAATGTATATAATTAAATATAAATATCAAAACAACTAGATTCTACCTCCACTCCCAAAGTAAAAAGTTTCAACTACTTCCACAAAATAAATAAATAAATAAATAAAGCTTATCTTTGCTGACAAATGTCCCAGGACTAAGGGACAGAAAAGTGACTGTAGTCTGAGTAAGAGGGTTAACAAACCTAAGGGAAGCTGTTAGGATAGCAGGCTAAAATGTGATTTTACCAGCTCAGTGCTATCTTCTCACTTTCCTGTGCTACAATTTTGTGCCATGTGCAGAAAGAATAAAATAAAAAGATGTCAGCATTAAGTAATATGATTCTGTCAAACAGAAGGTGCTGCACTTGAATACCTGAAGTAATGCCTGAATGGAAACTCTGCATACATCTAGGATGTTAATTCAAAGCGGTTTGTTCTACTTATCAGGATGGAAAATAATCACACAATAAGTGAACAGTTCAAACAGGTCAGATCTGCCTGTATAGCCTAATTGTGTCTGAGTGCGTTACTCTTCCATTCCACCTTCCTTCAGCTTCCACAGGGGACTGGTTTGAAATGACGCTGGAGGTAAAAATCACCTCATCTCAATAGCTGCAATTTTGTGAGTGGGAAATAAGTTAGCAGAAACTCTTTTGTGCTCAGAGAACAAGAAATGGCAAACTGATTCCTTACAGAAAGGATGAAAACCATAGGAAGTTTATACAAAAAGGCAGCTCATTCTGCTTGAAATTGTAGGGAGTATGTGGCCCCTTTTATTTTGGTGTGGACAACTCTCCAAGCTAGAAGAGTCCTTCAGCTAACTACCTCTGTCCCACTACCTTTTCAAGTTCCCTTACATCCTTACAGTAACTCCTGTTGTTCGTAGGGTGATCACAGTGAGAAGGGAACAGACATAGCATGGAAGAAAGGTCCTTCTAGAACAAAGTAAGCAAAGAACACAGTTTTATCCTTTTCTTCTCAGCTTCAAGCATGCAGGCACTACATCAGCCTTGCTGCAGCTACCCCTGGCTACAGGCTCCTGTGTATACACACTGCCTGTTTTTGTCTCCACACATTCCTTGCTCTCCTTTGTTCCTCTTTTCCCTGCTGGGTTTCACTTGGTGGCATTCCAGCATGTCTCTCTCCCTCTGATGGATGGCAGCTTCTCCTTGTTTACCCAGCAGGCACATTCCTCAGTCCAGTGATTTACTTGTCATTGCAAGCAGGTTTGTGAGAGCTGTGTTCTTGGTTTGTGTTGGCAACAACCGCAGTAGATGTGATTTGCCTAGCACAGCAAGCTTCCTGTTATAAGTTTCTCAAATTCTTTTCCAAATTCTAGCTTGCATTGAGTACTTCACTATGCTGGCTGGTTCTGCAGCATGTAAGCACCTTCTGATTTGAAGCTGCCAGATGTGACAGATGCATCCCATAAACTGATCAAACTACACAAAAATGCATGAAACAATTAATACCACATATGAATTTGTTGGTACAATTGTCTCTTTCAAATCAAAGTAAATAGCTGCTAGAAAGGTAATGGGGCTGCTTCTATTTTTTTTCTGACTAAAAATATTTATCACTCTAACAAGTTTATTCTTCTCTCAATTCTTAATTTACCAAACACACCAATACATAAATTATATCCACTCGAGAGAGGCATCAGCAGGTAGACACAAAACAGCAGACAAACAACTCCCTCAATCACTCATTTCAACTCAGTAATATTCCTGACCAGGCAGGAGGTACTCACCCATAGAATAAAGGTTGTCAAAATTCTGATGCATCCGAATGATTTCATAATACAGCTCATCATAGCTGCTGGGAGTGGGGAGGAAGGTGTCTCCATAGGTGATGAACATGTTGAACAGGTTTACAACCTGTACAAAGAGGTGAAAAGAGGTTGCAACAGGATGTTTCCACAAAAGCTATTCTGTTTATTCCTGTAGCAATACAGGCTACCTTCAAAACCTTTAAAGAAACAGCTCTTGGCTCCATTAGCCAGTAGCATTACATTCATTCGTTGCTCAGTTATCTTCCTTACAGTACAGGAGAAACAGACAAGCAGCTTTAACACTATCACACCTAGGGCCAGGAAAATGGGTTTCTGGTATCTTGTATACAAAGGGACATGCAATAACAAAAACCATAAGCAAATCTGGAAAATTAGAGTCTTTCCTCACAAAAGTTTATTTCAATGATGAGACCCTACAGTGTCTCCAAGCACTCCTCTTTCTAAATATCTGGCAAAACCAACCACAGTGATATTCCCCAGCTTTTTGCTTTGTTCTGATATCTCCTTACCAGGCCAGAAATTCAAAATTCTTTCCTAACATTCGTTCAAAATTATGTTGTTTAAGAGGATTTGCTTTGTCTGTACTCACCATAAGAGCAAGGGTGAAGATGTTGTGTTTGGCCAGCAACACAGTCTCATTAGACATGAGGAACTTCAACAAGTTGATCAAAGCTAGGAGGAAACGTTTATTTTTTTGAATAAAATTAAAAGCAAATTCATTCTCAGCAGGTCACTTAAATACAGATGCACTTTCATTATCCAGTACCAACTCACCAAAATGCAAGCTGCTCACTTCATAAATTTATCAATCTACACATGGAGTTGTATATTTTCCTCCTAAAATTCTGAGCTGGACAGTTATTTCAGTATCCTGCATTTATTTTCCTTCACTGACTTGCTAATCAAATTCACTCAGGCTCAAGGTAAGTCATTTGTTAGCTCAGTTCACTTTTTTTTCTTCTATCTGCCAGATCTTCAAGTGAGCCTTAGAGCTGGAGAATCCGACCGTCTCCTTTCTACTTCGCACATCACCAACATGATGTGTGCAGTCAGCCCCAAACTGTCACTCCTGTCGATACACGTGATTTTAAAATGACAAAAAAATAACACAAAGAACCCACAGCACTGCTTTCCTGTAGCTGCTGCAGCAGTACAAGGATGGATACAGTACTTTATTGTGTCAGCTATCTAGGGCTGTGCTGTGAAGGCTACAGATCTGGTTCACACTTGTCTTGAGAAGGAAAACAAAGGCTGCTGCTGTAACCACCCAGTATCAGTTAGCAATAGCAGGAATTAACAAAAAGGTTGGCTAAGAGAGCTTTAATCACACAGACTTTACAATAAGAAACTGTGTTCTATACCCTCGAGTGAAATGGAAATTTCTTTAACTTGCTGCATCCCATTCTTCAAAATTTCAAAAAGAAAAGCTACTCTCTTCCACATGATATCTGCACAGGACTGAAAGATGATTCTTAATGTACACTGCTCTGAAGTCAAGAGGTTTCAAGACCTAAAGTAGCCAAATTAGATGATCTGAAAGGTTGAGCTGGAATGCCCAAACCATTTCTTCAGAATGTTCTTGATTACCTGCATCTACTGATGTCTTACAGTTAAAAAAAAGATTCTGTTAACCTTTGCCTTTTCCAGTTTGTGACAGCACTTCTTCAAAGCCTTCTGCTGCTCATGGCTTGAGGCAGACAGGAAAGAACATCAAAACAGGAGACAAAAGTTCAGCAGCCCCGGGAGCAGCTTGGGACAAGTATCTCGAGTCAGTCTCCAGCCATCAAACAACCAGAATTAATTGAACTCACAAAATTCACTATGGCTTGTCAGGCTCTAGGAAGATATGAGTGATAGAAAGCACATTCTGCAAATTTTGGATGCTGAAAGAGAAAACTGACTGGTCAGTGAGACACAGCAAAGAGCAGATTTGAGATATGCCATCTGAGCTGAAAAAAGAAAATGACCACAGATTTATAAAGTTTAAATGAGGCATCAAATTACTAGGCAATATATGTTTGAAGGTGATAGTGATTACACTACCACTATTTACCCAGCTATTACACACTACTGAGCGGCCTGCAAGAAAACCAACTATAGTTTGGGAGAATCCTGCTGCAAATAGAGAGCAGAACCCTCAACTCGGCCCAAAGGCAAGAGCTATGGAATAGGAGTAGGTAAAGTCCAGGAAACAAGAATACTAGTAACTTTCAAGCCCCAGCACGGACTACACCAAGCAATCATCACCCCACCATAAGACTCAAATGCCTGGGACCAAAGGCAGAGCCTGGACCCCACATCAACCTGGAGCTGGAGCTGCTCCCCATCAGGTATTGTGCCGCAGAACAAGCATTTGAAAACAAAGAAGTAGAAGGTACAGACGGCTCTCTGCTGGAGCAGAGATCCAGCTAAAAACAGGTTTCCAAGGTAACCAAAGCCTCCACAGCAAAAAGCACGGCCTCCTGCAGTCAGCGCTATGGGCTGCAGACAGCTGCCATGCCTCTCCATCACAGCACCTCATGGGCCATTTCTCTCTTGTACCCATAAGTACAATTTTACCTCTTTCCCAGCCACAAGACTCCATGCAACCACCTCTCCTGGCCCTGTGTGTGGCTGTTCAACTACTTGCAGCTGAGGTGCCTGGAAGCAGAGCAGCACAGCTCTGGATTCTCCACAAGCAGCATGAAGCCTTGGATTTTTGTGCTGTGCCTCTCGTGCTTTCTCCAGAACACTACTGAAAGGCCTTTGGCAGCAGGTGGCCATGCAGCAGGAAGGCAAACCACTCAACATCGAACACAGTGAAGGTGAAAGCTGCTCGTGATGAGGAGACACTATTTCTAAAGGAAAGCATAAGCATCACTGTCTGGAGCAGTATGCTCTGAGTGACAAGGCAAGCAACTGTTGATGTTTATTTCTCCTGTTCCAGTTTGAAAGACAAGATATTGCTGCTGCTTGAAATCAATCCTTGCACTTAAATTACACCGCATCATAGCCCACTATGCTCAAACCACACTGCTCCTTCATGAGGATGAAGCAGGAGAGGGACAGTGCATATGGAGAACTCACTGCTGGGATCAGCACTGGTCAGATCCTCTTGGTCCACAGTCACTGTGGGCACTGCACAGGTAAATACCCAAACGTTTGGGAACTTCGCATTCCTAGAAAAGCGTAGGGCACTTAACGACACCAGTGCTCAAAGAACAACCTGTGTTGGCACATTCTGCACCATTCAAGCTGCTCAAAGGAACAAGAACACTGTGAACAGGAGTCCTTAAATCCATGACTACCTCAGTAGTCTCTGTAATGTGCTTGTTAAGGCACACCCTGCACTGAAAATGAGGACAGCTGTACCCTGGAGTTTTCAGAATTAACAACCCTCAGACCCTGCTTCAGATGCCCAGTTCCCTTCAGTGACAACTACACACCCCCCAAAAACCCCTAGAGCAAAGGTCTACCTGGCCAAACACCCCTCCATTCCTCAGCTCCAGCAGGGCATCAGTACTGCCACCCCTGAGCAAGCTGAAGCCAAACTAGATGTGTCCTTCCCTGCTGCAATAAACTGTGGGTACAATCTGCAGGCTAGCCAGGAAATTACCCATGTTTGTTCCCAATGGAGCAGCAGTTCAGTTTCTCAGCTGCACAAACAGACAGAACAGCAGCCCATGCTTCAGCTCAGCCATATTAACCAAATTTGTGTTCTTGGATTTAACAGTGATGGATCTGAGCAAAGAGATATATTTCAGTATGAACTGGAAAATATTTTTTTTTTCAATCCTCTTGAATATCTTTATATACAAGCTACCTGCCTTTGACATCCCAGGCCATGATACAACACACCACCTCTCAAAATCCATAATTTCACATTGTGGCAGTATCATCAGAACTTCTTCAGCAACAAAAGCTGTGGCAGGCTGTAACTAAGCTAACCTAGCAGCAGCTAGTGTTTGCATGCAAACTTGTGACCTTTGCTGAGAACACCAGCTATGCTTCCCAAATCAACAAGCAGAGAACAGAACCATGGACACCCTCATATACAGCCTCAAAAGGAAGTAGATAAGCACACAGAATGGACTTCAATTGGGCATGAAGCCATATGACTGGCTGAACATCACAGTGGTGTAACTCATCCACATCATGTTTTAAGCAATTTTCCCTCCCAAGGATTATTATAGCCAAAGGATGAAAAATGAGATCACCAGCTTTTACAGATATCCTCACAGCTTTTTAAACCAAAATGACTGCAGTGAAAAAGGTTCTTAGCTGCCCTGCCATGCAGCTGTTTTTGAGTACTAACATTTTTCCTTATCAGCTCCTGTGGCCAGATTGTCTGCTGAGGACCAAGTGCTCCTGCTCAGTCATTTGCTGCCCTTCTGCAAGCCAACCCTCTGAAAGGAGGCTGCAGAGAGATGGCTTCTCTTCCTCTCTTCTACTAGGAAGGAGACAATTCCAGTTCTGGACAGATGCACTTCACTTTCTCCTTCCCCTATTCCTCCTCCCACAGCAGACTTAGCTTTTTTTTTTTCCCCCTGTAAGCATTGTTTCAAACAGAAACAAATTCAGCTTTGGCATACCTGGGATTCACACAGTTTTTGTTCTTTTAGTGTCTCAGTGTTTAGCATTTGGATCACGTGAAATGCAACAGGAGTGCAGGGACCAGTTAAGCAGAGAAAAGGGGAAGAAGGAGAAGTAGCACTGTCCCTTGAGTAAGTCAGAATGTAACACAGACACTTCCACAAGCATCAGAAGGCTCTGATGTGCTACTGCACAACAGAGCAGAAGAGAATAGCCCTGAGAAACACATCAATGAGATCTTAGATGGGTTAAGCACAGTATGGAAGCCTCTGTCACTGCATCTGCTGTGCTCCCAGGTCAAAATTCTTCTAATAGTGCATATAATGGCCCTCAACAAAGGAACAAAGGAAGAAAAAGAAGATGTGAGGGCTCCCCAGAAGCTGCACTATAACATCAATTAAGAGGGATCCTGTAACTTTACTAATATCTTTTAATTTTCTACCATCACAATCTCGGGGCACAGTAGGAAAAGCAGTGATTTCCCCATTCCCTCAGAAATTACCATCATACCATCAGATATCCAATGTCCTGCTTTTAGTACTTCCACTCACATCCCCCTTAGGGTGATCCACAGCCACATAGCACGGCAGGGGAGCTGATCATGACAACTGGCCCAAAGTTCTCTGCTACAGATCTGTCCCTTTGCTTCCAAGCTGCTCAACATCACCAAGCTACCACAAGTCCTACCTGCACCAGGCCAGAGCAAAGGCTCACCTGAGCACGGTGTTCTGCCCCAAACAGTGGCCAACACCAAAAACCTGTCGAGGAGCTGGAAACCAGTCAATGCTTTCTCAACATATTCTTCCAGATTCCATAATTCAGCATGACTCCCTTCACATGTTAGGGAAACCACAGCACAGACTATGGAAACAGTCTCACACAACAAGGCAATAACATAACCATGGATGGGTCCAATCTCCTGTTCTAGACTGGCAATCATTAAGAGCTAAGCCTGAATAATCACATGTTCCAATTGTTTTCACTGCACAGTTACAAGGAAAAAAAAGAGACCCTGGAACAGAGTAATCACCTGTAATAAATGCCATATCTGATGAGAAATTCACAATCAAAAGGCTGAAATTTGAAATACAGAGATGACCTGAGCATTAAGAGGGAGCAGATCTGGCCATGTTCAGCGTGGGCAAACACTCAGTGAACAGTGATCAAAACAAACTCAGCAGGAGATGAATATCTACAGATAGGGTTTGACAGAGAAGAACTAGAGGTAGTTTCCAAATAGAGCAATAGGAAGAGGAAACGTGTCCAAGAAATAGCTACATCATTATTACAAACTAATGCAGCAGAATCCCCCAAGGCACAAACTACCCCAGCATCCCTGGACAAGTTAACCAATTACTCAGGGACAGCACTTGCAGATCCCTGTCAATCAGGCAAAGCACTGGGAACAAGATCTTTGCACTGATGCTGCAATCCCCTCCAAGGAGGGCAGGGGAAGAGATTTAAGCTCTGTCAGCACCACTACATAACATGCTTCAGCTTCTCTCCTTTGCTCCAATAACGAGGGAGCAACATGCTCTGGGTTGAAACAATTTGCCTGGCTGGCTAGCTCCTCTCCCTGCTGCCACCACAGGGACTGCCAAATTCGTGCACCTAGCTGCCAAAGCTCTGTGGCAGCCAGCAGCCTGCTACTGGCACGTCCCCATCCCCAGCACCTCTACAGCTGTTCCTCTTCTCCCTCCAGCTGTCAAGGTATAGCAGGAAAGCAGCCTTAATGAGAAACAGCAGCATGCCAGAGGGCTGGAGCACATGCTGGTATAACCCACGGCTCCCAGGATCAGGTGAGCAGGCCAATTCATTTCCAATCCTTTACTTTCTTTATATAGCTCCCATCCCTGGTACTCACTGTTCCCACCTAACTGCAGCCAATGGTGTAAAAATTGCAAGCTTAATGGAAATGCTGCTTGCCAATGCCAGAGAAATGCTGCTTGATAGCATCCCTGCAAGCAATAGCAATGAAAACAAGTTTTCTAGCTTCACCTAAGCTTCACCTTCACCTATTGTTACTCAGATAACAACATATTCTTAAAAAGGTAGATTTTTAATAGGAAATAATTTAAAAGCATGCACTCATAACTTCCACTCCTTTTTAGAGGAAAGGGAAGTCTTGAGCTTAACTCTATCTTGTCTGATAGTATAGGCTCACTATTAATTCAATAGACTTGAGAGTTAAGGTTGTACTTCTTCCACAGTATCTAAAACCAGAGCCAGTTCAGAAAGAAAAAGAACAAAGAGCAGAAACATAAGTAAGGGTTTGGAAAGACAGTGAAATAAGGGGCCCAGAAGTGCTGCTTCAAAAAGTGAAAAGGGTGAATAAGCTCAGAATAGTGTGTTCTGAGCACTGCAACCCCTCAGTGCAGAAGAAGAAATGGCTGCCAACATTTCTGGCATTTCTATCATCAATAATGTGATAACCTCACAGGAAACCATCCTCCCTCTCACTAGGTCACCGTGTTCTGTAAGCTCTGAGGGATTCACAAACGAATTCCTCAGTGTTCAGCTGCATGTAAAAAAAATAATAATGGTGTTTTTTGTTGTTGTTGGTGGTTGTTTTTTTGTTTGTTTGTTTTTTTACAGGATAGAACAACACATCCACATGAGATCTGCCAGGTATGACTAAAAGGTGTTTGATGAAGAATTCCCATCCTGATCACCCCAGGCAATCAATAACAGCAACATATCTGTGAATCTGTAGCCATCAGCAGCTGGAACCAAAACTCATCACGGGTTATGATAAAACATATTAAAACAAAGCAATGGCCATTACAGATAAGTAATAGTACACTAAGAAACATGCAAGTAAAAGGAGATACTTCCTAAAAATAACCAACTCATGGAATTTTGAATATTCTCTTTTACAAGAAAGCCACTCAACTTTTGCACTTCTCATGCTGTCTACTTCAGGAGATTTACACTAACGCATTTCACCAAACACATCTACATTCTTACCATAGAAGAGTTTTAGTCTGGGCTGAAAAAGTTAACATGGAAAGGTTAATAAGAAAGTGGCCAAGCAGTCAAGGGTGACAGCACCTGATTCTTTCTCATGAACTTCATGCATTGACTGCTTGTAAGCTTTGTAAGGCGAGACTGGGGTTTCCTTCAGGGCAACATGGAAAGCTACAAGAAGTAAAAATTAAAATAATAGTTTAAAAAATCAATTCATATCAATCCACAACATATAGTGTAGCCAAAGATAAGAATTTTATAAAATCATCTTTTCATCCTTTCCTAAATTCACTGAAGCAGCAAACAGGACTAACAGTTGCACCCTGTACCAGGCTTGAGCCAACACAGTACTGTGCGTCCAACCAAGTGTGAGTAAATCTGCAACTCCAAGGGCAACTCCACTATCTGCTATACAGCACATAACAGTCACTGCCATTAGTTTGACCAACTCTGTTCTTTTTTTCAGAAACCTTCCCAGAATCAACAAGCACAAGTGCTTGTGAACCTGTCCTACTATACAGTTGGTACAATTTATTTTAATTTCAGAGATAAAGTAAAAAGCTTGCCAATTACCTAACTTAAAGTGAAGTGAGCTGCCTCAGTCAAGAACATTACATACAAAGACATGCCTCAGACATTACATACAAAGGAAGTTAATCACAACTCTATTACTGATTTACCGAGTCATTTAGAAACACGTGTTAAGTCCAAAAACCTCCACTTAATCACTCCACTCACTGGAACAGTAAAGGACATAACTCAGTAACACTTCCAATCATATAAATACTAGTAAGATCATTTAATAGCAGAAACTTCAACTTATATAACTGTACAAGCTCATTTGTACAAACCATCAGCTCAGGTGTATAAAACTGCTGCCACACGTGGCATGTAGCAGCAGCCAGCAAGTGCTGGTTTTGTAGTCCCGCAGCTAAGAATCTCAGCCCTTGGGATGTTAACACAAGAGATATGAAATCCTGCCCACGTCCTTGGCAAAGACAAAAGTCACAGAGTGATGTTTGGGCTGTTTCAGCCATGTATGCAAAAAGCATGCAAATTAAGAAGTGCTGGAAAAAAACTCACTCAGGACACACACCTTAACTAGATACTAGTTTTCATTCCTCAAGTTTCCCACATCAAAGCAAGGTCCCAGGAAGACGTTCCAAACAAGAACAGGAAAATTTAAAGTTAAAAATGATGAATAGATCTCTCTTTAGCTCACCAGATTAGATAATTTCTCATCTTAACTTCATACCCAGTAACACCTCCTAGCCTTCCCAGTCCTCCTGCAGAAACATTAAAGACCTTTCACTCCTCCTGCTACATCGGCTTCCCAGAATGACCCAGTTCTGCCCGTTCTCTCCAGCTTCCCATACTCAGAGCCTCCCAGCCCTTATCACACGCAATCACCTCAAATTTTCCAGCCTCCCAGACTCAAAGACCAACCACACCTCTCATCCACCCCATCAACTCAGAACTCTCATTCCTGTTACAGCTGCTCAGTTCTCCTTTACCCCACCTGGATCCTCCTCTTCTTGCCTCTTCCTCTCCATTCCTGGTAACCCCAACTGAACTAGTGCTGTTTTCAGCAGCTCCATCCCTGGGAACAACAGGGGAAGGAGCCTATTCTTCCCACTTTGAGAATACCACTTCACAGGGTGGTACTCTCCTTAAAAACTCAGCATCATCTTATACTCCTGAATGAGCTGAGGCTCTCCAGCTGGGCATACATGCCTGGAGCTCTGTCACATGGACGAGATGCAGCTTCAAAAGGTTGGACTGGCATCCCACAGCCAAGAGGCACGAAGAAATGATCCCATAAAGCTCACGCTAGGTAGTGTATGTTAACATTCAAAGGTCATAAAACTCTAACATTTGTTCTGTAGTTCCCTTCAGAGTTTACAAGCAGTAGAGTCAGAAAGCATTTTTGCTGGAAGGTACTTAAAAGGACAAGTCTTACATCATAATTTTTCTTTCTGAAACAGCACAGTTCATGTAGATTTAACAAATAGGCATTCTTTGTACTCATTGCAATTTTCTGTTATGAACACATTTTACACTCAACACACAAACTCCTGGTCCTTCTGTCCTATCTCTACACATAACCTTTAGCAATTACCTTTGAAAATGCTTTCATTATTTCTTTAATTATTTTTTAAGAAGTCTTTAAGTCATTTTCTAACTGAACAGCTCTATATCCTTTTTCTCATAGCAGCTAGCGATCAGGCATTTTTACCACTGAACTAGACTGTCTGGTACACCAGTAGATGAATCCTATCTCCATAAAAGTTCCAAGAAGACAGGCTTCCCTTGCTAGGCAGCCACTGCAGAACAACAGCAAGACTAGAGATGAAGGGGAGATGCAACATCATCTGATTTCCAGTCTGTTCAGCAACTCAAATCAAAGTCTGAAGCAGACTTTATCACTAACTAGAGAATCATAAATGCCACGGTTATCAAACAGTATTAGTAATAAGTATTTGGTATTTCTGTTGCTGAAATACATTTCACTTCTTTAGTACTCACCCCCCTAAAAGTTTCAAATTATTATCTACACCTTATAAAAATGAGAAACTGACAAAAAGTTCCAAGCAGTCCACACAAAGAATAATAGTATATTTTGTTCAGTAGCATTGCCAAAGTCTACTCTGTTAATCCCAAAATAGAAGTAGATAAATACTAACTTCTTGATGATGGCATTTGAAGCACCTTCATTTTAACAGTACACTCAGCATCTGTCAAAAACGACCAGTCTATAGGATCAGAAACTATAGCCTGCACATTACAATAATTTGGGAACTGAATTTCAGAGCTTCCTATAACGTCAAAACTCGTTTTTTAATTCAACTTTGTATTCAATTGTCCTAATAACTAGCTATTTCAGCATTATTCACTATCATATGCATTTTCATGTGATATACTCCTGCCATTTTAAGTCTGTATTAGAATTGGTTTTCAGTTTCTTTAAACATTACTTTTACCTAAAGCAAACCATAGCAACTGCAAATAAGTTACCTGCACCCTCTAAGCTCAGAGCAAATTGCTCAAGCATTACTAATTTTGAGGTGGGAGAAGTTGAAGAAGTGAGGTATTTTTATATAAAAAGCTTAAATGACTCACAGAAATTCTTTTGGCATAGCTTATACATACTTGACAACAAAAACATATATAGCACCTTCCATCGCCCAAGTACTGCACATACTAGCTAAGAAAGAGTTCAACAACTAAAACTCAACCTCAGGTCTATAACCAGCAAAATCAAACTCCTCACATGACGTAAGCAGAACTGAAGAAAAACATTAGGCATAACATGGTATTTCTGAAAGTATGGGACTGGTTGTTACCAAGTGGTTTCCTCACTACCACTGTTAAGTACCTTACACTTGATACCCAATAAATTAGTTGCTTCTAGAAAAAAAAAATTATCAGCTACTTGGCATAACAGCCCTGGAGATCTGCAAATTGCCCCAAGTGTCTATATGGGAATAGGGGAACACAATCATATCTACATATGGCTTCTGACCTTGGCCAAAATTTCCATGCTCGTCACCAAGAACATTATACAGCCACAGAAGAAAAACTTGCAAAAGCTCAGAAGGAAGAGCCACGTACAACCACAGATGACTGAATAGAAAATAATGAACTGCTATAATGTTAAGTAGGAGCTAAGATCAAGAGCACTGCAGACTGCACAGACAGTTGGGTATGAGGAGCCAAGCATGTGGCTCCACTGCTTTTCTCTGCACTCTTTGCAACTTAAATCAAAAAGGCAAAGGAAGAAACTTTCCTGAAGTTCTGCCGGACTTCCACACTGAAGATAAAGCATCCACAAAGGAAGAGCACCTGTCTAGCACGTGACACACAAGTGGTTTTCCTTAATTAGAGAATAGCTAATATTAGAACCAGTTAAGCAGAGGGCTCTATACACTGCTACTGCTTCCACCTACAAAGTCTTAGTTCCTCCGCACTCCAGACTACCACCTCATCCCACAGTATTCCCTTTGTCTTTTTCTCCCACTCATTTTTCTAACTGAAACAACTCTCCTCACGTGCCAGGTACAATTCTTTGCCTTCTTTTCAAGGCTTTCTTACATCCATTCTCTTCTCCTCAGAGAAGAGTCCCACTCAGCTATGCTGGGCGCTTCCACTGCTATCACTCACACTGCACAACAGGGACTATGCTCCACTTGTCACACAACTTGCCTTTCAAGTAGACAAGCGTGGGCTCGAAGACCTGTAAAACACACCTGATGGGGGCACCTGAGATCTCAGACCTTACAGTTGAGTGTGTAGATGTTCCCTTTCAGCTGCTCATCTGGTAGCAACAACAAATCCTCCATCCAAAGCAAAAGTCTCAAGGTGAACGTGCTCACATACAGCATAGAAATGAATACAGAAGTCTCTGTACTCTGTTTTGGCACTGTCTGATGGATTGATCAAGACTAGAAAAAAAATCCATTCTTTCACATCAAAGGCAGCAATGTCTTGGGGAATCAATGAGCAGCCTTGACAGATCTCAGTAGGGATAAGAGTTAATTATGAAATATCTCAAGACAGAGCTGGCAATTAGCATTTAGTCAGCCTCATACAACACTCTAGAAATGCACATCTGGAGCAGCCAGGATGTGTACTTCTGCAGGTGCACATACCAGTCAACACAAGAACTTTCCAGCCTGCATGAAGCACCTAGCAGCAGCAGAAGAATCTCAGTTCACTTCAACACTTACTAGGAAAAAAAATTTGAAACACTTACTGTAACTTCTATATGAGAAGATCTCCCAAAACACACAGAAATCCATAGTAAGCGCAGAGCTCTTCAGCTACATCAGCTGTGCAGACATTCTTGGTCTTTCACAGAAGCTTGATCCATCAGAGCTTTTTATATGACTACTTTGCTTTTTAAGCATGTGCAGTACCTAACATTTCTGAGGCACTTTACATTTCCCAAGCACTATGCAAATACCTACAGCTAATTTAATTAAAGAGCATTAACAAGGACATCCCTGTATTTTGAATTTCAGTGTACTGTATGGATTTTTTTTTTCCTCCCTAAAATAGGGAAATTTAAGAATTGAAAAATGCCAGAAGGTGTACTCTCTGAACTCTGGAAGAGTACCCTCAAGAAGAAAACCTTATTTTGAGACACCTATAATGCCAGTGTGTACCTAGGAATGGATCCAGTTTGCTGCTCACAAGATGCTGCACACAGTTAGATGCAATTTCTATTCACAACATACATCTACACTGTACGTGCTCTTCTCCTGAACTAGTACTGTGCTGCAGCCATGTCTCTAGGGGCTCTGATCCAAAGACAGCAACAGAACAGAACTCACTAATCCCTTAATTAGGGACCCCCAATTCACCTACACAAATAATTTCAGAAGCCTGAATGGGCCACATGTCACATAAGGCAAAAATTTAATAAATGAACTTGACTCAGATTGTTGGTTTATTTGTCTGTAACTACAACTCAGCTGTGCAAAGCTACTGAAGGAAGTACTTAGTGTTAATTAAGAACAGCTTCAGAAGCCACTCACCACCTTTTCAAAAGTCATCTGCTCTCAAATTTCTGATAGCAGTTGTATTACACCAGCAAGTTGCTGATCCTAAATCTCAAGTACAGCTCCAGACATACACAATTAGGGTCATGTTTCCCTTCAATTTTCATAAACCTCTTGTTTAAGCCACCACAGCTTGGGGATTAACTGTACTTTCCTAGCTGAGCTACTTCATTACTCACAAAGTTAGAACAGGAGCACACACCATAACCACTAAAGAACCTGTTACATCTAATGATCCATTCTGCCACCATCTTCCATACACAATGACTGCATCATAAAACAGTCCTACAACACAATGTCCACCAGAGAAAAAAGTCAAACCTCTTAGGACTCTTTTAAGAGATGCCAGTTATATAAACCAGACTATCTGTCATCAATGCAAAGGTTAGAGTCAAACAACTCTCTTTCTTCCCACTGACACTGCCAGGTTGCTCTCATCAGCAGGAGTCATACACACAGTTCTATGTACATTCACTTCCTACAGTGGAAAGGAAAAGTAGTGTCCACCACCATTTTACCTAAGAAAATACCTCCCTTCTACTTCCAAAGAACTGACAGAAACACTACTGCAAAAAACATTTCATTTCTCCAATCAGGCGAAGAGAGACTCAAGTAATGAAGAATAAAGGCACTCAGATACCATGGTGATCATGGCCAGACGAGAAAGTAGATTAGCTATCATTATGATAATGACCTGGCTTTCTAGAAGAGGTAATTTGCATGTAGCAACTAAGCAGTAAAATAAAGATGATTTAACAGAACTGATGCTTGCTGCCTAACCTTACAGCCATAGAACAAGCAGCCACAGCCACCAAAAAGACAGGCTTTTTATATTTGACTGTCTCTGCAGATGCAGGTGCGAAGTACCTGACCAGAGCTCCCTCCAGGTGTAATGAAGCCTCACTCTGCATTTCTTCTGGTAACACAGCAGCTTGTGCACAATCTGAATACACCGTCTGGAAAAATAAGTAAATAAATAAATAAATAAATAAGGGTAAAGGATTAACTGCATTGTATTTTTCAGCAATTTTATATCAAACCTGGAAACATCAGAGAAAGCAGCAGGGAAGTAGACAAATAAAAACAGTAACAAAGGAAGAGGGGGCTCACAGTTTTGGGCTCCAGAAGGAAAGCAACATCCATCAAAATGAAGCAGATTAGACCAGAGAAAGAAGCCCGTACACCACTTTAAGCTCAACATGATTAGTCTGATTACAGGTGCAAGATTGCTGTTTACATTTAATTAGTACTTTCCACTCTTTGTTGACCCATAAGCTCTACAAAAGGATTTATCTAACTTGCAGGCTTCCTAAGTACAAGGTACTGCTACCAGATTTTGGAAAATCTGGTCATGATGGAGCTTTTCTCTTTCTTTGGCCCAACTGAAAAGGCTAAAGGAATTTCCACAGTGAAAGCAGAACTGCAAGACTTTCACTTGGACTTGATGATGCACACAGTTCAATTACATTTAAAAAAAATAATTTCAAGCTTAAGCATGAACTTAGGAATGAACAAGCAATACACCTACACAGTCTGAAATCTCTCAACAGAGAGCTCCATACTCATGCACTCTCCAAATCCTACAGGCCTCTATAGCCCAGAGTACTTATACAACCTCTTAGTCATGCAAACATACTCCAAAACCAAATCAGAATTAAATATACAATATAGTGAGTAAAATAGCATGCACTTGCCATCATTAAGGACAAGACAGAAAATATATTCAAACTTGAGTTTGTTAGACCAATCTACTTTAGCTATCGACATTTAGGAAAAAAGGAAGAGTTCAAATGAGAAAAAAACCTTTTTCCCTTAAATTCTTATTTCTCAAAAACATCTCATTAATATGAGCATCTTTCTGAAAAGATACTACAGAGACACTAAAAGTCAGGCAAACAGAGAAATCAAATTAAAAGTTTTTGCATAGTAGCTGTTCAAGAGGAGGTGAAAAGTTCAAAATAAAGCTTTAAAAAGCCTTAATAATATACAAATGGTGTAAGTTCATCTTTTCAGACTCTTACATGATCCCCAAAATATGATGATGAGTTAAGGACTGGAACTTCTAACATCAGAAGAATAAAGGTAAAATAATTTGTGATAGCTGAGCACCACATTAAATGCTATATTACAAATTGGATTTTGACAAATTCAACCAAGATAAGAAAGTAAAAACACCAAGATAGCACAGACAGCTACCTCGAACAGCAACAGCCCTGCGGATACAGCTACTGCCTCTGATGTTGCTGGCTTTCCACCTATGTATCCAGATGGCTGAAAGACTACACCTGGCCTCTTTGAAAGAACTATTTAAGGCACTGACCAGCAAAAACCAGGCAAACACTGAAACATTTCTTTGTAATTACAGCAGCATTACTGCAAAATACTCTGCAGACACATTTCAGCACTGAAACCTACTGGTTACACATAGTAGCATATTGTTTTCTGGGTGAAAGCAAGGCACAGAGAAAAAAAAACCAGAGATGAGGAAGGGCATGGCAGCCCTAGTACCCCTGCCTGAGGGGCCAAAGTACCAGCTAAAGCTCTACAGACTCCCAAACCACACTGCTTCAGTGTGGAGGCTGCATCCATTCTGGTAGGGCGTCCTTGTTTATTCAGCTTTACACTAAGAATTCATAATATATGTGACAGATAAAATAACACCTCTAGTCAAAGGAACCTGGATTTATCTTTTAAATATTAATATGTTCTCCATTGAGCAGCTTCATATTCACCTTTAAAGTGTAATGCAGAGAAGTATGACACTATTTGTGCATTCAGAACACCCACTTTCTTTGCAATAACAGTGTCTGCTATGGGATGGTTTCAGACAGAAATGTAGTGTAAGGACTGCACAAACATGCCAAAAGGAATGGATACGGATGCCTACTGATAGTTACTACAGCTCATTATCTTCACTCTCAAAGGTTTCTAGATGGGACCTTACTTCTGAGCCCAAACATTTCATATCTTTCTTGTGAAATCTCAAAGCACTACCTATCTACAATTAATTCTGTTATTGTCATTACAGATACATTTCTCACAAATAAGTAATTGAACTACACAACCCTTGCAAAGGCCCTGTAGTTTTGGGGTTATTTGAGCAAAACTGGAACATGCTGAGAAGTCACCTTCAGGGAAAACAGCCCAACTATCTGTATCTCTTCTACAGAATACAGGGCTGTTCAAGTCTGAGGGAAATTCAGTACTGTATGAACAGTCAGAACAAAGCCAATGATCTGCCTAATCCTATTGCTGCCCTTCATGCCAAAGCAGAACAAAACACTCTAAGAGGCAAGTGGGACACAGCAAGTACCCTGTTCTCCTCTTCTTTCCCCCGACTAAGTTTTACCCTGACAGTCTAGCAAGCCATTTCAGGTTTAAACCTCTTTTCCACTCTCCACATTGCTTGTCAGGCTACACATCAATCATCCTTTTTTTTTTTTTTCTTCTCAAAGCTGTCTTTTCAACTTCTAGATGAAAATTCAGCTTCTGGGAAGAGGAATTCTTGCAATGAGGGTGTATTTTGAAGCTTCTTTCGGATTGAAAAGCTCTTTGTATTTGATCAAGTAGATTAGGAAATCAGCCTGAAAGGTGGAAATTCATTTTGCTTTCAATTTTCCTGGCATATAGAGTGTTTTAAAAGTATAAAAAGTTGCTGGAAGAGTTCATGAAAAGCCATTCTACTCCCCACCACCCACAAAATGTTATTTCAGCCAGACTGTTAGCATGACTAGAATTCCACCCAAATTCAAACTTCCAATGAAACCAGGAGACATCCTACAGACACTTACATGTAGAGATCCATAGGAAATTCTTTCATCATGTGTGTCACAATGAATTCCACCATCAAATCTGATGGAAAAGAAAGTGATAAAGTTAGTACTGAGCTTGCCACAGTTAAATTCTAGTAGACAGTGAGGAATTCAAACTGATCCCTACAATCTTACTACCAGCTGATGATCCTGCTTAAAAGAAACACATTTAAAATTTTTCTTTTTATTAAGGAGAACTAGACATTCTCTGGAATTAAAAAGTACACTGAAAACTTACAGCATGTTTTCCACCAGTACTAGTCAAATGAAGAATAGACCATGAATTCTGATGCTTGGAATAGCTCTCATATTTCAAGTCCTGTCACTAGTGGAGAAGTCCTTTGAGAAGCACGGTTTAGAAAATTATTCTCATCAGAAATAACACAACAAAAAGGTTTCCATTCAGAGATGTCACAGAGAACACCTGTTAATCACCAAAATAAATTCTGAAGCAAGGAACTCTAGCCTGATCTTAACACAGACTACAGTTCTGCTTAAGACTCATTCAGCACATAAAAAATGTCCCTTTAGGTTATCCCACTGTGAGTAAAGAGCTCAAAGCTACAATTGAAAGAGATAAGTTACTACAGTTCAGCCACTAAACGCTAATCAAAGGTGTGTGCTTTCAGTTCAGCATAAAATGCTTAAGCTGTGCCACTGGTAACAATGTGGAGATGTAACCTCAAAGGGTCCCAATAGGCCAGAAATATGACTGAAGGGTGAACAAAAATAAGTCCAGGGCAAAAGCATGAGATATCTGGCAAGTCTAGAAAGATTAATTCCATATTTGTTCCATTGTGCCTTCAACAAACACCTGCTTGAAGATGCTGGACTCCAAGATTGCCTCCATTTCATCAGGCTGAAAAGCCAGACTCCATCCATCTCTGTATCCATTTATACTTGTGGCCTCCATGGCAATAAGTCTCACAATTCAATCATGCACTGCATGAAAAGCTTTCAGCTGTGCCTCCGTCCACAAAACAAAACCAACCCTTGATACTGACAATCCTATTGTGGCTTTTTCCCCTCAGAAAAGGCTAAATGCCCAGCAAGCCTTCCTCAACAAGCATTTGTCTTTTTCATAGGTTTGTTCTCATTTCATCATTTAGATGGTACTTGCAGCCTGCTGTCACTACAATCATTTAAAACTCCAAACTTATTAATCATCTGTCCTCCCTATTGTTACATATTCAGGTAAAAGGGGCCAACAAGCTTCTGCAAAACTTACTGCAAATGTATACAGGACTTCTTGCTACCTAACGGCAATCTTGGATTTAATTTCTCTGTGAGGCAGCCAGGCAGAGAGATGGACTGTACAGTGCTGGAAATCTTACTTAACTGTCCTATTTTTAAGTCTATACACCTCTTAATCTACACATCTCCTGTTTCTGCTGCAGAACAAAAAGAAGCTTTGGGAAGCACACAGGCCCTCTAACAGTACTCACCAAGCACTGCACACACCAGTGGGCGACAGGGCAAGTTCTTGTCTGCTGCTTTCTTCCTGTGCCTCATTGGCTTCAAACACACAAAGATGAAAGGAAGTCAGAATAAGCCTGAAGTGACATCCTGTGTATTACTGTATTTTTCATGCAAATATCACCATCAGCACAGAATTCCCCTTTTTTTCCAGCTGCTATCTCATTTATATTCATTCTGAAGGCCACAGCTGAAGCAAAATTTGGCTTGGTTTTCAGCATGCTGACCACCAGGTTTTTGTTACTCTAGCTGTATAACTACAGAGCACTGTAATATCACAGAACAAAAAAAAAAAAAATCACAGCAATTCCTTTTCCTCAAAAACATATTGCTTTGCTCCTGATCCAGAAGCCTGATCTGCATTCTTAACAGCACATGCAGTACCAAATGGCTTTGGCCTTGATTGTAGTGAACCAGAAAGGCTAACTGAGCATCATATTTGCTGTCAAGTGGGAAAGACTAGCACCCTCACAGTATGCTTATTTGGATTAGTGACTCTTTTGAGCACTCTTCCAGCCTCAGATGAGGTGGCAATCACCTGCACCCTAGAAACAAAATGCCTTAAGTCAGGAAAAATACTTTGTTACCCCTATCTACAAAGCTTCATAAGCTAGATAAGGACACTTCCTCCACAGATACCTATAGGAAAAAGGTATAGAAAATAGAATAGAATATCTAGAATAAATATAATAAATAGAAAATCTTTCACCCTCAGGAGAAAGCATAAGCCAAATCAGAGAAATCAGTGCAACTCCAGCTGGCTATCAATATATCACATGAGGGCTAATGCTTGCTGAAGGTTAAGGCAGAATATTGTCACCTATTTCCTCAGATACCTTATAGTACACAGCAATTTTCCAACTACATAGGTCTCCAAATTCACAACAGTGCAACCAGCTCCTTATCCTTCGAAGGAGTGAGACATTTTGGGAATGATTTTAAAATCATCCTCTAACTGCTGCATTTCTGACAGCATCTCTACATGCCTTAGCAAACTAGGTTAGATGTATGTGACATAGTTTTCAGCACACAGGAACTTGAATCCTGTGTTATCACTCCAAAGAAAAAAAGCAAAGTATCAGTAGGAAAAGACTTACCATCCTGTGCAGGTTTACTCGAAAATTCATGTTGTCATCATGGAGAAAAGCATTAGCATATTGATCCTATGGGAAAAAGGAGGAAAAAAAATGAAAAGGGAAGGAATGATGAATAAGAAAAAAAACTACCTGCCCACTAACTTCCACTTGCCTCTCAAACCATGCACGTTCCACTGCAGAGCTCCCAATAAGCAGCTATAACACTAAAAAAACCCCTGTAACCTCCTCCTGTTCCCAGCCATGTCTCCAGTTCCACAAAGGTAAAACCCTCTCAATCTCAATTCCATGTCACACTCTGCACTGTTCATTTTGTTCAAGATCCATTTTCCATTCTGTTTCTCTTCTCCTTGAAACTACGGACTGGACTGCACACATTACAGCATCAAGATTTCAACAAGTGCTATATAACAAACACAAGTCCCTGTAACTTCGTGGAGAAAGGTTGTTTTTTTTTTTTGTTTGTTTTTTGTTTTTTTTTATAGTCCAATCACACCAGAAGTCACTGCATGCATGTAGTAGCAAGTAGGTTGATCAGCTATCCCACTCCTCAGGCAAAACCAAAACAAGCTCTAAATCAAACTGATTACTCCAGGCAATGCACAGCCAGGTAAGGTATTAAACACACTCTCTAAATCAAAGCCAAAGCCCTTGATACGTAGGAACAGAATTTCTTATATTATCTAGCCATCTATCTCTCTCTATATATATATCTTCATATGTATATATGAAGAGAGCTCTTCAGTGCAAAGTCAATTATAAATATCAGAAATACAACTGTACCCTGAAAAAACACTACTTCAGAATTCTCACACTATTCTATCAACATTGCTGATTTTTATTCTTTGCTAAGAATGAAAGGTCTTCACTTGCAAGCAAGCAAAATGCAAATGCCCACAAACTCAATCACCATTCAGGACAAGCTGCCAGGCAGGCCATCACTGTACATTTCCCATGAGATTGGAGCACCTCCACCAGGACCTGCTGACACAGACTGCTGGTATTGTTTTCTTGTCCTACTACCAGCTTTCCTACTACTCAATAACTGCAACACTCTTTCAAGACTTATAAAACCGTTCTCAGGCAGATAGGATACAGCACTGCCCATGTTTACCATGAGCAGCACATGGGTGAAAGACATTCACACATTACTCATCTGAAAACGTGTAATACCACAGTGCTCAATAGCTAAGTGAGATCAGGCTGAGGTTCACTATTTTCTCTCTTTGTCCCTGTGAGTTGGCTAAACCAAATATGATGATCCAATTTTTAAGTACATTTTAACAGTATGGCATCGGCTTTATCAGCAAAACATCATGCGCCTGAGGGTCTCATTACTAACAACCACTGTAGATCTTCAGCTCCCAGTGAACAGGAGGCAGGGGATGTGCACACAGATAGGGCCCTGAAACACACCATCTGCTAAAGAGTCTCACAAGAAACCTACCTCTGCTATGCATGTCAGGATAATCAGACACAGCTTGCCACTGTGTAGCCGGTGCTCATCTGCAAAGAAGCAAAAACAGTTCCTGCATGAGCCACACAATCCTGGCAATACTGAAGACTGAGAAAGCTTTTGCAACAGGAGATTTTTAATACTTCTGCTTCCTCCATGATAGCTAATAGCATAACCGCTTCACACTGTACACTCACCCTCCAGCCTGGGCGCTAAATCCCATTAAGTTTTTCCACTCAAAGTGTCTGACAACAGCCAACTTTCTGATTTGAATCTTCATCACCACTGTAACTATCAACGAGGCTTCTGTCTCATTTAGTTTTACTTTCACAGGTATTCTAAATAGTGTTAATCACTGCCTTCCTGACACAGTGGAGATGTACTTTTTCCCCTCTCTCAGATGGAAAGACATCAGTTTTGTTGTAGGTTATGAAACAAGCCAAGTTTTGGCAGAGGCACAGCACAGCAGAACAAGCATGTCAGGAGTTCATGCCCTAAGTTTTAACCCCACTGCTGAGAAACATGACCTAGTTTGCCCTATGTAAAGCCACAAATGAATGAGGCCTGCAAAGCCAAAGGAGTCCCACCCTGGTCACGTCCTGCAATCAGCAGCTTAACTATGCAGAGCTAGTCTTGCTACATGGAGAAAGAGGAGAGGAACTTTGAAATGGGAGAGTTAAAAATCTCTCCTATGTCTCCTTACCTCAGCTTAAGTGTGTAAGTGAAAAGTTTCCTATCCTAGCAAAGCAGGAAAAATGGCTTCAAGAAACTGTGATACACCAGAGCCTTATTATTTTCCTACTGTAAGGCTTCACTGTACATTTCTGTAGGTGCTGCTAACACCTCTCTCTGGGGATTGTGCTGTAAAGGCTCCTGAAAGCACTAAGTACTCTGCCTTCAGCCAACACGTTGTGAAGATCTTGCCATTTTCAGCTGTTATGGGGCATCTATGCAGGCAGTTACATGCACAGATGCTCTATACCTTCACAGCACTCTTCATTAAAGGAACAAAGCAGACCACTTCCCACAGGGAGATGTATCAGTATGAACCCTATTTTACAGATGGGGAAAAAAAACCCACAACACAGTGCTTTTGTTTCTCCCAAGGCAGCTGCCTCTGACTGGCACAAGAGAGAAACAGAGAGGAGGATCTAGCAGAATGCTGTCTATTAAATTATGCTCTTTGGGATAGGACTGGAACAACTGCCTAGTCCTGGAAGTGTAACAAACCAGTCTCCTCTCTGTGTTCTCATCTGTCTCAAGACAAAGAGAAAAGTTCTGTGTATTTTTTTCCTCCCCTCGTTACCCTACTGTTGTCAAATGATCTCTCCTACACAAGAAAAGAAAGTTAGGCAGAACCCAATATATCCTTGCTAGAATTAAAAGGCAGCAGTTTGGAAGGCACACTTCTTTGTATGATTGATCAGTAGAACTATTGATACAAACTGCCATCCATCACAGAGGCAAGGAGATTGTCCATCAGCCACACAAAGTTCAGTTGTTTTACATGCCAGCACCAAGGGAAAGAAAGGAGCATCAAGTCCTGTCTCATACTGGAATACACTCATCTTTACTGTGATAGCTTGCTTATCACAGAACTCCCTCTATCAAGATCTCGTTCCACCTGAAGCTAATCTAGTCTAGCGGTTCATGAGGACAAAATGCATATTTCCCATACTACAATGAAAGTGCAGCAGTTAAATTTAAAAATGTCAAATTGTTCTACAGACTTGGATCAGCAAGAGAAGCCCTGAAATAAGCAAATGAGAATTATTAGAGAGCTGGTAACACCCTCGTCATGTGTACAATCTATAAAAAATTACTGAGCAAAGATTGAGGTTGTTTAAAGACAAAAGCGAGAAGCAACATGAAAGCAGACTTCAAATACATAACAGATGTCACAGAGAAAAAAGAAATCCATTCTCAACATCTGTCCTGGGGAAGATAAATAGTAATTTAAATCACACTAAAGAACTTAGGATGCACGTGAAGCTTTCTCATAATAAGGGTAGTTAAACACTTGAACAGGTAGTCTAAAAATTATGCTCCTCTAGCAGTACCTTATTCAACCTGTAAGCAACAGCTCTCAGAAAAGATACAGGTAGACCTGATTCTGCCTTGGTTCTGAAGAACATGCTAAATACTGCCAGAAAGTACTTTTTAGTCCCAATTTTAATTATTTGCCTTTTCCTCAAGTAGCTTGCATATTGAACAAGAACAAGAGTGCCAGAAACAACTTTCCAGCAAATTTTTGCACAGGAAAATTCTCCTACACAGCATGTTCTTCTTTTACAAATGTTCATCACATTCAATAATCAATGCATCATAGCTCTTCAGCCATCTCCCTACTTTTGTTCAGCTGGTATGTCTTAACTGTTATGTTACAGCAGTGTTAAGTTGGCAATGGGCTGAAATGCAGAAAAAAAGATCACTTGTTTTGTTCACACTATGGTCCTACCCCCCAACCACTGGGCACAAGAGGACCCTTGGGTACATGAACATCAGCAAGCTTCAACTCCAGCAAAATGAAATGAATCCCACTCCAAAGTCATCAGAAGAAACAAGAGCCACAGTATGGAAATGCATCTCATCAAGCACATTATTGCCAGTACAGCAAAGATCGCTGCTGCCACATTTATAATTAAAGAGTTGTCTGTTTGACCACCAAGTACCAAAGGACAAAGGCAATATTTCCTTCTAATGCTGAGCTTTGCCTCATGTGTCAGACTAAACGTACTTTGAAATATAGCTATCCAGCACAGTTTCTCCTCTCTGAGGGAAGGTTTGAAATCAGACATGCTCACAACTCCTGCACAGGAAAGAGCTTGGTTATTAGGTATTATTATTACATTCTTCCCATAGTTGACTTCTCTTCTGCTTGTATTCAGTCTCTCCTAGTCTTATATAACTGTTATCTTGCAATAAGAAATTGTTTCATTTTCTCAGAAGGTGGAACCTTCAGTCATTTAAAAGGACTGCAGTTGGCTTCTAATTCTGGAGATGTGTTCCTATGCCTTCCCCATTTCAAGAAACACTGCTTGCTATATCAACAGAATTTACTTACCTTTTGTGTCCTGCATCACAATGGAGCTGTACTTCAAGAAGGTTATCAGCAAGTTGCTAGTTTGTACATCAGCATCCAAAGGCAGCTCCGCAGAGCTTATAACTGGAACAAAACAGATAAGACACGCTTACCCTCCACAAACACAAAACAGAAGTACACATAACAAAGTCACAGACTGGATAAGTCTGGGACAGAATCAACTTATCTATAGAGTCACCTGAGTTCCTCATCCTGCTAACATGACTGCTCAGCAAAGATTTTGTTTTGAAGAGTGGTATTAGTCCAAAGATCATTTATCCTGCTCTAAGGGTAGGATGGGGTGCCCTGCGAAGTGATATCCTTCTCTGTCCTACTCTACCCACTTCAGGAGATCAGTCTGCTATTTTAGCACTCATCCATTTTCCTAACCTAAGGATCTCAAGATATTCTCACCAATACTTAATTAGGCCCCATATATAACTGTACAAGCTATATGTGTTATATACAAGTTATATACAACTTAGAGACAAGGGTTTGATTTAACAGTGCCTTCTATAATTCAAGCTGTAAACCTTGTAACCCTGGAATGAGGTAAATAAGGTTAGTTACCCCTGGAACTAAAGGACACAGGGAATGAACCAACAGTAAAACATAGGAGTCTTAGAACTGAGCACTGAGACCCGCTGTACAGTAAATAAAGGTTCTCAAGGAGCTCAGGATTACACAATCCCCTTGAATACAAAATTGTAGCCCTTGGAAACAACAGGCTAAATAGATCAATGTAACCTTGTTGTTCAAATCACATCAAAGAAATAACAATGTGGCTTTTAGCTTCTAAGGGATGCACACCCGCAAGCACTAGCTGTTTTAGTCCATTCAGTCCTGAAATGGTGCCACAACACGTTGCTAGCACACGCAGTTTGCTGGCAAAGTCCAGGCAATGACACTGGAAACTCTTTAACCTCCAATGTTAAGAATAGCTCAAAGAATCAACTAAAAGATTGGGAAAAAAGTATTTATATCTGCAGCATGTCCTTCCAGAGCTGTTACAATGAATGCAATGAATGAATATTTAACAACAGTAAGCAAACTGACATTTAGATAACTATGGTGACAGGCACCCCTCATTTACATATTATGGATTAACACTTTGTAGAAAAAGTCTCATTTAAAGAAAAGAGGAAATCACTCTGAAAATCTCATCACTGCCTACCCTCATTCACGGTACAGACATTGCATTATTTACCCAAATATTCTGAAACTTTCAAAGGCTCTAATTCACATTAAAGGCTAACAACCATAGACATTTCAAACCAGAATATGAACCCATTTTTAATCCTAGTCAGCATTATAAAGTATCTGAAAACCATAGATGAAATTCCACACATTACTGAAACTTGAAAATAATTCATCTGAGCTTTTATTTTTTTCAAATGCATGTAAAAGAAGAAAGCAATCTTTTCATTCCTATGTCAAAATGCTTCTTTCTTACTCTCAGCCAAAGGCGAGTTTAAAAGCTGAGTTGCAAGACATGCGAAAATGAGGAAAATTCTGACATACCTTTAAAATAACAGCAATACTAAAGAACTCAAACATAACTAAGCCAAGGTCAACAAAAAACAAAAATAATAATAATCACAGAGCAGGGATCAGCAAGGTGACAGCAAATACAAATAGAGAATGCTTCCTGGTGTAATTCCTGCACGCTAAGATCAATTCCCATCCTTAAACTTGGTAACCTCACATGCAGAAGAAAGCCTCAGGCTTCTTAACATCAATGCCTCTACTGAAAGCAGGATGGAGTTTTTGTTTTGCTTTTGATTTTTGGTAAATAAAATTAAAAAAAAAGAATAATATGAACGAGCTGTAGATATGGTTAAGCATAAATGCTTTCAGTTGTATAATAGTGTGGGCGTGGACACATTTGCAACGAACACGTTGAACACAAGCCCACAAAATGCCCGTCCCTCTACATTTTATGCTACACAAAATGTGTAACACAGGGAGACTTGAGACATAGGGAGCTTTTTAACTGAAGCTTTTGATATCCATGGTAACCAGACAGAATCCATCCACAAGGAGGATCATCTTTAACTAGGATATATCAGCTATTCAGGTCATTTGATAACTAAGTAACCCAGGCTGCTCATTCCCTAAAACATTCCCAAATTGTGCTCTATTCAAAGCAATTCTCTTCTTTCACTGAATTCTTACTTCAGATCTATGCCATTAAAGTAGGTGGCAACAGCTGTTTGATTTCTTTCCTTAAAATGGACTATATCTATCCATGATAAGCAAAAAGGGTTTTATTTTCAATTATTTTTAAAGAACATTTATTTGGGCACATAACCTCACTTAGAAGAAAGATCTCAGCACAAGCAGTCATTTACAAATCCTAGGAGACAAAAGACTACGAGAGGGAGGAATATCTCAACTCCCAGGTTGGATTCTAATCCCAGTTAATTCAAAGCTGGGGACAACTGCCTTAATGGCAAGCAGGAATCCACGGGGATTCTCTGTAAAATCTCCTCCAATAAGGAATAATCCCAGGCAGGGAACTTGATGCTAGAAATACTCAAAAGCAAAAGCCTACAAAGAATAACTAACAGGTGGGGTGTGCCTTCACAGATACTGGGACAACACTGTTTTCAGAAGGAATATCCACACAGCTTCATTAAGAAATGCACAAGGCAAAAGAGGAACTACAATAAACATCTTTCAAACACTTAAATTCATGTCAAATAACATTTCTTGCTCATGTTCAGTAGGGCAGATCTCCCCAGGAAGAGAACACCAGGTTACATCTGCTCCAGACAGACCTCATTAGCTGCTGTCTTGAGAAAGTGCTTTGCCAGCTATTTGTTAATTGTTCATCCCCAGGAGATCATTACATTTCTTACCATCCGAAGAAGGTGGGGTGGTTCCAAGCGGAGTGACAGGTGTTGTTGGGGTAGGACTTGTTGGTGTTGTCATCAGCCCCATTTCAGGATGGCTCTAACAGAAAGCATAAATCCCAAATATACACAGGTTAATAGCTTCCCTGTGAGGAACTCATACAGGTCACTACTTGTACACTCACACACAGACAACTTCACTAAAATCTCAGGAAACTTCAACCCCCTCCTCAGAAGAGGAATTCTACACTTTACAGCCATGGACATTTACAATTAAACTGTAAATTGATTTATTTACTCAGCAAAACATACAACATATCAAAAAGCAGTAGCAGTCCCCAACAGACAAACAACATACCTTTCTCCAGCACAGATGAGAAAAAGGCACACAGAAGCCTACACTGTTTATAGCTTCTGATCACCCCAAAGCTAACCCAAGGGTGAGCACCTGAAGTCTTCCTTTACAATCCTTTTATTTCTCTTTCTAAAAGAGAATTCTTCTGCCTCCTTGCCCTCCACCTGCTCATATTCAAAGATTATGGTTATTTATTTCTTCCCTCTCTCCCTGTAAAACTCAGACACTGGAGAAAAAGTGCATAACAAAGAACACTACCATTATTGATCTCTGCTTCCATCAGTCAGTTATTCAGCCCATTTCATCTTTGCTAATAGTTGCCTGTCTAATTACTGCTTTGACTTTACTTTCAGCAAGCTTCCAGCTCTATCCAGACTGGTGAGATGGTAGGCAATCTGCCATGCTATTTTAAGTCAGTCTGCCAAGCAGAGTGTCCATTTCATAGGGCAAGTTTTACATAAATGTATCATCCGCCTTAATATATCATCACAGTTTGAAAAAGGAAAGGGAAATAGAAGTACTGGTTTGATGTTAGTTCTTTCTTCACAAGTGGACAGCCTCCACCCTGTCCCTGAATATCTCATATTATGAGCAACTGTAAATATGTGGTTTTTATGGGAAACACGGATATACACTAAACACAAGTTAAGGACAATTTTAAATTATTACATATACTAATTGAAAATTTAAAATGCAATTTTTCATTGAAAAATCTTACATAAAACAAGTTTGCTTTCAGATTTTGCTATGGTGTTTACCTTACTCTTCCCAAACATTAACTGTCAGTTAAGAGATAATAGTGCCACCTAGCAGCAAAAACTGAGGACCAACAAGCTGGTAAACAAAAACAATTAACACCTCAGGCATCATCACAGGTATACTTCAGCCCTCTTCATGCACGCTCACAGGAGCAGGCAGTCATTCACACAGTCCCTGTCCCAGCAAGGGACACAAATAAGAGCTTTCATCAGTTTTCATGAAGTTTCCCAAAAGACAGCATGCCCTACCCTGACCTTTCTTAAATGAAGGATAACAGACAATTCACCCAAGAATAACATTAGAACCAAACTTCAATCAAGTCCACTAAACAAGTGGCTGTTTCAGCTACCACTTTCACAAATAACTAACCCATTTTTTCATTATTAATGAAAGATCTTATGCCAGCTTATTTTCCCATTCTTCTCTTACTCTCTCCTCCCTCAGGGATACTTTGGCCACGAAGGCCTGAACTGGTACTACGCAACCAGAAGCAGTTGGGATGAACAACCTGCAAAAAGCAGGGAACTTAAGCAAATTAACCACCCCCAGAACAGAAGCTTTTTTCAGAGGCCATAGATCTGCCTGTCAGTCTTCTGATACCAACACCACTGCCAGGAGCTCCCCAGAGGCCCACTCCCTCCATCGTGCCACGTGCCTAGCTAGTGGTGTATTACACAGCAACTCAGAGGTTGGAAGGGATCTTAAGAGATTACTGAGTCCAAACCCCCTGCCAAAGGCGGGTTTCCTACAATAGGCCACAAAGGTAAGCATCATCCAAATGGGTCTTGAATATTTCCACAGAAGGACATTCCACAGCCTCTCTGGGCAGCTTGTTCCAGGGCTCTACAAGCCTTACCTTAAAGCTCTTCTGCACGTATTGCTGCCCTCTGATGAGCTGAAGTAGCTGGGAAAAGGCCTTAACTGTTCTAATGTCATTTTCTTCACAGATTACTAGCAGTTCTTGCAAAAACCCAAATTACCATACTAAAATGTAATGCCTTCCCAAACTCATCAAGCCATTCCTCCAGCCAGCCACAACACAATCATCAGATCAGACAGACTCAGTATCTCTTCCCCATGGTGACAGTCTTTGAAAACTCATATGCTGATTAAAAAAAGCATCCAGAGGCCTGTGTTCAGAGGTACAGAGCAGCCCACTGCTACTCAGAAGGTCACCATAGCTCTGCTTCTTCACCATAAAAAGCACAAGCAGTGCTCTATTCTGACAGCAGTCACTGATTAGTTCCTAAATGAAGGATACCTGCACAAACAACATGTAGTATGTGCATATCCAGACAGAACAACTCATCCAGCTTGGAGCTGGATAAGCTTCTTTCCCTCATCTCTAATTTATCATGGGTATGAATTGCTCCAATAGCTGCAGCACTCTTACTGCTACAGTCAACTCACTGCACCCTCTCTTATGGCAGTACTACAAAAAAATTGAAAGAACTCCAATCAGCCCTTCCACCCAGAGGGAAAAGTGGCTCCTTGCATGAGCTGTTCCCTCAAAACTTTGAGCACTTTCTGGCAAGGCAGGAAGCATTTTCCTAAAATTAAAATAAACCCAGTCCCTGGTTTGCTTTTCATCTTTTGCATCCATCTACATCTGTGACAAGCACCCAGAGGGAAAAAAAAATAGAAGAGAGAAAACAACTTCTCTTTTCACCAATTCAATTTCTGACTCTTTAATTTCAAAAGGCATCTACTAGTAAGGGAAAGGCAAACATAGTACAGAAACTCACTTGTGCCAGAACTGTAATGAAGTTCCGGTTTAAGTGGACAGCTTCATAGAGGGCCAGAAGTATTGCTTCATTAGTTCTGTGGAGAGGACACAGACAAGAGCACAGTTAATTAAGGGCTAACTCCAGATGAGAATCCTGAGAGCAAAGCTTCTGAAAGAATATTTTC
Organism: Cyrtonyx montezumae; assembly: GCF_038088225.1. Taxonomy (NCBI): domain Eukaryota; kingdom Metazoa; phylum Chordata; class Aves; order Galliformes; family Odontophoridae; genus Cyrtonyx; species Cyrtonyx montezumae. Next base: position 19,214,311 of record NW_027072045.1, on the reverse strand, counting down.
TTCCCAATCATTTTAAACTCTGCCCCTGCAATCCACTTTTGTTTCATTATTAGTAGTACTGATCAGTCCACAAAAACATCTATTTTTGGATTTCAACTACAGCTGCTGCTCTCCTCCTGCAGAACGTCTCCCTTGCTGCTCACTCCCAAGCAATGTTTTCCTTATTAAAGCCCTTTCTTTTCAAGGTAGAGGTCTCTACAGACACAACACACCCTCGTATTTATCACTTGCCCCTTTTATTTGTTTTGTTACATTAACACAGTTAATTCCCCATGATGGGGGAGATCACGTTGATCAGAGCACTCAGTTGTCACTCACTGTGGAAATCATATCTGTACACTTACTGGACTGATATCTTCTCATCAGCATCTGCTATGAACATGCTGCCCACCTATGGAGAGAAAAAGTATTGCAGAGGAGGAATTTTTGAAAGCCATTGAACAAGAGAGAAGACGCGGATTTAACTAAATCAGAAGTACTCTAGGAGATGTGCTCTCATCCACAGCATAAATGCAACTTACTTCCCAAAACCAAAGAAATACAACTGGGAAAGCTTCTCAAAGGACAGAACAGGATGACCATATACAAACCCCGTTTTTTTCTTCTGTAACTGACCAATGCTTAATCTGTCAAGTCACAGAAAAAAAAAACATTGCATATTTTAAATCCCAGCCCTGATTAGTCTGTGGTTCTGTGAGACAACAACAGGGATTGCTTCCTGTCGGTGTACCCCAAAGCAGTAGCAGTTTTACCCACATCACTCCTGACAGATAACTGTCAACACCAAACTACCCTCATTTTTTAATCCACTTTCCCATCCAGACAGCAATATGCTCCTCAGAATACAGTTACTTGTATACTTAGCTGTATTTGGTTTAGATCATATCAGTCCATCCCTCCTACAGAAATGCATTCCAAACCGAGTTTCTGGAAACTCTCACCCACCTGCTGAACTTCCAGGAAGTCCCTGTTTTAAGAACAGAACAACATCATATCCTTGCTTACCATATTAGTCAGGGCTGAGAAGAAACCACTCTGGTGCTCCTCTTCTTTATCTTTGTACTGCCTGAACAAAAAAGAATCAGGATAAAGCTTCAAGTTTAGAAAGGTAACTGCAGTTATCTTCTCTAAATCCCCACAATAGAGCTTCATCTGATCAGGATGCAGGTGGGAGAAAGTTCCAACATTGAAAATTCCTTTTTAAGAACCCAGAAAAAGAGAAGCAGAGGGTATTAAAATACCTGTGAAATGCTTAAAGATAAAGTGACAGTGCTGAAAGATATGACTCTGAACAATGCCTGTGCCATTAATACAGGATACATTCAGTCTGAACTAACACTATGGGTATATTTCATCTTGAACTAACCACACAGTATACTATGAACCATATGAACACAGCCTGTAACTACAGGGTACTTTCATTTCAATTATCATCAGCTACAGAGTAAACCACACTTGATCACCATGGCCAGGAGAACCCACAAAGACCATTAGACTAGTTCATGACCCAATCCTGCCAGATCCCATATTCCTCTCTCCAGAAGATGACAGGTTGCAAGGTGGTTCAATGAACTGCCCTACTGACAGCTGTCCATTCCTACTTGTCTTACTTCCAGGGCAAATTAGAAAGCACGAAGATGTTCTGGAACAGTCTAGTAAACATGACAACATAAGCAAACATCAGACCTATCATGCACATAGACATGATCCAGAAACACAACAGCAGTCATGAGCCACAGGAGGCCCTTGACTAGGACTGGACTTGGAACAAGTCATCAACAAATATTTTGGGCACCTCAAATTTAACCTCATGTGTTCATGAGGCACTGAAATGGGGAAGCAAAGCTCACAGGGCCATTTACTCTCTTTCATAAAGGAATCCAATTACACTTCCTGCATCATGCAAAGATAACAACTCTTTAACCTTCCTGGAATTCTAGTAAGATAAGCAAACAGATCACAGCCTAAGACAAGTTTTGTCAGAATAAAGGAAGGTGAGTGAGTGTAAAACAAAAAGCCCACTATGTTAAATATATTTATACAGTTTGTTGACTCACATCATCTTGTGGGTATATCTGTAACAGTGGATATTCAAACAGAAATAGAATATATTCCTGGATACTTTTAGAATTCTTCTGCCCCCCAGAAAACTTAGGGTTACTCAAGTAAAACTGCTATGTATTGCCAAATTTTCTGAAGAGCTTTCTCCTTAGGAAAACTTAGATATTTTGTATTGTTACTTATTAAACTGACATTGGGAACATACTATCCCTCCTGTTGGCTGGCTTACTGGCTTTTTTTCTCAGGAGTTACCGCTGTCCAATGCTTGCAAGAACACAGATCTCCTCATCAACTCTGATGTGACATGTCAACAGCCCTGGATAGATCTGTTTGTAGATCAGGTTTCAGTTAAATAAGAGAAGTATCCAGAAAATCATTTAGCTTTTCCAATTGAGCCATAAGATTTTACACAAAGTTCATACAGAGGTAAAATCCACAACAGTAAAAACACACAATAGAAATCCTCCCCTACAGCAAGATCTCTCCTGACACACATCTGCACAGCTGGTACAGATGAATCTACACTTGCAATGACAACAACTGAGCAGAAGTATCTCCAAGCATAAAACTATCCCCTGCCTCTCCAGCTGCATCAGAACTATTAAAGGACAAATAAGGTAACTCTAAAAAGTTTCTTGAAATGGAATGCAACTAGCATGCATTTGAAAACAAGAGATGCTTATGCTTTACCTGTTGTATTCCGATAAAGCCTGGGCAATTACAAGTCCCATTCCCTGCAAGTGTTTAAAGAAGTTTATATTAGAAATTGTAATGCAGGAAAACAAACACTGAACACACATCGCACTCCTGCCCCCAAACATACCACAGTATGATGCTAGGAATTTCCCCTGCAGCAGTTTGTGCTTTTGTTGTATAAGTGTATTAATTCAAACAAACAAAAAAAAGGCACCAAAATTTAAAGTTGAATATCTATTAAGTACAGAGGAGAAAGTTTATTCTCCTTTGGCCACCAGAAACATCTTACTCACTCAAGAAAACTCAACAAAGTGGTGACAACTCCAGAAGGAAGTTGGTGTTAGAGGAAAAATATCCAAAAGTTCAAAACAAAGTGTTTATACACTAATGACCTTGTCATTTCTTGTAAACAGCCTCCACCACTCCACAGTTACCGGTCATCCTTCTCTAACAAGCTAATTAAATTAACTCAAAATAGTTGTTCTCATCCTTTAGTTAGCACAGTTTGCTTTTACTTCACACCCAAAGGAAAGTTTCCAATCCACATCTCTCCTCAGCTAGACGTGCACTGACACCTTGTATCGAAGCTTAAATACACTGTAGATGCTGCCTAAGTTTTGTAAAGTACAACTGGGGACTCTTGATTCCGGTTCCAAAGAGCTACAGTAAATGAGTTGTGGACACGTAAAAATCAGGTAACACTGCACTCCAGAGCAGATGTCCTTCAGCAAAAGCCATCTTAGGTAAGCAACAGCAAGGGACACATCGGCATTTGACAAATTGTAATGCTGTAACAATGGAAAACAGAGCAACAATAGTGGGGTAGCAGAGTCCCAGGCTGCAGCAAGCGAGGATAAGCCCAAGTGTAGCAGCCATGGATACAGAAACAAAGGAAAAAAGTTGCTACATACTGCTCCCCTTGGAAAGCCTCAGGTAGGCACCCATCTCCAGTGAGATGCTCTTACCTCCCCTGCCAACCCTTAAATGAGATCTGGGAAGGGGTGGATCCTGGCTCCACTCCTGGTCACTCACACTGCATGCACCTGAGCTCCCCTGGGTTGGCCCTGCCTTCCCACCAGGTGCTCAATCACTGCTTCAAGCTGTGACTTAGCATTTCCACTACACAAATGTCTCATAGATCAACCTTAGCATGTTCTTTGCTACCTAGTCTTTTAACCACCCCCATCATTCAACTGATGACCAAACTGTCCAAATCTGGAGTTACCTGACATACAACAAGAGTGCAGTTAGGGCAGAAATCCACTACACTGGTGTTCTTTGCAACAGCACTGCTCCCAAATCCTCTTTGCACCAGTCATCAAAACTGCATTTGTTAATCTCTCATATGGAAGAGCATCCCCAGCAGCACCAAATAAGTTAAATACTCACGTTGAGTGTGGCCTCATCATCCACAATAGAGAGCTTCACGATGTAAGGATTCACTGACTACTCAGCAGCAGGAGAGAAGAAAGAAAGCAAACTGGTTTTAAGTTCCCTCTTCACAGAATAAGAAACCATCTCTATTATCTTTCAAAGGCTACCCACCCACCCAGGAAGAATTTCCCTCCTGCCTCACAAAGCAGAATGCACACAAAGCACCAGAAGTCACGTTGCATGGTATAGCTGCTATGTTTGGGATACCTTCTCTTTACCTCCTTAGCAAGACAGGCTGCTGATTTCATTGCAATGGAGTCTCTGCTCCTTCACTAGCTGGACTGTCATCCCTGAAAGTGGAACAGCTGTCCTGACAGCCTGTTATCAGTGACACACACACAGCAGGCACAAGCAATGAAGCTGGGACTCAACATCACTGCTCTGATATCTCTCTTCTGCAACACCTCACAAAGATTGCTTAAAGGAAGGAGGACTCAGGAAGGCATGACAACATTATACAGACTCATCTGCTGCAGGGTTAGAGCGCAACACTTAACAGCTTATACCACTGAGAGCCAGAAGTCCCTGGAGAATATACATTCCTTGAACTAAGCTGAACAAAGCACACAGGCTCCATCTATAAAGATAAGGCTTAATAATTTAGGGAGCATTTTAGATTAGCAACGTACATTTGTTTTTCTTTATGTCAGTGCAAAGTTAACAAGGTTGACTTGGAACTAGGACAGAGAAGAAAAGATTCTGCCTGTGCAGTTAAGTCCAAAGTGGATGGGATGAGCAAAGCAGGCATCAAACAGAGCCTTACAAGTCAAGCAGTTATCTGACTGTTAAGCTCAAGGCTTAACAGCAGGTTAAAAGCCAGGCTGATCATAAAACAACACACACAATTATTCTGTGCTTTTGGGAGAATCAGATTTTCTCTGGTCCAGGGAAAAAACTGATGAGAACAACCAGAAGCTCAACCATTCTGTCACAACCTGCATTGTCTGCTGCCTCAGAAAATAACACAAAACTCACATAGAACCCACGTGTGCAAGAAACATACAAAGATTTCCTAGAGGCTGGAGGAGAGGCTCCTATCAAGTAAGAAAATACGCTTCCTTCTGTGCAACCACGATCTTCTGCCATTTAGTCTATGTCAATAAAGCAGAAGCAAAACTCAAAAATTTGTAGTTAAAATACAGCTTTAAATTCATTCCTTCTAATGCATCTTAGTTTTACCAATTTTGATCATGTTCTCATTATACCATGAAGAGTAACTCAGGCCAAGCCTCTCCATCCCAGAGCTCACACAGAACACTGGTCAACCTGTGACTCGTGACCAATAAAAGTGACAAAGTTTTTCCAGACAACAGACAGCAGGGCTATGGTGGATTAAGGGCGGTGAGGTGTTCAAAACTCCCAGATAAGCAAAGTGGGAGATACTGCACTGACCAATGCAAACAGGCGGCCCTGAGACCTCAACATACATTCCATACCATCACAGAATGGATGGGGAGCAGGTCCCTTGCCATCTTCAGCCCATGAACAGCTCCTCACACTCCCACTGCCCTCAGCTCCCCAAGATGTGTACTACATGTCATCTGCTCCAGAGCCAGCAGTTCCAAATGGTTGCTTCCTGCTCATCTGTGATGAACTTCAGCAACCTGCAAGTTGTACAAGCACCCCTAAGCCCCCGCCCTCAACCCCCATATTCCCTGCCTGCTTCCAATCATGTTATATCAGTTTTCTTAGCTTTCTTTTTGCTGGAAATTACTGCTAAATGCCTGGAAGTCTAAATTACACCTGCCACTCACCAATGCATGCAAACACACAGTAGGCTTGAAGAGGGGCTGATAAGCACCTTGAAAACTCAAGAGTGTGTCAGTGAAGTGGTGACACAAACTTAGAAATAGCTTTGCCTCCAACTGCCTCCAGAAAGAAAACGAAAATATGATCTTCATCTCTTCAGAGAGCACACTGCCATCAGAGAGTAAATACTGTAATATTAAGGCCTTCTCTTCAGCGATAAGGTACAGACACAAATGCCTGGAATGCAGGAATACTCAAGATGTCCTCTATGAGCTAGTCACCATTAGATACCAACAAGCTCAAAACAATGAAGGTACAAACTGGAAGTGATGATTACCAAGTAATTTCTAAAAGATAAGATAGTTAAAACCAGATCAGAAACATAATCCCCAAGCAAGGCATGTCATACAAAGTGAGAGCTACATGAAGAACCACACAGATGTGACAGAGGGAGCTAGATCTTCCCTGTAACTCTAACGTATCTTAAGGTCTGGCACAAACCTACAGGAAGCAAATCTTCGCTAAGAAAATAAAGCAGAAAAAGGAAAGAAAAAAAAAAATCAAGCTACCCATATACAATCTCAAGTTAGATGCTTAACTTCTTTTCATGTCTGTAACACAAATGAAGCCCAGAGTCCACTTGATTATCCCCCGCAGGATTTTCCCCCTGAACATTCATTAGGGATGATTCAGCAGCTTTGCTGCCAGCGCTGATGAGGCCATCTCCTCCGCAGGCAAGGCATCTTGCGGGGAATTGGAGCTTGAAAAATGACTCTTTTTGTTAAAGAGATACATTTAAAAATCTTTCAAGTTCTGAAAGGACTTTTTTTATTTTCATAATTTCATGACTCTAGCATTGTTAAGTCTCTGCAGCAACTGCTGGAGACTACATCAAGGCAACTAAACATGAAGGGCTGTCTGATACACGGTATGCAGACAAGAAAAAAAGAAAAGAAACATGTTTTCACTCATTACTTTTCAGTTCTGTCTACTGAGGGACACAATACACAATTCTACTTGAAGAAATTAGCACATGGATTGATTCCTAGATAACATCTATTTTAATCTATTTAAAAGTCACTGCTTGGTTTTATGCTATAAGTTGCTATTCTAGCAGCCATCCCTTACAGCACTGAAAAAAAGGACACTGAATATTCCTCATTGCAGTGTTTCCTCTGCTTGGCATCCTTTTGAGCAGCTAGCTTCGCTATTTCCCAGTGTAGTCAACAATTCAATGCACTTCTGTGTCTCTCCCACATAGCATCTAGGTAAAAAATATTCTCTGAAATAAGGAATAGGATTATTAGACCAAAAAGTAGAACTGAAGAATAAGGACGTAGTTGTAACAAGTTTTGAGAATCATTAGGTTTCAGATCAGTGACTTCTCTTTAAATGTCCTATGTAAAGACACACAGTTTTTACTTCTAGAATAGAAGTTACTGAGCAAACCAAGATCACAGCTACACTAGTAATGAAGACATGGGCAGATATCCCCAGGCAATTGGAAGGGAAAATAGAAAATTCATATCCTAAAAATATGGAAGAACATATTTGTACAGAACACACAAGTATTCACATTAAAGACAAACACAACATCACAGGCAACTAATGAATTTCCAGCCTAATTACATGTGCTTAAGCAGCTGGAACCAGACAAAAAAAAACAACACTATCCACAGCAGCACAGTTAACTAAAAAGAGAACTCCAAAGGACTCAAGGCATGAAAATGTGCCACAACACACTGAGAATCAGGCAACCACCAAATTGACTTCAGAGGCTAAAGAGCAAAGAATAAAAGATGGTGACTTCACTTCAGGACAATTATGACTGTATTATTATAGGCACTGCTTGCAGCATGTGACACTTATAATAGGCAGTGTCAAGAAACTGTCTTATAAAAGCCTTAACTGAGTTGGTTTCAACCTTACCAGATAAAATACTCAAACTGATTTTTCACTCACTCCACATCTGCCTTAGGTGGATTGTTTTTTTGTCTTTTTGGTTTCTTTTGTAAACATCAGCACAAACCATCATTTTCTTTGGTAGTTCAGTTTGAAGTCATCTAGAACAACATTTCAGCACTAATTGACCCCAACTCTAGGTGTTACTGCAAAGAGCAGAGGACAGCTCTCACAGCACTCTGCCTTACTTAGGAGATAAACTGTAGCACATAGGGAATGTTCTCAGTGATGGGTCTAGAAAGGTCTACCCCTTCTGACCCAAACACGTAAATAAATACACTATCATTTAATGAGGAAAGAAGTTCCTTAGTGTGGTTAGGTTGCAGTTGGACTTGATGATCTTGAAGGTCTTTTCCAATCCGAGCAATTCTATGATTCCGTACTTTGCTCAGATGACACAAGTTAGCCAGGTAAGACCTTGGACAGATGTAGCAATCGCAATTTCAGTTAAGATTTCCACCTGTAGGTGTAACAATTGCAGTGAGAGCTCTGGTCTTCCCACTCCGTCCTCATCAGTAACAACACCCATCAGATTTTTCTCACCACCCTATGCTGAAACCAAACTGCACGCTCCTGTTACACATTACCACGGCACAGACTGAACAGTACGTAGTTCTGGATTCAGACAACATCCACAGGAATGGGAAATTAATAGGAACTGTCCTGTCACCGAGTGTACTCTGTGCCTTTACTTTTTCTCTAAACTCTATCCATAATTCAAAGCAAGCTCAATTACAAAATCACACGGGTTCCCCCCTCCCAGTTTTTCAACCAAGAAGAGGATATTCCAGAATTTTTTCACACTTTCTACCTGTCAATCTACTCAGAGCAAAATACTACTAATTGTGGGGACACAGGGGGCGCACTAAGGAAGAAATGAAGAGTGATCACTCAAACATCACTCCTCCTGTAAAGAAAAGCAAATGTTATCTAGGTGTTTTTCGACATCTGAAGTGTTTCTTTTTCAAGGTGATAAGCAGAGGAAAAAAATAGGGACGGGGGGGAGGGGGGGTAGAACATGACACAAAGTAGCACAACCAGTTTACAAAAATAAAGAGGAATAAAGCTTTTCAGAGAACAAACAGGCAAAGGAAAAGATTACTCTTGGAAATGCTAGCACTCTGATGTTTCAGTTCATTCTTTGGTCACACCTTCAGCATGCCTTCTGCCTTCTGGGATCTATACTCAGTCTGCTAGTCAAGTTCTGAATCACAAAATCAGTCCGAAGCCCAAGGTGACTGACAACTAATTTTGCTTCAGAGATCATACATAAGCAGCATCACATATCAAGAGGCAAGCATGCAAGTTCTGCACAACACAAACTCTTACAAGAGGACCATCCCTAGAATACTTTCAAAAAGGAAATGAGTATCTCCTATGTAGTTCCTCATGCATGCACAAAACAAACTGTATATTAAATACACTTGATCACACACATACAGAGAAAGATACAATTAGCATAATAGGACTGCCCTGCAAAGTTCCTGTAGCTTTCATAAAAGCTACAGTCTGTACTACTAAAAACTGTACTGCAGGCCTTCTTAGTAACCCAGAGGGCAGTATAAAATAACAGAGATAAGACATTTCTGATACCCAGCAGAACACTTACCTCATACTTTCTGTAGTTCACTAGCAAGGCAAGCAGGACAACAGCATCATAGCCATGTTCCCTGCGACTAAGTGGGCTGGAGAGAATCTGAAATAAAGGAAGACTTACATTACTCTTTTCAGGCCTGCATCAGGAAGCTTGCTGCAACTCTGAGAACACAAACAGCAGTACGATGTGTGTACAAGAGCAAATTATATCCTAACTGAAAGAGGATATTTATGACTTAGGGAGCATCAGTGCTTTGAGAAATGTTGCACAGAGAGAAACTTGCTTGTCACAGACAAATGTATACATGCTTTCTGGGCAATAAGCAAATATATTTCTCAGCATCACTGGACATCTCAGTGCATCAGTGGCATTTTGTGTTTTTTCCCAAATCCAGCTTCACTTGTAAAAAGTATAATTTATCAAGGAACAGAAAAAAACTCCATACATCCAGACTGCCTTTTGAATCAAGATCCCCTAGGAAAGGAAGCTCCTGTGAAATTAGCCCATAAACCCATTCAGCTTACAAGGACAAATGACTCAAGTGAAAATACCTTAAATACTCAGCAATGACTGAGAACAGCAGGCTGAAGTAAGAATCCATAATCAAATAAATAAATAGAATCTATTTCTTTTACTCTAAATAATGGTTTACTTTTTACCTATCCTCTGTGCTACAAGTAGAAGCAGCACACACTGCCAGTTGTTTTTTTTTTTTGTTCTCTTGTGCAGCATTGAAAAGGCTGAAAAGCAAACATAAGACTGAAAAGAAATACATGGGAGAATAACCCCTGCAGTAGATGGAAAAAAAATTACCTGTAATATAGCTTCAAATATGCTGTTAATCATCACGTACTCCAGGATGGTGTTCTGGCTTATGTTATCTGTCACCTAAGTACAAACACAAGTTAAAATCTCAAAGCCTCCCATGATGCTCTAGCTGCCTCTGGCAGACAGCAGGAACAGCAGTGTTATACTACCAGATTGACACCTTTGTTCAGAATCTCTCACTTAGTCAGCAAGTCAAGGGTGTGCTGAGCACTACAGCCAGACACGAGGGAAAATCTGCCCTGTTTCCTACCACTGCCATCTCTGGCAAAAAGTATGACCCATGGACTGAGCTCCCACTTCCTCTGTGGACTGATGCAAGACAGCTGCATGACAGCACCACCAGTGGCTGAAAAAGTCTGCTGCACTGGAGGTAGGGGGTGAAAAAGCAGAGCCTTTATTTACCGTCACCAAGCAGAGGAGTAGCTTCAGACACAAGCTTTTTAGGCTTTCAGAACCTTCTGCACAGAGTAGTGAGTCCAAGCTCTCCATCAGATTCTAAAAAAAACCAAAACCAATCATACAAATTCAAACTGATATTCAAAACTATTTAAAATATTCCTTATAAATTTGAGATTCACGAGTAGCAACACAAAGCTGTGTTATTCCAAAATCAGCAATTGAGCCCCGTCCTGGTTTACACTGGGACGTAACTACTGGATATACATAGCTATATACCACAGACTATATTAACACCATTGCTTCTCATTCCTGCTTTAATGTTGACTACATTTTTATGACTGCAGAGATAACATCACGATCATTCGTCAAGTTCTGCCTAGATGCACAAGAGGTTTTTGTATACACACCTGTCTACAAAACACTGCCCCTGCAACACAGCTGCTGTGCAAACCACTTCCCTACATAGGCAAGGCCTCACCTTCATACAAAGCTCTGCCTTATCAAATCCCACAAGCATGTTGATGATGTCAAACCCAGAAGTAGATTTGTTCTTCTGATGGACGCCCCGAATCAATGCACACAACGTCTGCAAATGGAAAATTCAGAGGATAAGATGTAAGGTAACACCTACAACTTCCACAACAGAACTTGCCCTAGAGCCCTCTCAGAGCATTGGCAAAACACAGATATTTTTTCAAATAGCATCAGCATAGAAGGAGCTGTACCTGCTATATATCCTCTACCTCTGATGTTTCTGAGGAATATATGCTGTATTCTCAGAACTCAAAAGAAAGCAACCAGAGAAGAATGTATTTATCCACATTTTTCCTATCCTGTCATATTCCTATCTTACAGACTTTCCAAATCTGAAATTTATATTCTGCACTTCTACAGTTGAGAAAAGCTAGGATAAACACGTTCACCAACTGTCAAGAAGCAGCTTGGGAACTAATAACAGTAAATGTCAAGACTGAGGAGGACAGTCTCACATACAGGGCAAGCACTGGTAAGGAACAGCAGCTTCTAGTTTTGTTTGATGATTCTTGACAGCTTCCAGCCAGGAAGAGTCCATTAGGGACAGTCCCCTGTATAAAGTTAACATCAGCTTCTCCACTGCTTTGTCATTTTTTATCCACAAGGAAATTAGAAAAAAAGGAGGGCAAAATGGAAGAGAAAGAAGAAGACAGACGAAGCAACACAAAGTATTCTTGAAACCCCAAAATGATATCTTGCAGTGAGAACATGCCCCTCCACTGCCATCTATCTCATTCTGCAATGCCAGATCCTCTTAAATTTTGAAACAAGCTACTGTTTCTCAAACACTATGAGCACATGTAACCTCTGTCAACCAGAAGCAGCAACTGCTCTGTAGGTATCATTTCTCTTCACAGCTAAGGAAGCATGAATAAGATGCTTGATAATGGAGGAAAACATACTGCCTCATCAGAAGCAGGAGAGAGCATTTCCCATCTCTCAGCTGTGGTACCTGTAGTGCATTGACCACTCTGATTGGGTGCTCCTCACCCAGTGCCTGGATGCAGTGCTGAAACAAGCAGTTGATGTTATCTTTTATCTTCATCAACTCTTCCCCATCCAGAGCCTCCAGCTTGCCTTCTAGATATTCCAGGTTGACCTGCCAGGTTAAGGAGCAGACCACACATGTTACACAACTGCTCACACCTTAGGAAAGCAAGTCCTTGCACTGACAGTCTGCTGTCTCATAGGCAGAATGGCAGCAGCAAATCAGAGAACATTCAGTTCCTGTTACCTTCATGAGGAACAGCTCCTCCCAAAACCTAGGGTTGCTTTTACTGGGGTCCTCTGTCTGAAAGAGAAAGGAACAGCCAATGAGAGCAAACAATAACAAGTCACTCAGGCAGAATTTGAACAAAATTACGATTGCAAGTAGGTCAGAGCCATTGGATGACCAAGTGGTCTAACAGTACAGCATGCTCTCTATGAAGATCCCCAGAAATAGAACAGCAAACAGAAGCAGCTCTCATTTGAGATGCTTATGTACATTTTCTGGATTACCTTTTGAGAAACACTTGAAAAGCCATAACGTCATGCAGGTGACAAATGGTCCTGGCGGACATCGGGATAAATTGACGTTAAGGAAGAGAGCAGATTACAGAGTTCTGCATGACAGCAGAACTTGAAGTGCGTGCCTATGCTGTGCAACATATCCCATGGGAAAAGAATCCAGCAGACAGAGCCCTCAGCACAAACTACATAAAATTTACCAGAAGAGGTGCCCAAGTCCTTACCGTGAAAATCTCATCATACATCAACACAACCTTCTCTTTCAGTGGCTTCTTAGAGGCTGAAGATTTCCGGAGCAGCCCACCTTTCTTCTCTGTTTGGGCCATGTTGGATGCCCTGCAAGAGAACAAAAAAAAAAAAAAAAACAATGCTAAGGAACCTTGAACTTTTCCTCAAGGGATACCTAGCCTGCTTCAGCCATGAAAGATGTCTTCACTATACCAACAAACACTCACAAGCTGGAAGCAGAAGCCTTAATAAATATCCCTGATGAGAAATCGGACCAAAAGTCTCATCCAGTCCTATCACATATTACAAAGAAAGGTGCTAAAGTTCATCCACAAAGATGATGATAGAGAATAAGCAGCTCATCACTGAACTGTGGAATGGTTGAAAGGAGACCTTGGGATCACCAAGTGCAACCATTCTGCTTTAAGCAGGGTCACCTAGAGAACATTGCTCAGAATCACATCCAGAAAACAGTCCTTGGTCCCTTTCACAGCAAAAGGTTTTCTAGAAATGCAAACAAGGTTTCCTATAATTAAGTAATTAGTATCTAATGCTTCCTGGTTACCCTAGTGAAAAAGAAAATTATCATTTCTATAAAACAAGCTGCTTGATAGAGCAACAGCCACAGCTGTAGCCCTGAACCATTTTCAACTGTCAAGACATTTCAGAGGCTGACAGAACGCATGACTTGCCACGCACCCTCAGCCCCACATCTGATGCAACTGAAGCACATCACCACCCTGGCCTCACAAAACACATATTCATCTGCAAGCTCAGAATTTTCTGGCAAGCATCGCAGATTCAGCAGCATTTCTAGCCTCCTCTATCACTGCAGCACATCAGAGGTACTCAGCAGAAAGGGAACGCTGTCCCCTGTCATATCTCAAAGCTCCAAACCCTCCTCCCAGTACCTCCAGAGCTAACTACTCACATGGCAGCAGCACACCTCAGGCAAAAGCACAGCTGAAGTCATGCTCCAAAAAAGCCACACGCAGGCCGTGGTGGCAGCTGCACTCAGCCATGCTGAATTATGCACAGCGAGGTAAGCACACTGCAGCCTGCCTCTGGGACCCCACAGCTTTCTGAGTTGGCGGCCATGGAGACATGTTTGGATTTCTCCACCCCAGACTGCCTGAACACCTTTCATAATCATGGCACACTCGGATCTATCCTTCTCTCAAAGGACAAGTACTAGCAACTATCAAACATCCCTTCCAGATCTCTTGTGCATTCTTGCCTTTGCAGACAGCTATGGATCATCTTAGACTACAACAACGTTCCCAGCTAGGACTCCCAGGCTCCCACAGCCTGCTACAGGAAATGTCTGGGGCTGGAAAAAAAACACTGCAGCCCTAACCCAGCTGTGAGGGCAGGAGGTTTGCCTGGATGGGAAAGCAGCAGGGCAGGACAGTGGGGGATAGCTCTCACACCTGACAAGCTGAGATCTACATAGAAAAGGAGTGAGGGGCTGTCTCTTTCAGCTAGGATGGGAATATGAACAGCTGGGTGGTTGAGAGCCAGTTTGTACATGTCAGGTGACAGCAGAAACAGGCCCGGGGAATGCTGATAGAAGAATGCACAGGACCTGCAGCTCTGTAATCTACACACACACAGATATCATTGCTGTCATCTAGTAGGTCTACAACTCAGGTGGAGAAAAGGTTGCAAACTAACAAATGAAAAAGAAAATATTACTCAATCATCTTGATAGCTTTCTCTTGTACAGATTGCAATATTTTTAAACTGTCATGGGAAATAAGACATTACCCTAATTAGAAACATAACTGGAAACAGAGAAACCTATTAAAAACCAAATCAAGAGCAATGTCACTTTTAGCCTAGCAATATAAATCTCACCCAAGATTGCACAAAACAATTTCCCCAACTGGAACTGTAAGCTTCTGAATGTCAAGCAGCTGCCATGCCCAGCACACAAACACATCCATCAGCGTGCTTCTAATTGAATCACAGCTAACGAATCCCAATGTCAAAACTCATAAACTAACTCACGGCACTTCCAGGTCAGTGTTCTCAGACCAAACACACCTGTGCATGGAGGGATCAGTACACTGTTTAGCCCCTGAATGTCAAGCACCACATTTTAGCACTTTTCCCACATTTTCCAGAAAGATGGAGAAGCCTAAATCCTGCAAGGCACACACGCCTGATGCTCAGTAAGCACCAGAGGGACCGCGTGACCAAAATTCTCATCTGTCAAAATGAGACTTGGGATTCATATTCTCTCAACCAGGGCTGCACGCAGTACGTAGAGATGACTGCTAGAGGCAAGGATTAAATAATGTTCTTGTTTATAATTTGCTATTCTACAAATGAGCATATGGAGGAGCAAAGGGAGAAAAGTAAAAGTGGCCTTTCATGCCAGCACTCTATTAGGCTTTGCTTGTTTCATGACCTATGATGATCAGGTCTTACAAATGGCTTTTTCTTTTCACTTTATGCAATTACATTCTCTAGATGTCATAAAGACGGAAAGAGGAAACTGCTTTTTGCTAATGGGGACCTTCCAGGCAGCTGCAGAAAACAACAGTCAACTGCGACTTAGAAATGTTTTGTGCAGAGGTACCAAATTATCAGGACACCATGATAGTTTATGAAAACAATGCTAAATATAGTTAACAATTATCCTGTAAAACACATTTGGAAAGCGTCGGTGCCATTTCCACATCTCAGGTTCATGTGGCTAATTTATTCTGTCAATAGGTCAGTGCCATTAACACAAAGTGTTAATTTGCTAAGTGAATCCTGCTGCAGTCCCAGGGCAGAGAGAAGCACCTGCACATGGATCTTCAGAACCACTCTACGCTGCTGGGCTGCAGAAGGTCCAAGATGCTTCAGCAGGAACTAACAGAAACCTTAGCAGAGCAGGAATTCTGGCAGCTCAAAGGCACGAAGATGAAAGCCAGGCAGGCAGAAGTGGAGGCAGACTCTCTCCTTATCTCTCATCAGCCCCAGGATCAGCTGATCCAGCCAGGAACAAAGCCACAGAGCACATCCAGCCATCCGCCTCCCAGCCACTCCATTCCACAGCTCATACCAGAGATCCACATCAAGCCCGTGACATTCAGATGAACACATCCACATCCACAGGAAAAAGAAAAGGGAAAAAAAACCTGACATTTTGAGCCTGAGGTTTAGTCAGACCTTAATACTTTCAAGGTTACACAATACACACGAATGTTTTTTTCAGTGTAGAACCACCAGAAATACACCATTATACCACCTGGCTAAACAGAAAGTAAGCAGATAACACCAAGTGGGATTTTCACGTATGTATTTAATTGGCAAACCATTTATTCTGCATCTGAGAAAGGTAGTACAAATGATGTGCTCATATATTAGTCTGCCAATCTCAAATTGATTTTAATCAACGCGAATGAAAGCTCTGAGTAAGACACTGTCCCTCCCTGAACCCAACCCCTTGGCTCACTGCTGCTACTAAGATCAGGCTTGCTCGTTTAGATGATTTCCAGCTGGGTAATCAGCCTGACCCCAACTGCACACACCTGGGACCAGCAGGATCACGCTTCGCCTTCTGAGGCATTTGGCAGGTACATGCTTAAATCTAGAAGGAGAGTCTTTCAAAAATTCTCTAGACCATGGTCAAGGGATGAATCTCTGCCTAAAGCTGGCCTATGGTTTGTAAAGTGACACTGCAATCCACTTGAAATTCCCTGCAGAAACTTGCACTGAACTCACGTGATGAACCTGCAGGGCCAATATTGGGCCTAAGCAATAGGGCAGTTAAAATCACAGGCTCCAGCACTCATCCATCAGAAGAAGCCACAGTCAGCACAAGAGCTTACAAATCCAAACACGGACAGTGCCCTGACCCAGTTTAAGCCCCAGCATTAACCCCCCAGCAGGAAGCTGTAGTCTGGGCAGAACACCAGTGAAAACAGAGGGGAGGGACTGGTGGGCTGTATTTTGTCAACACTTAAGCAACCAGCACAGTCAATTTTCTGTTATAAGCCCTTCAGCAGCTTAAACTCTGCCAACTCTAGCATCAGCAGTTACAGCCCGTGCTAACAGGTCCGTGCTACCTTGGTACTTCATCCACTCCTTACAGCTTTATTTGCGTATCATTCAGTGGAATGAAAACAGCTCAGACCATATCTCCCTCTGCAACAGCAAAGCACCCAGCCCGCCTGCCAGGGAACTGCTATCACTCACAGCACAGAAGCCTTGGATCGATCTGGCACCATTCCCAAGTGCCTTCATGTAATATAGAGCAAGAAATACATTCTGAGGTTGTGACAACTGAAACCCACACATTCTCTACTTTTTTTTTTTGCAGTACCAAGTAACATAACCTCTAGCACAGCCTCAACATACGTGTTACTAGCTGGCCCTTCCACCCCGCTCAGAGCAGTAGCGGTGCACGCTTCTATATCACACAGCTTATACAGTTACACCACTACTGACCTATCTTCCCCCCTCTGAAAAACAGGAGAAGTGATTTCTAACACAGATATAGCCACAAGCTTTCCCGGCACCTGCCTTAGCAAATGACATAAAGGAATACTATCCGATTACATTTTTGACACTTCAATCATAACCGCCTTTAATTTCTCTCTGTCCAGTTAAAATAACACCCAACCCACCAACTTCACACCACCAAGCAGTTGAGCTTCTTCCTGCCGAGCCCATCCAGATACGTGTCACATGTTTGCACCTCCATCTGTTCAGACCATTTGTCGAAATTAATTTTTTCATTTCATCACACTTCCTTTCCATGCTTGTGGCTTAGCTCTCTGGTGCGAGAAAGTTTCTTTGGGTTTTCACTTTTCAAGCCCCTCAGAATCCATTCTCCCCAATTCACCATGAAATACCCCACACTGCCTCCACACCTACAACTAAAAGCTCATTATATTTGAAGACATTTTCAGATGTCTTCCTTCTGAAGGAAAGCACTGTGCCCTAATGTTCCCCCCCTGTTTTCCTGGACCTTCAACCATCTGTGTGGTTCTGAGCCCAGGCTGAACACAGCACAGCAACACAACCTCGGCCCTGACTTCTGAGGAAGCTGCTGCATTCCAAGACACTGCAGAGCAGGGACACACAAGGTAAGGAAGGCAGAACTGTGGAAAGGTAAGACTGAGACACAGACCACTAGTAGCACAAGCACTCAAGACAGACATAAAAATGTAGAAAATATTAAAATAAGTCAACAGTAAGACAGAACATAGCAACTCAGTCATTGTGGGCCACCGAGCCTGACCCATCCGCTCCTGAAGGATGCCAGTGGCTGCAGGATGCCTCAGCAGAGGCAGTGAGCAGCAGCACACCCAGCTGAGTGCCTCATTAAAGCCTCAATGCTCCTTCCCTGCACACTACCTGATAGCAATAGCAGAGCCACAGATTGGCTGGGTAGAAAGAGACCTTGAAGCCCACCTAGTCCAGGGCCATCCACCCGCTCAGGGCTCACCCAACCCAGCACCCCCATGGATGGTGCACCCAGTGCTCGGGCAGCGGTGCGGCTGCCCCACATCCCTCTGTGTGATGAACCTCTGCCACAGTTAGCTGAGGCCGCTCCCCCTTGCCCTAGTACCACGCAACCGCTCAAAGAGCCAGATTCAAACCATTTAATACCTTTAAGAGGTCTGTATCTCACCTACAGAGCCTCTCTGCATACAGCAGGGGAAAAAAAAAAAAGCCTTAGGTAACAGACAGCATTACGTTATACCAAGAGGACAAGTCAGCCGGTCTCCTTCCCCCTCGCCTCCTGACATTCCTCTATCCCTACAAAGCTGAAGCAGCCCTAACCACCGCGCTCTCCCCGCTCGGTGCAGTGGGTCGGAGCGGGACGCAGGACGCGCTCCTCGGACAGCGGAGCAGCAGGCCTGGCCGCAGCGCTACGAGCTCCGGGCAGGGCCTGGGGACGGGACAGCCTGCCTGTAGCCGGGCTGCGCCGAGGGGCTCCCGCGGAGAGACCCAAAGCAGGCCGGGACCGCGGCACTGCGAGCCCGTTATTGCGGCCGTGACTGCGGGGCGCGGGGGCGTGTCTCGCCCCGCGGGGGGGGTGGGCACCGCGCCCCCTCCCCGCCGCTTACCTGCGCTCCCGCCGCTCCGCTCCCCAGCGCGCGTGCGCGCGTCTCTCGTCGCCTCGCGCACGCGTTTCGAGGGGCCCGGTGCCGCGCGGTCCTAGTGCCCACCGTACGGCCGCTGTCGGTGCCGTTCCGCCGCGCTCTCACCGGGTCCGGCCCTGCGCTCCTCGGCGGCGATGGGGGTGGCCTGTCGGGGCCAGCGTCGGGCCGAGGGCCCGGCTGTCCCGCTTCGCTCTTGTCGCGGGGCCTGGAGGCCGGGGTCGCGCGGTCGCTGTTGAAACGGCGACGGAAGTCGGAGGGGGGCGGCCCGGCCCGGCCCGGCGCCCCGACGGGGAGCGGCTCCGCCCGGAAGCGGCCGCCTCGTGATTGCGCAGCGCACAGCCCAGCGGCCGGCCCGGCAGGTAGGGACCGGGCTCGGGACCCCGAGAGCGGAGGGGGCGGCGGAGGGGTCGGGGGCGTGGAGCGGGAACGGAGGGCCGGGGGGGCGGGGGCCGCGTCAGCGGAACCTCAGCCTGCTGTCGCCGGGCAGGGCGGGCCGCCGAGATGAAGTTGGCCGGGACGCTGCGGCAGATCTCCGACTTCAGCGACTTGAGCCGGGGCCGGCGGTTGCAGGAGCTGCTGTGCCACGGCGATGAGCCCCGACGCGTCCAGCCCAGCCCCGACGGGAAGCACCTCGTGGTGCTGCAGAAGAACCGGCCGCCCCCTCTGTCCTGCGTGGTGGCCTTCCAGCTGCAGGGCAACGGCGGGGCCGAGCTGGACAGGAGCTGGCGGTCCCCGCAGCCGGCCCTGGCGGGACTGGTGTTCCCACAAAGCTCCGCGGGCTGCTGGGCACTGGGCATCGTTTGGGAGCACGGCCGCACCGAGCTCTGGCGCTTCGTCCCAGCCGTGGGCTGGCAGCTGCTGCAGACACTGGAGCTGTGCCAGGGTGCCCGGGCACGCGTGGTGTCGGTGTGCAGCCAGGCAGCCAGCCTGGTGTGGTGCGAGGAGAGGCCGCCCCTGGACGCTCACTTGGACATGAGCAAATGTGCCTTCAGGTTCTGTGTCTGCGCTCGCGCTCTGGAGCTGGGGGAGCAAGGCGTGCGGCTGGGCCCTGTGAGGATAGTCCTGCACAACTGCCCCGAGTACCAGGTCCTGGCGTCTCCTCAGCACGTCTTCCTGGTGCCTGCTTCCGGCAGCTTCGCCACTGCCTCCAGGTTTTTCCTCATCTGGCATCCCGAGCAGGCAAAGCTCACCATTGCAGCCCCCTCCGCAGGCTTTGTCCACAGTAAGGTGCTGCACTCCAGCAGCGAATCGGACTTCAGGAAGCTCCTGCTTGGTTCTGTGGGTCTTCTCTCGGCTTTTGCGCCTCTGGACATTCACACCTGTGCCATGTCTGGCTGCGAGGCTCTGCTGCTGGTGAGCAGGAAGGGTGCTGTGAGCATGCTAGAGGCAGGTGGGACACAGAGGCACATCTTTGACCTGGAAGCGGGGCCCCTAGCCCAGGGTGATACTGTTGAGCTGAAGACCTTTGGCAGCACCTTGGCCTGTGTGCTGGCTGGGGTTCTTTACCTCATCGACCAGAACAGTGGAAGGCTTATAGTAAAGAAAATCTTGAGCATGAAAGAGGTGCATTTCCTGACATCCCCAGGAGAGGAGGATAGCATTCAGTTCCTCACTCCAACTGGTATCTACAGCTTTAGTTTCTCCAACCCCGAGGACAGTGGCAGGCCTGAGCCATGTCTGGTGGAAATGGTGTTCGAAGAGGCCTGCAGGTACTACCAGAGGAGGAGCCTCAGCAGCTCCAAGCTGACGGTGGAGAAGTTGAAGAAAGGTGGGGCGTTCCAGGCTCCCGTGGCCCTCACTGCCATCCTGCAACACAGCCTCTACCAAAAGCAGAAGCCAGCCCGAGGCCTCCAAGACACTTATGCCAAGCTGCTGAGCACAATCAGCCTGGAGCTGCAGAGCTACCTCAGCCTGGAGATCCTCAAGACCTGTGTGGTGGGCGCCTCGGAGAGCGAGGTGGAAAGCTACTGCGAGGAACTAGTGGAGCAGGAGGTGAGTCGTGTTCTACATTCTGACATGGACAAGGACAACTTGGCCTACCTGAACTCAGTCTTTACCTCCTTCCCCAAGGCTGCCTGGAAGGCCACCAGGAGCTGCCTGCAACTACAGCAGAACGGGGATGGCCTCTTGGTAGCACGGGCCACCCCAGAGGTTTGGAAGAAGGTCCTGGGAGGGCCACAGCAGGAGGACGTGGGCCAGAATGGGGTGGTCCCACTCTTTGAGCTCATCTGTACCTCCTTCCTGAGGTTCAAACCCAAGTGGCTGCCCAGCTTTGTGGAGCTGACCCAGCAGTACATGAGCATCTCCTGGCCGTACAGCAGCAAGGAGGGTCCAGAAGGCCGCGTGCCACTGTACAAGAGGGCTATGAGCATGCTGGCCAGGAAGAACAAGCACAGTGAGGTAGATGATGAGTTGGAGCTTGAACTGCTGCTCTGCAGCAAGAGGCCTAAGGCTGTGCTGCAAGCTCTGCACCTTCTCATCCACCTGAAACAGTGGCAGCGGGTGGTGGAGGTAGCAGAGAAATTCTCCAAGCTCAGCCCTTTGCTTAACAAGGAGATATTCACCATGCTGCTGGCGGAGTTTGCCCAGCACCGGGAGCTGGACCCTTACCTGGACACACTGTGGCCTCTGTGCCCCGCTGAGCTCAGTGCCTCAGACATCCTCACCGTGGTCCTGCAGCACATCCCTTGCTCCCAGCAGGACCCAGTGCCCTTCTCAAGTGAGGGGAACCAGCTGACTGTGGGCTTGCTCAAGCCACTGCTGCAGCGGGTCATGCAGCGTCCCTGCGTCCACGACGAGATGTACTCGGATGCCTTGCAGAGCCCCACCTTCCCCCCTCCCACCCCACCCCGAGAGCACAAGAACCCCTCAAAAGCAGCAGGCAGCGATGCTCTTCAGCCACCGGGGGCAAGGACCTCTTCTTCAGCACTGGTGCAGGATGACACTGTGTGAAGGGGAAAGCACAATGGGATCCCAGTCCTTGGGTGTGAGGGAAGGGGAAAGCCACGTGCACCCCAGGAAGCCCTGCCCTGCCTGGCAGCAGGGAAGCCTTCTCCTTTTTGAAGCCTCGAGTGCACAAGGGCTGGAGTTGGGTGCCTCATTTGAAGCCAGGGCAGGCTTTCTGGTTGTTTCTAGCAAGTGCAATTGTTTGTGCCCCCATGGAGGAGCAAATGCCAGGTGCATTTGTAGATGAAAGCACTGGTGGCATCGCAGGACTGCAGAGCTGCTCCCTGCCCAAAGCACTTTGATTTTGGT
Organism: Cyrtonyx montezumae; assembly: GCF_038088225.1. Lineage (NCBI taxonomy): Eukaryota > Metazoa > Chordata > Aves > Galliformes > Odontophoridae > Cyrtonyx > Cyrtonyx montezumae. The sequence continues at coordinate 19,191,952 of NW_027072045.1, read as the reverse complement.
TTGTCCTTTATAACTTCAATTCTAGTTTTCCAGTCCTCTGTGAGCGGTGGTCTGGGCCATACACAGCCTTTCCCCCTTTCTCTGCTCAGCAAGTAGGTGATGCCTCCAAGCTCTGCCTGTTCCTTGCAGTGGGGTCACTGAGTCGCTGCTCTGGGCTCGATGCCACGGTGCAGCTCTGTGTCCCAGCATGCACTGGCAGCTGCAGTGCTTGTCTCGCTTCAACTCCTATGGGAGCAGCCCTGCATCTGTGACCAATTGCAGCTACTTAGCTGAGGAGAGCAGCCTAATTCCCTTATCTCTCCATCCCAGCCGGTACCTAAATACTCTTCCGAGCTGAGAAGCTGGCAGCAGCCCGGGCAAGCTTGGGGCTGGCCCTGCCTCTCCCTTCCCTTTGTGGAAGCTTAGATTATGCCACAGGACACCAGGGCCCTCCATCCGCATCTCTCCTACCTTTGCCCTTTGCACACAAAGGGGCTTTGTAAGGGTTGTCTGGCTCACATTGTGCCTCTGTTTGCAAAGTCAGTGTAATGTGAGAGCAGCCATGCAGGAAGATGCAGGTTTCAGCTTGTTCTTGGTGCTCAGAGAGCCCTGGGCCGTGGTGCAAAGGGACCCCGGCCATAGAGCCATCTGGTGCCATGCCAGGCTGGGAGAGGATTCCATATCTGCCCATGTGTTAGTCCTCCTGAGAGTGGGGTCAAGGGGAGAAGACAGACTGATTTTAAAAATAAAGGTTCCTAAAGCAGTCCTGCAGCGGCAGTGGATGCTGTGAGGGTGCAAGCAAGGGAGGAGGGCAGCTTGTGTTCACTCCTGCTGAGCAAGAGCTGAGCTTGGCTCCCAGCGGGACTGCATCCTGAAGACCATGTGTTGCTGGGAGCAAGGAGTGCCATCTGTGCAGCACAGCCTGCAGCTTTGGTGCTGTGAGCACCCCCAGAGGCCCCTGTGTGGGTGTAGGGGAGCTGTGGCAGGGCCCTATGTTGGGGTTAGCAAAAGGAGGGTTTTTCTCTAAAGCTACGGCTTGTCCCTTTGTTCCTGGCTAGAAGATCAGCAGCAGGGTGGCTTGCTCCTGCAGAGGCAGAGCTGCCCTTGGAGGAACCCTGCTCAAAAGCAGAGACGTGCCAGTTCCTCCTCCAGGCAGGGACTCAGCTGTGGAAAGTCCCTGTGGTGGAAAAAAAAAACCAACAACCCAACAACACAAACCTGGCAAAGGGGAAGAGGAACCTCTGCAACAGTTCTCTGGAGGCGGGCTGGTTACTGGGCAGCTCTGCCTTGGGCTGGGCCTCGTGCTGCAGCCGTGGGGTGCTGCCTTCTCCCAGCTGCCATTCAAGTGAGTGCCCTGGTAGCACCGCGAGCAGCCCTTGCTTCTTCCCTGAGCAGCTGCCACGCCATCTGATGCTGCCCTAGGCTGCCGGGCTGGGCAGGAGGGAAGAGGAAGAAGGGAATGGGCCATGGCTGCTCACAGAGCTGCAGCCCCAGGGAATGGGGTGCTGCCATGCGTTGGCAGAGGTCACACAGGGCAAAAGGCAAGTGTGGGGCTCCACGTGTGGTCAGGACCTGTGCTGGGGCAGACAGCAGGAGGTAAGGCAGCACGGGTTCAGGTAGCTTCTGAATTAAAAAGGAGCCTCTGGAGGGTCAGAAGCAAAAGGGTAAAGCAGATGTATGTAGCAGAGGGTGAGCCGGCCTGCTCCAGCTCATTGCTCCCTCTGATAAGACTTGGACTTTGCATTGAAGGAAATGAGTCAGGCTGCGCACGTACACCTCCCTGCCTGGCCCTTGGAACGGTCCCAGAGCTTCAGCGAAGGAACAGCACACGCTCAGCCCATAAACAACGTGCAGCTCCTGGGGAGCTCCAGGGGACAGGCAGGGGCAGCCAGCAGTGCATGGGAACCTCCACTGAGTCCCCACCCGGGAGGAAACTGTCACCCTGGGGAGCACCAGGATCACCAAGGAACAAGGCACTGACCACAGCCTCTGCCACCGAGCAGCTCCTGTTCTGCAGCACTGAAGCAAGGCCCTGCACCGTGATGGGACATCACCCTGCCCCGCTGACAGTGATCCTTAGGAGACAGCCCCTTTGGTCCCGTGGGCTGGCTCAGGCTGCAGGCTGAGCTGTGGTTGGCAGGGCAGGGCTCACTTGCAATTCAGAGCCCTGTAAGCACAGCCCCAGCTTGTGCCAGCAGCAGGGAACCAGGTGCCCCAGAGCCCCTCTTGCGTAGATGTAGATGTGCACAGAGCTACCCCATACCTAAAACGTGCAATCATCTCATTTATTGTTTTACACCCAGAATCACAGCATTGTTGAGTCAGGCTCCCTGCCACAAATAAATACTTACATTGGTTATAGAGTGAGGTGCTTGGGTAAGGTTTTCCTCAGCCAGCAGCATCTGTCTGTGCACACATGGTCTGGGGGCTCCTGGCCCATCCCCACACCACAGCACAGCTGTGATGAACCAAGGGGAGATGCTCTGCTACCTCCTCTCCCCTGCCACCACCCCCAGCCGATGTGGGGTAGCAAAGCCCCACCTGGGGCAGTGCAAAGGGCGCACCCCTTCTCCTGCAGGCTGTCACCCAGCTTCAGCACACTGCCACTTATTGGAATGTGAGGAGGGGGCTCCCAGCCTGCTCCCAGTGCCAAGGGAGAAGGTGCAGCAGACAGAGCAGTCGTGTTCAGTGTCTGTAGTGCCTGTGCTGTGGTGATGGAGGTTAATGCCTTGTAGCAGGCCGAGGGATTTTGTACAGGTTGTATGCAGGTCCTCTGCAAAATCAAGGATGCCTGCGTCACCCCCAGCCACAGAGGGCAGCAGGGAACAGACAAAAATGCACTGGGAAGACCCCTCTCCGTGGTGCAGTGCCCCAGAAGGAGGAGGGAGGAAGATGGCTAGGGGACCCCAAAACAACACCACTGTACAGGCCTCACACTGCTACCTGCACCCCACTCAGCTTGTGCTTGCCCAGTTCCTCTCCTTGTCCCCCATGTCCCAGGATTTACCCCAGCTAGGGACCCATCACTGCTACTTACATCTCCACAGCTTTGTTCCTAGGGGAAAGGAAAAAGGGAACAGTGTCAGTGGGACAGAAGGGCCTCTTGAGAGCCCAGCGCAGCATCACACTGCAGGATGGGGTTCCCCCAGGGCACACGAGGAAGGTGCAGAGTTATGCTGCCCCTGAGCATCACTGCTGCAGTGGCACACAGCTCCTTTGGCCCCAGGGCAGTTCATCAGAAGGGTGGTTTGCAGAGCAGACCCCAGACCTGCCACCATGTCAGGGCAGATCCTCACCTGTAGTCATTGTCAGAGTCCATGCGGCGGTAGAACTTGGCAAGTCGCACGGCCACGATGATACTGGGCAGCAGGAAGACAGTGCACCAGCCCAGGCTGAACCAGAAGGTGTTCTGGGAGCAAGGAGCAGCCATCAGCTGCCACATCAGCATCATCTTCCACCCCACACTCATGTCACCCCACTCACCAGAGAGTCCAGAATGTGGTCGCAGGCAATGGCCTCCACGTTATCCAGGCTCCGGGCTACAGGCTTGCAGCGTGCCACGTCCCTCCTCAGCTGGGGATAGAGGTCACACTGGGGTCCCCCCAACACCATCACCCATTCCCCTGCCCCTCCAGGTCAGGCTCACTCACAGTACTCTTGGCCCAGGTGATGTAGGTCTCAAAGAAGCCCAGCAGCTCCTCCAGGAAGGCCCACGTCTCCTGGGGGGGACAGGCAGAGAGTGGGGATGCTGCACCTCCAGCTCACACCGTGCCCCACATCCCTTTCGTGCCAGGATCAAAGCCAGCATGCCACCTTGATCCGGCAGTAATGGGGCTGCAAGATGCCCCCAAACTCCTTGCCAGAAGTGGGGGCACCCGGGGGCACAGGGGACCCACAGGAACTGAATGGCATCCCTGTTGGGTGGGGTCTTGGTGGGGTCAACTCAGTCACATCCCCTCGTGCCCCACAGCAGGGCAAGGTGAGCTCACGTTCTTGATGATGTTCCCCATCTCCCTCCCCAGGAACGTCTGTGCGGTGCTGGCTTTGTCCAACGTGGAGTTTGTCTGTATCTGAGACAAAAGGAGCTGTCAGCAGCACGATGTGAGGAGCAGGGTTTCCACATGTCCCCAGCCCCGTGCAGCAGTGATCCCTGAGATGCAGCATCTTTGAGCTGCCATACCAGTGGGGCTGCCCCATGCCCCATAAACAGCCCCATGGGTGCCCCCAGGCCGCCCCCTAGCCACAAGCTGTGGGTTAGGCCCATAACAGGGAGTGCAGGAGCAGGGGTGCACATGAGTTGCCCCATGCGTGGCTCACCTCGAGTTGGGCAGCCTGGCTCTGCACCAGCTGGATGTTCTCCTTCAGAGTTTTCTGGGGGTGGTGAAGAGAGAGAAACAGAGACATGTACCCCATGGCTCTACCCCAACCCCCCAGTCAGGGCCCCTTCCCAGTGTCGCTTACCAGCAGCCCTGAGAAGCTGGTGTCCAGCTCCCTGTCCAGCTTCCGCAGCTCAGCAGCATCTGCCTTCAGGTCCCCCTGCACATCCACACCCTGAGGGAGAGGCTCTCAGCAGTGCCCACCAGACAACAGTGGGACCCCACTGCCAAGCCTCATCTGCTCTGGGGCATAAGGGGCTCCCCTGCCCAGGGCCCCCAGCCAGGGGACAGTCTCACCGCGTTGTCCACCAGCTGCTCCAGTTCCATGGCCAGCTCCTGCAGGCTGCTCACCGTGATACCCTGATCCAGCTAGGTAAAGGCACAGTGCTGAGGCAGGGTGGGGGTGAGGAAAAGAGCCAGGCTGCACCCCATCCCCGTGGGGCAGGATGGAGCCAGGACCCCATAGCAGAGGGGACAACATCCAGACCCCCTCTCCTGACCCCAGCCCCACACCTGCTGCAGGGTGAGGGTGAAGTTGGGGGGCTGTGCATCACGGCAGGCATTCAGCAGCAGCTCCCGCTGGCTGTCATTCAGCACAGAGATGGGGTTCAGGGTGATGTTCAGCTTCTGGAAAGCCACTGACATCTCCTCCGTGTACTGCAGGGTGAGGGGAGCTGTGAGGAAACGCAGTGCCAGCCCCATATCCCCACCTGGGTTGTGTCCTCCCCTCGCACCCACCTGGCTGATGTTCAGGAGCTCATCCAAAGACACCTTCTGGTCCAGGTGCAGTGTCTGCCATAGGGCAGCGTCCTGCTGGCACTGACTGGGGGATTGGGCATGGGGCTGGGAGTGAGCCGGGTGCCCCCCCCCGCCCAGAGCATGTCCTTCCCCAGGGGACACCTCACTCCTTCCCTGCACACACCCCCAGGACAAATCCTGGCCCAGGGGGACCCAACCTGGGCGTGCTGCCCGTGGCCATGCCCACCTGTAGATCTGCGAGAAGGTGATGGTGCCGCTCTCGTCACCAAGCACCTCAGACAGGTTGAAGCCAGGGATGAGGCCGGGTGTATCCACGAGCTGGGATGCAGGGAAAAAGAAATGGAGCAGCCAGTCACGGCACAAGGTGGGAGACCAGGGAGAGCCCCCAAAGCGTTCCCAGCCCTGGGTGAAGGCAGAGGCAGGGGAGCCCACCTGGAAGAGCTGCTGGCTGTGCCAGGACTCGCAGACCAGCATGTAGATGTTCCCCCCCAGGAAGAAGGTGAGCAGCACCAGCAGCATCAGCAGCCAGGAGAAGATGAAGCTGAAGCCCACCCCCCTGCAGCACAAAGCTCCATCAGCACGGTGAGCACACAGCCTGCACACCTCCCCACACATCCCTGCCCAGGAGCCCCACTCACGCCATGAAGAAGTTCCCTCCAGTGTTGGAGAGGCAGCTGCGCTTGGTGGGCGGTGTGCTCTCCTTGTGCCCCAGAGGCCCCAGCAGCAGCCCACAGGTGTTGCACAGGACCACCAGCAGCACCATGCAGCACAGCAGGGCACACACGCTCCACCTGGGGCAGGAGGATGAGGTCAGGTCAGGCTGAGAGCCCAAGGAGCTGGGAATGTTCAAGGATGGGCAGCAGTTGCAGTGGTCCCCCTACCTGACCCCATCCAGGTTGGTGATTGTCTTCTGGTGGTCCCCCAGCACAGCGCTGGTTTGGTTCACCAGGTTCCCAGCACTCTCCTCTATGTTCTGCAGCGGCAGCTGGTCCTGCAGGCTGCGGATCTCCTGCCTGATGTGGCCCAGCTGCTCCTGTGTCTCTGCAGGGCATGAGGACAGGGATGGGTCACTGATGGAACCGATACCTGTATCCTGCTCTTCCGAGTCATCAGGGATGCTCGATCCCCATCAGCACAGTGGCTCTGCTTACTTCTCACCACATCCCGGGACTGCTCTTGCACTTTCGTGGTGGCCTGCTCCAGCACGTTGACCACCTGCAAAGGGACAGCACCCAGCTCCCATTCCCCCTCCCAGCCACTCAAGGCCAGCACTGCACATACGCACTCCCTGAGCCCCCCACCCTTCCCCCAGCGCACCCCCTCACCTCCAAATCCCCCTCTATGCCGCTGTCCAGCACATCCCGTAGCACCTCCAGCTGCCGCTCCACACCGGGCACCTGTAGGCACAGCTCAGGGTGAGGGACCCATGGGCTGGGCAGGGAGGTGGGGGACACCCACGGCATCCCCCCCCCCACAACTCACCGTGCTGTAGTTGGTCCTGAAGGCCACACCATTGGGTGAGACAGTCCCACAGGGCTGCCCGCAGCGCTGCAGGGTGGCCTCAATGTGTGCCCGCAGCGTGCCCAGCCGCCCATCATAGGTGCCCTGCAGCTTCTCCAGGTGCTGGCAGGTGCTGTTGATGGTGCCAAAGGTGGATGCCAGCATCTCCATCACTGGGGAGAGGCAGCAAGGGACATCCAGAATTGCACCCCAAAGCGCCAGCATTCCACCCACACTGGGGATGGGCAGGCACAGCCCTCCCCAGGGGCCTTTCCCAAAGCTCCACATGTGCACCCAGCACAGCTTCTACATCCCCCCGTGCCCCCCACGCTCCCCCAGAATCACTGGGATATCACCTCCCAAAAGGCTCTGCAGGGATCCCAGTGCCTCATCCACACTGCTCCTGATGCTGGATGCGATTCTGCCACCCAGGAGGGGCCCGATGTCTGCAGAGATGGGGGGGGAGGTCAATGCAGGACCCCACTTGGGCTGCACTGAGCAGCCCGAGCCTTGCAGGGGAGCTGCTAGAAGCATTACCCTCACCCCAAACTTAATCCAACAGCAATGTGCTGGAGTCCAAGCCCCAGAGTCATGCCAGCTCGGCATCCCCAGCCACCCCCAACCCCCCCCCGTCACCGTGCACACTCACTCTGCAGGCTGTCACTACTGATGTCCAATGGGACGTTGCTGCTGTTGATGACAAAGCTGACTTGCTGCAGGGGCAGAGATGGGGCATCAGTGAGGGGTGGGGGCCCCTTGGGGACCCCTCCCCACCTGCAGCCACGGGGCTGCCGTCCCCTCACACCCCGCTTGGGATACAGGCGTGCCTGGGGGATGGAGAGCAGATAGGAGTGGAGATCGTGCACAGTGCTGTTGATGTTGGGGAAGGTGCTGCTCACGGACTGCGAGAAGCGGGTGTTGCTGATGAAGGCGCACACATCACCGGCCCTACAGAAGAAAGGCAGTGGGGTCAGCTGGAGTGGCACCGAACCAACGTGTCCCCTCGGACCCTCCAAACGCGTGTGCAGACCGCACTGCCGAGCTGCCCAACGAGGGACCCACGCCCAACCCCACCCCTCCTGCAACGGGGAGACCGAGGCACGCGGAGCCCCGCAGCGATGCCGCCGGGAAGGGCTCGGCCCCACGGGTCCGCTCCCCACCGACGCCGCTTCCTCTCTCCTTTGTCCCTCCGCGCCGGAGCCGCTCCTGCAAAGAAAGGCAGCTTCCTGCGAGGCCTTCCCTGCCGCCCAGCACTCACAGCAGGAGCGCCGACAGCAGCAGCACAGCGCTGTACAGCACCCGGCGCCGGCTGAGCATCCTCCGGCTCTGCTTCTGCGACATGCGGCCCCCGCAGCGCCCGCAGCAGCGGCAGCAGCAGAAGCAGCATCCCACCAGCGGCACCAGGACGGCGAAGAGCAGCCCGATGGCCGCACACACCAGGAAGCCCAGCTCGTAACGCAGCAGCTGAGAGAGGGAGAAAGGTGGCATGAGGTTGGCACCTCCGGCCCTACACGGGCCCCGAGGGACGAGACGGGGTTCGGCACCACGGCCGCACGCTCACCTCCTTCTTCTGCTCCTCAGACATCACTTTGCCCTGCGTCTGTGCCAGATCTGCTATCAGCTCTGGAGCAGGGAGCAGAAAGGGCCGTGAGCAGGCACCCTCCCTAACCCCAGCCCCAACCCTAACCCTATTGGCTTTGGGACTCCCAGCACCACCCAGCACGTGCAGGGCACCTTTCCCCTTCTGCACGTCCCTTCCCAGCCGTGGCACCACACAGCCCTCTGGCACCCCAGGAAAGCAGCACCAGTCCCAAACTCTTCATTCTGGAGGCTCTGGGACATCTCCCAGCAGTGTGTACGTGACACGTGGGTTGGGGATGAAGTATTCTGTGTGGACAGGGGCAAAGTCTCCATCTGTGCTGCTTGCTTTACCCCAAGGACCTGCCCTATCTTCTCCTATGGACCCATTATGGGCCGCCTCCGTGCCCCATGACACGATGTGTGACCCTCCTGACCCCACCACTGACACAGATGACTCGGGTAGCCCTGGGACCCCCCGCACGCACCCAGGGGGAGACCGTGGGGCTGCACCAGCCGCAGGAAGCCGTGCACCATGCGGATCAGCCCCAGCGTGCTGCTGCTGGGCTCCTCGAGGCCGGCACTGTACACGGGCTGCGAGATGTTCCCCAGCTCCATGGTGGCACCTGAGCAGAGAGGGGACAAGGAGGTGGCACAGCTACATGTCGCACCGTGCCACCTGTCCCCAAGCAGGAAACGGAGGGCACCAGTATCCCACAGCCTAGGGTTGGGATTTGGGAGGGGTGGGGGGAGCGGGTCGTGCCCAGGAGGAAGCGGAGTGGCTCATCTGGGGTGGGGGAGGGAACAGGGGGGGAACGAAGTACTCACCGCCAGCTTCGGTGCTCCGCCGCACAGCTAGCGCCCGGCTCTGTGGCTCGTTTCACTTTCAGCCCGGTGATTGAAAAGCAGTGCGCTGGCAAACGCATCGCCCCACCCTATCCCGGCCACCGCCTGGCTCCCGGCCACCCCGTGCCTGGGTCAGGGCCACCAACAGCAGCAGCGCGTCCCCAAGCACGATCCCATAGCACCCCCACCGTCTGCCTGCTGCTGCCCGTCCCATCCCAACTCAAGTCTGCTCCCCCACAGAGCCCCCATGATCTTCCCAACCCCACATCCCTCATTAGCCCTTGCTGTCGGTGCCTCACTCCGGGACAGGCGCTGGGGAGCCATACCTAAATGCCCTTCTACCCCTGCCCCACTGCAGCTCTCAGTGCCCCGGGTATGAAGCAGCTGGGGGCTCCCCTCCTGCCTCCCCCAGCGCTGGCTGCCTGCAGTTCTCTCTACCTCAGCATGGGCCCTGGGACAGGGAAGGATGCAATATCCTCGGGAAAAAAACAAACGAACAAAAGAACAGGGAAGAGCTGCATCAAATTGGTTCGTGCAGAGTAGGTGCTGAAGTGGGACTCCCCCCGAAGTTTGGAGGTGGATTTTTTCCGGCTGCTTTACCCCAGGGCGTGGAGGCACACGGAGCTCAGCCTCTTCCTGCTGCTGAGACCCTGTGCAGGAACATCCCTAAGCTGTTTCCTGGTGCTCCTGGAATGGCCGAAGCCCCCCCAGTGCACTGCCCAGGAGCTGAAACCCTGAGGGTATGGGGATGCACCTTGGCACCAGCGCTGGCACACGGCACCCCAAGGCCCTGGGCTCAGAAATAAGTGCTCGGGACAGCCTCAAACCGAAAAGTCGTTTTATTGGTACCATACATGACTCATAAATGGCACAAACTATGGAGGAAAGGGGAAAAAAACAAAAACAAAACAAAACAAAACAAAAATTAAAAAAAAAAGAAAGAAAAAGGCATTACAGTGTGCCTGGGGAGGGGGGGCAGCGAGGGGGCACGTTACCACTCCATGGGAACCCCAGCGCCCATCGTACCTAACTGCAAAGCAGAGACACCCCCCAGTGCCGTGGGAGCCTTACCTGGGGGACCCCATGCTTGAGGCTGGCGATCTGCAGGGCTGAGACCTCAGCCACCAGGACATGGGGATCAACACAGGTGTCCCACTGGGTGCTGGGACTTGGGATCCGGGCAGGGCCAAGCCTAGGGGCTCAGACACTGCCTCCCAGCCCCACAGGAGGGAGGGGAGGACACAAAGTCCACCCCAGCACAGCCACCCCCCACCTGGGCGAGATGCAGGCTGCACCCAGAGCCCCCATGCTCACGGGGCATCTCCTGGCAGCTCCCACCCAGCCCTGTGGGGCTCATGGGCTGCTGCCCAACGTTATGGAGCTGGGAGGGGGCTGGAAGAGAGAGGGGGGTGCAGAGCCCCCCAAGCCATTCCCTTGCACACTCACTCTCAGCGCTCCCACACGCACATTCTCTCGCACGCACTCACTCAGCACAGCCCCATCCAGCCCCCCGGGGTAGGGATCCTCCCCCAACCTGGGCACATACCGGGGGGGGTCACAATGCAGCCAGACCCCCAGCTCTCCCCACAATGCCCTACTGAGGAAGCAGTGGGGGGAGGCGGTGAACACACACACGCACCCTCCCCATCGTCTTCAATCTTCACCTTGGAAGGAAGGTGGTGGTGATTTGTTTTTTTTCCTTTTTTCTTTTTTACCAAAAAAAAAAAAATCCCCCCCAAAAATTCTTCTTGTTGTTTCCCCTAACATCAATGGAGGCACCTGCTCTAGTGATAACACATTGAAAGAACAGTATCGTACACACTGTCTACAGCGCGGAAATGTACAAGCACGAGGTACACGAACCAGGGCGGGGTGGGGGGGGGAGGAGCAGGGACAACAGCACACAAGATTTACATGGAGGAGGGAGGCAGGGGGGGGCTGCCCCCCGCCCCCTGGAGGGATTAGAAAGGAAGTCTGCAAAGTCTCTCCTTGGTTTGAAGCTCTCCGAACTGGATATAAAATGAGACTCCCAAGAGAAGAAGCCTGTACAAAAGTCAGGACAGGGTGAGAGCGCTCAGGACAGGGAGGGGGGCATTGGCCAGGGAGGGAGGGGAGGGGGGGGGGGAGGGGTTGTCCCATTTTTTTTTTAAACTTACAATTTTAATAATATTATTTAAAAAAAAGAAAAAAACAACAGACAAAAGTAGGAGGTACTGGGAGCCGGAGACCACCAAGGGACTCCGGGTGGAGACGTGGGGGACACTGGCTTGGACCCCCCCCCCCCTCCCCAAGCCCCCCAGCTCCCTCCCTGCTGGGCGCTTCCTATGTACACAGTTCCCCAGCAGGGCCCTGCTGGGGGGAGCGAGAGGATGGGGACCAAATTGGGGGGGCAGGAGAGGGGGGAATGCCCGGCAGCTGACCCTGACACCCCTCCGAGACAGCAGCGGGGGCTCTGTCCTTGGCCGGCCCCCCCAGCCCCACGCTGGGCTGGAGGCGTGCATGCACAGGGAGGTGTGCACACAGCAAACACCGCTGTCAGACCCAGGAAGGGAGAGGAGGAGGACCCCACCGCAGGGGGCTGCAGCCCCGCTGCGCCCCGTACAGCGGGCAGGGGCTGGGCACAGCAGGAGGGGACGCGAGAGGCTCTCCGGGGATGAAGAAGCAGGGAGTAGGAAGAGGGAGAAGGGGGGAATAACGAAGCTACGGCCCCGACACCCGCCTCTGCCCTGGGTCTGGGGGCAGCAGGCGCGGGGGGAGCAGGGAGGCGGCGGCAGACGCGTGCCCCCAGCCGTGGGTCCCGCCGTGGTGCGGCGCTGATCCGCACCAGTACCTCGCCGCTTCCCAGTCACTCTCTGATGCAAATGTACAGGTAGATCGGTTGGGACTGAGTCCGCGGGGGGGGGCGCGGGGCCGTTACTGCGACGCCTGCGACGTGGGGTTCTCTGACTTGCTCTCCTGGCTGGAGGGCGGTTTGCTGTTCCAGGGGCTGTTGGCCCCCAGCGCAGGCGAGTTGTTGAAGCTGTCCTCGTCATCGATGCCGTTGGCGGCGTCGAACTGCGTGTTCTCCAGCCGGGTGATGAGCCGCTCGTCCTCGTCCCCGAACTCCCCCCCCATCAGCGTGGGCTCGCCTACCACCATCACATCCTGAAAGGGGAGACGGTCCCGAAACATAATCGAGGTGGGGGGAGCCCCGGCCGCCAAACTCCCCCTCACTGTCAGCACTGCAGCCCCTTCCTCGGTTTCAGGGCTGCCTCCTGTTCTGGGCTGAGATTCACACTCTGCAGCGGCTGAGGCAGAGTAGTGGGGCCCTGGGGCAGCCCCCTGCTTTTCCACATCACCAGGAGAGGGCGGGGAGCTCGACAGGAAGCCCTGGGTGTGTCCCTTAGCCACTCCCTGGGGCTGGGAGCCCACCCCTCCATCCCGAAGGAAGAGAGAATGGAAACGGGATGCTTACAGGTACCTGACTGGACAGGGCAAAGGTGCTGGCCGGGCTCTTCTTCTTGCTGTTGCTGTTGTTGGTGTTTCCACCACCGGAGCTCATGGTGCTGCCCCCAGACATCTTCCTTTTCCGGCGCTTGCTGGGCTGCTGCCGCGCCGGCTCCGCTGCACCGGGAAGGAGAAGCGGTCGGTCAGCCCCATAACCTCTTCTTTGCAGACACCTCTGCCAGCACCACCTCCTCCTGCCCACAGCACGCAGCCCAGAGGACAGAGGCACTCACCAGGCGGCGCGACCATCCGCTGCCACTTCTGGAACAGGCAGGTCTTGAGGCAGTCCCGGGGACTGAGGCTGTAGGTCTTGTGCCGTGACATGAGCTCCTGCATTGGTTCTAGGATTACACAGAGCTGGGGGGAGCAGACATGCAGGAGGTTAGACACTGCCACAAGATATAAAGATATCCAAGAGCCCCTCTGCCGTGTCGCAGCAACCTGAGCCTCGTGCAGAGCTCACAGGCTCCGCCACACTTGCAGAGTGTGCATCATCTATCCCTCTTCCCCTGCACTCAGCCCGCTCTGTTCCCAGCACACGTACTCGGAGGTAGTTGAGTGTGGAGTTTGAGAGCCCACAGCGGGTAATGTTCTTGGATAACTGGTCCAGCATCTGTGGGTCCTGTGCCTAGAGGTGAGAGGGACAGCGCTCAGCTGGGGACTGTCCCCCGTGCCCCATCCTGTGATGGGGTGGGGGGTCCCGCAGCAGAGAGAGGAGCTCAGCAGCCCTGCCTTGCGCTGGGAGGAGTGCTACTCACATGCATGGCAAGGATGCTGCGGGGGATGAGCTCTCGATGCTGGCGGATGCTGAAATGCCACGTCTTTATCCTCATCATGTCGTCAAACATGAACTCCAGGTAGAGTCGCCCCTCCACGCACACCTGGGCAGGGAACAGTGTCAGGCACATGCTGCCACCCTGTCTTCTCAGCCCAGAACCCCGAGAACCCTGTGTTCTTGCACATCAGGACACCCTTCCCTCAGCTTTGGACTGCCTGGAATGGGTTTCAGACAAACCCAGGAGCCTGCACAGACAGGGGATGTGTGCCCAAGGGGTACCTGGGTGAACATGGGCTTGCCGTGCTGGGTGACCATGGTGCACTGGTCGCAGTCCAGCGAGACAAAGTTGTTGTGGAAGGACTCCTTGGGGTGCTTGAGCACGTAGTAGAGCTCTGTGGCCCCTCCTTCAAAGATGCTGCGGAAGTAACGAGGAATCAGAGTCCGACCAATTGCTGGAGTGAGAAAGGGAGAAAAATTATGTCAGTAAAACTGGCTTGTCCAGGTGTGCTTCCCTAAAGCCTGGGGGTGCAGGTGGAGAGGGTCCCCATGGCTGCAGGCAAGCGGGCTCCACCTCCCTGCCCCTGCCTACCTGTGCAGCCCCATCACAAGGCAAAGGCTGTGGAAAGGGGTACTCAAACTCAAGCTCTGGGGACCCCAGGGGGGCAGCCCCAACCCCACCACTCTGCTGCCACTTACTGTATCTCTTTGGTCCATCCTCCAAGCAGAAAGTGATTGTTAGCATGGCATCGTCCTCGAAGAACTCTGTGGTGAAGGCATCCCACCACAGATTGTCACATTCCTGGGTACAGCAGAGAGATGCCGGGTTAGGGGACAGGAGACAGGCAGCCCAATGCTCAGCCCTTGGAGGGCTGCATTCAGGTAAGCACCATGAGAGGTTGCTTCCCTGCTACCAGCCACCCCTCCCACTTGTTTCCCAGCCCAGCCCCTGGCTGCCCACCTCTGTCCAGTTCTGCAGCCGCTTGTTGAGCTCAAATATCCTGTAGTCAGTCTGATTGCCATAGGGCGTGTGCCTCCTGCCAGGGAGCAGAGAACATGTGGTCAGAGCAGGGAGCAGCAACAGCGTGGGGATGGGGATGCAGGGATGGGGACATATAGCAGGCCAGTGATGTGCCATCCTCATCTGCCCCATCCACTGACCCCAGGTCAGTCCAGGGCAGGCTCCCTGCTCCCTCCCTGCCAGCCCTGAGTACTTACCCAATGCCAGGCTCCAGGTATGTAGGTGGGTACATGGGAGTAGGTCTGTGGGGGAGAAGCAACACAGCTGGGTCAGCAACAGGCAATCCCCTCACTCCTGGGCTCCACAGCCCCTGCCCTTCTCCCCACTGTCAGCAGCAAGCAGTCAGGATGCTGGTGTCTGACAGCCCCACAGGGGGACCTGCATCCCAGAACTGGGCGCTGACTCCCAGCTCCAGGGGCCCATTCTGCAGCTCCCAAGAGCCATGCCCTGCTCCCCCCAGGACTGGGGCCAGGAACGGGGAATGTGGCAGGAGCTGGGATTGTTCCCTGTCCTGGATCATCCCAGGAGACCGGCCTGGCAACGGCTTTGGCTTGGTCCCAAAGTGCTGGGGAACTGGGGCTCCCTTGATCCCAAATGTAACCCTTTCTCCACTCATCAACACTTGCTCTGATCTCTTGTGCTAACTGATCTCCATGTGCTGCAGTCTCACTACAGCTCTGGGGAAGGGATAGGAGAACCCCGAGCCTCACCAACCCCTCCCCAGTCCCCAGCTCACCCCACATCTCGATCCAGCATGGTGCCCGGGTGGAATGGGGGGAAGGCGTTGCCGTTCGGGGGCTCCTTTGGCGAGTACAGCTTGAATGACTTAGAGGAACAGCCTGCAGAGAGAGGGAGGACATGGGTAAGCCAGCGGCACTGACAGCAGCGGCACAGAGGCACCTCATCCCTGCTGCTGGGAGGAGGAGGAGATGGAAGGATGAGGGCCCAGCACTGCTGGGATGCCCTGACCTGTGCTGGAGCAGCCAAGTCCCCGACAGCACAGTCCCATCCCCAATGCTGGTTGGACCCACTGGTGCACAGAGTTTGTCAGTTCTCAGCCAGAGCTTGTGGGCTCACCACCCTGGGGGCGGTGCAGCTGGTGCACCGGGGAGTGACTGGACCCTATCCCCCCCAGCCCCCAGCCCTTCGTGCAGCTCCTAATCCCACCGACCTGACCCGGGAATCACATGGGATCTTTTCGCTGACCTTTCTATCGCCATGGAGACGGGTGAATAATCGCTGGGCCGGCAGGTCCCCAGGCAGCCACCATCTGCCACTCAGGCAGGCCAGCGGTCACCGGGTTTGAGACGGAAGGCGATGCCACGAACCAGTCCCCCCGCACCCTGCCATCCCCCTCACCCCTAAAAGTAACCTGAGGGCAGCAGGGGCTCCCACGCCGCCTCCTCCCACCCCTGGGCTCCCCGCAGAGCCCTGGCACACCCACAGCCGGCAGGACGCGGCACGCCGGGCCGGGCGATGCCGAGACACGCAGTGGGAGCAGCCGCTCCCCGCAGCCGGGCGGGCTGCCAGGCAGCACTGGCTCCACCGGCTCGGCCTGCCCTGCTGCTATGGGGGATCCCCGGCGGTGCTCTGTGGCAAAGCGGGCGCGGGGGGACGCGGGGTGCGCTGCTGCCTGCGGGTGTGCGGGGAGGGATCCAGCACAACGGGATGGGAATGGGCGCATGAAAGGAGAAGAACGTAAGGATTAAAGAAAGCACTGCTCCCAGCTCTGGGAGCTGAGATAGCTGTGGACCAGTACGGGATGCCCCACAGGCAGGACACACATCACCCGGTGCCATGCCACATCTGGAGGAGTCAATGCAACTCATCATGCAGGAGCCCACTGCTTCTCACCCACTCCAGTGAGGGAACGCACAGGAAACTTTCCATAGGTGTCTGAGATGCATCAATCCACCCCGCACAGAGTGCACTGGTCACCACATCCTCAGCAGAAAGGAAAACCAAACCTGAACCAGCAGCTCTCATCCTCTGGTGCTTTGCTTTTACCCACAGATGAGAAGGGAGGAAAACACTCCCGAGGGCTCTGCGTCCCTCAGCCCTGCGTGGATTGGAGCTGACAACAAGTACCCTGTGTGCACAGGACAGTCTCATGGGGTGGGAGGGACCCTCCACAACCTCTGCATGGAGTAGGACATGGGGATGGCTGCAGTTCCCACCCAGGGCTCCCCAAACAGATGCTCTATCGATGCACTCTGGGAGCCAGGCTGCCTTCATCCTCCTTCCTCTTCTTCAGAGGAGATAGGGCACAGCCAGCTGTAGGCAGCTGTGTTGGACCTGGGCACGGCACCTCAGACAGCCGCCCCAAGTGATGCTCAGTGTCAGCCCTGTGTGGGCATCACCATGTCCCCTGACCTCAGAGGAGGGACTCACATCCCAGCACCAGCCCGGTGCCCACTGTCACACACACCACCTATCTACCCACCTGCAGGGCTGAAACTTAGGAGGACGGTGGCCACAGAAGTGTCGTGAGCTGCAGCCTGATGGAACAGCACTGCGGGAGATAGGTAGGGAAGGAAGCAGTGGTGATGGCCCACCGCTGTCCCCACTGCCTGCCAGGCCCAGGAAGGGAGGGCAGGGAAAAAGTGGTGCAGCCCTGCAGCCAAGGACGGCTGTCAGTCCCACGTGGCGCATGGAGATCCGCCATCCCGGGATGCACCGCTCCGCTCGCTGCCAGCCACAGCGAGGAGTAACGAGCACTGCACACTGGGACACGTAGTCTCCAGGGAATGGGCTGCAGAGTGAGGCTGGACCACATGCCCCCGGCCCATGGGGGCTTGCCTGCATCACAGCAGTTCGCACAGTGCCACCAGCCCAGGTCTCAGGTTAAAGCAAACAGAAATAGCCCATGCTGTGACCTCAGAGCAAATGCTTTTGCTTGCTGCACTCGCACAGCTCCGCATTGCTGTCACTGGGGTCAGGGCTTGGGATAACTGCAGCGCTCAGGATCTCTCCGCCTGATGCTCAGCTGCTCGCCATCCTCAACACACAGCCCCAGGGCCAGGCACAGCGTGGGCCAGTTTGTTACTGGGAACAGCCTCCAGGCATGCCCAGCACCCAGGAATGCTGCCTGCTCTTGGAGCTACCAACAGCACCAGCGTAAGCACACAGGGAACAGAGAAGCCCAAGTCCCCAAAAGAGCCAAGAGACCCCAAACAGCTCAAACTGAGCTCCAGCAAGAAGGGAGGGCCAAAGCCCAAGAGCAGTGGGCTTGGCCAGGCACATCCACCCAGTGCTGGAGAGCTCCTGAACCAGAAATGAAGCACTGCAGAACCACATCTACCTGTGCTATGCAGCCCAAGGCAAGCCCTCTCACCCTGGCATCCCCAGCTGCAATACCGGTCCGCCTGAAACAACAGCACACCTCGCTGCCACCGGTGTCACAACCCATGTGTGTGCACTTGCAGTGCCATCAGCACCCACAGCATCCTGTGCTCTGGGTCACTGGGGGACAGCTGGTTTCCCAAGGAGCACTGCTGTTGCTCCATGGCTGTGGTTGGCCCCCTGTGCAGCCCTCAGGTTCACGTCAGAGTGCTCAGTACCCCTCCAGGTGTGTGCCCGGCACGGAGCAGGCAGTGCTGGGCAGAAGAGTCTGGAGAAAAAGCTGGGACAGAACATCAGGAGACAGCTGCAGCTGGTGGTGCTAGGATTTGGGGATTTCTACAGCATCACGAAGGCGAAGACCAAACTCCTTCCTCCGTTAGTGACAACCACAAGGAGAACACTCCAAAAGCCGAGCCCTTAAGGAACGAAGACCCCCTGAATTCACTGTGACTCACAGCAAGCCATGGGAGCTGACATCCAGCCAACTCTGGAAGAGCTGCTACAAAACCACCAGGACAGAGTGCTGAGGAACACAGCAAGTCACTCCAGCAATCAGCGCCGGAGGATTCTGCACCTGCTGCAGGAGGACAGTGTGCCCTGCTGTCACTGCCAGGAGCCAGTTCTGTAACCCCAGGAACGGGAGCAGCCATCGGTGCCACGTCCCAGCCAGGCAGCCCAGCCCTGGGGCAGCACCTGGGGCTTTTCTCTGCACAGCCCTGTAGTTTGTACCCAGGCTCTGATAAGACAGCATGGGGCTGCTGTGGTGAGGCTGGGAGCTCAGGGTGTGCAGCCTCATGCTGCTCCACAAGCGCTTATCTCATCATCCCCAGGACTGCTGGAGGTCAGAGCGCGGCTGAGGTCAGGGCATCCTGCCATGGGATGGCAGGGGAACCCCCAAACACAGCCCCACGATGAGCAACCAGGCGAGGAGCAGGGTCCCCAATCTGCACGTGTTGCTGTCCACTCCCAAAAGCATCCCCAGCCCCAAGGGCTTTGTCTATCTGCCACTCACATCCCTGCACCCCCCGCACCCCTAAGCTCTTGCAGGGAGACGCACAGCCCCAGTGCTTCGCACCCCTCCGGTGCTTTGCTCCCTTCCAGCGGGACTCCCGGAGCAGCGGGAGGGGATGAAGTTGCAGCAGGAGGTGACAGCGGGTGCAGGGGCACCGTGAGGGTGTGGGGCGGCTGTCAGGGGGCTCAGCCGAGGGCTGGAGCCAGGGGGGGGGGTGGGAATGAACAAAGGGAGCCGCGGGGCACGGCGGGGGGGCTGGGGGCGAGAGGGGCGCGCGGAGAGAAGGAGATGGAGGAGATAGGAAGGAGAGCTGGAGGGAGGAAGGCAGGGCCGGGAGGGGCGGCGGGCAGGGGGCCGGGCCGGGCCGGGCCGGGCCGAGCGGGGTCGGTGCCTCCGCTCACAACTTTGCGGGCGGGACCCGGCCCTCCCTTCCGCCGCCGGGGCCGAACCGAGATAGAGAGAGAGAAGAGGAGGGAGGGAGAAAAAGGAGGGGGTGCGGGGTAGGGGGGGAGGACGGGAAACTTCCCGAGGGCGGCAGGCCGGGCCGAACCGAGCCGAACCGAGCGACTCACGGCGGGCGGCGGCGGCGCTGGGGCGGGGGTCGGAGCGCGGCAGCGGCGGCGGCGGCGGTGGGGCGGGCGGCGGGGCGGCGGGCCGCCATGGGGGCGGCGGCGGGGCGGGGCGGGGCGGGGCGCGGGGCGCTTCCTTTGTCTGCGCCGCGCCGACCCACAATGGCTGCGGCGGCGGCGCGCCCGCTGCCGGCCGTCTGTCCGTCCGTCGGTCTGTCCGGCCGGCCGGGGCACCGCACCGGCCGCACAAAGGGGCCGCGGAGCGGGGTGGGGCGGGACGGGCCCGCCGGCACCGAGGGGAAAAGTTCGGTGCTGCGCAGCGCCGCGCCGGGATGTCCGCACCTCCCGAGTGCCTCTGTACGGCCCTACGTGCAGCTGTACCTATGTATGCGTGTATACGTACACCTTTGTGCATCTACACCTACCTGTATGCACCTCCATACGGCCCCTGCGCACCTACAGACGGACCTACACGCACACCTCTCTATACTCCTCTGTATAGCTACACCTATCTATACACCTCCGTACACCCACACCTATATATGTACCTATATATACACCTGCATACACTCCTAACCCTACCTTTACACACCCCTCTGTACACCCACACCTCTACATGTACCTACACACACACCTAATACCCACATGTACGCTTCTATACAACTCTACATACACATATACCCTTATACACACATCTATCCACACCAATATATACCTGCGTACAAATGCTTATGTAAACAACCATCTGCACACCTATATATATATGTGCCTATACACACTCATCTGTATGTCCACACCCATGCATACACACAACTGTCCATCTCTGTGTGCCTATACACCCATCCATGCCCCTATAAAAGGAAGACGCCCGGGAGGAGCACCCATTCAACACACACCAAAACGCCTTATAACCCACACAGCACAGAATCACAGGACATCGCACGGCACACCAGGATCACCCAGTACAACCACTGGCTGCCACGCAACATCGCCTCTGACTGCCATGCCAGCCACCTCCACACCAGGAGGAGCAACAAAGGCGTCAAGCAGGCATTAGCTAGCACAGCAGCTGCCTGCAGGCACTCCGTCCCTCACCCCAACACCTCAGCGCCAACAGCATCATCAGAACAAGGGCATCTCCAAGCCCCCCCTGCACACTGTTTGCTGCACCAGTCCCCCCAAAGCAGGGCAGGGCAGGGCCCCACCCCACAGCACAGGGAGCTGCCAGTTCCACTCCCAGAGCAGCTCCTGGGGTTGTGAGCACAGCCCAGCGCTGAGCTTGGCACCAGCTGGAAAGTATTTCTTTCCCTGGGAAAGCTGCAATAAAAGTATACTTTTCTCCGGTTTGCTTTGATTTTTTTTTCTTTGAAGTTTTTCAGGATTTCTCCTGCTTCAACTACGTTCCCTTTCCCTTGGTTTTTGGCCCCCATGCAGCCCCCAGCTCTGGGGGGAGCTCAGCATCGGGGCCGCAGCAGGCACACACATGCACACATCCATGCAGCTCACCCGGTTCATGCTTGCACGCGTGCTCACAGGCCATCATGCACATGCACGCCTGCTGGCACAGCTTGGACACATCTGCACACACGCCTTGGGCACACACGCCCTCCTACGGCCCTTCCCTACCCCAAAGCTGCAGGGTGACGCAGGCCCAGGCCTCGGGGACACGCGATGCACGCACAGCCGGCACACCAAAACCCTACAAGAAGGCCACCCCACCCTCACAGCAGCCATGGCCATAAAGATCATGGAGCAGCACCCACGGGTGCACGGCCTCACATCCAAAACCCCCAAGAAGTACCAGGACCGAGCAACCCACAGGGACCGCTCACGTGTTCCTGTTCAGCTCTGACGACAGCACTGGCCCAGTCCACGTGGCTGCTGCAGCCCCAGCTGTTTATGGTTATAGCCGAGTTAATAATTAAAGAGATGCTGGATGGAGAGCAGAAGGGCTGGGATGCAGCTGGGGAGCACAGTGCATGTGGCAGTGATGGCAGGGGTGCCCCTTCCCCACGATGTGCTCCCACCCGCAGAGCAAGCAGCCGATGGGAAGAGCACGGTGGGGACGGGCAGGGATGCTCTCCACTACAAATCTTACCCCCCTCACTTGGAAATCCACTCTTCGTCCCTGCCTCTCCAGGGGGGAATTCTCTCAGCTGGATCGGGGGAGGGTCTGGGGGAGGTGGGCCCTTCTTTTTCTCTGGAGAAGGCTCAGCTCCATCATCGCTCCCCCGGAGAGCCTGGGGGAGGCTGGGAGCTCAGCAATGAGTCATGCTGGGCAGGCAGTGGATCCTGGGGGCTCCGGGGATTAACCCTTCCAAAACAAAACCATTTCCAGACACCGAGATGCATGAGGAAAACCCGGTTAACAAGACGTGCAGGAGGAGCTGGTGAGCAGGGCAAGGTGGGGAGTTACAGGCTCAGACCCTGAGCATCTTACAGGGAGCAGAGGGAAAGACCTGGATATGTGATAGCATCCTGCAAAATGAACCAGGTGATGGAAAGCCATCCCCAGCCCTGCAGCAAGGGATGCAGCCAGGAGACGCAGCCAGGAGCTCAGCCTTGCCCTGACACTGGGCTCACACCCTCGTGGGCTTCATGGCCACCCACAGCAGCCAGCCCCAGCCCCTCTGGCAGCAGCCTGGGGAGAGCCTGCCAGCGCCACGGGGTTTATGACTCCAGACGCTCCAGGTGGATTCTCTCATGTTACAAGAATGGTTCGTTTTACAGCCAGTTTCCTGGCCTGGGGCTGGTCTCCACAGCCTGGCTGGGTTGGATCCCGTGCAGGAGAACGATGATGGGGTGGATGGGCTGAGACAGGGGCACACAGCATTGCCAACGGTCACTAGAAATTGTTGCCAAAGGAGGTGCTCCCCACCCATTCACAATGCTGAAAGCAACCACTCTCTAAACCCTCATTCTTCAAAGATAAGCAAGGAGGTTGGCACCCCGTGCCCACCCATGGGAGTCATCAGTGGGGAGGATGCTGGAAACCCCCCAGGACTGCACACGTGGGACATCTTGCAGCACCATGGCTGCACATGGTGTGTTACCAGCAGGTAACTCTACCAGCACAGCCCACCCCTTCCCCTCACCCCTCGTGCAGCGCTGCCGAGCTCTCCGAAGCAGCTCTCCGAATATAGCAGCATCAAATAGCTCTATCAATAATGCATCGCTTCTGCTTCCTCTCGCTGCTGTGTTTTTGTTGCTAACATGTGTGTCCTTCCTGTTAACAGCTGCCTCCGCTCTGCCAGCTAGGCCAAACAGGGACACAGCCACCGCTGGATGGGGATGGCAGCTCCCACTCCCCACAGCTCTGGGTCAGGCACCATCCAGCCCCGTTCCAGGCACGACACAGGACAGCTTGCTGCTGCCCCAAGCCTCCTGCAGTGTGCAAACCAATGGCATGCACAGTGCTGCTGCACACACGGTGCTGCTGCACACTGCGCTCTCCAGGGCACTTGGCACAGAACCAGAAGGACGCATCCCCCTCCTCCTGCCATGTCTTTGTGCAGGCATGGCTCTTCCTTGGCACCGTTTCGCCCCAAAAACCCAACACCAGGCTCCAGCAGTGGCTCAGCCCCACGGTGTCCACACTGCCATTCCCCGGGTGCTCCTGCTGTCATGCTCCCACACATGGCTGCCCCAGGGCTGAACCACAGACCAGTCAGTTCACACCAGCCTGTGTGCCCAGGCTTGCCCCGTGCCTGGTGGAGCAGCGCGCTGCGAGCTGCTCCTGCCAGCAGGGAGGCAGGAGCTGGGGCAGGCACCAGCAGCACTCTGCAGGAGCCTCTGGGCTGCGTGCAAGGCTAGCAGCATCTCCCCAAAAAAGGATGTGTGCCAAGGGGTCCTGTGCTGGAGGGTTGAGCACTGGGCTCTGGGGAAGGGGGCTCACACCCTGCTGTCCCCCAGGCAGCCAGCATCCCGGCGCAGCTCCACCTGGGCTTCGCTGCAGAAATCTGGCTCTGGTCCCAGCACAAGCCCCGCAGCGCCGAGGAGAGGCCCAGGGCCAGCGGCTGCTGCAGAGAGCAGGGGGCCCCCACTCACCCACCACACGTGGGGCTCCCGCACCGGAGACCCCTGGGACATGCAACCCCCTGGTCTGCAATGGGCAGGGCATTATCTGCACCCTGCAAGCAGGGTGGGGTTGGAGCAGAGCAGGGGCTGGCATCTGTGGCAAGGCAGATTACACCCTGGTCTAACGTTTGTGCTTGTCCTGGGAGCAACCTGCTTAGGAGGGAAGAAGACAAATGGCAGCAGAGAGCCAGGTGTGAGGGCTCCAGTGGGGTCCTGTCTCTCCTGGAGCCTGATGGTACAGCACGATGGGGGTGTGGAGCTCCTGCAGGTACCTGTGCCCACAGCAGGTGTCTTGGCACACAGCAGTGTCCGTGCCTGTGTGGGCAGGTGCACGCAACCCACGTGCACAACCACGCTCCCACATCATGGTGAGCATGCTGCTCCCCCAGGAAAAATAATCATCAGCAGCCCCATCCCAGGTCTGGGGGTACCAGCCACCGTCCCCATTCCAGGTGCGGTCAGCAGCAGTTTCACCACCCCACCAGCTCCCCAATGCCCTCCCCCTTCCAGCAACAGCAGGAAACCACAGCTCAGCCTGCAGGCTGCCTGATAACGGCTGCCTGGCCCCAGCCTGCCTCCCCAGGGGCCGGCCAGGGGGCACCCAGTGCTGCCCCGCACCCCAGT
This sequence comes from Cyrtonyx montezumae, assembly GCF_038088225.1. NCBI lineage: Eukaryota > Metazoa > Chordata > Aves > Galliformes > Odontophoridae > Cyrtonyx > Cyrtonyx montezumae. The sequence goes on along the minus strand of NW_027072045.1, from coordinate 19,168,008 downwards.
GCCCACCACCCACTGCCACTCCCTACTCATCACTCCAGCGGCAAGATGGAGAGCTCCAGAGGGAGAGAGCAAAGGGATATGCCCAAAGCACGTGCAGAGGAGGCCCCCAGCACCATGCACATGTGCATGTCCTTGTGTGCATGCAACTCGGATGTGGCCAAGGAAATCCCACAGCAAAGGCAAGAAGGTGGCATGAAGTCAAGACAGGAAATCAATGTAGAGGTGCAGGGGACAGGCAGGGGACGCTGGTGCCACTGCCATCCTGCTGCAGCTCAGTGCTCCTGCCCTGCTCAGGGCATTCAGCCCCAGCGCTGCAGCATCACATGTACTCAGGAGCCGGGCACTGCCCCGGGGGCCTGTCCCGCTGCCAGCACCCACTCTTCTCCACGGGGCTGCCCCCACAGTATCAGCTTTCAGAGCAGCTCTGTGCTGGCACAGAAGAAGCAGACAATACCATTTCTGGAATAAACTCGGAGAGCGGCAGACAGGCACCCAGCACCAGCCGGCTGGTTAACCCATCACAGCTCTCCCCAACAAACCCAAGCTCACAGCAGGGCGAGCTCACACGGGCACAGAGGAGACATGCCATGCGTCTGGGGCCCTAGGCTGCAGTTTACCATCCGAAAAAGCAGATCACAAGGTGAGCATGGGGCAGCAGCTACCTCCCCCTGCTCTCTCCAGCCCCAAGGAGCTGGTACGGCGCACACAGCACCCATCAGGTGGATGAGGCAGACGGCATCTACCATCATAGTATCACTAGCAAGGTGAAGACAAAACAAGCAGAGGCTCTGCCCTACAGCTCCATCAACTTGCGGCAGGGTGGGGAGCTCAGGGAGAGCGTGGCAAGCCCAGGGATAGCATGGCTTTCCCTTGCAGTTACTACCACTTGACAGGTGAGGCCAGAACACAGGGTGTGCACTGACAGCCAGAGCTATGGGGTCCCACCTGGGTCAGTTTTTTCCCTTGCTCAGAAGCATTTGCAGGCAGTGACATGGTTCATGGGGCTGAGAGCAGACTCCTGAGTGCTTTCAAAGGGCAGCAGGAATGACAAGCCGCATTTCCAGTCCAGATTTCAAAGCATTTTGAGCACGTGCTGTAGGGCAGAAGGGCCGAGCCCCGTGCAGGATGAGAACTCAGGAATTATGCAGGAATTAGGGTGAGAGGCCAGGGGCAGCAGGGCTCCCATCAGCTGGGCACACCTGGGGGTGTTGTGGTCCCCATGCTGGAGCTGCAGCACACATGCTCTGGCTGCCAGCACTTGGACTGCACTCTGCCATCTCTTCCCCTAGCATCTGTCGCAGGAGGCACGCAGCACAGCTCAGCTTGGTTGGAGGGAGAGACCCCCCATACAGGGATACCACTGTCCTCCCTCTGTCCCCACCACCCACCCACGCTGCCTGCACCAGACACACCCCCTCCAGGGTGACCAAACCTCACACCCCAAGGCTCTACGCAACGTGGGCCAGGAGGAAAACCCCTGCAGGGCTCTGTGCAAGCCAGCACAGGGACAGGCTGGGTGGCTCAGAGCTCTGCTGCCAGCACGGGGCTTCGTTCCCAGCTCAGCAAACCCGCTGCCCGCTGACCTTGGGCAAGCCGCTCCCCCGCTGCGAGAAGCTGCAGCCAGGCGTGCTGGGAGGGGAGCAGGGAGCCCCGCGCAGGGCACGGCAGGGCCGCGTGGGAGGAGGGAGCACGTCTCGCTCTTCGCTCCCCCTCCCCGGGGGCCCCACAGCACCAACACCGTTACTATGGCAGAAAACATCACCGTCATGTCTGCTCAGGTTTTTGTTGTTGTTTGTTTGTTTTTCAAAAGCCCACCACACCACACCTCTCAGCTCCAGGTGCTGAGAGGGGCACGGAGGGCTGAGTGTGGGCCCAGGATGGCGGCACAGTGCTGGGTAAGGGCTCTGGCCTCCTCCTCCAGCCCCAAGCGCAGCGTGTTTACTTCCTGGCACTGCCTGTGAGGCCACTGGCTCCTGGGGCACACCTCGGCTCAGCACCATCCTCAGGGCACCCTCGGAGCTCCCAGCCTCCACCCTCGGGCCCACGATGCCACCCCAGCCCTGCAGTTCCAAGGGGCGCGTGCCTTCTGAAGGGGGATGCTTTGGGGGGCAAACCCCTGCTGCTAGCATCTCCCAGGCAGGAAACTCCTCCAAGTTAATGCAGCCCCCAAAGAGCAGCCTGGGCAGAGCGGCTCATTAAATGCTTCTGGCTGGCAACAGGCCAGAGGCAGAGCTTGTTTTTTTTGTTGTTTTTTTTTTTTTTTCTCCTATATTCCGATAAACAGTCTGGGGAGAGGAGGGGGGAGGGGGTGGCAGGGAGCTCTCTGGATGTGCCACCAGCCCCGGGGCAGGCAGGGAGGGGGGACAGGGGGACACACGTGTGCGCACACGCACGCATCACCCTCCCCCCTCCCCGAGAGCGTGTGGGGCTAAGGGGGACGGCGACAACCGGGCCGCCGCCGGGGATGCTCCGGGCCCACGTCGCCCACCAACATGGCGGTGACATTCCCGGTGGCACGGGGCCAGCTCCCAGGGGACGCGTCGGCACCGTGGCCCCACGCCGAAGGCCCCGGCATTCAGCCCCGTGCTGGGAGCGAGGGGGCCCGGGGGGAGGCGGGCCGAGCCCCCCCCGGGCGCGCGGTGCCTGCGGGGCCGGTTGGTGCTTTAACTGTTTGGCCTGGCTGGGAGGAGGTTCACGTGACTTTCTGCTTGAGGAAGCAGCGCTCTGGCAGCTTCCAGTGGGAGATGGAGGAGGCGGTGGGGGAAGGGGCCGCCTGCCTGCATGGAAGCACGGCGGGGAGAGAGGGAGGGGGGGCAGCGGCGGGGAGAGGGCGCGGGGTGTTCCTCCTGTCCTCCCTCAGCCCAGGGGGATGCGGAGATGGAGCGGTGGGGGGGGGGGGGGGGCACGGGGGTCGTGCCCCCAGGGCTGCGGTCACACCTCCCGCCCAGCGCACCCCCCGCCCCCAGGCCAGGGGTGCTCCGCGGGACGCGGGGCCTGGAAGAGGAGGGGACGGGGCCCCGCCGGCACCGTGATCCTCACAGCACGGCCGTCAGCCAAAGAACGAGCGTCCCCATCGCGAGCGTTGCTCGCCCCACGCTCCGTTCCCCGACGAACACCCCCCCGTGCACCCAGCGCCGGGGCTGCCGCCGCGTTTCGCTCCCGCACAGAGCATCCCGCATCCCGCTGCCTGCCGAGCATCCCCGGAGCGCGCTGAGACCTCTCCGCCTCGGCACACCCCCTTCTCAGCTCCTCAGGGCTCGCGCCTCGCTCGGGGCACGGCCAAAGCCATTCCTCTCACCCATGGAGGGGGGAAGTCACCCCACGGAGCCGTCCCTCGCCCCGCCGCGGGGTCAGCCCTCACCGTGCACCCACGTGCCCGGCCCGCGCTCCGCAGCGCCGTGCCCGCGGGGCGCCAGCGCCAGGCCTCGAGGGTCCCGGCCCCACAGCCCCTACTGCTGCGGGATGCCGACCCCCGTGTCGTGGGGTCCCGGCCCCGTACACAGCTTAGCATCCGAGCCGCAGGGCTCCCAGCCCCGCAGCGAGATGCAGCGCTGCAGGGTCCCAAACCTTCCGGCAGACCTCAGCATCCAACCCACGGGGTCCCCAGCCCCACGGCCAGCTCCTAACCCACGGGGTCCCAACGCCGCCGCTGCGGGGTCCCGACCCCATAAGCAAACCTCAGCATCCATGACGCGAGACCCAGTCCCACAGCCGGTCCGCGTGCCGTGGGGTCTCACTCCAAAGCGGAGCCCAGCCCCGCGCCCGCCCCAAATTGCCCACGCTACGGAGACCCCAAACTCGGCACCATCCCGCGGGGCCGCGACCGCAGGCCCTACAGCGCAGACCCCAAATCAGGCATCATCCCACGGGGCCGCCACCCCAGGCCCCACAGCTCGCGGCCCCCACGGCTGAGCCCACCGCGGTCCCCCAGCCCCGCGCAGCCCCCCGTCCCGCCCCGTCCCGCCGCGCCCGCACTCACCAGGGCATGCACAGCCCACTGACATCTTCACATGCCTGGCCTGGCCGGGGGTCGCTGCGCGCTGCCCGGGCCGCGGGGGTCTCGCATGGACGGCGCGCCGCGGGCTCCGGCGCGGCGGGAGGTGGGCGGCCCCGCGCGGGCCCGGGCAGGGCCACGGCCAGGGGCGGGCGCGCCGCGGAGCGGGGGAGGGGGAGGTGCGGACGGGGCGGGGGCCGCGGCGGCGGAGCGGGAGCGGGGGCGGCTGCGCCGGCGGCGGCGACGGCTAGCGGGCGGGAGGGCGCGCGGCGGCGCATGCGCGGGGATCTCCCCCCGCCTCCTCCTCCGCGGAGGCGCGCGCGCGCACGCGCGCCCCCTCCCGCTGCCGTGCTCGCGCCCGCACGGGCGCGCGCCCCCTTCTTTCCTCACGTCGGCCCCGGGGCGGGAGCCGCCATGTCAGGGCCGCGGCGGCGCCTGTAGCCGCGGGGGCTCCTCCCGCTCGTTGCGCCGAGCCCCGCCTCGTGCCGGGCCGCGGCACCATCCCGAGGGGCCTCGCTGGGGCACAGCGGAGGGGGCAGTCCCGCCCTGCTCCGTTCTGTCGCCGCTCCTGATGCCGCGCACTTGCAGCAGCCGCACGGCACGGCACGGCACGGCATGCCGCCCGCGGGACCTCAGCCCCTGCCCCAGCTGGGACAGCCAGTGCCGTCCGAGTGCGATTCACATTCCTCTTCGCTGAGTTTCAGCATCACGTGGCTCCGAGCTCTCCTTTGCGGGCTGCTCCCGTTAACCCCCGGCGAGCTGCGGTTGCCGAGCCTGCTTGGCGCCGGGCAGCGGTCGCCCGCCTCCGCTCCCCTGCTCAGACCTGAGCTCCGTGCTCTGCAGTGCTGGAACGCAGCCCCAGCGGCAGCAGGGTGCGTTATGGCAGGTCTCCCCTGCCCGGGGGACGCCGGCAGCGTGGCAGTGTGGAGCTGGGAAGCTGCAGATCCGTTTTCTTAACTGCCTCTTGTTTGTTCTCCCTTGCGTGAGCAGTCCCTATCGCTGCCCCAGAGCCAAGAAAGCACGCACAGGGCCGGACTGGGGGAGGGAGGCCCTTCTTGTGCGGGAGAGACTGCATGTGCAGCTGTGGTCCTGCATGTCTGGTGTGGGGGATCGGCCCTGCAGGGCCCCTGATGCGTGAAGGGATGGGGTGCTGAGGTCACCATGGGAGAGGAGGACTCCCACACAAATTTGCAGACCCAGAGCAACCTGACTGGCTGCGCCTGCATTTGTGCAGGGCATGGGTGGCAGTGAGAGCCTTGGGAGGTGCTGCAGGCCTGCAGGAGGAGGAGGTGGAGGGGAGCAGCTCCCTTGCCACCAGCCTGCTTGTTGCTGGGGGAGCAGCCAGCTCCAGGCAAGGGTGACCAAGGGAGGAGAGGGGCTGCAGAGGAAACCCCTTGTGGCAGGGGGGAAGAAAGGAGACTGTGTTAGATCCAGTGCATGGGGATGAATAAAGTATCTGTGCCCTGTGATCCCACAATGAAATGCAGCCAAGACAGGTCTCTGTCTCCAGGGGCAGATGGAGAGTCCAGGATGTTATGTTCTGGGATAACCACTGGGGATCCTCTATGCTGTGCATTGTCTCCCATTATGCAGCACAGCACAACACCCCCAGGAACTGAAGGGGAGCCTCAGGAGGTGACAGCACTCGAAGGAACTTGCACAGTATTTAACTTAGAGTAGCAAGACAGAGCCAAGCACCCCAGCTTGACACTGTGTACATTCCCCATGCCAGCTGCACGCTGGCCTTGGCCAGAGAACACCGTACATTTTGCTGCAGTCACACCGGGCAGGCTTACAACCAGGGGACGGGGAACGGGGCAGAGCTCCAAGTCCTTGGGGTGGATGGGAGTGGTGCAACGCAGTTAGGGGTGAGGGCCCGGGGAATGGACAAGACGGTGCAAACTGGAGGCACTTCGCGGACCCCGCTCCCAGCAGGGCACTGCACTCTTCTGCGCGTTATAGGGCAGCGAGGGGCTACGGGAGGCATCTCCCGCGGCAGCACCCAGCACAACCCGGTGCTGAGCGAGATGACAGCGGGAGCAAGGTAAGGAAGCAGGTCCCCCCCAGCCCCGGCCCGCTTCTCAGCGCCCACGTGGGCAGCAGAGCCGGCACCGCGGGAAAACGCGCGCCCGCCCCGCCCCTATTGGGCGCTTCCCGCCAGTGACGCCCGCGCCGCCGCGCCCCCCGCGCGCCGCGGGGTGGGGCCACTACCCCAGCCTTCACCCTCTACAAAGATGGCGGCGAAGTCACAGAACGTGCCAGCATTCAAGATGGCCGCCTCTCATCGCCACCGCCCACTTCTGCTGGGCGCGCACCTCGGTGCTGCGCGGTGCCGGCGGCGAAGGGGTGCATTCCCGGCGTGCCTCGCGCGGCGGCTGCCGGGAGCTGTAGTGCGGGGCGGCCTACGGTCACGTGTCGCGCCCGGCAGTGGCCGCGTTGGGAGCGGAGGCGCCAAGATGGCTGCGCTGCGGGGCGGAGCGGTGCTCCCCGCGGCCGGAGCCGGTGTCGGGGTCTGCGGTACCTCGACCGGAGCCGCCTCGCGGGGACCGGCGGGCGGCGGCGCCTCTCGCCAGCCGGCCCTGCGCGCCGGCAGCCCCCTGCAGGTAGGCGGCGGGCGGCGGCGGCGGCGGCCGCGCCGTGACACGTGGAGGCCGGGGCGGCTCCCGCGGCTGCGGCACCACGTGTGCCGGTTGCGGGCCCCTGGCGCGGGGCCGCGGCCGTCACTGGGGGGCCGCCCCGGGCCCGGGGCTGTAGGGAGGGTTCTCCGGAGGGTCCCCGCGGCTCCCGGCGCCGCCGTGGCGGGGCGGTGTGCGGGCGGCGGGCGGGTGTTGCCGTCGGAGCGGAATCCGCGCGGTGTCAGCGGCACCGGGGGGGGCGGGAGGACGGGGCTGGCGGGTGTGTGGGGGTCACCCGGTGGGGTCGGGCGTTTTGGGGCTGCGTGTCTCTGCCCTTCGCGGTGCGGTGCCGCGGGGCACCCCTCGCGTCGCTGCCCGTATTCCTCGGCCGCGTCTGCGATGCGGTGCTCAGACCCTCGCTGTGCCCCCACTTCCCTGCTCGGGCACGGCTGTGGGAGACCCCCGCCCTTCGCACCGTAGTGCCCGTTGTTGACGGTGCCGTCTCCGTGCGCGACCCTCCCTGAGCGCCGCTGGAAGGGACCGTGCCCTGAGCTGGAGCTGTCTGCCCTGCCCGGGGCGCGGCCGGGACACGCGTGTCCCCGCACAGCTCTGCGGGGCGAGCGTCTTGTGTGTACGTTTCTGTGGAGCCTATGATTTCTGGCACCTGGGAGAGCCCCACAGTGCACTTTTGAGGCTGTAGGCATCCCGTGCTTTCCCTGCTGAGGATGCTCAATGTACGCCCTGGGCGCGGCGTGCTCAGAGCTTCACCATCCCCGTGACTTTGAAGCCAACCATGGGACGCAGCAGGGGCTCTGCAGGGAGCAGGCCGGGCGGGTTTGTGCCCCCGCCCCGACGCGAGGGCAGGAGGAGGTGCCCAGCCCCAGGTGGATCAAAGGGAGTCCCTGGGGAACGCAGGTGACTCAGGGCTGTGGGACTCCTGGCAAGGTGCTGAGTCAAAGGAGTCAGGGAGTGCTGGGAGATGGCCTTCCCGCCGGCTGGGAAGAACCTTGGGAGTGGGAAGATTTGATTTCCTTCCACGTGCTGGAAGCAACCCCAGGAGTGTGACCAGTGGCTGCATTGGACTGACCCCTGGGCATGGGGCTGGGCTTCCCCACCTGGGGTTTGACTGTGTTTTGGGGGGAGGAAGACTGCCTGGCAGCTCCCTGCCGGCTCTCACAGGGCTCCATCCTTGGGGCACTTTCTGTCCCCGGCTGCGTTATCTCTGCTGAAGCCCGTCTGCAGGCAGGAAACCAAACACTGTCTCATGCTAGCAACGTACCCGCGCTGCACCTCTGCTGCAGGTGGGGGTTGTGATGCAGCCTTACCCCAGTGTGCCAGGACTCTGGGAAGGACCGAGAGCTCAGGGTGCTGGGGGCCAACAGGCAGAAACATTTTCAGTACTAGGCTATGAGCACAGACTGCTCAGAGCAGTGTTGGTTTCAGCCCTAGCAGTGATGGCTGGATGCATCCCTGTTGCTGAGCCCTGCACATTTTCTAATGTTTTGGGCTTATCTGAAGCACCGATGGCCAAAGCCAAAGGAGCATGTGATGGTCTGTGGGTGCTGGAGGGAAGCATGCATCTCCCCTGCCCACTGAGCACGAGCAGTGTGCTATCAGACACGTATGGGATGTGCTGGGCTTCGTTCATTCCTCCTCACCAGCCCCAAAACTGCTGGGTGAGAGCTTTCCACGCGGCACTGCCTGCAGTGGTGGAAGGGGGCCTGGGATTGGTGGCACGTTGTGGGGCTTTGTGCAGTGGGGCGGGCTGGTGTGAACTTCCACAAAAAGGGACAGATAAAGGTCCCTGTGCTGCCCTCTGACCTTCTTGCTCATTTGGACATGCGTGGTGATGGTTTGTGGAGTGCTGACCTGTTTTCCCCTGCTTTCTGTAGTGTTTCTCTTTTGAGGAGGATGACCTGAACTTGTCACTGGATGTGGAAACCATCCCAGAGGCTGAGGAGATCTTGGGGACAATGCAGAACTACCTTGACTCCTCTGTCATCTCCATCATCGAGGACCTCTCCCTAAGCGAGGTGGGTCCCTGTGCATAGTGAGTGGTAGCCTGTGCCACTTTGGGTCCCTTCTGCCCCGCAGGAGGGTCCTGGTGCCCTCTGAGCCAGTGCCTGCTCTTCCTGCAGGGCAAGGCCTGCCTGGATGCACAGAATGAACTGTCCCTGCTCACTGCCATCACGGAGATCTTGGACAGCACAGATGATGAGACCCTGTCCCCCTTTGACACTTTCATGGATGCGGAGCTGCTGACCTCGCTGCGGGAGCGGGAGAACCCCTCAGTGAGTGGTGGGATCGTGCCCAGGGTGGGCAGGTTGAGCTTCAGCCCAAAATGCCCAAAGGGTCTCTGCTAGATGCTGGCATGGCCCAAGGCATGTGGAGGTGGTGCTGTTTCTCAGTTCCTTGGCTGTGGGGTGACAGAAGGGCTGAGCCCTTCAGCTGTGGTTTTTGGAAGGGTGGAAGATTCACAGCAGGCCCAGGAGCTCTTTGCCCATCTGCGCAGCTACCTAGGGTGAGGTGACAACAATGTTGTGAGCTCTGTACCTTCCATGCCTCATCCTCCATCCGTCTCTCCACCAGTTCCAGAAGTTTCTCAGCCTATCTCGGCCAGTTCTTGAGTGCAAGAGCCCTGCCTTGGAGCAGCCGAAGGGTCTGTGGTCCCTCAGCAGCAGTGACAGCGTGGCTGAAGCTGGGAAGGTGAGCAGGGAGATGTGGAGGAGTGGTGCTGGGGTTGTGATCCCTGCAGCACAGCTGAGAGAGTGTCACGAAGTGTTGGGAGCTGACATGAGCTCTGGTTTCCTCTTCCCAGACTGACGTGGACCTGGCTTGGGACTGCATTACTCACAGCCTGGAGGACCCATCACCACCAAAGAAACAAACCTGCAGCACCCCACGGGTGGAGAGGAAGCAGGGGCGGCCCCGTGCCTATGAGCAACTCCCACTGCAGCGTAGTGATGGGGAGGAGGAGGAGGAGGAGGCTGCCTCCAGCCTGGAACTGGACAATAGCACTGAGGCTGCAGAGTTCTGCTTGAATCCAGCTGAGGTGGTGGCAGAGGAGCACGAAGACCCCTGCGTCATCAACACAGGTGATGTGTCACTGAGTGAGCTGGTGAAGTCCATGCACCCCTACTGCTTGCCCACCTTCACTGTGTGCCTTGACCCTGAGACTGAGCCCGTGGCCAAGGAGCTGCTGAGTGGTCCTGTTGTGTTGGAAATCGTGCCCAGGGAGGGGGAGAACGTGGAGATCCCCGTGGTGCTGCAGCCCCTGGCCACCAGCTTCCCTGGTCTGGAGTCCCAGCTGCTAGGCACGGAGAGCGTTGCAGAGTCAATCCCAGTACACAGAGAGGAGCTACCAGGAGATCCAGCACCTGAAACTGGGATAGAGGAAGAAGAGAAACCACCTGGGCAGGAGCCCTTGTGTGAAGCCCCAGAGAGCAAGACCCCCGTGGAGACTGCAGCGAGCAGCAAGCGTGAGGTTTGCGAGAAGGGACGTGGCCGTGAGAGATCAAGGAAGAGTCGGAAAAAGAAAGTGGAGGAAGGCCCAAGTGAGGAGGGTCGGCCAGGCAGGGACTGCATGGCACAGCGGCTGCGCTCAGGCAGGGCACGGCAGGCAGCACGGCCCTCGCTGCAGGTCTCTGACTTCCTGGCACGGCAGCTGGAGCAAGCACGGAAGGAGGGGCAGATGGAGCTGCATGCTGAGCGGGCACCACGTCCACGTGGCCGCCCCCGGGGCATGGCTGGGGCTTCCCTGCACATGAAGGAGCCCCCAGAGCTGCCGAAAGAGTTGGAGCCAGAAACGGCAGATGCAGTGCTGAAGAAAAGTGAGGCTGCAGTGCCTGTGGAGAAAACCACAGAGGAGCCACTAGCAGCGATGCAACCCAGCCCAGTGGAGCAGGAGGACAAAGGGGCTGCACAGGCAGACGTTGGGGAGCTGAAGCAGGATGCAGGCATGGAGCCCCCTCAGAGCATGCCCACAGCAGGGCCAAGTGAGACCCTGCCCAAGGAGGCTAAGCCCAAGGCCCTGAGCCTGCGAGAGTATCGCATGCGCATGCAGCACCGCCAGTCCAGCTTAGGCAGCAGGAAGGAGGGCAAGAAGCAGGCAGCCAGCAAGTGGCCCAGTGTCCCTGAGCCTCCCACCGAGCTGGCAGACATCCCCTGCCTGGTGGCACCTGTACACCCACCTGCCAAGACACCCCACACTCAGAAGAGCCTGGAGAAATCTGCCAGTTCTTCTGCTGCATCTCCTCCTGCCAGCAAAGTGCCTGTAGCTGCAGTGGCAGCACCAGCTCCGGCACCTGCATCAGCCCCACCACCTCCAGTGACTCCAATACCTTTTGTTGCACCTACCGTGCCCCCAGCCGCTGGGGCAGCTCCTGCTGGCATGCCACCACCGCCCACTACTGGTTCTTATGCCGTGTATCCATCTATGCCTTCCTGGCCCTGCTTTGGTCCACAGCCCCTGGGCTGCCATGCTCTGCCCCCACCGCCTGGCGCTGGGCCACCTGGCACCTTCCACATGATGCCTGGCCTCCCACCCCCACCCATGGCCTGGCCCCCGCCAGCCATGCCACCCCCGCCACCTTTCGTTCCTGGTGGCCCCTATGGTCCCGTGGGCTGGGCCCCCCCATCCTATTGGCCAAGTGTCCCCATTCCACCACCTCCAGTGCCTCCTGTGGCATATGGTGATCCTGCATTGCAGGGTGCAGTGGCCTCTTCCATCCCGGGTGGTGGCTGCCCAAGCACAGCCCTCCTGCATGGGCAGGCTCCTTCAGCCCCAGAGATGCCAGCTGTCCCTGTGCAGCTGTCCCCAAGCAGCGAGACAGGGACTGCAGGCAGCCAGGCCAGACCAGGGGTCAGCAGGGTGTCAAATCCTAGGAGGCAGGTACGTTTGGCAGGGGAGAGCTCCCTTCTCAAGGGACCCTTGGCTCCAGCCCCTGCCCAGCCACCGCTAGCTCTGTCAAGTGCTGCCACCCAGCCCAGCAAGGTCCCTCCTGCTGCACCAGCACCAAACGTGGCTGAGTCCACCCCACCCTTGGAGGAACCCCCACCTGCAGCCCCCATCCAGCTCTCAAAGGTCCCCCCGGCTGTCATTCCTACAGAGGTGCCAGCTGCTGCTGTCCCTTCTGGGGGGTCCCCTGGCACTTACCCCACAGAGGATCCTGTCAGGCCAGCCAAGACCCCAGTGGACAAGGCTCCACTAGAGCCACCCAGCCACAAGCCCGTCACCCAGGCTCTAGCACCTCTGCCAAAACTGTGCCGGGAGGGCAGCAAGCCACCTGTTGCACGGCCCTGGAGGCACCAGCCACTCATCAGCCCTGCACAGCCCAGCAACAGCAGCCAAGACATTGTGCAGGCCTTCATCAGTGAGATTGGTGAGTGGGGTGGAGGGCTGCTGGGGCTGCTTCCAGCAGCTGCTGCCCAGTTGTGTGAGGGGTGGGATGGCAAAGTTGTGTCTGTGGGCTTGGCCAGTGTGATTGGCAGTCTTCTAAATCCTCATTGCCTATGGTTTGGGCTTACTGTGCCTAAACTGGTCCTTTTGGGATTGCAGAGCTGGGTGCTCCCATCCCTGCTGCGGGAGGCTCTGGAGCTGCTGTTGCTTGAAGTGTGCCCAGGGGAAGAGGGTGGAGGCAGAACTGACCTGTGCTTTCTCCTGGTGCAGGGATTGAAGCTGCTGACTTGTCCAGCCTGCTGGAGCAGTTTGAGAAGTCTGAAGGTGAGGATGCAGCACGTTGTCTCATGTAGGGTCTCTTCTGTGTCCCTGTACTCCTAGGGTGGTAATACCTTGTGTGGGTACCTTGTCCAGGGGCTTCTCTGCCTTTCTGTCCTTTCTGTTCTGAGACAGTTGTCCAGAGACCTCTGGGGCAGCTGAGATGGTGATGGAGGAGGAAAAGGCAAAAGCTCTGCGGAGAGCTGGACTGCCTTGAAACCTTTCCTCCACATGCATGGTCTGTCTGCTTCCTCCTGCTCTGCTCTCACCTACCTTCTCTCTTTTCAGTCAAGAAGGAGGAGGCCCCTGTGCAGCCCCCTGAGGACAGGCAGCCAGCAAGGAGTGCTGGGTGAGTACAGGGATCTCTGTGCGCTCCAGCACGGAGCCCTGGACTGCTCAGGACCGGCAGGAGGGAGGCAGGACTGGGATGTGCAAGGTGCATCCTTGTAGCTCTCAGATACCATGTGTGCCTCCTGTTTGGGCAGCTTGGGTATGATTGTCCCTGAGAGTGGAATCTGGAGGCAGCTGCTTCTGACAGAGCTCCTTTGCCCTTCTCAGGTCAGAGCCCCAGCCAGAGAGGAAGCCCCCGGACAGCCTGCAGGCCTCGGAGCTGGCCAACGTGGCAGGTGATGCCCAGGAACAAGGAGGGGAGCTGCTGTAGCCCTGACAAGGGCTTCTGTGGGGCTGGGAGCTGCCTGGAGGGGAACCCAGGGCTTGAGGGGAGCTGGGAGCTTGGGTGAGGTCTCCAGCCAGGTGGAGTGGAATGAGGGGTGCTCCCCTTTTTCTTCACCAGGCCCCCCTTCCTGACAGCTTTGTGCTGCTCTCACAGGGCTCACCCCCCCGGCGACCCCTCCCCACCAGCTCTGGAAGCCCCTGCCCACTGTCTCGCTGCTGGCCAAGACCAAGTCACCTGTCTCAGCGCCTCAGGAAGGGAGTCAGAGGACAGCCAAGCTCACAAAAGCTAAACCCCTGCCCCAGAGCAAGCTCCTGGGGAGGAGCCCGGCACCTGGCAGCGCAGCCCCCAGCCATGTCTGTTCAGGCGACCATGACTACTGCATCCCACGCACGCGCCTGGAGAGCAGCAGCATTGCTGGCACGCAGCCCCCTGCGGCTGAGGGCGGCTCCCGCTGGAACGTCAAACACCACCGGGACATCACCATCAAGCCCATCTCCTCCTTAACCAAACGGACGCTGGACCAGCCCAAACCGGCCCCTGCTGCTGCAGTGGGGCCCAGCCAGGTGTCCCCAGGGGCTGCCTGCCTGACCCCCCTGGATTATCGGACTAGCGTCCCCAGCAAGGCCATCACCGGGGATGACAGCTCCTCCACCTCAGTGCTCCTGTCCCCAGCTGCATCTCCCTGCCGGGACCAGGAGGTGTGGACCCCCAGCACCCAGCCTGGCCGTGTCGCTGCCAAGAAGTCCCTGCGCTGCTACCGGAGACCCCAGGACTCGCCCAGCCCCTCTGCAGGCAGCTGGAGGGCTGGCCGCGGCCGTGCCAGCCGCTCCTTCAGCTCCAGCTCGGATGGAGCTAGCGAGACTTCATCATCATCCTCATCCTCCCGATCCCGGTCGCGGTCACTGTCCCCACCGCCCAAGCGGTGGCGCGGGTAAGTGGCAAGGTGGTGTCAGTTTGCTCTTTGGGTGTTGCCTGATGGATGATCTTTTGTAAAGGTGTTTCCTTGCGGTCCCCCCTGAAGGGGTGAGCAGCCAGACAGTTTGGGGTCTGACTGAGTGCCACCTCTGGGCATGGCCTTCTTGCCTCTCCTGGAGCACCACCACATGCTGGCACACCTGCGAGCCCTTGGCTATGCCTTGGCTTTTGGGTGCTTCCTCTGGGATTAATGCAGGTACTGGTGCAGCCCTACACATGGGAACAAGATAAGCTGCAGTCACAGCAGGGAGCTGCTGGGGGCAAGCAGGGGAGGGCTTATCTAGCTTTGTTGTTCTGCTGCTTCCCCACACTCCTTATCGAGGCAGCTGCAGGGTGGCTTTCTTTGGTGCCTTTGTGTATCTGTGTGCCTGCAGCTCAACCTAGCTGGGCTGGGACTCCCTCTGCCCCCTTTTCCTGGGCATTGTATTGGGTAATGTCCCCGTCATGGGTAATTCCAGCCTGACCTGCTATCCCCCAAGAACTACAGGTCAGTCCCTGGGCTTTTGTTTGTCATTGCAAGGGCTGGCTGTGGGCAGCCTGTGCAGAGGGCTCTTGCTACTGCCTGGGGGCCGCACAGCTTGAACCTGGAAGGTTTGGGTTGCTTTTCCTCCACTTAGGGGCAAGGGGTGGATGCCATGGCCCACGGCATGCGTGGCTGGAGGCCCTCAGACTCTCAAGCAGGGTAGCTGCTGGGTGCCACGCAGATGCAGTGGATTCATTAGCACTGTGTGCCATGAGGAGTTCAGTGCAACAGTCCCACGTTCTCTGGGTCCTTGCCTGGCTGTGACCATGCTGTATGGTTCCTTGTTGCCCATATCTTACTCTTTAGAGGCTGTGTGTCATGACAGCCTATTCCATTTAGGCTGTGGGATTTGGAGCAGCACCTCTGCAGTGCCTTTGTATGGCAAACATGGGCTGATGTTTCCATAGCCAGGCTCACCCTGGGGGTACTGATGGGTCCTGTCTATGTGGCATGCTGGGTGCTTTGGCAGAATGGAGTTCTTTTCCTTCCCCAGAGCCTTGTGGTGCTGGACAGAGATGCTGAGCTTTCTCTCTCCTTCCTTCCAGGTACCGCTCGAGATGTTCCCACAGCTCGTCTTCCCGCTCCAGCTGTGGGTCATGTGGCAGGTCCCGGGACAGGTCCTCCTCTTCCTCCTCCTCATCGTCCTACTCCTCCCAGTCCCCTTCCCGCAGGCAGTCCTGCTCCCGATCGCCCTCTCCCTGCAGGAGGAGTAACAGGCGGAGAAGGTGAGTGGCTCCTTCCACAAAAGTGATCCTATTCCTGAGGCATCTTCCTTGTGTCTTGCTCTGGGGATCGCTCTCTTCCAGCACCTTCCTGCAGCTCACAGGTCTGCTTTCTGCTCTGCAGATACAGCTACGATGCACAGGACCACTACCAAAGGCAGAGGATCCTCCAGAAGGAACGTGCAATAGTGAGTGGATTTTGGGATGAGGCTTAGTGGGCGTGGTGATGGGTCAGCAGTTGTATGAGGTGGTCTTAGAGGTCTGTTTCCAACATTAATGATTCTATGAATGCTAGATGTGTTGTTGGGCAGGGAAGCTGGAGATGGGGTTTGGGGCTCCCCAGATCATCAGCTCACAGGATGGTGCTCCTGCCTGCAGGAGGAGCGTCGAGTTGTGTTCATTGGCAAGATCCCCAGCAGGATGACGCGGTCGGAGCTGCGGCACCGCTTCTCGGTGTTTGGGGACATCGAGGAGTGTACCCTACACTTCCGCTCCGAGGGGTAAGAGCTCTCCTTGCTTTTTCTCAGCTCCTCAAGAGGGTGATGCAGCTGTGCCTGCACTCATCTTTTTCTCGCTCCCAGGGACAACTATGGCTTTGTCACCTATCGCTATGCCGAGGAGGCCTTTGCTGCCATTGAGAGCGGGCACAAGCTGCGGCGCCCAGATGAACAGCCCTTTGACCTGTGCTTCGGCGGCCGCCGGCAGTTCTGCAGGAGGAACTATGCAGACCTGGGTGAGTTGCTCCCTGGATCCCTTCCTTCCCATGCTCCTACCTTCCCACACTATGCAGGTGGTTGGATATCCCCCGGCCCCATCCCTCCCTGCATCCCCTCCCAGCTTAGCACTGGTTTTGGATGTCCAGACCTGTGGCGGTGTCCGTATGTCTCAGGGCAGGCTCTCCCTGTGTCTTCCAGACTCCAACAGAGAGGATTTTGATCCAGCCCCTGTGAAGAGCAAGTTCGACTCGCTGGATTTCGACACGCTGCTGCGGCAGGCACAGCGCAGCCTGCGGAGGTAGCAGCAGGCACGGCGGAGCGCCCGCCCCCGCTTTTATACTCAAATACAAAAGACAAAAAAAGTATGGAGAGAAAGATGAGGTTTTTAAGAAAAAGAAAAAGGAAAAAAATTTGTTTTATAACCGATATTTAAGGAGGACGGGCAGTTTCCCATCAATTGGAAGGGCCCGGGTGAGTGGCAGCCTCGGGCTTGCCCCAGCCGTGTAATAAATGTGCCCAAACCCAGCTCTGCCTCGTCTTCTCTTTGGTATGGCCCCAGGAGTGCTGAGGGTGGGCAGGAGAGGCTCCTTGCATCTGGCCCTGGGCCAGGGAAAGGTAGAGGTACCTTTTGTAACACCATGTGCTCCTTGGGTTTGGGATGCCTGGGAAGTGGGGCGGGATGGGGGGTTTCAGAGACACTCAAGTGTCTGTGTTAACCCCTACGTGGCCTAACGTGGGGTGAACAGGTTGTCTCACTGTCTGTAGGTTTTGGGGCCACATGCACCTCCCGTAGTGGCCACGCAGGGGCAGTGCAAGATCCCCATCCACAGCTGCTCCAATGGGATATGGGGGCTGCAGCCCTACACCATGGCAGCAACTCTGGGGACCCGCATGTGTGAGGATGGTGATGTGTTCCTCTTCCAGCCTGCTGCTTGCTTGTGTTCCTGCTCACTGGGAGAGGGGTTTGGCATCCGGGAGTGGGGTGGGGTGAGTACAGTTGGGAGTGGGGTGAGGCACTGGGGCAGGCTCCCATTCTGCCTTTCTGTGAACTTTGCCCAGGGGAGAATTTGAGGAGGTGAATGCATGCAGGGGGGGTCAATAGGGAATGCAGCTGTCCAGAGCCCTTGGCTGGGCCTCTGCACCCTGCTCAGTGAGGGGCTCTGTGGGCAAATCCAAACGTGCATAGCAGGGCCTTATGTGCTGGGGGCCAGGAAGGAGTTGGCCCCCATAATTTCTCGGCATGCAGGCAGCCCCACGAGCACAGCATCACCCTACATGCACACCCCTGGGCTGCATGTGGTCCCTGCTCCTGTGGCTGAGGGAAAGCAGCGGGTGTGAAAGCGTTTCTGTTGCCAAAAGAATTAACACCCTGCTGTTGTGCCCTATAAATCTTTCAAGTGCTGGAGGCTGGCTTTATCCCCCTGCGTTGCAGTTTAATGGTTTCCGTTCTCAATAACCCAGCCCTGTGTTCTGAGGTTATTGATTTAAAGTCTGTTGTGGAGGCTGTGAGAGCTGCAGAAAGGTGCTTTCCTGCCGCCCAGCTGGTGGGTGGTGAAGGCTCCCCAGACAAGGTTATTTGGGGCCTCAGCTTTCCAAGGACTAAGTACCCACATCACTATGGGATAGGGGAGCTTGATAGGACCTGTGATGCTCAGCCTGGAAGCACACAGACACCAACCACGATGTGCAGTAGCACACATTGTCTTCACTGGTTCTTTCCTCTGGGCTTCCAGACCTTGGGGTTCAGGTTGATCCCACTCCTCTGAGATCTCAGAGGTCCCCTGAGAACTGGGAAGGATGCTCATCCTGTTCTAGGGCTCCAGCATCTCTGCCCTCCTACACTGCTCACCCCAAATCCCTGCCTGGCTCTGGTGGATAGCCAGGGGTTGTGTGTGTGCTTGAAATTGTGCAGGTGAGAGGTTCATTTCCACGCTCCCTCATATAGCTGCTTTGAAGACACCCCATGTCCTTGTGCTCACATTGGGATGGCCTCGGAGGACTGTCACATAAGTGACTGTGGGTAAGGATGGAATGAGTGTATTATAGGTGCCTTTAAACTGAATGCCTGTTCCAGACACTATCCAGGCACTGCCAATGCTTTCTGAATCCTTCGATAGATAAGTCTGCAGCTGTGATGTCCCAGGAAGCAAGGGGCCATCAGGTCTGCAGTCTGGTGGTAGCAAGGGATTTGTGAGAAAAATGGTATAGGATGGAAGAAATAGTCCTGAAATTGGAGAAGTGTTAAAGAAGAAAAAAAGGAAATCTCTCAAAAAAATGTAACCTTTTTTTTTTGTTGTTGTTGTTCTTTTTTATCAGTCCAGGAAAATTCCCTCCTGACCCTAATCTGGCAGTAGTGCTAAGCCCCATCTGAGCATTCTGGGAGGGTAACACTGGGAGCACCCGGGCATGAGGTCCTGTGCTGGTCTCCAGTGCTTCAGGAGGAAATCTCAGCACTCTTAGAAGCTAGTTAAGAGGGAAATGATTGTTTCTTTGTTTTCACACTGACCAGCAGAAGCCTGGAGGCCTGGGGCTGAAGCAGCACCTCTTTCAGAGCACCTGGCAGCCAGGAGCCACAGCCTGGGCTGCATGCCCATCAGCTGGTGCTGGTCTGTCTCTATCCAGACGGTCCTTGTGTGCAGTGAAGCTCATCCTTCCTGGATGCAGAGCTGCAAGGATATTCTGGAAGAAGTCTCCCGGTGCCTCACGCAACGGCGATAATGTTTCTGTCTGCTAAAAATAACTTGCCTGATGCATCTGAGCATCATGCCATTCCTTTTTCACAGAAGAACCACAGTACTGTTTCGTGTTCATCCTTCAGTGCAGCCAGGTCTTTTTAATCCTTCGGTGTTTCCATTTCTTTAGTTTCTAGCAAACATCCTTCCTCTTTGCTGTTTGGCTGAGTATTGCTCCCTGTGACCCCACTGAGTGATGGTAAAACCTATTGCTGGGCTCTGACTGTGGCTGGTTCCCTTCCCTGGTGCTCTCCTTGCGGTACTGGATGCCTGCTCCTCCCCACAGGGCTCCCGGGGCAACCTCACTGCTCTCTAAAACCACAGCTGAAATAATGTTGTGTTTCACTTCGTGATAAATCAATAAGGAAATTTGCCTTCTCTTTTGTCAAATACCTGAGCCCTGCCATTCTGGTGCTGTTTATTGCCTGGTATTCACTGGGAAATTAAGGGCTCCCATAATTGCACAATTTCTGCTCTGTATTCTTCTTGTAGCCTTAGAGACAGCAACAGCATACGTTTATGGCTGTACCTGGTGTGCAGCCAGCCCCAGAACACCCAGCCAGGGCCCTTTTGCTGCTCTTTCTCAGGACACAGCCACACCACAATGTCTCTCGTTTACCCTGAGAAGATGCTGCTTAGGTGACAACTGAGCCACAGGCTGCTGGGACAAATGGGCTTAGCACTTCCTGGTGTAACTCTAGGGAGACCCACAGCCCATGAGAAAATACCACGTGGGGTGAACAGAGCGTGGCTGGAATGATAGCTCAGGAGGTGAGCTGTAAGGTTGTGAAATTGTGATCTTATCAGTAGTGGGGACGGGCTGCGCTCCCAGGTGAGCGCTGGGAACTGCATCTTTAAACAGCTTATTTTTAGAGACAGGAAGCATGTGGAGAAGCAGCAGAAAACGCACTCGCTTTGTTACCTAGAGACAGCTGGGACTTGTCCTGAGGAAAGGAGCTCTCCACCAAGCACCTGGGGGCAAAGGGATTCCTGCATGACACCTGTTTGCTACAAGGCTGCACCGGCTTAAAAAAGCAAGGTTAGCAGCTCAGGACATGCAGCTTGGAGAGTGTGTTTGGCAGTGTGAGTCAGACACACTGACAAGCACAATGTCTTCAGCCCACCTCAGATCTCCTGAGGTGTGCACAGGATGCACACAGTGCTGTGCACTGAAGATATGTGGACCAGATGAGGTCTGTCTGTGGTACCTCAGGATGCAGCCTGGCACTAAGACATGAAGTGTGCACTTCCAGCACCCCTGGTTGTGTTTAGTGTAGGGTCAAAGCACTTGGTTGGTTAAAAATACATATTAAGTATATGGGGCAAGATCATAACCTCTGGGGGAAATGCATAGTAAATGCATGAGGAACTAGCTCAGACTGTGCTTGAGCTTCCACAGGCTCTGAGGCCTGGCTATAGGGCAGCCAGGCCCCTTTGGTCCATTTTTGCCAGTGGACAGGACCATGGTGCTGCTGACTATCTCGCGTGACTAAAGGGACCTGCAGGATGTGCCAGACCATGAACTATAGCTGCCACCAGGGAACAATGAATAAGTCAGTGTCCTTCAGATGCTGCTGGAGTCAAGGCTCCAAAAAAGGCAGTGCTATTCATGGCCTGGATCAAAGGAGTAGGTCAGAGCGGGACAGGATCTCCGGAGTGCCAGTAGCAACCGGGGGAAGGGGTGACAGCAGCCAGCATCACTTACTGCTATGGACAGCTGTTCCCTTAATCCCCATCTCTATCAATATCTCTAAACATCTCCATGCAGGAGCAAGGTCGCCGAAGCAGCAGGCTTGGTTCTGTCTTAGCTCACTCTCCCTCACACTGCTTTGGCTAGTGGCTAATTCCTAATTGTAGGCTCTGGTGAAGTTGCCTCTCTTGGCTGCCCTTCCTTCCAAGTTTGCAGTTGGGCCCTCTGTTCCCTGTAGACTTCCTCCTACTGCACAAAACATGTTTCCATTAGCAGTCATCTTGTTTTTAGCGAGCTGCTGTTCAAAAATGATTTTGGCTGGCCTGAATGTGTGGTAGATTTTTTTATTTAACTTGCCAGAATTTTGGGATTTTCTCTGCTTAAGCTTTGGCCGCAATGTACGCTTGTTGTACATTGAAGGATGTCTTTTTTACTTCAGAATGTCTTCTTCTCTCAGCTGTGCAACTGTGCCATATTTGGAGATTATTCTTCGTTAGCATATTGTGACTGGTGGCATATTTGATGCTTTAAACACAGGGTCTCGGTGTCACTCACAAGCATTTTGTCCTTTCATCAGCTACTTTAAAATTCTTTTTATTCCCTGAATTTTATTCTTGCTCCCTTCGGAGGGAGAATGCACCCATCTCCCTTTTTTTCAGTTGCATCGCACTGCGTAGTACTTTTGTTCTCTCTTTTTCCTCTCAGCAGTGATGAATTTGAGCACATTGTGTTTGCTATGACAGAGTTTCTGTTCACTCTCACATTTCTAACTCCTACTATGCACTACTCATGACTAACTCAAGAGTTCATTCTCTACATGGGTTCCTCTGAGAGGTCGTTCTGAGGACCATTCAGGGCTAAAAATACACTCTTTGCTTCATTCTTTGACATGGCACCCACCCAGTCTATCTGGGGGTACTTAATACCTCCCATTATGATCGTGTTTTCTCCACTGGCAAGTGCTTTAAGTCCTCCAACTGTTTTTCACTCTGCTGTCCTAATTGAGTGGTCAGTAGTATGTGCTCAGTATCTGACACATTTCAATGCACAGATTTCTCTGGCAGTTGGAACAAAATAAAGAGGCTTCCAGCTGAGAGACCTCCCTCATCTTTGGTGATGGAAGCAAGCATTTTACGATCGCTACGGGTTAAGATCAGCTCCCTGTGTACAAAAACATGCCACTTTTCATATGCATAGCTGTAATCCTTGACAGGTTGAGGGGTATGGTAATCATTACCTATTTTCCTCCATCTCTATTCAGAAGCTGGCTTTTAATTTGCTGGTTTTTTATTCTCAATGACCAAGGCTGGCTTAAGTAGCAGATTGCACACAGCATCAAATAATGCAGTGATTTCATATCTGGATTGCTTTGCAGTTCTTGGGTGCTGGACACAGCTCTAGCAATAACCTAAGGAGAAGGGTCGTTCTGACCCCATGCTTTGCTTTGCTAACAGTACTTGCAGAATCCTTCAGCTGCATCCAGCACAGAAAAATATTTAGTGTCTGATTTTGAGAGGATCTCTGTAAAAGAATGATTTTATCTACTACTGCCTTTTATTTTTTTTCTTTTTTTTTTTTTTCTTGTATTTAAACCCACCCTGAGACTTTTGGTGGTACAGCATCAGGCAGCCTCTGCTTCCGAAGGAACCACCTGGAGCAGCATTTGTTGCAGACAGCTGGGCGCTTCCAGCTCTGTTCTGGTTTCATTTGAATGTTCCCACATCTCCCTAGAAACAGTGTCAAGCTGACTTTGCTACATGTTATAAGTTCGGGAGAAAGCAGTTATAAGTGCATCTTGCTACATGTGCCCCTCCTTTTGTTACAAAGGTGACCTTTTCTTGCCTGACTGTTCAACCCTGCAGTCTGCCTGTTTCTCTAAAGGGGATAAACTCTGCGCACAAACCCCTGCCCACCTTCCAAATCTGTTCATTTTCATTTACAATTACTGATGGCACATTGTCTTGTGCATCAAAATCCATCCTAAACTCAACGGAGATCCCCTTTGCTTTCCACATAGCATTCTGTCCTTCTCCATGAGACTGTTACAACATGGGACAATAAACTCTGAAACAGGGATCTTGCTGCTCACTCCATCCTCACGGATGTGTGCACTCCATGGTAGTTTGCATGCACAACAGTGTAAATCACAATATTTCCCTTCTTACTTTCTGCGGACTGTGCTTTCCTCTCATCTGCCAGTTTCCTCCCATTTGCTACGCAGGATGTTAGGTTGCATCCACAGTGCAAAGCAAGGGCCACAACTTTTCTGGGATGGAATGACTTTTGGGAGTGAATTTTGCCACTTAGCAAACACTGATTGCCTTGACAAAGGTAAGTGTTCCTCCCCCATAGGCTTTCCAAGTTGCAGTGTTCTCCCTTTGGCCTGTTCTCAACCACAGCCTGCTCTATGATTACACCTTCCTTTCTATTTATTTTTTTGTTTGCTCTAGGGGAACTTTATTTAAGTGTGGGATAGATTGCACACGTTTGCGTGAGATCGTCCCTGGAATAGTGTTAGAACAAGCTTTGAGTCCTGGCTTGATTATTTTACCTCTGTAATCTCAAGTTTGCTGCAGGGAACTATCCTGTTGTGGCGAGAAAACTGAGAAGAGGGTATCTCTCTCTTGTTCCTATAAATCATTAAACAAAGGCAATATATTGGAGATAAGCCAAGTTCCTCGGAATAAGGCATGTTTCTGCTTAACCTTCAGTGAGGTCTCATTTGTTGCTCTACTTGACAAGGCGTAGCCTGCATTTGGTTCTGCTTGTCTGGGGGCTCCCCAGAGGACTCGGATGCTCGCTCTCAGTCAGAACCTCATAGTGTGTGGTTAGAAGCAGAGCTTGCCTGATGTGTTAAATAATATGCTTTGCTGATGACTTGCTGTGTGTTACAAACTTAAATTTGAATTATTATTATTTTTTTTTTCTTACTTTTGTTCCTACTTTGAGTCACTGTCTCCTGAGAGGCTCCTGCTGAGACTGTGGTGCCCACTGGGTTGTCCATTAAGGTAAGAGGATTGTTCAAGACTGCCTGCATAAGTCCCACTTCACTGCAGCTGGTCTGTTTTGCTCAGACACATGCTGTGCTGATGCTGTTCTCCATGCAGGATTGCTGCAAGCCGCACAGGAGCCAGACTCCTGCAAACCAGCAATTTGTACTCCAGCCCCTTCTCACATTTCTGCGTACTTAGACCAGAGAGGCAGGCCTTTTATAGGGGGGTCAAATCCTGTTTCCACTGAATTCCATAATCACAATGCTGTTTCATGGGGCCATTTTTTCCCCTCATTCTTCCTGGCCTCTGGTACCTCTGGGGCCGTAACAACACCAGGTGTGGTGCACATCTTGTGAGAAGACAAGTTTCTGCTCTAATGCCTTTTAGAGTATTTTCTGTTCCTATGGCAAAACGGATGTTGGAGAGACTTACTGTAGCATCTGCCTTGAAAGCTTTACCTCTGAGATGCCAGGCCCTGCTCGGTGTTAAGTGAAATTGTCTGCAGCTCATTAACATCAAAGCATTTTCTCCACTGGTCTGGGCAGCTCAGTAGTAACCAGCAGATGAACCAGAGAACAGCTACACTCTCTGCTAAACTTTGTCTGCAAACAATTAACATCAAAGGGGAGCCACCGTGAAACAGGGGGAAAACAATGCTCCTACTGCAGTGAGCCTCATGTCTGGTGGGGAGCAGGGGGAGGCCTGGGGCTTTGTGCTGAGGTGTGTGCAGGAGCAAGCAAAGGAGCGGCTGCTGGTGATATTGCCCACAAAGCTCTCCAGAGCTGTTTGGAGCATGATATAGGCTCTGGTGTATCAGACCCCAGCCAGCCCAGTTTCAGGATTAAGTCAGCTCTGCTGTCACCTCAGCGTGCTTGAGGCTGTTTTGCCACATTGTAATCGCTCTTGCAGACTTTCCTGAGGACGGTCCCACTGCGCTTCATGCCCTTCTCTAATTCTCTAACCTTCTGAGGTCTTGGCTAGTGATTCCTGAGCTGCTCCTCTTTCTAAGTAGACTTTGACCCTCTGTTTGCCTTTCCCCACAGGAAGTTTGTTGATTTAAGCCATTTTTTCAGGTTACCAGACCATTCCCTTGCTCCAGCTCTCTAGTTTGTTCCTTCCTCATCTTCCTCTCTGCTTTGGCAATGGATAAGAAAACCAGGCTGTTGGCATTTACCACACTAATAGTCTGTGATTAGCAGTGGGGAATAGGAGTAGTTCAAAAATTAATTAAACCTCTTTCTCACTTTCTGAATGCTTGACCACAGCTCTAAGCTCAAAAGCTTTTTGTCAAGGTGCTGTACCAACACAGAACAGAAACATGGGGCTATCTCAAAGAGATAAACATTGATCTGCAAAGAGAAGGTTGCAACCAACAATATCAACAAAAAGAACACCAAAATGGTGCCTCTTTAATAATAATAGCTGGGGTCAAGATTACAGATGATGCAACTACAGTGAGATGTGACTGGCCAGCACGTGCTTCCTTCCTGCCAGCTCTACCATGGGAGTGCTCACTGCCAGTCACAGGCAGGGCAGAGCACTGCAGGGCACAACTGAAACGATCATGAGTCAAAGTTGTAGGAGGTGACTTTCAGGTGCTCCTTGACAAAGTACTTTCTCCTGAAGGCAGGCACGCTTTGGGAAAAGTGTATGCAGTTCTGTTCACGCTTGCTCAAGGGAAATATCTTTGAAACCAGTTGATACGCTGACAGACTTCTAATAACATCTAGGCAAGAGCCAGATCATTACAGAACTGCAGAAATTTGTCTTGTCCATCCTAGAAAAAGGAGGGTATGTGGAGGCTATGTACAGAATGTTGTTAATGTAGAGCAGGGGAGAAAAGCTGCTGAGAAGACAACTCCAGTATTGTTCAGATGTGAGTGGCCACTTGGGACAGGGAAACATGGGGCAGCCTCCAGAAAGGACTTGGCAGGAGCAGGATGCCAAACTTGCTTTGATGGGAAATTCATCAGTTTAAGACCAGCATTGTATGGTCTGCACCTGGGCCATCTCTGTCAGAACAGGAATATGATCTAAGGGTGGAAGAAACAAGCAGACGGTGACAGCTTGATGGCCATGGCCATGTTGCCACTACCATGAACAGCAGCCACTGAATCTCAGGCCCTGATGACCAGACTTAACCAGATGTACACTGTGAGGATGAGGGGCTCCAAACAGTTCTGTACCCCTCCAGAGCAGGCCTGGACACAAGTTGAATGTTTTTCCTGCAATGAATTAGAAACCATCTCCTAAACTTGTGTATAAAAGTCCAGATACTAATCTGCTCTTTTGCCATTATTTAGCTCCAAACAGCTTTGTCCTTTCCTCAGAATTTATCTTCTTTCCCCACTTGAGCTGGTGGAACACTCATATTTTGTATTTGCTTTCTCTCTGCTGGACAAGCCAAGCTGAGCTGTCCTGGTTTCCTTTTGTAAGGCAGGCTCCTACCTACACGCACCATGAGCCCAGAGCTCTGTAGTAGGATGGGCAGCAAATCCCAGATGCGATTGCTCCTGTATGGGGCACAAGCACTTCTCTGTCTCCACAGAAAGCATCACCTCTGGCACATCCTGCTTCCACATTTGCGTGCCGCCAGCACTGACCCCTCTGCTTTCCCAGCTCCCTAATTGGGTGCAGCTTGGCAAGGTCAGGGAGGGAGGGTAATGACTCTGGTGGCTGGGGTGGGTGACAGGAGGTCGTGACTCCTGGGTTTCATCTCTGGCCTTGCTGCTTACCCAACTATATTTCTACTTGACTGCAGAGGAAGAAGGCCGTCTGCTGAAAAGCTGCGGCTACAAATCCCTCTCGCCTGCTTTACTAATGGAACACAAGGCGAGGTGTTTCCTCCCACGTGGAAGAAGGGTGGGCAGCAGCAGCTGGTCCTGGCTATCAGGACGTCCCCGCCACGGCGGGCACCGCTCGGCGCCGTGACCCGCAGCGCGGCCGGGACGGACGGACGGACGGAGAGAACGGCGCCCCACAGCGGCGCCCCCGACGCGCGGGCAGGTGGCGGGCGTGGAAGGCCGCGCGGGCGAACGCGCATGCGCGCGGCGGGAAGGGGCCGGCGGCGGGGCGGGGCGGCGCATGCGCGGCGCGGCGGGGCGGGCGCCGAGGGCGGGTGGGCGTGTCGCGGCGCGGCGCGCGGCCCTTCCTTCCCGTCCCTGCCCCCCTGGCCGTGCCCG
Organism: Cyrtonyx montezumae; assembly: GCF_038088225.1. Taxonomy (NCBI): domain Eukaryota; kingdom Metazoa; phylum Chordata; class Aves; order Galliformes; family Odontophoridae; genus Cyrtonyx; species Cyrtonyx montezumae. Next base: position 19,141,474 of record NW_027072045.1, on the reverse strand, counting down.
CCGCCGCCCCCACCCCCACCCCCGCCCGCCGCCCAGAAGATGGCGAGCCCGTGCGGGCGGCAGCAGTGCTCCATCGAGAGGCGCGGCGTCCGCCACCAGCTCGATTCGTGGCGACACAAGCTCATTCACTGTGTAGGTGAGGGACGGGCGGCGCGGCGGGGAGGCCGGGTCGGGCCCCGCGGCGGCGGCGAAGGAGAGAGAAGAAGAGGAGGGAGCGGCGGGGCCTGCGGGCCCTCCCCCCCTCCCCGCTCGGCGGGCCGCCGTGGGGCGAGCGGCGCCGGGCCGGGCCCCGCCCTTTGGCGGGAGGGAGCCGCCCGGGGGTCCTGCCCTTTTGTGCGGCCCCTGTCAGCGCCGCAACCGCTCCTCCCCGCCCGGCCCGGCCGCGGCCCCTTCAAACTTGTTGACGGGCGGGCCGGGCCGCGCCCGCCGCCGGGGAGCGGCCGCTGTCATTGCCCCGCCGTGGGGCGAGGCGGGGGAAGGGGGGGGCGGAAAGTTGCGGGTGGGCGCGGGGAGCCGCGGCGGAGGGCTGTGTGATTGCTTTCCTCCTCCTTTTGATTCATTTATTTATTTATTTTTCTTTTTATTTTTTTAATTGTTTTTAATTTATTTTTTTCTCCCCCCTCTTATATTTTTATCCTTCTCACCAGGTGCAAACCTTCGTCTTATTTTTTAAATATGCAGGCATGGCCCTAAGCTGGCGGTGGCCGCTCGGCATAGGTCATCTGTAACAACATTGGCAGATTTCACTTTGGTTCCTGGCGTGCAGTTAAACCTCTTATTGTCAGTCAGCCTCGCATCCTGGTTCACGATCAGGGATTTAAAACACCGTTTTTGGTTACACCCGGAGCTGTGCCCGCTGTTGTGTGGGCTGTAGGCTTCACATGTACCTTAGTTCGTGTATGTAGACCTGTGTGTTAGGTGCTTGTTAACTCCAGATTAATCAAAGCAATTAGCTTGCTTGGAGGATGAAGCAATCCAAGGGCAATCCATTGCTAAGAAACAGCCTCCTTACCTGAAGGTGCTGGGTTCTCCTTCCAACTGCTTATTGATGTTTCTAGACTCGGTTTAGAGGGGTTTATTTTGATTCGAGCCGGTAACTTTGTCCTGTTAGGTATATTTTGTTGGCTTACCTCTCTGCCTGAGCTGGATTGGTTTTACTTGTGTCTCCTTTTCTCATCTCCTCTTACCTTGCTGCTGGGATCACCTGTTCTCATCCTTTCTCAGCTCCCTGCTTGCAGTGTGCCATCTCATCTTCCCCTCTGTCCTGCTGCTTTGTGCTTGGGGCTGGGAACCTGCAGTGCTGCTGTCCTGCAGATCAGAACCTAAACAGAGAGCTCTGAGAAGGAAAGGGGGGAAAGAATGCTTTCACCCCAATGCTAGAACCCCAACAGTAGCTCTGAAGTGCAAGAATTGTCTGTTCATTATGTTGCTATTTGGGAAAATCTGTGTAGCCGAAGAAGTTGGTCATCTACAGACCCAAAGAAAACACGTTATTAAAGTTCTTAGCAGCCCTAGGTGTTAAAACTTACTATCAGTACACCCCCCCCATCATTCAAACACACCCTGTTGCACTTCCTCATTTAAATCACCCAGAGGAGCTGCTTTCTCCTTTATCCCTTCCCTGCACTTAAATTTGATATACATGTGTCTCCCCGAAGGATTTTGCTCTGAAAGTTGCTCTGTGTGCACTTAAATAAAAGGTGCTGCAGACACTGCTAAGCACAAAGTTGCTTGGGTTTTTTGTTTTTGTTGTTTGTTTTTTGGAGATAGAGTAAGTACAAAAACATTTTTAATAAAATAAAGTCCAAAGTTTAACAGTGCTGTGTGACTTTTATCTTGATGGCACTGTGTCATAAATAGTTTCAGCCTCAAATTGATCAGCTTTATGAGGTCTTGGGACCTGCCCTATTCCTAGTATGAATCTTGCATAAATTGTTTGGTTGTGTAAGTGTGTTAATTGTAACCTGTTTTTGTTTTGGATTACTTTTTCTTTGGAATTACTGTATGTTTATCGTACTAACCTGGGATATCCAGGTGGAATTGCACTGTTACCTTAACTGCTTGCTCCAAATCTCTGTCACTGTAAGTGGGTTTGGACAGTGTTCCTTGAGGCTTATGAACTTATGCGTGATGTGTTTGGTTTTTTTGCTGTGGTCATTTTTGGAAGCCTTAAGAATTTTTCCCTGAGGGGGAGAAAAAAGAAAGATAAATACGGGGAGGTAAAGAACCTTAGAATTCTTCTTGTTCCTTCACAAATACCAATTGCTATTGAGCTCTGAAAGTGAATCTGAGATGTGTGGGGTTCTTTGGGTTAGCAGCGTTCCCTGAGAAGTTATTTTCCTAGCACGCAGCATTGTTGTCAGAAAACATGAGGCCTGTGGTTTGAACTAGTGCATTTGGCAATTAAAAAATGGCTTCAGCAATTCACTTTTACCTCTTGTTTCTGTAACAGGCTGCCCTGCTGGGCTGGGGCTTCGTGACAGGTTGTCAAGCTAAAGTTGTGCTCCCAAGAGGAGAGGAAACACAGGAGGACTGAAGAACAGCCCTTACCCACAGTGAGCCAATTCAGGGGGTGTGTGCTAGCAGAAATCACCATCTTCTGGGGGAAATAAAGTAATGTGCCAGTGTATTGTCCTGAACTGACTCACTGTGGGCCAAGTGTGTACCAGTGCTACCGTGAGGATGAGGGTGAGAATGCATGGTGGATGGAGGGGAGAGGAGTGAGAGCATATAAGGAGAGATGCAGATCACCTAGAACTGTCACGTGGTTGTGCCTGTATGGTTTTGGTGGGAGCTGCTCTTCCTTGAGCCTCTATTCCTCAGCGTGCATTTTGAGTCCCCATTTTACTTTCTCACAGGGGATAAGGTGGCTGATGGGGTACGTGTCAATGGAGAAGGGGTTTCTCAGCTTGTTGTGCAGTGCACTGGGCTGTTGAAGCACACTGTAGATAGGTGAGCCCTCTTAGTATTTTGATTCTAGAGACACGATAGACCAGATGATATCTGTTTGATGCTGACATACCTGTTCTCTGGACCAACCCAAGTGCTAGTGCCTTTCTCAGTGGCCAGAAGCAGATACCTAGATGTGGATGTACACTGAGCCATTTTTTTTATGTGTGTCTGTTTCTCTCCCAGCCTCCAGTCACTTGCTGTACGTGCACTTGCTGAACTGGAAATGGTTAGTGAGATGACATTGCTAAGGAGCTGAGAGTTTGATGGCAGAGAGAACCACAGATCCCTGAAAACCTCCTAGAAGCTTTTAGGCAGGCAGTAATGGCATTGCAGTGCTGTGTGGTTACTAGAGGGATAGTTTCAGGTATTCACATGCATTTCTACTAGCTGGTGATGCTTGGCCCTTTGTTAAATATTAGCTGTACTCCTAGAGACGCCCTGACTGAATTACAGCTTGTGCTGGGGGTAGGGAGAAAGGGAATGTGCTAGTTCTCTTTAGCTATGATTCTAGTTTGCGTAACAAAATGATCTAAAAGGAAAACCTGCAATATCTGTTTTAGGTTTCCAACCATCTTGAACTCTGTCAGTGTTTCAGTACTTCATCTTATTTTGACAGCTTACGAGTAAAATCAGCTGAACAATTTCCATTTAGTTATTTATTTCAAACAGTTGCTGCCTGTGACATCCTGCAACCCAAGTACCTGAGCGGTGTCTGTTCCTGGATAGTGATTTGTTCAGTAGTAGTAGTAGTCTTCCAGGGCTTAGGGCAAAAGTGTGGACTCTGTGGAGGAAATATGATATATCAGGAAGTATTAGAAGTTAATATTAATCAAGTGAAGGTGCATAACGGAATAATTCTGAAATCTTTATTGGCTTTCCTTATCTTGATGATTATGTGGGTTAGTTCCAGCCAGTATTATAGCTGATAGAAACTGGCTGCAGCTTCCAAAATACGGAACAGTTAGCCCCATTATCTCACTGGTTTAGAAGTAGTCTTGAAGCTCCAGGTCTTTAGCATAGTTCTGGTTCAAAGGGCAGGCTGTATTTCTTTGATCCAAAATAAGAAGGTTGTTATAACCCTGATGGTGATGGGAAATAGCAATAAAAAGAAGTTAGCAGAAATTGGGCTGAAGTAAAAGTTTAAATATAGAGCTGATCTACGCTGGTATCTGTCTCCATGCCCACAGCAAATGTGCTAGTGGTGCTGTTTGCCTAATTTCAACCTGCATGTAGTGTCGATGCAGCTTGTGGTAATTTGTATTAATATAAATCTGTTGTACAGAAACTTGACTGTGTAGTAGCTAAAAGCTTGTTTAAGAAGATCTGCTCTGTGCGTGGTTCTTGCCTGTTTGCAGTAGAATGCAGGGATGGAGAATCACTCTTTTATGACCGTTATGCCAGGAAAAAAATTGAGGCAGCTGTCATTTAAAAATAAAAATCTTTAGTTCTGAGGAATGAAACTTACAGCTTGATATTTAGCTTTACTTTAAATGTTCAGGGAAGGATGGTATGCATCTGAGAAGGTGAACTGCGGGGGAGGAATCTAGATCTGTTTCAGATATCACTTCTGATTCTCCACAAATCACTTAAAATTTACCCTCTGTTTTCTTTTCCTGTCTGTAAATGGAGCATAACTTCTGCCCTGGTCGTGGCAGTACCACCAACCAAAAGGATACTCAGGGAATCTTGACAGACCCTTTGTGTTATGCCATCTCGCGTTCTGCTTGCTGCCAGATGAGATTTTGGACAAGGCCAAATGACTGGGTTTGTTTGGCATTTTAATGAAAATCTGTTTTCATTTGTACAAAGTAGTAACTATCATTTCAAGGTGGGAGGTTTCCTTCTTGAGGCACGGACATCCTGCAAGAAGTATGTTGGTTTTTTTGCTTAATTTTTAACTAAGAACTTGTGACACTCAGCCTATTCACTTTTAATAGATGTTCTCAAAATGAATTACAGTAATTACAACAGAAAATTGTCCAAATGCATCTAGATGAAATCTTTGTAGAATTTGCATACAGACCTCCCCCCTGCACATGTACATGCATCCTGCTGATAGCAGCATTTAAGAAGAGTCCCTGTAGGACTGTTTAAATTCTTTGAGCCCCTTTGGATAGTTTGTGTCATATACCAATATAAACTCAAATAGTATTGTGTACAGAAGTATAACAACTGCACTTTCATTAAGGATGATAATAATAATCTACATAATCTACATTTGTTTGCTGAGTTGTCTAAATCCTTATCACGCAGCACTTAAATGCCTTAATGCTCTGCCATCTTAGGCTGTCTTACATCCAGACAAGTTTTGTATGCAATTTTTGTCTGAGTACTTGTGCTCTTTTGTTGCTAGTGAAACATAGCAAAGAGAATACTCCCTAAAAGTCTGTTTCGGTAAAGCTTTAGGAAAGTGGGCGTGTTGTAGGGTCAGAGGGAGGTGGCCATCTCATGCTGATGGGGGTAGAAATGACACTGCTACGTATTTCATGTGGGGCTTAACAGTCTTCTACCTCTCCCTCCTGTGCATGCATATTCTCACTGTTAAAGAGTATGAAGCTTTGGTTCTAGAAGGTTACCTGGATGGACACCTTAATTCTCTGAGAAACACAAGGCTTCCAGGGTTGCCTGAGGTTAGACAAGTTGGTCTGGCCCAATCTAGGCTCTACCTCTTGCCGTGGCAGTGCTCACTGTCACTGAACAGAAGGCTCTGCAGAGCCAGCAATCTTCTGGTGCTGCTGGGTGACCTGAATCATCTTGCTTGGGAGTGAGGTGAGCACCGAGCTCATATGAAGCACTGTATGGAATTGCATCCACAGGGTGAAGGGGAGGGAGGACACTGACTGCACCTGGCTGGGAAGCAGTTGATTTTATTTTATTTTTTGTGCCATGACATCTCAGGGGATGGAGAGGCAGAGAGTGGTGTGTGATACCAGTTAAGCAGCCCAAACCCATGTATAAGTCTTAAGTTGTCTTTTATTGAGTAGGTGCTAATTTCTATATGCATTGTGTTCCCTTGCATGAAGCACTTTTCCTGGCTCTGTGTCTGTCTTCAAAGCTCTATGTCTCATACTGTGCTCGCTCTCTAATAATGAACTGTGGGCTTTGCTTTCCCAGCCATGCTGGCTGCTCTCATCCAGTACTACCATTAATAAGTTAGGGCTTTCCACTGTTTCTCCCCAGGGTCTCTGCAGGTTTTTGGGGATCCTTAGAGTTCTTCCTGATCAATCCATGTGGCCTCAGCTCCCTCTGGGAAATGTGAGAGCTTCAGCTCCTTTCTTTTTCTCTTGAAGAAAGTTGTAATATTTTTTCTTGTTGTCATTGTATGGCTTTTGTTTTTGTTCATCTTCAGAGCATTTATCTCTTCCCTCAGATTGTATTTGTCTTCCATGCTGTGTGGCAGTGGCATGTGCTCTTTTATGGCGAGTTGACAGAAACTCAGCTCTCAAAGCTGAGTAGGAGATTTAAGTAACGTGTCAACGCTGCCTGCCCATTGAGATGAAGTGGAGGTTATGGTGTTTCAGCATTCCTGCAGGACATCACTTCCTATGTAAAGTTGCTATTAGATGATGTCTCCATTTAATGTTTCCACTTCCGTTAAAAAGAAGAGAAAAGATAGGATTCCTGCTGCATTTTCTAGAAGCGACTGCAAAGTGGCTGTGCAGGGAGGACTTGCAGAGAGACAAAGGATGCTCCTTATGCCCTGAGGACCATGATATTTTATGGAAGGGAGAAGGGGGAGAAAAGAGGACTGGACAAGAGCCTAGTATTCATTAACAAAGGAAGCTTTCAGAAGCTGAATCCAGCAGTGTGGAAAGATAGCAGAGGCCACCAGGCAATCTCTTAACTCTTGAGTTGAGTTTACTAATGAAAAATTTCCTGGTTCTCTTTGAACTTTCTTTTCTACACAGTGAAACATCTTTTTTACTACATAGTGAGCATATTTCAATATCTAGCTGGAGAATTGTGCAGGTCAGTCTGCCTGCAGTGACCTTCCTCCCACCTCAGCTGCTGTTGGAGTTGGGTGGTAGTGGTCGTATTTCGGAAGTGGAGTAACTGGCAGTAAGAAGAGGAACGAGTAATCAAGCTGCAGCGTTGTTCACTTCTCGATTTCTTTTTTTCTTTGGTTGCATTAACAAAAGGATGTGAAAGTTTCACCCCACAGCCTGCAGTTCACCACAGTACTCCTTCCACAGCACTGACACTCTTTGTGTCATGGTGTTGGATTTGGTCACGCACAGCAGCTTGCTGTTTGGCTTCCACTGGAACATAGGCAGCACCTAACTACGTTACCTGTGTAACACAATCCCAGATCAGCCTCCTGCCTTGCAAGGACAGACTAGTCCTGCAGCTGTTCAACTTTCCATAGCAGTTCTTGTGCAAAAAAAACCTCTTGTGTACTCTTAATGAACCAGCAGCCGTTTGGGTCGGTTTTGTCGTGGGGTAGCCTCGGATCAATGAGAGCAAGCTGCTTGAGCACCTCAACCAGGATCTCTCCTGACCAGAAGAGCCCCCTTTTGGCTTGTGTTTTGCAGACTTGCACTTCTTAAGAAATATGTGTTGCAGTTCAGAAAATGGATTGTGATTAGGCCTTACCAGCTCTGTTTAAATGCTCCCACACTTGCTTGGTTTTTTTGCCTTATTCCGGATGCATCCATTTGTTTGTTCACTTTTTTATCCTATTCACGATCAAGCGGAAAGTCAGCAAGGACTATTGCAAACGTTGTCTCAAGTTTGGTTGCCTTCTGAGTTAGGTTTTGTAATAGTGGCAGAAGTGATGAAAACTGCTTTCTTGGTGGTCCCTTATCGTGGCCTCTTGAAGCATTTCTGAAAACGTGCAATCAGATGGTTTGAGTGGAGAACAAGTTTTGCAGAGGTGAGTACGTAATAACTTCCATTTTACTCTGCAAAACCAAGAGAATAGAAGTGCATGGAAGTCATTTTACTTTCTGACATAAGGAAACCTAAAATCAATCTTCATAAAGCAGTGGTTCCATTTACTTCCTGTAGAAAAGGCGGAGCTTATCTACTTCATCTCTTGCTTTCCATTTAGTATTTTAAGGTGATGAGTAGAATTCAAATGTACGTGCGAATGGTGCTGTAATATCTCTTGGGATTTCTCAGCCTTTTGTTTGTCTTTTTGAATTAAAGAAGGGCCCTCTGCCTGACTTCACGTCCAAAACAGACAGTGAGAGAAACTTCCTTTAAAAGAAGCATCTACGGTTTTCTTTTGCTTGTAGTTTCTCAGTCTAATTGATCTCACTGCTATGTAAGGAAAGTGCCCTTTGCTGGTTGTAAATGTTGTTTGGAAAAGTTGTTTTCCTCTTCAGCAGAGGTGGAATGTTTCACTGACCTCGGTGGTTATCATTCATCTGCATTCACCTGTAGCTTAGACAAAATTATAAGTAGTATAGTACAGGCATTGGTGTTTCTTACTAAATGCTTATGTAGCACCTGCAGTCTTTTTTCCTTATAATTCCCTGCCCTCATTGTCATCCTGTGCTTTCATACAGTCATAAAACACATCTTCTGGTGCTATACGTTAATATGTTATGAGGACCTAGTTCTTGTATCTTACAGGAATATTTTTGTAAGCTCTTCACAAAATGTGTGCCCTCTGCAGCTTTTCTGGAGTGATGTGTGCTGATCTGGGCGACTTCTGTGCTCTGTTGAGGCAGGCCTTGCTGAGGTCCTTTGGGTATGCACGCTTCACTTTGGCAGGAATGCTGTGTTTATCTCTTGAACAAGCCTAAACTGTCGAGAGAACTTTTGTTTTGCCAGGACACTCTGAAGTCAGTGATTTTCAGCCTGGAGCTGGCAAGAAGCAACTGTGGAAAAACAATCCTATTGCCAGTCGTGTAAGTTGTGTGGGGTCTTCGTGTATTTCAGGAGCCCACGGTTAAGAGATTTACTGCTCTAAATGATTTGTAAACAAAGGCTGCTTTCTTTTCCAAAGTAGCTGTAGATGTTGGAGTATGATATGATATTTAGTTATCTGTTAGATTAGGACTGAAGTTTCTTTCCTTTCTGTTCTCATACCTAACTATTTTGAAGTCAATTTTATCCAAAAATGGATATCGCTAAGGAGGTTCATCCTGGAAAACTTCAGCTTGAAAGCTAACTTCTGGAAAAAGGCTAGGATTAAGTAGGTCTATTAAAGTGCTACACTGCCTGTAATCAAGACTTCTGCATTTTTCTCCTTCCAAGAGCTGTGTTGAGAAGGCCAAAATCCTGCTACAGAATCTGAAGATTTCATTACAACTCCTCCCTGGTGTGGCTGTGGATGGAATGTTGAACGCATGGGCTCCTGTGTATGCTGATGTAGTGTCAGTGCCATGTGTTGATGGATACTCAGAAACAAAAGATAAACTGCCTCTTTCTGGTCTCAAGAAGGGCAATTCATTTACTGTAGTGGGTAAAGGCTGTTAGAAACACGGTAAGGACTGTAAGCCATTTGGTAATCCTCAAGCATGTCGGGCACCGAAGCCTGAGCAGCACTCATCCTGTCCACTCTATTTTCTGGATCCATAACTGAGCTCACAGACTGAGTGCAATAACAGTACAAAATTGAATGTGGAGTTCAGAGGTTACTCCGTTCAACAAGTTACTCAGTTTCAAATTAGATTAAAAATTGACTTCATAAGTTAAAGACGTTGCAGAACAGTAGTCCACCCTGCCATGGAGGCTCCTTGCCTCTAACAAACAGATCGGTTCTTGTTCCTAAATCATCTGTTTGCCTGTGACTAATCTTGAATACATATCTTCCGGCTGCTTGTACTTTGAACTGAATTCTGTGCTTCCAAATGTGAAGAGCACATAGGGCTTGCAGTTTTTTCTACCCCAGGTAGCCCAGGGGCTCCTGTGTTAGGAAATGCATTATGCAGCCTGCGTATAGTGGGTGACATAGGGAAGGCATGCAGGGAGAAGTCGATCACAGCTTTGTTGGTCTATCCTTACTGGCATGCTGGTGAACTTTAACAGCTAAATGCACTTGTGATGACACCTCCCAAACTTCAGAAAGTAAGCAGTTATATTTGGAAACTTTTCATTTGGATTTTTCGGCACTGAAACGACTAAACCTACTTAACAAAAAGTCTTTGTGAAAATGTTAGCACCCAAGAAACCAGCCTCTCCTTTCATGGTCGCAGACTTTTCAGCATCCTAACCTTACAACCTGCTCGAGGTCCTCTCCTTTCTCCCTTTCATCCAGTACTGAAACTTGGAGGGCTTTGCTTCTTCTGTAAGGGAAGAAGAGAAATAGTTCTTTCATACTTAGTCTCAGGGAAGAGGCAAGTGATTTTCCTGGTCTCATCTTTAAAGCAGTCAGGTCTTAGCTCTCAGCATGCCGTGGTGCTGCCTGGAAGGGTTTTTACGGTTCTGTTTAAGCAGCACATGGAGCTAATTGCAGAGCTGCTTTCTGCTGGCAGACTTATGGGTTTAAGAGCGTTGAATTTTCAGCGTAGTCGTGAGATTCTGTTGTTGGTGGCAAAGCTTTCTTTTAAAAATAATTCTTGCTCTGAACACTGTGATTTGCTGCCCCTTGGTTTTGCCCATGCAGTCGTTCCTGGCTCTGTTTGTAAACTGGATCTGAAGTGCCCCTGAGATGCCAGCCCTCCCTTTGCAGAGACTGCAGGAGGACATGGGCACCTGCTGCATCTTGGTTGGTGAGTGAGCTGTCCTGTACAGGGATCCTTTCCTGGAGGCAGGAACAATCTTACTGCTGGCAGTCTGTGCCCAGCACAGCGTTAGGAGTGAAAGCAGATTTGGTTGATCTTGGGCACGTGATCTTTCTCTTCGAGTGGCCTCACTGAAGTCATAAGCTTGCTCTAACTTTTGGAAATACCATGCAGAATGCTTGTCTGCAGCCTTTGGATCTCCTTGGTGATGCATTTTCTTACTCGAGTGGCTCCTCCCTGTTAGCTTGGTGTGAGGGGAGGTGGATGAGACAGCTCTGAGATAACAGACATTGGAGCCTTGGGGTATCCCTGGAGTCTTTCTTCTAGAAACCAGTGACGGAAAGTGAAGAGTTCTCTAAAACTAGGTCTCATTTGGCATAAGTAATGGTCAAGCTTCACAAAGAGTGCTTTTAGAAGATGAGATGATAAATGTTAATAGCTGTGTAATTACTTAGCTGGTTTGGATCCACTGAAGAAGGGCGAAGGTGCATCTGAGACAAAATCAGAAGTTTTTCTTGCTCCACTTCTGGAGTAAGTGGGCTGTGAGTACCATGCTAAATGATATGGTTAGTTGGGCTGGGAGGTTTGTCTGTGAAATCCAGACACGAGAAAGAAAGAGGTCAGTCAGACATGTACAAAACAGTGCATGTTTCAGTGGTAGTGGTTTTAGATAAGTACCTGCTGTCCTCCTGTGAGTGATAAAGAGGCATGCTCTTCTGAACCCTTTGCTAAGTCAAGTTCTAGCAGGGAGAGGCTGCTGAGGGAAGGAAGGCAGGTGCTGTGGTTTGTGCTAGGTTGTTGTTTGGTTTATCTTAAAAACCTAATAGAAATTATCTGGAAAAAGCTATTCTAAAGCCTTATTGTCTTCAGTTCATGAGTTAAGGTTAGGACAACATAGAGCTGCAACAGAAATCCTTTATTTTTGGAAAAACTGCATCAGAAAATGGTCCTCAAGAATACTTGATAGAACACAGTGCTGGCTTTTGAGCTGGAAGCTGTTCTTTTTCCAAACTAAACATAATGGGGTTTTTTTTGTTTGTTTTTTGAAACTGGATTACGTTACCGCAATAAAAAGAGCTCTGGAGACAGATTCCTGAGAAGGAACTAAATCTTTCTCTCTGAAAAATCTCTGTTTCAGTGGAAAATATCAAAATGCATTGGGCATCAAGCTTAGGATGCATCGACTTGAATCAGTATCTGCAGAAGATGCTACAAGGAAAATTCAGTGCCCTTTTTTCTTTTAAGGGGGAGGGGTGTGTCTCAGTCACCTTACACTGAAGCCACTGTAATAATGCGTTTCAGCATGGCTTTGAGGGGACTGCAAGCCCACCTGCAGCCCTTGCTCAACTGTGAATATGTGTTGCATTCATATTAGGTACAGGTTTGGGTAGTAAACTGGGTGCTGATTTCTGACAAGTAACAATTTTTGTTACTTAACATTAGTGAACGGTGTGGGAAGTTACAGATGCATAATTTTGACCAATAAAAAAAGTCCTTTAGGAAAAGTTTTTGTCCAATGGTGGGAAAACAGAAAACATGCAGCTGATGTGTAACAGAAGCAAGTTTTCACCTAACAGCCATCTGTGGTACTGATCCCTGAACCACGTTGTCATGTTGCCTTGCAAATGCAAGATGAGTGAGCATCTAGGGGGTAGAAGAGGATGAGTGGGATCAACCTTGTCAGCGGAGAGTTGGGTTTATCGTGGATTAAAGTGGCAGGTAATCGGTAATAGTAGCTTTGTGACATTGAAGACATTGCAGAGTTCCTCATAGCGGTCGCCTTCAGTTAGCAGTGGTCTATCTTCTGGTAACTTTAGATAAGTGAGCTGTGGAATTTTGAGTAGTCTTACCCTGCTTTTCGTGGTTAACTTCCACAGTGTATTTTGTACACATATACTTTGCTGCTGTTGAGTTTTTTCCCCTTTCTTGAAGGACTTGAGTTGGATAAGGCTTGTTTTGTACCCGATGCTGCCTAGCCGAGTGAATATTCCTCAAATTGCAGTGTGTCTCCAGTGAGTAGATAAATCTTCAATCCAGTGTGTTTATTTTATTGACATTAATAGAAAATCATAAACTGGTGCTATAATGAAGACGTTAGAATCATCATTACCTGTTGGCAACAAAAAGTAGCTTCCAGAGATCAAACCAGCTGAATCTCACTGTCTTTGTATCCTCTTGTAGGGATCTATATGAATTTCTTGATTCTGTTTCCTACAGAATAATGGTAATCTTCACTCTAACCCAAAAGTAGAATAATTAACATACATTTCCATGTTCATGTTAGTTTAATCCCTTAAGCTAAGGGTTTAGTTTACCTGTTTGAAGACCTGCACTTTAAGCCTTTATGGAAATAAGAGCAATCGTGGACTTTTTTCTTTATGATACAAGTTGGAGAGATGGGCTAGTGTACATCCTAACCCCAGGATGTAGGAGCCAGGCAGGCCTGGGGACTGGGCTTTTTGGCTGGTCAGCCAGTCACGGTGCACATTCACCATGGCTCCTGATTTAGAGATCTTTGTGTTTACACAATATTCAGAGTTGAATGAACAAAAAACCGGCAGGTATAGCTAAGCACAGTTCAGCATGTGTACTGAACTAATCTGCTACGATGTGTCAGCTGGCAACCCTTACACAACATTCAGGAGAGTGTGCTGGGGTTAAGAGCTGTTCCCTAATTGTGACTTTGCCTGTTCAGCAGCTGGCCCTGTTGTCTTCTGTTGGAGTTTGTGATCCTGCAGGCATCTGAGCCTGGACTGCTCACCTGGTCTCAGCAGCACCCTGCAAGATCTCTTGCAGTGTGTGCTGTGATCAGCTTCAGCTCCTTTCTTTTCTCATAGGCATTGATTCTCCTGTACCTTCACTGTAATATGCACATCCCATGCTTTTCATGTGAAACCAGAGGCTTCACTAGAAATTGCCTCCATGAGTTTTATCTCATGTTGACGCTGATTCTTCAGAAGGGGTGACCAAAAGGTACTTAGCCCATGTCTCTAAGTGCAAAAAGGAAAAGATCGATTTCTCATGTCCAAAGTCTTGCATCTTCATAAAACGCATTGAGTTCTTCCATGAGATGATGTTGTTCTCAGCTCTGACCTGCTCCTCTACTTTAAAATGGTGCAGTACCATTACATTTTGTGTGGTGCTTGTGCACAGCTTGTTGGAATCTCCATTGAAATATGGAAGAATGAGCCCTATTATGGAAATAGGGAAGAGTGGTAAGGACCGTTTCTTTGTTCTTGCCATCGCACTGCAAGCTGAAGCTGTTGGATGTCATACATAGCATGACTTAGCTCAGAAATTATTTAGTTTAGCAGTTGTCTGGAGGAGGCAGGAGGGAAAGCCTTCAGTCTCCTGTTTGGATGTGATGATGGTGTGCAAACTGAAGCACAAGTCACCGTGCTGGAGCTTATCCTAAAATGCAGCAGGATGATAGGCAGAAATATGGCTTCTATTGAAAGGAGGTTTCTGTTCTTTTGTGGTGTTTTCTGTTTCTTTTCCTTCTTTTCCCCTTTTGATCTGCGGATTGCCCTGGGTATAAAGCACTGGGTTCTTCACTGAAACCTCGTTACTGAGGGTAACAGGTCCTGCAAAATTACTCTATTCTGTTTATTTAGGAATGAAGTAGAATCAATGTTTCATAGTTTGTGCCTGGAAGCCTTCCTGAAGAGCAAAGGCTTGACAGCCCTCAGAGATGCACACCGGTTACTTAACCTGCTGCGTTTGAACTTAGGTGCAGGGGAGAGGGAAGGATCTTGTAGGCTGTGAACAGGAGGAAGAGCAGACTCTGCCTTTAGCTTGACCCTACAGCAGACATCTGCTGCCATGGGTGAGTAGAAATCCTTGTTCTCAGAAAAGCAACTTGAAGGCAAAAGTGAAGGGTAAAAAGGTTTTAATTCTCTTCTTGTGAGCGGTTGAACTAGCTGTTTAGGTTTCTTTGCTCGGGGACCACATGAATAAATCTGAACAATACAAGGTTGAGTTGCACCTGTAAAAATGGATTCATTTTGTTAGCTTCCTCCTGTTTCTGCACAAAGCCTCACGCAGCAGAAGTACTGGAAAAACCTGCTGCGTAGGCTTATGCTAACCGTATGTTAACTTTGCTTAAAAAAAAATTAAACCCTACCTCCTGCAGAACTTGATTTGCCATTGAGAAGAGCTTTCCACTTGCTGGGAGTGAAGGGGAATTTTTCAGTCCCTGGCAATTGTGCGAGGAAATGGCTATTGTTACCCACTCAAAAGACTGTAGAAAGAACTTTAATTTCTCTGCTGTTTGATGCTTCTGCAACTCCAGACTGTTTTTCATTGCAAATATTCGGCTGACTGTCCGCTGTTGCTGCTTCTAGGTTTCTTTCATTTCACTCTTTCTCCCTGTATCCCCCATATTTCTTCTCCATTGAGTGTTTGAAGTTATTTTTCATGAGATTTTTGTTTCAAAACTAACTTTATTTTCTCTTCAGGGCACTGATGTATTCACTAATGTTTGCAACATCTCCGAACGTAGTATCCTCTGTGAATTAACTAACATGCTGTTTACCCTTTCTTCCAGATCCAGTTTCTGATCCTACTTCCACATTTGGGAGTATGCAAGGGACAAACGCATCTCTTTGCGTAGCTTGACTGGATATCCCGAGACTAGGATGTTAGTATATTTAAACCATTTTTTGCATTAAAATGTTGCCAGTATCTTAATTGCACATAGATTATTATTATTATTTTTTAATGTAATTAGCTTTATTGGCGTTATGCATATTCAGAAGCCTGCTGGTAGGAACAGTTTTTCCGCAGTCTGACTGCTGCTTATTGATGACTTCAAAATGGGTGCAGGAGAAGGGAAAAAATTCCTGGTTGCTTTTTAAATGAGCCAGCTTTATTTAGTGCTACAGCTCTAGCGTTCATTCTTGAAAATCTTGGCTCTTTGTCTAATAAGATTAACTGTAGGTTAATCCAGGAACATATACAATCTTTAGACTGTGTTGGAGATATTTATGAAAGACTGCTTCAGACTTCTGAATGAATGGATACAAGCCTAGGAGAGATTTTGAAATACTTGAAATAGTCAAATATCTGTAGAAATACCTGCATCAAGTAACTGTAAGATTTTGCACACTGGATTTCTGCATATATATAAATTAATCCTCATATTGCAGGTTACCTAACTCTGGAACTTGTAAGGAAACAGTTATCTGGTAGGGTAAAACCCTACTCTGAGCTGTTTGTTGCAGAACTGATAGTACAGCTTCCTTTAAAATGTATTCTGCGATTGTGTAGTTATTGTGAGAGGAGAGATTGCATGTTTTCTGTTATATAAGCAATTATCTGGTGATAATTATCAGCTCAATGATTAAGAAGTCAGCATTAAACTAGTGTGCTATTTTTAAAATATGTATTTTTGACTTGATCGCTTCTTGGAATGTCTCGGATTCAAGTATGACCACTTTAATGGAATGATTTATTGAAGCACTACTGTAAGCAACTATTTAAACGACTGAAGTGAACAGGATGCTGATGGCAGTGTTCACTGTGTAGCTGTGGATTCTGCAGGCTCCTCTGCAGCCTTTGTTTTCCAACGTGCTTCTGTTCTTGTCCCCTTGTAAAAGAAGGAACCTCTCTCTCTTTGTGTGCTTTCGAATTTCTTTTGTGAAAGCTCTTACCAATATTTTTGGCTACCGCACTGAATTAATTGGTTACAGTTTGTGTTTTCACTTCTACTATCCAGCTTTGTGTGTGGATAATAAATTTGGGTGAGACTGCAGTTCTTCCTTGGCTTAGCTACTTCTGGCAGATGTTCTCTGAAGACCACGTGCTTGAGATGTGCAGTGTTTTGCAACACTTTGGTGCATTGAGTTTCAGTGGTTCGTTCCTTCACTCACCCTTCTGGTGCTACTCCAGTGGTTATATGGGAAAGCAAATTTGTTGTGATCACTTTCAAGTTTTCAAGGGAGCTCAAGGTTCGTTAAGTCTTATTGATTATTTTAATTTCATAAAATCTGGAGCACAGTGTGCTCTAGCTGGCTAATATTCCTTGAGCATGGAGATGTTTCTGGTGTCAAAGAACACTTAAAAATCATTGCCTGTAGAGAAATAACCTGCAGAGGATAGAAGGTATGAAACTGATTGGTAGCAGCAAGTAGGCTACGTGCATTAAGTTGTTATCTTTGCTTCTTGTGCATGCTGTCTCTGGCAATTCCTCGTTCATTCTTCATGTTGTATTTGTTCATTAGGTGTGTATGATACTCTTTAATAATATGTAATAAAATGATATGTAAATAATTCTGGAGGGAAGAATGCCCTTCAGGGAAGATAGATGCAAAGTGTCACAGGCATGAGGTTACTTTGTAGCTTTGAATACCTGAGTGCCACTGGGACTTGAAATCGTTTAGAACCAGGTGATTCAGGTGTAAGTGGCAGCAGTTCGTACCCAATTCCTGCGCTGCTTATACAGTTGTCCTTCTGGCAACTCCTAGGCAGGGATTAGGAAATCCATTTATGGGATTCTTTTCTGAAAGGATTGTCCAGAAGTTACCAAATAAATAAGTAAATAAATGCTGCTTTGGATACAGTAGAAGCGGATGGTGACCCTGATCTGAAGAGCTGATGCTTTTCTAATGAAGCAGAAACTGCAAAGTGCTCCTGTTGTTTCTTCATACAGAGGTTGTTGCAGATATTTTGGTCTCCATTGAATTCAGAAGCACAACGTGTAGTATACCAACCTTTAGAAGTGTTGTTTGTGTATTACCTGGAGAGTTAAATTCAGATTTTAAACAGATAACTTGTGATAGGCAGCTTCTTAGAAGGCTGAACGTTCACCTGGTTCCTCTTCACTATCTTACCACCAAAGAGTCACTTGAAGATCTGCAGAACATCCTGAGCTGTGCCTTCATTCTTTGAACAGACCTGAAGCAGTAACTGATCTCCTAAGGCTTCTTTCTGTTGAGATTCCAGCTGCAAAATCAAAACAAGGCCTGCTGTTTAGGAAGGCTGACCGCACGTATATCTTAGTAGCAGTTTGATGTTCTTGAATATAAACCCCCTAATGTGGTTAACTGTGGGTATATTGGAGAGTCTGCTGTAGTTCAGTGACACTGAGGAACTTAGTGTGCAGAAGCTCAGTGGTACTGCTGTCTTCTCTCAGGTTCAGATTGCAAACGTTGCTTCCAAGTGACAAACTTCAGCTAGAAGGAAAATGAGTTGTGAGAGGGATGGAGTTGCCTCAAGTCAAGTAGTGTGGATAATGTGACTTTCTGAGTTACGGAAACCTGATAATGTGTTAGAATAAATGACATGGCGGAGACTGAGCTCTGTCAAGCTGCGGGGAACTGCTTGGTTTGGGGAGACTTAAAGATGATAGCAGGAGCTGGAAGTGCTGCATATGTGACTCATTGAAGTGCAATTGAAACTGTTAAATATGCTTGTAGACACCAAATTCACTGTAGCTATCCAGAAAAGATACTTGGATGTAGCTTTGATATCCTGCATGGCCATCATAGGAGATGCTTTCTCTGTTGTGTTACTTTCGCATCAACCCAAATGCCACAATTTTTATTCTGAATGTGATGTTCAATTCTGATCTAGTACCTGTTTCGTGCTTCTGTCTTTCATCTGAAGAAAACAATCCCAGAACAAGAAAGTCAAGTGGAGGTCTTGATTTCAGCAGTGCTGTTATCTCGGCTGTCCTTGGTCCTGCCACTTGTTCCTGCTGGCGTAGCTGGACTACAGCAGGAAATTGTTCCTGCCTGGAAATAAAGCAGGAAAAAAGAGATGGTGTTTTTTCTTTTTTTTTTTTCTTCTTCTGTATGCACTTGTTCAGTTGTTTTTATCGACAGTGAAAAGGGAAAAGTGTGGATAGAAACAACGGTAACAATGTTAAGCAGTTTTTCTTCTATCCAGTGTTGCTGTCAAAGAGGAAGAAAAACTCACTGTAATCCCACTTGTAGTAATATGCAAAATACCCTACAGATACCGGGTGCCTCTCCCATGAGGCACATCTGCAGGAATAGCTTATGGAATTGATGATGTGTATCTGAAGCTGAGAGGTTAGTAAGAATTGCTATATGAAATGATGGCAAACACTACATCTCAGTAAAAGTGAGACAGATTTATTGGTTGCTTTGTCTTTGAGGAAAATTTCCACTGAACACCAAAGGTCAGACTATTTCATCGCTCCTTACTACAAATATCTTGCATCTGTGTGTAGTTTTGCTCCCTGCTCCTAGCAATGCTCCATCACATCTGGCAATTTCAGTTCCTACTACTTATTTCAGCGCCGGCAGTTTGGCTGCTATAACTTTTAGTTACGAAGTTGTCAGCAGCCCTGCTTACTTCTCTGCATCTAAAAGGAAGTCAGGGCTCCAGCTTCTTTGTTACTGTGGCACAACCCCAGGTGTTGAATGAAGGACAAGTAGAAATATTTCTGCTACTGTTTAATTTTTCTGACACAAGAGTAACAATAGTAATACAACTATATCCTCAGTGCTCTGTGCGAGAGTTAGTGTGCTTGCTTACTTTGTCCCATTGTGCTTTGCTACTGTTATGCTAAGGGCCACAAAGCTGGCTGGGTTGTTAGGCGCAGCAGTGCTTCCTTTGCAGCGGTCTCTTTGTGTTTGCTCCTTGCATTGTGTGTGCTCAGAAGCATTGCTTAAGGTACATTTTGAAGTGTAACTCAACTCTGACAACTAGTTGTTGTGTTGTGTTCTGTAGCTTTTGCTTTTTGGTGTTATAAAACTTTTACGTGCGTGGGTTTATTTTTACTTGCTGTTTAATTTAAAGAGAATAGCTTTCCTTCTGTCTCACTTCTTGTGATCATTCCTTGTTTCTGTTAGCTGCCTGGAACACCCAATGATTTCACCTAGGTCATCATTTCTGCCTCAGCTGAGACTGAACTGTCGGTCTGAAAAGGCAATGGATGTTATCCAGAGTTTCTGGAAAGCCTTCTTAAGAAATCGGGTGTACTTCACAGTAGTCAAGATTCAGCTTTGTTTCTGTGATCAAGTTCCTTCTTCTCACTAGTGTTGTAGTAAAACAATCACTTGACTTGATAAAGTGGTGTCTCCTTGCATGTCTTAAGAATTGTCAGGAAGCTGTCAGCTGGAGTCAGAAGGCCTATTCTTCATTGGGGCAATTATGTAATGGCTTATGCCAGAGGTTTCTTTAGCTTAAGATAGACTCTTACAGTTACAGATAAGAGTGAAATGGCTCCTGACTTACCTGTAAGATAGAAGCTGCCACATATATTCACCTCTCAGTTCAGAAGCATTCAGTAAACTTTCACAGGTCTGTGAAAATTATAAGTAATGCAACTATATTTTGTTTTCTAAATAGAATCACGCTTCCATTCCACTTTGCAGACTTTGTATGTATTTGAATCTCTGCCTTTGTCAAAGAGGTGGAGATGGAGAAGGATTGTATATAACCTGAGATCAAAAAATAGGAAAAGATGTAATGCACTGAGCTAAGCCAGTAATAAATGATGATATAACTGATCTCATGTTAAAAAATTGAAACTAAGACACACTCCAAGTATTTTCTAGAGTGAAATGATGGTTTAGTAGATGCTTTTGCTGCTGGTGGCCTGTGTTTATGTGGGTTCAGCAGCTTGTGCCTATCCTTCCTGGACTGTTTTCTAGCTAAACTGTTTCAGCTGCTCTGGTTTCGTTGGGTGGCTACCTTGCAGATGGGATGATGTGGGTCATCCCTGAGTTGATTGAAGAAAACCTGTTTAAATAGGGCTGCTGGGAAATATAAAATGAACTGTATGTGATGTAAGCTCTAACTCGAACCTCTGGCACACTTTTGTAGCATACCAACACTCTGCTTGTGGCAGTTTGTTCCTTGCCTGTGCACCCAACTCTGTGGCATGGACAAACTGTGGCCATGAAATGAAGCAGAGCAGTGAACTGACTGTGCTGAAAACACTGTCTCTTCTATGGGAGGTGCTTTCCAGCCAGAGCAATTGCATCTGCTGCCAGGCTGTTGTCACCCTGCACTTGGGTAGCATGGTGTATGGAGGTAAATGCTGGTAGGTAGCAGTGTCCCCCTCATTTTGCCTCGCAGTGTAACTAACAGCACTAACATCTTGTTTGTGCTGGGTATGAAAAAATTGCTTTAAGTTTGAGAAATGTTTGGGATTCTAACAAATTTGTTATGTAGTGCTTTGTGCTATTGAGCGCTCTCATTCCTTGGCTGTTTGGCTCTTTGGATTTGTTAAACTTTCTGGCTTGTTGGTAGAGTTTCTCCCCAGTGGAAGTTGCATCCGGTTGCCCACTGAAACTTCACACTTGCAAGTTAAAGAAATAAGAGCACCATTTTTGAGTTGAGATACATCCTGTTCACTTTTTAGTTTCTTAGATCTGTTTTTTACTAGGTTGTATGCCTCCACTAAGGAGGTGGTAACTGGGTAGCTATCTTTCTGTGATGTCTGTGTGCTCTGTTTTATTTCCTAGAGTAATAAAATGCAAGTATGTATGTGGAAACATGTCAGAGTTAGTCCCTGCCTTGGTGGTGATTAGCTGTAGGGGAAACCAGACAGTTGTTTAGTAAACCTCCTGGTCTGCAGCTGACCTGGAAACCAAGAGCCCAACACCTCGACCTGATCAACCAGCCAGATTAATAGTGCAATATGTACACATTGGAGTGTCTTCCCACCCCTCCAAATTTATGTGGAGATTCAAGCTCAGGGTGACTGCTGTAGCTTGAAGGTGGTGTTGAGACAGCCATGGGGAGGAATCCTCATCTTAATTCTGCATGCCTTAGTGTGATTCTTGACTTGATACCAAATTAAAAATAAAAGCTTCGGGCAGGGGTCAGGAGATGATCCATGTTGTGCCATTTGTACTTCTGAGCAAGCTCTACAACTTGTTCCTTCTGTTTATTTTGTTGTTTTTTTCCTTTTCTATTTTTCTTTGAATGATTTTTCTCTTCCTGTGAGTGGTGAGCTCTCTACCAGCAGGAGTGTTAACGTAGAATGAGAAGACCTATTTCAGTTACCCACACTGCAAAACTGGCCAATAAGCTGCTTACTCTGCCTTTCAGTTCTCTCCATATAGTGAGAGATACACCTTCTTTGAGGGGATGTGTCAGGGCTCTTTTCTGTCATGAAGACAACAAGCTTTGTGGCACTGTTGCTGTAGCTGCCTTTCTGCCGTGCTTAGCTCATTAACTTTTAAATGCCTTACTGCAAGTTTGATACTCCATCAGAGGAAATGCACTTAGACTTGATTCTCAGAGGAAAAGGAATTGCTTGAAAGGGATGCTTGAAGAGAAGAGCAGGGCTGGCCTGCTGCAACTTCTTTATAAAGCTTTGAACGCGAAGGAAGTCTGTCAGAATGCGTGATCAGAAGCACTTGCTATCAGCAGTACTTCTCTACTGCCTGAGTAGTTTTTATCCCTTTTTCTTTTTTTTCTTTTATTTTCAGCTCCCTACTTGGTAAGGTACAGTAACAGTGAAGGGTTGTTGGGCAGAGCATGGGCCTTGTTGGCTTCTTCATGAAGCTCACCTCCCAGAGGTGTTTTTCAGTGGAAAATATGAGTTTAGGGCTGGAGGATTCTTTTTCTTTTGAGCTCTAAGGGCCTTAGTGGATGCTACTGCATACTGTGCTTTGTGTTCCTGTGGTCTCTTAGTGGCACAGGAGAGTTATGTGTAGTCACCTAGGGCTTGGTTGCACTCCTTCTTCCAAACAGTTCCTACCTAAACATCCTTCAGCAGGTTGTTCTTTTCTGTATGCATGTGTTGTGTTCTTACAGAACCACGTTACTGATGTTCAACTGGAAAGTTGTTGTGTTTACAAAAGCATTTGTTGTCTTTGGAGCAGGGATGTCTACAGTAAGTTCCTCAGCAGTGGAATTTTGTTAAAAAAATTTTGAAATGTCAACTTAAAACTAAAGCAGCTGCATTTGTTCTCCGGGAAGTGGAGATAAAGTTGTTCTCACTCATAGTTTAATTTGACTCTATTCAGATAAAAAGATTTCTCATCATAGGTGAGAAATGTTTTGCTGCTCAAATAAAGGAATGTTCACAACTTGTAAAATTATACGTATGTCCTGAGATTCAGTGTATATTAATAACTGCCCTGTGACTTTTTTTCCCCCTCCCTTGTTGCTTGGTCTTGCCTTTCTATTAAGATGCCTATGACTGAAATGTTCAAGTTTAATAGATTTTTGTCCTAAAAGGGACAGAATTCCCGTGTTACACGTAGATTGTAGGGGTTTTTTGAATTAATTTCTGCTTCAAATCCCATAGCTGTGGATAAATATATCCAGTCTTGACCAGAAAATCTTAGCAAGAGAAATCCAATAAAAGCCTGATGTGCTGGTAGTGGATCTTCCTGTTCTTTAATGAAAATCCTGATGTTATGAATGTAAGTAGGGGCAGAGTACAAAGTGAATTGATGTTGGTGGTCAGCCTGTGCTTCTCAAAGTGCCACTGCCACAGCCCTTGCCCAGTGAAAGCATTGTGCTGGTTGCAATGCTGTGTTCTTCTGTCTTGGTGTGCCCCAGCAAAACCGAGGGTGCCTTACATCTGGCTGAGCTTGACTAGCTTCCAGTTTTAGGCACTGGATCTCATGGTATCTTTGAGAAGCTATTTTTTTCTTGTCCCTAGATGTGTCTTTTGGCTTTATGTAGCTTTTCCCTTCCAAAGTGGTATTTGATTGCATTTGGCTTAGTGAGCAGCCCAAGTGTCCTGGCCCCTCTGCTGTTCACTGCTCTTCCCATCTCTGTATCTCCTGCAGTTTTTGTCTGCTTTCTTCTGAGCCAGCAACCAAAATATTGAATGGCATAGGGCCAAGAACCAATACTTGCTGCTGTGATTTTTCCCATTGACGTAAACATTTCAGAAACTGTCACTTAATCAATTTTAATCTATGTGTATTGGGCTGATTTTTATTGTTTGGTTGGTTACAGTCAAAATATTTGGTACCATGCCAAAGATGTTTCACGTATTTGATAGTATTATATCAAACCTGTTACTTCTGATCGTGTTTTCAGTTTCATAACATTAAAATTAAATATTTTCATAAACCCACGTTGACTGACACTGTTTCTACTGTTAACTCCTTAGCGAGCTGTTCTGTGGATCTTGAAAACCTTTATCAAGTTGAAACCTCAATACAGATCTGCTCAATGTTTTGACATTTCAGAGGGATAACCATTTTTCCATTAAAAAAAATAAAAATAAAAACAACAAACAAGCAAACAAACAAATAAACCACCCACCTCAATAGCGTTTTAAGACGGTTTGCTCACGAGTGTGAAATAATCCTGAGAGATTTTGTTGCTAAATGGTGTGCTATGCCATTCCATTGAAAGTTTAATGTACTGCCTCATTCTTATGGACTTCTTAAAGGTAATAGGCATAAATGCCTTCTTTTTGGTTTCCTATTTGCTCACCTTAAATCCACGCACATCTCTTTGCTCAGACCTTCATAACACTTTGGGATTTTGACTTGTTCTCTACGTTCCTCTGCTGCTCGTCCAGCCTGGTGTCTCTTTGTGCTTGTAGTCACAGTCATTTTATTACTATTATTATTTTGAATAATATATTAGGTTTTTTTTTTTGGATGTCTTTAACAGAGTATGTAGTAGCAAAGAGTAAAGACAGACTGTAGCCCTTTATTTTTTTAACAGGAGTCAGATCTGAGGGCAGTAAAGTGGTTTGTGCCTTACTGCTATGACAGGATATATGGTTATATATTAAGGGCTGAGTTACGTAGTGAGTATTAAATGGCGTGTTTAAGCTATGCTGTATCAAGGGGGGGGGAAAGTGTTGTTTGATAAAGCAAGACTCATGACAAATGTGTCAGTGACAGTCCAGAAACATACCCACACCTACTGGGTATCTCTTGGCTTTTAATGGGAAGTATGTGTCTTTGGCTAATCCGTGATGCTGGAGATCAGCCAGTCTCATCAACCATCATCTTCTCTGATGGCTTCTCCAGGAGCCTGGTAGCTTCTCAGTCAAAGGAAGAGCTCTCAGCTGCAGGGCAGAAGGCAGCGTGAGGCTGCAACTGGTTCTCTTCAAAGCGTGAAGATAAGCTGTTGTGGTCTTAAACTGTCAGCCAGTAAACTTCAATTAAAGTTTATATTTGCATCTTAAAGTATTTGGCTATGGAAAGAAGGATGGAAATGCCCCAAAAGATGAAAATAAAGTAGTGAAATTTGACCATGAAGGAAACTGAATGCTCAGCTTTTTTTTATTTCTTTAATTTTCTGTACATGTTGCTCTCAGTTTCAAAATGGCACACCCATATTTGGATATTTTTTTGTCAGAAGGTATTTTAGGGAGCAGTGTTTCTCAAATACTGCCTTACTTTTAGAGCTAATAATTGTCAAATTGTAAATAATGTGTAACAATCTGTAAATTTAACAGCATATTCCACCCTTGCTTTCATACAGAGGGTTTTCTTTGTTCTTCACCTTTTTGTTTTGTTGACTCTCCATGTGTTGCAGTCTTCTCAAGTGGAGAGCTTTTTTCTAAAGCTTTGTAGATGTTTCATTCTTATTAAAAAAAAAACAAAACAACATGTGTTTTTCTAAATTTTTATACAAACACTCACAGACATTTTTCTTCTAATGGGTCACCAGTAGTGTTATAAAGGTTAAAAGCATGGCTGCTCTAATTGTGAGGGGTGTGGAAAGGAGAAGCCCCTACAATATTGGCATCTTCACCCCTTTTCCTCTTGTGTCATCCTGTTGCTCCCGCAGCTTTCCCACTGGCCCCACTCTTCAGCTGCCACGACCATTCAGGGGCTGAAGTACAGATGATGAAAACATGGAAACAAGAATTTAGCAGAGGCAGCCATGTTAATCTCTGTTCCATTTGAAATGCAGGAAAATATCATCTGCCAAATGGACAATCGGTGGGGAAAATAAATGCTCTTTTCAAGCTTCTAAAAGTAGTGACAATGGAGAGAAAAATACTCTAAAAAGTAGGCAGCTCCTTTTTCAAGATTGTGTTTGCAGTGTATTATGCATGATGATACCATACAGAGTACACAGTTGTTCTTTTGGAGCTCGAAATGACTGAATATTACATTGCAAGGCTTAGATTGTCTTTACTGCATTGCACCTTGCGTTCGGGGGGAATAGGGCTTGGCTTCGCAGCAATTTCACCAGTCTTTAGTATAATTTTTGAATACATTCATGCTTCCCTTATTTGCCTTTTTTAATGTCAAGCATTGCACATAAGATGTTCTGCTGTTGCTATGCAACTGCTAAATCCAATATTTAATATTAATAAAAACCGAGTGGCATTAGCATCACTGAGAACAGTGGGCTAGCAAACTATGATTGTACAATATCCAAGCTGTAAAACTTGGCAGGGACTTCAGCATGCAATTGCGTGCATGGCAAACTGTGGGGCATGAGTCACTGGCGGTTACTATTTTAAGAGTGGTGAGTTTGAGTAAAATTCTGAGCTCCCTTGATTTTTATTTATTTATATATACATTTTTTTTTGAACAGAAAGATAAGGAATGAGTTTGATTAGTTGTTTCATTTCAGATACAAGATCGGAGGGGTCGCTGCACATAGAAGGGTCAGTGTTCTAAACCTCTGGGTCAATACCCTGATTCTCCTGTTTTTCTTCTAGGTCAGGTTGGTCGCCCTTTCCCACTGTTGCTGCCACTTCCCGAAGCCCGAGTTGGCTTTTTTTGGAGGCAGTGCTTCTTCTCTGCCTGACAAGGTGCTGTTCAATGGGATGGATAGTTTTTTGCCTTCTCCTTTTCCACCTTGTTTAGTGGTATCTCCCCTATTTCTATTTACTCTTGACTATAATTTTACCATTGCTCTTTCACTTTTTTTTTTTAATTTCTTCTCTGTTCAGTGCTTTCAGAGATGAGATTTTTAATGTCAGCCTCTTAGAGGTGTTAGATCAAGAATGATGTTTTGCTCTACCAGTGCTTTGGC
Organism: Cyrtonyx montezumae; assembly: GCF_038088225.1. Taxonomy (NCBI): domain Eukaryota; kingdom Metazoa; phylum Chordata; class Aves; order Galliformes; family Odontophoridae; genus Cyrtonyx; species Cyrtonyx montezumae. The sequence continues at coordinate 19,114,949 of NW_027072045.1, read as the reverse complement.
TCTTGAAGTCATATTGCAAGCTACAAATTCTGCAGGATCTTGCATCTTGTGTGTTGTGATGTAAATGCACTGAAACTCTTGCTGACGCCCAGAGGAGGGTAATGCTACTTGTCCCTTTCTTTTGAAGACAAGAATGTTGTCTATAAAACAGCCATTAGATCTATATGTAGTCTGGGTTACTTTATTATTGCTTTTTGTTTGTTTGTTTGTTTTGCAGTGTAATAATTGATTTCTTTCACAGCACGCAACCATTTGAAGTGGTTTCTTAAAAGGGCATTTTCACGTAGTTTATCTATTCCTGATTCAACCATGCAAGTTTCTCTAAATTTAAACCTGCATTTTCATCTCGTAAGAAAATTCTTTTATTTATTCTGCCTCTCTCATAATTCAGGCAAGTAGAAGTTGCCCAGTTCTATACAAACTGTTGCTAAACCCACAGTGCAAATGTATTGCAGGAGTAGGGAAGGAGATGCAGTGAGTGATAATCCTGGGTTTTGTGGCCTTGGTGGAAATACGTTTTTATAAGCAGGTGGACTTTGTCTGTGCCACTTAAAATAATCTTTGTACTTTTCATTTCACTCTTGTTAACTTGACTTCTCCGCAGTATTGGGTAGTTGATAGCTCAGTAGGTTTTACTGCCAGCAGGAGTTTAGTGCAATATTGATTTAACGTTTCCAAATAATGGCAGTAATTTCAGTAAAGGCTTTCCCTCTTTTAGAATAAACTAAAATTGGTTAGATTTATTTTAAGTGTGGCATCAATCATGGCATTGGAGTAAATCAGACTGTATTTTAAATGCAGATCTTTGACTCGAGTGGTATAGTGATTAGAATTTGGTTCCTTAGGGGCACGGCATTGCTGAATCCCTTTCCTTTTAATTTTCTCTCTTCAAACCTGTAACTGCAGAAAACATTGATTACAGTGTTTGTTGAAATTCAGAAAAGTAGTGCCACTCTGAGATGGAAGGATGTATTATAATGAGTAATTTCTAATTGCAAAAGCGTGCCTTTTTTCTGCTTTGAGGCTTAAGCAAGATAATTTTTCCCAATACCAATTACCTGATGTTGTGGAGCACACTGTAGAATCTACAACTTCCCATTTTCTTTTCAAAATGGCTTATTTCAGTGTTGTAATGTTTTTTGTTTTTAACCCAGCTGAGAGCAGGAGTCAGTGGGCTCTAGATTCTGCTGTGCTTTGTCAGTAGTTCAGTCATCACAATTGACCCATGCGTCTTGTAATGCTAAGAGAAAACACGTTGAGCTCTGTTCTTGGAACAGATAAATATAGAACTGCTATTGTGAATATTCTTGTAGTGACGTACTTAATCTAGAAAGCTAACAATTCTTTTATTTGCTTTTAGGGTTTGAAAGTATTCTAGAAGGCCTGTTTGGACCTGGATTATTAAAAGATCTCAGTTTGTTTAAAGGTATTCAATCTCTATGTTTGTATCTTGTTCTGCATTTCTAATGACAGAAGCAGCCCCAGCTCTGCCTCTAGAAAATGTGTGTTACCGTGGTGATTTGTGCCTTTCCCCCTCCCCCAGGCAGTGCTCACAGTTAGTTTCATATTGGCTAAAATTACTAATGAGTGTGCGTTCATCTTTATGTAGCTGGGAGTGTATTTGTCAGTGCTCAGGAAAAAAAAAACAAAAAACATTTGTTGTGCATAGATAAAATGTATACAGTTTGGTAATCTGGGGATTTAGAAATATGGCTGAAATGAAGCTTGCATCCTCAGAATGCAGGCAAGAATGTTGTGAAACAGGTATTTAATTTGGCATTTCTCTTTTGGCTCCAGTTATGTCACGGTTTATGAATATGAAGTAATCTGCTATTCCTCTGATTTACAGACTGTGAGCCTGAAGGTGTTTCTGATTGGTCTTTTGATGAAAATTGTCTTTTCTGCTGCCTGAGAAGAGAAAAAGTGAAGGTAACAATGCAGATGTGTGAAGCTTGTAGTTGTAGGGGAGGGACAAAGGGAGGGAGTTTGCTGCTCCTAGTTAACTGAGCACAGAAAACCTGCAGCCACCTGCCCCTCTCCCTTCCTTTGTAAAAAGGCTTTCTTAATTAAAATGATACGCATTAATGAAGAGACTTTTTCTCTGCAACTTTTTCTTTGTGGTACATGAGGAAGATTTTTTTTTTGTGTGTGTATGTGTATGCGTGTAGTGACTTTTTTAATTTGTTTTTTGGGTTGTTTTGTGTTTTTCTTGTTGTTTTTTGAGTTCTTTGTAGAAGATCTTTCTGGGATCGTGTAACTCTTCCTGAGGGAGCCAAACTGTGGCTTGTGTATGCTTACCACAGTCAGACACTGGGCTTATCTTCAGTATGGAAATGTGGTCCATTTTAACCACCTAGAGGCTCATTCCCTATCTTGGAATCTCTTTCCCTGTGGGCCATATTCTTTTATTAAAGGGCTTGTGTGTATGGCAAGTTTGCTATTGTGCTTGTTTATAACCATGTCACAGCCTGAATGTGGGCAGGTCAGCTTTGCCAACATTTTACACCTGTAGTTTGTTTTCTTAACCAGATTATAGCTGTGTATGAAACAAAGGTTACCACACTGTATGTGATTGCTGCTCAGCCCTTGTGTTGAAATACTGATTGCTCTGTAGTGTAAGAAGGAAGGCTCATCTGTCTTGGGAAAACATCATTTCCTGGATCTCTTAACTACTATTTCTTCCTGCACAATGTAACTGTGAGTGCAGAGGGGTTCTCTGTAGACTTGTGAATGAAACACAATCACCCTTCCCTCTGCAGCAGCTAACGTATGACCTCATGGTTTGTTCATAAAGGAAGTACCTTCTTGTTAACAGAGGGGCTTGCCATGTTGCCAGTTTATGCTTATTTTTAGTTTACACTCCTTGTTGAAGCACTGTGAGGAGGGTTAGAAATGCTTGATTTAGAGTAGGGATAGGGTGTAACGCTTTGAGACTGACAGCAGGTAAGCTCTATGTGTACTTATGCTGCTAGTAGTTCTGTCTTACTTGACTTACGTCGTTTCATATAAAGACAAAATTCTGTGTTGAGCATAGTTCCAGGTAAGTTCAGAAATGAACTTCATCGTGCAGTCAGTCTGCTTGTGTGCTGGGAGAGTCTGATGGTGGTAGATCTTCAAATAGACTGCCTACATCTCAATCGTCCTCATAGGTCCACAATAGCTATGATAAAGTTCCTGAAAACCCATTATTTAGGTGAAGACTGAGAGCACTGTATAGAGTGCAGATTAGACATGCTTGTCTTATTCTCCTCAAACTCCTACACAACCTTTTGGTCAAAAGCTTGTGACTCTTTTTATTTGCAGTGTATTGTGCTAGGCTTTCTGTCACTGAGATCTGGTGATGTGTTCTTATGCTGGAGATAGTTGCTCATCTGGTTCCCTCTTGTACTGTGTGATGTTTTTTTAAATGGACAAAAGGACACAGATTTGGTCAGGTCTGGTGTTGCTCCGTGGGGCAGTTTTGCCATCTGGGTCTAAGGAGGTTTAAGGATTGTGTGCATGGAATGGCACAGAATGCAGCAGGGGCACGCAGCCTCATTTGCCAAAAGCATGATGTGAGGGGAAGGAGACAAATGTGAGTTAACAAAGGCTGCATTAGTGTCAGTCACTATGGGCTTGGGTGGAACAAGTTTTATAAATAAAACCCGTATCTGTCGCTTTACATTTCAGTAGCCAAAAATGTCTCTTTAAACCCTTTATCTAACAGCTGATTGATAAACAGAGACAGAAAAGAGTGGTTTGTATGAATGCTTATTTGCTGTGTGGCCAGATATCTCTGGCTGGGGGATGGAGAAGTGGAGAACAGAGGTAAAGCAGTCCATTCAAACCAGATTTGTGACCTCTGTTAATCCTGGTGGTTCTCCTTGCACTGGGCCTAGAGATATCTGAGTCTGCTTTGGAGTACATGGGATTTTTTTCCTCTCCTCCTTCCTGCCCTCCCTCAGCCTTAACACCAACTCTGTTGCAGTGGTGGTTTTATTTTATTTTTCATTTTTATTTTTGTGGGAAATTGAGAGTGAAAAATATGTCTCCTTTGAGACCTAGTGAGTGCTTCATGTGTTAGCTGTGGGCGATGGCAAGGTGGGAGTGTCTCCTTTCCTTTGTGGGCATGCTGAAAATGCTGCCCTGCTGGCCGTTGCATATGTCATTAGCTTGCAATATGAACTTCAATATAGCTCTTCTATCGAGGTCTTCAAGTAGTATGATTTTGATACAGTTATCATCTGAAATAATGCCTGAGATTTCATCATTACTCTGAAGTTTGTAACTCCATTGGGTATACAGCCAAATGATGGACAGTTAAATCTGGAATGGTACCAGTTTTGTTGGAAATCAATTCCATCCAATATTTGCCATTTGTAATGATAACTTTAACTCTTTGGAAGGAGTTGAAGGTTCTAACTACTAAAACTACAAAGACCTGTCTGTTCCTTTACATAAGATGGTTGTAGTTGTGTTATCTGTGCCTCAACTTCTGATCTGCCTCTTTGTTGTTGATGTGCTTCTTTTCACTTTTTTACAAAAAGAACTGAGTAGGATGGGATCATCTGGATTTGTGCCTGCATAATAGTGGGGACAGACTTAAAAGGTGTGTCATGGATGGTGCAGCTGGGAGCAAGATAGCCACAGTCACACAGTATTCTGGCTGAAACTTCTATTAGTGAAACCATCAGTGTAATCGGCTTTCACCTTTAGTTGATATGAAGGTACTTATTCTAACAAGTTGAAAAATAATAAAAATCTTCAGTGTTTTTTTTTCTGAATTTGCTTGTAAGAAAGCTCTGTAACTTGGGAGGCAGGTGGCTGTGTTTAAGGAAACCTGGAGGATGAGAGCTGAAGGCCCTGATTGGTTTATTGGCTGAGCCGTTTGGGGAAGAAAACTGCCCTTATTCTCCCACCCTTTTCAGTAATGCTAATTCTTGCTTTTACAAGCAATCAGATTCAATTACATGCATTCTTCAAAGGAGGGGAAACCATCTGCTGAAGTATTCTGAAGAGATTAATTTATTTGTAGCAGTAGTTCTACTTGCAAATGCATGGATTTTTTTTTTTTTGCCAGCCAAAATACAAGATGGTTTTTGATAGAGGATTGAGACAGTAAAATACATATGAAGTTAGGAGTTAAATCTCCCAGTCATATTTTTGCCCATATCCTAAGGGTTGTATGCAATAACATAAAGCTTTTTAGAAATTATTTTTTTCTTCTAACATAGAAAGCAAATAAACAATATCACAATTATTTCAATTGTATGATCAGAGAGAATAATTAGTTAACTAAGGAATTGCTTCCAGATCATTAACACGTGCACACTGACAGCATGAAAGACAGAGTTAGCAGCTCTAGCAGCATACTTGGAGCGAAAGGAAACAGATCATGTTCTGTGGGGCCCAACTCCACGAGCTCCATTTGGCTGATCTGCTAATGTGGTAATTCCCAGTTCCCTGTGGGCTTTATCCTTCACAGAGAAGACTTAGGATGTGTGGTTTCCAAGCTTTTATTTTTTTGTGACTCCCTTCCTTCTAAAAGGTACAGATAAGACCAATCCATTCAGATGAACTGAACTTGAAGTGTATCTGGCTTCTTCTTAACTGCTGTTAATTTTTCATTGTGTCTTATAAGACAGACATCACTACAGAAGTCTGTGGCTCTATCTGGAATGTTTGTACCATGTGAGGTGGTCTGGTGGTCTTGGCTATTATTTGCTAGCATGGAGAGTTCAAGCCTTGTTTAGGATTTATATTATTTTTTGGTTAAAATACGCAGATAGAAAATATCAAAAAGCACCACAATTCTTAAATCAGGGAAACGACCCTCTAAGAATTCAGTTGAGTTCAGTTCCTTTGGGAAAAAAATGTATTGTCTAAAGCTACCTAATGAAATTCACACACATGGGTTTTGTTTTTAATTTATAAAAAAAAAAATAGCTGAGGGGGAGGGACAACACTAATCTCATTTGTTGGTAAGAGGAGAACAAGAAGGATAATACTCCTAAGCACATTAACTATTTCATAGATATATTTAAGCTATAAAAATAGCAAGAGAGAAAACAACAGGGAGCGTATTCTGGAGTCTCACGCTGCTGATGACAGAGGGCTGACCTGCTGCTTCAAGTGCCACAGGATTGCCTGGCTTCTCTGTAAGGACCTCAAGCAGCTGTGGGAAGAAGTGTTGTAGGGTACAGCATGTGAAAGTTACACAGAGCAACTTTGAAATTTCAACCAACTTGGATGTTGCTTTAAACAAACACCTAAAGGTAACATTATGCCAGTACTTAGTTATGATTAGTCAGAATGACAGCCTCTGCATGGGGTGTCCATCCAGTGAGGAGGAACATGTTTTGAATTTCATAAATTTCTCCAGTCAGTTATGCTGGTGAGTGAGGAAACTGTGGTTTCTCACTATAAAATCCTGCATGCCCGGTAAGTGAAGGATGTCTTAAAAGTAATTCAACCATCTGAATTTGTAGCTGATGTCAAACTGGGAACAGTTGCAGGTGCTTCAGATGACATGCTTGGAATTGAAACTTCAGTAACGGGGCAGACTGAAACTTGTTTTATCCATCAGAAGTTACATATAGATCATAGTTGATAGCAATGGAAAAGAGAGAAACTGTTTTGGGGGTTATATGAAGAGAGGCATGTCTTAATGCTGGAAGAGAAAATTCCCCTCCTGCCAGATAGAGTGATGCTGCAGGTTCAGGGAGGGGATGCCAGTGACGTTCTGGGCCATGATTCCCATGTGAAGAGAAGCACAAAGAAAACAGAATGGAAGTTACTAATGTGGAGAAACAGAATTTTAAGCCCTAGGATATTTCTAACCAATGCTGATCGGTTTATTAGCATTTATCATTAAAAAAACAAACAAACAAAATAATTTCCAAACAATTGCACACAATGAAGAAAAACTTTTGGAAAAGGACTTTGAATAATAATCACAATGAAAATCAAATCAAAACTATGAAAACTTGAAGTTTTCCTTGAGGGGTTAGCTGGCTGAAAGATTGCTGGAGTGATTTTTACAGGAAGCGGTAAGAAAAGCAACCAAAAAAAGCAGTAAGCAGGAATTATTCTGGTAAACTGTCTGGTGTGGTCAGTATGGGGAGTGCTCAGCCAGCATGGTACTTGCTCTGTAACATCTCACCTGTGAAAGATGCTAGGAGCATGAGCAGCACCTTATGCAGCATGAAGAATGTCTTGATTTTAAGCTTCTTCCAGAGTTACAGTTTATTAGATCAGGCTGAAGGGGTAACATTTCCTTTAATTCTGGATTCTGTTTGTCCTTTGAATTGGAAGAAAGTTTTTTTCCAATGGCTTGCAGGACTTGAGCCGGAGGATTCTGATCGACTTTGGTTGATCTCATCTAGTCAAAATCCCCGTGCATCAGATTGCAGAGACCCCTTGTAAGTAAAGCTTAAACGTTTGTTTTTGAATGGGTTTGTACCTATCCTCGTAACCCCAAAGGATAGCAGAGCTTGGCTGAGGTTGGCAGTCAGTAATGGGGGTAGATCCTGCTTGAAATGTTGTCAGACATGGGAACACCATTTTGAAAAAGAGAATGGAAGTATGTTTTAAGGCATCTAACCTAGAAGATAACTCTAACGAAAATATTGGGTTTACTCTCTTCATATTTTTTCACTGTGAAATCCTGTACTGACACCTCATATTTTAAATATCAGAGAAACATATATGTGTGCTCAGCCTGTTTGTACAAAGTCTGGAGCCTCAGCACTGCTGCTGCGGGTGTTTCTGGCATGGAAGTGAACACTCATGCTCTGCTTTTGAGTTCCAAGCCTTCTGAGGACAAGCTCAGAAATGCTGGCCTTTTCCTAGGGGATCAAGCCTGGGTTCTCTCTGATACAGGAAAAGAAAGGGTCGGTCACTTTGTGAGAGCTTTGACTGCAGTACTGCACCTTCCCAGCAAGTGTACTATGAAGCTCATCTCTCACCTTGGTCATTGCATACTCCTCTGTTGGTTTGGCACAATCTTCTGCTTTCTCTGTAGCCTGTCTGAGATGGGTATCCCCCTTTTGCTTTTGACAGAGAACTTTTGGAAGCTGGTAAATGACAAACCTCCCAGTGAGAGCCCATGCTGTATAGGCCAGAGTCCACAGCATTCGTGATTACCCTTTGCACGTAGTTCATGTGACTGCTGCGTTCGTTAATTTACTATAGGCCGGTTATGTAACCTCCTTTCATTAAGCCTCTTGGAGCAGAGACTTACAAAATTAAAAATGACTTCTTGCTTTCATTTATTGTGAATTATAAGTGCATGGCCAGCTCTCTCCTTCTTCCCTTTTAGTCCCGTGAGAACATGAACCTGAAATCAATTTGTATGCTAGAGGCCAGAAGCTGGCTATAGTCGAGGTATTATGGTAACTGATACTATGTAAAGGTTAACAAAACAAAACACTCCCTCAACCCAAAGAGTGGTTGTGTATGCATTCCTACAGTAGGTAAATACAGGTAACTTCAATATTGCTTAAAATGAAAGTGGGAGGAAATGGCCCCGAAAGGGATTATTCTCCTGTGCGAGAGCAAGGCATTAAAATGAAAGAAGAGAGAGGAGGGCGGGTGGGGAAATCCAGGCTGTTGTATTTAGTACGATTGTAGCCATTGTCTTCCAGTTTCTCTTTAATTAGCCTAGTTAAAAGACCAGTTTTGAAATATTCTTGAGATCTCTTCCAGTTGTACAAGGGAATAAACTTCAGTTCACTGTGGGTATTGTAGACAGTGAACTTGCAATTACTTCACTAAAAAGTTGCTGCTACTGAGCCTCTTGACAGAGAACCTTGTTTGTTGCTGGTGCTTGGGCATCTGTTGCTCTGTTTGCATGAATGCTGTGTAAATGAAGGTGAATTTTCTCTGTACTTTGCCTTTGGTGTTGTTTTTCCTATAGAACCAATCTTAAGAGTCAAAGAGCAAGTGTTAGATGTGCAATTGACAGCCCAGTGTAGTAAAATACAGAACTCTTCCTTCTGGTGGGCTGTTATTTGCTACAACGCTACCAAATCTTCCAGTCTTCAGCTGCATTTACAACAAGAAAACAGGACAAAGTACAATGTTCTGGAGCATCAGAAAATTCAAGTTTTGATTTGAATAGATACGACCCTGTGCCGAATATCTAACAAAGCTTTGAATATAGTAAAATATTTAATGCCTAAGGAACTATTTGTTTTTGAGTCAGGAAGATCTTATAACTGTTAAATATCTTTGCAGGAGCACTTAGTCAGTCTGGATGAGCCAGCCTCGGAAGCTGGACAAGAAGCTCTGCTTAGACAAGAGCAAGCAAAAATCATTCGTTTTGAAAGGCAAGCAGAAGAGTTCCTCAATGCAGTCTTTTACAGAAAAGGTTGGTTTTAATGGGGGGGGGAGGGAAATGATATCTCTTGACGGTCTTTTTGCATGTGATGCAAGTGTCAAAGATTGGATGTTCAAGTTGTCATTGTATGGTCAGTGTTTTCAGTTGCAGTTTTTATATGCATTAACCAAAAGTGAAAATTAAATCTCTAATAATGTAGCAGTACCACAGCATGGTCTTGGGAGAGAGGAAGAGAGTGTAAGAGCTTTAATCCCAATGTAAAACTCTCCATGAGAACACAAGTGTTCTTACAGTTATGGAGGAATTATTCAGCTCTTATCCAGCAGAACTGCTGCTCTGAAGTCAGTGTTTAGGTGAGTGATGATAGGTGGGATATATATTTATATCTTCCATTAATTTATTGGTGGGATTTATATTAATTTATTTTAAGAAGTCAACAATCTACTCACAGTCTGTGGTGATTTCTACCACCTCCTGCCCTAGAAATCCACAATCCAAAATATAGTTGGAATAGTGTAAAGGGGTTTATATGGAAAATTCAAAAAGTGAGCAGCAAAATGAATGGAAATTCAGTACTGTGCAATATGCTGAGAACAATAATGCTAGAAAGTCCTGAAATCTGTTCTGGAGAGTCACATCAATTAAAGCAAAGTGTTCAGAAGACATGAAACTCATGTCACTGTTTTCTGTCAACCTGAGAAATAGGAATCCAGCGGTTGCTTCCAAGTGCATCCTGAGTGAAAGTACATTGTACTTATCAGTCTAGCCCATGTGTGAGAAAATCTGCCAAATCAGTAATTCCAACCTGTCTGCTGGGGGACAATGCAAGGCTTCAGTTTAACAAATTTCAGATTGCTGTAGCCGGTCTTCAGCCCATCCTCACAATGACCAAAATATTTAAAGGTGTTTTAAGCAGATAGCAGTATTTTAGCCTTTCTTTTATGACTCAGATGAATAAATACAAACTGTGTAGTATGATGAGTTGCATGAAGTATGGCATGTCAGATGGCAGGAGAGATGGTTACTGCTTTACTACTGATAGTTCAGATAATGCTTTTATTCCAAGACTGCCTTTATAGTGGCTTGTTTTTTTTCTTTTAAAGATATATATATATTTAATTTATCTCATCTCTCTTTAAATCCAGAACTGATTTAAGAAAATAATATATAGAGAGAACGTGTTTTTGTTTTTTTTTCCATTTCTGTTTTCTTGTGGAGATGGAGGCTGTGAAGAAGTGCCTTTTCAGCACTTTCAAATGTTTTGTTAGGTAGCTCATCTCTTTACTCTTTCAAAAAGCTTAACATTTTGAGTGACCTGTGGGCATACTTCATGAGACATGAATACTTCCCTAATCATAGGAAAATTGTTTAATGCTTTCTGTGGTCAGGTACACAGAATGAGAATGATGAAATCATTTCAGATTAAAAAAAACAAAAACAACAAAACTCAAAGATTTTTAGTTAATGTGTTCTTGCTTTCCCTTCTCCAGCAGAAGTGAGCTTGGTGCAAAAGTAATTAATAAGGGAGGGGAAGGAGCTTGGCGGGAACTTAGTTCTGAGACCTTAATACATTGTTGTCAAGCTTGGCTGTAGTGAGATTGCTTAAAGAGTTACTATAACTCATGCCACTGACATGAGATCCCCAAGCGCTGTCATACCACAGAGGACACAAAGAATGGTAGAATTGTGATGCTCCTGGTTGCTCAGAGGTACTTGGCTCTCCTGACTTCATGCCAGTAATTAGTTCTTTTTTATTTTCATCCCGACTGCAATAGTATTTGAGATTGTTGTTTTGTAGTCAGTGTAGATCAGGGAAAATGCATGTGTTCTGTGAACAGGTGCCTGTTGCATGTCAAGGACATGAACTCATGCGTTTAACATACAAAAATAACGAGCAATATTGACAAACTTTCAGAACAGGCTGCCCATTAATCTTACCTATTTCCTCTCTGCTTAGTGCCCATGGCACTCTGACCCACTAACACCTCTATCAAATGTTTGTAATTCCAGTGAAAGCAGAGTGGTACTACTTAGTTCTCCGTTACCTTTATGTTGTGACATGATAGGACTTCTTTTTGTTGATTTAATGAAATTATACTTCTTTTTTTTATCATTGTTTCCCTTTTGTGATTTCAGTATAGGTAGAATACACAAAAGCTGATGAGGATTTGAAGCTGGGTTCTACTATTTTAGATAACTTACTGTAGATAAATGTTGGCTGTATTCATAATCTCTGAGAATCTCTGTGCCTTAAGCTAAAATTTTCAAATAAATGAGTCACTTGAAATCAGTGTGAGCATTTGGTTGATTTTCAGTGATGCTGCAGAAGCACCAGCAAATATTTTGCACTCTCTTTTGAACAGTTTTAATCCTTGGGATTTAAATTCAGGCTTTGTATTAAGCAATAAGCTTTTAACGTGCTAGGTAAGTACCCTTCTGCTTGCAAGTTAGAGGCCTGAATTAGTAAGTTTATCTTGAGCAGCTCTCAGTAGTTGCTCTTTGCTGCTTCTTTGAATTAGCAGGTTAGAAAGATGCATGCCTGTGAGCACAAACAGTATTTTCTCCGTGAACTTGGAAGCACATTTAGCTGCAAGCTTCATTGGCTTGTTCATATGAGTGTACGTGCAGAGGAGAGGCATGATTCTTCAGTAAATGTAATCTGTATAGATCTCAGCATTCATAGCAGACCAACATGTGTACACTTTGAGCACGTCAAACCGCTGGCATCAGTGTGATCAGACTGCCAAGTTGATGCTTCCTTAGAGCTTTTCACATGTCCTTCAGCAGGTTACAAGAGAGAGCTTAAAAAAGGGAGGAAAGATCATGTTAGCTGGAAAAAGTTTCCACACTTCTTCCCTGTTACAGCTTGTGTCCTTGTGTAGATCCTTTAGAATGAAAAGGAGAATATAAACATACTTAAGTAAGTTTGCCTCGTCTCTTGGTGGCTTCTTAAAACGTTAGTGTGTCATGTGCTTGGCAAAAATAAAGATCTCATAGACTTCACAATAAAATAACTATTTACATAAACAGCCTAGAAATTTGCAGCTACTGTTCCACTGTAAGATTGCACATGGTGACTGTGTAAGATGTTAGATTTGAAAACATGTACTTAACAGGAAGGAATTTCAGCTCAATGAGTACTTAAATCTCAGTATGGTTTTCCATCAAAAGGCATAGTTGCTGCTTACTGCTGCTTGTGGGTTTATGGGCAGCTCCACCATCAATCCTTCATGTCAGTCATTCTTTACAGGTGCTCTACAGCTGGTTGTTGGATTGATGTATATTTGTCAAAAATGGTGATAAAAGGCAAATTAACACAGAAATGTCCCCCACATGATTTTTCTAATGTTTCTGATAGCTTGATCTTGATAGATTGCCTTTCAACCTAGGCAATTTAAAAAAGAAAAAACAAAAAAGTAAGCACTCTTCTATTGTTCCTTTTTGAGTGCAGATTTTAAATTTGTTTGGTCTTCTAATGCACAATTTTCTCTCCAGAAATAGAAAATCAAATCTTTTGAGCCATTTTGGGAACTTATTTAACAAACAGTGACAACTACAAAAGAACCAGCACCCTGATTTGCCCAAAGAAAGCAAGTAGTGCTTAAGAGGAAGTGGCAGGACTTAGCACCTGCGATGCAGGAGCTGTGGTTTTGCTTTGACTTCATGAATTGCTACTGGTCTAAAATAGTGATTTGTATTATTATCTTTGTGTTGCCCATTGTATTATTATCTTTGTGTTGCCCATATACCTAAATACCTTTGTATTTTTCACTGTTTGATGAGGGAGATAAAGGGGGGAAAAAAAGGGATTTCTAACTGTTCCATTTCATGTTCTTACCATTAGATTTAGCAGCTCTTCTAGAAATAGAATTGCTTTTCTTTTGACACCTCTTGTTTTTTGGAAAAGTTCTTTGGGTAATATCTTGTGCTGCACTGTAGCACACTGTTAGATAAAATGAGGTGGAATATGCACTTGATCCTCATTCAAATTATTTTGAAGAATCAAAATGATAGGGCTTTATTTCCCAGTAATTTTATGGGGGACTGCTGCAACTCTGCTCTCCCCCACCCCTTTGTATAGCTGCAGGTAAGTTACTCAGTTCTTCCACTGAATAATCTGTTCAATTTTTCGTAATGAACTTCTTTACTTGATGCTTTTCTTTGTGGTTCCAGACTTCCTTTCCATTTCCACACCTTTTAAAGGTGATTGAGTATGCTTGAAAACAAAAATGAGATTGCGTATTTTTCCTGGGAAATTGTTACTCTGGGAAGTTATTTGTACCAGAATTAGCTGCAATTCTTGTTCAGGTATTCTAAGAGTAAAATACTTATTCTATAGAAATGCTTTTATCTTTGCCTTGCTTTTTGTTTTCTTTTTGAAATAAACAGTGACTTAATATAAAAGCTGTTTTACTTAAAGTGCTTCCTTAAAAAAAAAAAAATCTCTAATGTTTCCAGACAGTCCTAGGGTCTCTGACCCCAATATTCCCCTAGTGGCCCGTGAGATCATGCAGCGAATGATCCGACAGTTTGCTGCTGAATATACCTCAAAAAATAGCTCTACTCAGGACTCCAGCCAGCCCAATAGCACAAAGAACCAAAGCCTGCTGAAAGCATCTCTGGTCGCCTCCTCTCCCACGGCTGCAACTGCTCAGAACCCTGTGCTCAGCAAACTTCTCATGGCTGACCAAGACTCACCTCTGGACCTTACTGTCAGAAAGTCTCAGTCAGAACCTAGTGAACAAGGTAGGACTCTTAACCAGTGTCTTGCGTCCTGTTGCAATCCACTCCTGGCATTCTTGTTAAAGCAAAACGATCACAAGTTTGCACTTTTATGTAAAATGTGAAGTGGAAAAGCAGTAGATGTCATCATGGTAAAATAATGACTAGCTAGAAATGGCTGGGAGAGAAGATAATTCTTGAGAGAAGGTAGGCTCCTAGACTGGAATGATTTTTCTGAAGAAGGGCAAAGGGGATGGATGTGCTCTGACCTCTGGGGACAATTGTGTTGCTGGGAGCTGCAAGAAATAGCCTGCTAAGTGGGCTGTACGCTTGCTGATAAGGTGCTGCGGTCATTAAAACTGTACCGTCTCCTTCCTGAAGATCAGTGCAGAATCTGACTGAAGGACTGATTGGATTTATTTTCTTTCTGGTCATAATGTAGTCAGATTTGGTGAGAAATTGCTTTGTGACGGCTGGCTCATACGTTCAGAAAAAGTCTGTTTTTTTTTTTCCTACCTTTAAAAATAGACTTGTTCAGCAAAGCACAGATTGAGTGACTTGTAACAGTGTTGCAGAGCTTGTTTTAAGGTGAAAACCTTGCTTTCCATAAAACAAAAAACAAAACAAAAAAAAACCAAAAAACCCCACAGTTTTTAACAAGCAAATTCTGCGAGTGATTTTAGTTATGTGAAAGGTTCTTTTTCTGAAAATCTGGATTAGAAGCTATTGTAACTGTGTTTGACTGAGAGGATTTTAATTAGCCTCTTTTCCCTTCTTTAGAAATGTGCTTAAAAGTGTCTGAAGTCATTTTACTAAATACAGTGTAGGCTGTCCATCCTCAAGCTGTCCAGTGCCTTTAAACCAAATGAATGCCAACAAATAAACCAATGAAATCCTTGAGCTCACTGTACATAGTTGTAAATATTCCTTTATCCTGTCAGTTTATATACAGATATCTTGTATCTGTAAGAAGGTTAATTTTTATGTCCAACCATGTTCAGATTGGACATCTGGACGCTTCTTACACTTACTGGGAGTTGTTGCCACATGTCAGTTACAAAATTGCAGTGAAAGGTTATATGGTATTTTTTCTAAGTGAGGACCCATGCGGTTTAGCTGATTGGCATTTATTTCTACCTAATGTTATTGAAAAGTGAATGTAATTCCCTCATGTCTTTTTTGCATATGTGTTTATAAAAGTTAAACTGTTCTGATCTTGAAGCTTTTCCCTGAAACGGAGGAGAGAATTGGTTCTCCTTCTGTGTTGGGCTTTTTTTTTATTAGAGGGTTATGTTGTTAAGAAGAAAGCATATATATGAACTGCTCTTTGGTGGTGAAAAAGCTTGGAGATGATTTATAATGTTTGTTACTTGTTATTGAATTAGAACACGTGTATATTAACTTCTAAAGTGATCTATTTGCTGATGTGGCTATTTTTCCAAATTTACATAATTAGGAAGGGGTCTTGCCAAACTTTCTAAGGAGAGATTTAAGAGGCTGTCTCGGAGACTGCTGGGGGAGCCTTTTGGTGTACTTCCATGCTAGAGGCCTGAGGGGAAGAAGCCAGTTTGTGAGCTCAGGTCATGGGGCTGCTCCCGCTTGCCCTCAAGAACTCTTCCGATGGGGAGGAGTGAGGATGGAGCCCTCGCCTTGCTCTGCTCTTGCTGTGTCCCCTTGAAGAGAAGGTGCTGCTCCATCCCCTCTCTGTGTCCTGGGCTGGGTGCTGCAGTGCTCAGAGAGAAGGCTGAGCTCTCTGCTTGCTTAGGTTTGGGTAGTGAGGTGTTCCCAAATGTGGTGGGTGGAACAGCTTTCTGTAAGTTAGCTCTGTTTCACTCCCTCTCTCTTTTTTTTCCCCCTCCATATGTCAAATGAGAACTTAAAGCAATCAAAGCCATCTTAGATTGCTTTTGTGTTTGGAGGTACTTGAGTTAGTGAGCAAGTAGCTCTGAAACATCTCTCATTTGCCTTGCCAGCAGCTTTCATTTATCTTTGCCTCGTAAATTCCTTGTTTCAGAGTTTCCAGGAATTTCAGATGGCTGTGCTGCTTCTAAGGCAATGTTGCCCTTATTAAAATGACCAGAATTTCAAGTTATTTCAGTGCAATGGGAACAAGGCTTTTCTAGCATGAAGCAGTCCCTTTGCTGTTGCCTAGAAATGAAGAGTTTATGTGAGGGCTCACAAAGGATGCAGGTGAGCACAAGGAAGTGCCATTAGTGTGTGTCCAGAGGAGAGTGGCAGAAGCATCCTAGCAGGAAAAGCTGTTAGATAGGTGGGAGAGGTGAGGGACTGAGGTGACACAGTGAAGGGGAAAAGCAGCAGCTCTGCCATCAGGGACCCAGGAGGGACATGGAAAAAAGGATGCAGCTGATTGCTGGGGGAGGAGCCCAGTGCTGTGCATGTACACCTTTTGAAAGTGAGCTTCCTATATTAGATTCTTACATTAATCCAAATCTATGGAGGGATATTAATATATAATATAAAACGTGTATCTTTCTGTATATACACGACACTGATTTAAAGCCTCCAACACGTAAGTAATTTGTAATGTCTCATGCCTTAGACTGTGTTGTGTCCTGAACCATCATTTGTTGCCAATCACTTGTTTTATGGCTCTTGTAACAGATGCCAAATTTTGTTGTGACTTCTGAGGACTATGCTGGTCACTTGTAAGCCACATGATGACCAAGTCCAAGCCTTGAGTCACTGAAAAAATAAAAATAAAAGATGTTATGTGCTTAATATGACGTTGGCCCAAGGAATTGGCTTTGTCAAGGATCAGCACGGCTGACTCTGTTTCTTCAAACACTGAAGTGATTCTGTCATCTCTACAGACGGCGTGCTTGATTTGTCCACTAAGAAGAGTCCTTGTGCCGGCAGCACCTCTCTGAGTCATTCTCCAGGATGCTCCAGTACTCCAGGAAATGGGTAAGAGAAAGCAACTTACAGTGACATTTTACAACTGTTTTAACTAAAAATGTATGTTTACCACTTGTCAAAACTAACTTATTTTTGGTGTTAACCCTCTGGAGTAATGTCTTTCAATGTATGTTTTGGTAAATACCTTCATCCCACCTGCCAAATAAGAGTTGTTGCAGACTGAGACAGGCTTACCTGCAGTGAAGAGCTCTACTATCTGTTATTTTGGGTAGTTTAGTTTTTATGCTACCTGCTTCTTGGATTCAGTGGAGAAGCAAGTTCAGTTAAATGTCTGAAGACTGTATATGTAATTTTTTAATGCTTTGCAGCAGAACTTAAGTTTCATTTAGTTTAGATGGAAGTTAACTAAGGAAGAAGTGTATTTTAACGATAGCAATAATTTGGGTGATGAACCAGAGTGATTTGATTCAAATCACTGCAACCTTAAAAAAAAAAAAAAAAAAAAAAAAAGGGCCCAAACCTGCCATATACATATATAATAAATAGTGAAGTTGGGTGGCAGGGAAGTCTCATAGTTCTGAATTCTCAACATATGTTTTCTTAGGCTTTGCGATTGCACTGAATTATTTTTTTGTAAGGAAATATAAAATACATGATGTACTACTCTGGCTTTAGCTCAAGGTGTGAAAGAATGTTATCAGTAGTTACTTCTAGGCTTCTTGTTTCTAATGTTCACTTCTGCATACATTTGAAAACCCTTTATTCCAGTTAGGTTTGAGTTAATTGTACTGGAGAGGCAGTTTGGGAGTAAGAGGGGTTTTGGGTGTTGATAGGAAAATTTTGTTTGGAAGCTGCTGTGAACTGCTAGTTTCACTAGTGAAGTGCAGAAACAGTGTGTGAATTGAACTCCTATTTAATTGCTGGATTTAGACTAACAGCATTTGGAAAACTTGAAATTTTAAACTAACAACTCACTGCCAGTATCAACCTCATGGACTGCTAACAACAGATGTAACTGCTGCATTTCTTTGGGGAAAAATTCTGCTGTCTGAGCTTTTCTCCCTTCAAGATTTCGTTTCCCATTTAATATTTCTAGTGGTGAAATACTTCAGTCCTTGTTTAACAGTTAGCCTTAATACTTTGGCACAGTTCTTTAGCATAAACCTTCCCCACCTTTTCAGAGTTGAACCATCTCCAGCATTGTTTTCTTACAGAGGCTGTCTAGAATCTGTCAGGACAGCAGATTTTTTCTCGTGTGTGTCCCTGAAGTAAGAGCTGAAGCCCAACACGGGGATGGCAGGGGCAGCATCTGGCTGTCCTGGTCAGCTCTGTGGGTCAAGAGAAGATGTTCTGTACTGGCTCTTGTTGTCGCTTGTACAGGTGTGTGGTAGATGATGGCACAGTCTGTTTAGCATCAGGGAAATCGGATGTGACCTTCTGTTGTAGTTAGCTGTCGGTGCGACCTTTCTTTAGGTGTAAAAATACAAGTGCTCATTCTGATGCTTAATACATGCTCTAGAAGGGATGGAGAATATGCACTAAGTTCTCTGGAATTAGCAAACTTATTATGTGGATTTTGTTCTGAATTCATGCTGACTCCTGTTACTCAATTCAGCTATGACTTACTGCATCCTGGGGAGAAGCTAGCAGTGTATATGTATGTTAAGCACCGTGTGTGTTACATGCTGGGTCCTTTCAGTGGATGCCTTTGCTCTGAAGATTTGCTTTTTTTCTGGTCTTAATGTGAGGTTAAAAATAACGATGTAGCTTTTCAGTAGTATTTATTCAATTGTTAAATAACACCGATTCATCTAGAGAGCTTCTCACCAGCAAAGCCTCCCTGAGCATTGTAACACTCGTAGTCTTTCTTGCT
Source organism: Cyrtonyx montezumae (assembly GCF_038088225.1). Classification (NCBI taxonomy): domain Eukaryota; kingdom Metazoa; phylum Chordata; class Aves; order Galliformes; family Odontophoridae; genus Cyrtonyx; species Cyrtonyx montezumae. The sequence continues at coordinate 19,096,158 of NW_027072045.1, read as the reverse complement.
GGGGATATCAAGCTTGGGGAGGTTTGGTGGTGGCTTGTGAAGCTAGTTTCTGGCTGATGGGACTTAGTTACTCTGAAGATTAAAACACATGCATTTGTCTGCAGCAGTACTTTGTGTCGTAGAAAATGCTCGTGACAAAAGGAAAACAGTAAAAATACGTGCTTTTTTTTCCCTGCTATTAACCTTTGGTCTGGACTAAAGTCTGTAGTTCGAATTTGGGATTTTTTTTTCTTAGCCACGTTAATCGCTGTGTCAAATGAGACTCAGGCCTGTGTATGTACACAATTAGTTGTTAAAAGGGCAACTTGGTAAGTCTAGTGTTCTTCTTTGTGATCTGCAGTATCTCAGTTTTCATATTTGGTGCTAAGCATTTTTTTTTTTTATCCTGAGCAGCATTTCTTCAGTGTGATGTAAGCAAACATCATCCAAGGTTTCCTCCTACTCGTAGGTACTGCAGGTGGCAGTCATATTTGCATGTTGAATATGTTGCATTTCTGGCTTACTCTTTTATTACTGTACTTGTTTAGTGGTAACGTCACACCAGTAACACAGTTATGTATAGATCTATGGCGATTGACTCCTACTTTGTAATTAAGGTGCTATTTTCAGACGCTTGCGCGAAGTCTTTTCTACTCCGAGAATTTGTGAACCCAACCAGAGACCAGCCAACAGGTTTCGTTTTTCTTTGCCCAAAAAGCTTCTCTTTTTTTAGTGAACAAGTTTTAAAACTGACTGATGCTGAGACTTATTAAAAAAATAAAAAAATTAACAAATTAAAATAAAAACAAAATTTAGAGAAAAGTAAATATCGCAAAAAGTGATGTTACCCAAGCAAGGCCTTCTAATAAAGGAGTGGCCCCCTCACCCATCCCTCCCTACCTGTGCAAGTCCTGCTCACATCAGTTTCCTTCCATCCAATTAGGCGACCTGGGAGACCCAGCCAGCACCATCCAGAGGGACTACAGAGTGGTGATGGGGTACCTCCAAGAAGCTTGCAGGATGGAACCAGGGAAGGTTATGGCCACTCTACATCTCTTAAAGTACCGCTGGCTCGATCACTCCAGATTAGTGAAGAACTGCTGAGCAGAAACCAGTTTTCTACAGCTGCCAGCCATGGGCCATCTGGACTACAGAATCATGGACAGCACTTAATATTATCCAGGGAGGCTTCTTGGGCAAAACCACACTACGAATTCAATTTCAGCCGCATGAAATTCAGGGGAAATGGTGCACTCAGCAACATCAGTGACCTTCCTTTTCTTACAGAAAACTCTGCCTTTCAAAAAATGGCACTTCAAACTAAACAGGATGGGAAAAAGGACGTGAGCCATTCGTCTCCTGTGGATTTAAAGATACCACAAGTTCGAGGCATGGACCTTTCTTGGGAGTCCCGCTCTGGTGACCAGTTCAGCTATAGCTCTTTGGTAATGGGTTCACAAACGGAGAGCGCGCTTAGCAAAAAGTTAAGGGCTATCCTTCCAAAACAAAACAGGAGAAGTTTGCTGGATGCTGGACCAGATTCCTGGGGCTCAGATGCTGAGCAGTCTACCTCTGGACAGCCATATCCCACCTCAGATCAAGAGGGAGATCCTGGCTCCAAGCAACCTAGGAAGAAAAGAGGGAGATACAGACAGTACAACAGCGAGATACTGGAGGAAGCAATCTCCGTGGTGATGAGCGGGAAAATGAGTGTTTCCAAAGCTCAGAGTATTTATGGGATCCCCCACAGTACACTGGAGTACAAAGTTAAAGAGAGGCTGGGCACTTTGAAAAACCCTCCAAAGAAAAAAATGAAATTAATGAGGTCGGAGGGGCAGGATGTTTCAGTAAAGATTGAATTAGATCCCCAGGGAGAAGCAGCACAAAGTGCAAATGAATTGAAAGATGAGTAGGGATGTTGTAGAGTGCCAATTACTTTGCAAACTGGGTGAGCACTACTGCATAGTTCAACCACCATTGAGCACACCTCATTCTCCTATTTACTGCAATGCTCTTTTCTTTGCAGTTTAGCATAGACTTGTGTGAATGCAAGTGAAAGGCGTGCTCTGAATGTCACATTTGTAAATTCTTTTGTAGCCTGATATGGTGCAGATTCCCTCCTTCACCTGCACACTACCCCTTTTTTCTTTTTTTTTTTTCCTTTTGCCTTTTGCATGTTTCTCTGTAATAGAGAGTTGAGTTACCTCATAAAGAATGCAGATCTGTGGAAGTGGACATCTTGCTTGTGCAGCCCACCTCAACTCCTGCTGTTGGATATTTTTCATGTTGGTCTTTATAGAAATAAGTCCACTTTGTTAAGCTGGTAGTCTCTTAAAACCAGGCTTTTTGAATGAGAATCAGACTGTCGTTCTTCAAAACGTTCCAGAACTCTTTTTCCCCTTCCTTTTCTTTGATCCAGTTGATTGAAAGATTTAAGCTAAATCAAGTTATTTAGGAATGACACCTCTCTTGAACTCGAAGATTTGCTTATTTGGTGGCTAATCAATTGGGTCTAATTAGGCTCTCTTCTATTTTCTTTCTAAATTGAACATGCTTACCATTCGCTGTCTGCTTAGTGCTCACCCGGGGGGGAGGGGAGGGAAAACTTACAAACACTACCTTCAGAATATGTCAGTGAATTATTTGTAACACTACCTTCGCTGTAATTTTGTTAGATATTTTTGAAGGGTGATATTTGACTCACCTGCTTGAGGATGTAGCCTTATCTCACGGAAGACAAGCTTCTCATGGTCAGGAGCAGTCAGGGTACACTAAATGATGTATTAGGGTATGCCTCATTATAACAGAATTAAGGTTCTTTGTGACCTTCATGCTTTTTACAGACTTGATTCTGAGTTTACTAAACTATGTGGTTCCAACAACTAGTTTAAATGACTCTAATCTGGGGATGGGGGGGATATGTGTAACAAACTACTGTGATCTTGTGCAAAAAGAAAAAAAAAGCCCACAAAACAGTGATCTCAAACGTTACAACCTCAGTAGTCTGCCCAAATATCCATATTAGTGAAGGAGCTTGTTAATGTTCAGGGAAGAAGTAAAACACTGGTAGCCTGACCTGGCTCAGGCTCTGTATCATATCTAGCTGTAATACTGTCAGGGTCGAGCACTCAATGAATGGGTGTTTCCTTTTTAAATATTACAGTTGCCAGTAGCAGGAAATAATCTTAAGTCCTGCTTTTTTTTTTTCTTTTTTTGTGTTGTTTTTATTTAACCTGTTTTGATAGTGGTTTAGCACATGCTACAATAAGCATTTAAAGACCATAAAAGCACTCCGTAAACCACAGATCATTTTTTTGTTTGTTTGTTTTCCAATATTAATGATATCTTTACCATTGCGTGGAGATCCAGGATAAGCTTTGTACAGAACTTTTGTCTTCGATGCTTTCTGCGGGAGTGGTCAGTAACTAGGTGGAGCTTACTGGAATTTCCACAACACGACCAAATCAGAATTGCTGGTTCTTCAGGTGGAAACAATTTGATCTTAATCTGTGCAAAAGGTAGATAGAATTACCACTTTTTTTTTTCCCCCACTTGCACAACCAAAATAAGCATCGGCGTTTTTGTGTGAGAGCATTAAGTGACGTCAGTGATTGAACACGGTTTCTAACAGTTCACGGGAGGATGGCTTCAGGCAGTGCTAGAGATGCTGAACGACCTCGGGAGCACTGGGTTCTGTTCGCCTCTGCCCCTCCCCAGCAACTTCGAATTTTCAAAGGTTAGGCACACCACTGCTGTCGTTCTGAATATGCACTGCTCGTTCTTGGAACGGGCTGGGCGTTTGGCCCCAGCTATCCTTTGTTTTTGTTTACTTGCTACCTTTTAGGACTCGCAGTCTCGGTTCCCCGTGGCTCTCTAGCTGTAATGCAGCATTTCAAGCAGTTTGAGCTCAGTGGCAGTGTGTAAACTCTGCAATACTTTCCAGTTTAGCGGAGGATCGCAATAAGGTGCGGTTAAACGTGTGGTTTCATCTGCTGTAGGAAGTTTGCTGCAAGTTGAAGAGAAGAAGGAGTAACGCAGTTTTACTGTTCAGAGAGGTTTGACCTTTTGCAGTTGTCTTTATTTAAGCAACACGAGTTGAGTTTTATGAAAACTTGTCACTGTAGTGTATGTGGAGTGCTCATTTTACTAACCTAAATATTTTGTATGTGTATGTTGAAGTGGGTGACAATCGTGCAGCAGAAGAATGGTGTGCCTACCCTTTAATGCTGCAGTTTTAAAAGAGAAATTTGTCTCGTCATTTCAGACTGTAGGCTAAGAATTGTAAATAGATAGTGAGAAGTCGAGTACTCTTTATTTGCTTTGGTTAGAAAGTGGATATTAAAAAACAGAAAAACAAACCAAACGCGTAACTTTCTCAGTTTAAACGTCCTGAGACCTGAAGATTGTAGTACTCACGTCTGCAAAGCTTTTGAACATAACACTTGATCTGTGATAACTTGATATTCAGGTAACCTTTCTTTTTTTCGAGAAGCTTTTGAACAACCGTATTTCCTCCAAAGGTCTCTGTTGAAAAAAGGAAAAAAAAAAAAAAAAGAAGAAAGTGTAGATTATTTTTTAAGCACTAATTGCATTACGGTGGTAACTGCAATATAAAATAGCCATTATTGTTTTGTGAAGCATGGTTGAGATTAGTTAGTGGTCCCTTTTTAAAATTTCATGAGCCTCTCAAAAAATAAAAACAAATTTAAAAAAAAGCTGCTGAATATTCAAAAGATATATATTTTACCTTATTGTAGGTTTTGTAAATTTAGTCTGTAAGATTCAGGTGCACCTTTTAATGTTAACTTTTGGTTTCAGAGTCCCATCTAATGTATTTTCTCTGAGGTGATTCGTCACGTGAGACTAGTATCACTCCGAGTGCTGCAGTGATCACGAATATTTCCTTTTTCACTACGGATTTTTTACAGGCGCTTTCAGTGTAGCTAACTAGTAGTATATGGGATCATTTTAAATATATGATTGGGGTTAATGTTTGTCCATTAGCATGCTTGATTTTCTGCTGACCAGCAGTTTGCATGGCCAAAATCCCCGGTTGACCATATTTTGGTGTGGGAAGGTGTGGTTCACTGCTGTCTTTGTAGCAAAAGCCTTGTTTCTCATGTTATTTCCGCTGAGTGGATGCTTATGTTACTTGGATCACTTGGACAGGAGCTAAGGTTTAGAATCTTCCTCCTGCTGCTCTTTTGAGATCGCATTGACGTGTAACATAGACGAAGCGCAGCCCTGTACCGATGGAGGCGCCGTCAGGAGGCCTTTCGGGTTCTTTTCATCACTGGTTTGCTCTTACTCCCGAGAACGTCCAGCCGGTGTAGTGATTGGACTTAGCAGTATTGTTGTGTACTACGTTGATGTAGCTGAAGAAGCCTGACAGCGAGAAACTGTGAATATTATTTGTGGCAGTCTCTGAAAACTAGTTTTTCAGTCCAAGTATCATGAAGGAGAATCCCTCTCCCCTACCCCGCCCCGTCCTAGAAAAGTAATTTTATATTTTGTGTGTATAAAGTTTTAAGACTCAAGTTTCATATTGTACTGAAGTTTAGGTGTCGCTTGGTAAATCTTTGCTGCAGCATATAATTGAAGATGAGTAAGGCTTAGTGTGGTAGGGGTCCTGGTGTGGAGTTAATTATCGTACAGTTCTGGTGAGAAAGCCCAACATGTATGAAATGTGTCTTTTTTTTGGTCTTTTTATTTTCTTTTAACTTTATTTGGACTCGTAAGATGTAAAAGTGCTATTTTAGAACTCTGACCTACTACAAACTATTACCTCACTTTCAGCCAGCTGGATCCTCATTCCACAGTGTTGTAGGCATTGTTGTGGCTGTAATGCTTGAGTACAGCTATAGAGTTGGACGTTTCCAGTTGGGTATTGTAGGGACACGTATCTGGACTTGCTTTTTTTATTTCCATCAGGAGGCTTTTTGTTTTTTCTCGGTCATTTGCTAATATCTATTTTTAAAGGCTCAAGATGGTTTCCTTGAGAATTCCTCATTTCTTCCTGTTAAGTGGGGATAAATTAGGAGAGGTAGCTCCACGAGCGGTACAGGTATGCCTTTGCTTTCTCCTCTTTGCAGATCTCCAAATCTGATGCTCGCGTGACCAACCCCATTGCTAGACCTGAAATTGAGCTCTGAATTCTCACTGACACCAGGAAATGAATGCTGTTAACAAACGCAGGTGTACAGATGAGGCAGTGCCCCTAGTAAGGGAGCACGTTCAAGCAATTCTTGTACCATCCTTTTTTGTGGAGCTTTCTGGTGTTCAGGGATATTCCCAAGCACGAGAGGCAACTGCAGATGTGTTTAGACTGGCTGGGAACAGTCAAGGAACGGTCTGTGCTTTGTCTTGTGGCAAGGCCCATATTGGAGTCTGAGTATTTCTTTCTGAGGACCCAAGGGTACATTGCCTTCCCCCAGAAATTCACAGGAACCGGCAGCGTGATTCAGAGGCTTTAGGGCTGAGTAAGCTTTGTATAGGTTGGAACAACTTTTTAGTTCTGATTGAATTGCTTTTTATATCATCTGCAACGAGTGTTATACAGGCAAAACTGGAATTATCGTGTTTCTTTTCAGTTTACGTTGGATTAATGCTCTTAAGATGTCCTTGAGTCTTAGCAGGAGAACACGGTGTCCAAGGAGTGAAGGGAACGCTGCGCTGCTCCCTTGTTTCTCAAAAACAGTGCGGCAACATCTTGTAATGTAAAAAGCTTTTCTTCAGCAAAGACAAAATTTTAACTCTTGAGTGTAAGAATGCATACACCTATTGCAGTCCAGACTCTGACGAAGGCAAATTTATTGATCTGTACTGGAAACTCTTACCACGATATTTTAAATATCTTCAATTCTCTGCCGGATGTTATAGGCAGGATGGGAGGGCTGTTTCTCTCATTCTCAGGAGGATCAGAAACTTCTAGGTTTCCCCCGCAAGTGTTTCAGAAACAAAACGTAGCTTCAGTCTCTGTCAATATTGCTCAGCACCAGTAGATAATGTCGGCTAATATTGGTGTTAGAAGCTGTACCTAAAAGAAGATGCTTTGAGAGCAGTTTTGGTACTATCAAGGTTTCTACTCAGTCTTGAGTTATGTGGAAAACTCAGTGATTAGAACCTTCAGAAACCTGAACATCTGCACTGCCAGTCTTGTTAGATGTAGCCAATATAATAATCACTACAGATACTCATTTCTAATTATCCAGTATATAAACACCACGTACCGTGATGATCACTAAGCAGAGAGAGATTGTAGACTCAGAGTGATCCATAGATGTGCTCCACATGTGCCAGAAAAAAAGCTGCTGGTAGCTGCAGCATTGCGGTGTCCGTCCATCTCGCTCCTGGCCTTGGTCTGACCAGGCCAAGTCTCTATAGCGATATTACAGCAGCAGTTTCAGGTCCTGTCAAACTAAGCCTATATTCAGGTATTGTCACGGAAACCTTAGTATTAGGGAGCTGTAGCTAATCCTGACAGGAGTCTCTTACCCAGCTGCAAGGTCTGTTTCCCTGGGCTAGGTGCTGGAAGGCTGGTTTTTCTTTGGCCTGTCCCAGGACGTTTCATTCACCTTCTTCAAAAACAAGCTCTCTCCCCCCTCCCCCTCCCATGTTTGTCCCTACTTCATTGGTAAGTATAACCTAGAAGTGCTCAAGAAGCTAATTCTACCTGATGGATCAGGGATTAGGAGACAGACTTCATTCTGACTGGAGCAGGAAAAGTTCATGTCAAAGTAATTTCTGTAGTCATTACCTAATACAGTCTCAGTGTGTTTTCCTACTCAGAAATAATGAAGATGCTACTACAGTGACTAATACAGTTTATCAACTACTTGGTGCTACATTTCTCAAATATTTTTGCAGATGATGTTTTTTACGCCTGCATGAAAGCGTGTAAACTTTGCCGTCACTGTAAAAAGCACTTGTCTGACCTATTCTAAAGTACCAGAAAAGGGATAAATAACTGCAGCACTTTTTCTGTTACAATGCCAGAGTCTTAATTAAATCTGGTCTTCAGGTTATGAAAAATCTTAAATGTACAATCTCGGATCGTTAGCGGTTTTTCAGGTCAGATCACGAGTTCTCTTGGGATATGAACCTGTCTTTTAAGGAACAGAAGGAAGAGATGTTCTGAAGTTCAGGCAGGGGATGTACGCACGCCCGGTGTTTTTAACCGATCCCTCCAGTAGGCCGTTTCAGGGCTTGGCACTTGGAATCTGGGATGATGGGTAGGGAAAGGGAAGTTTCCCAAACGGAGAAATCATTTTGGACCGTTGTTTAACGTTCAGTTTGAAAAATATATCACGAGAAAAATGGGTAGGGATTCTTTCTCCCTTATGCCTTCAGGGAATGAGTAGTATTTAGAATCTCTGGCTGAAATTCAAGCCTTTTTACCATGTAAATTTTTAATATAAACTCACTGACTTGCTTTTTACATCTGAGGACTGAAAATGAATCTTAATGTTTAAGTTGTGGAATGGTATATTTCTTAAATGAAGGGGGAACATTAAAAAAAAATAGATTAGAATACCAGCATTAGTGAGCTTAAGGAATTTTAGTATGTAATAGCAAAGTAGAGCAAAGTATTCGATTAAAAAAAAATTAATCTTGAATTGCTAGTCTGTAACTAGGTGCATTCTAATTTAGCAGGTGAATATTCTTTACTTATCGATATATGATGGGCTTTTTGCAAATAGAAACCTTTATCTGAGTCCCACGTGTTGCTTGTACTGATGGGATCTATGCTTACAGCAGCTTACTGCTGCTTTAAAATGTATAAAATATGTTTTGAGTGTTTGCTCATAACTCTTTCTAACCTCCACTTGTTAAATTGTCAGACATTGGTATTTTATCAGTCCGCAATGTAAGTGAAACTAATGTTCTTAGGAATCCAACTTGTACACACACTGTTTAAAAACCCTCAGGGACAGTTTACACACTATCCTCACTCAATTCAGGTACTTGTACTCTCTTCTTAAACCTAGCAGTGACTTGTATTTTGTTTTGCTTTTCTTTTGACGTGCTGATAGCACATCCTTGATGAATGTCAACTTAAAACTCAGTTCAGGTATCCAGGTATAACTCAGCCAAACGGATTTTAAAGCTGCATATTTACTCTCCAGCACACAGTGCCTCAGACACTTATAGTGGCATTCTGTATATTCAGTTATTACTACTGAGCAGATCGCGTGGGGGTTCCTGGTATGTATTGTAAGAAATTCCTATGTATATTATATAATATGTATTATATTATATACATATATAGTATATATGTTATCTTAAACTTATATATTTTAAAATGCCACTACTAGCCAGCGCAGCTAAAAAAGAAATACATTCCCAGCCGCCCCGCCGTGCCCCGCGGAGCCGGCTCCTTAACGTGGCTCTTGCTTCTCTCTCACCATAACTACTTCTAACCTCAAGCACGGGTCCTTGGCTGTCTGACCTCTACACTCTAGTTATGCAATGTCCTTAGAGAATTCTGTGCACTGGCCACTGTGATGGAAACCAATGGGCCGGGAGTGCTTTGAGTTTATGAGTAATTGTTCTGCCAAAGTTTGGTGTTCGTACGACAAGCGTGTGAAGCTGCCGGATAATCGGCAGAGGTCGCGTCCCCGGAGCTGAGCGCCCTCACATCGCGGTGCGCTGCCGCCCGAGCGGGAGCCCTGCTGCTCAGCAGCACCTCTGCTTTGTTGTTTGACACTTCACACCTAAAAAGTCTTCTCTTTCTATTTATGTAACCCATAGTCTTTGAAGAGTATGGTAAATGGCATTTCTCTCTGACCTCTAGAAGTTCAAGTGTCATGGGAAAAAAAAAAAAACAAAAAAAAAAACAGGAACCCCCCCCCCTTTACTCTTATGGACCTCATTTCAATATACTGTTTACAGTTTGACGGAATTGTATAATTTAATATTTCTCTTGTACTGTAGTTTATATTTATTTACAGATTTTTTTGTACTGTGTGATTTGAATTTTTTTGTTCCTTGCTATGATCAATGTTTTATGTAGTAGAGCACTTATGATCACAAATTAAGGTTTTTTGGTTTGATTGCACTACGTTAATTTTTTTAATGCAGTTCTGATTTTTTGACTGGACTAAATAAGCTGTGTCTTAATGTATGTGATAAGTACTTTTAAATTTTTATTTCACGTGGTCCATTTATTTTTTTGCATTGTACGTCGAAGCGCTAATTCTCTTGTTGTGCATGTGTAAGATTTAATGGCTCCATTGTATTATTTGACCATGTCATTTTGGAAACACATTCCCAGCTGTAACGTTGTGTATGGTAGTTTTCACTGGATGCTAGACTTTTCAAAACCACTATTCTTCTAATAAATTTTGTTGTGAAAAACTTCCAGGGGTTCCAATGCTGTTGTTTGTGGCGTGCTTTCTGAGCGCCCTGCTAGAAGCTGAGGGGTTGAAGTGCAGGTGATGCAGCCAAAGAGGAGCGGGGGGGAGGAAGGGAAGATGGCAGGCAAAGCCCAGGCCGGGAGGCCACGCTGCTTTTGTTTCGTGTTCCTGTTCAGGATTGGTGACAGCGCTGCCCCGGCAGCCGGGCAGGGAGTGCTTGTGCAAGCTGACGTGCAGCTCCTGAGCTCTAATTTGCTCTTCCCGACTGCCCGCCTTAATTTCGTCCGCAGTAAATAATTTATTCGGTGAAGAACAAACAGTCTCTCACGAGAGAGAGGAAAAAAGAAAGTAGCCTTGCCCATCGAGCACTTAGCAAGGTGGAAACCGCGGCCGTCGGAGCCTGCCTGGGAATCCTTGCTGCTGCCTGCTGCGCTTGCAGTCAGCTCGCTCGTGGTCTCCCAGGTGTAGAGGTTTCTGCATTGCCCCCTAACAGAGCAGCTCGGTGCTGCTGTCCTGCTGTGGGGCAGTGACACCACGCTGCTGCCCGCCGTGCTCGGGTTGCTTTCCCCCAACCACGCTTTGCGTCGGGTTGAACTACTTCTAACGCCATGCATTATTGATACCTAAATGCTGAATACTAAAAAGTAGGTTACAGTAAGTGTTGTGTAATGGAAGCCACGTGGGTTCAGGCACTGCTGCCAGCCTTCGTGTTTGGTCCTAGGGTGGTCTGGAGAGTAACGCACGGGGACCTCCTGACTTCAGGAGAGCTCGCGTCGTGCTGCGCCTGTCCAGCCCAGGTTCCTCCTGAGAGCTTGCTTTTCTCATCGTGTGCTGTTGAAAAGTAGGCTTCAACGGCGGGTTTGCATCTACTAACGTGATTTCCAGTGCCCTGTTTTTGTATTTTAAGATACTTAGCTGTGACATTACAAACAATCGTATTTCTCTTACACTAATCCTGGTATTAAAAAAAATAAAGCTAAGGTAGCTTTGTGCCGTCCTTGGCTTAGCTTTGCCTGGCAAATAGCTCCTAAATGGTTTGCTCAGAGCCTTACACTGCTTCAGGACTAGGAAGTCTTTGTGTAAATAGCTTGAAAGCCCCGTGCTGTAAACTAGCGTTTATCGTATCTTTTTCTGTACGTCTGAATACATCTGTCGGATCTATGAAAATAGCCTCCGAAAGTGACGAGCCGTGTTCCCATCTGCCATTCTTTTGGATGTACTGCGTGTTGCAAGCTTTTCTCACAACATTTTTAATGGACGCTTTTCATCCTGCGGCGATTGGAAAAACCAAAGTTTTGTTATTTTTGTTTTCCTGGAGGACTTGCCGATGGTCTGGCACTTCTAAGTTCAAGTTTCTCAGCTTAAAGGAATGAAGTCTCAAATTCTTCTCTTGAAGTGTTCTGTAATACAACTCCATGTAACGAAGAGAATGCTGTGCCCCGAGCCAGAAAGAAGCACTCACGCTGTGTTGTAGATGTGGAAAAGGACTGCGATTAGAACTGTTAGGCAGCTTACAGAGTCTGCCAGCTTCCCTTATAGCTAGACGTGAGTAGCAGCTTCTTGGACCTGCTTAGGGATGGGACAGCACGGTGGAGCCGCCTGGTGCTCTCAGTGCTGGGATAAGTGAGAGCTGAAGGCACAGTGGCAGTCTGAAAGCGGCGTTGAAGGCAGAGTTTGTGGTGGTGAAGCAAATCTGGGAATGCGCGAGTTGAGACAATGAAGATAGCAAAGAGATTAAAATAAAAGGCCATCTTTCTAATGTAGTTATTCTCGAGAGACTGGAGTAGATGTTACGGAGCTGGAAGGATCCCAAATAATGCTGTGTGTGGGAGTGCTGCTGTTTCCTCCGTTCTGGTTCCCTCAGTGCAGCCTCTGTGTTTTATAATCCATCACATCCTCAGTTGTCTGGTGGGGAACTCAGAAGAAATCGGGCTGATTTCACAAGCAGATTGGTTCCTGAGTTCCTTCTCACACATCTCCCAAAGAGCCCCATGCAGAGCCACATGTGAGAGCTCGCTGCTGATAGCAGGAGGAGGAGCACACAGCCATTGCACCTGACTTTCCTAGGTTGCCTTTCAAGTATCAGAATTCACAGGTAATATTCAAAAAGAAAAAGAAAGCAACAAAACTTTTCTGAAGTTCCCTCATCCGCAGATGTCCTGCACGCTGTTCTCTTAGGCCTGCCGTGCTTTGTTCTTTGCTGACGTGCACCAAGATCCCCACATCACATGTCCCAAATCCCTCCTGCCCAGCTCGCAGCGCGTGGGCTCACTGAACTCACTTTGGAATGACATTCTGGACTTCGAAAGAGGCTTTTGTGGTTCCCTTTCCTAGTAGCAAACCTTTGACTGCACTCCTCTCCTCCCCGAGCTTTAGCTGGAGGCTTCGACACTGATCGTTAAAAGTTGCTTGGACCATGTGGGGGAAAAATTGATGGAGGAGCTCCCACATGCAGCGCTGCTCTGTGCCGTGCTGCTGCCACAGACAACCCCGTGTCCCCTCTGCAGGGCTGGGACAGCTGCAGCTCCCACAGAGAGGGGACTTCAAAACAGATCCTGGCGTGCTTAGTGTAGCGTTCAGTCTTCCTACATACATAGGCCTAAGTGCATCTCATAGCGAACAGCACGTGCCAAGCCTGGCACACTTTGGGGCCTCCATCCCCTTTGGGTGAAGGCGGCAGTGTGATTTTTCTGGGTTTTCTGATGTTGTGCTGCACTCGAGGTGGTGTTTCTGAGAGATTCCCTTAAAAGCAGATGGACAGATCTGAGGTGTTTGTATCGGTTTAAAACAAAACGTTCAAGGGACTCTAAAAAAGGGATGCCTTAGGACTCTGGTTTTGTGTAAGAACCTTCTGTAGCAAGTGTACTTTGTATGTAAATGCAAGTCTTCTTCTGATTTCTCATTGTTCTGATCTTTCATCAGCATTTGAGGGCTGAAGGCTGTGCCAGCTTGCTCTGTACCTGGATGCTTGCTCTTGGTGGACACGTTGTCAGCCCTGGGACCTCACTGCTGGCTTTACAGAGCTGTGACCCTGTGCTGGTGCATCAAGCTCAGTAGATTGTCGCTTCTGTTTTGGGACCCGTGCTGGCTTTTCCCTGCTAGGCACACGCCCACAGGCATGTGAGGCAGCCGTGCCTGTTGGCTGCTCGTTCATTTCAGCCCATACCTATTGACATTCTCCACTGATGCCTTCACTTCTGGTTGAACGTAGTCTGGGTTGCTCTGTGCAGCAACGAACAGCAAAAATAACATCTCTGTAGATGTAAAGGAAATGTGCCTTGCGGTGCCTTTAATGAGCTTATTGCTAGGTGCAGAAGTCACAGGGGGGAAAGCTGTGGGGGCACTGCGGGGTTCAGCCTGCCGTGGCCCTCACTGTGCATGAAGGTGATGCACCGCTTTGGGTTTCTCCAAGGGATCCTCTCCTTTGCAAGGATCAGTTGGTGATAGGTAGATTTTTCCTTTCGTTTTTCTCTTCCTGGCAAACAAGCAATTGATGGTTTTCATCCCGGGCACGGAGAAACAATACCTGTCATTATGCTGCGGGGAGGAAAATTGCAGACATAAAGTATGCTTTAAATGCAGCATCCAATTACAGAGGGTAAGCTGCCAAAATCAAGGACGCTCTGAATATGATGAATAACCCTAAAGACAGCCAGTTACATCTTTAACAGTGACAGCGTTACGTGTTAAGCAAGGCGTACTTCCCTGCCTCCATTTGCCACAGAGCTGGATGATATGGGATACAGGCAGGAGATGGGACCTGTTTTGGTTGATGCTGGCCATGGCTGGACCAGGTTTGCATTGGTTTGGTCTTCCTCTAGCATTGGAGTGCGTGGAGGCATAAATGATGGAGAAAAATGGCTGTGGGAGGAGAGAGGATGCGCCATGTGTTTTGGTTTCTTAATCGTTATCTGACTATAAAATTAACCTTCATCATTTAATGGTAGCTGAGCGGCAGCTAAATTAACCCACTTTCCAAATAGAACGTGCCAAGCCCATCAGCTCTGCACCAGCCCGTCCCCGGGGCTCCTGGGGCTGAGATCCATGCTTTCTGCCTTAACCCATTTCCCAAGCAGCGAGCCTCAGAGGTGCACCAGGTGTCGGGCTGGCTGCTCAGGACGCAGTTTGCAGATCATACAGACCTGGAGCAAAGTGCTGGTTCCTGTGTCAAAAGGCATTTTTGCACGGTGCGGCGAAGCATCACCATGGGGAGACACACTCTTAGGAGCTGTGATGCTGTTTTTATTAACAGCACGGGCTTGATTATCCCAGGCCCAATTATCTGAATCTCCAGGCTACCTGAAACGGGGCCGTGTCCCCCAACATCTGTTAATTGCACCCAGGATACCCTCTGCTCTTTGGATGCATCCCAAGCTGTGGCTGTGCTGAGTGCTTTGAGCTATGGTGGTGGCTCTACCCAGCTGCTGCATTCCTTTTATCACACCCACACTGGGGCAAAAAAACATATATATATATATATTCTGCAAGTACTACCATTGAGGGAAATATTCATTGTCATTTTTTCTCCCCCAGATGTCCCTGATAATTAGAAAAATTAGCAAGGACAATTCTGGGATGTCTTTGAAACCTGGTGTGTAGAATAGTGTTTCCAACGTGATGAATTTCCCTTGGTTTTAAAGCAATAGCTCAATGGTAAGGTTTTTAATTAGTCATTAAATATTGCATTGGGAGTACCACCGGAGATGCTGAGCTGCTGCGGAGTACGGTCAGATCAGTTACGTGGGGAGAGGAGGCAATGGCAGGAATGTGTCGTGATCAACCTATCTGAGGCTGTGTTCTGTTTAATGTAAAACCAGCTTTGGTTGGTATTTGGCTACAGGTGGGGAGAAGGTTGTTGTAAATGTGTAAATGCTTTGAAAATGTGGAGACACTACTCTGAAGGGTTAGATGCCAGACTCTGTAATGGATGGATGTTGTTTATCCATCAGTTGGTGTCCAGCATGACTGGTGTGCAGCTGACAAAAGCCAACCCAACCAGGCCAACCCCATCCTTAACTTTTGCTTCCTGCTTTTCAGCTGGGCGTGAGCCATAAAACCCCGAAGTGCATCACCAAGGGCAGTGTAAATTTGGTGGCCTTGAAAGCTCAGCAGTTCTATTTCCATCGTCGTTTGGGCTGTGCTTTGCACAACTCAAGCTTTTAGTCTGGAGAGGAAAACTGCTTTTCTCTTGGCTGTTGCGTGAAGCCTCAGCCCTTCCCTTGCTGCTTTCCCATTTTGTCAGTGCAGCAAGAGAGAATGCCTGTAGCACCCACAGAGGTGTGAAGGGACTCATTCATCTGTGTGGGGAGTGTGAGGTGCCAGGCAGATTTCTGAGGATTGAAATAGCGTCATTTAAACCGGTACACCCGGTGTCAGCCTTTAATTGGGGCTTGGGGAGATGACCTGAAGAATGCCCTGCAGCATCCCTGCCTGTGGCTGCGTCCTCCCCAGGGCTGCATCCCTTTCCTGGGATCTCTTGGGGGCCAACGTGGGGCAGAGCGGTGGCAGTGGCTCAGTGCGCTGGCGTGGAGTGCTGCTGAGGGTTTGGCTTCTCCTTGGTCATTATCAGGCCCCGTGTTTCCAGTCTCTGCTGGTTTGGGGTGGTGCGAGGCTGGCGCTGCAGACGAGGGAGGGGAGAGGTCACCCCCATAAAAACTCAGAGCTGGATTTTATAAGTTTATAGCTATGTTTTGTTTCTTTTACAGAACTGTAATCCTGGTGCTTAGAGTGGTCTGAAAGGAACAGAAACACTTAGCCTTGAACTTTTGTTCTGCTGCTGCTTCTTGTGCCTCTGAGGTACAAAACATACCTGTAAACTTATAATCCATCCACTTATAATCCATCCAACTGCTGGGCTACAAAAGGAAACCCAAAAAGGGTTCGTGTTCAGTAGTGAGGCACTTGGGGTGGGCAAACCAGAAGATTGCCGTTGGCAATTGGCAGGTTTTCGGGGACCAGCATTGCAGGTAGGTTGGTGTGAAACAGCTAATTTCCTTTCTCTCCATTTTAATTTCCCTTCTACCCTCAAAAATACGCTTCTGAGTCACAGGCAGGCTGCCCCCAGAGCTTTAAAGGGGAGAGAGAGCACGCCACGAGCTGGCTCTGTGGGGTGGGCAGCGCACTGTGGGCAGTGCAGGATGAAATCCAGAGAGCACGTGGCATTTCCCCCATGTAAATCCCATTACAGGTGCTGGGGGTGTCCCCAGCACGCAAGCCCCCAGCCCCACCATCATGGCCATATGCTCTTCACTGGCAGCCCTGGGTCCCCCCAGCAGCAGTCGGGGGGGGCTGGCTCCCAGCCCCACGAACCGGCAGTGCCACAAAGCAAACAAATGTATTGCAGCATGCAGCTATGCAAATAGCTTCAGAGCACAGCACGTTTTCCCCAGCATTAATTGCTACACCGCGGCGGTTGCGTGGCAACAGCTCTGTGTGTCTCGCTGACAGCTACTGCCCCTTGATTCCTCTGACACCTTCTGTGACAGGCAGAGAGGAGGAGAGAGTGAGGAGAGCTGGGAGGGCAGCGGGGGCTCGGGTGGCAGGGTGCTGGTGGGACAGTGGGGTGCCTTCTGCTGGCGGGGGGAGGTGGCAGGCAGGCTGGGGTCTGTGGGTGGGTGCGTGACTAGGCTGGAGGCACAAAGGGTGGGCACCCCAGGAGCTGCAGCAAGCTGGCCATGGGGCTGGGCTGAAGGCTTTTGCAGGTGCTGGGCAGGATGGCACGATCCTCATAGGCAAACTTGCTCAAGGAGAGCTGTGCTAGGTGAAGGCTGCAGAGGGCTCCCTGTGTGTCCCCTGAGCCTTGCCTGTGCTGCCTCCCAAAGGCACATCCCCAGTTCCCATCCTGCAGTCCTGTCCCGCTGCACCTCCATCAGCAGGACAGAGGAACCCGTTGGAGCCATTATGTCCCCATAGCAGGTACTGCAGGGCTGTGTTCAGCCCTCTGATAACCAGAATGAAGAGATGCCCGCCTGGGGTAGGCTGAGGAGGGGGCAAATGGGCTTGGGGTGAGGAACTGTGTCTCAGTGATGTTGAAGCTGAGAACCGTGAGATTATGTGACCTCAGGCACAGGTGAGCGGTGGCACTGAGGGTGAGATGGGTCTTCTAAGGACAAAGGACACTGAGTCCTAGTGCAGTTATCTCCTTTATCAACCAGGAAAAGTATCTGTATCTGTTTTTTTACATTTACAGCTTAGCAAACTGTGCTTATCTAGGATTAACTCTTCAGAGCGCGGCAGGGCGTAGGGTGGCAGTGAGAGCCGTGGTGCCAGCCAGATGTCAGAGGAAAAGAGGCGAGAGCACAGGGAGATGCACCCGAGGTTTTGGGCGCCCACTGTGCTGGGCAGGACATGGCACTTCCCAGATCCTTGGGACCCGCTGTGCCGGTGTGAAGCCATGAGACCAGCACTGCCCCAACCTGCTGCAGGGCCGGCAGCGGTGCTCCCAGAGCAGGGACACTGCTGACAACCCGTAGCCCCTCCCTAGTGAGGGATCCTGTCCCCACAGCCTGCTTTACCCCTCTCACCACCTACTGCTGCGGGATCTCCCTTGGCACCAAAAGCAGCCAGGGTGAGGACAAAGCATGCTGCTTGGCCTTCAGTTCCTTGTTCTGAGGCATCCCAGTGATGGCTGGGGGGGCGGGGATGGACAGGCTGTGGTGATAAATGTGGGAAGATGGCTGCCACTGCGCAGAGCTGGGATCCTGGGCAGGTAAAGGGAGACCTCCATCCCAATGGAAGGAGCTGTGCAGGGCCCTCCTCTCCTTCCTGGTGGTAGGAGAAAGATGTCACCCCATTGTTACCCACAGGGCGAGAGGAGGAGCTGAGCCACACAGGGATCCTCTCTGGGACAACCCTTCCATGCCGGGCTCTGGAGAGGGGTCAGACTGTCCCTGAGTGCTTTCATTTCTGTTCACCCCAGGTGGAACCGGCTGGGGCTGCAGGAATGTGTTTGGCTGAAGGCAGTGGGTTTGGTGGTGGCCACACAGCATGTTCTGGGGTGCTGGGGCGTATCTGCCATGTGTAACCTGCTCAGTCATTCCTGGAGGTGCTGGAAAAACATTGCCTAAGAAACTGAGCTTGGAATTTGGGCACACTGGGATGCGCAGGGCTGGCTAGTGGATGCTGGGAACAGCATTTCTGGGCAAAGAGAAAACCACGTGGCCAAACTCAGAGTCCAGAGCAGCCCATGGGATGCTTCCATCTGCTGAGTTTGGGAGTGGTACGGGTGGGGTGGGATCTGTGTTGTGCTTCTGCTGGAAGCAGGCGTGGTTTTGGCACCATGCTCCTGACAAGTTCATACAAACACTGCGTAATTATCCCTCAGCCTCCCCACCGATACGTTCTATTTAATTGCTTCTGCTGAGCAGAGAAATGATAATCACGATAATCACCTTCTTTAAGAGGTAGCTCGTGGCTGCGAACCTGTATACAATGGTGCCCACCTTCCTGGGTGAGCACTGCAGGTGGGCAGAGCGAATTTACCAAATGGCAGTAAACCAAAGCCCAGGGCAAATAGCAAGGCACAGCAGCACGGAAGGGTGCGTGGCCGCAGGCGTGTCCTGCGTGCTGGGAGCCCTCCAAAACGTGTGTGTGTGTAGGTGTGTGCACTCATGCTCATGTGTTCCAGAAGTGTTGGGCCCGTGCGTATCACAAACTGCAGGAAGTATCATTCTCTGCAGGAAGTTTGGGTTTGCTGTGAACGTGGTGCTTATGCACCAGTGCTGCCTAGGGGAGAAGTGCAGTTACGGTGCAGCAGCAGCAGCGTGTGATGAACAAAATGCTGTTCATACCCTGTGGCACTAGGGTGCTTGATCTCACCTGGGCATCCGGTGATGATGGGTCTGAGTGGGAGGAGAAGGGTTGTTCCAGTTTTGCAGCATAATCTTTTGTTCCTGACATGTGTCACTGACGGCTTCTCTCTTTGTCTCTCTAGTGAGGATGCAGCAGAGGCAGTAGCAATAGACTCTAACAATCAGCCCAAGTCTCCACTGGAAAAGTTTATGGTCAGACTGTGTACGCACCACCAGAAGCAGTTCATCCGTGTGCTAAACGACATATACACTGAAGTACAACCGGACTGTGAAGGCCAGCAGTCGTCTGAATCCGAAAGCATGGAGGCCTCCACGTGTGGCTCCGGTTGTAGCCAGCAACGCACTGAAAACCAGGATAAGGGTGCTGCGTGTACTGACCCGAGGCCCCTTTCTTCCTTGGAGCCAGGGCAGCCGGGCACTGACAGCACGGGGCAGCCTGCAGAGCTGAAGCCCGCGGACAGGGCAGAAAGCCCCAGCCCTGCTTTGAGGAGAGACTTCCCCGACCCCCCCAGCACCCGGCTGCGCTCTGCCAGCCCAAAGGACAGTTCCACCCAAGGATACCTCAGCACGTTGAACTCTTCCTCTTTGCATTTCCACCATGCCACAAAGAGCCTGGAGGGGCAAGCTGCTGGCCACGAACAAGACCCCGGCGTCAGAAGGTGTGAGGACAGCAAAGACCAGGGAGCAGGTAAGGCGCTAGTGGAAGGCTACATCTCTGTCAAAGTGGCCAACGTGAACGGCAGCGAGGACGGCTTGGACAGCTGTCTGGGCTCCCAGAAGAGCTCTTTCAGGGCCCTGCCGGAGGAGCCCTGGGACCCTGGCTTTGCTGTCAGCCCTCCTCGCCGCGCGGATAAAGAGAACACGTTACAGTGTGGCTCGAAAGCATCTTTGCACCAGGACCTCGATGCGAAAGAACAAGACATGAGACCAAAGCCAGACAACCACCTGCACGCCGCAGCCAAGGGCAAGGCGGGCTGCCACCTGCACCCAGCCGACAAGGGCCCGCTCGACAAATCCAAAGAGGGCTGGCTGCCCGCTGGCACCGCACCGACCTCCCACCGTGCCCCCGCCGGGCACCCCCGTGCCAAGGCAGCCTCCCTTCGGCCCTCCCGCAAGAGCAAAAAGGCCTCGGGGCTGCGGATTAATGACTACGACAACCAGTGTGATGTGGTCTATATCAGCCAGCCCATCACTGAGTGCCACTTCGAGAGCCAGCGTGCCGTGTCATCCCGCAGGACGGCACGGAAGAGTACGCGGGGGTATTTCTTCAATGGGGAGTGCTGCGAGCTGCCCACCGTCCGCACGCTGGTGAAAAGCTCGCGGGTGGAGGAGCGGGGAGGCAGCGCAGCGCAGCGGACGCAGGCGCTCGTCGGCACAAAGCCGACGCTGGTGCTCTCGGGGGACAGCTCGTCAGGGGCAGGACGGGATGGGGAGAAAAGGGTTTCACTCCGGCTGCTGGCCAAAGGCGTGCCAGCCGGCAGAGAGATGAAGGGCAGGGGTGAGCTGGGCTCTGTGCAGCGGGAGCTGCGGGACATGCGGGTGCTGCGGTCACGGGAGGCTGCTGCAGCTGTGCCCCTGTTCTCACTTTCTGCTCCACCCAGCCCTCAGATGGAGGACAGCGTGGCTGGATCGCCATCCCCGGGTTCCCCCTGTAGCCAAGGGGCTGAGGGCTCGGCTGCCCTAGAGGTTGGTGCGGCTCCCTCTGGGGATGGGAGCTCCAAGGACAGCGATGCTGTGCCAGCTGCGGGCTGTGCTGCCCTTCCTGCCACTGAAGCAGCCGTCAGGGAGGAAGGTTCCCCAGATGCGAGTGTGCAAACTGCTCCAGACCTCCCTGCCAGCCCAGAGCCGGGGTCCCCAATGCAGCCCTGCCCTGCTCTGGATGCGGCACCTGAGGCTGACACCAAGGACCATGCAGAGCTCCCGGGCACCAGCAGCACAGAGCCCTGTGGCTTGCATCCCGCAGAGCCCTCTCCGCACTCTCCAGAGATACAGGCTCCTGAGCAGCCCCCTGCCACTGAGGGCAGGGATTGTCTCCCAGAACCCCCTGCCACCTTGCAGGGCGTGGAGGTGAACAAAAGCACTGATTTTATACCAGATGCCGAACTATCAGTTGTGCCAGGTGGCACCTCCCTTGAGCAAGAGGAGGCTGCACCAGCCATCATAGCTCTCCCTGTGGACTCAGAAGGGGAGGCAGAGCAGAACAACAGCCCGGCAGGTGAAAAGGAGCCTGCTGAAGAGGAAACGCTGCCTGAACCCGATGGCTCGGAAACAGCAGAGAAAGACTCCATCTCTTCCAAAGAGAGCCTAGACAAGAAGCGAAAGAAGGGAAGGAGGACGCTCGTGGCATCTGACCGGCGCCTCCGAAGCCAGCAGTCTCAACCACCCGCTGAGGGCAGCACTGAGGACGCTGGTTCTTCCAGCCCTGTGCACCTTCCTGACCTTCAGATCAAAGCCTCCAAGAGTCCTGGTGCTAAGCGGTTCAAGAGAGAAGGGAACCTGGATGGGACAACACCCTCACACTTCCCAAACGACTGCTTCCATAGTGTGCTGCTTCAACACAGTGAGGGGCAGAGCACTGGGCATACTCTGGAGAGCAGTGCTGAGGAGAATGGTGTCACCACCAGGCAGACCTATAAAAGCATCTTAGCAAAAGAAACTGCATCTGAGGGAGAAAATTCCTGTGAAGATGACCCCTCTGCTACAGGTGACCAAAGTCAACCAGGTGAGATGCTGGATATCTGTGTGCAGACTGATGCCGAGAAGAGCGTCCTCCTCCTGGCAGAAAGCAGCATGCCTGCAGGCAGTGTGCAAGCAGAGGTGAAGCTGGACAGTGTTGGTGCAAAGGAGGAGAGCTCTGACAGTGCCATAGACACGGGGAAGCTGGAGCAGTATGAGCCGGTGGGCAGCCGATCTCCGTGTCCTACCAGCAAAGGTGGAGGAAGCAAGCATCTACCAGCGAAGGCTGCCAAGCACAAAAAGGTCACCCCGCAGTTTTATAACTTAAGGCATGCACCCGCAC
This sequence comes from Cyrtonyx montezumae, assembly GCF_038088225.1. Classification (NCBI taxonomy): domain Eukaryota; kingdom Metazoa; phylum Chordata; class Aves; order Galliformes; family Odontophoridae; genus Cyrtonyx; species Cyrtonyx montezumae. The sequence continues at coordinate 19,073,995 of NW_027072045.1, read as the reverse complement.
CTGCTGACACTGCACAAAAGAGCTTGCCAGGGAAGGAGTCTATGCAGGCTGTCCCCAGAGCCGGGGATGAGTGCAGCTCAGAGAATGATGATGCCCTGGCGCTGGAGGATATGGATGTGGAGGACAGCAAGCCGAGGTTCATGGAGTGGTGTGCCGAGGAGGAGAACCAGGAGCTGATTGCCGAGTTCAACACCCAGTACATGAAGGTGCAGAAGGGATGGATCCAGCTGGAGAAGGAGGTGCAGCCAGCCCCGAAGGTGAAGAACAGAGCTGACAAGCTGAAGGAGATCTGGAAAAGCAAGAAAAGGACACGGAAAAGCAGAGGGGCCCTGGAGGTTCAGAAGCTGTCTCCCGTCCAGATGCTGTTCATGAAGGCCTACAAGCTGTCTGACATCTGCCAGTGGTTCCTGGAGACCACCGAGACCCGCTCGCTGGTGATCGTGAAGAAACTCAACACGCGTCTCCCGGGGGAGATCCCCCCCATCAAGGTCCCCATGCAGAAGTACTCCTCCTCCGGCCTCTACCCCAGCTCGCTGCAGGCTGAGCGCTTGAAAAAACACCTGAAGAAATTCGCCGCCACCACGCCGGCCCGCAACAACCTGAAGAACCAAAAGCTGTGGGCCAAGATCCGCGAGAACGCCGACAAAGCCGAGGCCGAGGAGGGCATTGCAGCCGGCCAGCCTCCTCCGCCTGAAGCTGGCCCCGAGGAACCGAGCCAGGAGCGGGGTGCTCAGCCCACCCCCAGCCTGCCCACGCAGGCCAGCACCCGCATCCTGCGCAAGTACTCCCAGCTGCGGGGCAAGCTGCGGGCACAGCACCGTGCTGCCCGCACCGACCGGCGTGGTGACGTGCCTGCTGAGCAGCCGGGCCCTGAGAGCAAGCCCAGCCGCAAGAGCCTGTGCATCAACCCGCTGATGTCCCCCAAGCTGGCCCTGCAGATCAAGGCGGACGCCTTCCCTGCTAAATCACCCGCAGCGGATGGAGCAGGGAAAGGGCGGAAAGGGAAGAGCAAAGGCCAGGAGGAGCCCTCGCCCAGGGCCGAGCAGCTCAGCAGGAAGAAGAGGACTCTGAAGGAGAGTGAGGCCACGCAGGAGCGAGCCGGCTCCTCAGGGAAGGACAAGGTGCCGACCAAGAAGGCTGGAAAAATAAAGCACTCGGAGGTGAGCACCAAGGCTCCCGCCACCCGCAAGCAGGTGGAGAGGAGCAGCAAGCTGGCCAAGAAGTTGTCTTTGAAAGAGAAGAGAGCCCCGAAAAGGCAACTGGAGAAGGTGCGGCTGCCGGTGCGGAAGGGCAAGGAGAACACTAGCCGCCGTGCCGCACCGCCGCCTGGTCACGAGGAGCTGGGCCCATCCCCACGGCACAGGCCGCTCGGGGAGTCCTCGACGCGGGCGCAGAAGATGGCCAACAAGAAGGCAGGTGGGGGGAAGGCCCTCCCCAGGGCCGTGAGGAAGGGGCAGGAAGGCGGCAGCTCGCAGGGCAAGCGGAAGCTGCGGGCGAAGGGGGACTGCTCGCACAGCAAGCGCTCGCGGCTGGATGCCAAGTAGCGACGCAGCGGTAGCCATGTACAGAACTCCTGTATAGTAGTAACCCTTCCCATGCATTAACTAAAGCTGCTTTTATAAGCTGTAGCAAGCCTTTAAAATCCGCAGTTACAGGATCACGCCCGTGATGTTAGGCATCGGAAGCTGTGTCTGGGGCGGAGAAGAGGTCAGCCTGTCTGGCTCTGCTGTTCAGAAGGAAGTGTCTGCAGTTCGGATGGTCCTGGGGCTTTTGAACTCAGAACCAGGCAGTTTTAGTTAAAAGTACAGTGCCTTATTTATCACTTTAAAAATAAAAATAAGAAGCTCATCTGTGTGATTTGGAGGCTTGCGTTTTATACTTGAGGCACAAGCACTTGTACTGTAGCAGAAAGAAAACCACCTTCGTGCACATGAAGTAGCTTTCAGCAGTCTTTCGGTGCGCGCCAACATTTCCCTTCCCTTCAGCATCCTTCTGTCTGTCTGTGAGTGGCATTTCAAGCAAACCCAAACCCCTTTGCCATTGGTGAGGGAGAGGAAGGTGGATGGGACACGTGTCAGTTCTCCCGCAGCTGCCGGCGGCTCTCCAGGCATTCATACGTGGATGTCACCCGGAGGCTCAGCCCCTGTCCCTGTCCCTTTGCACGGCTGCAGCTGATTTTCCCTATAGTTTGCATTCACTTTTGTACCAACACGCACCTCGCTGCTTGTAGGAACCCCAGCGTGAGCATCCCGTGCAGGAAGCAGCAAGGCTCTGGTTTGACAACTCCTTTCCCTTCCCTTTGAATCACGCAAAAGTGAGCTCTCTGAGCAGTGACAAAGTGATTAAATCTTGCCTGTCAGCCCCTGTACAGATTAATACGGAGTTATCTATGACTTTAATTTTTACTGCATGTATTAAATATGTCAAACATTCCATCAGGAAAGATTTAAAAGCGTTTCAGGAGAGGTGCTGGTGGCAGCCATAGTACTGCTCTGTACCTTCTCCACGGGTCCTCTCCCCTTCGCTTCTCCGCCTGCACCCGCCTTTCCCTTCCCTTGGGCTGGGGCAGAAATGCGGGACCCCCTCCCCATATTCTGTATTTAATTTCTCTTCTACTTCTCGGGGCTGTCCCTTCCTGCCCTGTGTTGCGATGGCAGCTCCAGGTGGTGCTCCCCAGAGCTGTGCCGCAGCTTCGGCACACATCGGATGGGATGCTGGGCATCCCACAGCACGGGAGGAGTGCGAGGTGTCAGGCTGAGGGCTGGGAGCAGGCCAGGTGACAGGCTGCCTGGCGAGGTGGCAGGGTGCTCTTCTGTTTTATTTGACAGTGACAGGCTTTGTCTTTGATGGGTAACGTGCAGCTGCCACTTGTGGCTGAGTGACCGCAGCCAGCACTCGGGCATGGCCCAGTCCAGGTCAGGGTGGGCGCAGTGGTGCTCTGTGCGAGCTCTCTGCATCGCAGGTCGGCCAGGGATGCTCTCACCTCCAGAAAAACAGGATGGCTTCCTGCTGGGAGGCATCTCCAGCTCCTGCTGCCTCTCAGGAGCTGCCATCCCCTCGTCATGTCCTGTGAGTGTAGCTTCCAGGTCTTGTGGCCCACGAGGCGTGCTTCACCACGTGCTTCGTGCTTGTGAGTGCTGTGTTTTGGGAAAGGACGGGGGGATGTTTTAGTATGCTAGCAAATGAAGGGGTCTGTGTGCGAGGTGGCCACCTGGCAGGGTGGCACCGCCACTGTTTCTTCATCAGTGCCCAGATACGATTTTCTTCTCCCTCTCTTCCAGTCAGCATTGCCTTGCTCCATTCCCCATTTACTCGCTGACATCCTCTTACCAGCCCCAGCGCTGTGCCCGCAGTGCTCCCCGATCGTAGCAGTACCGGCTGCTGCTGCTGCCACCGCTGCCCCTTCAGCTTTTTCCTTGCTGGCTGACTTCTCATCCTACTCACGGAGCTTGCCTCCATCCCTGCTCCCTGCTCCGCATATCATAGCGTCCGTTCCGCCCGTCCCTTCGCTTGGTGGTTGTGAAATGAATCCATCTGTTCTAAGATGTTCTCAGGAGTTTGTATTAAGATCACCCCTAGGCTTAGCGGAATCACGGTTCCCTCCCCTCCCTCCCTCCTCCCCAGACCCCCCCCTGGTTTGAGAGCACTTCCACCGGGCCGTGGGCAGCTGGCGTTTGATTCAGGGCACGTTGGCAGCTGTGGGGCGGCCGCAGAGGGCACCGTGGTGGCCATCATGGTGTCACCCAGCCCACCGGGCCGCGTCGCTAGCCAATGTTTTCTAAGTCTGTTTGTAAGAGTACCTAATTTTAAAATGAAATGTGAATATATATTATGTGTAGGTGCCATGTAAGATAGTGTTGTGCTAGGCGGCAGGATGCTAACCTACTTTTTAAGCTTATGGGGCAGGAAAAGATGTGTTTGTTCGTTTGTTTGTTTTTCTCTCTCGATTCTCACGGATTTAATATTGTAAATAGTTGGGTTTTTTATATTTATTTCGTGGGCTTTCTGTAGGTTCATGTTCCGACTGGTGGTCGGTGTGGCTGCCTGATGGTGCAGGGGGACGGGGCGGCTCTGGGTCCCGTCCCGTCGGTGTCCAAGCATTAACTCTTCATCTCATTTCTGATGATGTCGGACCCGGTCAGAGGCGGCGAGCTGGGAGGGGGGGGTGGGGGTCTCCAGGGTGGAGGCAATGCCAGCAATAAGATTTGTAGTAATAATGTCTGCTTGGGTGGTGGAGGGCTCATCCCAGTGCGGGGTGCGGGTCTCGAGGAGCTGCCCCAGGGCTGTCACAAGCAGCTGCTCTGACCCCAAGGTGCCCAAGGGGTAGCTAACCTCAGCCAAGCTGGCCCTGTCAGGTCGTTGCCTCTTTGCTTGCCCTTCTGCCATGTTTATGGGAGGGTTTGAGGTCGGTTGCCTGTTTGTGTGTGTTTTTCCTACGTGTGCGTGGCTTTTTTTCCTGGCTGTTTTTAACCCCATTTTGCTGCACGCATCCCATAACGGGACCGGCCCCACTGCTCGGTGATGGGTCCCTCATTTCAGAGCATGGGACGGGAGTGTGATGGAGGGCTCCTGAGAGCCCTTCGCCTTTGGAACTGTGGTGTGGTGAAAAAAAATAAAAAAGAAAAAGAAAAAAAAAGAAAGGAAAAGAGAAAAAAAACAACCCAACCAACCCGATACGTTCCCTGTTGTTCTTTTCAAGATGCTCAACGTTTTAATCTTAGTTCCGCCCCGATAGCAAATGTTTTCCCTTCCTCTGTGTCCGCTTTCCCGGAAAGAGTTGTGTTGCTCTGTTCATTTCCTTAGGGTGAACTTTAGGCACTGATCCGAGCGGCCCTCCTGTCCGGTACTGTATGTCGGAGCCTGACCAATGTGAACTCGGAACGGGGTGCGGGGAGCGCGGCCGCTCGCTCGGCGCCGTGCGGGGGGAAAGCGAAGCATCTGCTGTGAATCTTGTCAGAAAGGTGGAGAGGGGTTTCCATTAGATGATGTTTACATACCTCACCTGACGAACCTTTGAACGTGTATATATAAAAAAAAAAAAAAGAAATAAAATTATATTAAGTTGCTTTAAATCGATATGTATAGCTATAAGAGCTGGGTCATTTGAACTTGGGCTGTGTATCGACTCTCTCAGTGTTGACATTTTGTGAACTCTGTGCTCCTGTCGTTTAGACTCTCGAGGAAGCTGTGTTCTTGTTGCAGGTAAAGCTCCCTGACTCAGATCTGAGCTCCTCACGGACTCCCACCGCCTTGTTTTCTTTTCTCCCTCTGTTGTTGATATTCACCCGATGATGAGCTTTCTAAAGGTCCGTATTTTATTGCAGCTTATTAAACGTTTCTTTGATATCAGAGCCGCTTTGCTGTGATAAATGCAGGAGGGTGGGGCCGTGGATGGCACACGTGGGCCGTGGCCATAGGGTGCACCCAGCCCAGATCAGCCCCACAGGAACATTGGGTCCCCCACTGCCCACGCCGTCCCCACCCCGTGCCCCCTCTGCGTGTCCCCATAAAGACAATGCCGGGCCTCTGAATGAATCAATGTCGTGTTCACGTGGAGGACAACAAAGACAATATCGAACATCTCCTAAAACAACACAGCCTCTGCCGGCGGAGGGTGCCCTCCCCAGCCCAGCGCAAACCGGCGGCTGCAACAGTGACACACACACACCGCGCGGGCCAGACAAAGCCACCGTCACGTTCCTGCCCAGTAGCATCTGTAAACAAAAAGAAAACAGCGTTTGTTGACCTCGAACATAGAAAAATACTATAACAAAATGAAATACAAATATATATTAGAATCTGTAAGTATTCTGTATAAAGAGATACTTTAGCGGTTAGCTTACAGCAAGAACAGAAACACAACACAACCGAGCTCCGGCGGGGCCGGGGGCTGAATGAGAGCGTCCCACCGTGCCATGCGGCACAGGGTGCTGGTGGCACAGACGTCCCCATGGTGGTGGCATGTCCTGGGTGCGTGGGGACAGCGATGGCGCCCATCAGCCGGCTGCACCCAGCAGGATGCGGTGGAGCGCTGGTGTGATGTGATGGGGAGAGCTGCGGCCACAGCCCTGGGGGTGACATGGCGATTTGCCCCAGGTTGGCCCCGTCACCCTCGGTCCTGGGACGCCAATGGCTGGCACACAGCGTGGTGCCCCTGCTGCCCTGCCAGCACATCCCCTGGCACTGCAGTGTGGCGGAGCCGCTGCCCCAGTGTGACAGCTCTGAGTCCTGCTGGGGCCTGTGCTGGCTGCTGTGTCACCTCCGGGCTTGCCATCTTCGTCCTTCAGCTGGCCCAGCATCCACACAAACCTGTGCCCCAGAAGCCCGTCTGGGGGTGCTCCAGCACAGCCACCCCCCGCACATGGCCCAGCAGGGAGAGGGGCCACGTCCCTGTGTGCAGGGCAGGGCTGGCACTGCCCGGTGAGGCCGATCCCGGATCCATCCTGCTTGACCCAGCGTGTCCCCAGTGCAGGCGAGCTGGCACCATACACTAGCTGCGAGGGCTGCTGCAGCAGGGCCAGGGCCGTTTGGGGAGGGGTACTTGGGGGTGCTGGGAATCAGGGGTGCTGGCACGGAGCTCAGCCCTCCTGGCAGCTGTGGCACACAAGGCGCTGCAGTGCCAGGAACAGCACAGGGTGCTGGGATGGTCCCAGCTGGAGCCAGGGCGCAGAGCGGGCACACACATTCCCCTTGGCAGGGGACAAGGTGGAGAGATGAAGGGAGAGAGCAGGTGGAGGGGCAGAGCAGCTCCCACACGAGACACACTTGTGTATCTGCAAGTTCTTAAAAAAGTCCTCTATCTACACACTTTCTTTGTTTGTGGGTTTTTTTTTTCTTTTTTTTTCTTTTTTTTTTTTCTTTTTTGTTTTCCAACCCTCTAGATGCAACACATCTATCCTCCTCCAGCCCCGGTGGGCTTCTCCGAGTGGCGGGAGCTGCGCTGGGCTTCGGCAACATCCCGGCCCCTGGCTGCGGGGCAGAGCGAGCTCTTGGTGCCGGCGGATCCTCACTGCCCCCCACCCCCGGTGTCCGCAGCAGCCCCCGCGCCCCGGCGCTCAGAGGCACGGGCTGCAGCCGCACTTGCTGGGCTTCTCCACCTCCTCCACGAAGGTCGCGCCGTTGCTGCACTCGAAGGCGTATTTCCTGCGCCGTGGCCGCAGCCCGACGCAGCAGCCGGAGCCGGTGTCACCGCCGCACGCGCCCCGGCACCGCACGTAGGGCACCGGCCGCGTGGTCTGGCAGATGGCGTAGCCCCGCTGCACCTGGTGGTAGTCCCGCACCGGCTCCCCGCGGCACTCGGGCTCTGTGGGATGGTGAGGATCAGCGTGCGGTCCCCCCAGCGCTGCTGCCCCGAACCCACAGCTCTGCCGCCTACCTTGGTCACAGAGGGCCCCGCTGTAGCCGCTGTGGCACTCACATACAGGCTGGCCGCCCGGGGTGAGGTGGCAGCGGCCGTGGTGGCAGGGCAGGAGGTGGCAGGGGTCGGGCGGTGCGCTGGGCTGGTTGCACAGGGCACCCTGGTAGCCCTGGTGGCACTGGCAGCTGTAGGAGAGGGCGTCGAGGGGCAGGCAGAGCCCGTGCACGCACCTGTGGGCAGCCACGGCCATCAGGGGTCTGACGTGTGACACATCAGTGCCTGCACTGCGGTGTACCAGCACCAGCACAGTGGCGGCATGGCATGGGATGGGTCAGGCACAGTGTGGGTAAGGAGTGGACATAGGTGGGCACAGCACAGCATGGGGCGGGCATAGCTGCTGCAGCCGCAGTGGCGTGGCTCTGGCGCAGCATGGCACTGGTATGGCACAGACACCATGCGGCACTGAGCCATAGAATCGTGGAAACGTGAAGGTTGGAAAAAAACCTTCAAGTCCAACCATTAGCACATCCACTAACCATAAACCTCAGTGAGTCAGCTGTGGATGGGGCAGATGGGCTGCTATGGGGCACCAAATAGGACAGAGCCACTGCGGTGGGGCACAGCCCTTGGCGTGGGGCAGCTGGGAGGGAGGGGACACTCACTTGTGCCCCTGGCAGGGCCCGCCGCGGGGTTGGTCGCAGTGGGGTCCATCCCAGCCGGGCTCGCAGTGGCAGACGGGTCCCTGTGCGCTGGCGGGCTGGCAGATGCCGTGCAGGCAGTACAGCTTGCGGCAGGGCTCGCAGCCCGGCACCACGCCAGGCGTCATCCGCGTCTTGGTGAAGTCCTGCAGCTCATTGTTGATGTAGAGGTTGCGGATGCACCCATGGAAGCTGGTGCCATTGAGGAGCTGCCAGAGGCGGAAGGCGGCTGAGTTGACGTCCACAGGCATCCCTGAGGAGAGCGGGGCCATCAGCACAAGCCCAACTGACCCCGTGCTCCCAGTGCCATGCCAGCCCCATACCCCCGACATAGAGCGGGGCCTCGCTGTTCAGCGTGTAGTGCTTGCCCGAGTTGTCCATGGTCATGGGGCTGCCGCCATCGATGGAGAGGTTCACCATCTGGTCGAAGGTCACCAGCTCCACGGTGTGGAACTGCCCATCGTTGATGGTCTCGGCACTGGGAGGGAGGGCTGCGTCACCGGGTGCGCTCCGTCCCCCATCACATCACCGTGCCCATGCAATGGGGTTAGGGCAAAGGGGAGTGGGGATCCATGGTACCTGTATATGGCTGAGCTAGGGTGGGTGCCGGGGTCATAGCTGACCCTGACATGGCCCTGGTACAGCTCCACAGCCATGTGATCGCTGTCACCATTGTACAACAGGATGCCATTGTCCTCAGCCGTGGAGACCTACGGGTGGGAGAGGTGGGACCCTGCAGCTGGCGGCCACCCCCCATCACCCCGCATCACCCCACACCCTCACCTGCAGGGTGATGTTGGCCCGGGGCCAGTCCTGCAGGTCGGTGAACTGCAGGTACGTGTCACGGTCCACGAAGTTGACGCTCAGCAGTTTCTCACACTTGGGGCCGCCGAAGCCGGGCAGGCACTGGCAGAGGGCGCGGGAGCCCCGCTCCACGCAAGCCGCCCCGTTCTGGCACTCGGCGCGCTCGCAGAGCCCGGGCTGCCCGGCGGTGTGGGGCGGCATCTCGCACAGCTGTCCACTGCAGGGCCGAGGGTGTGCTGGGCATGGGGCAGGGGCAGCCCCCTCCCCGCCGCCCACAGCACCCACCCGCTTTGGGGTCCCCACCAGAAGCAGCATCGGAAGGAAGCGCGGATGCTGAACCCTGGGGGCCCCTCCTGGGGTCCACACTTTGGGACGTGGTGGCCAGGACCACCTCCTGCGGGATGACACCTCACCGGCCCGTTAGCCCCCCCGGTGGTACCTGTAGCCCTCGGCGCAGAGGCAGGAGTAGCCATTCACCTCATCCACGCAGCGAGCATTGTTCTGGCAACGGTGGTCCTGGCAGTCATCAAAGTCCTCGCTGCAGTTGGTCCCCACATAGCCGGGTGCGCATTCACACCTGGGGCAGCACGGGAGGGGTTACAGTCCCCACTGTGCCTCCCCCAGTGCCTACCAGCTGCCTGCAGCCCCCTGAAGGCAAAACCTGGGGACTGGGGCTCACCTGGGCCCCTGGCTGGTGGGGACACATGTGGAGCCGTGTTGGCATGGGCTGAGTTCAGTTGAGCAGAAATCTGGTGGCTGCTCACAGAAATCCCCTGTGGGACAGAAGAGGGGGTACTGGGGAGTACCCATCTGGGCACATCCCACAGCGGGATGGCAATTCCCTCACTCCAGGTACCTGCGTAGTGAGCAGGGCACAGGCAAGTGTAGTTGGTGGCACCAGGCACACAGGAGCCTCCGTTCTCACAGCTGTGCTCCTTGCAGGGATCACTGGTAGTGCGGCAGCTCGGGCCCTCGAAGCCCACTGCACACAGACACCTGTCCCAGGGTAGGAAACACCGTGTTGGGGCCATCTCCTCAAAACGTGGGCAAAGGACCGTGGTAGAGCCTGCTCCCATGCAGAGTGCTGAGGAGCACGGCCCTGCGTGCCCCTGCCCAGCACTGGTGGAGGATGCTGAGGACGCTGAGTTGCCAAGACAACGAGCTGAGAGAGGCCATTTAGTGCAGAAGGATGCACAGCCCTCCCTCCACCCACAGCCCCACTGTTATTTCCAGCTGCTAATTGCACCCTGCTTCCCAGAAATGCCTGAAGCATTCGGGGTAGCCAGGGTTGCATGGGGGTACGGTTGCATCCTGTGCTGGCTCGCACAGCCACCAGTGATGAGGGTGGATATCCCGGAGGAAGAAGACCCCAAATCCCCATTAGATGCTGCCATCCCACTGCCCAAATTCCGTGAGTCCCCCCAAACTGCTGACCTGAAGCTGTCCCTGTCCCCGTCCTGGGGCTGGCAGGTGCCCCCATTGGCACAGGGGTTTTGGGAGCAGCCATCAAGAGCCACTTCACAGTCCCTGCCCTGGGGACGGAGGGAGATGTGGCAGCAAAGGAGGAGGGGGGATACCCCAATCCCCATTCCTCCCCAGTCGCTGTGGGCAGGTAGAGCCCTGCACCGTGCACTCTGGGCTGCTCGACCCAGTGCCACTACCTTGTAGCCGACGGGGCAGGCGCAGCGGTAGGAGCCGAGCGTGTCATTGTGGCAGGTGCCCTGGTTGAGGCAGGGGCTGGAGAGGCAGGGGTTGCACTTGGCCTGGACGCTCAGGGCCGGGGGCCCTGTGGGGAAGGGTAGAAGGAAGGAAGGAGGGGTGTGGCTGTAAGCACTGGGGGGCAGCGTGGAGCAGTGGGGCCGTGTGGAGCATCTCCACACCATGCAGAGTGGGAGGCACAGAAGGGCGAATAGACAGCACTCACCTTGGCACTCAAACTTCTTGGCGGGGGTGGTGAGCAGCAGCTTGCCTTCCATGTCAGGGGGCCCGGCGCAGCGGGCAATGCCTGGCTCCTTGTAGCCCGTCTTCACCCAGCTGGAGAGCCAGCGCAGGTTGCAGCTGCAGTACAGTGGGTTGGCCCCAATGGCTCTGCGGGGCAAAAGTGGGGGCACTGAGCGTCATGGTACCCCCCCTTCTGTCTGTGTCCTGACCCTAAAGCATCCCAAGCCCAGTCCCACTGTGATGGTGGCAGAGGGGAGCGGAGAGGGCAGCACTGTGAGCGGGCACTGAGATTGGGATGGGTGTGCACTGCATTCCATTTCCTTTAGGTGATGCTTGAGGAGGCAGCAGCGGCACGAGCCGGCAGTGCTGGGCTCTGCAGGGCTCTCATTGTTGATGGATGGAGGAGTGCTAATCCTACAGCTCGCAGCAAGGGGCAGGGGTGGTGGGGATGAGGGAGACAGGAGCAACAACTGGGGACATGCCAGGAGTGGGAAGGGGAGGCAGCCTAGGGAAACCCAGGGGGTTTTGGGGTCCCCAGCCCTGGACTCACAAGTGAGACAGTGAGGTGACATCCGCAAATATGCCCTCAGGGAGGGTGGAGATGTCATTGCCATGGAGAGACCTGCAGAGGACAGAGAGCCCCATGATCCCATTGGCTCCAGGAAAGCAAGGGCAGCCTTGGGGCTGCACCCAGCCAGCTGCTGGGTTCAGAGCCCACCAGAGTGTCACTGCTGCCCCCGGTGCACAGGGGACACAGGGACACTCACAGCAGGCGCAGGGAGCGGAGGCCCTCGAAGGCCAATGGAGGGATGCACTGCAGGGAGTTGTAGCTGAGGATCCTGCACAAGGGAAAGAGGAGGCAACACAGAGGCCAGCCCAAAATGCATGCTGCCCCCCCCCCCCCATCCTATCCCCCACATCAGCTCAGGCCACAGCTTCACCCAGGTGGAGGGTCCCCTGGTCCTTGGGGTCCCCTAGGAACACCCTCCCTGAACCAGGGCAGCCTGGCTGTCACGCTCCCGGTGACAGCACTTACAGGGTGGTGAGCTGGCTCATGTTGGTGAAGGAGGAGTTGCTCAGCGAGCTGATCTTGTTGTTGCTCAGATCGCTGCAAAACACAGACACAAGGGCTGCAGCTGCACTCATCCCTTCTCGCTGCCCATCCAGCAGGGCACAGGGACACGCTGCCCGACAGCCACATTCCCACACAAAGGGGTCTGCAGGCATCCCTCCTGGGGAGGGAATGCCATGGGGACAGGCCCACACTGCCATCCCCAGACCCCGGTGGTGAGCTCTGCTCTCAGCCACTTACACCAGCTGTAGGTACTTGAAGGTGGAGAGCTGCCCTGGCACCTGGGTGAATTGGTTTCCATCCAGGTAGCTGGAAGGGGAAGGAAAGCACCTCCGGGTCAACAAGCAGCAAGATATCCCCTTTGTACACCAAAACCCCAGACTTTGTGCTGTGAGAGCACTTCCGGCATCACCTCCCTGCATCCATGGGGCTCTCGGGGACACCCTGACTGGCAGGGAGCTGCGCACGTGCCCGCCCACAGACCCTACAAGCTGGTGCCTTGGGGGCCGCTCCCCAGCAGCCTGTGTGTGTGCACAGCCAGACGTGCCGTGCTGAGAGTGTGGGTGGCCGTGTTTGCAAGGCATGTGTGAGATGGAGCTGAGGATGAGGTGAGAGGAGGGTGTGTGAGACGGCGCTGTGGTGTGAGGGGGTGGCATACATATGCATGGATGTGTACTGCATGGGCCGGCACTGGTCGCAGGCTGCTGGGGACTGCAGAGCCCTGGGGTGTGACAACAGCCCCTGCACATCACCCCTTGGGCACAGCTGTGGAATCACAGAATGGTTGTGTTGAATGGGACCTTAAAGCCCAAGCATTTCTGCCCCCTTACCAGATTGGCCCCATCCAACCCCGCCTTGGGCACCCACAGGAGTGGAGCACTGCCCTCAGGGGTGATCCCTATGTTCCCGGCCAGGACAGGGGTGAACCCCATCCCCAGGGACTCTGGGCACAGACCCCTGCCCACAAAGCAGCAGCAGGGGGAGGAGGGCAGACCCTTGGCAATGCACTCACAGCTCGGTGACATTCTTGGGGATGCCCCTGGGCAGGGCCTTGAGGTGTTTGTTGCTGCAGCGCACCACAGTGTCGAGGCAGGTGCACTCCTGAGGGCACTGGGGCCGTGGGATGCAGCTTGTCTCCTCCTGACCTGCACAGGGCACAGGAGACACAACGTCACCGGGGCACGGCTCGTTGTCCAGCAGGCACTGTGTGATGCTGGGTTTGGTGCCTTGCACTTGTGACAGGGCAGCACCCATACTTGTATCTTCTCTTGGCCCCAAAGCTGGGGTGCAGCCCTGTCTCAGCTGACACCTGGATTTGCACGCAGTTCTGTAGCTTGTGGAAATATGGGTGCATTGCATTCCATTCTATTGCTTTAGGGGTTAGGGTCAAGCTTACAGTTAGGTTTGCAATGTATTCTATTCATTACCCTGCTTTGCATTGCATTAGGGTTGCGGTTAGGGTTTGGACAGGGATTCGGGTTAGGGCTGCACTGCATTCCATTGCATGGCTTTGTATTGCATTGCATTTGATATCACTGCATTTCATTTCACTGGACTGTCTTGTATTTCACTTAGCAAATTGCACTTCGTTGCACTGAATTGCATTACAGTGCATTAGGATAAGGGCTAAGGTTAGGGTACCACAGAGGGACCTGGGGCATCCTTAGGGCTGGGCACCACGAGCTGGGTGACTCCAGCTCACTGCGGGGACAGATGGATGGCACGGGAGTAGGGACAGGAGGGTGCGAGTTACCTTCCTCACACCTGAAGTCAGGGAAAGCCACGTCCTGCAGTGGGATCTGCCGGAGGAAGTCGGGGTGTTGGCACCGCGGGTTCCCTGTCACGATCTTCCTCTTGCGCAGCCAGTCCCCGAGCCAGGCCAGCTGGCAGTTGCAGTTGAAGGGGTTGGCCAGCAGGTTCCTGCACACGGGAGGGCATCACCTGAGGTGTGGGCCTGAAACCCCCAGCAAGGGGCTGTGAGCATCCCCAGAGTGGACATACAGTGTGGAGAGGGACTGCAGCGTGTCGAAGGCACCCGGTGCGATGGTGCTGATCTGGTTGTCGTACAGCGAGAGCAGGCGCACGTTGCGCAGTCCCGTGAAGCTGTCATTGTGGATGCAGCTGATGCGGTTGTTCCTCAGCATCCTGCAGAGGAGAGGACACCCCATAGGTGTGGGACCCGGCAGATCCTGGGGGGGCAGGAGCCTACACACAAAGGCTGCGGCTCTGCCTTGCAGACAACAGTCCCAGCTCTGGATGCAGATAGGGGATTGCCCCAAAGCGAACCCACAGTGGAGCCAACAGCACCAGCCTGGTGGCATGGGCAGGGCTAGAGACACCAGGAATGAGTGACAGCCTCAACCACACAGCTCAGGGACACTCACAATGTCCTCAGCCCGTCCAGACCCCGGAACATGCTGCTCCGCACTGACTCCAGCTGGTTGACGGTGAGGTGCAGCTCACTGACCGACGTGGCCCCCTCGAATGCCCCGTCCTCGATCTCTGACACTTTGTTGTTGCTGAGGTTGCTGTGGGGAGGGAGGAGCATCAGGCTGCATCCTGCACCGCCTCCCTGTGTCCTGCAGCTTGGGAGGTGCTCCCCATTTTATAACCCACATCATGTCCCCGCGTACCCTCCCAGCCCCCCCCGTGCCTCCTGATCCTCACATTTTCTTCAGGTGAGGCAGCTTCTTGAAGATGCCTGTGGCCTCCAGGATAGAGATTTCATTGTTGTTCAGGCGCCTGGGGTGGGCGGCAGGGAAAAGAGATGGCTGCAAAGGGCCTGGCAGAAACCAAACCCTCAGCAAAACCCAGTGCTGGGGACACGGTGGCTGCAGGAGGGGAGGGCATGGTGCTTACAGCTCGACCGTGGACTGCGGGATGCGCTCTGGAATTTTAGTGAGCTTCAGGTTGGAGCACTCCACCACACCAGCCTCGCAGCGGCACTTCGGGGGGCACACCACATCGCTGTTGCACTCGCTGTTCAGCTGGTAATCCTCTGTCCCTGCGCACCAGTGAGGGCAGAGGCTCAGGGCTGCACCTGGCTGGGTTCTCCCACACCCCAGCTGGTCCCTAGCATGCACCCATAGCCCTCAGTGTGCCCAAAGGAGGGGCCACGGGGGGACATTATCCACAGGGGACATCTGTCCTGGGTACTGCACCACATGGGCACACACACACACACACTCACACACATGCGGTTCCCCCCTTACCTGGGATGAAATACTGCTCTTTGGCTGTAGAAAAAAAAAGCACATCAGCACCAATGAATGCACAGCCCCCAGAGGGGACAAGGGCGGTGCTCACCCGAGCAGCGGAACTTCTTGCTCTTGATCTGCCCGATGCGCTTGTTGGCCAGGCGCCGGGGGCTGGCACAGCGGGCACCGCTGGTCTCAATGGGGTTGGCACGGAGGAAATCTGCCAACCACTTCAGGTTGCAGTCGCAAACAAAGGGGTTCTGGGCCAGGTGCCTGCATTGAAGGCAGTTGGTGACTGGCAGCCTGTAGCGTGACCTGCCACCTCCATGCTCGTACCCCCCAGGATGCCCTCCCACAGCCACGTGGGCACTCACAGGGTCTGGATGGCACGCAGTGAGGTGAAGGTACCCTTGGCCAGGCTCTGGATCTTGTTATCGTAGAGAGAGAGCAATGAGAGGTTCTGCAGGTCCTGGAAGGCATCCGCGCGCACGCAGTTGATCTTGTTGGCATTGAGGAGCCTGGCAGGGAGGGAGGGAGGAGATGCCAACCCTGCCGTGCTGTGACCCTGGCACCGAAGGTATCCCCACAGAGTGTCCCACCGGAGCCTTACAGCAGCTGTAGGGCAAAAAGTCCTCCGAAGACACCCTTGGGAAGGTCAGTGATCTTGTTGCCATACAGCACCCTAGAAAGGAGAGACAACACGAAGGGGACAGGTGGCAGTGGCATGGTGCAGCACCAAGCAGGTGCCACCTCCAGCCAGGGGGACAAGGTCCCCATGCCCCCTTTGCCCCCGGTGTGAGCACTCACAGTGAGTTGAGCGAGCGCAGTCCCTGGAAGGCATCGGGAGCGATCTCTGCGATCTGGTTGTTGCTCAGATCTCTGAAATCCAAACGGAGAAGGTAAGCTGATCCCCTTGTCCCCATGCCCCACAGCCTCATCCTCCTGCTGAGGTGCTCATGGCAGCAGGATTTGGGATGCTGGGGTAGGGAGGCTGCATGCTTACATCCGCCGCAGCTTCTTGTAGGGGGAGAAGGCCCCCGGGGGGATGGACTTGATGCCATTGAGCTCCAGGCGACTGCAAAGATACAGGGGAGAGGTGAGACTGGGGGCTGGCTGAGCCCCAGTGCCCCAGTGACAGGCTTGGAGGTGCTGAAAGACCCCAGACTTGCATTAAATCACCCCAAAAGAGCAGCAGGTTTCACCCCAGGGACAACTTACATATTGGGGCTTTTTCCATCAGGGAGGGTGATGTGGGGGGAACTATGGTGGTGGGGGGCACAGTGGGCAGTGCTGGGTTTTGGGGCAGCACCTCCTGCCCCCAGCAGCATGAGTCTGGGGGTGTTCTGCATGCCTCACATCCCAGCAAGGGCTTTGCGCTGTAATTGGATTCCCTTAAGGAGATTATTTCTCTATTTACATTTTTAATGCAGCTAAATCCAGGGCTAAAGCTGGGCAGTGTGAGAGCAGGGTGGCTGAGCCCTGGGACGTGTCCCCACGTCCCCCAGCTTCAGGTGGGGACTGTGGGGTCCTGTACTCACATCTCTGTCATGGTCTCAGGCAGGTTGGCAGGGATGGCTGTCAGCCCCTTGCCCCGGCAGTCCACGATGCCATTGCTGCAGGTGCACATCGCCGGGCAGGAGCCAGAGGATAAGCTGCAGAGCTGCGTGTGTGCTGCATCAGCTTGTCCTGCAGGGACAGAGCCCACAGTGTGAGCCCCAGCCCGTCAGCAGGGGTGGGCTGAATCAATGGGACCGGGGTCCCCTCACCGGAGCAGCTGAACTCGTTCTTCTGGATCTCAGCCACGTTGAGGCCGCGGAGCTGCGCCGGTGCCGCGCACTGTGTGAAGAGCCCGATGGTGGGACGCTGGCGGAGCCACTGTGCCAGCCAGGCCAGGTGGCAGTCGCAGAACAGCTGGTTGGAGTGCAGGCGGCTGCGGGCGGCCGGGGAGGTCAGTGCTGTGGGATGGCTCCTGCCCGCCATCCCTGACTGCCCCCATTTCCCCCACCACTTCTGGACCCTCCCGCCCCGATGGGCCCCACACTCACAACGTCCGCAGCTTGGGCATGTGGTTGAAGCTGGAGACGGGGATGGAGGTGATGTTGTTGTTGTTCAGGGTCCTGCAGGAACGCAGATGGAGGGAGGTCAGGGTGGGCAGGTTGAAAATGGGAACGGGAAATGGTCCAGTGGGCACTGAACCCCTGGGAGCAGCAGCACCCATCCACCACCCCTTATAAGGCAGTTGGATGGAGAGGTGTGGGCTGGGGACTCCAGCCACCTCTGTCCACTTACAGGACCTCCAGGCCCCGCAGGGCACGGAAAGCCCCATCCTCGATGCAGCTGATCTGGTTCTTGTCCAGTTGCCTGAGGGAAAAAGCAGCAGGAGCATGGCTAGGATGTCATGGGTGCAGAGTTCCCCACATCACCTGCCACTGAGCCAACCCCAAACCCTCCATGCCAGCCCATGCCCGTCCCCGCTGCCACTTACAGGTTCTTGAGATCGGTGGCCCCACGGAAAGCTTTCCTGGGGATGGCCTGGATGAAGTTCTCACTCAGGTCCCTGTGGGAGAAAGAGATGGGAAGAAAAATGAGCATTGGCTGCAAGACACAGAGCTCTGTGGGACCGCTGTGCCCACAACAGATCCCAGGGATCTGCAGCCCCACAGCCGTGCTGGGGTGATGCAGCCCCGCCTGGGGTGGCTGCACGTGCCTGGGTCTGTCCAGCACTGGGATCCAGCTCCAACACATGGAGCAGCAGGGTGCAGCTCTGGGAAAACCCTCAGTGCTTAAATATCCCATGTCTGCTATAATTACAGGTCCCCACTGACTAACTGGTAATTACACTCAGTGGCTCCAGCAGGCATTCCCATGGAGCCTGCCCTGTGCATTAGAGGGCACAAATAATGGGGTCGTTAATTTATCTCTGTCCATGTAATCGCCTGCACTGCTCAGTCCTGACATCCCACTGCAGGGGGATTGGGTCGGGACAGTGGGACAGCATCCACTCCTACCCATACCCTTATTTCCTTGAGGTAACACATCCAGCATTGCCCAGAATCTGCATGCAAAATATCTGGAGGTCTCCGAGCTGGGATTTCAGCCCAGCCAAAAGCACTATTACTACAGCAAGGGAACCTTTCCAGAGGGAACCACCAGCTTGCACTGCTGCACAAGGGAAAGAACAACCCAAGGAAAACAGGCTCATTCAGTGTGCTAGTGGGATGTCCAGCCACCTCATGGCTGTGATGTGGGACCAGATGCACAGACTCCTTCCCACTGCATTGCATCACTGGGAGAGCACCTTTGTGGGATGCAGTCTCCAGTGAGTGCATGTGGTACTGGTACATGTACAGGTACTGATGTGGTGGCACCACCTGGCCATGGCCCCAGCCTTATTCCCACTCTGAGCAGCATGGTGTCAGGGCTCTCCACACAGCTGGGTACCCAAAGAGGAAGGCAGCACTGCCCTGAGCCTCTTCTCCCCCCACATAGGACTCACATTCCTCAGTGGCTGCTCGAGGAAGGGATCCCCCAGAAATAAATCCACCCAGATACCTCCAGCACAGGCCCACTTCCATCCCTCACCACACAATCACTGCTCTGCACCACCCTGGGCGCAGCCTCCTGTCCCTCACCATTTACCCAGTCACAGTGTGGCCAAGCAGGGGAAGCTCCCGGCACACTCTGCTCCCACCAATGCATTCAGCTCCCCCGGACAAACCTGGCTCACCGTTCCACTGTCAGTACATGGCAGTCCCAGCGTGCCCCCAGCCTGCAAGCTGCTCACTTATGCTCACTTAGAGGGCTCAGGAGCCCAATGCAGCGTAGAGGACGCGGTGCATTTTGCGAGGCCTCCCAGCTCCACAGCTTTTTGTGACAGGCACTGACAAAGTGCTGTGAAGCCAAGCGGGACAGATGCTGGATCGAGGCTTTCAGCAAGGCCCCGTGCCGGGTTTCGCTGCCAGCACAGTCACACAGCTGATGATAACAGGACAAACACATGCTTTGCCTGCGGGATCCTTGGTGCCCGGCACTAGAGCGAGGCACGGCCCCTTCCCTCCTGGTGTTGCATCGCTCCCAGCTATGTTTGCTTTACACTTTGGCACCGAGGAAACAGCAGATGGCACGGCTTCGCCTCGCTCTGTCACACGGCTTGCGGCACCCTCAGCTGTGCCAGTGCCACCGTGCTACCCTCCTGCCCAGCACTCCTCAAGCCTTGAGTTCAGGAGCTCCTCCTCCTGACCCCCAAGCAGCTGGCTCACCCGCAGCCCCTGCAGCCCTTGGCCACGGGAACACACGGCTCCCCGCAGCGCTGCGGGGCTGAGTCGGGAGCGCGGCACGGTGCCAGATGCGGTGCCAGGCACGGTGCACGGCCCCCATGAGGCTGGCAGGGGCTCGGCAGCGGGAGCCAACCCCCCGGCGTGCCGCCCTGCCTGACATTTAGCGGGGCACCCGAGCAAAACTGTTCAACATCACTTCCCAGTGGGGAGCCCACTCAGGCAAACAAACCTTGGCTGCATTAATCTCCACCGCCAGAGCCCGGCGGGCCGGTGGTGGGGAAGCCGGGGCTATTACCACGCTCCCATTCTCCCCCCTAATCCTGACTTCACACTTTAACCTGATTGAGCCTTGTTTGGAGAGTTGGCTCCCTGCGCGCCGCCAGGGGATTAGGGCTGGACGCAGCAGGGAGGTAATCGTTTCCTAGTGGCGTCAGCCCCATGGCCCCCAAGCCCCCCACCGCCTGCCAAGAATGCTGTGGGGCCTGGCAGCCTCCAGTTTGGGGCTCCATGTGCCAGAGCTCACCGTGCCATGGATCCCCATGCCCTAGATCCCTGTACCATAGATCTCTGTGCCATTGATCCCTGTGCCATGGCTCCCCAACTTGGGGCGAGTGAGGTGAGTAGTGGTGGGGTCCTCATATCCTACAGAGGCATTTTGGACTGGGATAGATGCTCCTGCACCCCAGACTGTGGGTGAGACACTGGATGAGACCTGCCGGAGGAGGCTGTGAACTCTCCAGGGTACCTGCAAGGGACCATCAGCCACAAGACCACGGTGCTGTGATGCAACCTGATGTCCCCACATGTGCCATTTGTCCTGGGGCACAGGGTCAGACAGCAGGGGCTGCCCCACCAGCATGACGCACACCACCTCCACCGCCTGGCAGATGACAGGAGCAAGCATGAAGGGGCAGAACAAGTGTCCCCGCATCGCAGGAGATCAATAGACCTATCAGCACTCACATCAGCTGCTGACAATCACATCCCCCCCCAGAGTTCCCCTCCACAGCCCCGCAGGCGCAGGTGAAGAGCGGCTGCACCAAGCGCCAGCACCCCACAGTGCCAGCATGACATCAGACTGCTGGATTTTTAATGGGCCCTGCCAGCCCAGCTGCAAGCAGGACCAAGGGGACAGGACAGCACCGTTTCTGCCTGAAAGTGCCACTCCTGAGGTCAGCAGGGGTCTGTGCACTGCCAGCTGCCATCCACCACCTGCTGTGTGCGGGACAGCGGAGCTCGAGGCATTGGTGCTAACAGCACAGGAAAGAGATTGCGTGGTTCCTGGAAGAGTCAACCTGGGCACGGCCACCATTCGGCTAGTAGGGACTGTCCCCAGCCAGGAAGCCTCCTCCCATCAGCCTGTCACAGAGGGACCTGCAGCATGCCCCATCCCTACCAGATGCTCATGAGGGATGCGATCCCGGGGTGACCCTAATGCTGGCACCCCCGGCCCAGCTGCAGCTCTAACCTATTCCTACCCCTCCTGGGGCTGCTCCAATGGAGGTTGAAGGGTGAGCAGCTGGCTGGTACAGGGAGCATCCATCCTCTCTTTGGCAGCCGGAGCGAGCACTTTGTCAGGTGGCCCCAGCCACTGACAATTACGTGCTGAGTAAATCGATGGGATATAATTGGACTATTAAGATCTCATTATCCTCCTGGCTCCCGGTGCTGCAGCCTGCAGCGTGCTGGGGAGGCCGCGACCTGCATGCAGCCAAAGAGACTGCGTGCTGCCCTGTGAGCCTGGCTGGGCAGTGGGGGTGGGATACACGGAGCTATGTGTCATTTGGTGCACCCTAACATGGGACCGGGGCAGCTCCAGGGTGTGCAACTCTTCTGCTGAGGGGACAGGATGATGGCCACCACCTACACATGTTCTCCCAGTGCCAATGGTGCGTCTGCAGCAAGTGGCGGTGCATCAGTGGCACAGGACTTGGTGTGGGCACAGGGGGCATGGGGATGTACAACGACCACAGTGTTCGTGCAATCCAAGCTTTTCTGAGCAGCTCCTGTGCGGAATGAGCTGCACATCCAGAGGCACAGGGCCCCAACTCCGCAGGAGGGAGGATGTTGTGCTAACAGAGGATCTGGCTGAGGAATAGAAGGGAGGGTGGGCGGGAGGTGGAGGGGGAACAAAACATCTGCCACCCACCCTGGAGCCTCTTCAGAGAAGGAAGCAAGTTAAAAAGCAGCAGCTCTAATAGCAACACAAGCAAAATAATAAGCTGCACGCCCTGTTTGCCTGTCACCGCCCCCTCCCCACGCCGTCCCTTTGTTCCAGCAGCTCCTTATCCATGGGAAGGGAAGTGGGCATGCAGCCCAACACACAGCTGACGTGGCTCCAGGGTGCCCACTGCAACACTGAACACCATGCTGGGTTGGGCCCTGCTGGGTGCCAGCAGTGTGCCATGCTGGGCACCAAGGAGCATCGTGCGCAGCCCTGCAAAGCTCCTCCAAGGCGTAAATGAAAAAGCAAAGAGCTCTTCTGCTGAGCCCTGTGGGGAGCTGGCTGGGCCTCTCGTTAGCAGCCTTGTCCCAGGGTTTGCTGAGCTGAGAGCTAATTGACTCCCAGTCTCTGAGGCTTATAATTGCTAATAAGTGTGAAGCCAGCCCTGCCAGCCCTCCTGGATTCCTCCGAGGTGTGAATGAAGCTGAACCAAGCAGCCTGAACCAGCCAGGCTGAGCTGCCTGGCCAGGCAAGGTGCCGTGCTGCCCAGGGCTCACCAATGCCAGGGCAGTGCTCCTGCAGTGGCAGCTCCCAGCCCTGCTCCTGGCTTTGGGAAGGGGTGAGGCAGCTGCTCTGCACCCTTTTTTTTTTCCTGAGAAACAAATTCCAACACATGTGGACTAAAACTACACCCCGGTCTGCCAGGGGCTCTGCCCGCTCCTGCATCTCTTGGATGATTCTACCCAACTTAATTACATTCATGGGTATGAAATCACCAGTAAGTAATTAGACAGCCCCATTCCTGCTTAATACGCCAAAAGCTGCCTCCTAATTAAATATTATAGGGATTTAAAAGCATTTCTGACAACATATTAGATATGTAAAATGCTGCAAATTAGCTGGCTCCACCACTGAAACGCTGCCAGGGAACAATGCGTCTTCGCGGCTGGGAAGAAATCTGGGACATCGCCTCATGTAAATTGGGAGAAGGGCCCATTCTTCTTGCATTGCTTCTCTGTGGGGTTTGGGATTGGTGGAACACAAAGGCTGCAGTCCACTCCATGGCGCGCAATGGGAGCATCCCACTGACAACCTGCATGTCCAAAGTGGGGTGAGCCATCCCTGCTGCCCCTCCCCAGCCAAAAAGCAGATGGCTTTGGACTCATCCTCACATGCAGCCCCTGCAAGTTTGGATGTTGGGATGGAGCTGAGGGCCATGGGATACTGCTGGGCAATGCAGCCCAGCCCAGCTCATTGCCATGGCAGTGCAGAGTTCTTCCCTTGAAAGCAATACAGAGACCAAGAGGTTTGTAACAGAAACAGCCGGGAGCAAAGGAGGGGAATGGCACCAGGTAGTTGTTTGCAAACTCATACGGTGTTTGAAATTCACACTTCAAAGTTAATAACCAGCAGTCTGGGCTGCCTTTTCTGCGTGTGGAGGCAGGGAGCAGGAGAACTCCTACCCCAGAAGCTGGGTTTTCCCCCAGAAACATAGCTCAGAGCCAGGCTGGAATGGGGGATGCAATCCCAAACCAGGCTTGGCATGATAATGCCCTCTTGCTAAACCCCTGGGATTCAGCATTTAAGTGCACCAAATCTGGGCTTTGGGCTGGCTTAAAAAGACACCCTGATGGAAAATCTGCCCCCAGCCATCTGCAGCCTCTGTGCAACATCCCAGAGCCTTGCGCAGGACAGCAACTGGAGGCAAACCTCCTTCTGCAGCTGGGCACCGAGCCCACTGCTCAGCCCTGAGCTGGTACAGAACCCTCTCTGGGGCTGCAGCGTGCATCACCCCTTTCCAGGGAGCAGCAGCCTCATCCCCTTGATCCAGGGACAGATCAGGGCATGGGGATGCCACGCGCAGCTGGCCCCAGCTGGGGAAACGGTCCCACACCCCGATTTGCAGTAGGAAGAGGATGTGCAGCAGCGCTGCCAGTAGCCTCTCCCCCTCATTATTTTTTCACCACAAGAACTATCCTATCCCTTATCAATAATTCACAGGTACAAACGATAACGCTCACTGCCCCGGTCTGGGAGCCACATGCTCCTGGCAAGGGGGATGAGGCTGGGCGATCGCTATTGTTAAGCGCATTATGTGGGGAGGGGGGAGGTGGGGAGGATAAATATTTAACACTGTGTCTCTGAGCAAACATCCATGAGGGCTGAACACGGGTTGTACACAGAGCTCTCCCGCCCCGCACGGGGCTGTTAGCATGCCTAAAGCTATCAGAGCAGGAGGACCCCCCCTCTCAGTGCTCAGCTTTGAGAGGGCTGCTGGAATAGGGCCCTTTCCTGCCCTATCCCCTGTACAGAGCACAAAGATGAGGCTGTTACCTCAGCCAGGAACATCCCCAGCTCCCTACAGAGCTGCATCGCGGGCCCTACCTTGGTGCTGCTGGGTGGCCACGCTGTGAGGCAGCGTCACAAAAGGGACACAAAGAGCCACACACCGCTTCCTCTCCCGGCCTTTCTTTTTGCCTTGTCAAGGGGCAGCTTGGTGTGTAATTCCCCAGGGTGGGAGGGGAGAATAGGTGTCTTTGTTGAAGAGGCTGGAGGGGAAAAAAAAAAGAAAACACACCCGCAAAAAAAAAAAAGCCAAAAACAAAACCAAAAAAACCCAGCACAAAACCCAAGCCCAGCCACAGGGATGGGGACACAAAGATTCCCAGAGCGTGCGGAGGAAGTTCTCCAGGCAGAGGACTGGGGAGCAGCAGGCTGCAAAGGACACTGCATGCACCTTTTGCCCACCGAGCACTCAGTGGAAAACAGCTCTCCTTGGTGCAAAAGCCACATTTATGCCCACTCTGATTTTGTCTGCATTCTGCCTTCAGCTACTGAGCAATTTTATGCTTTTTATTAAAAAAAAGAAAAAAGAAAAAGACAATTAATTAATAACACATTTATAATCAGGCTTCTCCCTGCACAGGTACGTAGGGACAGTGATCATACCCCTCCTAGCCTCATCCCACAAGCACTAAAGAGGCCAAACACCACAATTCCTCTCACTTGGAGGCAGCTTTTCCAGATCCCCTGTGATCACTGTCTCATTTCCCAGCACCTCTGAAGCCCAGTCCCCAAAGCAGAAGCACAGCTCACGTCCCACGCAGTGAGCCCCACGTCACTTGCCCATCCATCTCCCCTAACCCCACATCCTGCAGCATGCTGTGCTGCTGCTAAGTCATTTTCAGCATCCCCATGTCCCCAGACACCGCTCTCCGCCTTGGAGCCATGACCTACATTTCTCCCAGCTGCATGACCTCGCGTGCAGCTGATGCCTGTGCGGGTGTTGCAGCAGAGCCGTGTGCTCCCATTCACCCTGTGGCATGGGCGTTGTGCCGCACCACCAGCCCCAATCCTTTCCCTCTCTGTCGAAACCCATAGTTTCTTCCCCAGCTGTGTTACGTGCACGGTGCTCAGCGTATTCTGGAAGAGCAATGGGCAGCCAGAGGGTTGGCCAAAGCCAATGTTGTCACCAAGGGATGGGGAACCCAGTGGGGTGCGAGCAGAGCCCAGCCGTGATTCCCCAGCGAAGCCACCGGCCAATCACGCTGTCTGAGATGCTATGCTGATTTTGCAGAATATTAATGTTTTCATTGCCATATCCTTCAGGCAAGAGGAAAATGACTTGCAGAAGTCTCGGTATATCATGTCAGCGCCGCCGCTACTTATCAACCCAATTTGTCAGCTCGTCAAAAAAAAAAAAAGATATCTGGTTTGTTTGACGAGAGCAATTTTCCATGTGGATTGGCATTAATTATCCTTAAATTTCTCCCTGATTACCGCCCATGTCGCTGCCGGCACTGGGACCTGCAGTGCTGTACTCACCCCAGTGCAGGACCTGCCTCTCTCCAGGCAAGGAGTGGGGTCTGCGTGTCCCTCTGGGGTCCTGCCTGCCCTTCTGGACCCTTTCTTCCCTGCAATGGGAGCCTCCTGGAGAAGCTGAGCATTGCTTTCTCTCCAGTTAACCCCCAGCTGGGGTTGGGTTGTGAGGCTGTTTCCCAGTCCGGGATGCCCATCTGGAAGCCATTAGGCACCTTTAATCCCCCTCATCCATTCTGGTGCTGTCTGAGCTCCCCCCCAACCCAACGCACACAAACGCTGCCATTCAAGCAGTTAATTTAAACAAATTCTGCCCAGCCGCCACCTCGAGAAGCGATGAAAAAACCGAACAGGGCAGCTCAAAGCCAAGGGGGGAGAGTAAAAGAAAAAATAATAATGAAAGGAAGGAAGAAAAGAAAGAAAACCACTCGGATACCCAGAAAGACCAGCTGCATCCTCCCGTCCCAGCCAGTCCTCTCTCGCAGGCAATCAGATAGCATGCAGGCTGTGTAATTGGATGGCAAAGGATAGAGAGAGACATCTTAAAGCTCGGGTCTAATCTCATTAACACCCGGCTGCGGGGATGCTGTGAAATTGCAGGATGCAGGAATGAGCAACACGCTGCTGCGCCTGTGGGGGAAGAGAGCAAGAGAGGGATGAGGAAATGCCTCTGGTCTGAGAGCAAGCCATGGAAATGCCAGTGAGCATCGGGAATACGGCCTTTTCCTATTCACCCTATGTACAACAGCCACTGCCACAGACCGGCACGTACCCAGCAAAACGCACATCCGTGCGTTTTGCTGGGTACGTGCCGGTCTGTGGCCAATCTGGACCTCGATCCCCCTGACAAACACCCTGAGAGGGTCCTCCAACCCACATCCCCAGGACCCCGTTGCCCAGGCGACCCACAATAGCGCCGGCCCCTGGGAAAAAGCATCCTGAGCTCAGGACTTGGCTTGGGGGGGTGCCCACCCAACCTGTGGGGTTGGACAAAAGCCCCTTTGAGTGCCGCAGCCCCCGTTGATGGGCACGGAGATGGGAGGGCTGAGGGTTCCAAAGAGGTGCTGGATGGGTGTGGGGGCTAAGAGAGGTTTTTGGGGGGCTAAAGGGACCATCAATTCCCAAACACTCAAGGGATGGCCAAGCTCCTCTCACCTGGAGAAAACCTCTCACCTCCAACCCTGGAATCTGAACAACTCCTTCTCCCGCCAGAGCAAGGGGGGAGGATGAGGAACACACTGCAAGCCCCCACCACCATTTCCTGGTTTATGGACAAGAAGACAGCGAGACGACTTTGGTTACAAATGGCTCCCTTGGGAACAGTAAAAATTTATCCAGCTTTTCCTGTCCTGAAGGGAAATACACATACAAACGAGGACCGGTGCCTTGGGGAGGTACAAAAACACTGGGGGAGGGGGCAGATATGAGCCTGTAATCCACAGCTTTTGTGGCTCCAGGGGGGAGACCACTGCCATCGATGTCTGGCTGGTTAAGTGAGGATAAGCCCGAGATGATCATTCATTACACACAGCCAAGAAGCTGATCCACACCTCCTCAAACCCACCCCCGTGCACGGCCCATCACCACATCTGCAGAATATGCGTGCCGGGGCACAGAGTTACCATCTCCTTTAAAACCACGGCACAATGCTCCTTTCTCCCACGTCCTGGAAATCAAACTACCAAAGGATAGGGCTGCTCACAATGCTTCAAAATTGCTTTGAGCCTTCCTTCGAACAGAGCCATTAAAGCAGGAGGAAGGAAATGCCTTTATTCTGCCACCAAAATGCACTGACAATGGGATCTGCTCCTGCAAGCGCTTTTTAACTCTTTCAGAGGAACAAAGGTGGTATGGGGCACAGTTGAAGGCAGCGAGAGTTGCAACATGCAGTGCTCCTGTGCAGTTAGCACCCAGCACTGGGAAGACAGATCCTCGCTGTCCGTTTGTCTTCTTCGTGGAATGTAAATTCCTGTTTTCTGGGTCAGGGTGGTGAGCAGGGATGATCTGCATGGGACAGCACACAGAGGAGGCCCTCTTTGTTTCAGCCCCTTTGCCTTAATAACATCAGGAAAGTTAAATCAGAGCTGTGCAGCAGTGCTGAGGGGCAGTGGGGCAGACCTGAGGGGTGAGCACAGTGCTGGATGAGAGTGGGAAGCACCAGGGCACTGTGGCAGCCCCTCGCCGCTTGCCTGGCAGCATCCCCACGAGGTCACCTCCCCACCTATTAGTGGCACATTTGTTTCCCCGCGTTTCCTTAGAGCTGTCACGAGCCACACTGACTCTTTGTTCCCGGGGGCTGCAGCAGGGCCTCTTCTCCCCCTCCCCAGCTGGTTGGAGGGAGGGGGGTGGTGGTGTTTTGCCTCACACAGAACCCGCAGCCCCCCCAGCCATCCCCCTCCTGATTGGTATTCGGGGGGACACATCCTAGTATGGCCCCCCCACCCTGCTCTGTCCCCGACAGAAGGGTCTTTGTTGGGGAGCGCAGGGGGATCCCTGCACCCAGACACCAGGACACATCACCTCACCCCAGTGTTTCTCCATCTCTCCCACCCAGGGTTTCTGTGGAGCGGTCACTGATGCAGTCTCGCGAGCAACGCCTCCCACGCGCAGCCAGCCCCATCCAAGCAGGGCCCGCTTTGTTATCCCTTCCTCCGACAGCTCCTTTTTCACTTGTCACCCTGTTTTGCTACTATGCAGCTCACAGCTTCCTCCTGCACAGTCGTGGTCTCCTTCTGAAGGAGGCAATTTGCATTTTCTCAAGTTATTTATCATCACCCGTTTTTTTTCTCCCTGGTTGCTTTTGTAGGGGCAGTTTGGGCTGTTTCAGGGCCAGACACGGGGATGGCAGTGAGGAACCTGCCCCATAGCTCACAGCAATGCTCCCTCCTCTATCAGAGCACCCAGCTGCAGAGGTCACCTTCCTGCCTGGGTGATTTTCCCCAGTGGAAGCAAAGATGCATGTTTTATCAGCTCGCCACTTTGTGGGAGACGCACCCCCCAGCCTGCCACGCTTTGTTCTTCCGTCCGGTGCTGACAGTTTAATTAAACTCGGTTTGAGATGGGGTCACCTGGGTCAGGCACTCTCCAGCAAAACCTCAGATCTGCGCCATTTCCAGCCAGAGGCACTGCTTAATGAGCTGTCCGCTCATTAGGGCAGGTAGGGATAAGGGAGGCCACACAGTGTCCCTCACCACCATGGGTCCAGCACGGCCCTTTTGCTGCCACTTCCCCTGGAACCACCCCGGGGGCAGCAGGGCAGGACCCAGCCCCACGCACAGCCCTTCTGCACCCAAACCTCCAACCATCCATTATCTTGATGTACAAATGCTCTCTATAGCCCAGATATGAGCAACTCATTGCAGCTCATGCGGGGCTGGGAGACCACAAAGCATCGCCAAACCAGGTTCAGTTTTGTCGCTGTGATTCAGGAGGAAAAAAGCCTCTCTCCGTCCTGACCGGAGCAAGGTTCTCCTCTCTGTGCCTGCAAGAGATCCCTGTGGCTATTACATGGCCAGGGGCAGGGAGGAGGTGATGGGGCCACCCCAGATCCATTTCAGCAGGTCAATAAGCATAGAGCCTGGCGGAGAGGCTCCTATTTCAGCTCAAGCAGAGCCAATTTCAATTTACCTTAAACCCATTCCCCACTGACTCATATCCCCACAGCCCAAGCCGCACTTGCTGCAGTTTCAGAGTGTCCTTATGACCTCTGGCATCACCGCAGCAGCATGGTTTCAGATCTCACCTCCTGCTAAGGCAGCGTGACTGGATGTCTAGACTAGTTCTGCACTGGACACCCTTTCCCTGCCTCCCCAGCACAGCCCTGGGGCAGGAAGGCACCAGGAGATCCAGCAGCAGGTCCCCTAGTGCTCCCCAAGGGATGCTCCAGGGACCCGGTACCACCTATTGCTGGGGGCTGCAGAGCCCAATGGGTACATTAATGTTTTGTGGTGTTCTTGTTGCACAACGGGTGGCTGGAGGATGGGCCATTGCTGGCACCGCGCTACGGCACAGCTGAGCTCGACAAATGCCATTTGATAATTAATTGAACGCCTGTGCTATCAGCTGCCATTACCTAGGCCCATCGCTGGCTCTCGGCCACCATTTCACACATCCCACACTGGCAAACCCACACGGCGGTTTAACCCTTCATTAAACACCGGCACCAACTCCTGGCACCAGCCACAGCCAGCATTGCCCCTGGGCACAGCCACGTTCTGACAGCATGGGGACCAGTGATGCAGAGCATCCAGACACACTCAGTGCACAGACCAAGGCACCACAAGTTTAGGACATGGCAAAAATAATCACCAACCAACCAACCCAGAGGCTGCCCCTCCTGCCCCGCACACCCCTGGCAGGGGAGGTACTCACAGCCTGGACAGAGCCTGGTTGTGCTGGAAGAGGAGCTCAGGCAGGGTGTGCAGCTGGTTGCGGTTCAGCCGTCTGTAGGAAGGAGGAAAGGGTCACGATAAGGGGAGAAAGCAGCCAGTTTCACCCAGGATACAGCTTTGGGTGGCTCATGCTCCCAGGTGATGGGAGCCAACTGGGCATTAATATATTTACTCACAATATTGCCATTATACACAGACAGGAGTCCAAGCTGTTAAATGCTGATTGATGCTTAACTGCGCTGTTAACCTGCTGCTCACTCAGCTCCTAATATTTGCTTGAGCAGCCTTGATGGGGTTTAAGCTGCTGAGCTATTTTATTGAATGCTGAACAGTAGCTTACAGCTCCCTGGTTCACACGCAGGACACAGCTGATAACAATGGTAGTGATTTGTGTTTAACCTGCCCCTCACCTCAAAGGCATCAGAGAGGGCTTTAAGATCTGTAGAAACAGCAATGGGTTTGCTACCCTCACTGCTGTGCATCAGCAATGCTGTTTGAAGTGAAGCAGCACAGATGTGCTGTGGTTAATGCAAAAAGTAAAGGATGCTTGCAATGAGCAGAACTGGCTGCCCCACACCACCCACCCACACACCACAACTCACAGCCGCTCCAGCTCCTTCATGTCATCAAAGGCCCCACGCTCCACCACACTGATCTGGTTTTCCATCAGCTGCCTGCAGAGAGGGACGCAGAGAGAAGGGGTTGGCTTTTGGAAGAGTAGTCCCCAATCCAACTCAACCCAGCCTAACCACTTCTAACCCAACTCAACTCAACCCAACACATTCCAGCTCATCCTATACCAGTCCAATCTATTTCTCCCTGCTGGAAGCCCACCATGCCCCAGCCCAAGGCTGATGCCCAACAGCAGGTGGTCCCCAAAGGACTCAACCCCATTCCTATCCCCACTGCACCACAGGCTGAACATGCTTCTTGCTGGGAACTCACAGGACACGGAGCTGCTTCAGTCCAGAGAAGTCATTCTTGTGGATACGCGTGATGTTGTTACCATTGAGCTCCCTGGGAAGAGAAGAGGCAGAGGTCAGCATGAAAGCACTTGAGAGCCATGCAGCTACCTGGAAACCCCCCAAAAAAGAACAAGCAAGGGATAAAATACAGCAGCAACCACTGCATCTTTCGTTGTGAATGGTTGCTGGCTCTGGAGAGGACACAGCCCCCAGCCTCACTCAGGGACCAAAGAACAGAAAGGGGTGCCTTGCTCCCCCAGCATACCTGTCCCCCAGGACAGACATCCTGCAGCCATCAGAAATGCAATATGCAGCCCAGCAAAGCCAGCAGCTCCTGCCTGGATGTAAATCGCCCCATGGGGCAACGCAGCAAAGGTCTGGCAGGCTCATCCTGAATTCATGGAGCCACTCAAAGAAGGCAGGAACAATGAGAAAGCCAACAGCTGTTCCTCAGAAAAGTAGGATGGCTCCAGGCATGCAGCTGCAAGACACCCACAGACATTAGGATGGGTTCAGTGCTCGGCCATCTCACATCACTGAAGCAACTGCCGGGAGAATAAGTCACACCCCAAGGACTTCTGCCAGCCCAGTCAGATCCTATGTCCCACCTCTTGGTAGAAATAAGGAAGGAAGGCTTTAGGAAGAGTGGCCCCCAACCCATCTCAACTCAACCCAATCCATTCCAACTCATCCCATCCCAACCCATCCCATCCCAACCTGATGCCTGCCTCCATCAGTTCCACGACCATGCAAAGAGCAGGTCATTGCCAGGATGGCCCCAGAGGCAGCGAGCAGTGTGTAGGGCCGCCCAGTACAGCCTGCACAGCCGCACACCCCGGGGTGCTACCATTGTCTTGCTGAAATGGCTGATAATGGCTAATGAGTTCCAGCTCAGCGTTATAGCCTCATAATTACACAGCTATTCAGTGGCTGAGATTGCCGGGCTCCCGCCATTATCCAGCCGTGTGTGCCTGGGTTGGGAAGGAGGCGGAGGGGGGCATGTTACTAGGACACAGATGAATGCAAGTGGGGAATGAATAGAGGCTCCCCAGCCCCGGCGATTAAACCGAAACCCATGCTCGGGCTCTGCAGCCCCCCGGCTCACTCTGCATGGCACCAGCCTGCGGTAAATGATGACCCTCACTGCAACATGGGAATGAACAGCAGGTAAAGCTTACTTGTAAGAAGGCAACCCTGCTATGTAACTTCATGCCATTTTCCCCCCTCGGTTCCTCCCTAAATCACAGCCTGCCCTGCCCAGCGCTTCACCTCCCCATGGTCTGGCTGCAAACTGTGTTCCCCCCCCCGCACAGTGCCTGGGGACCGCCTGGCAGCACTGCTGGGCAAGTCACTTTCACTGTGACTTCAACCTTGAAGTCCCAGAACCTCCTTCCATTTCTCCCCGGGAAGAGGAAAGTCATTACAGTAAGCGATCCCCTCACGACGGTGCTGGCGGATCATCCCACTCCCACATGGGATGTCTGTGTTGCACGGGGCTCATCTGCTGGATTTGCATAGTCTGGGTTTATATTTGGTTTCTATCTTTGGATGGCTTATTCCACTCCCGGGGGCACTGCTGCATCTTTTCTCCTTGCAGTGCCTGAGCTACACCAACTCCGTTACAAACTCAGGGAGTGCCAATGCTGAGCAGTAATTCTTCAAACGCAGCCAATGTGAGTGATATGTCCCCTGGTGCTGATTTACTGGAGGCAGCACAGCCTATTTCTGCCCTGCTGCAAAGCATCCCCTTTTGGCACGCAGAGCCCACGCTCCAGCAAGCTCACGTCTCTCCCAGCCTGGTGTCATCTGCAAACACCATAAGCAGCTCTCTTCACTCTGGCGGGGACGGCAAGGAGAACAAGACCCCAGACTGACCCCTGCGCACAGCAATGAGGGACAGAGCAGCTGCAACCTTTCATCTTACACTTTCATTGCATTTTTCAAGACTTTTTGAGATTTTGGCTGGCTACATTGTGCTGCTGCATAGCCTTCCACAGCCCTGGGGTAGCAAATTCTCCCCAGTGCCAGTGCAAAGGGATCCTCACTGCATCGAGACCACATGAAGCTGGGCACTGTGCTGTCTGGGCTCATTTCAGAACAACTGCTCTATGGTGAAGAAGAAACCAAGCCCACACTGCCGGCCCCCAGAGCACGAGGCACTCTGTAAGCTTTTACGAGGTACTAACCCAGGTTAGCATTGCGATAAATTTTTAAGCGCTACAAACAGCATTGATTGTGCCACCAGTGCCGAGGAACAGGAAGGCTTTCTGCCCTCCCTAAGCTCTCTCTGGGGTTTTCATGCCAGAGCCATTAGCCGACAGCAGTCAGATGTGCAGCATTGTGGTGTGTCTTCTCTAAACACTCTCTGTCCTACAAGGTGCAATCCTGCCCACACCTCGCTTTCCTCAGTGCTCCCGGCATGGGGACAGAGGGACGCGAGCACCCCACTGCTGGGGTGTGGGATGCTGGTGCCCAGCCCCCACCTCCAGCTCTCCCATAGCACCCCATGCTGGTGCATTCCCCCTCGACAAAGCATGCAGGGCAACGTGGGGTGCCCCCTGCCTCCCCAGCTCTGCATGTTGGAGCTCACTTCTCTCCCACTTGCAGTGCCAAGCGCTGCTCCTTGGCTGCATCGCTTGAAAAATTCATCTTCCCTTTTTTCTGATCTTCCTCCTCCTAGCAGCCTCTCTCCCCCATAGGACGCTCGCCTCTGCTATTTTGAGAGGCGAGTGCATCCGAAATGCACGCCAGGAAGGCAGGCAGGCAGCAAAGCCTTGAAGTCTGGGTGCCTCAACTGCCCCACCTCCCCCTCTCCCCCTGCCGGCTGCACTCCCCCCCAAGCATCCTCGTTTTATAGCTCACACAAACCGCCCCGTGCTTCTACCGGAGGAAAATTCATTAGAAAACATCGACGGAGGAAAACAATGAAACAGGGGAGCGTGAAACTCAAGGCAAATGCATGCAGCGTAATGAGGCCGGCTGTGCAGCACGCACAGCTGTGAGCGTGGGGTGCTTCCTGCACCGCTGCCACCGG
The DNA here is from genome assembly GCF_038088225.1 of Cyrtonyx montezumae. Taxonomy (NCBI): domain Eukaryota; kingdom Metazoa; phylum Chordata; class Aves; order Galliformes; family Odontophoridae; genus Cyrtonyx; species Cyrtonyx montezumae. Next base: position 19,040,276 of record NW_027072045.1, on the reverse strand, counting down.
CGCTCCGGGGCTGCAGCAGTGGCATTTGCAAGCGCACGCGAGGGGCTGGCAATTAAGCCGGGAGCGGCTTCCCCTCCTGGCTCAGAGCGGCACAATGCATCACCTCAGAGGAGCGAAGTGGCAGCGCGTTTAAGGCAAAAATATCTATTTTAAAGGATGCTATAAAACAGAAGCGGGGAAGGGTTTATAGGAAGCAATTGCTGTGCAGGGTGAGAAGTGGTCACCAGAGGCCAATCCGCCAGGCTTTATTGCCTGTTACCCGTGACTTCTCCCAACCAGGGGACAATAGATCCTCTGCTATCAGCCTCAGCTCCAGCAATACAAACACGACATAGTTTTTTAAACTAATATTTTTCCAGCATGCAATTCCACGGAGAGAGAGAACACAGCGTTACCATGGCAATATATAGACAGCATCTGCCTTGGACGTAGCTGAAGGGAGAAATTGGAATAGAATTGCAAATTTCCTCTGTCCAGGAAGGCTCCTAAGGAGGCACGGTGCTGGGCTGGCAGCGATGGGGTGCTGTGGGGTGAACAACGGGGCTCAGCCCATCAGAGGGGGGGAAAAGGGGCAAGCGGGGCAACGCTCTGCCATCAGTGGAAAACTTCCAAAGCAGAAGCAAGCGCAAGGCAATCAGGCTCAATTCAGCCCTCATTAGCGAATAGCCGCGCTGGAAGCAGCCATTTGACGGCGGTGAATCCGCACCGATCTTACTGCCACGGGGAGAATTACCCAACAGGGCAATTTGCTCTTCAGAGGCGCTTTCATAGAAAGCCACCAAAGGGTGTGATCCAGAAGCGATGTAGCTCACACCTCACCCCAGGTGCTGCTGCCCCAGCCCCATACAGCAGTGCCCAACACTGCCCGGGGAGCGCTGCAGGACGCCTGTGAGAAAGCCTTCTGCCTGCAGACACCGTGCCAGATGCATGGTGCAACAGGCGGGCTGGCTGGCAGTGGGGACAGCCTGCTCCTGCTGCATAGCCTGGGGGCACGAGCTTGCAGCTTCTTTCTGGGGAATCTGAACTGGCTGCTGAGCTGCTCCAGTACAGTCGCACTGCTCGGAGGTGGGACCTGCTATGCAGACACCTTGAGCACCTGAGTGAGGGCGTGCAATACCGCTGCAAGTAGTTTTCCAGCAAATAACACCCGTGAGAGAGCAGCACATCTACCTCCTCCCAGCCGCCAGATCTGACAGCAGCTGCACAGAAACCCCACAGCACCGCATAGGGATGGGCAGGGTGCCCAGCAGATTGGCAGAGACCAAGGGGAGAGGTGCCCGTGGGGCGGCAGAAAGACACCCAGGGACACAGCCCACCCATCTATCTCCTGCATCGGAGCAATGCTAAGCACTGCCCAGTGTGGAGCAGCTGCTGCAGAGCCCACCGTGCTCCCCAAGGAGTGGATAGAGCTGGTGCAGGAGTGGCCATGCCCAAGCCTTCCCCCAGCACCGGGCATCCCAGAGCTCACAAACCAGCTCTACAGTACTGCAGCTTGTGGTCAACGGGTAATAATCACTTGGAGGAGGATAATTATGGCAGGAGAAGAGAAAACCCCATGAATGCAGTGCCCCGCAGAGCTCCTGGCCCTGGGTGCAGCCAAGGCGGCTGCCAGGCTGCCTGCATGCAGACTCTGCCTGCCAGCCGCAAGCACAGGGCATATTCACAACCCACTGAGCAGCAGAGTGCAGCACTGGGGCAGGATGAGCAGCACGGGCAGCTGTCCCAGGGACTGTGCTCAGGGTGCGGACAGAGGGGACACCCGCTGTTCCCGAGCAGAGGAGAGAGGCTGGGAGCAGCCCTGCTGGGAGCAGAGGCACCTGTACACCAGGAACCTATACGACTACACTGTGACTGCGCTCCACCAGAGAAAAGTTCTCCCTACGGGGGCCCACTTCGGAGATCTGAGGACCCCCCGGTGTTTATGGGAGGGGAGCTGAGGAGGAGGATGCTGGTGCACGGGGCTGGAGGTTGCTCACACTGCGGGATGCAGAGAGCATGGGGATGGGACCCGTTCCCCAGCCCAACGCACATTACTTTCAGGAGAGATTCCCAGAGACAAAGGGGTGCAAAGGAGCTCACGGTGGTGAGGACCCACAAGCAGCCCCTCCATCCGCACGGGTGCCCAGAGACAGGTCACAGTGGGAGGGACGGCCACGTACCTGCACGTGGACACACATCTCCACTCACACCCGGGCACCAGTGCGAACATCCTTGGAGCAAGTAACCCCCTGAGCGCCGTTCCGACTCCCCACCAGCTCCGCGCGCTGCACACGCGAACACACGCGGGACCCCTCGCGCATCCCTCCCACAGCCAGCCGCACACGCACCCTGCCCCGTTGGGCGCTAGCACACGCACAGCTCCCACCGCACCGCCGCGCCCGGGATGCTGCGGGCGCACCCCCTCCGCGCACGTCCCCTCGGGCTCCCGCTCGCAGCCCCGACGTGCTCCCTCCGCCGCGCCCCGCACAAAGGAGCCCCGCGGTACTCACAGTCGCTCGGTGCCGCGGGGGATGCTCTTGGGCACGGCTCGCAGGGCCGTACCGTGGCAATCCACCGTGGTCCCGCTGCAGGCGCAGAGCGGCGGGCAGGCGGCGGCGCGGCCCCGGCACAGCGCAGCGCACGCCAGGAGCCAGGCGGCGGCACGCAGCCTCGCCGGGACCCCCGCTGCCCCCCCGGGGGTCGGGGCCGCGCCGAGCGGCACCGCCATGGCAGCGGGCAGCTAAGCGGAGCGAGCGCTGCGCATCACCGGGAGCGCGGCTCGGTTTGGCGCGGCACAGCCCCGTCGGAGCGCACTCACACTCCTCACTGCCGCCCCATCCCGCAGCTCAGGCACAACCTCCGCGCTGGCTCCTCCCTCCCTCCGCCCTGCCCGCCCCACCGAGCCCCCCCCCCCGCCCGTTGCCACCGCCCCTCCCCGCGCCCCTGGCGCGGTAGCGAGAGCCGTCGGGGCTCCGTGCCGCGCTAACCACGCGGCTGCGCTCGGAACACCCGGGCTGGGCAGAGGACGGGGAACGAGCGGTAGAACAGGACAGCCACAACCTCTTCTCGGAGGGTACCAAAAGCTCCAGCGTGCTCCAGGCACCCTTTGCCCATTTTCCAGCCCCCCCCCGCTCCGTCCCCATTGCCCAGGTGAGAGCGCACAGACGCCGGGCGCGCTCGCAGGAAACCTGCGATGAACCCTCGGGAGTGCAGCTCAGCTCTGCTCTTTGCCTTACGTGCAGACAGCAAATCTAACAGTCCCAGGTGAGGTACTAATCCATGCCCTTTTCCATTCTCAGGGAATATCTCAAGAAATAAAGCAACAAAAAAACCTTTGTGACCAATCCACCAGAAAGGCAAAACATACCTGTTTCAATGCCAAAAAAAAAAAAAAAAAAAGCCAACAACAACAACAAAAAACCCACAAAGAAACAACAAAAACCAACAGAACACGAAGCCAAGAGATCTCGTGAGCTTGGCCCCATGCTGTTGACACTTCAGAAACGTGAATGTTGCATTCAGCATCATCTCCCCGGAGGTCCACAGGTGAGAAGCAGGAGGGTGTAACTGGGAGGGCATGTGTTAACAACGGTGCCTGTAACACCTGCGGAGCCTCCCAACCCCTCCAGCTGTAGGGAAACCTGCAGGCATTTCATAACGGCAGGCAGAGCTCTGGCCGCAGCTTTCCTCGGAGGAGGAATGCAGAGATGGCAGCAGGTCCTGAGGCTGGGAGCACTTCTTAAATCAGTGCCATCTCATACAGCATGGAACAAACCAATGGTCCTTAAGCAGAAAGAGTGAAGGGTTTGCTCAGGGTCTTTCTCCAAGTGAGAGCCACCTTGCACACATAGGACTGCATTGGCTTGGCGCAGACTGGCAACCCTTTCCCATCCCAAATGCTGGCTCCCATCATCTGTCTGCATTTTCATGACATCTCCTTCCTCTGGCCCCACTCCCAGGAGGAAGCTGTGGTAGAGAAGCATGAAAGGGATTTGTTCCCTGTTGCTACACAGCAGCCCTGACAGCGAGGAAGATGAGCTGCTTCCCAGGGGCTGAGAGCTGAACCCGTGCTGGCACAGCATCAGTGGGGCTCCTGTGGGGACACTGGTGGCAGTGACACTGAGGAGCACCCAGAGGGAGACGAGTCACTGTGCTTAAGAGCTTGGCTGAATTTCTGGGGATGAAAGTTATTTCCCAGCAGCTCCGTGTTCCCCAAAGCCACCACCAAAATGGGATGGCTTGAAGGTATGGGATGAGATCCTCCAAAAGTGCTACATGGGGTGATGTTGGCTTTGGAGAGCAACATCTGCATGGGAAAGGCCCAGGATGCCACTGAATATGGATGATTAGCTGGGAGGAAAAGAAACCCCAAACTTTCCTTTATCAGGGGAGGCCTGGTCCTGCCGTCTGCTGCCAGGATCTGGGCCAAACTGCTTGATAGAGAGAGAGACCATCTGGATCGTCTGATGGGCTCTGGGTTTGGTTAAAGTGAAGCAGAAGCCTTTTTTCTATTTTTTTTTTCAGGAAAGGAGTTTCCATGGGAAGATCTGGAGAAGGATTCTAGGGGATGCGCCAGACCTGTCGTGCGAAGAAATGCGAAGCAGCTACAAAGCTTCAAACAAAGTTTGCTGCCAGCTTTAAGCCAAATTCCCTCAGGGCAGCATCTGGGCATCATTTCCATCCACCCAGGACAGGCTGCAGTGTGCCACCACGCTGGCCAGCCCCTTTGCTTCCCAGGCAGGGGCTGCAGGACAGCGGGATCCCACCCTTCCCTTGGCAGCACTTCCAGCAAGCACCAGGGCTTTGGGCTGGAGACATGCTAAGACATCCCAGGGACCCCTGTAGAGGCTCAGCTCACGTGGGGAGGACACTTGGAGGCCTTGGAGTAGGAGGCATTATTGAGGGGGGGCTAGTGTTTTCGCCCCCCTTGCACCTGTTGGGCTCACACAGAGTGACAGTACCCTTGGTGGGTCTGTTGTGGAGTGGTGCAGGTGGCAGGGCTGCTGGGATCCCGGTAAGTCAGTAAAATAGTGTCAGGCAGGGCTGGGGGTGCTCTTGCTGGTGACCCTCCAGGGTCAAACTTTACCTTGTTGGCAAACACCAGCAGCATCACCCTACAACCACTGCCAACATTGCCCTTGAGACACTGCCAGCACAGCCCTGTGAACACTGCTAGTATCGCCCCATAGGCTGTGCCAGCAGCAATCTGCAAGCACGTTCCCATTGACTGCCTGGGGACCTTGCCACTGGGACAGAGCAAAGGGACCAGCACCCGTGCCCTGCTCTTGGGTCCTTCAAGGTGACGTGAGAGATGCTGGAGCTCTGCTCATGAGGAAAGCCTTCACACCAAGCAGCCCAGCACACGTGAGAAGTGCTGTTCCCAGCGGGGCTGGACACACAAGTCCCAGATGCAGCAGTCATTCCATATCTGTACACACAGGGCCTGCCCCACTTGCTCTGCCTGGAGCCATCCATTGCCCTCCTCGACGAAGGGGACCAGAGGGATAATTTACTGTTTAATAGACTAACCTTCTATTTGCTGTTGCCACGTGCATCCAATGCATTTCTCCATGGTGCCATGAACTCCTCTGCCATAAAGCCCTGCCTCAGGAGCAGGTGGGCCCAGGAGACACCACATCCCTGAGCCATGCAGCACTGCACCCAGGAGCTGGTTCAGCTGAGATCCCACCAGCAGCTCCCAGCATGAGCTCAGGGTCAGCATGGGACCCAGTGTCCACACACTTGCACAGTTTACTAGCTCCAGCACGAAGCCCTCACCAGGGAGATGAGCAAACAGAACTGAACAGGGTAGTTTATTTGTGCCATGAAATATTAGCTCACATCAGCTGATGAAGTTGTGAAGCCCAATAACTGGTCCAGCCAGTGCTAACATATATTGCTAGCAGTGTGTGTGTTTCTGTCTCAAGCATTGCCCTAGGCAGTGAGATACAGTGGCAGCATGACAGCTTCTAGCCACACATAAGAATTTAAGGGAAAAAAAAATCCTATTTCATCTCTGAACCAGGGCAGAACAGTTTGGGGAAGAAAAAAAAAATCAAGACAACTTGCAAACATTTAGATTGCAGTGACACTCTGCAGAACTCATTTGCAAGTCTGGGCAGTGCACTTTAAGATAAAAAACTGTTTAATGAAACGAAGGAGGAGTGCTGCTTGTTTGCTTTGTAATGTCACTGCTGTGCAGAAGGAGTGACAGGCCAAACCAAACACGCTGATGGCTGAGGTCCCCTCGGGGGCTGTACCTGCACCCCACGCTTGGGCCCAGCAATGCAGCGAAGCACCAGCACGTGGGCTGTGGATTCACAGGCTAAAAGAGACTCACTTTTAAAGCGCTGTGAGCAGACTGAAGCTGTCGCTTTGAATCACAGCTGCCTCAGCGTTATCACAGAGGCGATATTTGGATTTGCAGTATTCAAAGTAGCTGCTGTGAGTTTTGCAGCTCTTTATTCAGCATTTTCAAAGCCAGACGAGTCTCCCTGGACCCCCAAGCCCACTTTCAAGTGCAGAGAGGTCCATGTGCTCCCAACTCCCTGAGCTCAAGGAGCCGTGGGTCCCTAGGTACCCAACCACAACCCTGGAGGGGAAATCCCACTTGGAGCAGACCCTGCAGAAACAGTACTGCTTCCCAACACAGCCCTCCACTGGCTTCTCCTGCTTGATTTTCAATTGCATGTCGAGGATGTTAATGAGCGTCTGAGCTACGGCAGGCAAGCCCAGGGCATTTCAAATGGAAGAACTTCACAGGGAAATAATCTGCATAAAATCTGAGACACCATTATTAAGAAGGAAGTAAAAATGCAAGCAGAAAGCATCCTCCCTCAGCAGCCAAGAAAGAAATGGTTCTAAAGAGAAAAATGTATTCATTTGATCCATTATTTATATAAAGTGCTCTTTGTAAACCTGATTTCCCATCACCCCAGCTGACAGCAGGGGGAAGACAGGAAAGGAAGAGGCCCAACTTTCCACCTCTGGGGGAGGACAGCCCACCTGGGCATCCTGTGTTGCACTTGGATCCCACATGGGGGACAGGCAGCAGTGCCATGGGAGTACAGAGCCGTGGGCAGGCAGGCAGTGCCTCCAGGAGAGCAACACTGGAGTTGTGAGCAGACAGTTCTTCCCTTCTGAAAGTGGTTGCACTGCTGAGCCCTTGGTGTCCCACTGAAACTGCTTAAGCGACTCAACAAAACCGTTAAAAATAAAAGCATTTAATATGGGGTTTTCACAACAACACACAGAAAGGCAGCAGTCTGAAACAGTACATACATAGCATATATAAATAAGAACAAAGATTAAATATGCTTTGGAAATGAGAGACTGGGAACAGTTAGCGGCTGCTCTGGGAGGAAGGAAACATCCTTGTGAGGCATTGCACAGAGCAAATGAACGCATCCACACGTGACTGTGGAGTGGTGTGAACGTGGGGCTGTGACAACCAAGAGTCCTAGGGGCTGAGTCCCTGCTGTTCGCCTCCATCCTCAGCATGAGGAGAGCAGCATGGGCCAGAGGCATGGCACCAACCCCAGGACCTCTCCAGGGATTGCACCCGTTCTGTTAGCAATGGAAGGCATGCAAGACATGCAGAAAATACTTTCTCGGGGCTAAGCAAATCTCAGCAGTACCAGAAGCCAGAATCTCTGATGGAGAGAAGAGCTACTTTCCTCTTGTCTGTACAGGAGCACTGTATTTAGCTGGAGGAATGAGAATGCCTTGCTAAGCCAACATCCAGAGATACAGATATGTCCAAGTACGCTAGGAGCAAGAGGGGGAGAATAGAGGTGGGATGGACAGAAGGACAGCCACCTTCAGTGCAGGAAGAACAGAGGCAGCAGGAGCAGACCCAGCTGCCCACACACTGCCACCTCACCCTGGGCTCTATTCCAAGGGGAGGCCATTGTCCACAGGGCTCTGCCAGCAGCACACCGCTCCGCAGCAGGCTGCAGGGACAGGGCAGAAGCACACTCAGCCAAACACACTGTGCTCTTCAGAGGAGCACAAACTCAGCTTCAAGCCCCTGGAGGGATGGATTACAGACACACACATCCAAACAGCACATACTGTTACCGTAGCAAACAGCCTCTGCCCTTCCTCACAGCATCCTCACCTGAAGCATCTGGTCCCTGAAGAGCCAGAGCTTTCTTTGCTGTGACAGAGGCTTCTAACACCAAGAACTCACAACTCCCACATCTACTGTCCCACTGCCCCTTACATTTCCTCCACTCTGGGGTCAGACTGGGGACAGGCACTCCTGATGAAGTACCATGAACATCCCCTTGGACATAGCACAAGGCACGGAGCTCTGTAGCTCTTAAAAATAAAATAGCAGTACAAAAAACATGAATAACTCTGCTAAGCTGCACAGGGCTCCAACAACCCATTCTGAGCCAGTCAGACTGAACTCCCTGTTCACATCCCCATATTCACACCTCCTGCCACCAGTTGTCTCCAAAAGCTGTCAAGGACAGAGCTCTAACTCCTGCCGGCTGCTGGTTCTTAAAGATTAGAAGACAATTATAATTGGATTCCAGAGATTATTTCGCCAAGAAGAGCTGATAAGTGTTTAGATGGTTCCTCAACTGATTAAATCTTTATTTCACAGTAGTGACCCTGCATGTCTCCTACCCCAAAGTGCTTGCAGACAGGTACTTGGCAAGATCAGCTCACTGGAGCACTCCAGCTTAGGAAGACAGCTGACAATGGCCAGCTGTGATGGGGGTTTATCTCTCTCTAGATGGTTTCATCTCATTTCTGCAACTCAGGGCAAAAAGCTGAACCTGGCTCCAGCCCTTTCTCCCAGTTTAATGATTAATCAGCCAGTTGCCTGACCAGCCAGCCAAATACCTTGAGCCAAAGCCTTTGGCACCATTTGCAGCAGACCACAAATGACTGAAGCCCTCTTGCATCTCTTGTACTGCTGCTATACTGTGCAAGCAACTATCAGATTCTGTCTGTGTGAGACATGCCAACATCTGAAATCCAGGCTGCCTTACCCAGGACAGTTTTTGTCAGCCTCCTGTCCCTGAATATAAGCCACTTAACTTCCCTGGAGGAACACAAAGCAAAAACTCTCCTTGCTCAACATGCAGAGCCAGCAGCAGCACAGGAATGTAGAAACATAAAGGCAGTGCGCAAGCACTGCCACCAGCTCAACCTGAAAGAGTGGTTCAGAAGTGGCTTTCCTCATGCTCCATTTGAAGTGATGGCACCCAGACTCTCTTCTGTGCTCAGTACCACTTTGTGCACTCCAGCCCTTCAGGGATAGCAAGGCAAGAAGGACCCCATGGGAAGCAGAGGTCCCGGGAAGCACAGAGGGTCTGGCTCCAAAGGAGGTCAGGAGGTAAGGTTAACTGTTGGGAATGCAGGCAAAGGTTGGAGTCCATCACTATCACTGCTAACAGAGGGAAGGAAGCAAAACAAGTTAACATTAAAAACTCAGAGCAGAAGGAATTAAAAAAATAATAATAATACAGTCTAACAACACCACAGAAAGCTGGGAGTGCAAACAGGGCCCTGCAATACGAAGGAGTCTCCAAGTAAGAAAGCTCTCCAGCTCTTCCCAGAGCCAGCAGGTCAGACATGCTGCACAACAGCTTTTGGTTAGATAGTGGTCTGCCCCATAATGAATGAAATAATATAATTTATATACAGAAAGAAACAAGGCCCTGCAGTCTTTGCAGAGGTCCAATTTTGAGAGTGCTGGCACGCTGGTAAGGGCTACCGTGAGCCTGCAGTGCTGCAGCATGTTCACAGCTTGTGAGGCTGGGCATTCCCCACCCAGCACTGGTACAAAGCAATTCAGAGGGACGATGAATCCTTGGAAAGCAGGTGGGCTCGCATACGTCTACAGGATTCCTGCAGCAGAGAATTAGAGCAATTGAGTATTGAGACACAGAACGTCATGCAAGTAAAGGGGGATCATTATCCTCTGCCTGCAAGGTTATCTTTTCCCCACTATTTACCAAAGCAGAGCAGAAGACAAGAGGCAGTACGCAGACACTACCATCCTGACAGGCTGTTAGCACCAGTCCATGCTGCTAGCTGCCCTCCCACCTTCCATGACAACCAGCCTGGCAGCTTGCAGACAGAGGAGCTGTACATCCTTGCTTGGATGGAAGTTGTCAAGGTCTGGTGCCCAGCATGCCATCTGCTAGGCATGGAGCAGACTGCTGCAGCCAGGGGACCACAGCAGCCACAGCCAGAGGCAAAGCCTCATGAACACGGCATCACCTCTGTAGGTCTCTCTGTCCTTTAGACAACAGTTCAGCATGTAAGTTCTACCAGGAAGAACATTTACATTTGTGTCTCTCACCTCTTTCTGGCCCTCCAATGATTTCACTTTCCCTTGAGACATGTGAGCTGGAGATCCACATTTCTGTAACTGAACAAGAGAGAGGAGTAGGAGCAGAGACAGGGAATGAAGTGATATCTGCAGTCTTCTCTGGGAGCTACCTGTACCACCAGAGAACAACCACAATCCAAACCCACTTGTGGCATGTCTGGCCTAGGGAACAGATTTATCCAGAGGCAGCCGGCTGTGTACGACTTGTGGATGAGGATGTGAGAGGGAAGGGGGCACAACAGAGTAGGAACACAGATAATGCCAGAGGGACAACTCTGGAGTGAACACCTAGTGCTGCCACCCATGCCTTGATGGTGCCTTCTTTATCTCTGCACTGATCTTCTCAGAGCAGCTTCCTAAGGCCTTATCAGATCATGCAGAAGAAACTCAGAAACCTTATCTTGAGTAGAGAATAGCAAGCAGCCCCCAAAGATCACTCAAATGAGTGTCTGAGTAACAATCATACTCCCTTCCCACATGTTCAGCAATGTCAGCAGTGCTGGGAGCAGCTCTTACCAGATGGACATTCTCTTTGCTGACTCGTTTGGGCTCCGGTGTGGTCTCTCTGCTATTCCTCTCCTGTATAACTGGGGTTCCCAAAACCTTCCTCTGCAGCAAGAAGAGAGGCTGTTTGCTATTGCTTAGAGCACAGAGAGGAAAGGAAATGGAAGGAGCAAGATGCACAGCTGATAAGCAGTTGTATGCTGGGAAAGAAAAGAGGAAGCCAGGCTGGAACAGCGATTGCAAAGCAGAACCATCTGAAATACCATACCACCAGGCTAAGCCTGCCTGATTCTGGAGGGCCTGGGAGCTGACACAAGGTCTGGCCAGGAGCCTAGTTTGTCAGAAGCAGGTACTGCTGTAGGGCAGCCTACAGTGTGCTCACACCTGTGCTGACAGACTAGAATACACTATCAGCTCCATGTCAGTCCTCATCTCATCTCATGAAGCAAATAGGCCTTCAGAAAGACACACAGACCCTACAGCAAAGTGTTTCAGCAGAGCATTTCATAGACAATTACTCTTTATACTAGCAAGGCTTATTTTCACTGCGCTGCCATTCCAACCCCAGCAGATCTGTGTTGTTTAGCAGCCAGTACTTTGAACAGTCCCTACCTCTGAGAGGCTTATTCAAGGCAGGGCAAAACAAAAGCAGAGAGCAACATCAGAAACTCACAGCAGAGGGCAGGGGTTGGAGGCCGTCCTCACCTTAATGAGGCCACTGAAGGAACGTGAGCGAGCACGCCGTGGTGCTGGGGGTGTGGCCACATCAGAGCTGGGAGTAAGAACTGAAGGATGCTTACTGAACTAGGAGGAAACAGGAAGGCAGAAGGTTAGCACAGTTTCGTTTACAGTCACACAAGCCCCTTGCTGCTGTGTGCTACTCTACTGCTGCCCTCTGGCTAAGCCTCTGGGTGGCTTTTCCACACCCTGAAATGTAGAAGGAGCTCATAGCTGCAGGGAGTGGGAAGCAGAAGGCGGATACATCTCCCACACAGGATTACAGGGAGCTTGGGATTTATGCTGGATACCAAGTTAGAAGTTAAAGCAGAAAGGGGTCAGGGAAGGAGCTGGAGGCTTACAGCCAGGGCAAGTGCTGTCTGTGCTGCACAACATCTCTGGAGCAGCAGGTTGGCTGGCAATACTCACTAGCCTAAAAGAGACCAGTTTGTCCCAGTCCCTGCAGGCAAAAAAGGAAGGAACTTTTCCCAGCCTGAGGCAGAAAGATCAATAAAGCCATAATCAGGACTAGGAAACTGCCGGCTGGCAAATCCTTGGCTCAAAAAACAGCTCAAAGCACAGCTTGGTACAGCAAGCTTCACTGTCAGCTACCTCCAGGAGAGGCCACTTCCTTCTCTGCCTCCATCCAGCTCTGCCTCCATCCAGCTCTGCCTCCATCCAGCTCTGCCTCTTACAGAGCCCAGAGCTCCTCAGCCAGCTCAGGACTAGGGGCAGCTGCCTTTAGCCCTGTGCCCAGAACTGTGCTGACAAACACACCCCCCAGAGATCTTTCCTTCCCACACTACCTGCCGGATGAGCTTCTTCTTCTTTGCAGAGTCAGGCATATTGTGTACATGGCGAAAGAGCTCCCTCAGTGCCTCCTCTGTGCGCTGCTGGGTCTCCTCCTGATGGCAGGAGTCCAGACGGCTTTGCTTCTGAGACTTGAGGGGTTGCAGTTCCTTGGAACCAGGAGATGTTAGCAAATCCAGGTCATCCTGGGAAAGCGGAGACAGTAGTCGTTTCCCATGCTTTAATCCAAGTGAGCCACCCATCTGAGTCAGACTGGGAAGTCTCGTGAGCTGCCTCACTCCAGTGGATGCACAAAGCTGTGTTTTCCCTACCCCTCTGCAGCACCACTGCACCAGCAGGCCCTGTGCCAGGAAGAGGTGACAGCAATTCAAAGGTGACCCCACTGCTTCTTCCCTCCCTTCCTGGACGCCAGCTGCAAAAGCCCTTCCAGGTTTGAGAAGGGTCAGTGAGGCTCCTTGCAGTGCATCTGCCTTCTTCTGCAGCTACGAGGCAGAGAAGCATTTGTCGGAAGAAGCAGACAAATATTTCCCCAGTGGCAGAAAGTAGCCTTTGTCCCGGCCCCTCTACCAAGCAGCCTGGTCACAGCAGCAGATGCACCAGTTTGGAAGGCAGAACTCCATGAAGGAGCAGGTGCTGAATGTACTGGGCACAAGGAATGGGTTTGCTACTAAAGAGGAGCTGGTAGCTTTCCCTGTGCTTTTGATTAACAGATGCTTCAACTCTGCCCAATTTCCCTAATGCAGTTGCCTGCACTACCACACCATATGGTTCTCTCACTCCTGCTCTCTAACAGATCCTCTTTCATGATTTGGTTTGTTTTCAGCTTTTTTCACTCACAAAGGTCCCCCTCATATTACTGTGGCCTCTGCCCTTTCTTGGAGGGCAGGCACCACAATCGCTGGCCTTACCTTTGATGTGTGGGCTCTGGATCCCAGGTAATGCAGCCTAGCACACTCCCTGATGTAAGCTGGGGCCTGTGATGATGAACAGAGAAAACACACAAATAATATGCTTGGCCCTGGGGCAAGGGCAGCTTCATCAAGAGCCACTCTTCAACCTTGCAAACAAGCCTTTTCCATCAAGACTGCTGTTTAGGACAGAAAAAAACAATGGGACTTCATGTCCTTACTGGAATTCCTACTCAGAGTTTACAGTTGATACATGCAGCCAACACTGGGAGAAAAAAATACAAGCTAGGTTCCATGGAAGTTTTGTCCAAGCAATTCCTCCAGCTCTGAGCTGGCCATACAGGGGTCTGACAAATAAGGCAGAAAGGGAGCTCTCTTTGCAGAGGGCAAGTACACAAGAATGACAGAAAGGTCCTAGGAAGTCAAGAGACAGACAGCTGCAGAAGTACTTCCTTGGAGAAACCAGTAGACGCTCTTGTCCTATCACAGCACCCTACTTTGAGCTACAGGGAAATGCCCAAGGCTACAGACTTTGCCTCTAACAGCAATGGTCATCTGCCCCTTGCAGAGAAGTTCACAACCAAGCAACCTGCTGCACTAAGGATGCAGCTCCTGACAGTGCACACCCAGGCCAAGCCCCTCCATTCTCCAGAACTCAAGGGAAGCCCGGTTGCCAAATGCCCCAAGGAAACAGGTTTCCCAGCCAGGAATCAGGTGCTGGGTGTCCAGCAGAGGGTGGTATTACACTGCACCGTGCTTCTGACCTGCTGAGGCACAAAGGCCACCTCCAGGCTGTCTTCCTTCTCCTGGGCTGCATGCCCAGCAAAGGCTTCCTCTCACTAAAGGAACAGCTTCTTGCAGAAATCACATTCTCACTCCAGAAAAGGGCACCCAGAATATACCCCTGCCACCTGGGATCTGTGTGGGTAAGGAGCATTCAGACTCCCACAGAAGGAGCAGGGAGGGCAACACCCCAAAGCATGATTACCTTGAAGAGTTTCTGTGAGTGTTTGATCATGAAGGTCACTCCATTATTTAGCTTTGTGATATTCTCTTGCAGATCATTTGCTGTCACCTGGCAAAAGGACACAAAGGCACAGATGTTTGAAGGAAAGCAGTAATTGCAAATGAAACCTAGAGCAAGCCTGGACTAAACACAAAAACTGAATCCTGCCAGACAGCTCCATATCACCACCCAGCCTCCAACCTCTCAAATAATTGATTGTATTAGCACAACCTTCCCACATAGGTTCTTCCCCTGCAATCCTACCAAACTTCTGCTTTATACTTAGCCAGCAGATACTGAAGTGTCGCTCACATTTCTGGGCCATAGGATGTGGGGTGCAAACATGAGGGCGAGATTGTGTGCAGACATCTTGTTCTTGTCCTGCTTCTTGGCAGTCTGGTAGAGCAAATCCAGCAGCAGTTTGAGCAGGCTGCGGTTGGGCGCAGGGAGGATCAGGAAGAGCAGCTGGAGGGCTTCAATTTGGCGTTCTTTGTCTGGAGTGCTGGTCTTATTCCCCTTCTCATCAAACAGTGTCAAGTCTGCCAAATCACAGAGCTGAATGTGAAGGACATGCACTGGCTACAGGAGGCCTGTCAGGTGGCAGTCTCCCTTTCCTCTTCCCTCCTCCCAACTTCTGCCTAGCTCCTGACCCTCCATCTCCTTCTCCCAAGCCTACCCACCTGATGTGTTAATCTCCTCCCACACAATAACGCAGTTGCTAAGAGTTTTGATGGATTGAGGGCAAGGTAAGGTAGTTCAATAATGGTCTTTAAGAACAAATAAACCATCCCCTAGTTCAGGAGAATCCAGGCTTAAAGCGGAGTCCTAGGTTACCAACACAGAGTCCTCTCTTGGGCTGGAGCAAGAAGACTGGGCCATGCAGGCCTGGTTAGATTCATTCTGATGTTCAGCCCCAGTCCTTCCACCATGAGATGGAAATGGAAGGAAGACTTCTCCTTACCATGCATTTAGGATTTGCACCTTAGGATCTCCCACAGCCTAGTGCTCGGCTCTGAAGCATTACCAGCTTTGTAGGAGGCTGGCTTCATTCCCTCTGCTCATTGCTGCCTCTCGTTGCTTACTCACCTGCAATTTTGAGGTGGGCATGGAAGTGCTTGTGTGTCAGCAGGGGCTCTGGTAATTCACCCAGGAACATCTTAAGCAAGGTGGCCACATCATTAGAATGAAACTCCCCAGAGTCCAGGTCAATATCTGTACCGCTGTTCAGAGCATCCTTTAGGATCTGTTGCCTGATGCTGTTGCCTGGCACCCGAAACAAACCTTCTGCTCGTAGATCTGTTCAGTGAAGGGGAGGAAGAAAAAAAGGCCACCGATTGTTCAGAGGCTGATTCCCATTTCCTTACTAAAGCTGTAGTATTTGCAGAGCTCGATAGAAAACCTCAGTGAGGTGCATTCAAAGCCATGACTTCAAGCTGGCTCCCACAAGCAGAGTATGTGCACAGGGAAAAGAGATCAACTCATTACCGAGGCAATCCTGGGGAACAATCACCTAGTTCTGACCTTAAATCCTACTGATTGAGAACTCTGCTTTCCCCCCTGGCCTGCACCACAGGGATCTGGGGCAGGGCAGACAGACATCCCTTCAGAATAGGAAGAAAAAGACAGAAGCACTTACTTTTATGCAGATACTCTATTAACTGGGAGACCTGAGCGATGCCTTCTTCTGTCAGTGGGGAACCAAACACCACTCCTTTCTCTGCAGAACAAAAGATAATGTGTTCAAGCAGCTCAGAGCACAACAGCCAAATAGAGGTGCAGTCCCACAGAATAGGATCTCAGAATGCAAAAACAGTGCCCCCAAATACAATGAGTGGAGGTCACAGGGACCCCTCACACACACACACAGATATCATCTCATGAGCGCTCCCAAAAAAGTCACTTCCTTTCACCATGCTGTACTTACAAGGGCACTTCATCATCCCGTTTCCTACCTCAGCTTAATTACAGTTTTTATCAGCTAAGGCAAACATTCACTAGCTTTTGAAAAGAAACAACACCAGAACAGATGCTTCAGTTTTAAAGGGTGTATCATCTGCAAGTCTGAACCCTACAGGAATAGCAGAGTAGGAAAGGTAGATGTGACAGCTCAGACTGCCCAGGTGCACACCACAGCACTGCACTCCACACCTGGGAAGAAATGCCCAAGTTAACACTCGCTGTGGCTTGACATGGAGCAGAGCAGGAGGACGTATATCTGTGAGTTCACAGGAGAGGGGAACACGTACTAGTGGGAGAGAAGGTGTGATTGCGAAGTGAGAAAAGCACCACATCGGTTGGTATAACAAAAGTTATCTCCCCCCACAAACTTTGTGTCGCATCTTTTCTCCCCTCATAGCACACTGTGATTTTACTAGCTTTTGGTCTGCTCCATTACAGATCTTACTGTTCTGTGGTGTTGATGTTCACAGCATGTGGGAAAGATCTGGCTAACACTGTGCACTTCTATAGCAGCCTTCCCGTACAACTAAATTTATTCCGCCTGAAGAATGTTTCACTTTCTTCCAGGACTTCTGAAATGGTAAGCCACCAGGAGCTCCAGCCTCCTGTTAAATCAAGAACTTTCTGACCTCCCTCTGATAAAGCATATGCTTCAGTCTCGCAGGAAAAAGGAGGACAATGTGACCTCTTGATCCACACGTAAGATTTGAAAGGCCTGAGAGCAAAGGGAGAGAGTGATTGGCAAAAGATTCTTGTCCTTGAAGAAAAACTAAACTCATTATACATTCAACAGATAGAATCAGTAGTAGACAGGAAAAGGAGAGGAAAATACATCATCTTGAGACATGCCTGGCAGATTGGATTTACTTTTGAAGTCAGAAGCTGTATATCTGAATGAGAATTTGATTCTCAAAGAAACTTGAAAGAAGCGTTCAGAGAATGGATGCTGAGTTACAAAGGCTTAGATGTTCTGGTGCGACGACTTCTGAAAGTAAGCAGCAGCATGAGATTGAGTTTCCCGATGCCCAAAGAAGTTGCAGTATTTGCAGTTTGATCAGCTCAGAGTAGTATGGTTCTTGGCCTCTGGCTTTGAAGAAATAAAACCTGTTTGTTGTTCTAGCTGGTCTGTAACACGAAGGAAAACAAATGATGGCTCAAAGATGAAACAGACAACACATGAAATTGATTTTCTCTGTAAGCACAAACTCCTTTTCCTCTGAGTTTGGCCAAGGAGTTCACAGACAGTGCCTGTCAATGAAGAGAGACACTGCCATTGCAGCCTGGGAGCACAGCCAGCAGACTTGGAAACATCTGCTAACTGTAGCTGTAGTGAGACACATGGCCATGGAAACACTGAATGGGGGAAAGAATGGTTCTGGAAGGGAGATGTCAGGTCTGAAAGCAGGTAACAGCGGTGCTCCAGCAGAGTACAGATCATAAAAAAAAAAAAAAAAAAGAGTAAGAGAGAGAGAAGACTCACAAGCCTCCACTAGAACATTTTGACAAGAACAGGGAAGTTTCCATATGCAATAAGAAAAATGTTTAAACTCAATTACTCGTTTGCTCCTGCTTGCCAAATAACAAGTATCTAAATGTAAGGTGTCCTGCTGCTCTCCTGGAGCAGAGGCAGGAGCAGCACAGGCATGAGAACAGTGTAACTGTAGTCTGGGGGCCGTGTGAAGAGCTGTTATTACACAGCAGCAGGGCAAATCACAGCAATAGGCTAATTCTCAATTAAGGATCTGAAGTACTTGGTTTGCAGTACTTGATTTCCCCCTGCAGAGCTGTCCAGCCCAGGGAGAGCACATCTGCTGACATTCCCACTGGAACCGGAAATGGAGGGCAGGAGTCAGCACCAGAAAAATCAGCCTGACTTGATAAAACAAGGTGGAAGCTTAAGTTACCTTTGCATTAAGGTTGAAGACAGAAAGAAGCCATACTCAGGCATACTAGCATCTGCCATCTCAGAGATGCTCCCAAGAGCAGAATTGCTTAAAGGAATTAGAACCGTTCAGCTCCTGGCTGCCAGCATTTGGAGGCAGCTACCCACAGCTTCTCTGCCAGCAGACAGCTGGTCTAGCTAGTAAACCACGGCAGACAGAAGGATGCAAGAGGTGTCCAGATGGAGATAGTTTGTCTAGATGAGAGACAGCATTTCACTGAACTTCTAAAGGAGAATCAGTAGTCCCTCGAACCTGGGCAGAGGTGGGGAAGGCACATAGAGCACCTGTCAAGATATAACAAAACTGAGTGGTACTGTGAGCTAGCAAAGAGAAGAGGACCTGAACACATCTGTGCTCAAAAGCAAGGCTCAGATTTCTGAGGAGCAGGCAGAGACCACTGCTTCGTAACTCCAGAAGAAAGCTCCAGCTGAGTGCTCGCCTCAGAAGAATATGTGAACTCCCCAGGCTGAACCTGATCTTGAGCAGTGAGTCAGCAGAGCTTTGTCACTGGGACCAGGACGTGGATTAGAGCTGCGCTGCTATTTGGATGTGAGACACTTACCTGTCATACAGATCTCTGAGCTGCACAGACAAGGTCTTCAGGACGGCTGGCATAGAAAATGGAGGAGAAAGTGGGCACTGAATGAAGTCAGTGGCCTGGAAAACCTGGGCATTACTGTTCTTCACAGAACCTGATGTTTGTGGTCTTTATTAATACTCCATCACTAAAGAAGAAATCTAACAAGCTAAGGAAAACAGAGCATGAACTGCCATGGACAAAATCAAGCACGCTGCATGCAAACACAAGGCCAACTTGGCACATATTTTAAGAACACATGCTCACCCTTGCGTTTCAAAGACATCAGAGAACGAAAAAACCCAGAGGCTGTGCTGTTTGCTCCAGGCAGCTTCGGGTCCTCCTCTCCCATGAGCTGGGCCAGCTCAGCCCCAGGCAGGTCGATGAGCCTGGTGATGTTGCTGACAACCAGCTCCGTGAACACCTCTGGTTTTTCATGGCGCAGCTTTTCCACGAAGAAGTCAGGATTGAAGATGATGGGCTGGCTGCGAAGGGAGGAGTCACTGCAGATGACGAGATTGCAGATGGCATCACTGGAAAAAAAAAAAAGTGGAAAGAAAAAAAACCATAAGAACTTCTCATCGCTTTTTCACAGCCAGCTGGTGTGCCCCAAAGGAGACATCTGCTGACACAGGAGCCACCAGTCAACACCTGTTGGCCCTTGGTGAGTGTTCAGCACAGCATGGATACTTTCCCTTTGAAGCAAAAACATTTCTGGCCTGTTTGCACAACACAGCCCGTGACTAGCACGCTCCAGAGTGCGATGGTAAAATACGCAACACATGACAACACCTAGCTAAGGAAACTGTCATTGCATCCACATTGTCCTCGCTCAGGCAGCTATGACATCTAATATTTTACAGTAACTTCCCACTCTGAGTCATAAATAAGTTTGGTCCTGTCTCATTTCCTCCTGAGAAATTCGCTCCTAGTGGCCTGAAAGTTTAAATCTCAATCAAAATATTCGCATGAACAGCTTGTACTCATCAGTTCTCATCCCTGTTCTATCATCAAAGCTGCCAGCTCTTTGGTTACTGCTCTCTGCCACCACCCACAATAACTGCCCAGCTCTGAATCTGGAGTGAGTGTGAACCTATCAGGATTAGCACAAGCTGCTCAAGATCAGTCCTCGAGGAACTCTTAGCAGCCTTTCTTTCTAGTACATCTCTTTCTGGCTCATCCACGTCTTGCCTCTTCTTCAGGCTGTCCTTCATCTGACCTCCCAATTCTCTACTGATGTTGACTTTTTCCAGTTGGATAGCTTTTCACATGGCATGAAAGCCACATGGGAAAGGGATGCGTGTGAGACACTGCTCTAGTGAGGGTTACAAATAACATACATTGCCCTAGCATAGGTTAGGTAGATTACATTTCCCACATCTAAAAAGAAACAGTTATCAAAGAGATCTCAGTTTAATCACCACTCTTAATCATGTTCATACCGAAGCCTATCCCAATTTCCATCTATCTCTAGGTCTTTCATTAGTCTTCCCACCTCTGTCTGCACACTCTGAAGTCAGGCTCACAGGGCCCCTCTTTTACCTAAAGCTAAGAATCAGTGTCATTATTCTCCAGTCACACACCACTGCGATGCCATACTTTGCTCTAAAGCACGAGTCCAGCCCTGCAAGTTGGTGTGCCAGTTCTTCCTCAGCTCTGGGCGGAGGCTGCCTACCCACCCAGCTCACACACACTGACTGCTTTCACTGCATGACATTTTCCAGTCCTTTAATCATTCTCGGGCTCCCATACAAAACTTTCCACTGTTTCAACATTCCCCCTCAGCTGTGAGCTCCCACTGGACGCTGTTTTCCATCAGCAGCTGCTAAGCACACAGGTAACAGGAAAGATGAGTGCATTCAGAGGGGATCACATCAGTCCTAGAGGTTCCTGCTGCAGAGCACACTCCCCCAAGCACCAGAGCCTCTTGGACAGAGCCCATGGTACTGTGTTCTGACCACAGCTGAGCTCACTGGTCCGCAAACCTGCTTCCAGAAGGCAGCCCTCCGGACCTAAGAGTTATCCAAATGGCTGCTGTATGGCTGAGACCTGAAAGGCCATCTTGGAGAGATTTCCAAGGAGTGAGACCAGAGCAGGAGGAAAGCTGGGACAGGCTGCACAGGGAGCAGGGTGCTCGTTGCAGTTGCAGGGAACCAGGTGCTCAGCAACACTTGCACTGTGAGAACCCCCAGCCGAGCCATGTTCCCTTGCCACTGCTCCCCGTGGATGCCAGGCTCCTTCAAGGAGATGCAAGGAGGAAGGTCTGCAAGGCAGACATAGGGCAATCTGCCAGGACAGAGAAAATTTTAGAAAGCTCTTCGAGGTTCTCAGCTGCGCTGCTCAGTGGCCCAGAAAGCATGCTGCTGGCTCCTAATGGGGGCCATATTTCCCCGAGTACCTCCCAGTATGTTTTTTTTGGTACTTTGTTATCTGCCATATATCAAGACTGAGATGCAACGACTCGATATCCGCTGCCAAAAAGGAACTACCCATCGACCTGATCACATTCGCATTTCATCACGCAGGGCTGCAATGCGCGAGCAAGTGCCAGCTCTGCCCATAATGCGGAGCAAGCCCTTTGCCTGAAACCCATGACAACTCATTCTGTGGCAATACAGATCCTGAGAAGGGTTAATAGTGAGTGTATGGGCCCAGTGACCCTGCCTGCAATGATCCGTGCGCTGTTATTCACTCACTAGCAGTTTTGTTTCCCCACAGAGAAGATATGCAAATACTTTGCAGCAGTTACATCAAGCATCACAGATTATCTGCTCCCTCTGACAATCGGATATCTAGATTCAGAGAAAGGAAATTAAACAATTTTGTCAGCTAGAACTGACTGACGTGAGTTTGCCGCACAGACGGTGTTAGAGCTGGATCAAGTTTAACAACATTTAATGCAAAAATAAATAGAAAAAATTAAATTTCTTACATGAGTGCTGAGAGCTTTTGGAGAGGCATTAGGAAGCAGAGACAGGGGAAAGAACTTGCTCCTTGTTTCCAGCAACAAAAGAAACCTGCCTGTCCCAGCACAGCCTATGCAAATCCCACGCATGCTACGAGACACAAGGGCGCATTATTAGGGCTGAAAGGCCCCCTTGGCACACACTGGGCATCAGCCTTCACACAGAGACAAAACAGAAAAGAAAAGCTGGACAAATTGATTCATGTCTCTTGCCAAAGGCTGCGTAGCTGGCGTTTAACGGCAAATAACTCCTACATAGAAACCGGGGTTTTGAATTAGGAGCAGCGTGGTATTAAGTGCTCTCCACCTGTATCTAAGAGGAACCCACAAAACAGCCCCAAATCTACCCTGTGTTTGCCATGAGGAAAGCCATCCAAACGCATTCCCAACAGCATCCAAGCACAACCGATGTCACAGCACCGACGGGACAACAACCAAGTCCCCGCGCCACGCAGCCCAGGAGCACTCCGCACCGCTGCCCTTCACACCATTACAGCCTTCCAAAGACTCTGAGCTGGAAGGGCACTGCTCGCTGCCACATCTGCTGTGCCTTTGCTCTGGGCTCCCCATTCCACGTCCCTCCAGCAGCTGGGAGCAGCCCCGTGTGCTCTGATAGTGGCACAGCCCTTCAACGAGCCGCTCAATTCCGAGAGGTCACTTTATTAGCAGCTCTTTGAGGCGCTGAAAATTTGCCTTTGTATAGTTATGGCTAATCAAAATGGAAATGGGAGGCTAGCCCCTATTTCTGAGCAAAGAGAAAGCCCCCACTGGCTTCACACACAATACCCCTGCCAATCCCCACTGCTGCACACGCTATAACCTTCAGAAAAAGCCATGTGCCCCATCTGCCGTTTTCCCGTTAAAAAAGGAAGATGGATGTACTCTGCCTACACCCACTTTGTGTAACAGCAGCAAAGGGGAGACAAACATTTAGTTAGTTTATTGCTGCTTTTTTTCCTTACTTGCAATTAGAGTTATATTTTTATACACTGTGATCTAAGATGGCTTTATGACACGTCAAAAGACAATACGATAAAGGACCGAATGGCTTCCACTCTGATCCCATGAATAAAGCCAAATCCCAATGAATAATAAAACCTTGTACTAATAGGGTTGTGATTAAGACAGCAGATTAAAAAAAAATCAGCCCTATATTGTGCTGAGCTTCGTGCCATTCTGGTATCTTTCAGGAGCAAAGCCTGTGATCCCAGCCAAGCCACAAAGAAAGCTGTCTGTCACACACAGCGTTCTTGCTTCAGGCATGACAGCCCCATCATTTCATGGGGAGTGGATGGTGCAGGAGGTCAAAATCATGATGGATCAATTAATCCCTAAGGTAACTAGATCCAAACGGGGGAAATGCCTTGGAAACGAGGACAAAAGTGAGATTTTAACCAGCACAACCTGGTGACTGCACCTGGGGCACGAGCAGGAAATTAGTGCATAGGGAAGCAGTTATGTTCAGATGGGTGAGACCTGGCTGCTCCAGAACCATTCGCAACATCTGCACAAGCTGCAAGTCCATACATGCAAAGGCAGAAGGAGATTCCAGCAGCATGAAATAGAGCATAAGGAGAACACAAATAAGCCAAGAAAGAAGGATGAGGCACCTCTGGGGCAAGAAATGAGCTGTGTTTTTCTAGCTGGAAAAGGGAAGAGCTGGAAGCTGCAGATTTCAGGGCAGCCCAGTGCATGTAATTCAATGGGCAGTATCCAGCCCCAGTCCACTTGGTGCACTTTGGATGTTGTCGCGGAAAAGCTAATGCCTCAGTCACACTGCAGCAGGCGAGTCTTACCAGACAGGAGAAAAAGGATTAAAGAGCTTTTGAAAATAAGGCAGATAATGGAAGAAAATCTCCCCGTATAATAACAAAATCTTTCGACTGAGGAACAGCCAGGCAAGCAGCGAGCACTGAGCATGGAGCGATAAGCAGACACTGCTGGGGAACACAAAACACAGGGATTCTGTGCCTGGCTAAGCACAAAGGGAGATGGGATGGATGCGCTTGGGCTCATGTTTCCCTGGGGAGAGAGAAGGAGCATCGTCCCCACGCTGTGCCAGAGCAAGGAATCAATTAATGAGGGCGTCTGAAGGCAGTATTCCAGAGCCAGATAGGAGTCATCCCATATTTTGCAAAGAGATGAAAGGACCAGAGCGGAATGATGTGAAATCATTTTAAGTACAAAAGGACTAGAAGACAAGTTATTTCCCAGATTTAAAAAAAAATAGAATTAAAAGAACTCTGGTGGGAATGGGCTGCAGAGACATGAGAAGTGACTTCACTGTTAAGGTTGTTTTGAGGACTATACTTGGGACTGACATTCTTGTAAGACAGCATCACAAAGATCACATTCAGCCCTCAGATTTAGCACAGTAACTCCCTATAGGGTGACTGATTTGCCTCTGAAAAATGTCAAGAAAAACACGCAGCGATTTTTGCCGAGGGTTATACTCATGAGGTCTTTAAGGGCAAAGAGAGTCCTTTTGTGATGAGTGCAGAGCGCATAGCACAGGGAGTGCCAAGCCTTGACCACTGTTTCTAGGCTTCATCCTAGTGAGCCGTAATAAAAACTGCCTTTTTTAATTGTTGCTTTGCTTTCTTCACAGCTAAACAGATGACATGGAGTGATTCAGCCTTTTGGCTATGGGAATCAGATAATAATATACAATTTAAACAGCAGGGAACCAGGGAACAAAGCTGCTATTATGTGATAGCAGCCTGTGCTGGACAACCTGGAACTAATGCAACACTCAGCCATCTTTTGGGCATTGGGTAAACTGGATATCCAAATCCCTGCTCTCATCTACAAATTAAATTGTCTCAGCAAAAGTCTTGAGCATACCTCAGCAACATCAGCTGCAAACACGTGATGTGAACCTGGAGACAAACAATCTGGATGATAAAAGGGCTGCAAGAAGGGGAAAGCAGGCTTGGAGCAAACTGAAAATGGAAAGCATTCCCGTTGGCAAGGCAGACTGCAGCAGCAAGGCAGTTGGACACACACAGAATACTGAGAATTTCGCACTTCAACGCAAAATACTTCAACTTAAACCCCAGAGAATTCTTCAACGGTGTTTTTCAGAATATCCACCGGAATACTGTAACGTCAACAAAGCCACGCTTCAATCAGCCTGCAGCACATCAGAGCACCCAGACGCCTGCTGGTGCTGAGAGGCAGACTGAAAGGCACCTTGGGGCTGCAGACTCACTGCAGAGCTGCTGACAGAGCCCTGCCTCGTGTCACTGCTGCTGTTCCAGCCGATCCCGCCGTGTGCCGTAGCTCCAGATCCTGCCCAGCACTCTGTAAGCACACAGGAACACAGCTACTGCCAGGAACCTGGTACTTCTGCATTAGGGATTTGCAGGTTCATACATCTGCCTTAATGCTAGCTAAATTAATAACAACACCACTGCAATTTTCATGATTTTCAGTGCAATGCAAAGATGGTAAACGTATTTATTTTAAATATAAACCTTTATACAAAGCAGCAGCCTTAGATCCAATCATAATTTCACAGAAACCACCAGCAAAATGGATCCTTTTAGATGGCAGCAGCTGCCTCTCCTCATTACTGCTCTATTCACTTTTATCACTATGGCACTGGGAACCTCAGTCACAGCTGGGGACTCCGCCGTGCTCCGTGCTGTACAAACACAGAACAAAGGCAATCCCTGCCTTCAGAGGGCTGCGAGCTGACGCTGAAATGAATGCTGGAGGGATAGAAAAGAGGAGGAATCCCAAGAGGAGAGGCAGCGCTATCAGTCACCACGACTGATAGAACTGAACTCGCCAGCTTTCCTGGAGACACTATTAAAAAGGAGGGCGAGGAAGGACAGGGAAAACAATCAGGTCACGCTGCAGACAGAGAATGAGGGAAAGCACAACTCGCGTGCAGGGGCCGCGTGGGGATGTGCACAAAAAGCGGGGCTGGGAGCCCCGGTGTGGCAACAATGGGGCCAGGGGCTGCTGGTGGGGCGGTGGGACCGGGGCAGCCGCTTCCCTGCGGCCCAAGCGTCCTGCCTGCCAAGCAGCAGGTGCTCATCCGGAGGCTTTCAAGGCCGGGTTGGATGCAGCCCTGGGGCCCGGTGCAGCGCTCAGCATCCCCGCCTGCAGCAGAAGGTCGGAACCAGACGATCTTTCAGGTCCCTTCCAACCCAACCACGCCGCGATTCTGCGTTTTATCTTTACCCACCGGAGTCCCCCGTCGCGCGCACAGCGTGCCGGAGCCGCGGGGCTTCCCCCCCAAGACCCCTCGGCACCGCGGACGGGCAGACGCGGAGCGAGGCTGGGGGGAACCCAGCGAGCAGGTCGGGGCCGCGTGGAGGAGCCGGGCGGGGAGGGGCGGCCCACGGCCTCCGAGTCGGAGCTGCTCACCGCCGCTCGGAAGAAGTGCCGCTATACTCCGCTATGCCAGCCCGCGGGCAGCCCGCAATGCGGCACTGCGGGCTGAGATGGGCTAGGCCGGGCTGCGCTCCCCGCCGACCGCCGCTCAGGCTCGGGAACACCGACCCCCAGCCGCTGCCGCCCCGCACCCCCAGGCCGCGCCCCGCTTCTTATCGCCTCCCCGCTCCTACCTGCCGCCCCGCCGCGTACCGGTGGCCGGCACCCCCGCCGCCATCTCATACCTGCCGCCCCGCCTCCCCATTGGTCCTCCGCACCACCCCACGGGCCCGCCCCTCCCGGCCTTCTCCACGCTATTGGCTGGAGGCTCAGCCGCCTCGTTGCCATTGGTCAGTTCGAAAGGTCAGTTCAACGGCCGAACCGCGCGGATGGAAAGGAACAACCCCCCCCCCCCCTCATCCCTGTGCGCGGAGCACGCTGGGAGTTGTAGGCGCCCCGGCCGCGCTGAGCTCTGTTCAGGCCCAGGCGGCTGCAGGGGAGGTAGGACCTCACATCACCCCTTGCCCTGCCCTACAGCACGGCTCCTGTGGGACGCGGACAGAGCTCTGAGCTCAAGCACAGCTGCTGGTAAGGAGCTGCTTGACTTGGAGCCAGGCTTCCTGGGCTCCAAGGGTTTTCCCTCCAAGGGTTTCTGTTGTATTACATGATTAATTAGCTGATTAACAAGATGTTGTGGAAGAATCTGTTCTCTGGACACTGGCTCAGGCAACACCCTCCTCTGTGCTAATAAAAGTCTTCTGCTCCACGCAGGCATGCACTAATTTAAGCAACAATGTGCAAATGAAGAACAATACGGTCAATAATCCGGAGCTTTTAAATGAATTAGCAACAGCCTTCTCCAGGCCTTGTCTCCAAGGAGATAAAAACAGATAGACAGATAGCTCTAATGAGCCCACAGGTGTCAGCAGTCTTGGAAAGCGATCACTCTTTTTCTCAATGTCCTGTCCTCATAGGATGGAAGGGTATCAGGCCCTGGCAACGGGGCTTTAGCTGCTGCCACTTGGCTCCTGCTGGCTGAATATGGGCAGGAGGTACTGCTGGAGCTGTCTGTCCCGTAAGCCAAGGCTGCAGGCTGCCTCCTGGCAGGAACACAGCAGCAGGACATGGGCACATCAGTGGCTAAAGGGTCCAAGAGTGAGCCCTCTTGAGTGCTGGACAGGGACAGCTCTCCAGCCAAGGCACAGCAATATCAGTACAACAGTTCCTCCTTACCCCAAGGCTTTTAAAGGGATCTTAAGAGAAAAAGAAAACAACCAAACAAAAAGAAGCAGAGAGCCACAAACTGGATTTGCAGCCTACAGAAAGCCTGCAGTAAGAGGCTGAACAAGCACAATCCGTTCAGCTTATTAGGATACTGAAAAGTGTTGCAATTCCACCATGTAAGCTACCGTGACAGGAAATGACAAAGGACTAAAGGATTTTTAATACAAAAGAGGGAGGAAGATATGTTCACAAGTACATATTCTTCGCAATGTGAGCCATGGGACCTGTATCCTCTATTTGCTGCCCTCAGCTCCATTCTTTCCTTCAGCATGCTTTGGCCAAACTCCACCTTCTGGGCTCAGCAGAAATAACTGGGTGAAAAGAGCTGGTCACCTAACCTGGGCAGCTAAAGATCCAGGATTACTTGCGCTGCTGGGAGGTAGTCGGAGCAGAGCAAAGGTCCCATCTCAGCTCTCTCAGGCAAGAAAAAAGCCCAGACAGTGAAGTTAGCAGCAGCAGTTTTTCAGCCAATAAGAAAAAACATTGCAGCAACTCTTCCTGCCTTGCAGTAAGGCATGACTGAGATGGGCAAAGATGAAGAACCAGTGACAGCAACAAGACAGACACCGCAGAGCACTCCTGCTCCAGCCCCTCCATCCCAGAACCTCTTGCATCACAGGGGACATGCTGTGTGGTGTGTAGGAAAGAAAGAAGGACTCCAGGCTGAATATTAGCAGGAGGTATTTGTCAATATAGAGCTCATTACATGTTATTTATTCTCTCTCACGCACACACGCATGCACACCTGCAGCAGTCACCCCAGCACCTTCTTTTTTATGCACAGAAGGACAGGGCTTGGGCCAGAAGTCCACAGGGGTAGCTTCCTAGGGAGCCTGCACTCACAATGGCCCTGTCCCCCAGTGCCTGCATGCCTCAGGTTATCACCAGTCCTCAAACAGGTGCACAGAGCATCCACAGCTTCTCAAGGGTGGCGGTTCTTCAGCCGGTTCTTGCGGCCAGCCTTGGCCCCGCGCTGGGCACCCTTCATCAGGCCCTTGAACTGGCCCTGCATTTTTGCCTGCTTCCTGGAGGGAGAAAGGAGCAAGCAGACAGGTTAGCGTGGGTACAGGGCACAGCCAGCTCCCGCACAGGCCTGTGAAAGGTGGCTGCAAGGAATGGCACAGACACTGGCAGGGAGCTCTCAGACCACAAAAAACAGTTAACAATGAGCAGAATCAAACCCAGGATATCCCTCGTTCCCTACCCCACACCCTTCCTGCTCAGTCCCACCTTTTGTTCAGTTTAGCTCTGTTCAGGGGGATGTAGGCATAGGGGTCGAGCTGGCCCTTCTTCTTCACATCACCTTTGCCTTTCTGTAGGAGATACCAACATGGGAGAAGATGCAGCATGATGGGAGATGGGAGTGTCCCATTCTGGACTGCTCTGGTACACAGTCGCACCAATGACTATGTTGCAGTGGAGTGCTAGCTCAGCATGTGGCTTCCCAAGGCTGATCTCCCACCCAAGTAATGCCGCAGCACCAAGCACGCAGTGTGAGTGGTGAGCAGGAACTGCCAGGCAGACTGGAAATATTATTGAGTACTGAGCATCGAGCAACTTCTTGCGGAGCACAGATGCCCCCCAGTGCTTCCTAGCCCACAGACCAGCAGAAATCCTGCCTCAGCAGAGCCAAGACATCTGTCCGCAAGCCCAGCCACCTCTGAGGCCCTCACCTTGGATCTGTACTCTGCACCAAAGGCTGGCTTCTTGTCCAGTGGCCGGTGGATCCCAGAGCCTCCAGCTGGGAAAGAGTGTGTGTTGAAAAGTGGGACCAGGCCCCAGACTCCTCCCTCCCCAGCTTCCACACTGGGAGAGCTGTTCCTCCAAGCTGCCTCCAGCTCTTAGGCATGAGTACAAAAAGGCAGCACAGAAGCGTAATAACTTTACAGGAGCAAAGAACTCAGAGCCAGCTGCCTTGGAGGAGCCCAGCCTGTTCTAGCATATGCAGAGTGGGCACATGTGTGACACGCAATTACCTCTGTACTGAGAGTAAGTCCCAGTCTCTGCTTCATCATCATCTGGCTCCTCTCTGAACCGACGCTTCTGGCTTTTCTTCTGCAGAAGATAGATGTGGGGTTACTACAGCTAGCTTGTCCTTACACTGCTGTCCTTCCACGGACCCGTGACCTCCTGCTTCTTCACACAGGTCTCAGAGACCTTCCACACCCACCACACATCCTCTGTCCCACTGCAGCCTCCTGCCCCACTCCAAGCAGCTCCCAGGCAGAGCCATAGCTCAAGCATCCCATGTTTCCTCTGCATCCTATACTCACACTGCGAAGGCCCACTTCTTGCAGCACATCTGCCACCTCCTCATCCGCTCCTGGAGCACAGGACAAGGGAGTCAGTGCAAGATGCTGGCACAGAGATCCTAGTATCATGCCAGCTTCCTGGACAGGGTGCCCTCACCAAACTGGCCCTGGCAATGTACTGCACCCTGTGACATGACCACACCAATGCTTGCCACTTCAACCCACAATCCCCTAAGTTTCCACACACAGAGGGGTCAGAAAAAAAACCACACTAAGTATCAGAGCAAGTCCAGCCACACAATACCTTTGGCTTCATTATTGTCCATCTCCTCCTCCTCATCGTGGATGATCAGGCGCCCATCTTCAGACACCTGGAAGTCATGCCTCACTTTTCTGGACCTCTTCAGACTTGGCTCGGTAGCTATGCACAGAGATGGGTCAGGGCCTGGGGAAGAACCCACTCCCCCGTCATCTGTACCCCACTACAAATACTCTGTTGCTCACTCAGCACTCGCTGGGACACATTGGGGTCCAGGAAGTTGAGAGGCTCATCCTCCTCCCCTTCTTTCAGCCATGCCTGGCCCTTCTGCCGTGCTTGCTTCTTCCGCACCTTGCCCCGCCGCTGTTCTTCCTCTTCTTCCTCTTCCTCCTCTGAGTCTGCCAGGATCTCCTCCATGCTGGGCACAAGGCAGAGAGCACAATGCAGACAGAGCAAGGCAGAGATGCAAGCTTCATCCTGCCCACAGCAACATATGCCAATGCCAATGATTTCCTCAGCATCTCTACAGGCATCAGCCTAGCAGATCCAGCACCAGGCCCTCTGCTGAGGCTTCACCTTTGGCCCATCTCTACCTGTCTCCTCTGGGCTGGGCCAGTGCCTCCTCCTCCTCTGTCTCTGCAGCTGCTTGCCTCAGGGCACGCTGCTTGCGGCTGCGAGCTTCAGCCTTGCGGATGTTCACCAGAACCT
This sequence comes from Cyrtonyx montezumae, assembly GCF_038088225.1. NCBI lineage: Eukaryota > Metazoa > Chordata > Aves > Galliformes > Odontophoridae > Cyrtonyx > Cyrtonyx montezumae. The sequence continues at coordinate 19,009,668 of NW_027072045.1, read as the reverse complement.
TGTGGAACTCAGCTGGCAGCAGCCCCTGCACCAGCTCGAAGCTGGGGAGACACAAAGCCATCAGTTCCTGCAGTGCAGGAAATCCTGCAGTGCCCAGCACTGCCCCAACAGCCCCGGCTCACCCGAATTTGCGGATGAATTTGGTGAAGAGGTTTCTCAGCTTCATGCGGAAGTGGCGCCTCATGTCATCTGAAAGCCTGCCTATGGCCTCCAGCTGCCAGCACAGACAGGCCTCTGAGGTCAGAGCACCCCAGTCTCTCACCCCTCTCCTGCACCACCCTGCCACCTCCCTTCATCACTCATGCCCCATGCAGATCTCTCACCATGGTCTGGACATGCTTGGCCAGCAGTGTGGTGTCAACCAGCAGCAGCACAACCTTGAGGAAGCCCAGGGCTGACTTCACCACGTCACGTGTGCGAGAGCCCAGCAGCAGGCAGATGTTCTGCAGCAACTGCTCCACCACACTCAGCTCCATGTGATCTGCAGTGTGGCAGCACTCAGTGTGCACTAGTGGGCACAGCCCTGTCCCGCTGCCTGGCAGTGCTGTGCCCCTGCAGCCCCTGCTCACCTTTGAACTCAAAGAACAGGCGTGTGAGTGCCAGCACAGTGCAGCTGATCATGGTGACTGAGCCCGTCAGCCCCGCGTAGATCAAGAGCAGGAACCGCTCCATAGCCTCTGCAAGAGGGGACAGTTCAGGACATGGGGCAGGCACAGGTTTGATGCCCTAGATGAGAGCAGCCATGGGGCTGAGCAACAGCTGCTTACCTTGGGGAGTGGGCCCAAAGCGGATGAAGGCATGCCCCATCTCCACCAGCAGCATGAAGGCATTCTTGCGGGCTCCCACAGACACCTCCTTGGTGCACAGGATGACCTGAAGGCACAGAGCATGTCACGACCCCATGGCACCCCTGAGGGTGCAGCTGAGTCCCACACTCACCTCTGGAACCAGGGCGGTGACGAAGGGCTCATGCTCGGCTGAGAGCTGCTTCACAACATGGAACAGGCACTTCAACCGGGGCTGTGGAGAGAAAGAAGCCAGCACAGTCACAGGGACACAGCCCATCCCCTCCCTGCAGCAGCCCTTGCTCTCACCCTTTTGGCTGGGGACGCCGCACTCTTGAGTGAATCCAACAGCACTGCCTGCAGCTCTTCCAGGTGTGAGCGGACAAAGGCCTGGCAAGGGGCGTGAGGGGCAGCACACACCTCCTCCAGCACACGGTACGCCTTCTTCTGCATGCTGTGCTCCTTGCTCTGCAGGGACAAGTGGTGACACTGCTGTCAGTGTGGCCCTTGCCACAGTGAGAGGCTCCGCTGCACTGCTAGGGTGGGGAGCAGACCAACCTGGAGGGAAGGCTGGATAGTCCGGTACAGGGAACCCAGGGCTTGCTCGTCAGCATAGGGAGACATTGCCACCACCAAGTCCAGAATGGAGAGCCTGCAGCACAGAGACGTAAGGAGAGAGAGCCACAGGGCCATCAGTGCTCCCCAAACAAACTTAAGACTCTGGCTACGAGCCCTGTTTGATGCATGAGAAAGACATATCCCACAGGAGACTGAGTACTGCTCAGCAGGAGGGAGTCAGCAGATTAACCCATCAGCATCAAGCCCTGGGTGTTACCTGGCAAACTCTGTGCTCTCAGGACTGGTCAGCTTCTCACTGGCTTTCTGCAGGAACCCACACACCATCTGCAAGGCAGGCACAGAGTCAGTGAGGCTGCTCCTCCTACCCCTATGCACTCCTGAGGTCAAGCTGCAGGATCTGAGCAGGCTCAGTGCCAGGAGATAACGGCTGTGGCCAGCAGAGCCTGCCCCATCTGCCCAGATACTCACCTGCGGGTCCGTGATGGTCAGGTAAGCACGCACAGTGTCCAGCACAGAGCGGCGCTGGGCACTGCTGCCCCCATCCTCCTCAGGTTGGCTATACACGTTGAATAGGATGGGCAGGAAATTTTTGGCAAAGCGACCCACTTCTGCTCGCTCTCCATCTGGAAATAGAAAGACAGGGGTGCGTGCATCAGCATCACACCCCACATCTGCCTTCACTGGGTTGCTGCGGGGAACAGGGACAGCTCCCCTTGCCACAGCAGTGTCTGTGCCCAACCTGTCCCGCAGCCGTGGTGGATGAGGGTGCGCAGGGCCTGGCACACAGTGGGGCGGAGGTCTGGGCGCTCACTGATGGCCATGCCCAGGGTGCGTGCCAGCCCCTTGAAAGCCTCCACCACATCTGTCGGGCGGGTGCAGAAGCCGGGCAGCAGAGTCCAGACCTAGAAGCAAAGGAACCAGTGGGAAGCCGGGGTGCCATCCCTCAGCCAGTGTGCTCAGACTGGCACTGCAGACAGGCACTCCGTTACCTGCCACTGCAGCGTGTCGTAGATCTTGGACTCCAGGCTCTTCCCAGCCTTGGCAAACTCCAGGGCTGCAAAAGAAGAGGGGGAAATGAACGGAACAGCAGAGGTGGCTCTGCTCTGAGATGTGGAGCTCCTGCAGCCTGCCTAGCACTGCGTACCTGGAGCCCCGCTACCCACCGCTCCTCACCTCTGCTCTTCAGCGTGGCTGCCAAGGGCAGGAAGTAGCTGGTGAAGAAGCCGAGCCGTGCTCCCTGCACGTAGTCCCGCAGCACAGGCAGCAGCCAGCTGCGGGGGAAATCCAGACTCTCCCTGTGAAGCGAGCACAAGGTCAGGGAACCGTGAGACTGTGGACATGGAGCACAGCCCCAGAGCTGGGCACAGGGAAACTCTAGGCAGCCTTCTCTGCCAGAGCTAAGTGCCCTCTGCTGCTGGACCCACCCTACCAGCCCAGAGCCATGCTCACTCCTTGCCGTCGATCTGCAGGGGCACAGCTTCCAGCAATACCTCGGGGCCCATGGCACCGACTGCGGCCCCCACTGCCTGGTCCACCTCCGTGGTGTAGGGGAAGTGCGGGGAGAGGCGCAGGTCACACAGGGACTGCAGGCACTGCAGGGACAGGCAGGAGGCTGAGCAAGGAGCCACCAAAGTGTGCTGGTCCTGTGGCCTCCCCATCCCACTCACCTTCCTCATGATGGGATGGCACTGCTTCCCACACACCTCGAAGAAAACCTCCAGCACTTGCAGCACACTGTCCCATGCTGCGTGGAAACGGTACGTCAGGCCTTCCTCCACTGACCTGGTAGGGAGAGGGAGGTGGTGACAGGGACCACACTGGACCCATGGGGACAGCCTCTCCCACACCCCTCCGCTCCTCACCTGAACATCTTGCACAGGTAGGAGCCAGGGGCTGGGGCAGATGCAGAGACAGTGCCCAGTTCATCCATGTGTGGAGCAATGCACTCGCTCAAGAGGGTCTGCAAAAGCAGAAAGTTTGGTGCTGAGCTGTGGAAATGCCAGCCTGGAGCCAGACAGAGGTGCAGGACCCAGCACAGAGCAGTCCCAAGTGCCCAGGCAGACCCCAGCCTGGCCACAACAAGGACCAGGGCAGTATGCACTTGGTACCTCAAGGGTCTGTGCTGCAGCTGCCACCACCTCCGAGTGCGGGGACAGGAAGCAATTCATGGTGGCCGAGAAGAGACGGGGCAAGTGAGCCCAGCACAGGTCCTTCTGCAGCCTGAAGAAAGGACAGGATGGTGAGAGATGGAGCTCAGTCTCCCCCATGCCCAGCACTGGCCCCTCCTCACCTGCCCAGGTTGATGTGTGCCCTCTCCATGGTACCCAGCCAGGTGAGCAGTGGCTGCAGGTCACTGGCACTAGGCACATAGTCATACAGCGCCTAGGGAAGCAAAACAGTATTGGGAACAGTGATGCCAGTAGCCCCATCCCTACCTATCCCTCCCCACACTCACAGTGATGATCTGGGCATTGAGCTCCGCTGGCAGGCAGGACGTGCTGGGCTGGGCACTGAACAAGCTGTGGAAGGCTTGCATGGCACACGATGTCACCAGCTGCAAGGACACGCTGTCAGGAGGAGTGCAGGAGTCCGTCCTCCACACCCCAACCCCAAAGCATGCTCTGCCCAACCCACAGGGACACCCCATCTCCAGTGGGGCTTCCCATCTGTGCCCCCCTCTTCTGCAGACAGCCAGCTCTGCCTGGGATCCTCTGCTTTAAGGTCCTGCAGATTCCCAGTAGAGCAGCCTGAGACCTTCTAGGGGTGAGGTGGTGGCACTGGGACGGGCACCCTGAGCAGGAACTTCGGGGAACTGACCACGTGGCTGAGAGTCATGACTCTGAGCAGGGTCTCGCAGCACGTCTTCAGCACAGCCGCAGGGAAGCAGGGCAGCAGGTCCCGCAGGAGGGCCAGCATGTGCAGGGTGGTGGTGGCCTCTTTGGCACCTGGGGGAGCAGAACAAAACCCATGCTTGCAACAACAGCCTTGGGAAAAGACCCCATGTCAGAGCTGGGATAAACTGAAGCCCCCTCCGGGAAGAAGAGAACAAGACAGATGGGTTAAGGGCTCTCCTAAACTCTCGCAAGACCCCTCACCCCCTTGCCCCTACCTACCTCCAGCTTTTTCAATCTCCTGCACACAGAACTTGGCACTGGGGGGTGCAGCAGGATGGTGCTCAGGAGCCCCATCTCCAAACATGAACTCGCTTCCCCTCAGGATGGAGCACACACCATGCTGAGCTGCTTTCCGAACCTGGGGGTGGGTGAACATAGGAGCGTAGAAACCATGGGCACAGAGAGCAAAGCCAAGCCCCAGGACTGAGCCCCACAGCAGCAGCCACCAGGTGCTGGGAACCCACCTTGGGTTTGGTGTGAACGCAGAAGCTCAGCAAGCCATGGTAGACCTGGAGAGTGACAGGGTAACTCCAGGCTGTCAAGTCCTGTTTCCGCAGCAGTGTGGCCAGGCAGGAGAGGACCTATGAGGGGACAGCAAGGACACTGGTAATACCCCACATAGACCACCCTCAATGCACCAGCAGCCCTGCCCCATCTCTGTGACTCACCCATCGCAGTGCAGAGGTGGACCTGCTGCAGGCCTGTGAGGATACGATACTCATGAAGGCTTTGGAAGCATCTGAGAACTTCTTTATGAGTACTGGGCTTGGGACTCTGTAGGGTGAAGGGGCAAAGAGCTTGCAGTTACACAGGAATTGGCACACCCAGCCTGCCCTGAGACTGTGCCAGACCCCATCCTGCCAACTGTCCCCACTCCCTGCGAGCAGCTCACCGCTTCAAGACAAGGTTGAGCAAGTAGGCAACAGCAGCCACCGACTCAGGGGAATCCACCGCCTCTAGCGTGGTCATCTGGGAATAAAGGAGGAGCTTGTAGCAGGAGGATGTGCATCAAGCCAGCCTTCCCCAAAACTTTAGGGAAGGTGCCAGAAAAACAAAGGGCAACCCAATAGCGTCTCTGCTGGAGGATGCCTAACTCCTCCAACGTGAGTGCAGCCCCCCTGGGAACTCCCATCAAACTGTGGCAGTCACTCACCAGTGCAGCAAAGTACTCAGTCTCGGTCTCTTTGCCCCCTTGCGAGCGGATCACATCTGTCACAGCTGCCAGCACAGCACAGATCTGTCAAAACAGCAAGTGGAGCCCACAGCAACCTCAGATTCTTGCTCAAGATGGGAGCTATGCCCCAGGACCCCCACATCCAGCTCCACTCTTCCTGGTACCTCTTTGTGTGCAGCAGAGTTGGACTCCCAGAAGCGCTGCACCTTGCTGAAAGTGACGTTGGTGCAGTCGCTCAGCCCGCTCAGGAAGGTGCCAGAGGATCTCTCGGTGGCGGCCTCACCAGCATCACCCTCCTCCATGGGTATCTGAGAGCTGCCGCTTGGCCGCTCCACACGCATGGATCCCGACTGCAGCTCATTGTGCAGTTTCACCGCGTCCACCGTCAGATTGCTTTTCTCTGCCGGGTGAGCAGACCTAGGGTCAGGCTGTCCCGCATCCCCCCCACCCTTCCCTGCCGGTATGGGATGTGGATGTTGCCTCTTCTATAAGAGAAGCACCGTAATAAGGAGTGCAGAAGGCTGAGGCAATGAGCTTAGAGGGAAACTCAACACTCGTCTGAGGTGAAGAGGCTCATGCACCTCTGCCCAGATGGCTGAGGGTGCCCAGGTGGGACGGGACAGAGGCCTGGATGGAGCAAATGGCAACCAGCCCACGGCAGAGGCTGGAACGGGGTGAGCCTTAAGGTCCTTTCCAACTCCGTGCCGCCCCCCACCGCCCCCCAGGCCGCTCACCGGCAGGTCGGCTGTAGAAGCGGCTTCGCGCGGCCAGGCGGTGCCGCCGGGTCTCGGGGTTGCAGTCGCTGCTGTGCCCCTTTTTCCACCGCCGCACCTTAGCGGCGGTACCCGCCCGCAGCCTCCCGCACCGCGCCATGCTCGCCCCGGCTCCACGTGCCGCCCCCGCCCCCGCCCCCTCCACGCCTCACTTCCGCTTCCGGCGCCCGCCGCCATTTGCAATGAGGGCAGCGGCGCCCTCATCGCGGCGCGGTGACGTCACGGCCCGAAGGTCGCGCCGCCCTTCCCGGCCCCGCCATGCGCTACGTGCTCCCTCGCCCGCCGCCTCCGCCGGCCTGCGCATGCGCGCCTCGCACTGCCCGGCGCGGGGCGGCGCGGGGCGGGTCAGTCGCGCGCGGCGGCGGCAGCGGGAGGAGCGCGAGAGCGGGACAGCCACCGGCGCCATGGCCGCGTACCGCCTCGTGCTCGTCCGCCACGGCGAGAGCGCCTGGAACCTGGAGAACCGCTTCTGCGGGTGGTACGACGCCGACCTCAGCCCCGCCGGGCAGCAGGAGGCGCGGCGCGGAGGAGAGGCCCTGCGAGGTACCGGCGGGTGCGGAGCGGCGGCCGTCCCGGGGCGCGGCGGGGACCGTTACGCAACGGCGCGGCCCTGCGCGGCCTCTGAACGTCCCCCCCTCCCCGCCTGTCCTCCGCAGACGCCGGCTATGAGTTCGATATCTGCTTCACGTCGGTGCAGAAGAGGGCCATCCGCACCCTCTGGAACGTGCTGGACGCCATCGACCAGATGTGGCTGCCCGTGGTGCGGACGTGGCGCCTCAACGAGCGGCACTACGGGGCCCTCACCGGCCTCAACAAGGCCGAGACGGCTGCCAAGCATGGTGAGGCCCAGGTGAAGATCTGGAGGCGCTCCTTTGACACCCCCCCGCCGCCCATGCAGTCGGACCACCCCTTCTATAGCACCATCTGTAAGGTAAGGGGCTGCCGGGAGCCCTGGGTGCCTCGTGGTACGGGCCTCCCACGCTGCCCTTCGCTCTCCGGTTGCAGCATCGGTGACAGGGGCTGGACTGGGGCCATCCTGCACTCTCCCTGCAGAGGATGAACCCCAAGGGATGGCACGGAGTCAAGGGGAGATGTTAATCATTAGTCCTACAGCCAAAGCTCAGGTGTTTGCTCGGCAGCAAGCCCTGTGCTATTGCCCCCAGGCAGGGCTGGCAGCTAAAGGCTAACCCCAAAGCATTTCTTCATGGGTGCATAGCCACAAGCCAGTTCCACTCCCGTTCTCAGCCTCTGTTCTCAGCACTCAGCCCCTGGTGCCACCTTTCTGGGCTGTGCTGCTGCTGGTGTAGACCCCGGGGGTGCTGGGCTGTGGTGCAGCTGTGGTGGTGTTACTGCAGGATCGTCGCTACGCTGACCTGACTGAGGACCAGCTGCCCACGTGTGAGAGCCTGAAGGACACCATCGCCCGGGCCCTGCCCTTCTGGAATGAGGAAATTGTCCCGCAGATCAAAGAGGGCAAGAGAGTCCTTATTGCGGCCCATGGCAACAGCCTGCGGGGGATTGTCAAGCACTTGGAAGGTACGGCAGCCATACATGTTGCTCAGGATCCCCCACTGCCCCAGCTACGTTCGAGTGGGGCTCGCCCTTGCTTTGAGTAACCACCCTCTGTTTGCAGGCATGTCAGAAGCGGCCATCATGGAGCTGAACCTGCCCACCGGCATCCCAATCGTCTATGAATTGGACAAGAACCTGAAGCCCATCAAGCCCATGCAGTTCCTAGGGGATGAGGAGACGGTGCGCAAGGCCATGGAGGCTGTCGCTGCTCAGGGCAAAGTCAAGAAATGAGGCCAGGTGCACAGACTAGCAAGTAGATGAGCCCCCTCTATCCCCACCCCTCTGCGCACACCCCACAGCTGTAGGAACTTGGAGCTGCAGAGCTGGAGCAGGGAGCAGCTCCCCAGGATTAAGCCCCTTCCCTCTGTACCAGGCTTGCCTCTGTGGGCAGCCTGGGGGGTGAGGGGCTGTGTGCACAAGGGTCTGGTGTGAAAGGGAGTCCTCGCTCTGCCAGGCAGCAACTGCAGCTGTATGTTGTGTGTTTCCAGCCCTTGGGGGGATGCTCTCAAGCAATCTCTTGCCATGCCTGGCTTCTTTCGCTTCCCTGGCAGCTCTTGTCATTGTTACTGTAGTTCTGTTGCTTGGTTTAGTTATTCCAGGAGCACGGGAGCAGTGGGACATGTGCAGGAGGGGCAGTGACCAAGATGGGTGCCTGGTTCCCCTGGGGCTGTGAGGCACAAAGACTAGGATGCTTAAGACACCGAACAGGTTGAACTGTGGTGCATGCTCCCATGTGCAGCACAGCACCCAGAAACAGTATTTGCAAACCCTGACCCAGCTCTACCAGCCAATGCTTTAACTTATTGCTTTTGGACAAAGGAGAGAGCGTGCTGTCTGGGAATTTGTATTTGCCACGTGCTTCCTACAGCCAAAGCCAACCCTAGTCCTGCCTCACAGAAGTTGTGTAGATGCCATTGTGCCCCCATCCCACAAATGTGTACTTGGCACTGTCATTGTAGCCTCCCCCACTGCTGCTGTAGTGAGCCTGGCTTTGCACTGGGTCAATCTAACTGTGCAACGGTAGCAGTTTGTCTTGTTCCAGTTCAATAAAAGATTAATATGCAATAATTGGATGTCAGCGTTTTTTGTGCCATGTGCTCCTGGGCCACATGGAGCCCCTGCCTTGCCTAGCATCTCCTTTCCTGTGCTACCACGTGTCCATGACGCAGCAGTTGCTGCTGCCTTGTGGGTGCAGGTGCTTGGGCTTTGCACAGCAAAGCACAGTTCTGCAGTCCTCACTGCAAGAGTGATTTCATTTTGACTCATCCTGGCTTAGTGGCTCTGGGCTGTGCCACACCCCTTTGACTAACAAAGGGCATGCATGGCCTGAGGTGATAAGCAGCCCTGGGGATGAGTACAGCAACAGGCATAGCCCGTGCTGTGCCACAGCCTCAAAGCCCCTCTCAGTGCTCCCCAGGCTGGAAACACACTTCCTCACCCCTACACTGCTGGGGGAAACAGCCCCTCCAGCAGCTCTGGAGCAGAGGGACTACATGCAGTCAGAACAAACCCCAGGGGCAGTTAACTGAGCAGAACACAGAACTCTCAAAAAACAGTTTATTACCTACAGCACAAATACAGAATCCATCCTGCTGTTCCAGTCTCTCAAGCACGGGGCTGCAGAGACCCCACGACAGCAGCCTTCCCTCCTGGGTACCCCGCACCCCTGAGTGGTCTGCTAGGTCTGCAGGAACTGCGGCTGCACGCGGGCCACCTTACGGAAGTCCTTGGTGTGTGTCTGTGGGCACTGCATCTCACACCAGCTGATGGGCACCATCTGCACCCCTGTGGGCAACCCAGTCAGCCGTTTCCTTCCTGCTTACTCTTTTCTCATATCTCCCATCCCCAGCAGCCCAAGGCCTCCTGCTGGGGCCCCCAAGGCTCAGCAGCAGGAGGAGAGGAGGAGAGCATTTGCTCCTCAAGCTGTATCAGCTGCTCCCCACGTGGAGATGGGGTGACTCCTACCTGCCTCACTGTGTGCCACCACCACACCCAGCTCGTTCTCTGCCGTGCTCAGCAGGTAGTTGGACTGTGCATCCCCCAGCGAGATCTGGTTGGGTGTGGGTTAAGGGAAAGATTCCCACACCCCACCCAGCACAAACCCTTCAGCCCTGTGGGCCCTTCTGCTGCAAGGGAAAAGGATACAACTTTGGCCAGGACTATGTCACCGGGGCGGAAACTCTTGTAGACTTCTACCTGCGTGAGAGGGAGCAGACAGGAGTGCGTGGAGAATGAAGGTACTCCTCAGCAGGCACCCCATGGGCAGCAGCAGGACAAGAGCTGGAGAGGGGGAAGCTGTGGTGGCACAGCACCCAGCAGTGCCCCGCTGACCTTATCCTTCTCAGTGGCTCGAATGTCTTCCCTCCTGGAAAAGGAGACACAGGAATGCGATACCAGAGCGAGCAGGCAGGAGCTGCCCCAGCCTCCCTGGACACCAGCCAGGTCTCGCTAGATGTCTGACGGCAGCTGCCTTCACCCAGCTGCCCGGCGCCAGGCAGCGTGCCCCCTGCCCTTTCCGTACCGTATGGTGCCGCGGAAGGTGGATTTCAGCGGCGTGGAGCCAACGAACAGGATGTTCACTTTGGCAAAGCGGGAGTTGATGCTGCACACCTGCACGGAGGGACAGCAGGCAGTAAAACAGGCAGTCAGCGCCTGCTCGGCACGCTTTGCACTCCGCTGCTCTCCGTAACTCCGGGTGCCGCCCTCCAGGCGGAGCTGCGTAAGGAAAGCAGAGCTCCCGGCCGCAGGGACACGCGAGGGGCCGCCCCAACGCCGGCACCCACCTTGCAGGTCACCACGGCCCCCACGCCGGGCAGCAGCTGCGCCTCCGCGTCCCGCACCACCGACACCACGGGCAGCTGCGGGCACACACGGGCTCAGCTCGGGGCCTCCCCCGCCCCGCAGCCGCCGCAGCCCCGCTCCGCGCTCACCCCGCCGCCGTCGGCGCGGCGCTGCAGGCAGCCGGCCAGCGAAGCGAAGATGGAGCCGTGCCGCACGTAGGTCCCGCCGCCCGCCGAGGCCTCCTCCGCGCTGCACAGCCGCTCTCCTGCGGGACGCCCGCTCAGTGCCGGGACCGCCCGACCCGACCCGGCCCGGCCTCCCCCGGCAGCGCGGCCCCGTACTCACCGGGCACACAGTACCGCGCCGGGGGCGCCATGTTCCGAATCTCGCGCGAGCCCTCAAAGAGCCCTTCTCCTATTGGCTCCCGGCGGCAAAGCGGCAATGTAAGCGGCGTGCCTATTGGCTCGCTCTTATCCGCTGGGAGTCGTAGTGCGGCGATGCTTCCCGGCGTGCTCTGTGCGCAGGCGCGGGGCGGCGGGCTTCAACCGGGGCCGAGGGAGCGGCGGGGTGCCGGGCATGGCGGCGGGCGGAGGGGAACGGGCGGCAGGTGGGCTCGGGAGCGCGGACCCGGCTCCTTAGAGCGGGCGGTGGGGGGTGTCCGAGCAGAGCGCAGCGTCTCCGGGAGCGGGGGCGGCGCCGATGTCGGCGTAGCGCGGCTCCCGGTTCGGGCGGTGGGCCCGGTGCTGCGGTGAGCCGCGTGCGCCCGGAGCCGGGTGCGGTGCTGCCGTGCTGCCGCCTGGCGCTGCGCCGAACGGAGCGCTCCGCGCGTGCCTTGGCACCACCCTATGGCGGCCGTGCTGCTTAATATTGATGGCCGTTCCTGCACGGGGGCCCCGACCCGGCGGATCGTTTGCCTCATTTCGGGGCCGGCTCGGGTTCCTCCTTGCTCTCGAGTGGTTTGAGGGGCTCGGTGGGGGAGGTGAGCGCTTGGCTGAGCGTTCCTTTGCTGCCCCAGTGGCGGCAGCTCGGCCCGGGGCTGCACGCGGGGCTCTCCGTCGGTGGAGCGTGGCGTCGTCCTGGGACCGGGGAGGGGAGTGCAGGGCTGTGAGGTTGGGATAGGCGTGGGATGGCCTCTGCGACTTGGTCCAGACGCTGAGGCAAATGCTGCTTGCTGCCTTGTGGGTGCGAGGGCAGAGCACGTGTTTTGTGAGGGCTCCTTCATTCCTGAATCAGATGGGAAAGGCTGGTGAGGGGGGGTACCCCGTGGTTTTCGATCTTTCCCTGTGTGCCCCTGCCCCTATAACGGGCACAGTGCCCCAGGTGCCCGCGCTGTCTCTGGTTTCCTCTGAGTCAGACTCTCCTTGTCGCTCCCCATCCCCCTCCCCTCCTGGAAAGATGAGATGGGAGCAGGGAGCATCTGAGGTCAGGCACAGAGGCCCGAGAGCCCTGTGTCCCCCCTCTCCATGCTCAGAGTTCAGAAACACGGCACTACAGCTTCCAGTTCGGGATCAGCTCCACCTGCTTCTGCCCTGCATCCTGTGCAGGGTGAAGGAGAGCCCTGCCAGAGGAGAGCACCTGGCAAGAGCTGCACCGTCAGCGTGTCTGGGGGGGGGGGAACACCCTCCCCGTGGGACAGCGGCAGCGGGGCGGCCTGCCCACACCCGGCCTCTTTTGTGCAGGTGGGGCACAGCAGGGATGAGGAGTCGGCAGCGGATGTTCGCGGCGGTGATGCGCCTGCTCCTCAAGTGCCTGCGTCTGGGCCGGCGGCGGCGGTTCAAGCTGGTGCGGCAGGCGGGGCAGCTGTGGCACTACGGGCGCCTCTGCCTCCGCTCTCTGCTCTACAATTCCTTCACCAACGGCGACGTGGTGCTTGACTCCCTCTTTGAGCCTGTCTACTGGCTGGTGGACCACGTCACCCGCTGGTTCGGTGTGGTGAGTACCTTCACTGCAAGAGGGGACAGGGGTTTGGGGCAGCGAGCATGCTGTTGAGGACACTGAGTCCTAGGGCTTGAGATGTGCTGCTCCAGGCAGGAGGCAGCCAAGACCTCAGCGTGGGGTGCTCCACTGACCCAGGTCCCCTTTCTCTAGGTGTTTGTGGCACTGGTGATAGGGTTGACAACCTCTATTGTGGCCATCGTATACATCTGCCTGCTGCCCCTCATCCTGCAGACATACACACCTGCCTGGATCTGCTGGCATCTTGCCTACGGACACTGGAACCTCATCATGATCGTCTTCCACTACTACAAGGCCATCACCACCTCACCTGGGCACCCACCACAGGTGAGGCGCCAGTGGGCAGTGCAGCCTCTCATAGCTGGGTGCTGGGGACTGAGCTGATCACTGGGAGCATCCTGATGGCATCGTTACAGGAGGCCTCCTCCAGGATACGGCTAGGAGGGGAAGCAGGCTTGGGAGTGTGGGGACAACACATGGGGGCTTGGGTGCACATCCCCTTTTCTGACCTGTGTGCAGGCCAAGAACGATCTCACTGGCGTCTCCATCTGCAGGAAATGCATTGCCCCCAAGCCAGCTCGCACCCACCACTGCAGCATCTGCAACAGGTAAGGTTCCCTGGCCTCCTCCCCACCACATCAGGCAGTGCCTCTGCCACCTGGGGCAGGATACTTCTCCTTCCCTACTATGTACCACCAGAGATGGGCCCCTTCCTCTCTGCTCTGCTGGCTTTTTACCTGCCTCTGAAGGGCTGAGGGAGGGCTGGCTGCCCTCTCCCAGACACAGTGCAAACTGCAAGCACCAACACTCGTGGTGCTCTCCTCCCTCTTAGGTGTGTTCTGAAGATGGACCATCACTGCCGTATCCTTCTGCAGTACTAACTTTCTGCACTCCCTGAGGAGCCAGGCCATGCTTCCTCCTTCTCTCCCTGCTCCAATTCTGTTCTGAGTTGCCCAGTGCAGGGAAAGGTTCGGGGAGCCTGTCTGGGTGTTTTGACCCCTGTGGGGTGGGTTTGTACTAGTGACTGTAACAGTTACACACCTTTAACCCCAGAGGCAGCCTGGCTCAATAACTGTGTGGGGCACTACAATCACCGCTACTTCTTCTCCTTCTGCCTCTTCATGACCATGGGCTGCATCTACTGCAGCATCAGCGGCTGGGACATGTTCCGGGATGCCTACGCAGCCATTGAGGTGAGCAGGCAGACCCAAGCCCCTGACCTGCCATGGGAGAGGTAGTGCTGGCATACTCAGATGCTGCCTGGTCTCCCTGGGCTAAGCTTGCTGAACAAGGCAGAACCAGCCGTAGCGTTGTACTCACTTTGCTTCTCCTCTCCCTTCTCCTGTGAGGTCCCTGCTGTCCTAGTCCTGTGAGGTTTGAGGGGAAGGGCCCTTTCCTCTGAGCCATGTAACTGGTGCCCTGTGTTTTCCATCCCCCTAGAGAATGAAACTGCTTGAGAAGGAGAGACTGCAGGTGGCCGCCAACCAGGTGGGACATCCCTGCTCCCCAGCTGCTCCAGGCAGTGTGGAGCAGAGCTGCCCTGCATACGGGGTCTTGCTCTCAAAATTTCAAAGCCCCTGGCCAGAACCAGCCCCCATGCTTGTCTCATGGGTCACAGGGCTAGGGCTGTCTGGACAGCTCTGCTACAGGCACTGCCTCCAGCAGTTTTGGGTCTGCTTCCCTGTGTACTAAGTTTTCAGTGGCTTTGGCTGGTGGCAGCAGCAGCATTGGGGCCAGGCCACTGTTTGGCATGTGCTACTTTCCTGGGGAAGCTGCAGCAGCAGTACGTACACATCTTACCCTGAGCATCATCTTCTATCTGGTGCAGTCACCTGCCCCCTGAACTTCAGCCCACTGCTTGTCACTCATATGCCAGCTCTCGAGTGGTGTCTGTCTTGTGGCTGTCTTCGGCTGCCTCCCCCTCACCCCAGCTGTTGTGTTGGCTCTGGTGCCAGTCCTTTCTAGTTGCCTCATTCTTTCATCAAAGGAGCACAGCATTCCCTGCCTGACTTCACTATAAAAAGTTTTGGTAACAATGCCCCTCTTTCCTTTTTCAGACATATTACCAGACTCCACCACCCCCCTTCACCTTCCGCCAGCGAGCTTTCCACAAGAGTGTGGTCTACCTCTGGGTCCTGTGCAGGTAATGGGCTTACGTGGGCTGGGAGGGTGCTGGGGGAAGCTGTGGGGTCCACTGCGGCACTGCTGTGCTGGCCCTTGTATGCCACCTTCCTGGGCTAGGCTGCTTTGCTCTAGAACAGACATCCCTGCCCTCCTGGCTCTTGGGCTCCTGAGAAGTGATTTCAGCTCTCTAGCACATGGGATGAGAGCCACCAAACCACCTGCACTTGCTCAGGAACTTGCTCAGTTATGATAGCAGTGAAGACCTGTGTGCAACCTGCTGTGGCTTGTCCCCAGCTCAGTAGCATTGGCCCTGGGTGCCCTCACACTGTGGCACGCTGCCCTTATCACCCGTGGGGAAACCAGCATTGAGAGGCACATCAACAACAAGGAGAGGCAGCGACTGCAGAAGAAAGGCAAGGTAAGCACAGCCCCCAAGCTGGGAGGGCCAGCCAGGCAGAGCCAGACTTGATGTGCGTCTCCGTGGCCCACAGGTGTTCAGGAACCCTTACAGTTACGGCAGCTGGGATAACTGGAAGGTGTTTCTGGGAGTGGACGTGCCAAGGTAAAGCACAAGGATGCTGGAACCCAGGAACCAACCAGCTTTGCAGGGCACAGAGGACCCAGACCAATTTTTGGGGCCAGCTGTAGCACAGCCTCCAGCTGCCTCAGCTTTGCCCAGGAGCAAGCTCTGGCTGAGCCAGCACTGCTGCAGAGGCATGCCTCTCCCAGGCTGTTGTGGCAGCTGAGGGCCACACTGATCCCTAACAGCCCTGGCTCCATTCTGTGGTGCCAAGACTTCAGACTGTTGCTGCAGGCTTTCTTTCCCTCCCCACAGGCACTGGCTCACCCGTGTCCTGCTGCCATCTCCTCACCTGCCCCATGGGACAGGCCTGAGCTGGGAGCTGCCTCCCTGCATGACCGAGCAGCGCACACCACTTCTGGCCATCTGAGGCCTGGGAGCTGCAGCAGTCCCTCCCTGCAGGCAGGGGAGGGCACAGGGGACCCACTCCGGAAGGCAGGTGCTGGCACACACTGCTTAATGGAGCCAGAGCTCTAGGAAATGGGACTTCATTGAGGCCTGGTTGCCTGCTCTATCAACGCCTCAGTGGCTGCAGGCAGCCCTGGCAAGGGGGGCAAAGCTACTGCTCCCCAGGCTGGATGAAGGTACTGTCCTCACTACGCACCAGTGTGGGCCAGGACAAGGCTTGGTGTGGCTCTTGGGCAGGGGGCAGAGGATGCCCTATGTACCTGCAAAGCCTTCCCCAGGGAGACTTTTTAAGAGCATCCAATAAAGGTGTTTCGTGTTGTTTTTTTTTTTTAAAGAGTGCTTGTCTCTTTCCTGTGGTGGGGGACACAGCTGGCTGAGGGCAGAGGGAGGCCTATGATTCCAGCTTGCAAGGAGGATTAAGCACCTGCATCCAGCCCCTTCAGCTGTGTGACATAGCACAGGCACCGTTGTCCCAGCCTGGGCTGCACTGAGACCCCACGTGGCATTATCAAAACAGAAAAGTTTATTCCTCTCACACATGGGCTGCTGCACACAGCGCCTGCGTGCACAAGCCTGCCCTTGCAGTCCACATGTGGCAAACATATCCCTCAGTGTCCCTGGCTACAGGCAAGCCACAAGCAGCACAGCTCCTTCCCTCTGCTAGGTGCAGGAGGGCCAGGAAGCAGCCGCAGGGAGATGCTGCCTGCCTTCCCCCATTCTCCAGCCCCAGTGCTCCAGGCAGTACCAGGCTCCAAGGGAAGCTGGGTCTGCAGCGTTGACAGGGTCCCGGTCAGATTGTCAGTAAGCACGGGGAGGGGACGCAGGGTGCTCACCTGCCCGGGCTCCCCACCAGGAACCTGTGGAGACAAAGACTACCATCAGTCATGTCCTAAGCTCACCAGCTCGCCCCCAGCTCCAGCCTCGCACTCACCATTCCCCTCGTGCTGCTACTGCCTCCTTCCGCACCAGCCTCTTCTTGTCATCCAAAGGCTTGGCCAGTGCCCGGATAACTCGGGCCTTGTGTGGGAGCAGCTGGGGGACAACCATTGCTCTCAGTAACGGCCCCAGGGCTGAGTCCTCCTGGCATTTACACAGGCAGGGGCAGGAAGCAGAAGCACTTACCACCATTGTGGGCAGGCTGGTGAGTGCGTGGGCACAACGCAGGGCAGCGATGCGGACAGCCTGAAACAGACACGAGTGAGGGATGGAAGGGGCAGGGACACAGGTGAGGGGCAAATGGTGCAGAGGAGAGGGGTGCACACACCATGGCAGGGCTGGTGGTGAGGCTGAGGAACTTGGTGACCAGTGTGTCGATGTGACGGCTCATGATCTGGGGGGCTTCGAGCAGCAGCGGCTGGAGGCAGCTCAGGGTGGAGAGCTGCACCACACGGTCTGAGCAGGACAAGGCCTCAAGCAGGAGGGAGAGCAGCTGTGGGCGGAGAAGACACGTTTAAGAACAACCCTGCTGTGCAGCCTGCCCTGCTGCAGTCCTCGTGCTGAGGCTAGCTCTCACCGTGGGCAATTCTGTCACCAGCACAGGCTTGGGAAGGTGGTTGAGCACATGCGATAGACCCTTCAGGTAATTGGCCTTCACATCTGTGGCAGGCAGAGATGGTTACAAGTAGTACAAGGAAGGAGTGGACGCTGGCTCAGATCCCCAGGGGTAAGGGGACACAGGGTGGTGAGGCCAGGCTGGGGCCAGCTGCTCACCGGCACCAGCCCCGTGGAAGCCTTGCACCAGCTTGGGCACGTTGTCAGTGAAGAAGCGCTGGCGGAACATGATGCGCACGTCGGCGTGGCAGCCCTTGTGCAGCACATCCGGGGACTCAGCCATGAGCAGGGAGAAGCCATCGGCCGCAGCAGGGCCCAGCTCCATGTCACTCAGCAGGCCCAGCAACTGCAAGGGAGAGAGCATTTTTTCAGATGCCAGAGCAACTTGGGCTACTGACCAAGAGCAGGGGGAGTGCCTCACTGCTGCCTACCTTGTCTGTCAGATAGGAGCTCAGGGGGTGGTAGCGCAGCACCAGGGCTTTGGTCACCTGTGCAGGCAGAGCAGTCAGCACCACGCAGCTCCTGGGGCTCTCCCCTCCCACCCACAGACATGCCTTACCCAGAGCAGCAGGGTGAGTGCCTGCATTCGGTGAGGGCCTTCTGCAAGGCCAAGCTCCATCCTGTTCACTGCAAGCTGCAGGACCTCATCCAGCTGCTGGCCTGGGAACACAGAAGGGGAAGGCTGAGCTATTTCCTTGCCAGTCCTGTCCAGTGACCCTCCCCCCCACGCCCCCCAACCTGCCCAACCCCCTTACCTGCTGGGTGCTTGTTCACCAGCCCTGCAAAGCACTTGGAAGCTGTGGTGGCAGTGAAGGGACAGTTGCAGGAACAGCTCAGTGAAAGCAGTTCCCGGAGTAACTGTTCCTGCTGAGGAATTACCACCTAAGAGAAACAGGAAGTGTGTTACAAACTAGGTTCACAGCTACTCCCTTCCTCTGCCCATGGAGATTGCTATGGATCTGGACAGGACAGTGCTCAGCCAAGGCCCTTTCTACCCTTCTCCTCCTCACCAACTTACATTGTGGGGTAAGGAACAGACAAAGGCCATGAGGAGGGCAACTAGGCGTCTCTGTGGCTCCAAGCACTCCCCATCCTGTGGGGGAAGAACAGCACCCACATCACCATGATCCTTGCTGGCAGCCTGTGCCAACATCCTCAGTCTTTGCCCCATTAAAACACCCCACACACCTCGAAGGGCTGGAAGGAGCAAGGAAAACTGTTTTGGGGCAGAAAGGAGACCTCTCCATCCAGGAAGAGGGGCACCACATGAGATACACTCTGGGCAGCCAGCCTAAGAGAAAGGAAACATCACAATTTTCACTCAGAGGGTGGCGATGCAACTGCAAGAGGTTGCCCAGGGAGGTTGCAGAAGCCCCATCCCTGGAGGCATTCAAGGCCAGGCTGGATGTGGCTCTGGGCAGACTAGTCTAGTGGCTGGCAACTCCGCACACACCAGGTGGGTTGAAACTTGATAATCCTTGTGTGGTCCTTTTCAACCCAAGCCATTCTATGATTCTACGAATATGCTGCTCTGGGAGTGTTACCAGAGAATTCCTGAGTACCTCCTCTGTGGGGCAGCAGAGGGGAAAACAGCCTGCCCTTCCCCATGAAGCAATGTCCAGCATCAAACACAGCATTACTCACTCAGGGCTAAGGTGAGTGGTGGCAGCACTGATAACAGGGACCATGGCAGTCAGCACCTCCTCCTCCAGCAGCGCCTTGCTTACCAGTGGGTGGGTGCTCTCTGCAGAGAGTGGGTGAAAAGGGACATGGTGGAGGCTGCTGCCACCGCCCAGAGGCAGGCACAGCTCCTTGATCCACACTGGTCATGGAGCACTGCCGCTCTGCCTCTGGCCAGGGGTCCGCAGTGCCCGCCTCTGCCGTTGGGTGGCAGCATCAGCGTTCTTTGCTGGACCAGGGAGCCCACGAAGCACAGAGCACAGCTGTCCTTCCCTCTCTTGCTCGAGCTGCACACTTACCTTGTGTGGCAGCCTGCACGGCCATAGCCAGCAGACATGGCACCACTGCCTGGTGGTAGTACCAGCAGCCCTCTGCGTCCTGCTGGCACTGCAGTGCCACGCGGTGCAGGCTCTGGCACACAGACACCATGTCTTGGGCATTCCCGGCCTCGCTCCCTGCAGGGCACACAGCATCACATCAAGCAGCCGATGCTCGCACCCCCATATCCATGCCAGCAATCAGGTGCGTGGCCCGCATTTACAGGGCACCAACACAGCCTTCCCCCTCTGCACCTCCTGCACAGTGGCACGGCATAGAGTTGCCTGCCACCAGCTGTGTTACCTTTCTGCATCTTCTGGAGGTGCTGCAGCAGGACAGGGACCGTTTCCCTCACAATGCTGGTGTGCGTGGACACAGCTGCCAGGGCCTGCAGGCAGCGCTGCTGCAGGGAATGGGGATGCCTGGAGCCCTCCTCCTTCCTCTCTGAAGAGGATACACACCTCAGAAGAAGGTTGTTGGGATGGCTCTCGCCCCCCTACAGTGCTCTGCTTGAATTGTAGCAACACGGAAGGACCAGCTCAAGCCAAGTCCAAGGCACCCCACCCAGTCTGTGACTGGGCAGCTCAAGGGCAGTCCCAGCTGTGCAGTCTGTGTTTGATCCCCAAACACAGCCTCCTCAGTGCCAGTAACACAGCACGTATGCTAGGAATTCCCCAACAAGGAGAACCATATGGCTGGTTTCACCCCAGTTCCAGAAGTTAATCCCTTTCCAAGGCTGCCAGCCCTACCTGACTGCAGCTCCTCTCCGAGCCTGGGTACCATGCGCCCAGAGAAAACTTTGGGGTAGACAGGGGCCAGAGATCCAGCTGCTTCCATCGCTGCTTCACTGTCAGGAGGGAAGAGCACAGGAGGGGCAATGTAAGCAATGCAAACTCTGGGCTGTTTGTGCACCAGCTGCAAAGATCTGAGCCAGAATGTACCTCCAGAAGCCCATTTCTCAGGATTCTGCCTTTTTCACCCCATTGGCAGTACAGAGTCCCTTGCATTGACAGACTCATACATTCTAATTCCCATCTCAGAAACCACGTGGATTACCCCTTTGCTTTTACACCCAGTTATATTTCGCCTCCACCTGGACTAAACCCCTTCCTGTAGGGGTCAAGTTTTATTCCTCTTCCCAGAGTGTGAAGTGTCAGCCCAGCACTCACCTGCTCTGGGAATCTTCCTCATGCAGCGTCAGACGGACAAGATGATCTACAACCAGCTCCAGGTCAGAGTGAGACAGAAAGCCTGGAACAAGAGCCATAGTAGAGTAATGCCCTTGGCTAAAGACTAAGATCCTGATATTCTGGTCAGCATCCTTCCCCCTTCTTGTCCAGGCTATTAGCAATGCAGCAGCACACAAACTCCAGAGACACAAGGCACCCAGCATAAGCAGGCAAGATAAATCAAGTGTTCCCAGAGCTCATGGAAGGGCTACGAAGTGCTGCCACTCCTCCTGTGCACATACATGCAGCACAGGCAGCTGACAACAGCTCCAGAGCAGGGCAACACCTCCCTCTGCCTCCCCCAGGGATGTGAGCCACCAACCTTTCAGAGAGCCTAGGACAGTTAGTGCCCTGATCCCGACCAGCTGCAGCTGCACACTGGGATCTGTGAGTGCTGAAAACACCACAGAGCAAACCGGCTCTCGGAGCGACAGCAGAGCACTCTCATCTGGAAACAAAAGCATGGAGTCACAGCCTGCATCTGGCCGTCACAGCACAGCCACCACCGCAGCGCCAGACAGACACCTTCCGAGGCCCTGCCAGTTCACATCCAACCACATAAAACCCCTGGGGCAGGCTGAACATGTAGCTATCCAAGTCAGAGAGCTTTTCTTCCCAGTCAACATAAAGGAAAGTGAAGGTAATGCAGTGCCAAAAGCCCTCAGGGTCACACTTAAGGGAGTCTGGGTTCCTCCAGGACCAGCAAACCTCACCTTCTTCTACATGTCCCCACTTCTGCTGCAACTCCAGGAAACCCAGCAGCATTTCCAAGATTGTCCTTCTCTGGCTGCTCTGCAGGGATACAAAGGTGTAACCCAGCTCTCTGTGACTGCTACATCGCAGCCCAGTGCCACAAGGCGAGAGGGTTAATGGGGTGCCCACCCCACCCACAGCCAGGGAAGGACACCCACTTTGACTGATGCCCTCTTCCTCTCACCAAGCTAAACAGAGACACAGGGTGCCCTCAGCCCTGCCGCCAGTGAGGGTAGAACCCAGGGTGCCCCTCACCTGTGAATGCTTGTTGTACTGCTCCAGCAGCAGGGGAAGGATGCTGCAGGTGAGATAGTGGTAACTGCGGAGGGAGGCACTTGCTGCTGCCTGCAGAAGTTTGGCACTTGGCCACACCAGTTTCATGTCAGGCTCACACAGATGGTGCCTGCAATCTAAGATAGGCTGGGCATCAGCCACACCGGCAGAACTGCCTCTGCCTCACGTGCAGGGCACAGCTGATCTCTGGACTGGGATGTGCTGCGGGGACACAGCTCTGAGCTGCAGTGCAGCCTTCTAGGTAGAGCTGCTGCCCCCAGCTCCAGGCACACAGCAAAGCTTTGGCTGTCCCAGCCCATGCAGAGAGGGAAGCAACTCCATTCAATTTGTATTTCACTACTGTATCCTCTTCTCCTCCCACCTACCACCCAATACTCCCCCCTCAGAGAATCCAACAGCAGCTATAAAAGCCAGAAATAGAAGAAACAGGCTTCAAGGAGAACATGAGCACAGACCACCTCCTTTGGCTAGGATGCTTGCAGGTCTGGGAGTGCCAACAGGTCAGGCTGCTCAGGGAAGGGCAGGTCTCCCTGGCAGCTACCTTGCAGAATGCTGCTAAGGAAGGAGTCCAGCAGGTCCTCGGCATCTGAGCTGAGCACAGAACGGGAGAGACAAGCAGAAAGGGCGTGCAATGCAGAGAGGCACTCTGCCTCGACCTTCTCACTCGCTGTCTGGAACACCTGCGGGAGATGCCATGGGGTAAGCTAAGCCATGTGCTGACCCCAACCACAGCCTTCACATTTCCAGCATGGGCTGAAGGGGCTCAGGCTCCAGTATATCTTCCTGTGTGCCTCGAACAAGCAGACCCTACAAGCTCCACAGACACACTGGTAGAGATAACCTGTCCCCCCTTCAACCCCACTTTTCATCTGGGCTATTCAAGGTCACAGGTGGGGGCTGGTGGAAGAAATGGGGCTCTACTAGTTTGGCTATGAACTCCTGCTCAGGAGGAGTCCAGCTGTGCTGGAACATTTGTTAGGGGCTCTGCAGTACTCACCTCCCTGCGCAGGGATGACCACAGGCTGGGGAGGAATTCCTGTAGTTCCTTCTGCCCATAGATGGCACAGCAAGCAGTCTGTAAAAAGGAGCCAGGAGGGAAAAATAAGAAATAAAATAAATTATAAAAAAAAAGTGCCAGTAGAACACAGAGCAAGGATGCTGCCCACCCTGGCAGGCTCAAGGTGAACTGCGTGAACCACTCAAAGAAGAGAGGACAGAGTCTAACTAGGATCCTATGCAGGCCTAACTAGGATCCTGGAAATTGTAAAACAGGCTCTGCAAGGGAGAGTCTTTGGCTGCCAGATACAGGCGAGGAGCTTGGAGGTGGCTGGTTACTACTAGCACTGTCCAGCTGCAGGCAGAAGGGAGTGGTGGATCCTTCCTTACCAGAGTCTGCAGGGAGTCAAGTTTGGCACTTTGCAGGTCTGAATCCATCTTCTCAATGAGGAGAGGGAGCAGGAACTGCAGAAAGAGATTGTTAAGACTCATCCTGCCCTTTGTACCGCATTGTCCACATCCCTGCAGGGCTGTAAGCTCAGCCTTTGCCAGGAGAGGCAGAGAAAAACATGCAACAAGGAGCAACCTCCACACTTCCAGCCCCAGGGACAGGGGGAACACAAGGAGTACCAGGACACAAGGGATCCCCTGGTGCAGGCTTCTGCTCCCAGTTGTTTACTTCCTGCAGAGCTGCACTAGGAGTTGCAGTATTACAAAACACAGCCTGTGCTCAAGAACCTAAATTGCTACCTACCTCAGCAAACTGTGGTGTGGAGGCTAGTACAGCCCGGAGGCTAAGGATCAGATCTTCTCTCTGGATGCCGTGTGGGTCATTGGGAGGCTGGAGAGGAAGTACAAAGAGCAGGTCATGAAACACCCCAGATCAGCAGTCAGCTGAGTCTGCATCACCTCTTATCCAGCAAGGCACTAGCAATGTCAGTCTCCACAGCCAGTCTAACAGCACAACAGTACCCAGGCTAAGACTCTTGCCCACTCTCTCCTTCCATTCCCTGGAGGAAATGGAAAACCCTGAGAAAGCACCAGAAAGAACAGGCTATAGCATGCAGCAGACTCACTCACTGGAGTAAAATCAATAGGGAAGTAGCAGGATGTCACTTCAAACAGCTCCTCCACAAAGGGACCTACAAGGAGAAAATGAAGAGGGTGATCAGAGATGCTGAGTAAGTGGGACACAGCTGCCAAGCCTAGCATCTGTGACAGGCTGGCTCTACAGTCACTTCCTAAGTCATTTCAAACACAACCCAGTCCTGCTCATACCCCAAGGGCCATCCCTCCAACAGCTCAAGATAAAAAAAAAAAAAAAGAGCAATGCCCCCCATTCAGCACAGCAGACACAGGCTTACCCAGGGCATAGTTCTTGACAATGAGATCACGCACAATCTGGAAGGCCACCATCAGGTTGCGGGGATCTTTCTCACCATCCATCACCTGGATGAAGCCGAAGGTAAAGTCGGCACCCAGGCCCTTCAGCTCTGCAGGAAGAAGGTGCAGAACAATCAAGTTCACCAACACTGCATGAAATCAGCTCTGTTTCCCCAGCCCCACAGCTCTTTCCAGCTTTCTCCAGGCAGTGCCACAGAGCCCTCTGAGCAGCAGAAAGCAAGCTACCTTCCTAGCCCTAACAACCTCAGAGTGGTTCTGGCATCTGTGCTCTCACCTTCTTCCCTGGTGGCCATGAAGTTGGTGATGATGCTGTAGACTGTGTAGCGGTCCTGCTGCAGCAGCGACTGGAAGGAAAAGCAGAGGAATCAAAACAAGCCTCCAATACATGGCAGCATTACTACCCCACCATGCAGGAGCATGCACGTGCCCTTGACAAGCAGGCAGGACCCCTCAACAGCTCCATTGCTGCTTTCTGGCACGTAGATCCCATTTACCACATGAAGAGTGTACACATGGCTCATGCAATTGCACCTGAACATGACTGACTGCATTCAGCACTGAATGAATACACTATTACGATCACACCTGGGCCACACATGCTGCCCAAGGCCTTCCAAAATAAACAGTCATAAAACAGAGAAGAGTTTGGGAACTAGGGCCACTTAAACAGTCTGGAGAACAGAGCAAAGGAAATAATCTTCATCAGGCTGGCAGAAGAGAGGAACCTCATCTGTCTTCTGCCTCTTGCTCTGCAGTGAGCCATGCTGGCTCTGAGTTCTGCAGGAATACTGCATTGCTGCTGAAGGATGCGCTACACTGCACTGGTGCAGAATGCTGGCAGACCTTCCTCAGTCACAGAGAATATGAAACAGAGATAGGAGGATGGAAATTACACTGCTCACCTGCACATGCACCTCCTGGAAGATGGCTTTGAGCACAGAAACTGCTAGCCCTGGGGCCAACACTTCACACATACTCTGGGAATAGGAAGAGAAAAGCAATAGGAATGATGACTGTACAGCAATCACCTGCAGGATTCTCTCCAGGGGGAGCTTGTCACCCCACAGACACATCAGAAAAAGACACCTGTCATCAGTGCTGTCCCCAAGGGTAGCAAGAGAATCCTCAACCCAAAACGGCAGAAAGTCACGGCAGCCTCTACTCCCCTGCAGGGGGCACAGCAGGAGCACAAGGCAGGGCAATGCCGCAGAGCTGTAAGCCCAGCTGGGCTCTGCTCCACAAGCTGCTCCAACCCATAGCCTTGAATTGCATTTTCCACCCAGCATCACCCCTCCGCCATCCTCATGCTGGGAGCTGGGGAAGCATGAGCTCACCAGTGCACGGAGACCCTGGAGCACTGAGGGGATCACGAGGTGATGATCTTGCAGCCGGTTCTCATAAAACAGGACCAGGTGCAGCACTGTCAGAAACAGATACCAATATTTGTTAGCACCTGGAGTCACAGCTGCAGGATGAACAGTGAGAATGCACCATTCATCACCGTGAGAGAAACTGCCACCGCCGAGTGCACCCACCTAGCTCTCACAGCTTCCCCCTCCCATTACAGAGCAACCCACTGAGTCCGACTGCTGCAGGGCAGCACCCATTGCAGAAGCTCTGGTATTGGGGCTGCCTGAGAGGTGTTTGCCCTGGCCTGTCCAGACACGTGAGTGCAAACACAGGCAGGGAAGCAGCAGACGCCTGCTTGGCCAATGCTGCAGGATGTTGTGGGGTGGAGCAGGAGCCCTGGCTCCCCCACGCTCAGCTCCACAACACGTTCCCGACCCCTGAGTCATGGCCACGGGCGCCTGCACAGCCCAGCCTGGGGAGCGGCAGCAGGAAGCAGACTGGAAGAGCCGGCTGGCAGCATCCTGCACCCACAGCTGCTGCAGAAACTCACTCCCCGGGAGGCAGCCTGACGCAGTGCTTGAGAAATGGACTGCGTGAGGAGAGCCACGAAGGGAGATGGGCTGGATGGAACGGCTCTCCCCCTGGGGATTGTTCCTGACCACCCTACTCCAGAACTGTGAGTGACTCAGCTGTAAACCCAGCTCACTCCCCTGACTCTGCCAGACCTTCCCTCAAGACTTTCCACCTCCTCTAGTTCCTCTAGAACTGCCCCATCCCTACCACAGTCACACCTGACTCCAGCTACACCTGTAGCTCTGTGCACAGTCCAGCACAGCTGCCCTCAGCTCTGCTCAGTAACAGTATGAGACTTACATCATCAACATCAAACCAAGCACTTTCTGCATCCGCCCTTCCTTTTCATCACCTCATCTACTCAGCTCATCTACCTCAGCTACTTCCCCCTGGGTCCTACCAGCCTGCTGGCACAGGTTCAGCTGCCTACCAGCAAAGCTCCCATCCCGTGTCATTCCGGAAGCACTTATCGGGTTTCCTTGCTGCAAACCAGCTGCTTAGAGGCATATAACACAGCCAAACCTTCTTGCTTACACGTACAGGGAATATTCCTCTCTTACCCCAGCCCTATTCTCCACTCTCATCCTTATGCTGATCTCCCCTCCACCCCAGGCCACAGGGATCCCTCAGAGTTAACCTAGGTAGGCCTCAGGGCTGCAGCATGACTCGCTTTGTGAATGACGGTTTTCCTGCAATGAATCACCACCCAAGGATTCTGACATTCAGATATGTCCTCGAGGCTTCCCACGCAGTGCTGAGCATGCCTGGGTGCACAACACCCACACACTGCTGGGGGCACCAGCAGCACCCAGCCTCAGCACACTCAGGGAGTGACCTGAATTGTGCAGCGAGGGTGGCAAACAGGCTGCAATATGGGGCCCCACATCCTCCTTGGACTTTGACTCAAGAGACATATTCAAAGTTGCCATGGTGCTAAATCAATTCCCTTGCCAAATGCAGGTTAAACTCTTTTCAGGGCACAGGCTTGGCCCTCAACCTGCTCACAATCACTCCAGAGTTCATAGCAGCCCTTACCTTCCTTCTCCTGGAGCAAGGAGTGACACTCAAGCAGGACTTGGGACAGCAGTTGGATGCCTCGCCCTCGCATCCGGGGATCTGTGTTTTCCAGGCAGAACCTAGCCCACACATGGTATAAACCCAAGAGGCCTGATGTGAGCAGAGATACCCAAACACAAAGCATACCCCAAGCAAACACATTACAGATATGAATTAGAGCTGCTCTCCAGGCAGGGGGACAACAGCACAGTCCTGCCCAACAACCACACAGGGTAGATGACTCCTGCTGCCTTGACCACGCTGTTCACAAGCACCTGGCCTCACACAGCAATACATCCAAGGTAAGAGGCCTCTTCTCAAGTCAAACCAAGGAAATTGCTCTTGCACCATGCTTGGCAAACAAAAGTCAGGTTCCCAAGACCACAATGGATGAAAAAGGGCAAAAACTCCTAAAGGGAGACAGACAAAGCTGGAAAGAAATGAGGTTCCCCAAGTCCCAGCCCACCACAGCTAAGAGACGAAAGTAAAAGCTGAGCAGCGGTCAGTTCATGACACAGCAGTGCAACTGTGTGGTCAGGCAGCTCCTGCTAGGGAGTCTAAGCTGCAATGTGCTCTGTGGCTCACTGCAAGCCACAGCATCTTCCCTCAGTCCCGGCAGAGACTTATGGCCCTCTCCAGCTCTGCCCTTTCCGGAGGGCTCCTGTGCCCTGGGAGGGCAACGTGCAGTTAGCAGACAACGCACTTGCAATGTGTCTGTGTACCCAGTGGTGCTGAGGGCAGCTCGCACAGGACCAGCTGCCAGCATGCACGCTTTCCCTTCTCGCTGTCCCTTATTATGGGAATCTCCCCTGCAATAACCTTACACGATGTATAATGTATACACAGCTTTCCTTACCCCAGGGCTTCCACAAGCTGCAGAACAGTCCAGCTTCCATCTTTCACCCCTGGAGAAAAGAGATAAAGAGAGTAAACCAAAGAGACTCCCAAACTGTCACTGAGGCAGAGGACAGCTCCCCTGATGCTCCCTAGGGGACAAAAGAAATCATGCTCTTAACAAGCTGGTGGTTGAGCCCAGCAGCCCAGGCACTAATGAGCACTCAGCTTCCATCATCTCTACACTGAACAACACCTGCACAAACTCCCTCCAAGGCAGAGAGCACAGAAAAATATGGTTTTGTGGTTAAGAGTACAACACAATGCTGAGACTGCTGGAGTGTATTTGCAGCTCTGACTCAGGCACCCTGGCCAGGTTGCTTCACTCACCTCCTGCAACTGAACTGGGGGAAGAGTCACTCCCCAGGAGGCTTTGGTGAGGATCTACTGCATCCTACAAAAGCCACGGTGGAAGGGCAGCTTCTCTCCTCCTACTCCCATGGCCAGTGTGACACTCACCAAGTAAAACAGCTTTGTATACCTTTGGTCCCCAGGATTCACTGTTTTTGCACAGGAACACTCACCCTTCTGCCCTGCTGAGGGCTTGCATACACAATTGGTGGGGCACTCATCTATCAGAAAGCCTAAAGGTTTCCTCTGGGTCTGTTCCACGCTGTTGCCAACATGTACTGGCTCATCCTAAAGCAGTTAATTTCAGTATTAAGTTGTGCTGTTCATCAGAAAGAGGTCTCTGGGGTTGGAAGAAGGGATGACAACATTTTCTGACAGCAAGCAGCCCTGGCTCCAAAGACAGCAGTTCCAGTCCCACTTGGCACAGAAGAGAGTGAGATAGAACAAGCAAGGAAAGCCATGAGGAAGAAGGGTCTGGCTGGCTTCAGGATGGACAACCACAGGATAAAGAAGAGGTGCCTCGAGTGAAACCGTGAGCTGCTGGCACAGCTTCTTGCAGGAAAACAGAACTGTGGTAGCAAGCAGACACTGTGCTTGGGCACAAAGCAGAGTGTTCCCTCACACATCATTCAAGAGCACAGCTCCTGCAAGCTTGTGCCTCTGTCCTTCACCACAGTGCAAAAGGTCTGAGATACACTAGTCCCAGAGCTGAGCACTCAGTTGCTCTGAATTTTCAAAGCACGAATGCAGTATCTAGACAAAGCTGCTGGTGACCTCATCAACAGGAAAAAGCTGAAGAGTGATGTTCTGGCCACAAACAGCCACCCATGTTCTTGCAGCTATGAACCCCCAATCTCTGCTCCAGTGAGCTTGCTCAGCTCTCAGAGGTCTGCTCAATTTCACCGTGCATAAGGGAACCACACCACCCGAGCAGCACACAGAGCAGCAGCAGGACACAGCACAGCTGAAGTGCGAGTTCAGCTCCAGCAGGACCAGTTGTGCACCTTGAAACCCAGATTTCTCCCTTTACTCAAGTGAAGGGCTGCCTTTCTCCAATGGTGTTCCTGTAGTGTGAGGCTAAACAGAAGCAAGCAGTTTGCCCTAAGCTGTATTCTTACTTGAAATCCACCATCAGGCTTCCTTGACACCTCCCTTTCACATGCCATCCCTTCACATATAATTTCTGTATGCTTTTCCACTCTTTGTGTCTCCCTAGCTCCCTTAAAACGTGAGCACAGTAACTCCCAGTGAGCACGATGGATTTCTCTAACAGCATCATCCCTCTCTCCCCGTGTTTTAATAAGAACAGCCTTCTCTGATGCACACTGACCTATGTAGCCTCTGCTGCCTGTGACAGCACCAAGGTCCAGTTACACTTAATTTAGCATTCAGCAGAACACGAAAGAAGCTCAACGTGTTTCTTACAATAACTGCACAACAGGCCACGAGGTTAGTAAAAACCTCTCCTTTCACTCAAGGATACATGCTGTAATTTAATACTTTCTGGTGTATGACTCGATACAGGGTCAGAGAAACCAAAGGACGCCTACCAGACCCCCTTGCTTTCAAGGTAGGTTTGTCACAAGTGCCATATGGCTGATGAGAGACAGGGACAGCTCTTCTCTTTGAAGAGACAAAGCTTTCCCCAGGCATTTCTGTAACGTGACCACAGATGATAATAGCAGCTGTAAGTTTATCTTTCCCTGCCTCTATCTGCTCTCACCAATACTTTCCAAAATGCACCAAAGTCGTTGTCCACAAATGCACCATCCTTAGAAATCCACTTTCCAGAAGCTACGAAGTCCCTGATGTGCCAAAGTCACCAAACCGCTGCTCCAGGCAGAAATCACCCGTGGAAACCAAACGCCACTAGTCTTGCCAGGGAAACAGAAATCTTAGAAAGAACCCTCAGAGCGCAGGCCGCAGACCCAAGGGGCAGAGCTGCCAAGCACATGAGCCGTCTCCCAGAGCATCTCAGCAAGACTGAGGACCGCCCTACCACACGCAGCAGCTCCTGCTGTGCCCGTGCCCGCAGTGCCACGGCTTGCAGCCCCGCGCTCCCCTCAGCTCGTGCATCCCCACGTTCTCCAGCCCCGCTCTCCAGCCCGAACCAGCCCCATCCCAGGCCCCGACCCGCACCACGTGCCATCCCAGCACGCAGCCCCGCCCCGCGGCCCCACGCCCTGACGCCCTGCCCCACCGCCGTGCCCAGGCCCCGCCCGATACCTGCCGCCAGCTCCGCGGCGCGGCCGTCCTGCTGCCCGCTCACGAAGTCTCGGACGGAAGCAGCGAGTGCCTCAGCGCCCGCCGCCATGACACCCCGCTCCCAGGACAGCGACCGGCGCCGCTCCCGCCGTGCGCACGCGCAGCCCCGAGCGCCCGCAGCACATGCGCGCGGCCTCGTCGCCCCTTCCTCACCTCCTCCCCCCACCCCAGTCCATGGGAGGGCCGGCACCGCGGGGGGCGGGGCCAGCGCCGGGGTACGGCGGCTCGGGAGGGACAAAAGCGCTGGGCGGAGCGAGCGCGCGCACGTGGGCGGTGCTCCTCGCGGAGCGGCGGACGCGACGGGGCGGTCCATGCGCACCTGGGGGGGCGGGGCGCGACGAGGGCTGTCGTTGGCGGTGGGGCGGTTCGGGCGTTCACTGTCGGGTGGTGCGGTCGTACGGTGCGGGGCCCCGCGGTCGTGCTCAGCGTGGAGCCGGGCCGGCCCCATGCGGAGCCGCCCGCGCCGTCGCCGCCGCCGGTGAGCCCCCGCCATGGGCGGCTGCGTGGGGCGGCAGCGCCGGGAACGGCCCTCCGCCGGGAGTCCCCGTAAGAGAGCAGGTGAGCGGCGCCGGCGGTCGCGGGGCGTCCGGTTGCGGCATGCCTGGGCGGGGAGCTGTCCGCCCGGTACCGGGAGCTGTTCTCTCCTCAGCGGCGCTCAGCCGCCGCCGCACTCCGCTCCCGCTCGGTTCCCTGGGTCAGCCCCGGGGTGCTCCGCCTCTCCGCCTTGCCGGGGATTCCCCCGCTCCTTCCCCGTGCGCCCCGTCGGGGCTGCGCCGTGCCGGGCACCTGGGGCGAGCTGCGCGCATCCACGGCGCGACACCGAAGTGCCGCGGGTGTCTCTGCCGGCATTCCCTCATTGTGCTTCGCCAGCCCCTCGTGCCCCCAGCGTGTCCCTGTGGTGTCCCCGATGCGTCCCCATCACCGCATGCTCGAACCGGCCGAGGCAGGGGTGCGCTCCTGCTGTCGCAATTTGCCCCGTTGCTCTCCGGCGTTCCCCAGTGGGCCCCGCCAAGTGCCGGGCGGGAGGCACGGTGAGTCACACCCCGACAGCTGCACCCACACGGGGAGGAGCAGGAAGCGCCGTGCAGAGGGACCCCGACGGCCCTGGGCCGCTCCCGGGTGAGGACAGGCACGGAGCAGGCAGTGGAGTAGGATGCTCCTGGGTACCCAGAGGAGGGCTCGGATCCAGGTGCCCTGTGCTCCCTGTGTCCCCTCTGGCACTCCTTTCCCTAGGAACACAACATGAGGTGGGGGCTCTGAGC
Organism: Cyrtonyx montezumae; assembly: GCF_038088225.1. NCBI lineage: Eukaryota > Metazoa > Chordata > Aves > Galliformes > Odontophoridae > Cyrtonyx > Cyrtonyx montezumae. Next base: position 18,978,066 of record NW_027072045.1, on the reverse strand, counting down.
TGACACAGCTTCTGGGTAATGTTTGGGAACACCCAGGGGGTGACCCTGTGGGGTGCAGAGTGCTGGAAGTTGTCTGTCTGGGAGCAGCCCCGCTGAGAGCTGAGCTGTGCTGGAGCAGGTGAGCCAGGTTGGGCAAGCTGCCTGCGGGTCCCACTGGCTAGAGAGTGAGCACAGCTGGGCACCTCCTGACCCCCTGTGCTCCCTGAGGGCGTGGAGTTGCACAACGGGCTGGGAATAGAGCAACACGAGGTGATTAGAGGCTGGGTCCAGGCTGGGTGGCAGCAATAAATAGAAGAGGCTTAGCTCCTGCCTACCTGGACAGGGCTGCCAGTGGCTGTGAGATTGCAGTGGGGCCACAGCCCGTCCCTGCTCCCACAGACCAGGCTCCTGGCCACACTGCCAGCTTGGGTGCATGTCTGCAGCCCCTGGATCCCGCTTCCTTGCTGAGAGCACCAGCCCTCTTCCCTTTCCTGGAAGTGGAACTGGGGGATGGTGCCGGCTGGGAGCTGTGCTGTCTGAGTCCATCCCTAACTCTGTGGGACCTCCTTTCCCGGCAGTGCTATCTGCTGTGCCATCCTGTGCCTGCTCCCAGCAGCTGCACGGGGCCACAGGCACAGTCACTTCGGGCAGCAGAGGTGACAGCACCCTGATGGAGCTGTGGGACAGGAGACCTCCATGACCCTCTAATCCCCATGTGTCCTTGTCTGGCTCGATGCTGCAGAGAGACTGTACTGGAGTGTCCTACTCTTACTGGGACAGGGACATTCCCCCAGCCACTGTCCCTCTGCAGCTCGTGGTGGCCCAAAGACAGTGTGGTGGCCCACTTGCTGTGGCCGTGATGCTGGTGGCTCCCTCCTCTGCAATCCTCACTGTGTCAGTCAGGCTGGTGGTAGCTACTGTGCCCAGGGCAGGTGCTATCTCTGACCTTGCTCTGCTCTGCCACGCTGCAAATCCCTCCTGCCCAGCACCGTGACTGCTGAATCAACAGTGCTGGCTGCAGCCAGCTGCCCTCACTGCTCAGGGATGTGGTGCAGGCAGGATGCTGCCTTCCCCACCCTGCTTGGGACGCTCGGCTCCCAGCCCTCAGGGTGGTCATGTTCTGTGCCCTGGGCCGTGTGTCATATCCAGCCTCAGGAAAAGCCTTCTGGAGGACGTGACAGCCTGGAGCGGGCAGCAGTGGCTGTCCCCAGCAGTGGTGGCAGTCTTTAGTGGTGGCAGCACACGCAGGCAGGTGGCATACCCTTGCCCAGCAGGTCATGGCAGCACTCAGCATCCTTCCTGCCCCACCAGACTCCACTCACTCTGCACCCCTCAAGCATGTTGCCGGCTGGCTGCCCCACAGAGAGCAGTGGCAGGAAGGAGCTGTTGACACTCTTTGTCCCCAGCCCAGCTGGGACTGACAACAGCTCCTTCCTACCCCACGCTTCTGGCTCTGCTGTGAGGCTGGTGGCACGGGGCCATTCCCACAGGGCTGGGGCCTGCTGTGGGTGTTTCACAGCTTGGTGACACAGGTGTCCTCTGGTACAGCAAGGTACTGCCAGCCCAGGGACAAGCTTTTCCTGCCACCTGGCATGGCATCCAGCTGCAGCTGCAATGCAGGAAGCTGCTTGCAGTGCTGTGGGGCTGCTGTGGGGTCAGCAGGGCTTGGTGTGGCACAGTGCTGTTGCCTACTGCAGCACTGCCCTGGGATGGGGAGAGGAAGGAGAAGTCATGCCCCCCTCCTCACTGGGGCTGTGGCTCAGCCCTTGTAATCCCTTTCCCGCTCTGCTGCACCAGCTTATTTCCTGGCTAATTCCCCAAGCTATAAATACTGCTCTGCCTCAAAAGGCCCTGGGCCCTGCAGCCACCCCAGGCTGTCTCTGGTTCCCAGTCCCCATAGCGTGGGGGTGTTGACCGCTGCACCCCACTGGGATTCTGCTTCATTTCCTATGGCTGTGTTAGGAGCTGTTCCTTGGGCACCGCTGTGTGTGGCGTGGGGAAACCCTAATAGCTCATGGGTCCCTCTGCTGTATGGGGGGAATGAGAGGCCCCTATCTGAGCCTCCTTCTGCCCCCCCAGGCCGCAATGAACCTCTGAAGAAGGAGCGTCCCAAGTGGAAGAGTGACTACCCCATGACGGACGGGCAGCTGCGCAGCAAGCGGGATGAGTTCTGGGACACAGCGCCTGCCTTTGAGGGCCGCAAGGAGATTTGGGATGCCCTGAAGGCTGCAGCCTATGCTGTGGAGGCCAATGACCACAGCCTGGCCCAGGCCATCCTGGACGGAGCCAGCATCACCCTGCCCCACGGTGAGGGCCGGTGGTGGGAGGGATGCAGGAGCCGGGGTCCCCATTTGGGGATGCCCTGCAAGACTCTGTCACTCACCCCGCTGTCCGCAGGGTCGCTGACGGAGTGCTACGACGAGCTGGGCAACCGCTATCAGCTGCCTGTGTACTGCCTGGCACCGCCCGTCAACCTGATCCTGGAGCGGGGCGAGGAGGAGGTGGCCGAGCCGGCCGAACCGCTCCCCAACGCCCGGCGTGAGTTTGCCCTCAAGGTGCGCCTGTCCACCGGCAAGGACCTGCGGCTCAGTGCCAGCATGGCCGACACCATCGGGCAGCTGAAGAAGCAGCTGCAGGCGCAGGAGGGCATCGACCTGGCCTGGCAGCGATGGTTCTTCTCTGGCAAACTGCTCACTGACCGCACGCGGCTGCAGGAGACCAAGATCCAGAAGGATTTTGTGGTGCAAGTCATTGTCAACCAGCCACTGCCGCCCAGGAACTGAGCTCCGGTGGGAAGTGGGGAGGCCCCTTCCCACACCGAGGCCCGGTGGCACCTTGGGGATGTTCCGTGCCATGTCCCAGCCCTGCTGGGTTCATTGGGTCCCCTTCCCAGGGCTGTGGGCTGGGGACACGGGCACGTTTGCTGTGGAAGGTGTGAGACCAAATGTCTGCTGGAGGGCCCTGCCGTGGGGCTGCCCCTTGGGGAGAGGCTGTGACCCGCCGGCTGGGATCCTGCTGCCTCCGGCCAGGGGGCTACAGTACCGGGTGGAGATGTCCCCCCTTTGTACATAGTCTGTGTATTTATCAATAAAGCCTTTTCATCCTTCCTCCCTGCTGGGGCTGCCTGGGGACTGTCCCCTGGCTCATGTGCCCATCTGACTTCCGCTCCAGTGTCACCTGTCAGGGACAGCTGGACACAGGGGATCCCAGAGGTCTGAGCTCAGTTCCCCTTTACAGTCTTGGTCACCCCTGGCCACCTCCCCTCCCTCCCATCTCTGACACCCATGGGATACAGCAGCCAAGTGTGGACCTGGGCCCTACACGTGCCCAGGAGTGTGATGTGTCCTCATCTGTCCCTTCTCTGCTCAATCCCAGGGTGCATTAACTGTCCCGGCACGAGGTGCGCTGGCCTCATCTTACAAATAGGGAAAGCAAAGCCTGGAGTGGCTGAGCAATGTTCCTGGCAATGGGAACAGCTGCTGTCTCTGTCTGCTGGCCCTGCTGCCTGTGTGCATGCAGTAAGGAGACCAGGTGGCCATGGGGATGTTCTGGATGCTCCGAACCTGAGGTCATGCTCCAAAGCAGTATGGAGCCACCACGAGCATCCTGGCTGCCCAGGGTGGATGGCATGGACTCAGGACCCACTGGACTACCACATACCCTGGCACTGCTCCATCCAGGCTCTGGACCAGCTCTACAGGTTCTGCAAGCCTCAGGTCCCTGTGCTCAGTATGGGGGTCCCAGGCAGCCAGATGGGGAGGGGGCATGGGTTGCTTTAAGAGCATGCAGGAGGTGAGCCAGGGGCACCAGAAAGCAGCAGGGTGAGCTCATGGCAAAGCTGCCCCAGTCATGTGGAGCAGGCACAGCTGTTGGTGCCCTTGGGCAGTGGGACGGAGGGGCTGGAGGCATAAAGCCCCACCGCCAGCAGAGCTGCTGGGGCCAGGAACCCTGTGCCTGCAGTGAGGAGGATAGGCTGCGTCTTGTGAGGGCACCCCAGCAGGGCTGAACACCAGACAGACATGGAACTGGATGGGGAAAAGGGCAAGGAATTGGAGGTGGAACAGATCACAGAGCTGGATGTGGAAAAAGCCAAGGAGCTCATTGACCAGAAGCTGGCAGAAGAGGAGGAGGAGGAGAAGGTGGGTTCTTGACCATCCTTGGGGAGCTTGGAGGCTGAGGGCTACTGCGGCATCAAATTCCCAGCTGGAAGCACCCTGACAGCTGGCTACTGAGCAGAGCAGTTGGGCAAGTGAGAGTTCAGGGGCTTGGTGCCCACCCAGGACTCTGAAGCCTCCCTGTGTCTCCACAGAGACTGAAAGGTGATGGCCCACGGGAGCCACTGGCTGTGGAGCGGATGAGTACTCCAGAGCTGGAGGAGGAGAAACGCCAAGGCCCCCGGAACCGTGGCATTGAGGCCATCAAGGTGGGTGCTGCGCAGGGGAGTGGGATGCAGGAGGGCTCCCAGCTGGGGACCAACAGGGTGCTGCATGTCCCCACAGGGCCAGGATCGGGTGCGGAGGAGCTCAGTGGACCTGCGACGGGAGATCATTGACGTGGGGAGCATTCAGCGGCTCATCGAGCTTCGCAAGCAGCGCCGCAAGCGCAGGGAGGAGCGGGCGGCCACCCCAGAGCCCACCCCACCGCCAGAGCCCCAGGAGATTGTATGTGCAGGTTGCGGGAGGGGGGCTGCAGCAGCTGGGGATCCCTCCTGGAGAAGCAGGACACAGGGTGCCCCACTGTGCTCGTGCCCCAGACCTGCCCTGTCCTGTCCCGTCCCAGGAGGGTCCCGTAGAGCCAGAGGACTTCCTGAGAGCCGCCGTACAGGGCAAGATCCGTGTCATTGAGAAGTTTCTGGCGGATGGTGGCCCCCCAGACACGTGTGATGAGGTAGTGCAGTGCCCCTGGGATGGAGCTGCTCTGGGCTGGGGGTGTTGGAGCCAGCCACCAACGCCATACCTTGGCCCCTCCAGTTCCACCGTACGGCCCTGCACCGCTCCTCACTGGAGGGACACATGGACATCCTGCAGAAGCTGTTGGACAGCGGGGCCACTGTTGACTTCAGGGACCGGGTGAGGCTGAGTCCCTTCCCTTGCCTGAGACACTGGGCACAATATAGGGCTGGGGGGCCCTAAAGCAGAGCTAGGTTGTCTCTGGTGCAGTAGTGACCACGAGCCAAGCTCTGGCAGCTCAGCCTGGAGATTGGCTGGGTGGTGGCCCTGCTGGGACACAGCTCTGTGTGCCCAGCTGGACAGCACTGCCGTGCACTGGGCCTGCCGGGGGGGGAACCTGGACGCCGTGAAGCTGCTGCAGGACCGAGGGGCAGACCTCAACCTGAAGGACAAGGTGAGCCTGTGGATGCAGCTGCATCAGGGGCACTGGCAGGTCGCATGGAAACGGGGCTGTCCACGTGCTACGTTAGTGGAGAGGGGGTACTGATCCATTCCGGTGTCTGCTCCTCCCACCCAGCTGCTCAGCACCCCTCTCCATGTGGCCACCCGCACCGGGCACCTCGATATTGTGGAGCACCTCATCCACTGTGGGGTGGACATCAACTCCCCAGACAGGGTGAGTGCAACGCCCAAGAGAGCACTGTCCCCGTGTTCCCTTGGGGATGCGGTGCACAGAGCCAGGCTGTATCTCTCGCAGGAAGGTGACACAGCACTGCATGATGCCACACGGCTCAGCCGCTACAAGATCATCAAAATGCTGATCCTGCACGGGGCCGACATGATGGCCAGGAACATGGTGAGTGGCGTGAGATGTGCTTGTGCTGTTGTCTGCTGCACTGTTGCCAACCTCTATGTCCCCTCACAGGCTGGCAAGACCCCGACGGACCTGGTGCAGCAGTGGCAGGTAGACACGCGCCAGGCACTGGAGACCAAGGAGCAGCCGCAGGGGGAGACTGAGGTCCCAGCGTGATGGCACCAGGCAGGAACCAGCACTGGGTTTGGCTCCAAGGAGCAAGATCCTGCCAAGTCTCATCTGTGTCAATAAAACAGCTAAGAGGAGAATTTGGCTTCAGTGGGGTGCACTGGGGCTATGCCAGGGAGGTGGTGGGGTCAGGAGCTGGGTCATTGTGTCCTGACACCTAACACAGTGGTGTGGTGACATCATGGGGCCTCCGTGAGTGGTTTAGTGGCAGGGCTCCTTGTTGCGAGACATCCCAGCACTGTGTGCAGTGCTTCTCAGTCCCACCTGAGCACATACACTGAGAAAAACACCAATGAGGGGTGTTCCCTGAGCTGCACTGTGCTGGCACTGGGGTCAGCTGGGAAGCAGCAGCCATTCCCTTCCCAGGCAGCCACAGTACCCAGGCTGGGTGGTGGTTTCTTTTTCATTGCTTGATCCACCTGGAGAGGACACAACATCCACTCTGCAGGATGTCTCACTTCTGCTGAGCACAGAATCCAGTGCTCGCTGCCCACACATGCTCCCATTCACCTGTGTTTACAGGAGAACAATACCTAGAGCACATGAATCCTGCTTATAGCCCTGGGACTCCCTGCAGTGCCCATTCCCCTCCTTAACCCTACAAGTGCTGCATAACAGCTCTGTGTGTGAAAACAGAGAATTCACAGACAGTGCAGCCGGGGCTCATCTGGAGGAGTGCTGTCCTTCTTCAGTCTCCCAGAGAGCACTCAGCTGCTACCACCCCCATGTCACCCGCCCAGTGGGGCCGCAGCTCCTTCACGTGCCCTGTCAAACATTAACCCCTCTTGGCAAGGCAGGTGGCACAGGCTGGCTGCAGGACGCAGGCAGCATGGCGCTCAGCACCTGCCTCACCTCGGCACTGCGGCCAGCACTGGCAGCACTGTGCCGGGGGCTCAGCACTCCCTCGGGGCCACAGCCCAAGCTCGACCTCAGGGGCATCTTCCCACCCCTCACCACCCCCTTCTCACCCATACAGGAGGTGGACTTTGGCCAGCTGGAGGGGAACTTGCGCCGCTATGCCAGCATCCCCTTCCGAGGTAAGTGCTGCTGCCAGCCAGGGCCTCATCCAGACTGGCCATGAATGCTGCCATGGATGGGTCACCTACAGCTCCTCTGGGCAGCCTGTCTCTGCAGGAGATGTGCTTCAGACCTCTGAACATCCATTCAGAGCTACTCTTTGCCCCTATACTCATAATTGCACCCACCCTCTGCGTGCCACAGCATAGGATGCACGTCCACTGACAAGGATGTATGGTGGGAGGACAGGGGCTGCAGGAAGAGGCTGACAACAGGAATGCCCTCACCATTCTTACATTTCAGGGTTGGTGGTGCTGGGCTCCAGTGGGGAGTACCCCTTCTTGGCACCCCAAGAGCGGCTGGAGCTGGTGAGCCGTGTGCGCCATGCTTTGCCCAGGGACCGCCTGCTACTGGCAGGCTCAGGCTGCGAATGTGAGTGTGAGCTCGGGGAACATAGAGGCCATGTCCCCGTGGGGTGTCCCTCACCTTGCTGTCACTTCTCCAGCCACTCGGGCCACCATTGAGCTGACGGGCAGCGTGGCAGAGGCAGGGGCTGATGCTGCTCTGGTTGTGACGCCCTGCTACTACCGGGGAGCCATGAGCAGTGCTGCGCTGGTGAGGCACTACACCGAGGTGAGTTGTGCCCAATGCCCGCAGGCAGCCCCAGCTGGAGCAGCAGGATGGAGGACACATCCCACACGTCCCCACCCTGCCCTCAGCTTGGCCCTGCTGCCCACAGGTGGCCGAGGCATCCCCAATCCCCGTGGTACTCTACAGTGTGCCTGCCAACACTGGTCTGGAGCTGCCACTGGAGGCTGTGCTCACCCTGGCTCAGCACCCCAATATCATCGGCATCAAGGACAGCGGTGGGGATGTGAGTGACGAAGGGTTTTCCTGGGAGGGGAAATCCAGGGCTGGCCCCAGTTTCAGTGTCACAGCCCTTTCCTGAACCCCAGGGGTTTCACAAAACTCTGGGTAGGGACAGGGTGATACCCATGCCCTAGCACGTGTCTCTCCCCAGATCACTCGCCTAGGGCTGATTGTCCACAAGACACGGCAGGAGGATTTCCAGGTGCTGGCAGGGTCAGCTGGTTTCCTGCTGGCGAGCTATGCCATAGGTATGTGCTGCTGCTTCACCAGGGGCACATGGTGCTGGCATGGGGATACTGCAGGGAGGCAAGGGGCAAAGGTGCTGGCTGGATGCTGTGTGCTGAGCTCACTGCCAGTGTACCTCCATGCCCTCAGGTGCTGCTGGGGGGATCTGCGCCCTCGCCAACGTCCTGGGGGCCCCCCTGTGCCAGCTGGAGCACCTGTGCCGCCAGGGCAGCTGGCAGGAAGCCCACGAGCTGCAGCAGCGACTCATTGAGCCCAACACAGCGGTGAGTGGGCAGGACCCTGGGTCCTCTGTTGAGGGGACACCAAGGATGCAGGTTCCTGGGTGCTATAGGGGAGCACAGGTGGGCTGGGGGGACAGAACAGTTGCAGGAACTGAGCCCAGGCTGGAAGCAGCAGGTGGGAAATGCCAGCGCTTCTGTGCCAGGAACAGTGCGTGCCCTGGCGTAGGACACCTGCCTGACTGAGCATGAGGCTGGCAGGATATTTATAGGCAGTGATGGAGGAAGAGCTGCTCCTTCCCAGGGTCCCTGTCACACTGAGGTTGGCTCCTGCTATGCATCAGGGACACTCCTTGTGTGGGGCCCAGCCCTATCCCAATGAAAGCGGTGCATTGCTGTTTCCTGCAGGTCACTCGCCTGTTTGGCATCCCAGGGCTGAAGAAGGCCATGGACTTGTTTGGCTACTATGGGGGCCCCTGCCGCGCACCCCTGGCACCACTAAGCCCAGCCCAGGTGGAAGAGCTGAGATGCACCTTCAGCACCAATGGATGGTTGTGAGCCCCTGACCCAGCCCTGCTGCACAGGCAGCACTGTCTGCCCCTGCTCCTTTCTGCACCTGGAAGCTGGGGACCACTGGGAGCTGAGGATGTGTTGGAGATAGCAGTACATGGCCAGGAGGAAAACGCTTACCTCACTCCTTCCTGCTGGACAGGGATTGTGGAGGGAAAACCCAACACCCTAGCATGTCCCAAATTGGGCATGCACTGGCCAAAACAGACCCCTGGAATATGCACTCTGGACTCAGGCAGGAGCTTCCCATCCATGTGGGTGCCTGCCTGAGGTACTGCAGGGTCCCACCATCCCTCAGGGTGTGGATGCCCCATGCTGACCCAGCCACCCTCCAGAGCACTGTGAATAAACCTGCTGCCTCCCCTCCACATCTGCTTTCATGCCCATGCAAGCAGCCTTCTTCCTGGCCCTGTGGGCACAGGTCCCTGCTTCCCAGCAAGATGGACACAGCCCAGGCATTTGGCAACATGGTTTACTCAGCTGAGGCCCATACAGGCAGCAGCACAAGGCAGGGACACGGCAAGGCACGGGACTGGTGTGGGCACAACCTTCAGGGAGGGCACAGTTGGGCTGCAAGGGATGCCAGGACCCCGTGCCCTGGTAAGATGGACCATGCTGGGAGGAGAAGGCAGGTACACATGGGGAGAGATGAAGGATGCAAGTAGGGAGCAAGGTGGGGAGCTGCTCGCACCCTGCCTGCACCCTTGTCATGCCCTTTTCCCTGCCTGCCTAGCCCAGGCCTCCTGCACCAGACCTGACACCTCATGCTGCCTTGCCTCAGCCTCTAGCCCCAGTTTGGTCCGAACCTGCTTCTTGCTCATCATCACTGCTGCCTTCACCCAGCTCCTTCTGGACACAGCATGAATGGGTCAGGCCAAGTGTGCCCTGAACCCCATTAGTGGAGTTGTCCTCAAGGCAGCAAATGGGCTGGGCTGGCACAGTGATGAGGGAGACACAGTTGACTGCCCTTTCCGTGATCCTAAGAACATGGGGAATCATATCACCCTGGCACAGCCACTGAAACAGCACTGACGATACAGGCCATGGGGTGCCCACCCTATCTGGAGACCAGGGCTGGAGATGCGAGACATGATCCAGCCAGCTGCCCACTGCCTGCAGGCACAGGCACCCTAGGCAATGGGGCCAGGAGCCAGCCCCAACCCCTATCCTCTACTTGGTTCCAGCCACACCACCCCTCAGTCCCACTGATGGCTGCTCTGGTGGGGCTGGGGCCAGAGTGGAGGCTCCTGGTGGAGGGGGGAAGGCGGCAGTCAGAGGAAGGCACCATGGTGGCCCCACTAAGCATAGAGCCACCCAGGGGCACTTGGGTGAAGGGCACAGGGGTCTGTTCCCCCCACCAGCACAGTTTGGCAGGGAGATCTGCCCCATGCGGTGGAGGGACTCACGGTCCTGCCAAGGTTGGGTGGCTGGCGAAGGAACAGCTGGCAGTGCCACGGCCCTGGGCCAGCCAGTGCGCGGGGGGAGTCCCACTGCAGCGGGAAGGGGATGCGGGTGCCAGGGTGCCATCACGCTGTGAGGTTGTGAGCAGACTTGGAGGCAGTCTGTGCCCTCTGGATCACTGCCTGGCACTTCTCCCGCCGCAGCAGTTTGTTGTTCTCGAAGAAGCCCTCGTTGCGGGGCACCCCGTGAGAGCCATCAGGGAATGTCAGGAGACCTGGGAAGGGAAGGGATGGGAGTCACGGGGTAGGGAGCAGCAGACACTAGGGCCAGGCCTGGACAGATAGAGTAGGACACGCCAAAAGGGCAGAACAGCAGGGACAGGGGTGGGGCAGGATTTTGCTAAGCCGGGGCTGTGATGTGCTTTGGCGGGCACAAGGCACTGGCTACCCATCCTGCTGCTGCACCAGCACACCCCAAGCTAAGAGGAATCTTCAGGCACTCACCAAAGCCATACACACGTCCACCCTTGAACTCGCCCTCGAAGGTCATGCTGTCATAGCGGGTGAAAACGCCAACACCATTAAACTTGCCCTGCACAAACTCCCCCTCATACCTGCATGGGAGAGGGGACGTCAAGGGACAGGAAGTCTGAGAGCACACACGGCCAGGTACTCACACCAGACCATCTGTGCTGCGCTGAGGACACAGGGTGCTGCGCTCACCTGGAGCCATCGGCAAAGCTGAGCACGCCACAACCATGGAAGAGCCCATTCTCAAAGTGTCCCACGTAGGCAGTGCCATCAGCAAATGTCAGCTGGCCGATACCATGCCTACGTCCTAACAAGGGCAAAAGTAGGCAGTGTTGGATGGTGCAATGCCAGGGCCTGCCCACCGCAGCTCTGGATGGGGACGCCTAGGGCAGAGGAACTGCTCGGCCCCTGGACCATGCAAAGCCAGGAATCAGCTGAGCCACCCCACCCCAATCCGTCACATCTCACCTTCCTTCCACTCGCCGCGGTATTCCTCCCCGCTGGAGTAGGTGAAGGAGCCTTTGGTGAGGGTCATGGCAGCAGCCTTCGGAGCGCTGGGCAAAAACTGTGAAGGAGAGATGAGGGCTGGCGGCCGGGTGCGGGCAGCAGCACGGAGCCGCAGACGTGTGCAGCCTCGGCACGGCTCTAGGCACAGCGCTGACCCCGGACCCCGGCCCTGCTTCTGAAACCGCAGCCGCCAGGCTCAGGTTGCCGCCTGCCCCACCGGGGCAGCCACCTGAGCTGCAGGGGGTGGGGGGCCCGGGAAACGCGAGCGGGCAGCACCTGCGTAGGGGCTAGAGGGCTCGCGGGGCTCCAGCTCCACGCGGAGCCGCACGGGCATCCCCGGCTGCTGCTGTTGCGGGCAGAACAGCCCTGACCCCGCGCTCACCTGGCTCCGCACTCGTCGCCTACACCGCTCCTCCACTCCCCCACCGGGGACCCGCCGAGGGGTGGTGGCGGCGCGGCCACCTCCCCAGCCGGCACCCCACCCCGTCGGGCAGCGCCACACTACCGGCGTCCATTCCCGCCCGCCGTTGGCTGTCATCATGGAAACCGCTAGCAACGCGGCTTCTCATTGGTCAGTTCTGCTGCAGTGCCCTCGCCTGCCGCCATCTTTGTGTGGGGCAAAGCCCACACCCCCACCCTGCCGCCCCCCCAGCAGCCACATTTGTGCGGGGCACCGGGGCCTTCCCCGCGGCGGAGTCGACGGACCGGAGGAAGCCCGTGGCTTCTCCTCACCTCACACCACTCCTCCCGAGGCCTGCCCCGAGCACCGCCGTGGGATGGCAGGCACAATTCCCTTGGCAACAAGAGGGCAAGGCGGAGCAGCCATTGGGGGGTGGTGGCGCGATGACGTCACAGGACGCTTCGCGACATGACGCGACCGGAAGCGGCAGGCGGCGGGCGCGATGGACGAGACGAGTCCGCTGGTGTCGCCGGAGCGGGCGCAGGGCCCTGACTACGGGCTGCCGGGTGGTGCCGTGCGCACTCTCCCGCCCGTCGCCCCTCCCCAGCCTTCGCCGCCTCCTTCTCCCGGTGGCCGTGACCGCGAGCGGCAGCCGCTGCTGGAGCGTGGGGCGCGGGGCCCAGCGGCGGCGGCGGCGGCAGCGGCAGTAGCAGCGCAGGCCCAGGCTCAGGCGGCGGCGGCACAGGCTCAGGCGGCGGCGGCGGCACAGCGGGAACGCAATGATTTCCCCGAGGACCCCGAATTCGCCGAAGTGGTGCGGCGGGCTGAGCTGGCCAGCGAACGCGGCATCTATCCCGAGCGCATCTCGCAGGGTTCTAGTGGCAGCTACTTCGTCAAGGACCCGCAAGGAGTGAGTTGTGAGCTCCGCTCGATCCTGGAGGTGTGGGCTTGCTGAGCTGGGCGGTGTGGGGCTGTGCCCCTTTGGCATCCTTCAGTGGGGAATGTGTAGGGTGTTCCCCACTTAGAGCTGCTTCCCCTTCCCCCGTGGCTGTTGTGTTGCTTCTCTGTTCCTGTGGATGGGCAGCTCCTGACCGTGGTGACTTCTATCATAGGATGGGAATGTTGGCAGCTGGACGGACAGTGAGACTGGTGGGAGAGGGCTTCGAGGTGTAATTGATGCCCTGAGGCCTGCTTGGCTGCATGGCTGTGGTCTTTAATGCTGCTGCCCAGACATGAGTGCAGCACGAGGTAGCTCATCTTGTGACCTGTGGTGCTTGCTTGGTTACTCAAGCTGTTGCTCCTTTCTCTGACTGTTTTGCCTAATGCATACTAGGATGCTTCCTGGGAATCAGTAATGCATACTAGGATGCTTCCTGGGAATCAGCTTTACTGTCCATATTGTGCCTATTTTTCTGTCCCAGCTGGAGCCTGGCTGAGCAAGCACTTACAAGCAGGTTCTGGTGGAGCTGGCTGGATATGGGGCAATACAAATTTTCTTCTGTTGGATCTTGTTCTTGCTTCTTCTCCCTTCTGTTGTCTAATACGAGCCTCGGTGTTGCCAGCAGGGGCTGCAGACCAGAGTTGTAGGAAGAGGAGACCAGAGTTCAGTGGGGGATGCACTCAGGGAGTCAAAGTCTGTGTTCTACTGGCCATGTCACCTGGCAGGTCCTCTGGATTGCTCTGCCATGAGTGGATAGGGTGCACATCTGGTTCCTGTGACTCACTGCTCAAGATCACCGAAGCCTCCTTGCTGCTAAAGAGAGGAAGCACAGTGCTCTAGTGGGCAGGTTGGAAGCACAGGATGAGAAACTAGGGAAAACTTTTGTGCTAGTTTCCCTGTGGACTGCTGTGAGCTCGAGTTGTTCCAGGCAGGACTCTATCCAGTGTGCATCCTCTTGCCCTGGGGGTGGTGGCTGTGCCTTCATGCTGGCCCAGCTTCCCCTGGTCTGGCACCAGGCAGACCTGTCTTCTCTGCAGCGTGCTTCTTGGAATAAACTGCTGCCAGTGCTGCTCCCAAGGCACAGGACTGAGAGGGCAGGCTGTGCTGCCAGGCTCTGATCGCTGCTCCAGGGCTGTCCTTGCCCTGCCAGGCACTGCTGATCTGTGCTTGCTGCACACAGCAGTATGCTCCTCACTGCCAGAGCTCCCAGCAAGCCTCCAGCAGGCTCAAATCCAAGAACATGTTGGCAGTCATGTACTTTCTTAGGGGCTGATGAGGAGGTTGCCTCCCTGCCTGTTTACTTGGCCTCTGCTGGCTCAGAAGAGGGGGTTTCTCTGTGACCTAGGGATGCCTGGAGTGTTTCCATTCCCTCAAGCCTTCCTCCTCCTGGTTGACAAAGTCTTGCTCCCTGGTCTGGCTTTTGGTGCCTGATTGACTGCGTGATTGCACTGGGTTTCCCTGCTGGTGTCCTGGGACATGTGTTGTGTTCCAACACTGTGGCAGAAGCTTGGCTTTGGGAAGTGCCACCCACTCAGGCCGGAGCAGCCTCTAGCTCTTCTCAGGGTCAGTCTGCATGCTGCTGAGTCATCCTGGAGCGGGGCTGTGAGCCTGAAGCCTGCTGCACAGAACGCTGGGTTGCCTGGACCAGGGTAGTTGGCCTCACTTCTGTCCTGGGCCCTTGTCTCAGCTGTGTGGCTTGGCAAAGCTGAAAGTGTGGATCCTAGTAAATGGTCTTTGAGTGCCTACCCTCCCCCCCAATCTCTGTTTGGGCCCCACAGCACAGAGCTTTGGTTTCCTCTGAAGTCCTCCAGCCTTTCTTGCTGTTTAGGCCCCATTTTCTGTGGTCCATTTGGGATCAGCCTCGTTTGATGAATTTTGGAGTCAAGATAGGAATCGTTATTCCCTTCTGCTCTCTTGGATAGAAAAAATGAGTAGCCACAAGCAGTAGCTCTCCCCCCACAGTCCAAAGGTCAATAGGATAGGGCTAGAATATTTACCAGGGGACAGCATCATCAGCACTCTCCTGTGGTACATGGAAAGTGGTGAGTGTGTACAAAGGTCTTGGGACACTGCTTGCAGGTGCTATGTGGGAACCAGAGAGGGAGGCACCTTAAGAAAACCTAGGGTGAGGGAAGAATGCCTACCACAGTTCCAAGTTATAGATCTGTTGGCAGAGGAGGGTCCCGAGGGTGCTGTTTTGTTTTACTTGCTCTAGACCTTGCAGTGAGTGGCTGCAGCAGTCCCCAGACTCTTTCCCACCTAAGGAAGAATCTCTTGTATCTGGGGGTGGTGACTGGCAGAAGGCAGCAGGGAAAGACAGCAGAGTTGAGTGCTGTGGGAAGGTGAACTTGGTTGAGACTGTGCCGTTGTGGCAGAGCCACAGGCTGTCTCAGGGGTGAGTGCCCTAGCTCTGCCAAACACTGCTTTCCTCTTGCTCACAGAAAATTATTGGTGTCTTCAAACCCAAGAATGAGGAGCCATATGGGCATCTGAACCCCAAGTGGACCAAGTGGCTGCAGAAGTTGTGCTGTCCATGCTGCTTTGGGAGAGACTGCCTTGTTCTGAATCAGGGCTACCTATCAGAGGCAGGTGCCAGCCTGGTGGACCAGAAACTGGAACTCAACATTGTTCCTCGCACAAAGGTGAGGGGACAGATGCTGTGATCTTATCCTGAGGAGGGTTCCTGTGCTCCTGCCCAAGCTGTGGGGATCTTTGTACAGAGCAGAGCTGTGGGAAATCTGTGCCTTACTGATAAAACTAAGAATTGTGACAGCTGATGGGTGCACCTGCTGAATTCTGTGCTCCTATTCCTCCAGGTGGTGTATCTGGCCAGTGAGACCTTTAACTACAGTGCCATTGACAGAGTGAAGTCCCGAGGAAAGAGGCTAGCCCTGGAGAAGGTGCCGAAAGTGGGTCAGCGCTTCAACCGCATTGGCCTGCCTCCCAAGGTAGGGCTGCCAGGCCCCACGTGCCTGTCACTGCTCCTCTGTCCTCTGTGGTCCTCCATAACACAGTCTCTCCTTGCCTCAGGTGGGCTCCTTCCAGCTCTTTGTGGAAGGTTACAAGGATGCTGACTACTGGCTGAGGCGGTTTGAGGCCGAGCCACTCCCTGAGAACACTAACCGGCAGCTGCTGCTGCAGTTTGAGCGGCTGGTGGTGCTGGACTACATCATCAGGAACACAGGTAGGGCTGGCTGCCTATTCCTTTATATTCTGCTAATTGGAGAGAAGGCAGAGATTGGCATCTCTTCCTGGAACCCAGAACTCCTGTCATTGCTGCCTGGTTGCTGCCAGATGGCATTGCCTCTAGGTGGAGTGTAGCTGCTGTTGCTGCTCAGCTGGGAGACTGGGAGCCAGCCTAGGATCCACCCAGGTGCTGTGGTGAATATTTGCTGACTGCAAGGATCCAGGAACACTGAGAGACCCAGCCTCTGGTTGTGACACAGCATCCTATCTCAGGCTGCGTCTCCAAGTCTGTTCCAGCTTGAAATGGGTTTGGGTTGAACTCCCAAGGTTTGCAGGCTAACTTTTCTCTTGAGGCCTGAGGCTATGTGGACCTCTTTAGTCTGCAGAGCTAGTTGTATGGGGATTGATAATGGCTTCCTAGGCCTGCAGCAAGCTTGAGGGCTGTGGAGTAGAGCCTTGGAAGTCGATGTAACCTGAATTGCTATTGTGTTGGAGAAGTAATCCTTATGCTCTGCACAGGCCCTCACACTGATGCAGTTGGTTTTCTCTCCCTGCAGATCGAGGCAATGACAACTGGCTCATCAAATATGACTGTCCTTTGGACAGCGCAGGTGTGCGGGTGAGTGGCTCCTGGGCAGGGGCTTTGTGAGTCTGTCTGTTTCTACAAGCTGGCTGGCAGGCTTGGGATTTCCCAGCTGTCTTGATTTTCTGAGTCTGATCTTGTTTACTGGAAGTGGTAGACAGACTGCTTCTGTTAGGGAAGTCCCCCTCCACCCCTTTGTGACTGGTGCTCCACTTCCTTCCAGGACAGTGACTGGGTGGTTGTGAAAGAGCCCATCATCAAGCTTGCTGCTATAGATAACGGTTTGGCCTTTCCTTTGAAGCATCCGGACTCCTGGAGAGCATGTAAGTCTTTTACACTGTACTGAGGTACTCTGCAGAGCTGTGCAGCTCTGTTCTGTCTGTCCTGGAGGGCTGGAAGAGGCAGTAGCTAGTGCTGCCCCTCTGCAAACCTTCTAGCTGCATGGACAGCTCTGCCTCAGTGGCTGTAGGCATCTTTCCCTGTCGTAGCTCTAATGTCTGATGCTTCTTCCCACAGATCCCTTCTACTGGGCATGGTTACCACAGGCCAAAATCCCTTTTTCACAAGAGATCAAAGACCTAATTCTTCCCAAGATCTCAGACCCCAACTTTGTCAAAGACCTGGAAGAAGATCTGTATGAACTCTTCAAGGTGAACTGGGGAGGGGCTGAGGATGGTTTGGGAAGAAGAAAAACAGGGTGATCTTGGGGCTTCTTTGTCAAAGCTATAGTATATAGAAGTGTCCTCAGGGTGCTTCTGGGCTGAAACATATAAGAGCTATTCCTCTCCCAGGAGGTAAATATACTGCTTGGTGTGAAGAAGGAATCTCATAGGACAAGAGGAGAGGCTCACTTGGGAAAGCGTTTCTTGAATAGTGTGGGGCAGAGGGTGGGTGCTGATGCATTATTTGTTTTCTCTTGCAGAAAGACCCTGGCTTTGACAGGGGACAGTTTCACAAGCAGATTGCTGTGATGAGAGGCCAGGTAAGGCAAATGAGTGAGGTTGACAGAGTCTTGTCTTGTCTGGGTGGCAGGGAGTGGTGCTGGGATGCCAGCTCCCTTCCTCTGCTAGGACAGCTCAAGCTTTGCTCCATGTTGTGCAGATCCTGAACCTGACACAGGCACTGAAAGATGGGAAGAGCCCCCTGCACCTGGTTCAGATGCCACCTGTGATTGTAGAAACGGCACGTTCCCACCAGCGCACTGCCAGCGAGTCCTACACGCAGAGCTTCCAGAGCCGGAAGCCTTTCTTCACCTGGTGGTAGCTGTGGGAGCTGTGGGCAGGGCATGGCTGCCTTGGACTAGCACTGCAAGAGGAGCTGAGCTGCTCCCATGGCTGGGATTTGATGCTCTGGGTAGAGTGAGCAGGTGTGGCTGGAGGAGCCTATAGCTGGAGTGGAGGAGCCAGGTGGGTTGGATATGGTCTCTCTCCAGCTCCCTTGGAGCTGTATAGTATGTGTACAGCCCTGCCGGGGGAAGAGCTCAGCAGGAGGGAGGCATGGGGAGCAGTTGGGACCCTGCCTGTGCCTCCCTTCCTCGGCCTGCATGCGGTCCTGAGCACACCTGACCAGGCTCCCCAGGCCAGGGTCCGTCCAGCCCTTTGCACCAGCTGCCAGCCGTCCTCATCCCTGCTGCTGGCCCCAGGGCTGAGAAGGGCTGGAGGGGGGCTGTTCTGCCTTCTGCTTCCCCAAAGGCATGCTGTGCTCCTCCTCACTTTCTCTCTTCTGCCCCAACCCTGTGCAAGCTGCTTTCCTCAGGGGGAGTTCCTGCTGCCTGCTGGTGCAGTGGGGACCATAATGAACGGCTGTTCTCTGGCTGGGGGCTTGAGGAGGGAATATAAGGAGGACTCTACTTGTCTGCTCCCTGGGGCAGACTTGAATGCAGTTTGACACTGAAGGGAGAGGTGCTGACTTATCCTGGTGCGGAGGAGGTGGCTCTGGGAGGTGCTGTAGAGAGGGTTGGAGGTGCAAGTGGCCTCTGACCCTCCATTCTTATGGTCCATCCATCCTACAGGTCACTGCAGCTGCTCTTGCTTGGCTTTTGCCCCTGTGCCCAGTAAGGTTTCTGGCTGCTGTGCAGCCAGCATTGGGCTAGCCAGCACAGCTCCAGCTTTGCTTTTGTGCCTGGGGTCTTTTCTTACAGGATAGAGGGCTGCTGGGGACACGGAATAGCTGGAAGGGCTGTTCCTGCTGGGTGGGAGCCGTGCAGGAACTGGTGTACTGTGAGCAGATGAGGGTTGGTGCAGGCTCCTGGCTGCCCCAGTGCTGATAACCTTGTGGGCCCAATGTGTGTGTGTGTGGGGGTTGTTGTGAGGCAGTTAGTGCTCCCTCTTCCCCCAGAGCTGCTGAGCTGTCTTGTATAAAACGGTACCAGGGCTGCTGCCTGCATCTGCTTGCCTTGAGCTGTGACTTTCCCTGTGCTGTGGAAAGCTGGGGTTGGGTCTCGCTTTCCTGTTTGCCAGCCCTGCGGGTTGGGAAGGAAGTGAAGGCTGGGACTGTGCTGCTTGGGGCTGTGAGGGGAGGGCAGCTCACTTATGTGCACAAGGAGCTCAGCAGTGAATGCCCTGAGGGTGCTGAAAGCACAGGGGTGTAGAATTGAGACCTCACCTCCCAGGCCTGGCTACATCTCTGACTGACCCCAAATGTATTGTTCTAATGCACTGTAGAAATGTATGTAATGTATTTAAACCATGCAACTGTCTGAATAACAGAGCTGCAGTTCACATGGCCTTCTTATTGTCTCAGCAGCATTCTGGACTGGGGTTGGGGCTGTTCACCTGGTGCCGGGTCCATTGCAGCAACTGGGACCGCTGTCACAGCCACAAAGCCTCACGTAGACACTGCCATTCACCTTTTATTAACCACTGCACTCGTGTCCGGTACACTCGGTGTGCCCGGTCAGGGTGGCAGGCTCGGTTCCCGATCTCAGTGCTGCTGCGGGCTCCCCACCGTCCCCGTCGGGCTCCTTATCGGTGATCCTGTGGAAACAGGCGGCAGTGAGTGGGGCACGTCCCGGCCACGGTTCCCCTGCCGCCCCGGCCCACACCTACCGGAGGCGGCCGAAGCGCTGTAATGCCGCCGTTCCACCGCCGCGCCGCGCCGCTCTCCGCCGCCGGAGCTGCCGCAGAGCCCGTGCCATGCGGCGCTGCCCCGCGTAGCGCCAGACGAGGCGGGCGCGTTCCTCGGGCTTCTCGGCCCCGCCGCTCTGGAACAGGCTGCGCAGCTCCGGCAGCCCTACGCCCTGGAAGATGTTGGCCGAGGCCCGCTTGCGGCCGCGGGCAACGGGCGCCGCTCGCCCCGGAGGATCGCTCGCGACCGAGGCCGGCGTTCCCATGCCCCGGCCGCTGCGGACACCGGAGGGACGGCGTGAGGCTCCGCCCCGCCGCGGCCGCAGCTTCCCCGGGCGGGCTGCCAGCGGCGCGCCCAGGAACGCGGGAGGGCCCGGCTCAGGTCGGCGCCCGGTGCGCCGTCCCCGCCGTGACGCACCGCTCCCGTCACCCCCCGCCTCGCGTCCGCCAGCCCCGCGCACTGACCTGGGGGCGGCCGCCTCGCTCCCGGGGCCGCTCCGCTCTGCGCCGCCACCGAGCCGAGGTGCCGCCGCCGCTCCGCTCCGCGCCGCGCGCCCCGTCCATTCACTCGCGGGGCCCGCCCCGCCCCGCGCGGTGCCGCCAATCCGCGCCCGCTTTTCTCCTTACGGTCCAATCGCCGTCGGGAGGGGGCGTGTCCGCACCGCCCGGCGGATGGGAGGGCCACGTGGCGCCTGCGTCGTCAATAAGGCGCGGGAGGGGCGGGCGGACGGGCCTGAGCGGCGCGCGTCAGCCCGAAGGGAAATCCCGCGTGACGTAACGAGGGAACCCCGGGGCGCGCTCCCTAACGGCGCGCTCCTCCGTTCTCCGCGCGCGATGTCCCGCAGAGCTCCCCGGCCCCGTGCTGGGGGGACGCGGCGGCCGCGGGGAGAGGAGGCGGCGGGGGGCGGCCGCGGGGCCCCATGAGCGCGGTGGGCCGGCGGGAGGCGGGACGGGGGAGGAGAGAGGCCCCGTGCGGGGAGGCCCGCTCGACGCCAGATGTTGGGCAGCGGCCAGCCGCCCTCACTAAGTGCTGCCGGGGCGCCGAGTCCCTCCCGTCCCGCAGCCGGCAGCGCCCCGCCATGGCCCGCGCGGCTCCCCCGGCCGTGCCGCCGCCGCCCCCGGGACCGCCGCCCCGCGGCTCTCTTGGGCTGCACCGCGCTTTCCTGCGGAGCCCGCTGGGGCTGCTCCGCCTGGGGCAGCTGGCGGTGGGCGCTGCCTTCTGGCTCACCGTGGCGGCCCACAGGTACGAGGGAGCGGCCCACTTCGCCCTCTTTGCTGCCGTCCTCGTCTGGCTGCTCACGCTGGGTCTCTTCGGGCTGAGCGCGCTGGGGCGCTGGGAGCTGGTGCCCTGGCTCGGCTCCCGCTGGCTGCTGGCCAATCTGGTGCACGACCTGGTGCTGGGTGTCGGGCTCTGCACGGCCGCCGCTGGCATCATGGGCCACAAAGCCGGGCAAAAGAGCTACTGCAACCTGCCGGGCTACAGCCAACGCTGTCTCTACGGAGCCTACCTGGGAGCTGCTGTCTGCGGGGCTGTGGCTGCCTGCCTGTACCTCTTCTCCGGGCTCTACTGCCTGGCACGGCGCTGCCGGGACCAACGTGACATCGTCTGAGCCCTGTGGCTGCCCCGCTTCCTGCACGTGGACGGACCGCTGCCCTGCTTTAGGACGTGGTGACCCCTCTGCTCTGTCCCCTCCCAGCTGCTGCACCGCGCTTCCTCCACTGCCTCCTGCACAAATGGATGGACAGACGGATGGAGACCAGGATTGAGGCCACCGATTGCTGCACCAGCCCCTTTGCACCCTGCATGGATTGACTGACAGACGTAAGCAAATCGAAGGACCTAAGCTGGGAGCACCCAAATGGATCACAACTGCTGGGAGCCCTGCGGGGCCCTGCCTGACTCCTGCCCTGGGTGTACTCAGGTGGGTGCCAACTCTGTCCCTGGGGGAACGGATGTTGCGCTGGAGGAGTGGAGCAAAGCTGGGCTCAGCCCCTACCCTGCTGGCAGCCCTGTGGCCTCAGCGTTGCCTAATGGAGGCTCTGCTCTGCTTTCAGCTTCCCCAGTTCGGGCCCCTCCTCCACGTCCGGTGTCTTCCCGGAACCCTGTGGGCACAGCTCTTACCCACCCTGGGCACAGCCTCACCAACTGCTGCCCCAGCGCCAGGTTCCCCATCCGACCTTGGAGCTGAGCCCGGCAAAGCCCCCATCATTGTTGGAGCTGGTGGCAGGGAGGGTGGTGCAGGACGCCTCTGTGAGCAAGGCGGGGCAACAAATTCCTCCAGCCTTGGGGTTTGTGCTGCTCTGGGCTGAGAAAGGCGCTTTTGTCATCTGAGCCTGGAGCTTGGTGCTGGTGCCCTATCCTTTGGGCTGGCTCTGCATTGGGAGTGGGGCTCCCATCCCACTGCAGAGGCCCCTAAGCCTACCCAAGGCCTGTCTGCTCCAACCAGGACAGGCACAGCTCGTGCTGACTGGCTTCACAGCACTTGGATTATCATCCTGGAAAACTCTTTGTTGTGTGACTACGTGGCTCCATCTCCATCCCTGTGCTGTCCACAGACTGGTGATTGAAGGGTGACTGCGGCAGTGCCCTTGTAGGACGCGGTCTGCCTGTGAGGGGAGGGCTCCAGTAGTGAGGCCTGGACCAGCCCCACAGCCAGCTGGGGCTGTGTGGGGTCATCGGAAGCATTGAGCAGCCAGAGACTGGGAAGTGTTGGAGGAACACCATGCCAGAGCTGCCTTGGCTACCAGCTGTCCTCACCCTGCTTGAGGATACATTCTCCCGTTGCTTTCAGGGCAGCTAAGGACTGCCCCAGCCCCTGCGTAGGCTCAGTTTGGAGGTCTGTGTCCCCTGCAGCTGTCATCTGGTGCCTTTTTGTCGGGGTAGCAGAAGCAATGGCTTGGAGGGGCTGGGTTGGCACTAGATCACAGCTTCTATCACCAAGGGCTGTTTCAGCAGATCCCTGTGTGCTCTGGCACACTGACAGCTCCTGGGCCACCCCCTGGTAGGATGTGCTGTCCTTAGTCTGTGTCAGGGCTGGTCCCAGACACTGCTGGCCCCTGGTGCAGCCCTGAGACCCAGGCTGCCTGCGCACACTGAGGCTAACGCTGCCACAAGTGCCTTGCCCCACAACCCCACCCTGCCTGTTGTACCTGCCACTGTCCCACTGCAGCCCCTTCTCTGGTGCCTTTGGATTCACATTCCAAATAAAGCAATTTTTATGCTTGGTTGGTGTCTGGGGTTTTGTAGCAGGATTGTGACCTGCAGGAGACAGGAGATGAACCAAGCTTATACTTGGCTCTGCAGTCTTGAGATTTTCCCCCTGGAGCTGTGGTTGCAGGGGCCCACTGTGCTCTGGGGCCTTGGGTGGACTCCTGATGCTGAGCCACTGGACTCTGGAAAAGGAGATAAGACCCCTACCCCTGGGGACAGGGGCTGCCCCAGCTCTGCTACTCCCTCCAGGGATGGGGCAGAAGATGGTGCTTGTGTATCATAGAATCATAGAATAGTTGGGTTGGAAGGAACCTTAAAGCCCACACAGTTCCACTCCTCTGCTGTGGGCTGGTTGCCTGGCCACGAGTGCCCCCAGGGATGTGGCACCCACAGCTTCTCTGGGCAACTTTTGCCAGTGCTTCTTAACATCTAACTTAAACTTTCCATTTTATTTTAAAACCATTTCTCCTTGTCCTGTTGCTACCAGACCACGCAAAAAGTCTGTCTCCCTCTTGATGATAAATTTCCTTTAAGTACTGGAATGCTCTAATGTGATCTCCTGGAACCCTTCCCTTCTCCACACTGAACAAGCCCTGCCCTTTTTGCCTGTCTCCATAGGTGAGGTGCTCCAGCCTTCTGATAGATTGTGGTCCTCCTCTGGACCAATTTCAAGAGCTCTACATCCTTCTTTTGCTGACGGTCCCAGGCCTGGATACAGTACCCTAAAGGGGGTCTCACAAGGGCAGAACAGAAGGGGACAATCTCCTTCCTCTCCCTGCTGCTACCCTGCTGTTGCAGCCCAGGATACTGTTGTCTTTCCAGGCTGCAAGCACACACTCCTGACTCACATCCAGCTTTTCATTCATCAAGACCCCCAGGCCATTCTCTGCAGGGCCGCTCTCAAATTCTTCTCCCAGTCTGTTCATGTATCTGGGCTTGTCATGACCCAGTCACAATACTTCACACTCTGCTTTGTTGAATCTCATCAGGTTCCTGTAGGCCCACTTCACAAACCTTTCCAGGTCCCTCTGGCTGGTATCCCTTCTTCCTTCTGTCATATCAACTGCACCATGCATCTCATGTCATCAGCAAACTTGCTGAGGTTACATTCAATTCTGCTGTCTACATCACTGATAAAGATGTTAAAGCGTAGCAGCCCCAGGATGGACCTCTGGGGAACCACACTCATCACCTGCCTCAACCTGGACATAAAACGATTGATGACAATCTCCCAGTGCAGTCACACAACCAATCCTCAGTCCACAGAACAGTCTACCCTGCAAATCCATCTCCATTTAACACACAAGGATGTGGGTCTGGGCTCCTCCTGCAGCCCAGGGTTGCATGGCAGGCAATGAGAACCACACAGAGCTGCTTTGATTCTCCTGGGCTGAAAAGGTCTCCACCCGGGTTAGGTGCTGCCAGGCTGGGAGAGCCAGGGACACTGACACCTCCCAGGGCTGGGTGCTTTGAGGCCCAGGATCTGCCTGGTGCTGGCGTGACACAAGGCTGTGCTCCATAAGATGGATCCTGCTCGCAGGAAGGTGGAATCAGGACAGCAGGCTGCTCTGCAGGCCACTTCCACGCAGCCAAGGCAGTGCACAAGAGATGAACCCAGCCTCCTCCAGCGTCCTCCAAGCTGAGCTGGGCCTCAGGGTCGAACCAACCCCAGCTCAGGGCACAGCCGCAGACTGCAATGCACGAGCGCAGCACAGACCGCTCCACCCACGGCCAGGACGCCGCCGCTTCCGCCCTTTTGCCATCACTTGGGCGGGACTTCCGTACTCACCCCCCACCTCGGCTCTTCTGATTGGCTGCGTGCCGCGCCTCCGGGTGGCGTCACGGCGCACTGGCTGCTTCCTGGAAGCGGGGTCCGGTATGCAGGCGGTGGAGCGGGATGGGTCGGCCGGCGGTTCCGAGGCGGCGGTAGCAGCAGCGACAACAGCAGCAGCAGCCGTAACAACAACAACGGGGAGCGGTGACGTTTTGCTGGAGCCGCCATCGCCTCCTAAGGCCGCCGCCTTCGACCTGCTGGACCTGGTGCGGAGCTACCGGCGGCTTCAGCTGTACCTGGAGCCGCTGCGGGATGCGGCTGAGGGTGTCCGCTCCCTTCTCCGGTAGGTGAGGGTTGGGCCCGGGTCCGGGGCCACGGCTGCCGCGCCTCACCGTGCTCTGTCCCCTCAGGTGGCAGCGACCCTTGTGCTCTCTGCTCGTCTGCCTCGGCCTCAATTTCCTCTTGCTCACCCTCGACCAAGGTTTGTATGTGTGTGTGTGGTGGGGAAGAGGTGGCAGTGCTGGGCTGCATCCCGCTGCCCTGCTAACTGATGCTGTGCCGCTCCTCCCAGCTGCCTGGTACTCCGTGCTGGCCCTGCTCATCTTGCTGCCAGCCCTGCTGGGCTACTTGCAGGAGATGTGCTGTGTCCAGCCCTCGGAGCGGGAGCTGCTGCGCAGGAAACATCACAGCGTACGCCGTGAAGACCTGCGCAAGGTGCAGCTCTCACGCCAGGAGGCCCTCAGCCAGGTCAAGTGTTTGTGAGTGTCCGGTGCCCTCCTGTCCTGTGGCATTGCCTTCCCTGAGTTGTTCTGTGTGAGTAGAGCAAGCCAGGGGTGTGCGTTCACGGGGCCATTTCTTAGCTTTGTGGTTTCGTTTCAGCTTGATCCAGCTGGAGGAGTTCCTGAATGGGCTGTGCTGCAGCTGTGAGGCGGTGTACCGAGTGCTGTACTGGGAGAACCCTGCTGTCTCTTCCCAGTGAGTAGGACTGCGTTGGGTTCCCTGTGTAGGGCTTAGTGGGGGCAGGTACCAGGCCTGTAGAGCTGCTGTTGGTGTGTTTGGTGTTTTCAGAGAGCAGAAAAAGGACAAGGAGGGGGGCAGTGAGGTTTATGCTGTGGGAAGAACTGATTTATTTTGAGCTGCTGCTCTTTCCCAGGTTTTATGGAGCACTGCTGGGCTCTGTCTGCATCCTTTACCTGCTGCCACTCTGCTGGGTCATGGCCATCCTCAACAGCACCCTCTTCCTGGGCAACAGCCAGTTTTACCAAGGTAACAGCTCTTCCTGGGAGTGGCCTGTGTGGAGTGGGTTGTACAAAGGCCCTTTGATGCTGTAAACTCTGTGAATCTTTTGCAAGTGACCTCCTGTGAGCACACTGTCATGTGCCTGGACCTCAGAGGGCACTTAAGGTCCTGGGGTTGGTGCCTAGCAGAGGAGGATGGGTGGTGGGGTCCTGGGGCCTTGATCTGGAAGGTGAGATTCTCATCTCACGTGGCTCCTGTCATGGGTGCTTTTTCCTTGTACTGTGATGTTCTGGGACCTGGTAATGCAGCCTGTATGTGAGCATCACCTTCCCTCCCTGGCCTGGCTCTACGCAACTTGAAATACTCTCAGTGCCTGTGGCAAACCTATGACACGACTCTGCAAGTTCCCTGTTGGATGGGAGGAGAGCTGCAAAACATCTGACTGACTCAGCTTTGTCTGAGCCCCTACTGTTCCCTGGTCTGAGCTGGGACGGGTGGGGAATTCCTTCCTGTCCCCAGCTCATTAGGACCCTAACATCTGTGTGTGAGCTGAAGAGCGCTCAAGGCACTGGGAGAGGAATTCTGCAGGAACTCTTGACCTATCTTGGGTACTGGAGGTTCATTCTTGCAGTTGTGTATGTGGAGGGGCTGGAAGAAGGGGAGTCCAACCTTGTTTCCCCCCTTACCAGTGATAAAGGAGCTGAAGGCCTCAGTTGAGCAGAGTTTGGGCTCCAGACCGCTTGAGAACACTCCAGAGCCTGCCAAGCCCCTACTGACTGATGCCCCACCAGACCGGACCCCCACACCCACCAGCACAGAGGTAAGGGGTGGCATGGCTTGGAGACTGGAGTGGGAGCTGCAGGCTCAGCTCTTGGGTCTGGTTTTGCTTCTGTCCATCTGCACACAGTGGCTTTGCTGGAAGCCTGTGTGCCTGGCTTGGGAGCCAGTCTTGAATTACTGAGGAGGTGCCTTGCTTTACTGTGATCCTCATTCCATTCTGCTGTGTGTTTGGAGTCACCCTGGGGAGGCAGGGGCTAACCCTATGTTTTGATGCTCACGTTATGGGGCTACCAGTGAGCTTGTGCTTCATTCTAGAGCTACTTTGAATGGGGATGAAATAGGACAGGACTAGCCCTGAATCTCTTGCAGGACCTTACCCCTGGCAGTGTGGAGGAGGCAGAGGAGGCAGAGCCTGATGAAGAGTTCAAGGACGCCATAGAGGTTTGAGCCTGGTGGGAGTGGGTTGTGCCTGCAGGCCAGGCAATTGGGGCAGAGGACTGCTGTGACCGGGCAAAGCGGATGCTTGGGGAGGGCAGGAGTGGGGCTGGGCTCCTCTGCAGTCTGACTCCATCTCTACTTGCCTCTCCTCTCTGTCCTATGCTGCGGGGGAAGGAGAACCAGCTGCTGGTCATGGTGAGTACTGCTGTGCTGGGGTGTGTGAGCAGGCACCCCTCCCCAGCTGGAGTTAGCAGCCTTTCCCTGGTTTGGCAGTGGCTTGTGACACTGACATGTGAAGCATCCTGTTTTCACGTCTGTCTCTGGGGCAGGCTGCCCTACATCCCCCCTACTTCCCTCTGCTTATCTGGTTTTGCTTCTTATAGGAGGATGATGAGGGCTCTCAGTGTTCAGCAGACTTTGATCTCAGCCTCCCAGACAACGGTTTTATGAGCAAAAACGATGTGATCCGCAGCAAGGTGTCGCGCCTCACTGAGCGCCTGCGCAAGCGCTACCCCAGCAACAATTTTGGTAAGGCTGAGAGCTGGTGCTGCTTGGGGAACCTCTGCAGTGCAGGGTCTGTGCTGCTCCTGGTGGTGACCACTGAGCTGGGAGAGGACGGAGTGGTGTGTTACCTGCTAGGGCTGGCACCTCAGTGATTTCAGGGGAAGGGGTGTTTGTAGCTCTCCTGGGGGCAGCAGAATTGGGAGGGTCTGTACAACAGATGTGAGAGCTTTTGTGCCTCAGGATTTCAGGTGGCAGAGCTCTGCGTGACCCCTGCTCTGTCTCTTTCAGGGAGCTGCACAGGCTGTGGAGCTACCTTTTCTGTGCTGAAGAAGAGGGTGAGTCTTCAGTTTCTCCAGCTCACTAGCCACACTGGGGCAGAAGTTTTGTGCTATGTCTGGCTTGCCCTGGCTTTTCCTGTAGCTAGGATGGCTGCTCTCAGTCATGGCCCAACAGTGGATGACTTCAGCTAAGTGCTGGGTGTTGTCACATACCTAGATGGTGGCAGGGAGCCTTTGTGCCTTTTTGCTCCTTTGGAAGCTGCCTCAAGCCAAACCTCGATGTGCTGCCATACAAGACATATGCTCCTGTGCCCTGGTTTGGCCCATTCTTGTTACCTGAACACTTCTAGGAAGTAGAGCATGTGTTGGCCTGCGTGCTCATGAGGAAGTGGGAAGAAGACTCAAAACCACCACAGGGTGCATGACTAAAGGAGCAAAGCCACCCCAATGAGCCCTTTTATATGTTGTTCATCATGTAGTTCTGGGAAGGGTGCATCTCTTACCCTTTCCAGATGTGCATTGCAGTCCTCCTGCTGCACCCTGATCTCCAGACATGTGGCTCCCTCCCCTTTCCTCTTGAGTTAGTCTGATGCATGTCTTGGATTCTCTGGAGCTTGAATCCCTCCAGAGTAACAGCATAGGAAATGACAGTCTAAACCTCCTGCAGCCTGTGGCTTCAGTTCTTTCCTGTGATGTTAGAGCATACCTGCCTGCAGATCCAGTGTTTAGTCCTGGTGTCACTGACGGATGGCATTTCTTGTCACTGTGGGGACTCAGGGCTTGCACCCACTCTCTCCTTCATCAGGGAGCAATGCCAGCATTGCCTTGGTACTGGAGTTTGCTGGAACAGACCCAGCAGCTGCCAGTGTTCTTAATGTCTCGCTTCCACCTCTTTCCATAGCGGAGCTGCAGCAACTGTGGGAACAGCTTCTGCTCCAGGTGTTGCTCATTCAAAGTTCCCAAGGCTGTGATGGGAGCCACGGGTGAGTGGAAGGGGGAGGAGAGCAGGCCTTCCTCCTCCCACCTGTTCTGTGTGCTGCAAGGATTTGCCCAAGCCCTGGTGGGTGGGGGTAGGTGCTGTCTGGCTTGAAACAGAACCCTGATGGTTTTTTGTGACTGAAATCCCCGTTCCTTGGTGGGTGATGCAGTGGAAAGGGAGACATCCTGACACCTACTTTTCTTTCCAGCCCCGGAGGCTCAGAGAGAGACTGTGTTCGTGTGTGCTCAATGCAACCAGATGCTCATCAAATGACTACAACAGCATATGGAGGCTGTGCTGCCTCGTGCCCAAGGACAGTGGGAGCCCTGCCCTTCCTCAGTGGATCCTAGGCTGCTGGGTTCCTAGTGTGGTGCTGCCCTGCCAGTGGACACAAGCACTCACTGCTCCCCCTGCCAGTGCTGAGCTGAGGGCAGATCCAGACTCTTCACCATGCGGTGTGCTGCACCAGCTGTTTCCTACAGCAGAGCACTGCCCACAGCTCTGCCCCATTGCTGTGATTGCCCCCCTGGCCTGGCAGCTGCTCAGGAGACACTCCCTGCACTGACTGCATCCTGCCCTGAGCTCACCTGGTGTCTGGCTCTGTGACGAAGGAGCCATCCTTCCTATTCCTGCTCCTACCTCCATCTTCTGGGAGGGGCAGGGCAGCCTTAGGGCTCTCTCCCAACCTCCCTGATGAACACTGTGCGGGGTGACTGTTTTTTGGGATCAAGTCAGAGCTCTGCCTGCATTCCCAGGAGATGTAACTCTTGGTTCTGGCTCAGCTGAAATGTTGCTCATCACTCCTTGGCCCTACTGTGTTCATGTTTAGTTTCTCCCCTCCATGCCCCCCCCCCATCCCACATATTCAGCTGTAGCAGAGGAGGCAAAAGGGCTGTATGATTGGTCTGCAGCTACTGCAACAAGAGGTATGAGTTGGTGCTGCTCTGTGTACTTAGTGACTGCTGCTTTCTACTACAGATTAATATATAGAGAAAGACCAATAAACCTCCAGCCCAAAGCTGGCTCTTGTCTTCCCCCAGCAAATGCTGTTCTGCTCCCTGGTGCCTCTGTGGCCTTGGTACCCCTGTCCCATATGTGGCCATGATTGCCACCTCATTCTCTTGCTTACCTTGGTTTTTATTGCTGTGGCCTTGTTTGCCTTGTACCCAGGGCTGTGTGGAGCTGCTCTGGGCCGGGGCCTGATCCTGCTGGACCTGGGGTGAGGTGCAGCTGGGCTCACTCCCTGCCCCACTGAGGTGGTGGTCCCAGCAGCTGCCCACACGCACAAGGGTGACCTTTCCCTGCTGAACAGCAAAGCTCCCAGCTATCCCAGGAATGCAACCCTGGCTGCCATGCAGCTGGGAGCGGCTGTGGCTGGGCTCCCTGCCAACCAGCTGCAGCTCTGGGGTGATGGGGGGGGTGGGCTGGAGCCTAGACATGCTGTGGATGGGGGCAGAGGTCCCAGTGCTCCCCACCAGCCTGAGGCATCCTCTTGGCTGTAGGCCCCTGGACCCACCTCCTGAGCAAGCTCTGCCTTTGGGAAATGTCGGGAAAAGCTGAGCTCTGTGGTGATGGGCATCCCCACGTTGTGCTGGGTGTGCTCCAAAGGCAGCATAGTGGGGGAAGCAGTGTGCAGAGGGGCAGGGGGTTAGTTCAGCTCGTGGTGGGGGACAGAGAGCAGTTACTTGTCTTTCTTGAGAAAAACACTTGTTGAGATGGATGCGATGTCCGTGTATGTCTAAGTGTTCCTCAGAAAGATGCTAATGACGCAGAATACAGAGGGCTACAGATAAACACGGGCTGTGGGAGATGGGGTTTTATTTGTGTGCTTCGAGTTCTGCAGTAAATGATTTAATTGATGATGTTTATTCCAATGGCAGTCTGCTTAGCAGCTTCATTGGAAAATGCCTTCTACCAATATTTGAATTTTTCTTCCCCAGTTTTTTTTTTTTTGGTATTTTTTTTCCACATTGGCTGTGGAGAAGGGAGGGGGCAGGAACCGCCTGCCCCAGGCTGTCACAGGGGGTTGCTGCCCCACTCCTATGCTGGCTGTGGGGCAGGAGCATATCCTGCTGTCAGCATTGGTGCCTGCTGTAACTGTGCCTGGGTTTACAACAGGAGTAGGGCTCATCCCAGCACAGGGCAGGTGCCTGGTGCCTTGCTGGTGGTGCAATGCAGGGGGAGAAGTCAGGCAGGGGGTGTCCCGCAGCCTCAGTTCCCCTCACCTCCCCCAGAGAAGCTGTGTGAGGCCACCAGGTGCCGAGTAAATATCCTGGTATCTGGGTATCCTGCCAGGATGCCCTGTAATGCAGCAGACTCCAAAAAAAAATACTGGGTAAACAGAACTGAAGGGGACCCTGCTGCCTCTGAAGAAGGCAAATCGGGACTGCCCTGCTCCCATGCTGCAGAGCAGGAACTCCTGGTGCCCAGAGCTGAGGGGTACACTTGTTGCCATCCTCACTCCATGCATTCTCCAGCCTTCATCTTTCTTCTTTCTTTCCCTGCCCCTACGTGGCTACTTCCCAGATCCTTCAGGTATCAAGTTTGGATCCTTGAGCTGCCCTGTGCCTTCCTTCTATGCATCCCCCAGGATGCCCCAAGGTTTTGGAGCCCAAGAACCACAGGATATGGATACAGGCTTATCTCAGACAAAATAATTTACTGTAGTGTGGTTAGGCCAGGGTGTGGGGTGCTGGAGAGCTGGGGCCATGCAGCTCAAGGCTTTTGGAGCTGGGGCAGTAGCACAGAGGGTGGGTGTATGGGATCAGGGCAGGGGTAGGGAGTTAGGGTCTGGGGTGCAGCTGAGGGGTCCTATGTGCAGGAGGGGAGCTCAGGAGACTGCAGGGGTCCTGAGTGCAGATCAGGGCTTCCTTGAACACAGCTTGATTACAGAACTGGGGATGCAGAGCAGGGCGAGTGCAGGAGTCCCAGGACAGAGCCCTAGTGCTGCCCGGCCCCATAGAGCAGGGGATGGTACAGGGGACAGGGGTAGGAAAACATGAACTTGACGGCGAACTTCATCTCCTTGTTGTGCTTCTGCCAGGGGTAGATGGCGAGGAGCAGCAGGCGGCCGCCCACCTTGCGCCCCAGCACCAGGAAGCTGCCACTTAAGTTGTCGAGCTGGGGACAGGGACAGGAGCCTGTGTTCCTCATGTGCAGCACCATTTTCTTGGTGTCCTTGCGCTTGAGGGGACCCAGCTTCAGCACCTTCTTCTTCTGGGCAGCCACCAGACGCCTCTCCCCGTTCTCCTCTATCACCTCCTTGATGCGCATCTTCACCACTGTGAAGTTAGTATGGACCCAGTGACCCTCCCCCCCCCCCGAAGTTCTGCCTATTCCCCCAAGATGTCCTCTCTCGTGGTGCACCCCATCCCCTGCACATAGGATCCAAGGGGGTGTGTCCCATGGGGCTGTCCCCTCCTAAACAAGCCCTTTAACCAACCTCCTCAGGCTGCTCTGGGGGCAGCTGGGGATGCTGGGAGATTGGGGGATCAGGGGACTACTCACCGAAATCACTGGAGCACATCTGCTGCATCATGCCATCTGCCTTGTGTTCCATCTCACACTGGGTGCAGATCTTGGGCACTGCAGGGCCAGAGAAGCCACTGTCACCAGACACTGATGGCTGTCACCTGCACCAGCTCAGCGGGGACACAGAAGGGGAGCAGCCCTTCTGTCCCTGGGGAGCTGTGCCAGGTGATGCAGGGACATTTGGCAGCGCATGTTTTGGAGTCTCAGCACCCAGTTCCCAAGAGAGATAGGAAATAGGGCACCCTGCTTACTGGTGATGCTTTGGGGTAAGGGTGGCAGCAGGGTGAAGGGCAACACAACGTGATAGGATCCAAGGCTGCCTTCGGGTGACACCCCTTCCCCTGCCTGACGGGGCCTGCAGGAGTGAGGGGATGGTGCGGGTGCAGTGCTCAGGGCTGGATGCTCTTGGCTGTGATGGTACATGGCGAGAGGAAGGGGACAGCCCTGTGACAATCCCACAGTCCCACATTCGCCCCCAGCACCCATCCCACTCCCAAGCCGCTCACCCTGCTCTGTGCATGCAGCTAAGTGCCTCGGGCTGTAGGAGAAGGCATGGGGGCTCCTATACTTGCCCCGGACTGCATGGGGATGTGTGCGTATCCCCATCCCATCGCGGTGCTCATCCCACTTACCTGGTGGCGGCGTGACCTGGCTGTTCCCAAACTGCACAGCAATGCAGAGGTCGTGGTCAGAGGGGAACTTGCCGCAGTGCAGCATTTCGGGCCAGGGGAAGCCATAGGACTCCATGACAGGTGCGCAGGCGTCGCGTACCACCTCACAGAGCGAGCGGCACGGGTAGATGGGGCGGTCGAGGCAGACGGGAGCGAAAAGAGAGCAGAGGAAGAGCTGCGTGTCGGTGTGGCACTGCTTGGCGAGCAGCGGCACCCAGCTGCTGGCCTGCTGCTTGGCCTCAGCCATGGACTCGTGCTCCAGCAGGTTGGGCAGCCGCATGCGCTTGTAGCCCACGTCGTGGCACAGCTGCATGTCCGCTGGGATGTCGACGCACTGCGGCTCCCGCCCATAGAAGCGCCCGCGGGGCATGCTGTCCGGCTGCCAGCCGTAGTAGTCGTAGTGCTGCCCTTCACCTGGTGCCAATGCCAGTGCCAGCAGTGCCAGTGTCACCGTGCCCGCGGGGCTGCTCGCCCGCAGCATCGCCGTGCCTGCCGAGAGGGATGCACGGCCGCTGCCTGCTCCTCCAGCACCTCCCACGCTGCCCTTTCAAAGGAGCCCGCAGGCATCACCGGCAGCCAATCTGCTCTGGCTGCTGCCCCCCCGGCATGGCCCCCCGGCCCCACGCCAGGCCGCCCGCTGTGCTCCCGCCTTCCCTCCCTCCCTCGCACAGCAGGGTGGGTGCACAGGGATGCTCTGCATCCCTCTGGTGCCATACACTCAGGAGGGGACAGTGCACCTCGCTACCCACCAACACCCCCATCCTGCGTGGGGGCCAGGAGACACCTCTTCCTACCCCTGTGCCCCCTGGAGTAGGGGTGTGGGGATAGTCCCAGGGCTGCGTGGTGCACTTGTGTGCCCAGAGCTACCTGCAACCCCTGCTCTGTTCTTTGTCTC
Source organism: Cyrtonyx montezumae (assembly GCF_038088225.1). NCBI lineage: Eukaryota > Metazoa > Chordata > Aves > Galliformes > Odontophoridae > Cyrtonyx > Cyrtonyx montezumae. The sequence goes on along the minus strand of NW_027072045.1, from coordinate 18,944,323 downwards.
AGAGCTGGATTTTTTTGTCACCCCGCATCGTCCTGGGGCACCCCAACTAGTTGCTCATCATTGAGACAGAATGAGAGAGCTGGAAGAGGACATTCATCCTTTTCCTGGTGCCTGGGGCATGGGAAGAGGCAGAGCTTGCTTGATACCTCCCCGGTCCACATTCCCTCTTCCCCTTGGAGACAAGCCAGGGGTGCCAGGATGAGGACCCCATTAGAATGCCATTTGTCTCAGGGGTTATCTGGAGCACCCCCTCCCATTGCTGCAATCGATGTTCCGACCTGGCCAGCACTCCCACGCTGCCCCCAGCTCCTGCCTTCCGGATAAGATGCCTCAGTTAATGGGCGATAGAGCAAACAGCCCGGTGTGGGCTGCGATAGCAGCTGCCCTTTGCCCCAGGAAGGGGGCAGAGACCACTCCCCCCCTTCCCTCCCCTCTCCTTTCCCCCCAAAGACCCATTGGGAGCGGTCTGCTATGGGGCTGTGCAAAACCTCTTATGCCAAGCTCATGCCTGCAGCCTGTTTGTCCTGCCTGTGTCCTGGATTCTCAGTGCCCTGAGTGTGTGGTGCCCAGGGATGCACAGTGCCAAAGGATGCTCAGAGCCCAGGGATACTTGGTGCCGAGGGATGCTCAGTGCCCAGGGATGCTCATTGATTTTCTAGGATCTGATCTCACCTCTCCTGGGCCAAGCCCTGGAGATGGCACTGCTAATGTGTAACTGCCGGGGAGCATGATAAGATAGGGCCACCCATTATCAGGACTGCCCAGTAGCAGGAGGGAGGCACTGGGCTGTCAGAGGAGAAGTGAGATTGCCTGGAGAAAAATGCTGATAGAAAATAGCTAACCCATGATGGATGAGCTGGGGCAGGGCAGCTCAGCTAATTGCGACGGGCTTATGCTTGGAAGGGGCCAAGGACTGGGAGCTCTAGGGGTAGGGGTGGCGGTGGTAGAGGGAACCTGGGGGATGCTCATAAGGTGCCCATGTGTGATGCTGACCATGCCTCACCCTGAGCCCTGGCTGTTAGGGTCAGGGGAGTGAGAGACTTCCTACTGGCTTCTGGGATCCTATATCTCATGATATCTTCCCTAGACCTACAAAGTCACTTCCTGGCAGCAGGGTAGGGGGCAGCGGCACATGCATCCTTCCCCTGCCAGGTGTCCTGGGCCTGTGTCTCTGCCCCAGGGGGTCCCTGCTGCAATCCTCTTGCACTTGTTCTCATGTCCCCACCCAGCACCTCCGCAGCAGGCTGGAGGACAGACACTTGTGCCTGTCACTCTGCAGCCCAGCCACCAGCCCTGCCACTGCCTGTGTCACCCTTCACAGCACTGAGACCAGGACTGTGACCATGGGGGCTGCCCCTTCTGCAGTGGGGATCTCGGGGATGGCCAGCCCTGGGGACACGGTAAGGGGACATGCCCTGTGGGGGACTGCTCCACTTTCCCATAGAAGCGCTGGCAAGGGCTGTGCAAGGGGCTGCAAGGCACAAGGACTAACACTGGTGCGTGGCTATGGGAAGGGAAATCCTGCTGCTGTGGGAAGTGGGGCATGGGCACAGTGCTGCGGTGCCCAGACTCTCAGACTCTGTGCTGGGCACTTCCAGTAGTGCCCATATGCTCCTTGCACCCATCTTGCCCCACAGTGAGGTACGGGAAGAAGGAGAGGGTGGGAGGGGGGCACGGTGGGGCCAAGCCACTGGGATTGCAGACCTCCAGGGCGGGCAGAAGGTGGCAGTGACCATGCACTTGCCCTGCGCCCACACACACTCCCACTTGTCTCGCAGCCCCAGGAATGCAATTGGCAGTGCTCCGGGCACAGCTGTGGGGCCGCAGCTGCCCTGGCTTCATCCCAGCCCCTCGGCAGCTCTGCCCCAGCTCATAAATCCTGTGAGCACACAGAGCCACTGTGTCCCACCCGCCTGCCCCCAGTCCCATGAGGTGCAGGGATGGGGCATGGCTCATATCGGGTCTCCTCTGTGTGAGGATGGCATCACGCATGGGGACATGGGACCTCTTGGCAGTGCTGCTTCCCACTGTGCAGAAGGCAGCGTGCCCACCTCAGGCTGTGGGAAATTTGGGGCAAGGTCCCACAGCTCATGATGCCCATGGGGTAGAGGCAGTGCTGGGGTGCCTGGAGCTGGTGTGGGAAATGTCCTCCCATGCTGTGACACACACACACCTGCTGTCTCCCAGGAAAGGTTATCAGCTCTTTCTGTCCACATCCCAAATGTCACTGTTGTACTCGATAGAGCAGTGAGCTCACTTCCCCCCCCACCATTAATTAAATCCCCTCAGTGCTGTGTTAAGCAGCTGCCAGGGCTGGCACCGCCATGCTCACTTTGAAGTAGAGCCACTGAGTGTCCCTGTGAGGAGGAGGCACATGTCCCCTTCTGCTGCGTAAGGCCTGAACCCGTGCTGGGGCAGGGTTGCCGAGGGGGTGGGGTGACAAACATGGGCTGTGCAGGGCTGACCCTGGAGCAAGTGTTTCTTGCACCCATTGGAGCAGGAGCATCATCAGGGTGGTAGTACTGGGGCACGGCCGTGGAGCGGTTCACTTAGGTGTAGGGGATAATAGGAATAAAGGCAGCTCCTGCCACAGTCATGTGAGCAGTGCCTCTGCTGCCAGGGAACCTAAAAATATCCCCCAGGCTCAGCAGATGGAGAAGGCCCATTTGGTTACAGCTGGGGAGCCCATGATAGGGCATCTGGCAGGGGGTCTGGCAGAATCTGGAGGGGCTGGGGGCAGAGCAGTGGGGCCAGGGGCTGCGTGGGGGTGGGGAGCACTGTGGGGTCCTGGGCACCAGGCAAAGTGTATTCTGGAGCAGCATGGATGGGACATGTGCTGATCAGATAAGGATGTCCCACCAGAGGACACTACGTGTCCTTTTGTGCTGCAGGTCTGTGCCTTGTGGGGCAGCTGGAGCCCACAAGAAAGGCCCAACACTGAGCCCCGAGGGGATACACAGTGTTGCAGCCCCAGGGGACGGCCACTAGCCATGGCTCCTTCCCACCCAGCCAGCTCTCACCGGGGGAAAAACAGGTGGGCACAGCCCAGGGGATGCACATGGGGGTGTCAGGGACAGCTGTGCCCCCCCCCCCCCAGCTGCTCTGGGCCCCTCTCCATTGCGTGGGAGAGTGAACCTCATCTCTCCACAGGCGAGACATTGCCATGGCAACTGGCACGGCCACTGCCAGGCGGGAGGTGAGCAGTGACGTTGTGTGACATGCAGTGTGGGAAAGGGACCTGGGTGTGGGGGCATCCTGGGACACACCTAGGTATGCACATATGCCAGCAGAGGTGTGTACAGTCCCAGGTGTGGATATATGCAACCCCAGATGTAGACCTGTGCATCCCCAGACGTGTGTATGCGCATTGCTGAGGCTCTGCACCCACTGCTTTTTGCTTTCCTTGCCGGTGTCCCTGCAGGAGCAGAGGAAGGGCTCTCTGCCCTTCCACCCTGCACAGACCCTGTGCCACCAGACGTCACCCACTCCCCTGCTGTGCCCTCCTCCTCTAAGGGGAACGTCTGTTTTCTCCCCGTTTGCCATTTCTCTGCCTCTAATTGAGCTGTCAATGGGAAGAGATAACAGGGAATCTGTTAGCGCTCCTCTCTGATGTCTGCCTGCTCTGTGCTCGCGGCACCCGCTCTGCAGCTGCAAATTCTTCACGAGCAGTACTCAGCCACATACCCGGGCAGGGCGGGCTGCCAGCCCCACGGCCATCCCTCCTAGGTACCCCCCCTGTCCTCCCCATGGCACTCAGCCCCCCAATACTTCTCGTGCCCTCCACCCCGCGGCACCCCCGGGGCAGCCGCTTCCCAGCCACCCCCACAGCCGCCCCCGATCTGTCCTGCTCCCACCGGGCTCGGTGCGGGCAGCAGCGGGCGCCCATCCCCGGGGCCGGGCGGCTGCGCACACGTTGCGGCCGGGCCCGCCTCCGCCGCACGGCTCAGCAGCACCGCGGACAGCGCCGGTGCCGCCCGCTCGGTTCGGCCCGGCTCGGTTCGGCTCGGCCCGACCCGCCGCCGGCTCCGGTCCCCCCGGCGCGTCCCGACCCAGCGCAGCACGGCCCGGCCCGCGGCGCACGGAGCGCCATGGCCACGGAGGTGGGTGCGCGGGTGGTCGGGGCTGTGCGGGGTGGGGCTGGAGCCCTGCGGGGTCTGCACTCACGGAAGGGTCCTCGCGCATCCAGTGTGCCCGCGGTGGGGCTGGAAGGGTGCGGGGACGGGGCTGGGGTCGGGGTGGAGCGTTCTTGATGGAGAGGTCCTTTTGGGACTGCAGTGTGATGGGTCTGGTCATTCTGTTGTCCCCTCCATCCTCTTCATCCCTACTCTGTTTGAAGATCTATGGGCTGGAGTGGGTCCTGGTGCCTTGCAGGGTGCCAGGGCTATGCTATCCCAGCCCTTCCGGCTGCACAGCTGCGGCAGTCCTACAGCAGCAATTCCTTGTTCCCCTCCTCCTGACAGCATCCTGCTGAGGACCGAGGACCATCCCTGTGCCACCGCCAGGCCATGTCCCACTGTGGACACATGGCCATGCTGGGGTCTGTGGAAACGGCACCGTATTCCATAGCCCCACAGTGGGATGCATGCCTCCCCCCATCCCCTGTGCTGTATCCCCCCAGCTCACCCTGCTGCTGCCCCCCAGGTGCACAGCCTGCAGGAGCTGCGGCGCAGCGCGTCCCTGGCCACCAAGGTCTTTGTGCAGCGGGACTACAGTGATGGGACCACATGCCAGTTCCAGACTAAGTTCCCCCCAGAGCTGGAGAGCAGGGTAGGGTGCCTGGAGGTGTGCATGGGGGTGCCTACGGGGTTTAGGCAGCGGGAGAGGGCATGGGGTGCTGCGTGGCCCTGAGCCAGTCCCGGATTGCTGCCCTGTGCATAGTATGTGCCATTTCTCCTGGGGTCTGGGGGGCTCTGGAGGCACAGAGGTCTCGGTGTGGGTGGGCAATGGGGGCGGAGCAGCTAAGCAGAAAGAAGAGGATTGGGTGTTCCCCAGGGCATCCCAGGGATGGGGATTGCTGCTGGCCAGGCATCTCTTATGGCAGCTTCTGCCCCAGATTGAGCGTCAGCTGTTCGAGGAGACCGTGAAAACTCTCAATGGCTTCTATGCTGAAGCGGAGAAGATTGGGGGCAGCTCATACCTGGAGGGGTGCCTGGCCTGTGCCACTGCCTATTTCATCTTCCTCTGCATGGAGACACACTACGAGAAGGTGCCAATGCCCTGGGGAGGGCACAGGAAGCGGGGGGGCTGGGGAGGGCACCAGGAGGGTGCTCAGTGCTCCCGTTGCGCTCACAGGTCCTGAAGAAAATCTCCAAGTACATCCAGGAGCAGAATGAGAAGATTTACGCACCACGAGGACTGCTGCTCACCGACCCCCTGGAGCGTGGCATGAGAGTTGTATCCTCTGGGACAAGGGGGGTGAGGAGTGAGGAGGCACTGGCAGAGGGCAGGGGGGCTGTGGCTGGTGCATCTCGTCTGCTCCTTAACAGTGCCTAGATCGAAATCTCCATCTATGAGGACCGATGCAGCAGCGGCAGCTCCAGCAGTGGCAGCTCCAGCAGCAGCAGTGGCGGTGGGGGGGGGCGGTGACTGGCAGGGGGGGGTCCCTGCAGGGACGCGTACTGCCGGGACAGCCGCCTCTCTGAGATCCGCAGGCTGCACTACCAGAGCACCCGCTTCTGAGCCCAGGGTGGGTGGGAGAGGTCCTGGGGGCCACGTGTTCTCTGTGCCACGTGCCCCCCTGCGGTGGCTCCGCCCCTGCCCCAAACCACTGCAGCAGGCAGGGACCACTGCTGGGGCATCCCAGGTGCTTCCCACTGAACCAAACCAGTGCCAAAGGGCAGCTCCCCCTCGCCCCAAGTGAAGGAGCTCTCCCTGCAGTGCTCCAGCTGTGCTGAAGACAAGGGGACATGGCCCCATGCCCCTGTGCCACTTCATCTGCATGATGGTGCTGTGCATTTGCCCCATGTGCTCCCCCAAAGGTTGTGGCTGCATCCTGCTCCCTGCCTTCCCCTGTGCCATCCCCAGCCAGCTCCCTGTGCCAGGGCACGGGGTACAGCTTCTCCTGCACACACATCCCGCATGCATCCTCTCCCTCCCTGCAGCATGCAGTGCTCCTGTGATGCTGGAGTGCTGCAAGGAGGTGTGTCTCATGCTTGCACCCTGCCCATGACCCCAGAGGTGCCAGACCTGCGGAGTTGCCCTGCCACAGCACCCCTGGCTGCAGTACCCACACTTGCAGCCTGTGGTGGGGACCCCTTGGAGAAAAGAGACTAGAGGAGGGTCCCTGTGACATCCAGCACCTGGAAGGGAGCATCCAGGCCATGGAGCAAGGACCCAGCCCCATGGGAAGGTGGAGAGTGACCCCAGCTCTGGTGCTCCCTGCGGGGCACCCTGCATGGAGACTGACAGAGACCTTCAATAAACCTCATGCTTTGGGCCCTGCTAGCTGCCCTGCCTCCTCCTGTGTTGGGGCTGTGCTGGGACAGGGCACCCCAGTGCAATGGGTGCCACAGAACCGGTCTCAGATGGAGGGTGAGCATGAGGCAATAAGGGGGATGGCACAGTGAGTGCACGCTTTGCCTGGGGAGAAGGGAAGAGCAGGGTGGGGAATCCAGGACAGGATAGTGGCTCCCACCCTGCTGGAAGCCTGAGCTCAGCCAAACCAGCAAATAGACAGAGTATATTTTATTGGGGGGATTCTCCAGGAGATGGGCTGGAAGACTGAGCAGGGTCCAACTCCAAACAGCAGGGTCAAGAAGTTAAAAAACAAACCAGGGGGACTTTCCCCTGCTGGGCTGGGGGCAGCCTCCTCTGCTGGGGATGCCCCCCCAGGGCAGAGGGGCCTTGCAAAGCACACGTGGCGCAGGCCAAACCAGCAGGCACATGGCACGGGATCGAGGCGACGGAGCCAGCGAAGTGGGGGGAGCACTGGGGCTTCAGTCCTGGGCTGCAGTGTGGGGACGGTGCTGCGGTCCCTTGCCCCTCCAGGGCAGTTCCACATGGGGAGAGAGAAAAAGAGACAGGCAGAGGCTGGCCGCTCCTTCACCAAGGCTGCTCAGGTGTTACAGGCAGGGTTAAAGTGCATAGAGGCAAAGGCAGAATCCGAAGCCCAGAGAGAGAACACCTTGGGTGGCCCAGGGACAGCTCCCAGTGGAGGGGTATCCTCCAAAAAAGGCCACTTGAGCTGAATGGAGAAAGAGGAAAGGAGCAGAAAGAGAACTGTGTGATCAGCAGCAAGTGGAAAGCACAGGACCAGCAGGCTAGGGGGTTGTGGGGCTGGGGCACAGGCAGTTGCTGCAGGGTGCAGGGGATGGATGTCCCTGAGTGGGAACATCACCATCCCAAGGTGCTGCTCCATCACTCACCCACACATGCTGTGCCATCCTCATTGGGCTCGAAGCCGCGGGCGCAGCGCTTGTTGCTGCGGCAGCGGTACCCGCCGTAGGTGTTGATGCAGATGGGCTTGTCCCGGGGGCAGACAAATGGGAACTCAGCACACTCATTGGTGTCTGTGGGCAGAGGGGATGGGAGGGTGATGTGGCCAGGCTGGGAATTGCCAGTAGTGCACCCTGACTCCTGCTGGGCGTAAGCGTGGATGTGGCCATGCACAAGCGGTGCACTGCCACAGCTAAGCACTGTCATGTCCCCCACTTCTGCGGTGTCACTTGCGTCAGCCATGCATCCACTGCCCCCTCCAGAGCCCAGGCTCCCAGAGCACATGCCCAACAGCCATACTCTGGGTTTCAGCCATGCCTGTGTCTGCACTCACCTACGCAGCGTCCGTTCTCGTGCTGGGAGAATCCCTGCCCGCACTGCGTTTGGGGAGAAGCAGACACTGGGATGGGGCAGCCCCAAGGCAGCAGAGCTCAGCCCCGCATTCCTGTCCCCTAACCACCCCACCGTGGACCCTCACCTCCAGCAGGGTGGGCACTGGCGGCTCCTCTGTGTCCCGGGGATAGGGGACTTCCAGGACAGAGTTGGTCTCACTGCTGGCCACCGCTCGCACCAGGACACGGCCATCGGGCCATGTCACCTCCAGGCTACTGGCCTCGTCACGCCCTGTGGGCAGGCAGCCCATCACTGGGTGTGGGGAGAGCCAGAGGGGCCAGCAGCCTCTTGCCCCCACCCCAGGGCTCACCTAGTCCAAAGTGTGCCACGGGCTCCATCTCACACAGGTACCCTGAGCCGCCGTCGATGATGCGCAGGTGGGCACCGCTGCGCCGTGTGAACAGGACCACTTTGGCCCCACGTGCAAAGGCCCCAAAGCGGGTGCGTGGCACGACCCGCAGCCAGTTGTTGCCTGCACCCTGCAGGAGAGGGGAGGGAAGGGAAGCTAAGCCAGAGGGACACAGGGACCGGGACACCACAAGGAGCCCTGCCTTTGCTCACCTGGGTGCTCTTGAAGATGGAGAGTGGCTGTGCCATGGACTCGCCATGGGACAGGATCAGATCCAGCATCCCATCACCATCAAAATCTGTCACTGCACCTCCTGCACACACAGCATCAGCTCATGGGCCCGGCCCTCATGGTGGTGGCAGCACCCTGGCAATGCTGTGTCACCCCCAGCATGGGCCAGCCCTGCCCTGCAGCACCCACCAGTGCCCCGTCCCTCGGGCTCCAGTGCATCCCCTGGGTTCAGCTCTTCCACGATGGGGTCTGAGTGCTCCCTCCGGATGAGCCTATCGAGCACAGGCAGGATGTCAGTGTCAGCCCTTGTGTCCCCATGTCCCCCAGCAGCTCTCCACCCTGGAGCAGCCTGGCAGAGAGGTGACACCCAGAGGGAACAGGGCCATGCAGGGTGGTTGGCAACTGGCCGTACACATCTCACCCCTGCTCCATATGGAGGAGTGATGGGGATATCACAAGGGCGTGCATCTGAGCTGCAGTGCAGCAGAGCCATCTCCAAACCCAGATGCAACCCCTGGAGGCTCCCAGCTCCCCCCAAACCACTGCCTTCCACCCGCCCGCAGTGCCGACACAGCGAGGGGGTGCCGCAGAGCCGTGGTGAGGAATTGATCCCCACAATTAGTGGCAGCCAGGAACAAGCTTCCACACAGCTGTGATCAGCAGCGTGGGGACCCTAGGGGCTGCTGCAGGCACAGCCGCAGGGCGGGTAATGACATAAGGAAGGGCTCAGGCATGGCTCCTTGATGAGCAGAGTCAGAGCGTTGGCCATGCACGTGGCACCGATGGAGAGGAGCATGGCGAGGGCTGCTTGGCTCCTGCTGCAGGGCACAGCCCCCCAGCCCTACCGGAACAGGCGGTTGGCGGAGGAGCCGCGATAGGCAATGTTGTTGAAGAAGACCTCCAGCTCCTGGTCGTTGTCGAAGTCAGCAGTGATGACAGTGCGGACGGGGGACGGCATGGAGAACTTGGGTGTGGCGATGTCCTGCATGAGGGATGGGTATGGGACGGCGATGTGAGGACACCTCATCCTCAGTGGATCTCAAAGCCAAACTGGGGCTTAGCACCAAAGCTGGTGGTTGGGGATGTCCCAGCCCCCAGCCCTCACCCGAAATCGGACTCTCCCAGGGACCCCTGCCTGCAGATAGAGGCGGTGCGGCCCATTCCAGTTGCCATAGACGATGTCCACGCGGCCATCACGGTTGAAGTCAGCCAATGCCACCCCACGTCCATGCTGGTAGGGGTCATCCAGCCCTGCAAGCAGCAAGGGGACAGGGAGATGGGACCCTCCATCCTGGGACACTTCCTCCCCAGGACACCTCCTGGGAGGTAGACCTGTGGTCCCCCCCATGCCACATCCTTGCACCAGTGATGCTCCTCCTGTGGCCAATGGGGACATCTGTCCCCAAGGTCTCCCCCCTGCACTGTGCTCAGCCCATTTGTTGTCATCCCCCCCACAGTCTACTTACCCACCATGGCTGCCACGTCCCGGTACGTCCCATCCCCACGGTTGTGGAAGAGAAAGTTGGGGCTGTTCTCATTCCCACAGAAGATGTCTGAAGCACTGTCACTCAGGATGGGGCCTACAGCCACACCACGGCCCCCTGGGGACAGCAGCCAAGAGTAAGGTTATCCCCTGCTCTGAGGGCTGCATGTACTTGTACCAGTTCCAGCGCTCCCAAGACCCCCTTCTCTCCCGCCCTCTTCCTTCACTCCCTCTCATCAGGAGTTAATTGGGGCTGGCAGCCGCTTGTGTCACATCCAACCTAATCACTGCCATCGCCATGGTGACAGCACTCCTAATTAGCAAGAATTTACCACCGCAGAGACGGGGCACGTGGCAGTCCCCCATGGTGGCTGGCATGCACCCGGCATCCCCAGGCCCTAAAGATGCATCAGGGGGACAGCAGGGTCCTGCCAGGTGGGTGCCACGGACAGTGGGGTGGCCGCTAGGTGGGGCAGTCAGGCAGGCAATGCACGCCACGTGCGGTGTGGGTCATGGCACAGGTCACTGACGCTCGTGTCCCCTCCGTACCTGTGTATTTGCTGACGCCAGCCTGGGTGGCCACATCCACCAGCACCACGATGCCACGGGCAGGGTCACTAGCAGCCGTGTCCATCTCCAGCAGGGCATGCGGGCCCACCTTGCCGCTGGCATAGTTGGCGATGTAGATGGAGTACCTGCCCGAGCCCTGTGGCCAGTGACACCGCCTCAGCTCCCTGCGCCTCCATCTCAGCCCGTGGGGTTGGGTTTGGCTTCCATCCTCCCTTCTGTTGGATTCTCTAGTGCCCATAGCCAAGAGCACCCAGCACTGGGGATGGCTGCACTGTCCCACTGGGATGTGTCCTATCACCTCCACCGTCCCCAAGCTTAGTGCTGGTGTTTGGTTCATACCACGCTCCCAGCTGTGACAGATGCCCCCCATGTCCCCACCACCCCCCTTGTCCCGTGCAGCAGCTGGGCCCTGATTTAGCGATAATCATTGGGAAACAAACTGCTGGGGGAGGAGGAAGAAGAAAGAGCAGGTGACAGGGACATAAATCACCTCGACAGGCGCGTTTATCAGCCAGCAGCAACCGTGTGGACGGATGCCCGGAGCCTTGATGGCCGGGGGGGCTGCGAGCCCTGACAGCCACCAACCAGCTGCCAGGGGCACTCCCGGCCCCAGTTGGGTGGGATGGGGCCGGTGTTCAGGCGAGGAGCTGTCCCGCACCCTGCCCTGCCTGCTCACCGTGCGGTCCACGCAGGCAACGGAGCGCCCGGCAAAGCGGCTGGCCACATCGCGGTTCACATCATCACTCAGCAGGTCCTCCCAGCGGCCGTTGCGGAGCTTGAAGAGCTTATCCGTGTAGGTGGCCATTCCTATGGGATGCGGTCAGGGGTTCCCGCAGCCATCCTCCCCCTGAGCCCAACCCAGTGGGATGTGACCCTTTCTCTGTCCCCCCAACAGCTGTCACTGCCAGAGTTCCCATGACCAGTAGGTGCCACTGGGAGACGCAGAGAAGAATCAACTCATTAAGCTAAAACGTGTCCCAGTGGGGTGCAGCCCCACAGATCATCCCCATGGAGGCAAACATCAAAGCAGTGCCAGGTACAGGCAGCGAGCTGCGTTGCTGTCACAGTGGCAGTGCCTGATTTAGGGATGGGCACGCAAACAGCCACTGCCAGCCTTAGTAATTAGAGTGAAAGCATATCTGCAGCAGAGGGATGGTGCAGAGTTGGGATGGAGCAAGGACATGGGGAGCTTTGGACATCTCTTGGAACACAGGTGTCCCCTCCCCAGGGTTGGCACGTCCAGGAGCTGTGACAGCACCAGTAAGGCAGAATGATACTGAGTTGGTACAGAGACACATTGCTGCCACCATCACAGGGGTCAGCACACACAGGTATGCACAAGTCACGGTGGCACAGCAGCCTCAGTGGTGATGGGACACTGCCATCCCCTGTGGGGTGCCACGGGGAAGGCGGATGGTAATGCTGACTCAGCATCTGGCCGGGCTCAGCATCCCTCCCGCGCTGCCATCAATCAATGGAGCCACTCAACTGGGAAATTAACTCCAGCCCGCACACATCCCTCACGCGCCGAAGGTCGTGGGCAGCCTTGCCAGGCCCCCCCCGTGCCTGGAGCTCACCGGAGAAGGCGTTGTTGGTGTTGAGGAAGTAGATCTCCTCACGGCCATCCCCATCGATGTCACACGCTGTCACGCCGATGGCGTTGCCTGGCCGGTCCCGCAGAGCGTAGTAAGGGGAGCTGCGCTCGTCCTCTGCCACATTGACCAGCCGGCCCCGTGCCTTGTCGTACTTGAGCACCAGATTGGGGCCATTGTACCTGTAGGCATGAATGGACGGATCCTGGAGCTGGGGACAACATGACAGCCCCTGTCCCATCCCCTTGTGCACAGGGGGACATGTGCTGCAGCAGGCAGGAGCTGGGTGCTAGCAGCTTGATGGGCACAGCAAAGATGTGCACAGCAAAGACATGCACAGTGTGTAGTGGCCAAGGACCTCCTGCCTTCCTGCACACTCAGCTGTGCGGCTGGCTGCCATGGGAAGGCCTCAGCCTGGCATCGCACATCAGCCTAGCCTGAGCACCCCAGGCAGTATCAGGGCAGGATGGGGCAGGTTCCCTGCTTGCAGCCCTCTCCCAGGGCAGGGAAGGTAGCATGCATAGCAAATCTTTTCTGCACGCTGTGCCCCACAGGCCCTCTGCCTGCTCCTGCCCCGTGCAGCAGTAAACAAGTTACACAACGGGCGCTGTGCTGCTTACAAAACCACTCCTGGCTGCTTGGCTCAGCCCCGCTGAGTGCGGTGACCTGGGCCCAGCTGGATGTCTCTGGCTGCCCAGGTTTGGTGCACTTTGGGGCGGACACCCCCTGTCCATGCCCCGTACATCAAGCATGGTGCCAGCCCATGCTGGGCTTACAGGTGGGGTGGCATATCCCCTTCCAAGTGAGGGCACACATGCAAGCCTCCCTCATGGATGAGTATGCTATGCCACTGGCTCGCAGCCCTGCAAGGAGCCCTGCCACTGTCTCCACTGTTCCCTGCCAGGGCAGGACCTGTCAGCAGCAGCTGCTCTGCATCCAGCCCTGCTCGGGCGGTGGGGCAGCACAGCACACAGCTCCTGCATCACTGGCTCCTGCCAGCCCTTCCGAACCATCACACCCATACAGGACTATAAAAATCTCCAGCCAATTAAGTGAATCTCCGGAGAGCACTGAGTCCTGTCAGTGGAGCTGAGCTGGCTTGGTCTTGAGCTGCCTCTGTGCTGGGGGGTGGGACCCGGCTGCTGGGCAGCTGCCACCATCCCACAGTGAGGGGTTGCATCCCCAGAGCAGTGTCCCCATGCAGATGACATGCTGGCAGTGCCACCACACATCTCCTTCTAGGTGGAGGGATGGAAACATCAGTGATGTGCCCTGGCAGAGCAGTGAGACAACTGCCTGCAGCTGGGAGCTCAGCTGAGCACCACGTGTGCTTTCTGGAGAAAACAGGGAGTTTGGAAAGGCTGCCAGCCCTGGGACACTGGGCTGTGAGGAGCTCCCAGCACTGCAGGGCCATCATGTCTTGCTGTCCCCGAGGTCATCTGTACTCACCCCGCCACCACGATCTCAAAGTTGCCATCAGCATCCAGGTCGGTGACAGCCACGCCGTAGTTGAGCTGTGTGGGGTTGCTGTCATAGTCAGGTGGGAGCAGTCGGTGGGTGACGGCGGTGAACATGGGCTCACTGCGCTGGGAGCCCTCACTGAGCCAGGCCAGGGACAGCAGGCACAGCGCCAGCATCCTGGGCACCTGGGACAGACCTGCAGCCCCTCAGCTCTGCTGGCTGCACCACCAAGACCCCATTCCTTGGAGCCCGAGCATCACCCCTGCACAAGAGCAGCTCTTCCTCCACTACTCACCACCCACCCCACTCAGCGCCCCACAGCCCTTCAATTCTCCAGCCCCTAGACCTCAGGCACTGCCATGCTGTTCCAGTGTGTCTTAGTTTCCCCATCCTGCTGTTGCCACATCTGTTGGGGATTCCATGGGGTGAGCACCTTCCCAGCTGGACGGGGGGAGGGGGTGTCTGCACAGGGCTGCAGCCATGGGAAGGTGATGGGAGACTGGGAGGAGAGGCTCAATTAACCTGGACTGCGGAGGACTGTGGCTGCCAGCACTGCTGGCAAGGCTGCGGAGCTTTGGAGCTGGCTCTGACCTGGCTTTAGCGCGGGTGACAAGTGGGGTGGCACTCAGGACAGCTGCACTCACTGTGGGCTGGGCAGTCCCCTCCAGAGGAATAAAGCCCAGCAGCAGCAAGCTGCTTGGCACCAGCTGTGAACAAGACTCTGTGTGCCAGTACTCCAGCTGCAAGCAAGAGCAGCCATCCCTGCTCCCACAGTCTGAACGAATGGCTGGGATGCCCAGCAAGGGACGCTGCTCTGTGTGACCATGGCAGGGCTGTTCCCAGAAGACCAGCAGCTGGGAAAGGTGACCAGTCTCACTGCCAGGCTGCCCTCACGCCATGAGCCCTGAGTGCCAACTTGGAGAGAAGGAGTTGCCCAATTCTTGGCAGACAGTCACCATCAGCCTGCTGCTGCCTCCCTGGGGAGGGAAGGAGGTCCCAATAATCTTAGCACCCCAAGGTATATTTGGGAAGCATGGGGACAAAGCACAGAGCAGCTGCCCATGCGCAGAGACATAGGCACATGGTTGCCCTCTGATTTCCCAGCCAGAACAGTGCAGCATTCCCTTGTCTGGTGTCCCCCCAGGGGTCTGTCCCCATGCCATCAGAGCTCTGCATCCCCTCCAGCTTCTGCTCCCTGCAGCTTGGCCCACTCCCCAGGCACACCCCCACTCCATCCAGCTGCAGCCGGAATCCCTCCAAGCTGGATGAAGCTTTTCCAGGAGGAAATAATGTTTCTGATTGGAATCAAAAGGCTCATCCCCACTGATCCGGTTCTGGGTGCCATGGTGGGGGCTGCCCGGCCCAGAGCCAGGCTGTTTTGGGAAAAGGGAGGGAGGGCCAGGCTCAGTGCGCTGGATGCAAGAGGCCCTGTGGCTTCCAGCAAGGCACGAGGATGTTTGAAGCCATAGGGTTCTTCTTGCATGGTTGTTGCAGAGCTCAGCCCTCTCCTGTCCCAGCAGAGCCATGTCCCAGCTTATGTCTAGGCATCCAGCAGCAAGGTCATTCTAGGTGCTGCAGTCACACTGGGACTTCTGCTTAGCATGGAGCCAAGGTGGCAAGAAGGGACAGAGGTAGCAAGGCAGATGTGCCATGGGTGTTCACACAGGGCACAGCTGGGTAGTGCAGGAAAATGGTGCTGGCCCAACAGTTGCTCCTTGCCACTGCCATCCCCATGCAGGGCTGCTGCCAGCACTGCCCTGTGGGGAGTATGGGATGGGGTGAGTGCAATGCCAGCGTGCATGGAAAGGTCACTCCCCACAGATCTGCTACTGCAGGTAGGGAGATGCTCCCAGGGCTCCTCATGTACATAGCTGTGGTCCCCAGCACACATGGTGGGGACAGTGGGAGCTGGCCTGTTCCATGGCTGCCCCATCCCCGTGATATCGCTGCCGCCATGCTGCGTTTCCCAGATGTCACGCGTCACCACTGCGGCAACATCCCATCCTGGGCCACATCCCATCCCAGACCAGCACCGCCATCACATCGTGTGACATCACGCAGCAGGGGTCCCACCGCACCCCAAAGCCACCTCAGAGTAGTGACAACACAGTAACGTCACAGCACCACATGACAGCATGCTACATGTGCCCCTGTAACACCATATCCCCCTTCCTGCCATTCCCAGGCCACCACACCCATACCTGCCAGGGCAGAGGACAGGTGGGAGCCATCCTGCACTCAGCCTCCTCCATCCCAGGGTGGCTGTGGTGTCCCAGGATGCCAGAGCCCCAAGCAGCCCTGACCCTGCAGTGCCTCTGCTCCGGCCGAGCCACAAGCCCTAGTCCCACTGCTGTGAGCTCAGCGCTGCTCCACTCACATCCCTCTTGCAGACCCTGGTCCTTGTGTGCATCCCAGTACGGATGCTCCCTACGGGCTTCACACCCACAGCTCCTATGCAGAGGTGGTCCCTGTTCCCTCCCATGCAGGAGGGCTCGGCACCGGACCCGGCACGCTGGGGCTCAGCCAGCAGCAGCTCATGCAGTATGGAGATGAGCAGTCACCTTATCTCAGAGCTCAGCCCGAAGGGACATCGGGTCCTTGGGGGCGGGGGGGGCTCGGCCGTGGCACCGCGCAGCCAACCCCTTCCCACACAGGTGGAGGAGCAGAGGGACCCCTCCAGCCCCACAACGACCAAGTGAGGACGCTCCCAAAAAGAAGAGCTGCCCGTTCTCTCCCATTGCCCATCACCGCCCCAATTTCCCCGCAGGCGCTCCCCTACTGCAAGCCCCCCTCCTCCAAACCCCCCCACTCCCTGGCAGCAGCATCCCCATCCCATCCCCAACTCCTCCGCCCCCCTCCCTTCCCCACTTTCCCAACTTCCCGCACCCACCCCCGACTCCCCGGCAAAGTTGGCGGCGGGGCGGAGGCGCGGGGCCCGCTCCCTACTCACGGGCGCGGGGGGCTGCCCGGTGCCCCCGCGGCGGCGGTGGCGGGGGGAGCGCATCCCGCAGCGCCCGCCTCACCGCCCGCCTCCCGGTTCCGCGCCGCCCGACTCCCGACGGCTCCGGCCGCCCGTGCGGGGTTTATGTAGCGCTGGGCGGCCGCGGCAGCGCCAATGAGCGGGGCGAGGGGTGCCGCTGCCAATGGAGAGCGGGGAGGTGGGGCTGTGGCGGAGCTGATTTACTGCCCGAAATTGCAGTGGAAGCGCGGCCGGGCAGCGCTGGGCGATACGGAGCCAAAATACAATGGGGGGGACCCGCTGAGGCATGTGGCAGGAGAGTGGCTCGTCACCTTCACGGGGCGGTGGGTCGCTCTGTCCAGTCGTGTCCCACGCTGTCCTGCACTGCCAGGCTGCCCCCAAAAGCTTTGGGACTGTACGGTCCCGGCAGCGCTAACCGGGAGCTGGAGCTGGGTGTTGGGGATTGGAATCCTGGCTGCGGCCCTGCAGTCACCCAGGGATGCTTTCCCCCACGCTGATTTCCCCCCGCAGTGATTTCCACAGCAGGATTTTCTCCCCACCGACTGCAGCGATGCACAGAGCTGCCCCATCCCAGCTGCTTTGCCCAGCAGAGCAATGCAGCTGCGGGCATGGAGATGACAGCCCCCAAAGATGTGCCCAAGGGCTCAGCATCATCCCTGTGCCACCCCCTGCATGGGCCTGGGTGCAGGGCACCTGATTCACTGCTGGGGACCGGGGGACTGGTTGCACAAGGCATTGCCATGCCAAAACCTTGCAGCTGGTGGATGCTGAGCCGGGCTTGCATGTAGCCCACCCACCTTCCCATAGTGTCCCCTGCTGCAGGGCTGGGCACACTGCTCCCCGTGAAGCCGTGGTGGTAGGGGGATGGTGCTGGAAGGGCACCAGCTAGGTCACCCTGGCAGAGCACGTCTACAGGAGCCCAGCACAGAGCCTGGGGCTGCAGCCACCTCATTGCACCGGGCAGCAGCAGGAGCCCGTGCTGCGATGGGCTGTGCCGAGTGGCTGATCTCCTGCCCTGCTGAAACCTTTATTTCTCATTCGAACGTGTCTGGCTTCAGCTCCTGCCTGTTTCCCGCAGTTCTCCTCTCCCTGCTGGATTAGAGAGCTCTCAGTCCCAGTGATTGTTTCCCACAGTGCTGCTGCCTCGTGACCATCAAGTACCCACGAACACTCCATTCCCAATGACTCCTCTTGCAGTGTGGCTGAGCAATGGGCACTGTGGATTCCTTCTCCCCATGCTGGGCCGACCAAGCCTCACTCCCACCGGTGCTGGGTGTGAATGGGGAACGGGGCAGCACCCAGGCTCTGCTGGGAGTGGTAGAGGGTGGGCACGGCCCTGGTGGGGTGTGCACCTGGAGATGATGGGGGTGCTTGGAAGCTGGCTGCGAGTTGCACAGCCCTGCGCTGGGGACCGGTGGTGGCAGCGACGGGGACAATGGACAGGAAATTAGAGAGAGGCGGCAGTGAGACATAGTGCTGGGGGAAGGGAGACGGAGCGCTCCACGGAGGGCTGCAGGCAGCACGGGCACGCAGTGTGAGCATTGCACCAGTGCCTTCATCTCCAACGCAGTGCTGTCCTGGCTCTGCACGGGGTGCTTGCCTCCTGGGATCTCCTGGAACCAGCAGTCCCGGCACCCTGCATCCCTCTGCCTGTGGCTTGTGCCCATTGGGATGGGAACTAGCCCAGGAGCAGCTGGATCACGGACCCCCAGCGTGTCCCTTCTAGCACATTACAGCTGCTGCTGCACAGACTGGGTGCAGGTGAGCAGAGCAATGCTGACTCCCAGCACTGTCCTCCGACACACTTTACAGGCACTGCTAATTCTCTTTCTAGAGCACCATGAAGGCTAAGACATCTGCACACAGCCCAGTGGGTGCACGGTGGATGCAAAGATACATCCACACGCACGTGTGAAGCATAACATGCATGCAGCAGCCCTGTTGCACACTCTGCACACACACCCACCATATGTGAGCACCCAACACGCTGCCCAAACATGCACACAGCTTGTGCACACCCATCTGTGCTCACGCACAGCTTGCACACTGCACACTCAGTCATGCACGGAGCGTGCATGCATAGTGCTCTGCATGCTTCTCCTCACCTCACTCACCTGCTCTGCCTGGTCACAGCCAGCATGGCCTGGGAAGCAGCTGGGAATGCACCTTTCTCCTTTTTGTCACTAGAAGAAGGCACATGATGTGTAAGACCCCTTGGCCACCAAGCTGACCCTGGCTCCTGGCACCACTTCCTTCTCTGGAGGGGCTGTGCTGGGACCTCCTTGCTCTGAGGGTCTGATTTCCATCCTAAATGTATTCGTGGTTAAATTCATCCCCAGTCATTCCTGTGCTAATGTTGTCTTTTAGCTGAAATAGCTCTTCTCCTCCCTGGCGTTTACCCTGCAGATGTATTTATAGTGAGCGCTCCGTTCCCTCACAGCCTGCGCTGCGCTGTGCATGAGCCGCTTCCATCCCACTGCGTCCCCTGGGCTCTGCTCCTCTCGTGCCACCTCTACTCCTGTCCCCAGCATGGCCAAGTCCTGAGGACCCAGGTGGGTCCACAGGTGAGTGATCAGTACCTTCTTCCTGCCACCGGCCTGCTAGACCTGGTGCTGTTACCACAGAGGCCATGTACCCTGTTTTCCAGTCCCTTTTCTCATAGGACTGGTGCATGCCCATGGCAGTAGCAGGGCATGAAGGCAGTGCCCAGCACCTGACCCCTGGCTCTGCACAGCCTGGTCCCCACATGGCCCCCAGCTACTCCTGTCGCTGCACACAGTGCCCCCAGGTCCCTGCTTGGACTCTTCCTGTCGCCGGGACATCATTAGAAATGTTAATTATTAATTATCACTAAAAGCCCTTTTTGCTGCATTGCTATTCTCTGACGATCTCCCTGCCCCGTGCTGCCTGTAACCAGATCCACCCGCTGTTGTCTCCTGCCTCGTGCCTGTCCCTGATGTCCCTTGCTACCTGTGGGGCAGAGCAGTGGCTGCAGTAAGCCCCCTGTCCCCTAAGAGACACTGCTCTATGGGTGAGCAGGGCTTGTCCCTCCCAGGGTCTCCTGTAGGATCAGGATCCCCGTGGACAAGATGTAGGGTCACACCGTGTCATGTCCCTCTGAACCTGCTGGGTGCAGTGATGGAGCCGGGGCACATCAACTCCTCTCGGACAGGCAATGGGGGCCCTGGAGAGGGGCACAGGGATCTCCAAGGATCTCTCTCCACATCCCAAAGGATCTCTGGAGCCAGGCTGCCCAGACAGTGAGCTCACCAGTCCCGGGGCTGTCAACCCCCTGCCCCACACTGCTGGATGTCCTGCAGCATCAGGCACGGTCCTGCTGCACACACTGGAAAGCAAGACAGCATCAAGACGGAGACAACAGCGATTGCTCAGGGAGATGCTTGGGGGCAGGCTCCCAGGGGAGAACAGGGAGGAGCACCCAGGCTGTATTGATTCCTGCAGCACAGTGCTGCTTTCCCTGCCTGCTCGTTTTCCGTGTGCAGGAAAATAGAAGCAGCAGGAGAGCCCCACTGCCCGCAGCCAGCTCCACTCCCAGGGGCCGGGCCCCATCGTTTCCCTGCCCACAGCCGCCGGCAGCACCGGCGCCTGCCCGCACCGCGGGCTGCTTCCTCGCATTATACAGCGCTGTCACGAGCCACCGAGTCCCCAGGTGTTTGGTGCAGCAGCACAAAGCAAACCCAACCTACCCCAGCCCTGAGCTCTCTGCAGTGCTCTCCCCATGGCTGAGCTCCCAGGCTGGGCATGGGGAATGCTGGGTGCGATGCCCTCCTTGCCCTGCGTCTTCATGGCAGCTTCTGGGGCTTTTCTCCAACAAAGCCCTCTTGTAAGCTCTTTCTCTGCAGAGATAAAACAGAGATGCTCATAGGGGTTGGATTCTCCAGGAACACAGAGGGGATCATGGGATGCACTGCTGGGCCTCGACGCATCGTAGGGTGTTTGTCTCCAGAGAAAGAGCAGAGCCCTGTGCTGCCTCTCCTCCCCAGGGCTCAGCCCAGACAGAGCCGGACACACAGCTTGTCTCTGATCAGAGCCAGATTTGGGGCCGCCCGCCACTCTTTTCTCTCTGCACTGCTCCTTTCAGCCCATGGCTCCCTGCGGCCCCCGCTGACGCAGCTGCAGATGGAGAGACAAGGAGAGGCAGGCAGCATCCCGGCCTGTCATGCCATCCCCAGGGAGGTGCAGGCACAGCAGCTTTAGATCGACGCTCTCTGGAAACAAGAGTGGCCCTGCTATCAGTGCAGACCATGTGCTGGACAGGGGGGCTGAGGATGCCCAGTGCAGGGTGGGGGTCTGTGACCACAGTGCAGCTCCCACCAGCGCTCTCTGCGCCTACATATTTCCCAGGAGCCCTGAAACCACAACAACCCAGGAGAAGGAGGCCATGGCCATACTGGGATAGCTGGGCTCTGGCAGTTTTGCAGACCCATTGCTCTTATCTGTCTCCTTCCCCAGGGAACATGTCGGTGGTGCAGGGGGTCCCTGTCCCTGCACGTGGCACTCTAGAGGTTACACCACAGAGTCTCCTGCAGGAGATGCAGATTCAGCTGCTAGGAGGGGAGGTGTGAGGATGCCTCCAGTGGGCGAAACAGCGGGGTCCTTCTGCAGCCCACAGCTCCCAGTGCTCGGATTGCACCGCTGCTGCCATGGAAACTGCCTGTGGAGCATCATCCTGTCGCACCTTCTAGGGCAACAGGGCCACTGCTGTCCCCAACCTCGCCCTGGCTGCAGACATGTACACATGGGCTGGTAGGGTGTGGGAGGCTGGGTGCTCCCTCCAGCCCCCTGCCCTGCTGCTGATCCACCATCAGGGACCATGGGTATCGAGCCCAGACAAGCATCCCCGCAGAGCCATGCAATCCCAGACCCCAAAGTCAATAATGGGAGATGGGCCCATTTGAGGCTTTGGGATTTGGCACAGCGGCCAGGACTGGGTGCTGTGGGGTGCTGTGATTCATGGGGACACCCCAGGGCGAGCTGGTGATGGAGAAGCTGGGGAAGTGCTGGCAGGGGGTGCCCAGTGCCATTCCCAGACAAACACAGCTCCCATGCGGCCAGGGGCTCCACACTGCTTGGCCTCCCACAAACATAAATCATTTTCTAATTTATAACATGAATAATTGATTTTGCCTCCGTAGCTGGCGATAAATCTCCTGTGCGCACATGCATAAGAAAATAATAATAATGAAAGCGATCAGGATCTGCTGCCATCGATTACACGCAGGAGGGGCCACACTCCCCTCTGGGCCACAGTGGGGCGGGGGCAGCTCATTGGAGGGTGCTGGGTGGCTCTGCACAGTGAAAGCCATCCTTCCCCGTGTGGTGCCACGTGGATGATAGGGCAGACTATATACACCCATGATTTGCCCCACAGGACTGTGCCAGTGTGGTACAGCCACCTTTCCTGGGCTCTAGTCCAAATAAAAGGGAAACAAAGGAAGAATGCATCATCACTTGGGTCCAGCTCCCGGCATGGCAGAACCAGGGTTTGGTGCCGGCACGTACGATGGGCAGCCAGGAATGTTTGCATCTCCTGGGCTGCGCCAACCGCTCCTTGCTGTATCTGTGGAGGAACTCATCTCTCCCACAGGCCCCAGCTCGGGAGTGCTCAGCAACAGCAGCGCTTCATTAGGAGCCAGAAGACGTGCGGGTCCCAGGTGTGCTCCCCTCTGCCTGCGCTGCCGATGAGAGCGTGCAAGCACCCGGGCCACATTCATTATCGGCCTGCACAGGCAGCCAGCTCCTCGCCAAACCCCAGGAAGGATGTGGAGCAAAGCTGCCCAGCGCAGACACCTTCCCGCGTCCGTTTGTCTGGGCATCGAGCGTGCTGACCACCCCGCAGCCCTCTGTCTGCAGGATGTGGCCCAGGGGGTGACGGAGCCCAGGCGATCCCCCAGCGCCGAGCAGCGCTGCTCCTGCTTCGTACGTGACATTCAGAGGTAATGGGAAATCAATGGCAACCTCCGCGGGGTCAGCGCGGCAGGAAGCGGGAGCCCCGCGCCCATCATCGGCCCCACTGCCTCTCGGGCACGGCGCCTTTGTCACCACGTTTCCGGCACGGGCCGCGGCACCGCGTCCTCAGAGCGTGGGCTTTCTCCGCGTGCTGGAGGCGCCGGAGCCCCGCGTGGGGTGCCGCGCTCACCCCCCCTCAACCTTCCCCGCGCCTACGGCTCCCTCCGCCCGGCAGCCCCGACGGCCGCTCGGGGCGGCGCCGCGGCCGCGTTGCGGGGCGGTGCGGTGTCGCCGCACTACAGGTCCCGGCGCTCCCCGCGGCGGGACGGGGCGGGCTCGGCGCGGCGGAAGCGGCGGTGGCAGCGCGGAGCGGCGGGGGACCCGGCGCGGTGATCGGTAACGGCCCTCCCGCGACCCCCGCACGTCGCCCCGACCCCGGCAGGCGGGACCGAGCCGGGCTGCGGGAACCGGGGCGGGCGGCGGCTCTTGGCCGTGCGGCCGGGAAGGGGCAGAGCGGTGTGTGCTGCGCGCCTTGCCCCGCCCCCGCTGTGAGTTTCCCCTCCCGGGGCACGGCGCCGGGTACCCGCGCGCGGCGCGGCTCCGCACGTCCTTTTCCCCGCTTCTCGGCCCAGTTCCCCCCAGCCGCATTCGCTTCGTTTTCCCGGTCTGAGTCTCACCGCGTTCCCTGCCCGTGTTTCTCGGATGCTTTGAGTGATTTCCCTGCTCGGCTCGCTGTCGTCCGCAAATATAATTACAATTCACCGCTCCAATGAAAGTTTGTGAGCTGCTGTAAAACGATACCCCGATGTTCGCGTGAATGGTATCTTGCCCGCCTTGTCCTAAAGCTCTGCCCGGTAATTCCTCCAAAATAACCCTGCTGGAAAGCCCACATCCCCCTGCGCCTGCTGTTCGGGCACCAGGCACTGGGGCAACAACCTCAGGGTGCCCAACAGCAGCGTTCCCTTTCCTTTCTGCACAGAAACCAGTGCCCGTCACTCTGCTGCTGCTCTGACCCAGCTCTGTGAGCTGGGGTCAGCAGTGTGCCCAGGTGCCTGCTCTACGCCGAGGCTGTTTTAGCTTCCCTGCAGCTGTTATGGTGAGGCCTCTGCCTCATTTGCGTTTTTCTGGTTAAAAACAGTAATGCTGCCCTTTGTTTTTGATCCGTCATTAATTTTCTCTCCCTTCCTATTTATTAATAGCCCTCGTCCCTTTTGTGCTGAACCTGCCCTGCTGTATTTGTGAAGCCCTTTGCATTCCCCTCCGCGTGTAGCTCCATTTGCTGCTGCGCCGTCCCTTTTCTCCCTGCAGCTGTCGAGGGACACTATCGCCCCATAAATCACCTCCTGTCTGCGGCGCTCCGGGTATCTCCTTGGAGCATCAGAAGCGCGAGGCACGATTGAAATCTCCCTTTTCTCTGTGTGTCTGCCAGCACACCGATGTCACAGCTCTGGTGTCCCCCTGCGTGCCATCCCCACTATTGAGTGTGTTGCTCCCCAGAGCAGGACAGGGATGTGGCAGTGGGGACAGCTGCCTTCCGTCCCCTCTCTGGGTGCGGCAGCATCCTAATCGGGGCTGTTTAGAATCTCCTCGTGGCTCTGTTTATTAGGGTAGCAGTATTTTTTTTTTTGCCCAGCATGCAGCAGGCTATAAAGAGTGACATTGCCAATGCATGGTCCCGTACGGGCGATCCCACACCGTGGTGGCCAAGGTGTTGCTGTCTCTTGCTGTCAGGGCTGTAGGGTTATGTGCTCTATTGATGGCAGGATGGATCGAGTGGAATTAGAAACCTCGAAGGCTAAAAATACAGCGCCCTGCCAGGAAATGAGGCAGCCTGCTGGGAGGGTGCTGGGTGGCACTTCAACTTTTCCAGGAACTGGCACGCTATGCTGTGCTGTGTGCTTGCACTGAGACCTCACAGCCTCGTGCCGGAGCCGTGCTGCGGGGTTACCACTCAAACTCTGGGAGCTATGGGAGTGCCCTGCCCTGTGCAGCGTGAGTGAGACTCGTAGCCTGCACGCTGTGCCTGGGGAAGAAGCTGTGTGTTGGCACGGCTGTGCATGCAGAGGGTGCTCCCAACACCGTCTGGCTGATGCAGCACCATCTGCTTTGGAGGGTGAGGCAAGGTGAATGGCAAACTTTTGAGGAGCCCATAAATCCCGCGTGCCTTGGAGGTGACTCAGGATGTGCGCGAGCATCCCAGCTGGCAGCATCCCAGTGCTGGAGATCCCCACTCCCGTGGAGGAGCTCCATGACCCTGTGGCGATGGGCTGAGCTCTGACACCTCCATCTGTGTGTCTGTCTGGGTGAGGTGTGTTGTGTGGGCAGTCCCGGATCGGTGGGTCCAGCTGAGTGTTGGGCACTGCAGCCCACGAGGCTCCACCACCCATCCCCGAGGCTGTGCTCGGTGTGGTTGGCAGGGAGGGGATTGCAGCCTAATGTACCGGAGGTGCCGCGGAAATGAGAGCCTTGGATGGATTCCTGGCCCTATTGATCCGCCGGCAGTTTATGCATCCTGACATTCATAATCTCAGTAGGCTCTGATGTTCCAGATTAATGGGCCCAGGGGCTGTCCATCCGTCACTTCACATTAATTACTGAAGAGGTGTTTTTCCAGTGATTTACCTGACAGCGGCCCGTGATGAATACCCCTAAACAGAGTGGGCAGTGATTAATCACGGGGCCCCGGCCCGGCCCCACTCTTCCTTCCCCTCAGCCACAGCGCAGACCCCCACACCATCCGTCTCCATAAACACTGCTTGATGCATATTTATAGGGGCGCAGGGCCTGGCAGGTAGCTGCGTGCCTGGTTGTGCCAAAGATGATGAAAAATAAATCTCCACCAGTACAGGGCAGCCTGGCACAGCCACAGCCCATTGCCAGGATATCCTCATCCCGATGCACATCACTCACACTGGCACCATCGTGGTGTGGGCACAGTGGTGGTGACACTTCTGTCCTTTGCAGGTGGTGGTGGCACAATGGAGGCTGAGGGCGGCCGGGCACGCCGCAGGAAGCCCGACATGGCCCTCTATGTGCCCAAAGCGCGGCGGGAGAGAGCGGCACAAGCGGCAGCCACCAGCCACCAGGAGCCCGAGAAGCAGCGCCCGGTGTCAGACATCCCCAAAGGTGGCTCTGAGGGGCAGAGGCAAAGCCCAGGAGCCAAGACACACGTGGGCAGAGCGGCTGGCAGGGAAAGCAAGACCAGGGCCAAGGAGTCGCGGGCAGCCTCTGCTGGGGACAGATGGGAGGCACCCGATGTGCAGGAGCCAAGCCTGGAGCCAGCTGCTGCACAGCCCTCTGGCAAAGATTCCCAGGATGCAGGGCTTGGGGAGCACAGCCATGGGGTGAAGATGGTGCCGGACCCTCTGGGTACCCATCCTGTGGCTCCCTCTGAGCATGGTGGAGATCCCGATGGTGTAGTGGCAGCTGAGCTGAGCATGGTGCATCGGACAGAGATGGGCAATGTGCTTTTGGGGCACAGCAACCCAGGTGCAGCTACAGAGTGCTCGGGGTGCATAGAAGAGGTTGCCTTGCAGCAGGCAGGAGAGGGGGATGTGGGCAGTGTACCCCAGCTCAGCTGGGAGAGTGTGAAAAGCCACAAGGAGGAGAGGGAGCATGACGAGTCTGCCCTTGTGGGACAGAGTGAGGGCTGCTCCCCTGACACTGAGGAAGAGAGTCAGAGGAGCAACACCATGGCTGCCCCAGGAGGAGCTGCCTGTGAAGCTGGGACAGGGGGCACCACAGCATTCCCAAACTGGGACATGGGCAGCACATCCCAGCTGCTGCCAGAGCTCGTGGAACAGCTGCCGCCCAGCAAGGAGCAGGGCAGTGCTGGTGCTGGACATGATGGAGAGGAGGGCATCCTTGCGCCCAATGGGAGCAGTGAACTGGGTGCTAGTGAGGTGACAAACTGTGCTGGGGGGACAGAAAGTGGCCCTGTAGAAGGGGATCCCCTGGGCAGTCCCCGGCCCCTGAAACCCCTGGAGCTGCTGTGCCACAGCATGGAGCAGCTCTCATCTGGATCCTGGGCTGAAGAACCGACACGAGCAGATGAGGACGAAGGCCGGCAGCAGCAGCATGAGGAGGAAGAGGAGGGACGTCCCCATGGCAACTCTCTAGAGTCACATCAGTCAAATCAGCCTGGTGCCGGGACCCCGAGCAGCCCGGGTGGTGAGGAGAGCTGGGACGCGCTGTTCAATGACGATGGGGACTGCCTGGACCCGCGGCTGCTGGAGGAGGTATGTGTGTGGGGTTGGCTCTGTCCTTGGAGTGTGTCCTGCTGGGATGTAGGGATGGGGTGTGCGGGGTGTAGGTGTCCCCATGGCCGCTGTGGTAAGCATGGTGTGCACGGCCCATGCATGTGCCATTACCTTCAGCTGTACATGTCATGAGCAGTGCCATGAGGACGCTTCTGGGACAAGGCTGGGGGAGTTCTTCCCTTACCAGTACGTAAAGTGCAACCGGTAAAACGTGCTCGAGAGCCGTAAACTGCAACAGCACCCTCGTGAAAGCAAGGCCGGTAATAAAGAAACGGGCCGAGACGGATGGGCTCCCATTGAAATAGCAACGTGAAGTTTCCTGAAAACTACGGCTTCTTAATCAGCTGTGGCTCATTACCATCCCCTCCTGTAGGCGTGGGGCTGGATTTACTACAATGAGCCACACAGCGCCGGGAACTGTGCCGCTTCCCCGCCGCTCGCGAGGAAAGTGTGTCTTTTTGCAGCCAGGCTGGAAATCCATTATTGCATTTTAAATCAGTGGCATAAAAACGGGTAATTTTCAGAGCGACATTAATGTTGCTGGAGTAACAAACAGCGCTAATATTGTCAAGAATGAACGTCCAGCGCTGACTGAACGCCGTGTGGCCGGGGGTGGTTTGTGCCATGCAGCTTCAGTGCTGAGCTCCGGAGCACCCTCGTTGGGTGCCCCATGTGGGTGCTCTGGAAAAGGTTGGATTTCCAGGGAGCTTCCCCATGTGGGTGAATAAGGACCTGAAAAAGGGATTTCTCAATGAGAAGTGGCCATTTTCACCCCTCCACCCCTGTTGCCGGTGGCTTCCCCGCACCTCTGAGCTGCTGGGAGGCAGACGTGTCCCCTCGGGGAGACGAAGCTGTTGTTAATTAACAAAAAGGACAGGGAAATTAGTAGTGTTCTTTGTCATAACCGAATCCTTATGTGCTGCGGAGAGCCGGCAGAGAGCGAGATTTATGACATTCTGTGAGGAGAAGAGATTTCTGATAGCAGACGGCTCTTTAATCTAGCAAGAAAAAACATCCCCAGATCCACTGGCTGCGAGCTGAAGCCAGACGGATTCAGACTGGAAATCAGTGGAGGGTAATTAACCACGGGAACGATTTCCTTGTGGCCATGGTGGGTTCTGCTTGCAAGGGACGGCACTGCCATCAGTCCCCACACTGATGTGTGTGCTCCAGCCCTCACCACACTCAGTGGTTTGTGAAGGTCATGGGCTCCACTCACCAGCCCTGTGTCCCTTGGGGGATCGTGCAGGTGGGGTGCCGGACCCCAACGAGTGCGTGCTGCTGCCTGGGATGGGGGATAGTCCCGGGTGGTGCTGGGCTGCCCCGCCAGCTCAGTAATTCAGCTCTCCCCTCCATCTTCACCTGCCCATGAATCCATCTTCTCCATAAAATTGTTGGAACGAGCGCTTTTTATTGACTGAGCTGGCTGGGATTTATGGGCTCTAACCTTCCAGCCGTGGTGCGCTCGGCTACGATCACTTGGGGGATCGGGCTGAGGACCTGGCTGAGTTATGTGCCTGCAACCCCACACCCCGCAGCATGGCATGTTTGGGAATCCCATTGGCACCAGTGCTGCGGGGGGCAGCATGCCCCCCCATGTTGTGATGTTGTCAGAGGGAGGCTGATGCACATATTTTAAACTGAAGGGTGAAAAATTGGAGAGGTAGGAGAGAGCTACAGCCATCATCTTTTGGGGCTGTAGGAAATGCCCTGCTGTGAGGTACTCAATGAGCACAGCCCATTTGGTTTATTGAGGGGCAGGTTGGGAAGTGACTTGATTACCGTGAGCAGTGCTGTCACAGGGACCAAGGGCCCTTCCATCCAGCAGAGAGGCAGAGTGAGAGTCAACAGCTGGAAACTGAAGCCAGACAAATTCAAATTAGAAATGGGGCATCAGGTTTTAGCAGCTCAGGTGCTGAACTGGTGGAACTAGCTTGTTGGGGAGTGATGGCTTTTCTGTTGCAGTGTCTGGAGCAGGATGCTGGTAAGGATCTTGCTGGGCTCCTGGAGGGCAGGCATATGTGTGGCTTTCCCCTGGTCTTGCAGCTGTTAGGTGGATTTTGGGTACCCTGCACCTGGCCAGCATGTGTCTGTGTCTGTGTCTGTGTCTCACCGGGATGCTTGTAATAGGAAAAGAGCAATGGGAAAATGTGTGAGCCCCAGTTCATAGCTCCCAATACCCACTACTATTAATCTAGTGGAGCACCAGTGTGCAGCACTGGGGCAGGACACCCCCAGGGAGCCCCTGGGATTTATGGGCTCCCGGCACTGGATGTGGGTTGCTCAGCACCATCCCTGTGCCCGCAGCTCTCTGGGGGCCCGGTGCACCGGCAGAGCCTGCAAGAGCCCCGCTTCAACTACTACGAGGCTGAGGTGGCTGCGCCGGACCTCAGTGATGATGAGCTGCCCCACGTCATTGAGATCTATGACTTCCCCCCGGATTTCCGCACTGAGGACCTGCTGCACATCTTCTGCAGCTACCAGTGAGTGCACGGCAAGGCACGATGCCACGGTGCTGAGTGCAGTGCCACGGTGCTGTGCTGACCCTCCATCTCTCTGTCAGGAAGAAGGGTTTCGACATCAAGTGGGTGGACGATACGCACGCTCTGGGCATCTTCTCCAGCCCCATCACAGGTACTGCGAGCATCCCAGGGGGTGTTCAGTGGGTGGGCAGAGGGCACTGTGTGCGTGCATCTCTTGGCCGCATAACACTGTGCTGCTCTCCCCACAGCGCGTGATGCCCTCATTACCAAGCACCTGATGGTGAAGACTCGCCCGCTGTCCCAGGGCAGCCGGGCTGCCAAAGCCAAGGCGAGGGCGTACGCTGGTGAGTGGGGCCAAAAACGGGAAGACTCCACACCGTGGACACCCCAGTACCCTGGCACCCTGACAGGTGCCGTGCCAGCCTCCCATGGAGGTCCTCGTGCTGACACCCCCTCTCCACCCCCCTCAGATTTCCTGCAGCCAGCCAAGAAGCGCCCTGAAACGTCAGCCGCTCTGGCACGGCGCCTGGTCATCGGTTCCCTCGGGGTGCGCAGCAGCCAGACCCCTGCGCAGCGGGATGCTGAGCGTAGGAAGCTGCAGGAGGCACGGGGTGAGCTCTGGGAACCTCTCTGTGCCGTGCTGTTGCTCTCACACTTTAGGGCTGGGGGAAATGGGGGTTTGGGATTTATCCTCTTTTCCCACAGAGAGGAAGCGCCTGGAGAACAAGCAGCGGGAAGATGCCTGGGAAGGCCGGGAGTGAACATCCTGCAGTGGGATGGTGCTGGCTACGCTGCCAGTGGGACCCACACCTGGGGATGGAGCTGGTTCTGCAGCTGCCCTGTGGGCTCTGTGCCCAGCCAGGAGGAGCAGGCTCACAGGAAGGGGCCAGGGTGCAGCTGCACAGTGCTTGAGGGCCGGTTGAGGACTTGCCATGTTGTCCCAGTGCTGTCCCCAGGGCTGTGGTGGCACATGCCGTGTGGGTCAGCCACAGCCACTCTTGAGCATTGTGAGTGAGAATGTCCTTTATTTTGGTAATAAATACCATTTATTTTGCTTTGCCTTGCTTTTGAAGAGGGGATGCAGCACTGTGGGAGGAAGGGCTTGTCCTGCTGGCTGAGAGCATCGCCTCCAGCTGCAGTGCGTGTCTGTGCACGGAAGGGGTGCCCTGGGGGTGTGCGTGCTATGCCCCACTCCAAGGCAGGGGGTTTCCCCTCCAGGGTGGGCCGAGCAGGATGGCCTGGGGAAGGGCTGGAATGTGCTGGCAGAGGGACCCTGTTTACATCCGCCACCCTGAACAGCACGATCCTTGTCCGGCTGTGGGGAGGGCCGGCCCTGAGCGCGGACCAGGCTGTGATGTGGGCTGCGCTCCCCACCCGGGGGCTTCCTGCCCTGCCCCGGGGAGCGGTGTGGGCAGCCAGGAGCTGCCTTTCCCTCAGTGCTGCAGCGCTCTCTGTATCACCTTACCACCCACAACCCTCCCCTACATTCCATGCATGACACAGAGTCTGTTCTGCCACCCCAGAGTTCTTTGGGCCATCGTCTGTGGGGCTCTCATACCCTCAACAGCAGGTGTGGAGCACTGCCATGTATCACCTCCACCTCATCCTGGCCACCCCGTGTCCCCTGGCTGTCCCCAGCGTGGTGGTGAAGGAACCGGTCACAACCCTGCTCTGCGGCTGCTGGTCCTGCTGCCAGCTGGGCTCTGTCTCAGCCAGGTGGCCTGGCCAGCGGAAAGTTTTGGGGCGAGAGGATGCTCTCACATGGAAAGCATCTTTCAGCTGTCCGGCAGTGAGCAGGGGGGTTTGGCGCAATGAGCCTCCATAAGCACGTTCCTTGCCACGGGCTGTGCTTGGGGCCACTGTCCCTCGTGGCCCCTCCACGTGCGGGGACCGGCACGTGGGGACTGGTTGTGGCTGCATGGAGCAAAGCAGGGGATGGAAGCCCTACGTCCTGTACTGGTGCATGGGGGTGGGGATGGGATGCAAGCAGGAGAGGGTGGCAGAACCTGGTGGCATGTGGGATCGGATTCTCATTTATTTCCTTTTTGGAGAAGGGTAAAGAAACAGAGTAGGGGTATGCTGTTCTTGTGTCTCCACCCTGTGCCCATGAGCAAGGGCTTCCAGGGGCAAAGCTGTTCCATCTATGCTCCAGGGATGCAGGTAGCTGCCAGGAACAGCCTGGGAAAGCCCAGCGTGGGCTGCACTGTGGCAGCTGGGGGCTGGCTGCCGGCCCGCTTTGCCACAGAACTGGCTGCCCTGCTGTGTGCATAGGGTCAGCAGGGTCAGGGACAAAGTGGCCCAGCCTGCGGGTACTGCTGGCCAGGAGCCGGGGCTGTCTGGCACCAGACCCACAGGGCAGCATGGGAACTGGGCTGGAGGGTTAGCAGGGTACTCCATGTCACCACACAGCATTCCTGTCCCATTGCACATCACCTTTATTGAAAACATAACCGGTGCACGGGTGGCAGTGCCTATGGCCAGGCAGGCTGAGGTAGTTGTCCGGGGGGGAGCACCAGAGCCCTGGAGCTGGGGACCCCCCGGCAGCATGGAGCTTGGCCCCTGCACCGTCCGTGATGCTTATCTCCATCCTCCGCAGCAGCAGAAATAAATAGGGCAGGCGTTGAGTCCCTGAGCTCAGGCAGGTGCTGCTGCTGCAGCCAGGGTAGGGGCTGGGGTGCCCGTGGGTGCAGGGTGAGGGGTGAGATGGGGGCTTACACCAGGTTGTTGACGAGGCGCTCACGCTGCTCCATCTCATTCACTACGTCGGCACCATAGGCATCACCTGGGGAGAGTGGTGGCGATGGTGGGATCAGGACGTGTGGCAGCCCGTATGCGGTCACCCTCTGGTGCCCCCACCCTCCTTACTCGTGTGACAGCCATGCATCCAGATGCGCTGCCCATCATACTTGCACTGGCACCGCAGTACGTTGTTGGAGAAGTCTGACTCGGCCACCTCGTGCTTGGGGTTCACCACCACCTGGGGAGAGCGATGGGCACGGGGCTGGGGGCACCACACCTGCTGCACTGCACCTTTTTTGGGATGCCAGCAGTGCCAAAGGTGTCCAGCCCTCCTCTCCCAATGTGACGTCCCTCCGTGCCCATACCTGGAAGGTGTAGCTGCCTGGCAGTACATCGGTGATGTCAATCCATTGGCAGTCAATGTCGTGCCGGTAGGTGTCCCAGCAGCCCACGCTCACCCCCTGCTCCCCAAAGTTGGCACAGGCGAAGCGACGCTGCAGCCCTGGAGACAGAGAGGGGACATAAGAGATGGCAGGGCTGGGGGTGTTGCTTTGCCCCACTGTGGGTGCCACCTACCCGCGGGGCAGTTGGTGTCCTCCAGGCAGAAGCTGGCCTTGTGCCCCTCTGCCACCTTGGAGCCGTTGAGCGTCAGCAGGTCATAGTGGGTGAAGACTTCTATGCTGTGGAAGTGTCTGTGGGGACAGAGGGTGAGTGGGGCCAGGGCAGGACAGGCAGCACCTAGAGAAGAGCAGCTTCGCGCAAATTACAGCTTAGCATCCAAATAAAGCCCTAATGACAGTGCCAGCCCGGACGCTGCTAATTACTCCGGGCGGGACGGTTTCTGCCAAGGGTGGGGGCTGTGTAGGAGGGACACAGCCGTGAGGAACGGAGCTGCCTGCCCTCCTGGTTCCCAGCCTGGCCCCAGGACATGGGAGACTCACCGGTGACACTGGTGCCAGGTCCAGGCATGCCGTCCCATCCGGGGTCGGAAATCGGCTCTGCCCAGGTTGTGGATCTGGGAGGAGAAGCGGAGCAGGCGGCGGTGGCCGTAAGGCCACTGCATGGTGTCAGCAGAACGGGATAGGCAGCGCTCCTCGTGGGCGCAGTACAGCAGCCCCAGTGGGCGATCCTCTAGGTAAGCTGTCTCCTGCACCAGCTGGGCGTTCATCACCAGATCCGGGGCATCTGGTGCAGAAGGAACAGAGTCAGTGGCTCCTACCATGCCACCCCCTTCTCTGGGCAGGTCTGGGTCCCACCAGGAGGATGGGTACCCCTGGGTACTCACGGGTGGTGCAGGTGACCCCTGCCGAGAAGCGTCCCCCGCCACTGGGGCAGTGCACGGGGCCATGACGCTGGCACTGATGCAGGGCCAGCTCTGTACCTGTGCAGCGCACCCCACTCATCAGCACCTGCGAGGCGTCGGGGCTGCCTGCCCAGTACCAGGTCTCCTGGCAGAGTGGGGCACAATGCTCAGATCAGCCCTCATCCCCCACTGACAGTTGCCAGCATCACTACCAGCACTACGCGGGCTTGAACATATGTGCCCCAGGGCTGTCTTCTATATGAATGCACCCCAGCACACTCATGATGCTCACCTGTAGGGCATGGCTGGCAAAGCCCAGCCCCAGCTGCCTGCAGACCACCATGGCTTCGTTGAGTCCCCACTGAGCTCCACACACCGCGCCCCACTGCAGCCTTCCCTGCACTGGCACCAGCACCTCCACAACACCCTCCTCGGGACTGCGGCCCCCAGCCAGGCGCACCTGCGGGCAGAGGGGCTAGGAAGGGGCTGTCGTGGGGCAGGAAGCCCTGTGCATCCTTCATCCCACATGACCACTTTCAGCATGTCCTGCAGATCCCACATCAGTGTGGCATGAGTTGCTCTGCTTGTCCCCATCCCCTTGGGCTGCTCCAAGCATCCATAGCAGGAAGGGAGCTGCATGGAGGTGCTGCACAGTGGGGTTCTGAATGGAGGGGCTGCACAATGGGGCTCCGTATGAAGGGCTATACAATGGGGCAGAGGCTCACCTGGCTCTGGAAGTCCATGTGGGGCACGTGGCAGCGAACGGCCGCATCATCATCATGCTGGCACCCGCTCTGCTCACCCTCCTGAAAGCGGCAGTCACCCAGGGAGCGCTCATGGCCAGTGCAGCGCACCTCACTCATGTGGATGGGTCCCAGGCCTGGAGCAGAGGGAGCACTCCTGCCTCTGTGCCCACTCCGGATCCCCCTGTATAACCCCAGACTGGGGGACAGGAGAGACCGGGGGAGGGGGTCCTTGCCCTTCATCCACCTCACCTTGACCCATCTGTGCTCCCAGCAGTGCCTGCCTGGCCGTGCCATAGCCCAGCTGCCGACACACCACGCTGGCTGCTGCCAGGTCCCAGCGCCGGCCGCATATGGTGCCCCACTGCCCATGACGTAGCACTTCCACCCGGCCCTCGCCAGCATGGGCACCCGCTCGCAGGCGCACGGGAAGACCCTGGCATGAGGAGGGGGCACTCAGTGGGTGCTGCCTGGCACTGGGTGCCTGTCTTGGAGTTGGGAACAGGGCTGTGCCAAGGCTCACCTTTCCCAGGGAGGCTTTGCGGGGAGGTTTCTTGCCCCTGTTCTTGTCCTGCTGGAAGGCAGGGCCAGGCACGCAGCTGACAACAGCATGCATGCCGCGGGGACAGGCATGCTGGCTGGGGGCTGGGGGAGCCAGCTGCATGGGGCAGCGAGACAGATGGGGCTCTGTACCCCGGCACTGCACCCGGTGCACCCAGAAACTGCTCTTCTGGCTCAGGTTTCTCAGGCTGCCGGAGGAGAGCAGCAGGAAGAAGTGTAAGTTTTTTTCTGGGAGAGAGTTCCCGTGCTGGTGACTCCTGCCCAGGTCTGAGCCCTACCTGGAGCTGGGGTCCTTCAGCTTCATGTTCCAGAGCTTCCTGCAAGGAGCAGAGCCAGGAGGTTTAGGGGTTCAGCCCCACTGCACGGTGGGGTTCTACCCTCAGTGACAATCCTGTGCCAAATCCTGCTGTACTGCATGCCCAGGCGGGACGACATGACGCCTGGCACCAGCAGGGACTCATTATGGGCTGTATTTATAGCCCAGCACAAGGCTTGGCTCTCCTGCGCCCGCACCCATGCTTCACAGGACAAAGCAGGGAAGCATCCCACAGCCCCTGGCTGCTGCTGAGCCCACGTTGAAATCCCAAGGAAGGGGACACAGGCATGGACCCATGCTCCACACCCCCCGATAACAAGTGCATCCCATCACTGGCAGCCTCACTCCACCATGCCTCAGGTCCCCATAATGGATCCATCCAGCCCTAACCCATAGCACATTCATCCAGCCCTACCGGTAGAAGCTGGTGTTGACATGCTTCTCACGGGGGAAGCCCAGCGTCCCACACACTACGCGGCTGTTATTCTGGGTCCAGCCGGCGTCGCACACCTGCCTCCAGCGCCCGTTGTGCTTCACCTCCACCGCTCCCTCCACCACTGGCATGCTCAGCTTAGCCCGTGCCAGGATGGGTTTGATTCGCACCTCCTCCAGGCTCAGCCCTGGCCCCTGCCAAGCGGCCACGGTGGGTAATAGGACCCACCCTAGACTCCCAACCATCTCAATGGATGCATGGACCATACTCACCTCTCCCAGGGCAGTAGGGACTGATGTCAAGGGAAGGTCACCACGCAGACGCTGCCCTGAGCACACCACACCGGCATCCTCGCCGTGGTGGCAGTCACTTGTGCCCCAACCGTTGTGGGCACAGTCAGCCAGAGAGACCTCATTGCCCCCACACTGCACATTGTCTAACCAGATGGGACCTGGCAGGATGGAGAACCAGCGGTCACCATGAAGGAATCACCCTAGACCCAATGGGTGACCCCATGCTGTCCCCCTCCTGCAATACCCCATGCTGTCCCCCTCCTGCAATACCCCATGCTGTCCCCCTCCTGCAATACCCCATGCAGGTTTCCCCCACCAGCCACTGTCCATCCAGCTCCCACCCACCCCAGCTGCCCCCTACCTTCCCCCTGGCCGTAAGTGGCACTGTGGGTCCAGGTGATGGCTGCGGTGTAGCCCAGCTGCCGGCAGGCGACGGTGGCCACGTGGAAGTCAAAACCATCATCACACACGGTGCCCCAGCGGCCCTGGTACAGCACCTCCAGGCGGCCCTCCCCAGCCGGTCCCCGAGGCCCTGCCAGCCTCAGCTGCACCCCGAGCGGCTCCTGGGTGCTGGGGGCCACCTGACACAGCACCAGCACCAGTGGGAGCAGGATGGGTCTCAGCATCACCATCGCAGCTCTGGGGTGGGATGCCTAGGGACAACATGACACTGAGCCCCTGGGGAACACAGCATAGGGGTGCTGCCCTCCTGTACCTCACAGCATGGTGATGGTTGGAGCTGTGTTATGTCTCCTTGCACAGCAGTAACATCCCGGTCCCTGCCCTGTACACAGCTCGCAGTCCCCCCTCCCTGGGGCTCAGCCCCACATCTACGTGCTGTGTACAGTCCCTGTCCCACACTCAGTGGGTGGCCAGCAGCTCTAAGTACTGCCCTTATTGCTTCATGTCTGCACCCTCGGCTGTGGGTGAGGATCCCACAGAATCCCCTTGTTCCTCACTTGAACCCAATAGCCTCTCCCTCCTGCATGCAGCACCCATCTCCACCCCTCTCCCCCTGCATCCCTGCAGGCAGCACTAGGAGCTGCTGCCCCCCGAGTGGCCTCAGCCCCCCGGCACTCACTCTGGCTGTCGGTGAGGGGACGAGGTGTTGCTCCAGCCTCCTTCCAGCAACTCTCCTGCAGCCGAGCACCGCCTGCTGCTGCTTTTATGGTGCGGCCGCCCCGGGTGGGGGCACACGCAGCCCAGCCCAGCCCCAGCCCTACCCCCCCTCCTCCTCCCCCCCGCACACGAGGCTCAGAGCCCAGCCCTTCACCCTGCCCAGCTGGAGCCTCGCTCTGGGGTAAAGCGGCTTTTGGGGGATCAGAGCACGGGATGATGAGCTTGCTGCGCCCTGCCCCTAGAATGAAGCCAGGACCCTAGCATGGGGGGCTGTCCCCCACCCAGCATTCATGGCACCATACAGCTGGCCGCAGCTAGGCAGAACATGAGGCTGCTGGATATATCACCCCAAAAGAACCCCCTGCTGCTGGGGGGGGGATGCGGCAATGGTGCCAGTACTTGGGGAGCACAGAGAGCAGGGGAGGGGGGCTGTGGGGGTCCCTAGGTGCTACATCCCCCATTGGACATGCAGATAGGGGATGTCCGCCCCCTAACATGCTCTGGGAGCAACTGTGGGATGGGGACGACAGCGGTCCCCGGGGCCACCTGGCATGGGATGGGGATAAACAGGAAGCACCCGTGCCCTGGTGGTGGCCACCGGCCGGCCAGGAATGTGCCAGTGGCCACTGGGCTGTTTGTTTGGAGTGAAAGCAGCCGGTTCCTGCCGGGAGGAGCCAGGAACAACACGGCCAGGAATAGCCCATGAGCTCATCTCCACGTCCTGACAGATCTGGCAGCACCCCAGCACCCCACCGTCCCACACAGAGCTCTCCCATGGCTGTGGCCATGCCCTGACACTTGGTACGAGCATTGCACTTCGGGATGACCCCTCTTGTTGTCACCTCAGGGTGACAGCGGCCACCAACACCTGCAGCCCCGTGCAGCCGGTGACTGCGGCAGCTAAAAATAGGGCTCTGCAGCAGGGCAGCCCCGTGCGCGGGAAGCTGTGGGCAGCGGGGCGGGCGTGCGGGGCTATTCTC
Source organism: Cyrtonyx montezumae (assembly GCF_038088225.1). Taxonomy (NCBI): domain Eukaryota; kingdom Metazoa; phylum Chordata; class Aves; order Galliformes; family Odontophoridae; genus Cyrtonyx; species Cyrtonyx montezumae. Next base: position 18,906,631 of record NW_027072045.1, on the reverse strand, counting down.
AGAGGAGTGCGGGACTATTCCTGGCCGGTCAATATTGATTCAGGCGGTTCAGGTGCAGCAGCGCAGCCCGGAAACGCCATATTTAGGGCCCAGCGGGAGGAGAGGCCTGGAGCTGAATCGGGAGCATTGTCCCCTGGAGGAAGAGGGCAGGGAGAGGATGTGAGCTCTGTCACTGCTCCGCGTGGCTCTCAGCAGCAGCACGGGGCAGGATGCTGGGAGCATGGCACACCCCAGCAAGGGGCTGGCTGTACTCATTCACCACTGGGTGACACATCTGTCCCCTACACAAGCAGACATAGTGCAAGCGGCCCTGTGCAGCCCACACTGGGTGACACGGGGTGTGCTCTCACTCAGGCCCCAGGGTATTGCAGCCTGAAGTGCACAGGGAGTTGCACAAAGGGCAAAACCACAGGAAGAGTTCTAAATGCAGAAGCCAGGGCTCGGTTTATTTCTGTGGGTGCCACAGCACTGGTACACTTGACTCCTCTCGAGACACCGCACCAGCCTGCACTGCCCTGTTCAAAGGGGATGCTGACCCTTGTGCTTGACTTGCTGCATGGATAGGAAGCAAGGTTCCTATGCAGGGTTCTGCATAGGGCCACTGGAAACAACCGCAGCCACATGCCTTTGCAGGTGAAGTCAGTTTCACCGCTGCCACCGTAGGTTCCTGAGGTCCCCAAGGACCACCTGAGCTGCGTTGCGTCCTGCTGCACCCATCACACCTCCTCCTGAAAAGTAGCAGGAATGGGGCTGCAGTGTTGGTCTGTGCCTGTCCATGTCCTTCCCTCTTCTTGCAGCCCCATTCTAAGCCTTGCTCACCGGGATGGGCTCCGCTCCCACACAGATATAAGCCTGCGACTGGGGACCGGTAGGTCGAGTAGGATGGCGCTGGCCGGGCAAAGTAGAGCTGGTCCAGAGACATCCCTCCATGAAAGATGTTCTGCAAAGAAAGCCCACCCAGGTACTGTGTCCCCTCCCCAGTTGGTACCAGAATGATACTCAGAGCCCAGCCTGCTGACACTCACCCCACCGGGCAGCCCGAAGATCCTCTCCAGGTCAGGTGGTGTCAGGATATCCCTGCCAACGACGGACGCCTTGAAGCCCGGGGCATAGTCTTCAATGCAGTTGAACACTATGGAGATTCGGAGGCACTGGTGGCTCTTCCCATAGTCAGGGACTGGTGTATTGGGTGTTATCCTGCTCAACACATGCTTTACACACCTGTGTCTGCATAAGCATTCCGAGCCTGCTCATCCCAGGGCTGCCCGCCTTCCAGCTCATATGGGGTATACTGGGTGAACAGGGAAATGACGTGGCAGCCAGGAGGGGCCAGCCCTGGATCCAATACTGAGGGAATGCACAGCTCAATCATGGGCCTGGGGGAGAGAGACAGCCACAAAACATCCCCCTGGCACAACCAGGGCGGTGGGCAGTGGGTGAGTTGGGCACCTCCTACCTGCTGGAGGGGTGCCCATGGGCAGCCTCGGTGTAAGCCTGGTGCAGGAGGTGCATGCCCTCACAGTTGAGGTGGATGGAGCAGCAGTGGTGGGGCAGAGGTTGGCTGTCACGGGTGCTGGGGGCTGCCAGGAAGCTAGGCAGCCGATCCACTGCCACTGGGATGGGAACCATGGGGTGCATTAGCATTTCAAGAATGCCTGAGAGAGGATGGCAGGGTTGGTCCTTGTCCCTACCATTGATTTTGGTGACAGGGGAGCGCGTGTCGAGCTGCTGGATCTGCCGCACAAAGTCCTCCGGCAGCTGCTCCTGGGATGAAGAGGGCACCGCTGTGATGGGGTGACCCAGCTGGGAAGTGGTGCTATGCCAAGTGCTATGGTGGCCCCATACCTGGGGGGTGAGCTCCAGGAAGGTGAGCTGGGGGGAAGCGTTGGACAGCACCACTTTGCTCCTCACCTCCACTCCGTCTTGCAGCACAACACCCTGCGCCCGCCCATCGGTTCCCAGCAACACACGGCACACAGCCTGGGCAGAGGGAAGGGCACTCCACCCAGTTCATTTCACCCACAGCCAGCAGCAGATTTCCCACAGCTCTCACTGAGCCCAGAAACCCCATACCTGCTCCGTAAAGATATGGGCACCATGGGCGGCTGCGGCACGGGCGATGGCTTGGGACAGGGCCCCCATGCCCCCAGCCACGTAACCCCAGGCACCGGACTGCCCCTCCAGCTCGCCCATGATGTGGTGCAGCAGCACGTACCTGTGGGTCAGTGAGGAGATGAGGTCCCCCATGGCAAGGACGCCCTTATGTGAGCTCCAGTGGCCAGCACAGAGCCACAAGACCCAGGCTGAGGATGGGACTCTCACCCACTGCCAGGGGTATGGGGGCTGCTCATGGCCCCAATCACTGCATCTGTTGCCAGGGTGGCCTTCAAGGGCTCTGACTCAAACCAGTGATCCAGGATCTGGTCCAGGAGATAAGGAGAGGCTCAGGGGCAAGCTGTAGCTGAGTTCCCCTGAGCATACAGGGTGGTGCCACAGTTGCCAGCACACACCTTGGAGATCGGAGCTGTCAGTACTTCGTAACAGTAGGGCAGCTGCCGCCCCAGTGCCAGCCCTGTTGGAAAATGCAGCTCTGAGACCTGCATGGCTGCACCAGGAGGTGGCCACCAGCGCCCTGGGCTGGGCCGGCCACCATCACCATGAGGATCCCCATGTCCCCACACACCTGCCTGCATCAGGGGCCACAGGGCACGGAGCCTCTGCAGCAGGGAGCCCTGCCCTAGGGCAGCTGTATCTGCAGGGGGAGCATCCAGCAGCGGGCTTATGGCAGACACCAAGCCTCCCATGAACTCCTCATACTTAGGGTAAGCCTGAATGGGGACAGAGTGGCCAGAAGGAGATGCCCCACCATGAGAATCCCTACTGCTCTGCTGGGCAGGGCGGCTCCTGGGCCAGGTACTGCCTCTGTACCTGTGCATCCTTCTGGGAGAACTGGGCGATCTGCCTCTGGGTCTGGGCCATGTCGTGCCCCAGCAGCAGGGAGCGGGGTGGGCTCCTGTCCTCCAGCAGTGGGGTGAAGGAGTAGGGGTCCCGGGGCAGCACCCTCAGGCCATGCTGCTGCAAGGCATAGGGTCAGGATGGAACCTGCAGGGATGGCTGGGCAGCAGGCTCGCCTCACCAGCATGCTGAGAAGGGAGCAGTACCTGCAGCTCCAGCTCTGCATAGATCTGCGGGCGCAGCAGGCTGAGCAGGTAAGAAGCACGGGAAAACTTAAAACCTGAAGAATATGGGATGGTGAAAGATGCATTGGGTGGGCAGCAGGCAGGGGGATGTGGGGCACGCAGGGTACCTGGTACTATCTCTTCAGTGACAGCTGCACCACCCAGCACATGGCGTTTCTCCAGCACGGCCGTGCGCAGCCCTGCCCGCTGCAGATAGGCAGCCTGTGGGGAGCGTCTCACTGAGGGTGGCATGTGCTCCCCTCCTGCACACAGTGACCCCATCCCCTCACCAGGGAAGCCCCTGCTTCCCAAACCTCTGTAAAATCCCCAGTCCCAGTGTTTGCTGCAGACACTCCTCCCAACACCCCCCACCAGGTGAGCGTTCTCCTGTTGGTACTCACTGCCACCAGCCCGTTGTGCCCTGCAAGGAGAGAGGGGGGTGAGCCAGGACAGCCCCATGGCACCCTGCATGGCACCCAAATAACGGGACTCTGGACATGAACATGCAGGCAACAGCAAACATACTCTCCACCCCTACACTCCTGGGCCCCAACATGTTCCAGCTCAGACCCCTGTGCCAGTAGCACACCAGGGAGCTGCAACACACACCCATCCATGCCAGACCCAAGTACAGCTGAGGGCTGCCCCATCCCTACTAGCTCCTGGCCTCTTGTTACCTGCCCCAATCACCACTGCGTCATACTCTCGCTGCGGCCGTTCTGTGGTCCTGCTATGAGCCAGGTGCTGTCCCCGCAGCCTGTGGGCAGCACAGCTCTTACTCAGCCCTGCACGGAGCCCAGACGCCATCTCACTGTGGTGATGGCAGCTCCTGGACTTTGCTTTCACGGCTGTAATTCCCACACGGCTTCCAAGGCACGGGGTGGGGACAGGGGGCCCAGGGCAGGGGACGCCTTGGCATGTTGTGTCTCAGGGCTTGTGGGAATGCTGGGCAGCACACAGCACCCACAGCTGAATCTCAGCCACGCTTTGTCTGGGGCACATGGAGTGGCTGGGGAAGCAGATGGGCACCATCCCATGGTTAGAATCTGCCTTATGCTTGAAGTCCATGAAGCATGGACAGATCCAAAGCACCTGGCCGGGTAAGCAGCCACTGAGTGCTGCAGGGAAGGGGAGTGCAGACCCTCCAGAGCAGCTGGGAAAGGGACAGCCTGGGCTGGACTTGGCTCTGGCCCCAGAGCTTTGCTCAGCAGGGCAAATTCCTGCCCAGCAGCACAGGGCAAAGGCCCTGCCATGGCCCAGTGCTCCCAGAGCCACAGTGCCCAGCCCCAGCTGTGTAGGACAGCCAGAGCCCCTGGAGCAGAGGGAGCTCAGACCGCTTGCACATGCACCGACAGCAGATGGGTCTGGAGGACACATGAACTGCCTCAGCTGCACCACGTGCAGGCACACAGCTCGGCACCAATGTGTCCAGGAGCTGCACACAGGCAGGGGTGCGCAGGATGCACTCCACATCGCCAGGCCTGAGGACCCCAAACCCGCAACACTATGTTAAGGGGTGAAGATGGGGGTCACGAGGTGCAGACTGCAGCACAGATTTGGCTATGATGTTTTGTTCTTTGGCCAAAGCCAGGTGGCGAGTCCAAGCCAACATCATAAATCCAGCTCTGGAAATGCACTTTTCAACAAGCCTGTGATTTGCCAAAAAGCTCTCAGCCCCACTCCCAGCCTGTCCCAGGAGACTGCTGGGTGCTTGCCAAGAGGGAGAGGGGGAGAGGCGGGTAGCACAAGCCCTGACCGGGTTGCAGGACAGCGAGGCTGCACGTGGCTGCCTCCAGGCACAGTCCAGCTCACGCACACCCCCTGAAGAAGCAGCATGAGGAGCACCCACACCCGCTTTAATCCTGATCCCAGCTCAGAGCAGGGGGATGCGGGAGGGCTCCCAGAGGCGCTGGGCCAAGTTGGAGGCTTGCTGGACTACCAGCTCAGACGGGATGATGCCCAGGTGGATGGTCAGCAGCTCATAGCACTTCACCACCTCCATCTGCTGGTTCTTGCTGTAGTAACGTAGCAGCTTCCTAGGAAGGAGAAGTAGGGATACACTGAAGGGTATGGTGCTGGCTGCACCCCTTGGGAACCAAATTCCTCTAGGAAGCTTCTGGCAAGGACATCCTTCTCTGCTGTCTCCTGATCACAGCACCAATAAAGGAATATGGGCCGTGCTATCCAGATGGCACCACAGCACTGGTGCCACCCTGCAGGCTTCCGTGTCCCCAAGTACACCTATTTGCATGGGATGCCCATGTCAGCATGTGCCCTGTTTCCTCTACCCAATGACAGAGCTGGGGACTGCTCACCTGTAGTAGTCCCCTGCCAGCATCCCGATGGGTGCAGAGTCATCAGATAGAACTGGCACCTCCATCACCTCCAGCTTGTAGCCCTGGGGATAGATGACAGCAGATGGCAGGGTTGTTCAAGGGAGGGGACAGACAAGGAGCCCCATGGTATGGGGAGAAGGGGGCTCAGCCCACTTACTAGCTCATTTTCAAACCAGAGAAAGTAGGAGCAGCAGTAGTCACCATCCTGCAGCATGAGGGTTGTGTAGCCCTTCTGCAGGTACCGCCGGGCCAGTGCAATCAGGGACCACACCTAGGAGAAGGGGGGGACTCAATGCCTGATGACAAACCTCCAACCACTGCCCCCTCCCACGGTCCCAGCACAGTCCTCAGCACCCGGACCCATAGCAGCACGGTGCCTGGCCCAGGCACTGCAGGACCACTACCTTGCTCCTGACAAACTCAGCGAGGGGACCCTTGCCCAGCTCTGAACTGGACTTCTCTGTCACGCTGAGCGACGGTGCCATCATCTGCCCAGCCGTGCGGTCGACATAGATGAAGTGCACCAGGCCAGGAAAGTCCTCCAGGTACGTGAGGCTGGTTAAGGGTATCCAACCACTTTGGTACCCCATGGAAACCTCCCTCTCTCCCCCCACCCCATCCTGGCCACAGGGACAGATATGACACCATTGTGATATTGCGCCTGCTCTTCACCAGCAGGAAGTCTCGCCAGTCCAACAGCTTCTCCCTGCGAGCAGAGGTGCAGTGAGCAGCAATGAGGACCCCAAGCTGCAGGCATTCCCCACACCCTGCAGCTTCACCTCATCAGTTTCTGAGCTCGGTCCCGCAGGCCCTGGGACAGACTATGGCTGGTGGGGGTGAGGAAGAGCTGGCGATACACAGAGCAGAGCTGTCGCTTCACAGTGCCCAACACCTGCAGCAGCCTAGGTAGAAGGTGGGGAGGGGAGGTTAGCTTTGGGGTCTGCATTCAGGCAGAGCAAGGATCCCATTCTCTCTGGCTGCCCCATACTCACTCCGAGTTGCTCCCAGCCTCGCTCCGGGAGAATATCTTGTTCTTAAATTCCACCCAGGCATTCTGCAACTAGAAATGGGGCTCAGTGTCCAGCCACGGGGACAGTGGCATGAGGTCCCTACATTCCCACACCCACCTGCACATCCTGTCCACTCAACTTCTTCACAAACTTGTCCATGCGCTGCCGCAGCTCGGCCAGAAAAGGGTGGGCACGAGGGGCCCCCACCTCCTGCCCCTCTTCCAGCTTCTTCTCCAGCACCAGGAACCCATCCAGCAGTTGGTGCAAGGTGATGGCCACGTGGCTCGTGGGGCTCTGCCATGGAGAGGGGACATGGGTCAGGGAGGAGCCAGCCCAGCCCTGCTCCCCTCACCTTACAGCTTACCTTGGTCAGGAGCACAAGGGAGATGCCAGGCCACAGTGGGAGGCAGTGCATGGTGTGTGGCATCAAGAGGCAGCTGCCATCCCGCATGTTGGCCTCCAGGAAGATCCTCCTGGGGTTTGAAGCTTCGGGGAGCAGAGGGCCCAATGTCTGGAGCAGATCCTCTGCCATCTGGGCAGAGGGGAGAGATGCTCAGCCCCTGCATCAACCCAGGGACGTGGTGATGGAACCAACATCCTGAAAGCTGCAAGTACCCCACAAGAGCAGGAGACAGAATGGAAGGTGCTTGGAACCAGCAAACACCTTCTGCAGAGACCAGCAAATGCTTGCAAAGCAGTGTAGGGAAGAAAGCCGTCCAGAAACACTGAGGCAGCAGAGGGAGACACCAGACTGCTCTGAGAGCCTCAACCCTGTGCCACAGACAGACATCAATGGGAATGCTACAAAGCAGTACTCCAGAGCTGTCACACACAACACAACGGATGTGCCACATGTCTCCAAAGGCTGGGACACTCGTAGCCATGGTGAGATATAGCAAGTGAGATATGGCAAGGACCAGAGACAACAAAGAGCACCAGAACAGGCTGGGAAGGCATGGATACAGGTGGAATCATGTTGCCCATACTCACCTGGACATCTGCAGCATCTGCATCCCCATCACCCACCAGCTCAAGGCTCTCCGACCAGCTCTCACTGCCTGCAGGAACGCAGCAGCTCTGCTCTCCCTGCTGGTCCCCCATGTAGCCCCAAACCTTCTGTGGGGCAGGGGAGCCCAGGGCACTGCCCAATCTGGCACTCACCTGTGCTCTGCCTGCCCGGTGAGGGCTCAGGTGTGTAGTAGACTTCAGGCATGGACTGATCATCAGTGTCCTGTTAGGAGGAAGGGCTGGCTCTGCTGTGCCATGACTACAGGGCAGCATTGCCATTTCCCACGCTGCAGCTCCCAGCTCTGTGCCCCCTGGGGATGCCACCACTCTCACCTGATCATCTGACTCCTTCTCTGTAGCCCCATGAGAGCTGGAGCGGCTCATAGGGATGCTCTCACTTCTCTTGGGTCCTTGTGGCAACACCTTCTCTGCTACAGGCTTCCAAGAGGAGATGGAAAATCAAAGCCCGACCCACAAGATATTACTCTCTGGGGGCACTCCAGCCCGCTCCCCCCATACCTGTGGGCTGAGCTCTTCGTCAGCACTCTGGCTGGGATACAGGTCCTGCACCAGGAGGATGAGGGTGAGCAGGTCGGCAGGGCGGATGGTGCTGGCATTGCGGCTGTGGGATTGAGAACAGAGGGGTCAAGCAGCAGGGCCAGCAGCTCTCCTGGGAGGGTAGTGGAGCCAAGGCCAGGCGCACCTGGAGTAGAAGGCCAGCAGCTTGGTATGCACCAGAAGGAAGGCGTGTCCCACCTCGTCCCCACCACGCTCGGGGCTGGCGTTGATGTGCTGCACCACCTGTCGCTCCAGGAACTCGATGCACTGCTCACATAGCTGAGGGTGGATCAGCCGCTCCACCGCCTGCGGTGTGGGTTGGGATGAGGCTGCTGAGCCAGACAGACCCAAACGCACAGCACCAGGGCAGGGCTGCTCATCACAGACCAAAGATCCCCACCAGGGGACCTTCCCCAGGATGCAGCACCACCCACTGCCAGCCTGGAGGAAGCCCTGAGATGTTCTCAGCAAGTCCCAGGGAACAGTACCTCCACAGCAAAGCTCTGGTCCTCCTCCCGCAGGCGGATGTATGTCTCCAGCAGCCCCCTCAGCAGGCTCCAGACACGCTCCCGCTGCTCTGAATCTGCTGGCCGCAGTCTGCAACGGCCCCAGAGCATGAGCCATGCACGAGATGTCCCAGATGGATGGACATCCCAAACCCCAGTGGCACCCCAGCGAAGGTACACCCTCACTGCCGGGGGGTACCAACTACAAGATACGCTCCCACCCTCCCATCCCAGCAGCTCCCCCAGCAGCCCTGTGCCCCAGCCCGTGCCAGTTGGTGCTCCCTGCTCACTCCTTGCGGATGAGGTGGGCATCAAGCGTGACGAGGCCGCAGTGAGCCTCCACCAGGCGCCGCAGCACGAACAGCGTCCTGCGCAGGTCGTCCTCGCTCTCCGTCCCGTCACCGTTCACCGCGATGTACAAGCAATCCCCAAACTGCAACGGGCAGCAGCGTCAGAGCACAGGCGTGGCCGCCCCCCCGGCTCCCCCCGCCCGGCCCTACCATGTGCAGGACGTGGAGGTGCTGCCCGCGCTCAGCCCTAAAGCAGGTGTAGGTGTCCGACAGCTTCTCCAGCAGCGCGGTGCAGGAGATGATGAGGGGCGCGAACAGCGTGTTGAGGCTGTCCTCAAGCGCCGGGTCCTGCGGCACGCCCCCGATTCAGCGTCCCCCGACCCCGTAAGCCGGCCCGCACCCCGCCCGTCCGCCCCCCCCGGGGCCGCCCCGTCCCTTCTCACCCCACCTGCGCGGCGGTGGCGGCGGGCGGCCGCAGCCGGCGGAGGAAGGCGGCATCGGCCCAGTAGAAGAGCAGCTCGGCCGCGGTGCTGGCGATCAGCACGCACCGCATAACCCGGCCCGGCTCCGGGACCCCGCGGCTCCGCCCGCCCCGCTCCGCTTCCTGCTCCGCCGCGCGTGACCGCCGCGCCCACGCGCGCAGCGCCTCCGCTGGCCCGGCGCGGCCCTGCAGCGCGCACCCGGAGTGCTCCGCTCCGGTTCCGCTCCGGTTCCGCTCTCGCCCCGCTCCGGTGCCGCCCCGCGGCGAACAGAAGAGGCGGGCGCGGTGGGCAGCGCAGCTTTATTACCCGTCGCGCTCCGTCGCGGTGCGTCCCGGCTGCTCCAGCCCGCACCCCCCGCTCCCGCAACCTGAGCCGCCTCCGCCCCGCACGGCGCGGAGCTCCTCATCACCGCGGGCCTCATTAACTTAATTACCGACATTCACAGCCGTGGCCCCGCCCGCGTGGCTCCCCACGTCCCACGGCGTCGGGGCCGCGCTCGCGGAGGCAGCAGAGGGAGCTGCTTCCATGCGCGCTGCGAGCTCCCCGCACGCGGGGCGGGCCCGGCCCCGACCCTCCCGCTGGAGCCCCGCAGTTCGGCCGTCCGTGCGCGGGGCGGAGCGGGCACGGGTGGTGGGAGAGGGTCCCGGGCCCGAGGGCGTCCGGGCAGCGGGGAGGAGGTGCGGTGCGGTGCCCGCGCCGTGCTGCCGGCGTGCAGCGCGTCCCGGGCAGCGAGCGGTGGGTCCGTTGCGGGCCGCGGGCTATCGGTAGCGGCAGGCCAGCGCGTTCACGTTCTTCACCACGTAGAAGCTCATGGTCAGCGGAGGGATGACCAGCGTGCGGCCGGCCCGCAGCGGCCGGGGCTTTAGCTCGGGGAGGGTCCCGTCGTCCACCATGGCCAGAGGCTGCCCGTTGAGCTGCACCGACCTGCAGGAGCAGAACAGGGTCAAGGGTGCGGGACCGAGGGCGGGATGGTCCCCAAGCAGGAGACCCGCGCTTACTTGGAGTGCAGCCCATCTCCGCCATAGGGCTGCAGCAGGTACTGGTGGACGATCTTATCCCGCAGCGTCCCCGCCAGTTTGATTTTCTTCCGGGAGCGATGCAGGTTGATGATGTACAGGGTGATGGAGCCCCGCACGTAATTGTGGCTGCAAAGGGGAGAGCGGGGGCTGAGGGGCGTGTTGGCATCTGCTGCGAAAGCATCACCCCGGGAAAAGGGCCTGGGGCGTGTGTGCAGCCATCTGAGTTGGACATCACTCTCCGCAGGGAGATGTCACCTCCCCGTCATGACAGCTTCCCAACTTCCCCTGCTCTCCTTGGCCAGAAGTGGCACTGCTCGAGGGGGTCCCTGCAGCTGGAGGCAGCCCTCCCCAGGACCTTGCAAGGAGGAGGCTGAGAACCAAGGGAGCTCGGTACGTGAGTGGCGTCTGCCCCCCACCACCCCGCACACCCAACTGACAGCTCCAGACACTGATCCTCTGTCCCCGCTTAATCAGACAGCCCCAAACAAAGGCTATAAAGCACTTTGCACCTGTCAGTTACTGGACAAGGTTTCCTACCGAGCTGGAGGCATGTTGAAAGCATCTGGATTGTGTAAAGAAACAGCCTCTCCTCCTCCACAATAGCAACTTGTGTCTGCAGAGGAGGTGGCTGCCTCCCCCCCACCCTCCCGTACTGCTTGCTGGGGCGCTTTGAAAGACCTTATCAGTGAAACAATGAGCAGGCTAGGCTCCTAGGCAGGTAACCCGACCGACCGGGGGCCCCTTGTGAAATCCACCCCCTTGATCTTTGCTGCCGGGGCTGTCCGGCCGCTGTCCCTGTTCCCAGGCGGGTGCTGCCCCACGGCCCCCAGCCTCCCTCACTGTGCATGGCTCACTTGTGGGAGCTGGTGCAGTGGGCGTAAATGCGGAGCTTGTCACGGATCACCCTGCCTGGACGGGGCTTTCTCTGCAGACCGGCCACGTGGATGGCCAGCACCTTGGGTCCGATGAGCCGCTTGTACAGCAGGGACAGCCAGTAGTCCTGCAGGGCAGAGAGGAAAGTCAGCAGCACCAGTCCAGGAGAGTTTGCGCTGACTGGGTGAGAATATTCCATGCCAGATGTCTGCCTTGGGGTGAGCTTTTATTTTTTGGCAGAGATCAAGCCAATATGGCATAGCTGTTTCCAGGAAAGAGATTAAGGAAGGAATACATAGCTTTGCACGCCAAGAGACACCGATGTCCTCTAAAGGAACTCAGGCTGTGCAGCTTGGTGGAAGGCAGCCTGGATGCTGTCTTACATCCCATGGACCCATACACGGCCAGGCTGCAGACCCACACACAACCCCACGTGGGACAATGACACCTTCCACTCCATTGCTGTGCAAGGCTGGAGACCCCCAGTCTCTCCCATGCTCCACAATGGTTCTGGAGACCGCATGAGTGCTCCACTCCCCGTGGGTATTTCTCCTCCTAAAGCCACCCATGGAGCTAAGCACCCATGACCATAGTGCAGGGAAGCCAAGTACTCAAGAAATAGGAAACACTCAACCCCTGCACACATGCCTTAATGATACAGCCTTTAATTACGTCACCACATACTATTTTTTCCCGCAGGGCATGGCCTCGCTCAGCACACAGGATGGGCCCCAGGCCCTGGGGAGGGAAGTGATGCTGTGCGCTGCTGGCGGCCACCGTCTGCAGGGCCCCCCGCTCATCCGCTGCAGAAACCAGGAGGTGTGCGGTAAATGAAGCAGGGTTATGGGGAGGGAGGGGGCATTCTCAGACGGCCGCTCTGCGGGACGGGATTCTGTCCCTGTCACTGCAGCAGCAACCAGCCAAGAGGAACACCCACCTGGCCCGTGCCAGCTGTGCCACTCGGCCTGGCATAGGGACATCCATACCTGCCTCCCACTGGCTGGATCAGCTTTGGCCAGAGGGCTGGAGGAAAACCTCCTCCTGGCCTCCTCTTGCTGCTTCTGGCCAAGCCATGGGGCATCGTGCCACACCAACATCATCAGCATTTCTTCTCCAAACCCAGCTGCTGATGCTGTTCCACACCCATGTTTGGGGTCTGCCAGCCTTTTCCTATCAGGGAAACTCCCTCCCTGCTTGGGGGCACCTCAGGAACATTGCTGGTTAGCAGGCAGCTTGATGGATGAGTAATAACCTGGGTTTATGGTGAAGCCAAAGGTGAACACAGACCACTGTGTTTAGCCCCGTGGATGTGAGCTGAAAATGAGTAAGTTCAGTGCCCTGAGCTGCCTGTTAGCTTTTCTTCCTAGCAGCACTGTGAGGTTTCTTGCCTTCTCTGCACATTTCCACCAGCAAGATGCTGGTTTTGCTGGCAAATTATCAGAGCAATAGATGTTAGAAGACACAAAGGGAGTCCTCAGGGTCTTGGTGGCCACCCCTCAAGTTCCATGTGCTGTTGATGCTCCCCTGAAAGCTGTGGCTTAGCAGAGCCCTGGGTGCTGTGGCTGCCAATCACCTTAGCAGAGATGCTCAGGGCAGCGTGCTGACCACTGTGTCCCTTCAGCAGGAGAGGAAGCACAGTGATTTTACCCTGCTTGGCAGGCAGGGTGAGCTCTGAAGCCTTACTTTCAAGAAGGATGTGGAAGCACCAAAGAGAGTTCAAAGCAGGGTCAGAAAAATGACCCAGGGGCTGGAAAAGGAGCCTTTTGCTGCAGCCTGGAGGAACTCAAGCCATTCAGCTTGCTGCAGGGAAGCACTGAAGACAGCTGCAGCTTTTCGCATCATCACAAGCCTGCTTGCAGCAGGGGCCAAAATCATGTTCCTGGCAATAAATTACCAGGAGCCAGTGACACCGAGTATTTGGATGATGAATTGCACACGCACCCAGCATGACAAAAACAAAACCTCTGGGTGTGGGCACTTCCCCAGCTGCTGCGGGGCTTTGAGCACCAGTCAAAATCCCATCGGGGCTGCTGGGCACCTGCAGCTATAACTTGTTTTGTCTCCTGTTCAGATGGTCGCCAGCGTGGGAAGATGGGTCTTCATGCCCATCTCTGAAAAGAACAGGGTGGCTTTTTCCCTAGTTGTGTCTGTCACCTCTTCCATGCATCCTTGTGGCCACCTTGCAGCAAAAAGCCACAGCCTGGATGGAGCAGCGATGCCTGAAGTGATGCACAGCTCCATCCAGCCCACTCACAGCAGGACCAGGGCCTTGGAGCCGAGAGCTCCTGTGGTGAGCCATTATACAGCCATAATGCTAGAGGAGGAATAGCAGAAAGGAATCTGGTTTGCAATTAGTCCTTGGAGAGTCAAAGGAGCTTTCTTGCTTTAATTACGTTGCAGACCCATTAAGGCTGCTGCTACAGTCCTCAGTGGGGCTGCAAGCTCCTGAGCAGAGACAAGCAGGAGGTCCCTGGCCAGGACGGTGGATTTACAGGCAGGAAGAGCCACAGTCTCATGTGAGCTGATCTGTGGAGTTCAGCCCAACCACATCTTCTGCATGCCACGGGGCTAGCAGAGGCTGAGAGCTTTCCACCAGACAGGCAAAGCCCAGAGGGTCCCGCTTTATCTCCTTGCATGTTCTAATTCATCACAGGAGCTTTTAGAAGCTTAAGCTTTTGGAAAGGCAGCTGATTAGTGAGTCCTTCAGACAGCCTCGCTAACCACATCTCCTGCTTCCAGCGCTGCTACAAAGGGCTCAGGAACATCTACCCCACTCCCTCCTACAGGCAACAAAGCTTCTTTACAGCCTGCCCAAGCCTGTCCAACTGCACACACAAGAAGTTGCTGTAGCCAGGAAGCCTGAGCCTCAGACCTTCTATCTGTCTATAAGCGGCAGGTAGGTGGGCACTGAAGGTGTGCCCACAGCTCCCAGCCTGGCAGACCCTGGAACTATCCCATACCAACCCTAAAGCACGCTCGGGTTTTGGCAGTGTGCTCCATTTCTGCACTGTAACCTGCATTTTGACTAGTTGAGCAACCCTTGCTGGTTTCCCATGCCTCACAGGACAAAGGAGATTTTATCCATCTGCTGAGCCCTGTGGCTTGTTTTTGGCAAAAGCCTCTTCCAGTGACTTGGTTCTGCAGGCCTGGTGGGATGGAGAACCGCCACTTCCCATGGAACCTGTTCCAACGGTTCAACATCCGCACTGTTAACAATCCTCATTTTCAGCTTGAATTTGTCTGGCGTCAGCTTCCAACCAGTGGTTCTTGTTCTTTCTTTTTCCACTAGATTAAAGGATCTTCAGCATCCAAGGCTCACTCCCTGCGGAGGTCCATGCATCCTGTTCAAGACACGGCGGGTCGTTCCTCCAGCAGGGCTGGGCTGATGCAGTTCTTAACATCACCCGTGACCTTGTTGTGTTTCTTGGACAGTTCAAGGCTTTCTGACCCAAATCCCACACTAAGTTCTGGCAGCAGCAGCCCCTTGGGCAGCACAGACCTTGCATGGTGCAGCATCAGCACCAAGCCCTGCCTAGAGGTGGTTCCTGCACCCAGCAGTCCTCTGCAGCTGCTGATGTCTCTGCCTGGGATTGCATTGCTTTTGCTGCACAGCTCCTTTTCCTTCCTGCTGTAATGGCTGTGAGTGCATCATCTCACCCCACTCGTCCACAGCTGTGGCTGCGGTGCCTGCACTGTGTGCTTTTGGGGGCTTGTTTCAGCCTGGCTGCTGGCTGGCCCTGAGGGCAGAATATCTGCTCATGGTTAGGAAAAGGAAACAGAGTCATGTTTTTCAATGGCTCTCCAATAAGTCCCAAAGCATGGCATGTGGCACAGCCAGGAGAGCTGCTCCATCCCAAATAACCTGCTAACATGTGTACATGGGAGCTGGGAGAACCACAGTCTCACCCATCAGTGCCAGCTGCAGTGTGCTTGGGCTCAGCATCAGCTGCTTGTCCCATAGTTCTGGGTCTCCACAGCATCACAACCCTCAGAAGTCTGCTGAGCTTCATTCCTCCATGCTTCCTCTCTGAAGCCTTTGCTCAGCCCTGTTCCCTCATCCCTGTCACTTCTTCTGTGCTGTGGAGGAAGCAGCCCTTGCCTAATGCTGCCTTTTGTGCACTGGCCCTGTTCAGGCGAGCTCTCTCCCCACGAGCAGAGCAGATGGAGCAGCAGTCAGAGCCCTTTTGTCATCACCTCTCCCTAACAGGGTCCAGGCAACAGAGACGGCAGGAAGGGAGCGGATCTACAGGATCAGGCAGGTTGGAAACCAAATACAATTTGTTTTCTGTTTTCCCTTCTCTGGCTACTTTTCACCATTGCACTACTTCCCTCCATTCTGCAGGTAGGTGCGTACCATGCTGGAGAGCACCTTGCTACTCCCATCACCCCTGTGGCTGGTGGCAGCGGGTGGCTGGGTGCACAGTGCATGCATAGCATGGCTCCTCCGTGCATGTGTCCCACAGCCCCAGCGGGTGGGAGCCTGAGCTGCAGGCAGCTCACAGCTTTGATGCCTTTCAAAGTCCAAGCATACGCACTTCAGAGACTTTTTTTTTTTATGGCGCACGAAGAGGGAAAGGCCCCTTAACCTGATGTGACAGTGAGCAGAGTGCAAGCGCTTTAAATCTGTCTTCTGGTTTGCAGATAAAAGGAGCCTCAGAGCAGGCTCAGAGATAGAGTGCAGCCAGGGTGCGGGGAGCAGGGAATGCTGCAGCCCTTGGCACATGGCACAGCCATGGCTGGGGGAGAAGCAGAGCCCCTCGGACCTGCACCAGGCAGTTCCCATGCAGCTTTGGGTGCTCACGTGGCCCAGGTTTTCATCCCTCTTCTCAGCAGCCAGAGCCCATGTACCACACAAGCCACTTCTGTGCATCCTCTCCGCTCCCTTCTTTTCCCCGTCACCTGCGCGAGAGCCCAGGCTCCAGTGTGTGGGGCAGATGGGGGTGCCAGACACCCGTGCAGCAGACTTAATCTCTCTCTCTCCGCACCCTCTGTTGCTCCCTGCCTGGGGACACTGCCTTCCCGCTGCCACATGGCCCCATCAGGCACCTGCAGCGGGGCAGGGATGGGTGCAGGTGGATGGATGTGGCCCCCTGCCCTGAATGGGGGTGCTCCTTGCAGCACAGCACAAGGCAGGAGAGGCTTGGCTGGGGAGAAGCTGGGACCTCCAGCTGTAACGAGCAGCGTGGCCGCCAAGCTGGCTCGGCTAATGAGTGCACAGGGGAATGCGGCCGTGCAGCAGGCAGGGAGCCCCGCTCCCAACCATGGCACCTTGGCCAGGACATGCAGTAACTTTCCCATTGAGTTCCTCAGTGCCTGTGGGCTAAGCAAAGGAGGTGAAAAATTACTGGTGGCATCCAAGCGTCCGAGAGCCGCCCCACCAGGCACAACCCTCCGCACCGCCACGGTGCTTTCCCAAGGACGCCATCAATTCACACACAATATTACACTGTCTTTTCCTATCACAGCTGAGCAGGCAGCCTCTGCCATCGCTTCACCCTGTGATCCCTCGAAGCCTTTCTCACGCCCCCGTATGCTGTTTATTAAACTTAGATGCGGGAAGTTTTAGCACCTAATGCAGGAGAAGCACCTCTCTCACAGCCTTTAGGAGAAGGTCCCAGGGAAGCCACAGTTATCAGGAAACTTCAGTTTGGATTTCAGCTTTGGCCTTTTCATTGGGCTTGTGTTTCTCTGGCCCTCCCTAGAAGCACACCCACATTTTTGCATACATAGGTGTAACCTCACAGCACTTCCTTGTGCATTAGTTCTAAGGATGGATAAAACAGAGAGGAGTTCTGTATGGGAGGGGATTTGAAAAGTTTTGCATGCTCTAGCAGTCTGAAGAGATAGCTCACACTTACCTGGGGGCCTCTGCAATGAAATGAACGTTTTGAACCATCCTGGACTGCTTCAGAGTGATATTAACCAGAGCGATGTGTTATGTCCACTGCATGCCTAAAAGGAGCAGATAGCTCCTAAATGCCAGACAGGCTTTTCAAAGGCACTGCCCCGTGAAGGGTGAATACCAGTGCTGCTTCTCCCCTTGCTTCCTCCACTCCATGCTCCCACACACCTGAAGATGGGCTCAGATGCATGCAGGCAGACTTACGGACAGGAGAAGCTCTGCCTGAAGGGCTTCTCAAGCACATGCGATGCAGTCAAGCCCTGATTATTTTACGGCTGGCTGCCCCAATCACTCAAGAAGAAAAAACACTTCAGTGATACCCAACCAAGTTCTCTCAGAAATAACAAGGCATTAAAACACTTGAGAGCAGCTGCATTAAGCTCGGCAGAAGCATTTATATTCCACAGCCTGAGCGCATCCATACCCAGATCAGGGCACCCAATTTCTCCTTTTTCCTTCCCATTAGTTGAGAGAGAAACCCATTTCTGCAGTTCTGCCCCGGGATGAAGGCTCAGGTGTGGCCTGAAGGCTCACAGCATGGCCCATGGCAGCAAATGCCACCCCACTGCACACAGAGCTGTGCAATAACCTTTCTATTCCCATACACAACGATGTCTCCAGTGGCAGTGATGGCATGCCACAAGGGCAGCACCAAAGGGAGAAGGACCAGCAGCAAGCTGCCACACTCAGTCTGGCAGCAGCACAGCCTTCTCTCAACAGCCACTGCCTCGTGCCTATCCCTCCTGCAGAAAAGTCTTTGTGACAGCAGCCAGGGGGAGGGTTGGGTTTCACAGTGCGGTGACCCCGCACAGGTCCATCCAGCTTTCATCCCACTGATAGCTCCCACGGGAAAATAGCGGCCACCGTACCACCGTGCGGGTCACAGTCTGGTCTCGACAGGCTTCTTTATGCTTGCAGCTTTGAAGCCCTGCACTAATTTGCACCTGCTTGTGGCTCTTTTAAAGCACAGGAGTGACACCAGTGCTTGTGCAGAACCATAGCACTGGTACATAAGAAAAAGATCAGCTCTTGAGCATGTGGGAGAGCAAGGAAGAGGCCATGAGGGGCATGGTTTCTAATTTAGTGGGAAAATTATCTTTAAAACAACAGCACTTTAAATACCTTCATTGTCTTTATCAGCCCAAGGCATATCCCTCAAACACTCCCCTGGTGTTGCCCTGCCGAAACCCTGTAAATTCCTTCCCAGGGTGAGCAGAGCACCCAGCTGCACTGCCAGCTTCTCCACTTACAAGGTGGGGGATTTACTAGACCAAAAGAAAGAAGAACAAATCAGATGGAAAGGAAACCTGCTACTTTTAAAAGGATTTTGCATGTTCTTTCTTTATTCTCACCCTTTGTGAGGGAAGCCCCAGCCATACAGGGGTTTTTGGAGAGCAAGGAATGCTTCAGGGCACCACTGAGAACCACTGGGGTCGAGCTGGTGATGGAGCTGTTCCCCAGCCTGTCCCTGGCATGTCCCATAGAGTCACTGACATTGCTGCTGTGGCACTGGCCTCCCTGCCATCCTCCCAAGTTCTGAGCATTGGAAGAAGTTCCAGCCACAGTGGCGAAGCTCTCCCATCTGCCTCCAACATGCCGTATTTGACATAAACTAATGTCTCCTATTAACACTGAATGAAACGGATCTGGAAAAATTCATTTGCAAGCAGAGTTCAAACAGGCCACAAGGAGAGGTGGATTCTCAGCTGTGTCCTGGATATTTCTGTGGTGCAGCCAAGCATCTGCAAGAGGGCTCAGGGACAAAAGCAGCACATCATTCTGGGTGCAGGGAAGAGAAAAACCAGATCCCCCTAAAACCTGGCTGGGAGAAGGGTACATCTCTGTGATTGGCCCCAGGCAGACCTACCGGCAGGGGGTTGAAGTTCTGGTCCACCAGGTGGTTGTGGCCATGGTCAAGGAAGGAGTGCCGCACCACCACGTCGATGCCTTGGCTGGCCAGCAAGCCCAGTGTGTTCAGCCACCTGCATTGAGGAGACAGGGTTAGGCCACCACAGGGAACCCAGCTTGTCCGTGCTCCCATCCATTGTGGTGTCACCAGCAAACTCAGCCAGCTCCAGCCCACGAGTCCTGGGCATGTTCCTATGGCTGCCCCCAAAGCAAGGAAAATCTTCCTTGATCTTTAATGATCACAGTTAACTCTGAAGATTGCAACAGGATCTGTGTGCTACTGAGCTGTGCCATTGGACAAGCCCTAGGATCCAGTAATAGCTGTGGCTTCTAAGAAGGGCAGAATATGGTTTCCAGACCTGGACCCTGTACTCTGAAGAGCTGCAATTGCCCAGAGAGGGATGTGAGGAGCGAATGCATGCAAGGGCGTGTGGCTGCAGAATGGGAGGAGGACAGCAAGGCTGTGGGTGCAAGCCCTGACCCCAGAGTTGGGGTGCACAGGGGAGTGTTGGGCACAGAGCCTGTACAGGTGGCAGTGCCCTCGTGCCAGGAGCTGGTGTCACTCACAGGAACCCGGCCGCATAGGAATCGGAGAGGTTGTTCATGCCTCCAGCAGAGGTAGCACCAACGCCTTCCAGCCAGATCTTCTTGCCTGGTGTGTATGAGTTCACAACCTGCACAGGAGACAACAGCAAATGCAGCACCTCACTCCGGTTCCTCCAGGGCAGGTGCAATTTGCTGTCTCTGACATGTAATAGCTGCGTTCAATATGGGGACTGAGGTGGGGGCATCCTGGGAACGTGCAGTGAGAGGGGAAGTAGCCACAGCTGGGCACCAAAGTACCAGGGGCTCCAGATGGACAGGCACCACACAGTGAATCCTCTCCTCTCCAATCCTGCTTCTCTAGGCTGGGCTATGAGCTCCTGCAGCCAGATGTCTGCAAGCTCAGCAGCCCAGGAGCACACTGCACAGCCTGACAGATCCTGCCCCATTAGTGAGGAGCACTGGAATGTGCTGGATGGACTGGGATCCCTCAAAGCTGTTAAATACGCCAGCTCTGGGCTGCCTCCCACTCACAGCCTGCGAGAGTCGACATCCCTGACTGAAGCCCCAGAGGTGTTGGCATCCTGCCTGTAATTATCTAAGCCCGCCACCTTCCCCAGTCAGAGAGGAAGCAATAAAACAGGGAAGTGGACAAGCCCAGCTGCTCTAATCAGCCCCGGCAGGATGCATGGACTCAAAGCCAAGCTGGAGGCTATTAGCACCCAGCACTGTGCTTTTGCTCAGCCATATTGGCATTCCCAGGAGAGCTCTTCCCACTCCCCAGACCCAACGCAGGGCAGCTCCTCACTGCTGTGGGTCTGGGGCTGGATGGGGATCGGGACCTCCCCCCAGGGCTGCACCATGTTCCCACCTTGCTGCCCATGGCTTTCCTGGCAGTCTCACAAATTCCCCAGCACTGAGACATGTATCACCAGCATAGTGCAGAGCAGGCTGGAATTGTGCCCCATGCTTGTCCCTTTGGCCAACCCATGCTCCCTGCCATAGGTGGATCACCCATGTATAGGAGTGATTCCCAGCTCATGTCAGAGGATACCACAAGTGGCTCCTATCCTCTGGCTTTGCTGTGCCGACCCTTGTGTCCCCTTTCCTGGGGCCTCTTTGAGTTGTTCACTCATCCCACAGTTTCTCTTTGCAGAAATTACAGCAGTGACACATAGTGGTGACTGATAAGGTACAAAAAGCTTGACAGGACAGACAAACAGACTTGTCCTCTCATTCCAAAACACTCCTCTCTTAATAGGTGTTTGTCCTTTGCTGTGAGACTGGTAGCTGAACTAACCACAGCCCTGGTCCCAGCAGCAGCTGAAGCAGGGGCCCTCCAAAGCCCCCATTCCTTACACAGTAGCTGCAGCCTGGAGCTGTCCTGTGGGCAGTAGGAATGGAGTGGCTCACTGCATGCCTTACTGTCCAGAGCAAATCACCCTGGAATGGTAGTAGAGCTGGTCAGGTTGCTGTCCCATCTTCTCCTCCATCCCCAGGATGGAGATGTCATGCCTCCTCCCTTCCCTGCAAGCATCGGGATGCTACACCAGCCCCACACGTTGAGCGGTGCCCAGCCCAGGCTCTGAACTGTGGTACTGTGGGCACAGTGCATTCTCACCCTCGCAGACCCTTGCATTCACTCACTTTCTGGATTTTCCTGATCTGGTCGGACAGCGTGTCTAGCAGACGTGTTTTCAGAAAGTCGGTCACTTTGGCCACTCGGCCATCAATGTAGTAACTGCAATGAAAATAAGATGACAAGAATGAAACCACCAGCATTAGCTCTGCTTCTGTCCACCTCCCCCAATCCCACTGCTGTCCCACCCCAAGAAGACTTTTCCCCTCCAGGAGAGGACCCCCGCATAGGAGTTGTGTCTTCACCTGCATCCCTCATCCTGCTCCTGTAGGAGTGCCTGCTGCCATGGATGTGGCACAGAGCATTCCCCATCCAGAGGATTCCTGCTCTCCACGTGCTCGCTTCAATGAGACTGTGCTGCCAATCAGAATCTGAATCATCTGCCTCCAGGTGTGGGAGGAAGGCTTTGAAATGCCTGAGTGTTGGCTCCTGGTTCCAGGACATAAGGTGAAGCAATCCATCTTTGGGGTGCAAACATCCTGCCTTGGAGTTAGTCCCAAACATCTTGTCCTGAAGAAGTGATCAGGGCTGGCACTCTTCAAACAGCGGCCATAAGTGATGCAGAGGGGCAGGAGGTCTTGGAAAGGGAGCACAAATCCTACAGCATCTACATTTGCCCCCTTGAATCCCTCCCACACATGCTCGACTGCAGCACTGGGGATTCTGTGAGCTGCCCTACAGCCTTTGGCTCTGGTGCTGGAAAAATGGCAGGGAAAGAGGCTCCCTCAGTACTTGAAATGTGGCTATGTGGACAGGAAGAATGCAGCAGGCCTTTTTGGTAACGTGTGGGATTGGGGAGATGCAGACAGATATCTATGTACCGAGGATTGTGTGCTGCACTTGGTGTCCTGGGGTGTGAAAATAAGCAGATTCACCTTCCCAGAAGTATCAGCTCCTTTACGGGGGTGGTTTCTCTATGACAAGCATCTCAGCCAGAGCAAGGCCCCATGAGCACTGGGCAGCCCATTGCTGAGTGCTGTTGTCTCCCTGAGATTGAGTCTAGCAGAGGAGAAAGGCCGCAGTGACATCTCTTTGCAGGGATGCTGTTAGCAGTGAGTGGCCAGCAGCTGTGGGGCCTCTCCACATGGGTGCAGGGGTGCACATGAGGGCAGGAGCTTTCCCCAGAGGATGCTGCAGCTTGTATCAGCCTTGGCCAGGACACGCAGAACACGTGCAACATGCATGAACGCTCAGAGAGGATTTTAGCTTCTCGCTGCTCCAACTCACTGATCAGGTAACGGGGTAAGCGTGCTTGGAGCTGTGCAGGGCTGCAGGGGAAGGCGAGCAGCCAGCACTGCCTGGCCCAGAACGGAGATGAATTACAGACTCAGCTTGCAGATGCCCTGAACGTGAAGGGTCTCCTTTGCAAATCCTCTCCCAGGTGTGAAGTTCCAGCTTTGTCCCCCAAAAAACAAAGCATCGTGCCAGCCAGACTCTGGGTTCACTCCAAACTTTTGTAACAGGGGGAAATAGGAAAGAGGCATTTTGGCACATCTGAGCTGACAGTAAGGTGCTGAGGGCAGAAATTTTCTCCAGGAGGGGGACTTGGGAAGTGTTCGATGTTGTTCAGATCAACCCTTATAGAACACAGAACCGCTGGCTGCTGCGAGGACAGCAGGCCTGTGAGCAGCAGGCAGCGAGGGGGTTTACAGAGATTACTTTTTAAGACAAAATTACAAAGCAGCAGACTCTGGGGATGGCAGATGTTTGGATTTTAGTACAGCACTTAAGAACTGAACAGAAATTATTTTTTGGACCGCTGTGGCAAAATAAAATAAAATAAATAAAAAACACCATCACCTGGGCCGAATACTGGCTGCAAGGCTATAAAAGGAAGGTTGTATGAGGTGGGAGAAGATGGAGTTATAAAGACCTCAGCCCACAGCAGAAGACAAGATCTCTGCTCTAATCAGAGGCAACCTGGGACACAGCTACCACCAGGGTCACGTCTGCACTAACAGCCTGAAGAAATGGAGTATGGCTCAGTAATCAATAAACCTGCTGCTTTGGTCTCCAGACATTCTGCTGATTGTTCATCCCCCATTCAGCGAAGAGGGAGCACCATGGCTTTGGGTGTTTAAGCAGAGCCTGAAGACAATTCCATGGTTTCTCTGAGGTTGGCGAGACCTATTCTCAGGCACCAAGAGGTACATTCAACACCCAGAAGTGGTTAAGAGGGAAAACAGCATCAGCTGCACAAGGCCAAAGGGATGGCTGGAACTTCCCCAGCCAGGCTGGGGTCTCTGGAGCTCCAGGACAAGCTGAGCAGTACCAGCATGTGCTGATGGGTGAGTGGTGGCTATGGTGTGGCACCAGGGTTGGCTGAAGACTGCATGAACACAGGGTTCCCATAGCATAGGAGGCCACCTGGTTGCTGCTTCAGGTGACTGCTGTCACCCCAGCACACCTCAGTCCTGTCACCTCTGGGCTCATACTTCTCTGGAAAGATCTACAACTTGCTGCGTGGGACCACGAGCATCGTGCTGAGTTTAATGAAGGCAGTGCACTGACTCCCGGGCAGCTGGTTTCATTTACCTCCCTTTCATTTTAAAGAGAAACCTTTGCCCCTATTATCTGACCTCTTCTTCTGTTGCAGTTAATTACATTAAAGCCCACTTCCCAAAGCTCAGGAATTTCCGGATCTACTTTGTTGCCTGCTGCTACAGGGAGAGTCTGCTAGGAATTAGGGCACCCGCCTGCTGGGGACGTGAACGGGACTGGCCCTACTGCCAGCATCACACCAACAGCCACCAAATGGAGACATCTCTGCTGACACAGGACACAGGCAGTCCTGTGCTCTGCCACTGTGCCATATGCCAAGGCCAGAGATGCCATCCAAACTCAGCCCAGCGAAGCACTTTAAGCAGCATCCCACACGTGTCCGTGTGCATGGCATGCCAGGTTTGCCACATGAAGTGAATGACTTTCCATAAAGGTAGCATCATATTCTCCAGAGTCTTGAAGGGATAGATGCCTATGGCTTTGAAGATGCAAACATTTACATTCCTTGCAAATAAATGGATTTGGAGGTTGCAAAGAGAGCCTTGCACAAGGATTTACCCATTAAATTTGTATAAGTTTGAGTTCTGCACAGCGCTTCAGGTGGAAAACCTGCTGTACAGTGACATACATGAAGGGGCCCAAGGCATGGCCGCAGATTAGGGAGGTAATGAATCTTCACTGTGTGCAGGACACCAAGCTTTGAAGCAGAGCCAACAGGAGATCTGGTTGTGGGAAGGGTTCTGAGCTGTGGAAACCCGTATCGAAAGACTGAGGGGGTCTGCAATACACCAAGCATTCACTCATAACCAAACTGTAAACTATATTACACAAGAAATGCCAGAACTCTCTGAGCCACTGTCAGTCCTTCTTGCCACACCCTCTGCTAGTGGAAATTCCCTGAGCATTTCTGAGCCATTCACACATCCCTCTCCAGCAACACATTACTTCTGAAGAGGGAGGCACACATGCTGAGTTACATATGTAAGTGAAACCATACTAAGAAAGACTGGCAACCCTGATTATTTACACCCAGTGTTGCTTCTCAGATATGTTTCAGAGAAGAGGCAATGGTGGTGTGTTTTCACAGAGGATAGGGATCCTTGCGATGTATTCCCTTCTCAATTCCCCTTCTGGAAAGAGTGCAACCTTTTCAAAGGAGTAACAGATTTGACAAATTTATAACCAATATCCCAGGAGAATGTTAGGGTTTGGAACAGAAAAGCTCATACTTGCAGTTAGACAGCAGTTCAGTTTCCTGCTAATAATTTTCTTCTTGGATACAAAGGAACTTGTTTTGTTTTGTTTTGCTGTTTGGAGCAGGGGGATGAGAAACTGTTTTGACATTTACTCATAAACAGTACAGAAGCCCAGATTGGAGCTGAGGCTATTGTCAGCCCCCACAAAAGCATACGGGTGCGACCCTCCCAGCTTGGAAGCCCAGGCATGGTGGGGCTGCAGTCCTGCACCTGGGTGGGAAGTACTCAGCAAGTGGCATCCCAGCCACACTGCCCACCTGCGGGGAGCTGTGCCTCCACCTGCCCCCAGCTCCTGGTCCTGCAGGGAAAGGTCCCCGAGCCGCAGCTCTCTGAGCACTGCGGTGAGAGCCCCTGCACAAAGGCTGGCCGCTTCTTCCTGCAGTGCATCCAAGGGCTTGGCCCAGCCATCAAGCCCTGTTTCAGCAAGCAAATTCCTGGGCTAAGTAAATGCGATCAGCACATCGTGTAATCATGAAAAGCAAACTCCCAGCTGAGACATAGATCATCATTGCACAGCGTGAGTCTGTAAGTAACACAAATCCCATTCCAAGTGCTCTGCTACCCCACTGCCCTGCTTGCACCGAGCTGCTGCCTCAGGGAAGCCCCAGGAGCCAGGTAGCAGAGCAGCATGGCAAGGCACGTGGCTCCCCAGGAATGGTACCTGCTGGGTACCAGCTGGGGGCTGCTGCCATAAACAACTCTCAGATGCAGACAGCTGCTTCTGCAGGAGGTTCTAAGGTCAATGCACCGACACAGAGCCCCTGGGCTCACCTGCAGGAAAACCTCATGTCTTAAAAACCACTGAGCTCTTTTTAAGTGTAGGTCTCCAGGCGGACTTTACAAGAGAAACTGCGATCTGCAGGATAGGGAACAAATGCCCCCATAACCTGGCCAGTACACTTGAAGTGCCAGGAGTGGACTAGCAGCGCTGGCAGGTGATCAGATACTCTGAACGGGAGGGGATCAGATGGGATGCTCCACTCCAGCAAAGTAGCCTGAGCTCCCCTGAAGGCCCAGTGCCAAGCTTCTAGTTGAAGACACAAGCCCAGCCAGGACCTGAGACCCCAGCTCCTCTGCTAAAGGCACCAGAGCAAATTCAGTTTTTCAGGACACAGAGAGGTCTCATCCTCCCTTCTGCTTCCAAAGGCACATGTCATTAGCCTAGCTTTGGATCAGCGGTCATGGGGCTTTGTTTCCAGTGGGCAGGCATGTCTTTAGCCTCTGCCTCAGCTGCAAGGATCAGAAGTGAAACATGCCCACTTCTGTTCGCTGCAGAAGAAGGGCAGTGCCTCTTTCTCCTATTTAAAGGACAAGGACAGCAGAGATGGCTCCCACTATTTGTCTCATTCCACATCCAGCCAGCCCATTCGTTTTGCTCTGGACACTGTCAGATCACTGCAATTAGTGTAGGAAAGCAGAAGGAATGGTGAATACCTACTGTTGCCAGGTAACAGCATCCACTGTGCTGCCAGCCACTTTCATGAACCTACAGGAAACAGAGGAAGAAATCATGTAAGTCCAATGTTGTCACAGGTGTCCATAAGCAAGGAGAAATCCCCAAACTACCTACATCACAGGATACCAAGGATGATCACTTTGAAGGTTAGAATGTATATAGGTGATAGGACCATTGGTTTGGTCAAGAGAACACAATGATGCTCTTTGGTGCACAGAGATCCTTGCTGCCCAAGGATGGGAGATGCAAATCCTGCAGCCCCCGCTGCCCACATCTGGCCTGCAACCAAGGGTGGGAGAGGAAGGAGAAGGTTTGTGGGGAGAGATGGGATGTTTGATCAGGCCAGCTGGCAAGGAAGGGAGGAGCAGCCAGCAAGCTTTGCAGCACATGAGACTCTAATCGGGTCTTGAAAAAAGAGCAGCAAACTTCAGCCTAAATATAGCTCGGAAACAATCATTCTAACTTTAAATTAATGACGATAGTCAATTATAGACTGGGACAAAAGGGCATCTGGACCCTGTGAAGCATAAGAGGACACTGGCAAAGGCAGAGGTAATAAATCCCCGTGGACAGGAGGGAAGAGACACAATTAGAAATGGAAAAACAATAACGTGCTGTAATAGCACGGATGCGTCCCCGCTCCTGCTGCCCAGCAGTGCAGTGGCTGTCAGTTCCCAGGCTTGCTCTCCACCAGTGCCTTATGTCCCTACCAGGGGCAGCAGAACAGTGGTTTTGGGGCTGGCTCCTCTCTGGCCATACAGGACAGTGGGACACAGCAGGAAGCACAAATCCTACAGCACGTGTGCAGGGCACCTGGCTCAATGGGACAAGGTGATTTTGCACACTCAGTCACAGAAGGCACCTGCTGAGGGTGCTCCTCTGCAGAACTCACTGCTTGTACTGTGCCTGCAAAATGGTTGCCAGCACACCTCAGACTTTGTGCAGGGACTGAAAGCAAAACCCAACGACCTCCAGCTTCCCTGGAGTGGCAGAAGCAGAGCCTCTGTCTGCTCTGTCTCTTTAGAAAACAAACAGACCTCCAAGTTTTCTTTTTCTGTCCCCATGAGAATAAAATACATTGACTAGTAATACTTGTTTTCAATTTTTTCTGTAAAAGATGCATATCCAATTTTGCTTTCTGTGTCTATTTTTCTTCCTACCTTTAAATGGAGATTTGTTGCAAGTTACAGATCAGAATTTCCTGTTAAAGCTTTGAGTCCTGATGATGAAGCTGTGAATGGAGCACCCTGGAAGTCTTGGGCTCTGGGAACCTGGATCAGCTCAATAGCCAACAAGTGGTACTGCAAGAGCCAGAGATGAAAGCCCGGTGCAGGTGGAGACCCAGCAGTGCACAGGTACTCGAATATCCACAGCTTAGGAATGCAGATGTTATTAATCCCTTTATCCCTGTAGCACCTGTGCTGCTCAAACCCTGGATTTCGAGGCCAGTGAAGAGCCATGCAGACCTGCAGTCCGACCAGCACTGGCATATGTCTGTCTGGGATTTCCTGGGCTGTGCGATGTGCACATGTGCAGCACCACGCAGGCAGAGCAAACCAGAGGCTTCCGGCATGGATCAGATCCCTGCACATGTGCCGTGCAGATGCTCCACGCTGGTGCAGTAAATCTGCCATTTCCTTACGCTGGGCTCTGCGAGCACCGCTGAACTCTGAGGTGCACACGCACTCGGACACCCCTAGGGGCCGAGGGACAAACTCAGCCCGCTTAGGGCAACATCCCATAATCCGGGTGGCAGTCCCAGCCACCACATCATCCCTGGCTGGACTTCCACGTGGCAGAAACCTCTGCACATCCTCAAAATCTGATGCGGCAGAACCTCCAGGTGGGAGAGAATACATCTCCTGTCCTGATTCAATCCTTGCTGGTCACGGAGCACCCACTGCAACCTTAGGCAAATTGCTCCCATGGCTAATTAGCCTCCAAGTATGTTATTTCTCATCTGAATGTGTCTGTCTTCAGCTTCCAGCCACTGGAACTTCCTATGCTTATTCCTAATACATTAAAGAGCCATCTGCGTTTGGAAATCTCTTTCCCATGAAGGTAATTGCTGATTGTCAACCTTGACATTAAAAAAAAAAAAAAATTAAATCAGAAAGCAATCCTGTAGCAAAGAATGCAGCTGCAGAAGGGAGACAAATCACCACCTCACAGCCTCCCAGTGGTTTGGCACTGTCCGACTCCCAGAGCTGGACTTCACAAACATGGGCTGCTACATCTGGTACTTCCATGCAAGCCAACTGTGCCATGTTTTGCTACCAGAAGAACTGGCTCTGGAAAGCTGGGGCCAGGCTCTGAAGGAGAGCACACTCCTATCTGCACTGATTTTTCTGCCTCACCACTGTTCTTACAAGTCAAACAGGGTCAGCCATTCTCTGGCTCCAGCTAGAGCAGCCTACTTCATCTCTGCTCATGTGGAAGGCATCACATACCTCTGCACATCTCTGTCACATCCTGTTTCTATTCCATCTTTTCTGAGATGAAATGACCGAGATTGTAGATAGCAGTCAGGATGAAGGTACATTGTGTACCTATACAGCGCTATCATCTCATCTGTGTCTTTTCTTACTCGCTTTGTTCTCCCTGTACAGGTGACGGTGATTTCAGCTTTCCAGCCATCCAGATCCAGTTTCAGTTAGAAAGGCTGTCTTAACTCTTTCTTCCTGAAAGAGTAATGGATGGATCCTTTGCTTGTATCTCAGAGCTTCGCTCCTGCTATAAAACCAGCTGCAAAATGCCTCATCGCATTCTTCACATCCTGTTTCAATATATTTATGAATGCATTTCAATGTATTTATGAATGCACATCCACAAGCTTAATGGTACATGAATTTGAGTTTACGCTGCAGTATCCTTCCCTTCACATCATTAGTTGCTTGGCTTGTGGCTTCATTTTTTCCACAAAATTATTGCTCTGGACCTATCTAGTACCCTGGTTCAGCCTGTGCCATCCCAACAGGAGATGCAGCTCTAGGTACCAGCAGACTCCATGGGATCAGGACACGATGTCTGCTACCCTTGATACCAGCATTATTTGGGACCACCTGGGCAAAAGATTATGTACCGTTTTGTACCGACGACATGAGGCTTAACCTATGTTAGCATCCTAATAGCTTTCCCTCATGTTTCTTCTCTTCCAGCACTGAGTATATGATTCAGGGATGCATTAACCTCACGTCTGATTCCTGATCTACTGTCAAAATCTTTGTTAAATCTTTGTTAACTCCTTAGAATCCCACTTCTTTTTTTTTTCCCCCAGGCAAATTCGGAGCAGTCCTGGGATTCCTGTACCCACAGATGCAGTAGGTAGCTAACATTGCCTGCTCTCCAACAGCTCAGGCTTCATGAATAGTCTAATTAACACCTCATCAAACTCAACTATGAGTCGTGTCTGGAAAAATTCCCACTTGCACCTGCGCACTCACATGTCCTCATTCCCCATTTGTTGCCTCCTGAGCAGCAGGGACTGCCAAACCTGTCCCCGTTCCAGTGGTCTGCTCTGTGGGACAGCCCAAGGTGGCACTCTGTGCCATTTGCCCATGCAAGGTGTTATGACAGCTGTGCAGCTTGCGACCCAGCAGACATCACTGTGAAGGGCAAAGCTTGGTGCAGAGAGCTACACCCTGTTCATGCTGAAGCCGCCATCACTGCAGGACAAGGTTTAGACATACAGAATAAGTTCAGCTTGGTTGCTAGAAATAACAGTTCAAGAGTAGATTGCAATGTTTGGAATGCAGGACACATGCGACTGGGAAATGTAATTTTACATAATGCTTCACAATGAGGAGCTTTTCTCTGAGCATCTCCCCACTCAGATAACTCAGGCTTTCCCTGGAGAGAGCCTAATGTCAGCTTCTGTTTTTTTCTACAGTTGAAAATCATTCCCTGCTCTCTCTGAGCTCTCCTATCCTTCTTCAACTTGCTTCCATCATTTATCTCACCAAAATTCACTTGTGCACTTTGTGTAATAGAGACTTCTTGCCTCCCAGACTAAGTCAGACATCCTACCTTCTGTACTAGGCTATCTCATCTCTCCCCTCCAGCCTTAATGGCTGCACCATAACCTCCAATTTAGCATCTCTCTTCCAACTGGCTTGATTTCTGCTGTTCATCACTTTTTTTATTTTTTATTTTAAATAAGAACAAAACTGTGTAGCTCTCATATATCAGAACTATGGACTGCACACACCTGATTTGCTCTGCAGCCTTCATCCCCTGTGAGCACTGCACGGACCTCTCACAGTGCTCCAACAAGGCGGGCAGCAGGCTTGCCATTGAGAGCACCTCCCAAAATTCCACCTGCTTGCTGGCTTTGTGGGGCTCATTTGGTATCCCTAGAGGTAAGCCTTGGCTGTGTCTGTTACAGGCACAGGCACATCTCACGGACCAGTGCTGTGATGCTCCTGCAGAAGGCAGACAGCACTCAGTAGCACAATCTGAGAGCATTGAAGAGACCTCAGGGAGCTGCTGGGAATAAAGCTCATGCTGTCAGGCAGCTTAGGCACTGTGTTTTATTTGTTTGTCCTTTTGCAACTCTGCTTCCAAATACTGCAAATGAGTGTTTAACTCTTTGTCTTCATTTAATCCAACTCGTTCCTCATCTTTAAGTCTCGCCTAGTAATACTGTGGTCTTTATGGAGAGAAATAAGCAGTTCTTTCCCACAGAACTCCACGACTGTAAGGCTGGAGGCATGAGCTGCTCACCAAGAGCTACAGCCACCGTGTACAGGGTGCAGGACACAAGGCTCACCCTCAGGGGCAGGGATGGCAATGGAGTAACAGTACATATCTTGGAGAACAAGCATACCCCTTGCAGCTCTTTCTGGCCAGCTTAGTGGTCTGGAGAGACACTACCACTCTAGATACTCCGTTCCCTTTCATTCAAATTCAGATTTCCACCACCCTTCCTGCCACGCTGTTACAGTACAGACCCACTCCTGAATCACCCATCATGTGGCTCTGGAGGCAAGAAACCCCCAGCCATACTTTTCTACCATCTCTTTCCCCAGGACCCTGCTGAGACATGTGGAGGGCAAACACAGCAGCAGGACTCCCCCTTGCCTGAGAGCTTCTTGGCTCCCATCCCTCTTGTTTTCCTTTCTCAGCCTGCTCTGCCTGGCACAGATAGACTTCCTGCTGCTCAAGGCTACTACAGCACACTGCTGCTCCCTGAGCCACTCTCATTGTGCCAAGCGAGCCCCAGAGCTGCAGTGCCCACCTGGCATCAGTGTGGTATCCAGAAGGGACTGTTCCCTGTCTGCTGGCAAGTTAGGGATGCTGGCCTTGCAGCTGGGTCAACCAGCTTTATGGGCTCTGTGTGCTGCTGCAGCAGAGCTGAGAATCTGGCCCTCAATCCCTGCCTGCCTCGCTGGGGACCGCATCAGTGTGCTGTTTATTGTTTCTGCCAGATCATTCATGCAGATGTTAATGAATGTGAGACCCAGCTTTGCTCCCAACAGAGTCCCTTCCACACCTCCCCCTGTACAGCCCTCTGCACTGGAGTTTCTGCTTACAGTTCTGCAGGGAATTTCCTCTCTGCTGCATGGTCTTCAAGCCCCCACGGTCCCAACTCCTGCTGCCAGCAGGCTTCCACACGTCCTTGGTTCCTGTAGCTGGCCAATGTCACCTCCAGCTGTCCAAGTCCCTCATTGTCACCATTCCTTCCCCATGCTCCTCTCTTTAGCCTCCCCAAACTCCAGACCTGACTGTTCTCCTACCCATTATTTTAAGCATACATCAGCAGACCCACCTCCCAGCATTGCACTCCATTCCTGAGTACCATTTTTTACCTAAACAAATGAAAAATGAACCAAGAAGCTAAAGCCAGTGGGTCAGTATAATCAATGGAAGTCGCAGGGGTGTGACTGTGGGATGTGTTGGTGGAGCAGCAACACAGCATTGAATGGTGCCAGGTACAGTGTGACAGGAAAGCCTTCCTCAAGGGACAGCAGGAGCAAAGGAAAGGGCATTTCCCAGACAGGTCATGAACTCTGCCAGTGAAAGGGATCTGAATCTCTGTACCACAAGTGGAAAAACTGTTTGTGTAACTTGGTCAGAATCAGCACGAGTGATCACGAGCAAAAATGCTTTGACGATGGCTCTATGCCATGCATTATCCTCTGCACTATAATGCTTGTCCAGGCCAGGATTGAGCAGTGGTGAAGATGGGCACTACCAGCTTTCCTACCAAACAGAAGAGGAAAGTGGTGCCAGGACCCACTTCCTGGTCCCAAAACCTGCAGCTGTGCAGCAGCCTCCAAATGGAACCCTGCATCCCAGCGGGGTGAGCACCTCAGTCTTTCTGTAACTGGGAAACACTGGGAGTGCATGGGGAGCAGCAATTGGCCCAGCTCATACCAAACAACATCACTTACCCTTCCAAGAGGGCCATGACATTCTTCCTGGGTCTCCCAATGTTTGGCCCATAGAGATTTGCTCTGGAATAGGTACGGATGAGCTGCAGCAGGCTCCTCAGCTGGATGTAGTCCTTCCCTAGCTGGCTCCCATTCACCGAGCGGCCGACCAAGGTCCGGTAGTTATTGGGCTCTGGGAAAATAAGAACAGATGGGCAAGGCTTGCCAGTTCTGCTCTTCCATCTCCAGTTCTGCTCTTCCATCTCCACTTCTGCAGAGAGAGCATGTGCTGTTGCACAGATCCGCAGACTGGGGAACAGCATGGAACTGCTGAGCAGCGGATGTGGACTGCGACCACTATCCTTTTCCAGTTGAACAGAGGCTGCAGGGCTCCTCTTCCTCCCAAAACTATGGGCTGAGTGAGTACCTGCACCTTGTATCACCCTCTGTGCCCAGGGGGTGCATACTTCCCTTGGCACTGCAGTTGCTGTGCAAGTACATGCAGCTGCTGCTCTGTACACCCCAGGGCCAGCCGTGCTACCTAACAGCAAGAGCCTTCAGATCCCTCTGAGCCTATATCCACAGGCATCCTCTTCCCAAAGGGAACATTGCTCGGCATCCCCAGGTCTCCCTGTTCCCACACTCACCATTGCCCAGCTCCCAGGAGATGTTGTATTTCTTGCTGGCACTGTACTTCAGCAGGCTGAGCGCATTGGAGCTGTTCCAGGAATTATTGGGATTTCGGCGCAGAGCATTCAGTGCAAAGATCAGGTGAAGGCCAGAGCAGTCAGCAAAGTTATAGAGTTTGTCTAGAGACCTGGCTGGGAAGAAACAAAACACAGTTTGTAATTCAAATGAAAGTCAGTTCCAGGGAGGTTCAAATGATCCTGCTGTCCATCAGACCTCAGCTCCTGTGAGGATGAACTGGGGTCAGGTGCCATCCCTGTGACATCTGTAACCGCAGAAGTGCACCTGACCTTTGAAACCGGGATAGGATTCCAGGCATGGGCTAAACTCCTTCCAGCAAGGAACTTGGACGCTGTCCACCACTGTGTCGAAGCTAGGGGCAGCGTTACCAGAGACAAGTGGCTTTGTAATGTCTCTTTTCATCTGCTCCCGGCAAGGAAATATCAGCCTCTCCTGAGCTCATCCCATCTGGCACCACTTTTGGGCCGGTGCTGGGAAGGAGAGGAGGGGAACTGCAGAAGGAACCACTGACTCAGGGTCACCTCCTGCACACTGAGACAGCACCATGGGTGTTGCTCTTGGGTGTTGGGGAGATTATTGGCTCTGGGTACTGCCCTTGTCCCCAGTCTTCCCAGATTGTTGAGAACCACAGGGCCCTAGAGATGGGGAGGCTGAGGGCAGGCTGGGGGCTATGGAGCAGTGAGTTCAGGGGACAGCTTGGGCAAGCAACCTTACTGCTTGGCGGCACCCATATGGTGTAAGGAGATGATCAACAGCCACAGGAATGTGTCAAGAACAAACCATTCTGAAACCTTCCCCTGACAGAACAATAGCACCACTGTAGGTCTTATACCTTGATGATTTTTAGGGCTTTTGACATGATTGTACATCAAGTTCTCTCTGGCAACTGAGGTGACCATGACCTGGGCCAGACTACAAGAGAAAACACGCACATCGAGAGCCGCTATCAGTAATCTGATATTCAATGGAAGAAACCCAAAGGGTGTAGGCAGCCTGCCCTGAATCTTCTTACACTTTGCCAGTAAAGAAGGGCACAGTTCATACATCAGAGCTGCTAGGATACTAAGGTGCTGCTGTGAACCTCCATGGCCAATGGAGCTGAAGGGGACAACGAGACACACAGCATGCAGCGGTGTTGTGCTACTGCTGTGCCACACCATGTGCAGGTGGCACGAGGAACACTGTGGCCCCTCCTGGTCCCTGAGAGCCCCAGCAAATGCAGAGCTGCCCCTGAGGTCAGAGGAGAGTAAACTTATCTGCAGTGAATTAGGGGGCTCACAGAACTCAGTTAGCTGAGATGTTGTTTAATAGACTGCAGCAAAGGCATGAGAAGACAAAAGGAAAAATGTGGAAAAGAAATTGCTAATCCTTGTACAGTTCTTTTTTTTTTTTTTTTTTTTTTTTTTTTTGTAATGCTTCTGGTTGCTTAAGTGAAAAGTAGCTGAGTTAGATTAACCTAATGCATTCATCCAACTGGCTCAGGCACATTAGCTGGTTTTCTGGATGCTTAGTGGATTAGAGACAGATACAGTTACTTAATACTCATTTACTTCAGACCTCCGGGCAAAAAGCTGTGCTTGAAATGACATTTCTATGAAGGGAATAAGACAGACAACCCCATGACAACAGGAAGACAGCAGAAAGGTGTCACCTGCAGCTCCCCTGATAAAAATGAATCTTTTCACCGGAGCAAAACAGCCATAGTATTTAAATGCTACAGGAGGGATTTTGTTTCTCTTTAGGAGTCTCTTCAGAGGGCTGGGAATTGATTTTCCATGCATCGACCAGAGGAAACAAGCCGCCTGTTCACCCCAGCACAGGCCCTGCCACTGTGAAATTCTATTTTCCCCATGACACTTACTCTGTTTCTGTGCGCCTGCATACAGAGATGCCACGTGCATTTTGTGCTCTGCCACGACTTCCCAAGCTAGAAACATCCATTGGAAGGAGCAGAAGGGAACCATCAACCCTAATAGGACACCCTGACAAGCTCAATGCCCAGCAGGCACCAGCTGCTTACCCACTGGTCCCATCTGATGTCTCCATTGCAAAGACCATCGAGGTGGGAAGACTTCTGCCATGGGTCACTTAACAACCACGCAAAGCATGCTGTGAAGACCCTGAGCGATGCCCAGCCCTCCATAAGTACAGGGCCCAAAGAAATTGCTATAAATATTTTACTGGCATGACTAGGGATGGCCACATTACTTCTGAATAATGAGAACATGAAGAATCACAGTATTATTAACAGCTGGCTAAAACTCACTTTGAATTCTGGATAATTGCACCATTTTTTCTTCATCGAACACAGAAAATCTTCCAGGAATTTAACCTTTCCCCAGCTAACAGATCATTAGGCAAGGCTTTCGCAAAGCTTTTCAATAGACAGAGCCATTGTCGTACCAGAATGAATCTTAATAGAGCAGAACTGGATTTATACGATGCTCTTGCTGCCCCTTTTCCCCCTCCACCCACTGCAGGCACACACGCTCAGAGAGGGAATAAAGCGAACAAAAGAAATTTGTATGTTAGCATAAGAAAATGCAATAAAGCACCAACTTCAGGGTGTGTAGGTGCAAAAACTGAAGCAGAGGTCCCAGTTAGCTCTCATGATGGTGTACTGGAGCCTTCCTCTGGAAGCTCACGCCCCATGCCCCTCGTACAAAGAGAATTTAAAAGCTGTCTGGGTCTTGTTGATTCTTTACATCCTTGCTTTTGGAGATCTGGACACAACTAAAGAGTGAACACCATGCTACGAGGCATGGCAAGGTACAGTGGGTGACTATCTGCTCACATTCTGGCTGCTTGCATGGATTTCTCACCCTGCACAGAGGGAGACAAATGACTTCAAAACACAGAGATGTGTCTGTGTGGCCATAACTGTTGGTGGGGCTCATGGGGCAAGTACATCCTGTGGGATTGTTTTCCTTTTTATACTGGGCTGAATTGTAACATTCTCTGAAAGACGGATGGCACTTAACTCAGCAGCCTGCCAACACAAAATCTGAGGCACATTAAGACATCTCTGGCAGTTTAAAATAATTGCAAAGAGTTTCCAGTCGTCGTTACTGAGTTAAACATTATACTAGAGCCTTTATAGGGAACACAGCCTGGACTGCCATTTGGTAAGAGGGACAGTTCAACAATCTCTGGGTTTGAAAGCCTTCCACGTTTTTTATTCAGCTTCAGGAATTCTGCCTTGGCAGGGTGAGCCTGGAAACCCACGTGTGCGCTGAGTGGGAGCCGGAGCCTGGGTGGTGGGGCACAGCACGGTGCACAGGGGCAAATGTACAGCAGATGAAGCCTTTTTTTGGTAATGCAAATAAATGCAATTCTTGGAATAATGGTTTCAGCTAATTACAGGGATTGCTCGATTCAGCATTGCCTATAAATTCTGCTTGGAGAATCCCTGGAGCTCTTTGTGCTAGGATTCCCTGCCCCTCGAGCATCCCACAGGAGATAGTGGAGGGAAGGGATTGGGAAAGAGTTGGCAAATTGCAAACAGAAGGCCAAAGACAGCTCTGCAGGGAGGGGGCAGAAAGGGCAGGACAGAGTGTTCAGGAAGGAGATGAGTAAGGCAGCTGGGGAGGGCTATGAATGGAAAAAGAAAGGTATTCCCACAGCCAGAGAATCAAGTGGGCACATGGAAAATTTACAGACTGCCACCATTGTCAGCTGAATCCCATTTGCACTGTCTCTTTCAGGCTGAACATCCTCAGAAAGCCATGTGTGTGGCAAGGACTTGATGTTTTCTTAGTGAATAAATATGAATCAGAAGATACACAACAGGCGATCAGAATAACACCAGACCCAAGGGACAGGATGGCAAAACTAGTCTGCAGTCTTCCCACAGCTCCTGTCCTCAGGCAGGACAGTCAGAACTCTCATCCACAATGTGCAGAGAGCAGCCTTCATCATCACCAGTGCATCAGAGGCAAAGCAGCGTCCCACTCTGCCCCTACACACCACAGCTGGATCCACTCGACCACGGGAAGATTTTTTCTATAGAATCACCAAGGTTGGAAAAGACCTCCAATTCCATTCTGGATGCTAAGCTGTCCCTTCAAAGCTTCTCCTAAAAGTGAATTTTAAGGCTTTTGAGGCTACCAAGAAGCCTACATAGTTGCTGGAAATTGCATTATAATGATGAACATCCCAGCTGGGAAGCTATTTTGTTTTAATCCCATCTTCTGAAGCATTCTGCTAAGCAGTAAAACCGCATTGTGTAAAGATGCCTAAGAATTTGCAGGCAAAAATCACCACCAGTTTGCTGGCCTCAGACCGACAAGACACTTCACCTGAAGTGCTCCCTCTGCCTCATCAAGTTCCCGACTTCCACCAAAAGGATGGGGGTGCACAGTCCCATCCCACCGCTCTGCTGTGGCATGCTGGAGGTCTGCTCTGAGCCACAAGAAGTGCTTTGGCAAAGCCCCACGGTGCTGTAGGAAGGGGATCTGCTTTAATCCCATCTGAGGAATACCTGAAAGTTGGAGGAACTGGCTTTAATACTGCCCGTCAGTGAAGAAATGCCGCATGCTGTGTGTTAATGAGGAGCTGGATTTCGCCTCCAGCTGGATGACAGATGGGGGATCTGGGGAGATTCCCCCCGGAGTACAGAGGGGGCCTTGTTCCAAGGGAATTGTCATCATCCCCGGTCTTTATGCAGCTCAACATTGACCCTCGATATTCATTCAAGTCTTTAACTAGATATTTTATTTCATTGCCAATCCAGAGGTGATTATGCCGACCACGTGAGCTAGGTTCAGCCCGTAGCTCCGCCGTACAGAAATAGCAGTCTGGGGGCTTGGTGTCAATCTCTCGCCAATAAGGAGCTTGGCTGGCGGCCATGGACTGTGGGCTGAGTTCCCAGCTGGCATACAACTTGGAAGACAACCACGAGGTCTGGGTTCAATATCCAATTGCTAAGGAGTCTGGCTGACAGCCTCATTTTGTGGAATGAATCCCAAATTAATATAATGCTTTTGATACCAGACAAGGGGCATGGCCCTCTTCCAAATGCTGTAAGGGCTCAGATAAAAGCTGTAGGCATTGGGTTCAGTGTGTAAATGGTACCGAGGTCGGATAACAGTCAAGATTGGGATTAATCCTCAGATGGTGAGAAAAACGAGTGAACCCTGAGCTCTGCCTTCGAGCAAGAAAGAGCTCAAATGAGCAGAATAGCTCTGTTTTCCATCCTTGCGTGGTAAAGAACTCACAGGACAGTAATGGTTTTGAGGAACAAGTGTAAATTGACATGGAGCTTCAGAAGAGATGGGGGGTCTGGGTTCAATCTCAAAGTGTCGTAAAGCTGAGATAATAGCCAGAGGGGCAATTTCAAACCTGTTCTAGCCTTGTGGCTGGGCAGGAACCGAGATCACATTACTATTAGGAAAGATGCTTTCTTCTGCTGCGTATCTTGGATTTTCAAGACATTTTTCCTTTCACAATCAGGATGAATTAGGCACCATTTGAATTTCCAGAGATAAATAGAGGTGGTCAGGAAGAGCTTTGAGCAGAGCAAGAGAAAAACAAGGCTGTGATCACCACCTGCTCACATGCACTTTGCTGGGCTTCAGCCACAGACATGGACAAATTTGATACCGCCTCCTCTGCCTTGAAGAATCTACAACCACAGATCGGAAGTGAACCATCCCCAAACACCCCATAGGAACAGTAACTGCACCCTTGTAATAACCACAGGTGCAGAAGGCAAGTGCCACCAGAGCCATTCTGTGTCACTGAACACTCACAGCCCACGACAAAGCCACCTTCACCTATACAGGGAGCGAGAGAACACGCCAGTGCTGGGAACGCAACTGCAGATACAACCCAGCTCTGCTGCCAGAACGTTTGCTGACAGAATGACTGTTTTATATGGCTATAAGAGCAGCTATAATCGCAGCTGTCTGAAAAGCAGCAAAATCTATGATGTGTGTTTCTAAATCCAATGACAGCTGGCAGTGCTGCGCTGCAATTCCTTCTTTTACACAGTTTAGCTAAAACACTTCTCCGCGGATCACCCCGATTTATCAACAAACAGCAGTTTCTGGAACAATTTAAAAGCATTCCCAAATAGGCAAGAAGTGGTCAGCTCCTCAGGCACTCAGCGATCCACGAGCTCCCAGGCAGGAGGCAGCTGGGATGGACAGGAGGCAGACAGGGGAAGATGGGGTGGTAGATTGTACTCCCAATGGATAGGGAAACAGCAGAGAGTTACCCACAGGGGTAAACCATGGTGGTTTAAATGGTCTGGACCTTGGTATAGTTTTAAACACAAGCCATTTCTTCACTGCCAGGATGTATTACAAACAAGACACAGGGTGTGCATTGTGCTGGTCCCCCACATCCCCACTGTTCTATGCACAGTTACTCCAAGGTGTCAACGTAGTTAGGCTGCATTTTCCTCTATTTTTTTTTTCCTCTCAACAGTGCTAACACTGCATCAAGAGCACGGGTGTTTTCAATACTTTCTTGAAAAAAGAGCAAGCTGTAGCATAGGCTGAGCACCATCCCAAGTGCAAGCTGCATGGCTTAACTGGAAGGGGAGCTGTACAGGCATGATTCATGTTTTAAACACCTTCATTTAATCCCGGCACAGTGCTTAACCTGGGCAAGCTGTGCACCCAGACCACCTGTTCCTGTTCTCAATATTACTGTCTTCCTTTGCTGCCTGATCCAGCGTCACGCGGCAGATGCACGCCTTCCTTTCAGAGTTGCCTTGCGCAGGGATGCGAGCCAGACCCACCCTGCAGCACCCGCAGCGCTGTGCACGAGCTCCCTGCCGCCCAGCATTCATCAACCATGAGTCAAATCCCCCAAAAAACTACAAGACCTGGTTTGAACAGAACTTACATTGCCTTTTCATGGCTAAAATTTTGGGCGCATTGTAGGATGGCCTGAAGTTTTTTCTACTGCCACAAGGGCTAGAAGTTGACGTGCAGCAAAGAGACCGCCTTGCTTTATTGGTTGTTTGCATTGGGCTCACGTCGCTGTGGGATGCATGGATGGCGTCCCCATGCATACAAAGGGGAAACCCAGAATGCAGAAAAACATCAGATTGTGGGTTCGAAGAGCAGTCCCTCCTCCTCGGGAGGAAGAGGGAGCGACCAAGGCTCTGTGTGCACTTTGTAAGCTGGGCATCTGGTATTTTTCAAAACTCTGAAACATTTTAACAGAAAACTGTCCTGAAGAAAAAAAAGAAAAAAAGGAAAAACCAAAAAACCCCCACACACCACCCCACCAAAAAAACAATGCATAAAACCGGAAATGTTTCAATCTGAAATCC
Organism: Cyrtonyx montezumae; assembly: GCF_038088225.1. Classification (NCBI taxonomy): domain Eukaryota; kingdom Metazoa; phylum Chordata; class Aves; order Galliformes; family Odontophoridae; genus Cyrtonyx; species Cyrtonyx montezumae. The sequence continues at coordinate 18,865,800 of NW_027072045.1, read as the reverse complement.
TTAATTAAAACCACACTCTTTGGTACATAAAGGAGGAAGTTAAAAAAGAAATGTACTTTTGCACATTACAGACAGCATTATAATAAACACGAAGCGCTGCCAAGAAAGAGGCATTTTCAAGGCTAAAGTAGATGCCTCCAGCTGCACTAAAATAATGTCAGAGGGCTTGTCCACAGTACGAAGTGTCATTGCATTTGAACGCAATAGCGAACAACCAAGCTGGATGGATGGGGAGGACAGCAATTATTGGCGCGGCCGTCAGCGTTGCGGCAAGGACCAGAACCCGCTGGGGTCTGTGAACTCCTCTGCCTTCCCACAGATCCCAGACCCCGGTCTTAATCTGTAAAATATTTGACGGAACTGGCCGCGGCTCTTCCTGCTCCTCCGCTCCGCACGCGGCTGGGCTCGGCAGATACGGCTCAGCTGGAAGGACCCGGCTTGGCAGAGCTCTCCCAGCTGATCTTTGGGGAATCTTGTACCAGAGCACACAGGGTGGGGCCCGGACCCGACTTTTTAGGCATGAGCAGAAGGCCGGAAAAGGCCGGTGTCAGAGCCTGACGCCTGCACGAGGCAGCCGGCAAGCACAAAAGTAGTGCAGAAGTTCAAACTCGGTGTTTGAGCAGGATGGAATGGATTTCTTGTAAAAGTATCCACCACCAGCTTAACGTCTGCTGCACCAAAAGCAGCCTGGCCCCATAAAAATGTCAGTTACTACTTAATGTCCGTGATCCAAATAAGCACCTGGCTTCTAGTCCAGACTTGCCCGTTTCGATCCCAGCAAGCAGGTCTTGTTATATGTACCACTGCCAGGTGGGATTTTATTCTTTCTGGACAGTCAACTTTAAGATCAAATGTATCTAAATATATTTTCATTAAGCAGTATTTTTTTTTTGCAGCTTCTCAGTATAGAATCATAGAATTGTTAAGATTGGAAAAGACCACCGAGATCATCTAATCCAGCTGTCAGTCCAACTCCAGCAAGCCCACTAACCACATCCCTCTGTGTCACATCTCCATTGTGAACACCTCCAGAAATGGTGATTCCCTGAGAAGCCTGTGCCAATGCATATTCACTCTTTCTGAGAAGAAATTTTTCCTGCTATCCAACCGGAATGACCCCTGGTGCAACTTAAGGCCAACACCTCTCATCCTTTCGCTGTTACCTGGGACAAGAGGCCGACTCCATCTCACCACAACTTTCTTTTAGGGAGTTGTAGAGAGCGATAAGGTCTCCACTGAGACTCCTCTCCAGACTGAATAGTCCAATTCCCTCAGCCACTCCCCATAAGATTGTGCTCCAGACCCTTCACCAGCTTAAATGTCCTTTTCTGGACATGCTCTTGTGTCTCAGTGTAGTGAGGGGGCCAAAACTGAACAGAGCACTGAAACTGAACCTCCACAGCAGCGAAAGTTCTCCAGACTCCCAGCCAACCTGTATTTATTTACTGTCCTACCAAGTCACAATTACAAACCACAGCTGTGAGTGATGCTTGGAGTCTCACAAGACAATATTGATGTGCTTAGGGAAGAGAGAATGCTTCAAAAAGCAGTGAGGAAGGAGAGGGTACCAAGATGATGTCCCTAAACCAGCAAGAGGACTGGAAGCTAAATCTGAAGGGAGCCACATGGAAAAGCTGCTAGGTGCCCTCAAACAGAAAGTTTTGGGGTAAGGGAAAGGGAAATTGGAAGAGAATCAGAGGAAAACAGAGTGAAAATAACAGAGCAGACATACACTGTGACTGAAAGACTGTCTAAAATGCCAGGAGAATGAGGAATAAACAGGAAGACTTTAGAGCCCTCATATACACCAACAACATTTACCTTCACCCATACTTCATGGAAAGATATTGGAGGGGAATACTCATATGAGAAAAGGAAATACAAAGGGTGTTTTTGTATGAAGAATAATTTGGGCTTCAAGAAGAGATAAGAAACAGACTCTTTGCATGTTACCAGGAAGAGAGAGGGAGACGAGGAGTGTTCTGCTTACCAGAAATGGGACATGGACAGCAGCTTTGTAGGAACAGGTCATTTTAATTATCCTGGCATCTGCTAAAGATTCAGCCACACCAAGTTGCTGGAATGCAAGGGGAAAAGCTGCTCTGGAGATGAAGGAGAGGAGCAGGGGACAGCATTTTTGTAACTTGGTTATTCTTGATATAGAATGTTGTTTAATAGCCCAAAGCTGGAAGCAAATTGGAGTGAAAATGGTTACAAAACCATAAAGCTCAGCAATTTAAGACTGCGAAGGAACAATAAAAATGGATTAAAGATAATGTATTTCAAAAAACTTAAATTTGAACAAATTCAGGGCACAGGTCAAGAGGATCTCTGGGGAAGGGAGTTTAAGACAGCATTTCCCAACCAGTGAGACATGGAGAGGCAACAGCTGTGCTCTGAGTCCAGGGGAGAGAGCAGCACAGAGAGAAGTGAGAAAATACCCTGGAAATACAAATAAGAGGAGGAAGAAACAGGAAAATATCAACCCATAACTCAGTGCAAAACAGTGAGCAATGTATTGACATATGACAGCTCTTTGCTTTATTTTTCATAGGGATAATTAACTGTGACATGGTTGTTAATCACAATAATTTTAAGTGTGAAACAGAAGCAGATCTGAAGAGGAAAGGAACAGATGAAATATGATTTAGGAAACCTAAACCACAAGGCAGTCAGTTATCACTATAACGTCTGTGTGAAATCACTTTGCCAAATACAGACGTTTCATATTTAGTCAATACATACTTTTTCTGTATTTTCATTGAGAAATTTGCTACCATAGGCATTCCCTCCTGCAATAACACTGCCCTGTTTAGCCCTTTGCTCAAGTGGCTTTGCCCCTGCTACGACTGAAGTTTACTGCCTGCATTACTCCTCCGGACACGGCTGCATTCTTCACGCTCATTGCCAGCATTTCAGGGAGAATACATCTCTTCAAGCTTTACAGCAAGACAGATACCCTCTGAACTGTTTTCCCTCATCATTTTATGGTGAAGATCGAGCAGCAGTGTGAAGCAAACACCCACAGTGGCTGGGTGAACTCTGTGGTGGCTCTACATCTCCCCGTCTGCCTGGAGAACAACCAAAGCCACCATCACTGCAGATATATGGCCTTGGATGGAACGGGTGCTACATTTTCACAACAGTTTCCCTGCAGCCACTGCTGCCAGCACAACTCCTCCACATCAATTAACACTGTGGAGATGGAGGGGTGCTTGCACAGCCTGCCAGTACAGTAGCTCCAAAGCCCGTCCATCCATTGAATAAGTGTCACGGTCAGAGGTGGCTGCTAGAAACACGGATCCACGTAGGCAGACAGAGCACAGCTCACGCGTGGTGTGTGGGACTCAGCTAAACACACAGCAAAAGGTTCTGCTGTGAGTTACCGCAGTCAGTGAATGGATTTAGATGCCAGAATGTACGTTAGCTCTTTTCCAGAGAGACCCTCTGTGTGTTTCTCGCTACATATGTGCCCAACTGCCGAGCGACCTACAGCACTCTTGTACTACCGCAACACAAATCCTCCAACTGAAAATACATCATACTCTGGAGCTAAAGAGTCATATTAAAATCGAGTAGATGAGGTGCTGGATTAAGCTAATGGTATCATTGGCTTGCCTTCTGGGAAAGGGATCTGAGATTTTCGCAATGTACTTGTCAGATTTTAAACTTTCTCCACTAAACAAATAACCACCGTTAAGCCTCTGAAAGGGACTCTGCCCCCAGCCAGAGGAGTCGGCCCTCAGAGGCAATTCCTGAGGATAAAGGCTGATCTAAAGAAGCACAATTTCTCAGGGTTTAACTGAGAGTACCTCGCTGGTTAAGTAAACCGTTATCATTCTGGATACGGCATAATCTCCATTGAAAAAATAAGTGGATGGAAAATAATAAAATCAGCTTATTAAAATAAATTCCCCAAAATTGCATGCCAGTCTTTAATTAAATAATTCCACCTGAGAAGCCCATCCTCTCAAATCACACATGAGATCTGCTCACTGGCTCCCACCTTGGCTAAATGGGAACCATGTGGATGGCATTAGGAGAGGGAAGTGCATGGAAAGGTGAGCCCAGCGAAAGGCAAAGAACACACCATGGCATGCTGGGGAAAATAAAAGGGAGATAATAATAATAATAAAAAGGAGGGCTCAGACCTTCTGACAGCAGAGAATGGGCATGGATGAGAAAGGCTACAAGTTTGCTCTGAGTGAAGAGGAAGGTGATAAGAGTTTAGGAAGATGAGGGCTTTTCCTTGGAAAAAATGCTTCAAAAACATGTATTTTCCAGCTTAGCAACAACCTTGTTCCATTTTTACTGCAGGCTGAGGATGTTGGAGTTCTGATCCTGCAAAATGAGGCTAGCTGTGCACAGCCGATAAACGTTACACCTTCAGAAGTGGAGCACATATTTATGCTCACAGCACTCAGAAACAACTCAACAGATTCTCACTCAGACTCAGGTCATCTCCTCTAGCCCTCAGTCTGCAACTTTGGCATAAGGAATTCCCATTTAAACAGAGATTATTGGATAAAGCCATAAGCACTCAAAACAGGTTTATAATTTCCACCCTGGGTTTTGACATGCTCTTGTGTATCGGCACAAAGGGGACAAACCAAGCAAGAGGACAGAAACCAGGAGGTGAGGTTGGGCACCAAGGGCACCTCCTGGGAATAAACCCATCCCTCTCCTCCCAGCGCTGAGTCCCAGGCCACCACTGGAACCTTGTGGTGAAAGGCTGCTGAGCAGCTTTGGGCACAAACATTTATGGGAATTCAGTGTCTGCAGCAACATAGGGAGAAATAGGAAATATTTTGTCTGCACATGCACATAATTCAGCATTTGTGTCAAAAGAGAAGGTGGCACAGGGAAGGGAAGGTTTATCAAGCTGATGCTTCAGGCTCTAGTCAACCATGGCTGGCACTCCAGCACACACAAGTCTTGGCACAAGGACAACACAAGCACATAACTATGAGAGTTGCTGGAAATCCTCATTAGCTTGCTGATGGTCCTTCGCCCAAGTGTAATCTAATTGTCAAAGGTCTGAGCAGAAGGGAAACCCAGTCCCTGCAGAGCCCTAAAGGAGCTCTGGCAGTGTTGCTGACAGCCATGCTACAGGAGAGTATTGACTGGGGCACTGCACTGAGCAGGTTTCTAATCAGAACATTACCTGCATATCCCATCCCTTGGTGCAAGAGGCTCTGCAAGTCCTATTGGTGATGATTTCCCACTCCTTGAAGGATGGAGATCTGCAAAATTTCGTTAGCCTCTAATGGCTCTTTCCCAAGGACAGGCTCACTAGGAGGTGCAAGCTATTGGCAGCTCAAGGGCCCAGAGGAGCTGTTGACCGTGTTTAGGCCACAATCCAGAGGACTTGATTTCATCCAGTGCAAGTGGAGCTGTTTTATTTATTCTAGTGGTCTGATGGTAAGGGAGGAGTGCTCCCTGGCTGCCCACAGAAGCCACAGCCCTGTTCCAGACAGAGGGCCCAACACAACCCCATTCCACACAGCAGCACTCTCATGGGCTGGGTGCCCATCCTCACATGCCACCAGGAAGAGAAATTTGGCCAAATCTATGCTGCTTCCTCAGTCCCTTTTCCTGCTTTCAGGAGCATTTGCTCTTCTCTCAGACCTCACAGTCTGGCCCTATCAGATAAGCACCTGTGGTTGTTCAAGTATAACAGCTCCATATCATGCTGGAGAGCTGTTTGAGCCCTCATCTGCCTCCATGGTAGCTGAGAGAAGAGCATTACAGGGGCAATCACTCTGTGACATATCCCAGCCTCCAGCAACCAGTGGCATGAGGACATCTTGGGCCAGAGATACCACCTGCATATTTACAAGATAATTCATGGATTGCCCTTTCAGTGTCTTGTCCCAGCAACCTTTGAATTCCTGTAAGTTTTTGTCTACCTTGTGTCCTAGTTTCTGGTGGCACGAAGACTCTTTCTTGGCATATCCACGGTGACTTCTGTAGGTTTCACCAGGACAGAGCCTGGGAAGCACTTTCCTTCTATATCTCTATCACGGGTCATCTTTGTTAGGAGAAGAGTTTGAGTAGACAGAGAAAACAAGAGCAGGAGAGACACTCATCACGGAGACACAATGGCCTGGTAGCAGTTCTTGCACAAAGGTACAGGGTAGAGCACTGACCTGGCCCAACTGTTGGTGTAACACTGAACATTACAGGGCAGCCAGATCCCTACTTCCCAAATAAAAACAAGAGGAACAGCCAGGAAGCAATAGCAGACCCAGCGTTCCACGTGCAACACAAGTGTGACAACACTCAACTTGGAGTAACCTGCTGTCCCATCTAGGGTCTGAGAGCAAGATGTCCTAGTTTGCACAACACAGCGAGTGTGCTGAGTGCTCAGCAAAAATTCACGCCAAATTATAAATAAAGATCCAAGAAGACTTGACACAAATACTGAGGCAATGACTAAAGAAATGACTTATGAAGTGCGCAGTGAATGCCTGCAGGGCTGACCAAATGGAGGAGAAGCTTTTAAGAGCTGCAGGAGCTTTCCAGAAGAACAGAATCTGAAGACTGCCAATTTGTGTCAAAGATTTTCCATCTGCACATAAATAAATAAGGAAGATGGAAGCAGACGAGAAGCTTGTGTTGTCCATCACAGAGCCCTATGTGGGTGTAGCTCCTCCAGTGCAGAGCAGTGCTGGACTCCAGCAAGACTGAAGTGTTGCAGATGGCCTGCAGTAGACAACTGCATGGAGCTGAGTTATGTGCTAGAAGTCTGATTCTGCCTCCAAAATTAATACCACATTCTGAATGACTTTCTGGACCCTCACAGCATTCACCTGCCAGGGAAATTGGAGAGGGATAGGAGAGCAGTGAGAGAAAAAAAAAAGAAAAAGAAAAAAAAACAAGAAAAGACAACACAAGACAATATGTGGAGGGCACAAAGAAAACATCCATCAGCCAAGCCATGATGTCTCAGCTCCATTAACTCCCACTGCTACTAACCACAGCTCCTTAGCACCCTCAGGGTGGTGAGCACACCCACGGTGGGAATGGAGAGAGGGATGGCAGCTATGAAGGGGCAAAGGCAGGCTGGGGAGTTTAGGAGGGAAAAACATTTTGGGGTTTATTTTTCACACAGAATTCATAACATTCCTTGGAAAATTTAATTTTGTTGTCCTGTTCTTGTTTGCTAACCAGAACCAATTTAATTTTAAAACAACACGCAGAGCCAACGGGGGGAAAAACATTTTGCAATGGCTCTTCGCTCCCACTTGGAACAGGCAGAGCAGCTTAACTCATTCAGCTCCCACAGCCATCAGACCATGGGCCCACCAGCATGGGAAGGAATCGGGATACATGGTTTGGGGACAAAATGGTTTGTTGCCACACAGAAAGAGCAGAGAGTTCCTACGCCTCTTCCACTACCAAGAACGTACACGTTACTCGTATCAGCGTGTAAGATTTCTGTGGTTTCATGTTTTGTTGTGACAGCTTGATAAACAAGCTGATAAAATCAAGTGCTTCTCAGAGGCAAGGTTAACACGCTCACGTGCAACCTGGCTTGTCAGGGAACACCAGGAACGCCAAACACATCGCTTCTGCTTACCATCTGCATGAGCTTATTCAGACTAAAATAACAAAGTGTGTTTCCTGATCTCTGTCAACATAAATAGAGCCATTAAGCTGCGTGAGTGTTTACATTCTGGGAAATAGTCATCGCATTCATCCTGATTGCTCTCCATCCCACAGCTCCACTGCAGCTACACAACACGGTGCCAGCCCCACCAACCTCCAGTCAATGTCTGGGCCTCAAACCCAACTCAAAACCTCTCACAAATATTATATGTTACCATCCAAATTTGGCTGTATGACTAGAAACAAGGAGGCAGTTGAAGGATACAGCTCTACTCATTGGGATAGCTGGCAGGCAGAAGTAGGAACATTCACATTTTTAAATGAAGCTCTTCTGGTAGGTAGGACTGTAAATATTAGAGCAGTTCTAGAGCTTCCCAGCAGCATTCTTACAATAGCTCTGTCCTCTGTGCCACACGTACCTCAACACTCCAACAAAAGCACGTAGAGGTGGCACAACCTCCGTCACAGAGGACGTGCATCCTGGAAGGAAGGGCACTGTATCACCTGAAAGTTTCAGTACCTCCGCACATCAAGGGCCAGATGCCATCCTTTTTGGGCTGGGTTGGACTAAGTGACATTGTCTTTTCTAGTCTTAATGGTTCTGTAGTTCCACAAATCTATGAATCTGCTCACTGAGAAGGGCTGGGAATAACATCTCCCAGCCCTCACACATGTCCCAAGGACATATCTCCAAGCCCCCTCTGCACGTGTGGCACCACACACCCGTCCCTGCCGCTCGCCTCCTTGCAGGTGCTCCTCTAATTGCTGAGCCCATTGTTTGCTTTTGGCCGAGCTTCACCTGCAGAATTTTCAAAGAATGAGAATTCCACATTTGGAAATAATAACAAAAGGATAAAACCGGGCAAATAATCATGCAGGCCAGGTCACACATTCCCGTTTTATTAGACTCAAACCTTCCTGAAAGAATTTTCCTGAATCTGCGTGTACTAGCTAAGTGCAAATATTTTCTAAAGGACATTCTGTTTCACAAAATGCAGGGGCTCCATCGCTGCAAGAGTTACATCATAAATTATCCATTTCAAGTTCGGCGAGCTCTGTCTTTGTGCTGCGTAGCATAGCGGCCCTGGACATGCCCTCTCTTCCCTGCTTGGCAAGCCAACCCTGCAGTTTCATGGTCCCATCAACAATGTTCCCTATCACAAGGCCAGAAAGCTCTGTATTGCTGCTCTTCACAGCTTTTGCCTTTGTCTCAGTCCCAGCTGAAGGTTTCCCTTCCCTCCTTTGTCTATGGCTCTGCCAAGAATTAACTCCAGAGCATCAGGGAAACAGGAGGAAAGGCAAGGTGGGAGATCAAGCCTCCATCACGTTCCCACTGTGCTGCCCAGGACAGTGCTGCTCAGCACAGCTTTGTGCCCAGCAAAAAGCCCACACAGCATGAAGATGGGTTTGCAAAGCAAGTATAAAAGCATTCCCTTCAGCTGCTGATGTTCTGCCAACCACGGCATACGCAAATATCTAACAACAGGGCTTGTGAAAAACAGCGCATGAATCGTTGTTTCTACCTTGTGTTTCAAGACATCCGAGCCATGCTAGGACTGTTTAAGAGTAAAATAAATGTGTTTTCTAATTTGTACAGGAGCAATGGCAAGTTGGGTCTGTGCACACTCCAGGAATGCCACCATTCTCATCCTTGCATCCAAGGGAAACCTCCAGAGCTCTCCTCACACGTCAGGAACAGCTCTGGTTCCAGTACTATGCACCCGCTGGGAGGGAAGCTTTCATCACAGCCCGTAATTAAGGGGAAATGTTAATGTTACATGTTAATAGCTTGGAACATGGGCTGTCCTGGGAGTTCAGAGAATTTTAAAAATGCATGTATTTTGATAAAGCTGATCAGCTTACATACCAGCTTTAATTCCAAATAAATCAAGAAGGTTTGACTCTTTCATGCCATAAAAATAGAAAGCTCCTCAGCACATCTCAGGTATGCTATGGGCAGGCACAGCACCCAGCACCTTGCATCTATCTCCCTGCACCCACTTCAAGAATTGCACAGCACTTTGTGTAATTCACCCTAAGTATCCATGCAACCCCACAGATTTGCACTGTTTGGGGCGGGGATGTTGGGTTAAAGGATGCCTGCAGCCCGACTGTGTATTTTAATCACGTCCAGCCCTCTTTGCTTGAGGTGTGTGTATCAAATGTCTGTCCAAACAGGAAGGACACAAACACGGGATGCTCAGAACAGCCAGAGCTCAAGCACTTGAGAAAGAACACATTTCTCGCCATGCGTGGGTTGGCCCTGAGCATCAGGAAATGCACAGGGAGCAATGCCCAGCCACAGGGCAGTCCCATCCCCAGGACATGCCTGGGCAAACCAGGATGGAATTACTGCGAAAGGGGTGTTTTGGGGCCGTCCCTGCCTGGTGTGCTGGGTCCTGCTCAGCCCAGCTGCAGTCCCGATTCGTTCTCAAGCACGTGGCAATGCTTCACTGTCAAAAAGACAGTGCTAGCCAGAACTGTTACCACATTATTCAGCATTAAGAAACATTTTCCATTTAAGAACAGACACAAGTTTCAAGCCAGTGCAAAAGCACCCTTTCAATCAGTGGTAACAATGGCATCATTTAGCTCTGCTGATGCTCCGGCCGAGATCTTCTGCTTATATGGTTTTAATAAAAGCAGACAAATAACGCAGGCATGGGCTCTCTCTAAAGCCCCTATGGAAGGTTTGCGTTCCCTAAATCAGAGCATGGCACTTGGAGCAGTTAAGGTGGTAACATGCTCACACAGCCCCCTGGGATGAGGATGTTCCCAGTGCACATTGAGGCAGTACAGAGCTGTATGCAGCCGAGCCCCAAGAGAGGGGGAAAAGAATTATGGAGTGTTGAGCTAATTAAGTTCACAGCCTTAATTATTGGAGCACTACAGCTGATAATGCAAAACCAGCCTTGTAAACAGGCTGCTATTTTCAGCCGCTCACGCCAACAACTTTCTTTTGAAAGCATCTGCTGCAGCGCTCAGACTCGTCCCATCCCAAGGGCATGTTCTGGAGAGCGTAAAAAGGCGCTCCGAGGTGCTGCAGCCTCAGGTAATTAGAGCAAAAGGGATCTTGACAATTCCCGTTTTCAAACAAATAATGAAAACACGATGGAACATTTCATACTCATCTGCAGGGTTGGATCACACATGGCTTGAGCTACAAAAAAAGAACACGGGAATTCGGTTTTATGTACAACTTCCAAACCCGTAACCTTTAGCTCCTCTTTGGAGCACCCCTCTGAGGTCAGGGAGCCGGAGGTAGGGTCGCACGCAGCCCCACAGCCGCCCCAGGGAGCACAGATGGAGCCGCAGCTCACACCTTGCCCAGCCCCTGCTTTCCCACCACACTGAGGCTCAAAGGCCCCAAGAAGCATCACATCACCTTGTCTGACCCCTCGTACATCACACGCTATAGGATTTCACCCACTTATCCACACGCTGAGCCAAATAACTCAAGTTTGGCTGAGGCATCCTTTCTATAAAGCATCCAGACTGAATATAAAGCATTACAAGATGAAGAAGATAAGCCTTTTTTTTTTTTTAATATATATATCCTCCTCTCCCTCCCACTTTAGGTAGTTTATACAGACAGATAAATATTTGTGTCCTGTTCCTAGCTGGAATTTTTTGGTTTTGGCTTCTAGCCCCTGGGTCCTGTTTTGCCTCTAGCTATTAGATTAAGAGACTCTGCAGGAGGTTATATATTTGTGGTTTTGTCTTTTTTTTTTTTTTCCTGAGAATACACAAATAAAGTAACTTTTTGGTCCTCTTTCTGATACACTACACTGCCTGATGTGCAATGGCTGCAGCAGTGTGGCAGCCAACCTCTCTGCGTACCATGGAGCACCCTCTGCTCCTTCTGCCTGTGCTCAGGTGATACAGCAAGTTGCACATTTTGGGAAGGAGAAGTGGCTGGGGACAACAGATTGGAGACAACACAGGGATGACCTGGAGGACACAGATTTCCACTTACAGCAGCACTCAGCACACCGTTCCTGTTTATTTCAGTGCTTCACACAAGGTACACTCCTTGGAGGACCTCAGTGCTGATGAAGGCCAGAAGAGGTTGTTGCATCACTGAGGTTCCCCTCCCACATAGCCAAAGCCAGCTGCCTCCCAAGCACCTCCACCAGGCTCAAAAACTTGAGTTTTACTCAGTAGCAATGAATAGGAGAAGTCGACATTTTGAGTTGTTATTTTTCAAAAGGAGAACAAGTACACCAGGTGCCCTGTCCACTTACTGCACTTCTGCCAACTCAGTTTAGGATTGGATGTTTCCTAGGTCAGAGTTTAAGTGATTACACGTGCATGTCTGGGGCACTCTGACATGGTGCTGCTCTGACAAGCGGACTATCACAGTTGTCAACATGTGAACGAAGACCTCAAGCATGAGGTCTCATTCACAGGCATTGAAATAACGACATGTTCCACAATTCCCACAGCAGATGGTGATTTATAGTTCACCCAGCTACCCACATTTCATAGAGAAGAGCAGAACTGTTAACAGGGGAATGAGAGCTAATAGGAGACAAAATCATCAGATCTCCAATGTTGTCACGTCTTACAACGAGACACACAGAATGCCTTAGTTTGGAGGGAACATTAACAAACATCTAGTAACAAACCCCTGCCATGGGCAGGGCTGCCAGCCACTATTTCAGACTGCCCAGGATCCCATATTAGGAGCTGTGTGGGACAGGCTGTGTGCACACAGCTCTGTCCCCTCCCTGCCCAGGCTATGCCCCAGAGTGTTATTGCGTTATCATTTCTGTGTGCTTTTTGTTTTACAGCACTTTCCAACATAACGCTGGCCAACCCGATACTTAATTGTGAGGACTTAGTCATTAAGCAAGTAACAGCAATTGGCAGGTTATGAGAAACATCTTTCCTGGAAAAGGTTTGCCTCAGCTGCTTAATAAGAACCATGATAGAGGGAGAGTGCCTGGGACCCAGGGGCCACCAGGAGCACACTGCTATCACAATGTTTTACAGGCTCTCCCAGACCTTCTAATGGAGCCACTCAAGAAGCAGGTGTGAAGTCAGAGTCATGGAGCTGCACACCACCCACTTTTCAAAATGGAAATCCAGCACCATGCAATAAATAAATAATAGATGCAGAGCCGCTTTTGTGCACATCTCATACAGAGGGGGTGTAAGGGATGGAGCAGCCTTGGGTCCCTCCTCAGCACTTCAGGGAGGTGCTTAGGAAACGGGGCTGTGATGGTAACATCGGGAGCAGTGATTTTAATCTCTACATGGGTTTTTTATTTAAGGGAGCAGCAAGATCAGTACAGCCAAAGCAGTCAGGGTGCGCTTCTCTACATTGCTTCAGCAAGCACTTCCTTCAGACACCAGGAGGCACCAACACCCTGAGAGGGATGGACTGGTGGGTGATGCTCCTGGCTTGCTTCTATCTAAATGTGAATGCATTTTCCAGCTTAGCAAGCATCGCTTCCCACTAAGCAAGTTTTGTAGACTTGTACTGCACAGAGCATCCCCTATCCCTCACCTTCTCATAGGCTTTGTGCTGCACAAACATCTCCACCAGCTCTCTCTTTATTCCCCTCTACGTTCCTATATAAAGCTTGCATCCATCACACATTTAAATTACAACCTCGCTCTTTCTTACCAGAATATAGCTCTCCTGTGTGCACACATCACTGCCCAGCAGGACTGCAGCAGTGCCCGTGTATCCACCAGCCTGAAGTTCCCCCTTCCTATCATAGTTATCCACAGGTATTTTCACACCTGACTTGCAACAGGGAGGAATGGTCCTTGCTTTGTATACTCAGAACTAAGATGAGCATATAACACCTCCTGTGTGTGGTTAGTTACACGCCAGCATGCCCAGTGCTGAGCAAGCACTGCCTGCTTGATGAGATGCAGTGTGGCAGCTCCATCTGCAGGGTCATGCCACGCGTTTGGGTTTGGCTTTATTTGCAACAAGCCAAAATGAGGATGCACTGCAACACCTGGCATTTCTCACAGCCTCCTCTCTTCTATTACCCGCTGAGATAGAACCACTGATGGGATACTAACAAGCCCGACACAGAGAAAAGCACACTTGCATGCCTGCTACAAAGCAATGTGAGCAACCCAAATGCATGAGATCACTCACACATGAGCTTTTTAAAACAGTGGCTGTAGTCAGCTCTGTTTTCAGGGACACGGTTGCCCCCAGGGAATGAGTCCCTACGTGTCACACAACCCTGCTGTTGGATTCCTTCTCCTAGGGATTCACAAACACTGAAGATTTTATGGCATTTTTACTTTCCTTCAGGGCTGGATAATTTTATGGCCATTAACAGCACTTATAGCTAAGTAAGGTATGCCTATGAGAAGGTAATCAAATGTCATGCATGAATCCAGAAACCAGCAGAGAGGTCTGAGGGAACGGTGAAATAATTATCTCAAAAACGAAAGATGTACTTATACTTCTGCAATTAGCAATATGTACTTACACATTAGGAACTAAACAAACGTAAATTAAGCCAAGTGCCTGGCGCACAGGGAACGGCTCCAACCTCACTTTAAGCATCACCTCTACAGAGAGGAATAGGAGCAAATAGAGCTGCTGCCCGCGCACTGCAATGGGGTCGGCAGCCCAGCACCTCCTCCCTGCACGTTATCAGTGTGACTGATGTCCATTACACGTCTTTGTTTTTTCTGCAGAGGTTTCCTGAAAGGTTAATTAGTGTCAGGCAGCATCAGAGCGCCGCACAGCCGATCTGTCCTGCAGAACAGAACTAATGACGGAAGGTTTGTTTGCGAAGTGACCTCCATGTACTGGTGCTGCACTAAATCATCCTTCCCAGCAGTTTCCAGTGCAGAGAAAGCAGCCAGCATGCAGCCGGGATGCACTGCTGCACCCAGCATGGTGGCACCCAATAGGGCTGCCCTAGAGGGTCCTCTGCTGAGGCTGAAATAGAAAGAGGTGCCACAGAAGAGATTCCTGGGTGTGGGCTCTTTGATCACGTAGGAGGAAGGATGGGTTGTGACATTTATCTGAAAAAAAGCAGAGCCCTGCAAACCCCCTCACCGCAGGATAAGGAACAGTCCTATTTTTCTCTCAGAGTGCTTAAAAAAAAAAGCTGCAGAAAAAGCATAGCCTGCTGCAAATTAAATGTAAAAGCATAATAAAGCAACTGAAAGATTTTAAGAAACAACTCACTAAAGCCTTGAAAACTAATAAAAGCTTTTTTTCCACCGCACATCAAAAGGAGGAAGCCTGCCAGAGAGGCTGTAGACTGAGGCGAAAAGATAAGGCTGCAAGGGAAAAGCCAAATTAATTCTTGGCATGTGTGTGATGGAGCAGGTTCCCAGCACACAGCAGCGGGCTCCACAGGATGGGCTGAGGGATGGCACAGGGGCAGCACTGGGCACGGGGAGGTTTCTATGGGGCTCAGAGCCTGTGAGGAGGGGAGATGTGCAGACAAATGGGAGATGGCTTTGCTCCTAGAAAAGCTGGCAGAGCTGCTCCGCAGTGAGATACCAAAGGACTCTGAGCTATTCAATTTATTCCAGTGACAGATCGTGCGTCAATCACTGCTTAACCACCGGAATATGTTAAAAAGATTTTTTTTTAATTATATGTTACACTTTAATTTATCAAAGCCAGGGCAATTTTTAGACACAGAGAATGAAGCAAGACAAATGTATGTACTAGAAATAAGCCTTCTTTTGTACATACATACACTGAAGGCAGTTAATCATTGGAACAATTTAGCTACGCTGCAGAGGATTCTCCATCACATGTTATATTTTTTAAGGCAAAAATAGAAAGTTTTATTAAAATCTGCACTGATTCAAACAGGAGTTGGCAGTTTCAAGAAGAAGTTTCTGAATAAGAATTTTTGTTTGCTGTGTTTTGCAAGGCAGACAAGATTTTTGTTAGTGCCTTCTGACCATAGAAGACAAGAATGGCTGTAACAAGGGAGGTTTCCCATTGAAGGATATATTATATATTAAAGGAGTTCAATTGTGTTTCTTTGAACTATTCTGAAAATGTTTGCTTTGATATAGATATTCCTACTCACTCAGTGTTTATTTAGATATCAAAAGGTACTGAAACTAATCATAGCAGTTTTCCTGAACATCTATTTAATACAGCACAATAGACTTACTGAAGCATGTCAAATATCTGAGGTATATTAGGACTTTAAGAGCTTGTGAAACTATGGATTACCAACCCGGTGCTATGAATGCATTTGGGGGATTCAATGTGATGTTGCAGGATATTAATTCCCACCCCCACCACTGCAGCAGGGTGAAGGGAAAGCTCCAGTCCCACTTTGCAGCACAGAGACCAAACATCAGAACCCAACATCCAATTCATTCTGAACTTGCAAATCTCTGCACGAAGGTCCTTCTCTGGTTGCACATGTCCCTTGTTAATGCAAACAACCGTCTGCAAGAAGGAACACCGAGCTTTGAATCAGAACTAAAATAGGTAGAACAGTCAAGTGTTAAACTAACCAGAGCTCTGGATCAAACTTTTCCACATTAGACTGAACTCCAGCCTATGCGCACCACACACCCTCTTTTAGTTAACACAGACTAAATCAGTTCTGATTCATATTCCAGTGAAGGATCAGCCCTTAATTCCCTCAAACGAAATCCAGACGTAAGGTGCCCCTCGCTCTTGCACAGCAAAGATACCTAAACATTTTCCTCCTTGATGTACACACCCGGGACATACAGCACTGTGGTGCAAGCAGATACACAAAGACAGCTTTTGGCCACATGTGCTCCTTGATAGCAAGGCTCCTGTCTCATTCCTGCCTAGCTAAAGGCAATTCACATTGGAGCCGCTGGCCACCAACCTGCCCAAGCCCTAAGGAAAATCTGTTTTTTTCGGCCCAACCTCAGTGCTGGAGGAAGAAGACATCTCCCCAGCAGGATCCATGCCAGAAATGCAGCATCCCACACAGATCCTGTGCCTGTGGGCACACTCACCCACTGCCTGCCCTTCTCAGCTCTCTCCTGTTAAACCTTTTCACACAGCACTGGAACCAGGGGAGGTGTGCTTGCTGAAAACCCTTCTAAAATGCATCTAAACAGAAAGAATGAAATAACAAAACCATCAAACAATACCGGGTTGGGCTCTTCAGACTTCCTACACAATTTTTCTTCCCACTTTGACAGAAAACTAGCTGCGCTTATTCTTAGACTTTTTTTTTTCTTTCCATCCACTTTGTAGCAATTTCATCCAAACCAACTGTCCTTGTTTTGCTTATGAGACAAATACTGTTTCACAGTTGAAATATATCACCGCTACTATTGCCTCCCTAGATCAATGGATGTCAGCAGAGAAAACAAATTTCCTCTTGACTGGTCTAGGTTAGACTGATGTTTCTTGTCATCTTATCCTTAAAGGGCTTTTAAATTACTTCATAATTTTCTCTAGCATCTTCCTCATTATCAAAGCCAAAACAACCAGTTCATAATCATACAGTCCTCCCTTGAGAAACAAGGATTGTGCTGGCTGTGCTCCTTCTCCTGGGACACAACCCAACTCCTGTGTCAGGAACAACTTTGTGCAGACTGCATTATCTACATACTCTATAGAGCATTTTTTCCCTAAGTTGTGCCCTGCCCTGGTCACACACCAACTCCATCCTCCTGGGCACCTCACCCATGGAGATGTTTAAGGCCAGGTTGGATGAGGCCCTCATCTAGTGCCCCCTCAGCAGGGGACTGGAACTGGATGAGCTTTGAGGTCCCTCCCAACCCACACATTCTGTGATGGATAATTTTGCCACTGCTACCTCAGGGCCAGCGCCCGCAGCATGCACAGGCTCACCAGGCACTCCACTCCCCACTCTTGTTTACATGTGCCTGACTGAAGTTAGGGGGGGGAAAAAAAGGAAAAAGAGGAAAGAATAAGAGAAAATGAGCATTTTAATTTCCCAATAAAATCTATGCCACAGTATGAGTCATTGTTTGCTTTTTTACACTAGTTGGGAAAGGCCTTCTGGTTCTAATAACTAATACTGCTGAGTTCAATAAAAAGCACTTAATTTAATTTAATCCAAACCCTGATTAATGCCAGCTTCCCCTGGAATTTTATCTTTGTTTTAATTTGAGTCCCTATGTTAAGAGGAAAAGAGATAGAATAGGACAGAAGTCAATTATTTCCCGTGCTCGTTTCTGGGCAAAACACTGAAAAATGACAGATTGACAGGTATAGGCTAAGGCTGCCTTTCCCCATTCCTTAGGCTGACTTTCCACTAAGAACACAATGTTTGCTTAGTCTTAAAAAGGGAAGCTTAACGGCTCACAGCTCAGCTTGGAAAATAAAATATTCTAGGGCCAATTAGGATCAGATTTCTTTGCTGGAACTATATTACTTTTAATGTGTTAATATTTGAGAGATACGCTACTGTATAATTGGAGACAGACAGCCCTTGAAGCTCAGGAGCTCCAGCATTAGAACAGTCAGACTCTGTGGTGGATACAGAAAGAAATAATCTGGGATAAAACCTTGATAAGAGGTTGACATCCTTTCCCTACAGTTGTGCACACATGTTTATTCAGATTCATATCTTAGATAAATAACCAACAATAACGAGTTTTTCTGTTGGAATGGGGATATCCAAGAACTGCTGATGGCTCAACTCATTGCCTACAGTGGGATGAGCTCTGCCCAGCATCACAGCAACCCATGACAGAACCTGGGTTGGGATCCAGTTCTCCCACATCCCTCACCTATGCCTGAACTCCACATAAACATCTCCACTCTTTTCTTAGCCCTATCCTATTTTGCACAAGGAGTGAGCCAAGGTCCGGCCAAACCAATAGTTTTTAATTGTGTGATCCCATACCATTGTAATGCTCACAGACATCAGCAGAGCATCCACTCAGTGCAGGGTCTACATTGCTGTTTTATGACACTAAATCAGACCTTCCTGCCCTAAGAGAGACTCCCAGCCCTGCCTTGCACCTTCAAAGAATTGCATCCCCCATACTTGTTGGGTAACCCTTCTCTAATAAAAATTAAACAAACAAGCGTAATAAAGAGTTTTATTCAGAATAGAGGCCAATTTTCTGCTAATGGCAGCATTAAGGTCCTAAAAGGGTATTGAGTTACAGAGCAGTAAAGCCACAGCAAACAGCCTGCCGTTCTAAAATAGCTACAGGTGCCAAAATTAAGGAGGACCAAATTACCGGTCTGGTTCCAATGCTGGCCTGCAAATACTCCACGGGACATGAGAAATGAATGGCAAGTGATTGTTTTCATATTAAGAAAAGGTTGTTTGAGCATTAAAATGCATTTCATTGTGCAACTTCCATATTTGCTCTGTTCCCAAAACAGCATTATTCACCTAATGGATTATAATGAGAAGACGTGAAGCAGAGAGGGAAGGTCACATAGAACCAGAGCACTTTCCAGTGATATTTATAGAAGCCCACACTATTTAGCTATGCTGAGAATGACCACACTGCACTGAGTGCAGCAGGAGGGGCTGAGCACCTGCACTGCTCAACACACACAAGCACTCTAACCCAAACCACTGCCCCTGTTGCAGATGGCTGCAGCCTGATACCCCAGGGGGATTTTACCAACCAGGAACTGGGCTATGTCAGTCTCTAACCCCCTGCAGAAATGCTCCAGGCATCTTAAACTTGCTCCACTCCTGCCCGGGGTGTACATCTTCCTCACATCTGTGCTTCCCAATGAGCAGTGCGGACAAAGCTCTGTCACATTTCACCAGGGTATAGCTGTGGAGCATCAGCACATCTGCACAGCCCTCTGCTCCTCAGCTCCTCCACGAGGTCTCCAGGCTCACCACCAGCTCCCACTGTTCTGCTACAAAGGGAAAGCTGTGACCAAAGCACAAAGCCTCTCTGCATACATCTTCCTTTCCAGGGCTACACGTGTTCTTGACTTTTCACCCAGTACTTCTTGGATGTCTCAGTGCTGCAGCACCAGGTCACATGGCTCAGAGTCACCATGCCATCAGGCATGGGCAAAGGCATGACACTGGCACAGGAGTAGAATCATAGAATCATTAAAGTTGAAAAAATACCACTAAGATCACCACTCAATCATCAATCCACCTCCACCAATCCATGTCACTTCTCCACGTTTCTGGAACACTTCTGGGGACAGTGGCCTCACCACCTCCCTGAGCAGCCTGTTCCAGAACTTCATCACTCTTTTTGAGAAGGAATTTTTACTAATATCCAACCTGAAACTCCACTGGCACAACTACAGGCCATTCTCTGTCATCCTATGGCTGTTACTCAAGAAAAAAGTCTGAGCTTCTGGTACTGGGAGTCAAAAGGCTGCACAAGGGCCACCAAGTCCAATTCCTAACCTGTGGGAGTCCCTCAATGGGCATGGCACATTGGAAATTGTGAGGTTATGGTTTAGTATCAAGATTTAAAGCACAAGTACTTGCATATATTGAAGTGCCTGATGAAGCCAGCATTTTCATAACACTCTAAATTCATTAGTCATACCAGAATACGCATTGGGGAACAAATAAACGTTTGCTGAGTATAGTGGAAACAGGGGTTGGCTCCATGTATTAAAGAACAACTCTTGTGCCCAAGTTTCCAACATGTTAATGTGCTTTGTATTATATATTCTCAAGTTCTGCTCTCCATTCGCATTATTTGGCTCCCAGTGAAGTTTTGGGCTTTGCACAAACAGTAATGCAGACATTGCAGTATTAAAATCATTTTAAATTTTCTGATAATCTCTGCCTGGCAGAAAGTGCACAGAAAATAAAGAGATAATTACAATAAGCTGCTGAAACAGTAAACAGTGGTTATTTCTTAATTCAGTAGCCTCACTATGTGCATGTCTGAGCTTATAACATCCATGAGGACTGCATGTTGGTTTAACCTATTTTGCAAAGCCCAGGAGTAAAGATTAATTTAGCTCTTTCATAAGTGTCTCCAGCAGTTGAAAACATTTTCCTTCTACAAAGACACTGTAGGCAATCCAGGAAATTGCAAGAGAATCATGAGGACAGTGCCACATGTGCTCTTTTTGATACCAACACAGATAAGTTGGGTCACAAATTTCATGAAACAGATGCAGTAGGAAGCGCTTTTCCTTTTGCTAAATTGGAAGCAAATAAGAGGTGTGTTATTCCTAATTGCTCTAGAATATTAATGATGAAATACTCATTTAAGATTAGCCATATACTGGGATATTTTCCTTGAATTTTTTTCTTCCTGATTGGAAAAAAAATG
Organism: Cyrtonyx montezumae; assembly: GCF_038088225.1. Classification (NCBI taxonomy): domain Eukaryota; kingdom Metazoa; phylum Chordata; class Aves; order Galliformes; family Odontophoridae; genus Cyrtonyx; species Cyrtonyx montezumae. Next base: position 18,844,980 of record NW_027072045.1, on the reverse strand, counting down.
AGTTCAAGATCAGGGAAGTTCTGAAAGACCTTTTTAAATAACAGCTGATAATGGTTTTATTCAAATCCAGTGATGTATACTTCAAGTGTAAGAAAGGAGATACATGAACCCCAACATGAAATCTGCCCTTACTTGATGTCACCTCTATGCAGAAACACATAAGTAGCCACAGTCCCTGGTCAGACCAGCCCTGCAAACATCTGGGCTGTGCTGAACTACAAGACTTATAAGTTGAATAGGGTGCTACATCTCCAGCATCACAGAATCAGTTGAGCTGGAAGGAACCCTTAAAGACCATCTGGTCCAACTGCCCTGCAATGAATGGGGTCACGTACAGCTCCGTGAGGTGCTCAGAGCCCTTCCAGCCTGACCTGGAGTGTTTCCAGAGATGGGACGTTTGCCACATTCTTCATTTCCTTACACCCTAAGTAGTCAAGGGACTCCAGGGCAGAGGAGAGCTGTAGGAAGGTAGGATGATGGATGCATAGCCAACAAGCGCCTGATGATTTGCTGCTTTCTTCCCTGTAGCATTACCTGGTCTTTCAGGTTGAGGATGGGCTATAGCCAGAAATCCTCTACCAGAACATGCTCTGAAGACATAACCTCAGCTTGGTCAGACCTCAGCCTACAGGTATCTGCTTGCTCACTTGCAGTAAAACACTGGATGGATATCAGTCTTTAGTTTCTGATTCTCCCACTCCTTCTCCAGTTGCTCACTATTGCAGCGGTAGCACAAGAACACTGCTATTTCTCTCCTCTTCCATGATCTGCTCAGGATTCCACTGTCCCCCAGCTCACACTAACACTGATGTTTATGCTTCCATTCAGAGAGCCTGGCTTCCACCTTTTCTACACAGACACTATGGGATAAGGGCTGCTTGCTGCATCCTGAGCATTTTTTACTATGTTCATTACATTTTTGTTCTGTTTCTCCTGACCAACCCTCCCAGCTCAGAAAACTTCACTGATACATTAACATTCCAAAAAAATGCTCACAGTAATAAAAAACAATTACCCTCAGCAATCAATACATCTCTTCAGCACAGCATTGAAATGATACATCACAAAGAATAAGCAATTACATTGGAAGAGGGCACGCAGATCATGCACACGTGGGGTTTTGGGTGGAGACTGACTGCAGTGGGCCCTCAGCCATGACCTGCACCACAATTCCTAGTGACAATTGTGCTGCCAGAATGCTCCCAGCTCTGGAAACATTACTGCAGGTCTCTCGTGGTACGTTAATCACACAGTACAGACCAACTTGCATAAACACACCATCGTCCTCACCAGCGCCCAGCACATCATAAATACAGCCGCCTGAAGTTGGCCATTGGTCACTTGTCCAAGGGATGGTGCTGTAAATTCAGAGAGCAGGAGAGCCTGCACAGGAACAGCCCAGGAGAGACAGCTGGTTCATTTCTACATCTTACAGGAAAATATTTCCATGAAGTGTAATGTTTGGAAAATGTCTAACAAGCCAGTTCATGCTTTCTACAGATTATGTGGACTTAGCATTTCTGTTGTCTATACTGGGATAGATGAATAGAGAGATAAAAGGAGGCATGAAAACATAAGACACTCAGAACACAGGAGAATCTACAGAATGTGCAAAAAATGTAGGAAAAGCTAAATAAAAGAATAAAGACAAATGAGATATCACTGAGGCAGCAAGGGAAACAGCAGGGTCCTGGTTCAGAGGTGAGACAATTAAACAACAAGTGAGGCAGCCCTCATCAAGGCAGCCTGGAATTCACCAGGGAGAGCGTGCACACAAGAGTGAATGCCAAAACAAATCTGTTCTGTGGGAGGACAAGGGAACCCCAGAAGTGCAGCTCCAGGAACTGGCAGCTCATGCCCCAGCCATGGCTTGGGAAGTCAGGAGACATCACAAAGCAGAGGAAAGCACAGTGTGGAAAAACAACAGATTTCCTCACATCCAGGTGAGAAAGCTGTTTAGCCTTCTCCATTCTGTTGCTAAAGACTGAGCTCCTGATCCTAAGAAGCCACATCATGGAGTTCCTTCATCCTGATTGAACACACTCGCACTCCAGAAGGGAACACAAAGGACTTGCACAAGCTGCTTGGGATTTCTCAAATATGCATGTCTGTATAGAGCAGCAAACCTAATCCCTTTCGGGATGTGCTGGGCTTGGACACATATGGACCAACTCCTCTTTGAGATCTTGCATTTCCTTCAGGTGCACCAGGAGCAATTGTATAGCACATGCACACTTGGTCCATCCAACACTTCCCCAAGAGGGTCCAAGCCCAAGAACACAGCATCAATTCCCAGACAATCAGCTCAAAGCTCCCATGTATGTGGGCATTCCTTACATTTCCAGATGTTTGGCAGCCAGTCAGGACTCCCACATATGGGGACACATCTGGACTTCCCAGACGTGTGGCAGTCCAGAGTTTCTGTACACGCAACATGCAGATTTTAAGATCCATAGATACTTGAATCCATCAAATCTGTTTGGACAAAAGGACAAATCTGGGGAAACTTGGAGAGATGGCTATGTGAACACCAGACTAGTTCAGGAGATGCAGATGGTAGAGAAAGTCAGTTGCATCCCAAAGTGGCACAGCAGCCTCTTCTCCTGCCTCCTACCTGGGGCCAGTGCTCAGCACCACTTGGGGACAAACTCTGCTGGGACAAAACTGGGCTGTCCTCACACAGAAGGAGGAGTCACTCCCAGAAATAACACAAACCTAACATCTCGCACCAGACAGTCAAGAGGACTACAGAACAGTTTGAATAGAAGCCAAAACTCCCATTCTGTTCTCATGGACTCCTCCTGTCCCCTCCCAGACCCAGTTCCCTCCCTGGCGTGACAGTATCCTCAGCATCAGCAAGCTGCTTTTTACAAGCCACAGTCATTTTGACAGTCACATAATTGTAAATGATCCAACCCCTTGATCAGTGCAAATGTGTAGCTCTAAGGCTATTTAATGTAGAAACACAAGGGTTCATTTGCACAGCCAAAATTGGATATGTGGCTGCCCCCAGCAATGCATCCCTGACCTCCTCCACCCCACGCCTGCTAAGACATTGCCCTTCTGCATGCTCAGAACTCCTGGTTATCCCCTTAAAACACATTTTATTAACTTTCTAGAGAAAGAGCACCATTTTTCACATGAACGTTAGAAGAAATGTGCAAGGAAGTATTATATTTTCTCTTAAGCACTGGAAGACACTGGCATGCTCAGGAGCACTTGGGCTGCATGTAAAGAGATCGAGTGACCACGTGTTTCAAGAAGAAGTCCAAAAATGAATTTTATAAGGGTAAATCCCTTATGAAAAGACACCCCATGCAACAAGCAGCCCTCTCTCCTGGGCAGGGCTCAGCTCAAAACATTCCCAGCCCCATTTGGTCTGTAAGGTTCCTGTCATCTTCTGTCACACATTATTAAACAGATCAGAAACAGGATCTGGGATTACAGAACAGACTGAACTCAGGACATCAGAAGACACCTGTCCTATAAATAGGAATCATTTACCGATTTGAAACAATACAGACATGTTTTGGCAGCCTATCAGTCAATAGAAGCAGAAGACTGAACATCAGAATTATCCTAGCCCTATTATTTTAGATGCAGAACAACAACTGACATCACCAATTAACCCCTCACTTCCCAAATTCCCATCTCTCACATCTGTGCTGAACGTCCCCCAAGATTCACCCTTCCTGTAGCAAGCCCACTACTATTGCCTAAATCTGTCCCCATTTCTGAACTGAAAAACCTGCAGACTGCAAAGTGCTTCAGAAACAATTAGTGATTCTGTGCATTGTCTGATTTGTTGACACTTGGGTTTCTAGGAAAAATTAACAAAAACATGCGCAACAGCCTGCATAAGGAACAAGGCAAAGTGCTGCTTCCAAACAGGTGCAGCCGATTATCTGAAGCAACGCTCTGCCTGAAAAAAAAAAATGTTATTTTCTTCACAAATTTTAAGAGCACTAAAAACTTCCAGATAATGGGAAGTCCCTGAAGCTTTCAGAAAGTGTTTTCTCATACCCCATACCTGGTATGACAGCTGCTTCTTTGCAACTATGGGGAGTTGTGGTTTTCCATTTGTGAAAATTCAAGTGAAATCTATCATTTTTTGGAAAGAGTTGAAGTCCTGGGCTTCTCAAATATCTTTACAGGTTGAACATTTGGAAAGGATTCAAGACTCCAATCAGAGCTTGAATATGTGGAAATATTTAACTCTCTAAGAAACAGTATATAAAATAAGCTGTTTCTGTGCTTGATGACTATTTCAGGATTGACTAATGGCTTGTCTTGGTGCCAAACACCACGGAGATGGCTCAAGAGGATAATTTCTGAAACTTGAATTTGTGGCATTCTATCAAACAAAGATTTCTGTGACAAAACCCTAGATCCAGGAATTTATATACAGCAAGAGCTTAAATGGACTTTCGGACACCAGATTTCAGAAGTAGCTCTACCACATTTACTCCGTGAAATATCTGCTAAATGTTTTTCTAGGGAATGAACAAGCTTTAAAGTAGAGGAAAATAAAGACTACTGTATGAAACACAGGTCCCTCCCTGGGAAGTCCTTGCATTGCAGCTGGTTGGCCTCTGGATGTCATTTCAGGGAAGGACATGATGGCAAGATGAAGACTATGCACTATACTGCTTAGCCCATCTCTGGGGGGGGTCACCACAGCTTAGCCAGGAAAAACCCATGGTTGGAGCTCCCCACAGGGTGAATGGTCCATTCGGACAAATTGCAAGCAAAGGCTAATGAGCTCAGTTGGGTTTCAAGGAGCAACAGATTGCTGTGATCAGCTCTTCTCTAGCTGGCACGCTCACATTACATGTTGGTTCAGGTTATAAGGACGGAAAGTGTCATTAATATGACATTTTCCTTCCTGCTTGATAGAGGTTAGAGGACCTAGCCTAATAATTACCACACCAAATCCATAACTTCTGTCTGAAACAGTTTAAGCAAGAGCCTTGATTCAAGGGTGACTGATTGTTAATTCACCTCATACCTAGGTAGAAGTGTTCCAACATTTATTTTCAGCATTATAAATCTGCACATTATTAGCCCAGGGTTGTCCTGTGTTGGGTTTTAAATCATAGGTTCTCTTTGTGCCTTTCCTTGCTTAACATTTCAAGCTATTCGCTGCAAGCTCATTCTTCCCCTTGTTGGTACTTGCACACTGTGATCAAGTTACTTTTAATTTTCCCTTGGACAAAATAAGCAGACAAATCTTACCAGAAGCTTGCCTGTAACTCTGAACTTCCAGGATTTAGTCATATTTATTGCTCTTTTCTGAATACTTTCTAACTCAACAGTATCTTTTCTTCTGTAAAATGAACAGGAGATCTGGACATGGTGCCTAACACTGCCTCACCTGAGCCATCTCCAAAATGAAACCTTCCAGCCATCTCTTCCAGGGTTCCCTCTGGGCACAGGAAGGAACAGAGCCTGAACTCACGGCTATTGCTCTGCTCCTGCCCACCCAGCTGTTGGAAGCTGCTCCTTTTTATTATCCATATCTGATCCCCAACTCTTTTTCTAGCTACTTCCACCTCACAAATAGAGCCTGTACTCTTCAGCCTTGTAAGTCCAAATTCACATCCAAAATCAAAGCACACGGACATCTGTAAAACCCAGGTGCCACTCCCAGACTTGTAGCTTGTTAACCACAGGAGAGCAAGAGGCAGGCAGCAGCTTTCCCACCAGGCTGCTGACACAAAATACAAGATAATTGAAGGCTTTGGCACCGAGACTGCAAAGACACAGCAGGTGTTAGAGCACTGATGTCTATTTCATACCTCACCATTTTAAAACAGCAGCATGAACATAGAGAGCCCTAGGATTGTTTGGTTGCTAGGGACAGCATCCCCGTGAGGTTTTGTACCCTCAAACCTCACAATATGCTGTCAAGTAGGCATGATGCATCCCAGCACCCTACTGTCACAACACCACTACCTTTGGAGAACCTGGGGCCAGCCTTCCCCACATGTATGCTCACAGACAACAGTATCCCAACATCAGTTAAGTGCCAATATACATAGAGTCACAACATACATGAAGAATCAAGGAACATTACAAGGTGAAAGCATGATACTTGAGGTCCTTTCCAACCCAAGTCACTTTATGGTTCTATGAAAGGGACCTCTTCAGGGATCTTAGTGTCTGATTCCTGGCTCCACACAAGATCACCCAAAAACATAGAATCGTAGAACGTTGCAAATAGGTGCACAAAAGCAGGCTGGTCTGCCAGGCAGTAATGCCAAGGTTGGGCAAGGAGCAGTCCACACCCTGGTACACTCATCTAAACGCAAAGATTCCAGAGGTACAATTCCCACTTTTGCTGCTACAGACATACACACCCATGGTTACAGCCTCCTACTGAACTTAGGACTGTCACCATGCCCAGATTCCTTTTCTGCACATTAAACAGCATATAAAGGCTCACCCACCCAGAAAGGCTGTGGGTGTGTGCCCGCCAGAGAACGCCAAGGAACAGTTATACAACATCAAAAGGTTTCTAGAAGGACCTTCCACATTTCTTTAGATATTTGACAAAGTGACTGTTGTACTGACTTACTGGACTGTGTCTCTTCCACATTTTCCCCTCCTATTAGCCTCCAAACTAATCCCAGAGCTGAATGGGTTTCCTCCATTTAGAGGCTCCACTCAAGTTTACTTTTTTTTTTCTTTCCCCCCTCTCTAGGATTCCCATCTTTCTCTTTCTTTTTACTTTACAAATATATAAATAGTCACATCGTCATACAAGACAAGTAGAGACTGACTCTTATGGGTAAAAAACAGATGTTCCCCAATCTTCTCTAGCAAAGTAATATTTTATATATGGCTCTTCAATGGATTTATAGCCAATGAAGGGATGTTACTACATTAGCTCATGGAGGGGGTGGGTGATAAAAACTGGAAAGGAAGAGCCAGACAAGAAAAAAAGAAGCTATCCAGAGCGCTGCAATTGGAGAAGCATGACAAATGGGCAGCACAGTTTTAGAGGGCTTCGACAGCAAGGCAGATTGCCTGGCTGGGAGTGATTGTCCACAGCTGGAGCATCGCAGAGACCATCTGGTATTTCTTAAACATGCTTTCCCCAGGTGATCCGGCTCTTGGAGTGCCCCAGCGAAGAGAAGAAAAAAGGATTGAGTCTCAGCCTCATTTTTAGGGCTACCCTAATTAGTTAATAGAATTATAGTTGAATTGGCTTCAGTTTCTCTTACTAAAAACTCTGCTTTTACCACCTTCTCAATAATAAAGGAAAAAACCCACCTACTTAAATTCATGGAGTCCCTCATCTCTTCAAGGAAGTCAATGATTGTGTCTCTTGGCAGAGCGACCCAGTATAAAAGTTAATGAAGGAAAAAGAGACCCGAAGTTTTGCCTGAACACCTTGTGGCCTCACTCTTCTCCCATCCCACTGAACCACGCATTTCCATACGTCTTCCACCCCCAGTGTACCCATCCCCGGTGTGGGACTCAGAGAACGTCTCTTTTCCAGGACTTTGATCCTTTCCTCAGCTTGGAAAAGTGTTAAAGAATTCAATTAGCAGTGTGTGCGTGCCACAGGCTGCTGTCCCCACAAAGAGGAGCACAGGCAGAATACGCATCCCTCCCGACCCCCAAGAGGCTGCCCCATCCCAAGCCAGCAGCGTTAGGAACCACTAATGAAGAGAGGCAAGAGCAAGCAGTAAATAACGAGCGAGCAGACAGATGGAAAAAGGGTTAGTGCAAGCAGCCGGAGAGCAGACCCTGGGATCCAGGCGCGTTCCCACCAGCAGGCAGTGCCCCTGCCGAGCAGAGCAGGCAGGAGCCCCACTCCCTTCTCCTGTTTTCCCCATGACCCAGCCCAGCCACAGAGCACAGAGCTGTCAGATGCATCCTGTAGAGCACAGAGGCAGCAACCACCCCACAGCCACACAGCCCTAATTCTCAGCTGCAAGCTTTACAGCAGCACATAAATACTGGTTCTACTATTTTTCATGGGGAGAAAATATGCCGGGACAGTGACTGAACCTGGCGATCCTCCTTCAACTGCAGAGTCATTGTTTGCTAGGAAATACTTTTCTAAATTACAGAGGACTAGCCACACACAGACTGTCCATATGGACGCATGTCTCCAAACACGTGCTGGAGAAAAACTGTTGAAGTTGGGCAAATGGAATGCAGTCCCAGCCAGAAATACACACACAAGGTGCTTCAGCTTCTCCAGGCTGAGAAAAATTGTAAAGTAAATGGCTGGGTCAAAAATACCAAACAAACAACTATTTAAGTGCTTTAGACTGCCAAAAGAAATGTATTCCAGTGCCAGGAGTGCAGGGAATTCCGGATGGAAACCATGCAGTGGCACAGACAGCAAGAAGAGCAAACAGATTAAGACAAAACCATAATGCCAAAAATACATTGACCAATTGGAAATCACAAAGGGTAGAAAGCTGGTAACATTACAGAGATATATAGAGGAAAAAAGAAATCATGGCTTCCAGAGTTAGGAAGCACTCGTTTTGCAATGACCAGCACTTTGTTTTAGGGAAAAAGATATGATGAACTAAAAAGACGATGACGTTCTTCAGTTTATTAATAACCAAGAGTTATCTTAAATAACATCTGTTTTAGATAAGCACTGGTAAGTCACCCATCCCTGATAATTTGCACCTCTGAGCACAGTAATGGGATCTCTGACCTGTTGACACTAATTTTTAATAAATCTTGGAATGCCAAGTAATTCTAGAAGGGCAGGAGAATGCTAACCCCAGGCCGGTACTTAGCAGGTCCGTCTGACCTGGGGAGCTGCAGGCAGGCAGCCTGGCATCAGACCCACACTAGGCAATTAAAAACTAATATGAGAATCCAGCAATAATTCATCACATTCATGTTCCAGCTAATTACCAGCCAACACATGTCATATAGGATCAAGTCTCATCTAACTGGTGTTACAATTTGATTTAAGAACTTGCATTAGTAAGAATAATTTGGCATGACTAGATGGAGAAGAGTGGCCAACACGACAAAAACACTGATAGCCTGCTTCCAATCCCACGACCCAGTATTTTATCATTTAGATAAACATAAAATCCAGTGAGGCAAATAGTACAAGCAGGTTAGTAAATAACAGAGAAAACAGAGTGTGCTTACCCTGCGATCTGATCTGTACGGCTGCATGGCCACAAGCCAATAGTGTGTGCCTCGATGCAGCCAAGTGCAAGATCATACACGTATGAGAGAACAATACAGAGCTCGTATTGGCAGGGTGGAAGTCTGTCCAACAAGGCCACAAGACAGGGGGAGCTACAACAGGAGTTCTGCTTCAGGCTATGGGATCAGGGAGATTAGAACCCACTGGTAATTAGGGACCTTTAACTGCCCACACATGGGCTATGGAAGGAAGACATCAGACACAGCCTTGCATGAGTTCCTGGAATGCATGGAGGAAAAAATGGAGAGAGGAGATGGGAAAGGGACAGGAAAGGAGGCTCCTTGGGGTTGGCTCCGATCAAATCACAAATTAAATGACTTGTGGCACACAAAGCAGTGGAAGCTCCACCAGACTGGTGCAGATGAGTGCAGGGAGAGCCAAGTAATCAGAGAAACCACACATAGCAAGGCTCCTGAGCAGCAGTGAGGAGACATTTGATAACTCCATTAGTGGGAAGAAGCAGACCAGAGAGTTCGTCACCTCCTACGTGGGGAGAAAAGGTTAATAGATGGGTTTATGCCACTGAATGCCACAAGCCCTCCCAAAGCTGTTAGTGCGTGTCAGCCCTCCCCCTCCCACCACAGTCTGTTTTCTGTTAGGTTTATGGGTTTGCTTTATTCTCTACACAGCACCCAGAACTGGCTGGTTCTGGTAATGACATTACACACTATAACCCACATATAATTGTTGACTTTGAGATACACAATTTATAAAATATCTTCTCTTATGAGACTCATTAAATAGGATGGTAAATTGAATTTAATAAATCCTAAATTTGCCGCAAGAAGCTGAATTCCCCACAGTTACAAAAGAAATGGCCAAATCAGATAATGAGAAAGCCAAAGTGTTGCTTAACAGACTAGAGAGTGTCACCTGAGAAAGAGATTCCCCTCCCTGACCTCTCTCACACACACATGCCGGCAGCACACAATGAGTTGTAAAACTGCTAATTAGGGTAAGAGAAGGCGGTGATCCCCAGGGGTTGGCTTGCAGCTGTCTCAGGAAGCAAGGAGGTATAAATCGAGACACGAGAAAGGTATTTCACCAGAGCCAACAGTTTGCAGAGCTGCACGCAGGGCTGAAGCTGAAATGTTTCCACGCATTTGTTGGTTCAGACTTTGTGAAAAAGGATAACCAAGACCACACAGTTAAAAGCAGCAGAGTAAGACTGAGTTATCGTAGCGTATGAGCAGAAGAAAGATTATTTAAGTTTGATATCTCTAAATGGGCCCACGGCCCATCAGCAACTATCTCTAAGAATTTCTGGCAGACAAATGAGGTTTCAGAAGACTGGGAAAGGGCAGATATAGTGGCTATGTTCAACAGGTTGAAAAATCAAGGAAATTGCAGGCCAGTCGACATAACTTCAATTCCAGGAAAAAAATGTTGAAACAAATTAAACAGTCCATCTGCAAGAGAGGGCTGGAAGCAATAGGCACATCACATGAAGCCAACCTGCTTTCTCTTTGACGCAGCAAAAGGGTCTCATATGTGAGATAGGGCAACAGATGTTACATACCTTTACTTCTGCAAGGCTTCAGCTCGAGTTCTGTAGAATATCTTAATTAGCAAATTAGGGAAATAGAGTCTAGATGAAATTCCATATGGGGAACGCACAGCTGGTTGGGAAACCATACACAAAAAAGCAGACATGAACAAGCAGTACTGTGCCAATAAAACCCATGGCTGCACAGGGGTATGCAGACAGGAGTGTCACGCAAAGATATGTGAAATAATCCTGCTGCTCTTTCTAGTCAAGAAGGAGCTCAGCTACAGCACTGGGCTCATTTTGAGGCCATGTGCTTCAAAGAAGCCCCAACTGAGTGGGAGAGCCCAAGGGAACCCAACAAAACACAGAGCCACAATAACATGTAGAGCGCTGAAAGGGACCTCAAGAGGCAGAATCAACCATGCACACGTCATTCAACTTGAAAATAACATGGCCACAAGGAAAGAGCAGAAGAAATCCAGTTGTTTGCTGCTGAGCACAAAAGTCTTAGGGGAAACTCAATAATAAGCCTCAAAAACGTAAAAGACTTCTGCGGAGAGGAAAGGAGCACTGTGAGCTGCTCTCCTCATCCTCAGGGAGAAGACATGGTGTAATGGGCTCAAACTGAGCCAAGAGATTGTAGGAAGCTCAGCCCCACCATGATAGCTGCACTGTAGGGCTATCTGCTGAGCAGGGGACAAATTTCCCATCACAGGAGGTGTGCAAACAAAGGTAAAGACACTTTATGTAGCTCTGTAAAAGATGATGTCCCAGAGAACAGTGCAGTGCTGGTGCCCAGCCCCCAGGCTCCTGCAGTCTGCTGGCTTCACACAAACGTGCCCTGGGACATAATGTATTTCAGCCAAATGCCCTCAGAAAGACGCGTAGCAAAAACAAACATCCACTTCTCTTCAGAATGAGCTCATATAAACAGCTGATAAAGACACAGAACCACTTAGTTACAAGGGAATGTTTTCACAGCGTGTGTTTGCCAGCACCATCCCTGCAGCTCTGATGCTGACATCTCAGAAGACACCTGCAAACCATCTCAAAAAGGGACTCTGCAGCTCTGCTGGTCATTATCTTCGGACTCAGTGCAGATAGCACTTTTACGGCATATTGCATTTTTCCTGATCCTTTCCTCAGGAAAATCCCACAGTATTCCACAGCATTAATATTCTCCCTCTCTTCCCCACGGGGCTAACAACATTGCCATCCCCCTCCCAGTGACATGACTCCTCCACCAGTACATCAACGTGCTGTGTCAGTCAGTGAGAGGAACCCAGGGACACGGTTTTCCGTGCACATTTAGCTTTGCATGCTGCTTTTCCTGCATCAGCACCAATGAAGGTTCTGAACTCCCAGAGGTGCATCTGCAGTTCTGACTGTACCAGCTGGTCTGATCAGCAATGCTGCCTCCCCCCAGCCAGGGCCCAGGTACAGCTGACTTGCCACGGAGAAGGCTAGAAGATGCCCTCTTGAGGTCCTTTTCAGATATATTCTTTGCAATACTGTGGATAACATGAATAACATAATGGTCCACAATGAAGGGGAGGGGAGACAGCTTGATCCTAAGCCTGTCTCACAAGATGTCCCCCTCTCCAGCCTTACAAGTCCGCAGTGAAGCCTGGTTATAAATTGAACTATACACCGAGAGCAACATTAGCAAATGAGCTTAGCATCCTGCACGGGCAGGAAAAACATGCCCAGCCCATACACTGAAAAGACAGTCCTAAAGCGTGCCCCACCAGCATCAGGGTCTCTGCCTGAGACCACCACCTCCCAGCACAATAGAATTCAGCAGGATACACAGAACTGCTGGCCTCCGTAAAAGCAGGAAATACACATATCCCATGTGCTCAACCTGAGCCACAAGATTCCCTGCAGAAGAGCAAGCAAAATTCTCACCATCATTGAAGGGAGGAGAAAACCATACTTCCACAAGTCAGCTCCTTTTCTGCAAAGCTTCATGAAGATATGCTGCCCTCTCTTCCGTTCCACGCCATCCCACACAACACTGCATTTCTTCATTAGGGAAAAAATGGGTACACACAACCTCACCCCCTTCTATCACTACTACTTCACACTCTCTTACAACTGACCTCAGAGAGGGTTTCTATCTGGCTGCAGATATCTCCAAAACTGCTCTATCTAAGAAAAGCCTTTTGTGTAGCTACCAGCCTCTCTTATGGCAGAGTTTGGGTTAGTTAACAGCCTTAATGGGACTAATTGGATGCCAGTGTGAAACTCTTGATTGTAATTTAGAAACAGATGGTGAAAGGCACTCTCCTGTAGCTCTTACCTCTGCTCTCAGTAGCCCCCATTGGTCTGAGTCCCCCAGGTTTCTCAGTGGGGCTGGAAAACACAATGCACAGGGGCTCTTTCCTCCGTTCCTGCTTTTGGGGGTTGTGTCCTACAGGTTGATGGAGGGGGGCTTCCAGCACCCACCCTGTGGTCGTTCCCTGTTGTTGTGGTAGGACAGCCTGGAGAGCTGTCATCACAGTGCTGCTGGTGCAATAAGCAATGTGCTTTGCAGCCACAAGCAGAAAGCAGAGCAGAAAGAGGAGATGTTTTTCTGCTGTTCAGAAGGAGAAGGGAGATACTGTTTTGTTTCCTTGGGATGGGAACTCCTGAAGGCAAGAGCGCTATTTACGGTCCATCCTTCTACCTTGGGAAGCTCAGTTACACTTAACACTTCATGCACATGCACGAGGGGACAGTTTCTCACGTATGGCTATTGACCTCCTGAGCAATTCCCACTTCCATTAGGTTTAATGGAATTTACTTAATAGTAGTGCTGAAATCAATCTGTGTGGCCTCACCCTGTCCTAGAGCAGGATCCAGCATTCTCCCCCATCCCACCAGTGTTTTCCATAAGACAGGCCGCTCTGTGTGCCCTCCTGCTCCATCACAGCCACCCAACAAGCACAGGAGATACTTATATGCGAAATGAGATACCTATCTCCCAGCAGCATGGGGAAGCAGTGAAGATTAATAAGCCTCAAAATGTTATACAGCATTTAAAGGGTGCTGCCACAGATCAAAGGCTATCACTCATCTCAGGGAGGCAGGTGCGGTAAGCCTGCAGAGATCACATACAGAAAACAAATGCAAGATGCAAGAAAAAGCTGCAGACAGGAGCAGAATAGAGCTCATGCTTGTCTAGAGGAATTGAAGTGGCCTAAGCCAGAGTGCAACATGTGTTCCTGGAGGAACAGGAGCCAGAAAGCCTGCCTGCTTTCACTCAGTCTCAGTTGTGTCTTAGCGCAGAAAACACATTGCATTTTAAGACACTCTTACCTGGGAGGTACCTGCTGCTGGGAGCAGCTGAGCTCCTGGTGCAGGCACACAGCCTGCCTGGTGGCTGAGAGCATGCTGGGGACTGTGTGCAACTGCTGAGTGCATCCTGGCTTACACTGCAGCAGGTCTGCAGAGCCGCACTTGGAGCAGAGCATGTGCTTTATGAAACCAAAGGGATCCTGGACACAGCCCTCCAGGGGAGAACCCTTATTCTGGGGATCCCCAGACACTCAATCCTTGCATGCTCAGCCCTTCCCTCAGGGACTCCCCTCCAGCACCGCACAGAAACGTGCAGAACAAAAAGAAGTCCTCACACAAACTCTGCCTGATTGAATCTGGAAGGTAAGGAATGCCCTTCTGCAACAGATGTACAACCCTCTGCCCACCCCAAACACCAGATCCATCACAGGGAGGGGAAATATTTACACAAGTTAGTAGAGTTCCAGTTAAATATTATGCTTAGCTGTCTAGAGCCCATGTTCTCAGACGATGTCTATGAAATAAAAGATTAAACTTCATAACAATTATGAAGTTGCTCTGCACACATTCAGAGGGAGTTAAAGGACATTAAAATAGTTCTTTGGGTAATATGACAATGAAATTGCTCTCTCCTTCCCGGAGAGTTGTTGCTAAACCCTTGTGAACCCTCCTGTAAACACACTTGGAAAGGGTAAGAGCAGAGCTGATAACCAGGTAGCACCTCTGCTCCACGGGTTCTGCAAAAAATGTGAGCAATGCTCGAGGGCTTTGAAGCAGCGAGGGAAGGAGGATAGGGGAGAGCAGCTTCTCTTCTCAAGGGAAGTTTGTTTAGTGGAAAGTAAGCAAGTTGTCAGGGGAAAAGCTGACAATGTTGATTCCAGCAGTTGTACAGGGAATAAACAGCCAAGTGGATTACGTTACAGGGAATGAGAAATGGCCCTGAGGATCCCATTTAAATGCTGGGCTCTCAGGAATGGTATGGTTCAGCCACGCTCCTGGCTCTGATGCCCACTGGGCTGAGCCCTCGGACAGCCCTACTGCGACCATCCCTCCTCTGCAGGGTCCCTGAGAGGGCTGTAAGCCAATGCCTCCAGAAGGGACAGAGCTCCCTGCTGTCATGGCTTGGCGTTGGGTGGCAGAAATGGGGCTGTGTGGGACCCATTCTGCTTTCCCAGCCTGGCTGTGGGGCCAGTGTGGGGCCCTGCTTCCCATAAAGATGGGATGGATGCCTCCCTGCCTTCCGCAGGAAAGGGACCCAGTGAGAGGGGAAGGGGATCATGCTTGATTTATTGGCCTCTTCCTCCTTCTCATCGTCTGTGGCTCGTCCAGCTGTAGCGATAAGGACAGCTATGAGAGGACACTGCTGGCTGCTGGGATCCCGTCCTCCTGCCCACTCCCTGCCTGCAGACATCAGTCCTTTACAGGCACCATTAAATGTGTATCCAAAATGTGGCAGTCTCCTCCATCCTTTGAGATTCTGTTCCCTGGATAATACAAACAGTTGCCAGAAAAAGAGTATCCTCTCAGCTCTGTCTGGGCCATTATCCCTTTATATTTGCTCTTTAATATTTACTGGGTTCACACAAAGTGCATGCTCTGAAAAAAAAAAAAATCAGCTGCAGCTTAAAGGACTCCAAATTTAGTAATTGCTGCAGCCCCACCGAAGTGAACAGTGAGCAGGGAGATCACTACAGCACTTCACATGCTGTGGCATTCTGCTTAGATCAGACTGCGGGAAACCTGCTGTCAGTGGCACCAAATCTAGAGTGCCCACTGCAGGGGCCCTGCGAGTCCACCACAATCTCCTGAAGATCCGTTCCCTCCCAGCACCCAGTAACCTTTGTAGGAAGCAGAGGCAGCCTGAGATACTGATTCACATAGAGGGGAAGCTGTGAGTTAGCCAGAACTAGCCACAGCTCCTGGCTTCAGAGCTGGTCTTGCAGCCTTACCTGTTAGTGTGAGGTTGCTGTATGTGTTTGAAAACTGCTCCTTTAACAAAACCAAGTGCATCTGAGCTGCCTTTTCCCTCTGTAGCTCCAACATTATGTCAGGATGCTGGGCGATCTTACAGCCTTTCTGCTTATCCAGGGCAATGTCACTGCGAACAATGTCTATAGCGAAAGGGAAAGAAAAAAGGGAGATGGCCAAACCTCAGCTTTCATTGTCACCAGACGCTTGGATAGAACCAGCCAACATGACAGCCACACAACCATCATTCAGCATGAGTAACCAAAAAAGGGGTTCAAACCCCTTGGATCTACCTGTCCACTGAAGTTCCTCTGCTCAAGTCTTCTTTTCTCCTACTGAAAGCTCACACCATTGTCTTGAATAGGCTCACACAACCTACCGCCCCTTCCATCCATCGCATGATGGATACTGATCTCTTACAATGCAAGCTGATTAATTAAAATTCTGTCTTCTCCCTTGCAGGAAAGTGCAAAAGTATCCCAACATTTATATTACGACCCTGGTGTCGGTGTACTTGACACTAAATAGTGAGAAAAGACTAAATCCCATTCTAGTGACCCCTGGCTTCTGTCTACCATTGCTTGTCAAAGATGGTGAAGAAGGCTTGCTCTTGCCCTGTGTATGCTCACTGCTAGAGCTAGGTCAGCATGGTTTACAGCTCTCTAACCAAGTCTCTTTAAACCAGTAACACCTGACATCCAATTTAGGAGACAGGAAGCTTACCTAATAATTGTTTTCTCTCCATATGAGCATTTTGTAAGTCATATTGCGGAATAAGGATATTATATTCCCTCTCCTAGAATAACTCACCCACTAGGGAAATGCAAAGGGTGGGTAGCAGGACAAGGATCAAGTAAGATGTGGCCAGCCTCTAAACAGGAGGTGGGCAGTGCAAATCAGTCCTTTCAAGGCCATGTTCTGAGCAAAATAAACTCTGTAACACACTCAGATCCAGAGGAACCATATGTTGTGCTGAATTCTTACAAAAGCTAAGGCGGCCAGCAGTGATAAGGGATGATGGAAGTTGGAGTTCTTCCACCACATTGCACAAGGTCAGGCTTTGCATCACGAAGTTGCCCTTTCCTTGGTTTTATTCCCATCTAGTTAGATATTTCTGAAGGAGCTTTTTGTCAGAAGAGAGACACGCCTAGCTCCACAAACACACTCAAGCTCCACTATTGTCATGCACACCAAGGAACTGCAAAGTTAGAATCATAGAAGAGAATCATTAAGATTGGAAAAGACTACTAAAATCATCCAGTCCAACGATCAACCCATCACCACCATGCCTAAGCTTTTTCCATTAGCCATGTTCATGTCTTTTAAAGTGTCAGATCTCAAGTTCTGCAAACCTGGGTTCTGAGTGATGCCCTGGTCTGCCAGGGAGCCCACCGTGAAGGTGGGTGGAAGACTGTTGGACACATTATCTGAGCTGAAGGGAATTTCTTCAGGTCATGCCCTGCAGACCAAGGCAGACATTCAGCATCACCTGGCTTGCTGCTGCCCAATTTGTCCCTCAAACCAAGAGATGCAGGATTCTGGAGCCGCCACTGAGGCTTTTATGGTCTGTAGGAGCCTTGCAAACAAGTTGGCTTGTTTGCTGGATGATGAAGGAACCAAAGGGTGAGAAATCCATCAGGAGGGTTGGGGAGGACAAGTCATTTATATAAGGTTTGCAAAGGCCTCAAAATAATATTTGTGGCTTTGTTGAAAAGGCAGAATGGGCTCCTCTCCAGTGGGACAAACTTTCTATATCAGCCTGAGTCCAGGGTCGCTCTCCTTGCTGTCAGGGGTCAAGACAGCACTTTGGAGAGTGCAAGGGGATGTGGCAGTGGATTCCATACAGCACCCCAACATCTAGCACCCTGCCTCCAAGTCCCAGTGAACATGTGCTGAGGAAGAGATAAGGTTGTGACAGAGAAGATGTGAAGGGCACAGAAGGTGGGGATGCTCTCTAGCAGCCAGCTTCATGGGCTTCCCAGAAAGCTTCCACTGTACACGAGCAGGAAGCAGAGGTGAGCATGCAGGGTCCCAGCTTCTCACAGCCAAGGTCCCATGGAGTTTTCCCAAGACCTAAAACTGGAGGTGGACCCCACATCCATTATAGTTCCAGTTTAAATAGTTCATAGATACATGGGATATGGGATTCCCAAAGAACCTGATACCTGTTTATCCGGACACACTGAGCTATACTCGTTGCAGGTGAGAACAGCTCTAGATTAGACATCGAGGAAACTTTTCACAGAGAGGGTGATGAGGCACTGGCACAGAGTGCCCGGAGAGATTGTGAGTGCCCCATGCCATGAGGTGTTCAAGGCCAGGTTGGATGGGGACCTGGGCAACCTGATCTCGTGCCTGATGTAGTGGTTGACACCCCTGCCCACAGAAGGGGGGTTGGACCTGGATGGTCTTTGAGGGTCTCTTTCAATCGAATCATTCTCTGATTCTATGATTCTATACCTCTCTTCCGAACCAGCAGCACCGGGGGAAGAGGCCACAGCTGCTGTAGGAGCTCAGGGAAAACCTCAGCAACAGCAATCCAGGGAAAAGAGCCAGCAGGAAGCTCGCAGTGATCGCATCTAAAAGTAAGCGAGAGAAAGGGGAAAGGCGCAGGGGGTGTGAGGAGAAAGATCCCCCAGGAGGCTCTGGACAGGGCAGTCCCTGAGTGGGACACAGCTTTCCGAAATGCAGAGCAGCCATAAAAACCAACACACGCACAAATAATAAATAAAATCAGGGGGGAAAAAAATACCCAGCAAAACAAGAAACCAAGCGACTCTTGCCAGAAGTGAGAAAGAAGAACTCCAGATGTGGGAGCCCCAGAGGACGCCAAATGGCTTCCAAAGCCGGCAGACCAATTCTGTGCGCGCTTCGAGAGGCGGCGGCCGGGCCGGGCCGGGCCGGGTCAGTACCTTGGCCAGCTCAGCCCCGCGTGGCTCGGCGGGGCACGGCCGGGCGCGTCCCGCAGCGCGGCTCCCGCATCCCCGGCTCCCGCTGCCCGCTCCGCTCCCGGAGGCACCGTGTCCTCGCCGCGGCAGCGCGGAGCCGGGCCCGGAGCCGCCGTGCGGTATGGAGGGAGCACACCCGTGTGGCGGCCAGGTGAGCTGCGGCTCGGGCAGCCCCCGCGGCACGGGGAGCCCACGGGGTCCCAGGGTGCACCGAGGGGAAATGGAAGAAGTTGGAAAGCAGCACCGAGCGTGGCAGCTTCGTCACATTTATCTGCGTCCTCGTCGTGTCTGTCTTCAAGAGGAAGTTCTCTGACAGATTCGTTTCATTCCTTTCTTTTAGACGGGAAAATTCCCTGACAATGAGTTCCAGAAATTATTTTGCTCCAGATAAAAAAATCATATTTGTTTGTTTTATATGTAACAATGCCGCTGGATGCTCCCTATTTCTTGTGTAATGAAAACAAGGAATTAATTATTCCCAAATTGTCTTCTCTGCATGCCTCTGGGTTCATAGCATTTATCATCTCATCAGTCATTTTTTCCCAAGATGAAAACACGCTGATATCTACGTCTGAAAGCTGTAATCCCAACCACCTCCATCACCTTATTCCACACGTGTATTCTTTACAGTGACCCATGTGGTCCCACTATAGCACAGTATGTTTGTAGCATAAGAATGCTCTCAATGGGCTTCTTTCCTGATATGAATACAGTGATTCACTCTTCACTTCCTTACATGTATTCAAAGCAAAAAATCCATAATAAATTCAAAACATTTTCTCTGGTTAGCAACAGCCAGTTCAGAACCCAGTTGCATAGGAAGCCACATGTGTTTCCCCCGAGCATGTTGCTTTGCATGAATCACTTCAAATTCATAGACAGAAGTGTGGAACTTGCAAAAAAGAAGTGAGGTTTAGTAGGGAATTTAGGATGCTTGTTGCAAGCAATCAGACATACAACCACAGGAATCCTTTGTTTCACCCATACACCAGCAAATGGCTAATCTGGAGCTCACTGTCTGATTGCACCACTTCCTGCAGTTATAAAGCAATTTTCACTCACAATTCTTGCAAAAGTGTTCAAAATTTAAAATAAAAAAAAAGATAGATAAACATGCTTTGGAAGTATCTCCATCATAGAGAGCGCCAGCCTTACCTTGAGAAGGCAGCTTATTTGTTGGCTGCTTCTTACAGGGACAGGAGGATGAACCATCTCATTGGGATACACCTGCTAGTGGACGAGCTGCAGAGCCAGAAGGGAAATCCCAGCACAAGGCCGAGCCCTCATTGCTCTGCTCTGATATCCAGGTGAAAGCATAGCACCTAGAGGCAGCCTGCATGGTACAGACTCAGCAGGGGGTACGGCGTTGCCCTGTGCACAAGGTTCATGATCTTGATGCAGTGCCAGGTGTCTTAGCAGCAATTGAGAGAGCCTTTTTAAAAAGCATTGTCCATACACTTCGGCTCAGCATCTTTTCTTACGCATTACCTACAGCATGTAAACATGATCCCTTTCCTCTCTCCCTTCCACGACCCTCACAGGGCCATGCTGTGTGTGTGGCAAATGTCCTTTGGTGTCTATCAGCCACAGAACACTCCAAGCTACAAAAGGATGGAGAACCCACAGAGGCTGTGCACTTGCCAGTACACCTCCATCAACCCCAGTTCCAAGGAACTTCTCTTTTTCCCTTGACTTTTCTCTTAACTTTCTCTTAGTTCTCTTGACTTTTCTCTTAGCAGCATGTAAGCAAAAAAGGAAATTCTAATTTTCATGCCACCAGGGGTTGTCCAAAACTGCTCTCTGTGGCTGTGGGGTGGCACCTGCAGCACCTGTTGCCGAATGAGCCAGTGTAAGAGCCTCCAAACCCCACTAAACACCCAAAACCAGGCTCCAGGGCAGCACAAGTCAGGTTTTAGCAAACTCAGCTTCAGAGAAGGTTTTGTATTTAGGCTCCCAGCAACCATTGCCAGGGCAAATGGACAGCCCCACATGCTTGCCCCAAAAAGGAGCTGCTCAAGGCTGTTTCCCTAGAGACAGTGTTTCATATTGTCCCATTTGTCAGAGCCAAGTGGTCCTTGGCAACGTGTGAGGTGGCTGGAAGGACAGCCAAGTGCATTATCCAGTAGGCAACCCCACAGCAGAAGGAGAAGCTGGTCTGCTGCAGACCAAGCACGAGATCACATATTCTAGTACCTGCCCAGGGGTCAGACACGTGCCTATGGCTGGAAAGAAGCAGCTCCAAATAACAGAGCACAAGCTGAAACACAGCTGATGAGGGAAAACCAGCCCAGCAGGGCACAGATGCAGAAATTCCATTTAAGGAAGGCAGAAGTCTCCCAGGTCAAAAGCGTTACACTTTTCGATCAGCAAGTGTCAAAAAGTCTCCCCTACAGCCCCACCTCCTGGTACCGCAGGGCTTGGTACATAACAAACTGATTTTCTATTGGGAACAGACCTCAGGCAGGGCAATGCCACGGCCAAATAGGGCGGATGCTGGGACTGAATTTGCCAAGCACAAGTAGCACGGAATGGCAGCTACCTGGTACGCCCTGTGCACGGGGGTTAGTGTGACAGCTCGCTTAGATGGTCTTGCAAAGGTCAGGGAATAAGTACAGCGCTGCCCTCAACACCCTGTGGTTTGCTCAATCTGTTTCCCGTAGGCAAGTGCTTACTCAGGTCCATTGGTCAGGTATGTGCAGATCTGCTGTCAGGTGACGAGCTCCTGCCATACAGCCACCAAAAATGACACAACCCTCCAAACCTATGAACTGAACAAATACTGTGCTATCTACCAGCAGCCATGGAATGAATGAGTAGAGTCAAATACTCAAAGCAGAAAATAATTGAGCTGTCATTTGTTATGTCCTTAAAATCCATGAAGGTCAGACTTAGGCATTCACAGATTTCTCTTTTAATCATTTTCTGCTTTCTGCTTTTTGTTTTGTTTTGGTTAGACTAGACCAGAAATTTCTGAAAGCACAAGCTGACCGTACAAGAGCATTACACATGGAAAGCAACCCCAGTCAGCCCAGGTACCGTGGGCAAGGCAATGGGGAGAAGCAGGATGCTTACTGCCTTCCCCAGGCTCAGGCACTGGGTGCCATCTTTTTCCATGCTGTCTGCTCAGCCCACAAGTTCCTCACGTTTGTGCATGCCCTGAACCCAGGTGGGTCCCGGATAGGCTGCAGATGAGGGAGCAAAAAGCAGAAAATATGGCTGCTCAGATCCAGCACAGTGGGGCAGAGTGCTGCAGTGGCACCAGGATTTCATTTTGGAGAAGTGGATCCCTCAAGTGAAGCACGGAAAGATGGGAGCTACCAGCAACTCCAGCCTCAGAGTTTGCACACAGATCTTAAGAACAAATAAGAAAGCTTTGCTTCCAGGCAGGAAATCCTTTTTACCACACCTTTCTGATTTACACCGATGCTTGATACACACCACATGTGTCCCCTCCCTCCCTCATTCCCATTTGCAATGGTTCTGTTCCATATTTAAGTGATGAAAAGTTAAGACCTGTGGTTACAACTTCTATGAGAAGCTTCATTTTGAAGGACTGCTACATTTCAACTTTATTGCCACGAGGAAAACTGTAAAAAAAAAACACCGAAACCTTTCAGTCCTTCCCTAACATGAAAGCTTCTGTGAAGACATTTAATAAGTGTAAGTTCTCTCCTGCAGGCTGTTGAAATATTGACCTTTGGGCTGGAAAATTTATTCCTACTGATGTTTAGCGTTAATTTCATCCACGCTTTTATGCATTACACTTAATTTTTCTATTGGAGATGGCTGTAGGTTTGGTCAGCATGAAATCCATCCCAGTAGGAAGAGATTACAGTGAACCCTTCACTGGAGACCGGTTACAAGAAGGAAAAATAACCCAAGTCATGGGATGGGGATTGCTTCAGCAAAGAGGGAGCACACACGTCACCCACCTGCCTGCATGTGGGACTGCGGGACATTCGTCTCGCTGAGATCAGACGCTATGCGGGGGAACAGAAAGCCATCAGAAAACTGGCAAACAAGTCTGCTTTTTCCATTCAGCACTATGCTGCTGAGTGGATCTCTGCAAAACTTCCTCTGCTCCACTGACCTGCCCGCTGGGATCTGTCTGGCATTAACTCGCCCTCGAAACTTACTTATGGAAATATCTTCTGCTAATTTTTGTTAAGTCGTGAGTAACAAAAAAATAAAAATAAAAATAAAAAGGTTTTTATAAGAAAAAACAAAGAGAGAGAGAAAAAAAATCAATAAATTCTTGCATGAGGACACGGTATACTGCTTCTCAAAATAGGAGCACTGGCCCTGACTTCTCTGCGAGGTTTCTTTGTGTGAATTAAGGGCTGCTAAAGGTGAAAACCTTGAGCGCAGCTGCGAACCGCTGGGAGCAAGGCACAGAGCGGGGAGGAAGGCAGAACCGAGCCGGGACGAGGCGGTGCCGCCGTCACTTCGGGCAGGGCCCGGTGGCACAGCGCTGCGGTGGGGAGCATCTCCCCGGGCACCGACGGGCACCGAGCCGGGCCGGGCTGCGGGGAGCCCCGGAGCAGCAACTGCACGGATAAACGCGGAAACGATGCCGGGGTCCTTAGGGAACGGCAGAGCCCCCGGGGAGCGCCGCAGGCTCCGGAGAGATCGCGGGAGAAGCGATGCAAAAGCAGCGGGGCGCGACCCACGACACCGTGGGGGACGGTCCCCTCCACGGCCGCTGTCCGGCGCGGGCCTTTCGTTCCTCCTCCGGACACACCGGCAACGGGAGGGAAGGGGAAGGAGGAGCTCACTGCTCGGTGCCCGGTGCGGCGTTGCCCGGCGGAGCTCCCGGTGCCGCGGAGCCCGAGCAGCAAAACGGGACCGTGCGGTGCCCGCAGCCCCCGCAGCCGCGCCCTCCCGCCCTCCCGCCCCCCCCCTCATCCCGGCCCGGCCCGCGGCCCCGCTCACCGTCCTCGTAGTTCTTGAGGTAGTAATCGGGGCCGGGCCCGCCGCGGCTCTTGGCCGGGTTCTTCACGTTGTGGAACTGCAGAAAGTCCGTCCTCTTGCCCGCGAAGCGCAGGAAGGCGGGGGCCAGGCCCCGCGCCAGGGTCACCAGCCGCCGGGAGCTGCGGGGAGGAGAGCGGGCTGAGCGCTGCGGGTCGGTGCCGGTGCGGGGAGGACCCGGCGGCCGAAGCGGGGGAAGGGAGCGCGGTGCGGGGATCCGAAGCTCCCACCGCGGCCGGCTGCCCCGCCCGGCACGGCACGGTACGGCATTGCATAGCGCGGCGCGGCACGGCACGGGCACCGCTCAGCAGCGCCCGGCTGCGGGGCTCTGCGGTTCATCCTCAACAGCGGGAACGGGGCCGCCCCGCCCGCTGGCAGCGGAGCCCGGAGGCCGGCGGACCCCGGCTCTGCCCCCCACTACCCACCGGACAAGTGCGGCGGAGGCACCGGCTCCTGGCTCCCTGGGGGCGGAGGCGGCAGCGATCGGGACTCTCGGAGCGAGGACCCGCTCTTCCTCCCCGACTTACCCAGCAGGACCGATGCTCTCCGGCCAGCCCAACACCTCCAGGCCGCGGAGCTCGGCAACCAGCGCGACCGCAGCCCGGCTCTACCCTCCAGGAGCCCGGGGAGTGCGGGGTTCGGAGGAGCCTGCCGACACCCGTCGCTGCGGCCCCGTTCCTGGTGCTGGGATTTTTCACCCTGTTCTGCCTCAGCCCCATGTTGTGCTTCTTCTTTTCCTTTTGTTGTTGTTGTTGTTGTTGTTGGAGCGGAGGGGAGCACGACATTTTTGCAGTCATAACTGATAAGTCTCCGAAATGCTTTCTCCATTGCAAACATGTGCATCTTAATGGAAACCATGGCCTCGCTCCCTCCGCCTCAACGAGAGCCGCGGGCAGCGCGGAGCCCGGCGGGGCGGGCGACACGGGGAGGGGGCCGGGGGGGGGCTCCCGCCTTACCTTAAAAAATCGAGCCAGCCATCATGAATGATGGAGGGGTCCAGCTGCAGGGAGAGGAAATTCTCACTGATTATCCTGACAGGGCTCTTGGTGTTGACATCAAGGAGAATGAGAGTCCTTCCCTTCACACCTGGAGATTTCTCCACCGGCAGGGCTCTCCTGTCCCCGGCCTGGGAGGGCAGCGAGAAGGTGGCCATGAGGGCCAGCCCAGGTGCCATCAGCGCTAGGAGCCCGGGGGGGCAGGAGCTGGGACAGGGCATGCCGGAGAGCAGGAAACCCCTAATTAACTCGCTGTCTGCAGGGGCTCGCTGGTGGCTAATTGTCCTTATCTAAAGTGTGGGGCGCTCTGCCTTTTTTTGCAATGTTTTGGTGCTGGTGGAGGGGAACTCACGCCCCTGACCAGCCTTTCTAGCAGCCGGTGCCAAGACTCCTTGCAGCCAGCACCGCCCCTTTAAGAGATGCAGGCTCCAGACATTTTTAACTTTTTGAAGGTAAGGGGAGGCTCCTGGTTTAACCCCCTCGGCTCGGGGCTCTCCCGAGACCCGTCCGCTCCGAGCTTCGCTTCTCCCCGGCACCCGGAAAGGGCCGAACCGGACCGTAGCCCGGGACCCCGGAGAGCTCGGCGGCGAGGAGCGGTAAGGCAGCGGGTTGGCCCGCTTCGGGACGCGGTGCTGGGCTGCGGCAACCGAGGCTGAGCGCGGAACGCGACGGACGCAGCGGGAGCGCGGAGTCCTCGCGTCGGAACCCCGGGATCGGGCCGACGCACGGGGACCGCTCGGATACAGCGGGGAAACGGCCCGCGGGGGTTGGGACGGCAGCTGCCCTCCTCCGCCGCCCTCGGGACCTGCCGATGTCCGACCCGCGGCGGAGCGTGGCGAGGGTTCACGGGGCGCGCGGAAACGACCGCATCGGCGGCACAAAAAACGCCGCGGTTCGGAGGGACCGGCGCTGTCACCGCACCGGTGCCGCTGCCCGGAGGATCGGGACGGCCCGGTGGGAGCCGCCGGCGAGCGGCCGTCGGTGCAGTCGAGCGGGGGATCCGCGGGGGGCTCATACCCCGGAGAGCGCCCGTCCCAAGCTGGCATCCCGCCCCGCCGGCAGCCACCTCCGTGGCCGGCCCCGGGTTCCGCACACCGGCGAGCACCGTAACGCTCCCTACCTGGGCCCTTCGCCGCCGCCGCGCTCCGCCCCGGCCCCGTTCGTCCGGCGACACAACGGGGCCGCGCCCGGGCTGAGCCGCGCCGCGCCCGCCGGGCCCGCCGCCGTCGGTGCCCGCAGCCTCGGGGCCGGGGCCCGCAGCTCCATCTGCTGGTCACGGCCCCGGCCCCAGCGGCGGGAGAACGGCACCCACCTGCGGGCAGCGCTGCCCGGGGTCGGGGGCGGCCGGGACTACGGGGAGAAGAGCGGAGAGGAGACAGCACCGAGGGCTGCCTGGGTCCGGTGCGCCGCACGGAAGGGCCGGCCCGAGTCGAGCGGGCGGTGGGGAACGATGTACCGGAGGGATGACGAGGTAGCCCCTGCCTCTGCGAGGGCTCAATGGGACGTGCACGAAATGGGATTTCGGGGGACCCGGCCGGGGAGCGGGGATCGCGTCGCAGCACCCGGCGCCAGGCAGCGGGGATGGAGCGCTGTGGAAGTAAGAGGATCCGGGGGAAAGGGCCGTGCAATTTCTGCTGTGCAAAGCCCTGGCATCCCGGGACAGGAAGAAGGCAATTTAAGGTTGGAAAGTTGTGTTCGGCTGAGAACGCTTCGGCCGCAGTTTGCAATAGCAATTCGCCGGCTCCGGAGCTGCAATCGTTTGGTTTGTGAGGCAGCTCCGAACCAGGGACGTGAGCTCCTGTATCGCCTCCTTTGTTTGTTTAGGTTTATTACTATTGTTTTGTTTTGCGGGATTTTTTTTTTTGTTAGTCTTTTTTTGTTGTTGTTGTTTCTTACTTGTTTTCATTGTGATCAAAAGATAGCAGAGCTTCACTGGTATTTGCTGGCCCGTAAGCGCTGCGACTGCAGGCCGAAAGTTAGTATCTCTTCCTGCTCCTGTTTCGAAACGAAACTCCGATGTGTAACGTAGCGAAGGACGAGAAAGAAAACAAAGTACCCCGCCTAACCTTCTCCGTTACAAACACGATACTTCGGAGGAGAAACGCGTTTAACCCGAAACACCCCTCACAATTCGTCCCTGCTCTGAAAGCGGACTCCGGCGCTGGGATCAGCCCACCCGCTGCCGCAGAGCACGGGGAGCGCTCCCCGCGGGGCCGCCGCTGCCGTCGGGGCGCGGGCGGAGCCGTCCGTCGGGGCGGCCCCAGCGCCGGTGTCTCTCCGGGAGTGCAGCGGCTCTCGGAGCTCAGCTTACAGCAGCGGCTCTGGCCCGCCGTGCGAATCGCCGCTCCTTTCTTCTGTTACCATAATTGCTTTAGAAAGCCTGGCTCGCCCAAGGAAGAAAAAAAAAAAAAAAAAAGTTTCTATGAAGATTTACTCGCGGTTCAGTCGATTTGGAAATACATTTCTCTATTTTCCTCACCGTGCTGGTTTTAATCTCCAAAACAGTCATTGGGAAAGAAAACCGGGGGAGGAGAAGCATTGCTATAAAGAGTTTAAGTTTAAGCGAAGCACATTAAATATTTTCCCAACGTCACCAAATAAACAGCAATCCTCCAGCTCCCAATAAACTATTTAAAGCATGTCATATCATCCCTTCTACTCTTGCCAATGTACTTTCCTTTAATTTACAAGCCGATCAGAGCAGGGGCCTGTCTTGCTGTGTGTATTTGCAAATGTCTGGCACCCTCTCAGTCAGTTGCAGCTCACAAACACTGAAACCCGCAGCTAACGTTGTTATCGGAGGTACTCACTTCGATTTTTGCCTCGCTACTGCATGGGAAAGTGGCTGTTGTAAATGATCCGAGCGGCTGTGGAAGGGTTTCACCTCTATGCGGCAGGGCTGATAAAGGGAAAGGATAAAGAATCAGGAAATAAATTAAATAGAAGATGAATTCAATGGAGGTATGTATAAGTCAGCCCAAACGAAAATAGAGAAAACCTCCTCAGGAGGGATGTTTTGAATTCCCTAGAAAATAAACGTCTGCTCATAAAGGATGAAAGTTATTATTGTCAGAGGATGTGCTGTACCAAACAAACCTCCATTAGGCTAGGAAGGATAAAACAAGCTAGACAGCCTTTTGTAAAAAAAAATCTTCGTGTCTTTGATTCCCAAGATATCAACCATGTCTGTTTCTGTATTGCTGTCAAGTAAACCTGAGTTATGGATGCTCTCAAAGAAGCCAGCGAGGAGAAAACTCAGCTAGTGAAAATAAAGAATGTTATCCTTAGCCAATTTGCCCAAAATGTTTTCTTTTCAGACTCTTAAACGCCTGCCCTGCACCACGGCCTGACTTACGAGTTCTCCCCAGGTGATTTCTATTCTCCCCAAATGATTTCTGAGAGGAGCAAGGACACAAAACGTGGCCATCAGGCCCCATAACAGCACAGCTGATTCTTTTTATTGAAGGTTTTTTTTTGTTTTGTTTTTTTGTTTTTTGCTGCTTCTGCACTGCAGTGTCCATCTATTTCACCGCAAGAGACCTAATGTCTGGAATGCAACCTCCTGAGGTTACCAGTGCCTAAAGGTTGGTGTTACACAGCGTGAACCCCACTGCTGAAACCATTTCCTACCATGTCGATGTATCACCTGAGTGAACAGACAGCAGCTTGATTTAGTGTGGTATCCATGCACTGCTCTTTAACGGAGGTGTCCTGTGAAGCTCTGTAACAAGCAAAACCATCTGTCTGCCCTAGGAAGCCCGGCTGGAGGGGAGCCCCGCACCAGCGTGCGGAAGGCAAACCCACGGAGAGCTTCCCCCTCCTGCGTGTGAGGAGCAGGGCATCCATCACCCCAACCGCCCGGCTGGACAGCACATCTGGCAACACTGCGTCTGCATTATCACCAGCATGGAGGGAGCATGGAGTGGTACCTCCAAACGTGGCCGTAGCACAGCGGTGTTGGGCTTTCCTTCAAGGGTTAACCCACCCTCATTAGCTGCCTAACTAAGAGAGCTATAAAAAAGAAGGACAGGAACAAAAAGGACGCAGCAGTCCCATGAAGGCTGTGGGTTTGCACACAGATATATGGCAAGACATGGGAGAAAGAAAGGAATAAAGACGGATTTTAGGCAGCTGATGGTAAACTATGTATTTTTCTTCTTTTTGTAACTTCATGCTGTGAGCAATTTGGTACCACTACTCCAGCAGAATAAACTGCTTTTCTTCCTTTCCTTCATCTGTCTGATTCAGCACGTGATCTGACAAACCCAGGGGGCCCTGGCCCTTCAGGGCTGCCCTCAGAGAGAACTCTGTGGCTCCCAGTGGCTCCCACATGCCCACCTCACAGTGGGTGCTCTGGGGCTCCTGAAAGCTGAGATGGGTGATTCCCACAAAGCTGGGTGCTGGGGGAGCAAGCGCCCTCCCAGCAGACAGAAATGCCCTTTGCCCAGTGCCTCTTCAGGAAGAAGGAAAAGAAAAAAAGCAGATAATGTCAGGGAATATCTCTATGTGTAACACTGCCTTTTGGCAGAGGATGCCCTTCAGACCCAAGAGCTGTGCTAATCGATGGCTGTGTCTGATTCTGCTTTTGTCTTTCCTATCTTGAGTAGAAGCAAATGTGGCCGCAATTAGTCGTAGTCAGGGGACAAACACAACAGCAGTGCTCCAAGCAACACAACAGTCTCAAAAACACTTTCCTCAAACTGAGCTCAGCCCCAACGAACAGAGAAATGGGCAAAATTATCCTCATTTCACATCATCATGTGAAAAAAAGGAAGAGAAGGGAACGCGCCAATGTTACAAGCCTGAGAACGAATGTGAGCGCTTGTCCCACCATCTGCAAGGAGATGATAGAGGTGAAGGAGAGGGAATACAGGGGGGTGGTAAAAGTTCACAGAGACCTCCTATTTTTCTGGAGAGATGCTTCACATTCCAGCAGCAAAACTGAAGGAAGCGGCCATGAGGAGTAGATCAGAGAGGGGAAATAGGAAGATGGATGAAGTGCAAGGCTGGAGGAGCAAACACAGCAATTACAGAAAGAGAGGAAGGGGCTGTGTGCGGAGACCAATGAGGAGCTGGAGCTCAGCGGAAGAAGCAGCAGCCAAAAGGCTCTCGGAGACACTGCTGGGGTGAGGGAGGCAGAAAAAAATCAGAATCTTTCATGTAACCGTAAGCTGCAAAGCTCCCTCTGGGGATGGTCCCATGGAGCACGCTGCCCCTGGCCCAGGCTTGAGACAAGAGCAGGGAAAGAGCATGCACTCCCAGCACAGCCATCTCCTGTGCGCCTTCCAGCAGGCTCAGGGCGTCGTATCGTTCCTCCTCCCTCCAGTTTCCCCTCTGTTGGCTCTTTACTAACAGCAACGTGGAGAAAATTAAGTATAAAGCTATATAAGCAATATAACAGGCATGCAATTGCATGTCTATTTTCTTTGAAAAAATGATGCTTTATTTCCTGTACAATGGAAACTACAGTTTGATGTTACAACTGTTGGGTTTTGACTGAACACAGAAATTTTACTTAAGCAATGACATTTCCCCCCGTATTTAGTATTCCCATATGTCACTGATTATATATTTAAGTTGCAGAAATGAATTAAATTTCATGGCTTCCTCAAGTTAGATTCTCTTGGAGGGGACCGTCTTTAACTATTAACCAAAAAGACTCAAAATCACTTTAAATCAAAACAGCAGAGCTCCGGGTATCATTTCAGGGGAAAATTGATTATCGCAAACCAAGCGTTTAACATGCCATCAGGCAGAAGGGTGGGCAAAGCTTTGCGAGCCTGCAGCACAGAGAACGTGGCACAGAGGGGATAACTGAACACCACTGGCTCAGAAATGGAAAAAAGACAGCGTGCTGTTTGGAGCTTCCTTGCCTGAGGTCTTGTTCCTTCTGCTTCAGAAGTTATTGTATATCCCACATCTCAGCGCTCATTTCATTTACTTGGGTAACGTATCTTATCCCACTGGCTGCACGGCATGAGTGCCAATCACGCTGCAGATATTCCATGAGCAGCCAGCTCTGCGCTCGTAGCTTTATTCCCACTTTCTGGAGGAAAATAAAGAAAGAAATAGATCAATCCAGCTTTTCTTCACTCCTTCTGTTTCCCATCATGATCTGGAATTGCTAACAATTGCATCCCTGTGGCCATCCCACAGCAGCTCCTCACCCTTGTCTGGAAGACCGGTGCCGAAGGACACAGCAGGCAAGATGCATCCTCAGCGAGAACCCTGGAAATTCGCGTCATTACTTTGCCAAAGTCTCAATCAGTTGAGCATGTGCTAAAGCTCAGTTTGTTTTGTCTTATTTGGAGCTTTGGAAGATATTTCCTATCCTCACTCACTGACCAAGCTCCAGCCACACACCTGTGACTTCTGGAGCGCATCCCTGTAGCGAGAGGCCAGCTAGCACGTCGTCGCTTCTGCAGGTCAGACTCTATTGAAAGCACACCGGGCCACGGCTCTCGCACCAGTTTACTTTTACACGCAGCTCATGTAAGCTAACATCTGGTGAGAGCACAGCTATGGCCTGAGCTAGATGGAGCTCAGCACAACAGATGGCGGTTGGGGCTGCAGAACCAGGGCAGCTCATCCCAAACCGAGCATCCCTTCCCTTCTGCATCTTTACACCCCCTCTCTGACCACGCCTTTTGTCAGAGCTATAGTCACAGAGGCTTTGCAATCCTTTTGTCTTCAGGCTGCTCCCTATGTCCCAGGCAGTCCTGCAGCTTGCTGCCCGGCCCCAGCACCCCGATTATTTCGTTCCTTCTCAGTGCACAAGGTGGGATCCTGACGAGGTCAGCAATGCTGAAACAGCTGCTGCTGTGCCTCCAGGGAAGGCAGAAGCTGCCCCTCCAATGCATGCCGTGGCTCTGTCAGCGTATACGGAGAGGTGCTGGTAGGCAGCAAGAGAGCAAGCTGCATCTGCTCCTTCTTCGGGGTGAAGGGTGGAAAAGCCACCGCAGCCCGCAGCAGCAGCACGGAGAGAGGTTGCCACCTGGTGGCTCACCGCGGCCTCGGCTCTAACCGGCATCAGCGGCAGCGGAGCGCGGGGAACCAGGGGGCTGCGGGCAGGAAGGTGTGCTCCGGGTACCTGCCTAACGCAAGGAGCAAGCACACAGCCGGTGAAATCCCGGGGAATCCATCAGCTCCGGGAAACAATAAAATAGCCGCCTCTTCTGGAGCTGGGGAGCAGAGTCTCCTACCAGAGCCAGGAGCACAGTGCTCGTGGGGTCCTGGCACTGACCCGCTGGTGTCACACAGACTCTGCCCTGCTGGGAACGTGCGCACTGGGCAGTGGCTCCTGCAGGTGGCTCCAGCTGCCCCGGCAGACTTGGAGAAGGATGCAGCAATAGCTCGGCCTGCTGTGCATCTGGCTGCCCTCCCTGCAACAACAGAGAATGTGGGGGTACCTCTATGATGTTTTCCAGCAAGCGTCCTGCTTTGCCATTAGTGAGCCCACCGCAGGTGTCAGCGGTGACTTCTTTCTCTGTTTCAAGACTGTCCCGGATGTCGGTCCAGGGAAGACCCAACAGTTTCAAGACGAGATTACATGCTTCCCAGGTGGGTAAGCACCACTTAGCAGCTTCAGCACCCACTTCTGAAGCTGTCAGATCCCTTTGCGCGCCACACTCTCCATCAGCTCCAACCACAACAGTAATACAGAAATAAGAGTAAATCCTCATTACGGGGCACTCCGTTCCTTAGCCAGGGAACGCAGACGGATGGCAGCGGCTGCGGACGTTGCTGAGGCACCCCTCTGGCGAACCCCTCACCCCACCGCACCCCACGCGCGTTCTCCCGGCAGCGCTCCCCCCGCCCCTCCCGCGGGCCGGCTCCGACCGCACGTGGCGCGGCGGCTGCCCGCCCCCCCGGCCCACGTGTGCCGCCGCTCCGCTCCGCTCCGTTCCGCTCCCCTCCGCGCCGCGCCGCGCCGGCTCCCCGCTGCAGTGCCGGTGCGGTGCGGGCGCTGCGGTGCCGGCATGGCGGCGGCGGGCCCGGGGCGCGGCGGCGGCCGGGGCTGGGGCTGGGGCCGGAGCCGGGGCGCGGTGCTGCTGCTCTTCTTCTCGCTGTCCCCGCGGCCGCCCGCCGCGGCCGCCTGGCTGCTGGGGCTGCGGCCCGAGGACACGGCGCCGGGCCGGGTGTCCCTGGAGGGCGGCGCGGTGCAGGCGGCCGAGGGCAGCCGCTTCCTGCTGCGCCTCTACTTCCAGCCGCAGCCCGAGGGCAACGGCAGCCGCGGGCCGGCGGGCGAGAGGGAGCCGCGCTTGGTCTTCATCGAGGAGGCGGCGGCGGCGGCGGGCGGGGGGAAGGCGGCGCGGGGCCCCGCGGAGCGGTGCCGGGAGCGCAGCGCGTGGGCCTCGGACGTGGAGGTGGTGGGGCCGCTGCGCTCGGGCGGAGCGGCGGGCTCGGCGCTGGCCGAGGTGCGGGTGCGGGAGCCGCGCAAGGGCGAAGCGGCGGCGGCTCCGGGCGGGCGGCTGTTCTCGCTGTGCGCGTGGGACGGGCGGGCGTGGGCGCACCACGGAGCCGCGGGCGGCTTCCTGCTGAGGGTGCGGCCGGCGTCCCCCGCGCTGGGAGCCTGGCTGCTGCCGCTGCCCGAGGCGGGCTGGCTGCGGGCGCTGGGCGCGCTGCTGCTGCTGGGGCTGTCGGCGTTGTTCAGCGGGCTGCGCCTCTCGCTGCTCTCGCTGGACCCGCTGGAGCTCCGCGTCCTGCGCAACAGCGGCTCGGCCGCCGAGCGGGAGCAGGCGCGGCGGGTGCAGGCGGTGCGCGGCGGCGGAGGCACCTACCTGCTGTGCACGCTGCTGCTGGGCCAGGCGGGGGCCAACGCGGCGCTGGCCGGCTGGCTGTGCGCGTCGCTGCCCGGCGGAGGCCCGGCGGCGGGCGGAGGGCCGCGTGGAGCGCCGTGGCTGCCGGTGCTGCTTTGCGCGGCCGCCGTCTTCCTGGGCGGCGAGGTGCTGCCCTACTCGGTGTGCTCGCGGCACGGGTTGGCCATCGCGTCGCGCACGCTGTGCCTCACCCGGCTGCTGATGCTGGCCGCCTTCCCGCTGTGCTACCCGCTCAGCCGGCTGCTGGACTGGGCGCTGCGGCAGGAGCTCAGCGTCTTCTCCACGCGGGAGCGGCTGCTGGAGACGCTGCGCGCCGCCGGGCCCCACGGCGACCTGGTGCGGGAGGAGCTGGCCATGGTGCAGGGAGCGCTGGAGCTGCGCACCAAGGTGGTGGAGGACGTGCTGACGCCGCTGGCCGACTGCTTCATGCTGCGCGCCGATGCCGTGCTGGATTTCGCCACCGTCTCCGAGATCCTTCGCTCCGGCTACACGCGCATCCCCGTCTACGAGGGCGACCGGCGCGACAACATCGTCGACCTGCTCTTTGTCAAGGACCTGGCCTTTGTCGATCCCGATGACTGCACCCCGCTGCAGACCGTCACCCGCTTCTACCGCCGCCCGCTCCACTGTGTCTTCAACGACACGCGCCTCGACACGCTGCTTGAGGAGTTCAAGAAGGGTGAGGCTGTGGGGCTGCCATCCCTGGGCTCCCCCTGTGTCCCCTCCAGTCCCCGCTCAGCCCACCCAGTGTCATCTCCCAACAGGACCGAGCAGGTACCAACGGTACTGGGGGGAGTCGGGCCCTGCATGCACATGGGGTCCGCTGTCAAGATGGCCCTGAGGGGACCGAGGCCTGCAGTGTGGCCACGTCTATGCTGTTACTTAAGGCCATGACAGCCTTTGGCACTGGAAGCTGCTGTGCCCTGGGTGAGGCGTCCAGCGGGGTCTTTGGGGTGGCATTATGGCTTGGTGTCTGCCCACCACTCTGTTCTACACAGGGAAATGTAGGGCTGATGACATCTCGTTACTCAGTTCTCGCATTTGCAGCTTAACGGGGAGAAGTGGGTCTAGAGAGTGGTTCTGTGCATGTGGTTTAGAGAAAAGAAAACAGGCTAAACCCCTAGAAAGAGCTCTGCTTTCTATACAGCTGTGGCAGTGTTCATAATGCAGCTGCCAGCAGCCCCAGTGAGGCTGAGTGCTGTGTTTCATTAAGTCTACCTTGAGAATACACACAGCATGTGGTTTTTCCCCTGCTGGGAACCGTGAGCATTTTGCTGTGTGTTGTTCAGTACATCACACAGCGATGAGCGAGCCTTTAAGAAATGGCTGCAGCAGTGCCTTCCTGCATTATGTAATGCAGCCCTGGCTGCCTGCGGCCGCTCTGCCACAAGCAGAGCTGATCATGTGAGAAGGGCCAGACTGCTCCATGCCACACGAAGGCCTCTGTGAATCATCCCCTGCCGGTTCTCAGAGCTGGGGGGCAGTGGAAGATCGGATATTTGCTGTGTACCAGGAGGGCACACGGGGACATGCAGGTCATCATTCTCTCTGCATTCCCACCGGCTGCAGGGGACACAGGGCGAGGAGCTCTGCACAGCACCAAGCACCATATGCCGTGCAGTTCTTTCTGCGCTTTGTTATGTTAAGAAGTTCACTTGAGATCTCACCACCTCTGCCTTGCCCAGAGTCAGCTATTCCCTGGAATGTCGGATGACTTCAGCACAGTCTCCCCCCATCGGCTTCCCTGCATTTTATCCAATATGCTTTGATGCATTCAACTACTTCTCTTTCCAGATTTGTTCGACAGCCTGGTACCCTATGGATCAATAGACCTGTAGGAATGGACCTGTGGTTGCTTAGCTTCCCACCCTTTCCTCGCCCATCCCTTAAAGGTGTTTTCAGTGTGTCACTCTCTCAAGTGACACATGCACTAACACACCTTGCCACCAGCCTTCCCTGTACTTGTTCCCATCTCCAGTGAAGGCTCTCTACATTCTGCTGCTTTGCTCCATTAAACTCCTGGCGTTTTGCTTCAGGTTCTTCCTCCCCCCCATCTGATGCCATCACGGTCTTCTGGGGCATTTTGCTGCAGCTCCTTTGTAGAGCTGTCCCTCAATCTTCTCTCTGTTTCTCCCACATTTCTCCTTGTGTTTTCTAACCACGTGGCTGAGAACTCCTGTTTTTGGTCTTACAACCTAACCCAGCTTGGTATGTAGTAGTTCCAGCTCTTCCCTCCCCCACCATGTTCTTATCCCCTGGTGTTGCTGTTCTCTTCCAGTGCATCTTTCCCCTATCTCCAGCCCTTTGTTCACCCCAGTACCTCATGTCTCAGACTTGAGCCCATCCTAACCCCTCTTCCCTCAGTTTCAAAGGCTCCAGCTCCTGCACTGGCGCAGATGTTGGCTTCCAGCTGCCTCCAACCCACTTCACTCAACCACTTAATTTCTAAAATAAAGATTTCCCGTCTGTAATTAAGAAACTTCATCACTGTCTCATTTTCTGTGTCCATTCAAATTACGCCAGAGTGTCTTGTTGGATCCAATCAAGGTTGCTTTCCACTTCCAGGTCTTCTGACACCTCTGCTAATTAGCGAGCGGGCTGGTTGGCTCAGTGAACCGCTAATGAGGGCATTCAGCACTTCACACATCCCAGGTGCCTGCAGGACAGCAACTGCTCTGGCTGGTAGGATCCAGCCTCTTTCCAGGAAATGCAAGTCCTCACTAACAATGGGCACTATTCAGCCCACTAGGCCCTTCCATCCCCAACAAATTCCCACAGAGACCTTTCTTTCCTAACTTTCTTTTCCTTCTCCCATGATTAACAGTTACTCTATTCCTGGTTTCTTTTGGTTATTGCCATGCTTATACAAAATACCCACCAGGTTTTCTCTTTCCTTCCTGGATAGCAATGTTTACTTCCAGATCTGTGTTTCAGCAGTGATTAATGTTCTGCCACATTCCCTACGCCTATAATGTCAGGTTTTGCATAATGCAAAAGTAGTGCTCAGTTTCCCTGCCTGAGCTCTTTGCCATAGTACACAAACATTTGCTCCTACTGCAAATGCCAGCATATGATTAAACACAGCGCTTTGGGACTCTCGCTCACACCTCCTTCAGCTCTGCTCCTTTTCTCTCCCCTCTGGCTTGCTGCTCTCACCCTGCATTATCCCCATTTACCCGACGTATTTCTTTCCCCTTACTATGCAATCCTACCTATGCAGACTATCAGCTGCCGCTTGCTGCACCGAATTTAGCAAAACAAAGCCACGTGGAGGGGCAGATGAGGTCCCACTAAGAAAAACCTGACCTCAGGAGAAGAGAGCCAGGAGGACAGCTGTACACATACAGGCAGCGTGCAATGTCGTGGGCAGTGCAGCCTGCTCCCCTCATCCCCAGCAGATAGTCACAGCAATGCCTGCAGCCCTGCAACCACAGGGAGCCCTTCCTCCTGCTGCCCCTCCCTGCTCTGTAGGTGACTTTGGGAAAGTCACAGTCTCGCCCTATTAAAAATCATTTATGGATTTTGCATGCACATTTCCTGGTGGGAGTTCTATGTGGAGAAGCGGCAGCTTCCAACAGTTCACCTTCCTCCGGCATAAGAGCGGTGGAAATTTGCTCGTGCCATCATCATCTCTTCATAGACTGGAGGCTGAGGTGCAACTCCAATTATTCTCTGACTGTTTGGTGCCTTTTAAAAGCTGCTAAAAGTAAATCCTCCAGCAGTGAGCTTCCTGCTGAGCAGGGAACTGTTCTGCCCCATGGTCTGTCTTCACTTTTATAAATACAGCCTCTACTAGATGTCTGCAAATCAAACAGAGATTAAAAAGGTGCTTATGTGTGCCAGGAGCTGGGATCATTGCTATTTCAACTGCTTTTCTTGCAGCCTTCCTCCTGAGCCCACAGTTATTAGGCATCCCAGTGGAGCAGTGCCCAAATTCCAGCTGTGTGAGCAAGGAACCTGCAGGAACCCTCCCTTCCATGGGCACTGAGCTTCCAGGCTGACAGTGGATGAGGTGCTGCTACACAAAAGCTGCTAGCGGTGAATCATGCTGCAGCTCTGCCTGAAACACTTATTTCCCCCCAAAACACTGCTCTGAGTCTCACTGTGTGAGTGCTGTGCTGCTCCCAGCCCCGAGGGTGAGCTGTGGCCTTAGGGTGGACGAACCAAGCTGCCATCTCCCTCTTGCCCTTCTTTTCTGCCAACCATGATACATCAGCTGCTCCAAAAAGCTTATGTCACCATCTTTCCCTGTGTCCTCCCTAGGATTAGGGAAGGCACTGGAGCAGAGCACAAGAGAGCTCCAATAGAGACAGGAGGATGTAGATAGAGATCCTGTCCCCAAGGAAGGCCTGAGCTAGGTAAGGTTTTATGGTTTTCCCTTTTCACAGCCCTGACTCCTCACAGATCCAGGTACCTGCATGTCACCATGGTGCACAGAAGTGAATTGCTCAGAGTGCTCACCTCGTGGAACAAGGGACAACACTAAGGCATCTTCAGCATTCCTCTGGCAGAGCACCTACATAAAATCTGATAAGGAAGGATCCTGGGATATATTTGCAGACAACAGCACTTTCTTTCCCACATGCAAAGGCGTTTCCACGTGCTCAGACCACGTTCTCCCATTGGGCAGGACACTTTGGGGTGTATCTATTAACAACACAAATCAAGGCTCCTAAAAATGCTCCTACAAAGCTTCAGATTTCTGTTCAGGTACCAGCTCCTTCTGGAAGCTTTAGCTGTGTAATTCAGCATTCTGAAGGCATGAACTTTTCAGCAAAACTGTTGATTGAAAAGAGGAGATTTTGTGTAGCTCATAAAGAATTCATTACAGTCATGTCCATGCTGAGCAGGCACTCAATCACCTATGGGCTTCCTGTATGGAGCAGCCCTGTGGAGGTTGGTGCTGCTCTTTGCACACATTAAGTTAATTGCCCATTTGCCCTGCATCTGCCAGACCAGGGCTTTGATTCTTAAGCGTTTCACTGCTGCATCAGTGGTACCTCCATAAAGTTCACATGTGACAGCAGTGGTGGTGCTGTTAGCCCTCATAACTCATTCCACTGGAGCCATCAAGCAGTGGTTACAATAACACAGCTTTTGGAATCAGTTTCACAGCTCTTAAGGCTGTTTTAGATCAAGTTTGTTGTTCTGTTTCAGTGATTTATCTCTCTTGATTGCACTCCCACTCACTGAAGCAGAACTGCAGGATGATGCTGGAGAAGAACTGTCACCCCCAGCACTGTTCCCTGTGTCACCCTGCCTTAGGCATAGCTTTCACTTTGCCCAGCTCCAGCCCTCATACCTGCTTCCAAATGCACGAGCCCTCCTCTAGGTGAGCACAGCAGCCCCGCACATAACAACACACCCAAGGTGCAGGTGAGGTATCTCACTGACAAATTGAAAGACCTGCTCCAAGAACAGCACTTTGAAAACGAGATCATCTCCCTCAGGTGGGAAATCAGACCCAAAGGGAAAGCTGGGTGCAGCTGGGGAGGGGGCTGGGGGCTGAGCTCAGCCCACTGCTGGATACCTGCTGTGCTCCTCACCTGTGTGTCAGCCTGGAGAGCTAAACCTGGGGGTTTATAGCATATCTCTGAGTGTTTATTTTCTGTGAAACTCCTGAGCAGTCTGACAGTGCTCCTTGCTCTGTCCCAGTGTGGTCAGACCCTCCCAGACTAATGGTGCTGGGTTTTCTCTAAGCAATCTGATTAGCTGCCTTGTGAGCGTGGGGCTGGAGTCCTGTTTCTCAGTAAATTACAGCGTCAGTGGAGGTGCTTGGCTGAAAGAAGAATGGCCTCCATTACTCTCTGACTGCCTTTAAGTAGCACCTAAGCTTTTTGTAAGGGTCTGGTGGTTTTGGGTTGCATGTAAATGTCATTAACAACGAGCTCTGGGCCAAAAGAAATAACTTCTCCCCTCTCTGCTCTCACCCGAGGACTCGTAGGAGAGCAGATGGCCCCAGCACTTGGGAGTGGGGTTTGGCAAAGGAGCTGCTTTCAAAAGTTGGACTTTGCTGAGATGAAACGTAGCTGTTGCTGCTGTGCTGCAGCCAACTGGCTTCTTTTTGCTTTTCATGTCTTGAGCCATGTTGCTTTACTACCCACAGAACACACAGTGTGCGTGAACTGCTGTGCACAATGGAGGAAATAGCCTGGCCCAAGGAACACTGAAAGTTAGACACCTCCAGGCTATTGATTCAGGTTTTTAAAGTGCATCTCCAGCTTTCTGGGGAGAACAACAGTGCTACTTGCTGTGATGTGATGTTCTTGTTTCTAATTCTGTAGGCGTGGGAGGCAGCGAGCTGCTCTCTGAAATCTTGCAATAAAAGCTTGGTATGAGGAGGAGGGAATTTATCCTGTGGAAAATGCCCAAGCTTTAATGTGAGCAATGTACAGTGCTGATCTCTGTCTGAGAAACATCATTTGCTTGTCCCAGATCCAGGGCAGGGTTACTGGAAGGTCGCCTATTCCCCACAAGGGCAGCTCCAGGCTGCCCATCCCTGTCCTACCACGGGTAACCACTGCTCTTTGAGCAGCTCAGCTCTGGGTTTTCTTGGAGAAAAAGGTGTTTTCAGTGTTCCCCAAGATCCTGCGGTGCCCGCGGAAGGGTTAGGATCTGGACACTGCAGGCATGGGGGTGATGCAAGGGGAAACGCCAGGGAGATAGAGAACAAGCAGGAGGAAAGCTGGTGGATGTGGTGCTAATGAAGGATGTTTTTAGAGTTTTCAGCAAAACATGAGGTTCAGAACCCGTTCAGGAGCTGCAGGCAGTCAGCAGGGCAGTGCTGGTGGTGGGTCTGAGCTGGAAATCCAAAGGTTGTGCAGGGCTTGGAGGCTGGGTTCTAGGTGAGCTGCTGAGCAGGAGATCAGAACAGACCAAAAAAAAAGAAAGGAGAAGCAGAACAAGACAAAATAGCTTATTGAGAGCGGGACACATGAGCACAGGTTGCAATGCTCAAAGGCTGCCAAGAGCAAGAAGGGTGAGAGTGTGTCAGCACGGCCACCAGCTCACTGCGGGTGACACTGCAACTGGGAACCGTGTGGACTGCTGGGCAGGGGTCACCATCGCTGCATCTGAAGGAAAGCTCTGGTCCCAGCCTGTGTAAGGTAATGTGCCATCAATGGCAGGGTATGGAGAAGATGTTCTGGTACAAGCTGATGGCTTGCATTATTCATCTCCATGTCCAGATGGTTCACCCCAGAGTTCTGTAAATTATCTGAAAGCTGCAAACAAACTTATTCACCTCTGCATTAGAGTAAGCTGCTGTTGTGCAGAGCTGGAGGCTTTGCCTGTGTTTTAGAAGAAGCATTAGGATCGGTACAGACAGTGATGGATAGTGGGGGAGCTGATCCTGGCAATTTGGTAGGAAGGATAATTAACAACAGAATGAGCAGACACTGGGAGGACGGGGAACACTGGTAGAGCCCAAGGATGCATTCGTATTTCTGTGCTGGAGGATGCTGTCTCTTTCCTCCATTACAGCTATTCCATGCCAGTGAGGCCATGGGTAAGCAAGGCACAGCTGGTGCAGGGAGCAGCTGGTTTGGGTGATGAGATGGCTCTGATGTCTGTGGCCTTGTCCCTGTCCCACTGACCCATGGTACCCAGATGCATCTGGTCTGGTGTAGATCTCACTGTCTGCTCTCCCCCCACAGGGAAGTCCCACCTGGCCATCGTGCAGAGGGTGAACAATGAAGGGGAAGGAGATCCATTCTACGAAGTGATGGGCATTGTCACCCTGGAAGATGTCATTGAGGAGATCATCAAGTCCGAGATCCTGGATGAGACGGATCTGTACAGTTAGTGTCCTGGAGCAGCTACTGCGGTTGCAGGAGCCAGGGTGGGAGCCCACAGACAGAGGCAGAGGTGTGGGTAGGAAAGGGGCAAAGCAAACTGCCGTCCTTCCCCAGACAAGGATGATGGAGAGATGTTGGTCCAATGTTAAGGAACCTTTAGTGCTGGAGGCAGACCAGCCCCAGCCTTGTTCTGAAGGCAGCAGCATGCTTTGCCTCCCAGGTGCTGCCCAGCATGGTTTGTTCACCCCTCTGCTGCCCCAGCCCTGCTGTGGCATGAATCAGGTGTGCCTCTGTGGTTAACCTCTACTCTCTGCCCACAGCGGACAACCGGAAAAAGGAGCGTGTGCCCCACCGGGGCCGTAAGCCCCAGGACTTCTCCATCTTCAGGCTGTCAGACAGTGAGATGAAGGTGAAGATCTCCCCACAGCTCCTGCTGGCAACGCATCGCTTCATGGCTACAGGTACCCTTAGTGCGGGGGAGAAATGGGACGTGATGGCCTCAAGTTCGGCTCAGCATGCAATAGATGCAAGTGCTATGGGGAAGTGGGCTCCCAGCACCTCACATTGCTCCTCAGCCCCGCTGAGCACCTTTATGTTGCCTCCCCATAGAGGTGGAGCCCTTCAAGTCCCCGTACCTCTCCGAGAAGATCCTGCTGCGGCTCCTCAAGCACCCCAATGTCATCCAGGAGCTGAAGTATGACCGCAAGAACAAGAAGGCAGCAGAGCATTACCTCTACCAGCGCAACCGCCCCGTCGACTACTTTGTGCTCATCCTGCAGGTGTGGGGCTGAAGGGTGCGGGGTGGCACGTGTTGCTGTGGGTTGACATGGGGTGGCACAGGGTGGCCTTTCTGAGTGGATTTCCCTCCTCCTTCCAGGGGAAAGTGGAGGTGGAGGTTGGCAAGGAAGGGCTGCGCTTTGAGAATGGAGCGTTCACCTACTATGGAGTGCCTGCCATCATGGCTGTTGTCTCCTCAGGTAAGGGCTCTGCAGGCCCTCCCTGCCCTTGCTTCTGCTCACTGCAGGACAAAGGTGGGATGCACACGGGACACTTTCTGTGCAGCTCACGCACCCTTGTTGTCATTGCAGATAACGATGTGAGGAAAGTGGGCAGCCTGGCGGGATCCTCCTTCCTGTGTAGGTATTTAGGGGCACCTCTCATGGCACACAGGGGGCAGTGGGTGTGCTCCCCACTGAGAGCAGCTCCAGCTCTGCTCTGGAGCTCAGTGGAGAAGTGACATGTTGATGCAAATGCCAACCCTTGGACATTTAACAATTGGTTATTAATTAACCCCAGTTATAAAACTCCCTTTTCAGACCCTCCCTTATTGGTGTTGGTTGGCCAGGGTGGGGCACGGTGGGAGGTCAGGCACAGATCTCTGCTAGTATTGGCCAGACTTTTGCTCCCAGTGGGATGGAACTACTCTGTCAGCACTCAGCACTGCTGCCTGTGCTTAGACATTTATTTGCATTAGGTTTAGATCCAGGGATGACACAGTGAAGAGTCACTGGGGGAGGAGCAGGGAGGTTGTGGCCCAGCCTGGTGTGTGATTCACATTTTCATTTTTCCTCTTGGTATGTGCCCCTCCTTACATGACCCCTCCCACCTCTCTCCATGCAGTGCCTGTCTCAGTGTCCCGTACCTTCGCCTTCAGCAGAGGGGACTCCCTGGCTGGCTCTCCAGGTAATGGCACCCAGCTTTGGGCAGGGGAATGGGCAGCCCTGCAGGTGCCCATGAAGAAGGGGATGGGGAGAAACAAGAGCCATAGATGGACTGGGCTTTTTCCCACTTCCCATAAATTCAATTTCCTGCATGTGGTGCTTGTGTTTCCTGGCTGCTGCTGACCGCAGTTAGCCGCAGCTCCACGTGCATGCTGCCTGCTGAGCTTGCTTTCTGGGAACTGGCTAAGAGGAGGGCATTTTAGCAGCAGAGCAAAGTCAGCGATATGTTGATGTCACCTGTGCAAGGAGCAAGATGCCTTTGTTCCCTAATAAATCACTGACCAGACAAAATCCATCATGCTGTATATCAGAGGCCATTGCTCAGTGTGATTGACTGCCCTGCTCGCTTTGTGGGACACACTGCAGCAGGCACACGTGCCCTGGGAGCACTGCACCCTGCATGGGGTGGCACAAGGAAAGCATGAGGAAGGTACTGGGGGACAGGGTGACAAGGGGACACTGGGAGGTGGGGTAGCCACTGCTGCCCCAGGGCTGGGTGGAAGATTCCTGCCCTAGGTGTTTCTTCCAGGGATGGATCAGACAAAGGGGCACAGCAGCTGGATGTAACAAGGATACCTGACTACACATGATGTCTTCTCTCTCCTTCTCACCCCTCTTTCTGCCTTCCACCCCTCCCCAGTGAACCGGTCCCCCTCCCGGTGCAGCGGGCTCAACCGCTCCGAGTCCCCAAACCGGGAGCACAACGACTACGGGGGCAGCACCACGCAGCTCTACAGCAGCAGCAACAACATCTACACTCCCGACTACTCTGTGCACATCCTCTGTGATGTTCAATTTGTCAAGGTACGGCTGGGTGGGCTGTGCCACCCCTGCATCCCTTGGAGGAACCTGCTGCCCACAGAGCCACGTGAGTGTCCCTCTGTGTGCCTAGGTGACCCGGCAGCAGTACCAGAACGCGCTGGTGGCCAGCCGCATGGACAGCTCACCCCAGTCCCCTGATGTGGAGGCCTTTGACAGAGACTCAACCAAGGCTTCGACAGCTCGGGGCACCCCACAGACACCCAAGGAGG
This sequence comes from Cyrtonyx montezumae, assembly GCF_038088225.1. Lineage (NCBI taxonomy): Eukaryota > Metazoa > Chordata > Aves > Galliformes > Odontophoridae > Cyrtonyx > Cyrtonyx montezumae. The sequence continues at coordinate 18,800,767 of NW_027072045.1, read as the reverse complement.
ACACCACCACCCTCCTGAATGAGAGGAACAGTCGGTCTGAGGGGCAGCGCAGCCCCAGCGACTCTGTGTGCCTGCGCATGGAGGCCATCCCATTCATCCAGGAGGAGCTGGCCGAGCAGCCAGATGGTGGCGAGCAGCAGGGTGAGTCCAGCTGGGGACAGAGCCTGGGGGCAGCGGGGGCTCGGGCTGCCCCGGGGCACTGCAGGCAGACTGGGCTCTTGCAGACAGGGAGTGCTGCATCCCTGGGCTGGAGGCAGAGTCCCCAGGAAGGGAGGTCGGGAGCGGCTCCTCTCCCAGCAGCTCCGAGGAGACCGTGGGCAAGAGGCTGCTGAGATCACTGAGTGAGTGACCGAGCAGGGTGCTCTGTGCCCTTCTGCCCAAAGCATGCAGGGCTTGCTCCAGCCCGAGCACCCCAGGCCTGGCAGCCAATTGGTGCTGCTGCTGCAGGTGAGCGCAGGCAGCGACAGTCACCAGAAGGTGAGCAGATGCCAGAGGAGAGCTCCAACCTCACCCCGCTGATCACCTGAGCAGCAGTGTGGCCAGAGCATGGTGCTGGAGGCCCACGTGGACCCCAGGTAGGAGCCCGCCAAATCAAGTTTTGTGCTATTCAAACAGCAAAGCCAAATGATAAAGGATGCAGAAAGACCCACCCTATATTTAGCAGCAATAGGCAAAGTCAGCCCTGTGCAGGCATGTGCACAGTGGAGGCTGCAATAGGGCTCAGGGATGCAGCTACAGAGCCCAGGCACCCATAGGGTGGTGAGGGCAGAGAGAGAGAGAGCAAAGCCCCTACTCATACATTAGCTCCAGCCACCTGCACGGGGCTGTGCATGCCTTCCAGGTCTGCAGCATGGAGGTCTCCTGCCGCCAGGCCCATGTCCAGCAGCAGCAGGTCTGCACTCGCTCTGCCCGCCCGCTCGTGCCGCCCCTCCCTGCAGGACTGCAGAGCCCCATCCCCAGGCCGAAGAACACACTGCAGGGACTGAAGCATCCAGTGGCATGGAGCAGCTTGCTGGAGCCTGAGGGCCCCGGCCCAGCTGCTCCCTGGTAGTACCTGGTCTCAAGGAAGATGTGGAGAAAGGAAAGGGGGAGAAGCGTTCCCTGCGGACAGCACAGGGAGGGGCAGCCCAAGCCACAGCACCCTCAGCATCATTGCCCATCCCCATCCTGCGAGGCCTGGAGCCCCCCAGTGCTGGGCGCTGCACACACGTGCTCGCCCTCATAAGGAGACAATGCTATTGGGGGGTGCCACCCGCAGCTCAGGGCCCCAGTACACATCTGTGCTGTGCCCGGCGCCGTGCACACCGACATCGCCGCAGCCTGGCACAGGAGCACAGCTCACCCTCGTGACCGGCTGCTCCACGCTGCACTGACCGTCCTCTGCGCGAGGCAGGCTCGTCCTGAGCCTCTGGGCCAACACCGACCGGTCCGTAGGTTTGTAGAGGCTGAACGCAACAGGGATAGCAACATTAAAAGTGATTTCTCCCTGAGCAATGTCCTGTTCGTGTTGATGTCTCCTCCTGCTGTGTATGAGGACAGGCTCCCGAGCAATGGTTAAGACCACAGCGACACAGACAAGGGCTGGGGAAGAACAGGAGTTAATAATACACCGTTGCAAATACCATAGTGGGATATCACGTGCTGGAGTACAGCTTGAGACAGTGGCAGAAATCTCATGGTCCAGCAGTGCTGATAAAACCTCAGCTGGAGTAATGGCATCTCTGCCTGGGGTCCTGCCCCACTGAGGAAACAGAAAGCAATTGACAGGAGGCCAAGGAAAAGCGAGGGCTGGAAAACAACCTGCCCAGAGAGGCTGAGGGAAACGAGGTCACAGAATCTGAACTGGTGGAGGATGTGAAGGGGAAAGAGGAAGCTGGCAAGTACATAAAAAGCACTTAGAAAAGGAATAATCTGTTCTCTGTTGCCATGGTGAGTGAGATAATGGGTAATCAGCTTACACCATAGGAAAAGAGAAATTTAGGTCACTCATTAGAAAAATAAGCCTGGTAAGTATAGCAGAGTGCTAGTACAGGCTCCATGCCTGGAGGTCCCTAAGGAGCGCAGCCAGATGTCAGAAATAACAGACTCTTTCCCCTGAGATCAGCCCTGGAAGTCATCCTTTAACCATCATCAGCCCAACCATGGGTGGGCACTGAGTAAAAGCTCCCACTTCTCCCACTATAGAGAAAATGCTGCCTCGGTCTCAGACTTGAGTGATGTGAATAACCACTCTGAGAAAGACAGATGGGTAAAGATGCATGAATCCCCTTGGCCTGACTAGGGAAGCAGTAGAAGTTTCCTGAAGGCCATAAGGCATCTGCTTCATTTCACAGACTGCAGACAAAACCGGAGACAGAATACATTCTGCAAACACAGCAAAGAAGCAGGGCACAGTTTTCTCCTTTAGTTTCTAAGCTGTAGCACAAGCAAAATCCCTGAAGGCTATCACTGACTGACCCAAAGAAATGAGGCTGTGTTCCACTTTCCTCAGCAAGATCTTGGCAGGAGTCTGTTGTATCATGGTGGCAATATCAGCTCCTGACTGCAGAGAGCAGCAGCAGATGGCCCTAGCACTTCTCCAGCGCCAGAAATTCAGGCTGTTGCTGACAACCCACAAAAGCTAGAGAAGGTAGTGGTTCACCAGCAGCCTACAGAAAAATAACAGGAACTATCCACAGGCCAGGAGCTCAGGGCCAGGGAGAGACAGCCAGATGGCTGAGGAACACGTGGACATGCAGCAAGGAAGCACAGACAGAACAGGGCAGACAGTACAGCAACGGCAGAAAAAGGAACACAAGAGAGATATGAAGAACTGGTCAGCCACACAGAATCACAGGGAGCTCTAAACTACACTACTCCAATAGGACTGTCCTTCATTAGTAGCAATGGTGATCAGAGATGCAACACACTGCAGGTAAGAAAGGGAAACCCTTGAAACACATGGAGTAAAGCCCGGGGGGCAAAGTAAGATGCCAAGGCTTTATCCTCGCATGGAAGAGGTCAGCATAGCCTGAAGGCAGCAGGGTACAGAGGAAAGGAGTCACCTTCACCTTACTGTGCCAAGTGGTACAGCTCCACAGTGTGTGCCCTTCCACCAGCAGCAAGCTGCCAGCACAGCAGGCAGTGCTCACACAGGGAAGACATCACACAAGGCAGGGATAGCATTCAGAGATGGAGGTTTAATTTTCTGTCAGCAACACTAAGCAATCATCACAATTACAAATGTTTGCTCGCATCAGGCTCGGGAGTGCATGGAGGACAGCTAGCAACAGCTTTGCCCCAACACAAAATACTGCCAAGTGACAACAGTTGACAGCTTGTCTCAGAGAACAACGATTTGGGCTGTTAACCTATAGCCCATTGCACTGGCACCGGACTTAGCCTAGATCAAATAGATCAGTATAAGGAGTTGATTTGGATGTGCTAAAGATGCAGATCTAAGTGCCTGAAGACCAGGCTGCTGTCAAACAAGAACTAAGGCAGCTCTACTGTCCCCACCTCTTGAGGCTTATCATACTGCAAGAGGTACTTCACTGAAGGTCAAAATAAGACTATCCCTGATTTAGTTACTGCTCTCATCTTTATTAAACCCCAAGAGGTGTGGACATGGCAAGCCACGAATAAGGTAAGAGGACTACACATTACAACTTTGGTGAGTTCATGTAAGTTTGGTTGTTCGTGTGCTTCATTGGATTTTTGTGACAGCTTCATGGATGGACTTGGCCACATAGTCCAGGTTCTTGGTAGTCAGACCACACATGTTGATGCGCCCACTAGCCATCAGGTAGATGTGTTTTTCCTTGATCATGTATTCCACCTGCTTGGCTGGGGAAGCAATGAGACACTGGGTCAGAGCAGTAATTCCAATGCTTAGAAAAGCCCAAAGAATCGCACGTTAAGCTGCTTGAATCTTCCACAACAAACAAACATCAGCATAGGACACTAGAATGCTGATGCTTCAGCCCTGCCTCGCTACTTCAGCAGTAACAGCTGGTCCCCCAAGAAATTTCTGCCCTGGACTGCTTCAACCCATTTCACCCTCAGCACCACCTTCCTCACCCAATCCCCACTTCCCCTCCTAAGGCAGCACTAGAACACTCTGTACTTACGGTTCAACCCTGTAAAGCTAAACATGCCAATTTGATCTGTGATGTGGTTCCAGGTGCCCGGGGTCCCAAGGGACTCCAGGCGAGACCGGAGCTCTGACCGCATCAGCAAGACCCGATCTGCCATTGTCTTCACATTGTCCTTCCTGCAGCAGAAGGAAGCAGAGAGTGAGGGCAGGCACACATCTGGTTTAGAGCCCAACACTCATAGACAAAACATCTCTTTTCCCTCTTCCACTAGTCCTAATACACCTACCATTCAGCAAAGAGCTGTGGGGAAGTAAGTGTAGTCGCCACAATGCGTGCTCCCTGGGAGGGAGGGTTGGACCAAGTGGTACGCACAATCTTCTCCATCTGGGAAAGCACACGCTGCACATTGTCCTCGTCCTTCCCCACCACAGTCAGGTTCCCCACACGTTCATCTGTAGACAGGCCAAGAGAAATGAGTCACTGGTCCCACACATTGCTGCAAAGCAGGGCTCTGCCCTCCTCCAAGCATGCCAGCCCCGTATGTCTGGGTATGATGCTGCTGGGCCAGCTTACTGCCAGACACTCACTGTAGAGCCCAAAGTTCTTGGAAAACGACTGTGCACAGAAGAGCTCAAAGCCCTCGGAGACAAAGTATCGCACAGCCCAGGCATCCTTGTCCAGGCTGCCAGAGGCAAAACCTTGATACGCCGAGTCGAAGAATGGAAACAGGCACCGTCGCTGGAAGGAGGAACAGCGTTAGAGGGAAATCCCTTTTCCACAACCTTCACTTTACCCCCGACCCTGTCCCCACTGGAGAACAAATGACCACTGAGCTTCTAGATGAGTACAAAGGCAACATGACCCAGAAACATCAGACTACAGTATTTTCTTCTCACTAGAGAAGAAAGAAGACTGAGGTGGTCAAGAAAAGGTCAAATGCAGAAGAAAACTTTAGCAGTTCCCTCCTTCCTATTCTGAAGGAAGCAGAACACAAGCACCATCTTATATCCCAGTATCGAGCACCTGTAAAAAGCAGGTGCCCCAAAGAATCCTACTAGCACAGAAAACCTCATTGCAGCCTCTCCTACTGAGTCTGAAGGTAAGAACTTGGATGTTTCCATCCTCTGAGCCCTCCATTCTCACAGCACAGATGATCAGTACCCTGCCAGCCTCCCCCTTCAATATCTACTCTATGGGACTCTTCTAGCTCCTGCCACAACTCATGCCATTCCCTGGAAACTAATTTGGATGCAAGTGCTCCAGCTAGCTTAGGAGCTTTCTGTCCACTCCACACCAATTTAGCCCTATCAGAAGTCCATACCTTCATAACAGCAGCAATCTGCTTCCACTGGTCTGGAGTAGGGTCTGTACCCGTTGGGTTGTGTGCACAGGCGTGGAGGATGAAAACAGAGAACTCTGGGGCTTTCTGGGGAGAGAGCAGGTCTCCGTCATATGCAATACCACATCAAAGCACTCACAGCACAGAGAGAAGCTGTGAGCTGCTCGGGGCACCAGCAGTCTTTTCAACAGGGATGTACTTCCAGAGCTCAACCAGTCGCTGACAGCTCTGAACCAAGCTCAGCCCATCCCACCCTGTTTTACTCACCTCCATGTCATCCAGTAGCCCCTGAAGGTCCAACCCCCTCTTGGCAGCATCCCAGTAGCGGTAGGTTCTAATATCTTTAAACCCAGCATCCAGAAATACAGAGTTGTGGTTCTCTGAGGAAAGAAATCACAGATCATGAGATGTGATCCCCACAAAGCACCTCCTACCAGACCAAATAGCTCCCTAAAGAGCACCAAAACACAGAGATGCAGCTTTCACCCAGAAAAAAGAGGGGCTCCCTCCAGTCCCCTGATCCAGGGAGGAGGCAGTACTGGGGCAGCACTCACCCCACGTTGGGGATGAGACGTACACAGGGGTGGCAGTGTTGTTGTTCCCGTTGTACCAGCGCCTCAGGAACTCAGCACCTATACGCAGACAGCCCGTCCCACCCAAGCCCTGGACACTTCCAACCTGGGAAAGAGAAAGAGGCCGCAGGGTCAGTGTGGATGAACAGAGCATAGAAAAGGCTGCAGGAGCGAGCTGTGACACCGCACTCACCCTCTTCTCTGCAACAGCTGGGCTGTCATCGCCCAGCGCGATGCGGGAGGCATTGGCACGGAACTCAGGCAGGCCGAGGATGGGCAGGTACTCGTGGTTGAGGCTGCTGTCGCCAGCGATCAGCTGCTCCACCTTCCTCACCACCGGCAGGACCCACGGCTGGCCCTCATCCGTGCGGTACGCTGCGGGCAGAACGAGGGCCGCAGACACAGGTCACGACCTTCGCCGCGCCTGAACGATGTGACCTTCCGGGTCACGCCGTCACCGCCCGCTCCGGATGCCGCGACAGGTGGCGGGGCCCTGGCCGTGCCACAAGGCCTCGCTGCGTCCACCACCGGGCTCCGGGACAGGGCCCCACCGCAGGGAGGGAGGCAGGCCTCGGACTCACCGCCCACACCCAGGTTGACCTTCCGCGGGTCGCCGTCCTCCCGGAAGTCCGCCGTCAGCTTGAAGACGGCGACGGGCGGAGCGCGGGGCACGGCGGCGAAGATGGAGGCGGCCATAGCGCTGCGGGCACCGCACGGTGCGCTCCGACCGCCGCACGGCTCCTGGAGGAGACCCTCACCTTCAGCGGCGGGGCGGGGCCTCCGTGCGCCTCCGCCAATCAACGAGGAGCTGCGACCGCCGCCTCCTACCCTTCAACCAATCAGCGGCGGCCGAGCTGCCGGGTGGCGGTGGCGCCCATTGGCTGGCGGCACCGTGGTTCCACCCGCTCCTAGGTGATGGCCCGCTGCCTGCGCGGGGACGCTTGGAGCGCGGTGCGGTGCGGTGCGGTGCGGTGCGGTGCAGTGCGGTGCGGTGCGGTGCGGTGCGGTGCGGTGCGGTGCGGTGCGGTGCCGTATCCAGAGCGCAGCGCGGCCTCAGCGTCGCCCCTCCCCTCCCTGTGACCCGGTGTGCCGCCGCCTGCCGGCAGCAGCCCCGCTCAGCCCCTGGGCAGCGGTTGCTAATCAGCGGAGATTCGCGTTCGCTCGTCTCCCGGGTGCAGCGCGCTCCGTTGGGTCCCGGGGAACCGCTCCCCCGGCGGCAGCGGGCAGCTAGCTCCTTCGCGGAGTGCTTAGGACGGGGGATGCTCCGCGCTGCGGGTCCGCGGCTGTGCCGAGAGGGGACGGCAGAGGGCAGAGCCGCCCCGCGCATCCCGGGGCTCAGCGGGAGCCCGGCCTGGCCCCGTCGGATCGCGGTGCGTCGGAAGTTGGTGGGAAACCTGCGGTGCCTGGGAAAGTCTTCAAGGCAAACAGGAAGGGCGTCTCGAACCACAGCCCCACTGCTGCGACCCGAAGATGTGCACCGCTCCCAGTGGCGCTGAAAAGGGACGGGGACTCACCGTTCACCACGTGTTTTCGCAGAGGAGCTCTGTCACAGTGCCTTTGGGAGCCCTGCCCCAGCTACACTGCAAACCCACTTGGGACCTTGAAAGAATGACAGCAGAGAACAGGAGATGGTGTCCAACGAGTCCTCAGGGCTTGCTATGGGTGGGTTCTTAGTCCAAATGGACCCTAGGAAAAGGCTGTGTGGCAGCTCAGAAGGAGCTCAGGTTGCAGCCGTAGTGGTGAATTGCAAACTCCTGATGTTGTCAGGCACTATGAGGGCATCTGAAAACCCTAATCATAACTGTAACTCTAACCTTATTCCTAAGCCTAATCTCAACCATAAACTTGATGGTATCCTCAGCCCTTACCCTGTAACCTGACAAAGAGCACTTGGGTTTCTTAAGAGCTATGGATGCTGCTAAATGCAATGATGAGCAAAGATGTGGGGATGAGAAGGGAAGCAACCACTGAAAATGGACCCTGGGGGCAAATGGAGCTGCCCACTATGGGGCGAGTCGTGCCCAGGAGGAGTAAAGCCCTGCACTGCTGTGGGGTCAGGCTAAGCAGGGCTGCTGAGAGCTTCCTATTTCTGGAGCAGACAGAAGTGCAGGGGAGCCCTCAGACTGGTGGCCTTGTGCAGCTCTTACTGGTTCCTGACCCAAGCGCTGGGACATGTGGGGACAGGGCCAAGCCTATTCCCAGCACAGGGAGGCATGGTGGTGCTGCCTGCCAAGCTGGCTATGCCAAGCTGTCGGTGCCAAGCCACTGGGCAGGACACTTGCAGGCAAAAAGAAAAAAAGATGAGCTCTGTCTGTCTCTCCTTCCCCAGGGACTGTGGACAGCACAACATTGTGGGTGTGGGGCCAGCAGGATCTACCCCCAGTGCAGTGGGTGCCCCCAGCCGTGCAGTGTGGGGCTCCGCTGGGTGCAGCTGCAGGAAGGAGACAGGCACAGAGCAGCAGGCAGCTGTGCCTCACCGCATCCCCACAGCCCTGTGCTTTCATCTCCCCAGCCCACACAAAGGGTGCCACCGAGATGCATGAAAAAGCAAGAGCAACATGGGAGCAGGCCCTGAGGCAGCCGCCCTTCATCTGCTCTGCTCGGAGTGACAGCACGCAACGACCTGCCACTCACCAGGCAGGCTGCGCCCCGTGCCCGCAGCCTGCAGGCATACACTGCACATAGGCACTCCCCTGTGCTCAGCCCCTCAAAGGGGGGCACAGCTCCTGCACCCATGAACATGGGGACCCCCGGGAGTCGCTGTCTTCCCACAGCCTGGTGCTGTGCCCGAGGTACCCGGTGCATCACGGTCATTCCCAGCCTCTCTTCCTCCACATCCAGCTGTTTTCTCAGTGCAAGATCCAGACAGAGAGGAGGATAAAATGTTTTCATTCCAAGCTCCCGGGGTCAGGTCATGGTTTGTCTAAATGGCTTTTGTTGCTGTAATTATCAGATTAGCTGATCTCTGGCAGTGCGTTTAGGGGCAGCTACATTAACTACGATCCCGAACCCCCCCACTTCCCTCTCCTGCCCCCTGCCCAGTGGGGGTAGCGGCTGTGCAAAGCCACGGCATTGGATTGTGATGGCATAAGAACTGTGTGCATGGTGTGCTGTTGCTTTGGGCCTGGTGCCCAGCACACATGAACAGCACCTTTTGGGAAGAGCCCTACCTGCAACACCACAGCCTCATCCCAGGCACCTGCTCAGTGTACAAACGTGGGATTGCGGGTACTGAAGTGTCCCCAGTCAGGTGATCTGTGTGGGTTCTGGAGGGCTCTGGGATGATGCAGCAGAGCAAGTGCAAGTCCATGGAGGGGCACCCTCCAAGCAGCAGTGAGGCATGGGAACAGGAGCACAAGATAGCAGGGGAGATGGAGTGTGCCGGGGAGATGAGAGCAGGGCAAAGGGCAGATAAAGTGGGACTGCGAGTTTCTGGCCAGACCATCCCCATGTCCATCTGTCAGCACCTCTAAGTGCTGATGGCACCAGACCCTGGTGGCTGCCAGGACTGCCGGCCCCACCACGGGGCACTGAAGGGGGCTGACAGGGCCCCAGCCCATGACCATGCTGATATCCTGCTGCCCAGCTCCAGGGAAGGAGCCTTGGGGGGTTTCTCACACTCAAAACCCACTTGTCGGTCTGGAGCACAAGTGAGCACTCTCTTGCTCCCACCTCCCATCTCATCTTCCAATTCCCCAAACGCCGTGTTCCTTCAGGAAGTACTGACTTCAGCAAAAGATAAATATTATCAATAAAAAATAGTGAAAGACCTATTCCTGCCATTTTTCTTAATTCCCACCATGAAAGAGCTTGGTTAGCTGCAAAGCTATTTTCCCTGCTCTGGAAGATGGGGACTAACCCCAGGCAGCAAGGACATGGGGCACATCCACCACCTGCCTGGACTCAAGTTCTCTCACTGCTGAGGACAAACAGTGGTTCACCAGTGCTATTGAAGCCCAGTGGCAGCTGGTCCTGGTACTCCTGAGGACCATGGCCATTGTGTGATCCACCCACTAAACGAAACCCATCATTAGAGGTGTTTTCCTAAGGGTGCAAAGGACCAAGTGGAGAAGAGATGCGGCTATTGGTCCCCAGCATCCCCACTGTTGTGTCAAGGCAAGGACTTCCGCACAGCTGGGGCTGGGGGGATGGAGGCACAGCCGGTCCCAGCTGTCCCCTCTGGACAGCATGCGTTACTCTACCCCATGGAGATGAGAACAGGGAAGAGGAGCCCAGCATCTTGCCAGGCACCCGGTGCCGTGGGTAGATTCTGGGTTCTGATGCAGGAGCAGATTTACTGAAAACAATTTATTTAATATCGAAAAATAATTTCTGATGGCGTTTTGGCTGGCGTCAGCCAAGTGCTTACTCACACGGGAATTCAAACAAAGGCAGTACTGGCATGCAGCCAGGGGGTCGGGCGCTGGGTGGTCGTGTCCATCCCGGCCTCGGACCCGCCTCTGGGTCACTTGTGGGCTTGTGGCATGATGTCTCCATTCATTTATTTATTGGAAATGTTTGAACAGGAAATGCTAATGGTTTGGGTTTTGGAGACAGCTGGAGGGGTGCAGCAGGAGCTGCTGGGACGGGGAGGGTGTGCAGAGACAGGGTGCTTTGTGGAAAGGAGGTTGGTACCACTGGGACCTGTCTCCTCCATGTATTTGGGGTGGAGGAGTCAGTGGAGATGAGGCTGGGGATGGCCCTGGAGGCTGTGCTACATCCTTCAATTGCAGGCACCCATGCGGAATACGCAGAACCATTGCTGCCCACAGCCAGAGAATGGGAACCATGGGTCCTGTGGGTCTCATCCCTGTTCCCTGAGGCCTGGCGGTGCCCGTGGGAGGGATGGGATGTGAGAGCTGCCCCCACTGCCAGGGGGTCGAGAGGTTCCTCCACAGCCTGGCTCTGGAATGGGCTGTTCCTGCATTTGCTGATAACAGAGGAGGTGAAGCCTGACCCAGGAAAGCAGGAAAGATCCGCAGAGATAAACTCCCTGCAGCAAGACAAAGGCACTGACCTCTGCGCAGCCCAAGCCACCGCATTCCCACAAGCACAGCAACAATTGCCCAGGAGCAGCAGTGAGACCTGCACCAGCACTGTGGCAGCACCAGCACCTCCCGCAGCATCACTGTGGAGCAGCCAAGGCTCTGCTGCTAACCAGATCTGTCTTAGGTATCAACCAGATCTGCTGCAGATGTCAGCCAAATCTGCCACAGATACCAGCTGCCCAAGCAGGGGCAGCACAGGGAGCCCGTGGTCACTGCTCACTGTCCATTTTGCAGTGCAGCATATGCAGTGCTGCCTGCGCTGCATGCACACTTCATAATCCAAGAGAAATTCATCCTCAGCACAGCTTTCCTGGGTCCAGCCATCCCCAGCCCTCATTTTCAGACACCAGAGCTCAGCAAAGCAGACACCCACCTGTATTCCCCACCTTAAATTTCTACACACAGACTCACAGCACAAACTTGCCTAGGTTTTCATTCCTAAGTGCAGTGGAGTATCTCATGCACTCATGCAGTTGAGAGTAGATTTGCATGGGGGCTGTGTGCCACCTGGCACTCTGGTGCATCCAGGGAAGCTTCTGCACCCCCACACCTGCCATCTCCCAGTATCTCCCTGCCTGGCACCACTGCACACCCCTGCCCCTTTTCCAGCACTGCCCTGGGACAGCAAAAGCTGGAAAAGGCAGAGGCACTTAATGGGATTTGCAGAAGCAGCCAGCTCAGTTACACGCCTCATGCCTGTTGTCTCAGGCATGTTTTTTAAATCTTTATCTCTGCATCATTAAACACTGATTTGCATTTGAAAAGGCTCCCTTCAGTTCCCTACCTCTGAAATGAGGATAACTCTCCTTTACCTCATCGCAGGGTTATGAGGATAAACAGATTAAAGGCTGCGAGATATTGTGGCAGAGAAGGTTAGACAGGACCCTATGACAGACAGCCCACGGGCAGGAGCCGGCATCAGAGCCATGCTCAGCACAACCAGCGACCCACCTCTGTGCCATGCAAATGTCCCAAATCTCAGCACTGGCGCTGCCTTCCCAGGACACATCCCTCTGCCAGCCAAAGCCCCGAGGGGCTGCTCCCACGGGCACGGACACCCACCCAGCACCAGTCCTGGGAGCAGGGAGAGCTGGCAATAGGGAGCTGGAGGGTATCAGTGCAGCAGGTACAGCACAGAGGGCACAAAGGGCTGGGATGGCGGCCGGGGAACGTGTACTTCTCTAGGGAGAGCTGGTGGGGGGAGAGGGTGAGCCAGATAATCGCTGTCTGGAAAGTCTCACCCGGGTCCCTAGTAAAATAATGGCACAAATATTAAGAAAAGGAGCTCTATAAACATCTAGAGGATAATGAAACCATGAGCTATAAGCAGGATGGGATTTGTAAATAAAGGGCTGTGCCAAAAACAACAAGCCTTCCATAATTGTTTTGGATAGAATGACAAGATGAGTGCGGGAAGGGGACTTGGCGGATGTCATGAGAGTGGACCTGGAAGCACCGGGTCTGTCCCTGCCTGGCCACTAAGAGCCCCTGGCACATTTGGGCAGGTCTGTATGCTGGGGGACATCCTGCTGGGGGGACTGGCACCCTCTGGAGCCGGGACCTGTTGGCGCCTGGTACATGCACCACCATCAGTTCCACAGTTGCCCACACCTCGGCCACCTCCAATGATAGGAACATCCCAGCTGGGATGGCTGTGGACAGGCAGAATGAGAAACAAAACTGAGTGGGGCCAGCAGCCAGGACACAATACTAGCACTTTCCAAGATGCTCCCCACACTTCGGCAAAGCTTTGTGAACACTAAAATAGCATGTTCTCCAGAGCTGAAGGTTCCCATTGCACCACAGCACCAGATTTTTGGCCAGACTTGCAGGTAACACACACCTCCTTGCAAGCAGACCTTTGAAATTCAGTGCTGTCAAAGCACAGAAGTGGTAGCATGGCATGGACTGAGCGCATACAGTTCTGATGTTGCAGTGAAGGCAGAGCAGGGGCCTGGCCAAAACGTGCCTGTCTGTGGAGCACAGCCAGCTCCTGGCCCCACTGGGCTGGGGATAGCCATGCTGTGCTGAGTTGGTGCACTTGCAATGGTGCACTATGCTGCAAGCACTGCAGCACTTGCCCATAGCCACACACAAACCGAGGGTGAAATGCACCATATATGGTGAAGATGTTAATGGCCCATAGCTGTCCTAATAGGATCTTCTCAGGAATTCTTGCTTGAAAATCAGAAACAAATAGGTTTAGATGTGAGACTAAGGCAGGGACACAACTTTTAGAAAGGCAGAGTTGAAGACATGATTTCCCCTCGCCTTTTCCCAGCCTCCCATAGTACCCTGTAGCAAGACTAAGAAGGTACAGGCTGGAAGTGGGGAGCACGTGGGTTAAAAGCTGAGAGCACAGGGACCCAGGGAGACCATGACATCTCCATCTTCAGACATTCCCAAAATTTGGCTGATGGAGGCCTGACCAGCAGGCTTTACTGCCAAAGCTCCCAAGGCCAAAATTATTCTGTGAAATGAGAGAGGGTGCAGAAAACAGCCACGGAAAAGACACCAGAGCAGGAGAACGCACCCCACAGTGACAGAATCAAGCTCAACCTGTTTTCTTCTTAAAAAAGCTTTAGAAATTTGACTGCTATGCACAAGTGCTCTGATAGTAAGAAAATACCGTGTGCCAAAGTGTTTTTATTCCAGCCAAAAAGGCAGAACAAAAATCAATGGCTGGAAATTAAAAGCCAGACAAAGCTGCATAAGAAATGACATACATTTTCTGAGCAATGCTGATTAGCCAGTGGATTAACCATGCGTCCTTAAATAAGATAAAACCCCGAGCTTCCGAGCTTCTCCAGACCACGTGCTCTTGTGCATGAGCAAAAACCCAATTTATTTGGATCCCAAAAGAGTATCATGATGCGGTGCTCAGGGAGATCTGAATAGGTGATTGAGTGACTAACTCTGATCTTAAACATCGGGAGTTAAAATATATCATGTTTCTTGTACGCACACAAAAATTCACATTGCATGAACTAAGTGTAAACACGAAACATTGACATCTGTGAGCCTGCAGATGGGAGGGGGGGAACCGCTGCTCGTCCTGTTTGACAAACACCAAAACACCCAACCCACGGCCGCATGGAGAGAGGGAAACCACAAGCTGGACGTGAGTTCACAGCACCATGGGTCTGTCAGCAGATCCCGATCCCGTGTGTCAGTGCATGATCAGTTAGATAGGAAGAGAAGGTATCTGCTTGTGGCTCGCTGGGGAGCACACTGGGCATATGACCTCCCAGGGGGTGTGCAAAAATGGGCCAAAGATTGGATTTGAAGGAAAAGAGAAGAGAAGAGAAGAGAAGAGAAGAGAAGAGAAGAGAAGAGAAGAGAAGAGAAGAGAAGAGAAGAGAAGAGAAGAGAAGAGAAGAGAAGAGAAGAGAAGAGAAGAGAAGAGAAGAGAAGAGAAGAGAAGAGAAGAGAAGAGAAGAAAAAGAAAAAGAAAAAGAAAAAGAAAAAGAAAAAGAAAAAGAAAAAGAAAAAGAAAAAGAAAAAGAAAAAGAAAAAGAAAAAGAAAAAGAAAAAGAAAAAGAAAAAGAAAAAGAAAAAGAAAAAGAAAAAGAAAAAGAAAAAGAAAAAGAAAAAGAAAAAGAAAAAGAAAAAGAAAAAGAAAAAGAAAAAAAGAAAAAAAGTGGTGGAGATTATGGAAACCTGGATGGCATCCACCACTGAAGCAAAACACACCTGTCCTGAATAGACTGGCTAGAGGCAAAATGATCTCTTTCTAGAATCTGTATTCACAGAATCATGAAAAATAAGCCTAGGAGGCCCTTGAAAGTTCACCCAGCCTGTCTGCCTGCTGCCAAAGGAGGCAAACCCTTCCTGGTGGAGGTTTTGTCTAAACTACAAGAAGCCGCTAGTGCTGAAGACGGCTCCCAAGAAAAACGAGTTTTAATTCCCCTTTGCTGCTGTCATTGCAGGGTGAGCCCATGGCTCCTTGTTCTTTCCACCCTGAAAACAAGGAATAGCCTATTATCTCTCGCTTTGTAGCAGTGCCTTATGCATTTCAAGACTTATCTTATTTCCCTACAGTCGTCTCTTCTTGATACTAAGCTACCCTGGTCCTTCAGCCTCCTCCAGTATGTCATGTTTTCTGCATTTCTGATCACCCGTGTTCTTCCCTGGGCTTTC
Organism: Cyrtonyx montezumae; assembly: GCF_038088225.1. Lineage (NCBI taxonomy): Eukaryota > Metazoa > Chordata > Aves > Galliformes > Odontophoridae > Cyrtonyx > Cyrtonyx montezumae. The sequence continues at coordinate 18,785,592 of NW_027072045.1, read as the reverse complement.
TCCCAGAGCCACGACTTGAAACACTCAGCCTGAAGTGGGAACCGGCACTTAGGCTGACACTCCGAGTGCAGCAGGATCACATCAGGTGTCCCACAGACACCTTATTTATGTGTCCCAGTCTGAGTTTGCTCTTCTCACTCCGCAGGATGCTGCTGGCTCGTGCTCCCCTTGGGTCCCACTGTCACCTCCAGCTACTTTCCCACAGAGCAAACTCAATTCCCAGCCAGTGGGTGTGCAGTTGATTTTTTTTCCAACTCATAGAAAAGCCTTATTTTGTTTATATTGATAATTTTCTTTCAATTTGTCAAGAAAAGCTGAACAAAAAAAGCTCTTGCAGGCCCTACAGATCACTGATGAAACACTTGGCTAGCATTAGGTCCACTGCTAGGTCTCTACCAGTATCAGAGCATTGGTAATTGCCCTTTTAATATCTTTCCAGACCACGTAGCCCCACATCATATTCACCTAGACCTTGCTTATGACAAAGTCTCACATAGGAATGAGACTGAAGTCCCACAGATAATGAGATTTAGCACATCTTTTTCGTCCAAGCATAGATATCTTCAAGTAGAAGAAAATCCAGTTGATGTGGCTCTTAGCTGATGGCCAAAACTATCACTTATCTCTTTATCTCTACTCACATGTTGTGTCCCTTAATGATGTATTTGCCTGTCTTCATTCTGTTTATGCAAATGTCCCATTTTTCCTTTGACTCTGCACCTCTGGTCTTGAGTAAAGCTCAGGAACTTGGAAGGATTTAGAGGTTCACTGGGGGAAGAAAAAAAAGGAAGAAAACTGCTCAACAACAACAAAATCCTCGGAACTCACATGTTTATCCAAATTCATCTGAACCTTCTGGGGACAGTGACTTTTTAGGGTAAAATGAAAACAAGTTCAAGTGAGTTTTCCATCCCTGTGACCATACAGCAATTCCAGCCAATCTGAAATAATTTTCCAAGAAGATTTCCTGCAACCCCACAGTGATTAAAGGAAATAACATTGTGAATAAAGGGACATTCTTCAAAGTCAATGAAGGAGCCACAAACGTTATGTTCTCACAGAGGGCCGGAAAGCGCCGGCGCGAGGTGGACCTTGTGGCGAGTGGCCCCCCAGAAGGAAGAGGGTGGGATATTGGGTCCGTCCCTCTTCCCCGGGTTGGGGTTGTGACCGGGCTGCTCCCGGAACAGGCAGTGAGGAAAGAGGCCCCGTGTGCTCCCCATGTTTGGGGTGAGAGACTCAGTGGTGGTGGGCTCATGCAGCGGGCTCAGGGCTTGGTATCCCTCTGCCAATGTGCCATGAGACCTCATGGACCCTCTCCAAATCGAAGGCTGTGCAAAGAACACCATGCATCCTGCTGCTCGAGCTCCACACCACAATCTCCTTCCTGGGAAAGCCTCCCTTTGTTCAAACCAAACCTGTGGCATGGCTCTGAGACAGACACGGCAAAGCAAATGGGCCTGAAAAACACACTGGTGGAGGCAAAGCACCGGGCAAGCAGGGTCCTGCCTGCTCCACAAGGCTGGGGGCTGCAGGAGCCAAGAAAACCCCCTGGAACAACAAGGGCGGGATGAGCACGCATCCAAAATGGCCGAGCCAAGGGGACTGTCAGAAATCTGCTTTCCCAGCTAAAACAAAGGGAAGGGAGTGTGGCAAGCTGAAGGGGAAGGCAAGAGGGGGCTGTCTGCAAACCCAAACACACATGCTTCACTTGGTGCTGTGTAATAAGGGAATTAGCTAATGAGCTTACTGCGGCTCGGGGACGAGTCCTTTAGAAATATCATGGCCACCTGGGGAGGTTTGTGGAGGAGCCAGGCGGCCTTAATCCACAGTGTAGGGAGGATGTGACCAGCCTTGCAGCCTCGCTTCTCCACGTCCGTGGGGTGGGGATTGGGAGAGCAGCACTCCTGGAAGCACAGGGAATAAACTGTGCTTTGCGAAAGCCCAGCCACGGGGCTGCTGGGTGCAGCCCATCCCCAGTGCAAAGCAGTAATGGATGTCAGCAAACTGAGGAACTCAACAGTATGGATTTTTTGTTGTTGTTGCAAACTGTTCAATACAGCTGCATAAAATCTGCACTGCAGGAGCATTCCAGTGCAAGCATGAGAGCACTGGCTTGAACTGAAAGCGGGTGAGAGAACGTAACGTTAAAAGTCACTTCTAACAGTGCAGACATTGCATACACAGATATTCACCAAATGCTTTTTTAGAAAAAGGTTTTCAGAGAGAAATCAGGTGGAGCTGCAAAAAAGAAAAATCATTTTCTAGTTAACAAATAATAATGAGTTTAAAAACGCACTGAGGAGTTTGTGCACAACGCAGTGCTTGCGTGCATCAGGGAAGTCTGAGCAGCGCCGAAGACATAACACTCCTCCAAAGAAAAAAAGGAAAAGCAAAACCCCAAGCCAAAATTCAGGCTGCACATGGAATTAAAAATGACTCCCACAGCAGTGAGGACAGCACCCAAACACACATTTTCTGGGAAAGTAGAAAATCAGGGTTTTTATCAGATGTCAAGGTAGAATTATTATTACTAATGGTGCGAAAAATAAGCTGTGAAAATTACCAAAAGCTTCCTTGCCTAAAATGAATTCAATTGAAACCTATTCCATGGGAAACATGAGCTTTTCTTTTTTTTCCTCTGGCATATTATGAAAAAGAAATATTCTCAATTGAAATCCCGTTTTTCTAAATTTCAGTTTCATAAATCAGAAAGCTGATCCAAAAAGTGGACGCTCTCATGCTTCCATTGTCTCCTGCTTGACTCTCCCCAGCCCTGGAGCTGCCTGCAGAACACTCGGTGTCTGCATGAGATTTCCTTCCCTGTTTTCTCATCTTTTCTTCACTTTTCTAAGCGCCAGCACTCGCGGAAAGGAGAAAAGAAAAATCCTCAATGAGATATTGCTTGCTTGGTTATTGCAACATTTTAAGAATAAAAAAATAGGAAAACAAAAGAATTAAAAAAATAAGAAGAAATCTGAAAACAGGATAGAATTTGCACCTACTCAGAAAAACAGTGTGAGTCTCAGATAGGACTGATTGATTGATTGGTTTGTTTTGTGAGGTTCTTTTCTGAAACACTGAATTTTAATTTTTCTCACTGGAAAAACAAGAAGTCTTGAGGCCATTTTCTGGGGTTTCTCTCAGCCTCATTGAAGCCTGCAGGAAAGCCGCAGAAAAGGAGCTCAGAGCCTGTCTTGCACAAGGTGGGATGGAGGGGTGGCCCTAGGGGAATGTGGCCAGGGCTTGGGAGGTGTGGGGACAGCCCCACAGCTGTCACAGCACGGGGAACTCCCACACCCGTAATGCAGCAAAAAACAGCAGTGTTGGCTTTGGGGCAGGAGGGAAGATGTCCCGTCAATCTATTCCTGTAGGAGATGCCCCAGAGACCAGAGCACTGTCCTGCTGGGATGGGGCCCACGGGCCAGCCCCCTGCTCCCCTCACCTCCGCCTGCTCACAGGGGGACTGTCACTGTGAACAATGGTCAGCAAGTGTTATTTATTTTCCAAATAAATCAGCGGGTCCCACATCGCAGGGCTGGAAAGCGGTGCTGGAGATGAGGCCCTCCCCGAGCCCCGTCCGGGCCTTGAGCCGCTGTCAGGGCTGCAGAGAAACAGCAGCAAACTCTCACGCAAATGGCCTATAAAAAAGGCCCTGTCAAAGGCACCTTGACCTGCGGGCTGGCGGTGCTGCTGGGCTCCCCGGCAGCCCTCCCCTCCCAGGCAGCGCTCCCCTCGCATGATGTATTTCCCCTGCCTTTTTTAGAGCTGCATTATGTTAGCTCCAGGAAACAGCCTCTTCCTTCTTATAAACACAGCCCTGGGTTACTGACCAGCGGCCCTGCCACTCCGCAGCCACTCTCTGTCCATCCATCACACCTCGCTGTCACCCTGGCAACATATCTCTTGGACCGGTCCGGCTCCAGCAATGGGAGAGGCAGGGGCAGCGGGGGGGGGGTCACATACACAGAGCACAATTCCAGCCTGCTGACTAATTCCCTGGAAACCCTGGGGCTGCACAATGAGAAAGCCGTGCCGAGGGTTTCTCGAACGTTACTGGAAGGTCAGCCGAAGGTCGGCGCAAGGACATGGCTCCGACTTTTCCCCGCCGTCAGCAGGGCGGGTGCACGGGGCAGGGATGTTTGCAGAAGGGCGCCTCGGCCCAAACAGCCCTGTGGCACAGTGCCGGGCAATGGGGATGGCCTGGGATGGGGCCACCGGGGTGTCCCAGCAGCCAGACAGGCGTCAGTGCCTCCACAGCACCGGCCCCTTCCCACTGAGTCCCTTGGCTGCCTTCGCCGCACATTAAGTGGGGTGTGCTGCTGCCATCTGCATGGCCCATGTGCCTGGGGACTGCAGGCCCAACATGGCGTCACACAGCACTGCTGATCCTTCGTGGCCACCCATGGCCGCAGGGATACCAGAAATACAGAGATAAACCCAAGAGACCCAGATCTGCCAGCACAGGGACGCGTTTTGGATGAGCCTTGGGGCCACCCAGCTTGTTTGTTGCATGTAGGCCTGAATCGTGGCAAGCAGGAGGGGACACTCATGTCCCATCACCAGAGTGCCATTCCACCCTTCTCCGTGCCATGTGCCCACATCGCTGCCACCTGCTTGTCCCTCAAACCTTTCAAAGGAAATGCCATCTGAAGGCAGGAATTTGTAACAAAGAGGGAGATGTCCACTCTCAGCCTCACTTCTGTACATTCCCAAGGCAAAGCTGGGAGTTGCAGGGGAAAAAAACAAAGCTTTTAAGGACACATCTTCACAAACCCAACCCAAAGCCCCATGAGGGCAAATCCTCTCTAATCCAGGCTCTTCCTTGGAGGTGTAAGTGGAGTGGAAGGGTGGAGGGGGGGGGTGGATTTAAATGTGGAAAACTTAGTTCTCCATCTCTTAGGTCTGGCAAAGAGCCTACTGATAGACTAAAAACAAGTCTGCAGAGAAGCCTGTGTGGGATAATCCAGCCCTGGCCCCAGAGGGGGCAAGTACAATTAGGAATCCTCTCTCAAGTCTCCACTCCAAGATAGAAAAACAGTTTATAATTTCATCCAGAGTTGTTGTTAGAAAGTTCTGATTCATCAAGATACACTAACAATTTCTGCGCAGTAATTACCAGGAGAATTCATAAGACAAGCTCAGAGATAAACTATTAGCAAAGACATTCAGATCTCCCACCTGCCAGGAGCCGCTGTATTTGAGCGATGAGGAGCTGGCACAGGAGGGAGAGCACAAGCTGCAACAGCAAAACGCAAAAACTGCTTTAAAGGAAAATGAAAGAATGGGTGTTTATTAAAAGCGTAAGGCATGAGTGCACGCTCCACCATTAACCTTTCCAGCCACAGCAGCCAGACAGGGAGCTGTTTTCCTTTGCTTCCCCTCAGCATACTGCAGTCTCCACCCCAGCGGCCCTTTCACTTCCAGAGGAAAACACAACACCCGCAGCTCGCCCGTGCGAGCACGTGCAGAACACCAGGCCATGCCACCTGTAGTTACCCACTGCAAACAGAGAACACAAAATCCTCCCAGCTCGCTCCTCTCCTGGCTGCAGGTAAGCAGGAAGGCTGCTCCAGGTGCATTGTGTTTGTTCTCAGTGCTGCTCAGCTGGCTGCAGTGAGCTACAGGCTCAGCAGCTGAAGCTGCGCAGCAGCCCCTGGAGCCAGTCAGTAAGAGCAACCAAACCTGTGCAGTGCCAACATAGATGCCACTGCTCTGCTCTGCACCACACATGCACCCTGGATCACTACAAATCTGCAGCAAGGTTTCTGCTGAAGGCTGGTTGCTGCACCCTCTGGAAGTCTGGCTACCCCACAAACACTCTGGCAGCGCCACGTATGGCATTGCTGGTGCATGGCTGCCAACTCTGGGGGCAGCTGTTTCCAGGCTGGCCTCACTCGCATGGGAACAAGCCCTACTTGCAGCCGGAGGAATCCTGATTAAGCAGTGACAGAAGTGGGGACTGGCTGCCGGGCAGATGCCCTAAACGAGAGCAACTTATCAGCTCTGTTTCCAAGATGAGACGTGTCAGCACCTCATGCGGATTCAGCCTGGCTGCCTGCTCCCCCCAAGCACGCCTGTGCTGCAGCACAAGGGTTTCCGCGTCTCTAAAGGCCGCCTGTGGAAACAGCCGCCAAGCAGCTTGCGAAATTTCTTCTAGAAAAGGCTTTGCTTGGGCTGGGAGAAGCACTGCACCCAGCATGCTTTGGGGAGAGGCAGCCAGCGTGCAGCTGCACCCCTAACACCGCGTGTTCATCGGAGCCCGGCCCCGGCAGCAGCGTGGGGAGGTCCCGAGCCAAGAGGAACACCAAGTGCCGCGGCCAGCGAGGAACACGCAGAGCAGAGCTTGACATGGCTAATCCCCCCTGTTTATTATGTAATAAAACGCTTTTCCAGACCTGTTAAAATTTAATTAGTTTAATCTGAATTGTTCCATTTTCAACAGTGCATGCAAACACAGAGCCTGACCCTGCTACTCTCGTGTGAACCATCCCGCGGGCTGCGGTGGGAGCGGGATGGATCCCGCTGACCTCAGCAGGATTACATGCATGAATCAGAGCTGCAGGCCCAGGCTCGGAGCAGCACTCCAGCACCGGGCCGGACGCCAGCGCAGGGCCCGGGGTCCACTTAGGCTCCACTTAAGCCCTATGGGACACAAGTGGTACACAGGCCCACGGATGGAAGCGGCGAGTGAGCCTTGTGCTGGGCCTCTGCTGAAGGATGAATTTCAGCCCTGGTTCTTAACCTCATGGACGCAAACAGGCAGCGATGGCTTCTGAAGCACAGAGCAAAGGCTCTGGGGAAGGACTGGTGCACGTGTGTTGGTGGCGGTGTCCTCAACAGGAGACCCGGCACGGGAGCTCCTCACTGTGGGAGCACACTGTGCTTTATGACACACTGTGATTTATGACAGCTTCTCCTCCAGAGGAAGAGATGTTTGACAACCCTCTGCACGTCCACAGCCACAGGGCCGTGCTGTGCAGCAGGGTGGCTTTGTCAAGCCTGTGTATCCTTCGTGCACAAGAGAAGCCAAATAAAAGCAGACAGGAGGGGGTCCTCGGTGCTGACATTTCCTATCCTGTGTTGCTTCAGATGGGAGATGACCTTTACCTGCTCCTGTGATTTGGCTCTCATTGAGCTCAAGATGTCAGGCTCAGTTCCAGAGCCCCATCAGACACTGAAACCAAGGACAACCTTCCCTTTAGGGTCAAAACCCAGCACTCTGCTATGAACACTCTCATCCCCAGAAGTGCTGAGTGCTGAATGTTGCACACAGCTGCTGGTACTCAGCACCACTCTGATCCCCTACCTCAAGCTCCCACCTTTGAAACGTGCATAGAAACTCTTGGTATGACCCTTTGAAAAAACAGTAACAACAACAACAAAAAAAACAATAAAACCAACAACCATTTCTCATGCAGGTTTTGTTTTGGGACACATTTCCAAACCGTACATCCCTGCAAGAACTGTGAAGCAAATGCAAAACAGCCAATGACAAGTGGAACAATAATAATACTTAAATTAAAAATAAAAAAATAAAATAAAGTTTTGCAATGACATATTTCTCCAGAAAATGGGCACTGCAAGGGTGGCTATTCTTGGCAAAGCCAAACCAGGGGTTCCCAGGACCTGAGAGGCAAGGGCAGGTGTTCAATCCAGTGGCAGGATGTGTGGAAATGGGACCAGACAGGGGGGACAAAAGCAGCATGCTGCTGGGGGAGCATACAGCATCCCTGCCTTGGACGTGACTGCTGAGCCCAGGGAATACAGAACACATTTCATTTGAAACAGGAGTGGAAGAGTCGTTGCTGGGAAAGCGCTGAATTGGGTTAAAGCCGTTTTTTACCCTGGGAGGCAGCGGGCCAGGGCTGTGCCAAGGCGGGTGTGCCAAGGGGAGCGTGTCCCGTCCAGGGCCGGTTTGTGCAGAGGCCGGGGCCCGGTGCGCGGACCTCGGGCGGGCAGCCGGCAGGTGGCCGGGCGTGCGGGGCCGGGAGCGGCGGGGCATCTCCGGTACCGTCCGCCGGGCACTGTCCCGGGACCCGCGAGCGGCCCCGCCGTGCGGGGGCGTCCCCGGAACGCTGCGGTTCTCACATAAATCAGGGCCGAGCCCCTGGGAAAGGGCCATCCTTCACCGAGCGCTGCTGACAGAGAACGAGAAACAGACGGGCCCTGAGATAAACCACGGCGCACAGCGTTTATACAAGGGCAGGCTCTGTGTAAATAGAGCCGGGCGCGGGGGGCAGCTCCCGGCGGCACGGACCCGCACCGGCCCCCACCGGCCCGCGGAGCTCGGGGCCGCCCGGGGCAGCGGGCAGGTGGGCGCAGACCGACGGTACCCACCCCTCCCCCGGGAGCCGGCCGGAGCCTCGCCGCCGTGCCCGGCCGCACCCCATGCGGCCGTCGGGGCCGGAGACAGGCCCGGCTTAGCGTGTTTGTTTGTTTACGGCCATTAGCGCGGGGCCGGCTCCAGCACTCGGCACCCGCGAGACTAATGGAGCAATTAGCGGCCCCGAGGCTGATAGCATCGCCCCGAGCGAGGCCCCCGACAGAGGCAGCGTGCTACCGGGCTGCCCGCGCTCGGTCCCCGGCGGCTGGGGGGGGGGCTCTCGGAGCGGCTCCGTGATGTGAGCGGCCGCCGCAGGGTTGCTCCCCCCTCCTCGGCTCAGGGGAGGGAGGGGGGGGCTTGGCTCCGCCGCAGCATCCGTACGGCGAGCTCCATCCATTACAATAATCCCCTGTCTAAACAGAGCGCAGGAGCTGCCGGGACAACAAGGCCCCGCTGTAAACAGAGCTCAGGGGACGCCGCTAATGATATAAATAAAATAACCATTAATAGCCCGCTGACCCCGGCCCGGCCGCCTTGGGAAAGCCCCGTAGCCGCATCCCGGGGCTGACACCCGGCGGCAGGTACCGGGGCTGCGCTCTGCCCCGGCTCTCGCACCGTCGCACCGCACCGGGAAGCCACCGCTCGTCTCGGCCGCCCCAGCACGGACGGGACAGGCCCGGCCCAAGCAGGGCGCGATCATACCCCGTTTCCGCGGCTTCCCCAGCCGGGAACCGCAGCTCTCCCCGCGCCGAAGCCTGAGCCGGCAATGCGGGAAAAGAGCACCGGGAGCGGTGGCAGGGGACAAAGCCTCGAGAAGGGTCGTGGGTGCTGCCACGCCCGTCGCCTTCATCCCCGGGACGCGCGTCCCCAGAGTTCTCTCCAGGGTCGGCAGAAGCGGGTGCCGACGGGAGAACCGCTCCAGCCGCCGTGCCGCCCCGGGGAGCCGGTTCCGCCCAAGCCGGGCTCCCCGTGCCCGCGGGGCACGCCTGGCCCGTCCGGGCCGCAGCTGCGGGCGGCAGCGCGCTGGCGCCAGGCGAACCCACGGGGATGAGGAGCGTGGGCAGAGGCTCGGCCAGGCCCGTGGTCGAGCCCTAGGCACGGCGGTTGGAAAACTGGGGATGGCTGGAAAAATAGGGCCCTAATTCTTGGTCCACTCAGGGCCGTAAAAGGCCCAGCACAACAGTCTCGCCCTGCTCCAATCCCTGTCCCTCAATTCGCCAAAAGGCGGCTGCGGGCTCCGGGTGAGTGCGGCCCCGTGCACAGACCGCAGAGCCCGAGCCCGCACCTCCCCGGGAGCCGCAAGCGGGACGAGGCCAGCGGCGGACGGAACGCTGAACGGCGCTAATCGTTACCGGGACCGGCGGCAGCGCGGGGCTTCTTCCCTCCGCGCACTGGCGGCATGGGACAGCGCCGAGCGCTCAGTCGGACCCCCAGTGACCCGGTTACGGCGAGCGCGTTTCCCGGTGCGGGTCGGAACCGGGTGGTCTGAGGACAGAAGGGCAGGCGGCCCCGGGAGCGGGCAGGGAGCGATCCAGAGCAATCACCGCGCGGGTTTCAAGGAGGCGCGGCGGGGAACGATGCGGTGCGCCCGGGCAGGCTCGGTGTCCGCCAGGGGAACGGGACCGGCAGCAGCCGAGCCGCGGCCATCTGCGCGGAACGTGGGTCCTCTTCCCGGGGCTGCGCCGCCGGCAAATGCGTTTCGTCGCTGCGGTCGGAGTGGTGGGACGCGGGGAAACGAAGGTATCGACACGGCCGGTAAATGGCGGAGCCGCCGCCCGGTACCGACCCGAAAAAGGTACCGACACTCACCTGCCCGCCGTGCGCCCGGCTCCCCGCCGCCTCGCCTCGGCGCCGATCCGAGTCCTGCGGGGCGGCAGCATTTTAATCACAACGAAATTTCCCACTCGGCCCCCCCCGCCCGGCACTTGGCGCGCCCGATGCACGCTCCGTGGCGACGTTGAGCCCTTCGAGCGCCCCTGGGGCCGCGGGACTCCGTAATGGGGTCCCGGTGCCGCCCGCCGCACCGCACCGGTGTGTTCGGTGGGGCCGAGGCGCAGCTCCGGGCCCCGGGGAACTCTCGGTGTGGAGCGGCTCGGCGGGCAGCGGGCTGCTCGCTCGCTGCGTTACCCGCCGGCACGGTGTCGTGGCGGCTCCGTTCGGCCGCCGCCCGCCCGTTACCGGCGAGAGAAACGAAACGAAACGAAAGAAAACGAAAGAAAACGCCGAATGGGCCGGGTTAGCTCTCCGTATCCCTACCCCGCGCCGCCGCGGCCCCAGGATGCCCTCCGGCCGCGACCCGGCCCTGTTCACCTGGGCCCGGCGCTGGCGGAGCTCTGGGACCCGATCCGGCCGCGGCGGAGTATCGCACGGTCCCCGGACGGGAGCAGAGCACGGCGGCTGCGGGGAGCCCGTGCGGGCGGGAGGGGACGCGCCAGTGCCGAGGTATATGCGGGAGCACTGGCGGGGCAGCGGGGGTCCGGAAAACACGGAGGACGTCGGGTACGTGTACGTCGCACGGCTACTGCCCGCCCGGACACCGCGAACTCGGCAGCGGGGCACTTGCGGGGCCGCACGTGTTCGCCCCGAGCCGTTTGCGGGAGGGGAACAGCGGGGCGCGCCGGGCGGGGGTCCCTACCTACCTACACGTGCTTAGCACTGGGAGGCGCGGCGGCGGCCGCGGCTCTCTCCGGGGTCCCCGAACCCCGCGCCCGCGGGCTCAGCCCCGTCGGGCGGGTGCCGGACCGGCGGGGCGCTCTCCGGGGAAGCGGCCTCCCCGAGCGCAGCCTTAATACATTGCTATTTCTGGCCGGGCGGCCGGAGTCGGGCAGGGGGCCGGCTCTGCCTCCCCCTCCCTCCAATGGCGAGGCCGCCCCCGGCCCCCGGCCCCTCCTTGCCGTGACGTGCCGGCCCGGGGCAGAGGAGGCTCCCGAGCCCTTGGCTGTCCCTGCAGAAGCTGTAACAAAACGCAGACCCCCAGCGCCGGGCTAATGGAGGCAACTTAGACAGAAGCAGGCGCGGCCCCTCGTCTCTCGGCGCTGCCCGCTCCCCCCGCACCGGGCGCGGCGCTTCCCACCGAGCCGCAGCCCGAGCGCCGCCGGGCCCCCGGGACTCCCCGGCCGCTCGCGCTGCCCCGATGATGTTACCGAGCCCCGTCACCTCCACCCCTTTCTCTGTCAAAGACATCCTCAACCTGGAGCAGCAGCAGCAGGACCCGCACTATGGGGCCCAGCTCCCGCACCACCTGGAGCACCACTTCCACCCCGCCGCCTGCCTGCTGGCGGCCGCCGACGGCGCCCGCTTCTCGGACGGAGAGGAGGAAGAGGAGGAGGAGAAGCTGTCCTACCTGAGCTCCGTGGCAACACCCGGCGGCCAGGCGGACGCGCGGCTTTCCGCCGACAGCTACGTGCATGCCGTGCTGCGCGGCTCCTGCGAGGCACCCGGCCCGGGAGAGGAGCTGGACCCCACGGCCCGCGACCCGAGTGAGTACCGACCCCGCCGCGCTCCCCGCACCGCCCGCAGCGCTCGCTCCCCGCCGTCCGTTCCGAGCCGCGGAACCCCGGTACCGGCGCTGCCCCGCCGCCGCGCCGAGCCCTTTCCCCGCCGCGTTCCCCGGGCACCTGGAGCGGGGACTGGCACGTCTCGGAGCTGCCCGTACCCAACCTCCGCGCCGCCGCGTTCCGCGACCCCGGGCGGAGCCTTCGCGGAGCCGCGATCCGGAGCTGCCGGATTGTCCCACGCTCCGCCGCTTGGCGGGACGGGTGAGGCCCGGCCCTGGCGCGGTGCGGTGCGGTGCGGTGGGAGAGAGGCGGCGGACGAACAGGTGCCCGTGGCTCAGCCCCGTGGGAGCTCCGCCGCCGGCGCGGAGGCGCGGAGTCGCTCCCGGCCCCTCCGCCCTCCTCGGCGCTGCTTCCCAGCCCGAGCCGCGGTTCCCCGACGGGCACGGTCTCGGGCGGCGGTGCGCGACTCGGGGCCCCCTCCCCGCGAGACGGCCCGGCGCAGCCGTGACCTGTGCTCCCCCGTGCAGAGAGCTGCGCCCTGAAGAAACCGCTGGACGCCGCGGAGAAGCCGGAGGAGGCGGAGAGGCCGAAGCAGCGGAGCCGGAGGAAGCCGCGCGTTCTCTTCTCGCAGGCTCAGGTCTTCGAGCTGGAGCGGCGGTTCAAGCAGCAGCGTTACCTGTCGGCTCCGGAGCGGGAGCACCTGGCCAGCAGCCTGAAGCTCACCTCCACGCAGGTGAAGATCTGGTTCCAGAACCGGCGCTACAAGTGCAAGCGGCAGCGGCAGGACAAGTCGCTGGAGCTGGGTGGCCCCGCGGCCCCGCCGCCGCCGCGTAGGGTGGCCGTGCCCGTGCTGGTCCGCGACGGCAAGCCGTGCCTGGGCGGCTCGCAGGGCTACAGCTCGGCGTACAACGGGCCCTACTCCTACAACGGCTTCCCCGCCTACGGCTACGGCAACGCCGCCTCCTACAACCCCGGCTACGGCTGCACCTACCCGGCGGGCAGCGGCGGGGCCTCGGTGCAAGCCGCCTGCAGCCCGGCGGCGGCCGCCGGCCCCTTCGTGAACGTGGGCGGCCTGGGGGGCTTCGGCGGCGGCGGGCAGGCGCTGCACCAGGCGGCGGCAGGGCCGTCCTGCAGCCAGGGCGCACTGCAGGGCATCCGGGCCTGGTAGCCCGCACACACTCAGGGCCGGGAGCGGACCGGCACGACGGCCCCGCGGCCCCGCAACGCCCTTACGCCCCGCGGACTGAAGGCGGAGGGGCGGCGCGGCGGGACCCCGGCTCTTTCCCGAGGCCGCGGGACGGAGCGGAGCGGCGGAACGGGACTGGACGGGACGGGCCGAGCCCGCAGCGGAGTGCCACCGCCCCGAGGTGCCGCCGCGACGGGTTGGCCGGAGCTGACCGCGCCGTGCCACCGGAGCAGCTTCGCTTGTAAAAAGCCGACGGCGGGGCCCGGGGCTCCCGCGGCCCCTCTCTCTATCTACTCTGTATCGATTTCTGCCAGCGCCAGCTCGCGGAGTCAGTCAATAAACCAGGTGCAATATCCGCCGCCCACTCCTCCTTCGCCCGGCGGCCGATGCCCGGCGGGGCTCGCAACGCCGTGCCCGCGGGGCAGGGCGGCCCGGGCGGATTGTGAGCGTGCCAAGGCGCTGAATGGGGCTGCGCAGCTCAGAGCCGGCCCATTGTGGCCGCCGGGCCGGCGCTGAAAGGAGCCGCCGAGGAAGGTAGCGGGAATAGGCGCTTATTGGATTCGGGAACAAAAGGTGTGGCAGGGAGGCGAGGGACAAAGGGGCCCCGGCGCCGAGATTGACGGGCCGCTTTGCCCCCCACTGAGGCCCAGGCCCGGCGCTTTATGCGCGGGGGCTGCAGAAACGTGCTGGGTTTTGTTCCCCTTTCTCTGAGCGCAGGGGGAGAGGAGGGGGGTCCGCGGGCCGCTGATTAGGGCCGGCCGGGCCGGGCAGCCTGAATGCCGGGGCATTATTGCTACATGTTCAACCATTCCGCTCGGCTGCAGGGGGAGGGGGTGGACGAGACCCTCAAGACTGCCCGGCGACCGCTCCCGCCCCATCCCCGTCCCGTCCCATCCCGTCCGGGGACGCACAGCCGCGGGCGCGGCCCCACTGCGGAGCCCTCGGGTCGGTGCCGCTGCCGTGCGGAGCCCGGCGGATGCCTGTCCGCGGAGCCCCGACGGCGCGGGGATCGCTCCCGCAATGTGTCCGTCCCGCAGCCGGCTCAGAGGTGCCGTTGACGCTGCTAAAACGTTGCGCGTCTGCACCGTGCGGGGTGAGCGCGCACTCGGAAAGAACCGGAGAAATTTTCAGCTGCAGCCCCGACGCTCGGCACGATTCGGCTCGGTACGGCTCGCCGTGGCCGTGTCCCACGGGCACCCCGAGGCCTCTGGAGCCGCGCTGGGAAGAGGATGCGGCACGCCCAGCGATTGTTTGCCGGGTGGCAGCGAGGTGTCGCGGGAGAGGAAGCCCACGCTCGGCTCTTGGCCGTCGGAGCTGAGCGGCAGAGGCTCCGCAGTCTCGTGGGTAGAAACAGGATAGCCAAGAACAAATATAGGTAACGTCCTACCGGCACGGCAGCCCTGCTCCGAGATTGGTCTTGGATGTAAGGAAAGAAATGTGTTCCCCTCTGTGTTCTGCCATATTGTTTGCAGAAATGGGAGACCTGCGTGAGTTCGTGCCTCAGTGAGCAAGATGGAAGAATGGTAACCGCAGTACAGCCTCCTCCAGAGTAAGGGTGTGCAAAGAGAGCTGCCTGCTTAGTGCATCCCCTCCAAGTAAGTGATGGTTTGTTGGGAATCCGCCTCATCTAGCAGCACCCTGAGGCTCTGGGTGGGATGCACGTATCTGTGGCCAAGTCTTGAGCATGGGGGCTCAGGCAGAGCAAAGGAGCACGAGGAGACCCTGCTGGCTTACACAGCAATGTCGTGCAGCAGCAGCGTTATGGAGTGCCAACAGCACCGAGCATCGCTGTAGGCGTGGGTGTAGTATTGTGGGAGGTTCTGGATGTCCACCATCATGATCCAGTCTGCTGGGATACATCCCAGCTGTCCTACCAGCCCAGCTCAGGGGGAAGGACCCCTCAGCATCTCCCTCACCCAAGGCTCCCTAAGCAGATGGGGAGGACAGGGCAGTGCAGGGTAAGCTGCAAGCAGGGTGGTGGATGCGAAACATTCTGAAGAGGAGGAACAGCCGGTGGTGGTGGGAGGGAGATGATGGGAGACTGCAGATTGGCCAAGCAGCCCAAGGAGGGGAGACACAATGGGGGGAAGTGGCTGCGTGGCTGCCCTGGAAGCAGCGCCTGCCCATGACGTACCTCGTCCCATCGCGCCCTGCGCGAGGCCATGTGTGTGATGTGCTGCTGGGACTCCGCAGTGCGTGGTGCTGCAGCGGTGGTGGTGCGGCCAGAGGGGTGTTGGGGAAGGAGAAAGCCGTGGCCAAAAGGTGGAGGTGTTTCTTTCTGGTCCAAAAGGCAGATTGGATTGACTCTTGTTTGGGAGTCAGAGAGGGAAATTGATGATTGATTCCAGCCAGGGCCTAAAAACCCTACAAAGCCTAAAACAAATGCTGGCCTAAAGCAAAGGAAGGCTGTGGTGAGGAGACTGGGCTTGAACCATCACACCTCAGGTCCACCATGGGCATGGGCTCAGGTTCTGATTTCTGTTCACATTTCCTGGCTGAGGACAAGCAGCAGCTGAGCGGCTCCCAGGAAAAGTTCTCACATCCCATCACAGCCATGTTCCTGTGGCCTCTCTGTCACACTCAGGATCACATAGGAGCAGCATGGATCCATCTGAAGCATCGCAGACATGCTCTGCTTTCCTCTCCTTCCCCAGCATCTTTTCCAGTTTCTCCCTTCCACTCCCTGTGGCACAGCAGGGACCAGGCAGCTGGGGACCTGCAGCAGCACTCAGTGCTCGGGGAGATCACACAACCCCATCCTCAATCCTGCCCCATTGCATCACGAGGTGACCACACCTGGCCTAAGTGGGGGGCACCTGCATTTTGCAGCCCAATCCCTTCACTGGTGAGTCCCGACGCAGAGCTGCTGAGAAGGATTCAAGCGAACGCTTCGCTGTGGGACGAGGTTGCTCCCAGCTGCGACGCGGGTCCCGGCCTGTCCCCAAGCAAGATCCGCCACCGCCACCTATCGGCGGGCACACGGGGACAGGGGGCGGGCAGCCCCTCTCCGTCCCAAGGCGGTGGGATCTCCAGCAGCGCGGTCCACAAAGGTTCTGCTCTGTCCTCAGCCCCAGCCCCGCCGGCCCCGTGGGCATTGCGGTCGTGGTACCCAGCGCCCGCCGCGCTGCCAGCCCCGGGCTCGCCAGAGGGAGCTGCGTCCCCGCGGCCGTGTGTCCGATGTTGGCTCAGTTCCTACTCCCTCCCCTTCGTGTAGCAGCTTGCTGCCAAGGTCCAAGGTGCAGGTCCCGAGTGTGGAGGGGGCGGAGGAGGCCGCTTGGGTTTGCATTTCTCCTGGAACCCGTTGTGCCCTGTCAGGAGGCTTTAATGCCGCCAACACTTTGAACAGCCTTCATACGCTCCCACCACACAGAGACAGCTCCCACAGGTGTCGCTTCCTGTGGTGGCCCTTCAGTGCCCACAAAGCAGCTTCTCAGCCCCGGCTTAACTCTCAGGCTGAAGCCTGTGCTTCCCTATCTGCACTGCATGGCTCCAGGGCCAGCAGTGGCACCCCAGAACCCACGTCTGCTCTGTGTCCAGTCAGCTCCTCAATTTACCACTGCTGTGAGGCCGTGGAGTCATGAGAACGTGTATAACTTTATTGGGGTCTGACAGAACCCTGAGGAATCCCAGAGCCGGTGCTGGGCAGGGTGTGATAACACCTCAGTGCTCCCCGAGAGTGCTTCCAAGCAGAGCAGTGGCTGCCCCATGGCCGTGGGTCCTGCAGGGACGTGAAAGGGAAAGGGTCGCCTCCAGGCCTTGGTTGGGATGAGCCCGTCTCCCTCGCTGCAAGGCCAAAAATAGCGCAGTTACTCAGCAGAGGCTGTAGGAGGGGTTTTACATGACGCACAGCCAAATGCCGTGGAGGCCACAGGACGGACCCACGTGCCTTCACTGGGGCGTTATCAGAGCTGGGGAGGGCAGCAGCCATAGTTGAACCGGGGCACCCGGCCCTGCTCTGAGCCAGAAGCGCCTGCTGCTTCTGATGCCTTTGCTGCTGATGAACAACGTGCTTTTGGGAGCCACCACCCTGAGCAGGGCTGGAGGTGCAGGGCATGGGGCTGGTGGGTCACCATCAGGGACAAACTCTGACAGCCCAGGGGGTGCCCCAGGAACCAACCTTGGAGCGCCCTCAGTGCTGAACTCAGGCTTTCTCAGGCAGCCCTGCTTCCTGCAGTGCTGCTGTTCTCGTGCAATGCCGCATTGCTCTGTGCCAGCAGAGCCGCAGCAGCCAGAAGGCCGTGCCCTGCCCAGGCCCATTGCCTCTCGACTGCTGACTTATCACATCCCTGCTCCCGGGGGTCTCCCCCAGCACTTCTGTGGGCAGTTATTCCTGGAAACATCTCTCTCCTCATCCCAGAGTCGTCTTCAATCATGCCTTCGCCTGCTGACATTTATAGAGCGGCTCGCAGCAGCCGATGGATTTAATAGCGTGAAGCTTCACTGGCCCCTGCCCCTGTTTATGCCTTTCTGAGGCAGCCACAGCGTAAGGGCTGAGGGTGAAACTGCAGCTCTGCTTGGGCTCTGCAGAACCAGACTATTCCTCGTGTGCTGCCTGCTCGTCCTGCATTGGTCTTGCCCAACCATTTCTGCTTCTCAGATTTCCGCCTCTTGGGCGGAGGAGCCGCGGGGCTGCCAAATCTTGCAATGCTTGGGATACTTCTTAAAGCCCCAGCTCCCTGAATGGTGGTGAAATGAGGCTCCCAGCTCTCCAGTAGCTTTGGTTTCTTTAAGGAGCGCCCAATCCTCCTGACTACACGGAACAGTGAGGGCACAGGAGCAGAGAAGCACACAATGCAGCCAGACACCCTTCCCCCTGCCACGAGTGGGGCATGAGGGGCAGAATGACCCCACATGCAGGGCAGCCAGCAGCCCCAAACCTGCAGGGTCACTGCCAGACAGCACATTCCGGGACTGTGAAAGCATTTTCTCCAGGGAGTTATTTCAGTCATGGCACCCTGTGGGAGGATGAGGCAGTGCAGGGCTCAGGGCATCACAGCGTGAGATGGAGGTGCTCTGATCTGCTTCCATCCTGCTCAGAGCCAAGGCTGCAGCAGTAACTTAGAGGTGAGCTGGGCTGAGCGAGCAAAGAACACTGCTTTTCTCAGGAACTTTTTCTACCATCTAAAGCTTTCCTCCATCAAACTGCTGGGGAAGGCTGAAAAAAAACCCACATTTCCCATCCTTCATACAAGAGCACACAGGCAGATCCAGCCACTGCTCCCACGTCCCCGAAGGGCAACAGTCCCAGACACTGCCCTAACAGGAGCCCCACAAAAGAGCTCAGCACTGGGCAGTCAGAGAGGTCGAGTGACAGCACTAGGCCACTCGTGAACAAGAAGGGGACATGATGACAGAGCAGAACTGTTTTTATTGGAGGTGTCAAGAGCAGGAACAAGAACAAACCTACAGCCTCCCTTCCTCAAGTGCCATCTTCCCCTACCCACCACCACCAGGGCAGTCAGCATCATGTGTGCGTGCTACAACGGCAAAGCTTACACTCTGCTTCAGTCAAAAGCCAGACAAAGCCCTCAGCATCCTCGGCAGTGCCACTGCTCCCCTCCTTGGTGACTGAGCTCAGCTACGGCCCGCCCTGCCAGTGGCAGGGCAGGACATTCACCTTCACCTCCAAGCAGGGGTGAACTTTACATTAGAGGATTCTGTTAAAGGAAGGACAGGAGCACAGCTCCAGTGAAGTGTCAGGGGATGTGATCTGTGCTGCAGCTCCCAGAAGGACATATTGGGAGGCCATGTGAGTGAGCTGTGCAGCTAGAGCAGAGCTGCAGCTGCCCCAGGCAAGAAATGGCACTGCTAAACCCAGAAGGGTTTTGCTGCCCCTCTCTACTACACAAACCAAACCAAAAGGGAGAAGGGTCAGAAGACAAACCAGGAGGGGAGGTGAAGCAGGTCTGGAGTCGGATTTGGCTCTGGCTCACTTCCCAGCCCGACGCTCTTCCTGGCGCTTGGTGAGGATGTACTTAAAGAACTCGTACACGGACCAGGCAATTGCTGTTGAGGGCATCTGATAAATGACTCTAGCCTGGACCCCTCTGAAGTAGGCGGTCACACCGCCCACTTGGTACACCGTCCTGAAGGCATTGGCCATGCCTGTGATGTGTCCGCTGATGTTGGAGCTCAAGGCCAGGGACTCCTGGGTGTTAAGCAGCGTTTTGCAAACGTCCAAAGGCGTAGTGGCAGCAGCAGCTACAGCCCCCGCGCAGGCCCCGGAGACCACGTGGGAGCCTGGGTTGTACTGTCTGTGGGGGTTGAGGTGCTCTTGCAAGAACTCGTAGGTCATGAAATGAATGGCTTGGAAGGGGATGTTCATGGTGAGCTGGGTGGTGTAGCTGCGGTAGAAAGCTCCAGCCCCTTCGTTGCGCCACACAGTCCGTACACAGTCCGTCACACGCTGGTAAGGAGAGTTGTACATCTGCATCCTCTGTTTGACCACTTGGGACAGACGGCAGCAGTGAACAGCCAGTGACAGCAGCCAGGATCCAGGCACAGAGAGGAAGGGGAGAGAAAAAGAGTCAGTGTGAAGTCAGGTTCCCGTGATGGACTCCTCTGAACAGTGGTGCCCAGGAGGCCGCTGGGCAGGCCTGCAGCGATTACATCTGAACAAGGTAACACCATCAGAGCACCACCACCTGCCACCCCTGCAGTTGCTGCAGCCTCTCTGAGGGAACAGCCGTATACAAGGCAAGTAAGCTCAATATCTAAAGCATGCACCTCACTCTCCTTCAAGAGACACTTTTCAGACACTTTGCACTATTTACCCCTACAGGTCTACTGTACAGAAAGTAATACCCGCTGCAGTTATCCTGTTATGTTCCAGACCGATTTCTAGATCTGTATTAACCTACAAATTCCATGACTACAAATCCTACAACTCCAAGGACAGACTGACAACAAACAGCAAAAGAAGCCGCCCATTGCAGAGGCTAAGAGCCAAACAGCAGCCCTGCTTACAGAATGGATTTCTTCCTCAGCATGAGCCCAGAACCACACCGCATCTTCCAAAGAACCTTTCACCACAGTATTCCCTGGTTTCAATGCACTTGCAATGACCCTAACAGTGAGGATCCCCTATTTGCTGTTTTTCCCAGGCAGCTGTCAGCAGTACTCAGCTTTGGTCAAACTGTCTCTCCCCACTCCTCCCTGGATGGGGTTTGCTGTGCTCCCCACAGCATCCCTCTTACTTTCCTGCTGCTTACTGGCAGCTACTCGGCTCCCCCGAATGGACCTTATAACATCCCTCAAAGGGATCCCCGAGGCTGGGCAAGCAGTAAGGACAGAGGTGCCAGACAGGTGTCGCAGAGCAGCCCAGGCAGATCCCACTCAGCCCCCTCCTCCCCCCCACTGGACAGGATCACCGTTACCTTCTGCAGGGTTCATCGCCGCATCGTGGAGCAATGTTGCTACACACCCGGCTGCACCTGCAAAACAAGAACTGCCACATGTGAGGGGAGGAGACGGCGAGAGACCCCAGGGCTCCACCAGGACCCTGAGGCCCCTGCCAAAGCTGAGGAGGAGGATGAGATCCATAGGCAGCCTCCATGTCCGGAGAGGCGGGCCGCTGCGAAGAGGTTCCCACCCGGAAAGAGTTCAGCAGAGAAAAGGAGAGGAGCACAGCAGTCTGTCACATCTCATGGGCCAGGTGGGACCCGAGCCCCACCAGCTCGCAGGGCTGCCACGGGGCAGCGGGAAGCAGGCAGCACTGAAGGCAGACCGTGCCCCACTCCCCCTCTGTCCCCACGCTCTCCCGAGGCGGCCGCCCGCTGAAAACCACAGCACCGCAGCCACATCCGCTCCGCGCCACTACCCCCTGCTGCCGCTCCTGGCTCCCGTTAGCAGCTCCCATCCGCGGGCATCCTCAGGAGCCAGGCCCGGCCACCGAGCCGCACGTGGGGCAGCTCGGACGGGTGCAGCTGCGGAGAGGACACGGCTTTAGGGCCCCCCGGGCCCCTCCCGCAGCCCCGCGGCCCCCTCCCCGCTCCCGGCCCCGCTGGCCCCGTGCAGGGCGCGGCGGGACGAGTACCGTTGGCCACATGGCTATTGCCCCCCGCGTGGATGACGTCGCTCAGCGTCTTTTTTAACTTTTCGTAGCAGGCGAAGTAGAGGGCGTGGGCCGGGCCCGCGCCGGTGGCGGTGATGTTCAGGCCCCGCATGGGCCTCCACACGCCCTCGGTGCGCACGATACGCCACAGGGCCTCCAGCACGTTCCGGTAGCGGGCGGCGGGCTCGGGCCGCAGGCTCTGCATCCGAGTCTGAAAGACAAACCGGTATGCCCCGGTGACCCCCAGCCGGGCCCTCCCGCCGGGAACAGCCCCTCGGGTAGGCCCGCCCGCCCGGTGCCGGCACCTTGACGCAGTCGATGGGGTACATCACGCAGTGCTCCATGATGCCCGCCACGGCGCCCGCCAGCATGTGCGTGGACACGGCGGCGCCCTGCGGCAGCGCCTCGTAGTCGGGGGCAGGCGGAGAGCGCGGCTCCGGGCCCCGAGCCGCCTCGGCTCCCCCGGGGCCCGACGCCTCCGCGCCGCCCCGACGCACCCGGCCCGCGCCGCCGCCGCCGCCCATCAGCAGCAGCAGGACGCGGCCCGACTCCGCGCCGCCCCGCGCGCCGGGGCTGGCGCCCGCCCCCGCGCCCGCCCCCAGCTCCATGGCGCCGCCGCCGCCGCCGTCGCCGCCGCCGCCCCGACCCCGCTCCGCGCCGTCCCGCCCCTCCTCGCCCATTGGCCGACACCTCCCGCGCCCCGCCTTCGCCCCTCGACCATTGGCTAGAGCCACAGGCCACCGCCCCCTCGCGCCGCGCTCATTGGTCACCGCCCCGCCGCGGCGGGGGCCGCCGTTGGTTAATCGCCCACTCTTCCGCCCCGCGTATTGGCCCGCGACCATCATCGCCCCGCGGCTTCGCGCAGGGCATTGGGTCCCTGAAATTTTTGTCCCGCCCCTCCGCGCACGCCATTGGACGACGAGCCCTCGACCTTCGGTTGATCGGAGGTCTCAAGGCTGATTCCTCCCCGAGTGGGACCGGAGCTTCGCTATTGGCTGCTTCGCCCGTCACTCAAGGGTTCGGCGCGTGCTGTTTATTTGGAAGGCTGTGATTGGCTCGACGCGGGTGGTGACGGGAGGGAGGAAGTCGACGAGTGACGTCACGCGGCGCCCCTCGGTCGCGGAACACAGGGCACAGCCAGGTGCGGCTTTCAGCCACGGGGGGGCGCCGACTGGCTACTGGGCCGCATGGGCGTGGCCAAACCTTGCGGGGACGCCGATTGGACGAGGCGGCGGCTCGGGGGCGGAGCGCTGCGAGAGCCCGGGGTCCCCTATTGGTGGGCGAGAGGAGGGGGGCTGGGTGACGTGGCTGCGGGTGCCGGCAGCGGGTGCCGGCGGCGCGGGGCGATGCGCGGGCGGGCGGTGGATGCACATGGCCAGGTGAGCGCGGCGGGGCCGTTCCGGTCCGGACCCGGCGCGGTCCGGTCCCTGAGCTGTACCTTGTTCCCATAGGATCGCCGCCCCGTTCCTGCCATGCCGCTCGGTCGCGTCCTGCGGCTTCCCGGCCCCTCGGCAGCGCACGGCGGCGCTGGGGCTGGCGGTAACCGCGGGGCTGCTGTTGTTGTTGGCGGCCGCCGGGCCTCGCCGCTGGGCCTCGCCGCGCCGTGACGTCCGACGGGACGAGAGGTGAGCGGGGACGGGCCGGCGGGGGCACCGGGCCCGGTGCAGGCGGAGCTGAGCGGCCCGGTACCCCGGCGCAGGTACTTGGCGCGGATGGAGGAGCTGGCGGCCACCGACACGGAGGACGCGTCGCTGAGCTACGGGGTGGTGGTGGACTGCGGCAGCAGCGGCTCCCGGGTGTTCGTCTACGTGTGGCCACCACACAACGGGCACCCGCACGACCTGCTGGACATCCGGCAGATGCGGGACCGCAGCAGCCGCCCCGTCGTCATGAAGGTTAAACCCGGTGAGTGTGGCACTGCGCCCTGCTCATGGGCGGCAGCTCTGGGCTGGTCAGTGATGACCATCCACACAGGCATCTCGGTGGCCGCGGCGGTCCCGGAGCGAGCCACGGCCTACCTGCGGCCCCTGCTGCGCTTCGCTGCCGCACACGTGCCAGCAGAGAAGCACAAGGAGACGCCACTCTATGTCCTGTGCACAGCTGGCATGCGGCTGCTGCCTGAGAGGTGAGCACAGGGCTGTGATCAGGGAGGATTTGGCAAGGCCGCGAGATTCTGCTCTCTGCCACTCTTGTCCTGACAAGGAGCATCTCCCAGAGGTCACTGTGCCCCTCAGGCTGCAAGCTGCCATCTTGGAGAACCTGGTGAAAAACGTGCCCTTGGAGTTCGATTTCCTCTTCTCCAAATCGCATGCTGAAGTCATCTCAGGGAAGCAGGAAGGTGGGAGCTGCTGCCCTGTCCTCATTTCCTAGCAGGAGCACACGGGGCTGCTGGCACCACATGCAGCCGATGTGGGATCATCTGTGCTTTGCCTTAAGGCAAACTCTTTCTGCCCTGCCCAGGTGTCTATGCTTGGATCGGCATCAACTTTGTGCTGGGACGGTTTGATCACGAGGATGGTGAGTCTAGCTGCTTGCACAGCAGCTCTGGGGCAGGCAGCACGTAGCCCTTTGGCCCCGAGTTCCTACATGCGAGGAGTGTGAGGAGGTACCAGTGAAGGAATGCCCCTCTGCCCCTCACTGACACACTGCCGTGGGTTGCAGAGGAGGCTGCAGTTGTCACCGTAGCGCTGGGAGACCAGGTGGAGTCCTTGGTACGGAAACGAACGGTTGGGATCCTAGACATGGGGGGGGCCTCTCTACAGATCGCCTATGAGGTGCCTGGCTCCGGAGCTTTTGCATCCCCACAGCAGGTATGTGTCGGGCCAGCAGCTGGCACTGAGAGTTGCCCAAAGACCACCACTGATGGTAGCCCCCTGTCCCCAGGAGGAGGCTGCCAAGAGCTTACTGGCTGAGTTCAACCTGGGCTGTGACGTGCAGCACACTGGCCACGTGTACCGCGTCTACGTCAACACCTTCCTGGGCTTTGGGGGCAACTTTGCTCGGCAGCGCTACGAGGAGCTTGTGCTGAACCAGACCCGTGCACACAACCGGTATTGCTGCCCTGCCTGGGGCTGCTATGGCATTGTGCAATGGCACTGGCTCCTCTGTGCCACCCTCTCCCCCTTGGATTTTCCCTGAGATCCACCTGCTGCTGATAACAGCACCTCCAGCCACGCTGGCAGCAGCTGGGTGCCAGGTGCTTGGGCTGGCACGTGGCACAACAGCATTGCCCTTGTCTGAGTGAGCCCTGCAGATGTTATCAGTGCCACTGCTTGTTGCCTTTCCCCTCCCAGCACTACAGGGAGTCCCCTACAGCATCTTCTGGCTTTCCCTGCTCTGGCTTTCCTTCAGCACCTCTTCCCACTACATTCCTACCTTCAGCTGTCTCCTGCCTTATTCCCTGAAGCTGTTCCCAGACTCACCGAGATTTGGTGCCCAGGTACTCCCATGCTGGGAGCAGACCCTGCCTCCACATGCCCTGGGGTCTCCATGGGGGTGCAGATTCCCACAGGCTGGTGGGAATAGACTGTACCCTGTGGCACCCATCAGGTGCTCACAGCTTGTGGCTACAGCGCTAGAGAGCTCAACTTCAGCAGGAGATGGTGGGGTGGCTCTCAGGACCATGAGTACACAAGGGGACAGGGCCTTGCGAAGATAATAGCTGTGGAGGAGCACTAGGTATTGCTTTTGTGGGTGCTACAGTACCCCACATATAATCACTTTTCTTTTCTGGTTTGCTTTCCAGCCTGCATAGCCGACAGACAGGGCTGAGCCCTGAGACTCCCTTTCTGGACCCCTGCCTGCCCCTGGGGCTGGAGGACACAGTGACAAGGGGTGGCCAAACACTGTATGTGCGTGGGCGAGGGGACTGGCAGGCCTGTGCCCTGCTGCTGCACCCACTCCTGGCAGGGTCTAACAGCAGCCAGGACTCTCTAATTGGGGCCTACAAAGCACCCATCGACTTCAGCAACAGTGAGTTTTATGGCTTCTCTGAATTCTTCTACTGCACTGAGGACGTGCTGCGCCTAGGGGGCCGCTACAGTGCCCGTGCTTTCATCTCTGCTGCCCAGGTGAGCATTGTCCTAGACTGCAGAGTTCCACTGTGCTGGGAGGGATCTGGGGTCATCCCTTTGTCCTGAACCTAAACCTCTCCTTTCCCCAGGAATACTGCAGCCAGAGCTGGGAGGTGCTGACCCAGCGCTTCCGCAGTGGCCTGTACTCCGCACATGCAGATGAGCACCGGCTCAAGTAAGAGGCCAGGGATGTACCTCCTGGGAGCTCACCATCTGAGTGGCTGTGGTAGGCTCTGTCTCAGGCTCTGAGCCTGCAGTAGCACTCAACTGATGTTCTTGTGTGCTGCCTGCAGGTATCAGTGCTTCAAGTCTGCCTGGATGTACCAAGTCCTTCATCAGGGCTTCCACTTTCCCCTGGACTACTCCAGCCTGCAGACAGCCCAGCTGGTGTATGACCGTGAGGTGCAGTGGACGCTGGGGGCCATCCTCTACAAGACACGCTTTCTGCCACTCAGGTAACACCAAAAGGAGCCTTAGCTCCAGGACTTATAGCCTAGCTGGGAAGGGACAAGAGGGTCCTGCTTACAGGCTCCCTGGGGAGGAGCAGGAATTACTGCAAAGAGCTCTGCTCTCCTTAGAGAGGAGAGCAGCACTGTAGCCCGTGGTACGTGCAGCAATCATGCCTTGTTCTGCCTCCTCTTTGCAGGGATCTCCGGCAAGAGAGCAGCCGGCAAGCGCACACTTCCTGGCTGCGTCTCTCTTTTGTCTACAACCACTGTCTCTTCTTTGCCTGCATCCTGGTTGTAGGGCTAGCCATAGTCCTCTACCTCTTGCGGCTGCGCCGCATCCACCGTCGGCAGCTGGACCTGCTCTGGCTGGACAAGGTGGTGCTGCTGCCCCCAGGCCAGGGGGACATGCCATGATATATCAGTGGGACAGCCACTGTCCAGTTGCACCAGCAGAACCAGGACTGGATGCCAGCCAGGGCTCCAAGGACTTGGACTCTTTCCTGAGGACCATCTCAACTCTGTACTCCGTTATCTCCATGTCAGAACCACAGACCACAGGGCTGAGGCAGCTGTGGACATTGGAGCCAGCCTCTCTGCCTCACCCCAGTCCTAATCTTTGTGTTTCTTGGCCTCTCACCTTTGCCTTGCTGCAGAGGGTAAAGAAAAACTCCTTTGCTGGCAGCAGTCTCATGCTGCAGCCCGTGCTGGGCCCTCAGAGGAGCAGGCATTTCTGAGGCAGGCAGCTAAGGGCTGTTGGCCTGATGCACCAGCACATCCTACAGCTTTACTACCAGTTTGCAGAGCAGGCTGGTGAGGTGCTGTAACTTATCAGTACCTGGTGTGGTCTTTCCACAGTCTGGCACCAGTTCCAGGAAGCAGGTGAGTAGCAGGCTCCACCAAGCTGTTCTGCCAGGCCTGACCCTACTCAGAACATTCCCTATTACTGTGAGGTGTCCTGCTGTGTGCCACATGCTCCTTTCAGACACTCTCAGCCCGTGCCCAAGGGGCAGCATAGCGCTCAGGGAACATTTTGTAAGGCTACGTTTCCTTTTAGTTGTTCCCTCCTAAGCATGCTCACCCTGTGGCATTCCACAAGCCAATCCAGCATTAAGTGCAAGGACCAGTGGTTCTTTCCCTGGTTGCAGGCTGGGCCTGCCTATGGGGAAGCCACCTCTCCAGCTATACATCACTCCATACATAGCCTTCATCTTCTGGGGCTGAAGCCCCAATTCTCCTAATCAAGTTCTTTACTTTTTACTTGAAATCACCTGTTACCAATCCTGAAGCAATAAAATAAAAGTCCTTTGAGCCAACCAGCAGTTGTCTTGTTTTCTAGTGAGCTTTGATCTACCAGCTCAGGCCTGGCAGCATGACTGCCACCTGAGCCTAAGGCAGCCAGGGAAACTCTGACCCCTCCTGAATTGCTGATCCCTGGAACCAACACCTTGCTGCCTTCTTCCTCCTTCCCTAGAGAAAACAGTTGAGTTGTCCCTACAAGGCTCTGGAAAGCGCTGCTGCTTTTTGTTTTGTTTGTTCATTTGTTTTTAAGATCCAAAACTTATTCACACCTCAGCTTTATGGAACTGCTAGAACAGGACAGAAGGTGTTGCCTGGGCAACAGGCCTCCAAGCTGCTGCAGCTCCTGCACAGCCATAGAGAAGGCCAGTGCAGTTCAGGGCACAGCTGGTCGCCTGCCTCCCTCTGGGACATATGGCTGCTTATCTGTGACCCTGACTCTAAAGGAATGCACAGGTGGTGTCCAAGGTAAAGCCTGCCCTCCACACACGCTGCCAACCTCTTCTCTAACAGCTGATGACCCCAGTCTTACCCTCACTGCGGCAACAGAGTTAGAGGTAAAGGTGGGAAGAGAAAAAAAAAAATCAACATGAAGCCCAGATTTCCTCAGCCTCCAAGCAGCAAGTGACTCTGCTTCCAGTATCACTTACTAGAAAAAAAATATTTATTTCCACGACACAAGTTCAGCAAACACAAGACAAATACAAATAAATAAATAATACCATTAAGTTATCTGATAAATAAGGGGCAGACCCAAAACAACTCAATACTCCATTCTCGGAATGTGGACGTGAGAAGGATGATGGTACCTACATACTACTGCAGCACCCTCACTGCAGAGGTGGGAGATGACACAGCCTCAGGCTGACTACACTGCTGACCAGGACACCCCAGCACCTTCCTCACATCCATGGCAGTCTCCCTTCTCCAAGAGGCCCAGCCTTCCCTTTTCCCAGCCACAGCTAGACTCTGTCTCAGCAAGGATCGCCTCTGGCCAAGAAGGGACTGATGACGTGCAGGGTGCCACAGGGCCCTTGTTGCAGCAGAGATGCTGCCTGCCAACAGCAGGGGCCCAGCCAGTGCTGGGCTGCAGGGCTCTAAGTGTGCTGGGACAGTGGCTCCAGCCTCTGGCCCAGCACCTCTAGGGGCTGCCTGGAATGGAAGTAAAGATGCTGGAGCAATGAGAGCTGGAGGAAGAAGAAAGGAGATGTTAGCACCCAGCTGTACTTGCCCCATGCTTGGCTCAGTGCTCCATAGCTATAATGAGCTGGAGCCAACGTAGCTCCTCCCTCCCTCTCCCCCCCAGCGTTTTCCACTTACGGTGATGGCAGGGTCTCTATGGCTGCTGTCGGGGATCACTCCCAGAGGAAACGCACGTACCAAATGGTCTCGTTCTTCAGCTGCGGCCCGAAAAGGGGGTTGGCCTGGGCCAGGATGGTGATGAGCCAGCTGCAAGGGACGCAAGTGTGAGCTCCGAAGGCACGGGGTAGAGGCCATAGCCAGGGCCCACCCACTTGCTGGAGACCGGGCAGCAGTCAGCAGGCCCAGGGGGACCTCACTGAGGGCGGGTGGGAGCAGGACCAGGTACTCACAAGAGGTAGCAGCACACGGCCGTGGTGACCAGCATCGTGATGATCACCCTGTGGGGGGGGGAAAAACACCGTCACGACGGAAAGCTTTGCCCCTCCCCTCCAGCCCGGCCAGCCGCACTCACCCGCGGTTGGGCCCCTTGGGCACGAACCAGGGGGCGGCGATGCCCACCAGGCCCCAGAAGGCGGAGAACAGAACGAGTGGCAGCGCGAAGCTGTGCGCAGTCATGGCCGCTCCCGCCGCCGCGCACCCGCACGCACCGCTCGACCTAACGCCCCGCCCACTGCCGCGGGCGGCGACCAATCCGCGCACAGAGCGCGCCGCGCTGACCGCCCTGCCGCGTCCCATTGGCGGAGAGCGCTTAGACCGCCTCACCGACAGGGGGCGCGGCAGCGAGGCACCGGACGCGGCGAGCGAGCGGCCCTCGCTCCCTTCCCCCTCACCTCGCTCCGTAAGCACGCAGACACCGGCAGCTCCGAAAAACTCCTTTATGTTACACGCTTGGAACACACCGCGCCCCGTCACCGTCCCCGCCGCCATCGGGAGGTCGAGCTGCTGAGCCCCGCGGCTCACTTGGGCATCCGTCGCAGCTCGCTCATGAGCCACAGGGCCACGCTGAGCAGCGCCAGGGAGCCCGACTGGTGCGTGGCAGCCAGTGGTGTGGGGACATAGAGCAGCAGTGTGCTGATGCCCAGGCCCACCTGCGGGAAAGGAGGAGGCTCAGCACGGCTGTGGCTGCACTGCTGACTGCACACGGCCCAAAGCATTAAGCCAGCAGGGCCAAGGACAGGCCTCCCAGCTCCAGCCTCAGGGAGGGCAGATCACTGCTCCCAAGTCAAGGCAGCCTTGCAGCTCTGTCTTGTGGATGTGCTGTGAAGGACTAGGAAAAAATTGAACAGAATGAAAAAAAAAAAAAGAAAAAAAAAAAAAGACAGTACCTGCACCCAAGCCACTGCCAGTAAGGATGTCACTGCCATTCTGGTCCTGTGAGGGAGGGAGACCTTCCGTGAGAAGAGGTACAGTGCTGTGACGGCTGTGACTGAGGCAACTCCCTGAAGAAGGAAGAGAGGTTGTAATGGGATGGAGAAACAACCACCCTTCGTGAGAAGCTGAAAGGAAATGGGCGCAGATGTCTTTGGCTGAGCCTTCCATGCAGTAAAACATTGTTCACAGAATTAACTGTAGAAGCATGTTAATAGCCACCACCACGCCCTGCAGATCCCATGCCCCACCTAGTTAACAGCCCTAAAAATATAAAGAAAGCTATGGAGAATTCCATTTTCGGAATGAGTGCCTTGCTTTTCTTGATTATTTCTTCTATTAGGAATTATTTCTGCCCCCTTCCCACCTATGACCTTGAAAGTTAAAGGTGGAAGCTGTTAGCTGGAATCCTGATCTCATTTTCACTACACAGATAGAGCTCACCAGCATCATCTCTGTGTACAGCTCACCTCACAATTCCTCTTCCAAAACTCTATCTTTCGGTTTAATCTTACGAAATTATGGCTTAGACCAAAGTAGCATCAACAGTATTGTTTAATATCCAAATTGTTCTAACTAGCTGAGATTTCTTTCACAGAAAAAAAAACTGGTATAAAGGTACTGGTATATACTACTGGTATAAAGGTACTTAAATTCTAGAGGAAATCTCACTGTTGAGTGTTGTCTGCTTCCAAGATTTATTTCAGGCAACATCCCCAGACATTTCCATTGCAAGGGTTACCCTAATTTGTAGCATGTGGAAAATGAGACACAAAGAAATGACGTCTGTAACTCAGGCAGGAGGAAGACATCCTTAAGGAAGACTACGTTTAAAAGAAAAAAAAATGTTAACCTTCCTCTTTCTTCACAAACAAATTGGTAACAAAGCTCACAGGACCTTGTACGCCCTGTATATCACTCACATTGACAGAGCCACAGCCTGGAGATGACAGCTTGGCTGTAGGAGGCAACCAGGAGGAAGCATAGACATAGCAGGAAGACAGCACTTACCAAGATCCTGTGATCAAACTGTACAGTTGTAGGATTCTCAAAGATATTTCTCAGTGTTGGGGAGAAAGCAAGAAGATCATCTGGGATCCAGCGTTCCCCCATTTTGGGGAAGGAATTGTACACAAGGCCAGCATCCAGCCCTGCCACAAAGGCACCTGCAATTCCAGAGCAGAGAACAAGACTGATGACCTGGGTACAGGCAGCACCCCAGGCTGCACAGCTCTTATGTTCAGCCTGACTCGAGAACTCAGCTTGATCCCAAATTTATTTTGCAAACACATACAGAGATCTCACAACAGCATGCATGCAATCCAGCACATCTCACAGAGAACATGATAGGGTTTTTCACACTCCTCATCAGACCAGAAAAAACAATGCAGAGAAAAATGAGCCTCAAGACAGGACAGCAGCATAAGACAGTATTACCTGAAAGAGCTGTAAGAAAAATGAGAGCTGTAGTGCCATGAGCAAAGCGTCTCAGCTGAAGCAGCTGTTGTGTCTCATGCAACTGTAAAACAAAAAGTGAATTGCAGTAAATTCCAGTGCTGTTTGCAACAGGTAAGAAAAGCTTTCATTACATTTACAGGCCAATAGGTTGTCAAGCATTTAACAAGTAATTAAATCCAACCCAGTGCAGAAACTGAAGTGGCTGCTGGGCAGTTACTGGCACAAATCATTGAACCCAGCAGGCACACTCCTACCTGAGTTTGCACAAACTCTTGAGACTAATCACCACTGAGTGAAATAACAAAGTCAAATCAAACATCTTGTAACTGATGCAGAATACAGCAGTTCAGAAGTTACATAAGAAGCTTCTATAAACTTATCATGGTATTAGATCACAGTCAGAAATAGGATGATGGTTACTTCCATTTTATCCTCCACACATTTCCTTTACTCCCAAACCTCTGTGCTTTATCCTATGCTGTCCCTTGACTCCTGACATACCACTTTGTACCTGGTGTCGTGGAAGCAGCAAAGACAGCCCTGTCCACAGACTGGCAGAATAAAGAGCCAGTGCAGAGCCAAGATGTGCTGCAAGGCGGTACTGGCTGACCCGAGGAATATCATAGGAGTCTGGCTTCTCTTCCAGTCCACTCTTCACCATGTACCATCCCAGTAGCCCCTGACGTAACAACAAGAGAGAGTGAGAGCCAGCTCCCCTACCCCATGCATCAGTAAGAGAAGCCATGGGCAGCCCCTCAGATCCACCTCAGCACATAGAGGGCAGCAACAAACATGAAAATCAGAGAAACATTAGGGTCAAAACAATCTGTTCCTCCTATCTCCAACCACCTACCAGCACCGATGTGTGCCACACAAAGTTTCACAGATCTGTCTCTCAACAATCAGGAGATACAGAACACACTGCAGCTATTCCCTGCACAGCTCTCACCTGGAAGCACACAAGCCCACAGAGTGCAAGCACACGGCCCTTCATGGGGCGGCTGAGCCAGCCCTTCCTCCAGAAATAGGCAGCAGGAAGGATATAGGCCAAGCCCACGACACGGCCCCACATGCGATGCGAGTATTCCATGTACCAAATGAACTTGAACTCTGTCAGAGTCATGTCGTGATTCAGGCTGTGAAGAGTGTAAAAATAAAGAGTGGTGTAACACAGTGCCACTGTCCTGCTTCATGCTCCCCATGGTGAGGGATGAGGGACAGGAGGGGGACTGCCCACAGCTGCTACCAGATGCACTGTGCACCTTGCTCAGTGTTAGGGAATGTTTCCATTCTCAGG
Source organism: Cyrtonyx montezumae (assembly GCF_038088225.1). Lineage (NCBI taxonomy): Eukaryota > Metazoa > Chordata > Aves > Galliformes > Odontophoridae > Cyrtonyx > Cyrtonyx montezumae. The sequence goes on along the minus strand of NW_027072045.1, from coordinate 18,753,389 downwards.
AGGTCCCCCAGTGCTGCCTGGCTGCAGGAGCGATGTCCCCAGCCCCACCTCTGAGCACTCACATTTTGAACTCTGGGAACTGCTGATACTTCTGGAACTCTACTTCCCACTCTTGCTGCGTCCTGGGGGGTTTCATCTCCTTCACCAAATGCCAGTCCACCATGGACAGACCGGATTCCGTCAGCCTGCAGGCAGACACAAGCAGCACAACTTGCTCTCACGGAAACTGAGAGCTGAAGACAGAGAGCTTGAGGATGACCGACGGATCCCCAGTGACCAAAACTATACGGACTGCCACCCCCAGCCCCACACGCAGCCGAGGCGGGGGCTTCTGCGGGCCGGGCCGGGCTCCCGCTCTCACCTGGTGACACCGCCCAGCACTACAGCACCCGCCACAGCGCCGCTGCAGGCGAGCAGCCATCGCCCCACAGCAGGCGGGTCGGCGGGGGACGGCTGCTGCGGGATGCCGCGGCACGGAGGCCGACGGAGAGGAACGAGCGAGAGACCGGGACGGAAGAACCGCCCGCCTCCACCGCATAGCACCCGCAGCATCCCGAACAAGCCGGAAGTGGCGGCCGCGTGGCGGAAGCGGGGTGAGCGCTTCCGGCCACCTCCGGGCGTCACCATGACAATTCCGTGGCACGTGACCCAGAGGCAGCAGCGACCCCCGCGCGCCGCCAGCGCAGGTGAAGGCGCGTGAGACACGGGGGCGGGGCCCCGGGCCGGGGCGGGGGCGGGGCTGCGGCGGAGCGGGGCGGGGCGGGGCTCGGACCGAGCGCTTCGGCCTCGCCCCCTCGCGGCCCGGGCCGGTGACGAAGGGCGCGAGATCTGGGCCGCGAGGGGGCGAGACCGGATGTTGGGCGTAGGGGGCGGAGCCTGAGGCGGAAGCGGGCAGGGAGCTGCACGGGAGGGCCGCCATGGGCACAGACGGGCCCAGCGGGTCGTTCCTTCCCAGGCATGGACTATGGCTTCCTCATGGAGGTGTGCGTGGACTCGGTGGAGTCTGCCGTCAACGCAGAGCGCGGAGGTGAGGCCCGAGGTCCGGTTGGTGGGAGCGGGGTGAGGGCCGAGGCCGGGTGTGACTGTCTCTCTCCGCAGGCGCCGGCCGGATCGAGCTGTGCGCGGGACTGGTGGAGGGAGGAACCACCCCGAGCATGGGTGAGCAGAGCGTCCCCCACGCCCCTCCGATCTCGCTGCGTTCTCCTCGAGATGCGACCCCCTCTGTAACCCCATCTCCTCTTCCCCTGTCCCCTCCCCCAGGACTCCTGCAGGTGGTGAAGCAGTGCGTGCGGGTCCCGGTGTTCGTCATGATCCGGCCCCGCGGTGGAGATTTTCTCTACTCGGACCGTGAGGTGGAGGTGATGAAGGCTGACATCCGCCTGGCCAAGCTGCACGGTGCGGATGGGCTGGTCTTCGGGGCCCTCACTGAGGACGGACGCATCGATACAGAGCTCTGCACGGCGTTACTGGGTGAGAACATCCCTGCTAGTAAATGTTGCTCTAAGTGCCACGTTATGTCTTTACTGTGACCAGTGACATTAGCTTCGTGACGTTCTGTCTCACACTGTAGAAAGCACTGTGTTGGCTTAATCTTCCTCCTCCTCTTGTAGCACTGCATCCAATTATATTTACACCACATAAAATAGCGAAGAAACTTTGCAGATCATGGGCCACTGCCCCAAGCTCACAGAGTTTGAGGCCACTTGGAACGTTAATAGCGCATCTTAGGAGAAAATCCTGGGTAAACTGCTTTGGTTGATCAGAGTCTTGGCAATTACTAGATTCTCTTCCTCATCTACTTTATTTGCTCTGTGTTCTTTTTCTGATGTCCGTTGTTAGGTTAGGTCCTTGACGCATAAAGAGAAAGATCTTTAACTTACATGTTTTTTTTTCTGTCAGTATACGGAGCCTCTCCATGGTGATATGGTACTGGAATTCTTGCGTCTAGATCTACGTGCTAAAAGGAGTAAGGCAAAGTACAGGGGTACTGCCTGGATTTGTGTCCAGATCAATGAAATACAGTCCTGTAACCAGTGTTTTCAGTGCAGGAGGTTGTTACGTTTCTTTTTGTGAAAAGTAAATAGGTCTGTAAACTGCCAGTGCAGAGCACCACTGGTGAAATTTGCAGTGGTCTGACATAGTACAGAAATTGTAGATAGTGAAGGAAATCTCCCGTGCTTTTCTGGTTCTAACAAACTCTGTAGCTCTGTACTATGCACAGCTCTGGACTCTGTAGCAGTCCAGGCTGACTGTATGTCTTCTTATTACAGCTGTCTGCCGTCCCTTACCAGTCACGTTTCACCGAGGTGAGTCACAGAATTTGGTGGCCCTGGCAGGTACCAGCTTCTGTCCCACTGACAGAGGATGGTGGGTCTGAGAGGTAGCTGGGTATAATCTGTAGTGGTTTTTGTTTGGAGGGGGGAAGGCTGTGTGTACTGTGCACGAGCTGTGGCTGTGCTGTTTGCCCATGAGGGTTAAGGTCCAGGGGGTCCATGCTTTGTGGGAGTGTCACTGCCCTGCACAGGATGGAAGTGTCCAAGGAGCTGAGTGCTGCAGCCCTGCCACTAGTTTGAGGGTTATGTTAAAGTTAGGAGCTATCCCTGCAAGAGTGAACAGCTGAGATAAGGGACTTTCCAATCTCACTCCTGGGCTGGGATGGGGGCAGGGCTTGGGCGAAGAGTTGAGTGATTTCTGAACTCTTCCATTGGTCTCTCAGCCTTTGACATGGTGCACGACCCTCAGGTGGCACTGGAGACTCTGATTTCTCTGGGGTTTGAGCGGGTATTGACCAGTGGCTGCGACAGCTCAGCACTGGAAGGATTATCCTTGATTAAGAAGCTCGCAGAACAGGTAAGTGCTCCCTACATGCCTCTACGTTACTGTGGCCACTTCCTGGGTTTTGCTCCAAGGCAGATTCTTTGTGATAACTCTCATTTCTGTGTGGGAGCTGCTGTCCACAAGTGCTTGCCCCCCACCTCTGGTTGTCCTTAATCTGTTTTCCCCAGTCCCTGTGGGCTAGGTCCCTGAAGTGAGAATGCAAGAATCACAAGTCAGTGTGACTTTCAAGGGTGCAGTATATAAGGTTTTTTTTGCTCCCCATAGTGGCATGTGAGGACTTAGTCCTGTGACAGTGTCATTAACAAGTAATTTTTCTTTCAGGCAAAGGGCAGAATTGTCGTAGTGCCAGGTAATGTTTTTTCTTGTCATCTATAACAGGTGTAATTGTCTCTGGCTCCTCTTGCCCTGGGGTGCACTCTGTGATCGGTTTTTCTGAGCCACATCCCTAGGAGGGAGGTGCTCCTGCCCTGCTGTGAGTAAAGGCTGCAGAGCCCTGCAGCTGCTGCTCACTGGAGGATCTGGGGGACAGTTGTAGATCTGTGGGAGAATGTGAACCAAGTTTTCTCCCATCTTTCAGGTGCCAGAGTCTCTTGTCCCAGGGGCTCTTTCCCTTTCTGTAGATGGTGCTGGTCCCTTAGGGGATAGATCTCAGGGATGATGTTGGGTATGTGGAAGTCTTTTCTATGCTGGATGTGACATAAGCAAGGATTCTTCCCACCAGGGGGTGGCATAACAGAGCGCAACCTGCAGAGGATTCTGGAAGGCTCTTCTGCTTCTGAGTTTCACTGCTCTGCTCGCTCAGCCCGGGACTCAGGGATGAAGTTCAGGTAACTGATGATATCTTACTATTTCTTAGCAAAATTGTACTAGGGGAAATCAGGATTAATACAAATGTAAGTGTGTGGAACAGGTGTAAGTTTCAAACAGCTTTCTGAGTGCTAATTGTGCTGCTGTGGTTGGCCCTGCGTTGTGCTGTATGAATCCAGTGGTGCTCATCATCTGGGCACGAGCTCCATGCACACCCAGGTTCTTGGGGCATTTCCTCTGCTACTGTTGCCCTAGGGCTTGTGAGTGCACTCCAGTGACACTTGTGAGGGTGTGTTCTGATGCAGTTACCTCTGACCTGTAGCACTGATGAATATGTGTTTTGGGAGGCCTGGGGGCTGTGCCTTTGTGAACAGTGATGAAGACCACGTCTGCACTGGTTTTCTGTAGGTGCTGTTTCTTCTGTCTTCTGGATTGTTCTTTGTTCTGTTTCTGCCTCATCTTTGGTCTGGGTGGCACCAGCAGGTATTCTGACTGCTGCTAACACTGGGGGGGAAATGGTGGATTTTTGTTAATGTGTTTTACCCTTCTCTATTGCCTGCAGAAGGTAACCAGTCATTTTCCTTACAGAAATCCAAACGTTGCCATGGGAGCATCGTTTTCTGCCCCTGAGTACTCCATTAAGGTGGCAGATGTGGCTAAAGTGAGGACCCTGAATGCAATTGCAAAGAACATTCTGTAGTGGAAAGCACTGTGCTGGAACCAGAGCACCGAGACTCCAGGGTTCTCCCTGCCACGTGGGACAGATATGTACTGCTTCCATCCTCAGGCTGCTGAGATGCAAGCTAGGTGACAAAGCCTGATGTTTCTTCCCTTGGTTTCCCCTGAGTGACCAGTCCCTGGCCTGGAAACTGAACGTTGGCCATTTTAAATAAAAGGACTCATTCTTGGGTGTGATGGCAACATGCTGCTCAGCGGTTTTTAAGGAGGAAGGGAGCTGAGCAAGTATGGGAGAATGAATTGCGTAGCACTGCATGTGATCGTTAAATAAATGCTGCAGCTGCTCCCCTCTTCCTCTGTTCTTACTGTTTTGTGTTGTTTGATCTGGTTTTAATTTACAGGTGGTACTGGGTGCTCAGTTTTGAATGGTTTGGTACAGTATGCTTTGGCATCAGTTCTAGATACATACTGCAAATGGAAAAGTCCACTTTAGCTCATCTGTGTAAGGTGACGCAATGTGTACAGGAGATAGAAACACTTCCTGAGAGCAAAGTAATAGCAAATAAGGGCTCAGTTAAGAACTCAAACCCTAATCACGTGTCAGGAGGGCCAAGCGTGAGGGCAACAGAAGAGAGGTAAGAGTCAGACAAGGGAACACTGAATTAATCACCCCCTCTGCCGCATCAAAAGAGAAAATAATTACATCCAAAATACCAGGAAGGGAAACAACCACAGCTGGAAGACAAGGTCTGCTGGTCAGTAGGATAGCTGGGGATTAGAAACTCAGCATCTCCTAGGTAAAGAGTAGCACTTCAAAGCTGTTGACGTGTAAAGATGATGAGCCCATATGGCAAGAAGCTTCTTCCCAACTGAGGTGAGCTAGTTGTGAGCCAACCTGGGCTACAGATTCAGACTTGGTAGAAATGATGTCACTTACTGTTCATGGCTTGTGTTGTAAGATTTCATGAGTCACGGTGATAGATTAAGAAATCTGTAACTCAATGAATGTGAATATTATGCTGACGCAGCCCTTCCCCTTCACTATCGTGTGTAGTTTGTTTCTTTTGTTTAATAAATTTTGGGTTGTTTTAAAAAAGCTTTTGAACTCAAAGGGGATTGCGCCATAAGAAAGCAGAGAAACAAGCATCTCAGAAGTGAGGAGGTCTGGACTAATTTGTACACTGTCTTGCAGAAGTCTTCTGTCCTGAGCCAGAGCCTGTGGAGGCATGAGGGGCACTTCAGTTAGCTTGGTCCCAGTGAATATTTTCTGGATATTGTAATGGAAGGAGCTGAAGGATACTAAAGTGACTTCAGGGGTTTTCAGGAGGATGAGTGTGTCCCAAGCCTGAGGGTAGAGGAAGAATGGATGTGCTTGTTTGGGCCGAGGAAAGCTGTTCAGCTCTGAATGAGAGACCGAAGGCTGAGAGATGATGGGCTCCATGGCATGCAGTGAAAAGCAAGATGAGCGAGGGGACAGAGGCTTCCTATTGAATACATCACTGAGGCAAATGCAAAGACCATGGTGTGGACCACAAGGTGAGGACAGGAATGTGTTTGTAGCTCCCTCACAATTACATCAGCACTCTGGACCGAGAAGAACCCGAGGGAGTGGCTGCTCCATTCAGTGATTTTTTGCTTAACGCATCAGATTACTGCTCTCCTCAGCAGTGTATTGGTGCTGGCTGGAGGACCTAGCAATGGGGACAGCTTTGTTTACCAGAAAAAGAAGAGGATTTAATCAGACAAGGCAATAATAATTAACCAGCAGATTAGACGTTGGACCTTCCTGTGCTATTGATGACAAAGAGCTTGTTCCTGAGCAATTACTCATTGTGTCACCCTTGACTCCTGAGCTTCAAACACTGAACAATGAAACAGCAGAGTTCTGGTCTGTGAACCCTCTCCTTTTACCTAATGCTCCTTGAAATCCTGTGTGACAAAGCAAATTCTGTTAGTTTTAGAATAGCCCCATCCCCTCCAGCCCCCACCTCCCAAAGTAGCAGGATGATGGTTTAGGGTCAGACTCCTTCCAAGCGTGGCTCTCTGGCTGTCACACAGCTACTTGGGGTTGCTGGAGTGGTCACGGCTGAGGAAAGATGTGCTGCACCAACACAGTTCTTTTGTGGGAATGTACACATATCTTGGTGATGAAGGCTGTGATTTTCAAGCAATAGCTGTATGGTGCAGTGAGTCTGTGACAGCAGTTTCCCTTCCATCTTTGAGACCCCTCTATTCCCTTCCCTGGAACCCATGTGGTTCTCCAAAGCCCTTTTGGTCACTGCTTTGGCTTCAGAGTTGCACAACCCCACCAAGTTAACCATTAACTGTATGCCATCAGGTTTGATCCCAACACCAGCCAAGGGTGTGTAGGGACTTTTATCCCAAGTATCCACCCAGGACTCCCACAGTTGAGCAGAACGAGAGAAAGAGCTGCTGGCTCTGCCTGCCCCAGCCATGTCAGCAGCCCTGGAGGAGTTCTGTGGCTCCATCTTCTGGGTGAGTGGCTGTGTTGGTCCCACTGGGGTAGGATGCTTGGTGAGCAGTAAGTTGGGATGGTGAGTGCTGAGTAGGGTGGAAACAGGGGGATAGTAACTGTGCTGGTGCTATGAGCCAGGTGAGTGCCGAGCGATCCTGAGTGACTTCAGGGGAGGGTCAGGTTGGATGCTGAGAAAAGGTTCTTCACCAGAGGGTGGTAAGCATGGGACAAGCTTGCCAGGCAGCGGACACAGCCCTGAGCTGCCGGAGTGGAGTTCAGAAAGCGCCTGGACAATGCTCTCAGACATACGGTCTGATTGCTGGGTGGTCCTTTGTGGAGCCAGGGGTTGCACTCAATGATCCTTATGGATCCCTTGCAGCTCAGGATATTCTATGATTCTGTAGTTCTACAACCTGACTCTCTGTCCTTGTCCCCAGAATGACTCGTTCCTCGCTCGCCCAGATGCCGACCTGCCGGTGTGCTTCCAGCAGACAGTGCTGGTCTGGGTCCCTCTCGGCTTCCTCTGGGTTTTGGCTCCGTGGCAGCTCTGGCCCATGTGCAAATCCAAATCAAAGAGATCATCTCTGACCAAACTCTACATCATCAAACAGGTAGAGTGGGGCTGAGGGGGAACAGAGGGAAGCAGGAGCAGCCTGAGATGAGTGGTGGTGAGTAGGAAACCTCTGAGTTGGAGCTGGGTGAAGAATAAACAGATGAGAAGTGTAGGAGAGAAGGAGCACTGTGATGGAAAACCCAGAAGGAGGACCGTGATGACACATAACTGGGGCAGAGGGCACCATAGGGCTGGGATGCTCTGGGAGGGAAGTCTTTGGTGTGCATTATTGTCTCCGATATTGTGTGCTCATGTTGCGATGATGTACAGGGCTTTGTGCTTTTATCTCCAATCACGTTGTCTCCTGGTGGTTTCTAGTGCACACCATGGGCTAGTTTTTTCCTCACAACTGTCCCCCTCTCCACACAGGTGCTGGCTACGCTGCTGTTGCTGACAGCTGTGTCAGAGTTGGTCTTGACAATTGTAGAGGGCACGGGGCAGGACCCTCTGCCAGCTGTCCTGTACACCAACCCCAGCCTGTACATCGTCACCTGGGTAAGGGTCAGCGGGACAATGTGCCAAGTGTCAAGGTGTGAGATGGCAAGGCTGAGCTGCAGAAAGCTTCCATAGCACAGGGACTGGGGGGAGGCTGCATCTGTAGGAGAGCAGCCTGGGAGATGGGGGCAGAACAGCTCTAAGTATCTGTGGGAATTCTGCGGGAGGAGTTAAGAGGTGCCATAGAATTCTGAGGCAGAGGAGATCTGTGATTAATGATGGAATTCGTGGGTGAAGATTTGTAAGATTGGTCCTCGAGAATCCTAGGGGCACAGTGGCTATGTATGCAGTGGAACATGTGCACAAGAGTAGTGGATATCTTGTAGAAGTTATTGGCCAATCTAACAGTCTTAATCAACCCATAAAACTTAGGAGTTACACTGAGGAGCAAACATAATGATTCACTAATTATTACTATTTTATCACTTGGAGTCATATGCAAAGTTTAGGAGAATTGTTAACCACGGGTCTCTGACTTGTGTAATGCCAGGCTTGGAGACAATGTTCAGGAGCCAGGGTGTTGCTTTGTGCCCACTCCTCACAGCATGGCCAAGAACCTGGGGTGAGAACAGCTGAAGCATAGTGCTGGGATGCCTTCTGGCTTTGTTTTTCCCATGAGCATTTTGATCTGATGTCTCTGTGAAATAAACCTTTGCCCTGTGCAACGAACTCTGAAGTTCCTGTAGGCAAGGACCATGTGTGCCAGTGCCTGGGGATGTGTTTGAGGCATGTTTGAAGGGCCGAGCTGGTCCTGCTGCCCTGCCTGAACCTCAGTGATGTTCTTTCTCCCAGCTCCTGGTCCTGCTGATCCACGATGCGCGGCGCTTCTGCTTGTGCAGAGACTCGGTGGTACTGTTCTGCTTCTGGATCCTGTCGTTGCTCAGTGGGATCCTGCCGTTCCAGTCCCTTGTCCGGAGAGCGCTGCAGGTTGGGTTTGGCAGGAAGCTGTGTTTCTCCACATTGGGACATTGTTCTGTCCCCAAAGAAAGTAATGGAATCATAGAATACCCCGAGTTGAAATGGACCCATAAGGATCATTGAGTCACGTATGAACCTCACCCCTTGACGAGCTCTCAGTGGTATCACTGAGGTCCCAGCTGCCTTAAGGGACCTTGGGAACTAGAAGAGGAATAGCTCTTTAAATTTACCCTCTCCCTTTGAGGAAGCATGAGCACACCAGAGCTAATTTCTCCCCTTATGGACTTCTGGGAGGAGGGCAGGGGGAAGGAAAGAGGGTTGGTGAAGGGAAGCTGGGTCAGGATACAGAGCTCTGCAACTGCCCTGTTGGTCCTGGCCTTACTTGGATGCTGCCCTGAGGGCTAGGTGGCCTTGAGACAAGTCCCAGCAGTCACCCTGGGCTCCACATTTCCGCAGGACCCCATCTCGGATGTACCACGGTTTGTCCTCTTCTTCATCTCCTATGGGCTCCAGCTGCTGCTCTTTCTTGTCTCGGGCTTCTCAGATATCTCCCCAGAAGCAAAGGAAATTGCAAAGAAGGTACGAAGGGTATGCAGGGATGGGTGAGAGCACTGGGAAGGTGTCAGCAAGGGGCACAAGGAGAGCTGGAGGCTGCAGCCTGGTGTTGGTCAACACCATCTCAGCATCTGCAATGCTTCAGTACTCACTTCTCTTTCCTTTGCACTCTAGAACCCAGAAGTAACAGCCTCCATCTTGAGCTCCATCACCTTTGAGTGGTACAGCAGGTGAGCAGGGCTACAGGGAGGTCTAGGTGGCAAAATGCAGGGAGGCCTCAGCGCTGAGCTGCACAGGCTGCTATGAGCTATAGAATCATAGCATAGAATCACAGAATGGTTGGGTAGGAAGGGACCATAAAGCCCACTCAGTTCCAACTCCCTGCCATGAGCTGGTTGCCCAGGGCCCTATCCAAGAGCTGGCCAGGAGGAGCACTATGGTGCAGTCTGTACAGCCTGAACTCGAACAATTCCCACCTTGCTGTGCGCTGGTACCCTGGGCATCAGGCCCAGCCTGCAGGTAGCAGTGATTAGTCATGGCTCTGCTATTTGGCATGGAAATTGCATGGAAACTTCAGCCACACCAGGCTGCGAACACAAATCAGGGCCTGAGCTGCAGGGAGGTGGGTTTGTAGCTTTCCCTGTGTCAGTACCAGACTCTGAAAGCTCTCCATGTGCAGTAAGGACCCTCCTGCAGACACAGTGTTGGAGACATGCTAAGGGGAGATCTCTCTGCCCCACAGGATTGTTTACAAGGGCCATCGGAAGCCCTTGGAAGTAGAAGATGTCTGGGAATTGAGAGATAAAGACAGGACACAGTCGATACATGCCACTTTTGAGAAGAACATGAAAACTGCATTGAGGAAGGCCCAAGCAGAACTGGAGAAACGGAAACGCAAGAAAAGACGTCGGGAATGTGACACAGAGCATATGAATGGGATGAGCAAGGCCCAGAGCCAGGACATCCTGGTGCTGGTAAATCCCTACCCACATGTGGCATTGCATGAGACACAGAGATCCAAGCCCAGGCTTGTTGAGTAGGGTCACCTCATCTCCCCGCAGCCCCCAGTGCTGAGTTTCATGACTTTGATTCTTCAGGGCCATGGGCAAGGATGAGGAAACCCATGGCAAGGTCTTTCCCATCCTCAGCAGATCCCTATTGCTCTGAGATATTGACACTGAGATGTTCTCCATGCCCTGCAGAAGGACGGGAACCACCCTCAAGGCTGCAGTACAAGCAGCTCCCTTGTCTCTGTGTTTCCCTGCCCCATATATCTCCCAGGTCTGAGTGAAAATCACTCTGAATGAGAAGATCACAGAATCATTAAGGTTGGAAGAGACCTCTAAGATCATCCAGTCCAACCAGCAGCCCATCCTCACCATGCCCACTAGCCACGTCCCTTAGTGCCATGTCTCCACACTTCTTGAACACCTCTAGCGATTGTGACTCCACCACCTCCCTGGGCAGCCTGTGCCAATGCATCACCACTCTTTCTGAGAAGGAATCTTTCTATAATTTATCCATAATACATATAGATAGATAATGTGACAGGAGTTAAAGCTGGTTCTTCATTCAGGACACCTGGTCTGAAGGTTATGTAGCTGCCCTGGAAGCATCCTTCCAGTTGCTAAAAGGCTTAGGACCCTCTCATTTATTTCTGTGTGGACTTCCTTCTAGGAGGAGAAGCAGCCAAAGAAAAAGAAAAAGAAGGGAAGTAAAGGAGACTCCTCTCACAAGGATTACCCCAAGAAGTGGCTGATGAAAACCCTCTTTAAGGCCTTCTTGCCAAACCTCGTGCTGGCAGTGGCTTTCAAATTGGTGCACGATGGACTTGTGTTTGTCAGCCCGCAGCTGCTGAAGTGAGTCACACTTACCTGCCCCATCCTGGCCTTGCCCCCAGCCCCACCACCTCCCTGTATGCTCAGCACCCAACTGCTTGTGTTGGTTTGGAGCATCCTGGTGGGTCTGACTCTTTGGTGGGTGGCTCACGACCTCTCTGCCCCCAGGCTGCTGATCACCTTTGTGTCAGACACGGAGGCCTTTGCCTGGCAGGGGTACCTGTACAGCATCCTGCTCTTCCTGACTGCGTTGCTCCAGTCCCTCTGCCTGCAGCAGTACTTCAACTTGTGCTTCCAGCTTGGCATTAATGTGCGTGCCAGTCTCATTGCTGCTATCTACAAGAAGGTTGGTATGGCTCTGTCACCACCCCCAGCTGGCTTTCTCCCAGCTGGGCTGGGAATCCCAGCATCTCTTGCCCATCGGCCTGGGGCAAATGGCACATTTGATAGCTACCAGGATCTGAGGAGGACTTTCAGCCTGGTCTGCTGGTTTCCAACTCTGCTCCTGCAAGGTTTGCATTGACCATGATTTCTCTCTCCAGGCGCTCACCATGTCCAGTGCCACTCGCAAAGAGTCTACAGTGGGGGAGACTGTGAATCTGATGTCAGCTGATGCCCAAAGATTCATGGACATGGCCAACTTTATTCACCAGCTCTGGTCGGCACCTCTGCAAATTATCCTGTCTATTGTCTTCCTCTGGGCAGAGCTGGGCCCCTCTGTCCTGGCTGGCATTGCAGTCATGGTGCTGCTCATCCCCATAAATGGATTCCTGGTCAACAAGTCCAAAGGCATACAGGTCAGTGGTGGGAGGAAGGTTCTCTTTGTTGTTGTTCTCCCTGCTCCCCAAGCATTCCTTGTTATGCTGCAGATCTTTCCCAGACTGGGCAGTTCATCTGACTTGGGCTGGGGTAGTCATCCAGACTCACAGGATGTCTTCTCTGGATTCTGGAGCCCCCCCTTCCTTTTCCTAGAGCAGCCCAAGTGTATTCCCAAGGGTGAGATGTCTGGTTGAGGTGTAGTCATGACCTCTGGCTCTTCTGTTTGTAGGTGAGGAACATGAAGAACAAGGATGAGCGCATGAAAATAATGGGTGAAGTCCTCAGTGGAATCAAGGTGAGCAGTGGAGTGTGAACTCCCTGAAAGGCGGACGTTCTGGTGAGGCCAGCACTGGCTCACTCTGATTATCTCACAGATCCTGAAGCTTTTTGCCTGGGAGCCCTCATTTGAGAAGCGAATCAATGAGATTCGGACATGTGAGCTGAAGAACTTGCTGAAGTTCTCTTATCTGCAGTCAGTCTCTATCTTCGTGTTCTCATGTGCCCCCTTCCTGGTGAGTGCCAGCAGGTTGAGGAGAGCTGCACTTTCCTGAGAGCTGGGGTTGGGCTGGGACCAAGGGGATGGGAAGCAAGGGGAAGCAAATGAGCTGGGGTGCACACAACCACACTGATGGTGGCTTTCTCTGTCTCAGGTTTCCTTGGCCAGCTTTGCTGTCTACGTACTGGTGGATGAGAACAACGTCCTGGATGCACAGAAAGCCTTTACCTCCATCTCCCTTTTCAATGTGCTGCGCTTCCCCATGGCCATGCTGCCCTTGGTTCTCTCTTCCATGGTGCAGGTCAGCCCTCAGGAGGATCGCCTGATACCTCTGTCTGAGCCAGCACATAGGGCTCAGATGCGACATGGCCCTGGGCCTTGGATGCTCAGGGATCAGTGCACAGGGCTCTGCTGGCAGTGGGGTGGGCTCAGCCTTGCCTGTGTGATGCAGGCTTAGGGCTCAGAGGTGGGGCTGCATATGGGACGCTCTGTTTAGGGTGCTCCTGTAAGCCCACCCAGCTATGCCCCATGCCATCCTCTTTTTGCCATGGCAGACCAACGTCTCAAAGGAGAGGCTGGAGCGGTACCTGGGCGGAGAGGATCTGGACTCTTCAGCTATCCACCATGACTTCATCCCAGGTAGGTAAAATAATCTGGGTTAGGCCCTGTGGGTAGCAGGCCGACTTGATGTCGCCCCATTGAGCAGCAGGCAGAGCATAATGAACTGGGCACCATGGGGCATTTCAGAGGTGGATCTGTGCAGGTGAAAGATTGTATGGCAGGTTTTGGGGGTGGTGCAGGCCGGTTGGGTTGGGATCCCCAGTCCAATCCTAAGGCTGTGCTTTCTCAGCCCTGAGGTGCATCTCTTTGCTGACAGGCAGTGCTGTGCGTTTCTCAGAGGCCACGTTTGCCTGGGAGCAGGACGGGAACGCTGTGATAAAAGAGTAAGTGCTGTGTGCCATGTGGGGCCTGATGGGTCCTTCTCCCTCTAAGCTTTTAGTTGGGTAAGGCAGTGGCCTCTTTACAGTGTCACTCCAGGTGAACCCCCAGCTGTGCTGTACTCTGTGTTGGTCCTGTGCAGGAGCTGCTCACTTGACTCTTCTGTCTTGCAGCGTCACCTTAGACATCAAACCTGGGAGCCTGGTGGCTGTGGTTGGGGCTGTGGGCTCAGGGAAGTCTTCACTGGTGTCAGCCATGCTAGGGGAGATGGAGAACATCAAAGGACACATCAATATCCAGGTGAGAGGGGCTGGCTGGTGCAAGGGGCTGTCACAAACAGGCAGTGGGGCAGGCACTGGGTGACCATGCAGCCCCCTGGTGAGGGATGAGAGTGGTTGTGAGAGGCGGGAGGTGATCATGTTTGGACCAATGCTCTGGTGATGACCCTGTTCTTGTATCCCTCTGCCAGGGCTCCTTGGCCTATGTCCCCCAGCAGGCCTGGATCCAGAATGCCACGCTGAAAGACAACATCCTTTTTGGGTCAGAGCTGGATGAAGCCAGGTATCAGAAGGTCATCAAGGCCTGCGCCCTCCTTCCAGACCTGGAACTACTACCTGCGGGCGACCAGACAGAGATTGGAGAGAAGGTATCAGCCCTGGGCACTGTGCAGTGGGGATGAGCAAACATGCGGTGAATACATGTGGCAGAGGAAAGGACCATCACCCCGTGGCAGCCTGGGGCTCATGGAGGTTTCTTCCCATTCAGGGCATTAACCTGAGCGGGGGCCAGAAGCAGCGTGTCAGCTTGGCCCGGGCAGTGTACAACGATGCGGACATCTACATCTTGGATGACCCACTGTCTGCCGTGGATGCGCACGTTGGCAAGCACCTCTTTGAGCATGTGCTGGGACCTAAAGGGCTGCTGCAAAAGAAGGTGAGCACCTTGTGCCCTCCTTCCTGGGACATGTCCAGACAGTAATGTCTCTGGCACTGTGATGCCCATCCTCCTGGGAAGGTACTTGCTTGAGACAGAGAAGGGATCCTGTGACATTCAGGTAGGCAGGAGAGTCGTAGGGGGATGTGGAGAAGGGAAGGGTGCCCTGTGTCCCCATGGCCAGGTGGTGATAAGCAGAGAGGTTCTCAAGCAGAGGTCAGCCCAAGGCTTGGGGTGCAAGGGGTGTTCTGATTTCACCACCCTCCAACCACAGTGCCGTTTTATTGCAGACACGGATCTTGGTGACGCACAGCATCAGTTTCCTGCCCCAGGTTGATAACATCGTGGTGCTGGTCGCAGGAGCAGTGTCTGAACACGGTTCCTACAGCACCCTGCTTGCAAACAGGGGAGCCTTTGCCCAGTTCCTGAACTCATATGGCAGCCAGGAGGAAGATGCTACAGATGAGACTACTGCAGGTACTGGGAATGCTGCTGGGCATAGGGGACATGTGCATGTCTTGAGATTCTGAAAGCTCCCAGACTCTATTTGTTGATTTGTCTGTCATTTCCATGTCTGTAGATATTGCTTTAAGTGGGGTTGAAGAGCAGGGGGATGAAGGTATGGAGCCTTGCGTGGAGGACGGACCTGATGATGTGGTGACCATGACACTGAAGCGAGAGGCCAGCATCCATCGCAGAGAATTCAGCCGCAGGTAGGGACTCAGCCAGAGCTCTCCACCCTCTCCCCTGCTTCCTGCGTTGCCCTGTAGGAGGATCAGAGCACTTCACTGGGGACGTTCCTGCAGAGAAGGGGCTGGGAACTTCCCTTCCTGCTTCTAACCCTGGTTATGCTGGGTCAGGAACATCTGATGTTTTGCTTTTACTTGCCTTGCTGTGACCTTGTGGTCTTCCAAAAAGCTTGTTCAAAGCCGCCCATGTAGGGACACTCATCCCAGAGGGCTCCAGCACTAGTGTCCCAGCGCAACGTGGGGATGCACCTCCTGAGCAGGACCTCCAGAGCAGCAGCCTGTGATTAATGTTGCCCATCACTTCCCTGCAGCATCAGTATGCAGAGCACCACTTCCGTGAAGAAGGCCCAGGAGGAGCCCGTTGAGAAGATAAAAGGCCAGAAGCTGATTGAGAAGGAAGCTGTGGAAACTGGCAAGGTGAGGAGGATGGAGAAGAAGGCAGAGAGGGGAACTGTACTGACCTTGACTCTTGCCAAGAGAACCCAGTGCCACCTTCCTGGGGTCCTGTTGCAGCCAGGAGATGCTGAACTGACACAGCACTTCATTGAACTGGTGGCCAAAGTCCCTGACAGTGCAGTGTGGTGGAGAGAGGACTGAGGGCAGCAAGTCCAAAGTTGTGCTGGGTGTCACTGGCTGTGATTTGCTGGGCAGTGATGACAGCCTGAATGGCTCCACAGGTGAAGTTCTCCATGTACCTGCGGTATCTGCGTGCTGTTGGTTGGGGCTTTTCCTTCTGGGTTACCATGGGCTACGTGGGACAGTACATTGCCTATGTGGGGACCAACCTGTGGCTCAGTGCCTGGACTGACGATGCAGAGCGTTACCAGAATGAGACCTACCCCGTGCAGCAGCGAGACCTGCGGATCGGCGTCTTTGGGGCGCTGGGGGTTTCACAGGGTGAGTGTGGGGACACAGAGTGCTGCTTACTCAGTGATGTGGTCCAGCAGGGATAAGGCTGGTGGGATGCAGCTACTGGGGCACGGCGAGGAGGTGGGGTGCAGCAGGTCATAGCAGGACACTGCACAGCTTCACTGTTCCATGTGTCCCATGACCACCTGGGGCCAGTGTCACACGTGAGCTGGGGTTGACTGCTCTGTGCTCTCCTTGCAGCTCTCTTCCTGCTCCTTGCAACCATCCTGTCTTCTCACGGTGCCATGCAAGCCTCCCGGATCATGCACGAGCAGCTTCTCAGTAACATCCTACATGTTCCCATGAGCTTTTTTGACACAACTCCCACTGGCCGCATTGTGAACAGGTTTGCCAAGGTAGGAGAACAGCCCTCATGTGGAGAAGGTGTTCTGGCAAGTCTGGGGGGTGTTGAGTGGTGCCATGTTCTGTGAAATAGAAGGGTGTGGTGAGTGCGTGGCTCACCATAAGGTTAACCACATTCTGGGCTGTATGTAGGAGAAAGAGAGTGGCCAGCAAATTACGGGAGATTACTTATCTGCTCAGTGCAAGGGAGGCCACAGCTGGATGCTGAGTCCTGTTTTGTGGCCACCTGGCCAGGAGGGATGCAGAAAAACTGAAGAGGGTTCAGAGTAGATTACAGAGAGAGGCAGGAGCCTAGAGCTCATGTCTGGTAATGAGCTGCCCCGAGACAATGAGAGGGACAACAAAAATATGCAGTCAATGTAAATTACTTTGTAAAATCTAATTATTGAAAGCTTCTCTGTTAATTCAGCTGCTCCCAAGCTAGGAGCTGTGGTCCTAAGTGTGACTTTTACGTTGATACAGTATGATACAATATTTTTGCAAGGGTTTTGCTTTGAGTTAAAGTATGGGTGCACAGGAATCCTGTATATGTGGACCCTCTCTCTGGGGTCACTGACTGCTTTTCCCTACTTCTTTCTACACTGCAGGACATCTTCACAGTAGATGAGACTATCCCCATGTCCTTCCGTAGCTGGCTCAACTGTTTCATGGGTATCATTAGCACACTGGTCATGATCATCTTGGCCACCCCATTCTTTGCTATTGTTATTGTTCCCTTGGGCATCTTCTACTACTTTGTGCTGGTGAGTAGCTGGGGCCTGAGAATAGCTCTTGCCCTGCCTGGAGCAGTGTCACTGTGGCTGTTGGGACCTGTGTTGGTAACCAAGCTGTCCCCTCATTTCAGCGCTTCTACATCTCCACATCACGCCAGCTGCGGCGCCTGGACTCTGTCACCAGGTCTCCCATCTACTCCCACTTTGGTGAGACAGTGTCAGGCCTCTCTGTCATCCGGGCCTACGGACACCAACAGCGCTTCCTGCAGCAAAATGAGAAGACGATGGACATCAACCAGAAGTGTGTTTACTCCTGGATAATCTCAAACAGGTCAGTTTGCTCTTTATGCCTCAGCTTTCCGCATCCAGAGACTTCTGGTCCTGGGGGAGGTTCTGGAGATGCTGAAGTCCTCTCGTAATCATAGAATCACAGAATGATTTGAGTTGGAAGGGACCCTTAAGTGTGATCTAGTCTGATCCGCTGTGATGAACAAGAACACCTACAGCTCAATCAGGACATGCTTTGAGGGTCTGTGTAGGAACTGGAAGAGCTTTTGGATAGGGCCACCATCAGTGGAAGGAGGACTTTTAGTGTGATTTTGAAAGCTCCTATAAAGTATCCAAAGCCTGGGCAGAGTGAGCTGTGCTGTCAAGGATGGGTTCTGGAACGATGCTGATGCTCCAGGCCAGGCAGAGTGTGATGTGGGCACTGCCTGGTGCTGGTGTGTGGTGCTGAGCTCGGCACTGGTGGGATGCTGGTCTCACTGGTTGACCCTGTGCTG
Organism: Cyrtonyx montezumae; assembly: GCF_038088225.1. Taxonomy (NCBI): domain Eukaryota; kingdom Metazoa; phylum Chordata; class Aves; order Galliformes; family Odontophoridae; genus Cyrtonyx; species Cyrtonyx montezumae. Next base: position 18,735,468 of record NW_027072045.1, on the reverse strand, counting down.
GGCCATGCTCTCCTGGTGCAGGTGGCTGGCCATCCGCTTGGAGTTTGTTGGGAGCCTGGTGGTCTTCTTCTCTGCACTTCTGGCTGTGATTTCAAAACAGACTTTGGAGGGCGGCCTTGTGGGACTCTCCATCTCTTCTGCCCTCAACGTGAGTCAGTGAAAGTTTCTTCTGTTAGGTTTTTGGGCTGGTGGCTCTGTGCTGGCTGCATGATGCTGCCGCACATTCATCTGTGGTGTGGGGAGAGGGGATTGGCTGGAGTGTCTGATGGAGAGAGAGATCACCTGGGGATTGAAGCCAGGGGAATATGCATCCATGTGTAATAGGGATGCTTGCTGACGTGGGAAAGAGCATGTTTCTGATGAGCTCTCAACAGAAGATGGTTGTTCCTGGGTCCCACTGAACTCTGGCTCTGCCATGCAGGTGACCCAGACACTGAACTGGCTGGTGCGGGTGTCTTCAGAGCTGGAGACAAATATTGTGGCTGTGGAGCGGGTGCACGAGTACACAAAGGTCAAGAGAGAGGTAAGGAGAGAAGGGTGTGGGCCAACACCTGCTGCACAGCTTGGTGCAGCCCCCTAACCTTCCTGTGCCCCCAGGCTCCATGGGTAACAGATAAGCGCCCACCCCATGGCTGGCCCAGCAAAGGTGAGATCCAGTTTGTGGATTACAAAGTTCGGTACCGACCTGAACTGGAACTGGTTCTTCACGGGATCACCTGTAATATTGAGAGTACTGAGAAGGTGAGGGCCTCTCCACCCACACTGCACCCTTTCCCTAACTGCACTGTGTTACTATTGGGTCTGTGCTCTTTTTGGCCTGGAGAAGGCCCACCAGGTGAAGATGAGAGCAGCCACTCTGTTATTTTCAGCCCTGTTAGCTGAACTAAACATGTGCTTCCACAGGTTGGGGTTGTGGGCCGGACTGGGGCTGGAAAATCCTCCCTCACCAACTGCCTCTTCCGCGTGCTGGAGGCTGCTGGGGGAAAGATCATCATCGATGGGTTGGACATAGCGACCATTGGCTTGCACGACCTGCGCCAGAACCTCACCATCATCCCCCAGGTGAGCTGACTCTGGCTTCCCTGCACCCCACTGCTGCACAGCACTGCACCTCATGGCCCTTAGCACCTCCCTGGGTGCTGCAGGGATTGCACCCAAAGCATCCTCAATCAGCACCACCTCCCTGCCCAGAGGCAGATAGCAGGGCAAGTATGCAGCCCTGCTGAATGGACACAGTGGGAATAAACACTCTGTGCTGTCCCTGGCAGGACCCCGTGCTCTTCACCGGCACCCTGCGGATGAACCTGGACCCCTTTGACCAGTACCCTGATGAGGAGGTGTGGAAGGCCCTGGAGCTGGCTCACCTTAAGACATATGTGCAAGAACTTCCTGAGAGGCTGCAGCACATCGTGAGCGAGGGAGGGGAGAACCTGAGGTGAGCAAAGGAACTGAAGCGTGCCCTGCTCCCAGCCCTTCTCCTGGGACTAGGAATGGGTTGTGGTGGGGTGGGGGGCTGAGACACGCACCCTCTGTTTACCTGGTAACTCACATGCCCCACCTCCTCCCAGCGTTGGGCAGAGACAGCTTGTGTGTCTGGCCCGGGCCCTTCTCCGCAAAGCCAAGATCCTCATCCTGGATGAAGCGACAGCAGCTGTGGATCTGGAAACTGATCACTTAATCCAGACAACAATCCGGAGCGCATTTGCTGACTGCACTGTCCTGACCATTGCCCACCGCCTCCACACCATCATGGATAGCAACAGGTACCACTGGGCACACAAATGGGGCTCAGGGCTCCTGGGGTGGGGAGAGGTGGCCAGCAGGAGACACAAGGATGCAGCCAGAGGGGCGGGGGGGGGTGGGGTCGCAATGCCCAGGAGAGTAACGCACAACTTCTGGGAGTGCAGAACAGAGGAGGAGAAAAATGGTCACAAATTAGTTATGCTTTTGAGGGGAGTAATGTTTTTGGGACCTGCTACAGCAGCAGACCCCAGAGGGGTTGTTGACACCAAATACGTTTTGCCATCCGGCACAGAGATGAGAGCACTTAGTGAGAGGTGAACTGCACAGCGTGGGGCTGGTGCTGGCAGCACTAAGCAGGTGTTCTCACTGCCCCCTGCCAGGGTGATGGTGATGCACGCAGGGAAGATTGTGGAATATGACAGCCCCGAGAAGCTGCTCCAGAAGCAGGGCGTCTTCTCTGCAATGGCAAAGGACGCCGGCATCACAAACACAGAAACCACCACGCTGTAGGCAGAGTGCAGCAGCGTGCAGCTTGTGTGTGAGCAGCTTCCTCCTGCTGGGACTCACCCACCCGGCACCTGGATCTCCCTGCAGCTGGACTGCCCAGGACTTTGTCTCTACAGCTGGGAAATGAAGGGGAGAAAGCGACTTCTCTGGCTAGCAGGGACAGAAGATACGGACTTGAGCTGTTACCTGCTACTGTGCCCCACCAGCTGTGCACATGAGGATCTCGAGCTGCATAACTTACAGAGGAGAAAGTTATGTCAGGCAGGGAGACCGTGGACCCCACAGGGTTCCAAGTTTTTGTACTTCATTATGCCAGGGGAACCTAGCTGAGAGATGCTGTAGCACTACTGAATGAAACCTGCAGTATAATCCGAGTGAACGTTATAATTTATTTACCTCTTGTAACTGTTTCTACTCTTCCCACTAAAAGTCTGATTTTGAAGTATGCTACATAAGCCTCGGTTCAGCTTTAAACCTGACCAGCAGGTACAGAGGTTATGCAAATAAATGTGGGGGGAGGTCCAAGTCATGTGGCACAGATGGACCCAGGACTCTGCCCCAGCCATGAACTCGCTGGCAGCAGAGGTGGAGGAACCTTCTCTGTGGCTGCAGCTCCTCATTCATTTGCATTGCAATCAAGAGGCAGTCCCTAAGGCTACAGTAAGCACTGCTGGGGCACGCCCCAAACCTGACAGCAGTGCAGACAAGCCACAGAAACTGTGGACTCATAGACAGGATACACCAACACACACGCACATACCACACACACAGAACGTAGTGGTTATCATCGGCAAACCCGTGACCCTTTGTTCTTGGGCATCAAGCCAAGAGCTGCAGCACTGACAGACTGTGTGCATGCTGTGCACCTGCATGGACAGAACGGAGCAAGAGCCTTCCCCATGGCTGGTGGCAAGAAGGATGCAAACCACACACAACGCAGCTGTGTCACGTAACACAGCAGCCAGAGAGGGCAGTGCAATCTATCCTGGTCTAGAGGGAGGTGTCCCTGCCTATAGCATGGGGCTGGAACAAGACAGATCTTCAAGGCCCCTTCCAACCCAAACCATTCTACGATTCCAGGATCTTAATGAGGACCCCACTGAAACGTAAATGGTCCTGCAGGGTCCATGTGAAGACTGTGAGCTTTGCCCTCAGCATCTTCACACACCAAGCATTTCCCATCTCTGCCCCAGCACCTGCACAGGTTCTTCCTATACACAAGGGCAAACCTTTATTTATGGAGCAGCAGTACAGGGGACACAAACACTGCCCCAAAGAGAAAAGGGGCTTCCTTCCTTCAAGTCATGGCAGCAGCACATAAGACACAGCACTCCTGCAAAGGGCACAGCATCCTTCCCAGAACATAAGCACTATCTGCAGTGCCTTGCAGCATGCACAAGTAAGGCACTTCTGATCAGAACCCACAAAAACAAGGCTGCAGGACAACCAGTGCTTTGCTTTTTGTCTTACTCCAGAGGAGCCATGTGGGCACACCAGAACAAAGAGGGGGTCCTGGACACTGGAGACAGTATGGAGACAAGGCAAGATGGTGTTCAGAACCCACAGCTCATCTGGGAGGCCAGTGCCTAATGCTACTGCTAGCAGCAGAGCTCAGAGAGGCCCCAGCTCCAGGAGTCCAAGGACATGGACACAGTACCTGTCCAGGCTCTGCTGTGGGTACTCCTGGAGGCTGGGCTCACTGTTGAACTACTCACAGCAATTCTCAGAGCAGCTTCCTCTGGCCAGAAAAGATGTCCCTGGCCAGGGGTACTGCACAGACTGGCAGGACCTGCTGCTGCTAAGGCGCAGAGAACATGTTCACAAGGCTCTAGGCTGCTTTTAACACTATTTGGCTAAAGATGGCCTCAGCAACAGCCTTCCCAACTTAAATCCACAGTAGCTTCCTCAGCCTTAGTTGAGCCATTCGACCTTGGGCAACAGCCCACTCTGCTCCTAGCTGGAGGATAAAACAGCACAGGGGGACTGCAGCTGGTCCATGCCTTTAAGCAAAGTGCCTGCTCTGCCAGCCCACCTTCCCTCTTTCCCATGACACAGCCTTGGCCCCTTAGGGCAAGCAGTGGAGGCTATGGGCCCTGGGCAGTCCTGGTAGGCATATGGCACAGGGTGGGGCCTCATGTGTACTCTGTCTTCCGAATGTAGCTGGAGGGCACATAGCCCTGCTTGCCATGTGCTTCGGCCAGCCACCACTCCCGATTGCCTGTGACGTCTTCAAACTGCAGGATCCTGAGTCTCTGGTTAGCTGACACGCTCAGCTCATTGGTGTTTCGTCCTTTGAACGTGTAGAGAGCATAATAGACCTGCTGGGCAAAAGGAGGTGTCAGTTGGACAGGCACACAGCATGGCCCCAGTACTACACAACAAAGGATGTGCACTGAGATTTGCTGAAAACCAAGACACAGCGCTGAGTTTTGGCTTGTGTCCCAGCGGCAGACCCAGCCCAGCCTCTGCCAGAGCTGTCCCCATCCATCCACTCCCACTTGCATTCTTGTTCTGGGCCCATCACACTGGGACAGAGAAGTCCCAACCTCACATTTCATGCCTACAGAGCATGCTCAGCCCCTGCTCAAGTGAGGGTTTCAGCTCTCGCACCCCCAACCCCAGCTACCTCAGGGCTCACCTGGTTGCCTTCTGACTCGCCGCTCTCAAGCCCGGAGTCTCTGTCCTCCACCAAGGATGCAGACCTAAGATGTGCTTTGGTGGGGTGCCCATTGCGAGGGCTGGAGCTGTAGCCTGCCTCAGGCCGGCTGTAGTGGCGTGGAGATGTCACCATTACGGCCTCCTGCGGGGCTGTCCTGTCACCAGAGCTTGGTGAGTCCATCTCTGAGGGCGACTGCGGAGAGTGGCACAGGTCTCCCAGTGAGGCAGAGTCCTGGGAGGGTTTAGGAGTGAAGGCCACGACCGCCTTGCTGGGGCTGAAGGTCAGCGTGGCACTGCTGTGGGGAGAAGAGCTGCTTTGCTCAGACTCATTGGAAGAGTGGCTGCCCACTGAGACATCTGACTGGCTGCGGCGTGGGTTGTAGGGCTTCAAAAAGGAGCTGTACACGAAGCCTTTGGTCACTGCAGAGAGGAAGAGGAAAGGAGCTCAGATCGAAGATCAGGAGAAACAGAGGAGAAATGCAGCAAGCACCGAGGGGAAAGAACATAGCCACCTACCCCCGTTGTCTATAAGCCAGCGATTCTGGCTGCCCATGGGATCCTTCTTCTTGATGACTCCCACAATGTCTCCCTCCAGCAGTGAGACATCCAGGTCTTGGGCAGCATTGAAATTGCGATCTGCCTGGAAGAGACTGTCAGGGGGATAGCGGGCCAGGAGAGCTGCTCGGGTGTCATTGGACTGCATGACATAGGTGGGCTGCAGAGCAACAAGGAAAGCATGAGTGGCCATTCCAGGATGCCAATGGGCCCTGACATGGGGTACACGTGTGACTCACCAAGGCACCGAGCAGCTGCCGCCGGGCAGACTGACGCTCCACGGTCTTTCTCTCAAAAGGCTTCCTGGGAACTGCCTGCGACTCTGGGAAGAAGGTGATGGTCTGAAGCTGCTGAAGGACTTGACCATGCTTCTCCTGGAAGACGGCAATGAGGTTCCCCTCCTGTTCAGATGGCTTCAGCAACTGGAACCAGAGCAGGACCAGAGCAGTTAGGTGAATGTTGGTGAATGTAGCTATCGTGCTAGTGCCCCATCAGACAGGGTCTGCCCTGTGCAGAGATCACTGCACTGAGCCTGAAGTGTTGGCTGTGATCCAGGAACCCACCGACAGCAGAGGTCTCAGCTCCTCCAGGGCCTGGCTCATGAAGTCACAGTGCACCTCAGCAAAGCTCTGCACGCAGCTGGCAAACAGCTCCTTGGCTAAGTACAGGAACTTGGGCAGCTCGTCCAGCAGCTGGGCATTGAGGGCCTCGTAGTTGTTGCGGGCCGACTGCAGCTCCTCCAGTGTTCGCTTGTCCTTTAGCTTTTCCGCTCGCTCTGTGCAGTTGTGGAAGTCAAGGAGCTTGTCAAAGCGTTTCTGCACCAGCTTGTGGGGCCCTACAAACATGCTCAGCAGCTGGTTCAGGGGTGAGCTCACCAGCCGCTCTGTCCGCTCTTTCTGGTGGGTAGAGATGCAGGGAGAAGGTGAAATCAGGTGCTCTCTTCTATCAAGCTGAGAATACCAGCAGCCCACCCTCTGGTACACAACTTCTCCATAACAGCACACTGTCCATACTCCCAATACCATCCTACCAGAACTCTAGAGGTCCTTTCCAACACGCATTACACTGAATATCCTACAGACATGTGCCAGCGTGGGAGATACTACACAAAGGACCAGAAGGCTGTAACACTCCAGGTATGACTGAAGACAAACGTGTACCTAACAGATATGCTCAAGGCACAGCCAAAACCCACAGCCACCAAAGATTTCAGGAAGCAAGAGTATGGATGCTTGCACCTCTCCCAGGCTGTGTCACCTGCACGGCCAATCATGGGTGGGAGGGCCCCAGGGGGTGCCTGCAGCACACAACAATGCAGCCTCACTCACAAAGTTGGAGAACAGCTGGTCGCTGATGAGTCGGTTCACTTTCAGGAACTGTTCCAGGTCCTCTCTGCCTTTCTCCATGCACAGGTCCCACATGCTGTCTGCTGCTACTGCCTTCATGCAGGCAGACTCCTGCACCAGGGACAAGCAGTCAGCACATCACACTTGCTCCCCAGGAGAACAGAGCTCCCAGAGCAGGCTCAAGTTTCCAGGACAGCCCAAACGCCCAGCAGCTAATACCCAGGCAGGGCTGAGGGCAGAGGCACTGTTAAGTGGCATCATATCCAGACTCACCCGAACATGCTGCAGGTAGAGTGAAAGGTCCCTGATGAAGGACTTGATCAACCGCTCCTGCATCCGGAAATTTTTCTCTATCTCCTCAAAGGCTTCATCCTTCAGCTGTGAGAGAAAAAGGCTCAAGGGAGGCAACACAGGACTCTGGCACCTCCCAGAGTAAAAGATGTGGGGCCTCTCACCCACAAGCTGGAGAACAGAGACAGGTGGTTCAGACCCTAAGCTCACTGCCTTGCTCGCCTGAATCAGAACCACCCATCAAGGAAGGGATGTGGGAAGTCAGCAGGTACCACCATCTCCTCAAACATCATGGGGTGTAAGTGCACTTGGCAGCTGATGCACATTACCTGTGGTGCAAAGCCTGTGAGATGTTTGAGGTGGCTGCTCACACGGTTGGACTTCTTGATGATGGAGTGGATGTTGAGCTTCGAGATCTTCTCCATGAGGCTATCCTCATCCCCTTTCCGATATTTAAGCACTACAGAAATTGATGTAGAAATTAGAAAACTTAGCAGCACGTCTGTGTCTTACAGAGCCTCATCAGCACTTGTCTTGCTGGCTCTTCCCTAAGCCTGTGTAATCCCAAGTGTTCCATGTGTCACATAATATTGTTTTGTATTGTAGCCTATCATTTATCACCTCAAAAAATCCAGCACTGCACCACCTGTAACTCCCTTGTTTGGCTCTGGATATATCTTGCATTTTGTGGATGAAACATTCAAACTTTTTCACAGTGTTGTGCGTAGTATTAGCATAACATTTTCTCTCTCTGTTCAGCCCCAGAGAAGCTGTAGTTAGATACTATGCCCAGCTAGGGTTCCCCAGATCAGAAAAGATCTGGGAAAACTACAGCTTATAATCCACAGGGTGAGCTCACATCCTGGGCCCTTCCAACCAACAGCTCTGTAATTCTGTTCTGTATACAGATACCCCAGATACATAGATACAGATGTGTATTGCATCTCACATGTAGCTTTTCAAATGCAATTCTTCTACACTGCTGCTCAGATCACAGTCTACTGGGACAGATTCCCTTCATGCTCCTGCAGCTACAAGACTCCAATGTCAATGCACTCCCTCCTCAGCTCCTCACCGAGGTCCTTCCGACGCTTATACTCGTTGATGTTGACATTGATTTCTTTGACTGCAAGGACAGCAGCTGTGAGCGGTGCCTTGTCAGGGTGAGATTCAGGGGTGGCACTCAGCAGCTCCATCAGCAGCAGGGGGTACCGCATCACCCTTTGCACTGGCTTGATGAGGAAGGAGCCCAGGTTAACGTAGTTTGTGCAGCCCCTGGGGAGTCGGGACAAAGAAGATGCACCAGATTTCAAAACAGCTCTACTGTGCAAAGTCTGATTCCTTGAACCAACCCCAACCACATCCAGAGGACTAACACATCCAAAACTACTGTACTTGCTAAGTCAGGCCACCTAGACCTCCAAACCCACGGCACTCCCACACTCATAGTAACCTCAATCAACCCCACGTTTCCAGATCTTGCTCACACCCTTCCCAGGATCCCAGACAGGATTCTCTCCATCACCAGACCCTCTGTGAAACCCCACGCAGACAGAGCCTAAAAGATACCAGACCTCCACTTGCCTCAGGCTGTCCCCATCACCCGACTGCCAGACCTGACCTGCAACACAGGGCAGACTGACCATGTTCAGCCCTGCAGCAAGCACAGGGCTCTCCTGCCTGCTTATGCCTGATGGCTCCCCAAATCCATTTTCAGCCCACAACCCCCCCCTCACCATCTGCCTGTATAGTCCAAGATGCACTAGTGGGGCACCCAGACATGCACTGAGCTGGTGGTGGGAGGTGTGCCACAAGGGAGCAGCCAGGCCAAGACAGATAAGCGTGGACTAACAAGAAGGAGGCACTTACCACTCACTGTACAGGCTCCTGATGGCCAGAAGAGTGCCAAAAAGCAAAGAAAAGCAACAGGTTAACAGTGTGACAGGTGTGCATTCCCACAGTCAGCAGTTTTGCCCCCTCCTGCAGTAACGCTGCCATGGCAGCCCTGTTCCAGAGCCATGGCAATTGCTGAGCCAGACTAAATGGCTCGCTCCTTTGCTGTTGTAGTGGCAAAGGACTTGGGGAATAGGAACCCTCAATCCAGGACATGCCACCTTCTCCATGCTTTGGTGGCCCTACAGGCATCCCCGCACATGTCCTGTGGGGCAGCAGAGTATCACTGAAACAAAAGCCCTTTTAATTTGAACCTGGAGTCTTGTCACCTGAATGGTGGCACAGCTAGCCCCAGTTCTGTCACCAGCTGAACTGTCTGAGCGCTGCTGGCAGAGTATCAGGGATGCTGGAGAGTGAACCCTCTAACCCAGCTTGGTGGCCACCACAGTCAAGAGTTTCCAACCTGAGGCTATCCAGCAGGTCCACAAGTAGCTTCTGGATTTTCTCATCCTTCTCATAGGTTTCCAGCAGTGCAATGGCCTCATCGTGGTTCTGGCAATACACCCTGTAAACGTTCTCCAGCTCTGCACGCTGTGCCAGGAACACCGACCCTGCATACAGCAGCAAAGCAGGACTTCAGTTTTTCCAGTATCCCTATTGTTTCCAACAGCCATGGTGCATTCATGGTGAGATCCCCTGTGACTCCGTATCACACCCACAACTTGAGAGGACAGTGCTACCACAGCACTCAAAGTGCCACTCTCCATGCCCACACATCCTTCGCGCTTCCCTGTCACTGCAGGCTGAGTGGTGGCAGCAGGTGGGGACAGAAATGGCAACAGTGCATGAAAGGTCTATTGAGGCTGAAGCCATTTATCATAACTCAACAGGACACGTTTGCTCAAACTTTGAGGGGACAGGACAGTTTAATCAGTTGAAGAGCCCTATAGGAGCTCCAGAAGCCACTAGCAGAGATACCTCAACTGTTCCAGTTTTCCAGAAGATGACTGTCACTGGCAGTGTCACACAGGGACAGCAAAGGTACAGGATGCCCTGGGCCTGAGAAGTGAAAGCTGGCAGTGCAGGTATGAGGAGGGGGGCTCGCTTTAAGAAAGGAGTCAGAGAAGTCTATAGACAATGTGTTTCTCAATGCATTGTCTTCTCAATGCAGTAACACAGCCTTGCTGCTGGGCTGATGAGTACTGACAGGGACCAACGGGGAGGAAATTCTCTTATCCATCATTTACACTGTCCTGTCCTAACACCCCACTAGCAAATCTCATCCGAGTCTGCTCAGAAAAGGCAACAGAAGAGTTCATACCGATGGAATTTGAAGCCTCCAAGGTGGACAGCAGCTGCTTGGAGAAGCTAATTACCACTTGAATGTTTCCAAAAAGACCCTCAAAGTCTACATTCAGAACCTGGAGAAATGGAAGAGAGAAGTCCTGGATGGAAGAGCATGCCCCAGACAGACAATAGGAACTCCTACCCTTGCCTTCCTGCAACCTGCCGTCAGCCCTCAGCTCGCCAGCAGCCACTCAGTACAACCTGCTCCCACACAGTGATTTCTGCATTCACTCCCTCATTCTGGAGTGCACTGACACTCCCTTTCTTCCCATCAATTCCATCACCATGCCAAGACCCTGTATTTTCTTTTTCCAGACAATTATATTAACCCACAAACCAAACAAATAGGAACAACAGATCCTATCCTAGGAAATGAATCTGTGACACTTGCTGCTAGGTTTCTTGTTCTCAGCAACAGTGAGAACAAATCACAAAATGGATGGGTTATTTCTCTGACTGCGAGGAGCAGCAAAAACCACCCTGTTGCCCCTAGAGTAGCTGAATGTCCCCGGGCTTCAAGAACAAAGCAGACTCAGTATCTTCACTCCACCCCACCAGCACCACCTCACAGCCTTCTCCTATGCTTCTACCTGTGCCTGCTGAAGGGGCAACATGATCCTTTCCACACACATCTCCAGGTCTCGGATGTAGTCCCTCTCTGTCTGGAGCAGCTCCTCAATAACCTTGGACCTCTTTTCCAGCATCCTGTGCTCAGGGCTCTCAGTGGCAGATGAGGATGTCTCCAGGGATGGTGTCTGAGAGGACAGGAAGGTCATCTCTGCAAGAAAGACAAGAAAGATAACATTACCCAGTGTCATCTGGCCCAACTCTTGCACAAGGACAGGAGGCAATGTAGCACCTTTGAGATGACCAAACATGATGGTCAGAGAGCAGGGCTAGCAGGACTGCTCCCAGAGCATGCCTTAATCATCAGTACCAGTACACTGCACTGGGGCCCCACAGCGCTGAGTGCTGCAGGTCAAGGAGAGCTTACAGCCAGCTCCTCTCTGCCCCAAGCCTCAGAGTACCAGAAGCCTGAGCTGCCTTCTGCACACAGGGATAGTCCAACTACTCCCCAGCCACCTCCAGGCTCCTCCTGGCAGCCACACAAAACGTGCTGCAGGCTGTGAGACCACCCGGGCCCCAACACCCTGATGCTCACTGCTCCTACCCCTCCCCTAACCTTGCTGCCCTCCCAGCCCGGCTAGGGCCTGGCTGCTGTCCCCTCCCCTGGGGCTGGGAACAGGGTCTCCATTCTCCAGCTCCGGGGCATTTCCATCTGAATAGCCGAAAAGGCCTCCAGGCACCCACAATGGGGCTGCAGGCAGCAAAGCCTGGAGCTGGAGCGTGACCAGAAGCGCTGTGCGGGGTTGGGGGAGCCATCGCTGGCAGCTGGGAGGATCACAAGTCGGGTGGAGGTGGCCAGGACCCATGTCCCGCAGCAGGCCTGAGCCCTGGTGAGGCTGTGCACAGTGGGCAGGCAGTGAAGGCACACACAGTGACAAAGGCACGGGGTGGCTGCGTGCACCCCACGCTGACAGCAGTGGTACCACGGGAACTCCGTGTCCCCAGCACAGCTCAGAGACAGCCCCAGGCTGAGGTCACCATGCCCTTGCAACAGCTTCTGGCAAACCTCTGCAGGCAGGCAGTGCAGTGCAGTGCAAGCCGTGTTGCAGGCTTGGGGCATGCCTGCGGCTTACGTCCTCATCCTCTCTGTCCCAGAGTCAGGCTGCTGGCTTTCCTCCTGGTTTTCTGTCCCACCTGCAGCTCCTCGGCCAGCCCAGCCCCTTCTTGTTTTCATTCAGGTTCAGAGACATTTTATCCCAGCAGATTCCTGGGCCCCAGCAACTTTCTGCTCCACCTGCTTGCTGCTGAAAGCATGTGCCCTCTGGCCCCGAAATAGAGCACCAGCTCCCCATACTCAGCCAGACTGCCCTCTCAGCCAGGCTCTGGCCCACAAACTCAGCTCCCCCACATTGCACTGCTGTTCTGCAATGCTGGCACCCGCCTGCAGCTCACCCAGCCTGCCTCTGATACATGATTTTTAGGCTAATGGCCGATGTGACAAATGCCCATCAACTCCCACACAACCCCAGCTGCTCTGTGTCACACAGGGATTTCATCAGTCGTGGGCAGGACCCCAGCTGTAATATTTGTACAAATATTTTTGCAGGGTTTTACATTTACTGCTTGCAATTCCACAGCATCTGCAAAGCCTGGGTCGCAGACTGGGCCCTACCTGCAGTGTCCTCTACAAATATGCTGCCCCAGACATAGTGCCTGCAGGGAAATGAAAGAAAAGGATCAGAAGCGACAAAGAAACACTTTGATAATGGGGTCTGCAGCTAGCAGCTCCCAGAGAGCAAGAAAACAGAAACAGCAAGTGAGTTATGTTAGATGTTTGTTCAAGGGATGGCATTTGTTTGGCAGGAAAGAACAAGCAGGAGAGCAACATGGGAGAAGCAGGAAGGTGTTAATTTGAATGTAGAACAGGTGAGTGAAACCAAGGGCAGGTGGGCGTGTGAGCTGATACCATCCTTAATGACCTGACAAAGCACAGAGAGTTGCCCATGAAGTTGTGAAAAGGACTGCATTCAACAACAGCCATGCAGCAGAGAAACAAATCAGTGAGATGTAGAATGAAGGAAGCCACAAAAATCAAACCCAGCTCCTGGGAAAGGTTAAATTTGATTCAAGATTAAACGGGGAAGATTAAATTTACCACAACCAAATATCTGAATTGTGCACGTATCCACGTGCAAAATGACAACCACCCAGATGAAACCTCAAGCAAGACGTCCCAGGCTTCACTGTATGGCCAAACGATCGTGCTGTGCGTTCAGCCACAGCCATTTGGTGGCTGCAGGAGTCCATGACTGCAGGGATGCCCCTGCTTAGGCTACGCAGGTCCCTGGATCCTTGCTGCCGGCATTCCCAGCAGCTCAGTGCTGCACAGCTTGGCTCTAGCTCTGTGGGGCTGGGCACCAGGCACAGCACACTCAGCCCTGCCTCAAGCAGGGAAATCCCTCTCTGCACCCACGTCCTGCTCCGGTTCCAGCTCAGAGAGAGGAACTGGGGATCCCTGGCCCTGCAGCTGCTCCCCATGCTCTGACCAGCAAACCCTGGGCAAGACCGAGAGAGGGCAAGGGCCTGATGCTCCTGAGACTTCCAGCTCCGACACCTTTCTACGCAAGTCTCAAATCCCACACTGGGGGAAGGAAGGAAAAACCTTCCCTGCCTGAGTTTTCAGCACATAAAGGCCATCAAGGCGGCCTGCCTGACCTGGTGAAGCTGTCAGCCAGATCCACCCACTTACACTGTCAATGTTTCCATTATTTTGCCTGTGATTTCTGAACACTCATATTAATTCCCCTCTGGCTTTCTTGCTCTTTCTGAATATCTCAAGACATACTGAAAAACACTGCAATGCTGCAGCCAGCTCTCTGATGACTCTTGCTGTTGGTCACCAGCCCAGCACCCTCCTCCAGCCACAAACTCAGAATGCTTACCCGCTTCCTCAAACACTCAGAGCTCAAAGACTCAAAACACAGAACTTGTTTTTAATACTTTATAATTCCACTTCATCTATGTTTCTTACAACCTGTTTCTGATGTATTTAAAAACTCTCTCTTTTGTATTTCAGACCATTTCTGATGACTGCCACCGAGTGCTTTTCTTCCTGCTTGTTCCACATTTCTCTATGTCTAATTGCAGCATTCCATAAATGAATCTCATTCAGCATTTAACTAAACTCACATTCTTTCACAACTGTGGGTTTTGGTCTTCTAATAAACAGCTTTTAAACAGATCCCCATTTCACTCCACAGATCTTCTGTTTGGACATTATCTCCCTGCCCAAACCAACAGGCCCTCAAGGCACCCCACAGCTGGACTGGTCCCCGTTAGTTTGCAGGAATGCAACTGGTATTTTTAATGAAGCCACCAAATTCCAATCCAGTGACCAGTTTGTGTTTACCCATGACACAGATGCTGAAAGAGCATTCAGAAATACTCTTCCAAACACACCGTTCTCAACCACAACTCTTAGAGACTCAAGTTTTGCTCATTTGAAGCACCTGCAAGAGCTCAGCAATTCGTACTCCTAAATTTAAATCTTGAACAACTTTTTTCTACTCCCTTTGGTGCTTCAAAATTAACTCAGTGTTGCTTTGACATGCTTTGTTGGTCTCCCACCAGAGCTGCTGGTGCTGACACACAGGAGGCCATAACAACACATGCTGCTCAGCTCAGAAGCTCACCCACAATCCTCCCATCAACAAAAAGCCAGCTCTTGCAACCCAAGCTGCCAGTGCACACACAGCTAGAGCTGCTTACCCTGCTTCACTCTGGGAGTTAATTCACGTGCACTAGATCCAACAGGATTCATGTCCATCACACGCTTCTCATCAAGGCTCACCTGCCAGCATCCCCCGTCACACTGTGCTCCCACTGCTAACCTGGTCCAGGGAGGGCTGTGCCATCCATCGGCTGCTGCAGCTGGAGCTGGTCCTGCCCTGACAAAGAGGAGACAGCTCCCAGGCCGAGCTCAAGGAGCCCCAGTGCTGAGGACAAGCCCTGTGCAGCCTCACTCAGCACTAGCCTCTGATTTTGTGCCTGCAAGAAAAGCCCAGCCTTGGGCTCACGGCTCAGCACAGCCAAGCAGTGACTCAGGACAAAGCAAACCAGCTGCAAATATTTGAAGTATGTGGACGCTGGGAGGGGAGGGGTTACTGCCTAGCAAGAGGGGATGAAACTAGGGCGGGGAATAATTAATCTGTGGGAAAGGCTGAGCTCCCTGCCAAGAGCAGGATCTGGCTAGGGTGAAAACTCACTCTGGATTTAGATAGTAAGCCCATAACAGAATACATCCACTGCTCTGAAAACAACAGACTAAATATACTGAGTATTTTACTTCTCCCACGAAGCAGTGAAAGAAATCCAAACCCTAAGGATGAGCTGAAGAGGAACAGACTGGGGCACTTCTCCAGCACTACCAGGATTCATCTCAAAGCTGCCTCACCTGGAATCCACTGGTTCCTTCTGAGGTCTTCTGGCCAGGAGGAACTGCAGCAATGCACATGCCTGAGCCTTGGTGGGGCAGAGGGCTCACAAGATGCTCACTGACTGGTGAGGAGCCCTAGGAGAGCCCCCTCCCAGCTGCCCTTAAGGCAGATGGGACCCACACACTTCCTGGCTGTGCTTCTCTCCTCTACCATCCACTCCAAAGTTGAGCAGAGCACCAATAAAAATGTCAGAGAGCAAAAATACCAACAGGAAAAAAAGAAAAAAAAAGGAAAGCAAAAGGCCTTTAAAAGGATATTTTAAGCAGATAATCCAAACAAACACTGTTAGGCAGTCAAAGAGAACAATAACGATGGGTCTGTGCTTCAGCAAAAGCAGCAAATGTAAACAGATGAATGGATATAGAAAAACAAAATAAATGCCAGGAGCTTTAAAGCACACAAAAATGAGAAGGGAGATATCAAGACAGATAATAATAAGAAGAATTCAAATTTCAGTTTTAAATGAAGGAATAAAGTGCTACTTTATTATCCAATTTTATTTCCACTCAGGACAGGAGAAACCCTTTTAATGATCTAAACCCACTAGTAAGGACAGAGAGTAAAATTCTTGGTAAGTATGATGAAAAAAGACAGAAATATATGGTAAATATTCTGTTTCTTCCCATCAAAAAACATACGAGAGTGAGAGTGAGCATGACCATGACAGGAGGTATCCCTCCTTGGAGCACTGGGCAGGCACATCTGAATCTCATCTCAGACTTGTTTTAACCAAGGAGCTGTCACTGGGCTGCACTGGAGAGTTCCCCAGGCCCAGCTGGGATTTATCTGCTTTTTTCTTCAGATTCAGCTCCTGCAGGCAGCCCATGCCCCATTCTGAGCCTTGCAGAGCTCTGCTCACAGCCTCTCCTAGCTTCCCTGCTGCCCTTTGAACATCCTGGCACCACAAAACCGCTCCCTTGCCCTGGGGACGTGACTGAACAAAGTCTCACCCTACCAACAGGGTGCAGAAATGCAGACTCCAGAGCCTGCTGAATCAAATACCTCGAGAGAACAAATTTCACTGTAAACTGATAGCCAGCCACAGCCTGCAGCCCTGCTGCCTGGGTCGCTGCTGCACCATCATGCTGTTCTCTGCACTCCAACCTCCTCCAAGGACAGCACACATATGGATGCCTGAGATAGATGCCAACAGAAAGGGTACAGCTGCAAACAGGTCCTCAGACACACATCTGCCCAACACAAAGGGCTCCTTCACTTGCTCCACCCAGACCCCACCACCTTGCAACGAGAGACCTAATCCCACAAAGTTGTGTGCATTCCCAGGCTTTCCTGCAGGACCCCGCTGCCTCAGCACTAGGGCAGGGTGAAGGAACGCCCAGGGCCACCACACCGGCACCTCCCAAGCATTTCTCTACATACCTTGCTTCTCCTTCCTGGTCTGTACAAATTCTGAGTGCCGCAGGGTGCTGGGAGCCGTCCTCCTGTACAAACTGTTTCTCTGCAGCGAGGAGCCCGTCCTGCTCTCTTTCTTGGCCTCCTGCTCCCAGATGTGGCTCCAGTCCGGCCGGCCCGTGCGGACCCTCGAGTGCTCTGCTCCTTCTGGCTCCCCACGGCCATTGCAGCCCATGTCCTGTGTCCCTGACTGTCTGCAGCAGGGGTCTGACCCCAGGCTGGTGCTGCTGTCTCCTGAGGACCAGGATGTCAACAAGCGAGGTCCATGACCTCCAGCCAGATCACTGCAGTCTGTGACACGACCTTTCAGCTGCCTGTGCTGCTCAAGATCTTCATGCTCCTCCAGATCTCTGATGTTTACATACTGCCTTTCTTGCTCTCTAAATTCCCCAGAGCCTCCAACCTCTCTATACCACTTTTTCCTTTCCCTACATACTTGATAACCTCCATCTTCTCTATACTGCCTTCCCTCCTCCCTACATCCCCTGTCCTGCCTACATTGCCTTTCCCTTTCCCCACGATATCTTCCACCCTCATTGTAGTCCCTAGGATCTCTGTCCTCTTTATGCCACCTTGTCCTTTCCCCGTACTCTCTGGGGCCTCTGCCCTCTCTGCACCGCCTTCCCCCTTCTTTGCCCTCCCCAGGCCCTCTGTCCCCTCTGTACCGCCCTTCTCCCACCTCAGGATTGCAGCCTCTGTATTGAACACCCTCCCTCTCATTCACCCCACAATTTCTGTCCTCTGTAAATTGGCTTTTGCCTTTCCAAACGTTGTCTGCTTTCCTGTAGTCCATGTACTGGTTATCCGCCTTCCAAAAGCCTTCACAGTCTCCGTTCATGCTCCATTCATCCACAGAGATGCCTTCCCCTCTTCTGTCACCATCCCAGCCTCTGTCTGCTCCCCTCTTCACCCTGGGTCTCTCATTCCAGCAACCCTCACCGTGCAGGCCTGCAACGTCCCCTCTCACAGCACAATCTTCATATTCCCAGCTGAGGAGCCGGGGCTCCTGCCTAGGGTTCTTTGTGCCATGTTCTGTCCCAGGGTAAGAGCACATTGTCCTGCTGGGATGCAACTCCCCAAGCCCACATCGGGGCTGACGCCTCTTCTCTCTCTGCCCTGGTGCTTCCTTCCAAGGTGCAACGCAATGCAGGCAGTGCTTCCTGAAACCAGCCAGCAAGGGTAGGAAGAGGCGAATGCCCAATCACTGCCAGCCCCAGCCTCCTCCACCTGCTGCCCAAGCTAATCAGTAACCAGTTAGGAGCAGGCTCCCACTGCCCAAACCGGCTCCGCTGCTTTGTCAGAGCCTGCAGCCTCCTCATGGGCCACTTGGAGGCATGGAAAACGAGAGCAATGGGGCACGAGGAGGCTGTGCCCTAAGACCAACCTCCCCAGGGAAGGGAAAGGTGTGTGTGAGACCATGGGAGCCACACAGCAGATACTGGGTACAGGTCTCTTTCTCCTGCCTCCACATTCCTGCCAGCTAAAAGAGAAACCAAAGACTTCTGGCTTTGCTTCTAACCTGGTGCTGAGCCATCTTTCTCCCAGCCCTCACCCACAGCTCCTGGGAAGAGCAGGAGGCAACCAGCATTGGGGCAGAGCCAAGGAATAGAC
The DNA here is from genome assembly GCF_038088225.1 of Cyrtonyx montezumae. Taxonomy (NCBI): domain Eukaryota; kingdom Metazoa; phylum Chordata; class Aves; order Galliformes; family Odontophoridae; genus Cyrtonyx; species Cyrtonyx montezumae. The sequence continues at coordinate 18,717,041 of NW_027072045.1, read as the reverse complement.
CAAAAGGGATGGTCTGGGTTATGGAGTACAGTCATTTGCAACATACAACAGGAGCTTCTAGGGGGCCAAAGAAACCTGTGCTCCTATAACTCCCTGAACTACAGTGCTCAGCAAATCCCCAGTTTTCCACATCCCAAACACAGAACTGAAAAAACAAGAGGTGACCACAACATGCCCTGGACAGAGAGCATGAGAGTCCACAGATATCACCCACATCCAGCTTCTTGCAGCTTTGTTAGGTACATACAACCCATGCTCCATACTGCCAGCCGCAGAAAGGCAGAAACAAACCCAAGACTCTCCTGCTCCAAGTGCAGGAGGGTGAGCACTAATCCTGTGCTGGTCTAATCTTTAGCACAATCTCAAGCGTACAAGACATGCAAAAGAAGGAACCTGCAGATTTAAAACATGCTTTAGAAAAACACATGCTTTCTGCTTTTCTTTTGACACACAGAGGAGTTGAGTTTCTCCTAAGATTATGCCAGCCCTACTTCATGCCCTTAGGTAGAGCACATATTTACTATAGAATTAAAGAAGCTACTTCCAAACCCTCAGGTTTCTTGAAGGGGTAAAAAAATCCCCTGGGATTACCATAGGGCTAACTCAGTGGGCAGAATGTCTCAGCCAGGGCCTTAGTTCCTGTCTAAAACTTTCAGTTTGAGTAACCAACAGAGCATGGGTTCAGCAGGACCTCCCTCCCTCTGTCAGGAAGCAATGGGACAGCAGGAGACATTTCCCAGAAAGATCCATCCCACCAGAAAATTTCCCAGAGATCCATCCTTGATTTGCCTTTTCCTAGCTTCAAACCTCCTATCTACTAAGCATCCTTCTTGCACTCCACTGATGTGGAGGCTGTGGGTCACCCCATGCACTGATATCATCTTTCATTCCCACGTGCTGTGCATCAGACATGATCCTGCAGCAGAGTGCCTGGACTCCACAGTGCTGATTAAGTGGTGGGAGGCTGAAGGCAATGAAGTCAGAGTGAGTAATCCCAAGACAGGAGCTGGCATTTCACTCCACCTCCCGCACGCAGTGCCCACATTTCCTGCACACTGTGGGTTTGGGGAACAGAAGTGCACTGTAAAAGCTCTTTGGAGAAGCTGGGGAAAAGGGACTGTGGGAGATGTATGTGGTCCTGTTTCCACTTTGTCTACTGTATTACCAAGTATAACAGAGTTAACAGCACTGATCTTAACATTATCATATCTTAGGGTATTCAGAGCCCAAATGTGCCCATGTAAACCAGGCAACTCTCTCCTCCCAGAATAAAGCTGAATCATGATTTGTAGCACCACAATGTTTACAAGAACAACCCAAATCAAGAATTAAAGAAGGGTGGCTCAAGAGGTGTGTGTACTTGGGAGGGGACAGCTGTCCCAATGAACCTCAATCCCATGCTGCTGTACTCACCTCTCAGCTCCTGCAGCTCCGCACTGAGGCTCTCGATGTTGGAGTCACAGAAATCAAGGTTCTCCAAGGTCTCTGCTCTCACCAGCTCGTCCTGCTGCTCCTCCAGCAGCAAGCTGAGTTCAGCATGGGTCTTCCTGTAAGCCTCCAGGTCTCGCTCCACCTCTCCCATCCTCATCAGCAGGATGGAGCAGGGGGAAGCTGATCCTGTCTGCGTTGCATCCTCATGGCTTTCCTCCACGCGCTGCTCTGCTACACTGGGCTGCAGCTGTGAAGGGACCACGCTCCTCCGCTGAATGCTTGATGGAGGCCGGGGAGCGGGCCGGGAGGGCTTCACTGAGAATGACAGAGATCGGCCTTTGGGTATGGGAGTTGTTGCAAGGGTGCTGGGCCGAGGAGGGGGTGGTCTCAGGGCTTTCCTCCTTTCTGACAGCTTGGCGTGTGGGACACACTTGGGAGACCCACGAACAATGTCCTTCTCAGAGCTATAGTCCAAGATAGAGAAGTGTCGAGAGACCTTGTCCTGCTCAGCACTGGTACTCGACAGGCTCTTCTCAAACTGCACCAGCTGCTCTGTCAGTTTGGAGTCAAGGTCCGTGCCACTGTCCCCTTGTGCTGCCAGTGAGGAGCATTCACCCGCGCTCCCAGACCACGTGTCCAGGCCCATATGGGCGCCTCCCCAGCTAGAGGAACAAGGTTTGGACTTTTGTTGATCGTCTACGCAACCATCCAGGTCCTGGATGCTGCTCTGGTTCTCCTGGGGCTCTGAAGCTGCACAGCTGTTAGGAGGAGAAATGGCCTGGCTTCCACAAGTGTTTGGTTGAGAGCAAGGAGCCTGTGAGGGCACAGTGGGTCTGCCTCCATCATGCTCAGGCAGGGCTGGAGGCTCCAATGCACCTGCTTGGCCAGGCTTACTGCTCTGCTCTGGAGGCAGCTGAGTAGAGGTGAGGCCATTGATTGACTTTGCACATTTGAAGGGGAGGGTATCTGCTGTGGCTTTGGGATGTGGTCCCTGGAGTTCTGTGTCAGGAAATACCTGACACTGCCTCAAATCAGTGCCCAAAGGAGCCTCAGATCCCCCTGCCATGTGAGACACAACAGTTTCAGGCTCAGGATGTGCAACCGAACCATACTCCTTGTCCCAGCTGTCTTTCCCTGGCAAAGGAAGAACTTTGGAGCAGGTATTCTCTGAGTCTTGATGGATAGTCACTTCACAGCTGCCTCCAGCCTGGGGATCACCAACACCCATTTTTTCCCTGCAAGGGTCGGAGGCCTCCAGTCTCACAAATCTGTGTGGGAAGATACCACGTTTCCCCCTCAGCTCCCCCTCTAGCCAGCCATCCTCCAGAATGCCCACAATCCGAATCCTGTCACCCACATCAAAATCCAGTTCCTCTGACTCCAAGGCTTGGAACTGGTACAGGGCAACACCATAGGTGCTCCTTGGCTCCTGCCCTTTGTCCTCTCTGATGTCCTCCTCCTGCTTGGTGGGAACTGTCCCATTGGTGTCACAAGTCCCTGCAGGCTCTTGATCCTCTGAGGTTCCCGCTGCTCTCAGAGGAGTAAGCAGCTCCACAAAACCCTCTGGGAAAATGCCCCTGCGGCCTCGGAGCTCCCCCTCAAACCAGCCAGGCTCTGGTATGCCAATGATGTTAATCACATCCCCTTCTCTGAAGTCCAGTTCCTCCTCCAGCTGAGCAGAAAGGCCCATCAAGGCCCGGGCTTGGCCCAGTGAATATGCAGGCATGTCCAGGAGAGAGCTGTGGGACAGCTGTCGGCTCCGAACAGAAAGGCACAACTCCCGCACACATGATGAAGGAAAAAAGCCCTTGGAACCCCAGCTGCTTCGGCCCTGGAGCCAGCTGGAGGCCAGGTTACCTCCCAGGACCACCAGGTCTCCTGCAGGGAATGAGAAACACCAGTTCAAAACTGCCCTCCTGATTGCTTCTCAATTCTTGTTCCTGCCTTTCTGTGGCCTTACTGGCTGTGGGTAAGGTGTGGGACCCCACACAAAGCACAGTGTGTTCTGAGGGTGCATGAGAGCACAGACTGGAGGTGAGGCATGAAGCATCAGCAGCCTCATGCACACATATAATTAAGATTCATGGTTTTAGCTCCATGATTTTCTCACTGCTAAACTGTTAAGTTGGTTTACAGCTTGATTCTCCCCCATGCCCTCTCAAACACATCTAGGATTTGGGGATGGGAGGGCAATTAAATGGCAGCTGTAAGCCTACCATAACCACACAACCCTAGTATTTGAAGTTTCAAGGTTAACAACAGACCATAAGGAATTGGTATTGAAGGGTAGCAAGAACACACACAAAAAAATGGATCTGACATGACCCATGCCATGGAATGTCAGGAAACTTTTTCCTGACACTCTAGGCATAACACTGCAACTAGACTCACCCTATGCTTCTGTAGGAAGGGGAGAGGGCTGTGAGATGCAAAGCAAAGGAAGAGAATGGAGATTACCTCTCTGCAATGACAAGCTCCCTGGCTCTTGAGACGTGAAGTCACTGGTACAAACAAACAGCTTCTCTCCCTGCTTCAGAAGGGGAATATCCACAGATACCACAAAGCTGCTAGGAAACTGCCCTGAAATGAGAAGCAGCTGTCAGCAGTGAGTCCTTCCTGTAGCCCACCACAACTTCCAGACCCTGGGATCTCTTCCTCTTGATAAAGGAAAATGCTGTACCCACAGCTATCCAGGGCACATCAACAGCATGAAGGAAGAGGAATGGGTCTGGGAAGCAGAACAGGATAGTACTAAGTTCCTGGGAACAGACATACCACGTTTTCTCCTCTTTTGCTGCTTGATTCCCCACTTAGGGCCATGACAAGGACAAAGATCCAGTAGTGCTAGACCACAAGACCAGTGCCTTTTGACAGGGCACATCCACCTTGTGCTCCTCACTCGGTAAGGCTTGGCCCCAGCACAGCTTCAGCACTGAAGTCACGATACCAAACTTGGGAAGGCCAGGCCTGTGATCCAGAGGCTCTGCTACAGCTCCAGCACTGCTGAGGCTCCAAGGACCTTCCCCATTTTATCGCCTCATGCAGCTATTTCACCATGGCACCCACTGCTGGATGCCCAGCTAAACTGAGCTGGCCACAGGCAAGCAGGGCCATGTACCCTTGTTGGCTATTTGAGGACATTACCCAGCTACTGATTTCAGTCCCAGGATCACTGGATATAGCAGACCACAGTGCAAAGCCCACTACAAATGTCATTCCAGTATTTTACAATTCGTAGCAGGGAGAAATGATGGAATATGGGCTAGCAGCACTTCCAGCATTCACTCATGATGTCCACTAAATATGATGTTTACGTTCTTCAGTAAAACTTGGAGACATCATAGTGAAGACACTCAGCACTTTCAGCTGGGATTAGGCAGTTTCCCACCTGCTGTCATTAACCTGAGGTGGAACCAACAGCACACAGGCTTCCAGTTTCAGTGGCCTCCCTTACAGTTTTAACTAACTCCCTCTCTTTTTCCATGTCGTAGTTTCCTGCAGTGTACATGGAAACAACCTAAGAGTGTTAGGAAGGAAATCATGGAGCTACATTAATTATTCCCCATAGAGTATTAAGTATTATTATTGGTAGGCTGCAGCACTTCCACAGCTTCTACTAAAAAGCGCTTTTTCAATCCCCTGAAACTTTAGCTTAGAAACTGGGCAGAAAACTGCAACAGCTGTTCCAAGGAAAAGCAGGAATGTAAGTGGGTTTTGAGTTAAAAGGTCACTAAAAACGTGCAGCTTGACTTCAGTGTGTTTCTTTATCTCTGAGTTACGGTATACATCTGTTTGTTGTTCCTTCAGAGCTTCATCTTGTTGAGAATGAGTGTGTCAGTTACACTGGGAGAAACAGCGGTGAAGCAGCTGTGGGTGATTTCTGCAGAAGAAATTTGTACCCAGCGACTTCAGCAGCAGCAGGATCAGGCGTGCATTCACTCAGTGCCATTTATCAGCTAAGTGGAGCACAGGAGAAAATCCCTCCTCTCCACCTTTGCTCCTGTCCATCTTTGTTTTACCCAGAGACAGGCGTCTGACAGTCCACAGCTGGTAGCAGAGCCCAGACTGCTGCTGCAAGGCAGCCCCATCTTCAAGGCCAGGCCTGGAAGCGCAGCACTCCCCTCATGCTGAGGAAGAAGTTTTGCTTATGCTTTGAAGTGGCCTGGTTTTCATCTCACTGAGAGCTTGTGTCTTTTTAACATCAGTATAAATACGAGAAAGGGCTGCTTAAAACAGGATGAGACTTTCAGTGTTTCACTGAGAGCATTTTGATGCTTACAAAGTTTCTCACACTTATCCAAAAGTTTAACAGACATGCACACTACTTTAGGCACACAGATATTGATGGCAGCTTGTTTGGGAAAGTGTTTTAAAGCAGAAAGGAGGAAGCAGGGCTGAGTCAGAGGGCTCCACAGAGGACATGGAGTCTCCCACTGACTTGATCTGACAAGATCACTTGGCATTTCCACTCTCAGTTGCATCTGTTTCCTTTCCCCTTCCAGTGTCACAGCAGGTCAGCACATAAACTAGCCAGGAAATGGGCTGTCCCACTATAAAGGATGCAGCTAGCACCTAGTGTTATGAAGCTCCTGTCTCGAGGAGTGACACAACACTGACCTCTCAAAAAACAGCTGAGCTGTCTGAACACTGAAGGTGTGGCTGGCAGGAGAGCAGTAGCAGGGAACCTGCATCCTCAGTCCCAAGTGAAGTCCAGTGAGAGATTTAGTAAAATGCATACCCCACTGGCAGAGTGAAGGCCAGGGAAGATGCCCAGAGCAGGAAGTGTGGTTCTAAGGGACCAGGTGTGGGCACTTCCAGCTCTTACCTGTGACGCCTTCCTTTTTGCCGAGCAGCCAGAACTCATCCACCACATCCAGCACCTCAATGACGTCACCCACAAAGAGGGGCAGCTCCTCAGAAACACTGGGACAGAAATCGAAGACCGCTCGTACCACAGAGCCAGCCTCCATTGCGGGGAGCTTGCAAGCAGACCTATGGCTGAAACACAGCAAGAAGTCCGTTAGCAGCAAGAAACACCCAAAGTAATCACACTTCAGAAAGGGAAGCCCTTCCCAAGCGCAAAAGGCAGGGATACTGTGAGAGGGTCTTGTTCTGAGCTCACTGAACCCCTCCTTGGGCCTCAGACCTTGCTGCCACAGGATGGGGGTTCTCTAGCAGTCCAACCTGCCTTGTGCAGCCCCTGCAGCTACCTCTGCTGGGACGTGTTTGTGCAGTACCAGGGAGAGAAACTGCAAGAAAATCTGGGACTGAATTATTGTCAGGAAGGAAGTGAGAGGAGAGGAGGAAGCTCCATGCTTCCCTGACACCAGGGCAGACCCAGAGCCTGCTGGGGCCTCTTCAGGCATGCAGCAGACATCACTGCTCACCCAGTCCCCTCTGGCAGGCTGGGCAAATGCAACCCCTCCCCGTGCACACTGCTTGCATGAGCTCTTGTCCCTGGAACCATGGCCAGTGCCAGGCTGAAGGACGCAAGACCCTCTCTGAGGCCCTGGGAATGAGGCTGAAATCCCCTTTTCACAGAGGACTGTGGGCCATGTCCCGCATGGAGAAAATCTGCCCCTTCCCTTAAAGCAGCTGCAGAGCCAGAACCCTGCTGCTGTCCTCCCACACCATGGTGACAACACAGCAAGGCACACTGTGCACAGACAGCCCTGTGCAGCCCCTAAGCTTTGGTGAGTCAGGAACACTAGCAGACACAGAGCAGAAACACAGCCCTGCTACAGAGGTACAGCAAACTTCCACCAGGAGTGCCAGCAGGGGATCCAGCCAGGGAAATGCTTTCTGCTGACGGGACTGCTCTGTTTATCCAGGCCGACTCACCTCCTGGGAACAAAGTGGGTCTTGTGCTCTGTAGAACCACATCCCTCCCGCCCCAGCCATGCCCACACACTGCCACCACCGCACCTCTGCTCCAGCCCAGCACCCTTACGCTGCTCTACTCCAAGCACGTGAGCTCCTTGGGGCACAGCCCCACCACGGTCAGTGTTGTGCTGTCTGAACAAACAAAGAGCCCAATATCCAGCCCCAACAGTGCTGTGCCACCAAAAAGAGATGAATGGACTGCAGTGAACTGGGAGCACAAAGAGCCGCAGTTCGGGATAGCAGGAACCTACTGAGGCAGAAAAAGCAACAGTATTACAAGCATGACCATGTGAAGTAGGGAAAAAGATGGAAGGGTCATCAATGAGCTCGGAAATGCTAAAGACAAGAAAGCAGCCTTGCAATGAGTTGTAGTGGCTATGTCACATGGCTGAGCTCAGGGTCCTAGAAGTATCTGCCATGAGCTCTGGGGACTCTGTTTCAAATGAGAGAGGATTGAGAGGAGCAGGCACCAACTTCCATGTACCCATTAACTGCAGTTACAATGGAGACCAGTTTAAGTACTGACACTAAGACACTTTCACGTTGCAGCAGTCACCCACTGACTTTGGAAAGAAGGTAGGGGATGGGATGCTCACTAAGTGCCAGAGCACAAACTCTCCTGTGAAATTGCTGGGGACTTCTGACAAGTCCATGCAGATCACTGATGGCAATGGCCACCCCTGACAAAAAAATATTTGATACTGCTTCTGCACATCTGTCTCTAGAATTGCTCTGCATACAGCACCAGATCAGCATCTCACCAGCCAGATGGCAGGGAGCGTAAACCCATACAGCTGGAGCTACTGGGGAAACATGTCCCAGCTCACTGAAGGTCCACAGCCAGCACCTGGAAAGAGTCCTCTCCAGCAAGGGACTGTGAAATACCTCCGAAAACAGGGCTGTTTGCTCTCCTTTTCTGTACAAGTCTAGATGTGTTTGAGATCAGTCTTGCAGGGTTAGCTCACTCCACAACATGATTAGAACACAAAATATTATGTTTTCCATGGTCTTGGCATTGTCTTTCTCCACAGAGTGATGACTGACATTTTCTCCAAACCCTCACCTACAGAAGGAAGTGTCCTGGAATCTTCCAGACTGGAAACCTGCACAGCCCAGCTCCTCAGCTTTAACGGTGGACATGAGCTTCTCCCAGCTCCATTCCAGGGCGGCCTGGCGAGAACAAACATCCAGCAGCAGCTTGTGCAGAGGCTCCCGCAGGAAGAGTACAATGCAAGGAGAGCCAGGCTCCGCCTGAGACTGCAGTGAGTCACGATCTGACTGCTGGCTGGGAGCCATCCCCTCTCACCTCCAGATGGGCAATCCCCCTGCCACAGGGAGGGACTGCTCCTCCAAACCAAGCAAGCGCTGGGACTGCATCTTGGCAGAGGTCAGGGGTGCAGATGGCAGCAGAGTTTGCAGCAGGACAAGACCACTGCCTCCACCTAGCAGCAGACCCACATCCAAAGAGAGCCTCACTGTGCAAGTATGAAGCTGCAACGCAGCAGCAAGCTCACCCCACTGAGAACACACAGTCTGTGTCTCGCTGCCTGATTCTGAGCACAGCAGGTAACATGTTCCTGGCACCCTGACACTACTGGGCACTGTGTAGCGAGGCAAGGTGAATTCCCAGGGCATTAATCACCGCTCCCTGCCTTCCCCATGCAGTCTCAGCACATATCACCTTCGTGGAAGACAGCCCAGCCCTTCATGCCATTAGCTCTGGAGTACGTCTGATCCACTGTGGGCTGATGAAAGGACAGACTGGAATGAAATGAGAGCCATTAGCTCAGTTACAAGATTGCTGTGAGACCTTCAGAGCAGGCAGAATCACCCCACAGCAGCCAAGAGGAGGCATTTACACACTGACTCAGACAACTTCGCTTCTTTGTGGTTGGATAGGGCCTTCTCAAAATAAAGGGCTCACCAACAGAACAATGACCACTGTTGTGCACTTCCTCAAGGTGCCATCACTTCCATAGAAGCAAATCTACTGAAGACAGTGATACAGATCCACTTTTTGACTCTTTTCAATGGCAAGGATGAGTAAATTAATTTCTAATGAGTTTCTGTACCTTAGAAACAGGAGTTCTTTCTTCTCTGTTTTTGCTGAAACATGCTGAAGCAAGGATTTGGGGCTCTCAGAAGGTAAGACAGCAACATGATAGACCACTGTAGGTTGATTACCAACAGTATTACAGTAAAAGAAGAGACCACAGTGACTCAGAAACAGCTAATCCAGTGACATTCCCAAAGTGCTGTTCAGGTGATGAGATAAAAGCAATAAAAAAGCAAAAGAACACAAATCCTTAGGCACTGTGCCTACCTGTTCTCCTTGACATAATACTTCTCAGCTTCTCAGACACAGTGCTGTCAGGGCTGGGTATGGGCAGTGCTATAGCACAGCTCATCAGGGCAGTAACCAAGAAACGAACATATCTCCAAACAAAAGAAATGCAGTGCAGGCTTCCACATGCACAGGTGGCTTGCACAAGGAACAAGTATGTTCTTGTGCAGCTGATGTCTCGCTCTTTTAAAAACTGAAGAGTTTGCCTAGCAGTAAGGAGTCTAATTCCCAAAAATACATGAAAGCCAACTTCGTCACAGAGCAATTAAGGAATATTAACAAATACCACCACTGATTTTTTATTTATTTTTTAATAGTTGAAAACTGTCATGCATTTTAACTATGCTATTTCACACTTCTTCCTGCTCATGGTAACCCAGTGCTTGTCCACAGAAGATGCAATCCACGCCCAGAAATGGAGATGCCCCTCTGCCTGCTCTGCAAGAGATCTGCTGCATGCCCCAGGGACAAGGCATTGTTCACAGGAGCATACCCAGACTGCACACGTGAGTCCTCGGAGCTGTGCCATCAACTGTAGTCACTCCCTCAGCGCTGCACAGAATGCATTGCTCTGCGAGCTGCCGGAGGTCTCTGCTTGCCTGCACATTCCTGGGTGGGAGAAACAATACCCCATTGAGCGAGGCCCTGGAGATGGTGCCAATGCAGGGACTAAGGCAAACTGCTGAGCCAGACCCACCAGCCCCGACAGAACAGACAAGCAGGGCAAAACCAGCCTTGGTGGTGCACAGAGGAGTCTTCCGCCACCAGACATGGGCTGACTGCTGCAGCCCCTCACTAGGATGCTCTGATCATCTCTGCAGATCCTAAGGAGCCCCCAGCTGAACTTCACACAGACACCATCTGGATCTCAAGAGGAAGAATCTTCTCACTTTAAAAAAAATGAAGGCTTCATTTCCTTTGTGACTTGACATCCAAAAATCATGACAATAAATACACTTGTCATCGAGCTCTCCGGAACAAGGACCTCCTGGAACAATGGCTGCATAAGCAACTACTGACGTCCCACATGCAGCAGTATTTGACACAGGAGCTCTGCACGTACCACACAGGTCATTCAGACCATGTTTTTTCCCTCCAGCTGAACACTGCCTGTCACAGCACAGTCACCTGCCCCTCAGTGGGACATGGCTCAGTGTGGGCTGGCAGGGTTCGTGGGGCAGGCGTGGGCTGGGGAAGAAGGAAGAAGAGCTCGTGTTGGGCCAGATGGCAAGCAAATGAAAGTCATTTGGAAACTGGAGCACACCATCAATTGTTAATGCAAAACAGAACACCTTGCCAAAACATGTGAGCACGGACACTGTGATGGATACTTCATGTATAGCCTTGTGGACCTAAGCACGCACGCAAAAGGTCAGAACATCAGCTTAGGAGATAAGAACTTCCCAAATCCTAGCCAGGCTGCACTGAGCAGCTGCACACACCATTACCAAGCCCTGTCTTCTCCCACCCCAAAGCACACATTTGCCTCTCTTGCCACGTGGCAGACAGACAACAATTGATACAGCTTAAAGTCAGGACCAGACAAAATCCAAGCAGCAGTACTGCTGGGCAGTACATGTGGCTGGGCTGCTGCAGGTAGGTAGTAATGCACGATCACAAAATTAGTCACTGTATATCGAGTACATATCCAAAGCAGGTTGAACTAGGGATACAAAGACATTCCTCGACACTTCAGCACTTTGCACTCTGAAGAGTATTTTTCAGTTCAGCTGGGCTTGTTCAGTCTTAAGAAGTGAGGACTCACTGTGGCCTTCCAGTACTTGCAGAGAGCTTACAGGCAGGAGGACTTACTACACAATCTGATAGCAACAGGACAAGAGGAAACAGCTTTCGACTAGAGGAGGGGAGATTTAAGTTAGATGTCAGGAGGAAATTTATCAGTCAGAGGGAGGTGAGGCCCTGCCACTGATGCCCAGAGAGCAGTGGGTGCTTTACCCCTGAGGTGATCAAGGATAGGATGGATAGGGCCCTGATCTGGAGTGGGGCAACCAACCTGCTGCAGAACTGGATGATCTACACAGTCACTTCCAACCTGACCATTCTGTGATTCTATGATTTTGGGTAGAAGCTCCCTACAGTGCTTTGGTTGTTGAATAAGGAGTCCAGAAACATCAAACTCCAGTTTGAATTGGAAGTTTTGCTCTTTGGCCTCCCTTCACTCCTGTTCGGTGCTGCCTGTTATCTCCAGAGAAATTAAATAGCCTAGGAGAGACTCTGTTGATATTTGATATCATGTGGACCTATGCCCTGCAGAGTCTCTCAGTGCTCCTGAGAAGGAAAAGTAAAAGATGTGTCACTCAGAGCCAGGGTTGAGCAACCACTACAAGATGATTAGGAAAATACTTTTAGGAAATTATCAGTTACCAGTGAAGTGCTATGCAGAATTCTGGGTGCCCCACCTAAGCATACATCATCGCCACTGCAAAGTCCATCGGAACAGCCACCCCCTGTACCAATACCACTGCTGCATGCTGAACGGAGATGCTGTGAGCAGCTACCACACCTGGTACTCTGTAGGTATCGCACTCTTCCTCTCCCGTACCGCTCAGTTCCTCCTGCCATGATGTACATTTAAAGTTTTTGATGTCACTCTAAGTGGAACAGCAACAGAGTGGGCGCCAGGCATCAGGGAAAAGGGGCACTGAGAGAGGCTGGAAGGAGAACTGAAACTTGTCCTTGGCAAAGCAGTGGATGTCAGGAAACAAACAGCAAAATAAGGCAGCTCAGAGATGTGGGCTTTAACTGTGCTACAGAGGGCTCTGAAAACACACAGGACACATTTGAACATGATGCTGAGCATGACTTGCAGCCAGAAGAGTGAGTCAAGATGAGGGGGATGATGGTGACGTCTCTCAGCACAGTACAGAATTTGGCAAAGCTTCCAAAAAAACTACAAATCTTGCATCTACAAACTCTTCCAGGCTTTTTGTGTAGGTAACAACAGAACAGCAATGGAAGAGGCCAGGGGTGAACAAGCTACTTCGGACAAAACTGAAAGTCACGGAAACTTGAAAAGCCTGAAAACAGATGTTACTTGCAGTGTATTACACAACTTAAAGCGTCCTGGGCACTCTGCAAGGAGAACGAGATATCTAAGGATCACGCCGGGGGCAGAACTTCCAACAGCAGAAAGGCAGCAGAGCTCAGAAGTCGGACCGCACTGAGGACAGGATCAGCAGCGGCACTACCAAGGGGTCATTGCCAAAGCTGCACCTTCGGAAGGTGCTGAGAACGCGGCAGACCTCCGCTCCCCGGTGAGGTCAGCACCAGTTCACCCCTGCTCCAGTACTCGCAGTGCTGAGGGACGGGCAGCGACTGGAGTGAGAAGAGGAAGAAACTTCTTCCAGAAGATGCTCAGGCAGGGACAGCCGGGGAAGACGCAGCTCTGGGGGTCCCCCTTTCCCTACGAGACCCACCAGGCTGCCCCTCACCGCGGCATCACCGCTCCCGTGCTGGAGAGTGACAGCCCGCGGTGCACGGGCACGGCCGCAGCTTTCCGAGCCGCGAGGCCGCTCCACCAGAAGGCGCGGTGAGAACGACCCAGGTGCCCACGCAGCCCACGTGCCCCCAGCGCCCCTCCATGCCCGGGCTGGGAGGACAACCCCACCCCCGGCGGCCGCAGCACCGCGGCCGGTGGGGCAGCGCGAGAGAGCCCGAGGGCCGGAGGAGCGGGCGCGGAAGCGCAGCGCGGTGCCGAGAGGCCGCGAGGGGGCCCGGCGGAGGCGCGGGCCGAGGGGCGCACGGGGCGGGGGCGGACGGCCCGGCCCGGCCCGGCTCCCCGCGGCGGGTCCCTACCTGCTCCCGGCCCGCTCCGGCCGCCGCGGCCGCTCCGGCCCCGCGGGTCCCGCTCCCGCCTCCTCCCCCACCTCCTCTCGGCCCCGCGGCCGAGCGCCCCGCCCGTCCCCGAGCCGGCCCGTCCCCCAGCGCCCGCCCGGCCTCGCAGGGCCCCGCCCTGCCGCCTCCGTGCGGCGCGGCGCGGCCCGGCGTGGGTGTGCGGGTCGGAGCTGTGCCCTCTCATGGGCGGAGGAGCGGGGCCGCGCTGCTAGGCCAAGAAAGCTTTCAAGTCCCGAACGTACGGCACCGCGCTGCGTGGCCCCACGTCTCAGGGCAGTTTGGCAGCGGTTTGGGCGTTTGGCTACGCTTCTCCATGGTAACCAGCGCGACCACAGCTTGGCTCGCCAGCAGCGAGGAGCCGGGCCGTGGAAGTTGTGTGAGGCATGTACGAGCTTGGAGCTGGCTGCCCGCCCGCTTCGTGGCTGCCACGGTGCTGAGCTCCTGCAGAGCCCGGCTGCACGAGGACTGTGTGCTCTTCCCTCAGGGACCGCCCTTGTGCATGCTTTGCTGAAGCTGAAGAATGGGCAGCAGCCCCTGCCAGGGGGTTGCACACAAGGACAGTGTTCGTACGTTGTGAGAGCAGAAGGAGCTGGACACTTTGCGGTGCTCCTTGGGAGCTCTCAGTGCTGGCAGTGTGTGACCAGTGAGAGACGTGGAGGGAATCTGAACTGCACACCGTCAGCGCAGAGCTCAGTGCAGCTCCGCAGTGCTCTCCAGGGTACCATAAAATGACCTTTGCAAGTGTCTGTATTCACAGGGCCATGGAAACAGCATAGAATGGGGCTAACGACAGGTGGCAAGTTCAGCAGCATCCCTTTGCACAGCCCTTTGCAATCAGCAGCAGAATTGGTCTGAGCTCATACATGCCAAGACAGAAATAACACCATCCAAGTGAGTCTTTTTCTGGAAACTAAGCCCAAAGCCAGCCCTGCATGTGGCAACAGACCCTGGAGCCTATAGCCTGAAGCCTGAGAACCCCCAGCTTTTCCCACTGACTTCTCCACTGCACTGTATGCAGCTGTGCAGGGCCACGTCCCTCTTCTCCCTTTGCCTCTGCTCTTACATGGTAGCTCTGAGCTTCTCATTGCTATCTTTACTTCCAGCCAACCTTATCCTTGGCTTTGAGTCTGGTCTTGTTCCAGCATTGCGAGAAAAGCTACGCACTTTAAAAAGGCTTGTATATTTTTATCTGTGGGATGTGTCTCCCTGCATGCCTCCGCTTCACAAACTGTTCTTCATACATTCACCATTTCTAGCTCTCTTGTTTAACTGCAGTACTGCCGGAGGGTTCATCCTGCCTGTGCTCCTGCAGCCTCCTAGGTCACTGCCACCACCAGCCCTCCTGTGCTGACATTCCCAGCAAAGGTGCCTCACTCTTCCTAGAGTTCAGCTCTTTGTATTTTCCCTTTTTCTGCCTACTTCATGCCAGCCACATCGTACACACACATCCCACCAGCCTCCCCACCAGGACTGCTGCTCAAGCTAGGATCCTCACAGCCCTGCTTGCAATTCTGGGGCAGGCTGGGGCTCTGCATCCTGAAGGAAGGACATGAAGGAAGGACATGAGAGGAGGAGGTCTGTGAACTGTGAGTGTTGCAGAGAGGATGGGGAGGGACCAGCTTTGTGACACAGACTTGCCACCTGCCATTGCCTTGGCTGCAGCCTCAAAAGACATGAAACCACGGAACTGCAGATGTTGTGTCCAAAGCATTAGCACTGTTTTTAGCTTCTTGCAACACTTGGGATGAAGTTCATGGCAAGCCTTGGAGAGGCTGGCTGGACAGAGAGCTGTCTCGGAAACATTTTGTAACTGTGTTTTCACGTGGGGAGCCTGGCCACGGCCAAGTGGAGCTTTACCAAAATGTTCAATGCAGAAGTATTCAGAGCTGGGAGGAGCATGTACTGGATAAATCCGAGTCTTAAGAGAGGGAGGCTCTTTCACAACAAGGTTAAGTCTTGCAGGAACTGTTTCATAGGGCAAAAAGCTTTCCACAGAGCCTCTGGCTTCACTACTGCGCCAACAGCCCCACAGCAACCTGTAAGGTGAATGCTGTGGCCTCCGGTCCTGGCACAGAGAAGAAATCTACTCCTTCGCCCCTTACAAGGCAAGGGATCTGGGATGGTCCTACATTTTCTAGGACCACCAGAGGGCAACATGGGAGCACCGGCAACCAGCAGCCTCTGTGACTGTGCTGTGTTGTTGATGGTGTGAAAAATTTAGAGAATTTGAATTCTCTACATTTTATGAATGTGGAATTGGCCACCATCCCTGGCCCACAGTGACCTGCACAGACTGAAACCACTCACAGCCATGGCAACGTGTGCTACTGCTCCTGGCAGTTCTCTGTAATAGCCTGAACAGATACCCTCTGAGGGATGGTTTGCTGTGCTTTTCCAAGAAAGGCTGAGAGTCAGCCTCTGTTAGCAGGCAGAGGTACAAGAGTGTGTGTACTGCTAGGGCTGAAAATGCCACCAGCACCCTGCAGCAGAGACAGGAGAGGATGTGACAGTGAGGACTAGACCATGTCTTCTCTTAACTGAGCTGCAGCCCTCATGCACTGTACCTGCACAGTGCACTGCTGGCTGGTGTGCATCTACACTTCCCTCCAGCAAACAGACAGACCCAAGATTCAGTTTGTCTCAAAGGAATAACAATCCACCTGTCCTGCACTGCTTGTCAGCCCTCACCTAGCTGCTTCTTGCTCAGACTAGTAGCTTGTGTTGGCAGAAGCAGCCCTTTCCGAGAGACATCTGGTTTGGATCTGAAGCCATAAGGAGACAGGATAATCCATTGCCTTTGCCGGTGTGTACCGTTTCATCCTGTCTGTCTATAAATAATCCCAATGAGCCACCAGGAAGTCCCATCTGCACAGCAAAATAGATGTGACATCACTCACCAGATGACCTTGGACCACCACATCCCAGCTGCATTCCTCCTTGTGCTGCCACCCAGAATGAGGCGTCCTATGTGTAGGACCCCAGCTGTGTTCAGAGCTGGACAAATCACTGCTTTAAAACAGACCTTTTCCTAACTAAAGACAACCACACTTACCTGATGGTGAAGCACAGTGCTCACAGCATGGATAAGCCAGGATCCACATACCTGAGATGCAAGGGCAGCAGTTGCTGCCTGGACTCATTCTTCCTACTGTGCACCAGTGTCTGAACACCTCATGTGAGCTGCAGCGACCGAGTCCAGGAGCAAAGGGAGCACAGCTCTCCTGGATGGGCTGAGGGCAGGAGAGCAGTTCCAGACACACCACCCAGGTGCATTCTGCTGAGAATTACTTCACAACTTTCTCAGGAATTAAATATTTCCTTATTTAATAACCTAATAACTTGGGCTAGTTTAATGCTGGACTATTGGAAAGTTCACTGGCTGGTGTCTTCAGCCAGGACGTGTACAAAGGTTTCCCTCTGCTCTCAGACAAATGAGTCATCCTCATCTCTGGGTCCCTCGGCGCACAGCTCTGGGCACTACTTTCTTTTGAAGGGTTTTGTTGTTTGTGCGTGTGCCTGAGGCTTTCCGCTCTGGGGCCTTCTTCACCATGTCTTGTTTGAGCTGGAAATGTACCTGGAGGAAGAATAACACCACCCATGTAGCAGCGCTGGTTCTGCAGGACCTGCATCTGCTGTTGTCTTCCAATCTACCTCTTGGCCAAGACAAGCATTGCCCATCAGAGGCTCAACCAGTGCTGGGATAAAATGGGAAATCAGTGCTGTGAAAGGCGAGTCGTTGAGTGAGGCCCCTTCTTCATCTTTTCTCACCAGAGAGCAGAGAAAATGCATTGCTTTGCATCTCTGTATTTAGTACACAGAACAGCTTAGGACAAAACAGACCTTTTCAACTGCATCTCATTAGCTGAATCCTGCTTAATCAATCTTTCAGTGATGACTGTTTCTGGTAGCTCCAGGCAAAAAGAAAATCCAGGAGTGAAACTTCCATCCAACCAAAAAAGGGTCAAACAAATGACTGCGGGGTTGGGCTGGAACAAGGCAAACAAATTCCTTCACGGTAAGGAAGGGGTGGAGGGAAATGGGGACAGGTGGGCTGGGAAGTCAGACCACCAGGGAACAAAGCAGGTAATGTGGGGAAAGGAAAATGTGTTACAAAGGAGAACCAAAGAGCAGGGTGCTTAACCCAGCAAAACAAAGGGCCAAGACTGGGCTTGACAGCTCTCTATAAATACATAGAGAAATAAATACTCGTGAAGAAGAGGAGCTATTTAAAGCACAGTGTTGGCATGAGAACAAATAGGGATAAACTGACCATAAATAAATTTAGGCTGAAAATTAGAAGGTTTCTAATGCTGAGAAAAGAGCAGCACTGGAAGGACTTCAGAGGCTGGGCAGGGTGGGATGAAGAGATGGAGGGAGGGGAGACCACTGCAGTGTATTTACAGCAGAGCCTTACCAGAGCAAGCACAGAGCACCAGGCATGCTGGGATGCTGCAGCTGGGGGGCTCTCACCCATCCTCAGCACAGCCTGCATCTGAGGCCCCATCCTGTTCCCAAAGCAAGGGCTCACCACCCACTGTTTTTATAACTTATTTTGGGTTGCACAGCCTGCTCTCAGGAGGGCCCTGTAAGAGCAGCAGCCCCAGCTAGGCAGAGGACGTGGGAGCCAGCACAAGAGCTCAGTGCAGCTGAGGCTGCTCAGTGAGGAACTGAGGGCCCATGGCATTGCCTTCACCCTGGGAGCTGCTGCAGTCCCGTGTCTGACTCACCAGTGAAGCTGCAGCCGGGCCCACGGTGGCTGCCACTGTTTGAGGCTGGTAGCCCTCTGCTGAGGCTGTGACAGTGTAAGTGCCGGGCAGCAGCAGCCGGAAATAATCCCCCATCTCACCTGGAACATAAGATGTGAAAAGAAAGCTCGCAGAAGATGGAGAAACTGATATTCCAGCAGTGCTCGCTGAGTGCCCATCCTTGAGGATGCATGTCCTCCAAACCCGCAGCATTTTTTAGCCTTCTTTCCCAATCTGCTGGCAATGTGAGGCTGGATTTGTGCTGGCAGCTTGCAGGTGATGTCTTCTTAGTGCCACACAGCAGAGGTCAGCCCACAATAAACAGCATGGCATGCATGCATGGCTGTACTGCTCTCGGAGGGGAGATGCAGATCTCAGTATTGCCAGACAGGAACAGGCCTAGGGGCATCCACAGCTCCAGTCTGACTCCCTGTGCAGAACACAACCCTTAATTCTCATCACATATAATTTGGCCTCGTTTGGGTTACCAGCAGCTTTAATCTCTCATCAGATTGGCTGCTCCCCTTGCTTCCCAAGTAAGGAATCCCTGGGAGCACTTTGAGTGCTGTTGTGCTTAGAGCTGGGGGCTGACAACAGCCAGGAGCAGCATGTTATGGATTACTGAGAGAATCTGAGTATATGCCCATCTAGGGAACTGCATGGGCATTGCAAATCTGAGTCACCACTACAAGCAGCATGTGTGATTTCAGCTGAGGTGGGCTCAGCCTGGTGGGGAGGAGGAGGAGAGAAGGACCTGAAGGAGAGCTGCAAGGATGACAGAGGCAAACTTCTGATACAGTGGGCAGGACCACAGATAGCAGCTTGAGAGCTGTGGGGCAGATCAGAGCATAGCAGCACCAAGCAAGGAAGGGAAACCCACCAGAGGTGACATCATGACTGATTCCCTGGACAGAAATCACTGCTCCCGCAATGCCATTGTTGTTCTCATCTGTGACCATCCCTTTGATGCCCTGGTGAATCTGCAGGGAGGGAGACAGTGCTGGGTTAATGCTCCTCTGCTCCTCCTCACGAGGGCACTTCTGGGAGCAGGAGGAGGGCAGAGCTCTGAGAATGGCCCTGCTTTCCCCCTCCCTTGGCTGTGCTGGCTCCCCCCACCCCAGTGATCCCAGTGCCTGCTCCTCCCCTGCCACCTGAGCTGCAGGAGCGGGGTGCAGGTCCCAGATCACCTCCTCACCTCTTCAATGAAGGCAACAAGTGCCTCCCGGTTGGCCATCCACTGCCGCTCCAGGTCCTCCTTTGGGGGGAACTTATTGCAGCTCAGCTCCAGGGTGATCTCAAAGCAGTTGGTGTAGAGGTAATTGAAGTCTTGCATGCCTAGAAGAGAAGAGCCAGTGTCCAGGGGAATGCAAGGGTCTTTTATCTCCATGTCCCAGCACATCTACCGGAATTACTGCTCTCTCCTTTACAGCCCTGGGATGTCTTGCCAGCCCTGCACCCTGCTGGGTCAGGTGCTGCCCTGCCCTACCTTTGCTGAGCGAGTACCAGGATGCCCCATTGGTGATGCCATCAACAAAGTAGTCCCCACAGTTCCAGCCACGGTGCATCCAGCCATGGGCATATGAGTATGTCTTGGCTAGCTGAAAGAACATGGTCAGGAGAATGCATATTAGGAAAGTTTTGGCAACTTGTGTTTCTAGCATCTCTTATGCCCTCATCAAAGATTGCTGTTTATTTTTAGATAAGAAGGCAGGGTTCAAATTCAGACAGTGGATTCAAACCCACTCCACTGTTTATGACAATTTGAAGAGCAACTGCTGTTTGAGTCTCCCAGTGTACACTCTATATGTGGTGGTATGGTTCAGATGCTAGCACAACCTCATTCTGAGAGCAGCACTGTTATTTCATTGCATTTCTGACTTTAGAGGCTGTGTGTGGATTGCTCGCCTCCATCCCAGGCTGCAGCCCTGCTCTCAGCACGTCCTGATGCGCCCTGTGCTTCCCAGGAGGGCCGAGCTCCAGCTCACACTTATTTTTCTCATTAGCTGCTCTAATGCTTGTTCTTGTGCTGGGTTTCCGTGTTTCCTAATGGAAGCAGTGACTGAAGGCACAGTTTTCTGGGACATTCAAACAATGGAGAAAAACCACAGGCACAAACAGTGCTGTTGGGACCAGCATCGTGTCTTCACCTTCTGGAACAACTTGTCATCGGGGGTGGGCGTGTTGGCCGTGCGCCGGTGGCTCCGGAACCGCTGGTCTTGAGACTTGTCGTAGGGGTAGTTGGCCACCACCGCGCCGCCATGCAGGTTGGCCGACAGCACAAAGTTGTAGCTGCCAATCCACTGGATCACAGCCAATGTCTCAGGCTCCACCTGGGAGGAGAAGAAGGGAAGGGCTGCAATGAGCACATCGGTGATGTAGGAGGATGCTGCAGCACTCGTAGTATCCAAGACCAGTACCTGGCTCTTCCAGTTGGCAGGCAGTGGGATGTGGTGGTTAGGCCCGCTGATTTCCCCACTGTAGTACATGAACGTGTTGAGGTCAGGGAAGTTGCGGTTCAAGTCCACACCATTGGCGTTGTTCCTCCCCGTCAAGTACCCAATGGCATCGGGGCCCTATGGGGCAAAGGGGTGAGAGTGAAGTGGGGCAGAGCTGCCGGCAAAGGGGACCCACAGAACCCCCCGTTTTGTAGGGTTTTTCTGCCCCTACCATCTGGAGGCAGCTCTCGCTTGCCTGGTACCTGGTTGGCAGCCACTTCGTACCCGTCGGGGTTCATGGAGGGCATGATGTGGATGCGTGTGTCGTGCAGCAGCCGGGTGACCCGCTCGCTGCCCCGCCGGTACTCCTCACATAGGAACTCGGAGAGCTGCAGGAGCAGCTCACGGCCCAGCACCTCGTTCCCGTGCATGTTCCCCACGTACTTGAATTCCGGCTCCACTGGAGAGAGCAACATAGCAGTGGCACTGTCAGCTGGGGCTGGGGAGCCCCTTCCCACTGCAGGGAGCACAGAGGACCCCAGTGAATGGTATGAGATGGCCCATTCCCTTGGAAAATGTAGAATTTAGCGAGGGATGGCTGCATGGTCCTCATGTGAGCATTGGCAGGGTGAGAGAGACTGGGAGAATTCAGTTAAAAAAGGAGCCCAACTTTCACATGAAAGGTACAGACATAATGGGCCGCTGACAGGCAGAGCTCAGGGGTCTTGTTGCACTGAGGTTTTAGCCACCAGCAGTGCTCCTTGGGGGTCTGTGACAATGTGAGGAAGAAAGGCACCTGCTCACTGAGTGCCTGCTGCTTCTAGACCCCAATTGTGCCTCCAGAACCCAACCATGCTTGGAGAACTCTACATCTTTCCAACCCGAGCACACTGCCAGAACACAAGAATGCCTTTAGAACCCAACTACACCGCCAGAACCCAATAACACTTCCAGAGCCCAATGGTGCTCCAGAGCCCAAGCTTGCCTTCAAAACCCAACTGGGCTTCTAGACCCCAACTATGCCTCCAAACCCTGATGATGCTTCCATAATCCAACAGTGCTTTCAGAACCCAACAGTGCCTCCAGACGTGCTGAAGACAGATGCTAAAACAATCCTAATTTTGGCACAAGACGTTGCTTTTCCATATTTGTTGCCCATGACCTTTGGATTGCCATGCCTCAGCGAAGGACGCTGCGGGTGGGCAATATGTACTGACCCGGTTAGGTTTCAGGAGACTTGAGAACTGACTTAATTAGGTAATCCAGTTATTAAACCTATAAAAACATCCTGGGGTTATGAGCTGCCTTCATTTAAAAAAAGAAGGTCTCAGCAGGGACTCCTCATCTGCCTTGAGTCTGAAGCAGGACTTGTCAGCCTTTCTTGATACACAGATCCCTAAACATTGTCCACACGGACATAGAAGCCTGAATTACTGCATACAAGCCAACTGACTTAAAGCTTTCCTTTTCACAGTTACTTTCCATGGCTCTCAAAGGTGCCTGCAGAGTCCCAGAGACACTGCACATGTGGAAGTGCCCAGAAGCAGGGCCACAAATCTGTGCTGCTCTGAGCACTAACTAGGAGCAGGTCGAGCTGAGCCTCTGCCTGGTGCCCTCCCGCAGTTGTCCCAGATGCAATCCTGTGGCTCTGCCAGTGGCATTAGCAGCACCCTTTGGCAAGAGGACCACGCTGCCTGGATGTGTCAGCCCCCACACCGGTAAGCAAGCAAGGGTTTGAAAAGGCAAAAGATCCTGCAGGAAGCAGGCAGAATCCTGCTCACATCTCCGTGTGCTGCTGCCAAGGTGCAGAGGGGCCATGTGGCACCAGGTATGGGTCCGGAGATCCTGCGGGGCCCCAGCACCACCCCGTCAAGGCTGGACAAGGAAGGGTTGCACACTTCCCTCCCACCTCTGCATGGTTTCTGGGCAGGTGGGTGCTGGGACGAGCTCTTCTGCGTCATCCTGCACTTATAAACAGAGCTGCGGCCAAAGTACGCGCCGGTGCCGTGTACCCAAAGGCAGAGCTTCGGCAACGGGAGTCCGTCCCGGGCAGAGAGGCGGCTCCCGGCCGTGCCTCGTGGTGCCGCGTGGCAGCGGGAGCGCTGTCGGGGCCGCCCCATCCCGGTCCCCGCGTCCCCGTACTTACGGGGCTCGTGGATGCCGGGGTAGTCGCTGAACTCCAGCACGTAGAGGTGGCGGCCCTCGACGCTGCGCCCGATGCTGTAGATGCGGGTGACGTACGGACACTCGCTCTGC
Source organism: Cyrtonyx montezumae (assembly GCF_038088225.1). Taxonomy (NCBI): domain Eukaryota; kingdom Metazoa; phylum Chordata; class Aves; order Galliformes; family Odontophoridae; genus Cyrtonyx; species Cyrtonyx montezumae. The sequence goes on along the minus strand of NW_027072045.1, from coordinate 18,694,092 downwards.
ACGCGGAACAGAGCCCGCACCATCTCCTCGTAGCGGTGGTGCAGGAAGCTGACGGCAGCCGCCACCTCGAGCAGGAGCAGGGTCCCGGCCAGCGGCCGCAGCCACCCCGCCATCGGCCCCCGGCTCCCTCCTCCCCGCCCGGAGTTAAAGTGCAAACTGGAACCAGCCCTTTCCAGTTCCCCCGCCAAGTGCCAGCCCCCTGCACCTGCGGGCGGGGGGCGGCGGGAGCGGGGGCAGGGATGCTTCTCCCGGCCGCTCGCTGCCGACCCGCGCTCCGCCGTCGGGGAAGCGTCCGGACCGCGGCTCACTCATTAACCGGACAGCAAACAGGACCCCGGGCCGCGGCAGCTCAGGGCTGGAAAGGAGCGGGGGCCCCACGGGGCCGCTTCGCCGGGAGGGAGCGGTGCCCCCACGGGAGGGACGCGCCGTGACCGAGCCCCTGCGCGGGGGCAGAGCCAAGCGAGGCGGGGTGGGGGCTTCCACGACGCGGGCGGATCCCCCCGGCCCCGCTCCGAGCCGCTCTGCTCTCCTGCCCCATCTCCTGGGGAAGCTGCGGAGGCACCGCGTGCTCACGGCCCCGGTTCGCCCCGCACACTGGCGGCAAGAACTGGAGCTGGGGATGGGGACAAGGACAGGAGGAAGGTCGCGCTGTCGCACCTTCCTACCCGAGCAGCAGTCAGAGACCAGCGCGGGATGAGATGCTGCAGTACAGAGCTCTGCCATGCGAGGAGGGAGCACGATAGTGCTCTCTGACACGCACCGGGCAGCAGATGAGAGCCCCATATCTTAAAGGCAACTGAAAAGGCCCTGCTGTCGGGCTATAAACAGTTGCAGAGAGATTTGGGATTTGGAGGAAGCCATTTTCCTTTCACATCCATGCCACAGTCGTGCTTGCCCCAGGGGTGTGCAGTCACCTATGCTGCTCTGCCCATGGATGGATGCAGTGCTGCTAAAAACACCCAAAACAGCAGCTTTGTTGCTCCATCCATGGTAACAGCTTTGACTCCCTGTTCATAGCTTCAGTGCAAGCAGTGCAGGCTGGAAAGATAGTAGTAACCATACTAATGCCTTCTTCCAGCTTAGCTCCATTCCACCACTTCCCTGTTTGCCATTCAGCCTCAGAGCAATGCACATCTAAGGATAAGACTAGCATCACAGCGTCTTTTCCTATTTAATGCAAAATGTCCCTGGGAGTGCCAGCTCTTCCCAGTACTGGTAGGAAGCCAAGGAGAAGCCGCAGAGACTGCAGGGCCATTGTAAGCAGGATATGGTGGGGCAGCAGCAGGCTGAGATGGAAGGGTGCTGCCAGGGGACACGTGGAAAAGCACACGCTTTCCTATGGAGACAGGTGACACTGACGTGGGGAACAAGAAAAAGAAATGGCAGAATGCTAGATCCTAAAAAAAGCTGTGAGCAAGATTTGGGGTGGGCGGAGAACACATCTCACGCACACTGGGTCTGGACAATTAGTCAGCGTTATCCATCACACAGGCATGGAGGCAGCCCACCTCCAGGCAGCAGGTTTGAATCAAACAAAAGGAAATAGCTCTGCATACAATGCACAATGAAATCACCTCATCAAAGCTGAGAGTTCAATGGGAGCAAATGGGAATGGGATGAAATCACAGGGAACATCCACAGGGCATCCACAGCTATTAACTGCACAGGGCCAGACGAAAGCATTTAATCACACGTCCAGCATGTTAAAACACTGATGGAAGCAGAAACAAAGAACATAGAAACGGCGTAGGAAGTAAACAAAGACATCATTTGGAAAATGCAGCAAATACATCTGGGACAAATCATCCCCCCTCCCCAGATGTTCGGAGATGGAGCAACTTTGAAGCAGAAGGGAGAGCACGAGCAGGAATGTGTCGTGCCACAGCAGTGAAAAGGAGAGGAAGGCAAAACTCAAATCCCAGCCCTGAACCCCACTGCTCCTCCACTCGTGCAGACGACAGGATTCTGGCCTTGTGTAGACCCCTTGTGGTGCCTGAGTTTTCATTCTGGCTATTTTGTTACCAGAGAAAGGCTGGGAAACGTGAGGAAAAATCAAGATAAGAACTGTAAGAATGAGCAAATTGGGGAGAGTGTGCACTGAAAGAAAAATGAGTGGTGATAAGCATGTTTGCCTTTGCTGGGCTGCAGCTGTGTGCAGAGGAAGAGTTGTGGCCCTGAAGCAAGAGGCATAGCCCTGTATCCTTCGCCTGTCTTGCAGGGATCACTATAAAGGCACAGAGCCAATGAGAGAGAAAGATGGCAAGGACAGAGGAATGCAGGCCTGCAGTGGTGTGGGGAACAAACTGTTTTGTGGAGGTCAGAATAAACTGAAGCCAAGGAAAGATGAGATTTGGGCACTAGGTGCCTTCCAGGAGGTGCCTGGAGCTAGGAAGGGACACAATGCATTGCTATGCCAGGAGGGGATTCTGCCTCTCCAGCCACCAGGAGCTCCAGATCTGACCCAGAAGAGCAGTGGGCAGCTGGGAGGAGAGTAAAACCTCACCTCAAGACTTTTCCATCTTCTACGCCAAAAGTTCCATCCTACCCTGGGCCATTGCCATCTTCTGGAAAGCAGTGTGAGAACATCGCTGGCATGGGTTAAGAAGTCTTTATTGTGATAAGGATACAGAGATTGGTGTGTGTATCAGAACAAACCGAGACCTATTTCACCAGGGCTGAGCCACATGAAGTGCACAACCGAGTGGCAGGGCACAGGGACTGCTGTCCTCAACCCACGCAGAGGGGAGAGCCAGCTGTGCTGTGTGAGGAATGAAGGGTACTTCTTAGGGTCTGCTGCAGGGTGGATAGCTCTCTGCAAGAAGGGTGGGAAAGCTGCAGCCACCCAGCAGTTTTCTCTCCCACAGAATGTCAGTCTCCCTGACAGTTTTGCCTCAGACCCAACCCTGGGGCGAATGGGAGAGAGCTTGTGGACGTGGAAGTCATTAGTCCCAGAGGGGTCAGATTGCTCCTGTGCTCAGCCAAGTGAGCAAGCCCCCTGCAAGGAATCTTCCCAAACAGTACCTCTCGGCATCCTAGCCCCCATGCCATGCCACTCACCCTGCAGCACCTCTCAGGGATCCCAGTGACAAAACACAGGGACAGGAGAGTCCGGGGGGGCTGGGGTCTGGGTAGCCCACTGGAGCTGAGCAGCATATAATTATATGCAAGACAAGAACAGGTGGTGTTAAAATATGTTTTAACCCAGAATAGCAAAACTTGAGCAGGAGCTAAGAGCTGGACATTAAAGACAGAATCTATAAGATTAGAAATAAGGCACAGATAGTTATCAGAGAGGCAGATCAACTGTATTAACAAAATAAATGATACGACATTGCTACCAACAGACATATTTGGAAATTCTCCCCACCGTCTCTCATAGTATTCGTGGTGGGTGAAGTCCTTGAGGGACTGTGGAACACACACTTGAGCCATACACTGCTGGGTCAGACACAGCACAGAAGCAAGGAAACTAACATTCATTAAATCTCATCTCTGACCCAGGGTTTTGGGCAACTTCTGCAGACGGAGTCCTGCAATGGCAGAGAAGAACCACACCCTTTGCTCGGAAGGCTTAAGAACAGCCAGTGATATGGGTCTTGCCACAGTAGGATGCCTTTGGCCAACCTATTCGTGGAGCCTCAGCTTGCTCACTGATTTAAATGGCACACCTGGTTATCTCCTTAGAAATACTAGTTCTGAGGATTGTCTCATAAATGTATTCTAAAAGTCAATAAGTTTAAATAATAACATAATTAATATCTTGTATTTATCTCCTTTTGGGCCTTTAGGTTTTCCCTCAAATCACATTTACCTTTTTTTCTTTTGTTGTTGTTTTGTGAACAGAACAGAAGGAAGACAGGAAAAAGCCATGATACCAGGCAATCACCTGACTCCTGAAGCAAAGGTTTGCAGTGGTAATACTGTAGTACCTGCAGTAAAGATACAAAGCACTGCTGAAGCTCTTCTCCCAGGTTCTGTACTTCAGCTCTTTTCCTCTGGGATAAACTCTTAGCAGGGACCAGAACAGCAGACTGGCACAGGCTCTCTCTCCACAACAGTTTTCACATGGATTTTCTGCATCCGTTTCAGAAACTTCCTGATGGATCTGTCAGACAAAGCTAAGTAGCACTGGCAGCTGCCTGCTCCGTGATGAGATCTCCTACCTTCCAATCACCAAAGATTACTGTTAATCTCATCTATATACACGTCCTTGGTGAAAATGACAAAGAGGAGACTCCATCTGTAGATGAAATCCCACATCTGTGTTTGCAGATAAAACAAACCGGAAAAGGAATAGACAGTGTGGGGAAATGTCATCTGTGGATTGACCTCAGTCACTTGGAGAAATGTTCTTAGAACAGTATGTATTTCAGCAGAGCCATGCAGAAGGCAAAACATCTCATGATAAAAGAGTGATGTACACCATGAGACAGCAGCCGTTTTGGATTGCCATGGTGGGAAAATGAGGCCAACTTGCAATAGCTAAACCAAACAAAACAGCTCCCTATAAAACTTCAAGTGAACAGATATGACCCTGAAATGTACGAATAGGGAAAAGAGTAAAGATCAAGAACGGGGGCTATTACTTTTATATACAGTGTTAGGGCATCTACTTGCTTGCTGCTGAAACCTTTGGAGTCCAAACTTCAGATGTACAAAATTTCATAGAAGTTGACTCAAGCACTACATGTGAGGTCAAGACAAAGCACTTTACAGAATGAGGGTCAATATTTAATGATACAATGCTGACTTCCGAGCACCAACGAGGAGAGAGGGGATTTTGATAGAAGAGAGTTAGTATTTTTGAAATTGGCAGATCAAGGTCCATCAGAAGCTAAAGCTAGCTAATTCAGAGCAAAAATAAGACATTTTTTGAAGAACTGCCCAAACATTTTAACATAGGACAGGGTGTACTTTCCCCTTACCTTCAATATGTCATGGCTCCTACTTCCAGGCATGAACTAGAAATAAGTAGGGGACATTTTCCAGCCTGCACTATGCAGAAGGACAGGCTGAGTGGGCACAAAAGCCTTGGAGCTCTATATCTGTTTTTGCACAAAGGAGAAAGCTTCATCCAGGTTGCACCTCCTGCTTTTCCTGCAGCTTTGCTCAGGGAAACAGGTGAAGGTAACTGTATCATGCCTTTCTCTCCACGATATCTACTTTCTTTTGGCCTCCAGCATGTGTAATTAAGAGAAGAGATTTCTTAGATTTCTTGGGAGGTAAAGAGGCACCGATGGTTTCCAATTGCCATAAAAAATTGATTGCAGTCTTACCTCTCTGTTTTGGATCAAGGAATGGGAAACAGAAGAAAATGATTCATAAACCTTACCAGTGGCACCATCTAGTTGTGTGCTAGAAGATGGGCTTTGGTAAGTGCACTTACAGCACCTAGGTTTTACTGTTTGGGGAGTAGCCTAAGCTATGAAGGAAAGAAAGGCAAATTTTCCATGTTTTTGCTAACAGAAAGAGTGGCTGTAGGTGTGCTCATGCTAGCTAACTGTTAACAGCTGTCTTTTTATAAAGGGACATGGCCCAATAAACATTTTCCCTAGATCAGAGACCGCTGTACAATCAGCACAGTGATACTGGATTGCTTTAGTGGGTGTACACTTGGAGGCACGCTGATCAGATCAGAGTCACTACTTGTCAAGAATCCTTGGCCAGGACAAGCTCTCCCTACAACAATCGACAATGTCTGACTGGGAACTCATGTCTGGAGGCACGGTCACCCTAAGGACATGGGAATGGCTCAGTGTAACAGTGAGCCAGCTTTGGTCCAGCAACAACATCAGGAAGACATGGGAAAGAGGCTTCTTGCCACCTGTGAAAGGAGCAGACTGCTGCCAGGGCCCAGCTAAGGACTGATGACCACCAGCATGCTCAGTTTCTTCATTCTCATCCCTTCTTGTCCCAGAGTGACATTTGGGAGTATGACCAGCCTTTAAGGGGCAGCTGGCTACAGGTGACCATGCCTGGCAAGCAGAGGCGTGCTGGTGCAGTTTCCCTGCTGGAATGGCTCTTGGGAACAGCTTCAGCAGAAGAGGAGCTGGATTACCCTGTGTGATCACTCCCAAGAGCTCAGTGGCATGTGGGACCCTGAGATTACTCTTGCAGGAGCACTGGCTCCCAAAGATTGGTGCTGCTTTTCTCTTCATAATGCTGTGCACAAGGCAATAAAAAACAAGCAGCAGAGTTTCAGTGAATGAAAATACGACCCATTCAAGAAGGGAACGCTCGCTTGTCTGTCCATGGCAGAGAGGTGACGAGCCTGGTGTCCCAACATCTGTCAGTGCAAGTGAGAGTTGAGAGACAAATGCCCTTGTTGTACACAGTCAGTAGCTTCAGGGAGAGGGGCTGTGCACTACAGCTTGGTCTGCAGTGGGCTCCTAGCCCTGAGCAGCTGGGGCCCCTCTCCTTCCATGGCTCTTCCTAGACAATCCCTTTCTGCAGGCACTTGGGCTTGTGGAAGAGAAGCCAGGCAAGGAGGATCACTGATACCAGCACAAGGGAGCACAGAACCATCAGCCCCACGTAGCTGCCGTAGGAAAGAGGGGGTGCAGGAGGGTCCTCTGCAGGGATCATATTGGTCAGGTTCAGCATGTAGCCCAGGGTCCAGCCTGCATCGCTGCTGCCAATCTGAAGCAGAGAGGAGAAGAATCAGGCATGGAAGGTGCCAGGGCAGTAGCACCCCTAAGGACAAAGCTGTATAGCAGAGGTGGCAGACAGCCAGGAGAGCCCTCCACACCATGAAACAGACCTTTCCAAGGAAGTGGATCCTTTGCCAGTTCTCTGTGGTGAACTCATAGCCATTTTCCAGTAGGGAGAGGATGTAGGCCCCAGAGAAGCAATATTCACTCAGGTACTTTTCTTTAATTTGGTGATACTGTAGCTTCACCTAGGAAAGGAAGGAGAAATCACCGGGCTGCTAAATCCAGGTACCTGCAGCTCCATCTTGCACTTGAGCATTCATTGCAGATGCTGAGGGAAATCCTCCCATGCCTGCCTTGGAAATTACCCACAGCTACACATCCTACTGAGAAGCAGCATCAGCAACATTTGGGACTCAGGCACTCTGCCCCACCACAGAGAAGCAACACTGCTCACCTCATGCCAAGGCCGGGCACAGAATCTCTGAATTGCACTGGCCACTTTGTCCAGGGTGAAGGGGACCTCACTTGTCAGGTTCAAAAAGTTCATCACAAAGTAGAAAGCAGAAAAGGCCTGAAAGAGAGAATAATTTAACCTGAATAGGACAACTGTAATCCAACTTTAGAGAAATACAGGAAACAAACAGGTGAGCTGGCTGGTTTCAGTAATGCTCACACACTTCTGCATTAATTTCTGATCCGGTACTTCTTTTTCACCTCAGGAGACAAAGTTTGCAGGAGCACTGTATCACACATGGCCTGTGTGACAAGCTCTCCTGTCCCTGGTGCTGGCTATTGGGAGGGATTGTTCCTGTATTTCTTGTCTACACAGCAAGACAACAAAGACTATTTTTGTAGTTTCATGTCTTAGAAGTTATCTTGCAAATGAATTCCTGCCTCACCCATGGATAATACACTCCAGCATTATTCTGAGTTTCTGCTCTTCTGATGTTCTGCATTACAGGAAGTTGAATGCACAGACTTACCCCAAAGTCCCCCTGTAATGGAGGTAGATATATCCCATTGAAGGAGCAGCTGGAGTAAGGACAATCCGTTTTGTTAAAGAGATTCTGGATGTTTGTCCGACATTTTTCATAATTCCCCTCTCCTTCAATATTCAGCTGGCTGAAAGGGAACTGTTTTTTCTCGACTGACGTACAAGGGTTTTTGAAGAAATCACTGATACTTATAGTTCTCTGATATCCTTGGTGAAAGCATGGATCAAAGAGGCTGCTGTTCTCTGTGCTCTGAAAATAAGATTAACTCAAGCTGTTACATTTCACTCTAGAATAACACACTGGGAAAAAACCACAAAGAAGGGTGACCACAAGGCACCTGTCATGGTATATCATGCCAAGACACACAAGCACTGGGTCCAAGGGGTGAGGATAGACTTAAGGTTTTAGCTGTAATTTGGGACATGTGGCTACTGCTTCTTGCTCTGTTGCTATCTCCCTGTAGGGCTTTGGGCAAGTTATTTCCAGCCATAATTTCTGAATCTGCTGTTGATTCAGGATTCTCTCAGATGGTGAAGCACTATCTCCACCACCTTTTTCAGTCAAGCACAGTATTGCTGCTATCCCATGCCAATCAATCAAGGCATCTCAAATTGGTAATATCTTTGAAAATGTTGGTTGTCATCTCTGAGAATCTAACCTGTCTTTATGGAGGATAATGACACTTTCCAAATCTAGGCTACGCAATGAAACATCTAGACAGGACAAATCAGCACCAGTATGTCAAAACTGTGAGGGTCCAGGACCTCTACCTGCCACCCCAGATGTACTTGCCTGTAGGTCTCTGGCCAGTTTCTGTTGCAGAGCCTGGTCCTTCCCATAGCAAAGGAAGCTGTGCGTGTACACTTGGTAATCCTTGCCATAGAGGCGGAAATACAGCAAGTTCTGTGGGGACTCAGAAGAGATTTCATCTGGTACAAAGGTAATCTGTGTTGAGGCTCCTCCAAGGTCTAGAGCTCCTGATGTCTCACTTATAGATTTCAGTGAATGTAGAAATTTTTTCCAGCCAGACTTGAAAAAAATGAAGTACAGATATATCAGGCATGGAGAATATGTATTTGGGAACAAAAAGCGAAAGTCTTCATAGAAGAGTAGCAGAAGGACAGAATACAGGAAAGGGAAGAAGACTTGGAGGGGGCATGAGGTGAGAACCAATACAAGGTGCAGGAACAGAAGAGTAGATATTGACCAAACACATAAGTATTTTAGATCAGGAAGCAAGGAGGATGCTGCACCTGTGAGAAGTTATTGAAACTGTTGTTTTGCTTCAGTGCTCTAGGACTGTTTAGCTAATGCAAGAAGCACAGCATTCTGACCTCTGATAAATGTCTCACAGGGGGCCTCCTGAAACACTCTTCTGAAAGGCATGACTTACACAGCACTGTCAGCCAATGGTTCAAATCTGGACTTGCCAGTGATACAATACCTGCTTGAAATTACCAAGCAAGTAGTTAATGGTGATCCATCCATAGGCTCCTTCCTCCTGACCACTGATGATCCTGGCGCCCTGGAAATTGAAGGGAGCTGAGCGTAGTGTCTTCTCTACTGAGGACAAGACTTTGTCAGCTGCATCTTTATTTTCCAACCTGGATGAATGGAAGAAAGGATGGAGTGACTCCAGCTGACAGCTCTCAGCAGCTTATGGGCTTCACTCTGAGCAGACAGGCTCCAACTTCCCACCAGCCATCAGTTATAACTTGACAGTCCTTCACATGGGTACATTCAGATGCAACTGATCATGCCTCTCGGACACACGTCAGCAGCACAGCTGTTACCAGCACTGACACAGACACCACAGCTGGAACTGGAGCAGAGCTCCCCTGCTGTCCTGGAGCACACGCCATGATGAGGGTCACACCAGGGAGATGTATCCCCAGGGAGTTTCCCTAGGCAAAACACATGAGATCAGCTCCCTGATCCAGACAGGTAACAGGCCTGGGTCACCCCAAGAAAGATCACAAATTTGAACTGATGAAGGAGATCTGATTATAAAGTTACCTTAGCTTTGGTGGTTTCAGGCCAAGATAAGGTATGTAGGGAGTTAAAGCATGACAGTCAGATCTATTACTAGACTGTGGGAGATGTTTGAACACCTTCTCCACATGCAAGTTTGGGCAGTGCTATTCCTTCTGGTGTCTGCATTGCATTTGGGTGCTGGAGAAAATGGAAGGGAGGAGCAGGTGGAAACAGACCTGCCAGGCAAGTAGGGAAAGATTCTGCAGAAACTGGGGACTGGGCAAAGCACCAGCTGGTAGCATTTCCAATGACTGCAAAGACAACACCCAGTATCTGTGGTGGTTCAAGGGTGCAAGGGAAGGAGACGAGCCCTGTGGTACCTGAGGAGCCGCATGCCAGCAGTTGCTCCGAGGTAGACGGGTGTCTCTTGGTGCTGCTCTAAGGGAATCACTTCTTCTGCTTGTTGGAGGCACTGCACCAGAGAGGGACCTGCCTCCTCTGTGGACTGGGAGTAACCTGAGATCCCTGGGCCTGTGAGAAATTGGAAGACTTCATTACACTGTCTCCAAGCATAACCCCGAGGGCTGTCATATGTCATAAACCTTGTTCACTAAACAATATCACCAGCACAAGCAGCAACACTTGATTCAACCACCCCATTTCTAGGTTTTAGAAACCCTAAAGATTTCTCTGACAAAACCTGTGACTGAAAGCAATCTTTATGCCTTCCTAAACCATTACATATCTGCATCACAATTAAATATTATAAAAACAAACAAACAAATCACAACATGCTGAAATTCAGTAACCTTTTCACTGCTTTAGCAAGAGTACACACAGAAATACCATTTTGCTGTTGTTAAGTACAACCTTTGGTGCAGTTCTTTCCAAAAAGCATTTAATGCTGTGCATCCCCAAATGAAAGGAAAAATGGACCCAACCTTCTTCTCGGGATGTCCAAGTAGTGAGTTCTTAGTGGGAAGCAGTGGAATAAAAGTTAGTTCACAGATTTAATGCTGTTGTCTCTATTGGTCACTTCCCCCAAATTTCTTCTCCCCCACCCTTTGGCCACGTTCTGTCTCCAGTCCATCCCCTTTCACTGCTTCCTTCTTTCCTCTTACCTTCAACTTTACACACCTCCACCTGCTGCACCACTCCAGTGTCATTCTCCTTCTCTGCTGGCCACTCATACACGTACAGGTTTGTGTGGGATGACCCCGCATCTAGCACAATCCCATACTGTGAACAAAATAGATCCTGTCATCACACCTGAGCCACTGAGTTGGATACAGCATGTACTGATCTCCAGGAGCAGAAATGAATAGCAAATCTGCAACCCTGGGGACATGCCACATCATTACTCTCCCCAGTAGTGTTTTTGTTCTAAGCTTTCATCACGGGGAATGAGAGCAGTAGCAAGACTGTAAATGATTACTTAGGAGATGGTCTCCTGCGAAGGCATATCTGTTTTGACCAGGTTGCTTGAAATGCACGGAGCTGGAAAGGGAGATCAACCAGACCCAGCAGGGACAGCAACTTGTCCTTAAGCACTATGCATGTCTAAACCTCTGCGTGACTTGTTTTTCCTATAAGATCCTCAGCTTGTAATACCTTGATATTCTTCGGAAGTGGCTGGTTTTGGGTCACTGCTACAGTAATTAAAGCAATTGCAGCCAAAGTGGAGAGGAATCCTAGTATGAGTAGAATTTTCCTTGTTGTGGACATCTTTGGTTTGGTACCTGTGACTAGAGGAGAAAAAGGATGTTAGCATTCCTGTGGCCCAACTTAGCCCACCCCAAAAGTATTCAGGCATATTCCTGTGTTCCAAGCAGTGTCTGCATGGGACAAGCACCAGTTTTTTTCCGTAGCTCTGTCTTTGTTTCAATAACCACTGAGAAGCTGAAAGAACAGACTGCTGATTTAAAAACAACTAAGCTTAGCAGAGCCAAGAGCTTTAACCCCCACCACACTTCGTCACTGGATACTTTGTGCTTCAGGTTTTTACAATGTTTGAAAGAATTTACAATATCCTTGTCACTGGTAATGCATTTAGGAAGTCTAACACTAACGTTTCTGTACATGGCAGTCACAGTTTAAGCAGCACTGTCCTGCATTTTGGCAATGCTATATTAAAAAATACCACCTGCGTTCCACACGTTTTTAAAGAAACCTATGGAGATTCTTGATGCTGGTGCTCAAAAGACCAGTGATGGTGATTTGCACAATTGGCACAACGTGATTAAAAAAAATAAAATCACGCACTGCAAAACTTGTATTGGTAACAATTGAGAGATTAACCTAGTACAACTGGTGTGTCCTATCCAGTAAATTAATATTTCTGTGGTTTAAAATATATTGTGAGCAATACTATTGTTTAAAAAAGCAACTTATGGTTGGTGGAAATAATTCAGAACCAATATGGCATTAGAGTTTTCAAAACATGCTAATGGCCAGCACAATGTTGCATATTATATTCTGCTTTGATGTCTCCTTCCATCTCCAATGATGGAAATTTCAGTTCACAACTTCAGCTCAGTCTCTTCAGTACCATTTAATAAAATATAACCCACAACATGAAACTCTAGACAGGGTATCTGCAAAAATACTTTCCAGATGTACAATCTAGCTGTAAATTCAAGAGTTAAAAAGAGCAGAGAGCTTTGGCACTGTAGTACCTGTTTTTACTACTATGTGAAATCTATTTCTACCCACACTAAAATTCCATAGTCAAAAGCACTGATTGCCTTACTGCTCACATGGGTGCTAATTTCTCTTTTCCTAGTATACAAATTCTCCTAGAAATGTTTAGGAATCTGTTATGGGTCATTCAGGATGACTCTATCTATCTATCTATCTATCTATCTATCTATCTATCTATCTATCTATCTATTCAGGTGCTGTGCAGGTAGCAACATCAACTACCTTCACAGTCCAAGAAGATAAGGTAACCATGTTTGCTCTGCATCTGCACAGCAGAACTTCAGTTCCAGAAGTCACTTGTCCTCCAAGTCTTTTAGGCGATACTGGAACAGTGCTCCAAATGCATCCTGGCACCCCACATCACAAACGCAAATATAAGAAGCATTCACATCCAGAAGAGAACTGTCTGCTAACCACTGCTTCATGTGAAAATTTGCCCCAGATGCCAGAACTACACCAAGCACTGTCCAGCCCTACAAATGACCCAATATCCTAGAGTGACTTCATTTGGGCTAACTTCTGAAAAAGATGGAGGGAGCTCTTGAAACATCTGCATCTGTAGACAAATCGTTCCTTTCCATCCACCTAAGGAGAATGCAATCTAAAAGTGCTGAGAGAACTTGTTTTCAAAATCTCCCCACAGGCAGATCCCTGGGGAGCCTAATGCTGACCTGGAGCTTTGTGCTCTCTCATCGTGCTTACATGTAAATCTGCTGAGGTTAACCGTGAAGTTTGGAAGCTTGTTTTGCTCACATTTTGTGACTGTCTGTTAGAGCACAGCATGCTTGCCAATATCTCTAAGAATGTAGTTTAGAAAAAACAGTCTACTAGTGCACATACCAGACAGTAGGAGGGCAGAATGCATTTTATACTGCTTTCTTCAAAAGGGTCCCAGAACCCAAAGCTTGTAATTATTAAAAACAGCAGAGTGTGATGGCTGGGAGGCTTTTCTTCATGATGGAGACAGTTGGCTTAGTTATGAATGTGCTGAACATATCCATTGAACAAAAATTACTTTAACACTAGAAAAATGAATACAAGCAGGTAATGTATCTAGCTGCACAGCATGCAGCTAGACACAAATAAATCATAGAATGGCTTGGGTTAGAAGGGACCCCAAGGGTCATTGAGTTTCAAACCCCATGCCACAGACAGGGCAACCAACCTCCAGATCTGGTACTAGACCATACTGCCCAGGGCCCCATCCAGCCTGGTCTTGAACACCTCCAGGGATGGAGCATCCACAGCCTCTCTGGGTAGCCTGTTCCAGCACTTCACCACCATCTCTGTGAAGAACTTCCCCCTGACATCCAGTCTAAACTCTCCTTCCTTGAGCTTAAAACCATTCCCCCTTGTCCTAACACTGTCTACCCTTGTAAAATTTTGATGCCCCTCCTGTTCATAATCCCCTTTTAAATACTGGAAGGCTGCAATGAGGTCTCCTTGCAGTCTTCTCTTCTCCAGGGTGAACAAGACCAGCTGTCTCAGCCTGTCCTTGCAGGGGAGGTGTTCCACACCTCTGATCATCTTCATAGCCCTCCTCTGGACCCTCTCCAACAGCTCCAATGAAGCATGATTGAAAACCGGAACTACCACTGACAGCTTCACAGAAAACCCACGTAATTGTTGCCATTTTACTCTGAGATCTCATCCAGAAACAGCTACTAATAGCTTTGTTGGGTGCTTACTGCCACAGAGTTGAAAGATGTGTGTCTTTGCATCAGTTTAAAGATTCTCAGATTTCCTGTCGTGATAGGTATTCCTTGTCAGCTACATCTTTTTAGCAGCAAAACAAATTAGGAACAATTTTCCTACAGAAATGGACCTAGAGAAATCCCTTACCTGTAGGCAGAAACATAATAACTCTCTGCATCCCACCTGCAGCCTCAGATGAGTCATTCATTTCCCAAGGCATACTACTTTCTTAGTCTTGAATATTATTCTTACCTCCTGAATTGTAGCTCAATGTCACAGGCCCTTGTCAGAACTCTGAAACAATGATTTCATTGCTGTATCCCATACCAGAAAATCCACCTGCATCAACTCTTATGCTACCAAGGAGTATTTTGTTAAAACATTTCAGATACAAAGAAGTACAAACTATCAGAGGGTAAAAACTCACCAAATAAGCTAGCAATATCAAAAACCTGCAAATGCCACTTTTAAAATGTATAGATTGAATACAACATTTTTAAACATTGCAAAAATCCAGGTAAAGAATTCAATACAATTAAAATTCCACCTGCCATTTGCTCAGAAAGGTGAGCTATTAGAACAAGCTCCTTTTCCTATACACTTGGTTCTTTCCATCAGCTCTAGAGATAACTGCAGGTTCTGCAGAGCCTACAGAACCTACGCTTTCCCAGCCTCCTCCAGCTCCTCTGCACTCAGTGTCCATGTTGCTGCATGCTGTGCTGACACTCCTCAGCCCCCACCATGCAAGGCAGTCCTCCAGCACCTCCACAATTGAGAACTTCTTCACCAGCAGTTTTCTGCAGCTAAATACTGACATGACCTCCTGTCTCTGTTTCCAGCCAGAGCCCAGAGACAGCTCTGCTCTTTCTCCTGCTGTGTAAGTGGTGTTAAAAAATATCACGTAAGGCCATAAGCAGCCATAGCAGTTATGCTGCTTTTCTTCCCCACCTTGATGCTCGGAGCAGCCTGGTGCTGCACCCTGTCCAGCTGCACAGGCATGGAGTGCTCTCCAGATGCTTGAGCACAGCCCAGCTGCTCACTCATCTCTGTCTGTTTCTAATTTTGGTCTCTTTATTGTTTTGCAGGGGCTGCTGCTGGCTCGAAGTGATTGGTGCAGCGCCCAGAAGATAAACAGATCTGCTATCATTTCTGTCTCTGAGTTAGCTATCAAATGAGAGTGATGTTAGCAAGTGCTTCAGTTGGCAGTCGCTTTGCTGCAAAATCCTGCTGCTCTTGGTGAGGAACCCAGGAAGGCTGTGTGGTGTGGGAGGCAGCTCTGTGTGACAGCATGCGAGCAGACTTGACCCCAGCATCTCCCAGCGCCTCGGTACACAAGAAACTTCCTCCAGTCGAAACCACACTGCCCCCAGTGGCCCTATGAGCCAGAAAATGTCACTCATGACCAAGGCTGCCACCCCCCTGCTTCCCTCACACTTTGCAAGTAAAGTTAAAAGAAATGAGGCAGCCAGCTCCTCGAAGAGATGCAATAAACAGAGGTCATGCTGACTTAGGGAGAGATGCTGTGCACCGTCCACAGTCACACTCAGTTCAGATAACCTCGCCGTGGCCCAGCATTTCTACTAATTACAAATGCAGTTTCAAGGTCTGGCTTAGCACAACAGCTGAAGGTGACATTTGCTCTCAGCTTGGGATGCTCACACTCAGCCTGTTACAGAAGGGCTGTGCTGCAATAACACTTCCACTGCACAAGTGCCACACTGACAAACGACAGCTCCCCACTCATCACCTTTATGCTCTCAGTATACTTTTGTAAAGTCAAAAACATTTTCATTTTCAGCCTCTATGCGTTTATTGCCAGTACATTCCCTTTGTCTTTCATCCACTCTGACTCAAAACTTCTGCAGCTCTCAAATGTCCTGGAATTTATTAACTTAAACCTATTTATAAACAATTATCTCCTCTGGATTTTGTCTTTCTGGTCTTCTCTGTCTACCTGAGCAGTACAGCAGCTCTTCTCCACGTACAGAATTACCTGTCTTTTTCCTCTAGCATTTGAATTCTGGAGACCAGCCTTGCACAATAATGTGCCACTTACGCTAGGAGACGCTGTATTCCCAGCCTAAATGAGGCGAGATGGGGACCTCACATCAGTGTTACCTCAGGCACACCAGTCACAGCCAGTGATGAGACATCCTGACATCACTCCTATGCTGCCCCAGCAAACCCACGTTCAACCGCATTTAATTAAATTCACCATGCTTCATTCTCTACGGAAAGGGATTTCCACGACACTACCTGCCACCCATGAGTCTGAGTGATGTCGGAGACTAAGACAGCATCGTACTGAACTGTGCCCATCTGCTCTTCCACTGATCACCCACGTTGCTGCTGCAGACTGCTGAAAACCTCTCAGCAATGGGCTCTGTGACCACACGGCCAGTTTCCAGGGATGCTTGCTGCATGCTTGTGCAGTCACACAGCCCAGCTTACGGGTGTATGTAGCCTGTGGAATTCCCTAACTCAAGCTAATTAGGGAGCTCATGATGGTGGGGAGAGGGGATGGGAGCAATCAGGGCTGCTGTTCTGCCAAGGTGCATATGGGGTACATACATAATCCTCCTGCTGGGAGAAAATGAGCTTTTGTTAGTCACGAAATTTGTCATGCTGAAATGCACACATGGTGAGGTTGCTGAGGAATATTTTGCTGCGAAATGATGCAAACCACATGTGTCAGGAAAGGCTTTTATTGGGCTGGTAAGAGGCTCAGGTTTGCTTGAATTGCTTTGGTTTGAAAGATTCTCTTTCAAAACATCAGAGTGAGACACTGCACGCTTTGAAATTAGACTTCAAGCTTCAGACTAGGATTTACATCACTTTTTGTAGCTGTTATGTGTAACTGTATAGCGAGCTCTGCTCCAAAATTTAATTATTTAACGTGTCCAAAGTGCTAGTGTGATAGCTGGCCCACATTGTGATGCTATATACAGTTATAAATACACATTTACTGGATTATAGTTTTCCAGCTGAAGTGCCCATAAATGCTGACACATAAACACTGAGATTCCAGTTGAACTGATAATCCAAACAATATAGTACGCCTTTTTTCTTTGATGCTGTTTTTCAGAGACGCTTGCTATGAAATTGCACAGTCCTACCTACCAATCTCAAGAGCTGGCAGACATATAGATATAGGCCACGCAACCAGGCAGAGAACTTTAACCAATCCTTGCCTTGTGCCTACAGATGTGTTAGCAAGCTGGGAGATGGAATAAAGAACGTCATGTTTGTGAGAGCACCAAGCTGGGAGTTAAAAGCACGCTGACGAACAGGACTGGAATATAAATAAACTCTGTAAATAGGGAATCCCCAGGGAAAACCTCCAGCTCGCTTCAGTAAGGGCAAGAGCAAATATTTGCTCTTGTTTGGACAATAGACATCACAGAAAGGCAGTATAGTGAACAAGCGGTTAAGCAGCACACGCAGAGAAAACATTCTTGCAGCTAGAACAGTCTGAAGTAATCCTTCCCTCCATCTAACACGGGTTGAGCCTTATATGAAGTGCTATGCCCAAGTTTGGACACTGCCTTTCAAGAAAGATGTAGACCAGTTGGAGAAGCTCCAGAAGAGAAAAAGATAGATAGATAGATCCGAGATCTATAAACTTGACCTATGAGAAAATATTGAAGGCATTGGGTTGTTTAGTTTAGAAAGAGATGAGCAAGGGAGACATCAGTCACATCGTCAGACAAATGAAAAGTAAAAGAATTGCAGCAAAGTTTGAGAGATGTCAGGAAGCCAGTTCTGTTAATGAGGATTGGTAAGCCACAGGGAAAGTGGCAAATGAGGATCCCACATGTGCAGGTATTGCTTAGAATGGGGGCACCTCATCCTTTTGCTGCTTCACAAGTCACAGCTGGAGTATGATCCTGGGAAAACTTCATGGGATGCCTTGGAGAAACACTGTTTTTCAGGGGAAAAAGAGAGGAAAAAAACCAAAAAGACATACCATATCCCCGGAGAGCTGGGGAGTGCTGTGAGAAGAGAGCAGTGGTAGCAAAAGATGGAAACAAAGGAGCAAGCACCACAGAGGGGGCTTCTCTCCATGCCCACAGCTGCCTGAGCAGCTGGAATTGACCTCAAGGGGTTTTGTGCAGGTCAGTCCCACATCTCTTGTGCCAGTGGAGCCATGTCAGTGAGTTAAAGGCAGAAGGCTCTGCCAACGAACTCCCTTTTGCAACCCTGGCAGAGACCTTTCCATGGCAGCGCAAGCACAGCACAGCCTGCGTGCAGCTTCCCAGCCTTGCTCCCTGCCATTATACCCCAGCCCCACCAAAACTTCCACAACTCTTTTTATTAAGTCATCTCTCTGTGGGAAAGCATTCTGCTGGCTTGCATCCCAGCAGCTAGACAGAGATACTCAATATTCTCCAATACAACCAACAAGTGGCAGGATACTGCTGACACAACGACCTTTAGACAGTTATTTTCCTCATTTATGTGATGTTTTACTATGCTCCCAAGTCTGGACCCTCTTAATGATCTTTTCTTTAGGATTCACACATCAAAGAGGTTTTCAAATCAGAAGAAACAACTGTTAGCAGTTACATCAGTTTTTACCAGATGACTTCTGGCATTAATTTTTGTTACCAACCCATTAAAACTATAATTTTACTGGAGAAGATCTACAGTAATTACCCACAAAGCCTGATGTTTCATATCCTGTGAATTCAAGCTTATCACCCAAGTTATTACTTAAATACACTCGGCTATCTCATTATGTAAAGGCATATATTTTTCTTACAGGAAACAAAGCAGGAGCACTAACATCCTTCAGTTTTGTTTCCACTGATAGTTCCAATATACTGACTTGCAGTGGGCCAGCGTTGCTGCTAGGCTTCCTTTTGTGCTCAGTATCCTTCTATTCTTGGCTGTTCTTAAGTATCCAGATATATTTTCTTCTTACGCTTCTTTCGACCATCTTCTGCATTTTCTGAGTGAGAATCAGCTTGATTCCCCCCCTATATCTTTCTCACAAATGGTATTTTCTTAAAATTAGCAACTGTTAGAAAAATGTTTCTGAGGAATAGAATAAATTATTAGGCTGTTTCTGGTTTGCATTCCTTTTTGTTATTTTAAATGCTCAGTTGTTTCAGCTCCAGTATTTTGAATTTGGGAAAGCACTTTAAATTGCTTCTAGACATTAATAATTAATACAGAATAAATATGTATTTCTTGCACAATTCTCAACCCTCAGAGCAACATTTCTTTCTCTATCAGGACTGGGGCCTATTTTTCCCTTTGCTTAATGGTTTCCACCTCAGCCCCACACAACTATTGCATCCAAGTGTTGGATGGTGCATCCATCTGTTGGTGGTGGTAGAGACAGTGGGGCCAGAGCTTTAATAGGAAGACTGGAATGACTGGAGGCACATCACCCACCCAGCACAGCTCCCCCCCATGGTCCATCATCCTCCCTGCATGAGGACAATGCAGAAGCTGCCATGACAAAAGAAAAGAAGCAGCCTTAAGGAGAACCATTTCCCACCCCAAAACCCACATTTGGGTGAGAAAGTTCAGAAACTTCCTGGAGAACAGTTTCTCAAGCACTGCAAATACTGCTAAGCCCCACCAGAACACAGCAGAGAAACAACCACAGAGAAAACACGTCCAAACCTCTCACCACCCGCAGAATGCCCTGCACCTTCCTAGTAGGCACCAGTTTCCCCATTTGCCCTCTCCACCAACAACCACTCCCGCCTCACAGAGCTGAGGCTGCATCTCAGGAATGTTTTTCTCTGAATCACAGATTCCTGGGATTGCTTTGCACATCAAGCACCACTACTGCTTTTCAGGGGCTTACTTCCCCAGCTTCCAAAACAGTAATGTGGCACTTGGAGTGCCACATGCACACAGATTGAGTGGCTGCCAGAGGAAAAGCAGAGCTTCCCGAGCATTTCTGCACAACAAAACAAGCAGATTTTCTCCTGAAGTTTCACTTCCCACTCAGGACCAAAAGTCGTTGGGGACTGGCTGCAGAAGCACATACAAGGCTTCAGGCTGGTACAGTTTGAGCAGAGCCACTGGCAAAAGCACCTTATGATGAGGCTGAAGAGGCAGAAGGACAGATGAAGCTCACCTGTACATGGGATTCTGCCTGTACCTGGATCTCATCACTCCTTGCAAATATGATTTCCTGCACAGCTGTTTTTTCTTTTACGGGAGTACATCTCATGCAAGATACCTGCAAGATACCCAGTGACCTTTTCCTACCCTAATGCGACTATCACGCACTTGCAGCAGAGAAAAGGTAGAGACTTTCCCTTTGCAACTACCTCTAGCAGATGAAGTGAGAGGTGCTTTGCTATTAAGGCAGGGCAGCAGCCCCCATGCATTCTTTCAGCAAGCAAAGGTTGCATACATAAAAGAGATTGCTTGCTAGTTAATCACTTTCAGCTTTTTCCACTTACCTCCAGCTGTCAGCACTGCTATCTCCTTTCATCATGGCAGAGCACAACACTGGGAACAGCTGGGGATAGTTTTTGTTTCCTGCTGAGGAATGCCTCCCCTGCTTAGCCTTTGCGGAAAAATATACTGATTTCTCAGAGGTCAGCTTTAATAACTAAGATTCCCACAAACCATTGGGAGAATTCAGCTCATGATATTTGGCATGAATATCATGCTCTGTTCCTCATGCTGCTACTATTTCCATTTCAAATAGCAGGAAACAAATTACCCTGTGGTATTTTTAGGAATAACCAACGGGAAGAAAACAGAGACCCAAAGCCTGCTGTGGGGCACAGACCTCAGTAGAATGTCTGAACATATGAAAAAAAACCCAAAAAATACCCAAAACAATACAAAACTTCAGGGCTGCAATAGCAGATTGGGGAAACACTAAGAGTTAAATATGGATTTAAATTTTCATAGTTAGAAACCCTGAACTTTGCAATGCTTGGAGCCTCGTGGAACAAAACAACAAAGGAGTTTTGCCAGATGAATGGCCTGTGACAGGAGCTCAGAAGTTTCCAAAGTTCAGATTATTTATTACCAGGATATACAGTGAATCTTGGGGAGAATCGAGCTCAAGAAAGGAAATCCGTTTATAATCAAACTGTAGTCTGGGTTTCAATTTGCATGTCTTCCTTATTATTGTCTCAAACAGTTCAAAATACAGACACAAAATGCTTGTGATGAAGCAGAGTGGGCAAACAGCAGTGATAAGGATGAGGGGCTGCTGTAAGAATGCAACCCCAAGACAAGTGCCTCTGTCTGCATCCTGCCTGTTGGGTCTGCTCTGGAGGTGTTAAACAAGGATCTTTGCTGGGTGATGCTGGCAGAGCCTGTCCCAGGGCAGAGGCTTCTCTCCTCACATCTCCTGTGTGAGCAGGGGAGTTATAAAAGACTATTTATTAACAGCCCTGGGACAAAGGAGCAAGAAAGAAAACAAAACCATTTATAAATCAGCTAAGGAGCAAACTCGTGACTCTAACAGTCCCATTTGTAATTCCTTAAGTGTGGCCTGGAGCTTCCTTGACTTCACTCCTTCTGATGCTGAATCAGCATATCATCTGCACTGGTGCAGTAAATAGCCAGAAAAGGACAGAAGTGCTCTGAAGAAGAAAGCTCTAACTTTTAGTGTGACAAGATTTGTCTTAGCTTCCACTCCCATTTGGGAAAACTGATAGCGGTCAACTTTCTCACCACTAAATACCAAGCTGTGACTCATATCTACATCCTGCAATCTGGGACACTTGTCTTCCTCTGGGACAAGGTAGAAATAGGATGGAGAGAGAAAACTCATGCAAGAGCCGTCTCAAACAATACTATTCAGTGCTTGTAGATCTTTCAGATAGTCCTGAACACTTTACCAGACTTTCTCCTTTGATAACGTTTTTCAAGCGGAAAGAATAACAAAACACTGTTATGTTTAAGAATTACCCACAGCAGAGAAAAGCTGAGCTGAAGTTTCCAGCAATTATCAGTACAAATTCTCCAGAACAGATACGTAATGTACCATTATTTCTTTTTTAATTAAAATTGGCTGGGATAGGAGTTCTACCATGTGGATTGAAAGCCACGTAAAAGCAGAAGGCAATATATGAAGATGACAGGATATCCTAAAAAAACAAAAACAAAACACCAGCATGACAACCATCCCTACAATACCCATTCAGACAATTCCCAGTGGTGGGCCACCACCTGCTCAGCCTTCACAAGTCACTTCAGAAACTGACTTGGTTCGTATGTGAATGGTGAAGGCAAACATCTGTTGAGAAATTTCAGCTTTGCTCTTTTCATTGTTGAAGAGCTCTAGCATCTTTCCTTGCCCTCCTGTTCTATCCAATATTTCTGTCAAATTATTTTCATTAGTTTCTCTCAGCCCAATATGGGCGTGAGCACATTTTTGTACCACTGATCATGTTGACACAAACATTAAACTCTTCTGACTTTCCTCGAACTGACATAAACAAGTTATAAACAAACTGAAGTTTCACATCTTTTTCTCATTTAAGTATGGAGCAGTTTTTAACAGAGCTGTGGTATAGGAGATGAATGTAGCAAAAGCACAGGTCCTCACAGAACAGAAAGAAGATGTGTGTTTTACAAAATCTTTTCGCTCTCACCCATTCCCTCCTCTACGCTTGGTCCCCTCGTACTTGCACCTCAAGGTCTGGCACAATTCTGCACAACAAGGGACCAGGGTTTGTAGATGCCAAGTGTTCTTACTGCATCCTTTGGGTTCCTTCTTGATGGCACCTACATCCTTTTGGGCAGGTCTTTTGCCATCTTTAGGAGCTAGCACTCACTACAGTGTAATCACTTTGCTTCAGGATCTTGCTGACTTCAACCCCAGGAGCCCTAGGACAGCTGGCTGCCCAGGTTCTGCTTATCCTCATTTTGATTATCCTTAATAGCTGTAGTCTGCCATCCTGCTGGAAGACAAAGAAGAGGACATGCTGCAACTTCACTGTCATCTTGTTATTAGACAGGTTTTGTCCCACAGAGCTATCCATGTGGGCCCTTATCAGCACACAGGCCTCCAGCTGATGAGCTTGTGGCCTTATCAGGGTGCAGGCCACAGGGCTTGTCACAAAGACCATCTTTGCCAATATTTACCCAGCTTTACTGCACTTGGTTACAGCCAGGGTTATCAGTATACACCATGCTTTTAGCCCTTGCTGTTGCTTTGCTCAGCACTGAACTACACGTTATGCTTTGATCAGGAACAGTTTGTCTTTCTGCTTCTTCACCTCCTTCACCTTTGCTTGCCTTCTGCACAGTGTGCTGAGACTGGTGCTGTGTTCAGCATGCTGCTCTGTACTCAGATGCAGCCTGTTTCCTGCCCGGAGCACCCAACATGGCAGAAAGAATGTAGCCTATCCCTGGTTGTCAATGCCACTCAGCACAAGGGATTTTAAAACACCGCACCAGAAGACTCATTAGCAGTGCTGGAGCTTCACACAGCGAGCAGCTCCTTGAGATGGTGGAGCGTGAGACTTCTGTCACTTCTGTAGACCACTTCTGGCAGTTTTCTGTCACCAGGCTGACCCAGCACGCCTGGCATGAACATCAGCCTCCTCCATAAAGCTCCTGCCAAGACAGGAAAGTTGTAGCTATCCTGTAGCAGGATCACAGGACTCACAAGGAGGCCTTTGTGCGCAGACATTTTCCCATGCTCATGTCACAGCCTTCTCTCAGCAGATCAACAGATAATGCTGGAGCCAGCCATCATTTCTCTGTCTGCTGAGGCTCAGCCTTTCCCTAATAACAAACCAGGGCTCCAGCAGGCTTCCTCCCACTGACACAGATCTCAGGGTCTAAGGCAGCAGCAGCACGTTTCAGCTATACCTACTCTAAAATTCATCTTCCACCGCTTTGATGTGTTCTCTCTTGTTTTCTGCCAGACTATTAGCAACTTGGGCATTATTGGCCTAGTAAAGTACACAGACATGACTCATACTATAAGATCTACGTAGTTCAGTTGTAACTTTAAAAATGTGGGAAAAAGACGAAATGCCATTTGGGCTAAAAGAAACATGAAGAAAAATAGAGGCAGCAGAGCCCCACTGCAGGAAAGAATTGCTCCTGGATTTGTTCCCCTCAGTCCAGCTTCAGGGATGGAAGCAGGAGAAGCCAGAGTAAAAGAGAGTCATTTACTACTTTACATTGGTATTATGGACAACATTATAGCAGTCCTGCTGCATTTTATGTAAGCTCTGTGAAATGCTACTGAACCTAAGTCTTACTGTTATGCCACAACAAGGGTTCCTGAGATGTGGTTTGCAACGTATGACAATGTACATTTATGGTTGCAGTCTCTTGAGAAGTAAATGGGTAGAAAGCCTCTCCAAGATCCCTATTTACAGAAGGTATCTATTCCTAGCAAGGCTGATGGGATCCAGTTTGTAATCTTATAGCAAAACAAGAGAGTCCTCTAATTGGTGGAGAAATTACTGGTCTCTGGAGCTGAGACACACTTTGTAACCTAAAAAGCAACAGTAAAATTACTGTGTTTAACAAGAAGTTCACAGCATGGGACCAGGTTCTGCTGCAAACTTGCTATTTTTAAGATAAAGTACAAAACCTTTGTTTCACAGCTGACTTAACTCATCTGCTTGTTCTGCCACAAAAAAGACTATTCTGCCTCGGTCTGTCTTCTGCCAGTGCTATACCCTGCACTTGTTCAAGTGCAGACTTACAAAATTTCCCACTGAGCTGCTCTTCAGATAAGCCCTGTTCTCTGGTCAGGCTGATGTAGCTGCACACGTACTAACCAAGTCACGAGAGTAGCATGGGAAAGGAGCAGTATTCTGACTGCCCTGCTCAGCAGGCTAGGTAGATAGCTTAACCCAGTTCCATGTGTTAAACTATGATCTACTCTTATTAAACTTCTGATTCATTTCAAAATAAGACCTAACTTCTCTCTGGCTAATGACAGTAAAACTAAACAATTCTGCTAGAACTTTGTTTTCACCTGGTGATTTCCATGCCTTTCTGACACAGCAGTATTTCCAAGTCCTATAAACAAAAACATAATCACTTGCTTTACTACATTATAGTTCCTTTCAGCTTCAGCTGGTTTTGTGTTTTCTGATCTCAGACAAAGCTAACAAACAGTATGTTTCCCATGGATGGCAAGATAAATAGAAGTTGAAGATCAACCCATTGGGCATATTTAACTCAAAGCAAACTCTCTGAAAGCACTCTCCACACAACTGCTGGAACCAGCAGCTGAAGGCTGAACTTGGCCAAGATCAGATATGTTCCCTGAAGAGCTGCTCAGTGACATCTGGGCAAAAAGCTGGCAGGAGGGAAGGACAGTTTTCAGCTGAGGAACTCACCTAACTGTTGACCTGCTCTCACTTCCAAACTGTGCTCTGTTCAAGAGCTCTGTCCTCCCTCCTGCCACATGAATGCTCTCTGTGCTTTGCCAAGCATTGTGGACATCTCCATCACATCAGCCAAACAGCAGAGACTCCAAATTCTCTCTTTCAGTTTTGGAGAAGTCTTTCCCCTTCTTACTACAGCCCAGAGACAAACAGACAGAGGCTGCTGACACCCCTACCCTCAGCTGCAGTCACTTAGTTAATATATAGAAACCACAACAGTTCTCTGAGAGGAGTGTGAAAACACTGAGCTGAGGAACAGAAGTGGTTCATACATCCTCAGCTGCTGAGTCACCTTTTCCAGGCAGCAAGCAAAGCTCAGAGGCCAGTTCTTGTTTGAGCTCTGGCTGACAGATTGCAGGCAGATAGTGAAAAACAAGACAACTCTCATTCCTTTGTAAAAACAGGTCCATTTTTCCTCCTTTCCCTTCCCCAAGAAGAATCCAGCACTCCCTACACCCTGCATGGCTCAGCGGGATCAGAAGTAGAGGAAGAATGCATAACAAGCTGAGAGACGTTAACTTCTATTTATGCAAATTAAAAATGCTTTAGGAAAGGTGCAGGTCTCAAACGGTACACCATTCAGCCACTGTGAGAGGGTTATTTCAATGGGCAGTAGCCACTTAGCAAGGGACAGTGCAGAGCAGGTTGATGGGCATACATCTCCTACCAGAGACTTAATCAATGCCTACAGAATACGTTCACATTACGAAGGGAATCTGAAGGCAGACAGTGAAGCAGATGCAGGTGCTCCTGGGAAGCTCTTCCCAAGCCGGAAGGAACTAGCAAGAGCCCAGAAGGATTCATGCAAGAGCGAGAGCAGGTGGAAGATGCAATCTGCAGCACTTGCTGGGGCTGGCAGAGCACTGCCCACAGCGACCAGTACCTTGCCTGCATCACCCTTGAGCAGGGAGAGCAGCAGCTCACAGCCAGCACAGCAAGGGGCAGAGGGACGACAAGCAGGAAAGGAGATGGGGCCCACAGAGGAGGCTGGGAAGATTATTTTTCCAGCCAAATTTGGAGCAGGGTGGCAAGTGCACAAGAGGACGCAAACAGATGAATTTGCACAGCATGCATTTAACTGACTTTGTTCCTTTCCATCTGGTCTCACACACTTTCCCCCTTAACTCATTTCTTAATTTGTACTGCTAATGCAGTACTGTTTTCAGAGCACAGGGCTGGTTTTGTGTCATGCCTCACCTTACAGTGAAACCCCCACAATAGTTTTGATCCAAGGGACTTTCACCCTTACCTCCTCCTGTTCTTTCACATGGGCTGGTGTTGGCATTCAAGCCAGATGAGCTGAAAATTATTTCAGGGAAAGAAAAAAGCAAAAACCAAAACAACAACAACAACAAAAACAACCGGAGACAAGGACAAGTCCCTTCTTTCATCCCTGAAGCACAGACTTATGTCCAGCTAAACTGACAGCAGGAGCACAGCTTTGGGCTCTGATGCTCCCCATACAAGCACACTGGAAGTGCCTGTCGTAACACTTCAGCTCTGCTTAGGGAAGTTTCCACCAAGTCGAGAAAGAAAGCCAATTCTCATGCTTACCTCAAAAAAAAAAAAAAAAAAAAAGGTATGTAAACACAATTTAAGAAATGGTCCTATCTAACTCATCTTTCACAAAATCAGCTGGGGTGTATCTTTTGCGAACATAATCCAGAATTTTACAATTGAATTTTGACTGCTTTCAAGCAATGATAATTGCTTTGTAGACTGGCTCGCCAACCAATATCATCTCAGCATTATTCAGTTTGACTCCAAATTCAGCCTAAACCCTGTTGCCTTAGCCACATCCCAGTCCCCTTGAGCAGATAGTGTTGAAAGAACCTGGCTCCTATCTCAAGCCACTTCAAATCAGATCCAGATCAGCAGTACGTAACCAGTGAGCACAAGATGATAGTAAAAAGGGAATGTTAACTGCAAAGTCGTGTTTGCTCGTTGCTCTCAACCAGCAGGTGCTAAAGGTGCAAAGATGTCCCAGGAAAAGAAGGAATGTGACCAAACTTGGTTTTTTTGCACCATACTAAGCCAGTTAAACAACTTAGGAAAGGCCACTTACAGCTTTTGTAACCTTTCCCTTTTCAGTTAATTCTTTCTTCAAAAATTCCTTGAACATTTTCTACATGTTTCTGGTAAACACAACTGAAGAGGCAAACATAGGTTTGCTTGGCCACAGGAAAGTTGCCTAGAGAACAACTTTATCCCATCTATCATTCAATGCAGCTATGCATATGATAAAAAAAAGTAAATAAACTGTGAGTTAGGCCTATCATATACATGTGTATGTATACTGACATGCTTTTGCATTTTTTGTCCAAGGCAAAAGTGTCTGGAAACCTTTCTTGTCCATTCAGTATTTGAATGTCCAACTTTCTTCCCAAAGTTACATTAGCTGTGCTTTTACAAGCTGGCTTGAAGCCTATTATTTGCTCTTTATGTTTCCAACCACTCTTGGCTTCCTTTGACTTTTTCCTCTGACTTAATTGGCATTTGTACTGCTCCTCCTAGCACTGACAAACTCCATCTGTAAATCAGAATGATTTTTTATATATATTTTTAGATCATTATTGAAAATATCGAATGCCATCAGACCTGTTGCAGAATACCGCTGGAAGCACGGCTGTTGAATCACGATTTCCTTTGATAACTATTTCTGAGGTCTGTTGTTAACCAGGTTTTAATCCATTAGTTCATTCTTTCCTGGAGAATCACAAGGACACTTTTGTAATCAGAAAAAAAAAAAAAAACAAAAAACACCCAGAAACACATCTATTGCTGTGGAGGCACATTCCTATTTACTATTTGCAATCACATTTGCTGTCTCTGAAAAGTAAATTGCAATAACTGCAAATAATTAATTGAAAAATAGATCAGATAAAGAACCACTTGCCTTCTTAGCTCTGCACTCAGCCACCCTGTGATTACCAAATGCCAGACAGGAAGATGACTTCTTCCAGTTCTCCTTCTGTGGTTTGGTTCCCAACCATCCAGGACGTCAGACCTTAGGGATTCCCTTAACTTACAGCCCAGATTTATTGAATATTCACTTGATTTTTAAGAATATATTTTCCTAAAAATTTTGTAAGCCTCCAAGAGGAAATTCAGAAGAGAATGCTAACAGCAATAATATATATAAGACAAAATGGAGCCTGTCTTTTTCCAAAGGAGAATCATGCCAAGCTTGTTTGATATCTATTTCCTAAGACAGCAGGCTTTGTTCAGAAAAAAAGACTTCAAGAAAGCAAGAGTCTTGGAGTATTTCAGTATTTGTGAGAGTACTTCGGAGTGCTCTCCTCTTTGTAAACAGGTTCCCCAGCCACTGAGTTCCAAACCCAAAGGAAACATAATCCTGCTGTACCCTCCTGTAGGTGGACTATCTCCATTCCAAGACACAGATTAATATCCTTGTTTGAGGGAACCACATGAACTCACAAGTTTGCTTCCATTTGGGATGAGCAATTACCTATCTGGTGCTATTCCTGTTATTTTTGCCAGTGCTATCCATTTCTACAATAACATTATTCTGAAAGCTAGTCTGGAAAGTTTCATACTCTATAATCACTCATTAAGACTTAATCAGGCAGGAGGCTTCTCCAACAGCTTACTACTGATACTAAAATATATCTGTAACAGTTCCCTAGGATACTGGTTCAACAACAGTATATTCCCACTCTCAGTGACTTCACTAAAGTTCTCATTTGTTGGAAAATATCATCACTGAACATAGATATTCTAATTAATCGGTGCATTTAATCTCAAATTGTCATAAATCTTTATTTCCCCCTCAGATTTTAATCTAACAAAATGAGCAAATTAGTTATAATATTTCATGAAATGTTCCTTTATAACAGGAATATCATCCCCCTTCCAAAAGTGGAAAAAAATGTAAGCAAAACCATTTCTTTGCATCATCTTTAAAATCTTACCCTTCCTACTTCCAAAATGATTATGCAGTTGCTAGATATACATTACTTAGTTTCTATAACACAGAGCACTTCCTTTGAATTATGCTGGTTCCTACTAACTTTATTTAGAGAAAGTAGAGATGTCAGGGAAAATCTAATCTCCCACAATTCACTGCCAGTATTTAGTATCACATGTCCTCCATTTCCTCTCTTCACTTTGCATTCACTTGTTTTAAGTTCTGTTTGCATCCTTCACTGCCCCCAGAGAGCTAGCCAAAGTCATCCTCATTTTTGTTTCTGGAGTGCTATTCAGTACTTATTCTTTGAACCTGCAGTTATCACTGACATTCCTTCACATTCTTTCCCTCAGTTCCATGTTGGAACAATCACTGGTCCATAGAGAGCAGCCATCTGATAGCAGTCATATCTGCATACAAGGGCTGCCCTGAAAGTAACACCTCCTAGTTCATTATGTTGGCCCACCACAGCACTGGCAGATGTTGGTGATATGGCAGTAGAGGTTGAAACTTCCCACCAACATTCTGCTACATTTTGTTGCTGTGTAACAGATGGCAGCAGAAGGGCAGTCTGACACAATGATGTCTGCCATGGAGATGTATATGAAGTAAGCTGTGGAATTGAACTCGTCCATGCAGAAAAATGGCACCTACTGATGTTCAGTGACCATTGGTGAACATTTACGAGGACCAATCAGTGAGCACAGTGAGGTGGTGGTGGGAGGTGTGTTTCAGCAGTGGCAACAGCATCATGAAAGACAAGCCATGTTCCAGATGGCCATGCACAAGTTTACAAGTGTGGCATACAGGCTCTTGTTCATGCGTGACAAAAATGCATAGTTAATTGTGGTGACTATGTTGAAAATTAGTCTTCTGTAGCTGAGCATCTGCTGTATCAAGTAGTGTTATTGTGCTCTTTGGATCTATTCTAGTTTCCATGGAAATAAATAGGAGGCATTATTTTTGGATCGATTTACATAGAACTCTAAAACAGTTACTACTTCTTGCTCAGTTCATTACCTTCCATGACAGATTCTAGTAATTTCAGAGGATTGACTGAACTTCACCACTGCCTGCATGATATCAGTATCATGATTTCCCCAGACCAAAGGTCCCCACAGTAACATTTACTTATTAATTGACTGCCATACTTTGCTAACAAGAAGTTATTCGTGCTGATCACAGGCAGAATCCATTGCTCTGTAGCACCCCAAGGAGAATTTCTTCCTTGGCTATGCTAGCATACTGACCCACACTTCAATGCAGAGCTGATGGTATTTGTATTAAACATACAGGTTTCCTTCAGCTGAGGAGCAGCATTTCAAGCCTGTTACAGTCTCTATAGACAAAACAGGCAGAAAACAGGTCTATCCTCACTCCTGACTGCACAAATTAATGAGCTAACCTCCCACTTCCACCAGCCTTTGCTTTACAATTTGATGTCGATTAGTCTGAGAAAATGCTTCTTCCACTCAAAAACCATTAATTGCATTCTGTGACATTCAAAATACAGAGAGGAATAGTTGGCCTTTTCATTTATTCTAAGAAAAATTGAATCATCTTTGGATTCCCTGCTGTAACAGTGATGAGAGGCTTCTTGGATAAGAAGCTATCGAAATAGTGAAAACTGTTTCCCCTAAGCATCTCGCTCAGCTTAGTGGCTAAGTTTCTGCCCAGATCCTTTTCCGGTTGCTACTTGCCTGTATATCTGTGCTCCGGCTTTGTTTTTAAAAGCCCCACACAAAGAGCCCCGTGCTGTCAGCAGTACAGAAGGGCGGCCCGTGCTGCAGAAGTTGCTGTAAATAGTGTAAGCCATCCAGATAGACAAAAGCAGATTTTAAGCTCGAAAGCGTTTCTGCCCAACGTTAAGTGCCACTAGCGCTGCTATGCTTCGTGCTACGCGCAGCAAAGCGGCTCACTACAAAAGGCAAGCCCTGGGACAAGAGTTCAAATCAATAACTATTGCAATAAGCATCTTCAGCTAACCGCTGCCTGAGGCTGCAGTAAGGCGAGAAGGCTTCTCGGGGGGGAATCCTCCTCTTCCTCCCTCTCCCGAGCCGGTTCTCGCTCTGAGCCCGAGCCCAGAGATCCCCCAGCACAGCACAGCGATTCTCCCCACCTCAGAGCTAGCGCTTTCCACCACCTTTTGGCTCTTTCTCGCTTCCAGCGCCCTTCCCCGCGCCGCGGAGCTCGCTGCGGGCAGCGCCGGGCTGCACCAGGGAGCCCCCGCCGCCTCTTCCCCCGCAGCGCCAGGAAGGGAATCCTCCGCACTGACGGAGCCAAACTTCTGCAAAGCGCGGGCACGCGGCGCTCGGCTGCGGCGCCGGGGGTCCCCCCCCCCGCCCACAGACAGCCCGGAGGACCTCGCGCAGCCTCCGGGGCAGGAGGGAGGGAAGGAGGGAGGGAGGGATGCCGCAGCCCGCTCCCGGCTGGCAAATGTGCACGAGCTCCTTCGGAACGTGCACGGCGCGATGCCGGCTGACCCCCGCGGCGCCGCATCCACGGGGCGGTTGGTCCTTACCCTTTGGCTCGTCCATCAGTGCCGGTGCTCGCTCCCTCCTCCCCGTCTTTCTCTCTCCCTCTTCCTTTCTCAGCCTCTGCCGGCTCTGAGCCGCCTTAGCGAGAGGTGCTCATGAAAATGGGCGCTACAGTGGTCCATAGCAGTGGGAGGGGTTAGTTTACACGGCTCGATCCCTCTGACTCGCAGGCTGGTCTCCCGCTCTCCTTACAGGGGGGGTTACCTCGGAGCCGTCCCCCTACCGCTGCCGCGGGGTCCCCCGCTCTGAAGCAGGAACGCACCGCTGGCTCCGAGAACCGGGTCGGGGGGGAGGTCATTTTGGCTGCCGAGAGAAAGCGTTTTGTCCCTTTTTTTCAGGTTGAGGAGCACGGAGCAGATTTTGCTTCGCAGTAGCGAGGTACGCAGAGAGCACAGTACTAGGCTTAGAAACCCATCTTTGTGCGTGAGCTCGCAGGAAGAAGAGCTTGCACCTGCTGTGCCAGCCCCTCAGAACGAGCTCATGCTTCTGTGCATGTTCTGGGGACTTCAGGAAGGAGCCAGTTATCAGTCACCTGCTAGGAGGCTTCAAGGGACCCCACCGACCCACTACTTGCCACCGACCCAAATGAGAAACGTGGAATGGCACCGGATGGATTACAGCAGTCCCTTTTGCCCCTCGTGTTCAGCCCATTCATGACACCCGACCTCGGGTCCCCAAACCCAGCCTTGGGCCTGACAGCCTCTCATGTAAAAGGGAGTTGCCATTTGCCCCAGCTCAGCTGCCCCCGCTTTTTCACTTCCCTCTCAAGGAATGGGAACTACCTAGTGTTCTTCCTGTCCCTGTGTGTTTCCCAGCTGACCACTCAGAGGGCAAAGGCACCAGGGCACAGTCCACCACTGTGCCTACTGCTACTTTGGGGCATCGCTTTTATGGACTCTGCTTTCTGCTCCCCAGCCGTGATGCATGGACAGGCTGACCTGCCCACCACTAACTTCTAGAGAGCTTCCCCTGAGAAGTGAGACAGGAGGAGCAGGGCCCTGCAAGCTGCTTCTGGGGCCTGGAGAGCCGCAGCTGGGCACAGACCTTCACTGCCCTTCCAATCCTCCTGCCTTTGGGCGAGCTTCTGACTGCAGGCCACAAGCTAGCAGTAAGGAACAGCAGGCTCTGTGCCAGCCGTTTGCATGAAGAAAACAAAACAAGAGAAAAAAAAAAGCAAGCCTAGAGTCAGGCATTTGTGCTCAGATAAGTTTGCAGACAGTGTGAGGAGGAAGCTTGAAAACAGAAATAAAAAAGAGG
Source organism: Cyrtonyx montezumae (assembly GCF_038088225.1). NCBI lineage: Eukaryota > Metazoa > Chordata > Aves > Galliformes > Odontophoridae > Cyrtonyx > Cyrtonyx montezumae. The sequence goes on along the minus strand of NW_027072045.1, from coordinate 18,661,002 downwards.
AAATGGAGAGATCAGGATGTAATGTCCACACATCTTGAGCAGGGGTTAAGTATAGCAAAGCAAGAGATGAGTGCCACTCTTCTGTTCCTCTGTCATCCTGTGCAATTCTGGAAGAACAAAATATGTCTTAAATATGTCTTAAATATCCATCTTCTTTACAACCACAATAAGAGCTTATTCTCAATCATCTCTACATTTACACAAGTACATGTATCTAAAAACACTGAATATCTTTGTAGATGTCTTGAGTTTGCTGTATTAAAAATGAGGTATGCTGCCTTTGGGACTCAAAAGGAGTGAGCTCTGGGACACATTAGATCCAGCAGGAGACAGAAGGAATCATCACTAACACTGGAATCCCATTTTGGGATGGGAGAACAGCACAACTACAGGAAAGGAAAGGAAAATCAGGGGCCTGGGAACAAATCTGCTGGCATTAGAAAGACAAGTAGCTTGTTTTTGCAGAAAGAACTGTTATGAAAACATCCAAAATACTCCAGGCCATCCCATCACCACTCAAGAACAGCACTGAAGTCCTTGTGCTTGTTTGCTTAGCCCTGGGGTATGTATTTAGATGACAATGTCCAAATGTTTAAGGAAGAGAGGAATGGCAGCTTCAAGAAAAATCGTGTAAACATTGGCCTTAACAGAGCTCAGCTTTCACAGACTTCTAGTGTTGGTGTGCTGGTTCAACTCAGCACCAGCAGCTAAAGCAGCAGCTCTGGGAAGGAGCACAGCAGGTACACAACCCTCCACCCCCATGTCAACGGTTTATGGGCAGGTTCGGCCTGGTTCCATGATGATTGGTGCGGGGGACCCACGGACCCATGCCCCAGGAAAGGGGAAGGGAGAAAGGGAAAAGGGAGACGGGCCTAGAAACAAAACAGCGGCAACGATCTGAGGAGGAAAGCTGATTTACTAAATAGATATCGGAAAGCAAAATAACACAATATAATACAATATAATTGGAATTAAAGATAATAAATAAAATGAGCAAGAGAGAGTGTCTGATAAACCGAAGGCCTTACGCTAACGCTGAAGGCGGACGGCAGCGAGCACCCACTGCTGAGTCGATCCCAAAGGAAAGAGTGTCCCATGACCGCAGACAGTTTTTATCTTTCCCTCTGAGTGTAAATACGTAAAAATGCAAAGCATCGCAAAGTCCTCTGGGGAATGTAGTTCTCTTCTGATACAGGTATACCTGAAATTATTGATGATCCATGGAGCTGGAGCATTAACTCTTTAACTCTAAATGCACTACATGATGTTATGATGTGGAATACCAGTACCAAAAATCATAATACCATGACACCCCAGTATCTGTGTGTCAAGACAAATAAGTAGCAAAGGTCTCCAGAAATACAGGAACACTTTAATTTGCTGGGACCATAGGGAGCAGAGTTCCTTATAATGAGGAGCCATTTTGAGTGATTTGGGTGGCTTCCATTTGGAATGAAAGGCAAAGAAGAGAAGCAGAAAGTCAAATGATCAAAAACGTGTGCCAAAAGGTATGTCCCTCCCTGCCCCCTCTATCTTGAGACTTCTTGGCCCACACATCCCACGTTGCAATCACCCCAGACATGACCGTTTTCACAGCACATAGGTCAAGTCCTCCTCACATCTCCAGGTTCCTTGGCAATAGCTGATGTCCGAAAGCTTAATCTGGATACCCCAAAAATCTCCTTTGTGAAGAGCAAATCTCTTGGATGACTTCTGGAAGAGACAGAAAAGTAAGCAACAAGCTCTACAATATTTGTCTCTTTCTGCACTTAAATTTATTTTAAAAATATGAGTTACTGGAGAAAGGAAAAAATATTTTTGTAATTTATGTAAAAAGATAACATGATCTTCACCTACAAGCATCGGTCTTTGCTCCTCAGCATTAAGTTTATGAAACACATTAGCTATAAGGGTGTTGTGTCTTTCTTTCGCTTTATCTCCTTGTCCTGGTATAAATATCTAACCATTTCTCAGAGGATATCACTGTGCTGTCACCTGTATTCACAGATCTCATCACCCAGAACCCATGTTTCACCTCTAGGATAGCACCTTCTCTACTGAGTTTTTTCTCCTATTTTTTAAAGAGCATCAGTAAGCATTACTACTTCTTCTATTATGCAACCCCAATATCTACAAGTCTCTTTCATTCCTTTGCTGCTTCTTTCACCAGGCCATATCTGTATTGCTTGTTCCTCTTCCATTTCCTCAGAGATCTTGAAGCTATTTTGCTTTGAAGTGCAACAGATAAAAATATCCAGCTTGTTACTCAAACACTGCCCTGTCATCACCTTTTCTGACTGCATCTTTCTCCATGTTTCGTTGTTTTTGTCCGTCTCTACTTTCTGTGGTGTGGGGATCATTGTACTCAGACCTGTTACTTAGTTGCCTACTGTTTATGTGTGATATTCATAATACTGATAATAGAGGAAGTGACATACATTGAAACTTGTTAAAAAAATAGTTCCTATCTTTATATGTAGAACTCAGTCACTTTACTAAGTAGTTTGAAATATTTTGAAGGTGCAGTACCAAAGACTCATTCTCTAACTGCCAACCTGGTTTATGTATTCATTAGCAAATGATCTAACTCCGTAACAGTCCTGCAATACTATATTCTATAGGTCCATCGTACTTTCAATGCTGTTATATCATTAAAGATCCAATTGCCACCTTCATTTCACTTTACAAATCTACATAAACATACTAAAAGTAAAAACAATTCATTTCCATAAATCTACAGCTTATATTAAAAAATGTTAACATGGCACAAGGTTCATTAGTTAAGAAAACAGTTGCTCTTTCTGCTCAGGTTATTTAATGCACCTGATTCTACCCATGTCAGCTGTAAATGTTCTGAAGCAAACTACAGAGCAATTTACTTGTCAATTTTAATTAAACCAACACAGACACAAACAACACTGGCAGCATCCTGCACTAAAAGTCTGTTTCTTAAACTATTAGCCATCATATTAATGCAAGGTATCAGTACTTCCCTACCAACTGAGCTCTTGCTTTCTTTTTCAGGCAACGAGGCATGAAGTAATATCACTGATTTTGAGCAAATCTGCTAGTACTGGTGGCAGTCCTGAGTTTTTTGATCTTTTATTCTTATTGTTTGCATCTTTTAGTATTTTCCTATTCTTTCATCTGGCAGATGTAGCAGACAATCCAATAAAATCTAGGCAAAAGCCTTTCAACATTCCCATAGGAGGGAGCTGCCCTTAGCCATGCATAACATAGCTTTCAGTGGCCACTAACAACTACCTTAATCTCTTAAGTCTCTCTTACTATTGGGCCACCAGTACTTTGAAGAAAGGAAGTCTCTAAAGTGAAATCAGTAAGACTTAAACAGAGTAAGAAAAATGAAACAAAAACAACACAACAGAATTCTCAAAGGCCTGAGAAGATAGAACAACAAAAAAGAAAAGAGAAGAAAGAAATATCAGAAGTCAGTAGTAAATATATCATGAATAGATATAGGAAGACAGTGAACATCAGTGCCCTGTTGATCAAGCAGAACTTCCCAACACCTCCAAAACTTAAATTGCAGAGTGAAAATAGGGACACAAGAATCAGAGATTGTAGGGGTTGGAAGGGACCTCTGGAGATCATCGAGTCCAACCCCCTGCCAAAGCAGCTCCCTAGCCCAGGAGAAACACATCAGCTCAAGCACTCCAAATAAAGGTTACAACTGCTCCAGCACGGTGTCAGCAGTAACGACTTGAATTCACACCTTGGCCTCACCAAATCCAAAGTATTATTTTTCAGGAGGAGGGGTTTTGGGTGGCTGCAGCCAGCAGCACTCTGAGCACCAAATTCCTCCTCATTTAGTGAACATGCAGTGTTTCAACTTCTGCGTGCTTGGAAAAACAAACTAGCAGTGGTATTCATCTGTTGAATAATTCCTATCTTAAGACAGAAGACAGTCTTCTTATCTGCTCCTCTGCGTGGTTTCATGACCAAACTTCAATTAAGATTTAATAAAACAAAAACTATCATGCTACGTATTGGTAGCTAAGATAAAGATAAGTATTAAAGTAACCCCAAAGCAGCTATTTTCAAAAAACAACCACACATATTTAGATTAGATTAAGTCACTCAATTCCAGCTTTTTTTTTTTTCAGATAAAAGTACACAGAACGCAGAAAATATGCATAAAATGAAAAAGGAATAACTTTAAGATATTTTTTTAACGTCTCAAATCAGCCTGACTACCCACTCACCCTCTGTTAAGTGATTTGTTCTTTATTAAGTGATCATCTGTAGAGGAAGACCAGTTGTAGCACAGACACATTGTCCATCAGATGTTGCCCAGTCAACAGCCAAAACAAAGTTGACTGCATCCATCCAGAAGGACTATCTGAAGGGTGTCAAAAAGGAAGATATCATAAAAATCCTGACCATCTTGAATATGTTTGTTAGTCATAAATATACCCATGATATATCAGCCCACCTGCTTTGCCATGTTTAAGAGGCGTAAAATATTCTTCTTTCTAACAGAGCTACGGAAAGTAGGTTTTCCGATGGGAAATCGGTAAGCATCAGTTTATGTTGGACCATTTTTCTAAAATGGAATCCACTAGATCTTCACAACTGTAAAACCTGCTGCTTCTGTACACCTCACCTGACTGCAGTACATCTGTTCTGAGTTTGTTCATGATAGCTGTCCCTAGAGAGGTGAGCTCTCAGATATTTTCAGTCTTGCTTTCAGATTCGCACTGCGCTTTTTCTGCACGTGAATTCATATCTGCGTCAGATACAAACATTTAGTGTGGTCTCCTTACTTAGTCTCTGAGAGGTTTCATGTCCTGTTTTCTTTAGTTTTGCACTTCAGCAGACTGATAAAGAAGGGAACAGTGCCAGACTGCAAAGAAGCTCTGAATTTTAGAAAATGCTACATTTTATTTCACTGATGATTGGCATTTATTACTTCCACAGGTACTAGCACTTCTTGTTTATATAAATTCTTCATCCCATTTCAATCCTCTCTGAATTAGCAGAAAGAATTAAGTAGCTATTATGCTTAAAGCAAACAACTTGCTCAATTTACAGCTTTGGCAGAAAAAGGTTAAGAATTTATGATTTCCAGCTGTGTGAAGCCTCAGCTTTAATTCTAAATTTGCAGCCTAATTTGTAATTTTATGAACTACAGAATTTGTGCATATATACAAAGCAGAATCAGTTTTGGGTCCAAAGACTTGTGTGTATCCATTGCATGATATAAATAGCTTTCTAGCCCTTCTATTTCTATTAGTCATATTGGTTGATTTCCTTTTTATTCCCTACTACCAACTCCAAGTGAAATCTGTTCCTTATCCAATTGATACTTATGACGAATGCTCACACACCTGCCTCCTGATTAAGTACACCTGTATCATTTCAAATCACATTCACCTGTCTCTCCTTGAGCTGTCCTATATACCTAAGCACAGCTTTTCTCATTTAGCATAGAGGAAGCATCACTCATCTTGCTCCTTCTATTAATATGCCCTCAGCTGGGTATCTAGTTCCAATGGCTTGTATTGTATTGTCAGTGCTTTCCTATACAGGCACAACCCAGTCTATGACCTTTCAAAACCTCTTACACAACTTACTTTAGGGTGCAGGGATTTTACCTCACAAATTCAGTACATTAGCAAGATCAGTTAGAAATTATTAGGCTCTACATCCAGCTCTCACATGTAAGTATGACCTTATTTGTACAGTGCAGTTCTTCCCCTCATGTGCTTTCTGTGCTTGGATGAAGAAACTAACCACCTGTGCAAATTCTGCTGGTAATGTTTCCAGCTAATATTCCATTCTAAAACAGCAGTACCGTTCAGCAAGTATAAAAGCTCATGCTGTCCAGGTGACAGGACAGGTAGGTGGAGTGGTGGCATTGCTGGAGCAGGGTCAGGGCTGCGCTGGTCAGAGAGGGATGTTGCACCACAGGCAGGGCAGCAGCTGCCACCTCCTGGCTCAGCTCTTGGTAGTACTGCTAGACACAGCAGCAGGGTGGCTGCTAACATTGCTTACAAGCAGCTGCTTTTGAAACAGGAATTTATAGTGGTTAGTCTATGCTTTGAGAGACTTTGTAGTGAGAAAACAGTGTAAAAAAAACAACAAAAAATCCTAGTTTCAAGCCCATTAGAGAATGTCAAATTTCAAAATCTGTAATCTAAGTTTAGGTTTTAAGGTTCTTTCACTAAATGGATAACCGGTCTTCAAAGACCCTTAGGTCATCACACAAAACTTCTCTCCCACAGCTTTCAGTGTTAGTCCAGAACAACTGCCTACTGAAGTTACTGGACTTCTTCTCCCCTCTTTTATATGGAGCAGGCTTCCCTGAACTCAGTTACGTCTGCTAAAACAACACTGCACCACACAAAAAAATCTAGCATGCTAAAAATACATCCCGTAGGTATAATCTTAATTATGCTTAGGTTAGAAAGATTTAGTAACCTTGGAGATAGAAAACAGTGTAGAAATGATATTTTTAGCATCAAGGAACTTCTCCAAGCAACAATACCACACAGTACAAAAATATACCAGGTCAGTACACTCCAGAGATTTCAGCTGTTTCATCCTCTTTTGGGCTGAACCGTAGTACTTTTAAACTATATTATTCTGAAATGTTTTTTTTTTCTTTTCCAACTTATGTTCCCCATGAACAAACAAACTATATAAACGTGCAAGGATATAAGAGAATTTTAAGTGCTCCATCTTTGCAGACTGAGCCTAACTCCACAAAAACTGAGTTCTCCACTTCCACAGTTTTCGTAACTAATTTACAATTTGAAAATTGAAAAGTGCCAGTCTGAGTTTGGGTGAAGAGCAGCAACTTCTCAGGGCTTCCACATCCGTTGGTGTATACTTTACAGCTGAAAGCCACAAGGCTTTCATCACAAGCAGCAGCAGTCTCAGTTAAAGAGTGCTGTCAGAAGAAAACCCCACATTATTTGGCCCCTCAGAATCATATTTGTGTGCTAACAGCCCTCCCCATGCTCTCCTTGTTTTTTTCTATTATAAATGTGCTGAAGTAGCCTGCTAGAGCAAGCACAGCAGCATGCCAGCCTTTCCTATCTCCTCACTGGATAATGTGTGCAAATGTGTCTGTGTATTTGCATGGGACTGTTGAAGGAAGCGACTGAAAGTACTGTATCAAAACCTATATATTAATAACAGTTTTAATATATTAATAAAGTAGAATTCTTCTTGATTTGCTTGAGATCTTCACCCCTCCCTGATTTGATGCCACAGACTAGTGTCACAATGCAGTGTAACTTCTCCAAACATATATAGCAAATGAAATTGATCTTGAACACTTAGTGACAAAGGCTTTATATGAAAGCAGATGCAGTGAAGATCCACTAATTAGATCTACCAGACCAGCTTTATCTGTCATTGATCTCTGCATATCCCTGAAGCTGTGCCCCAGTAACTGGCATGATTTATGATAGGAAGAAAACAGTTTTAGACAGCTTGGTTTAAATGCAGGCAAATTTAAGTATTTAACATAGGAACAATAAGGTTCTTTGTGGCTGGGAAAAATGTTTTTTCCTCCAAGTGCTGGCAGATTAGCCCCAGCCTATTCTGCTTCTCTTTCACTCACAGTGGTTTTTTTTTTTTTTTTTTTTTTTTTAATACTCTGTTTCAAAGAACAGTCTGGAATTCAGAGAAAATTGTTACCTACCACTGTGATAGAGGCCCACTTAGCATTATGAAAATGGAAAACACGTTTTCTCAAAGTACACTTTCATTTAAACTTACAAAGCTTCCAGAATACCTGATGAGGGCTACAATAGAGCATACAAACACATGTACTGCTAACCTCAATGTGCTGGTCTTCTGTCACATAGCTTTCCTTCACCACACTACCTTAGCATTCACTTCCTTCTTTAAAAACTTTCCTTTGCTCCCTTCCGTTTCTTACTTTTTCCCTGTAACTACTCACTCCCTACTATTCTTCATTTTCTCCAATAAAAATTGTGTATTTATTTTTAGATTAGGCTTTTAATCCACATTTTTTACCTCTTTATCTGGAATTAGGGCATCTGCCATGGTACAATTGGTGTGTTTTTATCTCTCAGAAATTCTAAATAATATACTGCTAAACTAAGCTTAAAGTATGAAGGCTGGCTTTACTTCAGAATGGCAGTAATAACAACAACATTGCTTGAAACTGTTCCCAGACATAGCCTATAAGACTAAGTTAAAGATGACAGCATTTACAGTACTCTAATCAAAGCATTGCATGATTTATGTAGTAGCCTATCATCACTGCTCTAAATGACTGCCTATAACTGAGATCTGGCAATCATTTTACATGTATTAAATATACTTATCTTTTAAAACATAGTAATGATAGCTGTAAAGGACAGCAGTGACAAGCTGAAGATCTACTGCAGAATGTACTTGTTTATAAGCTCTGTTGTCTCTGTTTCTTATGCAGCAACATTTACATATAAAAACACGTTTACATATAAAAACACATTTAAAAGCTACTTGGTTGAATAGATGGTCACCAGCAGAAAGCTAACATTTAGAGTCTTTATTTAGTTTTTAGAGCATTTGCATGTGTTTAATAACTGAACTTGTTCAAACTACAGAATATGCTCTTCTGATCCTCATTAGTAATTAATTCTTCTGTTGAAAGAGACAGAATTGCAGCTGCTGATTTATTTTCGTTTTCTCCCTCCTCCTTTTTCACTTCAAGGCACGAATCCTAAAATTCTGCAGATTGACCCTATTCCCAGCTGACTGTTCTGGGCACAGGAAAGGCAAGATGCAGGAATGCAGTATTTATTCTAAAGATCTATTCTTTCCTTTTATGTATTTTTAAACACACATCTGTACAAGTCTCCTGATAAAAGAATTCTGCTGGAATTCTTCCAGGCAATTTTGATCACCTCTTTCTAATGGAAGCTAGATATTTGTGATCCACTCCTCAACATCAATCTAATAAGGACACCTTGAGCACTATTTTAATTTACAGGAGGGAAGGAAAAGTCCCCTCACTGTTACTATCACCTCCCCAGACTCACCTTGTTCTGTTCACTAATCATTTACTTACCTTCTTACTCCCATTTCAGTATCTCTTTCCATGTAGTCTTCTGTTTCTTTCTCATCCTCGCAAACTTAGAAACTAAGCTACTCTTGGTGAAACTTTCTTCCTTGAGCCCTTCCTTCCTTTTAATACTGAAATCTACAAAGCTATCTTACCCTCCAATGAGCTGTTAACATGGCTTAAAAAAAAAAAAAAAGCAGAAGACAAGCAACAAAATTAACTGCCCAGTACAAAATCTCAATGTCAGCCAGCCTCAGGGACTTCATTGATTCTTGGTCTTACTCTGTCAACTGCAATTCAGAAGTCTGAGTTCAAGAGCAATTGGGGACTCCAGCCAGAATCCAACAAAAGAGTGAAAGAAGATCCGGTCACTTAGGCTAGAGCTGGAAACTTGAAACAAACAGCAGCCAAATCACCTCCACCGTATAGGACACTAACTGTGCTAATGTGCTTCTGTATGGCCACTGGAGAGCAAGAAGACTGAATGCGGATAAATGTTCAGACATTTAGAAGCTGTAAGGTTCATTAAGGTTCAGAGATAGACTTTATAAAAATATCCTTGCTGTAACATTTGAGATTCTTAGCAAAAAACTAAAAATCTGAGCTTAAGTGATGCTTTGCCTGCTTTGTTAGTCTCCTAATTCAGGGCTTTTTTTTTTTTTTTTTATTACCCCCCTCAACATGCTGAAATATTGCAGGGGAATACTGCAATCTTGTGTTATAAGACCAAGGGTCTGTACGCATGGCTTTCTCAGAGTAAGGAAGAGGTGAGACTGTATTCAGTGACAGTGCACCCAGAGCAGTGCTTTTCAGACTTCCTTGTACCCCCCTTGCTTGTCTACAGCCATTTCGTGCCTCACCACCACCAAAACATTCTGTTTTTATCAGAGCTGGATTTGTGCTGCTTCTTGGGCACAAATATCCCTTCAGGATCTAAATCATTCCCCAGGGAAACACAAACAGGGACTTGCCCAGGGCAGAGCATGTAACCATTGAAGAGTTAGCAGGCAGACACAAGTCATGATTCCTGCTGTGTGGAACTAATCCCAGGCTCATCACAGCACAAAGCAGCCCAGGAGCAGACTGGTCAGTATCCTGGGGCAGCTCCATCCTAAAAACCAAAAGAAAACAGAAAACCTCCTAGACTGGAAGCTGCCCCGTGGGCTCTTGCTTGGCCAAACAATTAGTGTACAGGTCAAAAAGACAGGGAGAGATCAATCCAGACATATTTCCTGAGTTTGTACCACTGCCTGCTTCCAAAAGATGTCCTGTATGAATAACATTCTCTGCATGTTTTCATGTACAAATATTACTTATATGTTCCTGCTGTAAAAGCCACGCAATCTCATGAGCAAACAACAATCAGCTTCTTCCATGCTGGTCACCTTCCAGCACCAACAGCAGCTGGTAGGACACAGCACTCTTCTCCCTTTACACACAGTTTTGAGTTATATTTGGCCCTATGGGGTAGGCCAATATCTGGTAAAACCAGGCAGCTTCAGTGGTGAGATTCGGCAAAATATTATTTCCAGCAAAATTTAAACCTCAGCAAATGAAATTGATCACACTCCTCAGGTATCAGCAACCCTCCAGCAGAGAGTTCTCCCAGTGACACCAAGCACAGCACTGTCAGCACAAAGGAGTTAGAATCTTTAGGGAGATGAGGTCCTGGCTATGCTGCCCAGAGAGCAGTGGTGCCCCACCCCTGGAGGTGTCCAAGGCCATGTTGGATGGAGCCCTGATCTGGTGGGGGGAGGCAGTCAGCCTAAGGCAGGGGGTTGTAACTAGACACCTTTGAACTCCCTTCCGGCCTACCCATTCTGTGATTGTATGGTGTATAAGTGTAAGAATATTGCTAAAGGCTCCATTTAAAGCTAAGCAAATATTGACTGTGCACAAATACTTTTGACAGCTACCCAAACGCTGGTCAACATTTGAACACAGCAGAATTGTTCACACAATACTGAGAGCTGATCAGCTAAGGAGATAGGTAAACAACTACCAGGAAATCTTTAACTATATAAACCTGCTGGCTGAAATAAGCTATTGATGTGGAAATAAAATATTGACTATAAACATAACTCAGTCCATATAGATGCATTACTCCACATATTTACTCGATCAGCCCTGAGTTAAACAAATTATCATCACCGTGTTGCTGCAGGTAGGTCTGCCATTTTCAACAGAGGTGTGCTATGTTGTCTGTGATCACTGCGAGCCAGCAGCCCAGGCCAAGATGAGCACAGGACTACACCCCACAGCAAGGAGAGCTGCTGAAGCAGAGCAGTTTCTCTTGTTCTGAGGATGATACCACACTGCCACCCTGAGCAGGAACAGCAAATAGACATTAACATGAGCATTTTCCTCTGTTCAAAAAAGAAAGGCTCAAATGATCTTGATTTTGCTACAAGTGAGCATTAAACACATTTCCTGTGTACTGCTGTCATGAGTAGCATTTCATTGTCATAAAATATAAAGATGAAGCACCTGTTCCAGTGAAGTCTGCTGTGCTCTGCTGAGGCTCCTTGAATATAGGAGGATAGTAGGTAAAGACAGGTTGACAAGCAACTACAATGGTAAATATTCCTACTTACTAATTAAACAGGTTAGATGTGTCTTTTTCAGAGCTATACCATGGTTGAAAGAAAGTCAGAACCAAGTAACCGGTCCTCTGTTCCCCCTATAAGCATACAGAAAAATACATCTACAAGAACCATTATCATCTAGCATGTATATGATTTAAAATATAACAATGTTCTGCCAGCATACTTAATGTACACTTTAGCTATCATACCCTCTGCATTTCTTCATATACAGTCTTACTTCTAAGGTAACTCTTATACCAGTTCAGCAGAGTACATTCCCTTTGGAATCACTTGTGATTTCTCATTTGCTCAAGTCTGTGCCAACAGCCGAAAAGATGTAAAACTGCAATTTCAGAAATATTACGGAGTAGTTCTCACTTGTTTCAATTTCAGATCCTTTTCTCTGTATAGCCTGTGTTCTCTAATCAATTACTAATTTTCAGGGCACAAAACCATATTCATACAGACCCCACTCCTGTCCATGCTTATGCCCGCTTTTGTTCAGTTAAGAATACTATAGAATCTTCAGTAAGACAGTCAGACACATAGCAAAGAGGTAACAAAGTTGTTGCCTTTTTTCATCTGAACCCAGATTTTTTCTTTTCATATTTGTCAAACTGATCAGAAAAGCAAGCCAAAGTGAATACCCATGGGCCAAACACAGGAACTGGGATTTCATTCTCTTGCTCCTCATAATTTTGGTAGAGACAACTCCTATCCTCCAGCTGTTTGCCAGACCCAAAGGTAGAGCATTTAACCAAAACATGTTGGTTCCCATTTCAATGGAATATCGTAGCATAAAATGGCATTTAGAATAACCAGTCTTATGCTAAAAATACACTTCAAAGAAAAGTGCTATTTTGAGGCTCTGACAACTACAGTTTGATTTCTAGATGGTATTTTCCATCTTTCTCTGAGTTTGAGTACATTTGCAGCTAAAGCTGTACTTCTCAGAAACATGAGTGATGAGGAACACAAGCACTGCACATCACAGAAAGTGCTCATTTAGTAGGCATGAGCTAAATTATTCCCCAAGTACTTGAAATGAGACATTGAAGATAATTATCTCCAATTTCAACAATTATTGCATGATTTTGAATCAGTGTGTTATCCAGGACCACTGTAGGTGGCTTAAAAAATTGATATTCCCAACCAAATGATAATGTTGCCATCACCATCTTAAAGAGAGCTTGTAAAAAGTATAACCTTACCAGATACTGGCATAAATACCCTACATAATGGGGGCTCATACACAACATATTTATAACATTGCAAAAAGGAAATCTTACATTTTGATAAATGAGATAGTAATTTAGGTAACATTTACAATACTATTGTCTTGCTATTTTTCCTCCTTGCATATGCTTACATTAAGCAAAAATCCTGTAAGCACTTGTTACAATCTCCATGTTCATGGAGAAAGTACTTATCATTTAATTATTCTTTTTTTATACATAGATATTGGCATGTAATAGCACATTAATGTCTACATTTAAGATGATAAATAGGAGGCAGATTACAGGATAGTGCACAGCCAACTTCAGAATTTGGCTCAGTTTCCTCAGTACGCTTTTCAAACTTAAGAAAATGTTAGCAGTAGCAACTTATACAAAATGCACTGTGCAATGATAGAAGCAAAGTAAGTTTCTTTTGCTTGTAAAAGAAAGCAACTTCTACATGATGCCCCTAAAACTCCGGGTTTCCAATGTTGTGTCATGGTTGATATAGAGTACAGTGGCATAAATTAAACTGCAAACAGATAAGGTACATGTCCACAGCACAGTGCAACCCTATTTGAACTGGATACAATTACTTTCTGTGAAAGAAACATTTCAATTGTATATCATCAACTCTTTTCATCTAGCTCAGATCATATGGCAGGTAGGGCTTAGGAAATGAACCTTTGATTTTTTTTTTTGTATGTCTTATGCATAGCTGATGATAAAAAGCAATGACATTCATGAACACTGGTGGCTGCTTTAGCTAGACTGAGCGTGGACCAGGCAAGAGCTTAAAGTGGCACCTCTTTGATAACTACTTTCATGAAGACAAGGAAAGGTTTAGCTTCCCTTTGGGGAAGAAAAGTCAATGATTTTCCAGTGATTTGGCATTACCATTGGGACTGCACAACAGCAGTGCAGTGAGCTTGTCAGTCTGGATGCTCACTGTGTGCTTGGTGCCTCTCAGCTCTCCTCCTGGTCCTACTTTCAACTGGGACTCCCTAACCATGCCCAGGTACATTTATCACGGCCCATATAGTAGCAGTGCTAGAGAGGTCACCATGCATAGCATCATCAGCAAACTATACAGTTCCCTGCAGTAACAGAGAAGGTGAAAATGGTGCCTTGATACACTTGAGGCTTTTTATTGATAGCCAAACAGGTACATTCTGCTCATGATGAAAAGCGAGCATTTCAGACTAGTGAGAAAACCTGTCAAGCCACATCTTCCAAAACAGCAAGATACATCATGTTGGGAAATGGCTGCAGGAGCAGGGAGGTCACGGTGATATGTATGAGCATAGTTTGCATGGCAGCACAAACTATATACTCATGGACAAGTATTAGATGTTGATATGTGGTCACGATGTGGAAGGTGGACATGAACTACTTCAGCTGAGCAACCCAAGCTGCCAAGACATCTATGGGAAACTTCTGTGATTATGTTGTTCAGCCTGCCTTTAGCAAAGAGGGCCTCACAGGACTGCTGATAATTGTAAATATAGGTATTTTTTAGAGTAAGCTGTCCTTGATAGTCTATTCTGTTTAGCTAGCAGGTGTTCTCCTTGGGCTCTGCGTTATGCACTGGCCACGCTGATATGGTGCTCAAAGGAAACTGCACTGTGTGAACCTCGAGAAAAGTGAAAGCAAAAGATGATCTGTGGTGAGTGGGAAAGCGCACTTTGAAGCCGGGGACGCCCTGCCAGTGCTGCCTTTCACATCCACCACTGACACATTCCTGCCTAGTCTCTTTGGATTAGGATGATATCAAAAGTCGCCTCCTCCAGAATGTATTTCTCACTGCTGTTAATTCTTGGGAGTTGTTTTATAGTCATTTTTCTCAAGGCTTTCTACCAATGGTTGTGTGCTATTTTCTATACGCCCCTGTCTTAAACACTATAAGAATAAGGCTGTCTAGGTAATAAACAGAAGCCTGGTCACTCATATATCGAGTCCTGTCTTGCTTCCCTGCCCGAGAGCAATCAACTCGGACCCTGATATCAGCAGCAACATCACAGCTGGAAGCTTGCAAATTTCCACTGTCCTACTAATAAAGTGGAAAATTTTATGTGACTCAAGGCTAGCACAAGCCTGCCTGTTCTTGGCAGAATCAGTTAATCCACCTGGTCTTTCAAGAACTGACAACATTATACAAAGAAAATCAATTGCCTGAGATAACCAAATCCACTGTCTTCATCTCAGATTTTTTACTCACTTCATCTAATTCTGGAGTATTAGTATTATTATGGGCATAATGGAAACATAAGTACTTCATTAAAGCCAACACCTGGACATATTTAATAGCATATAAGAGCTAACAAAGACAGAACAAATACATCCTTTCTGTAGTGAATCAACTGACAAGTGATACAACCAAAAATATGCGCTTCTCAAAACAACCTTTAAGGAAACAATGGCTACAGGTGGAGGTGCCTTCCACTTCTAGGGTGGTTTCACCCTAGGGTGCTTTGACACCATGTGGGAAAAGCCAAGCTTAACATAGTGCCAGAAAGCTGCGACCTGAGCTGAAGCTGTTCACGTGCAGCATGCATCCTGGCTGCACACAGCAGCATCTGTAGTGCTCCAGACTGTAAAGCAGGGTAGCAGAACCCCAGAATCAACACGCTTTCATTTCAGCTTATGAGTAATCCTGCAAGAGGTCAGACCAACATTAAAGCAAGCCATTAAGCCTTGCTGACTTCAGTGAAAGAGAGAGGTGAGAAGCTTGCTTTGACAAGTCTTGACAGGCAAGAGCCAATCAAGAGGAGAGAAATATAATTCCTACATGAGTCTAAAAATGAGGAAAACATCCAGTACTTAAAAAATGATTGCATTTTGTGGCTCTTGGTACAGGTAACAAAAATAATTTGTTTTATGTGACTGGGCTGCAAGATACAAAAGGTGATGTACATTCTTAAGTTTGAACTATTTATGTTCTACTACCCATATTTTCACTCCAATAATCTGGGACAGTTACAGAATATGTAGCCCTCAGGCCACTGAGTAATCATAATCATTTCAGTGCAACTATTCATGCAGTCTGTATTAAAAATTTGTATTTTCATGGGCAAACATTCTTATTTGAGTGTAAATCTTATCAGGTATTAGAACACTGATTCATCCTCTGCTATCCATAATACATATAATAATCAGAAGGCTTTTCTCCTGCAGAATTCTAAAGAAGGAGGATGTTTTATGGCGTTATTTGCATGACTTCCACATTCAGTGGGACACTGTACAGTAAAATACAGTTACACATAGTAGTTTCCAATCAGCAGATTTTGAGAATCCTCAACATTTGTGTTGTCTGTTACTTCATTACAAATTGAAATACTAGAATTCTATATGCCAGCACGCATCTTCTGACTTTTTGATTTGCATTCAGCTTAGGTACAAAATAGAATTATTTGATCTCACTTTCACATCCTGAACAAAACTGCTTTTATTCAGGACTGGCTTAGTAAGAATTCCAAGCATTTAGCATTGCATTAACATCTGCAGAATAATACCCACTAAATGTTAATGTAACAAGCAAAAATGGGAATGCTTTTTATATCACAATTTTATGTATCAATATGATACTTAAATGCAAATTATATGGGCTTATTTATAAAGGTTATTTATTATTGGGAAAGCATTACAAGCAATTAAAAATCTGATGGCCAGCCTTCTGATCAGAATAATACACCTCAGGAATCACAGGGATACAGGGGTTCACTACATTTTCCATTATTCCTAGTGTGACAGCCATTGAAAGTCATTACAGATTACAATGCTTTTTTTAATCAGTGCTGCAGATTACAAGAACTCTCCGAGGCATCAGTTTGTAATGAAAATCTCCCCAAAAACAGCTTACCTGATGTAGATGCAAAGGGCTAAATGCATGGAGTTAAAATGATTTCTTATTGGGGACGTCCAAATTTTGTGTGTTCTGGGAGTCTTTTCTGCAAGTCGTTCTCTGAAACAATTTCATTACTCTTTACCAGCCTGAGGATGAAGTCAGCTGATTTTCCCAGCTGATGAATGGCTCTATTCAAGGACTTGAGCTTGGGGTTAATAATTGAGCCGTCCTGCTCCAGGACCAACCCCAAGGGCAGGTGACCGATTCAGTGCCTCAGAGGTCCTATTGCTGCAATGGGAAGGGGCAGGAAATGGGAGCCAGAGGCATTTAGTAGAACCCTCATAATCCAGAATTAGATGGACCAACATAAGCTTTAGTTTTACAATAAAAAAGTTTACTGACAAACTAATACTTCAGGCCAGGGGAACCAAATTCATTTTTAACACTGTCATTTACCTGCTTCTCTGCAGCAGAGACTATCACAACTGCTCAAGGCCCAGCTGCTGTCCCGGGTAACATGAAGTCCCAGTGACAGCCATCTATATCCTTCTGTAGAGAGAAAACTGCACCCTGCACAGGATTTTTAAAATGCATCTCAACTACCTTAATGTCTTAAAGAGTTGAAATCTAGATGGGTGCTGTTTTCTGGCTTCCTTGAAAGTGGATTACTTCTCAGATTTTTCCATTTGAGGACTGTGAACGGTAATAGGCAACACCACACTGCTACTTTGAGTTTTCAGACAGATTATTTTCCATGCATTTTAAATTATGACTTGTAGTTAGAGGGAACTTGAAATAGATATTAAGAAATAAGCAGGAAAACCTCTAGAATTTTCAGAATCTGATACTTTCCATTGGATATAATCTATGCTCTGTATACTAACAAGAATAATAAACAAACATCAGCATTGTTTCTATGCCAGTTGGTAATAGAACCATCTTTAAGCTGTTTTCTCAGTTCTAATGCTGTGATGTGCCACATGGGACCAAACCACTGATTTTACTTGCAGCTGCTTTCTACTAAAGAAGCAATCAGGGATTTTTTTTTTCCAGTGAGTTTCAAGCTTTATGTCATTCTGATGAATGAAAGATATGTGCTATACATGTTACAGTTCAACTGTGTTCAAACAAGAGATGTGAGGGGAAGCATTCCAGAACAAGGACACTCAGCACATATTCCTGACTTATTATCAGATCAGCATTCAACATTTGAAGAAAATATGGGATTTCACATTTCTAATTTCTCCTGCCCACAGATGCAGTAATAAATAAGAGCTTTAGGCAGTAACAGAAAGGCGCAAAGCAGCAAGGAAATAAGCTCCACTTTTTCAGAGATGTGCTTTTCTTTCTGAACCTCAGCCCTTTCTATAGCTTGGGGCAAACTTCCAGTGACTCAACAGTGGAGCATCAGATCAGCCTCCTATAAGAAGGCATGGGTAATCATTCTGTAGATAAAGACAAAACAAAGGACGCATGCCTGCTTCAGCCACTGAGGCTGGCACATGCTGGAGGAAGGAAACAAAATCTGAGGGTCCTTACTAATAGAAACTGCAGGGCTGGGACCTCTCAGAATTTGCCTGCCTCAGTTGTCAACATCCAAAAGAAAAGCAGTGCCAGTGGTTGAAACCAAAGTTCACAGAATCATAGAACTGTTTGAGCTGGAAGGGACCCTTAAAGGCCATTTAGCCCAGCTCACCTGCAGTCAAAAGGGGCACCTACAGCTCCATCAGGGTGCTCAGAGCATGTTCCAGTCTGAACTTGAATATCTCCTAGGAAAGGGGCATTCTTCTTGCTGTTACCTTTCTCCTCCACAGCTTGGACTAGCAATTCCATATTTTGGTACTGGTAATAGTGACGCTGTCAGGAAGGATTTCTTCTGTTTTTCCTTATATTCTAACTGCAGGCAGTGCCTTCTGGCAGTGAATATAAACCTGTTAGACATTACTTCCCCTAACGCAGCCTGGTTTGGGAATTGCATTTCCCCAAAAGGTTTCTTCCATCTTGTGTTGTATGAAACAGCATTATCCCAAAGAAAGGGATACTTCAGCATACCTGCAAGGTGTAGACAGATCCTGGGGAAAAAGTCAGAAAGAAAAAGTGGTAAAGCTAATGTTTTCCTTCCAATCTCAGCAGATCAACTTGAGCAATGTTACCTGAGGATATCCAGAGCACCTGGATAGCATGGAAATTTTTGACCAAGGTAGCTAGGATGCAACTATTGCGAGCAGGAAGACAAGACAATCAGTTTTATGCTAGCTCTGCTTCAGGGACGTGTCAAAAGAAGTGCAACGGGAACTGCCACCCCTATTGTTTTTTTGTCACTTGACTGCTTCTCTCTACAGCAAGAGTCAACTAAAGTCCACTGAAAAAAAAAAAAAAAAAAGCATAGCTTACCCAAAGAAACTAAAATAGCCAAGAATAAGCAAAGAACGGCAGCAGCTGCTCAGAGGCACGCACGGGGCTTAGCCACCACGAGCAGGGGGGCCCCTTCACTGCCCACCCACCCCCTCCGGTCGGGGGCGGGCTCGAACCCGCGGTCCCCGCACTTGCCGGCCGGCTGCCAGCCTGCACGGAGGGAGGCGGCCCCGCGCTCCGACCCCCGCGGCTGCAGGTAGGTGCGGCACCGCGCCTCGGGACGCTGCCCAGCACCGCTCCTTTCGTGGGGTGCTGTCCTTCCCTTGTCGTTCCTTCCCCCTCTGCTCCATCGCTTTTTTATTTTATTTTTTATAAATTACTGTTCTCCCTCCGTTTGAGGTATTAAGATGCATTCTCTTAAGATTAAAATATCAACAGCCAGTGTAATTCAGATTGCCATTAGCAAGATAAACGTAAGATCTGAGGAGTGACTTCTATTCCTTCCCAGCTTCCCCTCTCATAAAACCCAACCAAAATGCCTGCAAAAACTTGTTTTTACATACACTGACTGGCATATGGTGAAGCTTCTACAGGAAGGATGGTTTAGGAATGGGCTTCCATATTTTCCCCCAGTGCACTGCCAGATCTGTGTCTCAACTCAACATAAAGGTCAACAATGTGCCTATTCCTTAAGAGAAGTGTGCAGTCCTGGAAGGAAAAATATATATTGGTTAAACCTGTGGGTTTTTTTTTTTTTTAAGTATTGGGTTACAATGAAGGGAAATATTTGAATGAAACAAGAGCAGTTTGTTTTTCTAGCATGCTTTTTTCAATTAATAAAAAAACAGCTATTGACAATTTCAATGTCTATTCAAATGCTATAAATGGGATTCTTAAAGATTACATTTCAACATGATACAACCCTATGTGATTCTAATGAATGTCATAGAATAATGACAAAGCAATAAGTACACACAGAATGGCAAAAATCCTGAAGCAGTCATGTACTTATCCCTGTGGACAGATTAGTTAAATCTGCATTAGTGAAGAAAAAAACAGAAAATACATGTTTTAATGAAAAAATGCCACATACTTTCAAAGCCCCTTTTGTGAGTTCCCCTTGGAGCTCTTGCTGACTTTGAGCTCAGTTCCACATCCAACAGATTAACACCTCTAACTTGCACTTTGGAGGGTAAAAGGATGAAGCTGAATCCAGGACCCTGAACTTCTTTGAGACCATTCACATTTTTGTGTGGTTGGGTGGTAAGAAGCATTTCATCTGTGAACATCATTTGCTAACGTGCACATTTCTACTGAGTAATTTTAATTTGTGCCAGCTTGCCTTAAATGCAACAGCTTCCTAATCTTTTTGAAAAAGACAGATGCTTTAAAACATGATTGTCTCCTTGTTGGTCATCCTTTTGCACTGGATGGAATGGTCTGTTTGGGAATCGTCCACCTGCAGGACACTTAGTTCAGCAAAGAATTAAAACTTCAGACCCAAGCTGATGGGAGGTGCTTGGAGGCTATGTCCCCAGAAAGCTAATACTTTCTATGGAGGTTTTGACTGTACTTATGTAAGTCTGTCAAATGGAAAAGTCTATTTTTCAGATTCATACTTCACATGGACAACGAGGCTTCACTAGGCTATATCTACCCAACAAAAAAGCCTTACAGTTGCAAACAAACGAACATCAATTAAACCAAGTGGCTGATGTTGTTGTGAATCTCAGAGAGGCACACTGAGAAATACTCAGCCAGAGGAGAGAAGATGAGGATGGCTTTAAGCCTGATCTGCTACCACAGGGCTCAAGCCTCAAGTGTGTGTTCAGTAACATGCAGAGATGTCCCTTATTCTCCTGTGCCAGAGGCTGCATGGAAGAAACCTGAGGGGAGATAAACTGAGTCCTGTGCACTCTCTACCACACAAGAATGCTATATTGAGGCTCAGACATCAGGGTCTATGCAGGGAGACTCCTCCAGGTTATAAGCCAGAAGATTCCAGTTCTTAACTTTCACGAGGAACAATAATTGAAGCTGGCATCAGAAAGACATAGTTTCACTTGTCTTTTCAAATCAAGTTATTACTTTCATAATCTGAAGCAGCATATTCTGTCCAATGTAATGGATTTTCAACTATTTTTATTAATCATATCTATTTTGATAGTGCCCAATCAAAACTGTGGCTTCACTATAAAGCTGCAGAAACAAGTTGGACTGATTTGTACAGCTAGTCAAGTATGGTTACACACCTACTTTCAGCTTGCACTTGTGCACTCTTCAGAAACCCCATGACCCAGAGTTCTCTCCCAGGCAACTTCCAGGTCTCAGGTGACCAGGAACTACTGCCCAAAAGGTGGTTATTTGCTGTGTAGAAGCTGCCTGCACCTTTCTCACCAGAGAAAAAGTGCCTTTGAGATTTGAGTTATTATTTCCAGACTCTGAAGGCTGCCTAGCACTTCAAGAGTTAACCCTTCAAATGGCAAGAGAAGCGAGCACCTTTCTGCTCTTCACTACTGTGAGCATGTGAGTGGTGACCATTAGCCACTAAAACCTACATGGAAGGAGAAGATCTATGACTGCCTATAGGATTTAGCATACACATCTTGCAGTGTTACCATACACCTTTAAAGCCAGCAAAGGTCTGAGAGACATCA
This sequence comes from Cyrtonyx montezumae, assembly GCF_038088225.1. Classification (NCBI taxonomy): domain Eukaryota; kingdom Metazoa; phylum Chordata; class Aves; order Galliformes; family Odontophoridae; genus Cyrtonyx; species Cyrtonyx montezumae. The sequence goes on along the minus strand of NW_027072045.1, from coordinate 18,639,298 downwards.
TTTGGTCTTTAGGTCCAGGACAAGCATATGGAAAAGGTGATAAGAGTTCCTTCAGATGGGAAACAGGCATTACAGAGCAGTAACAGGTAATAAAGAAAGTTAGCTCACCTCCTCCTATGACCAGCAACAGCTCAAGAGCATCATATCCCCTATCCAGAGAGATACTACATCCTTGGCTGCTAATCCTTAAATGAGGGTGAAAAGGGGTGGATCCTGGCCCCATCTTTTCCAGTCACTCTGGTGCACTGCTTGCACCTGAGCTCCCTGGGCTAACCATGCCTTCTTATCTGGTGCTCAGCCATTGGTTCAGGCTGTGACTACCCAGTGGCAATTCCACTGCAACAAGCAACTCCTGAACATATGCAGATATTTGTAGAGGTCCAGTGACACATATAGGAGAATTGGGATGTAACAAGCAAAGAAAGTATAAAAGGTACATGCACACATATATAAGCAAGTGCTTACAGCCTTGCAAACTTTTGGTTGAATTGCTGCAGCACACATATATAGATTTTTCAAGCCATGTTTAAACAGTCATGAGTGGTATATCCAAACAGTCACAAGTTACTCTTGAATACATTTATTAAAACTTATTATTTGATTGTTTATTACTAGATCAATTTTTATAGGTTGTTGAAGCACTGTTTACTGTGAATATTATCATCTCAGTGTTGTGATACTTGAAAGTAGGACACTTGACACTCTAGTTTCATGAAAGTAACTTCTAGAACTGTAGCAGCCTAAACACACAGAACTTGAGAGGTGTACTACAGATCAAAGGAACTTGCAAGAAAGCAACAATTTTAGCTATTATTTCTATTATCTGGCACTTGTGGCAACTGTATTGATCAGGACACCAGGGAAGAACTACAATCTAGCATTTCATCAGTGAGCTATTGCTGGGTATGTCAAAAGCAGGAACTCAGTGTCCCTCCAGCTCATAAGATTGCACTGGATGGCCCTGTGCTCAGCATCTGCCTCTGCAAAGGAAACATGACGAGACAGCTACTTTCTGTGGACTATGTAAATATAACTTTGCTTACTCGCCCAAGGAGACTTTACATGGTTTATGCCCCTGCCTGGCTCGAGATATGCCTAGGGTTTAGAAACAAGCTAGCTGGTGTGCTAGCAGCCAGTTGTCAGCCAAATGAGTGGGGGCCCCTTGTAATAGGATGCAGACATATGTATCGGTCCACTCACATCCATCAATTCCCAGTGAGACCTGCTGCTGCCAGGTTTTATTCCTTCTAATTTGATCAATTAAAAACAAACAAAACAACTGCGCTGTCGGTGACCACAGCTCGGTTGTGTACAGTTGATTTCAGCTAGTGATGTGCAAGAGTTAACCTTTTTCACTTGCTGCTTGTGCACAAGAGAAGGAGGACAGAGGATTATTTCCCATATGGCTTGGAATCAATAAGGAAATCTACACAAAAGAACTGGAGAAGCCAGTTCCATGTGGCAATAGGTAAAAACAAAGGCAGGTGTGAATTGGCAGCAATGGTGTCATTCTGGAGCCACTTCCTCTGGGATTTTTTACATCTCCCTCTGTACTTCTGAATTGCATGATTGCCTCCATGCATCAACTCCCTTTCTCCTACTGCATCTTTACCATTCTTAGCTATCCATTGTTTTCCCTACAATTAATTCATATTGCTCTAACAACTGGAAGATGGAATAGAAGCACCCAGACACATTGGCTGTGATGCAGTTGTGGTGGGCAGTGCAGGCAGAAGGAAGAGCAGGGCAGAGAGCTGCTTGCCTTTGGCACTGAGGTTGAATCCCTCTGCCAAGTACTCCCAGGAGGCTTTCAGATGTTTGGGTGCAGATTTCAAAGCAATGGCAATGCTAGCTAAGTTTATGCTGTCTGTAAAACCACTACTAACAGTTTTAGATCGTTCTATGGTTTTAGATGCCTATAACAGCATCCACGGGAATTCAGGCATGTGGCCCTTACCATATGACAAAGTGTCTTTAGTAATTTTTAGTCTTTTCCACACTTCTGCTTGTGGATAAGATACTGCAGTATAAAAGACATTTCATGCTTTGATTCATCTGCACAAAATTCACTTCCAGAGAAATTTTAAGATACTGCCGTTTCCTCTGCCAGCTCACTGCCTCATCCCATTTCATTCTCAGGTTTGTGAAACTCACATAATCCACTTTCATGCTGAGTTAAACACCAAATTCTCGGGAGAAATGCCAAAAACATTGGATACTATTTTACAATCTTAATCTGACTTGAGTCGAAGCAGAAATCACTGTTGCTTCATTATATAGGAAGTGAGAGCAGCTATTTATCACCTTCTCCTCAATTACCTCCTGGAATCTTTAGTTCATGAAGGTGTGTCACTATGTGCACAATAATCTGGATTGCATGTGATGTCTGCTAAAAGCAAATGGCTTGATAGTTCACACAGATAACAGGTTATGTATATTTTTCCAGGCTACAGGAAAGAGGAAAACATGGCTCCTGCTGAACTAGCTTTAAATTGCAGTAATTAAGGCCCGCATATATAGGAAAAAGTCCTGCTATACGTGTATAAATGCATGGAAGAAGAAATGCAGACACCCAAGCATGCAAAAAGACAGGTGCTAGTGGAACAAAACAGCTCGGTAAGCCCTTTAAAAAACAGATCGAATGTGTGCATGCATACATGTGTGCTACTGCAGCAGTGATGCGTGCACAGCTTAATTGTTATATGTGAAGTTGCTTAAGAGTTCAGTACTACCCTGCTGCATTCCTTGGCTTGCTGGCAGTGTCCCTTGGTAGTGATGGGTGCCAGTCAACATGCTAATTAGATCTCTTTGTTAGTACTTTTTACGCAGCAATGAGACCCTCTCCTTCCTCCTATTTCAGTGTCCTCCCTTCTCCAGCACACAGAACTAATTCTCCTACCACAAAATGACTTTGACCTTCCATGTGTTAGAGACTGAAAAAATCCACCTCTCTCAATAAAATTACTAAGTTGGAAAAGATCTGAAGGCAAGCTAGTTGCTTTAGAAAGATGAGTAATTAATGCAGTCGTTTGATCTGCAGCACTGTAAAAACTAAAATGAGTGCAGAAATATCCATAGGTTTTCCTTAATCTGCTTTTAAAGGATCTTAACCATATTAGGGACTCATAGTAGCAATTCAAAAGCTAAATATAAAAGAGGCTTTATGAAGTCATTAAGAGCTTTTCTGGGAAACCAGAAAGATCATTCTTATTTTTGGTATATTTTCCTGTGAGATAAAGATAGCAAATCTAGAAAGTAACCATCCAGAACGAGCTCTGCAGCAGAGATACTGCGACACGAAGCAGGGCTGTTACAGAATCAGCGTTTGGAGAGCAATGTTCTGACAACACCATCTGCTCAGCTGGGCTGTGTCTTCCTATTACAGGCTCACTTAATGCCCCATGCATGATTTTCTGTGGAAGTCAGTGTACGAGCAGATGATTTATTTTGACATTAATATTTACCAGGCCGGTATATGTTTCAATATCCAAGATGTTGAATATTTTTACGTATTTAAAAAACCATTCAAGTGGCTTTCTTTTTCTCTCACAGACATTAGCAACTTATTTTGGCACTTACCGCTGCTAGAAGTCAGATGCTATTGAAATGGTGTTAATTCAAGCAAATACCAGTGGTGCTACTTTTGCTAGAACTATGAACTAAGCCAAAGGTTACTGAAGGGCAAAAGAAGGAAGCGAGCATTTTGTGTTGGCCTGCTGAAAGAGACTAAAGCAAAGCTTCAACAAAATCTTTATTAGTAGTATTATTAGCAAAATTCATTCTTGACATTGAAAATCATGTAATTTGATTTTCCCTTCATAAAACCTATGAGATATTTCGTTTGGATTTAACATTTAATAATTGTCTTGCTGATTCTGTGTGGTGTTTGTGTTGGCTTTTCTTCTTTTTTTTTTTTTTCATTTAGTTTTCAGGCAAATCTTACAAAAAAAACATTTCTGAGGTCTGATGAAATATAGTAAAAGTTTGCACAGCCTGTGAATTTCAGATCTGTGGAATGGCTGCATTAAAGCATTTTGATTGATACTATTTTCATCCAGAAATGGATTACAGAGCTGACAGATTGCCTTCAGATAATCATTATGGTTGTGAATCATACTGACATGAGCAAAGAAATTCCATTCAGAAGAAAGCATCTTGCCTCTGCCATACATTCTGATGAATGTGGATATTTATTTACAGTTAACATTTTTGTTTTTTGTTTTATATAGCTAGAGATAAAAACTTATCATTTTAATGTATCTGCTGTGACAATGTTTCCTCATTAACTACAAGCTTACCATAATGTGCATCATAAGTACTGGTACTGCACATGGACCAAAGTTGTTGCTCCAAAACAGCACTAAGTTCTGAAATGGTTGTTTGGTATTTCATGTTGAAGAGTACACTGATGTTCCATCGATGCACTCACACACAGTTGAAAATAGCACTGGCAAAACTCAAGGTGCTTACAATTTTCCTGCATATGTCTGCAGCTATTTTTCAAGACAACTATTTTTCCAAACATTGAAAGGATAAATGTAAAAATGAAAGAGTTCTTGTACATTGGAATGCAGTTTCTGTTGGCAAATTAAATCTAAGCTGAATGTCATATTGTTTTATTACCTTGGAGTTTTAATTCTTGTAGATATTTACTAATACATTTCTAGCAGCAGCTACTCAAGGTACAACTCCTGTTAGTGTTGAAAACCTTGTGAAATTTGGATAGTTGGAATGCAAATATGAACGGTAAAACATCACCACTGCGTCTTCTTCCCTTCCCTTCCCTTCCCTTCCCTTCCCTTCCCTTCCCTTCCCTTCCCTTCCCTTCCCTTCCCTTCCCTTCCCTTCCCTTCCCTTCCCTTCCCTTCCCTTCCCTTCCCTTCCCTTCCCTTCCCTTCCCTTCCCTTCCCTTCCCTTCCCTTCCCTTCCCTTCCCTTCCCTTCCCTTTTCTAGGAGCTGCAAGAACTTTTGAAGCTGGACCTGACAATGTTCAGTCTGAAACACTGCAGCTTAAGAGCACTATTTCTGTTGGTGCTGTGTAGGTAAGAAACATTTACTGAAAATTATTATTTCCTCAACATATAACCTCAGTCAGCTTAGAGCTAAAAAGCTATCCAAACAACGTTGGATCTTTTTCACCGAAAACACCAATGGGGGTGGGGGGAAAGAACTTAAGCAAATGAAGGACTGCTGAGTAGAGAGTGTGAATATCATATTAGATGCTTGGCAAATCAGAAGGGCACATGGTCCTCTCCTCAAGCATTGTACCTTGCCTGAGGACAGAGGCACAGAACGCACCCAAGTCATATTTGTGCTCTTGTTGCTAAAGGAAAATGTCTTAAGAATTACCTGGTTTAAACATGTACAATGCTTTGTAGATGAAATTGTGAATTCTTAAGGAAAGCTGAATTGTGTTAGGCTAGAAGGTGCAACTGATCCCTTTCATGTACAAATAATCCTGCTAGAATTTCAGTTGCCATGGAAAAAAAAAAAAAAAGCCCCACAAGAGAGAAACTGAGCACTTTAAGAATGAAAAAAATGCCTTATTTTGGAAGGAATGGATTTTATAAGCAACACTAATAAGAAAATGCAAGCATGGACAGGTTAAACAACATTGCAACCACCATCTTTAACTACCTGAAATATATTTAAAGCCTGCTTAATCAGTTCTCTTTGTAGAAATGCCTTGCCTGTTTATCCTCCCAGAAAATACCTCATGATAAGGTTCTGCCTGAGCTTTGCTTTCAAGTTGATGTGCAAACACATTTTTAGATAAAGCCTCACTTAGTGAGGGCAGGTGGCAGTCTCCTAAGGGGGGGGGTGTAAGTCCTCTCCCTCCCCTGCCTTCTGCAGGGCTATGCAGACTTTGTTGCCCAGAGTACATTCAGTTTCACCTTTTTATCTGTGGCTTGCTACACACTGTAGCTAATTATTACGGCTTTGCACTAACAAAGCTGTGAAGAGACCAACAAAATTTATGTAGTCTAGCAGTGATAGGACAAAGGAGAATGGCTTTAAACTAAAAGAGGGGAAATTTGGGTTAGATATTACAAAGAAATTCTCTACTCATAGTGTGGTGAGGCACTGGAACAGGTTGTCCAGAGAAGCTGTGCATCTCCCATCCCTGGAGGTGCCCAAGGCCAGGCTGGATGTGGCACTGGCCCTGATCTGATAGGTGGAAACCAGTCCATGGCAGGGGCTGGAACTGGGTGGGCTTTGAGGTCCCTTCCAACCTAAACCATTCTGTGGTACTATGGACATTTCAGAAATGTTTGTGTAGCAACTCACTGAATAATGCTTCTTAATTTCACTTTCAGTATTAAGTTATGTTGTAGACATGCACACTGAAAATCTGTAGTAATTCAAGCAAATACCAGTGATTGCAAATACCGTGGATTGTGTGGGTTATCACTTTTCCAGAAATACTTCTATTAATAAATAAGAGCTGAATAAACGTATGGCAAATTTATCGAAGTAATCAATAGGCCTGACAGTTTGAATCACTACCATGAAAGCAGCTTAAAGGATTTGATCCCAAGAGCAGCTCCCATTCATTTCAAGGGAGATATTTCAAATTAAGGATACTAGTCCAGGTTTGTAGGGTTGGATTCAGAAGACTTTGTAGTTTGTTGATATTCTTGCTAACTTAAAGACTACTTGCATTATTTATCTGTCCCTATACCTGGGAAGTGGTAATGTAGTGTCACTGTTTCAAATTTGCCAATTAACCAAGAGCCATGTCAGTACAGAATGTTTTGAAGTGGAGAAATGAGCAGTGATGTGGGTGATCCTGCAGCTGTTTATCTGTGAAGACAATGCAAAAGCCAATATCCTTGAACACGTCAAGTGTGAAACAAAAAGTAACACCTTTGTTTGCATCTGCAAACCCTTCGCCTGTCAGTAGATTGCCTGAAAGAAGCTTTTGGCCCAGCTTTTCCTGAGGGCTGTGCTTCAAAAGCTTGCTCAGACTGTGCTTGGCATTTTGCTTTTCCCTTCTCTCACTTCGGAGGTCTTTCTGCCTTTTTCATGGTATATAAATCTTGATGAGAAATAGCCAGGAAGAACATTCCTGCACATGTGTCTAGAATGTAGTTTTGTTTTAAGCAGTGATACGTACTGCTGTTGAGGAGAGATGCTCCCTCCTTCCTCCCTCCCCTTTGGTTACCCAGTTCTATTAAGACACTAGCTTGACAGTCTCTTAAATAACAAGCAATTGTATTTTCCAGACATAGCCCAGTCTGTAAAATATTACTCTATATAATAATATATAATATTTTCTGAGCCATAAGAATAGCAAAGAAAATTAAATCATTATAATTCAACTTTCATAGATGCAAGCATGGGCCACTGAACCCACGAAGTTTAATATATTTGTTATACCTTGATAACCCAGAACAGAAAGCCAGGAATATTTGTCAAATTGTATATGTAAATGTTTAAATTTTTATCTATAAAAGCATAATCTCTCCTCTGTGGCAGCAGTAGGCATTTTAAAGCAGTTCTATAATTAGATGTGTGCCAGTGTGAACTAAGGTCTCCTGGTCACTAAGGGCATGAGTACTGAAGAGCACTTTAACGAAATCAGGACATCCTGTCCTAAAACGTCAATAAGCTAAAGTACCTGACACATGTAACATCTATAGGTTCTTTGCCTTTCAGTTTGCTTCTGAATATATCGAAGTTACCAGAGTGGGGTCTATCAGTGCACTATGCTCAAGTTGGAGAGAGAGCAGGTTCCTCTTGTATAGGATTTCTAAACAATCGTATGGCAAAATATTATGCAATAGGTTGAGCTCTGCTAATTCAATGCATCAATTACTTCACAAAAGCTTTTCCTTGGCTAAAAGTTCATTCTTAACCACAAAATCAGCAGAAGAGGAAAACATGAACTTACACAGCATACGTTGGTAAAGGAAATAAAGAATTTTCTCAGGAGGTAAAACAAGTGATCTAAGTACTTGCCATCCTAAATAATGCCAAATATTCAAGATCTATTTCTGCAGATAGGTGTTTATGAGGGCAACATACCAAACCACTCCACAACCGTATGCTGATCTGCAGAACAGTATTATACCCTTGCAACAGAAAAGGGGCAAGTTTTTATTTATGGTTTCACAGTATGTGAAAGTTATGCAGGAGCAATCCAGTAAAACTGTGAAATTAAACTCATGCAGCTCATTGAGCACTTCACTGAAATTAAATGTAAATTGCAAAAGCAGGAAGGTCTGTTGCAAGTAGAGTATTTAAGAAATGAATTAAATTCAAATGCACTTCTAATTCCCATAATTCTGTACAATATAAAACTGACGTTATTTATATGCACCCTTGAACTCAGTGTAACTTTCTTTGAGACAAAAATGAGCTTAAAGGAGAAGCAGTCCTCATTACTTAAGTCTACCCTTAAGTAAACGTTGAGTAATGACTTCTCTCTTATCAACAAGGAAATAAAAGCCTTGTACAAAATGAGAGAAGTAAAAAATAGTCAAGCTCCCTAAGTCACAAGGGTGATAAAAAGTTACTTCTTATGTGTCATTTGGGTCTGGTAAACAGAAAAATTAAATAGTAATAACAGCACTAAAAGAAAAACAGTGGACATTATGTCCCAAACCATGATTTTGTTCACATGCATTCAATGATACTACATTAGTCTTTAAAAGACTATTTTAATATGGTGTCATAGGCCTTTTAGATGTTCTTATACCACATCCTTATCTCTAAATTGGAGAAATATGAATTCAAGGGCTGGACTATTTGTTGGATAATTAATTGGTTGGATGATAGCAGCCAGAGTGTTGTGGTAAATGGAGGCTGGGGAATAGTGATGGTCCCCCAGGGGGTCGGTCTTGGTACTGGTATGCTTTAACAGGATTGAGTGCACCTTTAGCAAGTTTGCTGATGATGCTGAGCTGAATGATGCAGTTGATACAGCAGAAGAAAGAAAGGGTACCATCTAGAGGGACTGTGACAAACTTGAAAAGCTGGTTCATGTAAACCTAATGAGGTTCAACAATGCAAAGTGCAAGGTGTTGTATTTCAGTTGAGGCAAACCCAGGCGTGTGTACAGACAGGTAGAATAACTCCTTGAGAGCACCCCTGCTGAGAATGACTTGAGAATGACCTGGTGGACTGAAAGCTGGATGCGAGCCAGCAATGCACACTTGCAGCCTGGAAGGACTATGGTATCCTGGGCTGCAGCAACAGAAGGGTGGCAGCAGGGAGAGGGAAGGGATTGTGCCCCTCTACTCTGCCCCATCTGGAATACTGCAAACAGGGACCTTCAGCACAAGAAGGATATGAAGCCATTGAAACCAGTCCAGAGGAGGACCATGACAATGATGAGGGGACTGGAGCACCTTTTCTATGGAGACAGGCTGAGGGAGTTGAGCTTGTTCAGCCTTTAAAAAGAGAAGGATCTGCAGAGACCTCATTATGGCCTTCCAGTATTTAAAGGGAGATTATGAACAGGAAGGAAATCAACTTTTTACATGGGTAGATAGCAATAGGACAAGGGGGAATGGTTTTGAACTAAAGAAGGGGAGATTCAGATGTCATGGATAATTTTTTTTTTTCACAGAAATGATAGTGAAGTACTGGCACAGGCTGCCCAGAAAGGTTGTGAGACTCTTGAACATTTTTTAAATGTTCAAGACCAGATTGGATGGGGCTCTGATCTAGTACTTGATGCAGTGGTTAGCACCCTTGCACGTGGCTTGGAAGTTAGAATTGGGTGATCTTTGAGGCCCCTTCCAACCCAGCTTTCTGTAATTCTATAACTTTATAATAGCATGCTGATGCAGAAGACTGGATTACTGCTCATAGTGGAAGTGCTAAGTCACGGCTAGAAGCAGTGAATGAGCAGCTGGTGGGAAGACAGTGCTCAGGTGCATGTAATGTTCCTGAGTGACTGGAAGGAGTGGAGCCAGGATCCACCCTTTCACAGACCTCATTTAAGGGTTGGCAGTGGAGGGAAGGGTGTTTTGGTAGAGATCCCTGCATACCTTAGGCCTTTCAAAGGTAAGCAGCTTTTTTTTTTTCTTTTGTTTCTGTGTCTGCAGCTGTTGTGTTTGAGCAAATCCTCATTTGTTGCAGTCTGAGACCTTGCTGCTCTGCTGTCCTTGTTGTCCATTCCATTGTGTTATGCTGCTCTTGGCTAAAATTCATCCTTTCTTGACAGAGCTGCTCAAACTCACTGGAAAACATAGTAATGTTGTAGTCAAAGAAACGCATTATGGAAGGTTATGACATGCCCAGAAATACAGCTAAACAGAGCAGAGATTTTTGAGAACTGTTCTGAGGGAATTAGAAAGAGGAAACTGAGCAATACCTAGGCAGAAGTAGGAAGCAGCTGTCAAGGTGGGTGCTTCTCCCACCCATGAACACATGCTTAAGCTTTCCTCCATAAAGTCTAGCTTTTTTTTTTTTTTTTTTCACAGAGCTAAGTTGCTAGTACTCCTGTATTGTGAGAAGAGCTAAGAGACAGAGCTAGGTTGGGGTGTAATGAGCCCCTACCACTTGTAGGCAATTCTCCTCTTGAGTTGACAGATGTCAGCTCTCTGTGATAGAGAGCCTCTGCCTACAGTCAGCTGGGCTTCTCAGGTGTGTGGCTTCCCACTATCTTTGCTTGTTCTCAGCCTCTGCGTGAAGCTATGGTAGAGACCTTAATGCAAAGCTGTGTTTTGTATTTGCTTGTCTTGTTTAAATGATGTTTGGAAGCAGCTATGAATACATGTACACAGAAGTGATGTGTATTCTTATTTCTCTCTGATTTTGCCCAACAGGGTTAATTCTGTAACCTGTTTGAAAACGTTGCTGTAAAAGCAGGCTTTTAGAAGTGTTTTTATGCACTAATCTCTGAGGCTGGTTTCTGTCTCCCTCCAGGAACTAAATTGAATGTATTTCATTATGTAAAAAAGAAGCTTAATTTTAAATGCTGCAATAGACAATCAACACCCCACCCACATTCCTAGATTAGTGCCCTATTTACAGAGAAAGCATTAAGGAAGGCTGAGTGCCTTTCTCAGGTGAGATACAAAGAAGTGCTGGATTTTAAGGTACAAAAGCAGCGTCTTTTGTAAATAAGGGATTAACACAGTTTGTTGAATCTGGTGTTTTCTAGAATGGCTTTTTCTGCAGTGCTATTAAGTGCAGAAATGCAAATGTTTTGAGTTATTTGATCTGCAATAACTGTCAGTAACATTGACCCTAATACAGTCTTGGTCTGGAACATAATCTCTTTTACAACCAATGGTAGTTTTAAAAAACATCCTCACTTTCTTTCTTTTAGGTCAATACAAATTTCTGAAGCTGAAGGGAAAGGTGAAATTCTTCCCCCAACTATACAAAACATAATAAAAGGATACAACAAGTATCTACGTCCGTTTTTTGACAGTAAGTAGAAAACCTATAACTGTCATGAAACTTGTCTGAAAATCAGTGATGAGAGCAATGCTTTTCTCTGCACTTCTGCTGCTTGATAGAGACTCACTAGATTATATTTGATGTCTGAATCTACAGTAGGATGTAGTGTTATACTTCTTTGTAGCCCAAAGTATGTATGTATTCCAGGCACTCACAAATGAAGCTTCCAACTCTTTTAGGAGCTTGGATATTGATGTTTGTGCTTCCTCAGTGAAGTTCTATAGAACCTCACTTAAACATAATGTAACCTGATTTCCAAAATAATAAAACAAAATTTTAATTAAAGAAAGTGCTACATGTCACGTAGCCCACAAATGCACAGGCAAATCTTATTCTATACCATGTACTACATGCATCTATTATGTGCACCAGAGGAATTAACTGCTTTTTGCCTTGGGTCTTAAAGTTTATGGAATGGGTTTGTTCTTGATCCACAGGGAAAAGCAATTGAAAATGTCAGCTTCTTTTAGAAGGCCACAGTCACCAGGTTGGAAGACCTATGTTGTCTCCAGCATGAGGGCTATGCTATCTGCTATGAATACTGCTATTCAGTACAATCATCTGTGCACACCTGAAACCTTGGTGAACATCTTTGCCTGCTTGTGGCTATTGAATGCATCAGAAATACTGAAGAGTTGCAGGGTATATGGCTACAGGTTCCTGCCGAACTCTGAAACAGAAAATAGCTTGCATGTTAGAAAGATGCTCAGCTTCACGTGACCATCAGAAAATAAACCTATGCAATGAATGCCAGGCAGTTGTTATTAAATTGAAACCCTTAATGTTTTTGAATTTCTAAATGAAGGCTTTTTATATTCCTTTATAGCCTGTCAGAAATTATTGGCTAGAGAGATTTTCACATCGTGCTGTTACCTCTTGCCATCCAAACACCTGATGAGGCTATCAGCCTGTACAGTAAGGGAATTCCATGCCAAGGGTATCTTTGAATCAATTCCATAAAATATTGTGAAACCTGTATTTTAGATTTGGGCGAGAGACAATTATTTCACCTGGTTTATTTTATTGTCTGCTGATACGACTGCTTTTGGGTATTTCACAATCATGAAGATTATCAACAAGATAAAAGTAGTAACAACAAATAAGTGAATCTCATTTGAGATGATGTGCTGTGAGAACTATGTTAGTGGCCACTGAACTTAGTTATTTCATTTGTTACTTCATGGTGGTAATATAGATGCATTGGCACTGCTGTTATGGGTACGCTTTAGTAGACAGCTAACAGCATTTCAACATAAAACCCTGTTATCCTAGTTAACAACCAACACTATAGCACTTTTGACATGAATTTTTTTTAACACCAACTATTTTTTCTCAGTTGCAGTAAATCTGTAGTTCTTTTTCTGCCTTTTTTTTTTTTTTTCAGAGGGATGCTGAGGACTTTCTCAGTTTCCTTGGAACTCCCACAGGAGCTCAAACAGCCCAAGTCTGTCATACTCACAGCCAATCCAGCACTCTGAGACAGCGTCAGAATTTGCTGCTGGCTGTGCTCAGGCATGCAAATACTTGTGTCCCAAAACCTTTGATAGACATGCAATAGCTCTACTATTGAAAGACTGGGTTGATACTCTGAAAAATACATTTTGCTGTTGCCAGATGTAAATGCAGGTTATGTTGTTTCATGAAAAATGATGTTTTTATGAAAATAATTTAGGTTAGGATGACCCAGGTTGATCCCAATTCTGTGCAGCTTTTTTCAAGATTGTTTGGCAGTGGCTACTGTAACAGCCTGCCCAATTGCATCTATATATCAGTGCTGATTTACTATGGGGGGGGTGGGGGGGAAGTCATGTTTCTAGGAAAATGAACAGAGTGCATAGGAATGTTAACCCTAATGTCAGTGTTTTCTGTCCAAAGTGCATGACAGTATTCCCATGGAATGGGAAGAAACGTATGTAGTGACAGTTTGAAGTCAGCCTTCTCAAGATACTTGTCTCCCTTTCTGCGTCCAAGATTCTTTTCCTTCCAGGAGTGTATGATCTGTTTATTTGTGTAATCAGTAGAGTACACACTCATAAATGTGTGAAGAGATCCATCATGAAACTAGATTGTGGTATTTGTTTTCATCTACAGTGTTTTCAGCTTAGTGCAAGCTGCTCATAATCAGTCATATAATCAATAACACTGAAAAAACCTCTAAGACTGTGTAGTCCAGCCATCAACCCATCACCACCATACACACTAAACCTTGTCTCTAAGTACCACATCTACCCTTTTCTTGAGAACCTCCAGGGATGAAGAATCTGCCACCTCCGTGGGCAGCCTGTTTCAATGCTTGACTACTCTTGGAGAAACTTTTTCTAATATCCAGCCTTGACCCTCCTCTGCTACAACTTGAGGCCACCACCTCTTGTCCTATTGCTCTTCTCTAGAAGAGGCTAGCCCCATCCCTCCATGCTCGTCTGAAGGAGGTTGTAGAGAGCAATAGGTTCTCCCTGAGCCTCCTTTATTTTTCCAGACTCAGACTGTTCTCCAGCATTACTTTTCTTCTCGGGATGCGCTCCATTGCCTCAATACCCTTCTTGTAGAGAAGGACCCAAAACTGAATGCAGCACTCATGGTGCAACCTCACCTCTGCTGAGTACAAGATGATTGCTTTTCTGATCATACTGGCCACACTGTTTCTAATACCCAGGATGCCATTGGCCTTCCTGGCCACCTGGGAACAATTCTGGTTCATATTCAGATGCTTCTCAACCATGAGCTGCCAAATGGAATACTGAAATTTGATTTTTATTAAGGGTAATAGAGCTAGAGGTTAGCTTTTTATTTTTCTTTAGTATGTCAAGGTTACTTGTCCTTGAAATTTTTCTTCAGGTAGGGAATAATTTCTGAAGTGATGCTGCCAAAATATAATTAATTCTTACAAAATCAGTTCTGCTGAACCCCTTAATATTTAGTAAAAATGAGGTTTTAGTTCATAAATGTCCATTAGGCTTAAACAAATGATAAGAAAATGAGGGTTTCTTATTCCTTTTTCCTAAAACCAGGAGATACGGAAATCTTTACTTGTTAAGGAAATATTATGGCAGCTTGTAGCTCTTAGTTTGTGTTTAGTCCTTGTGCTGGGATTGGCAGATTCCTGAAAACTACTCAAGTTAATGAGAAGATGAAGAGATTTTTCCTTAGAATTCAACGACTGTGCGTGACTACGTTAAGTTGCTGCCCCCTCTTGTATGGATTTGAATGAGTAGGTTTCCTAGATTTCAACACTGGTTTAATTCTGCATCTCTTCTCACTCAGGCCACCCCTGCAGAGCCTTGCTACCAAAGCACTGACAGTTATGCCAAGCAGATACTGCTGTTCCCATCTTGAGGCACTTTATTAGGGTGCCTGAAGTTAGATTAGATAAAGCCAGGCTTAGTACCTCAGAGGTGTGTAGATATGTGAAATTGACTGAACAGTTACTTTTTTCTGTGCTGGGTGGCACATTCCAGTTACCAAATTACCATGGTATTTTTACAGTTTTATACAGAGGAATCCTGACCGGACTTGTTATCTGTCTCATCTGTCACTTGATTATTACTGTTAAAATGTTCCATTTTCTTAACTATAGCATTTTAATGTTCCAATTTGAGCAGTTTCATCAAGCAAATCTAGGTAATCTGATCTAATAGACTTGGGAAGTTCTATTAATAGGTTAGAAGCATTACCTAATATGTAATTTTAGTTCTTTGGACTGGAGTACAAAATATTTTTATACTAGTATTAGTAGGTAGTGCCTCTTAGTGTAATATCCATCACAGTCTTCTAGATAGTTGTGGAAGTCTTCTTCAGAAAAGCTAACATAAGGGATTTCTAAATGCACAGTTATTTTCCTTAAATGTGCTACATAACCCCAACACTTTATCACACCCAGACAAGCGATTTTAAAATCAGGTTTTCTGCTGAAGCTGCGTAGAATGGTCTTTTAACTTAGGTGCTGTGCCAAACCTCTCTGAATTAATAAGAAATTCCTGCTGACTTCAGTGAGCCTTGGCTTGGGTTCACAGAGCTGATAAGGGATGCATAAAGACTTGTAAATAATTTTATACAAATAGATTTTGTTCTGTGATTGAATGTGATAATTTAAGTATTCTAATTAAAAACAGACTAGGAAAAGGTCACAGCTAAGTGTGTTTGAATATGGAAGCTACATTCAAGTGGTACAGAGAAGTGCCGTCCTTAAATCAGTTACTGTAAACCACATTTAAATTTAAAAGATCATTCTCCATCATGTTTTAGTGAGTAATACATTTCAGAATTTCAAGGTTTAAATTCAAGAAAACCAATTAAATCTTCTGGCCCATCTTTATATGTAAGCCTGGCCACTATATCTTTCCCAAATGTTGTTTGTATTAAGTTTAATTAGATGAAGGCAGTTTGCTCCTCAGAAGTTTACTGTTTACCCCTGAAGATATCAGGAGATACTGGGATGTTAAGCATGTCTGAGAAGTTCTGATTTGGTGAGACAAGCTCACAGGGCACATAAGAAATTCATACCAAATAATTGTCAAGTAAATATTATTTTATGTACCAATTAGCTTTTCTCCTCTGTAGCCTGTTTACAGATGTAGCCCATATCTAATCCTTCAGAGAAAGGCAAAAAAGAGTAAACATGTGACCACTTGTATAATGGAAAGAAAAAATAACTCCTGCTGAATCCTTAAGACTTGTAGTTTAATGAATGAATAATTCAGTGTAAAAATGTGAACTTCAGCATATGGACAGTAGTGCAGATTTTCTTTCTTCCTTTCCCGTGGAAATAGGAGACACTGTGTGTTACCACTGTCAATCCCAGCTTGCTGCAGGACAGGTTTCACCCAATTTCCCACTAAAATGCTGTGTTCTAGAGACTCTGAATGATGAGCAATGCTAAAGTCAATTATAGAAAATCAGCTAATATGAAGTTTCAGGTTATTTTCATTTTGCGCAAACTGGAATCTTTTTGTCAGCAATTGTACTGTATCACTGGGTAACTTCTGTGTGCTTACTGACACTGTCTCCTCTTGGAGGAGCTCAGTCAATGCTATTCCTTAATTTTCATATTACGAATTCTCATATTATGATTCCAGAGGTTTTTCATCTCCTGGAATATTTCTCTCTCTCCTGTTTACACATCTTGAAATGTGGGAAACAAATCTTGTTCCAGCAATCTAATAACAGCCTTGCCAGTACAGTCTAGATTGTAAGGTAACTTAATTCTCTGTATTGCTCCCTGTTGCAGTGGTACTTTTGCCAAAGTGTAATACTGAATGCTCATGTTGAAATAGTTATCTGTGACAGCCACTAAATCCTTCTCAAAGACACTGCTTGCCAAGAGAATTTCCTGTCCTGTACATACTGCCTGCATTATTTGTCCTCATGTTAATTGCTTACACTTGGCTGTAGTTTAATACTTCTTTTGACAAACAAGTTAACAAGATGTTAATATTAATATCACCACTGATTTTTGTGGTGTCCATAAACTACACTCCCAGAGATGCATCGCCATCTAAAGATCATTGATGTGAACCAGAATGAATCTGATTCCTGCTAGAAATGGGTTTATCTTTGGATGTCTTCATATTAACAGTTACAGTTGGAATCTGTCAGAAGGCATTTCACATAAAATTTATCAAGACAGACATCTTTTGGTAGGAAGTTAAATACACTGACAAAATAAAAGTGTAATGTATTGCTGCTTCTTTTTTTTAGAAATACCCTAATATTTTTAATCCTATATTACTGCAAGTTTGAGGTTAAAAAGCAATTTCTGTTAAAACAATGTTGGTATTCAGAAATTTCTTAAGTTTTCTTAAACTGAGTTTAAGCACTAGTGGCTCAGCAGTAGCTGTTCTCTACGTTGTTGACTGATTTTAATAGTGGGTTCTTGGAGTTACAAAGACATAGATGACTTGGTGGTGATTTACTTATGTTATGGAACCTATGTTAGATGCCTTAAATTATGCTGAAAGCTATACTGCTGTTGGCTTTGCAGTTGTATTATTATAATTATTTTTATTTTGACTTGTGCAGATATCTCCTTAAAATATCTCCTTAAAATATCTGAGGGGATGTCATTTTCTGGTGAATATTCATGAAAGCTTGGCTCTTGGTGGGCTGAATGCATAGCTGAAACTATGGAGACTGGCAGGGCTAGGAGAAGAGAGCAGGTCAGTTTTGTCTTAACTGCACTACTACATATCAGCACTTGAACTGCAAGACACTGCTGCTAGGACAGTCAGTATGGGCTTAAAGTACGTTCTGTCCTAAGTTACATATCTGCTTATGGGAGTTACCCAAGACTTTCATAATGAGAGAGAAAGGAGATATATATGAATTCCTGTTTCAGTGAAACAGAAAGAAGAAAATTTGTTTTCATTAATTTCTCACAAATCATCTTTCTTCTCAGACATCTGACAGTAGCACTGATGATACTGAAATGTTACTAATGAACATTTTCACTAATCTGCATTGCCTTAACAAGGCAAGGATCAAGTGGTGTTCTTACCAATAATGTAAGATGTGATAACAGGACAGAGTCTGATTCCTAGCCACATCTCATAGGTAGCTTTATACTATATTGTTTTCTTCTTAGATAGGATCATCATTTAGCATAGGCCTTGCATTATGAGCTTCCTGTCCCAACTGCTGTGTGACAATTAGTGATATTATGCTCTGGTACAGTCATACGGGGGATCTGAAAGATGACAAGCAAAAAATCAGGAAAGAGCTTATAAATCACACCTATTTCTTTAAATCTCACAATTTCTGAAGGTCTGACATGTTGTGCCTGTAATAATTGTATTGTTGTAAATGTTGTATTGACAGTATTTTTGCCTCTGATAATAGAGTACAATAGTAAGTGTAAGTATCAGCTGACTAAATTGCTGTTGTACTCTGTTAATACCTTCATGCTTTCTTCCTCCTGTGTTCATAAAGTGTGGGAAGCAGAAGAGCAATCTGCCAGTGGTCTGGGAACTTTGCAGTCAACTAATTTTGTTCTGAAGTTAACCTGCAAAATCTTCTTTCAGTAGATACTTTCTTCTCATCCCTATCTATGGTTTGTACTGTATAATAGATAGATTACCATCAGGGGCTGCTGTGAGCCTGCAATTGTTCATTAAGTTTGAGCTTTATATTTTTAGTTTCAGCTGAGTCCAGAGCGAAATGTTTATGAATTCTTTCAGGAGTGACAGATATTCACAATTCAGGAGCTGTCCCAGAGATTTATACTTAACGCTTACATTGCAAGTGGAAATAATTCTGAAAAAGTTAAATGCACAGATGAGTGTTGCTCAGTGAGGTAGTGTATCTATCTTATCTTCCTGATCTGTGTTATCTGGGGGTTTCAGCCTGTGATTATGGGCAATATCAGTTCCAAAGATATTCTCTAAACTATTCCTTCATTTCTAAGTGTTGCTTTCTCTTCTTTTTCAAAATTGCTTGGAAAGTTGCACATATTTAATAGGGATTTTTTTATCTACTCAGTTAATTCTGCATATATTTGATCAGGACTGATGTCATGTTTCCATGAAAGCTCTGTACAACTGCATTTTAAAATGCACAGCTGGTAATTTTCAGACACTGAAATACACCTACACAAGGAAATGAGAGCCTAAGCCACTACTAAGATGTTAATCACTCCGAATCAACATTTGGCTGATATCATTATTAGAAGAAATATGGAGTGACTTGCTTTCCTCACAAATGCAAGTATTTGTCGCAAGCCAACTGCCAGTGGTCAAAAGCAAGATGCTAAGATTCAGAGAGATAATATAGGCTATGTATTCTTAAGCAGGCAGTAAATAAAGTTGCTCAGATATCCCATCTGGATATTAAGCATGTGACATTGCCAGGAGCAACTTCTTAGTTTGCCAACATCTGGTGGACCAGATGTTGCAACTGGAGGAATTCATTCCACTGCTCTGCACCTCAGAGCAGGAGGGTGTGATGTACCGTGGGGATTGTGCCTTCCTCACCTTGCTCTGCAGCTCTTTTCCCTGTACACCTCTTTCTGAGGAAAATTCATACAAATCTACCCTAGGAAGTGAACTATGTTTATTAGAAGTGATAATGTTAGTCTAGTGATACTATATTTTGGTAATGAGATCAATGAAATTCTTTCATACTTCTAAATTTGAGTTATGCCTTCTTTTGGAAAAAAAAAAACACAACACTAATAACGTGGAAAAGAAATGGAAGATTATGTGCAAGATTTTGTAGCCAGTTCTCCTTAACACTGAACATTAATTGTGTGCTATATGCTGACTTTCTTTTTCTTGCAGATGGTCCAGTGTCTGTTGGAATGAGTCTGGATATTGCAAGCATTGATACCATATCAGAAATAAACATGGTATTGTGGTTTTTGTAATATTTTTGTTTTGTTAATAAGCTTATGTCTTTTGTTTACATTTGCTGGCAATGTGAATGAAGCTTTTCCTCTTGATTGTTAGAAGAAATAATTTTTTTTTACTGCGGATGAGAGATTGACTCTATAATTAGTACTGAGTGTGAAGGACTAAATTTCTAGGCTTGAACCTGTATAGATGGAAATCACTCCCTTTTAGATACAAACAGAAATTTGCTATTGAGTGCTAGTTAAAGGCATATAGAGCAAAATGTGTTTTCCAAAGGAAAAGTCTAAATCCCTACGTGTTCTGGAGAATTAGATATATTTGCATGTGACTTTGAGGCCGCTCCCTTTCTTTGTGTTTAGAAACAATCATAATATTTTCTTTTACTGTCATGTTAATTTATTCCAGCTGTTTCATTACATTTGTATCATTTCTTTTTGGACAAACTATGAAATGGAATATACTTTTCTAGTGAAACGTCTGGTGTTGCTACACAGAAACAAAGTTCTCTATTCAGATATATCCATATTTTTTAATAAAGAATGTGTGATAATATATCTCACCATTAAATTATTCAGACTTCTAGATCAATGGAATCTTGGAATCTCTTTTGTACTTGGCAAGTATTCATGGATATTCAGGAAAGGAAAAGTAAGGTCTGAACTTAAGATGGACTTATCATGGTGATAAAAATGCACCATAACATCAAATGTTGATTAAAAAGCTGTTAAGGAATAGTGTGGTTTTTATGTAAGACTACAACACACTGAAGGTGAATATGCCTGTGAGCTATCTTCAAGGTCTTTGTAGTTTTGGCACTTCTGGTCATATTGAAAGGATAAATTCAACTAGAAGGTGATGATATATTTAATGTATTTCCATAACTCACTATTACGCTTTATTCTTTTGCCACTATGAATCTGAATTTATACAACTTTTTCTGCAGTTTCCTTAAACCATTAAATAATATATTTTTTATGTGGACAAAATGCTGTTTGCAACATCTTATATAAATCATTCTAAGAATTAAAGATTTACAGAGCCAGATTATCTACTGTCAGGACTCTGATGACTTCAGCTGATTTATGGCCCCAGACTGAGGCCCTCAACATTTACTGTAAAATTTCAGTGACCTTAAGAACAAAACTTACTTCAGATAATATTTCTGAATGACATCAGCATCACTTCAAGTGTTGGAAAATGTGGAGTGCCCATACAACTGCTATCCAAATGCCAGCACTTAGATATTCTGAGACTCTCTGTATTCTAATCCTATGTTCAGCAGCTGGTTCCATGCACTGTTGTAAAATGGAATAACAGTGATTTGTTCTAAGTGAGATGTACAAATTGTGTTTCAGGATTACACGGCTACCATATTCCTGAGGCAACGGTGGACTGATGAGAGGCTTTGTTTTGATGGCAATAAGAGTTTAAGCCTAGATGGTCGCCTTGTGGAAATGCTCTGGGTCCCCGATACCTTCATAGTTGATTCAAAGAAGTCTTTTCTTCATGATATCACTGTTGAGAATCGTCTGATAAGAATATACCCTAATGGAACAGTCTTGTATGCTATACGGTATGTACATACCATGTGCCAGCCTTTGTATTTGGCTTCTAGTTACACTTGAAGCTTTTCAGGTTAATGTGATTTTATGCTTTAGGAAGCATTCCATTTGTAAAAGTAGAATATATATGGTCATATAGTTTTACAAATATGTGATATGGTTGACCAATATGATTAAAATCTTAAAATTAATACCACTCACTTTCACCCCTAGATACATGCAGAGCAAAAGGATCTAAACCAAACTGAGGAAATACAAAACTATAACAGATAAAGGGGTGTATAATCATCTCAGGGGAAAGGAAGCTACAGTGACTGATTTGTGTTATTTATTTCAGAACAACCTTGAAGTATTCAAGAAGGTTATGTGGCTCATTTTTGTTCTTACTGATGAACGGTTTTATCCCATTAATAATTAGGATTACTCTGTTTTTCAAGGATCACTACAACTGTTGCATGCAGCATGGACTTGACCAAATACCCAATGGATAAACAGACGTGTACCTTGCAACTGGAAAGCTGTAAGACAAGTTATTCTTAGTATTTATGTGGCATTAGTGAAATGTCTGCCATCATTTCCACAGACTGCTAGTTGTTAAGTATTACTGGATAGGCTGGAATATTCTTAAAAGACAAGTGTCAACACAAGAACTAATTAAAATAGGTATTTTCGCACACAGATAAACTTGTGAAGCTTCACTGAAAATAGCTTTACAGTATTGAAATACTAACGTTAAATAAAACCATAAGAGATGCTCCAAGGTTTGTTTTGCAGGAGATGCTGCAGTTATTCTGTCGGTCTCTAGGGGGGGTTCTTTGAGCAGGCATTTTCCAGCACAGTTAATAAGACTTTTTTTTTCCCTCACTTTTGTCTCCTTTCTCTTTCTTTTTTTTTAACCCGTAAGAGAAAAAAATTAGAATAAGGCTTATTTTTTAAGGCACAGAGTTCAGATTTCCTTAAATTACTGTCTTCATATTGGAAAAAAAAATAATTGCATGCAGAGTTCTGTTCTGAGAGGGGAATATACAGAATATGGAGATCATCCAGTGACTTAATTTTCTCTGTGCCTGTGCTGTGGGGGAAAAAAAATGTCATAAATGGAAGGGCCAGGACTAAATCTCCTTTTAAGGTTCTCATTGCATCACTGGATGTCCATGTATTTTTTTGTTAAAATGCAATCTCAAATACTCTAAATGTGGTTGCTTTGCAGATATCCATTGTGTATGCTTAAAGTTAATTCTGTTGTTTTTCATAATAAGACTCTACCAAAATGTTT
Source organism: Cyrtonyx montezumae (assembly GCF_038088225.1). NCBI lineage: Eukaryota > Metazoa > Chordata > Aves > Galliformes > Odontophoridae > Cyrtonyx > Cyrtonyx montezumae. Next base: position 18,616,703 of record NW_027072045.1, on the reverse strand, counting down.
TTTTTTGCATGTGATAATGCAGAGTGAGACCTTAGGGATGGTCTATGAGATGCAAAGAAAGTGCAAATATTTATTAGTATACATTCCAAATGTTCTTTCAGAAAGTTAAGTACTTGTTTTGTTCTTTAGGATTTCAGAACTGTGTGCTTGTCTTTGTGTTGGTAATGACCAATTATAAGGTGGCTTATGAATCAAAGGGAATCAACCCCCAAGCACAACAGTCCCTTTGGAATCAGCAGTTTTATTGAAATTGCTATTAAGCAGATCTTATCCACATAAGAATTTGTTTTTGTCTCCAATTTGTTTTCCTTTGTAAGAGTGTATTGGTGAGTCACAATATATGGCTTTACATTAAACACATTGCTTAATGAATCATATAATATTTAGTTCTAGAATGAAATATGTCCCACTGGAACATAGAGCTTTAAAGGAGACATGATTAAAAAAAAAAAATCAGATGGAGAATTCCCTGTGTATTAAAAATAAACGTTGTTCAGAATGATTCCATCTGCTTTTTCAAAGCTCACAGGCATCTGCTGTCCGAGGGGAAAACAGCAGTGTCATCACAAATGCTCCCATGTCATTTGTGTTAAATTTTGAGGAGAACAGCTAGAAACAGTGAGTGCAGAAGAAATGTCTTTATCCATGGCCCCTTTTTCTTTGATGCACTGTAATGTTTTCTTACAGATACTCTGGAAATAGTGCTTTATTCCTCATGAGATAAGTATGCCTCATGAGATAAGCTATGTCAATTAACAGGCAAATAATGAAGTCATCTTGGGTCACTACTTGAAAATACCATTATATAAAATTAAGAATGGTGAATGCAAGTGTAAATACATGTCCATACAAACACTCATAAAATACATAGCAAATATTTCATCTGAAACAAGGTGTGTTAGATGTTAAACACTTACTAATATAAAGACAAACATGCCATGATATTGTCAGGCAGTGGTTTTACACAATAAAACGTCCCTACTGGTCTTCACAACATGCTCCGTTGTTATTAGAAGACAAAACACAAAATGTGTTATATTTTCTACGCGATGAGACACTTCTGAGCCTGAAATTTCTATAGCTTTATAGCCTTTTCCCATTTTTGCAATGTTTCAGAAGGATGTGGGGCTCCAGTTAGTGCTTTGGGAGCATTTGTGTTCATGGCTGCACGGGAGGTAACACCACCAGTGGTCTGTTCTGGGTTGGGGGCTTTTTTCCTCCCTTCATTCCCCTCTCTCACAGGCCAGCTCAAATACATATTCATTTTTGGGCCTCTCTCTGAAACTTTATTTCCTTTTTGATCTCATCCTTTAGCATTTATGCAGTGAAGAGCCATGTGAAGGCACTTAACTTGTGCTTGACAATCAAGAGAAATTAAAATTAGCAACAAAATGGTAAAGAAACTCATTTGTATTAGGCATTATGAATGTTTAATCCCAAATTTACTATTTCCACAGTTAACCCTTTTGATAGTGGCTGTTCAAACCACATCAACAAAGCACAGGAATGAGACTTCTTGGGCTTGAGGAATTAGCAATAAAGAAAACTCAATGTGTTTTTTTTTTTTTAAAAGATATACGTAGAAGTTAAATAACATAGTTTAAGGATCTTGTCTATATAAACTCTTAAAACTTCTGCAGTTAGTCAGACATAAATCCCTTGAATAAAGAATGATGTTTCACAAAGGGAGCACTGTGCAGTTTAACTTGTCTGTCTATTGGGAAGACACTCCCCCAAGGTTTTCTTCACAAAGAGAGTTTTGGAATTAATATTTTGAAGGTATTCACATGTAGAGTGACAAAAACCTGCTAATTATTCAGTTAATGAAGGTACTTCTGAACAATAATGTTAAAGCAAAAGAACATTCATTTGCAGATATGCTTCTTATCACCTTACTTGTTTGACTGGTAACCAGCATAACATTTCCTTGAAGTTTCTGAACTACCTGTTTTTCCTGCAGAAAATGGCTGTAAGAAGTCAGTACCTTTCTATTGTATTAGAAGTATTAAAATGCTATTCTTTATTTCTGTGATTTTTGGACTTTGTTCTTTTTGCAGCTTGTATCCTTGTGCAATGTGTTGCATTATTGTTTTTGAGTGTAATTTGCTTACAATTGACTGGAGTCTAAAAATAATCATCTTCTTGTGGTTCTGTCCCCTAAGCTTAGCTATTTACTTGCACAATGTAAGTCTGTCAAATACAAAAATGATTGATCTAAGAAAGCTAAAGGAAAAGATGTTCAAATGCTCCCTGTTAACATGTAAATTACATTAACATAATCTTGAATTAATCATATACACAAGTCTGAAAATTGCCTGCCTTTTAATATAATGGGAAAAAGCTACAGAGGTATTTTCGCAATAATTGTGACGCATATTGACAAGTGTGTGTGGAAATACAGTTGCCTTCTGATAGATAATTTGTGTCCCATCTCAGTTCCTAATTACAGCTGAAGGTTAAGAGCAAATCTCCTGGGGTCCCTGAAGTGTATTGCTGTGTTGTGCCTTCTGAAACTTCAGCACCTAGGCTGGTGTCCTTGGGAAGGGGCTGAGCTCCTCAGTCAAGATACATCCCAAGTGATTAATTACCCAAGCCCAACTTCAGAGTGTGGCTCTGGAATATGGGTCTTCAGCCCTTTGGGTTCCTACTGATGGGAAGACCAAATACATTGTACTGACCAAGAAAGCATCTTGGGGTGCTACAAAGCGCACACCAAACTTTTAGCCAAATGCTGGCATTGCTGTAGTTGCTAAAATCTTTACAGCTTCATAGCTTTTGCTTTTTAAATATCGTGTGATACTAATCTCTTTCATTAGTTTATGATGTCTATACTAGAATAAAAGATACAAAAAGGACTGAATCCAAAAAAGACAGCTTTTATATGGTAAGACTTTGGGAATTTTGCCACCAACAAGGGTTAACATTCTGCCAAAAGCTGCATTGTTTATGTCTCATTGTTCTTTCAGGCAGATGAAGAAGAAACAGCTGAGCCATAACTGTGCTCAGCACAAATTAACTATTGTGTAAAAAAAAAAAATAAAAATGTCCTGTGTATCACTGCAGGGGGTTACAACATCAACGATGTCATGTTTTACTGGACTAGAGGAAACGATTCTGTTCGAGGTTTGGACACACTCCAGCTGGCACAGTATACAGTAGAAGACCACTTTACTTCAGTATCTGAAGCAGTGTATGAAACAGGTAAAAATTCCCTTGTGAAACCGTCTAGGGGCAGTTTGGAGTATGGCTTTGGATACAGTACAGCATGGAGGAGCTGAGGATGATGCTTACTTTTTTGGATGATGTTTTTAGTTTTCTATTTGATTCCGTTCTTGAAATTGCACACAGCTCTCTCGGATGTTGTCAGCAGAGACCTGGTACTGTAAAAGTTGAGGCTTTGAGAGCATTTTCTTGGAGAGCATTATTTTGGAGACCATGTGTTACCTATATAATAACAAACACATACATTACTCATTCTTTTTAATGCTGGGGAGGGTTCTTACAAGGGAAGAAGAGCCTGTAGGTTAGGCATTTAAATTTGAGGCCATTGACACTGCGTGCTCAGTTCAAGACAGAGTTCCTAGCCTTTCTGGAAATAACTACTCTGTTTTTGTTAGGAAAAACAAACTCCTCTTATCAGCCAAGGAAATCTCTGTGAATACACTGGGTGCTCTTATAACTGCAAGAAGTTAAGCTTCATTGCAAGTGCTTGTAGGAAGTGCTCTTTATCTTTGACTTCTGTTCAGCACGTGGGCAGCAGAGTGTGGATTGCTCATTCTGTTGTCTTTCTGCCCAAGGAAGAGTCAGAAGCATTTCCACAGACCTGCAGGACTTGGTCTCTTTTCCCTCTCTGAGATCTTGTAAGAGCTTTCTAAGGTTTCAAGGTTTCACAAACCTTCTTTCTGCTCCTCAAGTTACTATTAGGTTTATCATTGCTATTCACTGCGTATTTCAGTTTCCCTTCTGCCTAAACCAGTGTGCTAACTGCTAATTTCTGTGTGAGGACACACGCGTCCTCCAAAGCTGCACTTTTACCAGAGTGTCTGTTACTAATTCTGAATCACAGATACCGTTTCAGTATTCTGTGGTTGAATGTTTCTACTTAACAATAAAGGGCAGAGAAACTTCAGGCTCTGATTGTAGGCATTAGTTTGGACTGAAAGCCCAAGTTCTCTAAATGGATATAAAAGTGGAAATGAAATATGTAATAGCAGGCTACAGGATCACGAAGTATCTTTTTGCTTACATAACTGACATCTGCTTGCCTTCCTCCTCTTTACAGCTTTGGGTTGAGCAGTGTCAGGTTCCATCAGAGAAGAACAATCCTCTACTGCCCTTCTGCCCTGAAGGGTATTAGGACCTGTTCATCACAAAGGAAAGAGGGAAGGGAAACCTGCCTAATTCTTACCAACAGCTATTGTCTATATACCTGTATACCTGCTTGCTTATCTATTTACTTATGTGTCAGATTCCAGACTCTGTCATAAAGTTACATTATTTTTTGCTAGATGTAATAAGAATAGTCTCCAGTGACTACAGGCATAGTCACATAAAGGCATGCTCTTCTTTTCAGTAAATGATGCTGTCTTCTTCCCCCTCACATTGGAAGCAGTAACATGCATAAAGTCAAAATCCACTCTGATTTAATATGTTGCAATACTTGCAGCTGAATTTGATTAACATTTCCCACCTCTACTTGTTTCAGTTCTCCTGTTTAAGAAAGCCACGTTCTCAAGTGCTCTGCAGTGTTTTTAAATGAAATCCATAATCCTCTTCATTTTCTACCGTGTCTGTGGTAGAAGAGCTATTTTCTGTAGAATTCTTAGAAAAGCAGTGCTTACTTTAACCCATACTAAAAGAAAAATAGGTACAAATTGTGGATCTATGTAATCAATTTGGAAGGGTGAATTTATGCTTTGCATTTTCTTACTGTGATTAATAGATGCCTGGAAGTATTTTATAAAAAACAGTTGATTCACAAGGCTAATGGGAAAGATACTAGAGAAGAGCACTGTTGTATTTCCTAACAGCAAAAAAAGCAATCAAAATTTGGTACTCTGTGAACTTGAACGGACAGTACAACTGTTGTACAAGTGAAATATTTTACAGTGATGGAAAGCTCAAGTTTATGTACAACCATGGACAGAGCCAAGGTTAGAATACGGTCAGCAAAATTCCTTCATAAGCAACTTCACTATATTTAAGAAAGGGACTACGTGGATTAATCTTGTTTATAGAACACCATGTATCACATAGTAGTAATCATATTATAATAGTCACGTAATAGGAAGTCACTTTGTGCAATGTTGACTGGAGGGCTGGCTGAGGTTTTGTGCTGTTTTTGTCTTGATACAGAATAATTTAATTTTGGACGTAGGTAAATTCATTTCTAGAACCACTTCCTGCGTGTCTTTAACGATAATCCTTTTTCTTCAAACACTGATACTTATGCTCTTGGACTCCAAAACTGAGTAAGTGTTTTACTGGTGGCTGGCTTTTTATTTCAGTTGTCTAGCCAACACCACCTGCATCCTCAGAGTAACAAATAGTGATGTAAAAAGCTTGCATTTATTATTGGAAAAACATGAAAGCAATTAAGGACTGTTATAGTCTAGCTTTTTGTGTAAATAATGACAGAACTGAGGTTGGAATAGACTTTAACAATTCACTTAATCTGTTCTCATGTCCCAAGACAAGCTCATCTATATCAACAACGTACTTCCTGACAGATGTTTGTAGCAGTAAATTAGACAAACCTCTGAAGTGTCTACTCCTCAGCCTCTCTAGATTCTGGTGATTATTGCAAACGTATTTTCCTCGTGTCTAATCTTGATCTCCCTTGCTATATTTCAAACACATTATGCACTGCATTGTCTTCTGTGGATCAGAAAGACAAATTTTCAGCTGTTTTTCAGCAACCTTTCTCCATGTCTCAGACTGACATTTTCCCTCTTTTGGATTCACATAAACAATTTTCTAGATATCCTGTCTATGCTATTGTTCTTCCATAGACTTTCTCCTATCTTTGCTGATATGTGGCAATCAAAACTCAGTGTCCTGACATCCTCTGTAGAGGTGGGGAATTACTTCATGCATTTCATGAACTCTGCTCCTCTTAATCCACTTCAGTTAGACATTTGCTTTTCTTGCAGAAAATTCTTGTGCACTGCTGACCTTGTTCAACTTGTGATTTTGCTGTCTGAGGGCAAGACTTTGTACTTCTGTTGAATTGCATCTTCTTTTGTTGAGGCAGTTTTTGATATTTGTTGTTATAATTATGAACGCAAGTCCTGTTCTCCAATGTGCTGACTGTCCTCTCTGTTTACTGTTTCTAGTTATGCCATGGTGTGCTGTCCTGTTTGCAATTCTGGTCAATTCTGTGTACAGGATGGACCCACATGTATTATACTTTTCACAGCAAGCCATAGCTAATCAATCTTTATTAACGCTTATAATCAATGAAAGAAGCAAAGAGGGGTTTAATACCTCAGGGTAGTTGGCTACAGCTAATTTTTCCTCTGTGCTGACTGACAACCTCCCTTAGCCTTGTTCTCGCTGCTGCAATACCTCCAAGTCTTCAGAAGCAGCAAGGGCTGACAAGCTCAGTGTACTCAACCTAATGTGCAGTCCTCAATCTCTGTCCAGAGGCCAGGGAGAGTTTTTTCAGGCAGACCTCTCCACTTAAAAACCATGAAGTCAGCAAGGTTGTACATCCAAATGATACTGCTTTGTCAGAATGGAGGGATGGACAGAAGGATGAAGTCAGCCTCACATCCTTGAATACACAGATAATGAGGCATTTGCATTCCTGAAAGAGCCTGCAAAGGGAGCTGACGCTGCTGCTTCTCTGCAGTCTGTCTGCAGTATTTTTCACAGTCTTTCTCTCAAAACAGAGACGTTACCTTGCTCAATCTTTCTTACCCCTCTGCAGTTCTTATTAGTTAGCAACCAAACTTTTCTAGGATTTTCAATTCTTCTTTTTTGTGATACAGTACACTGAGTAATTTCTGTCATTCCCTTTATCAGTTCTTTTATAATCTGCAATTGCTCTCCAATTGTTACTTCTGATGTCATCTTTGCCATGGAGGCCTTAAAAGCAATCTCAGAACTGCTGTCAGTACAATGATATCTGGAGTCTGTCTGGTCAAACTCAACTAAGATTCAAGCAGTTGCATACTCAAATATCTGTTACCAAGTATGTACAGTTTACCTAGCTGAGTTGTTTGCTCAGGTAATCATTCTTTTTAAATGGGTTTTTCCACTTGAAAAATACAAAAGCTTTCCATGGTTTGCTCTTTTTCTCATAGTTCCGCAGTGCTTCACAGCATGTATTGAAGCTGCAAAACTATTTAGAAAGAAAGCAGTTATGGAAGATGCTTTGAAAATATTACAGCAATGTAAAAACAGATGGAAAGGCAGTGAATTGAGTGAGGATGCTAGGAAGAGGATTTTTTTGTTAACTTCTGGAAAAGTTCTTTATACTACGAGCAGAAATACAAACACATGGAAAACTTCCTGCGGCATAATTGTTTTTGTGAAGGTTTTTTTTAATAGGTAAACTAAAGAGGCAGATGTATCCACACACAAACACTTCATGAAAAGTGTTTGTTTTTTTCTTAGGAAATCTGAATTTTCAAACTCAATTTTTGTAAAGCATTTCTATGAAGATAAAACACATGTTGAGAAGCCTGTCCTGATCTTTCATTTCCTTTGGTTCATTACTGAAGGGCAAATAGGAAAAGAGTTTGTAAGATCCTGACTGTGAGGAACAGAAGGCTATGCTGAAAAACAGTGTTTTGTAGCTGAGAATTTTCTCTATCAAATAATATTATTGTGCTCTTTGAACCTGTTGTAGTTTATGTGGAAATAAATAGGAGGCATTACTTTTGTCATGGTTTTATGATTTTTGGTACTGGTATTCCACATCATAACATCATGTAGTGCATTTAGAGTTTAGACTTTTGATTGATACAGTATGCTAAGATCACTCCAAAGAAGTTGCATTACAGTGGCACAACTTAATTCTTGGGTGAAACTGGAGACATTGCTATTTTGTAATGTATTTGTTTGTCGTAGTCAAGCAAAAAAAAAAAAAGCATACTGAAAATTACCATATCAGCAAATAGTGAAGTCAGTAAAATTATGTCCTGTACTGTCCCCTTAAAAGATGCAAGCAGAGAAGAAAATGATACATTGGTAGGGTTATAGCAATGAGCTTGTGGGAGATGTACATCCCACGCTTTAGCTGGCACCCAAGGGGTGAGCATACATATTTAATGATAGGGAGGAATGTGCTCTTTGTGCCTGACTGCACACCCTGTGCAGGATACCAAAGTGCTTCTTACATAAAGAGTGATGTGGAGCTTTCTTTTGCTGGAGTAGAATTCATTTAAAAAGTCCATAGGAACCAACTGTGGGAGGATGCTCCCATCCCATGACACCTGAAGTCTGGAAACGAGGACACTGTAGATCACAAGTTCTTCCTTCAGGCTCCTCTGCTGTGACTTTCTGCTGGCAGAGGGAGCAGAAAGAGCAGGGGTGCAGCATTCAGCTGTTAGATTTTTGATTAATTACAAAATGGATGGTCTAGAATGATAAAGATGCCCATTTATGTAAGCCAAATTTCAAAGGCAAGTTGGATGAATACAAACTGTCTTCTCTTGCATTCAGAAGGTTCTGCCTTAGATCTATACTTATTCAACTAATGGGGAAAAAATGTCATGCTGGTATAATTATTATGGTCTGAAACTGAAATAGTCAGCTGGAACCACACGAAATTCTCAAAGGATGGAAAATCCTTCCATTTTCTAGGGTGCTCTTCTTTAAAGCAGTAGAGAGAGCTGAAATGCATAGAGGGACTGCAGTTTGATATCTAGATATATATTTCATCTCAGCAAAAGCTACTGTCTATTTTTTTTCTTCTGTTCTTTAGTGTGTTCTTTAGTGAATTCTATAAAGCCAAAGTAACTCAGCTTAACCTTCTTTCACTCTGGGTTAACATATGTGAAATCACCTCACCTCTCTGTGGGTTAAGAGTAGGTGTGCTGACAGCCATTCGAGTTCAACATGTATTTTACATGTATTTTACAATCTATTGAATACAGTAATGTTATACTTTAAGTGCTAAAGCTCTGTCTCTGTGGCAGAATTAGCTGTCTGCACAGATTATTTCTGTCAGATTATCAAATTTAAATTGGAGCAATCACACACTGAGGTGACATCTGTTATGGACCAAAAACTTGAATAAAAAAGTGAATTCTCATTTTAATGCAAGGATTTTGTTCTCAGTGAGAGTAAAGCAAGGGGCAGGCTTGACACTTTTCAGGAGTTAGCCTGACCTGCACTTGAGTTAACCACAGTGAAGGCAGGATTAGAATTGCATGCACCTTTTTCATTTTTGATTTATGACACCATAGGCTTGGATATACAAGTCAATGTGGATGAGATAAGGTTGTTATTCGTTGTTAGTATCTCATATGTAAAACTCTGTTTACTTTTAAACATGATAACTTCTGATACATGTGGAGAGTTGAGGAATCATTATTTTGTCATATTGTTCATATTTTAGCATGGTTAGTATGCATTATATGCTTTTTCTTTCTGCCTTCTTCAGTTTATTTTGGAAGGAGCTTATATGAATCCTGTATATAGGTTGCTTCAAAATTTCCACTATAAAAGCTCTCCTGAGCTCTTTTGAGAAATGCTGACACCATTATTATCATCTCCATAGTGTGTCTTTGGATTCTGGCAAGTAGAAAGCCTTAAGGTTAAAGAACTGCCTTCTCTTTGTTCTCAGAAAAGCCACTCAGCTGTAAGCTATTGCATCTCTATTTCTCTTTGTTCACATTGCTTCAGAAGTTTATGGAATCATGAAAAATAACACTGAAGAACACAAGAACATTCTAAAGGCTTGTCCACACTTGAAAATTATGGCAAAATGGCAAAGGCTGACTTTAAAGTTTAATATTTTAAACTAACTTCCCACAGGCACAGTTTTATACTAAGGTAAATAGAGTTGCTGGGTGATAATGAGGAGAGGATATTGCTGTATGACCACTCAGTATTGCTTGTTTCAGAGTTTTCCCCTAAGTTTTAAACTTCATAACTTTTGATTGCTTTACTTTTATGTACTGTACACTTCAAATCAATTTTGGTACATTAAATGGATGTCTTGGTAAAAATCACAGTACTGATAGAGATATACTAACTTAATGTCCCTTTTTCACATAAATATGATGAGAATGGTATAAACAATCATTGTATCTTCTGCTCCACGTGCAGAGATAAAGTCTGCTGTCCATCTTTGTATCGTTTTCTTTCATCAGCCAGAATGTTGAACTCAGCATGCTGAACTTACAAAGAAGAAACCTAAATACAGTGTATTTATACCTTCAGAAGGGGAATGAACTGCCTACCAAAGGATATTTAATCCAATAGTGAAATTGCAAAGACAATATGGTAGAAAGCTGAAGTCAGGTTAAGGTTAGAAATTAGACATACCATTTTTACGTGGTTTTAATCCATGTGATGGATTATTTGTTGTATGATGCATATCTTGATCTGTACAGAACTCGTACAGGTTGTTAATTAGAAAATCTGTGAGTTGCTCCTTCACAATATTTTTTTTCCTGCTCTTTTCACAGGGCGCTACCCTAAATTAGTGTTTCACTTTGAGCTCAAGAGAAACATCTTGTATTTCATACTAGAGACATACGTACCATCAATTCTTCTGGTTGTGCTCTCCTGGGTATCATTTTGGATAAGTCAGTCATCAGTTCCAGCCAGAATCTGCATAGGTGAGAAGCTGATGAAACAAAACCAAACCTCTTGTTCAGAGCATGAGAGGTAATGGCTTTAAGTTGTGTCGGGGGATATTCAGGTTTAGTATTGGGAAAAGTTTATTCTCAAAATAAAGAGCTGGAACAGGCTGCCCAAGGAGGTGGTGGAGTCACTACCCCTGGAGGTGTTCAAGATGTGATACTGAGGATATTGTCATACTGATGGGTAGATGTGGTACTGGGGGACGTGGTTTGGTGACTTCTGTAGGGATGGATTGGTGGTTGGACTACATGGTCTTCAGAGGTTTTTTCCAACCTGTGAAACAGGAGTTGGATCATTAAGATGCTTTCTTTATTGCAAGTACATAGAAATATTTGCACCTTTTGGAATTTGATGCTGAGTTTCATGGAACTATTTTTCCAGTTTGCCTTCTGCAACATGTCATACAGATTCCCCTGGAAGCCTTGTTAATCTGTAACAGAGCAGGATACCTGGAGGCAGGGAAGGCTGCTGGAAGCAGAGGAAAACCCCATCATTTTGGAAATAATTTCAAAATATTCAAATGCATGTCATACATAGACAGACTTATGAGTTTTTTTGTGAGGGTGAATGATATACACCAATTAATGCAAGAATAGTACAACAATTATGAGATTAAATATAGTTAACTGCAAGGAAAGGAGATTTTGCATGGGGGAAGTGCTGATCAGTTCTGATCAGGCTGCAGATGGGGTTAGGAAAACACTTCCATAGGGTAGCAAAGAAATCTCACATTAAATGAGGCTGGTGGAGAAGTAGACTGAACAAGATGATATTTGAATGTTTTAATGGAAGTATTTGCATAGTATTGCAATGATGTGTTAATAATAAATATACTTTCTGTGACATGAAAATCCCTCCCATTCTAATTTCCCATCTTTTCAACTTTCCAAACATTTTTCTTCAGTATTCTTAAGCATTTAACTTCAGGATCACAAGTGTATTTAAAGTCTTTCCAAAACATGGCACGTGAAATGCTGTGGCATATTAGGAGTTTATGAAACTCAGGAAAGACTATCCTGTAGCTTACCAAATGCAATGGAGGGCCTCATTGGTATCTTTGTTTTATCAGAATTTATATTTCTGCGTTCCACAGGTGTTACCACAGTCCTCACTATGACAACGCTGATGATGGGAGCCAGGACTTCACTCCCAAATGCTAACTGCTTTATTAAGGCAATTGATGTGTACCTTGGCATCTGTTTCAGTTTCATCTTTGGAGCATTGTTAGAGTATGCTGTGGCACATTTCTGCACTCTGCATCGACCCAATTCAAAGGAAATTCCAAAGGTATTTTAACTCTTTTATTACAAAGTAGAATTCAATTACAACCACTAAAAAGAATGAGTTACCTTACTTAGCTCTAGTAGTAAATGTGTGCAAGGAATTTTATATTTTAATGCAAGGCCAGTGATATCTAAATAACCTCAAGTAAAAAGGATTTGTATTTCTGGAACTTTTTGAAAGAGATCAAGCAAAATGAAACACCAGTGTGATACATGTACAGGCAGTCACCTTCTCTCTGGCATACACCTACTCACTGTTAAAAAATTGGACCATGTAAGGTGGATTGATTTTTTTTTTTTTTTTTTTACTGCAGTACAGGAAAAAAAAAAAACAAAAACCAAAGAATACAAGCATTAAACGAGTACCACTTACTAAACCTAATGCTCACGTATGGAATGTGAGTCAGCTTACAAGCTTCATGCCTCAGTTCCTTGTAGCCTTCCACCTACATCTTCTATCTCAGCAGGTGCAGACTGTGATTCACTTTCTGTTTTGCGTCATTATTATAGCAGTGCTCTCTATTGCTCTAGCGAGCTTCCTGGAACTCTGAAATGTTGTAAAGTATACTTTAATTAAGGATCAAATCAACATAGGTATTTTTGAGTCTGATGGTTGTCACCTTGCTGAAATAATCAGGACAGGTTCATGAAAAATTTTTGTCATATTCTCCATCTTCAGTGTTTGACAGTGGAAAAAAAAATAATGAGAAAGTTAGAAGCTGGTTGTCTTAAATCTTTACATTATAGAACAGAGACTAATATGCATGATAAAAAATAAAATCTTAAACAGAAAGTCTATGCCTTACACGATAAAACACAGAAAATGAGATTATGACAAAAAATGCAGGAAGATGTTTTGTTGAGTACTGTAAAGTTAAATGGTCAGAAAAAGAAAGATTGCTAACAATTTATGACAAACTGGAGCATCGCAAATGGCTCAACTAAGCTCCTCATTAGGTTCAAGAAACAGGATAATGACTTCTAGTACTGAATCTTAAAAACAATAAAGGCAAACCAGAATGTATTTTTTTTTGTCTAGATAGTTCAACAACTAATGTAGGATTTTAGCTGTGTGAATGTCAGATGAGTTGTGTAAATGCACTGAACTACGTTTGAGAAAAAGTGCTAGGAGATCTAGGTGTGTTTAGGTTTGAAAAAGAGGCATAAAGTCCCCATTGGTTTTAAAAGGCATATTCTAACTGGGAAATGCCTGCAAAAGAGCAAATACTGGTTATGATTGAGGTTTTGATTGGAAAGCCTAAAAATCATTTTTCTGGCAAGGCAGCATCAGTAACAATTCCCTCTGAGCATATCCATCTTGTGAAGTAAGTGGCTGTCATTTGCTCTTTGAGTGGAAGAAAAGAAAGCTTATTGGAGGTTTGAGTAAGAAAGCCAAGTGTTTCAGTGCTGCTCAGATGATTAAGCATCTTTGGATCTGTGAAGGGCGTTAATGACTGCCCTTGCCTTCACCTCCCTGAGTCAGCATCTCTTTCTTATTGGATTCAGGTGCTAGTGCTTACAGGTAGAGCGGGCATGAGAAAAAACGAACTTGAAATGTTTGCAGGAGTTGGTTGGAGATACAGCCCTCGAACAAGCAAGGAAGAAAGACTTAAGGTGCATTTCTGTGATGGACTTAATTACTGAAAGGGTTGATGTGTTGCTTCAGGAATGTTTACTGCCTTTTCTTCTTCAGGAGTGAGCAAATCCAACTCACTTCTTGCCCACAGAAACACAAACATAGGGAAGGGGTAGCTGCTGAGTCCCGGATCAACTCAAAGCCTTGGAATAAGGAAAATGCCTGCTGTCTTTTTTTTTATACTGTGGCCAGGGTACACTCACTGCTTACTAAGCAGGGTGCTACTGAGAGCACACCTGGCTTGTATTTCTCATTTCTCATTGTGAAAACAAAATATCACAAGGGTTAAAATGTCATGTCACTGTCTAGCAGGTGCTTAATGAATGTTTGTGATTATTGGCATCACAAATGTGCTCTCCTCATTATCACATGCTCTTGTGGACATAGGGTAATTAGAAATCTCCCTTTCCAGTTTGCTATTCTAATACAAGCCAATACCATGTTTGCACTCAGAATTATATAAATATGTTTAAGAGGTGAATTGAAAATATAACCGTCTGCCTTGCATGGGAATTAGTTGTGCTGTTTTCTGCTTTGCTTTTTAAGACAGTTGGGCACTGACATATGAAGTTCTTTTGAGACTGTCAGGATCTGTAGTCTGTAGCAAAAACTGGAGAAACAGCTCATCATATCCACACTCTTGCAATGTTCATGTTATGTGAACTGGTACCTGCAGAAACAGCTTGAAAGCCAATGGCAAAAGCACAGGAACCACCTGCTCTGAGGAAAGTCAGGCAGATTGTGTCATTCGCATCAACTGCATGGCAGATTGCCTGAATGGGGAGGCTGCCTCTCCAGAACCTTGAGTTTCTCCTCTTTCATACAAAGGAGTGCCCTCCTATAAAACAGAGAAATCATCCTTAGACTTCGTCTGTCTTTCCCCATTGTGTTTTCCTCTGGGGCAGAAAGGGAAAAGGGTTGAAAACTGAAGATTACATAGGTAGTGCTATGCATTTCTGGCATTCCTGTGCTTGCATCTTGTGGTCTGGAGTGACACGGAAGAAGCTGCAGGTGTGCGACACTCCTGGTTGAGATATTATTAATCTTGAGCACCTCAATTCTGCTGGCTGTTAGATGTCAACAAAACTTCAGCACACCCCAGAGAGGCAGATGATGTACAGTACCTTTTCAGGATGCTCTCAATTTTGTATTGCAGTAGAGCCCTTCATAATGCTAGCTGCCATTTCCTTATTGACATCTGGAAAGCAGAGAAGTAGGGGAAGTAACATTTAAAATTAGAGCCACTGTTTTGTGTTTTAATGTGAAACATCTTAATCTATCTTTGCATTTGGTTCTCCATAGCAACCTGGAAAGGTCCCTTGATAGTCCCAGGTTATAAGACTGTAGTTCTTATGTGCTAGTGGTTGTGACTGTCCTTTCAATTAGCTGTCCCCTTTATAAGCCATGTGATACATAACTTTTGCTGTTAATACATCTCCATTCTGAGAGAGCCCTGCTGTGGCACACCGTGAGGGGAATTGAGTACATATGCACCACTTCTATAAATGTCTCCTGGAGAGTAGAAGGAGTTCAGAACAGTCTAATAAAGCATCAGCCTCCTGTGAATTGTTTGCATGCTGTTGTGTAAAAAGAAAAATGGTACGTATGCAATGTCCTTTCATGCTCTGCGGTACAACTAATTCTGTACTGACTTTTAGCCAGCCCTACCTGAGAGATGAAGAGGCAGACTGAAGAATGCCCTGCATCCTGCCACTTTTGAAGTCTAGATGTTGTTTTTTCTATTTTTCCCTTTCTAAAATGTGAGAACACGTGAGAGGAAAAAAAAATCAGGATCCTTTTGACAGGTTTCTGTATTTTGCTCACTGCTGAAGTGCTGGGTGCCCTGGGTTGGCAGGAGCACATAGTTTGAGGTGCCCAGCACTGTTCCCTGCTGCTCTGCTGGGCTGATGGGTAGCAGAATAGAGTATTTCTATCAGCCAGGTCACACACAAAGCTCTGAATTTGAGGTGTAGTTTGGATTGTTTAGGGTTCAGGCTGGAGATTTGTGGATTGATCCTCTGTGTGCTTTATAAACATCTTTTCCTCCTATCCTTCAGATTCCGAAGACTCACATAGCTGCAGCAGGCTAGTTGTGGGGTGAGCAAGTTTTTGTAGTCAGAGTATTTTCAGGATGACGCATTGTGATGAGCTACACTTATCTCTCCTTAATAAAGTATACTGGATTTTTTTTGCCAAATAGAAAATGAATAGCAGTAATAATCTTTTTCTAGCTCCATCTGTTCTGTTTCACTGATTCACAGGACGGTGTCTAGACTCCACTTTAATTTTCAAGGGCATTACTATTTTTTAGATGGAAAAAGACCCCAGAAGCATGCCATACCCTGGACAGAAGAGCAATTCTGCACTGGCATGCAGATGTGTCAGGTGGCTTAATGAGCTCTGTGTTCTTAAAAGCTGCATTTTTTTCTAAATGGGCTTTTTGTGTGGCTGTACCTAGGAACTTCTGTGAAGTTTGTCCTTATCAAATCTAGTTCTTCTCATGCAAATGGAAGAAGCAGATTGCTCAGAGAGAAGTGATTCAGCATTCTACATTTCACAAATAAATTTTTGGCCTTTTCCTGCTTCTGTGCTACTCCTTGACCTGGAAGGTGATAAAAGCATCAGAAGGAAACATAAAGTTTCTTAGTAGGTATAGAATGGCCCAAATAAGGACAATTCCCTTTTCAAACTGTTCAGAGTTGAATTTAGTCTAGATACACATCTGGAGCCAAACTCTGGGGCTTAGATCTACTGGTATCTGCAATATCCCAAGCTGGAGCAATACCCCAGAACTTTCATGGAAGTTTGTTTACAGCTGAAGCTCCAGCTGATGTCTAATCCCGTGTCCTCTGAGTCAGTGGCAGAAAATGCACAGACTTCAAAGGGTGAAGATTTCATACATGAACTCCATGGCTCTGAGCCACTTCTAATCAAAGAAACAAAACCCACCAGAACACCAGACGGCTTATACAGCATTCTCCAAAGAGTTGTCTTGCTGCAGTGAAGCACATGAAAATGTGCTTAACCTTAGTATAACTTTGAACATAAAATGTAAGTTTCAGGACTTGAAACGAAGTACAAATTGTTTTGTACAGAAATAGTTGTGGAGCTGTACCTTGTTTATGAGTTTTATTTTTATTTTTGCATTGTTTTGTTGTTTTAACTGATTCAATTTTCATTTTGGAGTACAAATGACAACTTGTTTTTATGGATTTGCTGCGGTGTTAAGTAAAGCTTAGTGGGCCATATCTGAACACAGCCAGCTTTGCATTGTGGTCCTATGAAAGTTTTTGCGGCTAGCTGTCATGTAAGTTGGTGTGTTTCTCCAGTATATGGAGGCTTTGAAAGCTGAAAGACACTGTCTGTACCTGTGCTTGCTCATCCTTGGAATCAATGAGTAAGTCACAGGAAGAGCTGTAGGAAAAATCCTATTATTTGCTTCAACCCTAAAGTAAATAGGGCAATGAAACATGAACTTATGTTCCTGCTGTGCTGTTTTGTTTTCTGTCAGGATGAGGATGAAGGGGCTGAAGAAGAAAGGAATGGAGTTCTGGCAGCAGTTGCCAACAGTTGCAGTGCTTCTGACAACACAAACAAAATTGATTCAGACAAGGGCAGCAAAACCAGCATCAGTGGCAAAAAGGAGAGAAATAAGCACAGTGGGTGTAGCTCACCGATGTCTGTAATGAAAAGTCTTTTCTGTATCTTTGATTGCTTCCATGTTAAAAATCCTTACCACATAGACAACTATGCCAGATTTTCTTTCCCGTTATCATTCATCATAATTAATGTATTTTATTGGGTATATTATTTGTATTTCTAAGTCTTTTAAGGTGTAAAGCTGTCACAGTTCAACATTTAGGAAGGAGATACGGTTGGTGAAGTTGCAGAAGAAGGAGAAAGCTGCCTTAGGGAAAGAGGATATGAGAGGACATGCTCTGTTCAAGCATTTATGCCAAGTGCTGTTAACTCTCTTTTCTGCTATTAAATGACTGTCATCTGAAATTGACTTTCCTTTTAGCATGCATGTCCCATATTATACTATTTGTCTATGACCACTAAGTCCTTTTGTGAATATTTTAATGGTCAACTTTGTAAAATAAAAGTTATACTGTTTGTTTCCTAACTGTATTAAATATATTAAAAATAAAGACAATGAAGTGTTGTTTTCCTGCTATACTTTTAGTATTCAATTCTCTTTAGCTCTGTCAGTAATGTGTAGTTTTTCCAGATTATATAAGAAAATTTGTAATTGCAGATTAAAGTATTTTTGCTTCCTTGTAAGAAACATTTTTGAAAGAGTGGGCTGCCAACAGCAACTTAACAAAATGTGCAGCTTTATAAGGTCGCATATGTAGCAAGATCCATTCCTAAGTCTTTATACAGATATACAGACCTCCTTTATGTGTCAGTAACTTGTCTGAATAGGTGCATGGCAGAATATAGAAATGGACTGGTGGCAAAAATGATTATATCCAAACAGGTTTATTTCCCAAGTTAGGGCACAGGTGTTGGCCAGTACTTAATAGAATATGGCCATTCATGCAGTACTTTCCCTAGTCACAACTGCCTGGGTAGCTATTTTATGTCGCAAATAATATGATATGCTTCAATAACAGCAAATTTTTCTCAAGTCACTTGCCATTAAACATTTTGCATAAAGATGAAAGGGTGTATTTCTTAAACTGACAAGAAAACCTGTGGATACACAATAATTCATGACAAGGAGAGGGAAGGTTCTACATAGATAAAAGTGTGAGTTTGATTTGCCTTCTCTTACAGCAAAATCTATAAAAGTATATAATCACTGAACACTGTCAGACAAATAGTAGATTTTAAACTCTTCAAATCAAGAAACGTATCTGCTGTTTGTGGAAATGTCGTATTTTGAGGCCATATGAGGTAAATGTGCAAGTGGGGATGTGAGGTAGGGGAAAGGGGTGGCAGTGCCAACTGGCGATGCCTCTTCATGTAGTTTATTTACTTAGCAGAAGGTGTGTTGCTTTCTGTGTACCAAAAGGCTGCCCAGTGGATCAATTTCCTTCCTCTATGGGATACCTGCAGGCCCAGTCTTTTGCCTTAGCAGTTGTTTCACAGGTGTTTAAGCATTACAGATGCTAAGAAAACATGTTTGACCTTAATAAGCTTTTTGGTCTTTCCTAACAAAAAGTAAATCTCTTCTGAAAATACAATCCTTTGCAGCGCTATTTCTTTTGGTATCATAATGAACTTTTTGGGGATATAGGCATCTGAAGGTATTAGCCCTTGCTAAACTTTCACCTTCTCAATTATTTTGTGTCATTCTCTTAGCCATTGATATCACAGGTGAATATAGCATGCAGCCTGCTTAGTAGGTTGCTGGTTGGGATGTTAGGAAGCTATCTGAACTATTCCACCTAAATTAAAAGGGAAATTGTGAAAAAGATAACATTTTACAACTGTTGTTTGCTAACCCTATCATAAGCCAAAAAGGCATTTTAAATAAATATCAGAATATTTACTTCTAAACGTTTCTAAGCAACTTAATGCCCCATTTGAACACTCCAGTCAACACATATGGCAGCAGAAGTTAAGGGCATCCATCTGTTTATTCGAGTCCCTATTTTCAGTATCACAGTCGCCTTCGTTATCAGTGCAGCAGTAACCTACATAGCTCTGCTTCTTTTGTTGTAAGCCTTCTCATTTGTGGTAATTATTTTAAGAGGGCTATTAGGTTTTTCAACTTGGGAAAATATATTAAAGAAAGTCTCATGTTTTCACCCTACAGTTCAAAAGTAAATAAAAGATAAGATCAGCGATTAAAGAAAAAACACATCACAGTAAAGCCAGGGACGAAGAAAAAACAGATGTAGCCCTTCTGTTTTCTACTAATGACTCTTGAAGAGAGGCTACTGAAGGGCTGACACTGCTGGTACAATTCACTTCATGCAGCAGTAGATGGAGCTAATTAACTACTCTTCATGATTGAATGAGCAAATGTAAATGGCAAGTTCTAGTGAAGGAGGACTCCAGAGGGAAGTTATTACAAGCTGACATTTGTACTATGGTAACTAGGTCATGTTTACAGTGACAGATTAATTAAAATCAGACAAAACAACATTGTCAGGTGGGCTGTTGAGGACTTATTGCTGTTTTTTTTGCATTAAAGGTCAGGCTTTTCAAGAATAGGCTGCTGTTTCCATCATTTTAACCACCTAAATCATTATCATATTCTGCCAGTCTACAGAGTAACATCATGACCTCAGTATCTTGTGTTTGATGCCCTTGTGTCCAGATTTTCTCCTGCAGGTTATAATGTTTCAATCTAAGTATCATAGCATCTGTGTATTTCAAGAGAGGCAGAGTAGCAACAGTACCAATAGTTTTCCCGTAAGTATTTATAAATCCTAGATAAACATTCCCAGGCAATTCGCTGCTGCACTGCTAACAGGATGGCCTCTGCAGGGACCTCTGGGTCTTGACAGCACTTACAAGCTGATAGGCTTGATATGATTTCAAAGTCTGTAATGGAGTTGCCATTACTTATTGTATAACTTCATAATTAAAACCAGTGGTCCACATGAATCATATTGCCAATTTTAGCTCTTTATCAGACTCCATCAGGAGGTGTCTTTTTTTTTTTTCTTCACAATCCCATGGAAGCCAAACTTTCCATCCTCAGAGAGAGAAGAAAAAAGGGGCATTTGAGGACGCTTTGATCTCCTGATGTAACAGGCTTCTGACATTTTTTCAAACAGGAATGGAACCTATTTTCCCATTCAAATGCAGCCAAAACTTCAGAAGACAAAGAACTATAGGACTTTAGCACCATTACATGTGCACACAACCACGCCTTTTCAAGCTCTGTTTTGCATTTACATTTAATTCAGATTTAACAGCTGGATGACTTCATCTGTACTTCATCTGTACAGCTGTATTGCACAAGCAGCTGTACTGCTGTTGCTTCTCTTGCTATAGCAGGTAACCAGGAACCAGGACAGGGGGAAATTTGAAACCAGTATGATATGATTGCTTAGAAAGCGGAGAAATGTCTCTGTTTTAAAGGAATGTCAGGAATGGAACCAGAATCTCAAATCAGTAGCTCTAGCTGAAGCTTAACTGTCTTGGCAGAAGGTGAAAAACAAAAACTTTCTTCCAAAGAAAAACAAAGCCAGAAAAACAAAAACAAAAACCCTGAATGAAAATTTCTAATAGATTTCAAACTTGAAAAATTGACATTCTCATCTTGTTTGCCCCTAACCCTGATGCTGATGTTAATGATGTTGCTATAAGCAGCATTCATTGTATTTCAGAAACAGCACCACACTCGTGGTATTTGACAGCATGGGGAAAGATGGTGTTATATCCATTGATACGCCTTTGGAAGTTGCAAAAGAAGAGACAATCTCCTCTTTTTCCCATTGTTAAAAGAACCATCTCCTTGCTGAGGACCCCGTTTTTTTCCAATAAGAGTGGCCACATGACCAAATGTTCTGTGTTTTGTCCACCCCTCTGCTCACTATCTCTCCTTATCTGTTCTTTTGGCCATGAAAGAGGGAATGAACAGGAATCATTTAACAGTGCATTAGTCTCCTCTGAGGGATCCTTTTGTACATTTAAAGGCATTTAAATGCTGATCCATTAGACTCATTCACTGAACTATGCTATACTTGTGGCTAATTCAGCCCCAACCAAAGTTATCTCCACTTGCAGAAGTATGGATTTGTTGATAATGAATACAGCTGTCCTTTCCTGAGGGATTTTCCTTTCTTGTGAATAAAAGTCGACCTACAGGAACAGCTTCCATTCTACATTACCTACGAGTTGGCAATAGAGATCTGGTAGAATCCTTGCTATAGTTTTATAACGTTTTACATTGACAGCGCTTTTCTGACAAGTACTGACAGTCTTGGCCTGTCAAAACAGTATACTCCTCAAAATAATAACGTAGCAGATTAAGTGTGTAGCTAAATATAAGTTGAATGTTCTCAATGTCTTTCACAGAAAGATGAATAAGAGATTGAGTGTAATTTCATCATCTTTTCCTGTTATTCTTTATCACCTGTGCTCAAGTATTATTCTCAGTGCTCTTTGACATTCCTTTGTAATGAAAGATTCTGGGATCCTTCTCTATTTTTTTCTTTGAAAGAAAAAACAGAAGTATAGAGTGTGAATACAGAATTAGAAGTCTGAGTTTTCTTATATTATCAGATAATCTCAATTATTAATTAAGGTCTAATTAATAAACCTTTTCACACACTACTGGTCCAACTTGTTAATAAAGCTGATAACTAAGATAACTCCAGAGATGATTCTAGAGTTTTCCATATATTTCCATCAAGGTTCCCATATGGATACCAGATACTTTGCAGACCTTACCATTTTAAATCACATAAGCCCACATATGCTACAGTCTTATTCCAAGTGGAACAAATGACCAAGCTCAAAAATGCAGGCTTCTTGCTTTGTAGCTGTACTTTCCAGCACATCCCAGCTGCTGGCTAAAGCCTCACTTAGGATTTTTGAAAATGAGGAAAAAAAACACTCATAACTTTCTGCAGATGATCAGTCTCTCTATGCACCTCTGACCAAAAATATTGTATAACACCAAAGGGAAGAGACAATTCCACTATTTCTACACTAATAACCCAGTTTCTCACTCATCACTTCAGGTCCTGTGATGTCAAAGTTACGTTAGTTTTGGGTTGCCACAAATTACCTTGGAGTACTCAGGCAATTTCACACCTTTGTTTCAATAACCCAGCTACAGCTAAGTTGGTTTGTTTGTTTGAGCAAATACACATACTGTGCCAAGCTGAATTCCTCTTGTGTCATATTGCTTGAAACAATATACAGCCAAAACCTGTTTCAGTATCTTTTGTATCTCTCCATACATTTCGATTCTAGTTTTAGTATTTCTCTTCACTGAAGGTCCTACATTGTTTTTGATAATGTCAGGTCTCCAGATGCACTGCTGTGCTGCATGAAAGATGACAGAAGGACAAGCCAAAATCATCAATTTTAATGATATTTCAACACCATCCTTGTCTTGTGTCATTCCTGTGTATGCTGCAGCCATCAATCTGTGTTTGTCTAAAAGGGTCCGTGCCAGAGCCTTAAATGTAGATAGAGCTGAAGAGGCCAATTTGTTATAATTTGACAAGGTCTGGCCTCATCTGGCAATCCAGTGTGTCTGAGTGCCTCTAGTGAATTGTGCATCCATTTTCTCAGATCCAAATTTCTCTGTTAGTTTTCAAGACCCTCTTATCTTCATGCTGTCTCTGTCTATCCTGGCTTATCATATAATAGAGTGTTGTCTATATCATCCAATTTAATCTCTATTGGCTTTCAGTGTGCACAGTGTGCACAGTGATGAGTGTACACTAGTGCTGGTAGCAAAAGGGTAACTCACACCAAAGTGTACCTCCAAAATGTGGTAGATACTTCTTTGGCTATGGCTTCCATTGTCTCTTTGGGTTCATTTCCCCTTTGAATCACTACCCACAGTATGGAGGACCTCTATCCATTCCTCTGCCTTCGAGGGTCCTCTACAAAATACTTCAGAGACTGAAGTAGATTGAATGAATCGTGCTTGAAGTCAGATGTATTGATATATATGCCCATTAACACATGCTCCCTAGTTCTCTGAACCCATTGTTTCATTTTCACCAAATGTGATAAAGGAATAGATGTCTCCAAGGTGGGTTGTTATTTCAAGCTTTATGAAAATAGATGTTCAGGTCAGAGAGACATCTGACTGCTTCCCCACTGGGAAAAACACAACAGCATAAGCTTGAGCCCTTTTAAATCCCAGAGAATGCATGCTGAAGAGAACACATTGCAGTGCCTCAAATACAGGGAAAGCTTTGGTGACAATTTACATCTTCCAGACTTGAGAGTCTATCAACACAGAAACACAAATCTGGAGAAAATCAGGCTTTGTTAGCTCTGATATTCATGAGCTGTTTTTCTTCTCTGATCCTTTGGAGACTGAATGCAAGGCAAAAGGACAGAGGCACTGTTCTCTGCCTTTTTACTGAAACACAAGGGGAGTCAGAATTTATGCCTTTAGCCTGCTGTGTGTGAAAACTGTACAAATGATGCTGCTATCGCTATAGAAAATATTTATGTCCCTAATCTTCCTCTTGCTCTCATTTCCTTCCCACTTTCCTCCTTCCTTCATCTTTGTAAATACTCTCCTTTAGTATTAGACTGGTGCTTTTTCAGCTGAATTTAAATCTCTCTCTTGATGACGTGTGGAATAAGAACTCATTCTGCCATCTTCACCTCCAGCCCCTGTGGCTCACAGAAATCAGGCTGGGACATTAAAGAAATAGAGTTACTGGAAGAAGGGTCTTCAACCTTCATGAAGAACAATTAAAGCAAAAATAATGGTTTGTAGCTGAAAGAGATGTATTGTATTCATCTGTCAAAGAGGATTATGTATTTGTTATCTTGATTCAAGTGCAGGTCACTGGAATTTTACAACATTTGCAGAAGATATTTTATCTAGATCATGAAACATAAAAGGTGATCAGAAGAGGGTGCTCTTAGCTCATGCTCTTTTGCTGTTCTGAAACCTTTGGGTATCTCCAGAATTTTCTTTCTTTGTTGGGATTATTAATTTCTTTTTCTTTTTCAAAATGCTTTCTGTGTATCTGCACTAAATACATCATCCTTTGTAATGCACCACATGAAAAATATAGACTCTAATCTTCAGTTAATTCTAGATTTCTAAAATACTTAGAATGTTGGTAATATACCAACATATTATACCACATTATACTAATAAGCCATTCCACAATGAACTTGCTCCTTTTGGGCCCAAACTACTTTTTGAGTTATGTTTATATTCTCATGCAGCCACACTCAAGTGATATTTATATTTACAGGAATTGAATTATCAGCATCCATAGCTGAGTGCTGTGGAAAACTTAAAACTGCAAGAGGAGCAATTCATCCCAGTAACACTTGCAATTTTCTCCAGGCATGAAAAAGTAATAATAACATATAACTTCAGTGACCAATGTCCAATTATTGAAGTATCTGAAATACCTAAGTATTCACAAGCAGTTGATTAACTGATCTGTAGAAAAGAATTATAGAATCACAGAATCATTAAGGTTGGAAAGATCACTAAGATCAACCATCAGCCCATCCCCACCGTGCCCACAATCCTGTCCTTCAGCACTACATCTCCACGCTTCTGAACACTTCCAGTGATGGTGATCCACCACTTCCCTGGGCACCTGTGCCAATGCCTCACCACTCTTTCTGGTAGCCAACCTGAACCTGATCTCACAGATAGAAATAAGCCTTTTAAAAGTTGGTTTATGCATGTATGTGGCTTCTTCGTTTCTCAGAGTGTGAGCCATGTAGGGTGATGAAATTTTACTGGGCATTCAGCCCTGGAACACAGGTAAAAGTCACAGCTATCACCCTTGATTTCTGCAGGCTCGGTTTGCCTGTAGAAAATAGGTTAAGTTCAGGAAGGCACCCTCCTTTAGTTGGTGCAGTGCAGCACTTAGCCCTGGTCCAACCTGCTGCTGGAAGAGACCTCTCTTCCTCTGATTTCCCACTATTTCACTTTTTCTAGCAATACTTGCATTCATACAAAGTGTCTGTAGCCATTTGTTACCAGTGCATGCCAAAACTGCCCGGAGGGGGAGGCTCACAGCTCTTGTACTCAGCAGAAGTGATTGAAATGGTTTATAAAAGGACTCTTGCTCTCTGTTCATGTGCATACATATATCTCTATATGTATAGACATATATATGTACAAACGTTTCTTGTAAAAACATGGTTTTATGAGTTGGTTCCTTTTGTACTTCAGTGACTGCTCTTCAGTTATGAACATCAACAGATCAAAAATCAAAGCAAGCAATAAACAGAGCTCCTGCAGTCCGTGTACAGAGGAGCTGCTCCACAGAGCTGCCTTTTGGGAAAGAGTTAAGAAAACAAGCAGAAGAGAAAATAGCCTCCCTGTCTCACTCTGCTGGCTTCAGTTGGTGGGAAAATGGTTGATATTTGCTGAGACTAAAATAAGGAAAAGCTTTCTTCCACCATTGTAGATGTAGCTTTTTGCTGTTTGCTGCTTTTCAGAAGAGAAGGAAGAAAGTGAAATGAGGCAACAGCAAGCACAAAAACAAGAGCAATTTTCTTATGTAATGCTTATATGAAAGCACCATGTAACGAAGCAGGTAACTTGTCACTTCTGCTTTAATGATTTCTGTCCACGTCCTTGCAGTTCCTGCACTCCTCAACATGACAGATTGATAACAGAGTACATAGTGGGCAGCACTTCCCCTGCTGCTGGGGGGAAGAGTTTGTTCCCAGGCTCACATGGATTACTGTGACATGGGATTCAAAGATGTGAGCTTTTGGTTATCCATCACAAAGGGATGAAAGAAGGCCAGAGACGAGGTCAGTCTTGTAGCTACTTAGGCTGAGAGGGTCAGTGATGAGGGTGCATTAAAAGATCATAGGGAGAAGAAGGAATGGAGTCATCAGGTCAGCAGTAACTGGCACAGGTAGAAGGCAGTGCACACCTGCTGATCATACCAATAGTGAGATGCTAGCATGTAGAAAGCAATTGCAGAGCAATTTTCACAAAATCATGACCTCTCTGAGATTAGGACAGGGAGAATTAGATACTAGCGATCTGCACTGCAGCTAAACCACTGCAATGCAGACAGAAGAATTATTTTACCCTTAAGATCCAGCGAGTATTACAAATACAAATGTGTATTAAAGCGTGTCCTGAGAGCAGGTAACACTGTACTCCCGCTGCTGCCTGGAAATCAGTCAGATCTATCTAAGGTACTATAATGATGTTAACATCAACCTCTCAGTTTCTAAATGCTACACCTCAGTAGCAGAGGAGTAACGAGAGCCCCACAAGATGACACTTAAAAAAAGTCAATCTATTTCACACCTGTTTTCTAGACAAGTGTCCACCCAAAATGGGGTCATTGCCTTTGCAATTGATATTATATAGCCTGAACTAAACCTGAAGGCTTGATTTTCAACAGATTTTACTTCACCTTGACAAACCATAGAGAACTGTAGTCTCATAGCACTAGGATTTTGGATCCTTCAACGCTAGGCCCATTGATGACTCTCTTGGTGTCCTTTAATTTGCAGTAGGAACCTCCCCACTAACAGAAGTTCAGATCCTTCCACATGAAAATCCTTGGTTTAATAATGCAAACTGTCATCAGCAGCTAAATGTTAGAGTAATAAGATTCTAAAATGACTTCAGGCACTTTGCTCTTCTGCACCTGAGAACACCTGGACTCTTGAGGCATCTTTCAGGCCCCGTTTGTTTGACTCTTTGATTACCTTTATTATCAGGGCAAGTGAAGGGACAAAGAGAAACAAGTTTGTCAGAAAGTTGTATGGCAAAGAGAAATGTATGATTTTTATTGACACTGTTATGTTCAAAGGTATTTCAAACACAAGAAGACTCTGTATCATCATCACAAACTCTAAACCACAGCTCTTCAGATGTGGAAGGCCAAAAAAGGTGAATATATTACATAAAACAATTAGTTTTTAATTTAATACAATTAATTTTGTGTTAAAAAACCTTTCTTGTATTTAAGGCAAATTTAAATAAAATGTCTCAGATAAGTCCACATAGTTTTTGTAGTTCAGTGCAAAGAGATAATTGCTTTTCACAGGGAGCTATCCTAATATATTTTATTTTTGATGCCTTATTCTGCAAAGCACCAGCTGAATTATTCTACTAATGAAAATACCTAAGGACAATGGGCTGTATTTTATAGGTCACAACAAAGAATTTATATTCAGTATTTCTACCTTGGTTTGTCTCTACCTCCACAAGCACTTTCAAAGCCAGCAAATGACCTGTAAATAGCTGCTTCTCTGGCCCCAATATCTGCAGGAGCAGCAAGCAGTAAATTGACATGGCTGATTATATCCTTACCCATTCACAAGTGTTGCTTGCAATGTTCTTTTGGGTGCCCATGAAAACCTGATCTGGTTATGTGTACAAGACTAAATGTATTTGTATTGCCATTCAGGTAACAATTCACCCACATATAATTTTTGTTTTATTATTCACTAAAAATATTTTATTGTTCACAAACACACATGGTCTGAAAGCTGATACTAAATCTGATTTATCTGCATTGATTAGCAATGATTTCACACAAAAGAAATACATATATATATGTATATATAGCCAATATATTTACTGCATGGAAATGTAAGGATATTCTGATTATAGATCCAGTTATAGATCCTGTTATTCCATCATGAAATCATAAGGATCTACCCTTGCTTCTTCACTTTTGAATCAATTCTTATTCACTCTAGAGTAAATACCACTTCACTGCACAGTGGGGTGTTAGCAGAAGAGCTGGAATGTGTCCTGCTCCTTTGAATAGGCAATGAAAGTGATTATCTGTGGGATTTTGGACCTCTGAGGAAAACATAAGCAAGAAAATTGGAATAATCCCTTAAAAGACATAGAATGTAATATATATATTTAAAAAATCAGCATGGATTTCTGCATAAAACTGAAGCTGAGTATATAACTGATCCTGCACACTTTGCTCCTTGCTGATGAAGCCTGTGGGAATCTTCCTAAATGGATGAAAATTGAACTTTTAAAGCATCAACAGTTGGGTTTTGATTTAAGACAGGCATCTGCAAAGTTGATCTTGTTTTTTCCATCAGTAACAAAAAATAAAATTAATATTTTATAGTTAAAACTCATTTGTGTGTAAAAAACCACAAAGCTATTTCCTCGTTGCAATAACTATATTTGTATTGCTTCGGATAACCCACAGACATCTCTATAAGACAGAGAACCATTCAGTACCATGTGAATTCAATCCTTCTCAGAATAATCACAGCTGGTGTGTAGGGAATAAATGACTGAAAGAAGGTTTGCAGTGCCATGCCCTATCCTGACGTGGGGATTTCAGCTATTCATGGGATTGTGCTGGGATTCTTCATCAAGTAAGATGGTTGATCTGGAAAGACTTTTCAGTAATCCTGTTTTTAGTAGTGCAATTGTACTTCTTTTCTTACTTTTACGATATGTTTAAGGTCTATATCTTTAAGAGTGACTTTCCAAAGACTAAAAATCGTTACTACTACTGTAGTCCTCTGAGTAGGGGATTGAATGTTGATCCCTATGCTTACATGCTCAAAGCTAAGCAGTAATAGTGCATTTACTATACACTTGTTTCCTGTATGCAAGTAGTTCTTCTGAAATCTTGCCTGTGAGAGAACTGGGTCTGAGTCTGTTGCCAGGCGAGAAAAGTTAAATACAAACTTGTTGTGTTTGTTTATTTATAGAACCATTATCTAGAGCTGATAATGCCTTTGGAAGTGTAGAGTTAAGAAATAAAAGTCTTATTTTTAGCCTCTTTATCTGTTTAAATTCTATAGACTTAATACGGCCTTTCTTATCCTGATATGTATGCATTTTTTCTCATTAATTTAAGGTTTCTGTAAATAAGCCCGCAAAATGAAAGATAACATTCTTTTTTCGTCTCTATTTTTTTCTATGCATGTGTGGCTGCAACCAAGTGTGATGCAGGTCTTAAAATCTCCTGAATAACATTCAGAAAAATACTTGTGGAAAGATATGAAAGGAAAAACTTCATTGCTTGGCAGCTATTGTCTGCAGGCTTTGTTTTCCTGCTCTGATTTTGTGTGTGTTTAAGTGTTCATATGAAAGAGATCCAGACAAAGCCAATTTCCAGAGCTCCAGTGTGTAATAGTGCTATACTCATGGCCACCCCCTAGCTGTGTAAAGCAAAGAGGGAGAAAACAGGAGAAAAAGAGATTAAGAAACGTTGAACAAAAGTATACGATTAAACCAAAGGAATGATGCTTTGAAGAGGAGAAAATGTATCTGAACCTTTAGATAGGATAACTCTATTTTATTTATCTGTGATGCAGTGTTTCGTCCTACTAATCTGGCAGGGACCTAGAAGCTCTGTGAGTCTTGGGGAAAGGCTGACAGAAAGATGATGCTGTGGGGATTTCAACCTTGATAATTTATGGTCTTGGTTAGTGGATCATGTATCATTTCTTATAAATGAGAAGCTGTAGAAGGAGGTAGTATTTTCATCCAAATTTCAACCTTGATTTGGATTGCATGATCACTTAATATTTTCTTAATGGTTTAATTGACACAAAGCCAAAGCAAACTGAAAAGCAAGAGTTGTATGTGATGGATCCCACTCATTAGGTAGGCCACCCATGCCATAACTTGTCAGTAGGTAGAAGAGCTGCCCTGCCAGAATAGACACAGCCTCAGTGGAAAAGGAAGATTTTATGTATTTATTTATTTATTTTCCTTTAGGACTTGCTTTTCAAGTTAGAAATGATGGTAACCAGTTGGCATGAAAACATGATGTACAACACTGTGGAAGTTCACAGAACATCAAAAGCAAATTACTTACCAACCCTGATACTGGGGGTCTCCTGCTTTTATAGCTACCCTGTCACTGTGGGGCTCTTTGCTCTGAATATTGTTGCTATTTACATATCCAGAGACTAAGACTTACTGATCAGGTGTGAGTTGTAGAACATTTTCTTTCTGTACTGAAGATTTTCGTAGTAACTTTGTCAGACGGGCTAAGTAAGTGCACTTCACTTGCTAATCACATCTAAAGGCAACTGAGACTGCCTGTGGCACAAGTTTCCTTCCATGACACAGTGAGAGAGCATTCTGAGCACCCCCAATGACTTGTATGCAGGGCTTATTTTGAATTTATTTCCAAAATGAACCACTTGTCATGAAATATTCTCAATGGGAACTCTCATAGAGCTTTTCTTATCACCTTTTAATTACTGTGTGCACAAATGCATTAACAATGTGAGTCAGTGCAACGTGTCCCACTGGTTCTGAAACTCTTTTTATCTGTCTTTTGCCCAGTTTTATTAATAGTGGTGAAGATACTGCTTAACGTGCTTATGTGCTCAAATCTTATGTGATTCTTTGCCTCTGAAATAAACTACATAACTGTTTTCTTTTTTTATCCATTATGTACAATATACATTCCACTGTTAAATGACTATGTTAGCCTCCAAATGCCAATTAACCGACTAGTGAACTCACTGAGGAAATTAAGGCTGCAAGGCATTTTCTCAACCTTGACAGACACTGAGAAGTAGCATTAGGGTAATCATTCATGTATAACTGATGTAAAAGTTATAAACTTGAGTATCTAGAAGAGGCGCATGTGCCTGCCTATTGCAGCTTGAAAGACATGAAATAACTTCATTTCTTGGATCTGCTCTGGCTGGTGACATTTCACGTTAAATCATCGTATTTAGCCTTTAGAATTTCCAAAGGATGAACAATGATACAGAGGCACTTGATGAAGTAGAAACCCAGGTATCCAGCATCAGGAGGTACTGGATATTAAAGGAAAGTTGAGTACTTCCCTCCTAGACCTACGCATCTATAGGTTTAACTCACTTTCTCTTCTGTAATTAGGTGTGAGTATCTATGTACAGCATGTTTCAGAGGTGCGTGACCTTTGTTACATAATTTAGACTCTCAACTTTTCCTTACTATCTTGTCATTACCAAAAATAATTCCTGGAAGTTCATCAGGATCTCCCGAATCCTGATTTTTCAAAACAGACAGTATTTGGATGGCTTTGGATATCAGTTGTGTTTGCAGTGTCCTTACGTTTACCAGTAACAGGAAATCATCCCATTAGACTGTGAGCTTTTCACATGGAGTCACTGTACAACCTCTGCTAGAGCTAGTACACAATGGGTGCTCTGTGAACAACATATAATTTCTGTTTAGTTACTGTCTGCTCAAAGGAATCTAGATCCAAGATCAGTCTTGAAGCAATTATTTGTTGTGAGCATACAAGAAGGACTTGAGGGATTATGTCTTTTTTTTTTTAAATCTGCAGTAATTGAACTAAAGGAGGAAAACAAGCTGCAGACTGAAAATCTTATTGACAATCTGTTTAACTATTGGTTATGTGGGCAAGTACAGTGCTCGAGGGCATTTATAGTTAGTTCATTGTGAGATAGTGACCTCAGTTTATAATGCCCATTAGCATTTCAGAATAATTTTTTTCCCCATTAGTGACTCCTCAACATGTTTGTTCAGAAACTTTATTAGAATCTCCTCTTGGTTTTACCACTTTCCATAGAGTCTATGGCAGCATACTGCAGAGGATGTCTTTTGTTTTCAGTGATTAAACTGAAATTACTGAGGTAACTGTGCTCTGCTTTAAGCAGCTGAGTGAAAATAAGCAATGGAGACTCTTTTCTATTTACATAATAACGTAAGTTTTCCACTGAGAAATTTTAAATATGAAGTAAATTACAAGGATTTGTGTAAGTTTGTTTGCTGATCTGTGATTGCAAATTCATAAGAATATCTGGAACAAACTTACCCAGCACTTGGTACCTTCAGTTATCAAATAGTTTACATAGGAGTTAGTTAAGGTAGATGACAATAAGACTTTTCACAGTGTGAAACCTGTTCAGGAAGGATAAATGATCTCAATTTGCCTTGTATTTGTTACTGTCTAGGAATGTACAACTAGGCAGTCAGAGCAGAGCTGATTAAGTTTCTATGCCCCGAGGAACAAGGAGAATGTCCAACAAAGCAAAGAATAAAATGCCATTTTTCCATGTTCAGACTATTCTCCTATATTGTTATACTTTATTTTTCCTGAATTCAATTACTTTAACTAAAGTGCTTATTAGCACAAAACATCCCTCAAAAGACACTCTCCTGTTTCTTCCCCTCTCCAAAAAAAACCCAAAAAACCTCCATTAAGAAGCCCCTCCACGACCCAACCTGAACACTAGTAACCCACTCCCCTAGCCCTGTGTGTTAATGCTATTTGAGGGCTGGCTGTCCATACAACTAGAGTTCAAGCCACAGATACTCAGTTCAGTTTCTGGAGAAACCACAGCAAGTTTTACACAGTGAATGTCTTCTATGGCATTACAGCTCTCTGCTATTTCTGTTATTTGACAGGATTAGTTCCATGGGATTGCTGCTTATGTTGTATTTTCACATTCTTGCTGACTGTCTACACAGATGCCTGTTCTCCCTCTTTCTCTCATAAAAATAGAAAATGTCTTCCTTGAGTTTTAAAACAAATAATGCTTTAGAACAAGTTGAAGTTGTCAAAATACATAGCATGTGCTTCAGCTAACATGAATTGTGATTTTGCTTATAAACAGTGAGGCAACAGAGTTGGTACATCTTTATCTAATCTGAAATATGCTTATTAAGAATGGGACAGGAGGTAATTGCTGCTGTGGGGTCAGAAGGTCTTTAGGAGAGAAAGGAGCTGTCAATAAAAAGAAGAATGGCCCCAGTCTTTGTGTCTGGGTGAACTCTTTTCCATGATATCTGCGTACACTAGAAATGGAAACAGAAAGGATGGAAATAAATGGAAAAAGAGTACCCAGATCTCTTCATTAAGGTTAGCAAATGCCTGGCTTGCTTGCACAGTTTTTAATCTCTAGATGGAGGTATTATAAATGAAGCAATTTGGTATGAATATTATTTCTTTATTAATCTTGCATCATGTTTCTGGTAGCAAAATGTAGTATGTTTACAATGAAACCATGAGTTTCTGAAGTTCCTACTATTCCCTAATTGATTAAATTTTGTAGATTATATATAAAAGTATTACATATAATATGGATTTCAAAGACAGTGTTAACTTATGCAATTGCACATGTATCAGAAGCAAATGGAATTCTGATGAAGTTGTAAACTTAAAATTAAGAAAAATGCTTATTTGGATCAAGCCATATTCATATCTTGGTAGGAATTGTTGTCAGTTTTGTTTTATACATGTAAAATTGACATATTGTGCAACAAGCTTCTGTTACAGTACAACACTGACAAATTCCTATCCCCAGAGAGCATACATGCAAATTTTGGGCAGAGGACAGCAACAGAGGAAGTTACTGTCTACCAAGCCATAGTTAAAAGATAGTGGAATAGCCTAATTAAGGCATACTGTCCATGTGCTCATCTATTTTATGAGAAATCTTGTAAAACAAAATGCTTAGCAAATCCTTTCACTTTTTGTTTGTTTTTGTTTTTTCTTTTGTGGGTTTTGCAAATGAGGAAGCAGATTAAGGGGAGAGAGAGGACAAGGGTAGAGGCACGACCCAGCCCTCTTGTGCTGTGTGGATGGAAGGCCAGTGAGAAAATAAGGCCCTTGCTGGATTAAATTTCTAATGGCTGGCATTTGTACATCAGGAGCCAGATTATCAGGTTGGATCTCAGTCCTGAGAGAGTTCTTGCCCACAAAGCCCACCTACTTGTGAGCACTGCCTCATATATAAAGCCAACTGCAGTCTCGAGAGGTACACAAAGCAACCTGTAGGTCTCCCCTTCCTCTGTAGTTTTAACCTGCAATGGAACATCGACCTTCTGGCTCCATTTCTGCACCCAGAATGCTGAACTGAAGCTAAACAGGCCTATGGGTTATTTTGCTACTTTATCCATACAGAAATAACAGACCATTATTTTGCTTTAAGTACAGAAGTACTCTGGCTTTCTATCCATATTTGCAATAAAATCAGAAATCTTCTCTGGAAAGAGCTTGAAAAAGGAACAGTTTTAAGAGATTACGGGAGAGTTCTGCTCTTCTTCTTCAGGAGGCAGAATAATAAACATACAGATCTCCCTTTTACACACATGCTCCATGACTGTTATTTGTGAACTCTGTCACTGGAGTAATTCCTATTCTATTTCCAGCTTCTGAAAGAGCAGTGACATGGAAAACTCTCTACAGTGCTCCTCACATAGGAGTAAAAGGAACATGAGCAAATAGAAGTGAGTATGTACCTTCCATTACTAAAGCAAATCATTTCTTCTCTCCTATGATCTGTCCCTGCTTGTTGCTGATAGCTGAAATATTTGTGTTAGAAGGTTTGCAAGAGAGTCCTCATTCAGCAACAAAAGGATAGTGCTGCCCAAAAAGCATGTTTGGCTTTCATGAACTATTTTATTATCTTTTAAATTTTCTTTATTTTTGTAATCTTTCGGAGCATCACAATTTTTGCTCTGTAAGTTAAAAAAAAAAAAAAAAAAGCTCTATCAGCCCCAAGAGTTATTGATGATGAGTAGTCAAAGGGCTGGCTCTGAATTAGGAATTAGATTTTCAACCTTTCTAAACTTTCTTTACTCTGCAGGGATTCTAGAAGAATAACATAATTTGATTGTGAAACTCTAAATATTCACTTTTGTCCTATGCTGGAGTATTTTGATGCGTGTTTTCAGTGCATCCAAATTATTTCCTCTGCTTTAATGCTGTGTTGTCTTTTCAAAAGAATTTTAAACTTGAACATTAAACTGATAATTAGAATGTTCCTTTTAGGGCACTGCACACATTTTTGTCTGGCAGGCTTTACAGTGAGTTTGCTATATATGACATTGTCTCAGTACAAGGCTCACCCTGTCTTGTCTTCCTGATTAATTAGAAGCAGATTGGAGCCAGAATTTTGACTGGTGGAAAGTGATTGTTACACAGCCAGGGACAAGTGATTTTCCCACAGAGTCCCTCCAGTATTCTAGAGCCAAGTTTAAAAATATCACAGCATTTTAATATTTACATTCATCATTTAAAAAAAATGAACACATGGAAGAATCTGTAAGACATGGTATAACAACAGCCATTGTTCGCTTTGTGGCACTACACAGAAGCTGATCTAATTCTTCAGTTGTTACAGCTGGCAAACAACCAGTCTCAGGGCCACATTCTTGCAGCATCTGTGTATAACCATCCAGTACAAAATTGGCAGTGAAACGCATTTATACATGCAGGAAACTCTTCATGCCCTGTTATTTTCTATATGGTTTCCTATATAATGTATGGGATCATAATTTTAGAAGCTACTTTCAGAACCACACTGAGGGAAGAAAAAATCCAGGCTCCCCACATCTGTCATATGTTGTTTGTACATTCAGTCTCTCCCCAGGGGAAGGAAAGTTTGTAGGAGCATTTCATTTTGTTATTACTTCCTCTAGTTGTTTTCTCTGTTTATGTTTATATTTATTTATATTAAGAAGCAGACACAGAAGAAATATTCTTAGCTTTCGTCAACACTTGTAGCTATCCTGTCCTGGGAGCAGCTATCTTGCAGCCCAGAGGAGCTTCTCGTCTAGTCTTTCTCCTTGAAGAATACTGTGGTTTGGTCTTTCAACTAGATTGTCTGTTTCTTTCTAGATTTTAAAGGCAGATGTCTAGATATTCTGCACAGATAGAGATCATGATGCCCTACTGGGTGTATATTGGGAAAACCTTCTCCAGAAGAGTGATAAAGCACTGGCACAGGCTGACCAGGAAAGTGGTGGGATCACCAGTTCCTGGAGGTGTTCAAGAGAAAGGTAGATGTGGTACTGAGGAATATGGTTTAATGGGCAATGTTGATGGTAGGTGGATGGTTGGACTAATTGATCCTAGAGATCTTTTCTACTTAATGATTCTGCAACCGAACTGTCAAACACACCAGGCTACCAATGTGGACAATATCCAGTCTGTGAAATGCATTTAAACTGCAGAGCAGGTGTGCTTTTTGAGTCCTGCTGCCTTTGTTCCTGCACTGTCCATTAATGGGAACACACATCTGCACCTTGACTCCTTTCCTTACCTGTACTGGTTATGTTCTTGGGACAAAAGCCCATCACAATGATTATATATATATAGTAGGAAATAATATAACTCTTCAAAGCCCTACAAAAGGACAATTTATTGAGTGATTTTTATAATTCCCTTCTTTCTTACCCCATTGGATAACATTAATTTACCACATAGCTGACATTATTTTAAAAGGCTGTTAAGGGTGTAGATACTTTTACTTATGTTGCTCAGCAGCATGGGATGGCTATCAACAGCTATTTGTACCTGTGTGATGGCTGTATGTTGCAGTGACTCAGCCACAAGTAGAGGTGCATAGCACAAACAGAACAGCAATGTTTTGTATGGCATAATGTAAAAAAGAGATCTTTACTCCTGAATTTCCTCATACATGTCTAAAACATCAAGTGAAGTATTTCTGGGGCTGCGTATTTTTAATGTTTATTTGTAATAACATTTTCCAGTAAAACAGAAAAATCAAATTCAGAATGTGGGTAAGTTTTGTTCTGTGTTTTTAAAATCACTTTATTTAAATACATCAGTGTGGTAGACTCTTGTCAGTGAAATTATAACTTCGTAGCCAGCACTTGTGTGCTGCTGACAAGCAGTTACAAAGTATAGTGTATTTTCACAGCAATTGCTGAAATTATTTGAGAAAGTTTGCATGTTTCTCCATCAGATAACAGAAATATCAAGTCAACTGGGCAAAAAAAAAAATCATGAAAAGAAGCTTATAAAGATGTATTTCTATGTCTGAGTCCTTCATTGGGTTTTGGACCAAGTCCCTGAGCTGCACTCCTGGTGAAACATTGCATCCTGTTCTGTGATTTTCAAATCTCGATTGCAGATGTGCCATTCCTTAGACACATCACAGAAGTTATTTGTTCAGAGAGAATCAAATCTGTGTGAATTCATTAAGTCAAACAGGACTGTAAGTACGCATGATGAGCCATATGTTTGCCTACAGAAGCGCTGAATCAAGTGAATGAATGTTTACACAAATAAATAGATGTGTACACAAGTGACATATCACATGCATCATTAACAGAGATATTATAAATTCCTCCTAGAATCCAATCCCTTTCTCTACACATAAGCAGGAGAACTGATTTAATTATAATGTAGTAAGTTACTTTCCTCTAAAGATAAGTCGTGAATATGTCCTCCTACAGGCTTTAATCAAACAAGCCCTGGACTGTCACATAACACTTTGATTAGGAAAACTAAATTCAAGTACACACTAGGGCAGACTCTTTTTTTTAATTATTTTTTTATTTTTATTTTTTAAGATTTTATAGTCTCATCGAAATTAAAAAGTGACACCTGGGAGTTGTAGCACTCATCCTACTTACAGCACACAGCTTCCATCCATCTGTAGAACAGATATAATTATGTTCATTAGGTTTTGTGAGATTTAATTAATATTTATATAAGTCTTTGATATACCTAGTTATAAATCAGGATTAAGGTCGCAGGTTTTAATTACTTACCATCTCTCATGGGTATCTTTCCAGCCTATTAAGATAGTTTCCATCTATTCTAACGAGGATTTGAAATCTAAAAGATTATGAGTTCTAGCACCTGTCTGCAGGATGCGCTCTCAAGTTTCAGCTGAATCACACTCATTAAGATACAAATGTGCCCAATATTGACTTTAAAAGAACAGATGTTTAAGAACTGTATCTTTCCAAGGGCCATGTGGCACCAACCCAACAGTAAATTCTTTTCCTACAACTGTGAAAGCATCGTGTTCCTGGGAGAGGTTACAGTCCAACGGAAGGCTGTGGAATTAGGCCTGAGATGGATAGATACAAAAAGGATCAGACAAATGTAAGTATATCATATTTGTAGGCTTTAAGAAAACATAACTATCGCTTAGTCCCACAGCATGTTTATACTTGAAGTTATAGCTGCCTCTACAATTTACTGTCGCGTTTTACAGAACTGGAGACTAGATACATTCACTTTCAGGTTATCATTAAATATAGGAACATAACAGCAGCTGCATTAGGTCAAATCAAATATCCATATCATTTAGCACTCTGCCTAGTGAAAGCAGATGTCCAGAAAATAATGCAAGACAGTGCCAGCATATAGGGTGCTTCCTGCTGAGGGCCTCTGGCCATTTGCATTTTGGGTGCTTTCTGAGCCAGGCATCATTCCTATGTGTTTAGAAATCCTTGATGGGCTTTTTCTTCCTTATTCCCTGCGTTTAGTTGATTTCAAGCAGTCTCAGATTTCTCCCAACACTGGGGGCTGCAAAGAGCAAACTACTGTCTCTCTCTCCCAAGTGGGACCCCAATGATCTCATAATCCATTTCATGGTAGAGAGAAGGTTTATGTTATTCTATGAAAATGCCACTGAAAACTGGGAATAACTTGCCAACCATGACAGGTTAGAAAGCTGACATTACTTTATTGCACCACTGGGTACATAGAGGATTGATCCTCTCAGCGTCCAAATCCATGATCAAAAGCACACAGATTTTATATACTTTAACACGTGAATATCCATACAATCACTGTGGAGTGCCCGCCTATTCTTGGGGCTGCTGTATGTATTAAAATCTAGCACTAAGCATGCATTGTGTTAATTTCAGGTTCTGGTAAGGGGTCTGTGGTGGTTGTATCCAGGCAAAAGGTCATGTGTTATATAACCCAGGTCCCATGTATAGTTAGAAATCTATTACAAAAAATGTGGCTGTTGTGGGTGTTGGAGCTCATTGTTGCTCCCCTTAGTAAATGCAAAGCTGCTAATGGGTTCAAAAGGTAAATAAGACCGTGTGATAAAAGAATACTACTGATGCAACCTGAAAATCAAAAGGACTCTAAATCATAGATGCATGATAGTTGGCAACATGTACAACAAGAATCATCACTCTCTACTTGTGCCACTTCCTCAGCATCCCCCTGTGACGGTGGTCACAGATGGTGCGTGAGGTGGGACTTTGGTGTGATGCAGCTCAGCTCCTCTTGTGATCAGGTACTACAGTGGTAGATGGTACCATCATTTTTGCAACTATGTTCTAATACTGAAGGATAATGACTTTCATTATAAGAAAGCAGGGCTGCTTATATGTTTACTTGCAAGACTAATAATTGCCAATAAGAAACATTATAACTTCTACAATTAATTATGTAAACTTTCACTCTTATGGGCTCTCATAATATCATCACATCTTTTAAGAATAAAGAATGACCCATTCGTATAGAAAGAAAAAGGCAAATGAGTATTCCTGTTTATGCAGTAGTTAAAAATTGCTGTACAAATATTATTTGTGATCTTCATATTGTTCTGGAAAGATACAGCTGTTTCAACAAAGCACATGTATGGAGTGAAATAGGAAACAGACTGTCTGGGAAAAAATTCAAAATCTATACTATGTAGACTGTAATCTCTGATGGGACAAACATCTTTCTCAACTCTATTTCATTTTATAGGATTTCTTTTTAGTATCTGTAGTAAAAAAATTACTATTTTGAACGATTAGTATGACAGTATTGGGGCGGCGACTGTAAATATAGGATGTGTCTACTCTGCATTACTGTGAAAAATATTGAAATGTTATACTGAAATTAAAAATTAGATTGGAGACAGGTTTTTCATCTGTAGTCTATTAAAGAGAACACTTTGTTAATTTCAACTCCATTATTATTATAAAAAACAGAAAAAATATTTTGATTAAATTTTAAATCAACTTTTTGCTTGGCAACAATGAACAAGTGATAGGACAACAAGCTGGAGGTTTCCTGGATTCTCCTTCTTGCCCTTCTAAAGCATGAGAGGGATCTCCCTGGTGGCTGCAATCTGTCAGAGACAATAGAAAGCCACTGTGATGGTTGCAGCCATCTCCCTCAGCACTCCTGGAAGGATCCTACAGAGACCTGTAGATTCGTGTCATGTTTTGTTTGCTTCAGGGTTCTGCAACTTCATTTGCACTCACTGCGAGTAGTCATTCATCCTCTGGACTTTGCCCCAGGCTTGTTAGAGCTGGAAGGTCTGAAGGAGAGCTTTGTTAATAAAGACTGAGACAAAGAAGGCAATGAGCAATTTGGCTTTTTCTCTAACCTTTGTCACTATGTACCCTGCTCTGTTCAGCAGCCTCATTTTCCTCAGCCTTCTTCCTGCTGCAGCATCCCTGTAGGAATCTTCCTTGGTCAGTGAGAGTTTCCCCCTTTAGGCTCTCCTCTAGCGTGCCCTTTGTTTCTCTTTAGACTTAGATCACCATCTCACTGCAGAAGTGGTTCAAATCCCCTTAGTCAGTAAATCTATTGGAAAAAAAGGTCTTGTGACTCTTCGTCAGATGGGTCCCACCTAACACACTTTCTAGCTTCAAAGTCAATAATTAAAACATGCAGAAAAATTACTTCTCCTGCACCTCTGATCTTTACCTTTAACCTCTCTGTTTAACCCTCACCATTTTATTCTTGATCCTGTGCGTGTAGGCTATCTATTAAAAAGAATTTAACAGAATGATATCTGTATGCAAATCTATTCTACATTTGCCCTTTCTTTTTCTGCAACTCTGCAGTTTTGATGGTCAAGCAATATATATTTTCTTTATCTCTAAGATATAGCTGCATAATCTCCACTTTACATAGCCTGCCACAACCTGTTAATTCTTCCTTTATCTTTTCTTCTGTTCTCAGAATTTCTATACAAATTAGTGGTTATCTTGACTTAAATTTCTATTTTGGTTTCCAAACTGTACTGCATTGTCAGTGTCGGAATTTTGGTTTTCATATTTCCTTTGGAAGAACATGCTGTGGGGCTGGGACTAGGTGATCTTAAAGGTCCCTTCCAATCCAAACCATTCTGTGATTCTATACAGCTTTATAATATTATTGCTAATCTAGTACAATGTTTTGTAAAATATCTTTCTGTTGTTTCTGACAAAACTTATTTTCATGTCAAGTTGTGTATTTAAATATGGGTGAGGAAAAATTTCTCTCTCAAAATAACCATAACCCTTTTTTTTTCTGTTGTTGGAAACCGTCACTTACCATGAGGTTATCACTTTTTCCATCCTCCTGGGCATTCAGTATGGTACAAGTAAATTGCTGCAACCCATTGATTCTAAACTGCTGAATTACTGGTGTCTAGCACAGTATTCAAATGGGTTTGCTCCTAAGAAAACATTTTTCCATTGCTGAGCCTTCTGAAGTAAAAGTGGATGAATAATTTATGTTTCAAACTCACTGCCAGTGTATAAAGTGGAAAAGCTCTCATTACTTTGGGGACAGCGGGGTCCTCCATCCTACGCAGGGCTTGGAGAGATGGTGGTGCTAGCACAGC
The DNA here is from genome assembly GCF_038088225.1 of Cyrtonyx montezumae. Taxonomy (NCBI): domain Eukaryota; kingdom Metazoa; phylum Chordata; class Aves; order Galliformes; family Odontophoridae; genus Cyrtonyx; species Cyrtonyx montezumae. Next base: position 18,575,057 of record NW_027072045.1, on the reverse strand, counting down.
TGAGTGAATTAAAAGTTCCCATCAATATACCAATCCATGTGTGACAGCATTGTGAAGAAAGTACTCCTTTATTCACTGAATGACAGTAACCAGACTTATTCAGTTGAGAACATTTAACAAGAATGCAATTGGACAGATCTTTCGTCATTCTGACCAAGGCTAAATTTAAGCAGAAGCTCCGGAAAATATAGGTCACTGATTAATTCACTGAGATTTTGCATTCTTGCTCTGCAATAATCACTTAATGACAAGTTACACCAAATGCTTCAATGTGATAATTAATTCTGGTTACACATTATTAAGGTCAGAGGAACTAACAGGTTCATTAATTATTTCTATTTTAGAACATGGGACATTTCAATCGAGAATATGTAGAATAGGAAATGTAAGGGAATTTAACAAATATTTACTGACTTAGTATATGATTAAGCAGAGATTCTTGTTCAGAATGTAGATGTACTAAGGGCTGCCATTCTATCAGAGGGGAGATCCAGGAATTGTTCCTGAAATAATCACTTTTAAAACTTTTTATTCAGTTTAATTGTATGTACAGTATTTTTTTGAAAAGTTAGTTGTTATAATAGGCAAAAGAAAGGTTTTGAAGTCTTCCATATGGAATAACCTAGGGGTGCCAAAAAGAACAAGAAAGACAAGAAAGGCTTCTCCAGGTACCTCAGCCAGAAGAGGGAAGGCCAGGAGGGCTTATCCCAGAGTGAGTTACACTGGCAAGCTGGTAACAACTGACAAGGAAAAGGCTGAGGTAGTTAACAATTTTTTTGCTTCATTCTTCACTGATAACTGCTTGCCACATGGCCCTCAAACTTTTGGTTTGGTAGGAGGGGACTGGGCACACAACATCCCTTCCACTGTAAGCAAAGGTCTGGTTCATGACCAACCAGCTGAGGAACCTGAACATCCACAAGCCTATGGGTCCCAATGAGATGCATCCCAGAGTCCTAAGGGAACTGGCTGATGTAGTAGACAAGACATTCTATATGACAAAGTCGTGGTAATCAGGTGAAGTCCCTGGGGACTGGAAGAAAGGTAATGCCATATGCATTTTTAAAAAGGTTAAAAAGGGTGATCCTGGGAACTACCTACCTGTCAGTCTCAACTCTGTGCTGGGGAAGACCATCGTACAGATCCTCCTGGAAGCTACGGTAAGACATGTAGAAGGCAGGGATCTGACAAGGGAGAACCAGCATGACTTCACCAAGGGCAAATCCTGCTTAATCAACCTAGTGGCTTCTTCAGTAAGTAGGAGAAGGAAAATTACATCTCTTGGTACTTTATTTGGTTCTTCCTTAAAACTGCTATTAAAGCCAAAATTTCAGATGGCAATCCTGAAAAACCAGTATTTACTATAAACATGCTACTAGCACTCCAGTAAGTTGTCTATCTAATTAATCATTACATAGACTGAAAACTAGCATCAGCACAATCAACATCTGTCATACTTAGCTCTAAATGACAATGTGAAATATTTATTAATCTCATTGAACTACTTATTCTCCCCACTGACACCATTTTCAAATCATGTAATTTTATTTCTCAACCTGATCCCAATGAGCAGAGCTCTCAACAGGAAGTGATAGACTTTGTGGGTATTTTAGAATAATTTGCCTTTTCATTGTCAAATTCCACATGTAGCAAAGGTGAAGGAGAGTAAACCTCATGTTTTTCTACCTCCTACATTCTGATATCTGGCAACAAAATTCAAGATACAATGGCCCGTTCTTAATACTCAGAAAAGACGTTAATGGGATCTCCTTTTTAGGTGGCATGTTTTTATTGGCTCTGGATCTGCTACAGAATCTCCTGTATTATTGCTTCTCAAGCAAAAAAGTACTTTTCTTTATAGCTTTTTCACCATTAACTTTGCACTCTTTGTCATTGCTCTTATCCAAAATACCTGGATTTTTCACAGAGATGACCATTAAAGGAATGTTAGCAGAAGTTGTAAGAAAAGAATTTGAATGACCTGTTTTAACTACAGAATAACAAAGACTAAATAACCAATGCAGAAAACAATGAACGGAGAACCATGTGCATAAATGTCAGGTTTTTTGTTTTTGACTCTCATGAGGCTGTGAGAATTAAATTAATACTATGAACAAATTCTGTTTTATTCAACTTATTATATAGACTTGTAAATTCTGTAGCAATTTTTGGTTGTTTTTGATTTTTGAAAGCTTTTCTTTGTATCACTATAAAAAGGTATGCTTTAAAAACATCTTCATGAAATAGGTCTGATTATAATATTCACTTTTACTGTACTTACATTGCAACCACAATGAAGGTTTTTTTCCTGAGAAAAAGTTGATATCTTAGTTTACAATGGCCATTCAAATGAGCACTTAGAAATAAAACAGTTATGCAACAATCCTCAACAAGAGGATCTTGCATAAACATTCTTGCTTTCAAGAGTGTTTAGGAGGAGTTGTAGGTGGGCAGAAGCTTTTCTCCTTAGCTCAGATCTGTCTTTCCAAGTCAATATGGTTGTGAAACAAAGTCTGACTTTGACTTCATCCAATTACTCTTGTGACCCATGACAGTTCTAAGGTACTTGTATTAATGGATTCTTTTCCTCGTGCATATGTTCAGGAAGGACGTGCAGGCTAAACCAAGGCTGGTATCTTCACTTACAAGAAATTGACAGAAAGTCATTTGAACTCTTTTTTTTTATTTTATTTGTAGCAACTCAGTCTAATCACAAATATATTTTGTCAAGGGCATTTGCTACCTTAGCTAGTGAACCTCAGTATCTGCCATTCTCATTTAAAGATTCATAAAATACTGTAATTTCCTTTCAATGCATTACTCACGCTCTCTTTTGCTGCTAAGACATAGAAATCAAAAGAAAACAAAATCTGAGAAAAGGAGACATCAACTAAAGTCCCATTAGGGAAAAGAAGGCACGTTGGAGATCCAGGCAGTGAGCAGCATTTCTATCCTAACAAACAAATTAACCTTGTAACCTATTGTTAGGTGAAAAAAGGAAATGCAAAGTTCCCCAGTGAGGGGTAATTGCCAGAGACAGCATCTCACCTGACAATTTTCTTTTTCTCAGTTCTTATTCTCTCTGTGGAAGTGGCATTTTTGCATTACCATAGCTATGCTATGGTTCCCATAAAAATAAATAGAAAGATGTTTGAAATGTAAAAGTAAGTTTCTTATATCACCCAGCAAGCCCTCCAGAACAGACTAGGTATCCTTTGAGATGTATTACATCTTATCCCAGGAAATAAAATCTAATCTGTGTTGATTCACAGTATATATATGTGTATACACACACACACACACACACATATATATATGTATGTGTGTATATTTTTTCATCAGAATTGAAGATTATGGTATGCAGAAAGCCATTTCCTACAGTTCTGTATCAGCTGTTATGGATTTGATTCACCTTTTCTTTTCAGACTAAAATAGTGGAAGCAGGGATGGGTGGCCTGGAAAGAATACAGGTATATCATCCCTGCAGGATATGCAGAGATGGGATCTAGTGGGTGGCAACCCTGCCCATGACTGAGGTGTGCAGCTTGGTGAACCTTAAGATCCTCTCCAACTCAAGACATAATCAGAACTAATCAGAGTCATAATGATGAGTCTAAGGTTATGATACTTTGACATGGCTTTCAAAATTTTGTCCTATGATTGCAGCAATTAACTCAGTATTTCTCGTGCTTTCAGAATTTCAAACTTCACCCCAGACAGACTAGGACAAAGCACTGTTGTTCAGATGAGAGTTGAGACTCACGTATTTGCAGGACACCAGAGACCAAGCCCTTAAACAAGATTACATACTATTACACTACAGTTTAACCACAGCTTTCAGCCATTACAATAAAACACTTTATTGCACGTCTACCTCAGCTTTCTCCTATGTATGCGCCACTCTTGAAGTTTATTTTCAAGCACACAAGGGACATACATCCACATCCCCTGTCTCCTGGAAATCAGTTTCCTCAGTCAGTGCCAAATGACTCTTTTGTTCTTTGTGACACACATTATTTACAAAGGCATATTGTATGGATTGTTAGAGCCCTAATATTTTGCAAATTAGTGATGATGACTATTAGAATTTTACCCATTTGTGTTGCGGACTAATGAAGATTGATCTACAGGTTTGTCAGTGTTATCTTTTATACTTTCTTATCTCTGTGGTGTACTTTGCAATAGGCATTACTACAAACATCGTTGAAAATGGCTCCAGGAGCTGGTTGCAGATAGTTGGGAAGAGACATGCTGGGCTCTGATGGCTCTCCAGCTTCTTGTTTGGTAGTGGTGAGAATTTTCATAAAAGTTTTTAACTAAGTTTTTAAGAAAATGACAGAAAAGCACAGCATTAAACTAATAAAATGTGTAGGTCAGAGAGGGGAAAGAAACCATTACCTATCCATTATGTCACATATTCCTTCAGAATATTGTTATAATTTCAGAGATTTTCCAAGAAGTGGGTTTTCATATATTAACTCCTACATTTTTATTCTTTCTCCCCATTCCCTCAAACTACACTGAACTGCTTTACATTCGGCTGGAGAACTGGTGAGGACATGCTATCTCTGTCTGAGAGTGTTATACCAGATATCACAGGCATATTAATCAGTTGATGGGGTTTAGACAAAGACATTCATAGGTGAAAGTAAAATAAAAGTTGTCATCCTCTTGAAAATCATTGAAGTAACAGGAATTTAAAAACAAAAGATTTTATTTTTATTTACTTTTGGGTAGGTATTTTTAAGCCATTCTTCTTGGTTTATTGCACTCACACAATAAGTCTATTATTCTCATGCTGATTTTGTTTAAATTCCAACACTCAGGAGGAAAAGCCTCCTTTTTTTGTTCAATTCATATACAACATATTGCTCAGAACCATGTGCTTTCTGTCCCGGATAGACTTTCCTCTTCTGAACTTCAATTTGAAAAGGTGAAAAAGTGATCAGCAAAGACCTATGCTGAAACAAAATCTGTCAACCAAAGGTACCTGCAGAGAGCAATCCCAAGGATATCCAAGGATGTCTAATTTAAAGAGCATCTTTTGGATTTAATGAATGTTCTCTGTCATAACTGGCAACAGAGTAGACCCAAAACATCAATAATATCTAATGAGCCAATGGTAAGGAGGGGAAAACAACATTAAATAAACACTTTTTGTGGACACCCCAGATACCTAAACCACAATCTTTCTATTATTTGACTCAATCTTGTAGAGAAATGCATGGGGAAACTTCAGACATGAATCAACAGTGAAATAAGGAAAAATAGTAATTGTAAGAGACAGCTGGGTTTTTCAACTTGAAAATCCACTCACAGAGGCCTTGTTACACATGAGATGGGGGGATAAGCTGTCAACACTGGTGCTTTTTGGGTCATTGTAATTATTTAGAGTTGAGAGTTCAGCATCAAAATGTGCCTTTTTAATGCTGCAGTGTTATAAATGTCACCATTTAAGTCATTGCCTGATGTAGAGAGCCAGCCTCCAATACAGAAATGAATATTAAGTGGTGAATATCACCAATGAAGCATTTGGTCTTTTTTCAAAATATTCAGTTCTACTCCATGCAGATCTTATCTTTTTCCCCCTATAGCTTCTTTTTTCCTGAAGTCTGAAGAAGAACCACTAGTTGCTTCAGTATAAATGAGCAAGGGTACTTGGTTAGTAGAAATTTAGACTGATTTGACAATATATAAGCACAAATAAAAGACAGCCTTAAAATACACACAGAAAACAAACCACAACAACCTCCTGGATACAAGTAATTTATTTTGATCTTAAGCATCTTTCATAGTTGAATAACACATAGGTTTGCTTGTTTGTGCACTGTTTATTTAAACCTCAGTCATGAATATACTGATGGGATTATTATGGATTTTAGTGAAAGCCATACTTTAACGATTAGAAGGTAACAGATTCTACTGCTGCAAACTTCTGAAGAAATACCTACATTGCTGTTACATTTCATTGTTTGTTAGATGCCTACTGTTATTCATATAATCAGAAAGTAACATTACTGAGCAGATCAAAATGCTCAAATGAATCAATTTAAATGATGGGATTCATCTATTTTTTATTTAGATTTTGTTAGAAAATAACTTTTTCATAGTTAAGGCACGCAGTATGCTTCCTGAAATGTCACTCTTCTTTCTGGTTTTATAGTCTTCCAGAAGTTAGAAGAAAGTGCAAAACCTGGGCTATACAAATTACGACAGAGACAGTGTGCAAATAAATGGACTAAAGGAAAAACATTACAATTCAAAGGGCATGGCTAAATATTTATTCCTTAATTATTAAAGTGCTCTACCAAGATGTAAAGTTATCTCTCACTACTTCATAAATTTTTCAAGGTGGCTATAAAACTATTAGCAGCAATGAAGCATAAGTACAATGATTGATTTTGCCAATCATTGGGAATGTACCAGACCTTGTGTTATGTAACATGCATCACAGGTCATCTGTAGACTTCATTAATCATATAGAACCTATTCATTCACAAGGAAAAAATGATGAATTACTGTTTGTGGAAGCCAAGCATTAACCTCACTGATTCCGCGGAAGTGCAGGATAAGTTGTGTGCTTTTTTACCCCCCCCCCCCCCTTTAAACATGTCAGAGACTGTAATCTGTAATCCTGTGTGACACTTTAATCCATGTAAGCAGATATTTACATCCCATATAGTCCTACTGATCTGAGGGACTGTTGCCTGCCCACAACCAATTACAGTATAGTTTTCCTACTATTGATATGATGATAAAATTATATATATATAAAGAAGGGAGTAAGGAGTTCATTTCACCTATGTTCAGCCAAGTAAAATTTGAGCCAATAATCAAACCACAGAAAGTGAAGAGAATGCAATTCTTGGATTATTAAATGTAGGCAACCAAACTGCTATGGAAGTCATCTAAGATTAATGAAATTCAATCCTTAAAATGGTTAGTTCAGTCTCCAACTAACTTTCTTTTGGGAAGCTGTTCCAGAATTTCTCTTAGAATCACAGAATCATTAAAGTGGGGAAGACAACTAGTCGAGCCTGTGACCATACCAGACCATGTCATGCAGTGCAACACCTATGCTTTTCTTGAACTCTTCCAGGGACGGTGACTCCACCATCAAGGTCAGAGACTACCCATTGCCAATGCACCTATTTATTGCTATACTGACAGTGCCTGATACTGCACAACCCATGACTGTTACAGCATGATTATCGCTGTATTTGTAGGCAGTAATACTATTCCCCCATTCTCTAAGGCGAAACAAACAAATATCTCAACCTGTCAATATCTCAATCTGTCCTCATGAAGCTGAATCTTTTTCTTCCCTTGATTGTCCTCAGGATAATATGTAACATAGGTGACAAGAATCTTTGACTTTTCTAGAGGAAGTCTCTTGAGAGTTATGTATATCTTGGTTTCTACTAAAAATATTGTAGGTGACAAGTCATTTACTGCTTGTCCTAAAATAAATTTTCATGAAGTTAATTGTGATGGTGGCATCCTGAAACCACTACCTCATAGTGCTATGCTGTCTTGCTATTCTTGCACTTTGTCTTTTTTCTTTACTGCCTTTAACTTTTTTCTCTCTTTTCTTCTACTTGACTGCTCCAATTTGAGTAATTGCAAATAGGTTCATAGGTTCAATCTTGTTCTATTTTTATTTTTTTTTCAAATGCTTACTTATTTCTCTTCAGCCCTAGGGTGACAGTGATGGTAATAATACCAACAACCTAAATGTACACATGAACAATGTTATGAACAATGCCATAGAATTATCAACTTCTTTTTCCTTCCTCTAACAGTGCTATGGAGTTATCACAAGTGATAGCTGTGGGTCATTATAATTACTTGCTCTTCTAACCTCTGTGATGCCTAACACAATTTAAAGGACGTTTCATTTTCCATAGACCTTAGATAATCTAATCCATTCCAGTCTCTGTCTGTTGGCAGAACATGCTACAAAAATGTCTACATGCTGAAAGATATGTACCTTTTTTTTTGCTGTATAAAAAATTAAAAGTGGTCTCACTGGCATATGTTGCATGTTCATTTCTCTAACATGAACAGACCCAGTGTCATGGCAAGAGTTGGAAAAGGGCTTCCTCTGCCTTCACATTTGTTTTCCTGAAATATCCACATGCTCTGAGACCATTTGTTTCCACATGTAAATAAAAGGGGCTCTGTCTCCAGACCTACACGTGTAAGTATCAGCTTTATCTTATTGCCACAACCATTTTTAGGCTGTTGATGAAAGACATTGCCTCCGGTGATCACTCATGCAGTAGAATGCACATTATATTGCCAACTGACATTTAACAGCATCTAATACGCATTCAGCCACTACTGGAAAAAATTTATGTAACACTTTTAGAGTTTGCTTTAAAGTACAGTTTACAGAAGAGATATGCTGCATACTGACCAGCAATCTCCAAGCAATTACGTTTACTTCAGGGAGAAAACAGTGACATTTGCTTACATTTTCTGAGCAGAAGAAATGATCACAGTTAAGATAACAGCTGAAATTACAGTGTCATATTTTAACCTTGGCTGTACACTGCTTTAGAAACCATCATAGGAAATCACAGCAGTTACCTAAACTAATTTCAAATTTAATGTTATAGAAGCTTTTAACTAATATACACACCCACCTGGGGCCAGAATTGAAATGAAAAGGAATCCCAGGTCAAGAAAGTTTGAGAGGATATTTATTTGTAATAAACAAAATATCCCTTTCTTAAGCAAACAGACCAATGCAATTAATGGATTCACCTGAGATTCAGCCTGCTTGGATTTGGAGCTGAGATTACTCAAAGCACTCCAGGGGATTTACATGCATATTGGTTATTGAAATTAAATCCCTTAGACTACTTTGAAAATTCTCAGCCTTGAATTCCTGCAGCCCATATGGGAGGCAGTCTGGTTTCAATTACAAGAAGGCATACGTGCCAGGCAGTGCAGGTGATGAGAAGACTGCAGACACCAAATAATCATTAATGGTACTAAAAAGTTAACAGCTACTGGGTCTACAGGCCATAAGGTAAAATCAAATTATTAGAAAGTGGGAATGTAGCTGGAAATGTGATATTTGTTCCAACTTTCATTGAAAAATCTCTCACAGGTCTTCTTAGTTAATTCTGTTGTGCTGCCTCTTTAAGGATTTTGCTTAGGAAAATTTTTGTAATTTAGAAGATTGTCCACTACTCTTTTTACTGTTGTTTCTTGTAATATTTTATATTGTATTATATGCATTGTTCTATGTTTACTTAACTTTTTTCCAGATTTATTGATACATTCCAAAACATTCAAGAATCAAAACATACTAGCTCTAATCAGGTAGTTTTAGTTTTATTTTCTCTCAAGCTAAATGAAATCAAGCACTCCAATGAATTAGATGTAGTTTTAGACTCCTAAACTTTACAACTAATTGTGTTACAGATTTGATGGGAAGAAGAAGACTTTTAAAATAAATTTAAAAAAAGTAAAATTATTGTCAGAAAGAATCATACTCTGTAGGTGAATAAGGAGCATGCATGCACAAAACTCCTATTAAAAATTACAAAAGGACACATCATAACAAACTGTAGCAGAAATGCTAAGTCACAGCTTGAAGCAGTGACTGAGCACATGGTGAGAAAGCAGGGCCAACCCAGGAGAGCTCAGGTGCATTCAATGTACCTGAGTGACTGGAAGGAGTGGAGCCATGATCCACCCCTTCCCAGACCTCATTTAGGGGTTGAAAGTAGAGATGAGGGTGTTTTGGTAGAGATTCCTAAATGCCTTGGGTCTTTCAAAGGTAAGCAGCTTCTTTCTTTTGTTTCTGCTTGTGGATGTTGCATTTGAGTGAGTCCTCGCTTGCTGTAGCCTAGGATTTCACTATTCTGCTATTATTGTGTTTTACATTATGTTGTGGTGTTACACAAGCTATCACAGAACAATAATGCTGCACTGATGTAATAAATTATATCCCTACAGTTAGTGAAGCCTTGTGTGCTTCTGCTATAACCTATGATGCCTTGATTGAAATTGATTCCCATGCTATAGCACGAGCCTGCTACAGTTGTGTGCCATATAGGAAAGCTGTAAGGTAGTTCTCTTTTTAGGAAATTAATGTCAGTTGTATTAGCCTGAACTTTTCTGTCTGGGGACAGGGAAGGGAACTTATTAGGAAACAACCAGACCAAAGGAAGCTCTTGAACTCTTGGTGGTATGCTGTGTAATTATGACAGTTATACAACTGAATGGTGAGCTTTTGTTCCTTGTTCTTTGCTTACTATCTATTTTGTCAATTTTATTAATTGTTATAGTAGAAGGAAATGAATAACTAAAAGGCCTTTTGATATACCTTCATGAGGGAGTAATAGAATAATCTTTGAGGAAAGTTGAGAAAAGAACGCATAAGAAGTAATGGCATAATGTTAATAATCTGTTATCATATATGAAGATGTTTAGAATCAACTTGAGAAAAGTATAGAAGTAGAAATATATGTTTACTGTTGTACCTATGATCTGAGAGTGTGAGCTCTGAGACTTGAGTGTCTGATGTTTGATTCACCTCCCCTTTGTACAGGATGTAAGCTATAAGCAGTTTTAATAGAAGGGTCAGTTAAGCTATGTACTTGATTCTTTGTTGCTGAGGGAAAGCTTTGGAGAGATTCTGAGGGTAGGGAGGAGAGGAAGAATGATCTTATCTATGAAAGGCTAATTGAGCAACTTGTGGGGTTTTTTTGTCTGTTTTAGAGGGTTTTTTGCGTGTTAAGATTCTTTTGCTGTTTTTTAACTCTTCTGTGATTTAGGAAGTCCTGGTTCTTTTAGATGTTTCTTTTTTTCTTCACAAGCGGAATATAAACTTGGGGAAGAGGGATGTGCAAACTTGGGAAGCCATATTTTGGAGCTTAAAATTTGAATGTGGTGATACTCTCATAAATGTGCTCCAAATTCAAATATTGCTTTTTTTTTTTATTTTTCCAGCGAAAACAAATAATTACTCCTTTCTATCAACTGTGAAATTTCTGAAGCATTTCAGAAACTCCTAATAGAATGCTGTTGTCAATATAGAGGTTTCTGAAGAGAGGTCTACAAAAAAAAAAAGAAAAATAGGCTCATATGGAAAGCTCAGCTGCACAGTACTTATTTACAGCTAGCCCTGCTTCAGAACTATGGTTTCAGGAATAATATTCTCTTTGGAGTCCTGTTATTTAGTTGGAGGAAGAGGTTTGTATTGCTTTCCTGAGTAGGATGAGGGTGACAACAACAACTAGACAAGGACAATCAAATTGTGTTTTTTCTTTGAAGAGATGTTAGAAGATCTTGCCTAGTTGAATAGCAGGGCAGTTTGTCCATGGTAGAGCTAACCTACCAGCCTATGTGATCAGCAGTGAGTGTTCTTCAACTCAACAGGAGCTTTCTTCACAGATGGAAGGTTCTCTGCCATCTAATTTTACCCGTGACACCTCCATCTTCTCCTCTGTAAAGTAGTTTAAGTAGACTCACATCTCAAGAAATGTGGTTCTCTCTGTCCTGTTTTCATTCTCACAGTGAAGTTATGTAACACCTCCCCAAACAGATCTTCCTACTGCAAGAAGGCTCAGAACCAGCTGAGCCAAGGCTTTGACAAACAGTAGCAATTTAATCTCTGAAGTCTTTTTAAAAATGATAAAATTTGCTCCTCTGGTTCCTGAGGATCTTTCTAGTTTGTTTCCCTGAGGCCTCCAGTGATTCAGCCACACAGAAATTGGGGTTTTCTCACTGAGATCCTTCCAGGAATGAGATGACTGGGGACACAGATGCAGCAGAGCAAAGTATTTTTATGTCCATATAGTCTGCAGATTTTCTATGAAATATATGATGATATTTCTTAGCTAAATGCCAATAAGACTGAAATCCCTATTCTCCTGACTTTCTCTCTCTCTTCTCCCAAAGGAAAATTAAGTAATACTAAATGTAGTTCAGCTAGGCACCCTCACTTTTCTGATTTAGCAAATGGAAAAATCCCTGAAATAGTTTTCCCTGGCAATAACACAAACCTTTGCTCTCCATCTTCTAACTGACTGGTTTATTTCATAATTTTTTATGATTCACATTGCCTTTGGGAGTCCATACTTGCTTAGCCTTTAGTTAAATGAATTCATTTATCAGAATCTCCTGAGATCTTTATTCAGCATGAAGTAATAAGTATTAATGCCTTTGTGACCTGTGAAGGCCTGAAGCTTAACAGGATTTACTTCCTGTCTTTGGTATCTCATAAATGGTACTACATTGATTACTTTGAACGTTTTATTTTAACTTAAAAGAGTAAATGACTATTCACCTTTCTTTTTTTTCATGAACACAAGGTACTGTGAATGAAAACAGTAGCAGTATCGCACACTGCAACTGTTTCAGTGCACATCTCGGCCAGCTCAGTCTTGTTTTCAATACTAAATCTGATTTCCTTCCTCTCCCCCACCCACCCATTCACATTCCTTTCTACTTCAGTTCTGGAATGTGTGGTCTGTGGCTAGCTGACAATTTTTTTTTTAAAATAAATTTGAGGATATTTAAACAAGGCATTTTAAAGATATATGGGTCATGTGCAGGGAGAGCTGTTGGAATAAGCAGACAGTAGCTTGAATATCTGAAGGATTTTGCTTACCCACCCTGATTTTCACACCTGTGTCTATGCAATTTAACTGGCTGCTGTTGAGATTTTGAAGTACTTTAACAGCATCAGCTAATCTGCAGTGCTAGAGATAATTGCCAGAAGATGTATGCACATCCAGCAAGACATTCAGCTCCACTAATATTTGCTTGATTTTAGTACAGGTATATTAACTTTTCAGGTATTTTACACCTTCATCTTTAAGTTCTACTCATCTACTGCTTGACTGATGGGAACTGTAGTCACTTAAAAATAGGTTTTGTTTCTTGGAAAGGTGCAGTTTTTGCTGTTGAGGATAAAAAAAGACCAACTTCCACGTCACATAAGGGAATTGGTGGCACCAAGGAGGACATCCCTTCCAAATGAGCTAGGATTTCTATCCAAATACACTGTAGATACAGAATCAAAATTAAGTAATAAAATGTCATTTGACTTGCAACATAGGGCAAATTGCAGTTTGAATAAAGTGTCTTGCAAGCAATTACTGAATTGGAGAATTGTCCCTGAATTGAAAAGAAAGAAAGAGCTGAAACAAGTCATTATTGCTGATATACCATGAAACTGCCTGAAGTTACTTGATACACTTCAAAAATATGTTTGGGTTAGTTGTGGGGCAATGGATTGGTAGAAATCAAAAGCCTCTGAATCTGTACATCTTCTGTGGAGAGTTCGACGGGGAGGGGGAAATGCCATAACACAAAAACTAGACATTAGCCTTAGTCTTAGAACTCATGTAGGAAGACTGATTGATAGACATCTTTAAAATCAGCAAGTATGTAATAGAAGTGATAACGCCTTGATATCTTTTTGAATAAGTTGTGGAGCACATTATAGAAACATCTATCTGTAACAAAATTAAATTACAGATGTGGAAGAGTACTTGGCAAGATTTCCTGGTAGGTCAGGAAGAGAAAGTAGATCTTTAAATCCTCCTGTGGTTCTCAATACATTCATCTTTAAACTATCTAAATGTGCCTTCATGAAAATAACTTTGCGTAAAGAGCTAAAGAAGCAAAGCAGTCTGACTGTCTTTCATCTTACGTTTCTTTGAGTATCTTAACCTTTTTCAAGAACAATTTCAAGTGGAAGTTATTAATTTAGCTAATAATTTATTGGTGAGGTATTTCATAGCAGAATATCATCTCTCTGAAGCTACTGTGTTTACAGTGTTATAGCTCCTGAGTTTACAATATTTTGTGTTAATGTGTTAGTGACAGTAATCCAGTTTGGAAAATGAGCTTAGAGCATTCCAGATTTCCTTATTATTCCCCGAATTCATGAACTGGGTCTGGTCAACAGTCCTAAATTTCTAGTCAAATGAAATTTATTTTCTTACACTCAGAGTTAAACAACTTTTGATTGGAATGTCAAAGATTTCCTTCGCGACCTCCTGCACAAATCAAGGAAGCAAAACACTATTAGATATAATAGAAAAGAGTAATGTGAACAGAAATTACAATGGCTAGATTTTGATCTTGCAGCTGTTTTGGCATAATCTTGATGTGAGTTTCTGCAACACCTCTTTCTATTGAAAGAGGTTTATTATTATTATTATTTTGCAATAACTGCTCTTAGTGTTGTCTTCCTGATAAGGTGATCTGTGTGTGTCTATAGGACTTAAGACAGTACCTACTGGTGAAGTAAAGCAGGAGAAAGGTGTCTAAATAAGGGGTAGGACAGCAGTAATTTCAGATGAAGTCATTGTGTATGTCAATATAGGACACCACGTGTATCAGAGCTACAGTGTATTCATTTATTTTTTAGATATTTTAGTCTTCAGTGAGCCTGTTATCAACAACCTATGTATTGTGAATATATTCTTCAGATCATCTTCAAAAATTATTCATTTTGGTGAGAAGGAGCAAATGAGTAAAATAAGGGCAAAGAACAAGCTCTTACTTTTGTGCATTTTTGGACTAATTTCTTGTTGTAGGAGTGATGTTTATTTTTCCTCATTGTGGTTTCCATGAGCACTTGCTTTTGTTTGCTCATCTATATGAAATGGTGTAGCCTCTTTGATTCTCTCTAAGGAAGACCTGGTAATCAGCAGAAGGCCTACCTGCCCTGTGATATCAGACAGATAAGAATTTGACAAAAGTAGACCTTAAAGTGGATCTAAATGTATACCTCCAATTTTATTTCACTATCGTCTAACTTGAGTGCTATATTAATCTTAGAGCACTCTCCAATCTGACCCCGAGTGGCATAGGGAAACCCACCCATGACTTCCTACAAGTGTATTAATTTCTGAACTTCTTGGATTTTTAAAGTTCTTGGATGTGCTGAATGTTCTGGTTCATATCTGGAAAAGAGCAAGGACAACTGGATGGTGCTATTGCACAGTGCACATGTTGGGCAGTATTTCCCTACTCTGGAATTCATCCCATAGATCTTGATATTTTAGCAAAAGCAGTGTTGTCTTGATTGTTAAGGGAAAAAATAATTGTGGGTTGAGAAGGGAAACAGTATGGAGTGAAAGTCATCTTTTCCTTTCAAGAAAAGACTGAAGTCCTTGAAGGTCCTGTGGGAAGACACGGCAGACTTTCACACCCTGCCTGCAGAGGTTGTAGGCTTGTTTAATTGATGTTCTGCGTTTCCATGAAATATTAAAATTAATGACAGGAAGTGTGGTGGGATAGCTGAAACTGTTGGTGATGAAAATACCCATATAAAAGTTATGATTTTTGAGGACAGCATTTCCATAAGATTCCATTTTGTTGGTAGGAATGTCTTTGTCCAAGTGGAGAAATAATGTATTGAAGTTTTACCCTTCAAAAAGTATCCACAAGAAAATAAACCAACAACAAAATGACTCCTTCCAATATGAAAACAGTCATGAGAACTGGCTTCAAAGCACATCCTGAATGCTTAAACCATTCTATGAAACATCTGAGTACTTAAACTGATGGGCGAAATAGAAATTAGATGAAGAAATTATTAAAGAGGGTTGTTCTAAGGTCAACTGTTACTGTAAGAGGTCTGTACAGCCTTCTAAAAGTTTTATCACTAATGACAATATCTGAATATGTTCATGATCAGTATTCACAGCCAGCCATTAGTTTATCATAGACATACAATTTTAAATGGCAAACAAATCTCTTCCTTATCTAGAATGAACTGGTAAGAAAATTGTTTACTTAATTCAAAGCAGGTTGTATCACTTGGCATATTTTAGTGCATGTATTACTGTACCTTACTGAAAGGCAAGAGAATGCCTCCAATACCTCTGTGAGATGTGAAATGTGGCACCTTTATACAGAGGGAACTGAACTCTGTGGCACATCTGCAAGATTGTGGCCAAACCTTGGTACAGAATTTGTGACTGAGATTGAGTTTATCTACCTCTTGCAGTGGCAGTGTCTTTGTCTCTAAAACCCAAAGTACAAGGAAGCTGTCACTTGTCTGTCATGCTTCTTTTCCAAATTTTCTCTCATGCATCAAGATTAGGCCTCAACTAAGCAGAAAAATTTTTTTGCTGTCTCTTTTATAAGATAATTTCAGTATTTTGGGTTTTTCTATATTTACTTAAACAAAATAACAATGAATAACTCTCTTTCTACATTGTGTTGCTTTGCTGAGGTAATATAGCTACTCTGTTTCCTGAAAGCCTGCACAAAATCAGACACCTTCATGTGCTAATGCTACTGTTCACACATCCTGTCTCAGAAGCTGCAAATTGATCTCCTAGTTCTACATTGTGGGCTGAGTTTACCAGTGTCCAGAGTAGCTTATGCTGTGGGAATCTTTTGGAATGATGTGATGAAATGGTGTCTGAAACCCATCTAATATCAGTTCTGTGGCCTATCCTGAAGAAATAGCAAGTGGGTGATGCTGCTAGTGAGCCTTACGGTAACTGAGCATCTTTAACAGACACCACCTAAGAGGTTTCTTTCTTGGAATGGGAAATAGAACACTACTACTGTTCTAATTTACTTGATCTAATCCTTCATTTTACTTTAATTTGGCAGCCATGCTAAGGGTTTATTGTTTGTTGTGGTAACAACTTACAACAAAATTCAGGCTGCAAAATATAATTAAAATCAGGTTTAATCAGTATTAACGCACATTGGGGGGTGGGGAATGCATTAAGTCTCCCTGTCACCTTTTGGAATTTAGGTCTGAGTTTTTCACATGACAACAAATAGCTCTTGGGTTCTGGTATATTTCAATCTACGTATTTTTATCGATCTAACAAAGGCATCTTTACAACAGCAGCACCTAAAACAAGTTTATTTACTAAAGGAGTGCATCCTTGGGTTATTTTGGGTTTGTTTTAATTTGCTTGTCCCCTGACCCTCTTGCTTATTTCCTCTGGTGATAGCTATTCTTGTATACAGAGCCTGTAACTATGCTCTGAACACAAAGGAGCTCTGCTTGTAGATGTGATTTCAGAAGTGTAAATGTGTGATAATAAATATCCTAAAGCAAAGGAAGACTATAGTATGTTAAGATTTTTCTCGTGGCTAGTAGTAATAGTGGTTTGAAAAAACATATACAAACAAGATAAATGTTTTTTGGTAAATATTCTTTTTTGCTTTTCCTGTTTCCTTGTGGCACAGTTGGAAGCAGGAAGCTCTTTCTGAGTTTTGAGCTGCAGTAGTCCAAAGGATATCCTTGTCTCTCTCCACCTCTATAAATAAAATGGGGGACTTTTACCCTGCCTTTAAAAGTCTGTGTGTAACTTCTGGCTGTTTACGTGAAGAATCAGTGCTGCTTATTACTATTTTATGTTTGCCATAATTTAGAATTTAGAGATATTATTCAAAATTTTGTGGGGTGTCTGACAAATATTAGACATCCTACTCCCCAGGTTCTCCCAGCACACAGACACTGACTCTGGATGGCCGATCATTTACATAACTCTGGCTGCAAAGGGAAGCATTTTAGAAAGACCAGGTTTTGGTCAAAAAGAAAAAAAACTTGCTTTTATTTCACAGCTGAAAAATTCTGGAACCTCTTAATTTTTCCTTACACTTAGAAGACTTTCCAGGACACATCCCATCATAATGTAACTCATTATTTGTATGGGTAAGATGAGCTGAAATAACATTTTCCTGCCTTGTTCAGTAAAGTACAAGGCCTTAACAATAGTCTAATTTTGGATTAAGCTTCCAGGGATTTTTTTTAATGGAGAGTTCTTTCTAGAACATCTGCTTAATCACTCAGACCAGTTTGCTGCAAGCCTTCACAAAAGTGAATGGAAATGTGTGGTTTCAAGGAGGAGTGGTATCAGCAGGGGTGTAACTGTTGAACATGGGTTCCCAATTCATACAGGAACATGTTGGAGTGCCCAGATAGGAATCATAAGAATGAGGGGAGGATGTCAGGCTTTATATAAAACTTGAGAGGTTCAATCCATTTACTTTATCATGCATAGGCTAAAGGTGCTCTTTTCAATCATGTCTTGACAATAGAAACATCTCCAATTGATTAACTAAATGTAGAACACAATTCACTGTCTGCAGTATGAAGCTAATCACAGAGATAAGGTACAGCTTTTCTATAAATGGCACTAACTTCTACAGTGACTTAGTTAGGACTTTTTGCATTAGATTAGATTAGACTTAATTAGACTTCTGCATTACTGGAAATGCACAAATCAAAGTTGATTTTTCTTTTTCCCCCAAACATTTGTATTTACAACACAAATCAGGAAACTCTTAGTTTCTCTTATGGAGGTGATCAGGCTGTCAGAACATCAGTGCAATTCCTGATTCCTAATAAATGTTCTGCAATTTGAGCAAGATTGAGTGGGTGAAAGCCTGGCTATGCTAAATTCAGTGGAAGCACTGTCATTAAATTATACCGCAGCTTAACATTTCATTTGACTCTGATTTCATTTGACTCTGTGATCTGGACGCCCAGCAGTAATTCTAGATTATGAATTAGGATCAAGAGTTGTTTCATCAGGAGTGGAAATCAAGGTTTCACTGTTTTGTGTATGGGGAGGTTGGAGACTGTGTTCAGCCGCGCTGCTGGACATGGTTCATGAGTTGTACTTGATCCAGAACATCCATTTGGGGTTTCTGAGACAGGAAGTGTGAACAGTAGCATCAGCAGATGGAAGTGTCTGATTTTATGCAGGCTGTCTGGAAACTCAGAGTACATATATTACCTCAGCAGAGCAACACAATGGTACGTAGGATGTTATTGGCTGGAAATTTCTACAGTAAAGTTTTCCAGCACTCTTCCTGTTGAAGAGTGATGTTACCTTTCCAGTCAGCCCAGACAAAGCCTGAACTATCAACACTGTGTCACTGCTCTCTCAGTGGGCAATGTAGCTCATACTGGTCATTGGGCATAGTTCAAAGTGTGGGCCACCTGCTGAGATAAGATTGAGGGGCAGAGCTCTGAAACATTAATTTAGGCCTCAGATTTTGACTTGTCATCCTTCACTGCAGGTAGCATTCACTTACCTTCCTTGACTGAGATGTGGCGACATGAAGAGTTCAGAAATTGTTTGCAGTCTTTTATGAAAGGATGGGGGTGTTCATAGGGAACAGAACAGGACCAAGTAAATAATTTTCTTCCAAATGAATTGAATTTATTCAGGATATATTTGTCACAGATGTTCAAGTTATCATCCAAACAAAACATTCTCTGTAACTGTTCTCCCTCTTTTCCACCTGCTGCCCAGATACTTTAGGAGGAATGCAAAAACTTCCATTGTCCCTTTGTCTGGACAACCCTGCTGTCCCAGGCAAACACTCCCACTCACTTAATCCTAATCTCTACTAAGGGCTCAGAACATTACCTGCGTTCTTTGCCTCTGTTTTTCTTCCTCAAATATGAGGTTTTTTTTTCCTTTTGTACATTTATTTTTTCAACTTCAGAGGGAGTGAAATGATTCTTCTCCTCTGATGCTTTGGAAAACTGCTGTGTGTGCTGAAAGGCACCAGCTCTAGCTGCTGTTCCTTGTGTTCTACAAATGCATACTAAGGAATGGCTTTGCATAAGGAGTGTAACGTTAAGGTAGAGGAAGAAATAAAGAATGCGGAGATTTGTTAGGTAGAGTAATCTACCGCTCAATTCACAGTGGGCATCAGATTCAGCCCGGTGGCTTCTCTAAAATGTAGTTGTTACTGAGTCAGAAATAAAGTTGAATCATGCTTCAGGGAGATGGTACACCAGATATTGAAACAGTCTCATGTTTTCTGCTTCTTGTAGGTACACCAAGACTTTGAATAATCTTCGTATTATACTGCAGAAGATTTAGGAGCACTTGTAATGTATTTCTATCCCACTCACCAGCATGTTTTTAAGAGGTTCTGGCTCTGTGCTGCTGTTAGTCGCTAACTTCATGTAGTAACAACAAGTGAACCTTGGAGGCATCTCAGCTCCCTGAGCATGGCAGTGTACCCCAGCACCAGGTTTTCTGAAAAAACTGATCTGAGTGATGACCAGTAAATGTCATCTGATCCAGAAGAGTGGAAAAAGTGGTGGTTTAGCTTATCCTTTGTATTTTGTAACCATTTGGTGTAGACTATTAAATACTGGGGGGGGGGAAGGGAGAGAAGAAAGCAGAGCATCTGTAAGGATAAACCTCAGAAACAATGGAGATGGAAAGGAGTATGACAATGGTGACGCTTTCTAGTAGTTGAAATGACTCATTTGGATCCAGAAGCCCTTTTTTCTTCCTGAGGAAACCAAAACCCACCTTGCACTTGATGATCAAGCCATTTGTTTACATAGGAAATGTGAAATGCCTCTGGTGTTAAGGCTGCATTGCTGGGGAAAAAAAGAGCCCAGTTTGGCTGGTCTTAAAGGCAGGAGAGCAGTGTTTGTTTCTGCCCTCTCAGCTGCAGATAGGTCTCCCCATTCCCAGGATCTAAATTAAAAGGGGCTGGTGGCTGGTAGTTTGCTTTGCTTCCAGAATTGAATATAAAACTGTTCTGATAATATGTATACAACTTCCTTCTCATCTTCCTTCTTCTTGCAGCAGAAGTAGCTCTATCCCAAGCAAAAACAATGTTTCATCCTGTCAGACTTGGGTGGAAAAGGGAGGAGAGGATAAAACATGAAAACAATTAAAAATGTTTATTTTTAATAGTGTCTGGCAGTAGTCAGAGTTTTTAATACTATAAATAAACAAAGGTCATAGTCAATGATGAGAAACACATGCCATGCACATGTTTCTGAAACTATAGATAAGGAAAACAGATAATGAAGAGTATTATGTAGACAGCTCTTCTCAGGGAGACTCATCAGAACTTCCATTGCCACTTTCAATAGTACCCAAAAGCAGTTACATCCCTTGGCTTCTTCTCAGTGAAGCATGTTAAAACAGAGGTAACCATGTAATACGAGGACAAGAACAGAACCACTGTTGGGTTTCAGCTTCTTTTCAACACTTTAGAGATGGGAATCACTGTGTCTGGAGAAGGTGTGCACAGTGCAGTTGAGCTCAGATAACACATTGAGCATCCAAAAATCTGCTCATCTGTGCAAAGTAAGGAGCTGTGCTCAGCAATAGACCAGCATGATAGATTTGGTAGAGGACAGTAACTAAATTTCTAATGTTTGAGTGAAGAGGAAGGCAATTTAAGGCATAACAGCAACCCAGAAGTGGAAGCTGGTGTAAAGCACAGTCAGTAACCCCCTCTGCATTGCTGGGAACAGATACAGGGGCACAGCGTCAGTTATCCTAGCTATTTATGTGTTCTTGCTCTTGGAATCTTGCTTCGGAATGCTGTTTGTAAAAGATTTCATACTTTTTAATTGGGTTTCTTAAAGGGACACTTTGCATTTACAAAACTCCATATCCATCTGGTAAAGAATGTTTCCTGACTCAGTTAACACCACATGCATTCCAACTGGTGCAATTCTAGACTGTGATTCACTGTTCCCAATGTCCTTGCATATTAAGAGAGTACATTGGGAAATAGTGGAAGAACAGTACATTTTTCAAGAAGATGAAGGGACTGGGAAGTCTTCATTAAAAACCAACCCCCCTACCAAGTTGCTTTCTGGTAGGTTCAGTGTCTGACACCAGTATGACATAGACCTTTATGAATAGGAGCCAGAAATTGTTCCAGTGATCACAGAACCACAGAATCACTTGAGTTGGAAGGGGCATTTATAGGCCATCTAGTCCAACTTCCTGGCAATGAACAGCCAAAATGGGTGCTCAGTCTGATCTTTGTGTGTTATTTTCCTGAATATTGCTTTTATTCAAATATTAATGTTAAAAAAAAAAAGACACAGTTGTTTAAGTAGTTTATAATTTTTTCCACAGTGGCCTTTTTGGATTTTAATTTTTTTTGAGTTGCGAGGCAACAGCTATCTAGTATCTTATCTGATACTGATATCACAAGATTCTGATGTAGGTGAGTGAAAAAAGTGAAAATATTATGTAAATGTATTTTTTTAAATTTTAAATTAAAAAAAATAATTTTAAATTAAAAAAAAATTAAAAGTGAAAATATTGTGTAAATAATCTATGCCATGCTTAAGAGAGATTAAGATGAGTAAATGTTTATGCTTTTTATTTTCCGTGCTTGTAATACAACTTTTTGTCTTTTTCTACTCTGATTGGCATTTGCTGTTGTTGCTGTTCATACTGGTGTAGCTGTCAGGACACTGATTTGTTTAAACACTGAAGGTTTTCTTAAAGTATGAAGATGAATCCCATAAAATAGCAACACTCTACTTCTCCAAGAATGCGTAGGAAGAATAAAATCAAACTCAAGAATTATTGGCAACTCTAAGATGATATTGGACATAGAGGGAAGATGGCATCTTGCTGATCTGAGAGAGTGTCAGTTTTTAAACCAGCTTCAAACTGAAGAAGAAAATTGTTTTGAAGAAAATATGAACACTCCAAAGGGACTTGAAAGAAATAATATGCAATAGCGAATGATGCAATTTCAAGTGGCTTGAAGTGGGAAATGATGTGAAAATGGGAATATATGGGCAGGAAAGAATAGATGTGACTTTCTGCATGTAGGGCAACAAGGTCATAAATGTTTTGACAAAAGGAATTTTAGAGAAAGATGGAGGAGTGCTAGAATTCACTTACACTGGGGGATCATTGTTACTAGTACAGTCTTGTATAGCTGTTCATGGTAATTGGATTTGTTGGCTTTTCATGTTAGGATTTCCATCAGTTTGGCCAGAAAAAGATGAATCTATTTAAATTCTTTGCAAGATTAGTTCAAGCCTTGGTATAGCTTGTTTCTTTAAACTGTTCATGTATAAATAAGAATTCTCAGTCTTTGCAACTTATTCCAATGTCTCACCACCTTCATAGTAAAATTTTATTTGTAATAACTGGTCTAAATCTACCTTCTTCCAGTTTAAGACCATTTCCACTCACCCTGTCGCTACATACCCTTACAAAAAATTTCGCCCCATCTTCAAATGTTTTGCCATTTAAAAATAAATCAGAACTAATAGATATGTTTGGAATCTCTACTGTGCTACAGTTGGCGTTCAGATTAGACGTGACATTACAGAGTGACAAGGACAAAATGTAACAGGCACCACACCATTTGATTATCTTTAGCATTTATTTCATAATGAGGTTCTTATTTTTAATCATTAATCGTTTTTCATCATTAATTTTTAAGAGTTCAGATTATAAGTTACTTTCCCATGCATTTTACTTTTCTGCTATGAGTGGAAAGCAGTGAAATAAATACAAGTTATACTAATAGTGTCATTTTAACTTGCTGGATGAGTTATAGCAAGCAATCCAGAAATTTATTGGATATCTTTGGCTGAGGAAGCTGGGCTTGGTCAACGTGGAGAGGAGAAGGTTCTGGGGGAGACCTTGCTGCAGCCTTCCAGGAAACTTCCAGGAAGTAGGATGTAGTCTGCCTATCATCAGCTACTAGAAAGTGTATTTAAAACCCAGTAATGAGTATGCACCAATAGGTATTTCTTTCACTATTTAAGCTTATTATTCTTTTCATCTTCCCCACCTCAGAATATTTACCATTTAATGCTTCTTCTTCAATGAAGAGAGCACTTGAGTGGCTTCCTCCAGAGTACGCAGGAGGGTACAAAAAGGTCTGCACAATGAGGTTGTTTGACTTCCTCTACAGAGGGAGATGAGAGAGCAAAAGCATTTTTGCATGACATAAAAATGAAGTATGTGGTAGAGCTCTACCTGGAAAAGATTCAGTTCTTTTTTCTTTAACTCCTCTCACCCATATGGGTCATTGGAAGGTATGAATCTGAAGTCCTCCTTTGGCAGCCTATACAAAAGAGTTGTTGTTCTTCTCTCTCACAGGTAATTAAAGTGGTGTTAAGAGATAAAGGCTAGAATACTCAAGTATGTGTGCTCTTAGTGTCATTTTGGAATAATTTTGGTCTATTATCTGAGGTGGCTGAGGGACTTGGTAACAGAGTTGCATTGGGTGATCACCTGAAATTTACACTGATATTTGTTCCCATTTCAGTATGATTTGTCTGCAATTCAGTGTGTTTTATATTGGTTGGCCATAACCAAAATATTCCTAGACAGAGTCTTGGCTCAGCTTTGAAAAACAGTTTATACTCCTGGTGCTTTTTTTTTGTTTGTTTTGTTTTAATACCACCAAATACTGCTTCACAATTGATAGTGAAACAATGCAACTACACTTGGGGGTTTCTTATACTGTAAATTCTCCATGAAAATCAGAGAGGTGAGGTATTTCTGGTTGTGCTAACACAGAATAGCAGAGATGGAAATCCTGTTCTGTTAATTCTTTCTAATAGATCATTGTTCCCAATGGCACATTATTCAGGGCTCTGATTACTCGGGCTCCAAATGAATCAGTTTCCTTAAATGATTACTCAATCTGCTAAATAGGTTCAGGACTGTTTTGCTGAGAGTCTGTTTCTGCATTCAGTTTTATTCAATTAATTCTATCAGTTAGTGGCAACTCTGGACAACTTTGCTTCTATTGTTCTACGATCTTTGTTTGGAGATTGTTCATGCCTTATGAGAACTCTGCAAGGAAAAGGACTATCCCACCAGTAACATTGATCACTATGTATGAAGTAAAAAGTCAGTGGGTTTATTCAGTGTGAGCACCGCGTTGTGTATTTTTATTTGTTGAGCCCTTTTCCTCTATCACCTTTGAAATAATCTTTTCACAGAATTCCAGGTGTCCCAGTGGATCACTTCATCTCCCAGTTAGTGTACCTATCCTCTTTCTAGGCTGTATATTTTGTTTTTTTAATAATCTTATTGTAAAGGCACACACATGTATCATGGTGCTATGGTCATGTGACATACCATGAGATAGTGGCTCCTGGGTAGCGGTGGTGGAATACTGGGGTGCTGGAGGAAATGGGGTGAGAGCCGTTATTTCACTGCTGTCAATAAAGGGTCAATGTTCAAGGAATTAAAGGGCTGATAGAGTGCCAACTTCTGGATAAGAAATAAAACAAAAGCCCTGATGGTTTGTGGCTATTAAAGTTTCCGTGGCTTTCTTCCAATACTAACATACAGTTTTGAAATCCTGACAAAATTCAAATTGGCTTATTTACATTCTGCCTCCCCATATTTCCTTTTATTGTATAACACATTTTTGTTACTTAATTTCTGTGTAATGTCCTGTGATGCTAAGCAGGTGCTGCTGTTTTGTGCTTGGGAACAGGATCTAAATGTAATGTAAACTTAAAGTTCAATGAATCTCCTGTAACTCTACTGCTGATTCCTTCCTATATCATTTATCTTCATTCAGGCTAATACCATTTTAGGATTATCTTACTAAATTTATTTACATTTCTTTTAACATCTACGCATCTCCACAGGCTGACATTCCTCTCTCAAGTACTGTTGTAAGGACATTGTGTAAGCACACCAAGATGCAGTTATTAAAATCTTCAGCTCTTTTGATACACAGAAATGAAAATACAGGAGAGTTATTCTCTGTCTTGCCCAGCATAGGAGAATTTATCCTTTGCTTCTGCTCTTGAATCAAACAACTAAAGCAAAAAAAAAAATTAGGAAAGTTAAAATTTAATGTTTCAAGCAAATGTTGTTTGGTTATGTGAGCAGAGGTCAGCACACATGCTGGGTGCTGACCAAGCCCAGAGAAAAAATGTGAGAAGTGGTATTTAGAAGTGTGTTCTTTCAATACATGTGTGATGATATAGTGTAGATCTACAGATATCAGAGATAATGAAAGGCTTAAGGTCAACTGTAAATTAGAGAATCCACACTCAGTTCCTGTTTAACTGCACAGGCACCTGAACTCTTCTAGTGTTTTCAACTTTAGCATTCCTCAAACTTTCTGCCCCCACCCCCCCCACACACACACTCTGAAGCCTGGGAGCTCAGGTAGCTACCACCAGATTGAGGAGTTCTGCTGTGCTGGCCATTGTCACCTGAAGCAGCAGTGAGCTTTTTGGTGCCTGGGTCCTATTTTCACTGAGACCTCTGTTTAGACTGTGAGGTCTCAGGGCAAGAACATAATCTGTGCTGGTAAATCATCACATTTTTTCATATTTAAAGATAGCAGGAAGGTAGATAGCTGAGGTTTTTAATTTGTCATAAAGCAAGAATAAAAGGTAAGGAAAATGAAGTGGAATATCTTTCTTAGTTTTTATCTCTAATGTTGGGAATAATAGCTCCTTTTTCATTTTTACTGTAGATTCAATAGGTAGCTTCAGTGTGAGTGTAACTCTTGATCTTTATAAAACAATATTCTTTAAAAATTTTCAGGATCAGTGATTTAGAAAAAATGTTGAAATTCTGCTAGTGGGTTCTTAGGGCTCATTGCTCAATAAGGTTAACACCAAATAAGATCCACGCTAAATTTCAATAAGTAGTTTTTTTTCCAATTGTGCTCATAAAAACTGTATAGGCGAGAGAAGTTTTTTGAAGTTAAAAAAAAACATTTGAAAATTGAAATGCTGCGTTGGTTTTCTTTATGATAAAGAAGATGAGAATGTAACCTTCAGAGTGCTGAGTGGTCTCATGTAAAACCATCTCTTTTGCAGTCTGCCCAGTATGCCCTACACAACTTTGCTTTAAAAAAAACCCAACAAGTTGTAATATTGATGGATCTTTAAATCAACAGCTGTACAGAAAAAGGAAGCTTCTGTTAGCCTGGAATTTCACTTCTATTGCTTATTAATAAACCTAGTGCCTAAAAGCTTCCAATTAGGTATTAGAACACCATGATAACAGGCATTGTAAATGTTCAAGACAAATCCTCCCTTAGGGACAATATTATATTATTGTTTCAAAAGGAGAAAAAAAAAGCAGTATTTTCTTAAAATAGCTTTGCTGCCATGGCACAGTATTACTAACTTTGGCCTAGATCCTGCTCTAGGATGTACATAGTGAGGCCCTGTTAGGCAAGGCAAATATCACTCTCTTTTTGTAGAAGCCCATTAACAGTGGAAGTCCCTGTTACAAACTGGAGGCTTTGTTCATAGAATAGCAGATTATCATATAATTATTAAGGTTGGAAAAGACCTCTGAGGTTACTTAGTCCACCTACCACCAATATTGCCCATCTAACCCTTGCCCCTCAGTGCTTTTTCTAACTTTTTGGGAGCACCTCCAGGGATGGCCATCCCACCACCTCCCTGCACAGTGTCTGTCCACTCTTTTAGAGTTGTTTTCCTAATGCCCAGCCTGAACCTCCCCTGGCGTTACTGTAGCCATCACATCTCATTCTATCAATGCTCTCCTGAGTTGGTAGCTGACTTTCAACAAATCAAACTGGGCAAGAAAATGGGGTAGCTTGCAGTTTATACTGAAAACCATGCTCAGAATTGCTATTTGGATCGCATGAACTACTAGTGAGGTGCTCCGAAGCCACAGAGAGCCATAAGCAGCACGCAAATGCAATCAGAGAGGACAGCTCATCGATGATGGAACCTTAGACTACTGATCTCGCTGTGCTCAGGCAATGTCACCTGAGGCGTTCAAAGTCAGCCAGCAGCTTGGGTGCTGGTCGGAGCTTTGTGCTCTCTTGGACTGTGTTGACCTCTGCCTGTCAATGCTGGTGATGGGAAAGCAAGCTTTTCCGCTTAGGTACGTGCGCTGTTCTGCTTAGGAACCGGTAGGACAGCTGAAGGTTTTCGCCGCCAGAGTCCCAAACCGTGGCATTTTTCACCTCTTTCCCAACTCCTGGCTGCTCGGGTGCAGCATCCACCCCATCGCTGCCGGGCGCTGCGGGCGGACCCGGCGGCTGAAGGAGGGTCCGCCCAACGCCGCGGCTGTACGGGCTGCGGCAGGAAAGGAGCGGCGGCTCCTCGCAGGAGGAGGAGGAAAGGAGGGGGGGTCCCTCAGAGCGGAGCCGGCCGCAGCGAGAGGCGCGGCGGGGCGGGGCGGGGTGGGCGCGGGAGGCGTGGAGGGGAGCGCGCTGCCCGCGGAGCGGCGCGGATCGGCGCGTGCCATGCGCGGCGGCAGGGGCTCGCTCGCTGCCTCAGCATGCGTGGGCTGTGCCGCCGCCTCTGCCTGGTGGCCGCCGTGCTGGGGCTGTGCGGGGGCAGCAGGAACTGCCCCGACCTCATCGTGGACCGTTGCCTCTGCGCCGCCGAACGAGCCAAGGGGCCCGGCCGCCCGGCCCTGCGCATCAAAGTGGTCTGCAGCGGCGGCGACTTGGTGGAAACTTTGCAGCCCGCCGTGCTGCCCAACCGCACCGTGTCCCTGTGAGTACGGCCCGCGAGCGACGCACCTGGCGGCGGGCGGCGGGAGGGATGCGGGGCGCGGGGGGGGGACGCATGGGCGCGGCCGTACCGCTACCGCGGGGCCGGGAAAAGCGGCCCCGAGCCCTGCCCGGCTGTTAAAAAGTACGTGCGAGTTTGCCTTTTTTCTTTTTTCTTCTCTGTTTGGAAACTCTTTTTGGCGTTACGGTCGAGCTGGGGGAGCTGGGCTTCCCGTGATGTCAATTGCGGTGCGTTGGGAAATGTCAGTGCTGGCAGAACTGATGGAGCTCACCGGTACACCTTTCTGCCGGTGGCAGAGCGGGCTGAAAGCGTCCCAACACTGAATGAACGATGCTGGTGAACGGTGTGCTTTGAGACGAACCAGCTTTCCCCTTCCTCTCTCATCTTCTCTACATAAAGTTTGTCACTTGACATCTCCTCTCTTAGCAATAGTTACTGTACAACCTATTGAAACGACCAACTCTCAGATACTGTTCCGAATTGCAACTCAGAATGCCTCTCATCTTTGTGCTTTGCTTATTTATTTATTTTTGATGCTATTTTGTTGCCTGTTGCACGAACTTGAATAAACGCAGTGTGTTGTTCGCGTGCTGGTAGAACTTGTAATTGTATTGCCAAACACAGGTGAAAGTAACGTGCCTGTGACGAACCCAAGCAGTAACGGATCTGTGACACTCGCCCTCTAGATTGTGCACATTTCCAACAGCTCTTTTACTGTTGAATTTATTTCTGTTGACAATTCCTGCTGTGAACATCTCCACTGTTCACTGCATTTTCTTTAAGTCAACACTTCTAGGAGACAACTGGTAAAGATAGTAATTTATAACAGCTGGGGAGCCCGTGCTGTAAATTTGCAGATGTGCTGCGTATGCTTCAGTTCAGCTCCAAGGCTGACTGCTGAGTGACTTGGTGCTGATTAGCTGTGTGCTGATTGCTCATCCGGGAGGGCTTTGCTTGTTAATGTACAAGATGTAATAACTACACTCCCAGCTAAATTTAATAGACTTTTTAAGAATCATTTTATGACACCAACCTAAGTTTTGACTTAGGTGGTAAATTCACTCCTACTTCTGTGGTTTATGTAACTGGCTTTATAGTATATACTCCTGGAAGGGTGTAAAATGTTGACACAAACTATTTTTTCTTCTCACTGGTTAAAGGTCTGCAGAAACTTTTATACTCAGCATATCTACAAAGGCTTTTGTTCCTAAGCATTGATTTGGAGAGTTTTATTGGGATTTTTTTTTTAAAGCTTTTCCTTTGACTGAATACTAGTAGATGAATCCATCTGACCAAAGGATCAACAGAAGTATGTATTCACTGTAGTGAAAAGTAATTGAATTAGAAACAGAAGTGAGAAAAGATGGATGGAGGAGGTGGCATGTGTGAAGTGGTAGGTGGGAGGATTTGCTTACTTGCATCTGTGTATCAGGGTACCAAAAGCAAACATGTTGCTCTCACCCCAAAGAAGCACATTTCAGGTAATGCTTGCTCAGACTTGTTAGGAAGCTACCATGTTATTACTTTTTTTTTTTTTTTAAACTCACTCAGAGAAATCTATGACCTGATAGATGGTTAGTTGTACTTGGCTGGGACAAAACACAAACGCCCTTGGTTTTATTTGCTGGGTTTGATTCAGTGAAGTACACAATACCTTGTATCACCTAAATGTATGGCCTTTTTTTTTACTGTCTGTCTCAGTTTTTTTCTTCCTCAAAAGCAAATCTAAAGCTGAGTCTTGAAGATAAAAAGGAAAAAAAGTTAGAATCTGAGTTAGGGATGTAATAATTTTCAGTAGTTGGAACTTACAGATGACAAGTTGATTGAATGTGTCAAAGATTTTCCAGGAGAAGCTGTTTTTGATGAATGGAATTACACTTGTGAGATTTGGCCAGCTGCAGAAAATAATGATAAAAAGCTCAAACAGCACCACTCTTACATTTGTTTTTGTAGCTGCGTGGAAGAGTTAGGCAAAAGAGAATACTGCAGTAGACACTGCCTATTTCCATTCAGTTTTATGGGCCCACAGAGAGAAAAAAGAACTTTAACATATGGAGCACAACCTTTTCGATTGCTTTAAAAATTAAGAAATATAGAGGTGAATAAAAGAATGCACGTTCAGATGTAGCAGCACTTTTAAGGAACAGTGTAATGAATAGTAATTTTTTTGTCAGATTAAATCCTCTTCATATATATCATATAGGAATGCTGCTTCTCTAGCACTGTTTCTTTTGGAAGGAGAAGTTAAAGCCAAACTTAACTGCTCTGCAAAGATGTCATAGGAGTTAACTCTGCTGTATCTCTTTAGCCATTAAGAGATGAAGTTGTAGTTCTTCGAGTTTGCATTTACATGCTAGGTAATATCGCTTGCCAGCAAATTTAAGAAGTTATGACTTGTTAGTTTAATGACTTTTTTTTTTCACCCAACTGACCAGGAGACTTGGCCAAACTCAATGATTCTGGCACTTTATGGCACCAAAAGTAGTACTGCAGAAAGTACTTCTGGAATTTGGTACACTCTGGCTTGTCTTAACATAAACTAGCATAAAGTCACTGGAGAAACCCATATTCTTGACCAGTTGGGACCAATTACTTCTAGTGGAAAAGTACATCTAGTTTCTTGGAAATCAGATGATTCAGATGAATGCTGGAGCTATTCAGTGCTGCCTGATTGCTCCCAACACCAGAAATGAAATAAAAATATGAGCTGATAAAAGAACTATTCTCACCTCTTTATATTAAAAACAAAAAGAAAAAGAAAAAGAAAACACAAAGAGCCTTGTTCTGTGCTCTCTGTTTTGCTGGCTTTATTTAGTATTTACTTCTTTGGAAATGGGATTCAAGTGCTTGATTTCGATTGAAAGAAAAAAAGAACAGTTGTAGTTTCACAAAGTATTTATGTGTATTTTGTTAGAAGGAATTCTAAACTTTTTTGATTTGCATGCTACATTTCTGTGCCTTGTATATCAGTGAGGGGGCAGAGGGGGTGTGTTACTTTTCTTGATTTCCATGGAGAAAATTGCTGTGTCCTCACAAAATTATGGGAGCTCCCCAGATTTCTCTCAGCAGATGTAGACCCAACAAGGAAGGATTGCATCCCTCCATGATAATGGTTTTCTCAGTCACAGCTTTATGGCCAAATATGTGGGAATTCTTATAATGAATTGATACTTTATAAATTATTATTTTTAAATTGCGTGATTGGTTTGTTCAAGGATAACATTAAAGACTGACTAGGTTTAAACTTTTGATTGAGCTGCTGAAGTTGGGGCTATGCAGAATGAGACAGTAAAACTGAGTTTGCCACTTTTTGCATTGCAGGAGTCCTACAATTTGAAATTTCAGGGATTAGCAGTTAGGTTCTGTTCTGCATTATTCCACGTAAATGGGATGGTATATCTGCAGGTCACTTACTATCTGTACTTTTT
The DNA here is from genome assembly GCF_038088225.1 of Cyrtonyx montezumae. Lineage (NCBI taxonomy): Eukaryota > Metazoa > Chordata > Aves > Galliformes > Odontophoridae > Cyrtonyx > Cyrtonyx montezumae. The sequence continues at coordinate 18,543,374 of NW_027072045.1, read as the reverse complement.
TTTCTTTTTCTTTTTTCCTATCAAATGGTGCCAAGATGTTTAACCTTATAGTTCTTAGAAGTTCCCAGTTCATTACAGCTCTTGATACAGCTGAGCAGAATATATTTTGAAATTATAAAGGTCATCAGTTTCGCATAGAAGCATTACTTATTTTCCCTCCCTCCCAATTCAAAAGGAGGTCTAACGTATTCAGGAGGGTGTTATTTTTCTAAATTTTGCCCAGATATGCCTGGGTACGTCTATTGTTTTAAATGTCGTTGTAGATGTGAAAAAAATTAGGGTAGTGTATGGTCATAGCAACTCTTATATATGACTCTTCATATTTATGTTTATTTTTGATTGTAAATTAGAGGTTGTCTCAAATTCCTCAGATTATCAGTTTCAGAATGGGGCTACGTGACTCCAGTGGAAACCCATAGGCATAATGTGTACAGCAGGCGTTTCCATCCACAGAGCGCTTCCCAAACATTAGCAAGCCTTCTGAATGCAACATTCACCCTGCTTTTCTGCCCCCAAATTACTTTAATGTCACATTCATTTATGTCAGGTCTACTGATATTTATTCTAACTTATTATATTACTGTATATTTTTCATGTTCAGTCCTGAGTTTTACACTTCTATATTACTTCAGCTTAGGATACATAAATACGATTTAGTTAATGTAAGCATCTTACTGTAAAAATATATCTAATTTTTTTTTGTTGTTGTTCCAAAGAGCTGAGACTTTAAGCTAGCCAAATCAAACAAAGCAAGAATTGAGGGAAGAATGAACAAAAAATAGTATTCATTAGTTTTATCTCCCCATCTTAAAACTTGCTTTTTTTTTTTTTTCTTTAGTTGTATAAGGTCTCACGTATTATTGCTGGTTTCCAAATAACTGGATTCCTAAAGTATGTAGGGTAGTTCTCATTCTAAAAGTTTTCACAGACATTTTCACCTTAGTTAACTTCCTGTGTTCACTCAAAGTGCCAGGAAAAAAAAGAAGAATAAAAACCAGGTTTCCTGCTCCATTATTGATGGATGTATACATATTTATACATGCTTTCTCCAAAAGCTCTTAGAAAACAAAGTCTGTTTCTTGTGAAAAAAATTCCTATCATAAAGCAAGTTGATGCATGGAAGGTCTGAGAGGAATGCTTGGGAAAGGTGAAACTAAGATAAAAGAAAATAGTAGGGAAGAAAGGTCTTCAGATACTAGTCTAAATTTCCTTGATGGCAGAAAATACCATAACTGAAAATAATAATTTTTCTTCATGTTATTTCTGATGAGAGGATGTCTGGGTTTGAATTGTCTTGCATGTGTGTCAGTACTGTGAAGTGCTCTGACCGCTTCTGAATTACTGCTTACTGTTAGTGAAGCCAATCCATGGGCATGAGTGGAAATTTTAACAAGAGAGGAGGGCAAAAAGGTTCTGCTTAGACAAACTGAGATTTATTTATAAATGATATTCAAAATACCACACAGGCTGAAATTCTTTCTCTTTTGATTAATTTGTGAATGTTATACATTGAAAAAAATGCCACATATCCTCCTGGTTCTCAAGGTTACTTTCTCTGAAGAAAACAGTTAGTGGAAAGGAAAGAGGTAAGAATTTTTGGAAACAGATAGTTATTTGCTGTTCCAGGTTCATTAATGGTTCATTAATTTGGTAATTTAATGTAGAAACCCAGTTCTTTTTTTGCTGCATGCTGGGAAATTTGCAGTATCTCACACTTAGTTTCATTCCAGAGATATAAATAAACTGCTGAGATAGACAGGAGGATAGCAGTGCATGTTTGTATTAAGATATATCTGATACCTACAGAGAAGTCCTAAATGAAATTGGGGTTTTATGATATGGTATAATTTGGTTAGCTATGACCATGTTTGCCCAAAGCAGAGAGAGATTTTAACATGTCACTACCTTCCTTTTCTTTCTTCTTTTATTTTCTGTAGGTTACCCTAGTATTCATAAAATCCATTTAGTTTTAATGTAGAAGATAGGTGCAACAGTGTAATGCTTTTGAAGTGCAGATACTCTCACCTGATGTGATGGCCTTGGAGAGAGAGGTTTATGGATGTGGAATTTCCCATTATAGGAAGCTGTGTGAGTTGCTGCCCCTTGGGACCTAGGTACTGTCATCCCTTAAACTGGGATGCTCTTTAGATTTGGTGACATAGTGCTTTTTTTCTTTTCTTTTTGTAGTTTTGTTTTAAGAAGAAAATAAATATTTCCTCAAGATAAATTTTTCTTTCCTTGAGCCGTTCTAAAAACCTAGCAGCATGAGGAGAGCTGAGGTGATGAGGGGAGAAATGGCATGGTGGAGAGAGAGGTGAAGAAGGGGAAATAACTGTTCAGTAACAGTTCTAACAGTCAGAAAGGAAGGGACTAAAAGGTCCTACTAACGTGAAGCACACAAAGTTTGATATTCCTGTATGTTCTCTTTTTTCTGCATCATTCAGAGGTTCAAAATCGCACATATACCGATGCTGTGTGGTCTTGCTAGCACTTGTGACTCTAGAAGTCCATTTGTTACTTTGCCATTGATACAGACCCAGAAGTACTGCCAGTACTGGGCAGAAGTAGCCAAGGAGCACTGCTTCCTTGTGCAAAGTGTGCCCTACTTGAGGCCCTCTGTCAGAATGTATTTTGCAGCTGTTGTATTCATCCATGCTCCACGTACTCCACCCCTAGGTTCCTTACTTCTGTCTTTACTCCTGCTTTCTCCATGCAGAACTGGCATAAACTAGTAAGTTCGAGTTCAGTCTGTCTTTACTGAGGCAGAGAGTAGGGGAGGAAACTTATCTGTGCATATACATATATGTTTATACGCATATATACACATGAAAAAAAGAAGCTTTCAAACTCTCTCTGACATGAGAGTCAGAATTTTGTGCAAGCTTGAATTTCACCGCTTTATTAATCTATCAAAAATCTGTACTTGTGCTTTAAAAATTTTTTTTTGAGTTTGAAGAAAATAGATTTCTAAGCTTCCTCCTTTTCCATCTTCCATATAGGCTATAAAAAACAGTACAGCTTCAGAAGCATGCAGAAGGATGAAAAGGTTGGGTGTGTGCTGCCTTAATCAGCTCTGATTAGCTCTGGACAGTTGCAAGTTTGCTGTCTGGTTCTGGTCTTCCCAAATCTAAGTTGGCTAAAAGCACTATGTTGTTTATAATACTATTATTTTTTTCCATTTACTTTGGAAATTACGTAATACAGAGAAAGTTCAGACTCGGTTCTTATTTTTGTGGCAGCATGCCATTCTTCACCCTTCTCTTAAAATTGTTTCCAACTGTGTTTTCATGCCTGGGACTGATTTGGGAGTATTCTGAAGGTATATTTAGTCATATGAAAACTGCTTTTGCATTTTCTGTTATAGTCTTACAGCCTTGTTGACAGTTTCTTTTCTGTTCTAAGTCAGATATAATCTTATCCGAACAGCAGTATGTCAAATGTATAAACTGTTCTGCCAATGAAGTAAACACCCAGTGGTTTATGGGTATTACACTCATAGACCTATTAATCTTCACAAAAACCCAAGGGTTATTTCTAGATCATATAGGATTCAGATTTGCTGATAGCTATGCATAAGTGAGCAAGTTCTTTTAAGCTTGTGTTTTAAGCTTTCCTTTGGTAAGTGGTTGCCTTTTAAATTGGTTAATAAAATCTCATAGAGGTGTAAAGGCACTGGCATGCAAGTTCAGTGTATATACTGAAGGATTTGTATAACACAGAATGAAGTTTAAAGGATTTTCTCTGTTAGTAAGGTATCATAGTTTTTGAGTAACTTGATTAATCATGACCTCCAAAGTAACAATTATGATTTTCCTAGTTTATTGCAGAAGTACTGTGATTTCTTACTTCTAGAAACAGTCAAGATGATGTCTCTTCATTAAATTCTTCCTTTTATTTTATGATAAAGAAATACCCCAGAAAGTGCATTCATGCATGTTTTATAGGTAAACTTTCACCTTCCAAATCTATGCTTTTATGTAACTCGAGAAAAGAAAGAAGAAAATCATAGATGGAAAATAAAGCTAGCAGTATCAAAATCAGGCTTGGAAAACTTGAAGAGAAGCACAGAATTAAGGGAAAAAAATCAAACAATTAACATTTTGATGTGGTATAATTTCCCAGGCAACAATTCTTTGGATACCTGCACTTATCAACATGGTATCAACTTCTGAGAGATGGGAGAAAAGCATAACCTGTGTGTTCAGAACTTTCTCAGTACAGGAAGTTTTATAGAAACTTCAAAGGAAGTATACTGAAATGCTAGGAAAGGTTCCTCAACAGGAGTGTGGTAGTAACCTTGAGCAACAAGAAACTTATTGTCAATGAAGAAAATACTCATTGCTAATACTGAGGAATCAAACTGACTGCAACTCCTAAATACTGTGTATTTGCATGCTACCATTTGTCCTGGTTAATTCTGTTTTCCATGGGCCATTTTGTATACATGGAGCAGTCTCCCATTAGTCTCAAAACCTTGTAATTATGCACTTTGCTTCTACTATTTTTCATTGATATTTATTGCAATTCTGTCTCTCACCTGCACTTTTTTATTTAGTGCTGGCATGTATTATACACTATCCTTTGCTGTAAATGCATATCAAAAAATTAAAAGCAGAACTGAACTACTCCTGTCTCTCTCATCTGTATGCTCTATTCTCACTTTCCCTTGTGCACTCATTTCTCCACTAGCTCTTGCACTTTCACTTGTGTGCTGCTGATTCCAGCTCACAGCCTCCACCTCTTCTCTTGTCCTTCATGACATTCCAGATCTTTCTAAAACCCTCCATTACATCTTCCTTCATTACCTTTGGTCCTTGACTCACTTTATCCGTTTCTTCTGAACTTACTGATTGGAACTGAAACTATTGAGGATATGGGTCCTCAGAGAGGTCTGACTTAAGCCCTGGAGTTCAGCACTGCCTGGAACTGGGGCCAGGCAGATGGAGTTGATCCTATTACACAACTTTCAAAGAAGAAAAATGTAAGGAGTCAGAACCAAACGGAGTTTATCATTAGAACTGCAGCCAGCAGCACGGAGAAGTCTGAATGTGGTTGTGTCAAACAGTGTTTTTATATTGAACTGCTGCCCATGTTGCTGATAGTTGAAGGGAAATGTCTTGATGGTCAGATTTGCTTCACAAACCTAGAATTGTAAATTGCTTAGAAGGGAAGAGGAGGTCTAATTTCTAGTTTTCTCTACCCTTTGTGACAGTGTTCAAACAATATTACAACCATCCTTCCAAAACTGTGAAAAGTGTATAATACAAGTAATTATAGTGATATAAGATGAAATCTTGACATGTTATTCTTATTGCAGTTCTTGAGCCAGAAAACTAAACTTTTCAATATGTAGGCAAACCTAAGCTTATGGGACTGCATTCCTTTCTCCTGTGATATAGCTATCATTATTCACATGCTGAGTTTATCATATAGCTCCATCTTAAATTAGATCAAGTTAATGAACTGTTCTCAGCAATGACTGTAGTAGTTGACAAATACATCTGCAAAAGCCATGACATAGCCACACTATGATTGGGATGCAGGAAAAGTGGCATGGTCAAAATGCACAAGCTTTCACTGTTTAAAGACGTGTAGTTGTTCCTGCAGACTTCAAACTGCAAACCTGGTCCAGGTCCATTACTGACATTGCTCTATTAAGTCTTCAAAACAAAAGTTGTTTTCATGGCAATAAAACAGTACATGATATTCTATCTGTAATGAATGTCATCATTACAAAACTTATTTTTTGTTAGGTGCTCATATTGTGGATTGTATGTACCAACTTCTCATCATAAGATTTATTTATTACACAAGGCTCTGATTTGATATCTCATCTGTGGCAAAGTAGTTATATGTAAATAGGAAAGGGTAGAATTTTGTCATATGCTTCATGCTACTCTTTGAAGTACAATACTGTGTTTAACAGAACTTGGATTACATGGTGTTTAGAAAATGGACTCAATCTGTGGGAGTTACAACACCATGTATTCAGGTATCTGTTAAACCACTGATGCATGTAAGAGTAATTTCTGCAGTTTTCTCTCTGCATTTGGAAACAATAAGCTCTCAGAAAATTAATATGCCTATAAGGAAAACATTGTTTACAGTGATGATAAGGCATTATTTACAATGATGACAGGTGGCCCGGTGAGGTGGTGGATGCCCCCTGCTTGGAGGCACCCAGGATGAGGCTGGACAGGGCACCTGATGGAACTGTAGGTGCCCCAGTTTGCTGCAGGGGAGATGGACTAGATGGCCTTTAAGGGTCCCTTCCAACTCAATTTGATTACTTTTTTTCTTTTTTTCTTTTTTTTTTTTTTTTTTTAGAAATTTTGAGAAAATAAGTTCATCCAGTGCTATTGGGAATCTATCTGTGAGGCTGATTTTTAATATTATTTAATTTTTTTTTCCCCATGGTCACTGTTTCTCTCGTTTCCCTTTCATTTCATGAGTAACAGATGCTTCTAGAGTCACACTAAATTTTCAGGATTTTCATACCTATTTTTGTGTACTTGAAGAAGAGTGGAGGAGGACAGCATTTGAGGTATAAATATCAGAAAAGAAAGTTATACCAATCATAGATATTTGGCATTTATTTTATTTATTAGTATGATTTAACGTATACTGAAAGAATGCCAGTTGCTGTCTGCATATGTAAGGACCTAACTGTCATATAGCTTCCTCTTTATGGTGAGGATGATGGAGCACTGGCACAGGCTGCCCAGGGGAGTTTTGAAATCTCCTTCTCTGGAGGTATTCAAGACCCCCCTGGACACCAACCTGTACGACCTGGTGTAGGGAACCTGCTTTGGCAGGGGGGTTGGACTCAATGATCTCTTGAGGTCCCTTCCAACCCCTATGATTCTGTTTCTATGATACCTCATGAAGCTTTAGCAGATATTATAGAGGCAATGCCTTTAGCTTAAACAGAAAAAAGAAACAATGAGATCTGCTAAAAGAGGGATGGCAGTTTTTCAAATGCTTTTCTTTGTCTTTATTTCCTCAATGAAAGGATGAATACTGAAATTCCTGACTTTTGAAATGTGGAAAAAGCCCACAAAGGAATGCCATTTTATTGTTGTAAAATTCATAATTCTCTCAAATTTCTGCAAAATTACTTGTTATATATAAAACTGTAAGTTCACAAACCAAAGAATAACTGTAAATGATTAAGCTGAATTAATGTAATAAATTCTAATTTTATGAATCTAGACCAACTGAAGTTACTGCTTTAGAATACTTCATGCTTATTGACTGTCATTATAAACCTGTCTCTAATTAACTATTCTTTCTGAAACAATTCTTATTAATTCGTGCCTATATTTAATAATAAGTCCATTAAGAAATTTGTCCATAAAGTGGTCTTCAAAACAGTTTGACATAGTCAGCAATTTTTCATGTATTGTTAATAAGAGTAACAAAATTGACTGCTTGAGTGACCCTAAATGTCGTTAAAGTTGTGGGTCATTTACTGTATGTACCTTTGAACAACTGAGAACACTACTTCAATATCTTTATTTCAGTTATTTGGTTATAAAGATATTTGGTAATGAAGAGGGATTAGATGCCAAACCCAAGTTTGGAATAGATTAGAACAAATAATTTTTTAATGCTGGCTTTCCAGATCACTACTTTAGCTGAGGCAGAGCGATTGTTTTAAGCAAATAAAATCCCTTAAGTAATCATTTATTAAATAGCTCTGAAGGGTTGTGGGGTTTTTTTTGTTTGTTTTCTTTTTTTCTTTTTCATTTCTCCTGTCTCTGAACGTAGCCATCAGAATGATGGTATTGAACTATATTTTGAGTCAGTAGTTCCATATCACTAGTTTATAAGATTTTTCATACTGAAGAACTGGAGCAGTTGGCTTTCCCATCTATTCATTTATTTTACTTGTTGCTCTGTTTGGCTTGAATTTTCAGTTTTTAACTCTGTGAAAACATAATATGTGGAAACTAAAAATATTTACATTTCTTCAGTCTGGATATTTGATCAAAACATGTGAGTAGGTGTCCTGGAACACACCACAGCTATATAGCCCAGTATCCTATCCCTGCTGCATTTAGGCACCTAGATTAGAATAGAACTGCATTTTTTTTTCCCATGAGGACCTTCCAGTTTCCAGCCAACTCAGAGTTGTAGTTCTTGTGAGTTTAATTTACCAAAATGGATTGTTCTACCGTGCAGTCCAGCCTTCCCCAGAACCCATCCCAGTTCTGTATTTGTATCATCTCATGACAAGAAAAGCTGCAGCATAACTCTATGCTGGTACTGAATGGTCTCCTTCTGTTTATGTCTGAGTTTGAAGAGTTCAAAACTCTTTCTTTGGAATTTGTTTCTGCCAGAGCTGACATGGTTATCAAACTCAGGAAAACAGGCCACATTCTGTCTTTAAGGGGAGAGCCCATCTCTGTGCTTTTCTAGTTGTCCTTCTACTTATCATTAATCACTGTCAGTAAGCTGAAAGGCAAGGAGGTGATGAAGTTTCAAGAAATAAAATTAATTTGTACTATTAATAGTATTCTTTCTTTTATGTAATTAATGTTGCAGTTAACTTTGAAAAGGGTGGTGATAAAACTTTTTCTTTTATAAGAAAAGTCATTACATTTAACTCAACCCATGGGGAAATGCATTGGTATTGTAGAGAGGAAAAAAAAAGGAAACCCTATAAGCTCTATCCCAGCTTTTAACATTTTGGATTAATGAAAAATGAACAAAAGCTTGAAGCCAGCTTTCTCATTGGTTGGCCTAGTTTCCTCTTGGCAGATTGATAGATTTTCTTTCTTCCCTCTGTATTCCTTAAAAATAAGTTTATCTTCACTTTTCCTCTAACACTGAGGCGTTTTGTGCTTTGCTTAGTTATTGGTTCTGTGGAAAGGAAAGAGGGAAGGAGGTATGATTGAGAGAAAAACTATTAAAGTGCGATAACAGCATGCCTCTGAAAATAGGCTTTGGAGTACATAGATATCTTTAAAAGGTACTGAGTACTGTTGGATTTATCTATTTTTTTTTCCATCTCAACTAAAATCTTTTGTATTGGTATTGATGGTAGCAATTTACTTGTGCAGAAGGACCCCAGCGTATAGTCTCTGCTAGTTGCTACATCACTTGTGTCAAGTTTTGGTTTTCTTCTTTTCTGTGAGTCATTTAGATCACAGTTCTATGATTAATGCTTATTAGCATGTTATTAACTAGATTTTGTTACTGACTGTTAGTATTGATGATAGTGTATTCATCTACCTGGAAGAAAATGGTCAAAAGAAACTGGAAGTAGAAAAGCTCCTATTTGGCGGCTGAACTTTTGTACCGGGGGGGGGGGAGGGGTGAAGCAAAGGTAAAAATACTGACAACCTTATTTTAAATTGGTTTATTCTTCTTGGTAGATCTAGATGAATAGCCTTTTTGGATGCCTTTTTCCTTGAGATAGCCTTTCTGTGTCATCCCTGTGCATGGGGACTCGATGGTCTTGCAGGTTCCTTCCAACTTGTGATTTTTATGATTGTTTTGTATAGACTGACTGCAAAGCCTGTTTTTCATCCATGTCACTGGCCACAGAGCAAGCTGCTAATCTCCCTCCTTCTAACTGTTACTTTGTTCGAATTCATTTTGCTGATTTCTTGCCATACTGATGGGTTCTTTGTTTATAGTTTTGTTGTTTTTTAACTGATACATTATGGGAATTACTTTCCAGGAACTGGTCAGCATGGAAGTCCTCATCCTGGGCCTTTCTAGGAAAAGTCTTTGCCTCTTTGAGATTGCCTAGGCTCTGCCAAACTGACCATGAAAGGGGAAATAATTAGGCAGATATGCAATATGCATAAACACCATCAACTGCATTGGCACTACTTGCAGAAGAGAACTTGGATCACTTCTTTGCTGTATGTGAATAATTTGAAGATTTACAGACCTCATGGAGGAGATACTACTCAGTCATCAGAGATTGATATGCTCTGCTGAGCACTTTCTCCCTGGATGGGCAAGTGTGTCCATCGCTCACTGAGTCAGAGTTGAAGGCTGTCCTGTAGATGCAAAGGATGCTGTGGGACTTTCTACCACTGAAGCATGTGGTTATGGGGAAGTCATTGCTTGTTCAACTCTACAGATAGCAATTTTTGTCTGTTTGTGCACTGTAAGGTAGTAGATGTTATTCTGCAGGAAAAAAATAAGTATTGATCACTAAGTAAATAATTTATTAAGCTAAGTTTGTATGAACAGGGCTGCAGGGAAGGATTGAGAATGTGAACTGGTTTCTGGATTGTGGGAATAACTCCATTAGCTATCTAGTCTTTATTGTCCTTCATTTCATCTGCAATTGAGAAGGTGATTCTGATAAAATCAAGATGAATGTCAGTATTGAGGAATGCTTAATGAAAAGGGGCATGTAGAACCCTCTAACTTATGCACTGGTTGACTCTGAATTTAGATAGTTCTCTGATGCCACAGCAATAGTCAACACAAGTAACAAGAGAAAATATCTTGTTCCCACTGTGTAAGAGCACAGTTAGGCATCCGCATCAAAGATTCTGTGTACTTCCATATCAAGCAGCGTATAGTAGGACAAGATGAGGTACAGAAAATGGGCCATGAATTTGCAAAGTATGGAATGATGAATAACTGGGAGAGTTTTATCCTAAAACCCTGTATAATATGTTAAAAGTTAATAGAGAAGATTACTCATTTTGTTGTTGTTGTTGTTTCATTTTAATTATTATTGTTTTTTAAGGTTTTACATAGTATAGGAGTGAGGCAGCAAAATATGTTTGGATTGGAGGTTCTGAGAATTAAAGTGACTTCTTCATGCCTTGCTTATGTTACCTGCAGGGCTTTTTTCTGTAGTTCTTATATCTATGAATCTTCTCCTTACTGCTACCAAAGACAGGACAGTGATCTAAACAGACTTCTGTCTGACCCGCTCCTGATGGCTTGATGCTGTTTAGTGCATTTATTCATGATCCAGATGGAAAATGTAAAATCCTCAGAAGGCAGCCTGGGGCAGTTCTGTGGAGTAACCGGGATCACTTGGCAAGCAGGACTCTATAGATCAACGTTCATTTTAACATGGCCAAGAACACTGTCAGATATCCAGAACAAAGCAAGTAGTTAGCACTTGCACATTCCAGAAAACAGTTCCAAAACTGTGTCACTGAAAAGCAGTTAATTATAATGGTGCATAATCAGTTAAACATCTGTTCCTGGTGTGATATTACTACAAGAGCACTGATAATGCTGTCTGGGATCCAAAAGCAGGGAATGAAAATCGAAGTTAAGGAGTCAGTTTTTCCTTTGTTTGCTGCTACTGAATAAATAAATAAAGAGTCTAAAAAAATGTTAAAAATATATTTTGTACTTTCAAGCATAATTTCAAGACTAGAAAATGTGTTGTATACTTAAATATTTTCTTGGAAATTTACTTGTTTCATATTAAGTAGATTTTTGATCATGTCCTCTAGATATTTACAAAAAAGAAAGATGTCTGATCTCAAAATAATTTAGTTCAGAAAATAAATAAGAGAATCATTGAGAGCTCAAATCAGAGGTGTTCAGTATAGGAACACAAGTTGAAATCTAGGTGAGAATGAGTAACCTTTGGAAGACATAGGAGCTGTGAAGAATACTTGCTTCCTTCTTAATTTAAGACTGGATATTGTAAAAGCTCAACAAGAAATTGAGCTTTTGATACAGCTTTTAATGGAAGAAGTTCTTTGAATTAACTGCCATGTTCACACTGATTTCTTCTGGGTGTTAAATGTTATTTAAGTCTTTTAGGGGTAGGGGTATAGAATTACCAGGGCATAGAATTACCAAGGGAATCTACACTTTTCCACAGGGGAGAAGCTGACGATCTATTTGTATGCTAGTAAAAGTGGCAGTCTTCTGGTTTTTTTTTTAGTACAGAAGTCAAATTGCTGTAGTACCAAAATAATCGTTTGTTGACTGTACAGTAGTACACTGTGTATTTGGAAATACTCAGCACTGGAAAGTTTCCAGGTGTCATCTGGCATGCCACTGGCAAACGTGTTCACCAGGTGTACTTCATCTGTGAATACTTCTGCTTTGAATTTTTCCTAATACTCTGATTCTAGTTTAACTCTTGAGGGATCAAATCCCCTGATTGTAGTGACGTCTGTTTGTTGTAGTTACCCAATTATTTGAATTCCCCATCAAATTTAACCCTCACTGTTTACCTACAAAATATTGAGAACAAAGAGAAAGCCAAGTAAATATACTAGCATAAGAAGCTGCAGTTTATAAATAATCAGTGTATTTGCGTGCTTTTGCAATTAACTGCGTATCTGTTTTCCCTGTCTGTTGCTGTTGCAAGTATTTTTATTGGGTGGTGGGTACTGGTAAAAAGGATGCTACTGAAAACCATTATAGCTTTAAGTTACTTCACAGCAGCTTTATTGCAGAGATGAAAGTCATGAATAACTTTGTGATTTGAATATTTACTATCCTTTGATCTTTTAGCTTCTCATTAAGTTTAATGTTTCAGTAGTGACTGTTTTTAAAGTCCTCCCCTGTACCCTACATTTTTTTTTTTTAAGCAATTTCTGTAATTTGGCACTGTTCCTTTCCTGTACTAGGAAGTGTGACCTTTCAGCCGCTTCACAAAGATTTCCTCCTGGTCTTTTCTAAAATTTTTCAGACTTTATACAGCACTTAAAGTAGTGTGCTATGTAGTATGTTAGAAACAAAGATAGGCTAAAAAAGTTAGATGTCTGCTCTTTTCATGTTGCATTCAATCAGGTCTACACTGAGCTGGAAAACAGGAACATGGCTTGTCTGTGAAAATCGTATGATTTATTTACTGACTGAAATGACAACTGTTTGGAAGAATGTATTAATCACCCTGAACACTCGCTGGTAAAGCTTTATGTAATCTAGGATTATCTTTTGTATTATTGATGGATAGTACCTTGTGCAGCAAGTATAAGCATATACATTTTATGATAATGTAACTGCAACCTAAAGGAGTAATCTGAGGTATTATTAGAGGAAAAGGAAGAATCTTCATGCTGGCAATTCTTTAATCACAAATGCTTTCTGGACAATCGCTTCAATTTGTAAAGTAATTTGGAGAGGAATTTATAATGCAGCTTTCTGCTGAGTAGAACATCCCCACAACTCATTTGGAATTGAATGATAACACAATGCATAGATTTTTGGGAGCAGTGTTTAAAAAAACAAAACAAAACACCACCAACAAAATAAACAACTTAAATCACTGGAAACCAGAAAGTTTTTTCCTCTTCTGTAACTTCAGTGCCTGTCTCTTCACAGGCAATGTGCAAACTATTATAGAAATATTCAAGACCTAACTTCTTCGCCAGAATTCAGTAGCAGGATCTTGAAATGTTTTTATGGCATTCATGCTGCAGGCATTAAGGGAAGCTGCTTGTTCCCTGTGTGTGTTCAGGGCTCTGCACTTCATCCAGAGTGTCTCCAGAGTGTTAGGTTGGGATTGGATCTGCTGTTGGTGCAATGATTGTTGTCTATTTCTGTAGCATTTTCACAGAAAAAGCCTTTCTTGGCCACGTCACTTTAATGAAGTCTGTATGTGACAGTTTTATGATACCACATGTATGATCAAAAATTACTGGTCTTATTTGATACAATACATATCTATTCAGGATTTTGATGGAGTATGTAGTCAAATGTCGTTGTCAATAAATCCTCATGGCAGCCAAATGGAGAAAATATAAACTGACAGTAGCAGCTGGCACATGAGTAGCAAAATTTCTATTATGAGAATTTCTAATAAGATAAGAAGATATTGAAAGACTTAAAACATGGGTTTTTGTCTGAATTTAATTCTTCCTGTGACACATCAATTGTGCAATGTTTTATTTAGGTGTTTAAATTACAGGCCTGGTGAGAGCAATAACTTCAGGTTATCATAGGACTTACGGTGAGAACACAGAGTGCATAACAAGTTCTCTGTCCTTTCAAGGTGAATAAAATCTTATTTTAATGAATATAGAAAGGGGAAACTTTCTCATATTATTCTGACAAATACTTCAATACAGACTCTTGTGGAAGACGATAGCCTAGCACTTGCTTCATTTTAATCATGCATATGAGAAATGAATTCCTATTTTCTGTAGTGAGAAATCAGTAGTATGTAATTGGTTGCATATTCAAAAACAATTTTTTTTTTCTGAATAATTCTCATTGCTTTGCTATTCCTAAAGGTACTCAAAATACAAATTTTAAGTTACCCAGAAGAAACATTTTGCCAAGTCTGTGACAAAAAAAAGCAATATTGCAGCAGTTGTTTTCTGATTAGGGTACCCTGGTTGACACAATTTTATCACGTACCAGAATCTCTCATCTGGTCCAGAGCTAAATGCATGCTAATTTAATCTGTAATATTTGTTGTTCTGGGTGTGCAGTAGAAAAGTTAAAATCTGGTTAGATTTATGGCAAAATGACTTTTGGAATCAAAGTCAGTGTTACATTGTGATAGCTTAATCTATCACCTTCATACTGACACTTCTGTGTCCAGATGTGGAATGCTCAGTACAGCAGAGATGTGGACCTGCTGCAGCATGTCCAGAGGAGAGCCACAAAAGCGATCCAAGTTAGGGAACACCTCCCCTACAAGGACAGGCTGAGACACCTAGGACCATTTAGCCTGGAGAAGAGAATGCTCTAGGGAGACCTGAGAGCAGTATCTAAAGAGTGACTGTCAGAAAGAAGGGGACGGATGCTTTAGTGCGATCTACTGTGACAGGACAAAGGGAAATGGTTTCAAATGAACGAAAGATTGAGTTAGATTGGATATAAATAAGCTTTTTACAATAAGGGTGGTGAGGCACTAGTGCAGGCTGCCCAGAGAGGTGGTGGATGTCCTGTCCCTGGAGACAATCAAGGTCAAGCTGGGTGGGGCTCTGACCACCTGATGGAGCTGTAGGTATCTCTTTTCATAGAGGGGGAGTTGGTCCAGATAGCCTTTAAGGGTCTCTTCTGACTCAAATGATTCTAAGATTTTATGGTGAGATGTATCTTGAAGATTTTCAGAAGTGAAAGTCAATGTTTAGGAACAATAAAAAAAACCAACCCCAAACCCGCAACTCCAAAAGCCCTCCAGAGTCAGAACATTTGTCCTTTAGGCAAATATTCTCTCAATCTTGTCATTTTGAAAAGTATGAATTTAGGTTCCAATATTATCATTTGTGAAAAGATGTAGGGTGGAAAAAGAGAAAAATGAGAGGAAGGAGTGATGATGCAGAGCTTGTAGGAAAGTCATAAACTGCTAAATGTCATACAGATTCAGATTAATATCGTCAATGTAGTGAAACACTATCTTTCAAATAGGTTATGGATACTTCTCTGGCTGCAGAGGGAAGGCTCAATGATTCATCTGTGCTTCCTTTCAGTCCTATTACTTTTTCACATCTATCTACCATGTTATTGTTTTCTTCCTTTTCTTTACAGCCTTGCAAAAAAGAAACAACAGACTGGATTTCTTAAAAGTGTTGTAAGGAAAATGACCAGACAGTTTATTCTCTTTATGCCTAAGAAGTCATAAATAAGGTGTTAAAGTGGCAATAGCTTATTCTGTAGTGGCAAACGTGGGTGAGGGAGGGCTTTAAGGGAGATCTGTTGTCACAGTTTTTTTGTGTTTCCAAGAAGTTTCTGGCAAGCATGGAAGCTCAGTAGTGTGCAAGTAGATTAACTGAGTATCTGCTGTGCTTCCTTCTGTCTGTATTTTCATCTGATATCCTCAGGAAAAGGGAGAGGTAAGGGTGATGGGGACTGAACGGAAGTACTTCCTTGACATCTCCTCTACACAAAATATAAAAGCTTCTGTGATGAAGCTTGAAGGCAAGAAGGTACAGTGCTTTAATCTGTTTAGAAATTTAATCTGAGAGAGAGAATACTGTCTGTCCACCTGGGGTTACCCAGCAAGGGTGGCTGTGAGCAGGTATGAGGGCTTCTGTGCAGGCTGTGCTGCTGTTGTGTGGAATGAAATAGCTGTGGACTGGGTGTTGCTCCTATGGAGGTTTCAGCTGTCACTTTATGGTAGTAAGTGCTGCTGTAGAATTCTGTTACTCATGTTTTGGGTGTGAGGGGGAGTGTGTTTGTACTTAATTTCAGACTAGTACTAGTCAAATCTCACAGAATGAGTGCTCCTTGCCTTTCCTTCTGAAAGGCATTAGGTGCATTCCTCGAGCAGGGCCTGAACTTGATTTCACCTGCACGAAATCCCATCAGTGCGCTCTGAGGCTGTTTCGTGCTGCAAACTAAAGCACAGAAATGGGGATAAGTAGGAGATTGTCATCCAAGTGTGCTTGTGTCCTGAACTAAAACACCAGTGTAAGCAACTAGAGATGGCAAGAAAAGACTCCTCAAATACCAGAAAGAGGTGGTGCACGTTTTCATGTAAGGCACTCAATGTATTTCCAAAAACCCAATTCACTAAACCAAACAAAACATATACTCTCAAATCCTCATTAACTATGTGGAAATGATGACCAGGGAAAGCTCTGGATTAAAACCTCTTTTATTTCTGTTCAAAAGGTGAAAGACTGGGGAAGATCTTCACAACTCTAGCCAGCTAACAGCATTCTTGCTCATACTTGAAAATTCCTTGGTGTAATTTGATATAAATATGATATATATTTTTGTATTTTATTAATTACTTCAGAAATACAGAGATTTCACTTTATTTCTGCACACCAAATTCTTCAGAGTTCTTGACTGGCTGCGTAATGTGAAGTAAAGTGAAGTAAACATATGCCTTGCAAGTGCCTGGTATGAGCTGATTATAGATGTTTGCTGAGATCGGTTGCAAAATATTCACTGAAAGTTTTACTAAGAACAATATGAAAGAGTGGCACTGACTGGTAATCAGAGGGGCTTAAAAGTCAGCTAATTTGGCTTTGCTTGACAGTATTATAGGCACTGCATTTTGGAATGATCAAGTTATATGAAAATCACAGAAAGGCTTAGGCTGGGAGAGACATTAAAGATCATACAGTTCCAAACCCCTGTCATGGGCTGGTTGCCACCCACCAGATCACGTTGCCCAGGGCCACATCCAACCTGGCCTTGAGCACTTCCAGGGATGGGGCATCCATGACTTCTTTGGACAGCCTGAAACTAGCTATATCTTAAAAATTATTCAAGTACCTTAATATTTTTATTTCCTATTTCTTCAGCTGATGACCAGAACAATAAATAAATTAAAAGGTGGAGTACAAAGGGTGCAGTGAGAATCAGTAAGACAAAAAACTGATTAAGCACAGCTGTTACTTAAGCCTGCTGAAATGCTTCTGAGTTTAACACTTAGTGGATTCTTAGGACAGATTGATTTACACTAGCTTGATTTACCACAATGATTTTTAACTGTAACATCATGTTATGTCATATTCAAGATGCATGGAGTTTTTGAACTGACACATATAGGTTAAACATCCTCCTGTTAAAAAATGATTGTAACCAGTGTTGTGTCATCAGAGATTTCAAGTCCTGTGCTACTGCAGGTCAGAATTCAGAGTTTTAGGTTCCTGGTTTGCATTTGAACTTTTGTCATGGTCTTAGATTTGACTTTTAAAAGTCCCTGTTGCCTCTCAGGTGGTACCTGTGGGGCACTGTTGAAATAAGCCCTTTACTTTTAAGGTCATGTGTTCCAAATGGATGATCTTTAAATAAATTGACTCATTTTTATGTTAGTACATTATAATTTTTGTTTGAAGTTTCCCTATCTGGGAAAAGTAGCAGATATATTTTTCTGTTTCTGAAAGAATCTGTAAAATTCAGGTTGGATATGAGGAATAATTTCTTCTCAGGAGTGGTGATGCACTGGAGCAGGCTGCTCAGGGGGGTGGTGGAGTCACTGTCCCTGGAGGTGTTCAAGAAATGGGTAGTTGTCACATTGATTAATACTGTTTAGTGTCCTGGTGATGATGGGTTGATGGTTGGACTAGGTGATCTTTATAGTCTTCCCAGCCTTAAAGATTCTGTGAAGATGGTAGGAAATTACTTCCCACCTCCTTATTGTTTTCTACTGGAGTGCTTTCAGATTAAACTTCTTGTGCGCTTCTGAATGGTCTTGAACTGTAGCTGGAACCAATCGGTGCAAGTCCAGCCTACTTTCTACAGCAGTCAGCCTAAGTGTAAAACTGTCAGCTAGAGATAACTGAACATTAGAGTCCGTGTTGTTATCATTGTGCTGATTTTATTATAAACTAGGGCTTTACAGTTATATTAGAAATCACAACGAGTTTGATATAGAGAGCGTCTGTTGTGTTCTGATGGTTGTTTTCACATCAGGCCTTCCGAAAGTCTGTCTAAAAACTGCCCACTATCTTAGGCCCTGCTGCTGACCATCCTTCCAGATGTCATGCCAGAGCTGCTTTACACAATTCAGTTTTGTTTCCTTTTTCTTTCCTCTCATCCTGGAGGCTTTTCTCAAGACCCAGCCTGAAATGAAGATTTCACCATGTTTACAGTTTTCCTTCTCACAGGTTGTGTAGCTAGAGAAAGAAGTGACCTTTCCACAAGTTTTGCACAGTGACTTAAACTTGTACCTTTCTGGGGAAAGTTCACATGCTTGCCAGTCAGTTGTTCTTGTGTTATACTCAGTCTCTGGGGGAAATAATCATTTATTGGTAAACTATCATGAAGATCTACAGGGATGTCTAAGCTGAGAAGTAGGAGGGGAAGCTGCTGGATTGCTATATTGACTCAACATGATTCTGAGGTTGCCTCAGTTGTTTCAGCCCATGAATGAGATGCTTGGTACGTGGTATTTGGTAGACTTTGAAGCTGATACAGAGAATTAAGCCATCAAATACATGTTAATTGCAGCAATAATATTTTGCAAATCTGGAGAACAGAAAAAAAGGTTTCCCAAAAGGAAGCCAACAATTCTGATATACTGACCTTCAAAGAAAAATTTCAAGCAGAAGTGTAAAGAAATAAGAAACCAATTGGATGCTGGTATATCAACATGAAATTCTTAAATTTTATTTTGATACAGTTATAAAACGTGGATGTTGACTACCTATGTTAAGAGGGAAAAGGATGAAGTGAAGTATATGTTCTATAATACTTTAGAGACAGGACTGCTTCTTAACATGAGTCATTGTCATGTATCGTACGTTATTTTTGATAATTTGAAGAAAAAGTAAAAATGAGGATTTTTCTTTTTTTAAATTTCTTGAAATATAAGAGGGTAGTCTCAAAAAGCAGTATTTTGCTGTGTGAAGAAATATGATCCTTGATAGACGTAAGGATTACAAAATTTGTTCTATGCTTGGTGGTTTTCAACTCTGATCATATTTTGTACTTCTGTTTACTCCTCACTGATGAAAAATCACTATTAACCTATTTAGTTAGACAGTCCCAGATTTAAAAATAAATAATAATTTTTATGCGTACATACTTACACACTATTTTTATATGCAAATTTGGAAATATAATAATATTTCTCTTTCTAAAAAAGTACAAGGACTCCACTAGAATAGTTTTACTTAATCAATGAACTAGGAAAGACAAAGCTTCAATTTTTTCCTTTTACATGCTGCAGTACTGTTTTGGAATTCTGACAAAAAACAAACAACAACAACAACAAAAACCCCAACAACAGCACAAAACAAAGCACTTGTCTGATGAATTTCTACCCTTGGACTGTATGAAGTCTATTTATAGCACTTCAAATCTCCTTTATTTTTTCTAAACACAAATGAATCCTAAAAAAACTCAGTGGTCTCAGCTTCAGAGAATGATTAGCAACATAATCTTCAGTAAGCAAAGAGTGATTAACATGGGTGCAACTGAATAAAGAGTGAATGAGTTGATTGAAAGGGTATAATGAGCACTAAGCTTAAGAACACTAAGATAGAGATCTTAATGAAATTAGAGAGGGGGTGAAGTTAAGGAAGTAAAAAATTAAGTATGGCACAAATAATGCTTATGAAAACATCATATAGAAAAAATCTCTGCTATATATTATAAAAGAAAGGTTCAAAAGTCTGAGACAAAGTTCTTTGACTGAAATAGAAATACTGAAGTGAAGCAGTGAAGTTATTTGATCTGAAAAACAAGTTTAAAATGGGTCAAATGATTTAATACTTATATAAGCTATCTTCAAATTCAGGGGTAGAATTTGTCAAAGCAAGAAATGTAATGATTTAAAAGGAAATTTAGAAAAAGGAAATGTAGCATGAGGAAAATCTGTCTACACTAGAGTAGATTAGAAGGACTAAAGGCTTACATTAATCAATGCTATGGATTTATAACCTTATTGAGTGCAGAATTTAAATAATGTGGAGTTTCTTGTCATTCCTCTGAAGTGTGCAGTACTTTGCACAGTCAGAAACAGGGTTATCAATGTACAATAAAATTAATGAACAAGTAAGATAATTTCTATCATTTTGTGTTGTTATTACCAAAAGCAATCAGAAATGTTTTTCAAATGTTAGGAAAATGCAAGAAAACCCCGATGAACGGTGATAAAAGTAGATACTTTATGCTGCTATATTTGCTTTGATAATTTGCTAAATGTTGATGCATTAAACAAAGTTCATATCCTTTTTGTTTGTTGGTGCTTGCCAGCTTCTGTTTTAATATAGTGTGTGCTCAGAACAATATATGCAGGGTAATATTTATTTTTATTTTTTGTAGGTTCAGGTCGGCTGCACATTTTGTTATTTTACTTTTTCCTTCCATCCACTTCCCCTAAGTCAGGAACCATGGCTTCCTGTAATGTGGTTTTCAGATATTCTCTAAGGAAATTGAATTTCTAGATTCAAAAGCTTCCCATCTCAAGTTCAAGAGCTCTTCTTTCTTCATGAAAGCATATTTATGAAACTATATAGCTTAAGAAAAGTTTAATCAGTCTTATGAAAGTTCTTTCTCTTTAAACGTAGTAAGAAAGCTGAAGGAATTTAAAGATAAAGGCGCATTGTTGAAGGTTAGAAAACCATCTTGAAGGTTCATAATAACACCATAGGATTTAGGAATTTAAATTCCTTTTATTGGAGAATCAAAACCAACCCTAAGCATATAAAATACTTTGCCTAGTTTGCAGATTTAACATTCCAAGGCAGTATGGCCAAGAGCTCTGCTTTTATTTTGAACTTATTGAGGTATTAGAATCTTGGTAGCTTTCTCTGGGGGGGCAGAGTGAATGTTGTAAAGAGCCAAGTCCAGTTGGAATCCAAGCTTAGTGTATATTTTTTAAGTTATGCTGCATGTTAGGAAGTAAGGTATTGGAATTTTCACTTGTTTAAGTTGCAATTCATTTGGGAATTATTATATCATTTATATATATATATATATATATATATATATATATATATAATTTTCATAAATATCATTTTCATTATGAGGCCAGTGATGGCTTACAGCTGATTTTTGCTGTTTATTCTTCCTGAAAGAGTGCAGTTACAAAATTATGTGATCAAAACAGCGCAGCAATAGCACTCATCATATATGTGCCTTGGGCAAATACAGCTGATAAAATGTTCCAGCAAGCTTAAAGAAATATAAAAGAAATAAAAAAGAAATAATAGCAGATGCACTGTGCAAACTTGTCAATGTGGACTGAATCTTTTAAGTCACATTTAAGCTAAATAAGAAATCTGTTAATCTTATTATTGCATACCTCTTGAAGCCCACAGTCATTTTGTATATATTTTTAAAAAATTATGTAATAAATTGCTACCTAAAGTGTGTAACTGCTGACTAGTCAGTGGTTAGCTGATGATTTACAGATGGGAGTGAGATGATCCAGATTGTAGGCCAAAGGACTTTTTATAGTTCTGGCATATCATTTGTGTAAAATTACAACCATGGATGCTTTAGAAGGAGGGAGATCAAGTAGTTAAAGTGAGTTACCTCTTGTGAGGTTACTTATCCTAAATCCATTATTCAAGTATGGGGAACACTGTGGAGCTGGGGGATTCAATGCAACTTCACTTTCTCATAAGGGAATACTGAAATCTAAAATCTGTGGGAAAGTGAAAAAAAGTGAATACACCTTTGTCACTTCATTCTAATCCTGTTAAACATTTGCCCCAGTTGCTTGCCCATTACAGAAGGATACTGTGCAGTTTGCTGCCTCTGTCTTCTCCTAGTTCCCTCTTCTGGCTTTGCTTATATACCAGAATTTCACTTCCACACCTATTCTTCAGGTGGTTAGAGGCTGTTGTTCAGCTGAGGAAGGATAGAGGTTTTTCCAGTCATTTCTAAGGTAAATATGTAGATAATCTGTTGGTAAAAATAGTGACTCACCAAGAATGCCCTGATTCCTTACAGAATTCATGTTGGAGAACAGTTGCTTAAAAATGTGACAAAGTTGTATAAACTAAGCTAGATTTCAGAGCAACTTGTATAGTTACTTGCGACTTTTCAAATTAGTAAAAGTGGCAAACTCAGATATTAGGATAATTCAAAGTGGGTGAAAGTGGCATGCTTAAGAACCGAGTCATTTTAGTTGTTCTTAAGCCACTTCTAAAATGATTATTTTGAGTCTTTATAGGTACAAAAGCAGAAATAACACCTGAGATAAAAGTAAAAAATAGCAAAGTACAATGTACAGAGTATCCCTACAGATGTTGATTTATATTCACAAGCAAGAGAATGGTACAACTTGACTTACTGTTTAATAATGTCACTAGCTTTTTAAATATGTAATATAGAGATCTCTCTTCAAGTTTGGCATTTTGAAAGTTACAGGTAGAAATGGTGTTTGTGATGAAATCCATACAATTACACAGGTACATGCATTCCTTGGTCAGTTAGTGTTAACAGCACTTAGAGTGGTTTTAATATTTTGTTGACGTTCTCTAAATGAGATTGATTTTTGACTATTTTACTCAGTTAAACTCTAAGATACCTTGGGAAGTTGTTAACAGAAAAAGCACAGCATTAATGCTTGGTTTTTTTTTTACCCCCTAGAAAACTAGGAGGGAAATTAGAAGAGATGGTTTTGAAGGTATCGGATTTCAAGCTCCAGTGCTAGCAGTAGGTCCTTGAAGTTCTCAAATTATCTTCAGAAAATAGTCTTTGAAATGTTTACAGGAGTAATCATCTTATTTTAGAGTACAAGTCATAACTGCAAATGTGATTTCATCTACATTTAAGATAAATTTGTGGTCGTGCAAACCATAGTAATGGTGATTTATCGCAGCCGTAAAAGGCTGTTACAGGCTCAAAACCTTATCCAACATGGAATGTTTTCTTGAGACTTATTGCCAAGGTAGATACAGAGAGGCTTTTTGTTTTAAGTATCATATATGATTTAGTTGATCAGAGTGAGAGTAGGGTGGTAATTTATAGTTGACAGTTTAAGCAACAGTTTTTCTGTCAGACAGTGTTAGGTGCAGATGAGAGGTCAGTGAATGCCACTACAGTTTTTCGCTGCTTTTGGTAGCCAAGCATCTACATAAAAGTCAGGGTTAGAATTTCACCAAGATATAACTGTTTTAACTCTTCCTGGGCCAATTCCAGATGGGAGTGCTATAATGAGCTGCAGTGAGTGTTGAATGAAAGCACTCATCATTAGCTGGGGTCACTTGTCTTATTCTTCAGAATGGCTGTAAATTTTCAACTTTGCGCCTTTCAAATAGATGTAGAGATTATCTATAAAAAAAAATGTTGACAGTGAAAATCTTTCTTTAAAAAACAAAGTACTTGAAGAATTCTGTAAAAATGCCACCAAATCCAGCAGTCTTTTTTATTTATCCCCTACAATGTGAGAGGAGCTGAAAACAAAGCATCTGACTTCTTGATGAAGTTCTTTAGATCCTCTGGCAGGATTTGTTTGCTGCTGCCTTTATGTTTATGATGAACTGTGTGGATTAGCAATAAGATTTTCCTGCACTAGTTTTTAGGTCTTTCAGAACACAGCATCTGCTAAGTGAGAGATTTCAGGCTTTACAGCTTCACTTTGCAAAGTCAGTACTCTGTGGTGTGTTCTTGTTCTTTTAATTTGGTCTGCTGAATCACATCAAGCTTTCCCTGAATTTCTGTCAAGTCATACAGTTACAGTTAGTGAACACCCCTTTAAAGCTCAGTTGCATACTCCTGAGAGTTTGGCAGCATGCAACAGATAATGATTTTCCAAAAAGGCCTGCAAAGTGCTTGTTCTCTGACATTAACAGAAATGTGATCTGGCATGGTATCTGTGAAAATAGCTGCACTTAGTGACTTTAAAAACTGTTACACTGACGTGGCCTGTAGGTATCTGAGTGCTGCCGAAAATGAAAATGACTGTTACCCTCTCTAGGATTGCTGATGCTTGCTGAAATAATGTTCCCAATTTTTGTCATGGTGTATTATGAGAATAATATGGTTTATTACCTGAGCAAATCCCTGGGTTTATCTCTTATAAAGGTAGTTAAGTTTTGTGTCAGATGGTGATTTATAGACAGAATAAAATTGGTCTTTCCTCTGAGGTTTCCTGTCTCCTGAGGATGCTGTTCAGCACAATCCTCTTCCATCCAGCACCAGGTCATTGTCTCTCCTTGGAAAGAACAGCCATAGTCACTGCATTTCTCTTCAGAGATCATAGAATCATAGAATGGCCTGGGTTGCAATGAACCACAAAGATCATCTAGTTTCAACCCCCCTGCTATAGGCAGTGTTGTCAACCACTGGACCAAGCTGCCCAGAGCCACATCCAGCCTTGCTATGAATGCCTCCAGGGATGGGGCATCCACAGCCTCTCAGTGCAGCCTGTTCCAGTGTGTCATCACCCTCAGAGTGAAAAACTGCATCCTAACATCTAACCTAAGTCTCCTATCTTAGTTTAAAACCATAATCCATAAGATGTCATAGCTGAGATAACATTCCAGTTGCGTTTCACACTAAAGCACTCAGCACCATGAAAGCTTTCCCAGATTCATTAGCTGGGGCTTTACTGCAACATGACTGATTTAATGGAATCTGTGAAATGAATATAGATATGTTTTGGTTTTTGTGTGTAGTAATTTAATGAGAAGCTCAGTCTTAGAGGTGAAATTAGCTTTGCCTAAGCAAGTGCAGCTGGACTTGACTTAAGCTTCTGTAGGCTGACTTGTACATCTCCGCTAATTCCTGCTTACAGTTTTTGCTCTTGTAATTCTCAGCTACATAATTCTTATTCAACCTAGAGCTCAGGTTGAAATCAGTGAAGTGGGAAGGAGAGTCACTTGCTCAGAGCTGCAGTGTCAAACACCGGAAATTTGATTTTGTTGCTAACTCAGCCACAAGTCCAAAACCACACAAATAATTCTCTTCCTGGTACTTTGATTCACTGTCTGTGAAATAATAATACTCACATAAATGACTGTAATTTTAATGGCAAAGCAGTCAGATGTACTTAATAAAACAATGCACAATATAGCTTCCATTGGTTGGGTTCTGATGAAGATCATCTTTTTTTTTCTTTTATGACTGCATTCTGGATTTTGGTTTTGATCATAAGGGGTGTCTAAATGTTTAGAGATTTTTTTTCCCATTATTCTTTTACTTGTGTTTTCACTGTGCTCAATACCAGGAGTTTTGCACCAGGAGTGAAGGAAGCTTGAAATTGTGTTTATTCATGTCCTGTATGCTTAACCAAGTAGATTATTACAAAATGGAAGTAATATTAGATCCATTCTACTAAACACTTGGCAATGAATAATAGCCTTTGACATTCAACATCATTCAAAAGACACTTGCATTTTAAATATCTGGAAATCTGTTTCCTCAAAAATGGCTGAGAATACTGTTGGACAAGTAAAATATCTTACAGTGTAAGGGATGATATGTTTATATGTCCTCTAGCATGCATAAAAGAGGATGCAAGGTAATGCCTTTTGCCTTACTGAAGCTTTCTTTTGGCTCTGATTGTGTGAAACACACAGAAATATTCTCCTACACATGGCATGATAACCGTCTTCAGATGCATGTGTATTGCAGTAGGTGGCTCTTACCTTGTTTGTTGCTGTAGATGTAAGAAGGATGAAAAGCAATTCAAAGTTCCAACTGTCTCTACTGAATCCACAAATAATATCTGAACACCTACATAATAGCGTCTGAAAAGTAAATATTATCTTTCTTGGAATGATTGGTGTGACAAAGGAATGCTTCTGAATTCTCCAGCAATATATTGCTGAAACAGAGTTAAATTTACAGATGGAATCTTTGCAGATGAGAGATTTCAACCATAATAATAGCATCAGGAAATGTATTTGCCATTTATTTAGTAAAGGGATTTAAAGTCCATGCTTTACTGAGTACCTTATTATTTGGCAGCAATTGTATAGCTTTTAGTTAAGCTTCAGAACTAACAATCCAAATCATCTGCTGAGAGAAGTGCCCTCCAGGAACCATGGCCACTAAAAATGGTGCTGTTTGAGATCCCCAAATCCTTACTCCAGTTCTGACTTGCTAGCTGGGGAAAACTCTTGAGTGAATGCAGAAGTCTCGTTGGTGTGGTCTCATCAGCAACTCCCTTATAGTTTTCCACTCCCATATTTATGGGCTTGTTCCCTGTTCTGCTGCTGCTCACATGCTCTCACAGCCCAGACTTCCTTTCACTTGCTAAGTTGTGATGATTTTGAAGGTTTTGGTGAGGTCCAGAGAACGTAAGTGGAGGAGACTACCTAGGTAATTGCTTGCTTCTGCCTGCTCAAGGAAGGGTGTAGCTCCCTTGCTATTTCAGGGTTCCAAGATCTGTTTCAGTGTTTGCTTATAGTATTAAGAGTTTGAAGGAGGGAAAATTCATGTGCTCAGAAGTTAAGAGTCAGAATTTAAAAATTAAAAATCAAAAACAAAACCCCAAACCCCGTTATTCTATGTACTTCTTTATTTAACTAGCTATTTTTGAACCTTTAAGGTGCACTTAGGTCAGCTTTCAAACTTTTATTTTTGCATTCACAATAGGTGAAAAATTCTTGATTTAAAGAAAGTTAAAAGTGACAACCAGAATTGTCAGATGGAGATTAAAAAGTGTCAAATCCCTCAAAAACTTCACTTCCAGGCCTGTCATCTTGAAACAAGATGCATTTCATATATCAAAACATTTTTGGAAATGAAAGTAGAAGAAAATTTGAGCACAAAAGAGGAAATCATACTGCCATGGGCAGACAACTCAATTGAATGCCTTAAGCACAGTTTCAGGTCTGTCAGCCTTATGGGAGGATGTCATTATATTGCTGTGAAATGCTTTAAGGCAATCTTTTATTATTTTGCATAAATATTAATATTGCTTAGACCAGAATAATTTATAATGAAGATACTGAGCTGTTTTTGTGTAATTTTTTCCTGATTCTGTGCTGAACATAATTGACTTCTTTTGGAATAGAATGTGCAAGGGAGCTGCTTTATGCACCTGGCTGTAAGTACTTCATGAGCACTTCAGTAATCTGAAGGACTTGGAATAAGAAAGTTTTTAATTTGCATAGGGCTTTGTTTGTTTGTTTTGTTTTAACTGAGATTAGAATGAAACATTGTAAAAGTATAAATACTACTGGCATTAAATTCTGTAGGTTAGTTTTTCTGTTACAATTTTGAAAGTGCTTACCTTTGTAAATACAATTCTGCTTTTACCTAATCAGTTCATTCAGCACTTTAGATAAGGGTTTGTGATATGTTTTAAGTTTTCTGTGGCACTTATTTCAGCTAATTTAAGATAATCTCTCAATCTATGTCAGTGCTTTTCTGATATTCTGTAAGAATTTGGAGCCTGACAGAAGGTTATAAACATCCTCCATACTTCCCAGTACACCCAAGAATCCATTACTCATAACATGGCTTGCAAGTAGAATGAATACCTGAGGTATTTATTTCTGGAGTTATTTGAGGACTTGCTGCTCTTTACTTTTCTTCTCTTTTTTTTTTTTTTTTTTTCTTTGTCATTCTGCTTAACTTGAAGCAGGTCATGCTGTTTTTCTAAAGAACAAAAGAATTTTTCTCACTTCTGGAGCAGTTTAATAAATAGGCAATTAATTGTATGCGTACCAGACCAGACAACCTTTACATTGGTTTATTTTGGTTGTTTTTCTTCATTAGTACTCACAGATACGAGTATCTGCCCTGCTAGAGTTTATTCTCTACCTTTTATTTTTATTTTTTTCCTGTGGACATTCTTTGTTTTTATGAAAATGAGTGCAAGTAGTCTCACTTAAGCAACCTTATTTCATGTCATTTCAGGCATTCTTGAAAGATGCTATTGCTCATATTATTTATTCAGGGATCTGAAGATATTTCTGAAAAATGAATAAATTACTCTGTCATCATTTTTTAAGAAAGCTTTGAAAACCACTAGAAGAAATGAAAAGGGAAACCATTAGGAATAACCGAGCTTCATTTAACATAGCTGTGAGAGCTTCAGGACATGATTCCCTACAAAGGCTTTGGAATTCCTTGTGGATATTGCTGCCAGAGTTTATTACTATAAAAGTGGTGCAATCAAATATTGTAGAAGTAAATGTCTTAGGAGCAATTTGGCAGAAATGCACCCTGTAAGGTAATGCCAAATACTTGCAGTCAAGTATCAAGGAAGGTGGTTGAATGAACTAAACACTAATGTGAAGGAAACAAAGAGAGATAGGAGAAAGTTAGTTGTATGATGGAAGGTGGGTTAAGGTTTAGGTGGGTTTTTGTTTATTTGCTTTTATTATTTATACCAATGTGTTGAACAGTTGTGTTGAAAGCTTTATTTCAAAGATTGTAGATATAACTAAAATGGAAAGAACATGAAATATTGAACAACACAGTCCTGGGAAGATGGGAAGATAATTTTAAGTACCTGAGCTGATAGATAGCATTTGAGGCTAAGATTAAAGAAAGACAAACCCTAAGTAAGACTCTTCGGCCATTTTAGCTCAGAAGCTTAGAGGTAGGTCGCTTGGAGATGATTGCTCCTTTTTGTTACAGTGTGTAAGAACTGCCTTCCCAAACCGCTTAAGGGAATCTCAGCTTTCAGTAGACTGTTTTCTTAAGGTAACTACGCTGCCCTTTGCCAGTGCAAAATCCATTTGAGGGGTAAGAAACAACAGTGTTTAGGCTCAAAATCAGTACTCTTATCAAACCAAACCAAATCTTCTACCTGTTAATTCAGTGTACTGATTTGGCACACCATACTATATTTTCAAGTCAAAAATTAGAAGCTGAAAACCTGATTATTTCTAGAATATATAACATAAAATGTTTGCTTCTTACTAAATGAATATGTAGTTTTTCAGGGTATTTTCAAGAGAGTTTTTTTTTTATTCAAAGCGATCTCTTTAATTTAGTGCTGGAAAAGAGAAATTTGATTCAGATTAAAGTTTAATATATATGTTTAATATATATGTTCTTTTGGGCTCATTATTTCTGAAATGGGTGCTGAAGATCGTAGTTCTTTTTCATTGTGATTTCTGAAGCCAGAGTTGTAGGGTCCCATCACAAGTAGTCTGTGAGCAAGTTGGATGGCTGAGCACATCTCTTCTGTCTCTGGAAATGGTCAAAACTAAAGTGGGCATGTAACCAAACAGCCTGATTCCCCCACCCCCCGGAGTGGGTCTGGTGTCCTTTCCTATCTTGATGTTGTAATTAGCTGTAATTAGACTTGTGTCTTTCATTTTTTACCTCAACTGGATGCTGTCCTGAATCTTAGTTTTTAAAATTGTTTTCAAGCCATCACCAAAGAACTGTAAACTGATATGATAGTCGGTGTGCATTATGCAGGGATTGCTGTTTCTCTGAATTAAATATGAATAATCACCAACTGTTTCAAATTTCAGGTTCCCAATCTGTGTGAACATATACTGATAGCTGTCTGCAGGACTTAAATAAAAACTTATTTGTCACTCCTTGTTTGTACCTAATTCTCTGCTCCTCTGCCCTCTTTGAAATCAAACAGAGCACTAAAGAAGTGTTATGGTGTGTAGTCCTAATGGCTGAGGCAAAATAGAGCTAACAATTCAGTTTTAACAATCTAGCTCTTTAAAATATCTCCTTTTGAGAAAGAATTTCTCTTAAAATTCATCCAGGAATTATTTTCTGTTGTTAGATGAGTCTCTTTTCAGGCTTTCAGTTTTGAGATGTATCACCCGATACTGAATTATCAGTTTATATATATCATCATTTAAGAAAGTACTGCTGCAGATACTGTTTTGCAAAACACAACTACAGTCCCAGCAGAACCTATGAGTTAGGATATAACCATTATAAAAGCTGTTTGGGGGGAAGTCAAAGTAATAATTACAGTGAAAAACTTTCACTGTTTTTCTGGATTTATATTCATCCTTCCACTTTTATCTGTTGGAGTAATTGAGATGTGCATTTTTTTACGACCATCCTGGTCATGTTTTTCAGAAATAATGTAGAAACTCTTCAGAATGCTGTTTTAGAAATACAAAAATGACAAAACTGGGAAAAGCAGAACAGGTGTTGCAGATTTTAAAAGAAGGGTGGTGGGCTGAATAAGAGTAATGTTGTGGAAAAGAGGCTGAAAAGATCTTATGAGGGAAATAAATAAAAGATAAAAATAATAAAGTGTATTAAACAAGGAATGATGACTCAGGAATTCTTAATCCCTTTTCAAATTGATAGATTGGAATGCTGATGGTTATTTGACTAGGCTCTACATTTACCTTTCACTGAATCATTGTGGCAAATTACAAGCAGTAACCTTCATTTTGAGAAAGAGTTCATCAATGAACTTCTTGGTGAATAAGTGAAATAAGTACGAAAATTCCTATCCAACAGGATAAAGGTAAGCCAATCTGGCTCTTGGCTGTCTCAGTGATGCTGAGCTGAAGTACTCAAATTTGCACCCTGTTCTTGTGTGTTGGTCATTCTGCTCCTTCTGGTGTTTGCACCATCCCTACCGGTGAACTATATGAAAGTATGAGTGGAAAAAAAATAAGGAAGTTTTTCCATCATAATGCTACCTGAGTTCAGTGAAAAGCTAATTATCAAATTTTCCTGTAACAATGACTATATTAAATTAATTTTCATATTACACCAACTCAGTGAAAAAACCTTTTTTTGTTTGTTTTGTCTTAATTTTTCCATTATAATGCGTTTTAAATAATGTGTATGTATATTCAATAGGGTCTATGCAGTGAGTCAAAGGCAAAACCAGGAGCAACACAGCATGCAGACCCATGTTGTCCTGCCTGCAAATGCTTACAGAAATGGTATTACTGAAAATTCAAATAAAAGAATTTTCTTCTCATTGTAGAGATGGTTTTAAATCCTCTTTCTCAAAAAAAAAAAAAAAAAAAGAGTTGACAATAGAATCTTTGGTCTTCAAAAAACTAATGCTCATATATTAATGTTAGTAATTCTGCTAAAGTCAATAGGACTCACCACTGAAAGTTAAATACTTGTCAGTATCTGAACTACGGATCATGCACGAGGTAGGTGTAGTGGTATACTCTGAAAATTCAGTTTTCAAAAGGCGTAATGGAAATGCTGTCTTATCAAAAGATAAGACCTGCACTCAGTTAAAAACATTGCACTTACCTGCACTCAGTTAAAAACATCTTAAAGTGAGATTTATCTAGACAGCTTAATGATACTATAAATCCATATACATGTAGGAAAATAGTTCACTGTGCTTTTATATCCTCAGCACTTCAATAGTCTATGATTTCAGTGAAGTAGGACTGCATAGTTTTATTATGGGTACTGTTTATATCTCTACAGTTAGCCACTAATTAAATGTTTTCTAGGTGTTGAATTTCTTGAATAGAGCTGATGGAACGTGAGCCATAGAATTGCTGTATGATACTTTGCTGAGCTGTAGATGTGACCTTTACATCTTAGTTTTTTAAGAAAATGTGCTTTACTTAAGAGGATCATCTAGTTCAGAAATTTGCCAGTGCTTGACAGAAGTCATAAAATAGACAACTGCATTTATTTCTTGCAGTACTTAGTGTCCTATTAGTAATGCTTTGATTTCTGCTGTTTCTTTTCCCATTCGGTTAATGAATATTGCCCAGTAGTGTAGCAAGTAGCTACACTTGTACACTACTTGTAGCTACTTACTACACTACTGTAAGTAGCTTGTTTCAAAAGCTGGGAGTTCTTTAACTCCCCCACTGTTACAAAATCATGTTAAGTTTTCTCTTTGAGAATGACCTTCCTGCTTCCTTTTTCTTAATGCTTTAATACTACTGAACCAGTGTTAGGGAGAGCGTGACTTATGTATCCTACTAGGGCTGAAGTTATTTTGTTTTACTGTTTGGACTATGATGTTTACACAAAAATGCTTTTGAGTATAATTTTTAGTCAACTAAATCAGTTGCTGATATGATTTTTGCAGGAACTCTTTGGCTTGGTTATTTTGAATGTGACCTGGCAGCCACTTATATAACACGAGAGGACTATTGGTGAAAAGCCACCAGTTTCTTCACTGTTCAAACTAACATAAGAATTTCACCTTATATTTTAATATTTTGAAAGTGAGTCTGTTGAGCAGCGCTTTCCGACAAAAGCATTTCCATAATATGAGTGGTCGGATAATGAGCATCATATTAGGAGTGCTCCAGTTTCTCCTGCCGCATTCTATCAAGTGTGTAACAGACAATTAATGTTTTTTTTTTTTGCACATTTGGAAGAACTTTCACTCAAATGAATATTTATATAGACGGAAATTTCACATTCTTTATAGTTCTATCACTTTTGCTATCAAATTGTGTCAGGATCAGGAAATATCTTTCAATTGATACTATTTTAATTGAAAGCAGAAATAGTGCACTGGAGTGGCTTTGGCTATAGTACACTTCTTTAACCACTTGTAACACTACTTTTCTATGCTTAAAAGTAATTTTGATTATTTTCTGTGTTCCCTAGTGCTGGAATAAAACCAACTGGAATTAGGGATGCTAAGTGACCTGGTTCATGCTGTAGCATTTTTGCATGACTCCTGTTAAGAATATTGACAACACGTGGTTTATTTTGGCGCACACACACACACACATATATATATATATATATATATAAATAAAAGAGACCACAGTCACCTTAGTTGAGAGATGTTGTTTGAGATATCTGTAGTATTCTATTAACTTCTCTTGATGCTTTTGTAAAATTTAGATAGTCTCAAACTCAGACACTGTAGCAGGCACTATGAATTACTGTCTTTAAGTTCTTAAAGTCCTTAAGTTTAAGGATATATAAAACACAGATGGTTATATATAATGAACTGATTACGCTTTTCTCATTTTTACAAGTTTTTCCTACTTTCTGTTGACTTACCAAAATACATATTGGTCTGCCAGGCCCTGTTCATCTTGTGATTTGTCAGCACTGTTCTTCAGGCATTTTTCTCTTTTCACATATTCAATCGATTTGTTATTGTTCAACATCTTTTCTCCCAGTATGTACATAGAGGTCTGATATGATGTGTTGAAGACTTAGTTAGTAGCTATTGGTATTTTTCTGCCACAATCTTCCTCATAATTTTTTTTATGGTGCATCTTCAATGAATTATGCATGTTTTGGTTTACCAAGGAAGATTTTAAAACCCTAAAAGTAATTTTTAATTTTACACTATAGTATTTCAATATAAACAATTCCAGTCTCATTTTGATGCCATGGAGAAATTAAGTACTATTTTCACATTTTTCCCACTACCATGTCCAAGTATTTATGGGATATCTGCATATGTACCTTTTGTATTTGACCACATAATAACTAAAAGAAGAAACATCTGAAGAAACAGTTTAGAATGTTGCACATCTACTGTAATCAAGTTTCCATGACAAATAATTAATTATTATTAGTGGTTATGGTTGTTGTTGTTATTGTTGCTGTTTATGTTTTGTTGTCATTGGTTTTTAAATAAAAATTATTCAGCTCTGCTTGAACTCAAGTTAGTGTGTAAGTGTAGTGGAAATGCAACGTTATGGCTTGAAGCAGTGATTGAGCACCTGGTGGGTAGGCAGGGCCAACCCAGGGGAGTTCAGGTGCATGCAGTGTACCCACATACTGGAGGAAGTGGAGCCAGGATCCACTCCTTCCCAGATCTCACTTAAAGGCTGGCAGTGAAAGCAAGGGTATCTTGCTGAAGGTCTCTGCCTACCTTAGGCCTCCCAAAGGTGAGCAAATTTTCTTCCTTTCTTTTTGTATCTATGGCTGCTGCATTAGGGTCAGTCCTCATTTGTTGTAGCCACAGACTTTGTCACCCTGCTGTTATTGCTATACTTTTGATCATGTTATAGTGTCACAATAGGAAAAGCTGCTGAATGCAGAGGTCCTGCGCCTACTCTCTTCATGGGCTGAGCTGTCTCTCTTTTGTCAAGTTATCTTGTATATAGACTTAGAATATCTTTTTATCTATGAACTGGGGATTAAAAAAACAGGAATTAAGAGGAAGTGTTCTACAGGGGGAAGAGTGGTTACTGCCTCCTGCAGTACTTCACTGTAACTTCCACTGGCCTTGAAGTGTAAGCAAAGAGCTCAAGGAGTTCGTTTTCCAGATGTTGGCTGTTAAGCTCATGCATCAGCTAGACACACAACTGGGTGGATTTAGTCTGGTCTGAACTATTTCCTAGGCTGCTCAGGAGGAAATGTAATGCAAGTTGACATTTTCTTAATATATATGTCTTTTTTTTTAAGTGAAGATTTTTTTTTTTCCTTTGAATATTATCAGAGGAAATGCATATTTTCAGAAATGAGTCGCTCTTCCTTCTGTGTTTGGTATGCATTTGGGAACAGCGTGGTTCATCTGAATGTTTTGTCTTTCTTGGTCTTGTTTATCTGAAATGGGGTTTTTCCATGGGATTCACTGCTGCTTGGGCTCACATAGTAGGTTTTATTGAGTGGGATGTGGCATCATTTTGCTGTAGAGGCCTCAGCTGTGGAACTTGTTTATTATGATGAATGAACCCAAGTCCATTGACTTGAAGGGTATGGCATAAGAATTCTTTCCCTCTGCTTGAGGGGTTGTAAGTTGAAGTTTGTTTGCTTTATGATTAAGAGTTTTTTATTCCACACATTTTGAAATGTTATAATAGTTTTTATTTTTCTGGATGTTTTTTATACATGACTTTGTTGTACAGGATTACATCTTTCTGCAGACTTTCACAAAGGCAAAGCTCATGCAAAACTGTTTAAGATAACTGTGCTAAGATTTGTGTTTGATTAATTCTAAAGGAGGGCCTAGAAAAGTATTCAGTGAAATAGATTGTTACCTATTAAACATGTTGGCCTTGAATATCAAGTACTTTTTCCAGCAGTCACTCTCTCCAGAGAAGAGGGGAAAGAAAAAGGCTTCCATGTAAACACAAACCTTCCACCTTTATATGGGTAAAAAGGGAAGATTAAATGAACACGTTAAGAGGGCCATGATCTGGCCCTAAGGAGAGAGGGAGGCACCAGTTTGCTAGTTATCTCATAGTAAATCTTTGGTGGTTTTGGCTTACTTTTGCCACTGACTCTCATATCTCCAGAATAACTGGTAGTGTTGTGCAGAAGTGAGGCTGGATGATTTGTTTCCAGTACAGTATGAATGAAACAGCACACAGCCTATGCTGCAGTCAACCAGAGAAGTATATTTGCATCTTGTGTAGATAATATGCTCTAGGGTGTAGCTGTAGGTCATGAGAGGACATTTGAAGGATATTCAGAGCCTGTGGGGAAGGACAAACATGATGTAAAGTTAATGTCTTCTGAACACAGTCGGTAGGGCAAATGGTCCCCTGGAACGTTTTGGGAGGACTCATAAGATGCAAAAGGGTTATTGAAATCCAGTAAAGTGTCTTATCAGGGTGGTGGCGCTCCTCAGTACTTTTTAGTTAGATGGATCCCATAAGGTGTAGGACTGATATCATCTGATATATTTAGTTTACATTTTACCTCCTAGTTGCTCTGTTTCGGATCATGACATATATCGAATATTACCATTCAGTTTGAAAACTGAACTCTTAAATAAATACCTTCACAGAACGTTTCTCCAGGAAATGATTTATTTATTTTATTTTAAAAAGAGAAGTAAAGCATTGAATGGAATTTGGTTTAGGAAAATAGCTTCACTGGAATAAAGAGTGCTCATTTTCTTAGTGTTTCTCTTCTCAGAATAAAATATTTATAATGTGAGATTCTTAACACATGGCTAGAAACTGATAATTATTTAAACCTGCTGCTAGCTGCAATGTGTCACAATATTTATTTTATCATTGTGATGAAATAGCGCAAGAGAAAAAATAAGACAAGTGAAAATGCTGTGAATAAATAAGATGTGAGAAGTATTTAATAACAGTGCGAACACACCAGTGATTTTGTTCTAAAAAATCCAAATTGTATTTAATCATTTATTATGATTCATTTTCTGATGTGGTTAAAAGTACTTTTACATCTGGAAGTGATCTAAAATTAAATACATGAATAGCACCTTTCCCCATGTGTTTATCCAACAAACCTTTGTGTTTCTGTAAGGATACTCTTGTCTCTTTTTCCTTCAGTTTGTGTGGATCTCTAATGACAAAGATCTTGTAAGTAGGTGGCTATTTAAAGGAAAAGAGATAAATAGAGAAGTTATAATTCTTATTTTCCATGTTAATTCACTTTCTTTTGAAGAAGTAACATCCAAAATTATTCAGTGGTAGTTTCAGCATCCAGTCAGAGTTACAGTTTAACTAGGCATTGATTCCTTGAGAGGGTTTGTTTTCATCATCTGTTGTTCAGTATGCAAACATAGAAATGAGACTTAACTATGTATCTTTCCTCCCTTCTAGCTCCTACCCATAACAAATGTCCTCAGAAGGGAACAATTTCATGAGTTGCACCAAAACTTTAACAAGTGACTCATTACCGTACAAAAATAATGTGATTTACGTTTGCCAGTGAAATCATTTTTTTTTGTATTCACAGAACTGCTCTTCAGTGCAAACCAAATCCATTCTGATAACAGCCAGTTGCAAGCTCTTGGGCATGACTGAAGCTAATTAAAAGCAGGTGGATTCTTCCCATTTAACAAATCAACCAGCTCAATGAAATGTAGATAATTTATATTAATTGTAAGGGAAGACTTATTTTTTTTTTTCCCCCCATAGACCTTATCGGAATGTTAGGCTTCTCTAAAGCCATGATTCTTTCACATTCTGAACAGGAAAACAATTGTATTTGGACTATAATATCCATACTACCTTGTTTATAGAACCTGCATTTTAGTTGGCAAGAGAAGGCCCTGAAGGAAAGCTAAGTTTCGAAACCTGATCTCTGTGTGAAAGTCTCTGTGGAAGTCTGATATAAAGATTTTAAAGTTACTTTAGAAACACGAATCTATGTAGGTAAGATCTGATATTTTTTAATTTTCTAGTGTCTACTATATTTTTCAAGGCATAGTTTCTCCTTCAGAAAAGATGGAATAGTGACTCGAGGAGATGGCAGCAATATAGCTCATGTTCTGCAGTACTATGTTTACAGAGTGTTTTGCTGAAACTTGTAATTTATTATTAGACAGTTCCTTTTGATTTCTCGGAGTTTATTTTATGTAGGTAAAAGATAGTGCTTTCTGTCTATGTACGTAGAGAAGGGGACCCAGAAGTGGAGTAACAGATACGCTGTTGACTTGTGGGATTTTCATGGATTTGCCAACTGCTTTTTCTAGGCATGGTGAAGAAAGACTGGAAAAATGAATTGGCACCATGAACATTTTTCAAAGACAGAAATAGTTGTATCTAAGCCAGATGAGAGTTCTGAAGTACATGTATCTTTGCAAATCAGACTATGCAGAACAGTCCAAATATAATATTTATACCTAATGTAATTGTAATAGACCTCAGAGATGGTCTCTCTGTAACGTAGTGTATAACCAAATGACCCAATATGAAGTGGAATTTAAGATGTTAGTCTTTCCAAGCCCAGACGGTTTTTTTTTCTTTTTGGACTTTGTTTTTTTTCTTGAGTGATCCAAGTGCAGTGCAGCCTCAGAAGAATAAGAACAAGGGAAGAATAGAATATAGTAACAGAAAAAAAAAAAAAAAAGTACTTTTCTAGTTTAGATGTTTCATAGAATCATAGAATGACCTGGGTTGAAAAGGACCTCAATTATCATGTAGTTTCAAGCCCCTTGCCGTGGGCAGGGTTGCCAACCACTAGAGCAGGCTGCCCAGAGCTGCATCCAGCCTGACCTTGAATGCCTGCAGGGATGGGCTATCCACAACCTCTCAGGGCAGTCTGTTACAGTGTTTCACCACCCTCTGAGTGAAAAGCTTCCTCCTAGCATCTAACCTAAATCTCCCGACTTAGTTTAAAACTATTCCCACTTGTCCTATCACTATCAACCTGTGTGAATAGTCATTCTCCCTCCTGTTTATACGCTCCCTTCAAGTATTGGAAGGCCACAATGAAGTATCCTTAGTGCCCTCTCTTCTCCGAACTAAACAAGCCCAGTTCCCTCAACCTTTCCTCATAGGAGAGATGCTCCAGCTCTCTGATCATTTTAGTGGTCCTCCTCTGGACCTGTTCCAAGAGCTCTGCATCATTCTTCTGCTGGAGACCCCAGGCCTGGATGCAGTAATCCACATGGGGCCTCCCAAGAGCTGAGTAGAGGGGGACAATTACCTCCCTCTCCTTGCTGGCTACTCCCTTTTTAATGCAGCCCAGGATATAGTTGGTTCTCTAGGCTGCCAGAACTCACTGCTGGCTCATGCCCAGCTTCCTGTACACCAGGACCCTTAGGTCCTTTTCCACAGGGCTGTTCTCTAGGAGTTCTTCCCCCAGTGTGTATAAATACCTGGGATTGCCCCAGCCCAAATGCAACACCTTTGAACCTCATAAAGGTCATGTGGGCCCACTTTTCCAGCCTGTCCAGATCCCTTTGGATGGCTTCCCTTCCCTCCAGTGTATTGACTGCACTGCTCAGCTTGGTGTCATCTGCAAACTTGCTTAGGGTGCACTGTTTATAATTATAAAACAATTTTTCAATTTAGTCACAGTGTAGGTACCTAAAAAGTTACAAATATATATATATATATGACAAATAATGGAAATTGAAACAGCTTACTGACTTGTGGTCTTGTCACTGCTGAAATACATTGCTAAGATCGTAGTAAAGAGCTGTTAGAGAAATACATAACAATGTTTTATCTGAGAAGTAGTAGGAGGTTCTTGTGAAATATGGTTTTCTTGATGACAGAATGCCTGTATGTAGTGGAGCATAGCTGTATTTTTTTGGTGATAGACATAGGATTCTGAATGCTTTCAGATAACAGGGTTTAAATGATCATGTCTGATTTCAAATTGCCACTTGTGTTTTATAGTGACTTGTTCTGGGTAAGGAGTAGCATATTCATGAACACCTTGGTGTAGTAACAGATCAGCTGCTAGCCCAGACTCAAGTTGCTCTGTTATTCATGTCTGCTGACAGTGGGTCATCAAATTGCATCAAACTATTTGTACATGTCCAAATCCTGCTAACATCTTAACAGTCCTATATAAATAATTACCTTGTCTCATTATTTGTGGTGGTGTTGTCTCTTGCATGTGGATTTAAAAGTTATCTAATATTTATATGTTGGAGTAAAGCACTTACTGTTTATATGTAATCGGAAATACTAAGAGTGAGGCAAATTAAGATAGTCTTATGCAGCAGATTATTTTAAAACTTCACAAAAAAAAGTCAATTCATGAAATCTCAAGTTTACTAGCTAAGAGCATAAGATGTCTTTTCAAATTTTGTTACTAGCTCTATAGCTGGCAATGTCTCTTATGAAGTCATCTTCGGTGCACTACTATAATGCATTGTAAATATTACATTGAGGAACTCTTTTAAGCATTTGGAATCAGATTTGTTAATGGAAGCTCCTTCTGCACATTTTACAATCCTTAGAGATGTATTAAAAAAAATTGAACTTCCAAAACAAACCGTTTTTCAGTTGTATATTGTAAAATTTTAATAGCTAGCACCTTCAGAATGAGTTGCATGTTCAT
The DNA here is from genome assembly GCF_038088225.1 of Cyrtonyx montezumae. Taxonomy (NCBI): domain Eukaryota; kingdom Metazoa; phylum Chordata; class Aves; order Galliformes; family Odontophoridae; genus Cyrtonyx; species Cyrtonyx montezumae. The sequence continues at coordinate 18,503,525 of NW_027072045.1, read as the reverse complement.
ATTGTATTGCTTCTGAAATGTAGCAATGAAAAAACCCTAAATTAGGACCTCTTGTGAAATTGACAGTAGGAACAAGAGGATGATCTGACATTTTTTTCAATAGCTTGTGTGCTTGGTGAGTTTGCATATGTGTTTTATGGTTGCAAATAGGATAGACGAAGCTGAAGTACTGAATTTCTACTGTAGAAAGGATAATGTCACTCTTTGTACATTCCTTCTTTATCAGTCATTGTAATGAGACTTGATTATCTTCGAGACCGGTGGAAGAGTTTTTAACATGTCTATTGCTTGATCAGCTTCGTGCTTACTGGGAAATACAAAAAATGTTTACCAGTGGTAATTTTGAATCTGCAAGCAATGCAGGGATACTTACCAATGTCATACTTTTCAAGTTGCAACCAAAATTCATTTGTTGACATTCTTGAAAGTGCATTTTGTTAATGAAGAAGGAACTAGCTACTTCAGAAAAGCAGTATAAACTGCTGTCATGGGAAAATGCAAATGAAGCAGAGAATTTTGTGATTAGTATTTTACAGAGCAGTCATTTACTATAATTACATGTTTTTAATCAGTAGAATTATCATGTTCTATTAACCAAATTCTTTCCTGACTTCTTCTAGGATTCTAAGTAACAACAAGATCTTAGGGTTGAAGAATGGCTCTTTCTTTGGACTGCGGTCCCTGGAGAGACTGTGAGTAACTGATCAGCCTCTTTCCTTCTTCAATTAGAAAGTCTTTATATTTTGAATGTAAAACCAAGCCTTGGATAACAAAGTTGTGGTATTCTAAACTGTAATGCACAGTAGAGTTTCTAAGCAACTGTCAAGTTAAGAAATTGAATAGGAATGAGTGAATGGGGATGGACATGGAAAATACAGGAAGGCACTACCATCAATTTCAAACTAAAATAAACATCTAGTCAAAGACTTGTACTACACTGTGTACACTATCACAGGGAAGACTGGTATATGTAACAGTAACACTAATGTACCTGACATATAGTTTGGGTTGTTTAACTCGCTGGTCTCCAATACTTCCATTTCTAATTATATTGTAGACAAAGAAACTGGACAGTATTCCTCACTAGAGCAGAAGATGACATTGATAAAGCTCTGTGATTGTGTATTTGAAGGCAGTGTTTGGAGGGGCAAAAATGATATTTCTATTTAATCTGCTCAGAAGCAACTGATGAATTAGGAAGGAAACATTTAGAAGCTTCAGTGGAATAAGTACCATAGTACTTTGCTACTACTTGCTACTACAGTAGCACTGTTTTCTGTATGTGTAGGTCACTCAGTTGAAAATAATAATGGTATCAAGTCTAAAAGTTTGTATTTAATATCTGTGGGAAACTTTACTACTGCATCTAAGCCATGTAATTAAATTATACACATCTTAAGTGATCTCCTGCAGTTTAGATTAAAATGTTTTTGAGAATACCTTCATTGTATAGAGCTGCTCATATGAAGTAGTTGTTACATTTGTGAATTCATGAATATCTTCTGTGACAAATGAATGTTTCCATATGCAAAAGAAAAAACCGCAACCAACACCCCACTTTTAAATGAACTGTAGATACCTGTCTGAAAAATCTCCATAAGTAAGTATTTCTACAGTTATAAATGTAACAAATACTTCATTTAATATTGGCAATATTAAATGGTATGGAATGCATGTCATTTGCTATATGTATTATATACTCACTTGTGGACTTTCAGTCTAACAGTGATAGAATGTTTATCAAGATGTTTGCAAATATTTAGAGAAAATCTGGACTAAGGGATAGAATTACAAATTTAATGGAAAGAAGTGAAATCAGTAAGTTAAATGTTAAGATATTGTAAGTTGTGTTTAGAACAGGAGGAAAATATTTTCTGTGAATTTTTCTTTTTTCTACATTTAATTTGCATTTTTACACATCTTCTGACATGACAACTTCAAACAAAGATGTGTATGGATTGCAAACGTTATTGAGAACAGTAACAAAACAAAATGCCTTAGGTATGTAGCCTTAAGTATCATCACTTAATTTGTGATATTGATTTTTTTTTAAATTTTTTTACAATGTTGCTGATGAAATGAGTCTCATCTCTGTAATATGGTGACTGTTATTTGGCTATGACTTTAATACAAAATCCATAAGTTGTCCTTGAAGGCTAGGAGTAACATTCTCATCAGATTCAGATGCTCTGTGGCTTGTTGTCAGTCCATACACGCTTCTCATGAATTCCCTACAAGGGCTCTGTTTCTGCCGAGGAGTTAGAAATGATTTCAGTAGTCTTCTAAGAGTCGGAAGCAGGGAGTGTGAATGAAGTACCTCAGAATGAGTGCTCATAACTCTTAGACAAAGGTTTCCCCACTGTACTCTCTTTATATACAAGCCATTTCAGAGTGGTACTGCAGGTGCTTGAGATAGGTGACACTGGCATCAACTTCTGGCATTGTTCATGGCTCATCAAAGTGGACCAAAAGAATTTTTATTCCTTGCCTTAAAGATGATGTGGAGAATCTTATAAAATGCGTTAGCAGGAAACTCCGGTTGAGGTGGTGTTTAGTTCACAAGATCACATGCTTAGAAATGTGGATGTTCTGGGCTTAAGCAGTATTCATTCTACTTAGATTTGCCCTCCTTGTGGTCTTACTGGGAACAGAAAGTTAGGGAAGTGAATGCCAAGTGAGATACAAGAGCCATGCATGTCAGTCATTCTTTTGTGGTTAGAGTGAACCAGAAAAGCCTTAGTTCATGTGGATGATGAAATAATTTAATGTCAAACCTGAATACTTTAGAGGGGAAGTAAAATTTTTACTGGATCTGAGTGACTTTTGTATATTCTGGCTTTGTGCTGTGCTGGAGTGCTCAAAACCCCTCCTTTTTTTTGGGGGGGGGGGGCAGAAAACTGTTTCAAGCCATGCTCCAATGAACTAGTGACAACTTTCACCTTATTATTTTGCTTTCCAAGGCATATCACAACAGGATTTGGATTACAGAAGTGTTAGTCCTCCCAAATCCTGGTGACTTCCCAGCAGTATGTTGCACAAGTGAGAAGCCTCTCTGAGCAATTGCATAAAATGAAGAGCTCTAGTTTGAGACAGTTGAGAGGCATTAGTTGTTTGCTCTTGAACTGACTGTTCTAAGAGTAAGGCAGTAGCTATTTATCTAAATCTAAAGACTATGGTAAACTGTCCCATATTGTGCACAAAACACATTACTTATTTATTTTAGTTGTTATTGTAGTTGGATCCTGGATTCTACTTGTTTCTTCTCAAAGTACTGTTGTTTTTTTTTAAACATAGCATGAACATAAGTTTTCGGTTTCAGATTGTATTAATCTGAATTGCTGCTGTAAAAGAATCTGATGTTAACTTTTCTAGCAATACAACCAGACAGGGGAAAAAAAAATTGTGGATATAGTTATTTCCCTTGTGATAATAGAAATATGATAATGTATTTAATAATACTTCACTAATATTAAGAATAAAACATTTAATAGCATCTATATTAAAGGTTATATAAGTAAAAAGTATCAGAATGTTTATGCAAAATTACCATTTTTTTTACTGGAATCCTCATAAAAATGCTTTGAAAAACCCTATTTCACAAAGGGTACCTTTTCTAAATTCTGTGAGTGTGACCAATGACTCACAAGAGCGCTCTGTAGAGGTGGCACACTCTCTCAGCACTCAGCTCAAGTTTTCTGAAACTCTTGTGCTCATTTGTAAAGGTTGACTCACAAATGTGTTTTAGCATCTGGATCATGATGCACCTCTGTGCCTCTGGGTTTACTTTGTAGTCTAACTAAAAAGAGGTGAATACTTCTACTTAAATACCACATGGGAATAGAAACTTTCTGTAAACTTAGGTTTTGTACTGTACTCAGTTATATAGACTTTGACTACTCCCTTTGTTTTGGAGGAAAATCAGAAATATGGGTAGAAAAATAAACTTTTTTAAAGCAAATATGGTAAGCGAACTGTTAACACCTTGAAGCCATTTCTGTGGTAAACCCTGTGGAGATGGCTTCATATCCAGGAAGCTCAGAATTCAGTTTCGATTTGAAGCTTGGAGCAAGACTTGGCCACTTGTAATGGTTTCAGTGCCTTCTTTGTCAGTATTCAGTGTCTCTCATCCTTATGAGATGCATCAATCTGAGCAGGACAGCATCAGTTATCACAATCAAGTAGGTTTTTCATATGCTTTTAGTACCACAAAAGAATGGTGAAGCAAGTTTTCCGAGCCATGAAGCAGTGAGGTGGTTCTTTTAGGTAAGTCTCAGCAACTCAGAGGCTCTCATTTAAGTAACCATGATTTTGGAGGACCTGAAAAAGTGAGTGTCTATATAGTTTGTATAGTTCAGTCGTAAGAATATTCCATAAATTGAAACAAAACATTAAATTGAAAATCTGTTCCATTATAATTTAAGTATTTCTTCTAATTTTTATTTTTAACTTACCAGCTGTGAGTGTAACCACTAGGAGTATCACACTAGGAATCACAGGCTTAGTGCAGATTACCAAGTTAACTAGGAGGTACTGTATCATGGAAATGTATTGCATGGATCCTGCTCTAATGATGTACAGCAAATGAATATTATGAGTAGTAGTAGTGGTGAATTTCTGTGCCGTTAATAATACCTGGCCTCTGAATGTGCCTTCTGGAAAATGCCATTGTCCCCCGAAGCATGAAGTAGACTATGATTGAGACTATTGGGCCAGATGCTCCAGCTGTGCTGAACCTGAAATTGAAGTCTAGACTACGAGATTAAATGTTTTCCCCTCATCCTGATGTCAGCTGGCACAAAACAATGTGTAGCAAGCTGTTTACCACACTGTTCATTTTCTTATTCTCCTCAACGTTACCTGGTTAGCCTGTTTTTTTGCTGACCCCAATTCTACCTTTAGCAGGAGGCAATCTGTTGTGGCTTCTAGTTCCCTGTGGGTTTCCAGACGCTCACTGGGGTTGGTCTTGTAATTGTGATTTTTTTTTTAAGTGGGTTATTGAGGTCTCTCACTCAGTTTCATAACTGAATATATGTTTTCATGAAGTTTATAAGAGCATGATTGCCACTGAGACTGCTGCTACATTGTCCCATGTGGCTGAAAGTCTTTATCAGGTTCAGAAGTTATTTGGAGGGAATTGAGAAACAAAAATAAAGAAACATACACAAACAGACCATGATTGCATAAGCAGCGTTTCCTTGGGAAATCACGATGGAAGATCACTACGCAAGATTACACATATTTTTCACAGTTGACCCAGAACAAAAGCATGCCAGGCAGTAAGACTTTTACTTCAAGTTTCAGTAAAGCAGTTACTGATACATTTTCCTAATATTCCTGGACATGTTTTTAGAGAAAAAAAATATTTCAGTGGTATTTTTCTAAGATTTTAGTTTTTAGGTTTTTTTTTTAACTGTACAGACCAGTTCTCACGTTGATTGTGCCTTTATTAAGCATTGCATATTGTAAGGCTACCAACTATGCAGCCACATGTTGTCCTCATTTACTGTTAGATAAGACTGAGTAAAACTTTGGTTTTGGTAGGTTGCAGTACCGTTACTTTCTGCAATCCTGTATTGTGCTATGCAACTGAAATAATAATGCATTAATGTGGGAGAATGAAAGGACAGGAAAGGCAAGCAAAATGAATTAGATCATAAGCAAAAAAACCCCATATTGTTAAACAGGTGTTAAAAAATATGCTATTTGGATATTCTTCAGCAAGGCTCAAATGATGAAAGGTTAAAGTATAAAGGTTTTACATTTCAATATTCTGAAGTGCTTTTTATAAAGTACAATTTACATCCTCTAAATTCCTGACCACTTTGCTTTTGTTTCCTGTCTATACATGTAAAATAGGCATGTATACATACAGAAACAGAGACATACATCCTTGATTCTTTGGAGGTTTGGGGATATGCTTAAAGAAATGTCAAAACAATTTAGATTTAAATATATATGTATGACATCTTTTAAAGTTAGAGAATTCATAAATTAAATTTTGAATTACTTGTGGGATTTTCTTTCAATAGTTACAAAAAAAATAAAGACTAGTTCTTACAAGCTAATGTTTTGCAATGACATCCAGGACTCAATTGCAGTAGTCTGAAGAGCCTGTACTATGAGGCTTGCCTAACTTCATGCAAACACTTTACATGGAGTGGACTAATTAATCTTGGAGACCTCAGATAACCACATTAATTCATCTTGAATACAGCCCAGCCATGTTTTGAGAAATGCTGTGACGTTACTCAGGGAGAGAGTGTTTTAATACCCATTTCTTACAGCTCTCTGTTGTGCAAGTAGTCACAGTGTGATTGAAACTATTCATGTTTATTTATTTGGATAAATAAGAGAGGAAATCAGTACAGATTTCTTTCAAGCACCTGAAGTCTTTGACATTTTTCTTATTTTTCAAATCTTACATGGATTTAGTGAATTCTCTTGTTCCAGTTGAAAAATAACAAATGAGTTTTTTTTTTCCAAACTTGCCTTCAGTATTCTAAAAGAATAAAAATAAAAATTTTAATAAAGGATAAAACAAACAAATAAATAAATTTAAATAAAGAATAGAAATAAAAAATATTTTTCCTTGTCTAGCAATATGTTGGGGAGTCCTGGGGGGAAACAAGCAATTTTTCATTTTAAGTTTCTTATTATGTTGTCCTGTTATAATTAGATTTTTACAAACAGTTATGCTAAATTACTAGACAAAGTGGTTGAATGTATCCCAGCAGATGAGGAAGGTCAGGAACTGTTTTTTGGAATGATGTTTCTCCTGCTGTACTTTGTGCAGTCTCTCTAAAATGGGCTGAGAACAATTCCTGTACCTTGTGTTCCTGTCAGTGTGCACTGAACTTGAGTTACCCTTTTAGTCTCAGTGTATGATTGAGAGATGACTACAGTGTTGTTAGCTAAGTAGAGTGATAGAGGAAAATTCTCATACAACATTTATCGGCTTTTATTTAAAAAAAGAAAGCAAAAGCTACTTTTTTGTGTTGGAGAGGGGGAAGGGACAGCAGAAATTCCACCAACACCACTTCTGCACTCTCCAAACTTCAGATACTATTATGTCTTAATGTGCAGTATCAATGAGAGATATTTAGGACTACATCATGAATTATAAAACTATTGTTATTGTTAGTATGACTGTGAGAAGAGTTAAAAATAAAAAGGAAAATGACATCACCCTCCTTCTAATAGGCACAGGTACTGTAAGTCTTACAAGCATGAAATGCCTGTCAATGAACTTATAATGCAGTCTGACAGAAAGGGAATGGATATTTTTTTCCTCTAGTCAATTATTATTCTCAAAAGTCACAGAAGTCACAATACAGACTATTAAACATCATATGCTTCACATTGTAGAGGATGAGACAACTCTGTATGTATACTTGTATAGAGCCTCTACGGCATAGCGCTAAAAGCAAGCAGCATTTCTCAAAGGAGTTGATGCTTCCTTTGGATATTACAGTGCCATTGAAAAACAGTAATCAACTCTGCAAAAACTGGTTAGCAAAGTCTATGCCATAGCTCTAGTGCCAGATGTCCAGAACCAAGTGTGGTTTTCATCTTTTTTTTTCTACCTTAAGCCTGTTGTTGGTTTGTCTTTGAAGAGTTAATTTCTCTGGATCTCAGAGAAATTTTCCCTCTGATAGAAACAGTATGGGCTACCAGGCTATGTCCATGCTCTTAATTCTGTGCTTCAGAGTGAGATGTGGCACTTGTCACTGCTCATTTGCTGCTTGGAATTTATGTCATGCTGAATGAGCTTCTGGGATTGCATTCCTCCAGTCCTGGCAGCGAGCTATATTTTCATCTAGGCATGGAGCTGCCAGCTGCTGGTATATATGTGCTATGGTAATGGTATTTAAGACATCCGTGGTTTGTCAGGTTCCACTGCTATGCTTGTAACATTTTGCATTTCTTTTTTCCTAACAATGTGTTTATGTTGGAAATGCCACATGCCTGTATAAAAACATTTTCTAGGGAAGCAACAGTTTAATGAGCATCTTTGTCAAACGTGTTAGTACTTCAAGTTTGTACTGCTTTGATTCCATATAACAGAAACTTTTTGCAGTGATAAAACTGGACTGTGTGACTAAGAACCAAAGCGAGCTGTGTATCTTTTCTATAAGGAAATTGCGTGCTGGTTGTTAGAGGAAAAACAGAAGTGTGGTGAGCTGACTTGTGAAGTCACTGATGAAGAAGACCTGCTGGTGGTTGCTCACGTCACAGTAGTGTGTGAATCTGCCAAGAGCAGGCAATGGCCTTTGGAGATTGTTGCTGTCAAAACGTGTGGGATGCCTGTAGAAAGCATAGCTTGTTCCCTAGTTCTGTGTTTGACCAAGACTTTCTGAGAAGGTAAAATTAAAATAATAATTGTAGTTGCAAAGAAATGAAGGAAGGAAGGACTATATTTAAGCCAATTGAATTTTAAACCAAAACAAACAGAACAGTCCAAAAACAAAACTGAAATAAGTTGCCTGAAATAGTTAGGAAAAAGCTGATGTAATGTTACAGCTGTGGGCAGTTTTTCTCTGCACTTCTTAATATAGACAGAATTGATAAGTTGGGTGTAGCATAGTGCTGCGTATGTCAAGTAGGTACAAAATGGTTGTTCTCAGGAGAAAATTGCATGCAGATTTAGCACATGATAAGCTGTCTTGCATTAACACAGATTGTCTCATTCTTGAAATAGATAGTGACTGGGAGAGCTATAGAGATTGTTTGTGTAGTCTGAGCTATGCACATATTCTGTGGAGAAAAAGGAATTGCAGAATTCCTCCATGGTCTACGTTAGGGAGTGTTTTGTTGAGAGGAACATTGTGCTGGAATAAAAATGTAGATTTTTATTGTCCTGGGTACTGAATGAATGAACTGAAATTATTCTACACAATGATAGTGAGCTTCATCTTGTAGAAATAAGCAGTTTTAGTTAAAAATAAGCCACTTGAGTTAGCATAATGCAAGAAACTTGTCGAAGCATAAATAAAATGTTTTTAACATGCTTTTATAACCCAGAAAACTGCCAGAGGGGCAGCTTGAAACTCTTCATAATAATTCATTTCTATGAAAAAATCTGAAAGATGCTAAATCAGGAAAAATGATTTTAGTTATAGGTACCTGAAAAAAAAAATATTAAAAAGCATTCCCTTTCAGCTGTAGCTGTAATGCATGTTCTGTGATGATGTAGTTACTGGACAACAAAAAAAAAACAAAAACTTTTACTGCTACATAAGTTCACAAAACACATGGTGCATTTGTTATTTTCAGCAAGGGTTCTATTTTTTTTATGTTCAATATTCACGTTTGTTTCAATGCAAAGCAAGTTAATGCTTTTGAAAAGACCTTAAAGATAACGCTTTTTCAGCTGAAATGAGAATTTAAAGTACATTATGTTCAGAACAAAGCAGTGTTTTCCGTACTGTGTCAGCAGCTAAGTTGAGTATTTGATAGCTTTTCCCCCTTTGTACCATTAATTGCTTGTAGGTATTTCTGAGAAGTGCTGGTGCCTCACAAGGCACATTTCTCCGAGCTGAGTGAAGTTTAAGTACTGTATTAAGCTTTCCTACTGTATAGAGTTATGTGAGCTCACAAAAATATTTAGGAATGTGAGAGCAGAATGTGTTGCAGCCAGGCTGTTTCCAGGGATAAGAAGAAAATTTGCTAAGTGCTCCCTCTCATTATATATGCCATAAACTATCCATGCTGTTAATTGCTTTCCGGCACTCCATTAAGAACTCTGAAACTTCAGAATGTCTCTTAAAATTATAATGTGTCAGAGAAGATAAAGTTGTAATTTAATGTGTTTTTATTTTTTTTATAATTTCCTTTGAATGTTTCTTTGCCATTGGAACAAGTAAATCCTGATCAGTCCAAACCTGACAGTTCCTTTGACCACAAGTGTGCCAACATAGGCATCGACATTTTTTTCAGTGGCTTAGCAGTTCAGCAGAGGGCATGCAACACTCCCTCTCTCGGCCTTTTTTGTCATTTTAATGAAAAAGGAGGAGTAGGAGGGGAATCTCCAGAATCCGTGTCGTACATCAAGCAAAATGTAACACATTGCTGCTGATTTTTTGCAGTGCTGAGAGTCTTCATCAGTAAAGATGCAAAGATTAATGTCACAAAGTGCATTTTCTAATTTCAGCAAACTCCAACCAGGCACAGAATTTCTGCAGCAGTTTCAAACATTTTGAGCAAATCATTTAGAAGCTATGCCAAATCTTTTTTTTTTTCTCTTGTATTAGATAAACTTTTTTTGCATTACTTTTACGTTTTTAATCTGTGTTTTTAATGTACTTAATGGCTAACTTTTACACGTTATTTTATTGTGCTGTTAATGTAATTTAAACAAATTCCTTTCTCATTGTGGCGTTCACCACTAATAAACAGTGCTGTAATATTGACTTTCCTTGGCAAAGCAAACCAAAGCTAGGTTAATCTGGATGACATCATGAAAGTAACTGTGAAGTGTTTACATTTATGGGCACAAAGCCTGAAATGTATCTAAAAGTGACATTTTTATCTGATTTATTTTGTGTCCAATCACAATATATTATTTTTTAATAGTGTAGCAAATGGATTTGTGTCCATTCATCAAATACTTGGAAAAGTAAAATTTCAGCTTATCTTAACATCTGAAAGTTATGCTCATACTGTAAAGCTCATGTACAGCTGGATATAAGGAAAACCCTTCTTGAGTACCTGCATGCAGGAAATACTCTGGAAATTCATTGGGTTATTAGGGCTTAGGAGATCTTTATGAAGCTGCTTTATCTGGGCTTGTGTAACAGTGCTGACCAAACTGTCACTTAAATCCTGGGAAACTTGAAAGCTCCCTACTGATGACACTGAATTGATTCCTACTTTCATCCTCTTATTTCTGTTCTCCCTGAGTGCTGAAGTTCCCCGAATGGGGCAAGTTTATTTTGTTTTTGCTGTCTCTAAAATCGTGAATTTGCTAAATCAGGCTTATTTTTTGATTTATTGGATCTGTCATCTGCACAGAGGTAGATGGTAAAATACAAACTTTTGTCTCCCGATTTCCATGTGTTCAGGTGTGTAGGTAGAGATCTGTAATGAGCACTTTGTAGTTCATTTATGCAAATCAAATGAAATGATCTTTCTTCAGAACCAGAAATTGACATCTCATTTATTTACTATTTTAATGTTGGCTCTGTTATTCCACAGCAGCTGCTCCAGGCCTGGTTTCATTGGTTTCAGACCTGTCTGCTCGTGTATTCTGTCTTACTGTCAGAGGAGAGAATTCACCTTAGCTAATAGCTTTGACATAGTTTCTCCTGTGTTCATCCATTTCCTACTTTTTCCACTTACCTTGTCCTAATTTATGTTAAGTAGTGTCAATGAGAAGAAAATCATTTAGCTTAAGTAAAAAACCCCGTATGTTAAAATCATAAATATTATCAGAAAGGTGGAGGATGTGTGTGAGATGTTGTAAGACACCTGCCTGTTTGGAAAGGGTTAGCAACAGAAGATATGAAACTGATCTTTTTACAGATTTATTTCTTTCACTCATATTGACATAATGAAAATTCCGATCTTTCCACCTCTGTTTTGGGTCACTGTGTTAATGCTGTATGTTTTAAATTTGCTAATTCCAATTCGCTGCCCTGTGATAATTCCCAGTACTTCTCTGATTTATTATTATTTTTTTTAAGTGAAAGATCATAAGCATGTGATTCCTGAGATCATTTTAAAAAAATTGTCACTGATTACTGTATTTTTGTCCTTACATCGTTCTGATTACTTATTCACATACCAAGACAGTTGCTTTATTCTTGTATATAATATTAAATATCTGAATAATTATTTAAACTGATCTGTAAAGCTTGTGTGAAATCCTATATTCTTTATTACTTTTGACTCACTTTACCTGCATTCACAAAAATATTTTACTGAAAATTTAGTAGAAATTCCTCAGTAAAATGAAGCTCCTAGTTCTCATGTGAATGAGCTAAGCCAAGGTTTATTTTCAGCGTGCCCAGCACCTCTCAGAAGCTCTTGTCTTTACTCACCTCATACTATGGAGATGCAGTTCCCTAATATTCCCTCCCCTCTTTCATAGGATCTGCCTGTGTTTCTCCAGAACACGTAGCTGGTATGAGGATGAGCAGCCATTTTGTTAGCAAGCATTCTAGGAAGAAAGGTAGATTCAGGCTGAAAACTGAGACAATCTCTCTGGATGAGGTCTATGAAGAACGTAATGCCATAATTTACCAGATAAGTCTACTGAGCTTGTGAGGCTAAGTACATGCCAGCTATCAGAGCATGAACTCCTCAGGACTCTGGGCTCATGCCAACATATGCAAAAGCCCCTACAAGCATGTCATTGTCAGAGATGTTGTTACTTCAGCTTGTGGAACTTGCAAGCACGTGTTCTGCCACGATTTCTTTTGCTGAGTGAACCCACCAAATATCTTTCTTCAAACATTTGGTATAACAGCTGAGCTTTGACAGAATAAATCTTTAGTGTTTCTGATAAATAATCACACAGTTAATTCTATACAGTTTATTTTAATGCTTGCATGTTTCAGAGGTTGTAAATCTGTAGTGAAGTTACTGGTGGTATACTATGAAGTCCCATTTGTATCTTTTTTTTTTTTCCAGTTAGTCTTTTATAAAAGCAGATGTGTATACTATTTTCCTCAACTGGATTTGCAGGAAACTTAGATCTTCTAAGATACCTGGGAAGGGTAAGCAGCAGCATTTGATGTTTCACAGTCAGACTTCCATAAGGAAAATTTTCTGAAACCAAACATTTTCTGATGGCCTATTTAAGTCACTGTATAGTTCAACAGCATTTAAAAGATGATATATTGTATATATGAAAAACAAACTCTAATGAGGTGTGGTGAGCTAGCAAAAGGGAGGCAGGATCATGCAAGATCATGCATCCTTAGTCTTGAAGAATGAGTGAAAGAACCCTTTATGCCAGGAGAGAGCCCTTTATACTGGCTTACAGAATTTACTGTCAAGCTTTAGTAATGGGCCAGTGTAACAGGAGCATCTATTTGCAGGCTGAACCAAAACTTTAAATTTCTTGTTTCAGTACAGAGATAGTAGCAGACCTGTTCAGCTTGTATTGATCTTGACTTTGAGAGCAATTCTTATAAATGCATTATTATCTTGATAATATTACCTCTAGCTTCATTGCTTGTGAGCCAATGTTCTGATATTAAGAATAGAACAAATTACCATGAATTTCTACTGTACAGCTACACGAGTGCACTGTTTGCATTGCTTGCTAGGATGAACTCAGGTTAGCTAAATAGGAGCTCACAGATGACAATAATACTGCCTGTTTGGCAATATTTATTCTAGATGTGATTACTATTCATTTCCCATTGAAGTTCCCAGCTCTATATGAGACAGAATGAGTGTGGATTCAAAGAAAATAATAAAAAGTGCATGTGCATGTATGTATAATATCAGTGCCAATTTGCCAGCTGTGAGCCTGAAGGAAGTCAGGCAGCCTGCTCCAGCACTCAAGCAGAAAGTTAGCTGAACAATCAATCAGCCAATTACTCAGTAAGCCAGCTACAGCCCGGAATGCTAAAAGTCAAAGCAATTTTTATGTTCTTAACTGGCATTTCTCCTTTTGCATGCCAGTTATTCCTGGAGTTTTCTGTGTTACATTCAGGGATGTGTCAGCTTTGATTTCTGGCTTATTCATTTGTTGTCTTTTTTCTTTTTTCCTAATAGCATACTTGTATATATTATTGCTGAGAATAAGGGGTTTCTAAATATTACTTTTTGAAATTATATTAGGCATTCCTATTTAATTTTATCCTACTTGACATTATAGAATTAAATCAAAGGTGACCTGTTTTACTGCTTATTCACTACTTTACTAACAATGTCAAAGAAAAAAATTAAACAATTGAAGGAGGTGCTGATAGTAACACAAAGCGTGTCAGTGGTACAGATCCCTATTCTATGTTCAACTCTTTGCTTTCTCCTCCTCTTCTCTCAGAGAAAAAGGCTATGGAAGAGCTTAGAGCATACTGCTCCTTGCAGAGGAAGGCAGCATTTTAGATAAGCTTGAAACTTATGTGTAATACACCACCCTCTGATAATCTGTCCTTGTTGTTTCTTTTGCCTGATGTTGGAGAAACAAGTAACCTTTGTTAGAAGATGTTTTTTGAAGCTAATCAGTAATTAAAACAAAGTAGCATTTATTTTACCTGAGCAAATCCATGCTTGAAGTAATGCTGGAGATGAGTCTGTTGTTGCAATAAGTTTCCATCTGTGACAAGTGCATCTGCCATCATTTGATCTGAGTGCATTTACTTAAACTGAATATGCCTAACAGTTTTACGTATGTAATACTTCTGGATTGTGGATTGGTATTTTTTTTATTTTTTTATTTTTTTATTTTTTAAATTTTTTTTTAATACTCTGAATGGTCATAAATTTGGGTACCCATTCTTGATGTGCTTGGTTGCACTTTGAATCATAAATTCCATTTTCCAGGAAAAAGCATCTAATTTACTCTCCTGTAGAACTCTTTTAAAATGTGCTTTAAGCATTATTTTTCTAACTACTTAAGAGAATTTACCCCATATTTATGTGGAATGTAATAGATAGTCTTATTAAAATGTGTTGCCACTAATGCAATTTAGAAATGCATATTATTCCTTTGTTCTGGATATTAAATTATTTGGATTATTAGTAAAATATTGTCCTTAAAAATCTTCTAAAATGCAGACTTGGTTTCCCAATGGCACATTTAGAAGGTTTAAACTTTAATCTTTCTCTGTACAAATGTGTCTTCCAAAAGATTAGTACAGATTTGTACTAATTCTGTATTTTTAATCTCTAGTGCTAATAATTTCATCAGATTTTCTGGTGGCTGTTTGACTGTTTAGGTTAAGCCAGAGGTTAACTTCTTATAGAAATTTGTTAAAAAGCAGCTCAGTTCTTTCTGAGGACAAATGGAAAATGCTTTTTGACAGGATCTAAAGAAATTGTGCAAAATAGTGATTTTTGTCCATTCCCTTCTCCTGTCTCAACGTTGCTACATTTAGATTTGAAATATTTAGACTTGGAATCTGGCAGATATTTGTCTCTGAGTTTCAGATGTAATCCTCCACAGTTTAGTAATAATCTATTTTCATTTGGCTGAATTGCAGAGTTTTAAACACTATCCCTTACATTTGTGCAAAGATTTATAAAACACTGCAGTGGATGGTTCTGCAACATTCACTTGGTACATCGTGTGTTTGTGTATGATATATCAACACAGTGAAAATTTGCAGTAAAAGTCATTCTGACAGTAACTTGTTGCACTGAGGGCTCTGGATCAAAACAAGCAGTGATGTATGTGATTGAAAGGCATTGGTAGAAAAACTGTAGCCTCATTATTTGTGAAAAAGAGTATGAAAATTGATTGCTTAGTTGTGTTTGTTGGAATAGGACATTATCAGTGGTTTAACTTGCCAATGAGTGAATATCTAAATGGTGCATAAACAAACTTAATACAAAACATTTGCGTATATAAAAAATTCTCATTGAATATCTAATATTGTATGATCACTTAAAGCATTTTCAAAGTTTCTTATTTTATTATAAGCAAATCAGATTAGATGATGACAGAAGTACCTCTGATTTTAGTAGAATGAATTAAGAAAGATTAAGTCTAGCATGCTAGAAAATAAATATTTTAGTATAGATTTGGCAGTATTTTTATTTTCTTGCTTTTTAATAGATTTTAAATGGTAATGGTTTAAAGTTAGCTAAGGTTGCACATTTTTTAAGTCTTTGACCGTGCTAGATGAAAACACGAGCATATGAATAGATTTTGCTTTTTGCTGTGGAATAGATATTAATACATGTTGTAATCACAAGAATACTTAACAAATTAAGCTTACATTAGTATACATATGTTTTACTTGTTTTCTCAAAAGTTTGGTGCTTCAGCCAGCTCAGTTGGAGTGCTTTTGTGACTGATATTTATTATAAGTGTTTAATTTAACCTATCATTCTAAATGTGACTGTAAGATGGAATATGTGTGAAAATTAATAGTCAGAATGGTAGTACCCATTGTTAATCTCTAACTAAGCCTGACACATTACTGGTGAACTACAAAAATATTCTGTCTTTAAGCCAATAAATAGTGAGATAATTACATTGGGTTATTGAGAATTTTATTGCCAAATAATTCTGGGAAATGAAAGTCAAACTGAAAACATTAAATATTTTGCTATACAGCATTAGGTTTATTGCAACAGGAAACTAAATGGAATTTGAAATCAGTGTACAGGAAGGTTGCCTATTTTATCAGGCATTTGAATGTTCTGGTTGGGGCATGCAGTTTCTTATCCATACATCTTGTCACAGTATCAAGCCATGTGACACATTAACCATCAGGTAACCATGTGTGCTCAGCCAAAGGGGAGAGATTATGATGATCTTTGCAGAAGGCAATATTGTTGAGACTATGATTAAGACCTCTGCTCTTAAGATGACCAGTGGAAAGGGTTTACAAAAAAAAAAGGTGATAAACACTGAGCAGAAGAAATGGACTATGAGATTAAATAATCAAGATGGAAGTAGGAGAGATGAAAAACAGCTTGGCAGTGCACTAATATAGGATGTGTGTTACTGTGTGATGGGATGCTGATACTAACGCAAGAAGAAGGGAGAGTACTGCTAAAAAAAAGGATATAAAAAAACATTTCTCCGAATCTATTTAAACAATGGGCGTGGTGTATTCACTTAGGTAGACATTGATTAAAAATATGCTTCTGATTCGTCTTGAAAGGCACTGAAAAGAGGATCTGGAGAAGGAGTAGATTTTCTGGTGCATTACGTGTAGGAGAAAAAAAATATATTTTAAAAGATTAATCCCTTTGGAGGGCAATCCTTACACAATTATTTGCTCTGTTGCAAAACTTTTTCTTTGTAAAACTATGTCAGATGTGTACTGATATGAAACGAATTCATCCCTCATTCCTGACACTGGATTGAGTACTGAGGGCTGTTGATGCCTGCCTGTCTTCTGCTCAAAGTCAGTGCTTTTTACCTGGTGCTGATTGCTTTCTGGCAAAACACTGGAACAATTCTGTGATTCCATAGGGCACAGGCTCTTTAGCAGGATCTGTTGTTAACAGGACCAATGGAAATGGTTTCAAACTAAAATGAGATGTAAGGAAAATGTTCCTTATGATTGAAGCACCAGTACAGGTTGCCCAGAGAGATGGTGGTGTCCATGGAGATACCCAAAGTCAAGCTGGAGGGTCTCTGGAACACCTGATGGAGCTATAGGTGTCTCTGTTCATGGCAGGGGAGGCAGACCAGGTGGTCTTTTAGGGTCCCTTCCAACTCAAACAATGATGCTAACAAGAGAAAAATAAAGGAACCTCAAAAGCCAAAGAGCTGATTTGAACAACAGAACAGAATGACAAGGGGAAGGACAGTGGAAGTGTTCCTCTTTTCCTGTGAAAATGAAGTAACAGGATAGGAGATTGGTAGTGTTAGCAGAGCTTGTGAAGCACAACCATTATGACTGCTTTTAAAGAGAAGTCTCAGCTTTTGAAATTCAACAGATGGTAGGAGAATTAGAGTAAAAACTGCATCATAAAATTGATCATAAAGGAAAAGATCTGCATGTTCTTAAACTGCAGTAGTTGTGGATAGATCCTGTTCAAGTCATCATCATCCTGCTCTGATCTACAGACATCCAAGGCAGAACTTCCTGTGTGCAGATGTCCAGTTGGATACTGGGAGGGATACATTTCTCTTCCTTAGTCCTTTATTATTTGCGTACCTTACTATTGTTTGCAGGCAAGGAGCTGTTCAGGGTGCTCCTCACAGGCAGGTAGGAGATTGGATAAAAGGGTTGTGACTGAGGGATGTGGTTTGATTCTTTGTTGGGGCAAAAAAAAAAAAAAAAAAGGCAGAAATTCAGAAGAAGAAAACGGGTGGCAGTCGTGAATATGGATTACAGCAGACACACTGATTTGTTTTTCATCTGTTCAGGCCTTTCTTAAAAAGGCAGAGTTTTGTAGTAGCTGTTTTTTGGACTGTAAAATGACGGTTTCTATTTCCTCTGGAAAGGGAATCAGTTAAAAAAACAGCAAGGTATCTCTCATCTTTTTTCCTTTTCTTTTTAAGAGTTCTGGCTATTGAACTGTAACACTGGTCACATGTGCATTAAAACTATAAAGTCCTTATGAATCTTTAATGAGGAAATGTTCATGTGTGTACAAAGTAGATGGTTTTAGCAGAGGCACCTCAGTCACTTTTAATTTTGTTTTCCTCACCAACCCCTAAATACCTCAAGGGCTCTGTTCTGCATTCCTTACACATTTTACTTGTTTGTGAAAGACTCTCATGCAAGTTGATTGAAAGACATCATCCCCCCCCTTGTCCCCCAGAAATCCCCATATGACGAAACCAAATTCTGTTTAGAGCTCATTTTGATCTCAGGAAAGAGTATAAAGAGTTTGTTTCTCTTTTGTTCCCTGAACTTTCGATATGATTTAAGGAACAGCTGAAAGAATTACTGTTACTGCAGAAAAGTGCAGAAGTGATCAGGCTAGTTAGTAATGTTGCAAGGTTTCGTTATAGGTGTGGCTATAGGTGTTACAGGAGGGAGGAAAAAGGGTGAAAGCAGGGAGCCCCTCAGGTAGTGGAATGGCTTTCAATTAGCTCTGCACTCAGCCATGGGTGCTGGCATCAATGGATCAATTCTGTGTTGGAAATAATAAAGATCAATGTCATTAAAAATAGCATGGGAGGAAAAAGCTGATCTTGCAGGAAAATCTCTCAGTGATATTAGGTGTAACTTAATGGTGAGTTAGTATATATTAATGAAAGGTTATCTTGTTTTTCAGAGCTATGTGGTGAATGCAACCAATAGCAATAGGAGTGTATAAAATCTCATTTATTCATTCATTTGCTTTGCTCAAGAATGTTGTCCCTTGCTCCGCTGTCTGCACTTCAAATAGCTGTTAATCTTAAAATATAGTTCTGTTTTTTTCTGTTTTTTTTTTTTTTGAAAGGAAACTAGATAGTGACAATGTTGAACACTTGAAACACTTTGAAATCCATGAAATGCTTTCTGTATTTTATTTTTCTGTACAAGAGTTTCTATGAAAATGTATTAACATAATAGCTCTAGTAGTGAAATGCAAAAAACAAAAACAACAAAAAAAAAACAACACTCATCTAAACCAATCATTAACTCATTTTTGCCTCTGGAAAGGACCGGAAACAGTTGTCTTTCAACTAACAAGATTGTCAAGATACTACTCTGCAGTGTTCCCTGTGTCTCAAAATGAACTGTAATGTTGGAATTGCTCTTACATTGCTAGTCTTAAAATCAGATTCTGAATTCTTTTCTGTCATAGCTGTATGCTGTTTCAAATGTAGGTTGTTAGAAGTAACGTGTATTCATATATATTCAGAGTAATACAGTGTATGAACACTGCCTTTAAATTTTCTCCTATTTCTGGTGAAGTAGGTATCTATTAAATGATAATGGGAGAAACAGACTGTGCTTATTACTGTCATCTGATTGTGTGGGGTTCAGATAGCAGTAATGAATTGCAGCCTGTCTTGTTGAACCTTCCACGAAGTGTGTTAAAGACAGGCTTTCTGTCAAGCAAAGAAAGTGAGGGTGTGCGCAAGTAACTGCTTCTGAAGCAATACTCGTCTGAGCATTTTGCTTTTTTGGTTTGGGGTCTGGAGCCACTTAAGCATTGATAACCAAGTTGGTAAAGGACCTTTGCTTTAAAAGAATGAGCATTAACAAAGTAACAAGCTTTGCTGCTTTACTTATTTGTTCATCTTGGACCGAACTATGTTATTTCTGAAATGCTGCAAATGTTTCTTTGAATGCCCCTTGGGAAAGGTTTGTGCTTTGCAGGATGAAGATTAGGTGTCGTCCAAAAATAGCTTGCAGGACTCTATGGTGAATTTGTGCTAATCTTTCACAGGCTGTCTCAGCCCTCACAACAATCTGAAAACCAGGCAGTTTAAAGATACACAACGTAATTTGCCTCCAGTGGGCTATTTAGCAGTCACTATCCTCTTCCCAGTCTAGTTGTGTATGGTACCACAGTGTGCAGAGATTAATTTCATTTCTTTAGACATTTATTTTGATTAAATGTATATAAGACTAGAATTGATAAGACTTAAAGAAATCAGTACTTTGCATGAAGTTCCAGGAAGCTTTATCTGTGAAAAGAGGATGAACACATGGAGCTCAGCATGTCACTGCACTGACCATAGCTAAACAGCATGACACCACATAGTAATGTATTATGCCAGCTGGAATTGCTGGCAGACAACTTAATTCAGCCATAGGATCGTAACGGAGGTTAATAGTTGCAACAACACCAGGCCACACAGCTGCTGCTGTCCATGGAAACCTGTCATATGTCAGTAGGGCCTTCTAAATGATTTGAAACGCCAAAGAGTTTGGTGTGTGACAGAACCTCTTGGGGTGTGATGTGCCAAGTTGTATGCAGAGTGTTTTACAAGGTATGGAAATATAACCCAGATATTTAGGGAAGGCCTATCGTTCCAAGTAGTGCAACACAAAAGAATGAGAAAGTCTTTCTTTTTGGCGAAACTTCATTTTCCTTTGCCTAGTACATTTTTGGCCACCCAGGAGATAAAGCAGATTCTGTATCAGTAATAAAAGTAGCCTCACTTACAGGTTTGAGGGTTTTTCAGAGAAATATTTATTTTTGTTGCTCTGCTAGACTGAAGGTTTTCACAGACAGTGTGTTCTGTTTTTCTCACATCATCAAATGTTTAATGTACAAGCTGTCCGCAGTGAGGATGTAAGGCTTGTGAAATTTTTCGTTATAGTGTGCTACAGTTATAATTCTAAATATTTTCAGCTCAGTGGGTGGCTTTAAATCTGATTTAGTTTTCTGTTAGTTATGAGCCACACTGCTATTGTGCTATTAATTCAGACGATATCGAGCATTTTTGTTACTGTCTTTGCAAAAAAAAAAAAAAAAAAAAAAAAAAAAAAGTATTTGGACATTTAACTGACCTAAATAGTTTCTCATCTGTGCATATGCTCATATTACAGTGGTGCTTTACAAGGTGGAAATTTAAAATAAAACTGTCTTAACAACTCATTGCTTTTTTATTTTTTTAATTTTTATTTATTTTTTATTTAAGAGTGGTTGTGGTACTCTGAATTCAAGGGAATAAGTAATCTGTGATTTCAAACACTCATTGTAGCAGGAAGTTGCATGTTTTTCTGTGCAAGCAGCTGTTCAGCTATTCACAACATTGCAAATAAATGTTTTCCAAAGTTAATCATCTAAATTTTGATTATATGAAAGCTAGAAATAATTATAATAATAATTATAATAAACAATAAAACTTCTAGTTTCGCATATTACAGCAATAACCATTATCACAGAATCATCTGACTTGGATCAGATGGCCTTTAAGGGTCCCTTCCAACTCCCCTGTGATGAATAGGGACACCTACTTCTCCAGCTTGACCTACATAATCATTATATATAGTTAGTAGAATACATTATATAGTTAATGTATAATATAGATTATACTAATTAATCTAATGTCTGTAGACAAACATGGCCTGATAGGTATCTATCTGTCTACCACTTCACAATAGAAGCAAGGTTTCCACTGACAGGGACCGCTTCACTTCTCATTGTTAACTTACAACTAAAATTCTCACAAGTATGTACAATCAAAGTGGTATAACTGTTGGGTTAATGTTTCTTTTTTTGTTGAGAATTTTCTTGGAAGGAAACTTGCTAAACATAATGCAATAAAATGTCCTTTATTTTCACTCCTAGTTTAATTTATAGTAGACACTAGGGAAGATGTTTTCTTGTAAGCAAATCCAACCTCCTGCAAAATATTCTGAAGCAGCTGTGCATCACTCAATCAAGAATGTGTTGCCTAAGTGAGGAATTTTAAATTAGTCCTTGTCAGCTATGTATGCAGTCTTGCAAAAGAATGCAGATGAGGAAGCACATGGGAATGCAGTGTGGAAAAGTATGTGAGAACCCTCTTTGTGCTCCTAGCCACCTCTTGTACCACCAAATGCACTTACCTTGGTATTGAAGTCCCAGGAGTGAAGGTGCCCAATTACAGACCAAAGGTTTTACAGTTGGAAAGTGAGAAAAATCTGCTAGTATTACTTCACATATTGTTGAAGTTACCTCTGTGTGTGTAATTTACACTTTGGGACCTTTCAGTCAGTATTCTGATACTTTACTAGTCAAATTCAATCTGGAACAAATGGAAAACAGAATCTTTCCTAAGTTAGGAAAGAGGGAGGGAAGAAGTCTTTAAGCAGAACCTCAGACCAGAACAAGCACAGGGCTGTTTTCCTATAGTCATTAACAGTGATGAATGTAACTCAGATTTGGTTTTAGTTAAAGTTGCTGAAAGATTCTTCCACACCAACCACGTTCAAACCACTGGGAAACATTATTCACTGAAGCACTATATACCACCCATTCTTTAGCTGATTAGAAAGGTTGGCTATAGCCAGAACAGAATCACATGTTCCAAATCAGAGCTGTAGTTGCCACTTAACAAATAAAAAAATCCTCTCTTACCTTTCTTTTGTGATATCTTTAAAGAAAAATGGAATAACTGAACTTCTACTATTAATAAGAATGGCTGAACTGCCAGTGTTTTTGTAATCATTTTGTTTTGTATTACTGCTAAATATAGGTCTTCCTTAATAATTCCCTCAGGGGATATTATTCTGTTAATGCACTAAAGAACACTGTGGAATTCCCATTCATTTTCATTGTTATTAATGATGTCAATCTCAAAGAATATTCCAAATATATAATTGGAAAGCTTATTGAGATGGTCTTGGTTACGTAAGTTAATATATCATTAATAGTATTTTATATAGGAAAACAGAATTTTATGCTTGTTTCCTCAAATTTGTCTTGTTATCTTGGTACTGGGGGGGGGGGGGGGGGGGGGGAGAGAAGCCAACAACTTATCCCTTAATGAAATATTTTCTTTCCTATGTTGATGTACTTTCATCCCATAAGAAAACTGTCTCTCCTTAGAAAAGAAAAAAAAAAAAGTCAGGAAGGAGAGATCGGTGATTTTAAGGGAAAGTGATTTATGTTTTTATAAAGTCTAAATGCTGCTGGGGGAGGGAGGGGGGTGGTGGTGGTAAGGCACCAAGTATTTTTGAAGCACATTTCCCAGTACTGCAATGAAATGGTGTGCCAGTGACACCATCAGCTTGTCCACTAGGGTGGGATATTATGTGTGATGGAAAGTACTTCTCATATGAGAGATATATTCTGTTTTCTGGATTTCCCAAAAGTACTACTGCAAATGAACACTATGGACATCTATGTAGATGAAAAAGATACTCGTTTCTGTCTATTTTTCTTCACTTTTTAACTGTTTTCATGGGACTTTTGTCATTTAAACTCCTGTTTCCTTATTTGAGATGCCAGTAGCGTATCTTGCTGATCTTTGAAGATGAGCTCCTTAAATATGGACAGCCATTATTTACCTATTAGCAGATTATCTGAATTCCAGGTTACTTTTGCAATGTGTATTTCTTTAGGGAGTGTAGTGTGTACATATTGCTGTATGAGCTTGGTGGAGTGTATGTCTTGTGTATGAGAACTGTTGGAATGGAACTGTTCATGGCCTGAAGCACTGATTGATCACCTGAGGCGAGCACTGAGTCAACTACAGGAGCACAGGTAAAGGCACTTCACCTGTGTAATCGGAAGGGGTGAAGTCTGGCTCCACCTCTCCCAGGCCCTATTTAAGGGCTGACTGCTACTGGGGAAGGATCTCTTGTTGGAGATCCCTCCTGTGTGGAGTTCCAGGTGAGCCTTGACCTTCGGTGACAGGTGAACCCTTCCTATATTATCGTTTGCCTTTATACTATCTAGATAATGTGTCCAAAAATATGCTATCCATCTTGTTTATGCTGTTTGGGTACAATTCATTTTGGGTCATCACCCGACAGGGTACTACTATTCAATTGGATATTCACCCTACGCTTGTGTGGTGCAATGTTTGAGCTCAGAATGCATGCTGGTTCTTTGCTGAGCCTGGGACCACTCAGCAATAGGGTAATAAACTTTAAGGGGAGTGACAGCAAAGTAAATACACCTAGGAATGAGTACAGTACTAAATGTTTGCTTTCAGTGCTTCTGAAAGCAGGAGTCCTGAGAAGGACACTGCAAAGACATCTGTGTAGCAAGGACTTGATAACTTGGTGTCACTGAGTTTCTCTGTGTTGGCCTGTGATATCTCAGTTATTATCTGAACTTTAACTTGGCGTAAACTCTGCAGTTCCCTTTGTCCCAGATTAAAGGGAATGTACTGAATTTATTGACCTGTGTTTGTCAGATGGATATTTACTGGATAGGGAATGAGGATTTACCTGTTAAAACTCATGTTTTCTTAGAGATAATTTTGCTTGATAATAAGTCTTTCATTTCTGAAGACTATTTGCTCAGGAAATCTCTAATTTGATGCTTGGTCTCAGTCACTTTTAAAATATTGCACATTTTGCCTTTATTTTTTCTTTATACAGGTTGTAATTTTCAGTGCTTTCCAAAAAGTTAGTATGCAACTTGGCAGATTTTCCTGGCTGTGAGTTAACACAGAGTCCAAGACTAGAAGTTTAAATATATGTCTTCAATACTTCCTTAATTATTTCAGCTGATATAGGCAAGGTCATTGTTAGTCTTGAATTTTCAAATGAGTTTGACTATAGTTTTTCATCAGTTAATGCAAAGCTGAGAAGAGCAAGTGGATTATTAGTTAAGGAACAGAATTAGGGTGGTTTTCTGCATGCGTTGTATATGTTCAGGCATTGGTAAATGGAGATGCATAGTTAACTATCTCTTGAAAATCTTGGGTTGGGATGTGCTTCTGTGATCAGTTTTTTTTTATAATTTGTGGTTTATTTTAAGAGGTATATTTTCTATAATTTGTCATTTAAAACTGTAAAGGGTGCAGTTGGGGAAGACAATGCAGTGGTTAGTTTATAATATCCTACTTTATGTCATTATTGTTATAAAAATTAGAGTAAACATTAACACAAACTGTAAGAATCAATCTTTTCAGTATGTAAAACTCCGTATTTTATTTTGATTTATAGCAAAATTTTTACTGAATTTGGTATATTATCTTCATTGTTACGTGACTTGGGAACTGAATAAATCTATGGGGAACTCTGGAAGTGCCAGATGTCTAAGTGAGAACAGAAAAGATGCATTGCTACAGCTATGTTATATGGCTCTATACTTTCTGGAAAACTTCAGACAAAAATCCTGTATAGATCTAAGAACTGTAGCACGTGTCCATCCAGGGAGTGTGTGCTGTGCTTTTGTTCTGTGTATGTGTAGTAAATTCAATAAGCCAATTTTCTAAGCAAATGCTGACCTCTGTACAAGGTATATAGTACTGGATACAGCATGTCCCTGAAGTGTCAGGTCTATTCTGTGCATTTGTAGACATCTGAAAACTTTGGACAAATGAATATTCTGGGCTGTGCTGTTATCAGGCTAAAATAATTAGTAATGTTTTTTCTTAGCTTTCTGTTTTCCTCTTTTCTATCAATTTAATGTAATTTTTAACAATGTTTTCTGTACTCTGAGTCAGTGGGAGATGTATTTTGTGGAAACAACCCTAAGATGTGGCAGTGAATCTCATGTATGGGTTGTGAGGACAACTATCATTATGCTTATAGCAGACTTTTTATTTATTATTTTTTCAGCAGCTACTCATTACTTACAATAACTTGATGACTTTTAATTATTTCTTGAGGTGTTGTTGATGTCACATTTTCCATTGTCTGGCAAATTTTAGATATGTGGGCAGGAAATTGTATATACATAGAAAATTAAGGTAAGGAAGAAAAACCTTTGAGGGAAATAATACTGGATGGCATGTGATATGGAAAATATGACAAATGATTTTCCTGACCAATTTGTATTTCCTGACCTTTATCACCTGATGTCAGCTTTGTATCTGATTTCCCTCATAATGTCAGATATAAATTCATGATTCTGTATAGCAACATAGAACACTATATGCTGTAAAATTGCCATTTTTTGACTGGTTCAGACTTCTCTCATCTCACTGATTTAACTTATGAATAGTTGGCAAGCTGAAGCAGCCTAGGTATTTTTTTTTTTACCTTGTCATACAGAAAGTTTTGCTGCTTTAAACAAATGGAGTGGCTGTGGCTGTTTGCCCTACATGCATCCTTCCAGATGGGATTGCTTGTTTTCTGCATTTCAGCTTTTATACCTTGCAGCATCTTTTACTTCAGGTGATATGAAGGTGTATACTCTTAAGCCGTTTATACAGCTTTCTTTCTTTTTGTTGCTTTTTAAAACCTAACTGAAAATTAAATACAAACTTTCCTCCTTCCAAAGATTTGACATATACATCTCAGAAGTAGAAATTTGCCTTTATTATTTAATAAACTAAAAAATTTGAAATATTTTTTTTCTTTCTGTTAAAACTGCTGAGATAAAAAGGTCAAGATGGAGGGCAGAGTTGTTTCCTGCTCTTGACTAGCACAGATGTCTGGTCTTGTCTAAGTTATGTTCAGCTGCAGCTGGAGCTGATGGTGAAACCTCTACCACTGTAGTCTTTTGATTAACAGTTATACTAGAATCCTAAATGTGTTGGTTAACTCTGTGCCCTGTGCAAGTTTTCAGAGGACCAAATAAACGTTTTATCATCTAAAAATGATGTGGACCTTTTATAACAAAAAATAATCTCACTGTTAATATATACATGAATAGAGAAGATTCCAATGTCCATCTAAGTAAAGAAACAGAGTGGAATTAGAAAACAGTAACAAAGTTTATAAGTATCTATAACAGGGTGAAAGGTATATCAGGATACCTGTGACAATACCAGACAATACATGAGAGGTATATTAAAAGTTTTAGGCCATATCTTTTATTGATTTAAATGTACTTATAAAAATACTTAGTATCACTACTTTGTATTTTATTTTAATTATTATTTTGATGTGTGGAATTTGATCCTATTAAAAAAGAAAAGCCAAAAAACAAAAACCAAACAAGTCTGGTATCTGTGACTAAAAGTAGTGCCTAAAGGTAACAATTCATTTGGAACTCAGCTAATGTGATTAAGGCATGAAAATACATTCTCAAATTATCTTCTTTGCTAAGTAATAGGCATGGCATGATTAAATGGAAAAAAGTAAGAACATCTGTGCAAATTTCAGAGGTCTGCAGGGTGTAACCCTCTCTTTTATGCAAGTCTACAAAAATGCCTGGAACCACAATGCTTTAAATACTTTTGGTACTTTTTGGTAGTTTCACTGTGGAAGCATCCACTTAGTATTCAATAGATATGTTTCAAACTCGCTGTGTATGTTTTTAGTTCTCAATTCTAGAGCAGCCAGGTGAGCTCTTTAAGTAAAATCAAGAAATATTCCACGAGTAGTTGCATATGCATAGACCTATTCTGTTTGTTTTATAGTGTAGACTGCTGTTTCAAGCCCTTGGTTCTTGGAATTGCTGTAGGGTGTACAGTTCACTTTGGCTGTTACTCATCTTAGATGACTCAGATGTACAGCACTATCGTGTAATATTCTGGAAAAGGAGTCCAAGCTTTAAACTGTGCTTCCCTAGCCTGAACCACTAAAGGGAGCAGTTGAGTAAACCAGGTACTAGTCCTGACATGTTCCTTATCTGTTGCTTGCTAAGACTTCAGACATGGTAGAATTACTGTTTATAGTGCCTGACTTAAGATTGCTGAGCTTATCCAGCCAAGATGTTGGCAATGAAAACATTTTGACGTAGTACTCTCTTGTCAATCAACATGTAACCCTTAGTCTGTCATACCAAGCTGAAGTTCAAAATCTGTTGTGATGTTCCTGGACCACCTAAGTTTGAAGAAAATTAACAATTTTATATATATCTGGAAATAGCTGGCGGTAGTGAGGTCAAAGTGGACAATGCAGGGAAGAGTCATAAAGTTCTATGTGGTAAAGAAAATTACTGGCTTTCTTTTGCTCTCTGCTTCCTCAGAGAGCGCTGTCAGTGAAGGAATTCACCATGTACCATTTAAAGGGTTTATTGATTAAAAAAGTAGACTGAGTCTCTTTTACTTCCCTGCATGGCTTACTAAAAAGAAACAATGAAAATTGCCTTTTGTGCCAGTAGCTTTATTTTAATAGGTTCGATTTAATCGATGTGAGATTGGATTCAGTTAATGATGATGGTCTTTCACTCTCAGATGAGAGCCCATAATTGTCTATGAAAGACCATAATATAAAATCTAGTGTGTTTCTACTGCTCTCCTATTATGATAAAGTATGTGCAATTGACCAAATTTTATATTTAGTTGTATATAGTGGGATTATTATTTGATTTTCTGAAAAAAAAAAAATCAATACTTGGAAAATAAAAGGTCATGTTGTCTCTTTATAAGTTTGATTAACTGGCCTCTAGCAGTTTTTTCCTAGACTTTGCTGCTGCAGGATGGAAGCACTGAAGCTTGTTATTTCCACTAGAAATGTGAATTTAACGAGGAGCATTTCTTGCCCTTTAATTTCTGTAATGAACTTCTTTGCTTCTCTTTTTAGGTCACAGGAGTAACTGTTACGGGGCTGATGTTTAAATAGATAATATTTGTGCATTTAGAAACAAATATACAAATGTCTGTGAAAATGATGACCAATGGGATTAGGAGCAAACAGTAGTTTTGCACAAATGAAATCCTGGAGTGCTGCTGTACTGTAGTCTCTGGTTGTTCTCCTTGATCATCGTATGTATTAGGTAAGGATAAATTGTTGCCAAACTGCGTAAGATTGTCATGTAAGAGCATCAAAAAGGAGACATTAATTCAAAGAGATTTCCATCCTACTAACTTTGTCTTATCTTTTTCAAGTACGAGAACTTTTTCATTTTGTGAGGCTTGAACATATGAATCTGAACACACTTTAAGAGAAAAAAGCTTGTTCAAAACCCAAATTTAAGAGTATTTAAGAGTTGAATGTGGTAGCCATTGCGTTTACCTCCAGCTTCTCTGTGTAAAAATATGTAAGATATTTCAGAAGTGAAAATACATAAGTTTACAAATTACAATATTCATAAAATATTTTTCAATAGAGATAGCTAAGACAAATGGTCTTGTTGAACTGTATTTTCAAAATACTAATTAATAGTTTTTCATCTAAAATGATTAGAAGTCTATACGTTTATTTATTTCCTATTTTAGTTGTTTCACTTATATTCGGTAGTGTATTCTAATTATTTTTGTTAGTGCTTTCTTAATGAGATATGCAGGTGGTTTGAGGATCTCCATCCAACGATTATTTTTCTCCCCATTTTTATCCAAAATGTTAGACCACATTTATAGTTTCATCTGTTTGCAATGAAATCTTAGCAGGTTTCAAACAAAATCTACAAATGACAGATTTTGTAACTAATTCCTTTGAAGACCTAAAATTCAGAGGCTTACTTAGATACTTAGTCTTACAGAGAGATGATGTTCATTCAATTGCTACGGGATCTGCTGCAGCAGTTTGTTTGCCACATACTTCGCATTAGGGGGAAAAAAAGGAGGAAAAAAAAAAGGAATAAAATCTTCCTCAGATCTTTCTGTTTTTAGAGCTACTGTTCTGCATGACAAGAGGCAGTTCATGACTTTTATACCAGTTTTTGGTTGAGTACAATTCAGGAAGTCAGGAAGTGCTGTTGAATGCATCAGTGATGTATTGTGACAAACTTATTTTTTACCTGGATCAAGAGTTGTTTAATTCTATAATGGCAAACTTCAGTGTCGGGAAAAGTCCACAAGAAAGGTACCAAATATGTGGCTGAGAAGGATATTTGGATGCTTGGTGACAGCTGAGATTTTACATATTGAAAATAGGTGTGAGTTTCCTAAACTAGAATGTAGAACAGCATCACAATCACTGTCTTTGGGAAAAGCTGTGGATTACATGTTGTAAATGGGGAAACTATATTCCCCTTTGCCTAGAGTGAGTGTCATGGTTTTATGATTTTTGGTACTGGTATTCCACATCATAACATCATGTAGTGCATTTAGAGTTAAAGAGTTAATGCTCTAGCTCTGTTCTGGGTATACCTGACCGGGAATCGAACCCGGGTCGCGGCCGTGCAAGCACCGGCTCCTAACCACTACACCACAGCATTAACTCTTTAACTCTAAATGCACTACATGATGTTATGATGTGGAATACCAGTACCAAAAATCATAAAACCATGACATTAGATTAGCATGGCCCCTGCGCAAGGATGACACGCAAATTCGTGAAGCGTTCCATATTTTAACTCTAAATGCACTACATGATGTTATGATGTGGAATACCAGTACCAAAAATCATAAAACCATGACAGTGAGGGAGAAGTTTATTTAATGAAATAGTGGTATAATTTCTGATTAACCAAAGCGTGCACTGTGAGAGAGTAGACTTCAGAAGAATTTCACAGAATCATTTAGGCTGGAAAATATCTGTAAGAGCATTCAGTCCAAGTGTCCACCTACCACCAATACTGCCCAGTAACCATGTCCTCAGTGCCATTTATCCACATTTCATAAACACTTCCAGATATGGTAACTCTACAGCTTCCTTGAGCAACCTGTGCCAATGAATCACCACTCTTTCTGAGGATAAATGTTTATATCCAACCTGAACTTCCTCCCTTGCAGCTGGAGGCTCTTCCCTCTTCATGCAATCGGGAAGAACCAGATATGAATTCTGTGTTTTATTCACCTTTCACTATCATTGAAATTCACAAGTTGTTTTCATCCAAAAAATTGTCAGCATTGCTTTTGGTAGCTCATACTGGCATGTTGCAAAAAAAAAAAAAAAAATCCTTCTTCAAAATTGGTGCAGCCTCCCCCCTTACATATGAACTTGGTACTCAAAAGTTGGAGAGGTTCTTCATGGAGCTTCTCATAAGGTTTGATGTGACCATTTCAGTGCATCAGTGTTATTCTCATCCTCTGTTCTTGCTCGTGTGTTTCCGAATGCTAGTTACTTCTTTTTGAAGTACGAGAACTTTTTCATTTTGTGAGGCTTGAACATATGAATCTGAACACACTTTAAGAGAAAAAAAATGGGAAAAGTCATATGGGAAAAGTTACAGTGACCTCCCATTGCATCTGCCATCTCTGTTTCACCATGTCAGCATGCTCTCTGCATAATCCCTGTATGAGGGCATGCTGCTGTCTGCTCTGAATGACTAAATGATGATGAAATACATGTGGTTCATCCAGCTCAAAGCTGGGAGAGTACACAAGGGAGGCATCCCTCAGTATCCATTCCTCGTAAGCGCTTATTGTGTCCACTACTGGCCGCAGCTGAATTCAGGATTCTTGGCTGGATGGATTTCTAGTCTTGTCCTGTCTGTGAATTCTTGTACTCCTATTGTGCAGGAACCCAAAGTGCTTCACTTGAGGCTCTGAGTGCAGCCAGGCATTTAAAGCCTCAGCACTTGCCTTCATAGTTTTGAACCCACAGAGTCCTGGAAAAGCAGCATGACGCTCACTGACAAATCTAATAATATCTTTCAGAAAACTGGGACCAATGTGCCAAGTGCTATAAATGCACTGTAAATACAAGGTTCCAACTACTCTGTCCACCTCTTTTGGTTTTGCAAATGTTACTGTTGCTCATGAGGAGAATGAAAATGAATGAAAATACAATAAAACAAATTGCAGCTGTAAAGAAGCACACTCATCTAGGACCAGAAGGCTTGAATTTTCAAAATAGAAATACAAACAAATGATCTCTAATGATAAACTATGCAAAAATAATAGCAGCATTTTAGATGCTTTCTTTTTTCTGTGTGGAGTTGAATATTTCTTTTTTTTTCTAATGTTGAAATGAGCAGTTATCAGGTTTAATTCGGTGTTTTAAATGCAGTTGACTGTTCATTTCTGTCTCAGTTCATAGAAAACTCATGCATCGTTAATGTGCAATATTCATGCACTTGGAAGGATGCGTTCTACACTTTTCCAGCAGAAAGTAGGCTCTTTAGTATGTACAATATGTTCATTAAATACCTTTCTGTGTTTATACAAGTGCTCATATCTCTATTATTAATTCAAGCAGAAACTAATACAAAATGTGGTGCATCTGCTGTAGCACGTAAAAGCAACTAAGTGGAGTGGGGAGGAGGAACGCCACCAGACCTTAAGAGAAGGTCATTCTGCTCACTTAAGAAGAATTATGATGCATGATTTTTTTCAGTATTTGGAATGCCATTTAATTTCTGATGGATATTGGGTGACATGAAGTCCTGTGTTTATTTTCAAAAACTGGAGCAGGGGTATTTTCTCATTCAAAATTGAAGGGTTTTATATAAAAACATTAATGGCACTTAGTCAAGTGGGAAGGATAAAGATTTGAGAGACAAGTGGTAGCTGGACCTGCAGAAGATTGCTGGGGCTTTCAGCTGTAACTGACTTGGAGATGTTTCTGGTTGAACTAGTTCAGTGCAGAAAGCATTTAGCTATAAATGCAAAGAGAGAAAGTTTTGTCAATTAAAACCAATGAGGCGTTTGACTAAGATCAAGGAAGTGCCAGATTCAAGTGTTTGCTCCACGCAGGTCAGCCCCTCCCTGTCCCATGTCTTCCTACCTGGTGACCTCTTAGCTTTTCTCCCTCTCTCCTGTTTCTTTCCAAGAACGCTGAGTAATTGACTTACCTAGTATTAAAAGGGAAAACAATAGTAAGCTGTTGCATACCAAAGGGTGCAGGGATCACGTGCAGCTAACCTCTCACCACAGGATCCTGCTCTTGATAAAGCTTTTGTACTGCATGTATGAGACAGTGTTAAGATTCTTCTTGATGAAGGGGATCTGTGTGGCAATTCATGGTACAGCAATTGATATAGGCATTAAACCATTAAACTGTCACAATGTCTTGAGCACTGATTTATTTGTTTATTTTTGAGGGGATACAATCAGGTAAATTGAGAAACTCGTATAAATGCAGCCTTAAAATAACACTCATTTTTGCTATTCCATTATGTATTTCTGCTGTCAACAGTTTATTTTTTTTAATGCGAGTTTCTTAAGTTTGGAAGAAGTTTTCTAAATCCTGATACTTTAATGGAGGCTATAGATGAAATATAATCCTCATCTATTCATAACCAGTCAAAAATAAACAATTTTTTCAAGCCATTAGAGCATAGAGAGTAAAAGTTCATGAACCAATCATTTGGGGCTTTTGGCAGACCATACGGAACGTTTCTAACAGCTATTTATAAGGTCCTAATGTGTTTATTTTCACAATAAATCTGACTTATTGCTGAATGTGTTGGTTTCATAGTAAAATAAACACTGAAGATTACAAACATAACCTTTTGTAAAGTCTCCTGAAAGCCCAAGGCCTAATTTAATAAATGTGATGTACTCTATATTGCCTGGGAAATGCATGCCAACTCTGATGGAGGGGGAAAAAAAAAAACACTGCAGCCCAAGCCCTTTAAATTACAAAATGATTTATCACCAAGTTTGCATTATGTCTGTGCCATTTGTCTTGTAAAAAATAAAATAATAGATTCATAGACGTAAGAACTATCCAAGAGGTAAATGAGAGATTTGCTTAGCCTAATTCAGTGTTTTACTAACAGAGTTGCACGTATTTAAGCAGTTTTAAAGTGCTCAGAACTCATTTATGTTATGGCTCATAGTTTTTTTATTAGAGTTATTTAAGTCATTATACCCTAAATCTGAACGTTTGTATAATTTCTCCAAAATTTCACCCCTTGCAAGCAGCAGACACTAGTATTTTACTAAAGCTGGTGGCAATGTTATCCGTGCTGTTGAGTCAGGATTTCAGCTCAGATATGTCACACTATTATCAAATCCTAAATTAAAGGAAATTAAAGCATAAGCCCATAAAAGAACTTCCTTGTTTTATACTGCGCCCTCTGAAATCCTGTCTGATGTATATGTAAATGTCCTCATTAGGCGTGTATTTCCTAATTCTTCTGGTAAATCCTACCAAGCTCTTGACCTCAATGATACGTTTCAGTAATGAGACAGTAGGTTAATTACATATTGTGTTAAAGTACTTTCTCTGACAGCTTTAAATGTATTGCCTTTGAACTTCATTAGATACTTCCTTGTTCTTGTAGTATTAAAATGTATCACTAGCAACTATCAAATAGACTTTTCTCTTCATTTCATTGTTTTACTTGTCCATTACTAAACATAATTAATCTTTTCTTCTTCATAGTGAAGCCTCTTTGTGATTCTACCAAAAGCTTTAGTTTTCACATAATGAAAAAATTGCTTTATGTAAGTTTTATTATACTTCTCGTATCTTCAGTTGCATGAATGGGAAACAAACCTGTCTATGATTTGCTTCAGTGCTGAGTATCCAGTGTCAGATAGACTACTTTATATAACATAGCATTGTTTCAATATATCGTTTATTTTCAAAAGAATTTGAATCATGGCCACAGAGTGTTCTTTATGCATGTGCTTTGTTTTCAGATAGAAGCCTGTAGGATCTCAAACAATTAAAAAGAAGTTGTCATTCCAGTTGCTGAAATGCTGGTGCTTTGGGGATAGTTTGGGAATGGCTCCAAGGGACATGCCTGGGAGGGTGGACCTAGATAGCAGATTGTTTTTAGGAAAACATCCGTTGTCTGAGTGATTTTATGTAAAAGAAGAAATATGCCATTGTAATTTAAGAATGCTTTGTATTTTTGGAAATGTTTAAAATTTCCAAAAAATAAACAATCTGGATTAAGAATCTTAATACACTATACAGTAGATGTCTGTTTCCTGGGTAATGCTGTGGACATTTATAAATACCAGAAGTGCTGTTCTATGCCAGGTTCTTCTTATTTTTGGGAAAGGGACAGGCATTTTCTGCTATTTGGAAAGCTGCAAATTTCTGATGCTTCCTCCAGTAATTACTGTCTTTTAGAACTTCTGTGAATATTTTGTTTTCCCAGTGAATACTGTAAGCCATGTTTAATTAATTCTGAGAAAAGATGGCTATAGCAATAAACAAGCACAGCACATTCTCCATTTTTCTGAAAGTGATTAAGACATTGCTGGCAAGTATTTGTGCTGTGGTAGCCTATAAATCTTGTACAGACCTTTAAGTACTGGTGTCATAAGTACATTACCTAAGAAAGAAGAAGCAGATTGGTTGGGAAGGAAATTTTTAGTTGAGTCAGTACTATGAAGAGTTTGTGCCCAGCCAAATGTTCACTGTTTATAGAAGTAGCTTAAATTGAACACAACCCCATCAAAGCAATCTGAGTAGTTGTTGTTTGTTTAAATCTTGTTTTATTTAAGTTTTCTTTCAGCTGCTACTTCGTATTCCTGTTGTATTTCAAATAGTTTTATGGCAGTAATTTCTTTGACTTTATTCTGGTCTCACAGAGGTCAATGCCAAAACTCTTATGAATATTGTTCTGATCTCTTTGAGGCAGGGACTGTAACATCTGTGTCTGATCCTGCAAGTGACTGTATATGGGTGAACTTATGTCCATATAGGAACAGGGAAAAGATCTGTTAGGCAGTGCAGAAGAGCTCCAGACCTGACTGGGGCATTCTGGAGGCTTCTGTACAATAATTTTTTTGCTGTTCTTGTTCCTGGAAATGAGTTATTGGGCCAGGAGAACATAAGAACACTTCCAGTTCAAATCATATTGATTCAAATGCTGAAGTCGTTTTTATTACCATCCCCTGTATTTTATTTATATGCAAAGGGACAGATTTCTCAGTGTCATAGAATACATTATTTATTCATTTCTAGCCTTGTGATATTAGTCAATTAGTTTGTAGAAGACTGGTACTACCACAGCCTGTTAGAACATTAAGAATAAGACCTTAACCTGAGTGTTGACTAATGTAGCAGTTTTAGATGGATTGCAGTGTTACACCTGAAAGAACTCATGCCGAAGATGTAATCAAATTAAGAGTGTGGGAAATAAATCACAGGTAGAAATGAATTACTTCTGATATCTTGCCAAGAGGCAAAGTTTATATCCTATGCTAAAAATTATGCTCATACTCTCTCAGAACCTACTGGCTTATGGAAGTTACCTTTTTTGAATGACCTAACTTGGTTATTCTCTACATATGTAGGAACTACCTCAGAGAATGGTTTTAAATTTATGCCCCCCATATAATGTTGTTTTGCATCAGCCACTTAAGACATTACCCAGATTCAGAGGAATAATAACTGTTCAAGTAGTTCAACTCTACGTGAGAGTGGAGCCTTCATGTAGAAAGAGACAAAAACGAACCAACAATAACAAAAACCCATCAATATTTTTAATGTGTTTATTTAATAGCACTAGTCACTCACACAACACTTAAAAATCACTACAATGAATAGTTAAATACACCATAAATCTTGTATTTCATGCATAATAATCAGTATGTTGTCATCATCAATTGTAGAAAAAATCATACACAGTTGCAGGCAAAACTGAGAAATTTGATGATGAGTGATACTGGATTTTAACTTTTAGATTTTGACCTTGGTAACTGCCAAGCATTTATTTGTAGTAACATTTCCACAATTACTTTCATTTATTGACTGTACATGTTTTGGTAAATTATTTGTTTTTTAATTTCTTGAAAGCCATAGAATATATTGTGAGCTATCAGAAATAGCACAGGATAGTGTTAATATAACAGTAAAATAATATGGAGATCATTGGTGATTCGTGTTATGAAAACATATCAATATCTTTTATTTCAGAAAATTGGGGAAAGCTTATGTTAAGGCAAAGATAAAATTCTTTTTCTTGTGTATGTTCAATAAAAGATATATGCACATGCTTTTTTGATTTTTAATCTGCCAGTTTCAGAATCACAATACTTTTACCAAATGTTCCTTGAAAAAAATGCTTTTTTGTTAGTTTCTTTTTGCTATTTTGCTTACATGTTAGTTTCATTTCTCTTAAATATAAAAATGTGTAAGTAGTGTCTGCTCGTATGTATATTGCTTGGCAAGAAGGTCTTAACCCACTTAACGCTCATCAAGCTTGGATTGGCCTCTTAGCTTATCTCCCTGTTAGACGAACTATACAACAGCATTCAGAGTTGGTGGATGGGGCTCGGAGCACCTGATGGTGCTGTAGGTGTCCCTGTTCATTGCAGGAGAGTTGGACCAGATGCCTTTTGAATATCCCTTCCAGCTCAAATGATGCTACGATTTTCTTTCAACAATGGCAATCTTTTCATCTTTTTGATTGTGCTTGTAATTTCTTTCTTCAGGTGAAAACATAATTACGTAAGTATTGTGTTCGATTTGTGTAGTTCTTCATAATTGTGTTCAGGAGGAAATAATCTTTTCTTGATGTGAAAAATATGTATTGATGGATGAGCATGTAATCTGTGTGAAAAATGTTTTGTTAAATCATTAACACTAGGTTGTTTGTCTGTTGGATCAACGACCTTTTGATGGCAACAGAGATTTCACTGTGATAGTTCTTAATATTCTTCTTTTTCCATTAGGACAAGGAGCAACAGTTTTAAAGCAGCCTCTGTTTCACTTTGATATGAATAGATAAATTGTCAAAGCTGCCAGCAAGAATGCTTCCGTATTACAGGGTATGTTGCAAGCAACACTGCATGCAGTGTTCTTGCTGGTAAACACAAACTGCACATTTAGTGGTGCAGATCAGTTCTCATCCTTCAGCCAAATTTAATGAGCTGCAACACTGTGATGAGATCTTAGAGAATTGGGTTAATGCGCACTGAGTGGGAGACAGATAGGGGGGGGCATTTTTTCTGAGTTGCCCTTTCCCACCACTTATCAACAAAGGGGAAGGGATAAGAGTGGAATATATGCATAGCACATATTGTTCCAGAAAATACTGTCCTCCAGAATTAATTCTTTTTTAAATACTCTATGTGGGAAAGGAAATATGAAATCATATCTGACTTTATGCTACACATCTTTCTGAAATTGAGGAAGATTTCCTTGCCAAGTCTACCATGCATAATTTCTGAGGTATGTTGAATTGCAGTGTTATTTCTTAGAGATCTGAGCTGTGGTCCCAAGCACATACCTGAGCTCTCCGTGTTGAAAGAGAGCATGTGTCACATTAATTATGCACTCAGCTCCAGTTTTCTACTACTGTCTTGTTTGGTTTTTTACTTGCTGGTTTGAAGAGAAAGTTGGATCTAGTGCTGGCCTATTTTGAAGCTGTCTGAAAACAGCTAAAAAACAAGTTAAATCACAGCCAAATAGGTGGTAAATAATACATACAGCCCTTAAACAGAAAATTTAGCAGCTTGGTAGCAGAGGAAGTCACTAATGCTTCCATCAGCAGGAAGATACAGTGGACCTAGTGGCTCTCGGCACTGTCATGCATAGCATAAATATCTAGCTTTCTAAGTGTAATTCTTGTCTCTTCTTTAGAGGCTGGAGCTCAGTATGCAGTGAATGGGAGGAATTAGGTGTGTAAGGAGAGGATCCAAACCTGCCATTGTGTGGTGGGCCTAAACAGGCACTGTGTGGCTTACAAATATGCTAAGCTTTACATGATTTTTTTTTTCCTGTGCAACTCTTTGTGGGACTGGGATATTCAAATGAAGCCATTTGTTTTTATAGGCGTACACAATGTTTTATTTTCCAACCTGTCTGTAAGAGAAATAAATTTTGCTTTTGCTCTTTTCTTAGCAGCCTGCTGCTTAGAATATCTGCTTGGGGAGAGAAAGACTCATATTCAGCCCAAGCACATAGATACATCTGTGGGAAAGGTTGTAGCCAGGATGTGGGTCTGGCTGCAGTGGAACTGTGCCAATATGTAGTTGAGTGTTTAAGATTTATGTGGCCAGGAAGAGAAGTGGTCAAGTGCCAATGGTATTCCATCAACAAGGAGAAAATGGGTTTTGTTATAAACATTCATTTGATAATATACAGAAATACTCTTTTATGGGACAGGGGCTCTTGTCTGCTTCTTCATCTCCTTGTGCGTCTTAGATGTAGGTGTACCTCCCTTTTGGGGCAAGGACAGCACTGACGTCACGGCTTCCATTTTCCTAGCTATGGTTGTTAGGTTGTCATAGAAAAGATGGATGGCAGCACAACGTCACCAGAACTTTGAGGTACTGGGCTGTGTTTTGCATCTGTGACTGCACTGAGTATGCACTGTTAACTTGCCTAGCCCCACACGTTCCATCTGCAATTTCCAAAATGCTTTTGTAGGTGGTCAACTCTATTTCTGTGCATGGGGAAGTTGAAAAGTGAGAACTGAGGCACCTGCAGAAGCCATGTAGACATATGGGAGGTGCAAAGGGGGATGTGAGCTGCTCTCTGAGACTGAGTACCTGTGTTCCACTGAAGTTTGGCTTCAAAGTGCCTAAGTGCTTTTTTGGACCTGGGCCAGTACTTTCATTGTCATGCTTCTGGTGGCCAGTGAATATTACTCTGTGAGTTTGATATTCTTTGAGTATTTGAAAATGTGTAATGCAATTTCTGCCATTCAGGACAATTGATTGAAGGTGGGATTATCAGGTTCCGCTTTTTATTTCAGTAATGTTTGCCTTTCAGTTTGTGAATCTGTTACATTACGTGACTTGCCTACCAGTGTCCCTTCGTTATTTACTGATACTGCTAGTATAAACATAACAGATGTCTCAATATTGGCTAAATGAAAATAACCTACAAAGGAAGAATCAAGCCTCCAAAGAACAATATATGCAATATTTATTGAGTTCTCTGGCAGCTGCTGCTGATCCATTGACCTGAGTTATTTTCAGACATTCATAAAGTCAGAGTTCTTGGGGAAAAAGGATGAGTTTGAAATCTGGTATCAACCCTAGAGATTTGTTCACCAATAAATGAGATTCATAGTTATCTCTTAATAAAAGGGTCAAATTCTGCTATTTCACAGAGTCAGCTTTAGTTCACAGTTAGTGAAAATTTCTTCATTAGCATGAAGAGCTATTGATGGGGTTTCAACTGAGCATATTCAAGATTGTTGCGATTTTTTTCCAAGCTTAACAATAAAATGCTGCTTTGAAACAGCATTGTTTCCCTTTTAATAAATCTCTTATAAATGAAGAAATATTTTTATTTTTGCAACATGAGAAGGAAGAGAGCAGGGTCAGGTTTTGTTTTCTTGACAAGTGAAGTAGCCACTGAAGAGAAATGCTTTTGTTGAAGTCCAGTTGAGTTGTCGATGTACTTGAGTGCAAATTGCATACTACATAGTAAATATTTTTTCAATAAAAGAATATAATTTCATAATTCAAAGTTTCATAACAAATATCACATTGTTTTTTAAATTATCCATGGGTGAATGTTCTTCTGTTGGTTGTGTTTTTTCTGGCTTTGAAAAAGTACTCAGTTCCTACAGGAATCATGATCTGTGCAAACTTATCTCTTGCTTATCCTTATGAATATGTTTGGAATACCTGTTTAAATTTACTTGATTAGTAATTACATAATCATCAAGTTGGAATAGTTCACCATACCACTATAGGTTACTGGTGTAACTGTTGTTACCTTTGTGCAACTTTTATCTCTCACGTAAGCAAGGCATTGTTGAATTTATATAGTCATTTATATTACATTAATTAGACAATTTGTAAATGACCACACAAGAGATGAAGATTATTTTTGTTCAGTTAGAATGGCATTTGCAAGTCATGGTCACAACCTGCAATTCCATAATTTATTTTACTTCATAAAAACATTAAGAAGCTTTTAAAGTTTTTGACTAAAAGCAATTTAGTTCACAGTCTAGTTCCATGTTGTGTTTTGTGAATCAGTGCTGAAATCAGCACTTTAAAAAGGGAACTATTTTGTCAAAATATAAAATATCTTCAAAATGATTACAGTTGTTGTTCCACAAAGACAGAATTTTCAGAACATAACAAAGTCAGGAACTTCTGGTTGAAGTTCAGTGCATGGCCGTGTAAGTAATTGGAAATAAATCTGGGAAAAATCACCAGTGATTAAAAGTGAATGAGAAACAACCTTCTCTCATTTTCTATCAGACAAACTGTAGGCATGAATGAAAGGTCAGAATTTCACAGAATCAATTAGCTTGGAAAAGATCATCAGTCCAATCCCAACCCATCTTCATCATGCCCACTAAACAGTGTCCCTCAGTGTTCTATCTCCAGGTTCCTTGAACACCTCTGGGGATGGTGACTCCACCGCTTCACTGTGCAGCTTGTTCCAACAACTCACCATTCTTTCTTAGAAATAATTTTTCCTAATATCCAACATGACCCTCCCTTGGTGCAGCTTAGAACATTGTTTAATCCTATCTTATGACTGTCTATCCGTATCTAATGACTTCTGCTGTCAGGTTAGAATGAAAGGATTCTTTCCTAGGTTTCAATCTATGCTA
The DNA here is from genome assembly GCF_038088225.1 of Cyrtonyx montezumae. NCBI lineage: Eukaryota > Metazoa > Chordata > Aves > Galliformes > Odontophoridae > Cyrtonyx > Cyrtonyx montezumae. The sequence goes on along the minus strand of NW_027072045.1, from coordinate 18,462,179 downwards.
CAATTAAATATCATACTGGCTCTACTGGGTCAACTGTAACCCTATTCTACTCTAGAACAGTCTACTGATCAACTAATTTGGATATATTTCTTAGACGAAACAGTTATTATAAGGAACTATTTATGCATCTCTTAAATTGCAGATCTATAAAAATACCTGCCAGTGTTTCTGGAAAGTTTTGTCTGGACAACTGCTGTTAGATCATCATTTCAACAATTTGTAAATAGTGTATTACTTGTACAAAAGAACAAACTGGTGGATTGTATATTAAGATTATTTTTGCTGTAGCGCAGTCATGATTAGATTTACGATGGCATCTCACATCAGAAAAATTACATAACAATTTATATAAAACTCAATGTTAATGGTCAGAAATGACAGGAATGTAAATTAAGTTAGTTTATAGAGCTGTTTAAATCATGGATAGTATGTTAGCTGTGGTTTTGTTATTGTTTTTTTGGTTTTAATTTATGTAACATCTGAAGTTCAGCTGTATTTCAGGAGGTCACTTAGCTGAATTTATGAGCATCTCTAAGCTCCTGTTTCCCGTTAGGACCACAAATAGTCCAGCTAGCCTGATGTGCAGCCAGACATCTCAGCTCTGTGATATACTCATCTGACAGTTTATATAGTGCTGTCGTTAAGGTAACACATAATTTGTGTCAGATGCTGTCATTCTTAAAGAAGTTGTCTCAAGCACAGATTTATAGATACGTGTTAGAATAGCCACCATAAAGCACCTTTGCCGCCGCCAAAGTTTCTTCCCGCAAACTTGCAGTTATAGCAGCACTGAAACACATTAACTGTTTTTTTATTTAGTTGGGTTTTTTTTTTTGTTTGTATGTTTGTTTGTTTTTTCCCTCCAGTTTTGTTTCTTTAGTTTTCTTTTGTTGGGAAATAACTGTAGGCTTTGTCACATATGGACAAGATTCTGAGCTTTATAGTGAGATCTCTGCTGCTCATTTATCTCATTGGTATGCTTTTGTTCTTAGTATAGCACGCTTCCTATACTGCAAAGCACAGTCTTTAATTCATTTCCACAACTAACTGGAAACAAAATAACACAATAACGAACCAGTGTGGCACAGGCATGGAGGGAAAGATGGGACTGTGGCTCCCCAAAGCATCTGTTGGATTTCAGACATATGTTACTTCATGCCTGGATGAGGCTTTAACAAATGAAGTTAAATGTCTTTGGGACAGAATATTAAATTTGAGACAGAAAATTAAATGTCCTGGCCCAGCATCATTTCTGGGGTGCTAAAGAAGAGGCATTGTGAAGATGACAGAGGAAGAGATGCCATGGAGGAAGGCAGGAAGTAGCATGCTGGGAAAAGGGGTTCAGTGCCGTTTGCAATGAGGAGGATGGCAAAAGGAATTGGTGTCTGATTGATGAAATATGCTAGCATGGTTTGGCACTGCTTATCACCAGCGAAAACATTCCCCTTCTTTCTTTCCCCCCATCTTCTTTTCTGGAGTTGAAATTGTGCTTTCAAGTTGTGAAGTGGTGACTTCAGAGTTTGAAATTTATTCTAGGAATGTTCAGTACACATTGCTGGAATGAGTGCAGCATTAGAACGCAGAATAATAATTAGTCCATTGGAGTTCAAACCTTTCCCAGCCAGAAGTACTAATCTCTTCGTTCACTTTTTCACTTTCTCAGTATGTTTTACCTTTCATTTTGTCTGTGCAATTCATTTAAAGGAATAAAATGCATAGCAGTCCTGGTCAGGGCAGGTACGGAGGAGGCCTCGGGCTCTTTGCAGCCACAAGAGGCCCTTTGGTGCTGCCTGCAGGACAGTGCAGACCAAACTTTGTGTACCTGCACACCTTGGCATCTATTGTTTTAGCCCAGTGGAGTAATTCCATAGTTCCCATATCTCTGTTCTTGGGACCTTTTCCAGGAAAAAGACTATAGCTATAGTATAGTTGTGAATTTGAATGGTACTACCTGAAAATGGGCCAAGGAAAAATTAAATATTTTATTAGAAATTGTGTTTCATTTTGAACAATCAGTAACAAAATGCTAAGCTAAAATAATTCTTTGACTCCTCATTCCGGGTTCTGTTTAGTTGCTGCTGTATTTAAAATGGAACTAGAATTTATACTGGAAAAATTAATCCTTTAAAATATTTTCTACATACCTATGCAAAAATGTATCAACAAAAATTTAGCACCAAAAGTTTATTCTGTTTTACCTTCCATTTTCTCACTTTTCCTTTGATAATACTGCCCCTTCAGTTACAATACTCTGAGCTGTATAATCTGCTTCTATGGTTAATACCGTTAAAATGAAATACATAATATCATTCTGTGGGATGCTTTTGGAGAGCAAACTGCCATGAAGCCTGTCTGAAATTCTCTTCTGTTTTAGTTGCCGTTATTATAGACGCTGTTTAGCATTTTTAGGGTTGTTCCTAAATAATGAATAATTACCATGTTACTATAGCATGTTTGCTGTGAATGAGTCATCTTCCTTACATTTAAGAAAAAAAAAGGCAGTTACTTTTCTCTTGCTCTATAGGCCATTACTGCCATCATAATGACTGGTTTGGAACTTCCAGTCATTCCTTTGAGTGGCCAGCAGTTGTATGACTGTCCAGTCCTTAGGGTGTTTTGTTTTAGGCAATACAAATAGTAATGCTTGGATTAAAAAAGAAAATGATAGGAAAATGCATAATAAGGGAGAGCGCTACCACGCTAAACAGCCTAAAGACCGGCTAGCCTCTGAAAAGGCACAATTATTGTCCATGTTTGCGCTCATTGTCCTGTAAACTTAACTGCATTAGAACCATATTTTTTTCTGCTTCTGGAAAATAGATTAAATATCCACTATCTTTATTTAAACAAAAAAAGAAAACAAGACAGACAACAACAACAACAAAAAGACTGAACAAAGCAAACAGCAAACAAAGCTAGAGCTCTGGAGTTTCATAGGAGCACTGTGTGCGCTAGTTAATAGTGATACCTGCCTGTTTCTACTTTGTTTGGCCAGTAATGCAGTTGCCAGCAGTGGAAATGAAAATAAGCTTTGATAATATCAAGGCCATCAAAGTGTAACTGTTTTGACTGCAGAATATACACTAAATGTGATCTTTTATCATTGGCTACACCTCTTTCTCACCACTGTGATCACAATTGTGTTATAAAAGTGAATCTCTTAAATCAAGCAATACTGAGTCTGCATTCATTTACTGGGCAAAAGTGCTGTTTCATTTAGTTTGAGAATTTAACATGAGAAAGAAACGGAAGATGTGAGCTGATATTTTTTTTCTGTTGTTGTTTTTTCATAGTAATATGCAAAATGTGGAAAGTCAGTTGTATTTCATTGGTATTTGGCATCTGCTCAACAACTGATTGCTCTTCTCAGAGCTTTTTTGGAAAGTTTGCAGCACCATAATGACAGCTTTCTAAACACAGATGTCCTCTTGGTACAACCTATAATTTTTTATGAAAGATGTATCAATGTCAGAAATTTGAACGAAGTACTGGAATTAGTGGAACATTCTTGTTAGGAATAAGTATTGAAAATATCTACCATCTATCTATTGGAAGTTGGAGGAAGATCCGTCAGAGTCTGGAGGCGTAGACTTGGATGCAAAATGGCCAGTCTATCAGGATGTAGTGTAAAGGTGAATTGAGTCTTTTGCTAATGGACTGTGTACGCTTCAGCAATTTTCCCACTCTTTTATACTGTATAAGTGCATACAGTGAACTTGAGGCATCAAGAATCTCAAGGACACATTTAGGTAATTAGGAATTTGGCCATGGAAGATGTCTAATAGCTGAGATACTGGGAGTAACTTTTAAACATTCCTATAAAGACCCATTAGTAGCCTCTTCCTCTTGTTTTATCTACATCTCAGCAAAGCCAGCAGGAAATGAATATTTCAAACACAGTTTCCCCCTCCTTAATTCAGCTGCTTTTCTTAAGGTAACTCCTCTTAGATGTCCTAAGTCAGTAAAAATCAGTCCAAAGATTAATGAATGAGATGATAAAATCACAACAGCTTGTGACAACAGTAGTAAAAAATTTGTGATAATATTACTGAAAGAAATATCCCTGTTTTTACCACTGTTTGCGTACAGATACAAGTTATCTACGTCAAAAGAAAAATGCAGTGCCTAATTGTTATTACAATTCTGTAAGTTCAGACTAGTAAGGGAAAAGAAAATTGGCTGCAGTCATTTGAGATTTGTTTCTAATAACATGGTGCATTCTGTGTTTTTTTTCTATTCACATTTAGTTAAGATCAGGGTACCATGCAGTAAGTATCTCTTTCATCTCTAATAAAATTAGGGGGAGCATACTTTAATAAATATTGTAGTATTTTTTTCCACAGTTGTGCAGCCAAGATGTAAGTGCTGCAGTTATGGCTACAGCTGACTTCATGAATCCTCCATCTATCCGTAATTGTAAAAGGCACTTTGGTTTTGATTTATTTTCAGGTCATGCCACTGGATATATAGACCCACACCACTAATCACACGTCATTCAGATTCGAAATAGATACACTTAAAGTCAGAACACTCCATCAGAAATGATGCAAAACCATAAATGTTAGCTATAAAATTCTTTTTTTTTTTTTAAGCCTTAACTGTTGGTCACACTGTGATGATTCAATATTATGATACTGGGATTCTGTTCCTCATCTTTTACTTTTGGTTGATGATAAAATCACTTGTATGGAATACATGCATTCATATCTGTGTGTGTGGCCCAGACTCAGCTGAGCTTGGTGTGCCTTGGATCGTGACCTTTTGCCAAACCTCAGCAGTAGCTCTTGGGGAAAAAATGTAAACATACAACCAAATTTACCCTAGTTTCCTTATTTAGCTTAGTGAAAGTTGATACTCATTGTTGTAGGACTTCAATTAAAAAACTCTGCTGAATTAGAATGAGACACTAATTTAATATTTTAAGAATATTAATCTTGTAAAAAATATAAATGGAAAGAAAATTCTTCTAATGTAGAATTTGTATTGTAAGTGATTAACATTTTTGATTATTTTATTTTCATATTCTATTCACATTTTGGGCTTAAACAATACCGAGGAAGAAAACACCTATTTTGTTAGGCCAGAAGTATATGAAAATATTATGGAATAATACTAATTAGTAAGATTGTACCAGGATTGTGGCTAGTATAATCATCTACAATTTTCTGAGAATATCCATTCTCGAATGACCTTGCTAATTTAAGTGCAATTTTCAAAATAAAGAAAGCAGATGTCTTTGTTTGGGACAGCACAACCAATGGACTCATTTCCTTGGTCTGGCTCTACTAATACAGAACTGGACAATTTTATTCCTGTAGATGATAGTTTAGGATTAGGTTGTTTGTTCCTCTGTGGTTACAAGTTGTAGAGTAACAAGAGTTTCCATAAAATGGAGCATTAAATATTTCTGTAAATGGAAGACCTTTTGACTTCTCAGTTGGTTTGACTGGCGTTAAAACTCACCTGGAAACAGTTTGCCACTCTTCCTGATTCCTTTGTTTATTGTGAGCTTCTGATCATTTCCTACAACCAACAGTATCACTTCACCTAGTTACAACTTGCGGAGCATTTAATTGAGCTGGCAGTTAATGGAAAATGTGTATAATTGCTGTAAAGCTTAAAATTGTCAGTTACCCCTGCTTAAAATGTGGGTGTTTGCTCTGGATTATACTTCTAAGTTGTTTTTAGGTGGATTCCAGTATGAAGCATGAGATCTTAAGGCAGTGTAGATCCAAAAAATATATTGTGTTATGCCGTGGTTTTTTAATTTATTTATTTTGATTTGCTTGTTTGTCTTTTAAATTCTAAGAATTCAGAAGTTCAGATAATGAGGACAGTGTCCTTTATTTCTTTGCCATATGTGACCATCTCTGTAAAGTGAAGAACTCCCTTTAACCTGAGTAGTTATGAATTTAACACAATAGAAAGCGAAAGGATCTGCAGTTAATTCATGAGGATGGTATCAGTAGTGCAGCCTTGAGGAACCTAAGCTCTGGTGTTTGGTGTAAACAGAATGAGAGTAGACCAGATTTTTTGGTATGAATATTTGAAGGTTCTGAAAAAATGAAGCTTTGGCTTACCCATACAGTGGATAATGTTAAACCATTGAAGGAAAATACACTCCCATCATGTAATTTTTTACCAAAGATATTGAACTGTCTTTGCAAGTTGGTGCAACTCTGGAGAAGAGACTGATATAGTTTTGTATGAAGCTTTTTGTTTATGAGCAGGTGTGGAGAAAAAGCTTTTTCCAATTCCTATAGAGTTTTTTTATAATGGATGTCATCAACCGTATTTCATTTGTGGTAAAATCTGCAGCTGCCACTTTCATTCAAATCCTGCAGAAGACACCACGAGAGAGAAAACTGCTTTGTCTGGGTTAGGGAGTAGGGCAGAGTACCTGCAGGAAGATGGCTGTCATCTGTATTTCTCTCTGTTGTCTGTGGGGTTGTGCGCTCTGCTGTCGTGCTCCTAAGAACCATTGCAAGTAACAGCCTTGAGATTTGTGTTTCCGCCTTTGCTGTACTTGGTGATTTCCTGGAGGAAGAAAAGTTAGACGCAAGTCTAAAGCTGTCATAGCCTAAAGCATGCCTGAAGTTATCATAGGGCTTGCAGCCTTCCCACATATTGTCAGGTCATCATCAAGGTCCTTACCCAAGCATCACCCTTTTGGTGATGGCACCTTTTTTTACCTGTCTCCTGAACATACCCAATTCCCCTTCTTTCCTTGACTCTGGCTCATCCTGTTGTTTCCTTAAGACTGTGGAATTTTATGGGCTCTGACTCATTCCCTTTCTCAGGCAAGGTAGCTACAGCTGTGTCTCTGTATGGCACACTAACAGGGAAAAGGGAACACGTCTGGCTTTTGTGCTTTCTGCTGGCTTAGCACTCAGTGAGGGTCAATCGTTGCTCAGGGAAGTAGGACTGACGTGCTATGTAATGCATGTGCTTAAACTAGGTATATGTATAGCTGTGTACGTATATGCACGTATTCTGGCATCACTGTTTAGAAGTTACATCAGTACTAGAAAAGCATAATAGTATATTTTCAGTATTTCCTTAGAATATTCTTTGTATTCACGTTGAACTCAAATTAACCTATTTTACTGACTTATTTTATGAATAAATAATGGTTTATTAGTGAAAAGAACAAACGAAGCAACGAAATTTTGACAAATCTAAATGAAGCTAAGATAAAGTATGAAACTGAACCACTGTTTTTTGGAGAGACGTGGCTAAAATGTTATCTCAGTTGTTTCATAGATTTATGAATCGTTGCTGAAGTTTAAGTATTTAATCATACTGTTAATAAGTATAAATAAACTACCTGCATTTCAGAAAGACTCAAAACGCAGCTTATTGTTTTCTCTCAGTTTTAAAACTTCAGGTTCCTTCCTACCTCCCTCCTTTTTTGTTTTATGGTGTCACAAAATGAGGTACAGTACATAGATTGCCTGCTGTGCTTCTATAGCTCTGCATTTCTAATATGCAAGACAAGACTTCTTGTACATAAGTAATCATGATGCAGGCTGGAAGCTCAACTTGACCTTTATGAGTCAGAGATCTTGAGTTGGGACGTACCACTCATAAGCATCACCACTAAAACAAAATGGATGTGAGGCACAAGTTTTTGGAAAGACATTCAAAAGACCTGGAAAAAATTACTGTAAAATACAAAATTTGGTTGAGAAACAATTTGGCGTTCAAATTAAAATATGTCATATTATGAGCTAAACATTTGGAATAAAATCTCACCCTATTGAGAGGGCAATCCCACTTTGTTGAACCAAGATTTAACTCAGTGTACGTTTTATTTGCAGTAGAATTAAGAGTCATAAATGAGGTGGCTCCTACTGCCGTCATTTGGCAGAGGTCAAGCAAAATTGGTACATGCTGGAAGTGGCCAATCTGAGACACAGTACTGATATTATTTCATACCAGCCATTTCCTAGGAATTGTAAATTTTCAGAAGATGAACAGTGACTGTGCAAGAATTTGCAGCGTTCACCTCCTAGGACTGCTTGTCTAATTGAATTGAAGGCATTTCCTCAGTGTTCACGTCATGGAGAGGCCTGAGACAACTCCATAGTAAATCTCTGTGGGGACTGAGTAGGGAGCAGTGTCATGGCCCTGAGCACTGTGCCAAGAGCAGATGAGATTACTAATGCCAGTAATATCTTTATCTGCATGACAATTGATCCTCTGGATGTCACCAACTACAAAATGAAGGACCTATCTGCCAAAGATGAGAAATTATTTGTATATCAGGAGAGAAACCTGACCTGTCTGTTTTTGTATCACATGACATCTGCTTTGCCTACATTACATGGAAATGAGAAATGTATTAAATATAAAGGGCTCTCCACAATGAATAAGCAAACTAACTCTTGGTTTGCTGACTATTTTATTCACTCATTGATTAAAAAATTTTTCCTGGGGCAAGGATGGTTGGTGAGCTTGTTTTTAAAATTACAAATAAGAGAATAATTAAAACAGGTGTATATTTTTAAATCTAATATCAACTTCATAATTTACAGAAATATGGTTCTATAAATTGCAAAAGTTGTAATTGTTTTGGTGTTGCAATTTGAAAGAAATTACATTTTTTTATTGAAGACAAATTAAGGTTAGAATTGCATTACATTATCATTCCTCTTCTTTAGCAATTGTACAATACAGAAAGTGATAATTAATTGTTCCTTCTCTTATGTCTTTCTAGAGATCTGAAGAATAATTTGATTAGCACGATTGAGCCAGGGGCCTTCCATGGACTTTCAGAGCTGAAGCGCCTGTAAGTATTAATTCCATTTGAATTATTCTGAAAATTGTGTTTGTATCAACAGTTTGTATCCTTGGGCAACGCACGTATGCCACCAAGCAATAGTAGCACGAGGACTTTTGCTGAAGAATGAAGTTTCACACTGTACTTTTTACATTTACAGTCCTTTTCTTTTTCTTTTTCTTTTTTCTTTTCCTTTTTCCTTTTTCTCCCCCTGTTCTTTTTTCCTATTTATGTATACATTTGCTTTCCAATAAGTGCCTCCAAAAGTGCATCTACAAAGTTCAAAAACACACCAAATTATTGACTTAGCAGACAGTGAATTGCTTTAGACGTTTATCAGGAAAAAAAAACAAAACAAACAAACAAAAACAAAAAACAGAGGGGTTTAAATAAGTGTAAATGTTTTATGCTATGCTAAGTTGTTGTTTTTTCATTATGCATGGTTTACTTCCTTTTATCACAAGGCAGGTCTGTGAAATAAGTTTGTAGAATGCAGAGGTTTTTTTATCTTTCAGAACTTGTCTACAATTTTCTTAGCTCTTGCCTTGACTCTGCTGGATATTATTTTTATTTTTAACCTTTAATTTTCTATTATTTATTTATTAAGGAAAGAATAATTCTGCAATTTGTCCCATCTATCATTCTTCAATTTGTCTGTCTGCAAATCTTCTCAGAGTACTTTCAGTACTGACTGGTTTCTAAAGTACATTTGTAAAATGGTAGAAATATCAAAATTACTACAGTTCTACAAGAGGGGCTTTTTTCTTTTAGTTAAGAAGGGTTACAGACCCACTTTCAATCTTCACAATCTTAAACCTCTCTTAAAAGTTTTCCAAGTGACAGCATCTAAATGGCCATGTACAGCAAAACAGCCATCAGCACGTGCCTGAGGTCTGCCTGGCATTGTGCACACTGTCTCATGTGAAGAGACCTGTGAGAAAACAAGAATTATTTTAGGAGAATGAGAAGATTTGGATGAGGATGAATGCAAAGGCAGAAAAAAGTTATTTTCTTTCTGCCTTTTTGCTCTGAAGTTGAATCTCTAATTGAACCATGTAAGTAAAAGTTTCCATCTCTGATCACATAGCTAACAATGTTTTCTGACACCAATCAGTAACTTTTAGTTTGTTTGGTTACAAAGCCAGTGACATAGTACTTATAAAGTCAGAGTAGCATATGCATTTTTAATACAAACAAAAACAAAGTTGATGCTTTTGTGATTACTGCATTTAGGGATAAAACAATGAAATTATCAAAATGAGTGCTAATTATTGCTTTGGCCATGTATTCTAATAACACAACCCTGACCTCTGGTGGGAAAAACGGGAAGCCTATTCATGTCCTGGGCTGCACACTGGAAAACTTAGGCAGGTGAAACTTAGCTCAGCTGCCAGAGAGAAGTCCAAGAAGATCAAATCATTTGGTGTTAGGAAAAATGAGAAGAAATGACTCTTCAGTAAATAAGGACTGTCAATGTTAGGATTTCTTGGGGTAAAGCTCAAAAATACCCCTTGTTTCTGACATGAGCACGTAACAGTGGGTGCCATTAAGAGAAAGTGAGTTGATTAATTACTGTCTTGTAAAGTTTAATACCAATGTGTATAACTCGTGGTAAGAAAATCTCTGCAGTCTTTAGCTCTTCAAGTATTGGGTAGCAGACAGCTGAGCAAAAGCAATAAATACTATAAACTCCTGTTGAATGCTGAATACTGTCATTACTTTAAGGCTGTGCTTTATATTCATATCTTATTTCATGTTCTGTAGTTGGTGTAAAATGAGCAATTGCAGGAGATACAACTATGTCAAGACAGGCAGATAAATGGCAGGCTGTCAACATCAAAATGTTTTCTGAAAATGATTTGCAGAAATTTTCTAATTTGTATTCAAATGAAAAATTGAATTATTTTCAAGGGTTTACTTAAAAAGGGACACAGAAAACTGATGAAAATTGAAAATTTATGAAGCACTTGAATTATGACACTTGGTTATTCAACAGAGGAGAGTTTTGCTTTCCCTCACATCAATTTTACGTCAACATTATTAAGGGAAATATCTTACTCCTGAAAAGGAACACCAGCTTTGTACATTATGAATTGAATAACACCTAACATAATATGTATTAGTCTGGAGGAATGTGTAGAAAACTATCTTTTTGCCTTAAAAAAAAAGATTTTATAGTACAGACATTTCAGCCACATACATCTTACGATGAAAATAATACTGATAAAAACCTTCAGAAAAGGGTGGGTAACTTTTTGCTTTGTTGAAAATACCATTTTACAACACTTTTTGAGAAATATGTATTTGTTTTGATTAGTTTATGTGAAGTTTAGTTTTGCTGCTCAAATTATGTTCCACATTGTGATACATTTTATTCTGTACGTGTTCAGACTTTTCACAGGCTGAAATAAAGCATTACCCAACTTAAGAATTCTGAGTGGGTTCTTTACTGTTTACTTCTTTAAGTGAAGGATACATGTGAGTAAGTGGATATTTGTTGCATTTTAAGAGTTTGTAGCTTTCATTAGGAAAATTTAGAGATTAACAGCTAATTTGCAATTATTGCACTGTATTGTTCTGCAGGCTATTTTCTTCACCTGTTGCCTACTTTATATCCCTGATCAGCATTTAAGAAGTATTTCCACAGTGATACAATATTTCATCATTTAATTACATAAGAATATATTCTTTGTCTGAATGGAGAAGACTTTGCAGTGAATTCTAAAGACATTGCCTTCACATTCTAGCAGATTTGGTCTGACTCCATGAAAGCGACTAGATTTATCAGACTCATTCATCTCTATTCCCCTGCTTTGATTATTTTTGTGTGTTCTTGTGATGAGAGAAAAATATTGTTGCACAATACAACAAATAACTTAGAAGGCTACTGATTCTATAACAAAAATATATTCAGGTAAATTTTAACATCTTTATAGACATTTAATCCTTTAAAATACTTAGATTACTGCAGTTATATTAAAATAAAAAGTTGAGAAAAAGGAAAAGTGTAGTCAAGGATGAAAATCAAATATTGGAAAATTAAATGGTGTTTCAGAATATTCCCAAGAGCAGAATTCCCACTGTTATCACAACGTGATTGTTTTTACCTCCTTTTGCCTCCTACCTAAAATGATTCTATGCATTTTGTTGTATGTGTGTATTGTAGAGAAAGCACCCACTCCTCTTTCTGCAGACAGCAGTTATAGAACATAGTGCTTTGTAATATCTGTACTCTAAAGCAGTCACAGTATTGCTCTTGGAAGAGCTTTTGTAGTACTAATCAGGAATGAACTTCTTCCTGGCTAAAAAATTAACTATTCTCTGGTTTCTGTGATTTCTTCAACAAGAGAGAATGTTACCGATGAGGTGATACATCAGTAAACAGTAAAAAGTGTCGATCTTGTCTGACTGTTGCATGCAAGAAAGTTAAGAATGTACTGTGTTTTTCAGCTTGTGCTAGTAAATATGATAAAGATTTGTTATTTTGAAGATAAGTTTTGCTTTATTTGCTATATGCTATAAAATTTTAATGCAATTACTATGAATTGCAGTGTGGTATGTTTAAGTGTGGAATATTGCTTTATCACCTATATATAAAGTTGTGAAAGCTGTTTACTTCAGTCCTGTTTCTGAAGAAAGCTTTATTTCTCACTTTTATGTCTCCTTGAGCATTAAAATTAAAGAGTCTGTATGTGATTATCTGGGTGTATGTATAAATAACACAGAATTAATGTTTCACTTCTGTGGTTTTTTTTATTTTTTTGTTTTCCTTTTTCTTTTCAGGGATCTTTCAAATAACAGAATTGGTTGCCTAACACCAGAAATGTTTGTTGGACTTAACAGTCTTCACAAATTGTGAGTATAATACTCCTCTTGTTTTAAGTAGGAGAAAATCTGAACTATTATCCTCCCCAGTATAAGAAAGACAGGGATCTCTTGGAAAGAGTCCAGCGCAGGGCCACAAAGATGGTGAAGGGCCTGGAGGATCTCCACTATGAAGAAAGGCTGAGTGAACTGGGTCTCTTTAGCCTTGAGAAAAGAAGACTGAGAGGGGACCTGATCCAGATTTATAAATATCTGAGGTGTGGGGTGCAAAGTGGCAAGGCCAGGCTCTTTTCAGAAGTGTGTGGAGACAGGACAAGGGGGAACGGACAGAAACTGCAGCACAGGGAGGTTCTGCACGAATGTGCACAAGAACCTCTTTACGGTGAGGGTGACAGAGCACTGGCACAGGCTGCACAGTGGGGTTGTGGAATTTCCTTCTCTATAGATATTCAGGACCTGCCTGGACGCCTACCTGTGCGACCTGGTGTAGGGAACCTGCTTTGGCAGGGGGGTTGGACTCGATGGTCTCTAGAGGTCCCTTTCAACCCCTGTGATTCTATGATTCTATTACATGACTTACTTGAATGCAGTTAGTAATAAGCTTCCATTATATCAAAATTAATTTCATATATTCTTACTGTAAAAATGAAAAAATCTCTTCTGAGCCCTTAATTGTGATAACTTTACATTTGAAAGATTATGGTTCTATTTTCAAATGTATTGTTTATCAAAACTCCAAATAATTAAAATGAACATGCAATTTTTGCATTGGAAAGATGCTGAATGTGACATTTCTATTTGTATGTCTTGCAAACAAATAAATATCAAACACCCAAATTATGATTCATAAAGATGGTTTCTTATTTTGGTTAGAAAATGGATACACTGCTCTTCTGATCCACTGGAAATCAATTATGATTTTATAGCTTTTTTTGGTGGTGTCGTTTCTAAGATGTGTTACAGAAAAATGTGAAGATCTAGGATAAACGTGTAAAGTATCATTTAAATTTAGAGCTCCAAAGTAGAACCAATTGCTTGAGAAATTTGAAATTTAGACTGTCCACTGAAGGTGCTGTGTTATAAATATCAATTTTATGGTACTTTCTCAGTCGTTAGTCTGTTTTGTACAATTGCACTGGAACATGATCCAGAGAGTAAAGTAATCTAGTTGCATACCCTTATGTCTTACAGTTTGTTGGATCCATGCTTTTTCAGGCAGTTAGAGAAGAAGCACTCAGAAAACAATAGATTATGATAGTACAGCTGGGATGTTCAATTTCAGAGAGAATCAGATGAATCTGAAAGGGATAAAATGTGTGATGGCCAGGTCTACTGGAGATACTATGTTTATCATGGCCTGAGAGGCAAAGGTTTATTTTGAGTAACTACAGAAGCAATGGAGAGGGTTCCTTGGCAGCACAGTAAAATGCCAAATGAAATTTAATGGAGGTATATAATAAGTGGTGTAAGGAAGAACAAAAGAAGTCAGTTCTGGGCTAACAATTAAAATTCAGGACATTTGATTGGAAATGATAGTGGATAATGTCATGAAAACAACTGCTCATTTCTCAGTATCACTTAAAAAAAAAAAAAGAAAATATTATTAAAGGAAGAGAGAACAAATCAGAGAACATATATAAGTAGTTGCATTTTTTACTTTGGAAAGTCTGGTGAGAGGTGCAGCACTAGAAATGAATAAGTTGCCTGCAACTTTCCTGGCTGGGAAAGGGACAGTTGAGAAGAAGGGAAGTATGATACAAGACTCTAATAATCTGAATAACAAAATAGAGACAGACAGCAACCTATTTTTCATCATCTCTGGCAGTACAGAAACCAGAGGATACTGAGAGAAAATACTGCGAGGCAAATTGAAAAAAAGCAAACCAAAAGAAAAATTTCTTGTCATTATTTTTTAACAAAAGACAAAGCTGTGGAAAACCTTGTTGCAGGATGCTGTTAAAATTTTACATGAATTCAAGGGGCTATGGACAATGTTATAAAAGAGAAATCCCTGCAGGATTACTGAATTCATAAAAACCTGGTATTTTTCAGGAAATTCTTGAGCTTCAGATATTTGGAGGTCAGAATAAATGGAGAAAACAGTATTTTGTTCCACACTTATCAGTGTATCTTGTATTGGGACACCAGGGAAATCTTTCTAGAAAGATCTGCCAGGAGGTCAAAATGATGCTGGACAAAAGTCCCAGATTTGGCATGCTTATTCATCACATTACTGAGAGTAACTGTGCCAGATCTCCTCAGATGTAAACAAATGTAAAATAAAACAATGGAAGGAGCCTTGATAGCAAGTTGCCCACTCCTTTTTCCGTCTCAGGTATGTGTCAGATTGGCTAAGGCCAACCCACCCTTGGGGGCTGCTGGATTTCTTTTTGTTGTGTTCAGTGAATGTGATTATGACTTTAAAGTCAGATTTCCATGGAAGATAGGTTTAATTCAAAGCGGTGAATTCTTCATGAGAACATGAGCAACCTCAACAGAAACTGTTCAAATAAATGCTGTCATGGGAAAAAGTCTAAAAATCTTATTCATAAATGTTCTAAACCATTTTAACTGCTAAATTTCAATCTTGTGAATATAAGAATCAGAAATGAATTCGTAGTGAGTTTTCAGCATTTGTTCTGTGGCAGTGTTTGGCTGTATTTACCCTTTCTTCTGAAGACCAGGAATAGAGTGGCAGTCTATCTCTTCATCATTCATCTTCCATTCACGGGTCAAGACCCGTGCTGGAGATGTCAGAAAGAAACATGTATCCGTGGTAAAAGCTCAGTAGTTACCAAGCTGAACCAACCAAAGTGCTACTTTGGTAAAACAAGTTTCCATATCCCTGCTCCCTCCTGAAATCTAACTCTGACCCTTCCACCGTGCTTACAGATTTTTTCGGAGCATGCAGATGCAGAGAAAGTCTCAGTTTCCTGTACTTTATGACTATCAGTGTTTTTTCTTGCCTCTAGTCTTTTTATGCATCCTAGGTAAATAGTTATCTTTTCCTCAATATGAGGCTAAATTTTATTTCCAAGTGATTGTAGACTCAGCACTTTCTGCACTGTTTTACTCCATGGCTCCAGTTTATGGCTGAAATTTGGATGATACCTTTCTTAATTAAGATTCTCAAGAGAAATTCTTGTTGCACTTTTTACTTTGGTTCTCTTAATGTTGACTAGACTTGGTTTTGTTATTACCCTATTTTGTTTTTATGTTCTTACATTTCTGAGCCAAAATCATTAGAGAAATCACTAAATAGAAGACTGCTTCTGCATAACACTAGCAACATCTCACTCCCCTCCCTTCTGTCCTGCCTATTAGCTTATAGCGTTGCACGATAAATGTACTTAGTCCCAGTTTCTTTATTTCTATGAGGATTCTTCTTTATGGATGTTATGTCCATCTGTCAGTGCAAGAAAGAATGATTAATGTAGACCTGTTAGCTTGACCTCACTTGTATTTGAAGCAGTTACCGACTGAGTTCTGAAAGAAAGAAAAATAGGAAAATTGTTGGCAACTTGTAAAAGATGAAAGAAAAAAACCAATATGCTTTTCCTCAGGATTTCTGGTGTAAGCAAGTAAAAAAAAAAAGCAGTGGTTTTTTACAGAAAAGTAAAAATATTTATTAATTTTAGTTATATCAAACATGATATTCTATCAGAAGGAAAAAAGGCAAAATTTATGCCATGTGTTTTCATGTTACTATGTCTAGCATAGAAGGCCTCTATCTGCCCAGATATTTCCATGTTCTAACTACTTTTGCAGTTTAATAGTCATTCTGAAGGTGATCTTAGGAAACATCATTTCTAGAGTCTAATGAACATTTTCCACAAAACACATAAAAACACATAATATAAACCAGATGACCAACATCACTGAAAAGACAGAAACAGTTGCAATTAAATATATTCAGTCTGCATATGTCTGCTCTTTCTTTACTACTTATTTGTACTAAGAGTTGTTTAGTGCAGTAAACCACCTTGTTTTAGTAGATTTTCCAAGAAGTAACTTCATTTTTGAGTAGTTCCTCTATGCTTTCTGGCTTTTTGCTAGCATTTTCTGTTTATTATCTCTTTGATCTTTTGATCATCTTTGATCTTAAAAAAAAAAAAACCTCAAGATTTAGTTATTGATTCAATTTTTGTCCTCCATTTTTCTTATTTGGGTTTTAAATCCCCTTTCTTCAGCTGATTATATTGTTGAGGTCATCGTGCATGCCAGTTCATGTACTTCAATAATTCCTCTCCTGTTTATTATTTTTCTATTATTATTACTTCAGAAGTCTGCCTTCTGGAAGTCAGAGGTCTAATCATAGGTTTGACAAAGTTTCTTTTTTATCTCAAGTAAATCGTTCATGATTGCTGTATCAAAATTTATGACCTTATCTTTTATACATAGTGTCATCTTTAACAAACCAGAGTAAAAAGCAGCATTACTCTTGTTGAGTTGTTGTTGATTATATTGTGCCACTACCGTTGCAGTCAAGAGGAATGAGTCCCTACCATTCATCAAATGACTTGCTCCTCTATCTCAGAAATCTGATTAATGACATAATTATTAATAATTATTTGAGTTGGTAATCTCAATTTGCCTTGGATTTAAGAACTAATGTTTTTTGTTGTTGTTGTGTTTTTTTTTTTTTTTTTTTTTGCAACCTGCTGCTTTAAGCCTAACACTTTCTAGCTTTTTTTTTTCCCCTTGGACTTTTTTACACCAAATCTTCCAGAATCAAACTGTTTCAACATATAAATTATAATACGTCTAGTGATACCTGTGAATCATGTTTTCTTGTCATTTCAGGAGTATATTCTCTGAAAATGATATGGAGTGGCATTTACTTAATATAACTTAAATGTACGGAATTGTACTAAAGAAAAGATGACAAATTCTTAAACAGTAAACTGATTTAATAACCATCAATTGTGGGCGAGATTATCAGCGAAGTGATATAAAGATAAATATGTATATAGACATTGATTTATGCAGTTGTTGACTGTGTTAATTAGAGCTCTTCTGCACTATAGCAGAGATGAAGTACAGAAGGATCTTTGCAGGCTGTTATCAAAGCCAGTAGGGAGAGCCATGAGTCCACTGGAAAGAGCAAAGGACATAAATCTTTATGCACCTTCTGTGAATTACAGAGATGAAGCTTTCTGGTCCTGTTTATGAACACAAATACTGGGTGAAACAAAATAACGCAGTGTTTCAATTGTTTTTGGCTTTGTAAAATAAAATCTGGGAATAAAAGCAAAAAAATCAACTCTAGGACTGAATCAACATAGAACATTTCATCAAATGATGTGATGAATATATCTAAGCTCAGTAGGATAAATATATTTAAACATATTTCTCTGAAATGAATGATGAAATTTGTCTATCTTTCAGTGATCATGCAAAGATTCTTCAAAGGGTTTAATGATTTCATGCAGACTATTCTGAACAGGACAACCTGATCAGAAGGGTTCTTGAATTTATATTTAAAAAATAATATTTGATAGAGTCATTAAATATTGTTTTGAAAACATAATCACATACGATATCCAAATAGAATCATTCATGTAGAAAAAAAAGTCTCAGACTGTGGTCAGGATGTTTATTTTAGTGAATTGGAATTGAATTTGAAATTACTAATGAAATCTAAAATTTCCCATAGCTCTCAAAATCACTCCAGCCAGTGAATTGTGATTATGTTCCTTGAGACTGATCTAATTTTTACACCTTCTTGGATCTGATGATTTGTACTTGAAGAATGATTTCAAAATGCTTTCACATCGTATGACAGATGTATCTGACAGTGCCTCAGACAGCATAAGAGAAGATTTATTGGCTTCTAAGATATTAGCTTAACTTTTTTGACTTAATATCTCATCCTTCAACTGTGTTTATGCTGTGCTGAGGTGCACGTTATAAGTAGGAGTGACATAATTGAATGCAACAAAACTTCCAGATCTCCTTCGGCCCTCAGTAGCCGTTTCAGTGCTTTGCTCTGGAATGATGTATGCAAATATACTTTTGGTAGATAATGGATTAGCCATCCATATTAATACTATTTATACTTAATTTAAATATCAAGAGCTGTGGAATACTGGGGAGATGGTGCCACTGTACTGATAGAACGGATTCGTCTTAATGGTCCCCATGAGTTAGTCCTTCAGGTTTGGCAATGTTGCAGCATTAATACCTATTTCAACAGGCAGCTATTGCTTCCTTTAGGAAGTTCCAGGCAGACTTTCCTCTTTACTTTCAACTGTGATTAAAGTACATCTGATTTATTTGTCATCCTGCCTCTGAATCATTACCACCAACTAGCTTTATGATAATATTATACCATGAATTCTTGTGTGACTTTGTTGCTGTCATTGAAGAAACTGTTCCCTATGTATGGAACCAGAGATGAAGTAAAAAAACAGTATAATATAGTGAATCATGAAGACCCAGACCCCATACTGAGAAAGCATGCTCCAGAGCTTGTCCTCTCTCTGTCTGTGCTGTAGTTCTTTACTTCTTCTATCAAGTCTTTTTTGCACAGAAGAAGAATGTTGCCTTTCATTCAGCTTCTGCTTTCTAAGATTCCTCATAAAAGTGAAACATAATTCATGTTCATATACTTTGCTTCCACCTGTACTTTGCCTCAAATCAGTCCTTTGAGATGCATTTGGCTGTTTTATGGCATTTGTTATTTATATTAAAGCTTTCAACGAAAGTGTTTTATTTCTGTAAAAGCATAGGGTACTTGGAATATAAAAAAACAAGTGCAGGACCCTGAACATAAAGCTAAAATGTTTTACCTCTGGTGTAACAGCACACGTTTCTGTTAATGGAATAAGTTAATGGCATAGTAAGTGCTATCAGCTTTAGAGTGAATGAATTTGTTATGTTTGAAATGTTTGGAAACTAGGTGATGGAGATGTTTTAAGAACAAATTTCCTTTCAAGTCAAGCTAGAGTAGGTTTTTAGGATATCTAAAATGGTGGAATTTCACAACACTGTGGATATAGAGATATTTTAATATAGGATATAAGTGTCATATGAGCCAACAGAACGAGGCATCTGCAGCATGCTGCAGACATCTAGCTCAGAAGTGCTCGGTTATTTAATAATGCTTCAGAATGCTTTGTTAGCAAAGAGGCTATTACCAGTGTTGGGGAGATTCAGTCTTCTATATTGTGCTTCTCGGCTATAGAAATTTGTGTTTTATGCAGCACCATAAACATGATAGTGGCTTGCTAGTTAGCAGTAGTAATGTGGGAATTTCTAGTCAGATTATTGGCTGCATATGAAAGAATATAAAAACTGTCCTGCTGGCTCTGTGCCAACTTCTGAACTGTTGGGAAATCAATTCTTACAGCACTTAACAAAAACATGTATTTCTCAAAATAAAAAGTTACAAAAAAATCTGTGTAAAGGACATATTAGGAATTTTTAGGTTAATGTGAGATAATTCTGGCTAGATATCTCAGTGGGCTTGCTAGGACCTATGCAAACTAAATAGATTCATCAGACATAGAATGGGTATCTTCAGCTTGTGAATAGGAACTTTCTGTTTGCTGAATGCTGCTACATTAGCTGTGGAAATGATTTATTTTTTTCCTTGCTTTCTAAGATACTGACCAGAAATAAAGCCTTCCTTTGGTCCAAACAGAATTACTAAACTTAGGTGTTGATGTTCTGTTTATTTTTCTGCATGTAATCTGGTAACTATTTAAGAGAAAATGGAATTTGCATCAGATTGGACATGTTGCCACATTGCAGTAGGCTAAGGAAGAGAAAAAGAAATCTGTGTGTTTCTGCTGCCGTCCATCCATGGCTAGGCAGATTACTTTTGCTGTCTTTCAGTTCAGCCTGATTGTTCTCTCAGCAACAAGGCACTACAGTGTCTCCTTTCTTACTGGTGAGGCTTCTTCTGGTCTTCTTAGGTGTAAATGTCAGGGTTATTGCTTTCTCTTCTAGTCCTTTTAAGGTCCCAGTTCACTGAACTGCTTCAGCATATGCCTAGCCAGGGCTTACATCCAATAAGAATGAGTAGGTCCATTTAATTTTAAGTAAAGAGGCTACCTTATATATACCCACTTTCAAGGCAAATCTGAAAGTCTTTCCATTTCCAAGAGCCTAGTGCTTTGACTGTATTAAAGGTTCACTGTTAAACAAAATGCTCGCAATGGCCTCAGTTGTATCAACATATCTTACTGTCACTCGGTATAATGAGAAATAATTTCACTTAACTTTGCTGAGACAGTTATTTTTCTCTATTAGTAGAGTTTTGCTTTAAGCTACCATGAAATTTTGAATTGTTCAAAGCTTTTTTTTTTTTTGATTGCTGAAAAATGACTTTTGTTCCAAGAATTGCCGAGAATACAAAAATAAGATTAATTGTTTCAAGAAGGCTCTACAACTTACTTAATTTTACTGGTACTTAAAAAAGACAGCATTATTTGATATTAAGCATTTATTTTTTTTTTATATTCCTAAGATGCTGATACAACAGTAATATTGAATGGGGAAATGTTAAATTGCATCTGTATGCAAGTATTCAGCTTAACCCATTCAGATATCAAGACAAAAAATATAGTAACACTGTAGTTAAAATGAAAATGGCCTTAAGAATGTAAGGATAGGGAAGACCTGTTTATTTAAAGTCTTTTGCAATAAAAACATTTACTTTGAAAACTCACTTCTATTTAAATAAAATGCTTCAATTCATCTGAGCACTATTAAATTGAGGCTTTTATTTGTTTATCTTAAAGTAGTATTCTATGTATACAGTAAAATTTAAACATAGGTCGCAGTGTCAATTCACTATGTGAACATTTGCATTGAAATTCTATTATTATTTCCATTAAATATCTCCAGATCCTTCTGTTTCTTAGATGGAATGAATTGTATGTGCACCTGCTGTGAAAGTAAAATAAGTGTATGATTTTATTTTAATATGGTTGTCATTTACAGAAAGTGAATATACAAATTTAAGTATGTCTGTGTTGTGGTCAGGAAATCACAATTTTTAAATTAGCACTTTGGAAAAAAAAATGAAAATAAAATTTTTATATAGTGTGCATTTGCTATACCAGTAATTTACTTTTTTTTTTCCCTAGGAATTTGTCAGGAAATATTTTTTCTAGTCTCATGAGTGGACTCTTTTCTGAGCTGCTAGCTCTGAAAGCACTGTAAGTATGATTCCTTCCCTTCTGAAAGAGTCATGAAAAACACTGCAATAAACATAGCATCGTTGAACTCAAACCAAATTATTTCAATCAGTATGTTAGATACGTAAAATACACAGTATTTTGTTACCAATGTCTGTGTGCTGAGAACCTGACATGGCTCCAGACAAGCCCACACACGCAATCCTGAACGGCATCCCTGCTTATTCTTTTCTTTTTTATGATTTTACCCCTTTCCATGTTTGCTTGCTTTACATCATGTGATAACTGTGAATACATAAAAGCACTTGTACTAAATAATTTTTCTGGAATTATATCAATTCTTGGCTCTTCACATTAGATGTATCTCTCTGAGATTTAGAAGTGCATGTTGGGTGTTTCCATGATTGATTTTTTACTTAAATGAATTTTAGTAAGTAAATGTATGTTGCAGTGTGGCTTTTTATAGTACCACCTTCTCACACATAAGTCAGTAGTCAGAAATACTGTTCTCAAATCCAAAATTTTGGCATAATGTTTTGGAAGACATTAGCAGTGAGGCAACGTTTATTATTTCTCTCAAGGTATGTTTATAACTACTTACACCTCTATGTAGGATTGTCTTTAGGATTTGATAATCTGCATTTAAAAGGTGTTGAAGAATGTTTGTTTATGAGGATTGCGTGCACACTAACTGTGCTCTTCCTTTGCTCTTCTAGGCACTTCAACACTGATTCACTCATTTGTGACTGTAATCTGAAGTGGGTCTTACAATGGGCTAGAAATGCTTCAGTCCGAATTGCAGAGGAAACGGTTTGTGCTTACCCCAGTGCTTTACAAGGACTGTCATTTCGTAACCTGAAGGAAAACCAGCTGATATGTGGTGAGCTGTACTGTCATTTAACATCACAAATTTGAGTGAAATAGAAAGAAAAATGTTTTTTAAAAAGTAGTATCACCCCCAAAAGTATTAATGAATGGCTTTCTTATAACAACAAGAAATTCAGGTATAATGCACAGAAAATACAAGTGAGGTTAAAATAGAGTGGAAAAAATGCAATTTGCTTATTTCATCTACAGCTATATGCAAAATGAGAAAACACCACTGTCCTGTCTATATATTAGGTAATATGTAATTGTGACTTAAAGCATTAATGGTAGCCCTACCCTGTATATTGCATTAAGCTGAGGTTTCTTCAGGGGATTTAGAGAATGTTGCTTTTACGTTGTATCTCTGACATAAATGTCAGATTTTGTTGTTTTTCATTTTCTAAAGCTGTTCTGTATACTCAGCACTGCTTTCTGTGGATGAATAGTTTTTTTTTTTTTTTTTTTTTACAGTGAGCATTAGTTAGGCAAATTCTTTAGATAAAAATCTATAAGTGAATTACTTTCTGAGATATTCCAGTTGCAAACATGACATATATGGTGTGAAGAAGAAAACAAAAGAATATGAACAAGTGAAGAGAATTCAATGTTGAACATTGTATAGCATAGGACTGTAAACATTGTGAATTTAAAAGTTTCACTTCACAGAGAATGTCCTTGTCTATGATTGTGCTGATGGGTTCCATAATCAGAAGTATTATTTGACACACATTTCATTTATCACAATCTTTGGATCTTTGACTTTCTAGAATGACAGAAAGTTGCTGGGGTGGTGACTTTGCTAACGCCTTGTGGAAATGAAATAAAATCACACTAGAGGAATGATGTGTGTTACTAACACTTTTCTAGCAGAATGGAGATCAGATTCAACTGGAGTCATAAGAAAAAAAATGTTAACTATGGCCAACAGAGATGTTTACAAGTTGTGAGAGATGTAAAAAACTGTGGACACAGGTCATTCAGTGGCTGAATTGTTAAGGAAGCACAAATACACAGCTAGAAAGAAATAAGGAATGTGCTTTTATGAGTGAAATGAAGAGAAGTTTCCAGTAGCCTGAATTAGTGATCATTTGAAAGTCTGCAATTCCTCCCAAATATCAAGCTACCGCATTATAGAGACCCAGCATGAGTATCTTCATAGAGATCCATTTCCCAGCAGGAACAGCGCTGCTCCTGAAAACACTGGAACGATCAGAAGAACCAATTAAGGGCTGCTAATTGGTATTTCCAGGTTGCCAATGAATATGAGCCTAAAAATTTTACAGATGAAGTATAACAGCAGTTTCTCAGAATGTCATATTTAATTCCTAATAGGACTCCCTAGCACACCTCTGATGCAGAATTCATAATACTCATCTAGCTCTTACTGCTATTTATTATGTCCAGAACACTTGACAGGGTTTGTAATGACTGCCAATAACTTGACACCACTTTTAATATCCGCAGAGAGCTTCCTGTTGATTATATGTACCGAGTGTTCCACCAGCTTTGTAGTACCTGCCAAGTGCTTCATGGTGCTCATAGTATCTGTTAAGCAGCTCACGGTGCCCACAACAGTAAGCAATTTCATAGTCAGTAGATTAATTTGAACTTAGCTGTAATAGAAGCCTCTCTAGCACTAAAATAATGACTATTGGGAATGTTTACTGAGTATTATGTATTGAAAAATGCATATGGCAAATCAGATGAACCATATCATAAAGAATACATTAAGAAGTGGATTGTAGACTGAAAAGTGCCCATGAATATCTTCCATACTGATGGACATTTATCCTTAAAGTTACTGATCTTCCATCTATATACTAGAAGAGCTCATGAGTTAATGTTGTCAAAAGACAAGTGAAAAAAAATAAGAAGGGAAAAGGCAAAAACGTTCATGGGGAAGAACGAATCAAAAAGTCAAAATATTTGAGAGGGAATGAAGGAACAACTAGACAGTAAGAATTTCTGAATAACTACAGGGGATAGTTTGCTGTGAGCTTTTTACATTTATTTTGCATTTCTATGAGAGATGAAATCATCTTTCAGATTTCTTCCAGGCAGATCTTTCTCATACTTCTGATAGCTGAAGGTAAGCAAAGAAGACACCCATTCAGCAGTTAGGAAAGTGCTTTTGGGATTTTTGTACAAGTTAATCTAAGTAATGACACAGTTTGGAATTCACAAGATTCCACTTCCGTATTTCGTTAGCAGCATGCAAGAACTATTTAACAAAAGCCTCAAACTCTCAGAAATATACTATAAGGCAATTTTTGACAGGGTTGGAAATAAAGCTTGAAAGTTGTTTGATAGTTGATAATTTTTTGCTCTTGTACTTAAAGATGAGGGTCTGAAGTGATTTCACAGTGGTATGGACACAATATCATTCTGAAGAAATGATTGTGAAATTGACTTCATGTTATGCCTTGTTACTGTTTCTCTATGACTCCAAATAAAACATAAAATCAATTTAGAGGAGGAAAATTACATTTTCATGAATTCAGAGCACTGCATTAATGTATTCTACCTGAGATATGAGAGTATTCTGTGATTTTTCTCTTATGCTCATTGTCATCAGAGTTTGATTCTGTAGGCCATGTTTTTTGCTCAGTGAAGACATGTATGATTTTCTGTCTTATTGGGATAGCTCTTAAAGAGAGTTTAGCTATTTACACAGATGAGTGAAATACAGGACTTTATTTTCTGTCTCAGTCCCACATTGATACTATATTGAGCTAACAGTTTCAAGTAGTAAAAGATCATTTGTTCTGCAAATACAACTGTCAAGTAACTAATACAGAACATGGATGTTTGGAAAAGTGCCAACTTCCTATCTCTGCCTTTGTTTAAAGCTTAGAAAATAGTTGACAAAACGTCAGTTCTTCTGGGACCAATAACTACTTCTCATGCAGGTCTTCTACAGATTAATGTACTGCTTTTTATATGTAGATTTCCTCTGCAAATGGGGTCATTCTATCACCTTCTTTAACTAAAACATTGCTTCAAAGGTAAAAAATAATTGTTTTTAAGAAATATACGGAATGCATTTTGATATATTAACATATTGGTATCCATTATTCTGTGCACCAAGTGAAAAAAAAGTGCATGTATTCAGTTCTTTTCTCAATATCAATAGCTTTTCAGGTTTATCCTAATCTTTGTCATCATATTGTTGTCTTGACTATTTACAAAGCAGATAAGTTAAAAGAACCAGTTCATAGATTTACAGAATGGTTTGGGTTGAGAAGAATAAAGACCATCTAGTTGCAATAACCCTACCACAAGCAGGAGCACCTCTCTCTAGACCAGGTTACCCAAAGGTCCACCTAACGTGGCCCTGAACACTTTAGAGGTGAGACATATATGGCCAACCTGTTCCAGGACATCACTACCCTTACAATATAGAATTGCTACCTAAATATTTCCTCTTTTAGTTTAAAACCATTGCCTATTTCTGCATTCCCTGATAAAAGTTTCTGCCCATCACTCTAGTATGTCCCCTGTAGGTACTGCAGAGAATTACCTCCCTTGATCTGCTGGCTACTCTTCTTTTGATGCAGCCCAAGATATTATTGACTAAATATGTACTGCCTTGTTAGTTCTCAGGAAGATTAAGTGTAGAGTTGTCAAGATTTTTTCAAAAGTCATGTTGCTCTACTTAACCAGATGGTTTGATATATATATATATATATATATGTATGCACATCACTGCATCACAGTGATGAAATGTTATTTAATTGCTTCAACAATAGATTGAAGGAACAAACTTAAAAGAAGTTCTACGGTACAGCGTGATTTTTTAGCTTATACTGCATACATCTCTGAAAAAGGAAAAAAATACAATCTCAAATGTTACATACATTCATCTTGAGATATACTCTTGGGGTAAATAAGGTAAAAACTGTACACGCATATACAGAGGAATGGCTAAGACTGCAACTAAGTCATTTTCCTTTCTTTTATTAACATGGATGAAACAACATTTGTCTAAATTCTCATCTACCTTCCTAGGGATAGGTTGGCATCCCTGGGCTCAGGAGCCTGTTTCACAGGTCATGAGTAACCAGAAACTGTTTATGAATTCTCATAATTTTCAGAGTGCTCCGTGTTCATGAAATGCAAATTGTAGAGCATTTCACCTAGCTTAGAGGGATTGGTACAGCGTGCTGCTTTGAAAGTATGCATTATGAAAAAATGTGTATTCTAACTATGGAGGAGTGCCCGTTGGTTGCAGTGCCAACAGAATCATAACTGTTTACACTAAACATACAATCAGAACCTGTTTGGGTTGCATAATAATCTACTTAAATTTTAATACTCAAGCAGGACTTTATGGTAAACAGGGAATGAGTACTCTGAATTCAGAATTGTTTTATCAACTTGAGATATTTATGATTCAGTTTCTAGCACGCCTAAGGGCTTTGTCTTCTGAGAGTAGTGTTAACAATGAAAAAGATAAAAATCCATAGTACTGAGAATAGAGGTGAGACAGAGTGGAAGATAGCTGCAGCTTCTGAATGTCCAAGAGTTTGAATTACTACTCTGTCTCTGAATGACGTGAAGTACCTTAGCTTGAAATGTTATGTCAGTCATTATGTCAATCATAAAATATGATAAAAATGTCCTTTTTTTTTTTTTTGCCATAGTAGATGCCCAGATTATGAGGGATACTTCTAAGGGAAGGATACAACTCAAAGAGATTGAATCACTTTGCTTGTGTTCTGTATCTCAATTCAAGAAGTATTTAATAGAAAATTCAAATAAGATGTTAAGTTTGTTGAGTTGGGGGAGGATATCGTTGTTAGGACGTTGTTTGTACCTTATATTTTGTATCTTTTTTCACTTCACTGAGACTTCATTCACTGAAGAAGCAGAGTCAGGTTAAAACATAAGCACTTGCTGCTTAGATGGGCTTTACCTATTTGCTTTGACACTGGCAGAAAGTAGGGGGAGGAAGTGCACATTTATATTATTTAAATACTCTTTAAATATGTGCTCTTCGAAATCTCTTGATCATTTTAAGATTTCTTACAATGAAATTTGTTATATCTAGTCTGTATTTTTCACACTTAAATTTCACCATAACATTAAGGCATATTTCTCTTGGGCTTGCAGCTCCCTAGTATTAGTCTTGACTAAAATACAACAAAAAGTCAGAAGATTCGAGACATTGTAGATCAATTACAGTAATGCCATTGGGGAAAAAATATTAAGGAACAAGGAACATTTTCCTTTAGATGCATACAGTATAAAGCACTTTTTTCCCTTAAAATACTGTGTGGCCTTAACTGCTTTCTCAGCAGTGGTGAGAAACAGTTGAATACCAATGTTTTACAGCCTATGAATGTTGAAATGCCCTTAGAATTTTACCTGATGTGCTTGCACATCATTTTCCCTTCATCCCTAACAAAGTCTGCTTCCTCTGTGTGATGGGAAGAATTTTGAAAGGGACATGTGCTTTTAGAATGCCAAAAATAGAAATTGGGAAATCTTATTTTTGAATGGGTACATTTTCAACATTTGAATTTAAGTCTGAAATCAACAGAATGCATTTAGCCTCATTCTACATTAGCTTTTATGAACAGACAGGAAAAAAATGTGGCTTTTTGAGATGGTGTCAAAAATGTATTATCTATATAGCCACAGGAGTCTTAACATAATTGTATGTAGATTGTTTTTAAAAGTTTTCTTTTCCACATAGATTATATTGAAATACCAAATACTGGCTCAGTGTTAACAGAGAATATTCATTCATTCATTCATTTATCTATTTATTTATTTATTTACTTATTTATGCAGCATTTGTTATTTACTTACACTTAAGGATAGGCTTGAGATTATTGGTTCAAACAATTCTTTCTTCATTTACACATCATTCTTACTACATTAACACAATGTAAATATTGAACTGTGGGTTTTATTCAGTCTATAGTAACTGACGAAACTAAAAATCTCAAGTACAAAGAATGATGGATTAATTATCCAGATTTAGATCCCAATCCTGCAGTTCCTTGGCAGCCTACAGATAGCCTGCCGCATTCATGCAAAGCATCATTCAAGAGTATGCAGGATCAAGACCTCAGCTCCAATTCTGCAGGGAGTGACTAATCATACGAACAGGTCTAATGATATTTAAGTAGGAATACATGCGTTAGTAATCTTTCGCAGGATTTGGTTTGCACAATATAGATAATGCTACAATTATGTTTAAATCCTCTTACAATTCTTTTTTACAGTGTTAGGATCTTCTTTAATAAGAAAATATGGAAAGTAATAATCTGTCTATAAATCAAATAATATGATAATAAATTTTGAATTTTTCAAAGGCTGATGTGATAGATTAATTTTCTGTCTGAGATAAGTGGACCATTTTATGTGTTGGAGTTTTCTATGGGTAACGATTTGATAGCATGTAACTAATAATGCTCTAACCTTTTGGCTCCAAACTGTAGATTTCTTGTTTAAATGTGAGATCACTTTCAAATTGTGGGGAGGGGAAAAAGAAAAAAGAGTACATTTAATATTAGACATTATTACCTAGTTTCTTTGATAATTTAGAACACTGCTGCAAAGATGGGTGTACAGCATGAATAACATTAAAAAATACTAAATAATAGAAGTATTACCAAAAGTAATTAATTAACAGAAATTTAAAGGATGAGATTTTATTGCCACAATATTTTTTGGCGTCTGTACTCACACATGAAAATGTAGTTCAGTAGAATCCTTCACCACTGAAATCTCGCTGATATAGATACTAGGAATGTACACAATATTTTTTCTTTCCCTTGCTTACTCTTAAATCATATCAGTGTTTATTAGTGTACAGTTGTATCTGGTTTTCTACATCGCTTTGTTGGCTTGTTCCAAAAAGTAAGCAACATATTGAATGGAAAATGTAACTAAAAGGTACTGAGGAGAATATTAGTGAAATAAGCCATTTTTCAGTCTTCTGGACTTACACCCCCAAAGACTTGACTAGCCATCTCCAAACCGTAGTTGCTCTTCAGCCAATAGTGGTAAGACAATTGTCCTTGGAGTAGAAGATACATTTTTAATCTTAATAAGGCAATGTATAGATTAAAACATAGGGTCAAATTTTACCATAGTATTTTCTAGATAAAAAGATACAACATTATCTGTCAAACCTATGTTAGTGTTGTCCATTTAACAGCGCTGATTATCATTAATCTCATTTCTTCTCATAGAAAGTTTCCATATAAAGCATCCATCCTTACATCCAGTGTTATAATAAAGGAGAATGCATTCTGGTGATATTTCATGTTTTTATAGCATTTATCATAATGTCACTTCTCTGATACTCGTATAAAGATGCCCATAGTAAGCTGTAGTTACTGGCAGTCACTTGTGCTGAGAGAAGTATGGAAAGGCAAACCTTCATACAATGACTGGCAAGTTCTTACTTTAACACAACTATTACTTGTTCTGCATGTTCTGTAATTTTTACATATCTTTGTTGTCTGGCATTTGTGAAAGATAGAGGAGTACTTACGCTGGCGGATGGACTGTGTACAATCAGGGACAATTACTTCTGCTCTTGTGACGTTTCTGCTGCTTCCTTGGTTTAAGTGTGTAGTAATGAATACTAGTATTGAGAACAGTGAGAGAAAGTGGCTAGTGGTGCTTAGTGTTTGAAAAGATTATTGCTACCACTGCAATTCCCAGAGAGATAAAGGTAATCAATGTATTTTGTAGACCTAGGTGCGTTATTGTTGGCCCCCAGTCAGCCATTTTTACTAACTACACAGTACAGTGAATGTACATAGCTTCCATCTTGCTTGCCATGAGGACAATTTGAATAATAAAAGTTAGCTAGCAATGGCTTCTGACTCGTGCTAGTGGAGGAATTTGTGTTGATGAATCTTTCAATACCGTAGTTGCCAATATGTCACAGTCATCAAGTTTTAGATAGTGGCACACATTCAAATGTTTCACCTTCTCCCCAGCATGCAAAGTAGAGGGCTTCTGGGATGAATTAAAAATAAGGAACTAAAAAATGGCAGCAGGTGTATTTGACAAGGAAAATATTAATGATGAAAAAACTCTTTGCCATTCTTGTAAGTTTCTGCTGGATATTCCTACAGAAGACGTGGGCTTCATTTTGCATACAAGCAAGTAATATTTTTGATTAATTGATTCATTGGACTGTAATTTTGAATTTCCTTGTGGAATTTTTTTCAAGTTGCTGTTGCCATTTTATGAATTGGTGTTACATTTGGCACTTTTTTGATATGCAGTTAAGTGAAACCTGCTACCTCTGTATTTCTACCTATGAAGTAAACCACTGCTATCATCAGCAAGTTATAGAATTTTTCCACTGCTCTCTCATTTGAAATGCATGTAATGAACACAATACAACACACATCATCCCAAGAGCTAGTGCCAAATTGATGATTTATTTTCATGAGGGCTGATGAACGTGGGGTAAAGTTGTGTCAAGAAGGATGTGTTATATGGCTAGGCTTGTCATCCACCTGCTGAATGCTGGCTGAAACCTTCATGTATTGCTATGCTATTGTAAGCACTGGATTTGAATCACACCTTTTCCAGATCAAACTTCCATAGGTTTTTTGCAGGTATAAGTTATTTTAATTCAGTAAGTCTATGAAGTTTTGAAATCCAAGTATTTTGTGAGATTGTCATCCGAAGCTGTTATTGTAGCACTTCCTGGCGTGACTTTAATCTTCTGTCAATATGGGGTGTATTTATGAGGTGAGCTAACCCAGATAATTTATGGACCAGCAGTAGTGAACTGCAACAGCCTGGACTCACTTTAGCAAACTGAGGATGAATGCTGGGACTGCAGCAACATCTGCATTCATAACAGTGCCCCAGTCCACTGACTGCTATGTCTGCTCAAAAGACATAGACTCTTTCTCTCTTTCTCATTGATGAATTAGTAGAATTTAACAGGAACAAACTGTAATATAAAATGTGTGAGTAAAAATAAAACAGTATTCTTGTGGGAAATCTTTCTCTTACGTTAGTAGCTATTTCTTTGTTTTGTTTCTTTCCTCAATTGTATTTTAGCATTTCAGTGTAGCACTTAGAATTAAATCCTATCTTTAAGTTGTAATACTGAGATGCTGCAAAAAAAACCATCTACTTTCTGTGGTGATTGGCAACCTTTCCCATGGCAGGGGGTTTGGAGCTTAGGGATCTTTAAGTTCCCTTCCATACTAAAGAATTCTGTGATTCTATCATTCCTGCCTGAAAAAAAATTGTATGTAGGTGGAAGGGATGGATAGAATGGTGTGGAATGTGCCGTGCACAGCCAGCTTAATGAAGTCGGTGGGAATAAGAAGCTATTGTACAAATGGGAGCTCTACTTGTTTTCTGCAGTTAGTGAGATATAAATATGGACCAAAACCTTCTCTTCCCAAGCCGAAGATTTATCTCACTTTGTTGTGTTTTAATACATCTTGGCATCTGTATTTTCTTCGTATTGTGTTAAAACTGAAACCAGGCAAAGCTTTTATTAAAACTGAAGCTTGGATACGGTTTTTTATTCATTCTTGACTTCCTTGGCATATGGGGTGTTATGTGGCATTCTGCACCAAATTCTGCAATATGGAAATCAGCATTTGTGTACTGGCACATCTTGGCAAAACTGGCCTTCAGAGCAATCAAAATAATTCTGTTGCTGTGTTGTTGTTTTTCTTCAGTTCTGTTCAATAAATACCAACAGATGTAATTTGCTTCGTCAGCAATTCAAAAATTTAAATAATGTTTATCAATTTATTTTTCTTCATTTTCATCTTTCCCTTTTATTAGGCACGTTCTTTCATTTTGTCCTCACTTCCAGCTTCTCCCCACTGTGCTTTCCATGCACATTTCTTTCCCACTGAGATTGTATACAAATATTAGAGCTCTAACTCTCACTTTTGTCAGCAGGATGCGCTGCACTCTGTAGGCATGCTCAATTCAAATAAAAAGCCCATTGGCAATACAACAAATCAAGTGATTAACAAGAAACAAAATGCCAACCTGTTTTGTTTTTTTTCTTCTCATTCCAAAAGCTTGCACTGCAGTGTAGCAAACTGATTTCCTACCGAGAGGCAGAAAGTCAATGGTATATCCTGGCATATGTGAATTGTGATACTGCATAGATGTGGAGGCAGCCTGGTGAGACTGTGGAATTTCCTTTTTCTTACTGTGTAAATGCTGCTGGAATGGACAGAGCCAGTTAGTGAAGGCCACAAAATGTATAGCAGAAAACTGTACTAGTCTGAATGCTCTAGTGTGGTAACCAGGATGTTGCTCTTAGGAGCTGTTTAGCATTACAGGCTATGTATATACAGGAGAAAATGAAACATACCTTGAGGTGGGATGTGGTTTCATTTTCGGTGCTTGTGTCTCCACTATCTTGTGTTGTTTGTTATGGTTAATGACCAGCCAATTTTCTGTAGCTTTGATGCAGTCCTATTGCATGAATCAGCTTTTGTGCTTCCATAATTTTGCTCATTCAAACAGGAAACAGTTTCCATTCATTATAGGTGCATTATTCGCATGTGATCATATAACATAACAAAAATACTGATTAGAGATGCATTGTACATCTCCGTTATATCTATAGAAACATTTGTCTTCCATATATACCACATATGCCGTACATACTCAGTGTTGTCAGTGTTTCCCCCACTTTTCAAACAGTGAACAGAAAAGGACAAAACTGTAAGGAAAATCAAACTATTTTTAAAATCTTAAAATGTGAATCGAAAGGAAAAAAGCAGAAAATATTTGAAGTGTGTGCATCATAATTTGTTGTATAAATTTGCTAAAGGAATACACATTGAAACATGTCCTCAGAGCTTTAGTATACCTTCTTGCATTTCTGTTTTAGTTAATGGTTATTAAAATAGTTTCTTTTTCAGCTTTCTATGCATACTGGAACACTGCAAGTATAAAAATGTGCACAGATGTAGTTTCTATGAGAAGTGCTCTTGAGCAATATTCAGATTTCGTGGTATCTGTGCAACCTGATTCCTCTTCCATATTCAGTATTCTAGTCTAGAGCTAATCTGATATGCAAGACTTGATAGCATAAAGAATAGGGTCTTCAGTCAACAAAAACCTTTTCTGCTGAGGAATGAGAGAGAGAGAAAAAGGTGTAATTACTGTAATGATGGGTTAGACCTTTAGATTCATGCTGCAATCAGTGATTCCTGTGGTGCTCTGCTGCAATCACGGTTCAGTGCTGACTGGAGAGATGATACAGGTGAGGACTGTAAAACACTTCAGCAGCCCTTGGTCCAAATGTCCATAGGAGATTCACACCTCTCATTTGCTGATGGTGCTGAATAGAGACTTGAGGAGGATCATATTGGTAGGAGAATCTTAGAAAAATGGATTAAATAAATAAAGCTCCTTAAATTAATCTTTTCCCTTAAAACAAACAAACAAAAAGTAAACTGCAAATTATTTTAAATCTTATTAGACAGTTCTCTCTATATTTATATGTACATATTATTCTCAGAGTTTACATATATTTGATCACCATTAATCGCCTAATCAAAGAGCAAATTTCTGTTGCTGGAGCTGTTATATGTCAAAAGTGCTGTCAAATCAAAGCCAAAATCATTCCAAATACTTTCAGAATCTCTGCCTTTTTTACTTCTTTATCCTCGGTGAAGCCTGAAAATTTTAGGCACAGCATTTGTTAATACTTTTATTTTTGTTATGAATTTAAAGGATTGTAGAATTATGGATTTAAGATAAATATGCATTTCCAGCAGATTCTAATGAAACTATACAATCGTTTTATAGCCATTCAGGGTAAAGAGTATTGGCCCTAATCCTGAAACTTGTATTTATGCAATTAATCCTTGTCTCTGTGAGCTGTCTCTGAAGTCAACTGGAACTTCAGTATGAGTAATAGTTGCAGAATCAGCCTCAGTCATTTAAGTAATGATTACCTCTTTAGAACAACTGGAGATTAACTCTGGCAATCATTTTTTGATAGATATGCTGATGTTTTGTAGAAGTACTCAAATGCACCATCCATAGAAATTGTACAAGTTTTACTTTGGAAGCGAACGAACTTATGAACCTTCAGCATTATTTGTCAGGATGTGTGAACCAAGTACATTCATTCTGAAAGGATTCAAGCTGTCAGAAAGATATTCTATCCTAGTGATTAGCCAAAGCATGTTACTTCAGTTTGCATCCTTATTGGAGCTTTGTATGATTTGTAAAGAAAGAGCAGAGGAGCATGGATATCTTTGGTATTAATAACTTTCTTTGATAAACTTCTATACTTCATAATGAAGATCGCAGTGTTTTTGAGACAGAGAGGTAGTCTCAGTCTTCAAGTAAAAATGTCTAATATAATTCACCAAGCCTGTAATTGTTATGAATGGAGTAGTAGTCTGGTTTACTTTCTCATTTAGGTAGAGGTCCAACATCGTATAAAAGGACTAAGTATGTTTCAAGGAAATTTTAGTAATGTATCCAGGCAGACACAAGCAGATGCATGCACATATAAGGAGTGATATCTGGCCTGCCCTTTATAGTCACAGTAGACTTAGAACATTTTAGTAGATAGCAGTTAGTCCCTTAATCCTCTGTGTGCTGCTGCCAGGCAGCAATATCATGAATTTACTCATGCACAAATCCTACGTATTATGCTGGCCAGCATTCCTGCCGTATAAAAAAAAAAAAGTGAAATGATCCCTCTCACTGTTTATTCAAAGTAGGTGATGAACATGCTATTTAACATTTAATTTATTGAGAGCCCAAAGCTATATTTATAAATGAAGCATCTCACAATTTAACTGTTCCAAAGGTAGTATCTCAGTGTTGTAAAAAGGTGTGTTAGGGTGGGATGCTGAGTAAAGGGAAGAACAAACAGTATCAGTTGTCTAGAATTTTTAACATTGCTAGAAACAGTGATTATGGCTTGCATTCTGGTTAAGTACATCTGTGAATATGTTATGGGATATGGTGGATTTTAAGCAGGAAGTTAAAAATAAGATTGTAAGCAGTGAAATGGAACAAAAAAAAAAGGTTAAAGTATTTGTTGGAAAAATAGATGGCTGAGATAGTCACTACTGGTGCAAATGTAGAAGGGTGACCTTTCAACTGACAGCCCTGTAGGTTGGATAGATATTAATGATGAGATATCTTTAAATGAAAGCGGAAGAAAAATAAGGGAGAAGAAGGCGTAGCTTAAAAATTCACTTTTCTCATCAAGTTAGAGGAGTTTCCAAGATGTAGAACTGTAGGCGGGTATTATGGCTGAGATTGCAGTAATAAAGATAAAAAGTCAGCCAGGCTCATTCAGTTCTTTTGGTATTGTAGTCTGAGGTGAAAAGGTTGTATTTTAGGAATTGTCATGCCAATTGTCTCCATGGTAGCATCTTCCACGATCATGTATGTGAGTGCTTAGCATTATTGTTGCCACTAGAATTTTTACATGAGGATAACAGGGTATCAGAGGGGATAATTTTCCTACTTAAGGAGTCAGGAAAAAAAAAGAAGATAAGATTTTCCTTTATTTCTTATCCCAAAAAATGTCTTCCATTCTTTATTTATCTAGAAATAAAAATAGAAATACCATTTAGAGGTTCAGTATTAAGGGATGCAGCCTTTAATTCCTACTAAGTCTGTGAAATTAATAGACTTGCAGCAGTCTCAGAAATGCATATGCCTTCCAAACTTACAATTCTATTTATCTTTTTTAATTGTCCTTACAAATTTGGGTATGTTATGACAGCAACTGTTTTTCACAAGACTCAGCTTAGAATAAGAATATGCAATATTCTGAGAGTATTTCTGGGGGAAAGATCGGAGAGAGAATGTTCAGGAAAAAACATGATGAAATGTACTGTATTATCAAATAGTAAAAAGAAAGATTTAGATAAATATTTAATCTCGAGTAAACATCTAGAGAATTAAGATGACTTGTGGAAGAGTCAGGAGGAAGAAGGGACAATGAAATAAGAAATAACGTTGGTTGAACTTGAGAGCAAAGTTTACTATCTGTTATTAGCCTTATCAGTATCCAAACCCCAGGCACATGAGATAGTTCTGGCTCTTTGCAGTGGCTGAATTTTTCAGTGGCAATTTCATCCTCTGATAGTGTCTTGTAAATGCTAATTGTACCTAAATCGGTAGGTGTATTTTTTTCTTTAATCAGGAAAATGATTTTTGTCTGTATAGCTCTGTAGTAGTTTCTGCTCTGAGCACAAAGTGAGAGTGGAAGATCTCAGGATATCCTTTCCAGTCTCAACCGTTCTGTAAACTATTCTGTGAAACCCATTTCTGTAGACAATCAAGTAATTGTGTAATCATTGGTCTCACATTAATGAAATATCTGATTCCTAGGATTGATATCATCATCAGAGTTAAGTGGAGATGATGTGGGCATATATTTCATGTTAGTACTTTAATGTTAAGATCCAGTAAGCTAGAAATGTATACAATTAGTCCACTTTATTCATAAGAGGAAAACATAATTTTGAGAGTATTTTCTTTTTATATTTGTTTGCTTTCTCTGCAGCTGGGCCTCTGGAGCTTCCTCTTTTTGAGCTGATCCCCTCACAAAGACAAGTGGTTTTTCATGGAGACCGCTTGCCCTTTCAGTGTACTGCCACCTATGTTGACAAAACTACCGAAGTACATTGGTACCATGCTGGTCGACTTATTGAAACAGATGAAGAGAGTGGCATATTTGTGGAGGACAGCATCATTCATGACTGTTGCTTAATTACGCGGTAAAGTATAAATATTTCTTGTAATATTCAGACTGTTTGACAACGTGAACAGATGTAAGGCTTGAAATAAGCCTTATTAAAATATGTTTTGTTTGAAGCTAATAAATTGTGTGCTTTTCTGTGATTGCACTAAAAGATAGGCTTTGGTTTGTGCTGCTTAGCAATTTAAAGATTTCTGAAGGTAGTTTTGAACACAGAGGTGTAGTCTTGTTCCAAAAGCTGCTTATTCAAATGTTTTTAAGTGGTTATTTTATTGGGTAGTTCCAGATATTTCTGGACATGGATTTACAACACAAATATCATGCTAAGTTCTTCTGTTTTATTAACAGGCACAAAATATCCAATGTGTGGCTTTTTTCCTCCTATGTTAAAGCAGAATAAACTAAAATAAATATTTTTGTTACAATAATGAAACTAAAGTTTTGAACTGTATTCCAGACTGTGACATTTTTCTTGGCAAAGAGTATTCCCTCGTAGGAGATCTTGAGGAGGTATTTTCAATTCTGCTGCTAGCTCACATTTACCATTTCTTGCCAACGATAATAATATTTGATTTTGCTCATGTTGAATTTTCTGACATTACACCTGTGTATAAATGTCATAGTCATACATGAAAATGTAAATGTGTTATGGAGCTAATTTTCTATCATCTGTGAATGGGTCTAGCTGAAATTATGACTTGTTTTTGCATGAAGATGGCTTAATTTCTTATGGTTGGAATATTAGTATGAATGTGATGACAGTAAAGGGCAATAAAACAATCCACATCCCTGAAACTGCAAAGAGGCTCCAAGCAGCACTACATCTTTCTCTTCTGTTATCTCTTTCTGTCTGGAGAGGCTGGAAAGATGGTAATTAGAATATTAAGCTACAAAAAGAATGTGTTTTCACTTTATGAACCAGACAACTTCACAGTATTGAAAGACTGGTTTTGAGAGTAGCTTACTTACCCGATAGACTGTAGTAACTTTTGTAATGTCTTCTTAATCCTATTTTGCAAATGCTTTTGCTGAATGTTTAACAGTACTTACGTCTCTGACAGCTGTAATGGCTGCTCTGGGGCTGTTACAGTTCACATTGTCTCTTTCTGAAAACATTAAACTTCGTAGTAAGTTAAGAACCCATAAAAAGGAGTGTTACAACCAAGGAAACGAACATGCTCTTAACTGAACATAGGGCAGCAGATGCTGGTGTCACGTATAATTTTGCATTATGGTGTATAGATAGATTTGCCATTGGTGTTTTATACTATTAAGTCTCAACTGTTATCCCACACACACAAAAAAAGATTTTGTGAAAGAAATCAATTTGAGTACAGACCGATCCCAAAGTGGATAGGTGATATCATGACAAGTTTGCTTTGTGGGCACGCAAACTGTACAGAAGACAAAATTAAGCACTTGCAGAAATTCAGAGAGAAAGTCAGAAATGCGTTGCCTATTTTCTGTGAAAAGAATCCAAATGACCTTAGAACTCTTAACAGTTTGTGGGAAAAGTATGTCTGATAGAGATCTGAAGCAAGTAGCAGTGGTTTGGAAGAATATTACGTTAACAGGAGGAGTCTGAAAATGGTATGTTGATGATGGTCCAGTTGCTAGGTTGGTTGCAAAACTGAAAGTTTAGATGTTTACCAAGTTGTGGTAAGATACTGGAGATTCACTCCATGTGACAATAAAAAAGTGTTAGAACAGATCAGAAAAATGCCATTTGAGTGCTTTGTGTTCTGTTGTCACGAGCATTTAGAGATATATGAGCAGCTGAAGGTCACGCTGAGATGAAATGAAGCAAAATAATGTAAATCAATATTTCTGTATTGTTTTTTGATTACTTGAAAATCTGTGGTCAACATTCTATCGCTTCAGGCACTGCAGGCAGCTAAGGATTAGTAACAGGTGCACCTTCACCAGAAAATTTCTTTTATTTCAGACAGGAAGATGATATTCAAAATTATTGCAGAATACTACGAACAACACAGGTTGACATTTGATTATTGTGGTTCAAGATATTGTCCTTGCAAATTAATTAAAGTTTGGCCTTTCCGCTGAAATGCTTTTAATTATATCAATAAAACAGAATGAAACTTTTACTGATCAGTTTGGGGAATGATGTAAAGTACAAATTGTGGGAAAACACACCAATACTATGAAAGACAAAAGCAACAACCATTATAACCTCTACCATTAAATGAACAGGCTCATGAGAATTGTGCTGTACCATGAAAATTCTATGGTTGCTTTGTGGAACTGCTTCTTCAAAGATGCAAGAGAAATAGTTATTTTCAACAGAAAAATGTCTTAGTATTTTTGGCTGATAGAATTAAAAATATATAGACAAGTTCTAAATATTTTATACTTCATAGCTCCACGTTTCTAATACTTTACAGTTTCACAACTGTAAAAAATAAAAATAAATAAAAGGATGAAGTCCTTGAAATTTTTTAGATTTCTTTCTTTATTTATTATTGTTGAGAACAGACCAGGAAGGTGCCTTGCACCAAGTTAGACATCTTGTATCCATTCTCTCTTTCTTGCAACTGTGTAAGGGCCTGTTTAGCCCTCTAATTAAGTTTTAAGTTCAATGTTAAGAAGAAAAATGTGAAATTCCCCTGAAGGGGAAAGCAATGCAGCTTTGCTTAGCTTTTAAGGGCCATTATGATTTTGATCCAATCCTTCAAACAGCTTCAGCTGTGTAGTTGAGGAGAAGCTACACTACAGCAGTAGTTTGGAGTGAACACTCCAAGAGGATTTATTTTTAATTACTTTTCCTATCAACACTGATGGTATAATTATATACTTTCTTGCAGCCCAGGCAGTAGTTTGTAAACCTGTGCATCAGCTGTGATTTTTAGAGCAATTCTGACTTATGTATGGAGTCTGATGTACTCTTTCTTCTAAGTCACTCACTCTCAATACTAGTGAAACCAACAATTTAAAATATTAAAATAACTACCTTTTATTGTTCATTGACCTATTTGTATTTTTGTGATTTGTGTAATTTGACCTATTCAAAATAGAGGATGCTGTAGGATGTGTTCCTTGTAGACTTCCACAAAGTTGTTTATTTTTTGTTTGTTTGTTTTTTACTCCATTAGCATGCTG
This sequence comes from Cyrtonyx montezumae, assembly GCF_038088225.1. Classification (NCBI taxonomy): domain Eukaryota; kingdom Metazoa; phylum Chordata; class Aves; order Galliformes; family Odontophoridae; genus Cyrtonyx; species Cyrtonyx montezumae. The sequence continues at coordinate 18,421,729 of NW_027072045.1, read as the reverse complement.
GAGTGAAAATGGGTCCCAGTCCCTCTCCTTCCACTGTATAGATAAAAACAACCTAATTTTAATTGTCTATGTTATATTGTTTGAATGCCTCATGGCCACCACAGAGTAGTACTCTTGGAGATACAGTGTATGTTGGAGAAAGAACAGAGATAGTTCTTGAAGTTCTTTTGCTATAATCTGCTGTGTCTTGCCTCCTTTTTTTAGTTTTCAGATTTCTTTCAGCTCAGCAAATAAAGTAGGTCAGTATAATAGCCCCAGTATGCAATGGCTTAATCCCATTAAGTATTTTTTTTAAATATTAATCTATATTTGTAACATAATCATTGACAAGTAGTGTGCATTTAACAAACAATTTCATATTGCAGAATTAATGTACTTTTTTTTTTTCTGTGTAGTTTTCTTTTTTCTTTTTTTCTTGGTTGCTCCCAGTGGCACGTAATCAGGTAATCAAGACTTGTCATAAGTAGGTTAACACTTATAAATCATCTGCAAAGTATTTTGTTTAAAAAGCTTTTTATGCAATTCTGACTATTGGACTGATTGTTGTGGTGTTATTTTTGTCTAAGAACCTCTGCTAGTGTACAGATCACAAGAGTTATGCTAATGAAATAAATATCTGGATCTCACGTTGCAGTGAACAGACTACTTAAGGGCAAATGAAAGGTATATGGCAGGTGTAGCAGCAGTTCCCCAGAAGGCTGCAGTGGCATGCATCCTGCAGGCAAGTAGTGTGCTGTTAGAACGATATTAATAGCAGTAAACACACTTGAGCAGCCTCAAACCTATCACCAAGTGTTAAGCAACTGATTTATGTTATAATTTAGATAAGCCCAGGACAAGGAGTACACTTGTCAACGTAGCTTCGCAGGACTGTGTCTGCTGTTTGAAGGTTTCTCCAGCAAGAGAAAGCTTTGGGAGTCCTACAGATGTTGAAATCTCCTTTTTCTCTTCCCCACTTTATTTTCCTTGCTAGCTGGAGTGGCACATACTGACTCTAGAGCTGCGAACATATGAATATAAGTGCTCCTTTTTGCTAACCTTTCAGTGCAGTCAGAGAGCTGGTAGGTACCTATTGGGGTACCTGGTAGAGCTGCTTAGAAAACAGCAGATTCCTGACTGTTTCTGAAAATGTTACTGTATAGCCAGCTAGTGTTGTCGTTACTTTTTCTCCCAATTTAAGATTTTTATTTAAATTTTGTTCAGTGTAATTGGAGCAAAACAAAGGGAAAGTGATATGGTTTACTAATGCGTTAGTAAAATGTTTTGTATTTCAAAAGTAGATATTTCTTATATTTCTTTTTTTTTCTTTTTCACTGTCAATATATCATTATAATTAGCTTACTTCCATGCATATCTCTGAAGAGATATCTAGCTAAAATACTTATGCAAACAAATTAGCTGATAAGTAAGTTATGGTAAACTAATTATAGCACACTACGTTTATTGGGTAGCTACTGATGGCATTAAAATTTTTGCTTTGCTTTTCAATCAATCAGGAGAAAATCATTTATTTCCTGTGCATATGGCAAACTGATTACACTTGGAAATACTTGAATACCAGTTTTAATCTTTTTATCTCTTTTCATCTTACTGTTGCGTATACACAAAGTTTTCCTAAAGGCCATAAGGCTTCTAAAGCTGTTTCTTTCATGGGTAAATAAGTAATTTTGTCAGAGAGATCAGACTAGCAATTTAAGTTCAGTTAAAGTGCCTAGATTTACACATTCTCTCTTCGGTTTCTATGTTTTCACCTTGTATCCCCTGTGAAAGGCTGTATTCCAAGCAGCAGTGTTCTCTGGAGACCAACACATTTTTAAAATTCGCTGTTAGTATTAATAATTGAAGATAGAATGGGTAGGATGCAGGTTATGCAGGCCTTCTGCCTGAACTGTAAGAAAGCATTCCTCCTTATATGTCTAAAGGATGGTATCTGTGTTTTAGAAATTTATATTTTTCACCATGAACAGCAGTTGATTCTTATCCAGTCTTAAAGGAAATTCTCAGAAATTTTGGAACCTTTCATGTGGAAAACCACCCTAAAATGCTTTTTCCTAGCATGCAAGTGAAGGCTGGAATGTGCAGTATATGTCAGAGAGGTATTACTTTAGGACATGGTTGAGTAACTTTGCATAATGAGACCTACTTCTGATTGTCTAATTAGTTATGCATAGCTGTAGCAATTCAATGCTATGCCTCAAATAGAAATCTTTTGTCATAGTTTACTTGATTACATGTGTATGGCTGCTGTCAGTATTAAGGTTCCTCTCCTTCTAATGACCAATGCCACAGGCTTTTGATGAATATTACAGCAATTTTTTATGCAATTGTATCAGCTCTATATGTGAATTAATTTCTCAATACATTAATCATCACATTTGTAAAAGGAATCCTAACATGAACAAAATTTCCCACTTCAAGTGAAAATGTTTATCTTCTCTTGTCTTCCTTTCAAGTGCTTTTTGGCTTACAGAGGAAGCCACAATATTTTCCAAGCAAATTTTGAGACAAGCTTGCAAGTCATCCTTCTGTTCTTGTCAAGTAGCAATCTTCATCTTCTGTTTGCATGATTCCATCTCACGAATGCCTGACTTTGTTTATTTCTTGGTAGATCCTAAATTTCCTCAGAAGTATCAACTCACACTCTGAGGAGTGCCCTTAAGTATGGTTGCTAATGTAGGTGGAATGGGAATTCTTTTTAATCCTTACTTCATCCTTCGGAAAGCTGCACAGTAAATGCAAAATTCCATTTCATTTTGGCCTGACATTTGTTGGATGATGAAGAAAGGAAACTACATCCAAGGGTACTCTTCTTACTTAAATTTCTGTTGTGCTCTTATCAAGCTCTTTAAAATGAATCCTGCAGTGTTCTGAAGTGACAGGAGTGAAAATGTTGTCAAGTGACATTGCCTTTCGTCAAGACTTGTTGCAACCACCAAGAAAGATCAGGAATAACTTTCTACTGAGAGTAAGAAAACCTGAAACTTCTGAGTGTGCAAATGTAATAGTGCCAAGACTTACAATATGGAACCAAGCTACCAAAAGTTTTATGAAGAGGTTTAAAATATTGCACAGGCCTACCCTTCCCTTTTGGTCTGCAAGACTATGAAGTTGCCATAGTTACAGGTGGAGTATATGTTAAAGATATGAAGTTGAGTGCTGTTTTTGAGAATTAAAACATTTTTTTAATCGAGTCTACTAAATTCTCCAGGGGAATAAGATCAATTTATCATTTGTCATATCCAGATGGTAAGTAAATGAATAGTTTCACCATTGGGCTTGCTATCCAAACTATTCCTAGAGGAATATAAATGAATGCATCACTTACAGTGGCCATATGGCAGTTCAGAAGATAATTTCATGTTCTGGTCATTATACATCTTCTCCAATATTGCATAAACCTTTTCTGGCTTTTTTTGTTACAATGTCTGAAGTAAGAGCCACAGAAGATTAAGTGCGAGTTTGAGGATTTGCTTATCATTTTAGAGAGTCTGAACTAGAGTTCAAGTACAGTTTTTTTTTAGCAGATCAAAAAACTGATGTGTCAGTAAATATTTGCCTGTGGAACTGGGAAACATAATCTAATTAATTGTCAGGAGAGATAGTGAGCGATAAATTTGCATTGGAACATATTTCAAAAATTTAAGTAAATGAAAAATGTACTCCTTTTCTTCATGTTGATTTATATTCATATTGATTACCTGTGAAACTGATAGCATGTGCTAGTATTCCTTTAGTTTCTATCTCTAGCTCTGACCTAAAATCAACTTGGTTCCCAGTTTTATCAAATCTGTACTATTAACAGTGCTTACAGATATTTTATGAGGAAACATATCAGAAGTTGAGTACGTTGTTTATGTAAGCTCTAGAAACATACATATTGTTCCTCAGCTGTCTAAAAGGATGATGCAAGATTCTTGAGACATATGAAACAGAACATTTAATTTGAATATAGTTATCAACCATTTAATTTCACCAAATACTTTCAGTCTGACTGTGAAAAGATCTATTAAGAGGTAGGTAAGAAGCCTGCTGTCACTGGCCTTTCTCATCTGACGCTTTTTACAAGAACAATTGCTTCTGCTGATAAGAAAAAATTCAGTTACACTGTTTGAGAATAGCTAATAATGTGTTTTTGTGTTGTTGTTTTTTCTATGTCCTCTACAATAAACAACAACAACAAAAACCATACTGGAATTCTTTGTTAAAATTGGAAGTTCCAAGCTACTTGGGTCTCAGACCCATGGTGAAATGGAACAACGTGAGATTTTTAAAGTTACTGTTTAATGATAATGTGACAGAACTTCTGGAGAATTGTGGAAGATGTCTGAAGCAATTTAATTTAAATCAAAAGCTATTTACCACAGGTTGTTTGTTTTCTGGAGAGCAAGATAACAGTCCTGTAGCAAGTACTTGAGAAAATCATCCTTCATTATATGCATCTTTCAAAGGGAAAATTACATAAGCAGCTGTCTAATCACTTCCTACCTTGATTGTGATTTATTTACTTACATACCTGCAGTAATTTATATACAAGAAGATTTGAGCCTTTTTTGTAGCAAAACTGATAAGAGTGCATATGTAATATGAAAAGTTTTGAACTGTAAAAGGATGACATTTTTAGAGACATTTAAAAGACCAAAAAATTTAAATACATAATTTTTCTCTGTATGTATATTCAAATGTCAGGCTCTTTATGAAAGTACTGAAGGCCCCAAGAAGACATTTTTTTTTTAAAATACACAGTTTTGAAATAACTTTAACAACTTTCAAATTCTGTTCTTCTGTTTTTATAATGTCTCTCTCCCCCTTCTGACTGTACTCCATTTCTTCCCACGTAATTTCTAATCATCTAAACCACAAGGCACATTCAAAATTCAGTCATTTGTATAAAGCAAAGTAAGTATTTCAGATAATTATTACCTTTTTCCTCTCCCAGACGCTTTCAGAATTTGTACGTTCTTCATAACTGTAGTAAAATTTATTTCTAGATCAACAACAGACTTAAGATCTAATGTATTGCTTTATTAAATGTACTAGTTAGCATTATTGTTGTCTGGAGTTACAGTAATTGGGTAAAATCTTTCCCTGCTGAAATAATTTGAAAAACTAAACTTCATCTGTGCCATCATCCATTAAAAGAATGAAATCTTTTAATTCCATCTAAAATATACAGAAAATCCCAACAAAACCAGTTCTAGGCAATTTTAAATGTTTCTCAAATTATTTCTTCTAAGTATACATGAAATATTTAGCTTGGGCAGCTAAACACTGGCATGGTTCTGTAACGTACAATGTTCATATTGTAAGAGAAGCTGTGAAGTGTCTCTATATTTAACATGTCTATCATTTTAATTATGCAGAGCTTATTCAACCTTCATTTATTGATATTAATAACTGCATCTCATGTTTTGAAGAGAACAGTGTGAAAGAAGTTCATGAGTAGTACAGTGCTAAAAAAAAAAAGTCAGCATCTGTCTCATTTCATATTGCATTCATCAGGAAAGTTATATACAGCTTCCAAAGTCAATGGCTATTCTAGAAAACTTGTCCCAAGCTGCCACAGGAAAACAGATTCTGGTTTTGAAATGCCAGAGGAGCTCCAATGACAGCTGAAGGGAAGCATTCTCTGTGGGTTGGTTGTGTTGTCAACTTGAAATGTATTTCTGACTTTCAAGTACTTGGTTATGAAACAAAACCAGTATTTTATATTATTTGGGGAAAGGAAAGTGAGGACTGATGCATAACTGTTCTTTTGCGATTTCTTCTGTGTTACATCCCCGTCGTGACTTAAATGGTCTACCCAAATTGGTGCCACAAAAGTTTTAATACTGATCACATATCGTTTGTCTCTGTAATAACACAGAACAAAACCCATGTTTATATTTTCATAGAAAATGTTTGAAGAGGAGTTAATGTCAGCAAATCAGTAACTCCATCTCTGTATATTTAAGTGTATTCAATAATTAATCTTTTCTTTTTATAGTGAACTTATCCTGTCTAGCATTGACATTAATGCATCTGGAGAATGGGAGTGTCTAGTCAACAATTCCTATGGAAATAGCACAAAACAAGTAGAAATTGTGGTACTGGAAATGGCTGCACCCTACTGTCCTGCAGAAAGAGTTATTAACAACAAGGGAGATTTCAGGTATGAATTCCTGGTTTTGAGTGTATTTGATATGTTGATAGATATGGACAGTATCCATGTTTACATGATGCTTCAGAGTCAGGTACAAATATGTCACTTCTTTTTCTTGTCATTGTCATGTAATAGAGTAGGAAGGAAGAGCACTGTGTGATTATTATGGGAAATGACAGATAGTGTTTGAAGAGCAGCAGTGGTTTGTAAAAGTCTGAGAATCCTTCTAATTCCTCAGTACAAGTTTATGGAAAATTTCAGAAGGTATAAGACCTTCATAGCTAAATGGATGAAGGTTAATAATTTTTCTTGGACTTTTCTAAATTGTAGACTATAATAATACTACATTAAAGCATTGGAAGTTTAAATCTTCAGTACTTTCTTAATCTATTCCACTTCTGCAAATTTTGTTCACGTTAGATAATAAGTGACAAGTAATAATTAAAAAAACAACAACAACACATTATTTTTAAAAAAGCTGCAAGAAAATACAGTCAAAATAGGAAGTACTACTTGGTGAAGCAAATAGATCATTAGAGGTGAGCCTAAGGACACACACAGTCCTACTATTATATAACATGATTAGAAAGCTCATCCATCCTGCTATCTGAATGTTACCATCAACACAGTATTGTTGACTAAATGCAGTTTTTGTTTCATCTTAGTTTTATCTCCGTATGTTATGGGCTTGTTTTTGTTTCTAAGGCCCCCACCCCCCAAAAAAAAAATTGGTAAATTTAGTAATGTTTTCTATTGATTCTATAATACTTCAGTGATACGCATAAAGCTCTTAAACAAAATTTGACAATAACACTGATGTATGATGGCATTCCCATTGAGAAATCAGGAAGGTAATTTGTTACCATGTGAATTATAATAAGAATTCAATTTGAATAGTTAATTAAAGGATGTAGCTCAGAGAAGAAGCTTCTCTTAAGCACTAGAACTTTCTACATGTACTTCTGACTTGTACACCTCTCTTCAATTTTAATACTCTAGGTCTTTTAATAACATATACATTCTATTAGATAACACCCACTGAATATTTTTGATGACAACTTTATGAAGTACAAGTTCTTTCCATACAGTTACATCCTTTTCTTGATAAATACATAAATCCTACAGACTGCTCAGGCTAACACCAGGGGCATTTTTGGCATTTTTTATAAATCAAAGAAATAGAAGTGCCCTTTCCCTATTGATCACCTTTCTAGAAGTCTATGTAAATTTGCTTTTAAGATGTATATTTAAGAGATGTTGAGTTCATAGATTCCTTTGGCATTTGATGATAATGAATTTAGAATTATAGAGAATTTATCAGTCTCAAACCTAGCATGAGTACTTGAAACTTTTCTGAAATTTTATCTTTTGATATATAGCTATCTCACCAGTAATTTTTCTTAGAAAGATCTTTGAAGTTTTCATAACACAGAAATTATGTAAGTAAAAAGAACTGTAGCACAAAAGCAAAGCTGGAAAGAATAGTTCTTTTATTGGGGAAAAATGAAAAAATCATCAGCAGTTCTGGAAGCATGGCTCTTTTAGTTCACCAGCCTAGGTGGTATTTATAGTTGCACAACTGCCGTCAGAATTAGGCACTGTGAATCACATTGAACTGGCTTTAAGTAATCAGAATTTTTCTCTGTGGTGGCCATATTTTGCTGATATTTTGTTTCTGAAAAACAGTTATCTTATATCGTGTTATCATATCTCATCATAAAGACCAGATTCTGCTACCTGTGTTAGGAGTTAGTGTGCTTCAGTTTCAGAATAGCCTCTTCAGTTTTACTTTTGAGGTAAGGTACAACTTTGTGGCTCAATTGTATTAATGCCAATATTTCACAAGAAAAAATATTTCAGCTTGGAGGCAAGAGGAGCAAGTAATAACACTATGAACAGATTTTTTTTTGTGATGGTCCTTTCACGTTTCATTATACAGAATGCGAATTTCTTCAGTGACAGCTATGGCATATAAAAATACTTCTTTTATTGCCTTTCCTTTTTAAGACTGTGAAAACATAAACCTAGCCTCAAATCTGTCACTATACTATGTTACAATGTCAAAATGTATCTTCATCTTTTAAATAACATGGACTAATATGTATATGCGAATAGAGGTTGATTATCGAGTTGCGTGTTAGTGGCAGGCAGAATTTTTTGTTATGATTGGTTGGGCATCAGTCATTACATCAGTGCAATTAAAGTTAAAACCACATCCTTTTCCAATGTGTTGACTTTCATTTTTTTCTGATTTTTCCACACTACCTCATCTTGCTATAGACATACAAGCCTGAAAATCACAATGGATTTGTACCCAAAGGAATAGATTGCAATTGTGTGTTTAAAAAGAAGATTAGTATTCCACAGTAGGCCCCTGAGATAAATAGAATAATTCTGGCTCCTCTTGACTTAGTTTCTTTTCAAACACTACTGTGCCATCATAGTTGATAAATCTCATATACTAAATACTTAATTTTTGAGATCTAGCTTCCTTCTTCCATAAGACATAACCCCTGCTCAGACTGTCTCTTGGTTTCTGATACATTCAGGAATTCTTGCTTCTTTAAACTTTGGGGCAGAAAGGGCTTTGTAGCATTAGGTCAAAATGAAAAGTATATATTGTCATCTATATTTTGAGCCTTTATGTTTTACAACATTTAGTAATGTGTGTTCTATTCTTGATGACATGGTGAATGTAGGGAAATTTCCATTCATTTTGTTTTTACTTTAACAACAAACACATTCCTAGAATTATGTAGCATTAATGACTAGCCAGACTCAAGCCTGCATAATTTCAACATGTTCATGGAAACTAAGTAATCCATTATAGAATGCAATGAGGTAAAATTGAAAACAGCCTTTTTTTTGTGTATGTATCATGCGTACTGTTGGTATATTGTCAGTTGCCTTTGAATAAGAAGTTTTATATTTTAATTTTTTGCTGCCCTGCTGTTCACAGATGGCCCAAAACTTTGGCTGGAATAACTGCTTACCATCCTTGTCTAAAGTACTCATTTAACTCCATTGCCTTTTACAATGGTGTAGAAGAGTCTAAGGCATGGCGTAAATGTAATCGAACAGGACGCTGGGATGAAGAAAACTATTCTGAATGTCCTTATTCACAAGAAATAACTCAAGTTCTTCATGCTTTCAGTCAGGTAATGCTGAAATCTGTGGCTTTCTTTCTGTATTACTGATTTTATGGGATAGCTTGCAAGAAAATGTTTGTTCAGTCACAAATATGGTATAGTTGGGCGCTGAATAATATGTTGGCCTTTTATTTTGCTTTTTTTTCCTTGTGATGGTTTTGGTTAATTGATGGTGTGGTAGAAACATATGGTGCACACCATCTATTGTCTTTAATTTAATTCTTCCTCTTGGTGTCTGTAGTCTAGATGACCATTAATAATGTTAGCAGGGTCATCTCTGCTTCACTCCAGTTCCTTATTTACCTTTCCCTCATGCATTTTTACCAGAAAGACATTAATTTCTCTTGAAGTTCTGTATCAGGGTTTTGCTGACTGAAGTTTGTTTTCCCACTGCTGTTGTCCCATAATGTATTTCAAAGAGCTGTAGAAATGTGACCAAAATGCCTTTCTGATATCTTCCAAGGCAAAAAACAATTAAAAAAATCAAAAACAAAAAACAAAACAAAAACAATCAAACAAACAAACAAAAAACAAATAAAGGCCAGAAAAACCCAAAAGTATTTTTCTGCTGATAGGTAAAAGAGAGAATGAGATTAAAAAAATAAAAGCATATGGGTAGAAATGACAGGGGAACGATAGAGTATAACAGTGAAGAGGGTGGAGAATGGTGCAGACCCATAACTGTTATACTAAGTTCTACAACTTTCAGTTTGCATGATGATTGCTTCCTAATTAATAGCACTAGATATCATCATAGTAATTTTGTTTTGAAGTGTATTCCTACATAAGTAACTGATGTTAAGGGATCCAGTGGAATTACAGGATAATAATTCTACGTGGAAGAAAGGTCATCTCTAGACTCCAATAAATTCACCTTCTCAAAGCAAGACAAGGTTAGGTGAGGTTTCTCAGGGCACTTAGATTTTGAAAAACTCTGGGGATGGCTGTACAGTATACAAATACCTGACTATTACTTCACCATAGAAAAGGTTTTCCTCTCATTCTGTCCAAACTTCTTTCAGCGTCGTACCATTGTCGTATTTCCTCCCACCATAATCCACTGTATACGTGAACCCTGACTGACACTATTATTGTTGTCACTGATGTAAAAGCAAGGAGAAATTTTAGGCTGATAAGGTATTTTGAGGCCTGTTTGTTCCTGTCTAGAGAAATTAGACACGCAAATTTTTTCAGTATTTGAAGATGACAATGATTAAACCTGAGTCTTAAGATAAAATATTCTACTGACATTTATGTTTGTGGTACTAATGAAGCATATAACTCAAAGTGTAAAAATAGAAAGCATTATACAAATGGATGGGATCTCTAGTTTTTAGAAGAGAAAAAGGCTAGACAATTCATCACACCAAGCAATTCTCATGTATTTTCAGATGCACATCAATTTGACGACTGTACTTGAATTTTCCCGCCAACTGACAGCCTACACAAGAGGTGCTTCCCACTTTGCGGATAAAATGGATGTAATATATTTGGCTTATATAATGGAAAAGTTAATTGTCTTCGTGGATGAAGTTGAAGATGTAAGATATATTCTGTGTGCTGAAAGTCATGTAGAAGTGAAGTCTTCACATATGGCCCTGTTCTTAATGTATGCAGACACGCACTGAAGCTTCTAAAACTGCCTGCTGGTATTCTATAGCTGCAAACATTCCGCATATGCTGCCATGTCTTTCTTTATGTCAGACAGCTGAGCCTTATCATCTGATTGACAAAACCATTTGTACTAAGGAATAAAAATTGCTTTTCAATAAGCTACATCCTTTTTTTTCATTTTTATTTTCAACATGTATAACATTTTAGAATGAACTCAAAGTGCTCCTCCACCTGGCCACTTTTTTGCTAGGAGTTCCCCGTGCTTCTTTTGTTTTCTCCATTTCATCAGGAGATTTTAACAGATGTTAATATTTTGATGGAGTTCTCTCACTGGGCAATTAATAGAATACCAGAATTATTAACCTCTTCCTTAAAATATTAATGTTGTCATTTTTAAATGTTGTGAAAGCATTTAGCACTTTATATGGAGAGGAGAAAATGTGTCTTTTAAGTCCAAATTTCCACGTGAAGTTTTAACATAATACATCCCGTTTTTACAGTGAAATCTAATAAGAGTTATGAAAATCCTATGCAGAAAAAATATATATTTTTTATAGAGTACAGCGAAATTCACCACAATTTTCACTGTTAATTTTCAGAACAACTGCTTTCATAATATTTCATAACTTGCATTTTTTGTACATGGGATAGCTATCATTAAAACATCTGTTTTCTTTAGTCTTGCAACGTTCATTCCATTCTTATTCTGGGAATTGTAACAGTTATCATTTTAGTATCAATTTGAAAAAGCCTCCAACTTCAATTTCATCATCATATGCTAGACATGAAGTGCGTTATTAAGGGTTCTCTGAGAATCGTGTTTCAAAGCTACAACTATGAAAACCTCTTCATTCAAAATGTGCTCTTTAAAAAAGAAGAAAAAAGAAAACCTCCAAAAAGGCATATATGAATTTATCCATAAAGCCTCTTGTACTAGCAATTGATGCGTTATGCACTAAAACTGATCTCTTTATTGATTTGTTCCATCTTTAAAATAGGTTTAGTTTCTAGTTTTTGGTACTGAAACATCTCCATTTCTGCTACTTATCTCTATATCTCTTATCTTGTGATCCCTTACTGTATTCATAATTTAGAGTACTGTCCTCATTTGTCTGTTTCCTTCTTTTTTTTTTTTCTTTTTCTAAACCCCATTTAAAAAACTCTCACTCATAAGGTCCAAAAATGCATGTGAAGTTCAAGTGTCAGTAACTTCACACATGAGGTTACACTTATGTAATTATGAGATCGAATGATTTAATACAGGGCAACATACGAACAGAGGTGTATTAGTTTGGAATTGACTAACAGCTCAAAAAATAATTACATAAAATCATTAGAAATTAGTGAAAATATACACGTTTTCTGTTTTATCAAAATAACTATATATGTATTGTAAGCATCTGTGCCAGAGAAGGTGATCCATTGTTGTTGTCACTGTTGCTGAAGTGTACAGCCCACTGCCCCACAGTCTACTGTTTGGTCTCCATAAATATCCAGCAGGCTTTGATGAGTTTGAGTGGGTGCCTTTTTTTCCACGGGGAGGAATTCAATTAGACACTTCTGCTTCATACACACTTCCATATCAGACAGTGTTTTGTCAGACTGCCCCTCTGCTGCCATCCATTGCACAGTAACAGAATGTAATGGAATACTGGCAGAAAGGTTCAGCCTCTAATACTGCGCCACCAACATAATAAAATAGGAGGTATTACTTTTGCAGCAGCCTTTGTACATTTTTAAAGAAGTTAGTGGTACTTTGTCTCATCTTAGGATTCATCAAAGCATCAACTGCTTTAAGGACAGCTACCAGGAAAGTGTACATATATTAACACAAAACTTTGTATTTTTAATTGTCATCCCTTTATTCTTCAGTAATACATTTAATTATAATATCAATTAATACATCATCTTATTTCTCACCTTTATATTTATAGCCTATTTATGCCCTCAGTTAATTACTGCTTGCCTTATTAGTGCATAGTTTAATTTTTTTCTCATAAATCACTTCAGTCTTTAAATGTATTTTATTATTATTCATTGTGTTAGTAACTATTTATCTCATTGTCAAATCCATCTGGAATTACAAAGCGATTACATTTTCAAAAACACATTAAATATTTCAGGAATATTTGCATAAGATGTTCACTAAATTCTTACTATTTCTCTTTTTCAATGTATCTGAAACATAATTTTTATTAGAAATTCAGAAAGAACTTCATAGCTTCTCATTCCTTAAATATTTTTTCCACTGGTGAATTTCTTTTGATTTATTTACATTATTTTTCTGTTTCTATTAGTTTGACATCTTAGCCTCTTAAGCTATTTTTAAGTTGTATTTTTCTCTTGGATTTTTTTTTCTGTATTCAGGTGATACCCTTGTGTACCTTTGTCATATCTTTGTTTCTTAGGAAATCACAAACCTTCAAAAATAGCGGTGAACTTAGTTTTGAAATTTTACTCAAAAATAATTTTTAAAATGATAGAAAATGAATATTTTTATTTTATTATGAAAATAACTCCAAATATACAGTGATGGTTATTCTCTCTAAGTTGAATAAGCTAATAAGAGTTTGAAACACATAGTCACAGTTATTAAAAACTTCAAAATGTCATCTGACAAAAGCTGGAATTTATCACTTGGAACTAGACACAAAAGTAAATTAAAACACATAAAACTATATGCCTATACTGTCTGTATAGCCAGTGAGATATTACAGGTTTGTATTAACACTTTAGTTAGATCTCAAATTTACACTTGTAATTCTGTAACAGAAATTTATTCCAAATAAATTATACTTCTCCCCTGCAAGGTTCTTTTATTAACTATGAAGCAGTTTTTTAGAGGGTCGTGACCACTTATTAATATTTTATGGAAGAGGTTAATAATTCTGGTATTCTATTAATTGCCCAGTGAGAGAACTCCATTTTTTTGTGGTGTATCTTGTATATGTAGATAGGCTTAAAAATTGTGAACTAAAACCTTTTTTTTTTTAAGTAGTAGCATTTTTATTTTCTAGGTATTTATTTCTCAGTACATTGAATTTTCTTAACAGAATGAAAAGTATATTTGAATGGAGATTACTAAGAGAAATACAATCCCTGTTCTCAGTTGTATTCTTACTTCTTGTTTTTGTATTTTGCAGAAAATACTAGCTTGTTTTGTTTTTTTAATTTTCAGATAGGGGATGCTCTCATCGAAATTGCCAGCAATATAATGTCTGTTGACGACCATGTGTTGTGGATGGCTCAAAAGGAAGACAAAGCCTGCACCAGGATTGTGCGTTGTGTGGAACACATTGCAAATCAAATACTGACCAGCAACATTCAAGTTATATCGAAGGTATTTCATAAAATCTAGAAGCACTTTTATCAAAATTTATTTTTAAAATGCTTTCTTCATAATTTTTACTTCTAAATTTTACATAGAGAAGACAAGATTGTATGAACCAGTTACACAGCGTAGCCCATTTACATAGATATACTTTCATTCTGTAGAATTTTTTTCCCTTGATTCTGTTTAGAATACTGAAATATTTTTCTGAGTATCTCTGATGGTATTAAGAATCTTTTTGCTTGACTTTGCTTTAGTATATTTATTCATACAATAGACTGGTTCACAACACCATCTTTCTACTTTGTACTCAGACCCTGGTATTTGGGTTTATTTTGAAAAGGATGAGTTGAGTGAGAATTTTATAATAATGAAAAAATAATGTGCTCCCTTATTACTTAAAGATCTTAATATACCTTTCAGGGAGGTGTCTAGACAATACTTTCTAAAGCATTTAGAAAATATTCTAAAGAGATGTCACAAAGGTTATTAATTTGCAGTTAATTTAATTCAGAAGCAAGCTCTAGCAGTATAAAATAAATGTTCATAGTTCTTGTCCTCCACCTACATGAATTTGTCATTTGTATACTGAGGAGTTATCGTTTGGATATTGAGAAACTGCCTTTGTCACTTTCAACATCTAACTGGTAGAATTGTGTAGAAGGTAGAAACGCTTGAAAATTATAGAATTTTAGATAAATATTTCAAAGCCTTATTACTCTATCAGTTTGCTTTCTTGATTTTAAGCAAGCTTTATTATTTTCTCAACTGCTCTATTTCATATTTTATTTAGATGAAGATACTGTGAAAAGAACTGAAATCAGTGTTAGATTCAATTAGGGCAATGATGTATTTTAAAAAAAATTAAAAAAGGAATTATGGGCTGAGTTGAATTACATGCTGAGCTGAACAGCATAATGACCTTAGTCCCTTTGCTGTATAATTTTAGTAAAGCAGTCTATCCACTTGAAGAATAAACTGACAAATCTTATTGGATTATTTTTTTTATTTAATTCTCTTTTACATAAAATGATCAAATTTGCTAGAACCATTTATTTATATTAAATACATAGAGACAATAATTTACTTTTTAGAAGCATTCTGTAACATGACAGCTAGAGGGGTTCTTTTGCTTTATACTTAAGGTATCTTTTAAATGTCAAGTGCCAAAGGTCTTTTCTTTCTTGTCACTGCTTCCGAAGGAAGTTGACATTACTGTAAACAGTAATGTTCTGTACTGACATGTAGATCTGAGTCTCTAGCCTTTTTACCATGCCTTATTGTTTTTTGCTTCTTGCAGTTTTTTTTAGAATTAGTTTATGGTTGAGTGCAATTTGTAAATAAACAAAGCTGTGGAGTTTTTCTTTTTGTCATCTGATAGAGTACCAAACATGCCTGTTCTTTCTGGAGGCCAGCCAGAAAACTGCATACAGAAATTGCATCTGCTTTCATATCTTTTTCCATGTTTCTGTTTCTTTTTCTTTCTCTTTTCCTTTTTTTTTTTTTCCCAAACAACAGCGAAGAAAACCCTAAAGCTTAAGTAGCCACTAGTTTATAAAACACTTTCTGAAAAAAAAATGGGCCTTGATAAATGCTGTTTGTTTTATAACATATGCACAACTGCATTCCCTATAGATTGGAAAGCTAACTGGAAACTGTGATTTCTGCTGCTATTCCTATGTTATTTTTGGAAGACAAAAATGGTTTTCCATTTCCTAGAGGGCAGAAAAATGGCAAGATGGAAATAATCATTTAGATCTTCTGCAATTTCTCTCACAAAACATATAGATACACCCTGGGGTTGTGATGGTGATGAGATCAAGGAGGGAACATGAAGCTGCAGGTCAGGGTGTGGCCTGTTGATGGTAACAGGGCCAGGGCATCGCCCAGTGGTTGCCATGCCAGGCTGCAGTAAGGAGATGGCCCCTGTTTGGTGTCAGTTTTGGGGCAACAGGGCTGGTAACACAGTCACCACAAAGCTCAGGCAGAGCTTTGTTAAGAGCTTCACAGCCTGACACAGGGCAAGAGGAAAGGAGATGGAAACCTCCGCAGAGGCCCTGTGCACAGCCTGCAAGGTGTGTTCTGACCCTTCATTATTGTTTTGAGGTACTTCTGCTCATGTTTCTGTGATTATGTATGTCAGATCCGCAGTTTGAGAAGGAAGACTTCCTGTGGATGATAAAACATGTCTCCTTGTCATGTCAGGAGTGTGCTGTCTTCAGACCATAGAATCCTAGATTGACTGTGCTTAGAAGAGACCCTAAAGCCTACCCAGTTCTACCCTCTTCCATGGGCTGGGTGCCACGCACCGGATCAGAGCCCAGGGCCCCATCCAACCTGGTCTTAAACACCTCCAGGGATGGGGCACCCACAGCTTCTCTGTGCCACAACCCTTTGGCTATGACCATCCAACCAATTCCTTATCAACCGAATAGACCATCTTCCATTTCCCTCCAATCCATATCTGTCCAGTTTAGAGATAAGGTTGTGGTGTGTGACCAGCTCCTGGAGTTTTCATTTCATCTCCACCTGATGAAAGTCAGAATATTTTAGGGTAATTGCAATATGGTTTTGTTGTTGTTGTTTTTACTTTTAGTCTGTTCCATTAAGTACTGTTCTCAGCTTACCCCTGTGGGGACGCTTGTTGGCCATTTTTCTTTGTGATGCCTTTATCTGAGGTTTAGAAAATGGATGCCTCATTACAATTTCTATATCTGTAACTCAAGAAGATTAGCTCGTGGCTTTTCCTAACATGTTCCTTACTTACTGATGCTTGTTTCCATGGATAATTGCATTCAGCATTCATCTGTATCCATTTCACAATTCATTTGAGAATCCTAATAAGGAACAGTTTCGACTTGTATTTTACCTGTCTGTTCCTACGTGCTGAGAACAGTGTGTTCACACTATTTAAACATTGACATAGGATTATTTTCAAAATGAAAAGATTTTATGTTTAAAGAATTTTGTACTTGAAGTTTAGAAAATAGGACTGACTTGTGATATCACTTGAATAGTCACTACAACATTCTCTAGCTAACATTTTCTTATCCTCATCTCACAAATATGAATGAAGGAACTAGTTCTATTCCCGTTCTAGAGCAGGAAACTTGAAGTTCTAAATAATTAAATGGCTCTTACCAGGCTTTTATTAATGTGTTACCACACAGAAGTTTTAACAGACATGTAGCTTGATTCTGGTAATATGGTAAAAATTCTGTGCATGATCTGTGAAAGATAATCAGAAATCAGTCAATCTATCCAGCAAATAGCTAAACATCTTTCTGTTTCATTTCTGAGGCATAGAATAATACATCCTTGCCCACTTTAAAAATAATTCCTACTATTTTTGTTGCTAATTTATTTCAAATGTGTATTGTTTTGAATCAGGATTGGATCTGTTGAAGCTGATAGTGGCACTGGTACAAACTGAGAAGTAAATTATGGGCTTTTAAAAAACATTTATTAGCTGTCCTGCTATTTCTCTTTACTTATCCCTAAGAAATTTTCCATTAATCTGTCTGTACTGTTGTAGATTTCAGTATCAGTTTTTTAAAATAAGTAAGTTCCATTTTCTTTCTTACGCATCTACATTATGTATGGAAGCATGTACAAACACAATCTTTTATAAACTATGTACAGTAAATTCACAGTACACATATAATTATATGTAATTAAGCTTAACAAGTTAGCAATGTCTCAGCTTCTCAATATATTTTGACAGGTATCTCATAATATTGCTCTGGAGGCCTTTATGATCAAACCATCTAATTTCATGGGAATGACTTGCACTGCCTTCCAAAAAATAACTGCAAATGTTGACAAGTCAGTGGTGCATGGTGTGGGAAGCTGGGAAGTAGATCCTCATTCTGATCAACATTTGAATTTCAAGTGCAACACTGGCAATCTGAGTGGTTCCTTGTTGAATTCTTCCACCAGGGTAAGTCAGTGCAATCACAGATCTAACTTAGCTTTTTCAATGTGGATCACAATTTCAATATTTAAGCCACTTTAGTATGGTATATTTGATGTTTTGTTGTTCTAACAGATATCTCACTAATAATGCAGGATGTAAATACAAATCAATAAATGTTTTGTTCTTTCTATCTCTGGATTCAGTTTTGAAAACATTTGTGAGCAATCTAATTTGAAGTAATTTGGCAATATTTGTTTTAGTGAGGTGCTCTCTGATTTTACATTTCAGAAATTTTCAGATTAATAAGTCAGTGGGAAATTACCTTTACATCCACTAAATAGCATTACATTCTCTTTTCTCTGAACTTAAAACAGAGGGAGGGTGCTACATTGCAGTTTTTGAGTAGTAGTCCAAGAAACGCAATAATAAATATGACTTTTAATAGACCAGACTGTTAATATCAAATAATGAAGTGAAACAATTAAATTTTGATCTAGCAGGAAATGGAATTTTGCATTTAGCTGAGCATGTTATTAAATTTAAGTATTGCAGAGTTGAATTTTGTTATCCTTCAGCTGAATCTCAGTTTAATAGGCTTATTTCTTGACATACTTATTATGACAAAATGATACTTTTCTGGATAATATTACCAGTTTATGAACTTTGAAAGTATTTTGATTGAAGTTATTTTCTCTTTGGTGCATTTTAATCTTCTGTACGGGTTAGACAGTGATGTAACTGTAGCTTGTGCTCTCAGGATCTTCTGGTAAAAAGAAGCCATCTTAAAAATATCAGAATAGGCTGATTTTTTTTCCCCCCACAATGGAATTAATTTCCTCTGCGGACACTGTTAACATGTCTGTCTGTAGGATGACCTAGACAGTTGCCTGAAAAGAGGAGATTGACATTTATAAGAGAAAATGAAATGTCAGAGATCTAAAAGATACAATATTTCTGCAAGATGCAAACCTCAAATGTTCTGCAATGTATTGGATAGTTTTGTTAGTATAGAAATATACATAGAATTGCATAATTTGGAAAGTTTTCTCTATCAGGGCTACTAATAATTTTCTTCAGAAGACTTCCTTGAAAGTAAATGCATCTCTTGAAAGTTTGATGGTCAAGCACTGGTGTGTCCTGTTAAAATGAATTCTACTGTAAATAAAAAATTTACATCTCTCATATTGGCACTCATATGCCTCATACACAGAGCAAAGCAAAATATGCATTTGAAATGCCTTTTAAAATGTTGACAGAATGTCAAAGACTCATTAAAATCTTTCCTATGTATTTTGAACCAAACTGATGTTATACAAGTTGTATAAGGGAAACTACTGTCTGCACAAAGGGACATTACCTACTACTATGCAAAGCAATTCTAAAGTATATGATATACGTTCTGTAAGAAGTTATGTTATTATCACATTAAAGCACTAGATCAGTTGTTATGTCTGAATTTTTAACAACACATTGCAGAAGATTCAGATGTTGGTTTCATGGCCTTAAGACCAAAATTTAGTCAGGTATTAATATGATATGTGAATCCTGAAAAGCAAGAAGCTTGCATTCACTGCTCTCTGAAACTTTTAAGCAAGCACTCCTTTAATTCATTCTGAAATGAACTGTATTCCATCTGTTATTTTCTTCACTGTTTAATAGAACAAACTGTATAAATATAATTGATGATAGAAAATAGGATTCTTTGTCACCATCACAAGTCACATTATTTCTGTATTTTCTCTGTGGAGGCATACAGTAAACATTCTTCACTGTGCTATATAAAATTCAGGAAAAACTGAGTTTGTGGTGGAAGTGGGAGTTGGTGGTTTCCAAAGTTTAGTTGCTATATTTTAAAGTACTCATTACTCTGACTACTTAGAACTTCATTTTAGATGATGAACTTATTCTTAGAAACTTCCTCTACTTAGCATAGGATTAATCATAAAGAAGGAAAAAATCTAATGAAAATCACTAAGTACAAATGGTAATTACAACTTTAATATACTTCTAATATAAGCATAAAAAGTTGTCCTTAAAGAGCTTATTGAATGAGAAAGTTTACAGTGTTTTAGGAAAAAAACTTTATTTTTCTTCAAATACATGATATTGTAAGTCATCTGCTCATTAAGCATTTTCAATTGTTTATGACATCTCTCTGTTGATAACCAATTGTACTAATGAATTAGAAAAAAGTGTATATTCCTTAAGCAATCCATGGAGAGTTGATGGGAGTGGACTGAAATAGATGATCACAAACTCTCTAAATTAACACATCATATTTTTTGTAATTTGCCTATACAGATATATTCAGGCACCAGTAGAAAGAATGTACAAAATTGTTGACTGTTACAAGTAGCTGACTCTTAGTTGTGTAACCTGATCTAATTATTATGAAATAGAGAACCCCAAAAAGGAGAAGAAATACTGAAAAAGGATTTTACAAGAATAATTGAAAATTAAATAACTTAAAGGTACTGAAAGAGATACACCATTCAGAAATGTTCAGGAGATAATTACTAAAATATGCATATATCAACTTGTATTTCAAGTATGTGGAAAGCCCTTTATAGACTAACTTGCTGCTTTGAAATACTCTAAAACAAAATATTACTTTAGTTTGACTCACAGATTTTTATCTTTAAATCTCATTTTGATTCTGCAGTCAGTGAACAATCTGAAAGACTGGAAACAATTTGTTACTTCTGGAGATCAAAAGATTTATTATTGTAGAGCTTAGACTGAGTTGCTTTGTCTTAAATCCCATTTCTGCTGTTAGAAGTAGATGATTTCTGTTGCCTGACTGAACTCTATTGGATGAAAAAATGTGATTCTGTTATATGATCCTGTTTTATGATGCAGTGGCTTGTATTTTGACACAGTGTGTGCTTTTATCCTGGTTAAATAGGCTTAAGGGTGTCTTCCCAACCTGTCTAGTTTGAGCTTATGTTAGAGGAGTGCTACTAATACACTGCCCCATAGCTTGACTGTACTGTACGGATATCACAGTACTGATAGATGAATACAGAGCTACTGTACCATTTGAACTCAATGTGAAGACAGTTTAGTGCTATCGAATATGAGTTTGGTGTCTGATTTCCATTTGTTAGACTGTAGTCTGAACCTAGTTTCTGCTCTAGCCTGTTTCTTATAAACTCACTCCAGTGTGGAAAGATATCCGTTAATACGGTTAATTCTTTCCTCTACTTGACTAAAATTGCATCAGCATAAAATGAATTATTTAAATGTCCTGTCTATCACAGTTAAACATGGGATTTATGAAGGACTGTAAACTCAGTATTCAATCTTGGACTTTTAAGAAAATATTTTAGTAACATAATTCATTGTTTCAGCTTCACTGTAAACACTTGTTAAATAAATAAATATTGTTCGTCTCTAGTTTCATTAGTTGTTCATTTGATGCAGGAATGAATTCAAGGGAGCAACAGAAATCTGTATTTTCCCATGTAATCACTGATTTATGAAATTCAAATTCCACTTAATATGCTTAATATATTTCATTTTGTTTTTAGATTCTATTTAGTCCTTATATTTTTATAAGCCAGACAGGTCTTTTGATTTATAAGATTGTATTACAGGTGATGTCCAAATGCTAAAATGTTGAAAGTTAAATTGGTGTTGGTGCTAGGGACTAGACATGCTAATAATGAAGAAAAAGTCTTAAGTACTTTGACAGAGTCCTTTGATTACTTGCTTATATCACTTTGAGTCGTTATACAATTATAGAAATATTTTCCTTCATGATGTGTAAAAACAAGCTTTTCTTGCATAAAATCTATTTGAATATCAAACCATACTGTTAATGTAAAAAATTATAGTACATTCATACATAAAATTTAGTAGGATTTCAGAAAAGAACTTGATGCAAGGATTTTCACTATCATCCACTACTTTGTGTTAGGATAAAGCATAGAAAATCCCAAAGAGAAACTGAAGGGAAAAGTTTTAAGCAGCATAAGTTCTGCTTGATAATAGGTCTTTTTTTAAAAGTGCCTTTCACTGCAACTCAGAGTATGTGAAATGCTCTTAATCTTTATAGATAATTAATTATATCAATTTAGAAGCTGTCTAGTAGACTGTGCAATAATTAACTTTCTCGTTAATGCAAAAGCTAATTCTAATATAAATAATAATTACAATTTATACTGTAAGTGTCAAAGACAGTGTTAGATGTGCAGCTACCCAGTTATAGGTTCCAAAGTGGTTTCTACAGTACTTTTAAATAAACAGGTAGTTTTGATTCTAAGATTTGAACAATACCTAATATATTTTCATTAACAGAGGTTTGTGTATATTCTAATTATCTGTGAATCTGTTTATACACATTATTTTCTTTTAAGCATGTGCGTGATGTTGCTAACTTGATTGACCTGCTTATCCATTAAGCACACATTTTTCCATGCTCAGAATGCACGTGCACAGTATTTTTCAGGTTACTAAGATCAGTTGAGGAAATTTGAAGTTCAAAGAAATATGTCAAATTTCTGATCTCTATTAAAATATAATGCAAAACTAAAATATTCCCAGCAACTTTCACAGGAGTTGACTATTTCTAATTATTTTTTGATCCAATCAGTCAGATTAACTGATTAATCTTACTTAATATTATTAAATAAGATTAATCAGTTAATCTGACTGATTAATATCAGTCTCAATATTCCTTCATTCAATTCTACACTAAAAATAAAAAAAATCAAAATGTTTTTCAGTCTTTTATTGAGAAGATTCACGTAGCAATGTTGCGTAACCATATACATCATATTAACAAAGAATGGGCTGATACCCAACAAAATACTACTGTACTACCTACAATAAAATTAGGTCATTAGGATAATTTTGTATTTCTTCACCTAGGCTTTAATAGTTATTGTCTTATGTGTAGTATGAATGTAGAATGTGTAGTATTTCCATCATGATTTCTTCTAATTACCCAGCATGCATCATTTTTAGAGAGTATTACAGCACCTTTCCCATCAAATATTATGAATCTTGGTTATAACTTTATGATATAAATTTCTATAAGATTCTTTTCCTGTTTTTCTGTAGCTTTTATCACTACAGAAATAAATAAATTCCTGCCAAGTGAAGCAGGACATGTGCTGCTTCTACATGCTTTTTTTCTTAAGTATTTTCTGTGTGAGCATGAACTTGCTCGCAGTTGATTAGTGATTGTACACTGAGTAAAAGTGAAGGTTCTGTCATTCAGTTGATCAGGTGGACTTAACTTCAAAATCAAACACATACAAGACACACTACCTACCTCTCTTTCCAAATCCTAAGAACACACTTTTCCATGTCTATACCTCTTACTACTATTGCCTCTCAGAAGATTTATTTATATATTTATACCAGTTATGACATCTGGGGCATATATTGCTTCGTATTCCATGTTTAATAGGCTTTCTTCACTCTGCACATACTCCCCGTGGTCTTTTACAGTGTGAATAGCTATCCTGCTATTGCTAAGTATAGAGAAAATGAAATAGCACCAAAATTAGAGAATCATAGAATAGAATAATAGAATCATAAAACAGCCGGGGTTGAAAAGGACCTGAAAGATCATATAGTTTCAACCCCTCTGCCATGGGCAGAGTCAACAATTACTAGACCAGGCTGCCCAAAGCCACATCCAGCCTTGCCTTGAATGCCTCCAGAGATGGGGCAAAATACCATCCATTCTTGTCCAACAATGTCAAATATATTACATATGCAGAGGTGTTCCTACAGTTCTACTTGTTTAGCATATATCAATAAACTGATTTATATTATGTCCTCTTAAAGTAGGAAGAATGTATTGTATCGTGTTCTATTTCATAGATGATTTCTACGTAAGAAAAAACAAAACATAATTATAAGCTCATTTCCTTTTTACCCTTTCTTATATCAGCATATAAAAACTCTGCAAATAACATCAGCCATCTTGAAGAGTTTTCTGCTTGTTATTGTTTATGGTTCTGATGTTTCTGATACATGTATAATATTTAAAACTTACCTTTATTTAACTGATACTAAGTTTTCCATTCATGCTATGTACAGTTTAGGGTTTTAATCTGTATATCTATGTGGAAGTGAAAAGTAATACGAACAGCTTATACAGAAAAAGGACAAATACAAGAACAAAAAGACTTGGAAAATTACCAACTTTTATGATATAAATTTCTGTTATTTCAATTCACATTTGCTTTCATAAATTTAATATGACTGATGTTGATTTTATGAGTGTTTTTAATATATATCTGAGAGATATGCTCTCACTTTCTCATCCACAATGATCGTGTAAAAGACTTTTCTTCTGATTTTCGGTCCTATCATTCTTGTTACAGAAAAGTTCTCTTTTGGTTTTCCCAAAGAGCATTGTAAGATTATTTTCTTGGTCACAAAAGAAGGAAGCAAAATTACCAGGCTTCCTCATGTGCATTCTGGTGTTAAATAATGGTTTGTACGCTAATTAAGATAAATATTGTAACAGGAAAACATTGACACTGTGACAGTTAATAACACAGTACATTAATTCTTAGAACATATTTTAAGTTAACTTAATGGTAGGAAGATAATAATGAACAACTAGAAAACTAAATACTACCAAAGATCCTGCTTGTGCATTGACATTTGAAGAATTATAACACTGCTCTGATTTTGCTACTGTACCAATAATCAGCTTTTTAATTTCTGTCACTCTGTGTAGTTTGAATGCTGCTATTTTCTTAATTCTTCTTTCTAATGATTGTTTTACTTTCTGTGACAAAGGCTGATGTCTTCAAAGAGAAAACACCTTAAAATCTATTAGTATACTTATTTTTACTTATTCAGTATGGTTTTTGCTACAAGTTTAGCTAACTCTGTTGCCTATTTTTGCTGTTAAATAGGATATTTCGAGTTTCTAAATTGATAATTTTAGTAAATCATTACATGAGTATATATGGAAGTTTTGCTATTTTTTTTTTTCCTCTGGGTTGATTTGATTTCTGTTGGCTTATTTTGGAACACAAATAGTTTGATGCTGATGAAGGTCACTAGGATAGGTTACTTTGAAGATTAATGGGTGTTTATCTTCTCCTAGAAACTCTAATTGTATAATGGCTTTCCAGTCTCCTGTGTCTGATAATCAGGAGGAAGTGCCCAATGACACAGGTGTGAGGGAGGTTCCTGTTGAAGAATACCAAGTCTACATGTGGCATTAAGGTACCCACTGAGAGGTACATTGTATTTCCTTACAAAAGTGATGTGGTGGATGGAACTTTTGTCAAAGGTCTGGTGATCTACTAAAGGCAAATGCAACTGTTTCTGAGGTCGCATATAAAATATTTTCAGATGTTGTGTTGTTTTGTTTTGTGGGGGTAGAGTCTGTGATTTTCTATGTTGTTTATAAGGCAATATCTTCTTTATGCTGTGGGAGTCTTTCAGAACCTTTAGAGTACAGGTTCCAGTACAGGTTGGGGGATGTCCTGCTGGAGAGTAGCTCTGAGGACAGGGACCTGGGTGACCTCGTGAATGACAGTCTGGCCATAAGCCAGCAGTGTGCCCTGGTGGCCAAGAAGGCCAGTGGTATCCTGAGGTGCATTAAAAAGATCGTGGCCAGCAGGTCAATGCAGTTGATCCTCCCCCTCTACCCTGCCCTGGTGAAGCCTCACCTGGAGTATTGTGTCCAGTTCACGTCTCTCCAGTACAAAAAAAAAATGGCAGGGATCCCCATGAAAGAGTCCAGAGAAGGGCTACAAAGATGATAAAGGGTGTGGAACAACTCCCTTATGAGGAAAGGCTGAGAGACCTGGGTCTGTTCAGCCTTGAAAAAAGACGTCTCAGAGGGGATCTGATACACCTCTATAAATATCTAAGGAGCAGAAGGCAAAGAGATGAGGCTGGAGTATTCTCAGCAGTGTGTGGTGATAGGACGAGTAGAAATGGTCACAAACTGATGCCTATGAAGTTCTGCACAAATGTGCGTGCAAAGTTCTTCACAGTGAGGGTGACCAAGCACTGGCACAGGCTGCACAGAGAGGTTGTGGAGTCTCCTCTGGAGACATTTAAGACCTGCCTGGACACCTACCTATGCAACGTGGTCTAGGGAGCCTGCTTTGGTGGGGGGTTGGACCAGATGATCTCTAGAGTTCCCTTCCAACCCCTACAATTCTGTGATTCTGTGATTACAGCTAGGTATTTTGTAGTTAATACTGAGTATGTAGTGGAGGTCAGCAAAGAAATGAAAAATTTCAGTCCAGACAGTATGTTACTGCTGTATTTCAAGCACAATATAAACCGAGGGTTATAATTTATATAGAATACCTCTTTTGAAATGGCTTATGCAGAGGCTACTGTACAAATGATTTCATTCATTAAAAGACTAGTATTCTGTCTTTGGCTTCATAAGCCAAATGATGTAGGTAAAGAAATTTTATTTCATTTATTTCAATTGCAAATGTTGCCTTGCTATTTGCTGTGTGTGAAGAAATTTCTTAATTGGGCAGTGTGTATGTTTGCTATTTCTATGATTTTAGAGATCAACAACACCCAAAAACTTCATGACTCAGATTATTGGTGCATCTGCCTAATGCTGATTTTTTTCATTTCTTGTCTGCCATTTTAGACATTTAAATTTACATTTAGAATGTTATGTGTTTACACTTCTAAAATATGATGTAAGAGTGGATGACAGCTATTCCATTGGGTATCTCAGAAATACTGGCATTGTATCTCTTGAGCTTATCTCCATGAAAAATGGATTTTTAACTGAATGAATATTGGTACGCTGATTCATGTGTTCACACTGGGAACTCTTTCTTCATTATTGACACGCGGAAAAATTTATCTAGGAGAGTTTGCATGGTAGTTGAACTGTTATTCGACTGTTATTTGACATAGTACATACAGAACTGAAAGGTACAAATATGATCATAGGATAACTACCTGACTTAAAAATGTAAAGATTAAGACTTAAAGATGTGACTGATAAGTCATATGTTCAAAATTCCATATTACTAGATAAAATTTATTCATTACACTAAATTATTGTTCACCTAAACCATCACCAAAAGAACTTACAGGTGTTAATTGAGTTTCTAAATCATTACTAATTTAAATGCTGGATTAAGTTTTAATGAAACACTTATGCTCTGTTTTAGAGAGAAAGGTATTCTTAATAGGTACTCATTATATGACTATACAGACAGTCATTCTAAGTGAAGTTAATTTGCTTCTTTTCTGCGTTATGAAACTCATCCAGAGCTTTGTTTTGATTCTAAAAGATCTTCATGATGGAATACAATTAGATTTCTTTAATCAAGTTGAATCTAAATTCCTCCTCAAAGTGTTACATCAGTTCATTAGATATGTGTTTATTTTTTTTATTCTCCATTGCTTCAAAATTTATTCCTTTGACATTTTTGAGTTAGTTAACTTGTAAATATTAACAGCTTACAGATGGGATAACTCTGGTATCCAATATTCTGTAATTTAGCTAAGGACAAATAGAGGCGACCAGTTTGGTGATGTACGCGTGTATGAAATGCACTAAATATGGTTTTGACAGAATGTGAAAGAAACTGATATTACTAAAGGTTTGGGCCAATGCTTTGATGCAGCTTTTGAAAGCATTTTTTTATCCACAGTTCTGAACAGTGCCTATGAAATCAGAGTTTTTGAATACAGTATTCAGGATCCCACTGAAACTCAGTAATTTTTCTGTGTATATAAAGATTTTCTTCCTCTTGAATTTTGGAAGAGAGTTAAATTATTAAATGTTGATTGAATACATCTGCTGCACTGGATTCATAACCTATTATTTGGAAAGAGAGAATCCCTCAAAGATGTGGCTTCTTGTTCCTGATGAGATTCAGAATAATAACTTGGGCTCCATTCCATTTTAGGGAGAGGAAATAGTGAACTTAAAGTTCTGTTTTTCCAGGTTTTGTACTACTTTTCTTCCTTTGGTATCATAGGTGGTTTAAAATTAATTTTAAAAATTAATTTAAATAAATAAATTTAAAATTTTATTTAAAAAATTATATAAATCACAAATTAGAATTGTGCTTATGATAACCAGAAAGATACAGTAGTCACGTAAAAAATAATTTAAAAAATGAAACAAAACAATTAAAAAAAATCCCCAAAAACGAACTTGAAGGGAATGTTAGTGAAAACTGTTGAATTTAAGGGTTTCAGAAGAGCCATAAAGTGTCAGCCTAAAGCTCAGTCTGGGCTGAGTTACTCCCTTTAGTAGGAGTCTAGTGGTGTAGATGCTTAGGGGAAAAGTCAACAGTGGAAGGGAAACACATGGTGGCAGTTCTCTATGTATATCCACAATTGTATGGCTTATGAATTTCCTGATTGAAGGACAGCAATCCAAAGATCATCTATACATAAAATTGCTTCCTTCTTAGGGGAAGAAAATGGTCAGAAGTTTTGAGAGTTCTTTAATGTATTAGATCTTACCACACCACACTCGTTTTTAATTATTATTAAGTTGTACCATGTGTGTTATAAAATGTAGATCTTTCTTGGTGTGGAATGAGTGAAAATGTAAAAACCTGAGAAAAGGAGTGAGATTGGTTATTAAAATATCCTACATCTGTTAACATGCTCACTTTGTGTGAGCAAACATATTCCAGGACTATCAAATTGCAGTTCTAGAGGTTTACTGCCATTAATTCTTTTCATATATTCTATATTAACATTTTAAAAAACTGGCCAATTGTTTTAGATCAAAACATGCTGCAGGCTATGAATTATGGATAGACAAGATAACACTGAATTGTATTCCTTTTCTAAATATAGATTAAAGCCCTTCAGACCAAAAGTCTGTTGAACCAGAATTGAAAAACACAATGGCTAATTCAATATATACAGGTCATACAGTAGATGTAACAGCTGTGTAGCTTATGCTTCACTGATCAGCATGTGCAGCTACTCTGAAATAAAAAGTAAGCTTAGGACTTGACAATTCAAAAGAAAAAAAGAATAAAAATCAATTTTCTGTTAAATTATATTACAGAAAAACTGCTTTATTTCACAAGCTTCCTTTGATCAGCACTATGTTAAGTGTCTAACAGATCTGAAGTTCTCACTAAATATAGTCTTATCAAAGTTGCATATAATTATCAGACTCATTAATCTGAAGAGTCATTTACAGCTATGTTGTGTTTCTTCAGCATTTATCCCTGCTCTTCTGATGATAGTCATCTACAGAAATTCCATAGAACATCATATATTCAATGGAAGTGGTGTTGATCATTTAAATTTGTAGGTTCTTCATTCCCATGAAAAATAGGACTCCACATGCATTCTGGGCTATTTTATAAACAGACCCTGTTTACTGGAACAATGGTTTTCAGTTTCTGAACTTTCAGTGTACTTGATTGATTTGGCATCTGTCTGTTAAGTCATTTTTTTCAGATAGGGCATGTCTGAATTAAGTAAAGTCTGTAGCAAATAAATGTCTAACGGGAGTGTATGTCAGAATGTATGTACTTTATTTGAAATAAAATGTGTCTTACCCTTAGAGTTTAGTTTAATGTAACAAATCAAATCAAATGGCAAAACTGAGTTGCAGCACGAAGTTTTCATCCACGCTGTGATTCCTAGAGTTTCTTTAAGGGAGAAACTTTCAAAGAGGATCAGAATCACTTAATACCTTTTACTGCAGTGGATCTCAGTATTTTCTTGGAGGAGAAGTGATGGGATGGGGAATTTGTCTTATATCTGGAACAGCAATGTGGGCAATGACATTACTGAAAACTAGCAAAGAATGTTAAAACTATTGGTAGCTGACTATCTTCATGAAATACTCAGAGGATCTATTGTTGTATTGTACTAAAGGAGCTGCCACACTGAAAAAGAGATTCTGTAGTTAGCTTGGTTAATGATGTTTAAATTCCTGGAAATACCTCATACATCTTGTTTGCATTATAAACAAACTAATAACGGCACTATTTTATGTTTTCATTTTGAAAATTCTACAAAGCAATATGTTTTTCTTAGTTTTAGGATCAAAAATCCTCTAAGTTGTGTAAAACCTAAATTAGCAGCATTTTAAAGTTTACACAAGATACTCAAAAGTATTAAAGCATGAGCTGGCAACCAGTTGCTTCTTCTAGCTATCTGGACATCTTTGATAGATGGTACTGGCTTATTTTTCATTTTCTATGTGGTAGCCCTGGCAATCCTACTTTTCCTCCTTTATGACTATGAAAAGTAGCTAAATGAGAATTTAGTTTGTGATACGTCTTCCATTTTCAAGTTCAAGAACATGTATTTAGTTGATGTGAGCTACTACATAGTTGCTGATATGTTAATATCCCTGAAAGTGGTGCAGTAGCAAACTAGGTTGGCTTTATATTCTAATCCAGATGATGGATTATATTTTTAATAATCACTAAGATCTGAGACTAAACTTAATTGTAAATGAATGGGATCTTCTGCAATTAAATTGCTGGCAGAAGAATAAAAAAATGAAATATACCTTCTGTAGGCAAAATGTGCATATGTGTCATGTAAAGTTGTTATATAACCTGAAGAGTCAGGAAGAAGACGTTTATTCAGCTCAGTGAGCAAGGACTGGAGTGAGGTTCACAACTTTAGGACACTGAATTAAACATCAGTGGGAGGAAGGGACAGACAACAGATTCCACATACAGCTATGCTGATATCTGCGCAAAACAGTGAGAAGAAAAAAGCACAAGTAAATGTTTCTAGAAATATAAGATAAAATTTTAGGAACTATTTTTTTTCGTGGTGTTTTATTAATATTGCTAGTGTGTTCTTTTGTGAACACACTGATTTGCGAAGAGCTGCTACAGTTGAAAGCTTGGAGGATCACAAACCCATCTGCTAACAGAGCTTCAGTGTATGTGAGCTTTTGGGCATATTTGTATAAATGCATACACTTTAAATGCTTTAAAAATGTGGAACTTTCTTTTTTCTGAATAGGAACTCATTTTTAGAAATGAGTTTTCCATTTCTATGTTTCCTGTTGTACTCAGTTTAGAGGTTTTGTCTACAAACAGACACTGGGGAAGTTAATTTAAATGAATTTTGAAAGTGTTTAAGTGAAATCCTATGTAGACATCCTTATCCAGAATCAAAATAGCTTTAATTCAGTTAAGCTTAACCGAATTAATTAGAAAATTAATTCTGCTAAATTGAATTAAGGCCTCTTCAGTTGCAAATGAAAATAACAGAAATGACTAAGTGCAGTTTATTAATTCACGTCAAAATAAGACTTCTAATCAAAAGGTTCTGAATTTCTTGATCATCCCTTGTTTATGCTCTCAACACATGCACTCCCTTAAATGAAAATAAATGAAAATAATTAAATGGTAGGATAATGATTAAGGTATTTTTAATACTCCATAGGCAGTAATATAATGAAAAAGCTACAAGTCTAACTCTACTGGAGTTATATCACATAAAAGGGTCATGCAGCCATCCCATGCAGAGCACAGCATGTATGTTTTAATAGAAATAGATATTAGTTCCTCAAATTTTATCTATGTAAACTATCAGCTACATATACAGAGCTGAATGAAGCAAAACTTATATGGAAATAGTGTCATGTATATCCAATTTTCATAAAGCTACTGATTATGCATGTCAAGATACCCAACTGCTTTTTTCATCTTATTTGTTTATATTTTCTTATGGTAATGGCTCCTAAAACTTATTTAGTAGAAGAAACACCTTATAACCCATAAGCAGCAAGGTAAATGATTAGAGCTGGTTTGGCTAAATTACTGTTGGTTAGGGTAAGTCCTTCTACCTCCTGCTTAATCACAGAAAGCTTTGCTGGCTTTGTGGCTGTGTTTTATAAGGAGGCATAGATCTCCTACTTAAATAAGTGTCTGCATGTTCATATGTATTATATCTAAACAAAACAGAAAATTTGTTTGAATTTTTTCTCCTCCCACAGTTTGTGAGATTTGTAGAGTAGGAAGAGATAGCAGCAAATTTATCAGTCTGTATCTGTTAACTAATCCACAGCAATGCACAAGAGCATTACTGTAGTAAATTCCATTCTTGTGATTATTGTTGTGAGATGGGCACACTGTCTTTTCTGATTGAGTTACCAAAACATTAGATACACATAAATCCATAGTAAGAGGAGAATATTTCTAAAAAGAAAATAATAATAAAGTTGCAGCTGGCTTTTTTTTTTTTTTGTTATAATTGTCTAAGAGTTCCTTAGAAATGTAAATGGAACCTTCCAAATATTTGGTTGTGAGAAGAAACTTTGATCAATTGACAAATCTAGAAAAATCATTACAAACTGAAATCATCAGAAGAAAAGCTCTGTTCCTTTTCTTCTTTCCATGAACTTTCAACAGTCTACAAAGATAGCAGTAATGTGTATATACAACTTTCAAGCTACACAGCTGCAGAAAATTCTTTAATATACAGAAGTCTTTACAGGAAACTTGGAAATCCAGTCAAAATTTTACCCCTATATTATATGCAATATTAATCGAGCAGCCATTAGTTCATATATTTTAAGTATTCATCAGCTTACTTTAGCTTCAGTTGGGTATTGGTCTTTGTAGATGTTCAGCAAGCATTGATGACTGTCAGTGGGTGCTGTTTTTTCAGCATGGAGGAATTCAGTGACATACTTTTGCTTCACACATTCTTCCATGTCAGATGCCATTTTAACTGCCTCTCTACTGCCATCTGTCACGTGGCAACAAAACATGGTTTTTTGGTAGGAAGTTTCAACCGCTACTGCCGTATGATCAACATCCACCTCTGATATCTTGGGCAAATGGAAAATAGGACGCATTACTTTTGGAGCAGCCCTCATAGCTGTGATAAATGGTAATAGTTAGCATCTGCATATCTTTCTGCTTTTCTTTGGCAAAGATTATTTCATATTAGAGTAATAATTTTCAATTGCCAAATGTTCATCTGAGTCAGCCAAAGAGAAATATTAAACCTATTTTCTTGATTAGTGGTAATGTGTGTGGGAAAATGACTCATATTATCAACATTATAAACTGCAAATCCTTTTATTGGAAGGACTGAGGCTAAGGTGTACCAATTGGTGTCTGCATTTGGTTTGTTTGCATTGTTGACATTAGCATGAAAAACAAGCTGTAACCCTGTTCTGGTGCTTTCTGCTTCACTTACCACTGCAGGACACATAAAATAGAGCTCTGTTTTGTCATTAATCATGTTAGAAGTGCTTGTTTTACTTTTTCCTCTTTTTCTGAAATGTTCAGTAGAACAAATTTAGGTGAATGGGCTGAATCAAATAATTACTTACTTGGTGTGCTTATGCATTTTGTGCTGACCTTATCAGGATTGAAGAGATTTAGTATCAGTAAGGCCAAGTGATAGACAAAATCATGTTATATAGTAAAATATAACTTTTCTTAAAGTATTGATATTACTGTTATCAGAAGAATAAATCTAAGTCCAGTCTTATTGTTGTGAGGTATTTTTTCTTGCCTTCTGTCTCTAAAAATATTAACCTTTCCTCTGAATTAAAAACCTAAGGATTCAGGTTTGAGCAGGCATTACTGTGAAATCATGTACATCTAGGTTGGTTTCCTCCTGACTGATGTGTCAGATGGCTGTTTTCAAGTCTTAAAGGAAAATTAGTCTGTACTACTAGAAAAATGGGACCGAAGCTATTAAAATATGCTTATAGTAGTTGGCCTATTAATTATACTTTGAAAAAGGTAAATAACTGATATGCAAGTGAAATTGAAGTCTGCTCACAGGGAAATAAAAAGCATTACAACTTATCTTGACCTTGATGTAAATAATTTCCTTACTGTTGCAGTTGGTGAAGTTCTGATGAGAAATATTTTCACAACAGTGATGATAGAAAGCCCTAACTACTTTAACTGGGTGAGCAGCTAGGCACTCTTAACGGTTTGTTTCAGTCTATTCTCCCACTTGCACGTTGGAATTACAGTATTATCTATCCTACTTACTAACTGGTCAAATTTTTCACCAGTTTTGAAAAATTAGGTGCTTTTATTTCATTGTTTAGTGTCTTCCAGAATGGTAGAAATAAACTTTCTTGATGGTGAACCTATTTGGGCTCATGTGCCACTCTTGTCACATTTCTTGCGCCATCAGCAGGATGAGTCTTCCAGTGCTTTAATTAATTTTCTGGCTTATTCTTTTTTGCTGGTCTCAAGCCATATTATAGAATAGCTTCCTTCAAAAGGCGACTTTGTTCTACACTTTAAACTCTACAGAGGTAACAAGAAATTTAAAAAAAGTGCCCCAAAGAGAATTGGTTTCAGCCTCTATCACTTAGAGGCAAAACTAGGTGAATATTTTTATTGAGCTTTTATTTCTGAAAATGATGTCATTTGAGTGATGAGACAACATCTGTAAAATGTGCTGATTTTTTGATGAGTCACTGATGAAGTATTCATCATTAGTGAACTGTCTGAAACATCCAAACTAAATTGCTCTCCTTTTTTTATCAGGATTTTTCCAGTCTCCTATAATTAACATGGCTGTCACTCATGACAAGAATATAACCACTAAGAAATCATACAGAATCAGTGCTTGTTTTTTTGCTATTTTTATTTGGTTTTAGTTTTGTTATTTAAAAAAAAATCTCTCAGGTAAATAGGAGGGGGACGGTAATATACAAATTCTCCTTTTAAAGTCAAAGCGTTTAAGACAATGAAAACTAGATCCTATGCTTGTTCTCCACTGTAGAGATAGCATGCATGTTATACACTGTAATATATGTGATAAAAAACTCTAAGAAAAAAAGCATTCAGAAATGCTGTTTATTTTTGTATTGTGTTTTTTTTCTTCTCTAGAAATTCGTTTTCTCAAGGCTTTCATCAGAAACTAGACTTTTCAAAACACTTCAGAATTTCTTTAAGTTCTGACTCTTGACTCCTGTTTACTAATTTATCTCTCTGTAGCGAATTCCCTAAAGGTTGAGACCATCTGGTCCTTCAGTTTATTTAACTGTTTCTCAGTTTTCATGAGCCTTGAATTAAAACTGTCAGGCTCAAAGTTTATAACCGTAATGATTTCTTAGACATCATAAATTTTAATGTTTCAAGAATCTGTCCCATTTTTGCTTTTACTCTTATCTCCCACAAGAGTAAGAGCTTCCTTTCTGGCAGAACGTGCTTCAAAAGTGAATTAAAATGAAATCAGATAATTGTGGGAAGTGTCATTCAGTTGCAGTGTAAATCTTTATTAGAGTTGTTTTAAATTCTCATGTATCAAATGGCTGTTCATGCATTTTCTTGCTTTCATTTAACCTTCCATTATACAAGGAAATCATTGGATTTTGCCAATGGGCAAACTTCCTGTAATGTAGGTGGTGATTATACACTGTAAGTTAACATACAAAAGTGCATCTATTATTAAAACATTGTGGTAGGGTTAACCAGATCATCTTTAAATACCTTGGAAGGTCTAATAAAATTTATTTACATTCACACACACATACACTTTTCTATACCTTTCTCAGGGTACAAACACTGACTTGTGAACCATAGAATCATAGGGGTTGGAAGGGACCTCAAGAGATCATCGAGTCCAGCCCCCCTGCCAAAGCAAGTTCCCTACACCAGGTTGCATAGGTGAACACTGATGTTATCTTTCACCTCTCTATATCACTGGTTATCAGTGTAAATTCTATTAAACTTGCTCAACCCCTGCTCTGCTGGCAGAACTAGTTGCCATTTAAAAGCAGGTTCATCGCTATGCCAAGTAGAGCTCAGTTTTTATTATAAATATGCAGCTTTATGTTCAGAATCAGTGCTTATATACCAACATACAGATTGGTTTTGTGACTTTACATCACCAGATAATCATTAGCTCTGCATGGTTATAAATGGACTTTAAGTTAGAAGTTGCCTTTAGGTTTTACATCAGACTAGCTATTATGCTGTCTGTAAAATAATACAAAGAAAGCTTTAAGAGTTTGGTATTTGAGCTATGGTTTGTCACAGTCCTAGAGGCAAAATTGGCTAGAATGTGAGCTCAAGTGTACTAAGAAGAAGCCTGTCTTTAAATTGTATTTGTATGATAGACAGTTACTGCATTTGTATTGCTCTATGAAGAAGGTTCTTCTGTTCTGCAGACTCCTCTCTTTTTTTTCTTTCTGTTTATGTCCAATACATTCAATTTCTGTTAACTACAGCTGGTCTAGAAAAATAAAACCTTATAAAAGAGGTCTGACTCACCTAACATCCACTACCCAAGAAAATGAAAAAAGTGACTATGACACAATTAGTGCAGGAATAATGTCTTCTCGTAATTTGAAGCAGATGAAAAAGGGTAGGATTGTCAAGTTCTTCCATGTGTGTAATGCACAGTAACATCTCTGGTGCTTCCACATCTAAGGCTTTCTTTTGTGAATAAAAGAATATTGTAGTTAATGCCAGTTGAAGACAAAGTTACAACAACTTTGACAAAATATTTTATTTCTTCTGGCTGGATCAATTTGGTATATCTGTGTTAATATTTTTATTTTAATTACTTAATTTCATATAAAAGCCTGAGATACTCTTGGTGCTACTGACTGATTTCCTTCTTTAGAAACATTAAGAATTTTCAAGAAATCAATTCTTCTTCTAACTGTATATCGTTTTGCACTGACATGTCACTTACTTCTGTATAAAGACCTCTGTATGACTTTTCTTCAAGCACCTGCTGACTTTGTTGTGCTGTCTAAGCATAATTAATGACACTCTGCTAGTAGCAAAGGCTGAATGTTAATTTATTATGGAAAGCTTGATAGAAGGGTTCTGCAATCCTTGTACTTTGAGTGCTACTGCAGTGGTACATTTATGTTTAAAAGATATAATTACTATTTCATGTTAAGCATCAGCTAAATAACATCCTATTTGAATAAGACAACATAGAGTACTGCCTTGTAAATTAGAAATTACTGAAATAATAATATTTAGCATTTTAATATTGCACAGACCTAATAAAAATATATGAAAACTAAGGTCGCTTGGCCTAGCTATTTTGAATTAAAACATTATGTGTAAAAAGATCAGTATTATATGTAGAATTTCCTATTTAAGATCGTGCCTCAGTGTAGATTTATAGAATCTTTAGATTCATTTTTATAATTTTAAGTTATGTATTTTCAATGATATTTTTCTGTTTACAAGTTCCTTTCGTAAAGATTAAGACTGAAGTCACTGCATTTGCAGTATATTAAATTGGGGTTTATTTGATTCCTGATTTAAACTGTTCCCAGATCAATTTTGAAAAACTTTAGCCATAACCAAAACCACAGTCTAGCCCAGCTTTGAAAATTTGTGCAGTCATGTAAGCAATTAATGTT
This sequence comes from Cyrtonyx montezumae, assembly GCF_038088225.1. Lineage (NCBI taxonomy): Eukaryota > Metazoa > Chordata > Aves > Galliformes > Odontophoridae > Cyrtonyx > Cyrtonyx montezumae. The sequence goes on along the minus strand of NW_027072045.1, from coordinate 18,384,286 downwards.
GTTGTCCAGCTTAGCTCTGGTATGTATTTCAAGTAGACTTGCGTCTGTATCTAACGACATGTTAGTTGGCGCAGCTGATCCCTGAGTTTTAGGGTGGAAAAATATGTGGGCATTTTCTCAGCCTTTCCTAGAAATGAAGAAAAGGGGTTCTTTACAATTCCAAATTCCAGCCTCTGTGCTCCCACAAGATGTTATGATTGGGATTAAGGAAGAGGATTGTATAACCACATGCACAGGCAGGTATATGACCAGCCACCCTCAAATGGGGTCATTGTTGTGATATCCCTTTACTTAAGAATTTTCTTTGCTTTTCATCCATTTTTTACCCTTGGATAAAAACTGAGTCTCAGATTTGCTAGTAATTCTCTGTCACTTTACACATTGTCAAATGATTGTTTAGGTGCTAAAATTAAAATCTCAGTAGAGTTTTAAATTAAGAATTGGAGCATAGCTGTAAATTAACAGGAATGCGACTATCTGCCACTATAGAACGATGGAGAAAATGAACACTGTTGATTGCCGGGATGAGTGAATAGATACTTCTCTGTTTACTTACAGTTATTAACTAGATGTTGCTTTGAGGGTATTTCTCTGGCTTTCTCTTTTACAGATGACAAATTATTTGTAGTATGTCAAGTAGGCATTAGTTTTTTCAGTATTAAAATACACTTTCTGCAGTGCTGTTGAATGCCACTGAAGGATATTTTACTACAAGAAAAAATGTATCTGCTAGTCTCAGGAGTTTGTCTTGTTATGATTAGAAAAAGGCACCTGAATGTGCATCTGCAAATCTGAGGCTGTCTGCTTAGATGACAAAATGCATTATTACAAAGAAGACAGACAAAGTTAACTTGATTCTCCCATGTTGCACCTTATTAAGCACTCTATCTCAATATTACAGACTTAATTAGCTGGAATCATAGTTACATCACCTTCAGTGGTAGGGATAATTGATATGAGCTGAAGCAAGTCTAATAGGCTTGACCTTCAGTCAGTTATGTGAATGGCTAAAAACTTAAATGCATGCTATATTTACCATCTTACTGAAGGTAAAACTGTTCAGTCTCAAAAGAAAGAACTGCAGAAGGAAGTGCTGAGAAAGCCAAGTACAGCTTGAGATCTGGCTGCCAGTTGAACTTTCCACTGAACTGTAAACAATTATTATAATTATTTACAGTTGTATTACATTATATTAATTATAAACTGTCAATTATTATTGACTGGGGCATGTCTCTATATCTACAGAAGGAATATACAAATGCTAAGAATATTCAGATAGCCCAGACTAGAGATTAACCTATTCTTTTTTCAGTCACTGGCAGTAGCTAACTGAAAGTGTTTAGGGTAAAGCATCAGAACAGACCTTACTTCTTGGAGTCTGAGACATCTGAGATAACTTAGGATGAACTCCGTTTTAAGTCTCGGATGAACGATAGATTAGGTATTTAATTGTCAGAAATTCTATTTGTATTTTTTTATATTGATCAGTACTCAACTACAACTGTAGAGCACTGAACTTACAGGAAATTCACATTCTAAATCTTAGTTTGTGTTTTGATAAACTACTGCTGAAAAACTTTTTCGAAGAGAATTCCAACTACTGTTGCAACTAATGAAAATTGCTCTTTCAGTATTGCATAGTGCACATGGTGTACTTTGGATTCCAGCAGGTATTCAGCATCTCAGGTGATCTGATGCACTTGGCTGAAAGACCTGATGTACACTGACCTAATGGTTGTAACAGAACTCTATCAAAGATGCCTCTTTTGTATGCTTTCTTATTGTAGAACCTAAAGAAAGCTTTTAAAGTTTTGGTATTGAGAAATTAATTTTAGTTAATAATGTCACAGAAATATTCATTAGAAATAATTGTGCAATTCAAGTATGGTCCTAGAAATGATTATTTATTAAGAACGGCTAAAAATAATCTTTCAAATATTGCAAATTAACTATACTGGCTTTGAAGTTGATAAATGAGCACTACACTATAAAGGCTGATAAAGATTCACTGATACACTGTTACATGAGTACTGCAAAAATTATCTTGCTTTTCTTTAATACATAATTTGAACTTAGGGCTTCAACAGGTATATTTCTGTGGAAGTGTGATATTAGTGAATGTACTTATCCCTAAATTTGTCCATTTACAAATACATCCTTGAAGAGCTTTTCTGTTTATGAAATACTGCTGTCATGACCTATTATAGGTGAAAACTGTTATTTGCTCCATTGATATTTCATTGTGACTTGCTGACAGCTATGAGTTTTTACTCATTCTGATAATTGGACTGATTTTATTTGGATGGTGTTTCAGAGAAACCAAGGTCTGGCAGTCACTATCAGTAGAACAAGAAATGGAAAATGCAGACTTACATACTAGTATTACAAAACTACAGAATCATAGGTGTTGGAAGGCACCTCTGGAAATCATCTAGTCCTGCAAATGCAGGTTCTCTGGAATACTTTATGCAGGAAAGTGTCCAGGTGGGTTTTGAAAGGAGTCTCCACAATCTCTCATCAGCCTTTTCCAGTACTCTGTCACCCTTAAAGTAAAGTTCTTCCTTGTGTTCATATGGAACTTCCTGTGTTCCAGTTTTCTGCCTGTTGCCCTTTGGTCTATCGTTGGGCAGCGCTGAAAAGAGCCTGTCCCCATATGCTTAACAAACACCCATTAGATGTTTATAAATATTGATATGATCTCCTCTCAGTCATCTCTTCTCTAGGCTGAACAGCTCCAGGTCTGTCAGCCTTTCCCCATAAGGGTGAAGCTCCAGTTGCCCATCTTTCTTGAACTGAGGAGTCCAGAACAGGATACAGTACTCCAGATGTGGCCTCACTGGGACAGAGTAGAGGAGGAAAATCACCTCCCTTGACCTGCTGACCCTAGGAGCTCATTAACCTTAGCCACAAGGGCACACTGCTCCCTAGTGGTCAACTTGCAAAGCTCCTTTCCAGATGCATGGAGTGATGCACGTGGTTATTCCTCTCCAGAAGTTGGACTCATTACATGCCCATATCAAACCTCATAAGGTTCCTCACTGCCTAGCTCTTCAGTCTGTCCAAGTACTCAGGATCATATACTTAGCTTGTGATTTTCTGTCCTTTTGGCTCCTGGAACATTAGTATATTTTCACTGGTGGCTAGTATACTGTATCAATTAATTTATATTTTTTAGCACTTTTTTTTTTTATAAACTTCTTAGAGTTATTCTACAGCTTCTCAGGTATCCATGGTGTCAGTGTTGAAATCTTTTGACATAATTCATCAGCTAGCCATGTAATTAAACTTTTTATTTATTTTATTTCATTCAGAATAACATGTCCAACATCTTTTAGATGGAGTGCTTTTATTTCTCCAGCTTGCTTTTTATAAGTGAAATGTTTTGTAACAAATAGATGGTTGCTTCAACATGTTGTTTTTCTATAAAAATGGACTAAACTCTTCTTTATACTGTTCGACAAATTTATTTTACAAGTAACTACAAAATACTGAATTTCACTGAGGTAGGCCATAAGTTGTGCGTATTGAGTTACAATACCGTGACAGTGGTCTTTCATATCCAGGAAGTGAAAATGCCACAGTAACCAATATATAAAACTCAGCGATTTTTACTAGAAATTGTGCTTCCTGTAGCATTAGAGCTTTGATCTCCTGAATCTTTTACAGAGTATTTATAAGGAAAAAAAGCCAACATCCATATGAACATAACTGCTCAGATCTGCTATCCCTCTAAAGCACTGATGTTCCATTCGGTCTTTCAGACAGAATGAAATGTTGTTAATGGCCCTGACAAGGTTATACCACAGTGTTGTGTCACAATTTTTTTCTGTATTGATAAATCTTCATTTTTTCCTCCTGTCTCAAGAACTGATACTGAGAGAGAATTTTGTTAGGTCCACTGCATCTTTGTTTTGCTGCTACTGTATGCAATGGAGAATACCAAGACTTCATTCTTCCCGTACGACTCAAAATATTGTATATGTGTATATAGTCTTTTAGGGCAAGGACTGGGAGGGGAGAAGGTTGATTAGCTCTGAGAAATTTCGACATGTTTATAAATTGCTTTAAGTTAATATGTATAATCTTTTCTAAGGCAGTTGCTCTGAAAGCTTTTTGACATCTGTTTGCACTGTTGATGAATTTCTGGCTATGAGATCCATATGGTATGATGAGAACATCATTTGAGTGGAAGGTTTGTTAAAATGCACTGTAACTGCTAAATCCTGTTGATGCTGTGGCATCCTTTCAATTATTATTTACTTGCATGTTATCTCGAGTTAAGTAACTTATTTCTGCTTTCCTCTGCCTTTTTTTTTTTTTTTGGTAACTTGTCAATTGCCATTTCTCCAGTGGAACTCTTCTTAGTTAACAAGCAAGTCTGAAACTAACATAGAGAGACAATGTGTTAACAATATCTAGACCTTCTGCTTCATTGTTTGCAGGTAACTATACCTTCAGAAGAATTTTGTGCTTCTCAGTACAACTTATTTATTTCAAATATATGAGTAAGCACTGCATGGAATTTACACCAATGTAAATATCACGTCAGGAAAAAGACTGTTTTGTTTTCTTTTCAGCTGAACTCAATTCTTAAGTGTATAATCCCAAATTAGTAAAGTGTGGAACCTTAGTTAGTGCACAGCTAATGCAGCCAAAATATTTTCAGGAATAAACAGGCATTATCTTTATTATTTTGCATTTTGTCTGTATATTCTCCAAATTTCTATCTTAAAATAGTATTTCCAAAAAAATCAAGTCCAGAATAATGGACTTCTACAAGTGTATGGACTTGTAGAAGTGTTCTTAGGCTTTTTTTGTTGCTTATTGATAATAAGTATGTGTAATTTGAATACATAGTTACAAGGTAGGCTATTTTATATAGTCTTTTGTATTCCACCATCTCTACATGCTTTTGTTGAACTGCTATAAATGAACCTGGCAAGCAGGTAAGTGGCAAGGCAATGGGTATCTGAAGTGAATCTTACCTTTTCATGTTTCCAGTTTACAACAGTAAGCCAGATATCAAGTTTAGGAGTTTGTTGTCATTCTTAATTATTGTAATCATTTTGGAGCATGTCATCATGATCTCATGTTATGCCATTGAGGTTGGAGAACAGGAACATCTTCTCTGAAAGAGTGGTCATATACTAGAATGGGCTTCCCAGGGAAGTGATAACTGACTGTGGAGGCATTCAAGAAGTGTTTAGATGTTGTATTGAGGGACAACATGGTTTAGTGGGTAATATTGGTGATGGTTGGACTGGATGATCTTGGAGGTCTTTTCCAATGTTGGTGATTCTATGATTCTGTGATCTGCTTGTAAACTGAAAAGGTGTACCATATGACCAAAGTACTTTGCTGTAGCAGCATCTCAGGAGGCTTGATTCCTAATGTCAGGATCAAAACACGTACACATAGGCAAACAGGATGAATTTTTTCTGAAGCAGAATCTTACAAACAAAAGGAAACTGAGCTCTGAGTGCTTAACTACTGAGAAAGAGTAAGAAAGCATCAGGTGGCCTCCAAGCAGTCACCTGCACGTAATTCTTTTATAGTCAAATTCAAATGTATGTAGACTGACAGATTTATCTGACCTCTTCATATAATCCACTGGTAATCATAGCCTCTTTATGCAACCAGTACTTGAAATTATTATTTTTAATTTTTAGAAAATATTCCTCATATAAAAAATGAATATTCTTTGTCTCAAATAAGCCAGTTTATTCTTCATATCATGAAAATGATCAATGGCATAGAATATGAAACATTTTTGCAGTTTACTATCATGTTCCTCTTCAGACTTCTCTTTTTTCGGACTTAGAAAATCAAGTCACATCAAGAGCCATTGTATCCAATCATTTGTGACAAGTGGGATGTCCCACAGTGGACTCCAACTGAGACCCCAAAAATGTCAAATAAAAATGAAATGGCAACATTTTCATATTTTTTATGGCAGTACAGTCATCTACTTTAGAACAGTATAACCATTTCTTTTTATCATAAATTGAATGACTTTTTTATGTTCCTGTTGAATTAATCAGTTATGTCATCTTTGTACTTAAATGTTTTCTTTAAAAAAAGAAGTTTTCAGTTTCATAAAATTTTGCATTTGTTGTTTCAGTATTTATCAATATAATCTTTAAATCAATTCCTAGATTGTTACAAAAGTTGGTGTCTTCTCTGTAATATTTAAATAATTCATGATAATATAGAGGAGTGACTCAACCAAATATATATCTTATCACATGTGAAAATATTTTCTGTTGTAATCTTATGCTAAAACCTACTTTCAGTCTTAATTTCCAGACTGTTGGGCTTATCTTCCAGCATTGTCAGCTAGACTATATTTCCCTTATTTGCTGAGTTAATATATAGTGCAATTATTTCTTCTTTCTTATCCACTAAAATAATTATTCTGAGTAACAACTACAAAAAATAATAATTAAATTAGGTTGGCTTAATATGATTTGTTCTTGACAAATATGTGCTGGCTGTTTATTATCATCCTATCCCCAGGTGCTTAGAAATTGATTTTTGAATAATTTGTTCTAGTAAATTTTCTAATATCCAAATTTAATCAATTTGTCTGTGAATCCCCAGATACACTTTTCTCCTTTCTTTTATATATAAGTATTGGTTTTGCTACCTTAATTTGGAGACCTCTCCTTCAACCATATGTTGTCAGTTCTAACAGCTGAAGGTTTTTTTCAGTTGGTAATTTAAGAGAAGCTTCATCGCCTCCTGCCGAATTAGAAAGCGACATATTTTACTCTTTTCTTTCTCCTTCATCTGCATTGTCACAATTTATTGCTTGTTCAAGACAATATTAAATGCAGAAACTTCTTTAGCTTTCTCTGTTATCAGTGTTTTTAATGTCTTTCTATTAGTGAATGGCCCTTTCAGGACTCCTTACAATTTTAATGTCAATTCATGGGTTTTTGTGTTTTGATTTGTTTTCATTTTAATGCATGTTAATGGTAGTTAGTAACTTAATCTGATTATCACCAGACCACCACGATGAATTCGTTGTTCCATTGTATATGCAATTATTTACACTTTTTATACTATTCTTCTGAGTGTCAGCTATTCAATAAATCTCGATTTAGACTCCTGTGTCTGTTTTTGTACTCCCTTTTCATGTTCCTCTTTGGAATAGGTTTTTTTTTCTGCTTCCAGAACTAGTCCGATTTATAACTTCCTGTTCTCCTGAATGTTTCCTTACTTTGTAAAAGTCTGGTTTTGGAATCTATTGTTCTTACCTTGCTGCGTCAATTTTTGCCTTTCCTACTATTTGAGAACTCGTTTTATGATAACTTTCACTTGAACTATTTCCTTACACTCTTTACCAACTTCTCTGTATAAATAGGAGTTGAAGCAGTAGTTCCTATGGTTAGTTGCTTACTTGATCAGTTCTCTGAAGCTTTTTTCATAAAATACCAAGAACTTCTTAGATTATGTCTACAAGTATTACTTACCTAGCAGAGTTAGGTGAGTAATATACTTTGATGGCTTATGTTAATCGCTCTGGAAAAAGTGTCATTCATTCTCAGTCTCGATTTGCTATATCACAGACATATACCATGAAACTGGTTTAGTCTTCCTTCCCTTTCAGAGAAAATATATTCATTACCAGTATGTGGTACATCAATGCCTCCACTTTTTTCATGCATGTATTTTGATATAATATTATTCAATTTTATTCAAAATACAAGAATCTGAGTTCATTCACTGAAGTCAGGTGACTTTAGTGAACTGTGCTAAATGACTTGGAAGTATGTCTTGATCAGTGTATTTGAGCATTAGTGACAGGAGGAATTAAAGAGAGAAGAAGCCTGAACAAGAAAAGAGAACATTAGTTTTCTAAGGGAATGTACAATACTAAGGAAAGGGTGGAAACTAGAAACATGCGATAATACTGCCTGGAAATTGTAAGATCATCTAGAAAGATCCTAACAAGTCTGAACATGAGGCATTAAATTATTGGACACTATTGTAATGAATAATTTAAAAAAATGGAATCAAAATCTGAATGAGAAGTGCTTTGTTGACAGAAATTTTAAATACAATTGGTTATGAAATGCACGTGCAGATCAGCTATAAAAATTGGCTAATTATTCAATTTATTGAGCAGATTAGAGGGCATATTTCAAATAATGTCCAGAATATAGTCAAAAACGCATGCACACTTCAAAATCCAATTATGCAGAGAAAAATAAAGGGAAAATGATGTATAAGAAAGATACTGTTTAGAAGGCACATTTCCATTGTTCTTTGCAATGCAGATGGCAGTAGTTATAGAATGTTGTGATAAGGGAAAGCCACTGAATGCATACCAGAAGTTCTTCATTCCTAGTTCGCCCTGGGAAAATGTGTTTTTACCCCCTGTAACAGTGAGGAGGAGTTGGTAAGTTGTGAGAGGAGGGCAGGTGACCATAAAGCCAGTGATTACACAAATCTACTGCCCAAAATGCTTGTTTAGGGTAATGTATAGCAGCTGTGGCTGCTACTGCCCATGGATTGCAGTAATGACTACAGAACAGTTGCTTTAGTGCTGTGAACCCTATGGGAGGAATTTGCTCTCTGTTTTATTTTGCAGTATGTAGAGCTAATTTACTTGGTTTGCAGGGCTATCTAGTCTGCTTCTAAAAACTTGCTTAAAAATAAAATTTTTCTTATAGATGGAAAATTGTGTAGGTTGATGTACATTAATATTAGCCATCTAAAATTATGTGGTTATATCAGTGTTTTTTTCCCCGCACAAATGTTTTTTAAGTATAAACATCTATTTTATAAGGTCATAAAGAGAATCTTCTATAGTTTATATGTGGTATTACTTAATCTCTCAGAAACTGATTTGTACGTTGTTAATATGGTGGTGAGATTGACTTTTTATTGTCTTCATTACCTTTTTCTGAACTGCTTTCTAAGAATTACAGATCTAACAGTAAGAGTTCAGGGGCTTGTTATGCAGTAATGTGTATACTATTTCCTCGGTCCATGAAAATCTAACTGCAGAAAATGTATAATGCAAGAATAATAGCACACATTGCATCATGTAATAAATATGTAGTGTACCTCATCAAATGAACAGCTGTGTTGCTGTTCTTTTTTGAATAGTTTAGGACAAAGTATGAATTTTATTATTTTTATTTTCAGAGATTTTTAGAGTTCTCATTGCTTCCATTCTACACTTCCCTACTGTTTTATTTGCAGCTTATTAAAAATATTTTTCAATTCTGGAGAATTCTATATTGTATCCTTTGCATTTGTGGCTGTTTGGATTCTCATTGCAAATCCATACAACACAGTTGGCTTCACTAGGACTGTTCCTAGTTAATTCTGTATTCACATAATCCAAACATAGACCTCAAGTCTAGAACCTCAGCTATAGTGCTTCTTTTTTAGGGTGGGGGAAGCACTGGGGAGAGGGAAATAAAGTAACTAAATTTGAAGTAAGAAGGATGTCAGAGTCTGCAGCATTCTTCAAATATTTATATTTTTTTAAATTAAAAAGATTCACATTCATTTATAATGCTTTTTTAATTGTACAACTGTTTCTTTTCATAACATTTTAACTTCTTGCTTAAAAATACATTCAATTAATAAATAGCATTGAACAGTGGGTAGACACTGATAAACAGCAAAGGGATGAGAGAGCCCATGTTCTCAGACTTCGGGAACAAAGTGAAAACCCATATTCAGTATATTAATAATCATTCATTTCTTTCCATAACCAAGTGTATATTTGGTAGTCATCTCATATTTGCCCCCTGCTGCTTTCAGAATGTTAAAGCTGAAGATGGTCTTTGAGCTATCTTCGTCATTTAAAAGAAAAAAAGCAGAGTTATTACTAAATCCTGTGATTTTAATACGATAAACAAAAAAGTAAGTTTGCTGTTTTGTCTACAGAAGCAGCTCTTCTGCCCATTCTTGAGATTTTCTGTGACAGCAGTATAGTGCTTAGCCTCTTCAAATGTTCTGCTGTCTAGTTATCCACCTCCTCAAGGAGGCTTGTAGAAGTATCTTCAGAGTGCTCAAGACTCCATCAGGACTAGGATAATTTAGAGCAAATTAGAGGCCGTGAAAGTCACCATCCAGATGATGTCTTGGTGCTGTCTCTCCAATCCAATGACATGGACTGCTTGGTTCAGAAAGGGTTGTAAAGCTAAAGGGACTGGATAAGGAAAATACAGGAAGCAGTATTAAAATAGTACTAAAGGTGCCTATAAAAATGTCTGACTGGACAGTTTTTACTATCTCAACTATTCATTTTAATACAAGGCCCTTGGTAAATACAAATGTGGTCTTTCAGGCTTCTGGATTAATGCTGGAGGTCAGGGTTACGTATTTGCCTGCACCCTTTTTTCTGTATTGTGATGCCTAAATCACTTGAATTCTTGAAGACTCAGTTCTAAAACCTGAGTAATTAAGAGATAATTATTACCTTCCAGAATTATGCAAAATGTTAATGACTCATTTTCAAAGTTTTAAATTGAATATGGCTGAGGGGTAGAAATTGTTATTTAGAAAAAAAAATTATCAATGTATTTTTGTCTTGAGAAAGATTACAATGTCCAGTACTCACTGCATTTGACTGTAAATTAATCTGGAAGTTGGGCAAATCAGTGAGTTCATGGTTTTCAATTAAAGCAATCGATGAGGTCAGATTTTCAGATTTCGCAAAAATTTGTAATATTATTGTAAATTCTGAAGTGAAATAATTTACATACAGTGTAATCTTTCTTATGTTTACTGTAAAAACATCTGCAGTAATTCAAATAGTGAATTATACTTTTTTTAAACAAATGAATTATCTCCTTCTCATATCAAAATATATATGCTAATATACATATCACTAGTTCCCCTCAAAAATCTGTGTCAACTTTGGTGCAAAATGTGTGCCATTAATCAGCATTATTTATTAAAAGAAGCTTATTTTTTCTTATTTAGTATGTTTTATCAGTATTCTAATTTGGGGCTAGCGAGTTTTAGCTTGGAGAAATAATAACAATGAGGTTTTGTTTTATTTTGTTTTTTTTTCATCTTTACAAGTGGATGAGTCCTTTATCTCTGACTTCCTGCCTCTGGAAAGTGTTGGCTACTTTGTTCTGTGGTAACTATGAAAACATTAAACACAGTAATTTGATGATGTGAACTGGGAAGTTTGGCTTCTGTCTTCTGTATTTTCAGCATTGTATGGAGTACTTCATAATGAAATCTCCCAAACATTTCCTAAAAAGCTACTGAGGGAGTACATAACAAATTCCAGGATCAAAGCCATTATTTTAAAGATCAAAATGTTGATTGGTTTTCTTGCTCTTCACTACATATCATCTGTATTGAACTGCCTGTAGCTGAGTAACCATTTCATCAGTGGTCTTTTTCTCATCTTATCCTGAATCTTCACTTTCTTCATACCATTTTGGGTTGCTGTATGGGAACTGCCGAATCACGGCCTGAACCACTGATTGGTCACCTGAGGTGAGCACCGAGTCAGCCACAGGGGCACAGGTGAAGGCGATGTACCTGTGTGATTGGAAGGGCTGGAGCCTGGCTCCACCTCTCCCAAACCCCATTTAAGGGCTGACCACCACCAGGGAAGGATCTCTTCCTGGAGATCCCTCCCCTGTGGAGTCCTCTGCGAGCCTTGCCATCCTGAAGGTGAGCCATCTTCTCTTTTGTATTATTTGTGTACTATCTATATAGAACTACTCAAAATATATAATCATCTATACTATTTCTTTGTGAAGTACCGTCCTTGGGAGTTATTTACCCCACAGTTGCTCAGGGTGTGTTCAGTTTTGTTGATCCCTACAGAAGGAAGGAAGTATTACTGACAGAGAATCAAAAGAAGTTTTGAAATGCCAAAATATCCCACAAGTAAAGCTTCCAAGATTTAACAGACTTTGCTTCCCATTATTGAAGAGAGCACAAAGAAGAAAAAAAAAAAAGAAAAAAAGAGTTTGAAACGGATATTCTCTTCTGTAATATTTACTTTAAATGACAAGTTCAGAATTGCTGGCTAAGCAAATCACTTGGTTTCACTTGTCATTTCTGTTTCTATTAATTATTTTAAGAGCATAATTTGACAGTTGTACAAGTAAACATTATCTGTAGCTTTTTCTAATAAGGTTCTTCTAATAAGATGAATTTCTACACTTTTGTTGTTACCCTGGGAGTAATTGGGTGCACCAACCTAAGCCATTCATTTTAAAATGTAGCATTAAATGCAAACACGTTAATCAAACCATATTCTTTGCTAGCAGATCAAATGCTTCTAGAACAAACTGGCCTAGCATATTCCTAAAGCATGCTGTTGTCCTCCCTTCTTGAGGACTCATTTGCAAAAACTAGTTCGTGATTTCCTGAAGCAGTTCCTGCATCCCTATCTCTGTACTTATAAAATCTTTTTGCCATTTACTGAGTCACTGGACTACTGGGTTTCACTGCATTAATGGGAGAGATGTGTCATAATCAACGTTGATCTGAGGTCATTTTCTTGCACAAAAATCATGTATTGTTCGGAAATATATAATTCTTAAGTCTAAGGTAGTTCATACTTTTGATTTAAAGTGATTTTGCTCAGTTTAAAGTATTTTTCAAGCCTGAAATATATCCAAAGGAAAAAACATCTACTGTGTTCCTGCTACATTGTTTTTTTTTTATCTTGCCTCCACATGACAGTTCAAGCTGGTTATAGTTGTCGTGATTGATTTTTATTTTCTTCAGTCAAATCAAGCCCCTCTTTAGTTTTTTGGGTTCAAAAAGAACCCAAATAAAAAATATGATCTTAAGATCTCCCATGTCACCCTATCCTAATGATACAAGTCATATCGAACCTAGCAAAGTAATACCTTCACCAAGCAAAAACTGACAGAATACTTCTCATGGTTAAAATCTGTAAAGATAATAACAATGATAATAATGAAAGGTAAGGTTTATTTTTAAGAAGTGGAAGACAAAATGAACTGCTCATTTCAGTTGTTTGTTTTTTCTATACACAATGCATGCAAATGCAGCTTGGATCTTTTTATCTAAAATTTTCCATTTAAATTTTAGGGAATTGAACTTCTTCAAATACCCACCATAACTACGCACCTGTACACTTTAGTTCTTTTTTTTTAATTTAAAATATTGATCAGTAGATTAGGTAACTTTATACTTTAAGCATTGTTATCCATTCTATTCTTTTCTTAAGAAATGTGGTATTTATTTTATGGGCTAATTATTAGGTTTGATGGAAAATTTGAACATGGTTCAATGGTTTCCTGCACTGTTATGATCTTGGATGTTGTGTTTATAACATTTCATAACTTTTTTTCATTCCTTATGAATTCCTAGAAAAATAACACTCTAAGTTGTTAATTTAGAAACATAATTTTAGGTTGTTCAAGCAGAAGAATTTTCTCCAGGATGCAATTAACCATTAAGAATTTGGTTGTGTGTGTGCATATCAGAACAAAAACCTACATATTTTATGTAATAGACAGTGTAACAGAACTTAAATTTACCCTTTTTCAGACTCAGTCAAGACAGAAACATTCAGACAGCTTCAGAGAAATTTTATTTTCTTTGTATCACAGACATATGTTGCTCAAAAGGTAATGCCTCATATTTATTTTCATGGAATATACAACAGGTGCAAAGAGAAAAGTAACACTATTTGATAGAGCAAGTTCTCAGCTACAGAATACTGTTTTTCAACACATTCACCACCATTAGCTGTGATTTTTGCAAATGATGAACAAGAGCCTACATGCCATGCTTGTAAACTTCTGCGCCAGAGAAGGTGACCCATTGTTGCTGTCACTGCTGCCTCGCAGTGCTCACATCCGCTGTTTAGTCTCCTTAGTTGTCCAGCAGACTTTGATGAATGTCAACGTGCCATTTTTTCTGCATGGAGGAATTCAGTGACATACCTTTACTCCATACACACTTCCATGTCAGACGACATTTTGTCAGATTGCTCCTCTGCTGCCATCTGCTATATGACAACAATATGTAATGGAATATTGGTGGGAAGGTTCCACCTCTACTGTCATAGAACCAACATCCACCTCTGACATTGTGAGCATAATAAAATAGGAGGCATTACTTTCAGAGCAGCCCTTGTATGTGCAGGTACGTCAATGGTCATTGATGTACCATTCTGGTGATGCACAAGTTGAAGCAGATGTCAATTTGATTTTTCTTTTCTGGGCCAATGAAAGTACGAAATCGAAAAAGATGCCTTGGCACCAAAGCAAGAAATTGCACCTTGAATAAGGTCAAGCTGTTGATTAAATCAATATCATTTTAGTATACTCCTTATTTATTTCTTTGCATGGAATTTCATATTTAATTTGTGATACAAAGCTGAAGATAGCTGGTAAATTACAGAAACTGTACTGAATATGTACATTTGTTGACTGTCCAAAATGTTGCCACGACAGTTTGCTTCCTACTTTTGAGGCATACAGTATGGCAAAAAGGATCCCTGGGTATTTTTGCTGCTGTAGGGACAACAAAAATTAAATAATTACAAGTTTCATCATCTTTGTAGTGGTTTTGGCTGATAAAATTTCTCTTGCAATTTGTGTGAACTGTTTTATAGTTATGTATTGTTACTTTGGTTAGGTAGGCAATAGTTTATAATCATTATATTTCTGAACTTCCTTGAAACATTTGGATAGCACATTTTTGAGCTATCTATTACTGCTGAAGTGTACCATAGTGTTACCATAGAGATGATCTCTCTTTTGTCTCTTGTCGTATAATCTACAACACAGTTCATTAAATACTCTGTCAAAGTGGTGGGCAAAGTTATTCTCTGACATTTATGTCATGATTTTGAGCTTCAATATTTTGTAATCATATGGGAACAATGATTCTTTGATCTGTGTCTTCAGAAAATCAGGATATTGTGAGACAATTGCTGACATGGTTGGAGTTGTCCTTTGGTCCGCTGTTAGAAAGCTGGTAAACTAGTATGGTTTGTTGTCACATGTGTTAAGAAAGATCTTTAACATTTTGAGTTGTAACTTTTCCATTTAAATTCAAGATGTTTGTTTGGTTTGGTTGGTTTTCTTTAAGGATTATTGTTGTTTAGCTTGTGGGAGCTGAAGGATGGAGATTCAGGAGCTTAGGAAAGGATATGGATATCTGCTCTATCTTGTAGTGTATGTGAAGTTATTTAGTGCTGAACAGAAACAAGAAAATTAATCGATCATTTACCAAGTGAGCGAGAGGATGCACACAGATGATTCTTCACTGAAACATATAGAAGGGCTGCTCTGAAAGTAATGCCTCCTAATTTTCTGTATTGGCCCACAACATCAGAGGCAAACTTTGAAGTTATGGCAATAGAGGTGGAACCTTCCCACCAGCATTCCATTACATGTTGTTGTAGTATAACAAGTGGCAGCAGAGGACCAGTCTGACAAAATGGTGTCTGACATGGAAGTACATATGAAGCAGAAGTGTGTCACTGAATTCCTCCATGCAGTAAAAATGGCATCCATTGATATTCATCAAATTTTGCTGAGCCTGTGGGGCTTCTCCGTCTCCCTATGAATGGGCACTGAGCACACCTCCCCTCCTCGGCTGTGTCCTTCAAACTGCAGTGGACTAGGGAAGCTGGAGATGTGGAGCTGCTGACTTCACTGCACTGTTGTAGCAGGTATTGTGCAGTGCAGGAAGGTGAGGCCGTGGTCAGTGTCTGTTTTGGGGCAGGCCAGCAGCGCTTCAGTCCCTCAACAGGAAGCCCTCCTGACCCTGCATCCTGTCTGGCTCATGCTCCCCAACAGCACAGGGTCAGGCTGCAGCTGTGGTCCTGGCAGCTCCTCCGTACCCAGCGCTTGCTGAATAGCCACGCTAGGGCTGTGTCCCTGCACCACTCATCTTCACTGCCTCAGCTGTACTTCTTGGGGGCAAGCAGCCTGAGCCAGGCAGGACTGGGAAAATGCAGGCTATGCTGTAGGGATGGGCACAGCTACCAGATCCCCACAGCATAACTCAAGAAAGCCTCGCTAGGTCTCCAAATCTTGCAAACACACTCAGACACAAACCAGGTACAAGTGCAGCTGGGCCAGGCTCTGCTGTGGCCCAATATATGCAGTGGAGGGCCATGAGGTCATAGCCTATTCCCTGTTAATGTCACACATCATTAATTTGTAATGTCAAAAAAAATGTAGTGTCATTCTGGGGAAACCTCTTCAGCTCAAGAATACTAGAGAGGTACTCTTTATCAGAAATGAAGTAATAGGATAAGGGCTAACAGTTCAAAGCAAAAGAGAATAGATTTAGATTGGATATTTGGAATAAATTATTTCTTGTCAGAGTGATGAGGGACTGGAGCAGGCTGCCCAGGGGAGCTGTGGATGCCACATCCCTGGGAGGCCAGGTTGGATTTAATTGCCTGATTGAGGTGAATTTCAGGGAATTTGATAGATGAGGTTAATGTCTAGAGCTGAAAATTTCCATGTCTTTATTTAGGCTTGTTGACTTTCTTTGATTTGGGAAGGCCATTTTAATTCTGGCTCAGATAGTTATCTTTGAATGGGGTAACAGATGAAGTTGCCAGTTATTAGTCATAATGGTGAATCTATAAGATGTTGTTATATGTGCAGGCTGAAATAATTGCAGTGTTGCCCACAGAGTTTCAGAAAGACAGAGGAAAAGGAAGAGGTGTTGGGAAGAGCAAGGTATTCATTCTGACTGATTTTGAGACTTAGAAGAGGACAAATTTAAAATACTCCAAAAGAGGAGAAAGAGAACCAGGAGTGAAAGAGTCACAGAAGGGAAAAATAAATTTTCAAAAGTGAGCATAGTTTAATCACACTTGAACAAATATTGCAGTGCAATAGGTGCTGATCTGTAAACAGATGGTACTGAGAATCCATCATCAGAGATGATGGAGAGATTTTGCTCTGGATTAGATCTAGTCTAGTCCCATGTAACTCACCAGCTAACCTCTTATGACTTCTCAATCCAAATGGAATCCAAATTGTGCTCTGTGAGTCTACTTGACATCTACTTGACACAGCTTGACAACAGAGAGCCTGTAAGGAAATTTGTCTGAAAGTTCATGTTCAGATCTGAACATGTGATGAAAATAATATCTGAGAATTAGATCAGTGTTCCTAATCAAAACTAAAATGCTAATACATACAAACTCATAAATCTACTGTACTGAAGGAGCATGGATCTGGCAAGCTTGTTCAAATTGACTGCTGGATCCTCTTTTAGAAAAATGCAGTGGTGAAACACTGTATTTAGTTTTCCTTTATTTAATAGCTATCTTTTTTTTCTTTGTAATTACCTTCATGTTTTTCAGTGATGCTGTCAGTACTTTTTAGAAATATAACAAGAAAAGATCCATTAATTGTTAGCAAAGCTACTTTAACCCCACAAAGGCTTCCTTGACACAAGGGTATAGGCTCAGCCTCGGGGCAAAATGATACACAGATGCATAGATTGTCATCTTGATTTAATTTTTATTGCAGCTCAATCTAGGAGTTAATGGATTGTTACAGAGCTGTTAAATTCCAGTAACAATCATATTTGTTTTCCTGCTATCACTTACTTTTGACTGTATGCAGCCATTTTGCTGACAAAAAATTTGTTCCTGACCAGGTTTGTTGATTTGAACCCTCAGGTTATACTATACTTATTTTCTTGTTTTCTACCTCTTTTCTGCCTTGAATTCTTCTGTTTTTATATTTAAGCATCATGCACCTGCATTGTTGAAGATTGAAGTTCTTTATAGAAACCCATTTCTTTTTCTTTCTTGTGTGTAGTGGTCCTGTCAGTTCAGTTTAGTGTAACCTTAAAGATGGGTTGGATTTCAGTTTGTGCCTGATTTCTCATTGCCTGTCACTGATAACAAATGTGGCCACAGTGATCCAGGACTAAATGCATTTCTGTGCTACTTCCTTCCTCGGTCCTTAAGGTTTTACTTATTTTTCTATCTGACTAGTATTCCCACACAAATTAAATGATTTAAAACTAAAAGCATTGTATTCAACTCAAATTTTTAATTTCTACGTATTATCCTGAGGGTTAGGGCTCAATAACTGTCGTTGAAGATTTAAACTCTATTTATAAGGGGCATCAGATTCCTGATAGCCTCTTAATTTCTTAATTCAACCCAGTTTTCTTTTCTGACGTGCTTTTAAGTTCTGTGATGCAACAGGTGCTCTACCTTATACCAAATGAGAAATCTTATGCTTCACTGATGCACTTGCTTCCATAAAAATGAGTGAGTAGAGTCTGTATCATTAATTCCTCTGACCTTCATAATGAAACATTTGCAGTTTCTTTAGTAAGTTTGGACTCTATTTAAGTGAAGTTTCCTGAGTTTCCAGTCTTGGAATGGAACAGTCTTGTCTTACATGACATATGATTTATTATTTTTTCTGTAGTTAGACTATACGTTATGTTTTCAATAGTTTCACAATCTTTGTTTCAGTGTTTACTTTCTCTTTTCTCCCCACCTTTCATATGCACTTGAACAATTCCAATTATATGCATTTTATGTTTGTTGTTTTTTTTTTTTCTGACAGTTCTTATTTTCCTTCTCCTGGTAACAGTGCATCCCACTGTTCTGCCAGCAGAATTGTCCATCATTGCTATCGTGTGCTTAGTCAATGACAATCAAACCAAAAACATGCTTGGTGATCAGAAGGATGTGGAAACTGCTGCTTAGAATTTGTGACTTCTTCATACAGATCACCAGACATACAGTTGTATGATGATTCACCAGACTTTGTATATAAGATACCAGTTTGGTATACCCCTGTTCCCTCTCTCCTTTACAAATCAGCCATTTCAAAAGCAACTGAGACTGCATGTAAATTGATTTGAAAAATAAAATAATTAAAAAAACCTTCTTTTGCAGGATGGTGAACTTATTTTGGAATTCCTCGGCCAGTAAAGTGGTTTTTTTTTTTTTAAGTATGTTATTCCTAGTTTCAGGTTGTTTTTCCAACCAATAATGAAGAATTGCTTTCTGATAATTTTGGAAGTACAAGGATTATGCTTTAATTTCTAGTAAGAATTTGTATAGTGAGCACTCAGTGATGATATTTGTGTAGTACACAAGTTAATCAACAACATCATTCAAATGTAAATATAGACAAAGATTAAATAAAATTCTTGTATGTTTTCCCTGTAAAATCTGCTATGAGCATTATGCCATCCCTTCAGTATATGGAATGGACAGAATCTTAGCATCAAAATGAAAAACTGTAAGATCTGTCTAAAAGAGTACAGAGTTTTTCTTCCAAGTGCTACATTGTTAGCTTCAAAAAATGGAGGACTATAAATTTTTAAATGAGGCTTAACAGAACACCTTATTGAGTATTGCTTCTTGAATGTTTATTGGGTTAAGAATTTTAGTTGTTTCTCAACTGTATATTGACTGGAAGATTATCTATCATTCACCATTCATTTCTGACAAAAAACTCTGCAGTTCTTTGAACACCCAGGTCATACTTGGAACTAAGGTATTGAGCTAAGTAATATTATGAAACTGAAAATATTTATTTGTTCTTAAACCAGATTTTTACCTTAGGGTAATACTGAATTTGTTGACTTAAATCATTGTTAGAAATGGTCTGCACAAATTCAAACTGATGCTGTATGTGGGAGACAGCTGGTTGTCATGGTAACTGTAGTGCGGTTTTTAATTCCACTTGGTGAGTAATGCTAACACAATGATGCTGAATAGACCATGGCTTAGCAAGTGCAAGTATCTTGCTTTCTCCATGTCAAGGTTACAAAGAACAGGCTGTTGCTCAGACGTGCAGACTGCATTATTTTTTGTTTATTGCTTGTGAGCAGAGAAAAAAATTCTTAAATGCTAGAGGATATCAAAACTGTCCAGAGGGACTTTTTAAGTCCCTCAAAGAACCTGAACAAGGTGATAAAATGGAGAGAGACTGCGAGATATTTATGGATACGGTGGTTATAGTTTTGTTTTCTTATGGATCTATTTGTCACTGCATTTTTTTATTGTAGATTGCTGAAAAAATGTGGAAATATGAAAATTTAGGATGGCAGAAGAGCACAACAATTTTTACTTTTGTGTTTTTCTGGATGAAAATAAGATGTTAATTGAAGTTATTGTGTTTTTTTTTAAGTGAATACATTTACTTAATGCTTTTTTCCAAAGAAAACCTTTGATTTTAAATTTATAAATCCTGTGACAAAGAAGCGAAACACAACAGGACTAGGTGTAGCTGGGGAAATAGGATAAAAATTCATTGGTTATTTTCTAAATTAGTCTTTTTTAGTTTTATCAATACCTTTATATTTGTTATTCAAATACTTGTTCCTTATATTAGCCATATAGAATAGTTGCTAGTAGAGTCTATGCCCTAGGTAGCAGTTTTTCCTGTTGCTTTCAATATGCAGAGCTGCCAGGATCCAGAAACACTGATGATCAGGAAACCTATGTCTTTCCTGCTACTAAGATAGATAATCTGGGACTCTGCCAAGTTTTCTCAAATACACTGTCTTCAAGCTAATAATGTTAGTTATTAATTTTGTACATGGTGTTAGACCTTCAGCTGACATGACAGAATTTTTTTTTCCCCCTATTGATTTTTCTTTCCCTTCTTGAGTATGTTTCTTTCAGATCCTCACCCTTAAATAATTAATTCATACACGCTCAGGTACTCATATTAGTAGCATCTGGTGTTAGAAGTAGCAAGAGTTCAAAAATGCACATGCAGATTTCTGTAAAGTACATTCATTCCATTCAGCAGGAAAAGTAATATTGAAGAGTTCAGAAGAAGAAGGCAGTGAAATGCTGAACATATTAGACTTTATGGTAGAAAATGGATGTCAGTGTTGCTTAAAACAAATGCTTACCAGTTTAACTAGAGGCTGGAAGTGATTCAACAAGTATGGCAACACACTTGGAAAAAAAAATAAGTCAAATTTGGCAGTGGAAGCTCTTGAGAAAGTCTGAATTATGCACACTGTTGACGTGTCTGACTGATAAAAAAGAATAAAGGCCTTTGGAATACAGGCCTATTGGTACAAATTTGTGAACACATTAAATATACCGATGCCAGAAGAATTGACCTTTACTGTAAAAGATTAGAAAATCAGTAGAGCAAGAAGGGAAGACCAAAAATATTCAAACTATTGCAAGTGCTTACATATAACAATGTAAAATGATTCCTTTTCTACTGGTTAAATTGCAAATTTGCTACTTGTGTAACTAATTTACAAGATTTAAAAATGAGAACTTCATGGCATGTAGAGTGCTATTTTTAATGAACATGTTGCCATTTCTTTTTCAGGATACAGGCCCTGCAGCACTAATACTTGAAAATTTGTATTAATTCATAAGCTCTGAGCAAAACACTATGCGTTCCTATTCCTCCTGTCATACTCTGCACACTGAAAACAGTATTTCATTTGAAATATTTAAGAAGATTATTGTTATTCCCTTTTGTTTGATCCAAAAAATGAGGAGAAAAGGCTGGTATAAGTTCTTTGTTCTCAGTCTTCAGCTATTGCTATTTCAATTTCATTCCGCTTTGCTTCAGCTAGGTCAGCACCTAGCTGACTTTTTAAAGGAGTCTATTACATCAGGAGTCAATTATATTAGGTATGTTCATTCTTAACAGTCACTGAATAGGAATAAGAGGGGTATCTCCAGAGCTTAATTCAAACCCCAGCTGGTCCACGCAGTATATAAAAAGCTACAAGTGACTCTCAGTGGCATCTCAACTTAAAGGTACACCCTTGAGTAAGAGGAATATGGTGCATGCTGCCCCAGAAATGTAAAACTTTTCTCACCCAGTATAAACTATGAGCATTCATAGTAGTGATGACTGATGGCAATGTATTGGTAATGTATGTTGGTATTTTCAAATTTGTTTCAGGAGAATGTCACTGCTTTGTAGTAGCTGATTTACTAAAATTGATTTTAGTTCAGAATTAAGATTTAATTGTCAACTTTTAGAAATGACATGTCTAACACTGACTATGTCAAGTGACTATTTTTGTGGTTTTAAAGCAAAATCTACATGTGTGCCAAGGAGCCTTGTCAGCATCTATGATACTTTCATAAATAAGGATGAGGTTTTTTTCCAAGTTTCTTCAACTCACAGCACTGAATGAAGAGATTATTAGATTAGCAGAAACGTGATCTGAAGGGAGGATCACACAGACCTCACTTCCATTGTTCTTGTTACTGGATTTTACTATGGATAATGCTAGAAAATATATTTTATCTTCACATAACTGTGATAAATTCCTTAGAAAAACTTGATAGAAAGAATCTAGACTGTCCATACTCAGTTGCTGCAGCAGTTGAGTTCTAAGTTAAGGAATCTGTCTAGGCATCTGTGATGAGAACAGTGAGCGTGCATGTGATTCATCTGAAGGTACAAGTGTTATGTTTGGATATATGTGCTTTCTAACTGAACCAAAACGATGACATATTTTCACGAGGCATGCATAAAATGTGCTCATGTGTACATTCCAGAATGTTTTATTTTCAAAGCTGCCTCGTGACTCCAGCTTAGAGTGTTGGTGGAAACATATTTGCAAGTGTATTAATTATATGAAGTCTTATATTGTTATTTATTTAAAAAAAAAAGATTTGAGGAATCTCTTCCTCTGTTAGAACATTCCTTGATTTCCTAACTGAAAAGTATAATGGCTTGGAGCAGGGTATTATTGTTATGAATTGACGCCATTCTCTCCAGGTGAAATCCTTTCCTCCATTCCCTTTTAGCCTAGCTTTCAGAAAGGAAAGACAGAAACAGGCTCACGTCATGGCTATGGCACAATTTTTGAACCCATTAGTGATAATTGTGTCATGTAAACATTGCCTTAGATGAATCCCTTTACTATTTATGATCTTTTATGCACAAAGGTACACAGTGAAACTGTACTTGGTTTTACTCTGTCCAGGTGTTCAGCATGGCATTTGGCCAGAAGTGATCTTAAAAGGCGAATATCTGACATGACCATTTCATTTTGAGACTCAATATCTTATCTTTTATGTCCAAATTGGGATACTTCAGAATCCTGCAGGCCTGTGTGAGACTAGTGGAGCAAAGTACATGTATTTGCATTGGAATTCTGGAGATATTGGTGGTGGCATGAGTGGAGTCTCTGTCCACTACTTTATATTGAACATCTGAATTATAGGAACAATCTTAATTTCTCGTCATCACTGCTGTACATCCACTTCAGAATCACACAGCTCTATGGTATGGAGACCTTGCATACTTTCATTCAAATGTGAAGACAGTTCTGTGACTCAGAACCTTCTTCTTGCCAACATGGCTTTACTCGCTTCTTTTACATTTCTTCTATCTGCATGTGATTTCTGACTGTATCGTGGAAAGCAGTAACTGACTCAGTGAAATTCAGGAGACAGAGTATTGTTTTAGCGAGTTGGAGACTGCATTTTACAAAGTGGGACACTGAGTTTGGGAGGGAAGAAAATATATTTGCTCCTCTTGAGGAGGTTTATTTTCCTTACTTGTGAGACATGATTGTGTATACATGAGCTAAAGAAGAGATATTTCCAGTTTTTTGAATGCTTAATGGTGTCTACACAGCAAGGCAAGGTAGTGTAGTGGTCCCACATTCTTTCCTCCTTGCACAAGTTATGACTTGCAGGAGCAGTCCTGGGTCTGCATTGTTTAATGGCTACAGGCAATAGAGACAATTCATGAAGGTAGTATACAAATAAATCAAAATCTGGAGAAAATCAAGTTGCTTCATGGTGTAGAACTTCTAAATTCACTTCCTGGAAGACCTAGATTGCTAAAATTGCTAAAATTTTCAGCAGCTTCAGCTTTCCTCCTTTTTTCAGACGAGGTCAGTGTTTCAGTAGTCATCAAGCTGCAATGTCAGCATCAGCATCTCATTGCAGTCATCTTTACAAAAAAGGCAGAACCAGAAAAATAATTAATACTTGTACTTCTGCATATTATATGCAGTGCAGAAGCTCATTGCCTCAGGAAAATTATATCTAAATAGTATACTAAAATTTTTCGAATTAATCTTTTTCATTACGTTCCCATTTATGTTACCAAATGAATTTTATATTTATCTAGCTTAACTAAGTGTGAATACTACATCAGTGAAATTAGAAATCCTAACATCTAGTATGTTTAAATAGTTGCAATATTCAGTCATTTTGAATTACCGTATTACCCAATAGCTGCATCAGTGTGTATTCATATTCAATAAATGTATATACCAAATTATCTAAGAGTTTATAAAAATAATAAAATCCATAATGATATGCACTGCACTCTATTTAAAAGCATCTAAATTTTACTTAGTACAGAATGCCACCCAGAACCCCTTCTCACTTGAGTCTAATTGTTTATCCAAATTCATAAAAATCTTTGTGGAGAAACTTTGTCTGGATGGTGAGAAATATTATGGTGTCTATTCCCTTTTTATTTTTTTCTATAATAATCACTAAGTTTTGGACTGTGCAGAAAGTAAAACAATTCTGAGACTTGTATTATAATTGACCTATTCCAAAAGGGAAAGTATAAGTGGTCCTGTGCAAAAAACTTAACGCATTCCAGTATATTGGAGCTAGAATTCACAGTTCCTTGTTCAAAATCAGTAATATTTCTGTATAAGCTCAGTCATCACTGAGTTGCAGAAGTTATTTGGTTATTTAGGAATTCTGTGTGATTATGATTCCCATCCTAGGATCCACAATGCCACGTTTGTAATTATGTAGTAAAAAGTTCCAATTAGCTCACAAGATTTATTTTGACTTTTTATTTTAAAAATTTAAAAATTTAGCATATGTTTGTCACATCCACAACAAACCAACAAAAAATAATGTCCTCATCATCTTTTTGGAAAGATCTCACTTATTTTACGCTCGGAAATGATCTGAGCTTCTAAATAAAAAGGAGAAATACTCCTTCATTACCGGTAGCTTGGAGGTAGATGTGGTATTTCTAGGAATGCATACGTCCTTGAAGGGCTCAGTGAACCAAACTCCTAAGAGGGTGATTCTTCCTGTAGAGTTCACTGCCAGAGGCCATTCTCTGTAAAAATGAAGCTGCAGCACATCTCTGTAGGTCCAGAGAAAACCAGAGAAGTTAAAATGTGAATTCTGTCATATGTCCAAAATCAGTATTTCAAGGATCTGCCCCTACGCTCCCTCACCTCACAGCCATACCCCCAAAATTTAAATGCCAGTTGAAAACTCATAAGTCCTCCCTAAAATCTCTCACTCCCACGAAGGCAAAATTTATGTATCCCCTGGCATAGTTCTCTGCATTATGCCAAGTCTAATGCTGATTCTGTTTGACTTGAAATGCGGAACCCTGAACTGAAGCAGTCCTATAACTCCATGTGAAAATCTAAAAAGATTCTTGAAATAAAAATTGTCTAATGTTTAATAGTAAATAATATTAGAACAAAACCGTGTGGCATTTGTCCTGTAAAATTCAATTCATATTTTCAAATTTTCCACTGTTATTGTCGTATATGGGCATAAGATAGATTTCCACAAAAATGTGAAGATTTGGGTAATTCTTGTAATGCTGGTATGGAATTTTAGAATATGAAAATAATACTAATGCTAAAAATAATTTTAAAATGTTGATCTCATTCTTACATTGTGTGTAGCAATGTTTGAGGCTCTTTGAAGATTCGTTGTAATTTTGAGTGTCTTGCAGAAGCATCTGCTTCTGTTTACACTTGAGTTGTTTTGAAGGCTTTATTTGTAGTCACCATAATATCAGAGTTAAGTATTATAGTGCTATATGTAGGTACAATGTGAGTTTATGGGAGATACACTAGTGGATCCAACAATGTAAGCATAATATTTGTCTTTTATTCAAAGCCACAAGTTTAACCAATAGTGTTGTGAGAAATTTATATCTTACATCTTGTTTCAGTTTGAATAAATCTAGAGCCTTGTTAAAGGACAGTAGTGTAGTGATTAGAGTGATGCCATTTTGAGGTGATTTGGTATTAGGAATGTTCATCTGAATATGTGTTAGTAATTAACTGTTAATCTACATTGGATATAGGTGTTGTATGACCACACAGTGTAGGAGACTGAACTCTTGTTATTCAGGTGCTACAGATCTCTTCAATTCTAAAGATAATTTGTAGGAGGATAAGTAATAGAAACTACATGTAGGTTTAAGTTTCTTTCATGTTCCAACTCAGATCTGTATTTGTTCTATTTTTACACGTTTATAGTAAGATTTCTAAAATAGATGTCTGCATGTAATGCAGCTCAATTTTCAAGTTTGCCAACTCTCCGCAGCAGCTACGTGTGCAGAATTTTGTTTCTTTAAAAATGGTCTTAATTCCATGCTCAGTGCTTTTTCATTAAAGATGTGAGTCACTTGACACTGCCATGGGTAGGTTCTCAGACTTTTTTTTTCCTGAGAATAGTACTGTGTAATTCTATCTTAAAGTATTCAACTATTCTTTCAAAAGTAGGTGTGTGTGCGTGTCCATTCTCTTTGAAGATTACCCCACTTTTTCTAAAGGCTAAGAAACATTTTCATACTCTGTCTGCATCTTTATTCTTGACCAATGTCCTGTTTGTCCCTGTTTTCATGCTTGCTGATTGCTTATGTGACACTAATCTAGGTGCTATTCTTGTATTTTTGAAGGCAGCAGATAACCTTTTGTTTTGCTAGGCTAACAAAGCTGAACTCTTTTTTTTTTCTGCACTTGTGAAGCAATTATTCATTCTTCAAAATCTCTGTTTCTCTGTCTAATGGCAATGCCTCATTTGAAATGTTCTGGGCTGGATTTGTCTTTTTTTATTGTTAAATTGCAGTGGCACAGATTCATCCATGTGATCAACCAGTGCATTCAAGTCATTTTCCCTGTCTGCTGCTTTTCAAAGTCGCTTATTTCATCAGTTTATAACAGAAATTCTAATTACAAATATGTAAAGTGCATGATTTACATCATTGTCTTATGTGACATTCCTTTTCTTTGACTCAAGGTCACCAGATGAAAACTAGAAATGTCCTAAGTAATTTTCATACAAATTTCTGGCATATTCACTGCAGCCTAACTCTTCCCCTTTAAAAGTAAATCAATTTGTTATGTATTTTAGCTAGTTTCTTATATTCACCTGAAACTATTTCTACTTATTCTCAGTATCTCAGCTTTCCTTATGCTGTACAATTTTTTACTGAAGGCAAACGAAATTAGGTGACCTGTGTGTCCTTCTCTACAAAGACAGTTATCAAGGCCCATCGCGTGCATCTGCCATTGTTTACCTTTGGTAAACATACCCTGTCTCTGTTATTTTTTTTTCTTTTTCTCATTTTCCCTCATAATATCAGATTAGCAGGTCAGTTGTTGGTTTAATTCCACACATCATCTTTGCCTTAGAAGAAGTATTATATATTCTGACTGTATTTTCACGGGTGCATTAATAATGAAGTCTCAAGTGCAATGAACTGACCTATGGTTTGAAGGAATCATGCATGAATGCATAAGCAACTTCAGTGCAACACACCAGACTGCACAAACAGTGACACAGCAGTCCATATAGCAGTGCCTAAAGGATACAACATTTCCATGAAATTTACCAAACAGATCTTTCAATCTTGTGAAAGCAGTCTGTCTCTTCACATGGGTGCAGACAAATATGGAGATGTGGCAGCAGCAACTGTGAGTAATGTTGTAAACTGTGTGATAAAGTTGTTCATTCATGTGTGGGTCTAGACTATTATTTACATGCCACACTTGATTTGCACAGTCTACCATGGTTGGTTTTACAGAGGAGTCATCATTGCTCTATGACTAACTTGGTATACTCCTTAAATCAATCAGTGTTATTGGAATTGTCCATTGATTTCATGTGTCAGCTGTCAGAGATTTGCATGTCATTATTCAGCTTTTAGTGAATTTTCCTTTGATGTTTGTAGCAATTTTAATATTTTTTTCCTAACTGTGTCCCTATGTGAACATAGATACTTTCAATGAGCTTAAAAAAAAAGTATTACCTGATTTTTTTCATGATTTCTCTCTACATATTCACTCTACTTCTTTCTTTATGATTTTCTTTTTGAATATAGCTCTGAACAACTTACTGCTGTATGTAAAATTGTAAAATGGTTTTCACAGTTATCATTGTATTCGCCTTTTTCTTGACTCCTGTAACTACTTCATTTCCTTTGATCAATGTGTTTTTCTTCTCACTGGCTTTTTGTATCTTTTTTTGAGCTGCTTCTTCATATTGGATCTTGATAGTCCATTTAACTTTCATTAATAAATTATCTGAGTTGACCAGTTTTTAAAATTTGAAGTATAAATCCCAAAGTGGAGACTACTTTTACATTTACTAGAAAAGGGGTTAGCGATTATCAGGTTTTAAAAGATTTTAAATCAACAACTTTTTCATGTAGTTTGCTAATTCTTACAGTTAAATAGCATAATTTCTAGAAAACCTTTCTTATTAATTGAATGTATACTTAAACATATTTTAAGATGGCTTTTCTTACAGCAGCCTTTATTTATTGTTGATGCTGTATTTTCAGTATGCATTAAATCAACATTTGTGTCTGGCTAGAGCAAGCACATCTTGGATTCTGTGCTTAGTTTTTCAGATATTGGAATAGGTGTAGACTGCAGCATTACTACATAAAGTCTTAATTACATATTAATCCCAACATGCTTAGCAATTTCATGTCTATAGCCAGGTGATTTTATGTTGCATTTCTGGAGATACATTTTCATTCCTGTCTGGGAATCTGTATCAGTTTTGCTTTTCTCTTGCTAGTTCTTCCTGAGCCCTTTCACACTTCTGTTTGAACAGCAATGGGCTAATGGGCTACAACTAAACTGTGACAAATCAGAAAAACAAAGTTATGTAAATAAGTGAAGGTGGCTGGGAATCTCCTTACAATTTCCTTGCCTTGTATCTTCCCATTTGGACCTCAATCCTACCTTTTTTTGGACCTGTCAAATTGCTTTGTCGTTGAGTATGTGTCTTACATAACCTTATTTCTTCCTTCATTTGGCATTCTAAGTTTTTCTTTTGTTTTGCTGATGCTTTTCATACCAGAACAATAGGTCAGTACATACATCCAGTTAACTTAAGCTTCACAATGCTGGGCCAAATGCCTGTCCATATCTCTTATCTCATGTGCTGGGATAATGCCAACAAGTGTGTTTTAAATATCCACTAGTAGAGACAACTGAAAAAACTGTTCTTCACAGTTTTATGTTAACCACTAAACCTTTAACATAAATTCTAAATTGATCTCTTCAGTTGCTCCTGAGGAGCTGCTATCTTGTTTGATAGCCTAATTAACATCTACTGTAAGGGTATACATAATTTATTCACTTGATTTTATGATGACGACCACACTGTTAACTCAGTCAATACTTATTTATATATATAATATAGTTTATTACCAGTAGAGCTTAGTTGCTACATTTTTACTGCTACTGTAACTTTATATTGTTTATCCATAATTTGGCAACTCCCATTGATAGTTAATAATATATGAAGGCTGCTCTGAAAGTAATGCCTCCTATTTTATTCTGTTGGCCCAGAATGTCAGAGGTGGATGTTGGCGGTATGGCAATAGAGGTGGAAATATTGAAAGCAATAATGAAAATAGGAGCAGTTCTCTTTAAAGGATCATGAAACTAGAAGGGCCAACATATCATAAAGACACCTAAGGTGAGAGGCTGTCTTTCCTAAACACTTAAAAACTCCTTGTAAATGCTTGCATTGATTATACGGAATGGACTGCAGACCAGAATAAAACTGCTTGGGGAAAAAACTTCACTTTTAATCTTTCATTTTTACTTTAAAATGTTTTTAATAAGAGTCATACATGCATGAGCTGCAGAAATGTCAAGCGTCTGTAGCTCTCACTATTCTCAGGACCATTTTGTCTTTGGAATGAGGCTTTCCATTCAAATTTTAAACTTTTTGGATCCATATTGAATCATTTGTGCTGTTTCTGTTCATCTGTTTTGAATAACTCCACACAAGAAAACTTAGCACAGAAATGGAAAATAGAAATTAAATTTTAGAAGTTCTTACAAAATATACTTTCCAATTATTATTTTGAGTATTGAAATCAAACTTTTCTTACACTTTCTGGAAAGTTTCTGATGCAATAAGAAGTCTTAAGATTTGGGAGTCCATGGAGCCACCTGAAAAAAATGTAGAGCTGGTTTTCTGCTGATAAGCCCACTTTTTTTGCACAAATTGATGTATCCTAGTGGACAGCTTGCATTTTAAAACACTGGCATTTTCCACCAGGAAAAATATTCCTTAGAAAAAAATCTTCATTGTTCAGAATTTCCTTTTATAATGATTGCCAGTCCAATCCAGCTATTAGGACTAAAAGTGAAATGGAGTCATGAAGGGATTATTGACATTCTGATTTGAAAATGCGCAGAGAATGTCTGAATCTGAACTGGTAAGTTGCTGACACAAACTCAGCTTTTCCAGGGAAAATGTAAGTTGCCAGTGCTGACTTGTGGCATGTCAAAGCTGCAGATCGTATGAAGACATTTGACAGTGTTTCTCTAGTGCTGTTTCTCCCCTTAGAGGTGGAGCAGCCTCTTGAGATACTGCCACTAGCACACCATAGCATATCAGTTCTTGTGTGATGTGGTAATACGGTATCCAAATAAAATTTTAAAGATTATTTAAAATATTTGAAACACAGTTATTCACTTCAAGTTCAATGTTACTGTCACTGGTATTAGTAGTAACCTGTTCACATACTGTTTCACATCTGGACTCCAGAACAAAAGAAATATGATTATAATTATTTCACCAAGTGAGAGGGAAACTGAGACAAGGGTGTAGTGAGCTGTCTTTTTCACCCCTACACATAAGATTAGTGAAGTTGAAGGCTGGGGCTCTAGTCAGACTCCATCCATCCTCTTCTGCAATAACAGGGTTTGCTGGAGTGCTCAGATTCTTCTCCTGTGAACAATGAGTAAAGCTTTTTTTAAAAAAAAGAAAAAAGATTATCATGTAGATGTAAAAATTGTTCACAAATATTTATCCATATTTTTAAACAGCATTGTGAATGTGTGGGCACCCTCAATGTGTGCATTTTTCATGACTATGCTAGCACAGGAGAGTTTTTGGCAGATGCATTGGTGTAGCAGACAGTTTGATTTTGAAGCTTAGTTTTGATAAGTTTTTACATATAATTAATATATTTAGCAAATATTTTTACCTGTACATTGTCCAGTCAGGAAACATCTGTGTCCCTTTGTCCTTTGATCCACCATACCACATGCACTCAAAAAAAATTGTTTGAAATATCAGATTTACAAAGGACACTGTTCACAATTAAACCATATCCTGGGAATTGACTGTAGACATTATTTACCAAAGATTATTAAATAGTGTTAGAATCAGAGAATAGCTCATACAGTTCCATCCCCCTGCTGTGTGTTGTTTGCCACTCACCAGATAAGGGCCCAGGGATCCATGATAACTGATCTTAAACACTTTCTGAAAAGGAAGGGGCACCTATACTTCTCCAGAAAGCTGTGCTAGGGCCTCACTCCTTATGAGAGATGAACTTCATCCTCATCCAACCTATATCTCGTCTCTCTTATTTTAAAACTGTTCACCTTGTCTTATCACAATCAGACCATGTAAAAAGTTTCTCTTCCCCCCCTCACTGATAAGTTACCTTTAGGTACTGAAAGGCCACAGCGAAATGTCTTTGAAGCCCCTTCTCCATGCTGAACAAACCCATCTCCCTCAGCCTGTCTCTATAGGAGACATGTTCCAGCCATCTGAGCATCTTTGTGGCAATTCTCTGAACAAGCTCCAACACCAACACATCTTATGCTGAGGACCCCAGACCTGAATGCTCCTTGAATACTCTCCCAGACTTCAAAACTCCAAGGGGAGCCTCATGAGGACAGACTAGATATTCATGTTCTTACATTGCTATTTTTTGGAAATAAATAGGGAAAAACCCTTTCCTGAAGTCTGAGGAGAAAATGATTTTTTTCTGTAAATGTGTCTTTTTGCTATGTGATGAATTTAATATTGCATTGCTGCATGTCTGGGATTTGCTCAGCCAGTTTGTGAAAGTCATACACTGAAGGCCCTGAGTTGGCTGTGCACATCTCTTCACAGAATTTGTCTTTGTCCCAGGAGACAAAGCCCATCAGCAGTGAGTCTTGAGCCACTGATTGAGTTCCCATCTTTTATGCTGTGTAGTTAAAGGACTCTGGGGGGGGTAGAGACTGAGTAATAGTGAGGAGGTGAGGGGTAGTCCTCACCTTGGTCTTTTCCCAGCTGTGTACCTGGGCATCCAGCAATTCGAAGACAGCTTTATATGCGTCAGATGAGAACAGCCCATTCTTTTCCTTTCCCACTCTCAAGGTCAAGCTCTGTTTACCACTCCATATTGTCACTTTCTTTCATTGTTATCAGCTAGTCAAAATAGAGAATAGGAGAACCACATAGCAAAAGTGCTATAAACCTGTTTTCCTGTGGCTTGAGTAGGACTGCTTTTCTCTAGTCTTGGCACATTGTTACTTATCCCAATGCCTTTAGCTGTTGGTTTCATTATCATAAGCTTATTCAGATGCTTTTAGCTTTCACTTTTTGTGTATAGTAAGCAATCAGTGTAATTTAATATGTTACTGCTTTTTCTAGCACAGAATAAAAGAAAAAAATCCTATAAAAAGTTAATCACAATATAATTTCTCTTACACTTCTGTAGATCTCCAGATAATTCAGCAGAGATTTGGGGTTTGACAAATGACACTACTAAAAATTTCTGTACATACTTATTAATAACAAATTTATGGCTACAATGGTATCATCAGAGATTCAGCTAACACGGATACTTTGGGATATCATAGAGGGGAATGTGTCTCTTTCAGAAGCGTGAAACAAAGCCAATTATGACAGCTTTAGAATCAGTGAATTAGACAGTGGGAACAATCTGAGGACAAGTACTTGATGTTTAGCTCAGTTAATTCCAATTAAAGCCTTCACAGTCATTTTAAAATCTAATGTAAAAATGTGCTATTGCTATTATCTGTATTTTTCCTGCTTGTTTTAAATAAGTAGCTTTGCCCACTCTGAATACTTAAGAAAAAATTGATTATTTTGGAGGGTTTTTTTTAATTAGAACAGCAAAACTTTTCCATAGTATATATAATATTAAAGAGAAAATTATACTCAAGCCTTTATCTGTTTACTTAAACATCCCAGTGACATCACAGACTACTCACACTTTTCTCCCATACTTGCTGTATGGTGACTAGGTGCTTCTAATATTATAGTTTGCTGCTGATCTCTGTTGTGTCTTTTATCTCTCACGTGTGTATTTCTACCAGCATATGGACATGTATTAATGTCAATTTTCTTTACATTGTGGTGAAGATTATTGGTTTTACTTCTCAAAGAGGTGGTGTACATGTACTGTGAGTAAACTGCATGAAAATCTATGTAAATTATGTGCACAGAAGCTATACTTTGCCCTTGGGGGAAATGCAAATTAGAACGTTTTGTAGTTTGTTTGTTTTTAAATACATACACTTTTCACTTCAAGGCTCAGGATAGACTCCCTGTTTATTTTCCCATCGCTCATCATTTGTTTGTCTTTGTAAATAACTCAGCCTTTAATGATTAGTTTTATACTTGGGCAGGGAAAAGAATTACTTGATGAGTGAAGTCCTCAGAACATAATGTTTGGTCTGTTTTATAAATACGCTGTAAGGGAATTATCTGCTTGTAAAGGGGTGTATAACACAATCACGACGCAAAGCCATTTTAGTGTTCTGACAGTCTTCATTCATTTTCTCAGTGCTGTCTTATTTTCTTCTGTTACATTAATGCTTGTGAGATTTTTAATCCTAAAACACAGAATTAACTGATTTTCCATATAAGAGAAAAGAAAAATCTGTTTATAAAATGTGCTATATACACATTTCTAGTTCTCTACTGACTTATTTTATTTTATTTGTATTAATAAAATTATTTTAATACTCCTTAAGTACCCTTTCAGAGAAATGTTTTAATGTAAGTTGTCTGATTCTGTTTTAAGCGAAGGAGAAAACCTGGTAGAGGTTGTCTCTTTAAATCAGATCTGCAGCGTTGATGGACCCTCTAGCAGGCACGGTAAGAACCATTCTCACCTCTGCAGCAGGGAGCTTGACCATATAGACTCACACATTCAATCAAAACGTTTTCCCTTTTAATATGCACTGTACCAATCCTATTCCCATGGTTACAGCTCGTGCTTCTTTGGTTGCTTCCAGTCTGTTGGAAAAGGAAGGCAGCATACATTTCTTGTACAGGAGTTTAAAACATCATGAAAGCAACCCTGTTGTGATTTGCATTTTAAATGTTTTTTTTTTTTCCTCATTGTACAGAATGCTGTAGCAGTAGCTTCAGTTCATTTGCCACAGTCTGTCTTCTCTCAGTCTTCAGCCTGGCAATCTGTTGATAACACAACTTGCAAGCTACAGTTTATTGTCTTTCGGAATGGAAAACTCTTTCCCAGCACAGGAAACTCATCAAATCTTGCAGATGATGGGAAACGTAGGACGGTTGCCACACCAGCTGTTTTTGCTAAAATAGGTGAGGAAATGTTATGCTTTATTTCCTTTAATCTGAAAGCTAAGGTTTACTTGATTGTATAGAGAATAGAGGAGTAGAGTATACGGTATGCTGAGAGGCTGGGAACAGCCTGTCTCTTTAGCAGCAATGTTTGAATTTGTTCCTATCAGCATGATTTTATTCAAATTCTCCTGCAGATAAAGAAATGCAATTGCTGTATGACTAGAATGCAAATTTGGGGTTACTATTTTTTGACTCTGTTGTTACAGAAGCTTCTTTCTTAGATCACAGTGCTATAGGAAGGAACCTTGTTTTACTCTTTTCTTTACAATGAAAATTGCAATGCTAACATGCTAGACTTTGGTGAAAATAAGACAGTCTGGGAAGGAGTAGTGCCCTGTTGCATGTATCATGTATCAGTACTCACCAGTATACTTGCTGATGCGATGAACATTAAACACATGTTGTTAAAGGCTTTTGTCTAAGTGTGATATATCATATATGCCAGTCAATCATCGATTTGATTAATTATTCACTCAGGCAATTTTACTAATTTTATTTGATTCTGAGTAGTGCTCTCATTTCTGTTAACATTTTTAAGATGTTTAAATGTGACTTTCAAAGTGCAGTATCGTCTCAGCTATTAATCATACAATGAAGCTGTGCCATTTTTGCAGTTTCATGGCAGTAGTGTAACATTGTCCGTAACTGAAAAATCTTGAACAAAAAAATCAGCTTTGTGAAGGCTGGTTAGATCATTTGAACACATTATGAGACTGAAATGTTATTTAGATTTATTTAAACTACTGCAAACTTTTATGAATGTGTACATTGCTTTTGATTGTGACCATTCAAAGTATATGACTTTTGCTTTTTTTCCCCACAGTTTATTGTATCTGATCTCTTTACACATTTATCTATATGTCCACTCCATCTCTCTGATACTGTTTGTTGCTTTTGCAGATGGGTGCAGTTTTGGAAACCTTACCAGCCCTCTTACTATAGGGTTGAGACACTTTGCACGGGGTATAGACCCCATTGCAGCCTTCTGGGATTTTGACCTTCTTGATGGACATGGAGGCTGGTGGGGAGAAGGGTGCCACATAATTAGTTCTGCAGGCAATATTACCACCATTCAGAGTACACACTTCAGTAACTTTGCAGTGCTAATGGTAAGTACATGACTTAGCAAATGCACCTATATTTCTCTCTGTTTTGCCATACATGTTCTTTTTACATTCAGCTGTATAATTCGTACTTTCTTATAACTGACCTTCTGTTTTCTATGATGTTTAGTATAAGACAGCTTTAAAGAAAGTAAGTTATTTAACTGCTAGTAAGTGAATAAACCTTCTGGTCAGCTTTAATATCCAGAGACAGGCCTAATCAGAAATGGCATTAAAATTCGATCTTAGAAATGAGAATTACGTCAAGGAATGATTAGTATGTTATGGTTATAAATTATAAGACAGCGTTTAAAAATGTATACTCCTCTGTGCTTTTACATCAGCACATCTCAGAGGCTGGTCTGCTTTTGTTCCTGCCCTGCACTGTGTTGATCATACTAATTAGTTGCGGGCATACTGCAATGTTGAATCATTTAATAAATGGAAAGGAATAACATCTTCTGCTCATCTAAGTAAGGACACTACTGTCCGTGTTGATCTTGAAGGAGTTTTAGTTAGTATAGCAATGCCAAAAGCCTTCTTGCTACATTGCTACTCATGAAGAAAAATATTTCTGTGCAGTGCTAAGCCATCAGCCTGCTTTAGTCTGTTCTTAGTCACAGTTCCCATTGCAGTTGTTTGACTATCCTGCTTAACAGAAAGTTACCAGCATGAAAGCAAAGACAGTATACATGTAATAATATGTTATTATTCAGGGTACAAAGAAATGCACATTAAAAAAAGAAGTGTTTCAAATATATGTAGGTAAAAAATTATTTGCACCATTAATAATTTAATGTAAACCAGTTGTAAAAATAGTTATGTGTTATTAATGCCAGACTGATCATAATTGCTAGTGTATAACTGTGCCGTAGAGGCTGCTTGTGTGTATTACAGAATTGTTTATAGTTGAGTAAATACTGTATTGTGTGTATGTGTAAGGGACAGCAAACATAGGCGACAGGAATTGCGAGGACGTGTGCAGAGAATACCAATCTGCTGCTGTCAGATGGAGCCCAGATGGCAGCCAATCATAGCACAAAGCTCTAGCACCCACTAGTTAAATGCGGATATTATCGTCCACTTTGTAAGAACCTATTTCCCTCAGAGGTACTTAAACATTTTTTCATCCATTCAAGACTTGCTCAGAATTTAAGAGCTGCTCCTAAGATTTGATGACATCAAACATACCTCATTTTCTACAGCTCCTAGGAGTTGCATTTTTTCACTCAGCCACTTGTTTCCCTGAGTGTAAAACAATTCTGCTTTGAGGGTGTTTTCCTAAATTCACTACAGAAAGCACCTGTTGACTTTGCAGGTGCCACACCCAAAATGGCTTCTTCAGTGATTGGGTTTCAGTCTGCTCTTAAACTTAGGGTAGTTATTAAATGTTCACTAATGGCCTTCAGACAACCAATTCCATGGCTCTACTTGGTTTGCAAAAATGGTATATGGACATTAGAATCACAATTAATTTTGGGTCTCTATAGCTGGATGTGCATTTTAATCTGATGAGTTGTAGCAGTTTGGGTTTTCCACAACTGTAAAGTCAGCCAAGGCACCTTTGAATGCAGCTTTTGTATCTGATATGTAATTCAGCTTAGGTCTTGTGTTTATTTTGATACAGTAATTCAGCTTTGCTTTTTTTTTTTTCCGTACGAATCTTTCATTTTTATCTGTTCAACACAGGAAAATAGATCTTGAGGCTTACTTTTGCTTTGCAATTGATATGACAGCAAATAGAGTGATGTTCCCAAGCTCGTATTTCAGTCACTTTTAAAAGAGAAGATGCCCGGACTTCTGTAATTTATATGTGCATACATGTATTCAGATACGTATCTGTATACATTTAAATATGTTTCTGATAGCTGTCTTTCTGAAACTCTCTTGGAAACTTTTGTAGTTTCATTTTGTCCAACCATTTTCATTCAGGTATTTTATTTGTTAATCAGTGTTTTGTGGCATAAAGTCAAGGTTTGTTTCCTTTAATACAGATGATGCTTTTCTGGGCAGTTCAATTCTCATACCAGAAATGAAAAGGAAAAAAAAATCATTGTTCTTCTTAGTTATTAATTTATAATATGATTATTACAAAGTGCTTATGTGTATCTTCATAATTTACACCCAAATGCTTAATATGTTTTAGAATACTAACAAACTTGCAGCAAGTTGAAAATAGTGTATGGCATGTAGCTGATGGAATTAGACACGATGTCATGATTAATGATACTTTTTTTAATCTTTAATTCTCAAATCTATTAAACCATAAAAATTCATAATTGATTATTATGTTTTGGGGTAATAGCAGTAAGCTGAAGTAGTAGGTGTAAACTGAAGAGCAGCAATAAAGCAACCTGAAGGTTTACATTGCTATCAGAATAATGTATCCTGCTGTGGAACAAGATGAAATAGAAGCCTCATTTAATCTGGCTGTCCATTTTATGGCTCATACTCTGATTCATTGTTGCTGTTCATCATCTTTTTAAATAGAAAGACAAAGTTCACTGAGCTGCTTTTATAAAACTTGATTCTGCTTGGGTACCACAGAAGAGTTAAGGATTTTGTACAATCCTTTTATAGAAAGGCAGTAATCGAGGATTTATCATCTATGATTGATAATTAATAAGCATGAGCATGCTTCAAGTGAGAGGGTTCATGTAGAGCTTTTTCATTTCTCTATATGACAGTTGTCATAGAGTGATGTCAGTGAGAGAGTGCAGTTTGGTGGTTGAGTTGGAAAGGAAATACAAGATTCTTCACACTGGTCTCACACTTTCACGCTGCTCTGAGTTGGGCCACTGGATGGAAATAAAGCATTAGTGTCAGATATAATACAGCAGTGTTATCTTTCTGAGGACAACTTTTGGATGGTATGTCCTTGTGGTGAAAGTAAAATACTGTGAAATAAAGCTCCTGAGTTTATTTCTACCTTTCTCTTCATTCGCTTTGTGTTCAGACTTGTCCCTTATTTTGTCTTTAATTTTGCTACCAGTAGGTGGAAGACAGTCACACTCCAGGTTCTTTTGAGAGGTGACCAGAACCTTTCAGGGCATTGAACTATAAAACCCTACAATATGACTTTCTGGTTTAGAGTAACATTATGAATTTATATGCTATGAAGCTTCAGTATATCTAATTGTAAATATTTGTTGTATGAGTAGTTTGTATTTACATTCTTTTGTGAACTGAGCCGTATATCAAGATTTTAATTTTTCAAGATAATTTCTGTATATGTTATAAACAAACGTAGTGCCCTGTAGCCATAATATATAGGAGTAAAATTCTTCAGGAGATAACAAAAATATCTAACAGCAACACTGAACTTCAATATCTGCTAAATTTGTTTTGACAAACGTTGTCCTTTGTTCTTCCTTTCATTTTTCTTAGAACAGAATGGCAATTCAATAGTGATGGGTATTACTGTAATTGTGTACAACATATCCTTTTCCCCTGACAAGAATGCTTTGTCAATAGTAATTTTCTCAAAACTGACAAATAAACACTAGCAAAATTCTTAAATCTATGCATGCTACTTCTCAATTAAGACAAAATGGACTGCTATTATTTGCATTTTTTAATTGTAAACCTGGAGATAGGTAGAACAAACACAAAATCATGAATTCCTTTCCTTCACTGTCTTGCTGTGTCTACTTATTTCAAAGAACATAGGTATAGTATCTTTTCTTTAATTTTCTCTTTGTGTGGTTTTGTTTTGCTTTGTTTACAAGTGTTAGTCATTCTTTGGAAAAGTAGCACACTGTCAATGGCTATTTGAGATAGTTAGGGTTGAGGAGATCAAACTGACAAAGCCAAAACATTTGAAACTATTCTGGAAGCAAACCTTTAAAAAACGGTGTGAATGAGAAAGTGAACAGGAGCGAGTGATAGTGGCCAAGAATTTAAAGGATTTTTCTCCTTGTTACAAGTATTTCCTGAATCTCTCAAGCTAGAAGGTTTGCAGTATTACAAGAACTTTATTTTCAGTATTTTCAGTGTGACTACAGACAACTGCAGAATTTCTTCTGCCTATTCATGAAATTCAGTTCTGAAAATGGTCTTCTAAACTTTCATATTTCTCTCCTAGTTATACAGCCTATGTCTTTTGAGAAATTAACTCATGAGTCAGGGTGGTGTTGCAGACTGAAAAATCAAGCTGCTTGCAAAGAGGGAGTTTTAAAAATTAAGTTTAAAAAATTTTTGTGTATAAGCATCTACTTGTACAGCTCCAAAGAAGATTTGAGCTGAGTGTAACCACCAAAGATTATGAAAGAGATACAGATGATTTACCAGCTAGACATGAAGTGTAGTACATGCTCACAATTTGCTGAAATGAGGTTCCTCTGCATGTATGTAAATGCTTCCTGGCGTAAAGACCTAAGTTTCCAAGCTCTGCTGCCAGTCAGAGACCTGACAGAGACACACTCTTCATCAAAATCCTCAGCTGGCATGTTCTGCTAAACTGACAGGAAATGCTTAGCCCTACTGGTCCATATTGAAACCAACCCCCCAAAAGATTGCTGTCTTTTTCAAAATATTTTTGAATGTGCCAATATTTTGTACAAATGCTTGGAGTGAGAATACTCATAAGAGCAAGATTTTATTCTTTTCTCCTTAGATTATATCCCTTTCTTTTTTACTAAATTACATTGAATAACATGTATTTTTCTGCTGTAAAATGCATAAGGTAGCTTGGCACTGAGAACAAAAATCCAGGTTTATATCCTTCAAGATGTCTTAACTTTATAACAAAAGAGGCCACTTCCTCATGCTTTTTCTTTCAATTTGCTCTTGTATTCTATTGAGGGGTCTTCCATTCTTCATGGTATAGGTTAAACAGATACAAACTATAAAGCTCAATAAAATGTGTGAATTCTTGAGTGACAGAAGATACAAGTAATGTATAAGTATCTAGGTATTTAGCCATCTTACTGTTTTAGTTGCTTGTGCTATGATTCTTCCAATTTTTCAACATCTTTAATGTGCTTAAGTGCCCCATACATGGACAACTAGTTGAGATTTGGCTTCAAAGTGCTGAATAGAAGAGAATAATTGCACCCCTTAAGCTGATGTCTCTACTTTCGATAATATGGCCCAATAAGTGTTCTAACATTACATGACTCAGCACTGACTTGCTTTCAAACTTTTGTCCACCCTGATCGTTTTCTACAAAGCTGCATTCCATTCACTTGTCTCCCAGCCTGTACTGCTGGCAATATTAGTTTGTCTCAGAGACGGAAAACTTCATATTTCTTTTTACTAATTTTCACAAGACTCCTGTCAGCTCATTTCTCCAGTCTCTTGAGACCTCAGCAAATGACAAACTTGCCCCCTAGCATATCAGCTGCTTCTCTCAAAGTGCATTGCAGTGTTCTCAGACCTTCATAGTGACCCAACTCATTGCATAATTTTCCACATTCTGAAGTTCTTAAACATCCTAATAGAATTTGGTACATGATTGCTAACTTTTGTTTTGTGCAAGTATGAAAAATCTCAATACAGCTAGGAATCTAACTATTACTGTAACTGGTTGCTCAAATACACTTGTGTTTCAAAGTCTCAAAGACACATGGATATTCTTAGGAACCAGTTTCAGCTGTCCTGCTTTTAACACAAAGACCAACTAGGTTATACTTTCTGAATGCATACCGTTTTAATAGATATGATATTAAAAGTATAATTTATCAATATCAGCATATGGATTTAAAAAAAAATAAAACACCAACTAGATTTCTGTCTTTTTAATGTATGTGTTTTCATGGAAGTACCAGATAATATTAGTTCACTTTATCTTCCCTTCAGCTTTCTCAGCATCAGCTATTAGATATCTTAGAACTGTCTGTGGTGTGCAATCTATCTATAACTCTTAATACTTTCATATTAAGTCATCAGTATTGATGTCTGTTTTAGACAGTTTTTGAAATGAAGTCTTAATTAAAATGAAATGATCCTATTTGTACTCTAATACTTTTATAAGTCCCATTGTTGGATGAAATAGCTGATAAAATATCTTTTTTGTTTTGTTTTGTTATTAATTTCTATTCTACCTTATAATCTATGGTGGCATTTAGACCTCGAAGTAGTTTTCACATCTTGTTATAAAAGTTGGCAAAGTACGGTGTCTCATTAGACAGTATATTACTGGACTAGTACTTATACACAGCATTTCCTTTCTAAAGGTAAAAAAATAATAATAATAATAATTGTGTATTCATTTTCTTGTAGATAATTCCTGAATTTTTCAGTAATATTACCCTTTAAATCACCTCCAGAAAATAAACTAAAACTTGTCTTTTTTCAAACATAACGTATGATAATGCTGCTTAGTGTAGAATGTTTTAAAAAAACACAAAAAAACCTTTGTATTCTGTATGCTGTTTTTCCCCAGAGGGTTACTCAAAGGAGGTTGAAAGATCAATAAGATTTAATTATCATTAAAAACCAGACAAGATGAATTTATGTTAAATCTATAATGAAATCAGTTTTCCGTATACAAAATTCTTGAAAAGGATACTCTATATTGGCAATAAAACATTATGTTACCCAAAATTTTTACTGCTTGCTGAACAAGATTAGAAAAAAGATAATAAATGAATATTTTAAATAGGAATTAGCTTAAAGATGCTGATTGTTCTTGATTCTTCTTCAGGCAGAATGGCTGTATTCCTGTAAAACACACAGCATTTGCTTTTATATAAGCATTCAAACATGGAGATTAAAAATATAGGTATAAAACCGAGTTCTTTACTATATAGATACCACTTCATATAAAGCTGTGTTCATGTGTTGCTACATAAATATGTAGCTTCAGAATGTTTCCTGTTTCACAGTTGTATTAACTTCTGAATCTTTGTTTTTGGAAATGTCCAAGGTATTTATTTAAATAACTTCACTGTTGCTACTATGTTTGCTATAATAACAGTTTTCTTAATGCAGAGTGAAATAAGTATATACATAAAATTTCAACAAAGTATGCTATCATTATAGCAAAAGATTGTTATATTAATACTTAAGCAAAATATTTCTTGCTAATTTGTCTGATATTTGCATTACTGTTCCAGTAATATAGTACTGAACATGTCTGGTAAAGAAAAGTCTCCTTCAAGAAATTCACTGTGTAAAACAATTAATGGTGGCATGATGGGCGTGAAGAGGGGGGGAGGGATGTATGGGACAAAAGATGGTTAAAAGAAGGTTGTTAAAGTGAAAATTCAGGGGCAGTTCTGAGCCAATAGACCTCTAAAAAAATTATAGGAAATTCATTACATCAGGTGGCATCAAGAGAATAGATCAGTAGTACTCAAAATCACCAAACGGAGAATTATTTTTCTCTTCTCTTACAGTT
Organism: Cyrtonyx montezumae; assembly: GCF_038088225.1. Lineage (NCBI taxonomy): Eukaryota > Metazoa > Chordata > Aves > Galliformes > Odontophoridae > Cyrtonyx > Cyrtonyx montezumae. Next base: position 18,341,232 of record NW_027072045.1, on the reverse strand, counting down.
GTTGTTGAGGAAAGAGTAGCAAGAGACATTAAGAGATAGCATAACAAGAGACATTAAGAGATAACATAATAATACCTATGTGACAAGTGATTCCATCACTGACATTGAGTGCTGGTGTACCAGGCAGGGCTGTGAGCATATTTATGAGAAGGGCAAGTGACTGCACAAATTTAACTGAGGGGTTCAAACTAAGGAACACACAATAGCTGAAGAATTACTGCGATACTCTACTCTGTGATGGAAGGATGTGATGATGCCTGCTCACCATCTTGTTCATGTTATTTGTTCATTTTGACAGTCTTGTTTATTTATGTTTTGAGCTGCTCTGTTTATGTCTGAAATTAATACACGTCTGGAGAAACTGGTACAATCACTTTTAGTAACTTTAAAGCTCCTACAAAGGAAAGTAATGACTACTAGGTAGGTAAACTGAACTGTACCTTGTACCCTGACTTAATTACACATACTTATGAATTTTAGTATGAAGGTAGAAAATAGTACATCTTCATATTGTAACAATTTTCTTTTGGTTCCCATCCATTGCGCCTTCAGATCTAGCTTTCCATTACTTCTTACTTGTGAAATTTGGTACTTCAGAATGGAAATACAATATGATCAATGTTACAAAGATACTAATGTTTTCCATTACTTTTTTTTTCATGAAGAATTGTCAGTAGACACTAGCAAATCAAAAAGGAACACACTGATCTTTACTTTCCAGTTAATATAGTTGTCAAACTGCTTTTGAATTGATACAGGTGCAGCTCACTGGGTTAGAGGGGGTTATGTCTACTGGGAAAATAGAAGTGTATATTTGAATTAGAGTACAGAAGCTGCTCCATCAGTGTTTTGGATGTATTCTCAGGTCTTCCATTTTGTTGACAGGTTCTTGTGAAATAGTGTGTATACCATTTAGAGACCTTTATGGTAATTTGATGCTTTGTACTTAATATCCTAGTAAAATACATGCATAAAGTTCTTGTTATCTAAGGGAACAGATACTACTAAAATCTGCAAGATTTAATATTCCGTATATATATATATTTTTTAATTAGGATACATCTGCTTGTACAAAAAGGTTAATTTTTCTCTTGCAAAGTATATGCATATGAGGAAGGAGCAGTCTGATGTCATTGTAAATTCATGAACTGTATCTGCATAAAAAGTTCATCATCTTATTTTCCTGCTCTAGAGAGGAAACAGCTAGAAATGACAGGACATATTGAAATGAAGTCTCAGAGTTTCACACATGCCTAACAATGTTAAATCATTTTGTTTTCTCCTTAGGATTTTAAGACAGTCCTGTCTTTTCCCCAGTACCCAGGGGAGTTTCTGCACCCTGTGGTATATGCATGTACTGCAGTAATGTTGTTGTGCCTGTTTGCTTCCATTATCACCTACATTGTCCATCACAGGTAAGAATTCCATTTTAAAGCACTTACGTTAGAATGATCAGAGTTATGCTGAGGTACTGCAATTTTTCTAACCCTCACTGAAAGAAAAAATGAACTGAATTGCTGCTGGATGGTAGTACATAATTTAGACCAGAAAATCACAAAGGAAAAAAAAATAAGGTTGCTTCAGCCTTTACCAAGGTGTATCTTTCCTGAGATGAGTGTCTAAATGTCCAAGTACAGTTCTTTAGGTTTCTAACTTAAAAATTCCATATAAAGCCACATGCACTATCGAATTGCTGTCTGGCATATCGTGGTGAAACAGCTACAGTTAAAGCACTGGGGTCTAAGAGACATTTGGTTGAAAGCTTTGTTGACTCCCCTTGGTTAAAAAAACTTCCTTTGACTTTTAAATCTTCTTGATTTTAGAAAACTTTTGTGTTTTCCTTTATATAAAAGATTTATAGAAATGCCATTTTAACTGCATACTTCTGTTAAAGACCATTAGCAATTTAAAACAGTAGGAATGTATTATACTGTAGAAGCTGCTAAATATTAATTAAGAGAACTTAACACAATGACTTCTGATCTTCAGCTTCCATTTAATCCTTTAGTGATGTCTTGTTAAAGTTCTGCATATCTGAAGCTATGAAATAAGCCTTTTCCTTTTATCACTCTTTTTTAGATGCTTGATTTGATGGAGGAACCTTTTAAGTCAGTAGGAACATGTTTATATCCTCCATTATCGACCCCAATGCTTCATAAATCAGGCAATTCTAATGGCATATTGCTGAATAAGTATTCAAACAGCAAATATTATTCTATCACATTAATCATTTTTCCAAAGTATAATTTTCATAATAGGTATGCTTTCTTTTTTTCATCTTTAAATGTTATTTTTCAACAGTACAATCCGAATAAGTAGAAAAGGATGGCACATGCTTCTCAACTTTTGTTTCCATACTGCTCTTACCTTTGCTGTTTTTGCTGGTGGAATCAATCGCATTAAATACCCAATTATATGTCAAGCTGTAAGTATCTGTCTTAGTAATTCTTACTAAAAGAATGGAAATCTGAAACTATCTTTTAACATAATATTGTTAGTTCTCTTTCTTTTCATACACTGTTTCTGGATCTTAAGGTCTTCAGAGTAAGTCATTATTGTGCATTTTGTCTGAGGATGGCCTTAGATGTTCCCTAAATAGCCTAGTGTTTATAGTACAATTACGTCTTGTAGTTACAGCTCAAGCTAAGGAGACAAAGCACGGTACACGTGATTCATAGACTTTTGTTTGCAGTGTTGGAAAATTTCAAATCTCTTGACCTGTCCTTTCTAGAGGTATAGTGTCATGAGATGCATAGAATGGGCATGACTTCAGTTGCTCTGAACATAGGGGCTGAGTCTGTGTAGTGTGTGAAGAGTAACTTCAGTTATCCTTCATAAAGCCTGATGAGATATTGTTGCAGGTTTGTTTTTTTAATATTTCGTCCTTCTGGGTTTTGTAGAAGTGTTCTGGATCTCATGAATACTGTTGATTTGCAGCTGTAGTAAAGCACTTTTTTAGGCCTGCATTTTCCTAGGTATTTTGCATATTATTAGTCCAGCTCTTATCAGCTTGAATTGGGTGTAAAAGTAAGATTTGCCAGACAACAGCAGCGATGGCCCCCATACCCATCTGCTTCAGTTCATGTTTGCTCTTTTTTTTCTCACCTGATGGCTATGCCCTGTGGCTTGGGAAGGATTTCAGCAAAAACATCTGTGATAGCAGTAATCTTCACTAAATGTTAACTGAGACAGATATATTTTCCATCCCTAAAATGGCTTATATTTGTGCTACCTGAGTTTTTTATAAATTAGCATATGTATATTCACTTCTTTTATGCATGCAGGAACTGACTCGGCCTACTGGTGCCACAATATTTCCATATAATTAAAACATGAATAATGTTATGGAGTTTGAGCTTTCTGAAAATAATTTTTTACCCCATAATATACCTTTCCTGACATCAGTGGTTCAGTTTGCTTTTGTTCACTAAAATGAATTATTCTCTTGACTTGAGAGAATGTCCGTGCTTGGAATTTCAAAATATATGTACTTTTTTTTTGCTTTATAATGTTTCTGTTATTAATAAAAATCATAGCATTAGTCATCTAAGCACTTAAGCCAATTCTCAGTAAGCTTACTGAAAACGGCAGCATGTAAATTGCCTTTCTCTATTAGTGTGTAAAAAATCTTCTTACAATTTTTACCTATTTCAAATGAACACTTGACTGAGATAAAAAGTTCAAATTGAATAGTTACAAAGAATAATAATTAATAAACATAAAAATAATTAATAAAATAACATTTTGTATCTTAACAACAAGCTAATGAAGAATTTCTAACACCATTCTTTCAAAAATAATATTTTGTTCTTTTCTTGTCCTGTCACTAGAAAATACTAGAAGTCTTTAGGCAGATACAGAAACTTGCTTCAGATGATTGTCATCTGAGTTATTACTCTGATACTGGCAGCACAAGATGACCTATTCATACAGGGGAGTTAGAAGAAAGTGAGATGAGAAAGACTAAAGGAAGGAGGTGTTTTACTCTAATTTCTGTTTCTAAACACTATGAAATGTATCTTTTCTAAAATTATTTTTTAACATTGATTATATTTTACTATGGTAGGCAACATGTAGCTTAGAGTAAGTATTTAAACCTATTGCTTTTAATGTTTACATTAATTTAATACAAAACCAAGAATTTCTATCAAAAAACTTGTGTAACTAGTTTAAGAGTTACTACTCTTGTTTTTAGTGAGATGCTTTGGAAACTTCTTGTGTATACCTGTGCATAACCATCAGTAAACAGTACCTGAAAATGTTCAAGCACTTATATTTTACTTCCAAAACATGCACATGAGCATTACATAGTTTTCACTTAAGTGATACAGTTGTCCCTGAAATTATTCTGAGATAAATATCTCACAACATCTGGTGAATTGTGTTGTAATTAATCTGTGAATTCTATCAAATTGAAATATCATCTTCCATTCTCTGTATCTGCAGTTTGAAAGTGAAGGTAGCAGATTAGTTTGTAGGGCAGCCATGGTCGTGTAATTACATGATCACAAATGACCATCTGTTGTTACAATCATTGTCTGGTTATTTACTTTGCAGACTGCATGGAAACAATGAAGTATAGCAATAATAATGAATAAATGATTGAGATAAATGAGATATTAGTATGTTACGAGTAATACATAAACTACAGGCTTCATAAAATGCATTATCAGTGACAGCTGTTTAGTGCTATGCTCTTGGGCCAGATCCTGAGCTGCTGAGAGACATGCATGTTTAGAGAAATTGAATGGATACATTTAAATATGCTTTCTAATCAGTTTCTTAAAGTTGTATGACATCATACTACTCAGACATTGTCAGAATTTAAGATATGGGAAAGATACAAGACACACTATTTTTGGGTTTGTGGTAGAATTTGCTTGATGTCATTAGGAAGGGCTGAGTGATGCAACAAATAATCTAACAAAAGACTACAGATCCTTTCTTGCCTGCTGACATCAACAGTGTCAAATTTCTGTTGATCTCAGTGCCTGCCTCCTCCTGTGGTAACCCTGTCTGTGCCTGTGGCTTCTTCAGGGTGCCAAAGATGTCAGAAGATCAGATCTGTTGATGATTTCCTGAGAAGCTAATCTATTTGAATGTTTCCCACAGATTGCCTAAAAAGTGATGGGATGCCTGGTGCTCCTTTTCTTCTGCCTATTGAATATAGCAATTCCTTAATCACTTAAACCAATGAAAGATATATTTACTTAGTTGCTATGGAGTTGTGTGTCCCTCAAGTCTAACTTTTCATCTCTTTTTTTTTCTTCTTGAAAAAAGGTTGGTATGAGACTTTAAGAATATGTTTGTGAAAATACCATCTTTTTGAGCAAAACTAAAGTATCAGTTATACCACATTTATATGAGTCTTGCTATAACACAGGTATCTTTCCATCTGTTACAATTCAGAACACAACTTCATCCTGCAGTTGCGTAATTTCCACTTTCTGTTTCTGCATCAGGGAAGGTTCCAAGTTCAAGCATTTTCTGTCATAACTGCTGTAAAGTGGTGTGAAAGCCACTGAGCCTCTACCTTTCTTATTGTAATGGTCCTTAATATTTTCAGTAAAACTTCATGACATCCTTGCTTAAGTGAAATAGTAGACTGAGGTTTTTTGGGGGCTTTTTTTTCCTTCCAAATTAAAAAAAAAAAAAAGCTGATTACAAAATATGTTCAAATGGTCACTTTCTCCCTCTAAATGATGTGGCCCAGGCTAATTTCAAGCATAAGGAATTAATACTATGGGAATGGATCCATTTTCGCTCATAAATATCTGGAAGAACCTTCATATCTTCTTGAGGGAAAGAAATTGAACTATCTGGAATCCAAAAATCTGAAACTTACTTTTATACTTGAATGCCTATTTCAAAGTGGATTTTCTATAGTCAATCCCATTTCTTGTATGTTTGCAGGCAGTCTTTACAAGTGTTTTATAAAGAAAACTGTTAGAGTGCCAGTCTGAAAGAGTTGATTGCTTCTTTACAGATTTCCTGTGTGAATTAGGTTATATCTACAGACTGAGATTATGCATGAATTTGACACTGAGTGTCACTGACTGATGGCAGTTGATGTAGAGTCCAGATCTTTGAGGTTGTGCCAAAATCATTCAAGTAAGGCAAAGGTTGTACTGGGAACAGAATAATGGGATGATTCAGAGACAGTATATCAGACAAAAAAGTGCTTGAGCCAGTCAATGGAGGATGTGGTCAGCCATTTGCATCTTCCAGGGCTAGGCTCTCAGATAACGTTCTTTCAAAGAGCTGAAGGACACCTACTCCTCTCCTATTCAGAATGAGATGGCAGGAACACAACTGTAGCTGGATCACTCCCTGTGGTGTAGAAGGCATTAGTTCTGTTCCCTCAATCAAAAAGATTTCAGTTTCATGGCTGAATTTTTCTGTTTTCCTATACAGAATTATGGCCGTGAGTGTATGGCTGCGAGGGACTGAAATGATCAGTCCCACCCCATGTGTTAAAGCATGAAGAACAGATTTAGAGACACAAGGGCACAGGACTTAGAAAAGTGGGACAGAATCAGGTCATTTTATATTTTTTATCCTTGTGTCCAGACAAAAGGTAGCATGATCATTCAGTGGCCTACTAATTTAACAAGATTTGAATCCTGTTAAACTAAGGAAATCCTAGAGCTAGGAGATGCATCTTGTGTGGGAGCTTGGGATACAAAAATATTTTTGAAGGAGGAGAAAAACAGTAGTTATTTATACTCTGGTTAGTTTTGGGTTTGTTTTTTTTTTTAAAGAATGGATATGAAGTTTATGTACTCTGATGAAATTTGTCAGGGCATCTTAATATATACAGAAGAATTCTATTTACAGGCTTTAGATAGGCGTTTGGCACTGCACTGCTTGGCTTTGCTGCAAGAGCCATACTGGTCATATATGCAAATAAGACTGTCATCAGTTAGAAACTTTACCAGCAGCAACTTGTGACAATTAAGACTTTGCAAGCTATGGACTTAGATATGCATGCTGAAAATCCTTTTTCTTGTTCTTTTTCTGATGAGACCTAACTCATTTCTGGATCTCAGCTCCTTGCTTTAAATTTTCTACCTCTGAAGAGAACGGGCTTCTTCTGAAGCTAAATGATTTAGAAACATGAAACATATGCAGTGATGTGGAGACAACAGATAAATTCCTGAATCCCTCAATTTAACTGAAAAGACTCTGTGTAGAATTAGTAGTTCAATCAGAATGCTGCTGCATATCCATATCCTCCCTAAAATTGAACTGGTTCAAAAAGTCTTAGCTGAAATAAAATAATAATAATAACCTAAAAGGAAATAAAATTTAAAAAGTAGAGGGAAACAGAAATTGTGTGCAGGTTAAATCTACTGAAGAGAGCTTTTTCCTCCAAGATATCTGCCATAAATGTGTATACTGATCACTACCATGGTAACTGCATCATGTGGAACTTGTTACTTATAAAGTACTGAGATTTATTGAGGGAGCACATACAGACAGCATCTGCTTATTGTAGAAAACTGCAGTCTTCTATTCAGTAGGTTGGTGCTTACTCCCAAATATGAGTTCTGAGGATAGAATCCAAGGAAACTGCAGCATAAAAGCTGCAGTTATTAAACAGTGTTAGGCACAATGCTGAGTTCAATACATATGTTCTGACAGTTCTTTCTATATCACACGGATATTATGATATGAACATTATGATATCAATCATAGCTGCTCGTTTCATTGGGAAAACGTAGCCTTTCTCACACAAATTTATGTGAAATATACTATGTGGTGAAGGTTACCTTCACCAGTACTGAAAATAGGATCACAAACAGAAAATCACAAACTGAAAGGAACTTACAAGTATCAAGTCCAGTTCCTGGCTCCACACACCACCACTCAAAAGTAGATCCGATGTCTGAGAGCACTGTCCAAATGCTCCTTTAACTCTGTCAGCTCAGTTCCATGAACCTTCTCTGGAGAGCCCGTTCCATGACAGCCACTCCCCGGTGCAAAACCTTTTCCTAACACCCAACCTGACCCTACCCTGACACAACTCCATGCTGTTCCCTCAGGCCTCGTTGCTGGAACCAGAGAGCAGAACTCAACGCTGGCCCACTGCTCCCTGTGAGGATCTGTAAGCCACCATGATGCCTTGCCTCAGCCTCCTCTGCTCTGGGCTGAACAAACCAAGGGACTACAGCTTCTCCTCACACATCTTGCCCTCTAGACCCTTCACCATCTTAGTTGTCCCCTTTAGACGTTCTCCGATAGTTTTATGTCCCTCTTACATTGTGTCACCCAAAACCGCACACAGTATTGGAGGTGTGGGCCATGATGCAACCCAGTTGTATGGCTGGTCCTTTGGGCTGCCAGGGCACGCTGCTGACTCACGCTCAAGCTTTATAAAGGCATAAATTCAGTAACAAGTTATACTTAGATAAACTCATACTCTGGACTTTTAGTGCCTAAATCAAAAGGTTGTGTTTACTAAATGAGATTTTATTGAACAGAAACAACTTTGACCCATTCCCTTTTCTTTTAAGTCTCGTCCACCTTTTGAGTCATGAGCCATTACCTCATGCTAAGACATAGGTCTTAGCAGCCTGAAAAAGCCACTAATTGCTAGAATGTGGGAAATGCATCTCCATGTCATGAATGCCAGCATGGAAGGAAAAGGCAGAAATCAGAGCACAACTTTGAAACTGAATTTTTGAAGTGAATTGTGACAAGCATTTAATTTCAAAAGATTATTAGTGGATGAGTAAGAAAAAATGTATTTCAGAAAGCTGGAAAGTAAGATCAACTCCATAAAGAGTTGATCCTTTGAGTTTTAGCATAGAAACTCAGTGCACCCTTCCAAATTCCACATTTTGGTTGTGTCCTCCTGCAAGTTTTGTCTCCATGTTGTCACTATTGTTCTGCAAATCCATCAGTCATCAGGAGGTAATATAGTATCAGGATATATCCTCTGCCTTAAGGAAGAAATGCAAATGGAAGTGTTTATTTTGAGACAAAAAGATACTGTTGAAAAGGTAGTATAGATGCTCATCAGATTTATTTCACTTTTCCATGTTTCTTGAGTCATCCATATATCAGAAGGAATTAAATTACTGAAAAATATGCATGTTGAGGATAAAGGTTGCAACTAATGTATAATATAGCAATATTTTCCTTTCAGTTCAGTAGTCTCTTGAATATTTCAATAAAATTGTTTGATCATGTTATTTCTAGGAATTTCATTCACTTAAGTAACTGATCAATTGTGAATATTTGGAGATATACACTGTCTTAATTTCACGTGTTGATGCTGCTCACACTGAACTCATGCCAGCTATTCATCTTCTTATCAAATCCTGGGCACACTGTGTAGAATAATTACAGAATATATAGCAGAAGTGTTATGTTTAAATGAGAAAGAGGTTATGAACCAAGTTGCTAGAATTTTTCCAGTTCTTTCTTCTGGTTCCTACCTTTTCCTTCTCCTCACTCTTTTCTACCTCCTCCGGGTCTTACTCCTTCACTCCTCCCAGCCTGTAGTCATATTCACTGTGTCCTGCTGAAATGCTGCAAGCTGCACATGAACTAAGCTTGGGCAGCACTAGCCACTGAAGTGGCAATGTCTGCCAGCTGATGGTACAAAGTTGTCTCATTCTCTTATTTCTGCTTCTTTTACCTCAAGCGACAACAGCTATGAAGGCTTTATGCTATCTTGTCTAATGTACCAGACATGTCCCAGAGAAAATTACAAGGATTTTCTCCTGATAATATTTGCTACTATATTCAAGTTTATGCTACATTATGAAATATACACAAAATAATGTGCTTTTTTCTTTACTGATGAATTATTTTAAGTTGAGCAAAAATGAACACTGATTCAAATAAATCATCATAGATTTGTGTTAGCTTTATTTAGCAATTTTCTGTATTCTTTAAACATTTATGTGGTCTCAAATTATAGCAATATTTTATTTGTCATTGCAAAATGTCAGGTTATTGCTTCAAAGGTAACCTCATTTTATATAATCAGATGGAGACTTAGCTGATGAAATAAAGCATTGCAGATTGGATAAAATTCCAATTACTGTTTCCATAGTAATGAATAATAGTTACTAACATAAAAAACATGTTAGTATTTTAGAGGTGTTTGTGTTTTATTTTACTTTCAATGATAAACACATCATTGTCTTAGAGACATCGTGGTAATAACACTATTACCTCAGAATCTGAGAGTTTGCTCAAAACATATCTGAAAATCTTTCTTTAAGGCAACTAACATTGATCTATACAATTAGCTGGTCATTACAAGAGGTCAGCCCTGGCTATATGCATCTGAGATTGAACTAAAGCAGGATATTGCAAAATATATTAATGAAAAATTACAGAACATAGTACAAGAGCAAACCGCAGCGGTATCCTTTCATTATTTTTTAAACGGTGTTGTCAGGATAATCTAATAAAGTTTTCAGCACAAACCAAATACCACATCACTTTAAATCCAGGTGTAAAAGTTGTCATTAATCAGGTTCTTTACAAGTGTCTTAGATATCTTGGTTTCCTAACATACCATCTGGTATCACAGATAATATCGATGATAGATTAAGTAACAGATTCCATCTGCTTTCTTAAAGTGTTTTTATTCTGTGGTTAGAAAGAACCTGAGAGAAAGGAAAAAAAATGATGCAATTACAAATTCAATTAGAAAGAAATCTGCTTGCTTGTACAATTATGCAGTAAGAGTCTTTTTAAAGTCTTGTTTTACTGATCCAATTATTATTGCCCTGTTTAACTGTCCACTCGTGTTTTAGGTTGGAATAGTACTGCATTATTCTACGCTATCTACTATGCTATGGATTGGAGTAACAGCAAGGAATATTTATAAGCAAGTCACAAAAAAAACTCAGTCATGCCAAAACGGTGATCAACCTTCTTATCCAAAGCAACCACTTCTCAGGTATGGAACATAATGTACAATATTTTTCCAAAGTATTTCTAAAAAAACACAAATTTTGAAACACTTTTCTTTCTGCATACTTTATTTTTATAGACTATAAATAGAATCCATAAATAATTGAGTCACTTTGAAGTATATAAAAATACGAATTTTATTGTGTGCCTAGTAGTTAACCATACTCGGGAGATATGCAGAACTGGTATTGGCTATGTTCAGATACTTGTATCAAATCATGTGTTACTGTTGCTTACCTATGGATTAAAAACAAAAAACAAAAAAAGAAAAACAACAAAACAACCCCAAAACTGGCTTTCTTCTGGTTTGAGGCATCACTTAATCATCAAAAACTACTCTGTAATGACTTTTCCTTTATCCTTATCCTTTCTGCTGTAAATCTTGCTCACACTTACATTGATTGCCTAGTAACCTGATAGCAACTTTCCTCATTCCACAATTGCTGTCTAATTCTATTACAAGAGAGTCTGAAAGTCTGGACTCTCTGTCAGCTTTCTAGATACAGCAGACTAGCTAACGTACCTCTGATAGTGTGGCAGATTTAATGCAGTGCCTCAAACTTACAATTAACTGTTTCCATTGTAGAATAAGAATTTTAGATTGGTGCCAACCTACGAGACAAAACTGTCAGCTTGCATTTAAAATAATAATAATTACCATGATGCAGAATTTTCTACAAAGCACGAGATGAAAAATTTGTCCTTTTTTTTTTTACTTCAACTATATAGGTTTAGGTGTTGGCTCAAGTTATTCCGTGTCCCTGTATAGATTTTGTAGGAAGACTGGGACAGAGAGAAACCTCCAGACAAGGGTTTCTTCCATCTGTCTTGGATGTTCGTGTGACAATTATCTTGTGGAGATGTTTCTTTTCTCCCAACTCATGGAAAAAGTAGTTGATTTAGATTAAACTCTTCGATTTTGTGTGCTGAAAGACAGGAAACATTAGTTATATTCGTTGTTGCTTTGCTGAAAAGTCCCTGTTAATGTATTGTATACTTTTAATTACACTCTAGCTATTTTATCTTCAACACATAAATGTTTATTAAGCGGTCCTTTTACTGGCTGTGTGAGGTTATCAAAACTCTTTAAAAATCTGTGAGAATATGAATAGGGCTTTGATGTCCAGACTCTGCTGAGAGAGATGTTTATTAACATTGATTAGTTCCCTGATCTTTAAAACATATTCTTTCTGGAGAAGAAAATAGGTAAAGTTCACATGTTTTTTGTAGTCAAGAGAAGAAACATACTGATTATATTAGATTTGTTAGGTGTAAGCAAAAGGAAACACTCTCACTGAGAGTGTCTGACTTTACTGTTCCATGATTTACTATACCATTCTTCACAGATGAAAATTTCACACTTCCAGTTACTACCTCATGGCAAAATGAATAATTGCCAATTTTCACATTCTGTAGTGTGGCTATTAAGGTAGAAATTTGTTTCACATTACCTATATCCAGCATGGTATATGTTCTTCAAATTCATATCTTGTTCAAGCTGGAAAACAACGGGCAATCAGGTTATGGTAAGGATTACTCTAATTAGAATCCTTGTTGTACCAGTCGAGTCAAGGTTCTCAGCCAGTGTGAATAAATAGAAGATATTTTAAGTTTAGTAATAAAGATGATAAGCCTACTTCTGTCTGTAAAAAACGTGCATATAATTACTTAATAGCTAATGATTCCACATTTATTTTTCTCACTCTGGGTGCCATATGTCCTAGGGAAACAGCCACTGGTATGTGTAATAGGATTTCATAATGGTTAGTACTAGCTTCAAAATAATAACGATCAATTTCATTTCATGTAGAAAATTAGTATAGTATATGTAAAATTAAAAATTGCTTTAAGCAAGAGAAAGACTGACTAAATAATTGATAATTGTTTTTCTTCAAGAAGTATAATGATCATTTTTATGGCCATTTCAACTTGACTGATTTCAATAAGATTAAAATTGGAATTTTTCTGCATCGTAATATTTCCATAAAATCAATTTAAGAAGCTTATATTTCAGTGTGCTTATTTATAAGAAATGTTTTATCTGGACTGTTCTTGTACTTATAATCTGATGACATCCTTGATACCTGGTGTGCCGTGTGTATGTAAGAGAGAGAACAGTTGGTCCGGGTCTGGGATTCAGGGATGTGGGTGTTAATCTTTGTCTCCAAAAACTGTCATGAATAGTTGGCAAAACAATATAAATTGTATTAAAATGCATATTGAGTTTCAATTCTTCAGGACTGTCAATGCTAGAAAGCATATTGCGCAGTTTGCAAGACACTACTAAGGAAAATGTGGCTTGTTGTCCATGTCTATAGACCTTGTTAGACTTGTATTCAGTTTTGTTTAACTTAAATGTAGGAATGTGTTTGGCAAGAACTGCACTTTGCTGTTCTCTTTCAGCCTTTTCTGGTAATGGATATATATGATAGACCAGGTTTCCAATTCATGTGTGTTTTTCTATTCCTTGTGTATGCATTTGATATATATTATATATTTGGATTTTTTGGCAACTGTCAAAAAAACAATTCATAAATCTGTGATGTTTACCAAGAAATGATAAAAGTGCTCAAACTACATTTTTATAAGAATATTGATCTGCTCTAAAAAGTAGCTGAAATACTGAAGATACCAAAACATCCAAAATATGAAGGAGACATTACCTTTTTGTAGGAAAGGGGATTTGTTTGCAACAACTGATTCAGTTTCTCTTCCATCTGATTTGGTTATTCACTTACGGAAGTAAGATGAATTATGTACACTTGATTTTCTCCTGTTAGTTTTACTTGAGCTGTGGCAAGATGTATCCTATTATGTAAAACAGTGATTCCTTATTTGTTTTTCCTGTTTCAAGATAACGGAGATGAAACTTGAAATCCTTTTACAGCGTAATTTAACTGAAATTTGTTCTTCATGGATATAAAATCTTGAATATTGCCTCTTTTTATGTATTAATCGTGTTATATGATGTATCATCTATGTTAAACATGATACATTATATATATTTTATTATATATTTTACATGATGTTTTATATATATATTATGCATTAATTATTGACTTTAAACTCTCAGGGCCTACCACTTAGTCTGAAATCAGCTGCAACAACTCTTGTCATTTTTCACTAACTGTTTCTGGATGCTAATGAGGTGGATGAAATTAATGTATTATTGAATTTTACGTATTTAAATGCTGAACCCTAGCACTTCAGCAGATAATGAAATTACTTCCCTCAAAACATACTCTCTGGTATTCTTAATAGAAATAAGTAACTCTGTCTGTTCATCCTCTGTGGACATTTATGAAACCTGGTAGTGTTTGGGTTCTGACTCATCTGAAGTCAGATTTTGCCAGCAAATAAAAGGGCACTCAAGATAAGCTGAGGCACAGGTACCATTCATTTTTATAGTTGATGCATGCATGCATTTTTCGTCTGATGTCTTGTGCACATTCAGCTTCGAAAATGTCCCTTAATGGTTCTGTTAACATCGTGGCTTTCCAGAAAGAGAACAAAATTATTCTAATATCATAAAATATACTGAACACAACTGCATTATGAACATAACAAATGAGAAATAAATAAGCTGCCAGCTGGTGTTATGGAGACAGATAATTAAGTTACCTTTAATTTCAGGTTTGTATACAAATGTCTCCTATTTTCCTCCACCCTTTTTTATTCAATGAACATATTGCAAGTTAACTATTAGAGCAAACTTCAGATTAGAAATAGCCTAATGTCATATATCTGCCTCAAAAAAAAAAAAAAAAGAAACATTTAATGTGCATAAATAAGGCTGCAGATTCAACTGCTAAGTGGATAACAAGTTATGTCACTAGCTCTGCTAAATTTCATCTTGCTCGTTGTGAAATGTGTCTTGCTACAGTTTTTGAAAGGTTCTTCCTAAAGCTGTGGGGCTTAGAGGAAGAGTACTTCTTTCAGTGCCTTTAAAAAATTGCATATTTACCACCAGTGGCAATTTATGAGTGGGTTCTGTGTCCTTTGCTTTGTATTCAAAGTGCTGGGCTCGGTACTATATCCATTAAAAAAATAACATACAGACTTTGAAATATCTTGATGCTGTTAAAGAAAATGTCCTTTAACTTGCACAGGACACCTGAAAATAGGAAATGATAACTGGTTTGTTGAACTGTAATATCTAGTAATGGACCAATACATGCATATACATATGTTTATACATACATATATGTGATTTTCTGCTGTTCTGTGTAAGTTTGTGTATGGGCAAGTTATGTACCTTATCTGTACAGTTACAGAGTACTGAGTGATGTCTTGGAAATAGAATCAGGATCTTCCTTGTGGGTATTGTTCATAGTGCAGCAGTGACTAGGAGCCTAAATCTTGTTCACATGAATGTGGAAGGCATCGTAATGCTCCATTTTCCTCCTCCCCTTTACTCGTACAAACGTGGCAACAACTCACTCCCTGGCTCGTTACCCCAGCTACTAAAACACTAATGAGTAGTATCTAACTAAACAATAGCTAGGAATCTTTGTGACACTGAATTATGTCAAGCTCTTTCACTGCAAAAAGGGGAAAGCCACAAATCATCTTTGTGTAAATGATTTGTGTATACAAATCCTGTGATGAACCTCTTGCCTCTGACAGGAGATTTTCCAGATTTTTGCATGATACCACAGGCATCATGGCATCTGCTTGACTCTTGACAAGCTTGCTTTTCTCAGGATGGCTACTAATATGCTTGGTCTGGGTTTTCACAAAGCAGAACAAATTAATGGGCCTGAATGAATCTACTGCAGTGTACAGCTGCATTTGGCTAACTGTGAATCCCCAAAGCCTGTCTGGAAGTGTGACTTCCACCACAATATGATGATATAGCAGTTTTTACTGAATAAGTCACCAAGAGAGCAGGCTTTTTCCTAAATTTGAGTTACATACTGCAGTACTCATTACATCATTGAAAACTGGCATGTGGTGCTTTGGCACCATAAAAGAGGTTATGGTACATAGACTCCAGTAATCAAGATTAAAGACATCTTATATTTAGTATTTTAACGAATGATTACATCACTTACCAGACAAAACCCCTGTAATAAAAAGAACTGATGAATTCTGATATGCCCAAGGTTGCAAGTGTCTTCAGCAAGTACTCTTTGTTAGTCTGAGGATCTAGAAAATTTCCCTTAGTGTTTATAATCAATTTACGATAATTTATTGCAGCATTATAGCATTCACAGCAACAGAGGATCAAAGTTTGACTAGGATAACAGATTCTCAATTGCACATCAAGTTTTCCAAATATATCATGTCATGTTCTCAGCCATGTTCTTTTCTGGATCTTGAGAGTGAATCATATGAAGTGACTTAATTTATATCCTGACAGACACAGACATTGCTTGTCCCCTTGACACCAGTAGCTCTGAAATGCAGTTAAGTTCTAGTACATTTTTCATTAGCACTGACTCTCATGAATTTCTGTCTTCTTCTATCAAATAATGATCGAGAGAGAGAGGGAGAGAGAAAGAGGTCATATGAAAAGCATCCATTATAGTCCACTATTTTCTTCAATATGCTGTGCACTTAAATATTAATGCCTCTATTCTTCATCCATGGAATCTCATTTTTTTCTTCATACAGTGAACATACCAAATCACCTTTATAAAGTTTAAATTTAAGCCTGAGTATTTCAAGGTTTATCTGCCATTTCCTTAACAACTCTTTGTAGTTTGTATGTGTTGAAATAAATGGGAAATGCCAGAGGGTAAAACTTTCAGAAGCCCTGAGGAGATCTCTGTATTTCAATCTCTCCTATTAGAATAGCCAGTTTTTTCACTGGAGAGTAAGTGAAAGTAATGCCTCTCCACACCGTGAGAATATTTTCCACCATTTAGATGAATGATTGTACAGCAAGACAGTAGTCTCAATTAAAAAATTTCGCCTATACCACGCTGAAGTTGGTTGTGTTTTAAATACCTGATTGCATCCTTTGCTTAGAGTATAGAGTACTTTGTGAACAGTCATCAGGAAGCTCAACGAACATTCCTGATATCATCATCAGTGTCTTTTATTTTAGTTATTGCAAGTTCAGGCTTGCAAGTTGTCTTTTTCAATGTATATTTTTAGGACTTAGTCAAATTGTGTTGTAATTAATTTGATTCATTACTGAGCAGTGAAGGTTTTTGCAATCCACATGAAGGATGCTTACAGCCTCTACCACAAGTTCTTAAAAAGAACATTGTGTACAGCAGCTATTTTCTTGCGTATTAGTTGTGAAACACCAGTCCTATGCTTCTTATTTTGGTATTTATCATATACCTTAAGAAGGAGAAAAGTCATATTGCTGAAATATGTTGGTTTTATTTGTACTGCAAAAATTGATAATGAGAAGCCATAGATTCCTTCCAGTTATTAATTTAATTAGTCAAAATATTCTTTACATTCAATAAAAATAATATACTTCTAATATGTTATTGTATAGGATATTGAAATAAACTAAGGGTAGGAGCCATCTCAAACATTTAGCTTAGCTTAATTATTTGGCTAATCTTTTGAGCAATTCTTGTATTCTGAAGGCAATTATTTTAGTGGCTAGTGCTTGAACATGAATGCTAATCTTATATGTCAGACTGTACTGACACACTTATAAATTGTAAAAAAGAAAAAAGCTAATTCTGTGGCTGTAGACAGTAGAACAGAAAGATTCTGCCACCTGAGGTATAAAAGCTAAAGAGAGCAAAAAAGATGTATGTTCATCATTAATGAGGTAGAGAAGATAGCAGAATCTGAGCTGGTTTGATATAGTAGAAACATGTTGGTATTACATATTCACTCTTAAAAGGCTGATATATGGTCAGATGGAGTCAGGGATTACAGCCAGAGCCATTTTTTTTGCTTTCCAGCAATGAAAATGAAAGATCTGTAGTGGAAAGAAGTATAAAGTGGTGACAAGGGAAACATTTTCATGAATTCTTCTTGTTCAGTTTTTCTCCATATGATGGAAGTGTACTTTGCTTCAGGCTAAAATTATCTTAGGTCAAAGAAAATGTCATGATTCAGCTTTGAACTAATTGTTCCCATTTTCATTAAAAAAAATCACAAAAAATAGTAAAATATGAAGTGGATTCAGAATAGTAATATATAGTTAGTGGTACTTCAGAAAAGCTGTTGTACTTTGAATAGGACACATGAATATCCTTCACAGTCAGCACTCTACTGCCAGTATACACTGTCATAATAAGGTAGAATTTTCCAGCATAATGTGAATCAAACAAGAGATGTGATTAGAACTTACCTTTTTCACCTTCAGAGTGTTTGAACGCACCACCAAATGCCTTAAGTGAATAGTGAATAGAGCTTCCTCACTGACAATCTTATTTCAAGATCTTTTTTTGCAGTCAAAGTAGAAAAAGGGCTTTGTTACTGCCATAACTTCATTACATAAAGTGCAAGTGAGATACACAGGATGTTGAGTCATTTCAGAGTAGCAATCTAATAATATCAAATCTTTGAAATGTTGAAGTAAAAGGTGAAGTTTTATCCTCCTTGTATAAAGAACAGTGCCTGAACTATTTACTGTACATTAAAAAAAAAAAGCATGGCTTATGGTTATTTCAAAAGAAAAATATGTTAACTCATTACTTGTAAATGAACGATCAAATATCACTGCTAGTTGTGTATCAAGATCCTTTGAACTGGAAGTATCCCTGATTCTAAAGATATTTACAAACATAACCCTACCCTCTCACCCTTCTCCAAAAAACCCATCTCACTGATACTTTGTCAGTTAATAAGAAAATCGTGGTCTTGGGGCCTAAAAATTGTTGGCAGCATGAGTTACAGCATTTGCAAGCTCGCTAGGAGGTGATCTTCAGGGAGACTTGTAATGATTCCTATGATATTTTGAGTTTGAAAGCCTGTTATTACAACATGCTGACCTTCTGAACTGTATTAGGTGCTTTCATTGTGAATTTCTGGGAATTCAGAATTCTTATCACGGTATTCATTGTCTCAACACTTTCTGGAATTCCAGCTAGTCAAGTGCATAATTGCAGAGGATAAGTTAGAGGGTAGGGTAAGCTTGATAAAATGTTCTGTGCTTTGATATTCTACTCCAGGCAAAATGTAAGACGCTGATTGGAAGTTTTGCAAGTTCTAAAAATCTTTGAAGATAATATATTCAGACTCCAATGGGGTCTTCACACCAAACTTTCCTGGGTTTTTGGAAGAGCTTAATATTGCCTGGTGTCCTGTAAATAAGATGTGATTGTGCAAAAAAAAAAGCTGAAACTCTAAATCCTATGTGTCTATTACCATGGTATGGACAAAGAACTAAAGATACCCATCTGCACATATGCACAACAGCTACAGAAAAAGCTTTCTGACTTTAAGTTTTGGATGATTGTACTGTTATTGAAATTATTTTAAAAATCAGACAATGATTAACTTCAAGGAAATTAAAGATGTGAGATAAAAATCCTTATAAAAATCATGTTAAAAATATGCAACTAAAAGCTTGCCATGGGTCACCTTTGTTTTAACTGAATATGCAGATATGTCCAGCTTAACTGCAATGGGAATTGTGATGTTGCAAGAAAATATAAGGTGCAAAGAATTGTGATGTGCAGACTGATGAACTGCCATGTCACATAAACCTAAACACTGTAGACAACCAACTAATATAATATAGAATTATTCATTATTCTATAATAATGGCAGTACAGTATAAGCACAATGTATTTGAATTTTAGCATGGCGTAGGTCTTGCTAAGTTACTGCATTTGCCAATACATTGCCACTAGTCCATTTTTGGCTTAAAGACAAACCAAGAGCAAATGTTAAACAATAAATAGTTTGTGGACTTTCTTAAAATAAATTAGCAGTAAAAAACAAATGTATAAAGCGTGTTTTTAGCAAGTATGGTGCCTCAGAATTTTGCCTTTTTCTTTTATAATCACTTTTCCTTTTAACATAAACAGGAAGGAGACATGGAAATGAAAGTGCTACAATATAACATATTATTTAATATTGTTTTAATAAAGAGTTACGTATATACTAATAATCATTTCCAGAGTAGATGGAGCCTTCATTAATTACGTCATATTGACTGTTGATCAGTAGGTTGATACTAATTACTGGGGTAAACAGGAAGTTCATTTTCTAGACTAACTACTTCAAAATTAGTTACCACAAGGTTCCTTGTGGTGTTTCATAAGTATGGTACAGGAAAGTCATGTCCTATCTGTAGCGCAGGCCTTGTACGTGCATAGTATTTTCTCTGTTGTTTTAACTGAATATTTTAAAATGTTTATTTTTCATGCTTAAAATTTAAACTTCGAGTACAGCTGCAACATATTCAGAATGGTCATTCTGAGTTTCCTGCTTACTGATCTGATTTTTCACTGTCTGTCTTGCTCACTGCACCATTGAAGAGTGCTACGAGTACATCCATGTGTTTTACGGAGGCAGCTGGACAATTGCCTGTGCAGAACAGCATGCTTTATAAATGAAACTCAGTGAAATGGTCGGAAACCTAGAAAACAGGAGGCAGAGACATTGAAGAAATGCACCATGAGAAGAAATTTTAACCTCCCTGTTAATGATACGGACCTCTCGAGAGGTTCACCCAGTTAAAAGGGCAAGAAATGAAGAAGGGAAAATCTCATGTTTCATGTTCTGCTTAGAATTTGACTTCTGAACTCATGTGATTTGTCTGAACCTTTTAGCCTGGACTTT
The DNA here is from genome assembly GCF_038088225.1 of Cyrtonyx montezumae. NCBI lineage: Eukaryota > Metazoa > Chordata > Aves > Galliformes > Odontophoridae > Cyrtonyx > Cyrtonyx montezumae. Next base: position 18,320,583 of record NW_027072045.1, on the reverse strand, counting down.
AAAGCAGTCTTCTAACTTCATATTTGCAATGCCAGCCAAAAGTATGAAAAAAAAAAAAAAAGGAATATATGACTTCAAATCACTCAAAAATTGTGGACCCTCTTGACTAGGTGCAAGTGAGCATATCAACACTGTGAAGATATTTAAAATTTATTATTAATGAAATTATTTTAAATAACTGAAGATAAGACAATAAGTAACAAGCTTAATTCACAGTAGGGAGCAAATTGTTGCTAGAAAAATAATTTAAACTACAGGAATAGTTGATAATTAAAACACTTCACCTGGGATGCTGTAGAAAAAAAAAAAAAAAGAAAAAATGTCATTAGTAATTTGTTAACATAGATTAGATAAACCTCAGTATTCATGATTAGTGTTTAATGTGACCCTGCCTATGAGCATTGGAGTGGATTTAATTCATTCCTGTTCTACAATTCTATTATTCTTAAAACAAGCATTTTTTCCTAAGCATTCTAATTTTTCAGACCTTTATTTACTGCTGAATTCCTACAGCCTTGTGGATCTCAGAAGAACCTCTAGTGTTTTATTATGCAAGCAAATTTTGACAGAAGAGACTTTGAAACTAATGTGCTCCAAATATGCCTTTAGTGCTTGGAAATATTATGAGTCTAGTAGAAACTGGCTGCTGATCCTCCAGTTAATTTTATTCAGGTAACACATTACTATATAAAACATAACAAAAATTAGGCTAGCTTCTGCTGTGAGACATACACACCCACAACGTATTTTCAGTGAATCACAGGGAATTAAGCATACATAACCACAGGAAAATTTTAATTCACAGATGAAGTTTATTGCTTATTGTTAATTAAAAATAAAATTATGTGAATTCCTTGCAATTTTAAAGGTACAGATTACAATAATTTAAATATATAATGTTTGATATTTAGCATTATTTTTAAAACAGAACATCCAGGTCAGACCTTATATGCGTATATTAATGATTGAGTACTCACTCAAATAAAGGACTAGTACCGTTATTATTGGACTACAGTTGTTGCTCAGGGAATCACTGAAGATTTTAACAGTTCAGATGAAAGTAAAAGCTGATATAGGTTTTCTGTGAAAGTAAATCTGAGCCTCAGAGTAACGTGACTACTATTTATCTATTGATTAGGAGAGAAACCTCGTCTTCATCTCCCAGTTTGTATGTTTGTGCTCACTTTTAGGACCTTGTGTCTCCCCCCTCCCCCCCCCCAAAAAAAAGTCAACAATTGTTAGTTATTTATAAAAATAAATCTCTTCTTCCTCTGCTTGTCCTTTTCTTTGAAACTTTCATGATCTCTTTTGGCTGAGTGTTCCAATAAACCCTGTGAGTTTCTTTTATTGAAACTTACCCTTTGACCTTTCATATATGTGATGGAAATGCTTTGTTTTTGCTCCTGGTTAAAATCTGGGATAGAGATCACCAAAAATAGATTTCTGTGTATGTCAGTTCTTAAACAACAGGAAAAGGCAAATGTTCATGCCATCATCATATATATAGCATTTCCCATTGCTTAACTTAGTAAGTCTAAAACCGACAACAGCAAAAAAATTTAACATTAAAAATAAAAATTGGGGTTGACACTCATGAACTCATGCCGTTGTACCTTTGTTTCTTATTTTTCAGTAGGGTGAATTAAGGACAAGATGTCCAACTGAATTTTTGCCATCAATTTTCAATCTCTGTGATTTTGTAATACAGCTTGTCTGTGATTTAATAGTGGTTAATCCATAATCATTCATTCACATATGGCATTAAAAGAGCATGCTTTTTGCTGCCTCTTGATTAGAAGGTAAAATTTCATCCTATGGAGTGGAGTAGGAAGGAGAAGGCATTCCAGAAAGAAGACAAACATCTGACATCATGAGGGAAAGTTACTTCCACTGTGTTTTAACTCTTTACTACCATTTGTTTTATGCAATGGCACCTAATAAGTAAGATTTTAATTTCTTGTTTTCCTTGATATCTGTGTAGAACGTAGCTTTGAAGTTACAGATAACACTGTAATAATCTCAATATAAGATTTTATCTGTGGAGGAAGGAAAACAAACATTTTCACATTTGTAACCCATAGGTTTGAAACTTCTCAAAGATTCTTTGACGATAAATTAGATTGTTCAAAGGAATAATGCAGTTGTGTAATGGAAAACCATGCAATTCTACATCTCACTCATATGAGATTTGACTGAAGTCAATAGGAATTCTTACATAAGTAAAAAATGCACAACTGTCCTGATACAGTAAGAGAGAAAATTTATAGATGGGAAAAATTTTTCTTCTGATGCAACTGTTCTAGCCTGCTGTCCCAGTTACAGGTGTTGTTGATGTGATATTACGTGGGGCCTTTTTCTGACCTCAGTCCTGTCCTCAGTTACGTCTTAATAATGCACTGTACTCTTCTAATCAATCTGGCTGGCACATAGTCTTCCAACTATAGGAACATTCAACTTATGCTCACTCACCTTTGAGTCAGTCTTCTGTGAGTAGTGCATATATATCAGTTTACAGAGTTATACGAGCTAGAAGAGCAGTAGATCTAAAGAGACTTTATCTCAATATTAGCAGCTGGTGTGGATGGACCCTCATAAGACTTAAAAGAGAATAAATGTCTGTAGGTCATCCAGTTTAACTCTTCAATTATGAAAATCTCTAAAGGCCTAATTTCTTCCTCCCATCCTCATTGTGTTTTATTTTAGCTTTCCTCTTGAGTGGAACACAAACATGAAATACACAGATTGTAAACTAGTTGGAATTAAAACACACAAAAAAATCATTGTCAATGCCATAAACTAAACCCCATGTGTTTAATAAAACATATTTAAAATTCATAGGTATATAATATAAGCATTCTTAGCTGCATAGTGTAAAATATATATGTTAAAAAAAAAAAGATAGTGGCAAATGACTTTTCATCCCCACAATTGAGAGAATTCCTACCTCATAAGGAAATTAGCACAACTTGTTGCTACTTTTTTTTTCTGAAAAGAAACTTTTTTCCGAAAAGAAAGAAATAACTAGGATACTGTATGTATATCTGCTGTTGACAGCACTGGTGTATGATATGGCTTTCCATTAGCTGTCTAATTTAAGCAAAGGGTCTTCCCCTTCCTCATCTTCCTCATCACATAAGAGAGTCCAGGCATAAGACTATTGCACAAGTGGTTATCTCTTTCTAGCAATGAAAGGAGCAAGTTCACTTTGTATGGCAGTCCACTGTACCACGTAAAGCCACCTTCCTCTGTTATTTACTTTTCATTTGTGAGATCTTCCCAACAAAAACATATTAAAGAGTTTATTTTCTATATATTGTTTTTTGGCAAATAGAAATAGGAAACATTTTCTGACAATCATATATTTGTGTACTTCAGGTAGAAATTAGGTACTATCAAATATATTTGTTTCTCAAAAAATTTATCTGACAAGCAGTAGCATGCTTTAAACTGTTTCTTACCTCAGGCATATTGTTATGAGAAATAGATATTTCTTCACCTTGATCAGTCTAGCTGATGCTAGACTAGTCTATCACTGACCAGTCAGCATGTGTAACATGATGGAGAGGGCCTTTGTTTTGATATAACAAAATCTGATTTATTCATTTACTTGAAGCTGTTATTATTGGTCTATAAAATACTAAATACATCAATCACTGCTACTTGGGTTGAAAACGATTTGGTCCAGCTAAAAAAGTTAGTTGTGAAAATATGGAAAGATAGCTTTCTTACAACTAGCAAGATTAAGGAATATACTGCAATACTGAAATACATGCAAGTGAAGCTGTTGTTCCTAAGGAATCGTGTCAAATGACAGGAAGTAATAAAATATTCTTTAAAAAATGTTGAAATACTATCTAATTATGAAGACAAGAGAGTAATTATTCACAGTTGATCAAATTAATAGGTTTTGAATTTCTGTATTAGTCCTTTGAGGTATTAGTAGAATTTTATATCCATGTTCCAAATGCAACCAGCTGTAAAACTGATCTGTCATTTGTGGGAAATGTCAACATTTCTATATGCCTTCACATTCTGGAAAAGAAATAGAAGTCAATATTTAGAAGTGATTTTGTAGTAGAAATTCAGAAGAATTCAGCTGAGAAAAAAGTTGATTTACCTGAGCTACATCTTGTGGCACCCCATTTAAAATTTCTAGTGCATAAATTTTCATTAAATCCAGGCTTCATAGACTGCAAGTTAGTTCTCAAGGCAGGTATACTACTCAGTTCTACTGCTCCAAATACTTACTGAGATTTTTTTTTATTCCATCAAGTATCTGTAAACAAAGAAAATCTAATCATAGAAATAAAATAATAATAATGACAATGTAGTAATAACCACCCTGTGTTTAACTTACATAGATACTGCAGATGCATAATGCTTTTAAGTTTTTTGTTGTGTGGTCCCAGTTTACAATTAAAAAAAAAGTGCTGCAGGGCCTTAAGAATTGATATGCAAAGTCATTCAGGATGACTTATCATGACATGTTAACATCTGTGCCTTTTATTGTTTTCACCTGAAATTCCTTCTGTATGGTTTTCTATGATTGAAGGTGGTATTTCATGTAATTGAAAATCATGTATTTGATGTTTTAAATACTAATTTGTCTTAAGTTTGAAGAAATTTACAGAAATATTTTAAAATGAGAATTAAAACCAAGCACAGAATTTTTTCTTTACTGTGCACTGACTATGAACATTAGAGGAATTCAAGACCAGCACGTACACTTTTCAAATCAGCAACAGTTCCCTTCATATATTCTCTAAAAATGTGTATTTGACTTACCAATAACAAAAGCTTGATAACTTTAGAAAATCAACAGGAAGGGTTTTGTGGTTTCCATGGAACTTCTGCATAAATGCTTCTCAATTTTAAATGGCCCTCTGGGTTTGTGACTGAATACTTCTTGTAAACCAAGAGGATTTAATAATCAAAATGATATTATTTTTATTTAGTATGTAGTTTCTTGTCTTAAACAAGATTCTCTCACTTTGCCTGAGGACACATCTTGCTCTAGCTATGTGATTAGATTTTAGATACATGCAGTTGAAAATAAACTCAATTATCTAAATAGATGGAAGGTAGAAGTAAGTTGTGATTAGCATATGATTGTAAAAACAGAGATGCAGAAGCCTGAAACACTCTGTTTAATTTTGATGATGTAGCACCTAATCCTTGACAGTATTTTAAAGATGTGGCTTTTATTACCTCATCAGTAATAACCTCAGACACAGTAAGAACTGTTTAATACTGTGAAGTTTTAATATTTAAAAGCTGATAGAGCTACCTCTATTTATATCTATACAGAGACAGTATAAATGTCTTGAGTCTTGTGAGTGGATATAATTTTAAAATATGCATAGAATACATTGAACATATCTAAATGAAGAAGTAAAAATTACCATTTTTCTGTACACTTTTAGAAAGCAATTTATAAGGGGGTGTGGATACATAGTACTAAATATTAGAAATACGTATATTATACAGTGGAGAGAACATTTATAATTTCAAAATATTTCTGAAGGTACTCTGTATAACATCAACCATCCAATCACTGTTATGTTACAGAGACCAGTTGATGCATTCAGAACTTTTACATGCACTTATCTGTGAAGCTGTAATTTTCATTTTCATTACAGAAAGACCATTTTTTATGGCAGAAATGGCAGCTTTCATGGGACAATGTTAAATTTCCTAAATACATTATTTTAATGGCCTACATCAATCAAACAGGCTTTATAAGATGCTTGAAAAGTTTCAGGTCCAGGAAAGATAAAAATGCTTTTTAGTCTGTTGTAGTTAAGCTTTCTTGCTTCCTTTCTGTAATTAGTAAAGCCAGCATTCATCACTCAAAAATGAGGAAAGCGAAGTAAAAATAATTATATTAGTGTAAAAAAAAGTCCTTTTTTAAGATTCCTATTTGTCTACTACTCTTTGAGCCATCAGAGTTCTCATTTTCGACAACTGGTTTATAATTTTTTGTAATGGTAATTCATTTTCACTTATATTGTGGTCTCCTTAAAGACCTCTGTAAAGGTGTATGTGATCACGCAATTTGTTTATATTGGACTTTGAGAACTTTCCACTCTGTTAACTGAGTTGATCTGATATGGATAGAGGTTGTGAAGTTCCCATAAGTTTCACAGTAGCAGATGAGTGGCAAAGATAAATAACTCAAAATATAGGAAGACTGAAATTATAGACACTAAATGACATAACAATAGGAAAGATCTCAAGAGGATCTTCCACATTTTTAGACACTGAATAAAATTGTAAGTCAAAACTTGTTGAATATCAAATTTCAGCTCTTTCAGTGAGCATATAAAAGCTCTGTAGAGAAAACTGAAACATACCTTCTGGAGAAGGGCTTGATATTGCATGATATGATCGAAGGTTTGCAACAAATTGTGCAAATTAAAGCTGTAGCTTTTCTGGAAATTCACACTGTATTTCTCTCTTTCTTCTAAACAATTTGGCTCCCTCTGGTACTGTGGGCAAAGATCCTGCACCTCATATAAGATCATTTATTTATATAAGAGAGAAAGGAAAAGAAGACCTGAATTTAAAAGAATTTAGAATTCACGTATCTTCCCTGGAGATGTTTCTGAGGAATTCCTGTATTCTTTATTCACTGTTTTCCCACATCTATCTTGAATGTTCAGCTAAGCAAAGCTAAGAACAGGCCACCTGGGTCTACCAGTATAGTCCCAGTCTTCATGAAATCAATTGCTGGGTCCTGTGTATATCCTGAATAGTTCCAAGCATGTACAGCAGAAAACAGAAAATATAACTAAAAATATTGTTCTCCATTTCACATTTCTCTTTTAAAACTCATGGAACCAGAATGATTCAGCTGTCATGTGGTAATTTAGCTCACAATAAAAACAAGGTCTTAGAATAACTCTTTTTAATAATAATTTTTTAAAAAAGATTTTAATGCCATTTTCCATATATCAAACTCCAGATCATATGAAAATTGGAAGACTCAAGAAGTTGTATTAGTGAATGTCAAAATATTCACATAAATTCCTTTTGAAAAATATGATTTCAAAATTTAGCTGTGGGAGAACATAGACCAAAAACCTCTTTATGTGACTGTCATATCTGGTCCAAATTTAAATATATTTCCACCAGCTAGTGATATAATTTGATTTCTTTTGCAGGTTTAATGAAATATTACATAATGTAAAACCAAATAAGTCCATATTTTCTATTAGAATTCAAGGTGATTCTACTGACAGTCATCAATGGGGTTAATAATATATATAACCATGGAATCTGTATATATGTAATTATATATATATGTATATATAACAATAATACATATAAATCTGGTATTAAATATGTGACAATATCACTATTTTTGCATGCTTTACTTTTCATTTCACTTTCATGTTATATAAAATGGCACTGTCACATATAGACTGTTAGAATTTCTTCTGTTGATGAGGGTTGATAAGTTAATGCTTCTTTTTTTCCCTTTGAAAGTCAGAAGGACATCTTGATGGTAATTGACTTTCTAAAGGTGTACTGCAATGCTCAGTGAAGCAGTTGCATTTGATTCAGTAGGCTGGAACTGCAAAATTATTTCAGTTAACAGCTCTATGCCAGAGTAGTCAAATGCCTGGAAAAATGAGGTAGCAATGAATTGTTCAGAAAAAGAGTATCAGTTATTTTACTACTAGAAATTAACTGTGGAAACAGAATTGAAAAATCTGATGTGTATCCTAGGGATGAAATGATTGTGATTCTTTTGGTATCACAGCATTTCTGTAGCACTTTCTCTCTGAACTCTATTATGAGCTGTTTGATAGGTGATGTTTAATATTTTCTATTACTGATTAACATTCTCCCCATTTATTGTCTAGGTTTCCATGTTGCAAGTCTCTAAAGCCACAGTCAGCAAAGCATTTAAACATCAATGTCACAGCCAATTTTACTAGAAAATTAGAGTGTAGATTTGTTGAATTGTGAGTCTGGACATCTTAAATTGAGCAAACAAATCTGCAGAGCATTTTTTTAATGACTTTGGCGTTCAACTCTCTGTGCTTTAGTTTCTGCCTCTAAATGGGGAAAATTGTATATATTCTCACAGGAACATTATAACAATTAATTGATGTTTGTGAAGCTCTTACTTTGCAGCAAGATGTAGAAGGAGGGGATATGTATATATATAAAATGAGTAACTACCTGCCCAATGAGCTTTGCTCCATCAGTGCTGAATAAGTGAAAGGTCGTGTGGAAAAAAATGGAATGTAAACAGACAGTGAGAATGAACAATAGTATTGTCACATAAAAGGGCTAGATGGAGTGTCCGCACAACTCTTCCTTTTTCCTTGTGTGTGAGTGTGTGTAATCTCCATGTTTATTTCATACTTGCAAACAGGGAAACAATGCTTAAGAAATATGGGCTATTTCTTTTCAACAAGGCCATGAAGCAAAACTAGCATCATTTTTGTAAATATATTTGTAAGTCAAGACTATAGAATAGAATCATTCAATTGGAAAGGGCCTTCAAAGATCATCTAGTCCAACACCAATCTATATGGGAATGAGATTAAAGATGTTTTCAAAACCCTCTCATTTTTACAGATTCTTTAATTTATTAAAATTCACAGGAAAAAGAGTTATGAAATGATATGATGCATGAAAATATCAAGAAGAATAATTTGAAAAGCAGTCTTGTATATGCTTCTGCCTTCTACAGAGCAGCTACTTATCTGTCTGCCTGCCTGCCTGCAGGGTACTTGAACTGTGGCATCTGTTTAGCTCAGAAGTTAATGACCATTTTCTATATGGATTATTTTCATAAAGATGCTAAAATCAAATCCCAGCTCAAGGAAAAATAAAGGGGGAAGTCTTCTTGCTGTGAACTGTGACTTCTTAATTTTCATGTTTATTTTGCAAGTAACTAATTGATTGACATCTCTTCCTACATGACCTGTACCCTAGAAGTGAAGATAAATTGATCCATCTCTACTTGTACTGGTGAGAAAAAGAGAAGGCAATGATATCCTTACATATATAACATGTACCTTTGTAGAGTTGAGCATGTAGAGTAATACTCACAAATGCATTTTAAGCAATGTGTGCAATAATGGCTGACTAGAGCTAGTAAATCACTTCCTTGTTCATCACCATCCTGCAGAAGAGAAACCAATGTTAAACAATGCTGTTAAGCCCACAAAACCAAGGTCTCATCCAATGTGGAGCACAGGAAGGACTCATTAACAGGTTTGGGCTAGAGAAAAGCCAGACACTCAAGCAAGAAATTCATCACTGGTAGAATTCTCTTTTTGCTCAGTGGCTTACTATGTAATAGTTATGGAAATAAACTCAGAAGAATATACTCTATGTTAAGTTAGTAGAATTGATGCTGCCTGCAGGCTATTGCAGTCATTCTTGCTGTCATTATCCTGTTTCTCTCAGACTGGCTCTGTAGCTCCCAGTATTTTGTAGTAGAGTTGCCTTACAAGAGGAGCTTTTGCTCAGAAGAAGATGGAAAATAGTAAGCTGTGATGTCATCAGAGAGACATCACCCCAAGCAGTGTCTGCTTGTGTTGAGAATTTTGGAGGTTTATATTACTGCATGTAAATAAAAATATACTTATTGGTCTCAGGTGGCTGTAGCAGAACTTAGGGGTTCCCTTCTCTCCCGTTCAGTGAGTTTGGTTCCTCCCCTCACAAATTACTGCACACCATTTGAGTGTGCCTGCACAGTCTGGCTTTCAGGCCTTAGGTGTTTCCCACATTGCAGAGCACAGAAGCCTACCACAGAAGCTTTGATCTAATTAGCTCAAGTAACAACATTAGTGAAAATGTGATAGAATGAGCTTCAGTAAACAAATGTATGCTTATGTGAAAGCCTGCTAGGAATCCTCAGGACATCCCTGGGTGGCCTGTAACAACAGTGTACAAATTTTAACTCTTCCCTAAGGCTACTGAAGCAACAGCTTGTCAGCTTCTTCAAAGCCCCATATCACCCCACAGTCTTCCGTGTAAAATAATGTTACAATATTATATAAATAAACTACTTGTCAAGATCAATTTTTAGCTGTAAAATGCTTTAATTTCCTCCCTGTTGTTTACCAGTCTTTAAAGATCTGCGCACATGGCTATCTCAATTACAGCCAAATCCTCTGTGATCTCTGGCTCCATTATAACAGTCAGATCTGTCAAAGCAGACTTCTCCAACCAGCCCATCTTCCTGCTGCTGCCTACAGCATTTTGTTACTGGTAGCCTGAGTATCACCCTTCACTTTCTTGAATTGAATGGTAGAAGAGTAACGTAAGTTGATGAAATTGGCTCTTAGTCCCAAGTTACTTCATGTTCTTTTATGAAGAAGACAGCCGACGGGCTTAATAAGAAAAATAAGAAAATGATCTCTTAAGTCCCACAGCTTATGTCACTAAATCACAGGTGTAGAACCAGGGTTTGAATAGGGTTCATTTGAAATATTTTTATATGCTTTACAAAAATCAGAGGAGGCACATGGAAGATAAAACCTCTGCTCCGAGCCACAGGCTGTAGATTTTTAAAACTTTTAAACCACGAGTCATGAGAGAGAATAGTAAATATAGGTTAGGTGAATAGAATTGGAAAAAAGATTGTTTTTTTTTAATGAGAAAACAAAATTGAGGGGTGAAAGAGATGGTGGAAAAGCATTTATTTGCTCAATTTACGAGGTTCATCTTTAGTATACTGCTTATTATACTGTTTTCGAATGAGCATTACTTAAGAGAAACACTACCCGTTACACACGCAGTAACAGCAGCAGATCTCATTGTCTTTCAGTTTGCAGCCCTCAACTCAGACCACTTTAACAAATCTGGAATATTTGCTCAATATATGTGCTCAGTCAGCTCTATATGAAATACCAGGAGATGTTAGTGCTGGGGTTGCAGAGGGGACGATGCACAATCAGGCTTGTAGGGAATAGCAGGCAGGTATTCACTGGCAAGGCTTCATGAATACTGTGAGGAAACCATCCTACCCAGTGAATTCTTCAGATAAGAGCTTAATTCTTACCCCTGCATGAGCCTCTGGCAAGGCAAACCGTTTCTTGGGCTTGGAGACCAAGACTCGGATACCATGATTTCACCAATCACTTCATTTAGAATAATATAGAGGCATTTTGTGTTTAAACATAGGATGCAAAACAAGAAATCTCGATCTGAAACAGGTTTTCTACATGACCTTGAACATATGATGTCTCCTTGCTTGTTTTCTCATCTGTACAACAGGGAAAATGTTTATTGGCCGCACACGGGGTTGTGGGGTTAAATTGATTATTGTTATAAAGCACTTTATTTTACTTAGGTAAAAGGTTTCCTACAAGTATGAACTCTAGCTACTTAGTGCCTACGTTTTTGCTTTTTATTCATACACTATCAATTTTACTTCATCTTTTTCTTGTGCTAATCATCTCATCTGGGTATAAAAGAAGAAATAAAAAAAACTAGTGACTGAATTAGTTAGGTTGCATTTATACTGGTCTAAATTTCTTTATTTTAAGTATACTTCCTCACAACAAATATCTGTATGAATTTTCATGCGCTGTGTTTCTCTTCTTTGGTGACTTTCTGACACTTCTTTATATACTGTCTAGGGTATCCATGGACTCACAAAAATGGGGAAGACTTTGCACTCCTACCCTTAAATTTTAACTTCCATTTCTTTCATTTTCTGTTTCATCTATTTTAATCCCATTCCTCTTGTTCACTTTTCTTCTATTTGGCAGTAGTTTTTTCCCTTCACCCTTCAATAATCACAAATCCACCAGTTAATAATCATTTGTACATACTTGTCACTCTATTTACTATTTTACTTCTTTTGTTTTATTTTTTTTTTCTTTGCAGTGAGACAGGGCAGGCAGTACGCTGTTCTGGATATCAGTACAGTGTACCTTGGGTGCTCTGAAATCATTTGACTTCACCTTATGTCATTTCTAGAACGTATTTTCTAACTCTTAGCTATGAGACAGGACAGAAATTTGGCTAAAGTTTGCCATGTTTCTGAAGCACAGTGTAGCTAAGTGCTTCCCGAACATCTGATGCTACTGTTATCACGTACAGCAGGCTGCTGTAAGTGTGAGCTATGAAGTAGGTTATCTAACACCCCAATACAGGCTTCTTTGAGATTTTAGATAAGGATATGATTAAAATCTATGTATCCAATTTGTAGAAAGTGGTTGCACTGCAAAAAATGAAATTATAGATTGCATTGTAGGTAAATTCTATGGTGTAATCACTTCAGATGGGTTTGAAGGAGTTTCCTATACTTGATTCTATACTATTTTTCTGCTCTTTACTATTTCTTAGACAAATTGGAATTAAAGTTTCTATGCCTCATTGCTTACCCTAGTCATTTCCTGAAGTTTCAAAAAACATCATTGAACATGTATTTGTTAAAAATAATAATAAGCTCTTAGGCTAGCTTATTCAATATGCTCAAGTCAAAAGATACTTGCAATCATTGAATGAATGGGTTTTGTAAGGATGCAGCTTGTTCATTGGAATTTGTTGAGCTCTACAGAATAAGCCAAGTTTGAAGAAAATGTATATATTTAATGACTTTGAAGTTATAGAAATTGAAAGGCTTTCTGATGAATGTGGAGCATGATTTTCTCTGCTCTGTTTACAGCTTAGATCATTAGGACGAAGATTGACTGAAAATGTCAAAGTGACATTTTCTGAAGCTTGGCTTCAAATTCTGCTTCACAATGGCAAGAAGTTATGAAATTTTTAACACTGGGTTTGACTTAAATGGTTGAGCTTACTATGCTTCTATTTCTGTCAAAAACCTACCTTGCAAGGACTGAAATTTCCTAAATTTTGTATTGCATTTTAGAGAACTACTGGCCAGATTCGGAACAGCATGTGTCCCATATGTCATCAAGTTCTTAGTCCTTTTAGACAACATAATAGCAGTGATTGGGAAGTGTTTGTATCCCTGCCTAATGTTTCCTGAAGCAGACAAGTGCCTTGAAAACAAGTGAATTTTGTCTACCAAGTACGTAGGTTGAAATAGAAAAATGAGTGAGGATGTTCAGAGAACCAGCTGAGCTTCTAGGTGCAGGGAAACATTTTCCCTATTCTCTCTGAGCAGCCTCACATGTGCCAGGCCGGTGCTCTCCACCTCAGAGACCACAGTGGTACAAGTGCTGTGCTCCATGAATAATTTTGTGCCTTGCTTATGTAAATGGAAAATATGATGATGGTATGTGCTGCTGCATTTGGACATAGAAATGCAGGATGCCAATTTCAGTGAGACATCCCCTAGGACTTCAGTGTAACCTAATGACTGAATAATAACACTGGGATGACTGCTGCTGTCAAGGAGTCCAGTGGTATTTAACCAGTTAAAGGGGTATGAAACTGTGCTTGCGGTCTTCATATATGAGTCTTTAAAGAATCATTAGTGCCTAGATTAACAATCTTCTTGGTTATTTATGATTCCTTGCTGAAAAGTTATAGGCCCTCACTTATTCATGCATTTGTAAGGCTGGATTTTTAATGAGTGAAAAACATTGTGGTATATGCACAGTAATATTTAACCCTCCTATTTGCTCTAAACCACTCCTCTGTCCAGAAAATCTTTATTCGTTTATTTATTTGCAGAGTGGATTGCCCCTTCCCTCTTTCAAGCTCAACTCCATTTCATTCACTGTATTCCACTGAGAAAATTCTCAGGTTAAACTGTAGACCGTTGTCTGAATGTCTTAATATAACACTTACACTTTTAATAAGTTTTGAATACAAATACACAGATAGGTGAATAAATATTTGTATTTGGAATTTGTTTTTTTCATTACACAAGGCATTGCTCTTCATGTGACTCTGTAAGCAGCTACACATTCTAAGGATTTACCAGTGAGTCAGGAGATATATAAAGTGCAGCACTTAAATATTAAATGTTAAGCTGTGCTTTTTATTTTATAAAGTACAGTGCTTATTGTGACTGTGCTTCATTTCTACTTTTCTGGGTTTAAGGATATCTGTAGTGTTTCAGTCAATGTTGTATACTGAAAAAGCTTGAGAAAATAATGACTGTTTAAAAAGAACTATTCAAGTACAATGCAGGAAAATTAAAATATCACTTCTTATCTCTCAACAGATTTTATCTGATTAGTGGTGGAGTTCCTTTCATTATATGTGGGATTACAGCAGCAACCAATATTAATAATTATGGGATTGAAGGCAATGCACCATAGTAAGTACAAAATATTATCATAAAACTTTCAAGAAAAACATTTTTTTATTCTTCTTATGCTGATAAATGTAACTGACATAGTAAAGTATACAGACATGTCACTTGGGATTATATTTAATATGAAATTTTGTGGGTTAATAGTTATGAAAGCAATGTCTCAATCTGGCTTACTGCTTCACCTCCGCCAATTTGATTCCATTATGGTCAATAGAATCACTTCTCATTTACAGAGTCACTTATCATTTACACCTCAGTAAATGAGAGGATATTAAAAATTGCTGAATGGATGGCATATTTAATGGGGCCATTAATTAACTTAATGAATTAGAAGTATTTAATTATCTACCTTGAATTGATATTTTCCAGGTAACTTATTTAAAGTAAGTTTTAAATAGTTACATGAAAAAAGGACATGTAAAAATCCCCTTTTTCCTCCCTTGAAAATCAGTGTTTTTTTTATTTGCGCCATATGGAAATTTTCCAGGCACAATGTCTTTCAGTCACGAAATAGCACTCTCATCTACCAGCATATTAGTGTTCAGAGTACCTCCGCAAGCTGTTCAGGCATCATGTTGTTAATTCTTGGCATGAAACATGGTATATCAATGAACTGCAATAAGCCTCGCCATAAAATCGTGGCAGAAAGTGAATCGGATTGTAAAAATGAATACATTCTATGTAAGTGATCAACAAGGCGATGACTCACGCACTAATGGCTACATCAGTACTCTGACAGCACCTTGTTGCTAGTACTCTGGTGGATGTTACTCTTAGTTACTGCTTTGAGAATCTACTGCAATGCATTTGAAACTAGTTATGTTCTGGATGAGAAAAGTGGAAACTGAAACGGAATGCCTTGTAACTGAGCATTTGGCTTCTTAGGAGTATCTTATTGATAATCTAATTTTAAATTCTGGTAATAAATCAGTACAGCCTGTGGCTGTTTCCTCTGCCTAGGGCCCAATTCGCATTCATATATTTACTCAAACTTATCCAGTTTTCAATCACTTATAATCAACAGTATATTAAAGGACTCATGATTTGTCACAGATACAGGGGTTGTACTTCTCTAATCATGCTAATCATAGCCTATCAATACCTGGTACCGTAGTCTACTGAAAACAAGGCACAGGTGAGGGATAGTTTTAAAACTGGGTAAAAAATGTCTAATTCAACAACAGCACCATTAGTTAGATTCCTTACTCAGTTTTAATACTATTAGCACAGAAAAAAATGTAGATGCACAAACTTGAACTTTTTTCTTTTAGTGCAATTGATTTTTCAAGTCATCCACAATGAGATTTCACTTGAAATAAGAACATCCCAAGAGACTGTTCCACTGGGGAGCATTCCATTTTCCACTTTGCATCAAATATGCAGCATTGAAATGTACTTCTAGTATTCACATCGCTTTGTACTCTGTCCTTATTAAATTAAACATAGATGTTAACTTACCTATCTTTTCAAAGATATATTTCTGGAATCTTTTCATGTGTGTGTCGAATACCAAAATATATGATTTGTGGAGAGTTTCTAAGTTCATTAATAAATGCTTGTATGTTTTTGTTTGAGATTCAGATTTAAATATAAATATTTTATATATTTAATATATTTAATTTATATATATATATATATATATATATATATAAGCATTTGCACTGCAGTTTCTCATACTGAGTACCCATTGGGACTGCATCTTCTTTAGTTGAGAGGTTCTCAACCTGGGAGGAAAATTCGTTCTGCCGTTTTTAAAGTAATAGTAGATGATTACTTGCTTGACAGGAATGTGATATCAGAAGGTTCCTCAGTTTATTGGAGGGACTGCAACCAATTGCTGATGCGTAAATGAGTATGAAGTGTCTCACAGTACCACTTCTGGAGCTGGAATGGATCATGACAGATCACTTCATCTGTCCTTCTGACCCAGTGGAAAATTAACTGTATTCAAGCCATTCCTATTCCTGACAGTTATTTATCTGAGGAGTTTTAAGAGCTGTAGTAAGGTATATAACAAACTTTAGTCCAACAACTTACTGTCCAAATCATCCTAACAGCAAGAAAAATTTTGAAAATCTAATTTAATTTTTTTTTTGGCTGAAATTTAAGCTCATTGCTTCTTCTTATAGTCCAGCAGTATGGGAAAGTAACTTACCTCTCTTTCTGGCAATACATGCACAATTTAGTGTATAAAAACCTAAAAGTAGCTTGTAGTAATGGCTAAAAGCAGATCACAAAGAATGAAAACTAAAATGGTAGGAAAAAACTAGAAAACTAGAAAAATTAATTCTTGTCCCACCTCCAACTCAAATTCTCCCAAGGTCCATCTGGGATTTCAACAGCCTCAAATGTTTTCTTCTCCTGCATTAACTTTACTAGATTGTTCATAATCAGGACAGTCCTGTTAGTCTTCTAAATTATACAGCTGATTGAGGCTTATTCAACTCTTACTGGCCTCCAAACTACTTTAAGCTACTCTGAAACAGTTGTGGTTTTATTATTAAAGCCTAACAAATAATAAACTATGCTACAATAATATTCTGCTAGCTGTGCATCACAAAGAGAGATTATTTTTTTTTCTACTAGTATAAATTAACTCCCAGATATTTCAGAAATTGCTGTGAACTTAGAAATGCCATATATGTTTTGTGCCCTCTCACTGTGGAGAATGCAACTAGAATTTTTTTCAATCTCCTCTTCTTACTCAGGCTGTTCTCTACTTCAGCAACAAAAAAAAATTCCTTAAGGAAAGTCTTCGAGTTTAAGAATTTACATCAATGTTGATTGGTACAAACCACTGAAATCTGAAAATTTCTGTTGCTCACACAGATTGTATAAAGTATGCTTAATTTGCTTTTTAATCAAAGTATTAGACCTGGCATTTTTAACAGTGGAGAAAGAGTTGGCATAAATGCCTCAAAATTCAGTGGAATTCTAGATTCTCGAGTGATCTAGTTGTCTTTGAAATGTTCTGCTTTAATATGCTCTAAAGTATAGTAGATGTTTTATTCTGTTAAAGAATAGGAGCAGGTTGTCACAGTTTAATTGATATTAAAGGCACACTTTACCTCCATGACAAACCTGTCCAAACTTGTAAGGTACTCTCGGGTCATACTGACTTATAAGAAAGCCCAGTTTCACTTCAATATGTGGTCCAGCACATCAAACTTGAGCTATACTATGTTCTTGACTCTCTCTCTTTTTGTTGTTTCCAGTTGCTGGATGGCATGGGAGCCTAGTCTTGGTGCTTTTTATGGGCCAATAGCATTCATTGTACTAGTTACCTGTGTTTACTTTCTCTGCACGTACATTCAACTGAAGCGCCATCCTGAACGCAAGTATGAGTTAAAGGAAAGGACAGAAGATCCGCAGAGAATGCCAAGTACTGAGGTGGCCCACGGTCATATTACAGACACTGCATCCATTCCCCAGGCAGCCTGCTCCATGATTTCTTCTTCCTTACTGGAAAATGAGCATTCATTTAAGGCTCAGCTTCGAGCTGCAGCATTCACTTTGTTCCTGTTTACTGCCACTTGGACCTTTGGCGCGCTTGCAGTATCTCAAGGTCATTTCTTGGATATGATATTTAGCTGTCTTTATGGAGCCTTCTGTGTGACCTTGGGGCTTTTCATCTTGATACATCACTGTGCAAAGCGAGATGATGTGTGGCATTGCTGGTGGTCCTGTTGTCCATCTCGGAGAAACACCTATTCTGTCCAAGTTAATGTGCGCCCAAAGGTCAACGTCAATGGAGACACTCAAGTTCATGCACCTTGTCTTCAGGAATCACCATGTCCCAACAAATCCGCTGTGTTTAATCATCCGGCTGCTAGCCACTGCAAACTCACTAACCTACAAGCGGCTCAAAATCACGTTAACTGCCTTTCTCCTGTGACACCATGTTGTGCAAAAATGCACTGTGACCAGCTCCTTGATGATGAAGCTCATATTCATGTCCACAACGAGGGAAGCTTCAGACCCAATATGCACATTCATAGATGTCTGAAAAGCAGAACTAAGCCACGATATTTCAGTCGCCATAGATCTGCAGGTGAAAGAGAATACGCCTACCACATTCCTTCAAGTATTGATGGCAGCATCCACAGTTCACATACAGACAGCCCCCACAGTACACATGACAGCCAGTCGGGTCACAGACGGGCCTGCTGCTCAAAAAGCGATCCATATCCTACTGTCAACCAGCCTGAAAGTAGCGACGCAAGTACTGTCATATATAGCTGTACTAAAATGCCAGAAAGTGACACTGTGCACCATCCAGCTCATTTTGAAATGCATCCACGGACACAGTCATTGCCGTTTAATACAACAAATCATAACGGAATTCTCAAGGGAAATGTGCACGAAGCCATGATATACAGCTCAGATAGTACAGGAAATATCAAAACTGGCCCTTGGAAAAATGAAACTACTGTGTAGTTCACGGGCCATCATAATGTCTTTTCTCCACCTAAAGCATCGTTATCTTTGCTTTTGTTCTAAACTAAATAAGATGGCATAGTCGTGTAGATCATCAGCAAATTGTACAGCCTTTCCACCTTTATTTCCATTTTCTTAATGAGAGTATAGAGAGAGAGTGAGTTTTAAAAGTGAAGTTATTTTTAAAAGAAAGTTATAAAAATATTCTGAAAGATAATTAGAAGATAAAGTGTAGACAACTTAATGAGAGGCAATATCCTTTTGTTGCACAGAACATTTATTTAGAAATACGCTGTTTTCATTCGTTGTTCTCTTTTGTTCTGTAGTAACTTCAGACAACTTTTATAAGCATATCAGCATCTTAAACTTTTACTTATTTATTTTTGTAGCAAAATATTATTACTGTGCCATGGATTTTAATCAGAAGAGACTATGGTAGAAATGATAAACAGGATTTTATAAAATTAAGGCTTTTTAGAAGTACAAAAGCGATACTGCCTCTAACAATCTTCTGTAGCATATGGCCTGTAAAGTCGTGTAATGTACAGTCTCTGTTATGTCCTTTTTCTTGTTGGAGAGAAGTGCTAGGTAATGTCTCCGTTACATCTATGGTGCTGTATTGGTTGTATTTTGCATGACATATGTCAGGATATACCATTTGCTGTTTTATAGTGTTACATGTGTTTAAAAAAAGAACCAAAAAAAAGTGTTGTACGAGGCTGTGAAAAACCCTATTGATATTAATCTAGAGCATTATAAATCTACAGAAAAAAAAAATCACTCTGCACTAGTTTAAGTGGCACAATCCTTCGTATAAGGTTATATGATAGCTTTGATAAGGGTCCACTCTAATGTCTTTACAGAGCATGCACTACTCATCGTATGTGACACTGTGCGGTGTAATAGCAATCGTCTCAACAAGTTTTACACTTCTTTGTAAAGTATGCCTTTTGAGCAAACCTGTAAGCTGTTCCACAATAACCTTTCCACATCTGTTAAGGTAGAGCAGTTTTATCATTAACTCTTTGAGGACTACAGTTATTTTCTTAAAAATAGCATACTCTAGTTCAGAGACTCTGTAAATAATGATGTTGTCTATTTAGTTACATACTCAATGTAGTCCAGAGTTGCCAGGAAAGAGAAGGTTCCATCATGCTCCAAAACCACACCTTATTAATTTCACCTCTTGCTTTCTGAAAATCCGCCTCCTCTCCTAGCACATTTCAAATTGTCTTCGTTCTTTAATTCAATCTTGACCTTCAGTGAACTTCTTTATGTTCATGATTTCTGCTTAATTGTAGGGCATCCCAGGGTCAGTAACATTCTCTATTTACAAGGCTTAACAAGGCTTCCTATGACAAGAATTTTTTTTCATGTTTCCATGAACATCTGGACACAAAGCATCAACTCATAGTACAGAACTACATCATAATGATCCTTATATGAAATAAAACTGCTTTTTTCAGACAGAAATGGTGCAGAATAATAATGGACCACACAAAGTGAATAGGAGCATAGAGCTGAGAGAGAAAGGTCTACAGTGAAAAGTGAGCAGTGCACCCATAAATAAGAGAAAAAGCACAATTCTGTATGGTCACAGGAGAAAGTTTGCTCTCTTGTCTTAATGCAGGCTTACGTAATTGTTACATTGCTGCAGAGAGGAAATAGAAAAGTCTCTAGGAAGGTCATCAGTCTGTGATTCTGTGTGCATACTTTGCAGAAATCTTCACATATTTCCTTATGTATTGTTTTCCTAATTCTGAGCAGTTGATTAGTCTCTACCTTCTTTTTTTTTTTTTTTTCAATATGTAGGAATGCCTTTCCCAATAGTGTACATAAAGGTGACAATTATAATTGTTAGAATGTTCTAAAAACATGTATGTCAGATGAATGTGTTCTGCAGTGTTGCAGGTGGGAATTAGTACTCAAAGGGTTAATGCTCAGTATCTGAGTGCAAGAAATCTTGTTTTTCTGTATTTTTGTAAATTTGAAATATATATTGTAAACTCCAGCAGTGCAATGTATCCATCTCAGATTGTGTATTTTTAAAAGGTGAGCAAGAGGAATGCACTAGGTGGTTGTCTAGTTTAAAGCCAATAGACAATAGTTTCATGACTGCTTCTTTAGCTAATACAAAACAAAACAACAACAAAAAAATGCCTGAGCTTTATTATGTATATGCTGAATATGCTTGGACTGTCTCTAAACTAAAATACAGTATTTTTCTTTGTTTGCATAATGAAATATTTTCTGTTCAGTAATTGTTTTATTTCCATATTACTTTTACTCATTCCACATAGACAGTGAGCCCTAAGCAAGCATAGACATAATGAGAAATACCACTTCTTTGTGTCTCAGCACTATGTATATGTATATTCTGAACTAGCAAAATCTTAGGGGGTCTGTAGACCATTATGCAAAACATACCACACACACACACACACACACACACACACACACAGCCAAGTGACATACTCACTCCACAGGAACCCACTCAGTGAGCTCCTCTATTCAGCTCGTGTTCTAATCACCTCTGTTATTTCATCTGAGAGGCTTGTTTGGTCTTCATAATAGCTTACAAAAGAGTAAATAGGTGCTGCTTTCCACAGAATATCTTGTGTGGTAAAACTCTCTGGAATTCAAACATAAAATATTAAAACACTTTTCTTATGCGTTAAAAAAAATGAATTTAGTGACTATTTCTGGGCTAATTTGGAAGAAATGTGTTATGCAATAATCTGTTTGCATATTATTTTTTCAGAAAATATACAGTATAACTACAGAGTAGAAGGACATGATATTAAATAAATATAAAAATGTTTTGTAACATCAAATTTGACCAAAATGCTTTTTGTGCTTTGACTTTTTTTTTTTCCTTATGATAAAGGAGATAATTTCAATGCTTTGGGAGTCTGGCTTTGTTTTATTGTGCGTTTTTGGTCCATTACAGTTAGTGAGACATTACTACTTCACCTGATTTTCTTTTCTGTAAAAATAAAGTCAATGAAATAACAAGAATTTAAGAGATATATTGTCCTAGTAAATTCCTTCTGGACATAAGCATGTAATGTGCTTCAAGGTCAGTACTAGTTGCAGTGATTCATTTATGACATAAAAATGACTGAACGGACTTTCACTGTTCACTTTCTGTCTGAGATTAAACAAGAGAAATTTCATCCACCAAAAGATAATTTTTGGAGAATAATGCAATCAACAAAAGTCATTACAGTACTATGAGGATAAAAATAGGCCCTGATGCTGTATGCAGTTTTCTTCTCTGTGTATAGAAATGACCAAATTTCAGATTGTCAACCTGACTCCATTTTAAGTCACAGAGACTGCATACAAGAGGAACTCATACCCAGCCTCGTTTAAAAAAATTATTTTTAGTCAGCTTAAATACAATGTCTGGTTTGCTGGAATAAGAGTGAAAGAGAAAACAGATTTTGTAATCAGAAAAGCCTGAGCTGAAGGAAAGAATTTTGAATGCTCTGTCACAAAGCTGCTTTAGGTTTGTGGTATGTAGTAAAGTGAGCCGAACCATCCTGTATGCCTTGAAGATTGAAATTTGCACTTGGACAGGCATCATCAGGACGTACAAGGCTGAGTGTGACTCCCCAGATCTAGAGGAATATTCCTCTGAAAATTAGATTCTGGAAAGAATGATTCACTTGTTTTTTAACGATGGAGTGTCTGACATGAAAGCCTTGTCCACTTACCTATTTGAAAGCAAAGCTGTCATCAGGAGCATGCCAGTAACGTTTTTAATATAGCATCTTTGTTACGTGGAAGCACAAGGAAGGAAGGTGGCTGTGATTATCTGTGGAGGAGATCACTCATAAGCTCACTGAGCCTTTGTTGCCTATGCCAAGGAATGTCAGGCCTATGAAGGCATGAGCAACTCAGCAGCTTTGCAGAAACGTAGGAGTTCCTTTAGCAGTGTCCTCTATTTCAGAGAAGCTGCATGCAGCAGCTGAATCAATCAGGGTCCATCAGGCTGGCTGGCTTCAGTTAACCAATTTGTTAGTGGTAATTTGGTGCTCCAGGAAGTTCCTACCCACTTAGTTAACTCTGCTAAGAAGGATGCTTTTGATTTGGATTTTATTTTGCTGTGTTGAAAATTCAGAGCTCAATTTGACATTTTTAATTAGAAGTTTTTATGAAAAAAAATTAGAAATTTAATTGCTGAGAAGAAAACGTACGCTACAGATCATTATGATTACGTGAATCTTCCTTTTTATTCCCTTATTACTAGGTTTACCAAAGCACAAATTGATCTCTATTTACTTATCCTACCATTCTGCTATCTAGATTTTCACAAGCCAAACAAGCATCAAGTCAAAGATGGTATTACAGGGCTCAGTTCTCTGCAAGTGGGGTTGAAATCTCATTTACAAGCTCTAGAGCAGTTCAAACTCAGACCAGCATCGTGCCTTAGAGTTGTGCAGCTGGTCGTGCCTGAGAGGTAATGTTTTTTGTAAACATGGTGTCTGTATACCCCATAGGTTCTTCTGTCTCTTTACATTTTGTTCTGTTTGAGCTCTTTGTTGCCTTGCAGTATGAACAGCAAAATGACTGACTGTTCCCATCAGCCTGTCACTCGACTCCATCTGTTCCCTTAAGCTGCAGTGAACTGTTGAGAAAGCTTGTCCAGCACAGCCAGTGCTTTCATTTATTCCTTTATTAATTTCACATTGTTCTCAGCAACACCTGAGGAAGGCAGCAAGAGGGGCTTATTTTAGGGTTAAGGGAGAATTCTGGGAGAAGAGAAAGCAATGCAACCTGATGGGGTTTACCCATTATTCATATTCTTGTCACAGGACTCCTTTTTGTTAGCCCATTTGTTACTGAGCTGTGAGCAGCTGCAGTCATTTTATCCTGATTCTTTCCATTGTGAGACTTTGTTCTCTACTCATTAGAACATAGCTGAAAGTTAACTACGTAGCTTGTGTTATGCCCTCAGCAGTCACTGCCCTCAGAGTAGTTCAGCTGCCCAAAGGCTGCAACGTTTTCAACAGAGAGGCTTCAGGGGTAGGTATTTGAACACCTTGTGAAGGGTGGCTTTTATAAGGGGACATTTTGCTCTTTCTAAAAAGTGCAATTCTGTACAGATGACAATTTTAGCTACCAAAAGTATCTCAGTATACCCTTTCTTCAGACTCATATGCCATGAGTGGGGCTATGCTCACTGATCACATTGGGCTACAAATTGAGGGATGCTGATTCACCTGGAGGACCCACTCTATAAATGATATACTTCAGCTGGGATTAGAGTGGAAGGCAGGAAGCTCTGATTCTCCTGTCCTCTGCCAAAATTCCAACTTGGTTTCCCTTAGAGACACTAAGATGGAAGCAGTAGAGGAGGAAATCTGCAGAGATTGAGCTTCTAGCAGTGGGTTTAGTTGAATGAAATGAGCTAAGTAGAAGGAGAGAGGTTGGCATGAACTGGAATCTGCAACGAGCTGATTTAGAGTCCGTTTTGAAGAGAGGCTCACGGTACTGATAAAAGGAACTGGGAGGTAAGGAAGAAATTGTGACCAGATTGATAATGGAAAAGGGAGAGTGTGGTGAAAGGATGGGTGTTCATTCTTGTTTCCAGTCTGGATATGTAAAGTTAAGCTTTGTGATTTCTCTGTAGTCAGTAAACATCTGAAAACCCACTAGCAAATTGCCTATTCTCTTATAATGTTGATCCTCATAATAAATGACAGCATATTAGTGCTGTCAGCTATTCCATTAGCATAAGTGTCAGAAATCTCTGTAATGGATCACAGATGCTCACAGCTGTTGATTAACCAGATAGCTGTTCATGTGCCACATGATAGAATTTCTTTATTTTTAATGGGCTCTTTCAAAATCCAGGCAATATCACAAAAAATAAAAATAAAAAAAACAATTTCAAACAGTGCTGGTGAGGCTCAAAGTAAGATAAAGCAAATTGAGGATGTGTTCAGATTAAGGCTGCTTTTGGAACTTCCTTTGGCTGCTTGGCTCCATCTTTTGATGTTGTTTTTAACCTTTTGAGTGCATGCTGCTTTCTAACACCTTGGCTCTGACTGACCTTGTCCTTCTTTTCCAAACCCAGTTTTTCTACCCTTCCCTGTGCTGAGTGCTAGAAACAAGGTAGCTAGGAAGACTTCTTTCATTTGAGTATGTCCTGCTTTGGGGCTCTTTTCAAAAGGATTTGAGGAGTTGTAGGACTCCAACAATTCATGCTGATCTATGAGCTGCCTGTAAATGTCATCTTCCCCTGCAGCAGAGCTGTTCCTGGAAGTCTTCCTACCAGAATAGATAGCGGAGGCTGCTGAGAAGGCCACCTCGTGCGTGATTCTCTGTGCTGCATGTTGTGCCTACTTTGGGCGGTGAGAGGTGGACATGCTTCAATTTTGGGCATCACACAAAGGTCTCCTCAAGCCAACAGCTGGCTAACAGCAGGGAGAGAGCCTCAGCACAGGAATGTGAGCTTTAGTCCCTGTTTAGTATACAAAGGTGTGAGCTCTAGAAAGGTCCCCTCCCTCCAAACACTGGTGCCCCATTGCTAACCCCAAGCCTATTGCCCATGCCAGTGACTGGGAAGCCCCAGGTGCCATGGTATGGGGTGGTGTGAGGATGCATTATCAGCATGAAGGACCGGTTTCTCATTATATCTTTTGTGAAACCTGCAGGAGCATTCCAAACACACATGGAGAGGGAAAAAAGCAGGGTGGAGAGAGTTAAGTTACCAGTTAATCTCTACTGGGATAGTAAGGGGACTATTTTAAGTGCTGCAAGAGCTAAACAAACCCCCAGCCATTCTCAGTACAGAAGCCTTAATTCCAGCATTATAACAATGTTGTATTCCACCTGACAGCACAGTGCAGGCAACGTGACATACAGTCAAGGACTATAGTACGTTGGAAGTAACTACACTTCACCCACAATGCTCTT
The DNA here is from genome assembly GCF_038088225.1 of Cyrtonyx montezumae. Lineage (NCBI taxonomy): Eukaryota > Metazoa > Chordata > Aves > Galliformes > Odontophoridae > Cyrtonyx > Cyrtonyx montezumae. Next base: position 18,295,010 of record NW_027072045.1, on the reverse strand, counting down.
CCCCTGGGTAAAAATAAGCTGTACACAGCTGTACTGTAGAAATATATTCTTCATTGTCTGATGCACGGGTGGACTGGTTTAGATTAAGGACCTGTTTGGTGTGGATGTGCAATTAAAATATTTTTGTTGTATTTAAGAGCAGAAAGATACATTTTTATTATTATTATTCCTTGACATAGAAAGCTAATCAGCAGCATTATACTGAAATGTAGTTTTTCTTCAGTATATAGCTAATGGAGAGCTGAGGAGCTGCATTACAGAGCAGTGCAACAACAGCAAAAAGCAACCATAGAAAATAGAAAAAAAAAATCCCCTTGCTGTCAGTGGTTCAGGCTTTATCTTAAGGAGGCAATTCCAGATCATGCCTTCTGTTTCATTAGCCCATTTATCTCCTCAGTGTGCTATTAAGGTTCAACTTTCTTAACAAAGCTGTGGAGATTGGAATATGCCAATCAAATTCAGCATGGCTTGAACAGTCTCTGGTATAAGTGGCTTATGTAGTTCGTTGTAGATTGTTGCAGGGGAACTGCTGACAGAGACAAAACATACAGGATGTGATTTCAAAGGCCTTGGAGCAGTAGGACGAGAAATCTTTAGCAGGAGTCCTTTTACTTAGACAAAGTAAAAATAAAATATCTTATGTAGGATATAAGGAGGCTTGAATTTAAATTGGTGAAATGATGAAAGAGACCAACAAAGCAGAGTTTTGAACAGCTCAGCACAGGCTATGTAACCACTGCTAGGAGATGTTTAATTTATGCAGTCTTTAGTCGAACTTCTTTCACTTTAGTTAGCCATAGAGTTGAAACCAGTCTCCATGGGCCCTGTGCTGAATATACAGCAAACAGAATGGCACAGCATACTGTTCAGAACCTGGTCTGAAAGAGACAAACAGCGAACTTCATTAAACACAAACTCTCTGTTGTAGCAGGGGACCGCTTATCCTGACACACATCCACGCTGCTGAGGGCCTGGGGGAAAGGTGGATGGGAGTGGAGAAGTGTGGCACAAAGGGGAGAAGGTGTTGTGAGGGACCATCATATGATGTCCACAAGTGGCAGCAGAAATGGTGTGGCCACCAGCCCTGGGTAAGTAAAGAAGTGTGTTGGGCTGGGGAGGTAAGCCTGCTTCTGTTAAGTCATTCATTCCAAGAAGATGCCAGAAGATCAAACAATGTTTGGACAGTAACTTCAAAGTGAGTTAGGTATTTGACATTGTTTTTGTGAAAGTTAGCATCAGCCTTGTTCATTGGCAGTAGCTGCAAATCTTAGTGAGTTCCTGAGGTGTTCATCAGAGATTTCTGATTAAATTTTACTCTTCCTGTACTTCATCCAATTGTTTGCAGAAGTGGGTACCGCCAAAAAATGATGACATGAGTGAGGCATGGTTGTGAAGCGAAGGATATTATTCTCTGGTCAGAGAAGGCTTATGACAGTCTGGTGAAGACGTGATAGATTTTTGAGTCGAATATCTGATTGCAACTCTGCATGTTCATTTTGAAAATTTACAAGTTGTGTATTTGTATCACCTGAAAATAGTGTCGTAAATGTAAATCAATGTGGTTTTTGTTTTTGTAATCTTGAAACCTATTCTCAAACTCCTGGGCCCCATGCCCAGTGCTTCCTGTCACCTCTCCTACTCTCTGTTGTCAGACTTTGGTTTGTGCACTCAGTCACGTTGCTGTTATCCCTCTAACTTTTTTTGTGTCCTTCTGGAAAGGCAGCACAGGTTCAGCGTTGACCTCAGCTTACCTGGCAGCCCCAGGTCCTGTGCTCTCAGGATGGTGTCATGGCTGTCATCTGAAATGCTCTTCACTGTCTTTTCCTCTTTCCTCCTAGATGTGGATTTGTCTGGGGAGATAATTAAGTGGAATTCCCCACGCCCCCTCCATTCCCCTGCACGATGCAGCATGCTGGGTGCTGTGATGCAATTGCCTGTGTCCTTCCTCAGGCACCTTGTGTAACTTCATTTCCAGGCATCCATCCACAGTTTCCTCTGCTTTATTCTTCTTCTCTGATAGTGCTTCTGCTGTGAAACTTGGTTATAGCTATTATTTGCTGTGGAACGTTCACACATGGGAAGGGTTGTTCTGATTACAGACCTCTGGCAAAGTGTTTGAAATGGTCACTGTTCTTTCTCACAGTAATTTTGTTATTTTCCTATTAACCAACTGGGGGTGATTACTGAAACCTGAGCACCACAGCTGACTTAGGAATGTCTTCTGCTGTCACTCCCCAAACCACCAGTGTTGTGCAGATAAACTCAAAAATAGTATTTCTCTTTGTTACTCTAAGGTAATTTCTGGAGTTTTTCCTTTCTCGTTGCTGTGCTGTCCCTGAAGCTCCTTGCTATTTCTTGGTTCTTATTTTCTCTCTCACACATTCCTCTCTGCAGCTCTGAGACAGCATCCAGATGGTCCACTCCTGACGGGAGCCCTTTCTGGAAGGAGCTCTACTCCTGTCACTCACAGGAGGATGGTGCTGGCCTGAGAGTGGCTGCAGAGTGGAGAGCTTTTCCCTTTCCCTGGCAGCTTATATAGAGCTACGCTGGAAAGAGAGAGATTTGTTTGTGTGAAGTACATAGACGTGTAATTTGTTTTTGTATGGAGATGCATATGGACATATAAACAAACTGTGGAGAATGTTAGGCACCAACATAGTGTTTGTTGCTTCCCCCTTACCTGCTTTAAGCAAGCAGCCTGTGTTTTCAGAACATCTTCTAACCTGAAGCACTACCAGTATGTGCAGGATTTCCTACTGGTTTTAAATGGAACCTACAATTTTCTAAGTGTGATAGGTATTCACATGCTGCAGTAAAGGAACCAACTGTGTGGAACAGCTTCAGAAGCTTTTCCTGTGCCCGGACAGGTGCTTTCCCTGTAAGTATCTCCCCAGAGGCATGGGGAATTCTAAAGTTATCTGAGAGAAGGGAAAAGTTCCTAATGGTGACATTTCAATCCCAATTTTGCACAGGAAGGACAAAATTAGACCTAATTTTCTATATATACTCCTGATATACATTATGAACTTAAAATTCCTTTCAGCACATTCTTCTTCTATGGAGATTTCTTGATTTTTAAGCAAAACCTGCTACTATGCAGTATTTCTGGAGAACTGAAGACATAAGCTTCAAATTTAAATTATTTGTGATGCATGTAGTCTAAAAATGGAAATGCCCCTGCAAACCATACGACACTGATGACTTCTCCAGTGAAGAATTAAATGAGTCAGTCTATCTGGTTTTAACAATTAGGGGCGGAAATCATTAATAATTTAATTCAATTATAACCACTTCTTTGACTATGGCTGATGTAGTGAATTGCAAATATGAAATGCTCATACAGTAATTGTTCTGAAGATCATTCAGGACAAATAAGACTGAAAAAGATGTGAAATCTCTTAGGCCTTAATCATTTTTAAGTCATACATTAATTAAGGTATTTCTTAATCCTTGCAGATTGAATTCTTTATTCAGAATAAGTGCTATAATTTTCTTGAGTAAGTGCAGTGTTTCTCACACATAAGAGAGGTTGAATTGTTCAATGTTAACTTTAGAATTGTCTATAATAACTTGAGGAATGCTGACAATTAACTCGCTCAACAACTCCTCTATGCCTCCAGCAAGTTTTGAGCAAGCTTCCCTGCCTAAAAATCTTGTTGCTGGCCTAGTTTATTTGGGTCATTTACCAGTCATTGTCTGCTGCTTCATTTCTTGCTGACCCTGATTTATCCATCCGGAATTAAAGTAGGATGTAGAGAATTGATTCTGTGGCTGTGGGTGTATGCCAGCCATCGCAGCAGTTAATGCACTTTAGTATTCATTGTGTGGTTCTCTGGAGGATGCTCACAAACACAAGGGCTGAGGGTCGGCTAAACTGCTGCTTGCTGTCCCCACTTAGAGTGTAGGAGGAGGGCTTCGCAGGCGTTTGTACATTCACAGCTCTCCCTGAAATATCTGTATGAGTCAGGGCTCTGGCTATCATCTGACTGCTACACTTGCTTTAAAAAATATATAAAATAAAAAAAAGCCACAACACATTTAGAAAGCATGAAAGTCAGGCTGCCAGCTCATGATTTTGTTCTGTAGCTCCCGAGTACATCATACTCATCATCTTCATATTCCAGTCTCCTGGGACACCTGTATAAAACTCGCACTGAGTGCTTCATCCTCAAGCTTCTGCCAGTGATTATTGAAAAAGAAGTGATTTTGATCCATGTCGTATTTCTCTAGGAAACAAATTTAACTGAGCTGAAAAGTAATGTTTTGAGATATGTGAAACACTGCAAACACGTTGTAAAAGATGTGTGAAAGAAATTATATCTTATAGACGAACAGTGCAAGGTAAGCAGTTTTTTTTTTCTTTTTCAGGCTTTTCAATTCTCACAGATCCCTTCTAGCCAAAACTATACATTGCCTTCTGTGCTGCAGTGCCCAGGGAAAAACATGAATCCTGTCCTTGCAGCAGAAATGAAACAATCTTACTGCAGACAACCAAGTGTGAAGCTGCAGTTCTGAAACATCAGCTGCAGAGCTGCCTGGCAGAGCACAGTTGCAGGAGAGTGAGAGCCCTTTCCACATATGGCTGTAGGATTGGATGGCTGGGCTTGGCTTTGCTTCCCCCCTCCTCTTGTTGGTGACCATGCAGACTGTGAGAACTGTCACTGCACCAGATGGAGCATATTTAAATTGCATGAGAACTATAACATTGGGTAAGAGAATGTGAATCATTTTAATGTTGTGCTGTGGTATAAGAGTTATCATTCACTGTCACTTCTCTATGTTGTGGACAAGACTTAGTTACAGCTCCAGCTCTAACCAAGGAGCACGGAGTATTGGCAGCAGAGGCCATTTTAATATTGTCCCCTACATGGCTGTTATCTTCTCCCACACCACATTGTCTATGGGTTATCTGAAAGTTTTTCACAGTGTTTAAACGGAGTAGGAAGGTGTCTCTGACCCCAGCAGGATCATAGAATCATTAACATCTGAAAAGACCTCTAAGATCATCTAGTCCAACTGTTCACCTACCACCAATATGGCCCACTAAAACGTGCCCTTTGGTACCATGTCTCCATGTTTCTTGAACACCTTCAGGGATGGTGTCCCCACCCCCTCACTGAGAAGCCTGTGCCAGTACCTGAGCACTCTTTCAGAGAGAGAGTTTTTTTCCTGAATGGATGGATTGAACCTGATGGGTGTTGTAACTTGGTTCTAAACCTATCAGTGGAAGCAGGTGGTTTTCCCTTCTCTGCAGCAAGGTTGGGTGGATGGGCTGACTGCACATGGCCACCTAGTGCCTCTGGCATGGAAGGTACAGGTAGAAGGTAGCTGTGAAAAATGATAATTGCCTACGTTTGGTTGTTTCCAGTTTATTCTGCTGACCAGAAAAGCCCTCTAGAGGAAGAAAAAAAATATGTATATGTATAAACAGCACTGAAGTCTGCTCAAGCCATAGGAAATTTTCTAAACATCCAGGTGTTTTTGGTTTGATGTTAACAGCTCCATTGTACACAGCTCCTTCTCAAACTGCTGCTCAGAGGGAGCAGTGCTGTGTCTGTGCAATTCAGGTGCCAAATAAGAGGCTGAAGTTTAAGTCTTGATTGTGGCTGTTAGAGCCCCTTCCAAATGCAGTAAGTTGTTGGCCTGAAGTAATTTACCTTTTCAGGCTGTTGGAAGTAAGATACACAGAATTTTTCTGAATGCCATCTGAAATTGCTCTTCTCAGCTACCAAGTGCATTTACTGCACCTGTGATTACTGAAGTAATTGACAAGGTCTATTTTTCCCACATTAGACCAAAAATGAAACATTTATTTTGACACACTGGGCTACTGCCATCTGTGCTCTAGCATCAAAACATTTTTCTAATGTTCTATTTCAGCTGTTCCAGTTGGCCTCCAAAGAGCTTAAAATCTGGCAAAAAATAGCACCAATGTTTAACTGTGCACAGAAGGTATTATTTATATGTCAGTAACACATTGTTTGCTTTCTAGGTCTTTAACAGCTGCATATAATGACATGATCCTTTACACATGCTAGTTTTCATGGAATATGTCATATGGCTATTAAGTACAAAGCTGAGGGTCAGCAAATCATTTTGTATTTTCCTCATGTATATAAATATGGTACACACTCCCTGTGTGGAAACTCAGTGAAAGCTAGATTCCATGTTATTTCATCAAAACTCATGATGCACTTCTCTGGCGTTTGCAGAAAAATATAAATATATATATATTTCTGCTAATCTGAATCTATTCTTCAAAGACTGGTTTCAGAGTTGCATGTAAATCTTTTTGTACAGAGATATATTGTATGTAATACCAGTAATACTATCCCCACAGGCAAGAACCAGGGCTTGGCTCTCATGACCTAATTTTGAGAGAGACAATAAGATTATTGCATTGAGGTGCAGCTGATATTGGTGCCCAAGGGCACCCCTAAGCTTCAGCACAGCCTCTGTGAGGGAAGGTCACCTCACTTCTGTGTCTGTAAGCTGTGAGACAAACAAAAAATCAGCGGGGTAAAAAGCCCCACAAAAGCATGTATTTCAATAGTGATTAGTTCTGTAGCCAAAAGCTCTCCTGAATACATTGATTCTGATTTTTAAAATAAAAAGATTCTGGATAAAAGACTTTTTTTTTTTTTCTAAATTCTTAAGATAATTGTCACAGTAAGTCAAGAAAAGCACAATTATTTGGGCTAACCCAATAGAAGAATGTCAGGTACTTCATGTGGAAAAGTAATGGCAAAAGGGAAGTAACGTAACACAACAAAGATTTTTTCCTTTTTTTTTCCCTTCAAACATGGATAAACTCTTCCAGTTCCTAAGCAGCGCATTCCAGATGCTGCTTGCTATGACTTTTGCCATAAAACTAAGGATGCATGTCAGTCTGTAGACACATTGCTTGGGAGCTGTGGAAAAAAATGTCTTTGGGCAGATTTTTAGGCATAATGAACACATCATTCTCCAGACAAATTGTGAAAGCTTATCCTCTGTATTTGATGCTGAAATGGAAAACATTACAGAAGTAAATGCCTTTTGATTTAAGTTCATCTCTTTCCGTTTGGACAACAGCTTGAGGGGGAAAAATGGTTTGCAGCAATTTCTGAGATACCCAGCTACTATATCTTCCACTAGCTGCTGTCTATGCAAGCTAGCAATTGCTCAGTAACTTATTCTCAGTGCCCAGTGCACCAGCATCCATTTGCAGTTAAAACTATTCAAAGAAAATTGTAGACTCTGTAAAAATAACAATAATTTTCCATTTTTAAATGTGTGTAAACTATTCCTCTTGAGAAACTATTATTATGTACAAAATTGAATTTGTATGATTAGGTGGTGAGGTTTGGGTCAAAATAGCAGCACTTAGAATCAAATTAAGGGTGCGTGGGTTAGCTAAAATATGGAAGCTATGACTGTGAAAGCTGTAACGTATTGAGGAGCCCCAGTTTTTGAATGCAGTGTGAAGTCAAACTTTATTTCCTTCCCTATTCTTCTGTCTTGTGACAGTTATGACAGACCTGTAGCATCTCTGTACTTACGTAGCACATATGACCTTTTTTTCCATGGTATCCTTGAGGCATCTTGGGGTTAACGTGAGCAAAGAAGACTATTTCTGAGATTGTCTGAGAGTTTGCTTTGATCATTCATAGATGAATCAGCATGTTGTCATCCTGTAGGTCTAGACGTAAGACATGTGTAATATCCAGCACCACACAAGTTACAACAGCAATGGAGGCCCTTTATCTGAGCAGTGTGAAAGCACATTTAGTCAGGAATCAGATGATGGCTCAGAACAAGCCAAGCAAGAGCAGCTCAGCTAAAGCTCTGGGGAAGAGAAGAAAAATTCTGGCCTGAAATCCTGTAAAATATAAATAACAAGTCCAGTTTGTGTTGCATAAGCATATGCTGAATGACATGGACAAAATAACAACCTACAAAACCTGGAGTTTCTATTTCGCCAAAGGGAATGACACTCGAGGCAGTTTAAGCCTTTTCTTATCTCACTCTGCTGTGTCTGCAATCACCATCTTTGCTGATATCATTGCTTCACTGTCATCATGGCAATGTTTGTAGACATTCTAGCTGTATTTATTTAGTCAGTAGTTTCACTGTTTTCCTTTTTCAGTAAACCTCATCTGACATTATAAATGGAAAAGCTAAAGGCTCACTCAGGATTGTGGGGTAATTCAAATTTTACAGGTGGTGTCAGGTGTTATCTAAAACTAATTTGTTAATGCTTTTTTGCAAGTCCTGTAGGGTGGTTGGTGCACATTAAAAGAGATTTCTGCAGAAATTTGTGGACTTTGCAAGCCCGTCTTTAGGCATTTTTCAGTGGAAAATGATATTTAACAGCTCCAACTTTAATGGAGTTCCCTGCAGTGCTGGTTGACCTACAACCAGTGGTCAGATTAATATCTCAAGGGCAGAATTTTTTGGTGAAAACACAGTGCCTCAACAGCATGGATGAAATGCAAGATAGAAGGATAATGCATGGAGAAAAAGCTTACTTTATTCTAAAATAAAATGAATGTATTAAGTAGGATAATAAAGTAACTCTGAACTTGAAAAATTACCTATGGTACGTGTCAGAAAATGTGAAAAAATGGGAAGATCAGACTATAAAGAGTACAAGTAGAGATCTGTTTTGCTCATCAAAGACTTATATTGCAGTATAACTCTTGTTCTTGCTCTGTGTATTTTGTCTGTCTCCATCTTAAGCCATTTAAATTCTATATATTAATCAATATTTGCAAGTTACAATTTTGTGTGTGTGTGTGTGTGTTAGAACAGTTCACTGCATCTGCAAGTACAACTTAGTTTATGATTACAGTGTGTTAAAACAGTTGATGGGCCAACAAAGCAATGCTGGAAGATGCAAGCTGCCCATCCATAGAAGATCCATGTGATGCCATCTGCCTAAACTGGGCCACACCAGTATAGGACACCTGAAATATATATGCAGTGAGAGGGAGACTGACAAGTAAATGATAGCCCACATGGATATTTTTAAACTTTTCATAAAAATAGGCAGAAATAAGAGCATATCTGGAGAGCGACCAATGGCAAATAACCCTGCACACACACACATGCATAATTAACAGGCTTCAAGAAGCAGTAATGATCATTCTTTTAACACAGCGTCAGTCTGCCAAAAGAGGTGAACGCAGCATGAAATTTTAAAAAATCTTTGACTAGTTTGGCTTTGGGGAGCTTGTCAGATTATTAACTTTAACCTAATTTTAATTTTGTTTAATGTGATTTCTTTTCCATGAAGCTCTTTGAAGGAATGTTATTTATGCAAATAAACTACAAGGAAAATTGGTTTTATAACTAAATGACAGTTGACAGACTCGACTGTAATAGCCAGTTGGGAACTTCTAAAGCATGATTTGTTTACTCAGTAGTACAAATTGCATAGCTCTGATTATTAGGGACAGTAAATATCTTAATAGTGGCTATTTTAATTAACAGAGTCCTACGGCTGGATCTCAGTCCCTGCTAAGATTGTTTTGTGCTGCTCCAGTGGCAGCAAAAACAGCCTCAGTCCTTATTTCAGTACTTGCCCTATTTAATAGTTCAGAGGAGCTGGGATAATGAAGGTCAGATTTGTCCCATTCATTTCCTACCAAAACAATGCTTCTTGCTTGACTGTTTGCACAAAGAATAAATCCCTCAATTTTTATCCTTGCTGTCAGCTATAACTTCTCTTTTTGCCTTCATCTGACTCCATAGTTCTTGCATTCTGCCTAGGAGGCAAGCCTTTTTTGAAATCTCTCTTTTCCTGAATCTTAAATTCTACTCCAGTGTCAGATTTTCAGATATTTTTTTAGAATTTTTGCTTCATTTGAATTTCAAGGTATTTCTGTCAGACAAACTGAACCAAACCAAAGCTCTATAGCTGCTACATCTGGAAGTAATATAGCAACCTTTTCATATTTTCACGTGTAAAAATATGGAAGCTATGTAGGGAGAAAGCTATTGCATAAATTGCCATTTTCCTGCAAAAGCAAGATTTTGCCTGCTGACAATCTAAGTAGCATGACATGAAATTGTGCAGCATGGTATCTGCAATAGTCCTTGGTCTCCATGCTTATCTTCACTTCTATCCTGTACCGTCATTCTATGAATCTTGAATTAATTAAATTAGGAAACAGGTAGCTAAAGAGACATAAACACCACATACTGTCAGTAGCTTGCTGTAATACTCTGAATGTTCCAGGTATTTTCCAAGTGGATTCACTGTGAGAATTATGTCTGAAGAAGAGCTATCGCTGATACACATATAATCAATCTAATTTCTGAAAGCCTGATATTCCAAAATACGATTTTATTAAGCAACCTACATTTGACTGTTGCTTGAAGAAAAGCTGGGGAAACACTCAGCTCTCTGGTTTTTTCTGTGTTCTAACATACATCAACCCAAAACCACAGCTCCTATGCTGTAGAGTTGGAATCCATCTCCCTTCGTGCTAGTAGAGCACGAAGGGAGACGGATTCCAACAACCTTGGAATGCCTCATCAGGTGAGTTAGATGGGGTCAGGGAGGGGGTGGCCTCCAGCTTCCTCCTCATGAGTTAGCTTGGGAACAATTAAAGAGCTTAGAAGCAACCAAACTTAAATTTCAGAATATAGTCTTCTCCTTTCTGCATCTCCTTTCCCATCTATAGGTCTCTCTTTGAGAATGGACTGGACATTTGCTTTCTGATCCATTTTACTCTATTTCTGACTGCTCAGCATGCCCTAGACAATGATTCAGAAGGTCAGTGATGGTAATGTAAGTCATTTGAGCGATTTGAAGAGAGGACAGAAAGCTGATGACATCTTCTAGGTAAGCAATGCCATGAATGAACTATCCCTGACCTGATATGAAATTGTGGCTGAGAAGCAATAGCTATGTTAGAGTAGGAATGAAAATCATCTGGACAACAAAAGAGGAAGCTGAATTATGGTGCAGGATGTCAAGTCAGCTATAATTAGGGTAATCCAGTTGAGGTAGAATAATAATGATAGGGTGCAACATAAATAGGAAGAGTACACATTGTTCAGGAAAGCTAGAAGCAAAAGGCAGAGTACTGAGAGAGTATTATATATTCATAATGTGCTAACCAAAAATAAATTAATAAGGGATAACGTGGTTAAAAAAAAATTAAGGATCATAGAAAGGTTTGGATAATGTTGGATGCCTGTTTTAGACCCCTAGAGTTTAATTTGTGCTGGGTAAAGATCTCCACAATGTTATTAGAAAGAGAAATATTAGCGCTAGGGGAGATATACTGTATTTATGGGAAATTCTGACCTTCTAGAAATAGGTTCTAAACAAATACTACTTCTAATGGCAGAAAGTAGGAATATCTGGTTATGGTAAGTAACAGATTTTTCTCTGAAGAAAAAGATGAAGCAAAGCCATGTGTCTAAGAAATTAAACAGTAGCTATGCATTTTGAGTTAAATATTTGAAAACATCACATCCTTGAGATGTCTGTGAGTCATTACTGAATCAGAGAAGAAAAAAAGTAAAAACTGTGCACAGACGTATCAGTTGAGCTAAAAAAAATCAGGCGCTAATTAAAGTCTATCTACAACACAACATGGTTACCAGTATTAAATTAAAAAAGGAAAAAAAAAGAGAAATAAACATTCTAATAACTTGTTTAATGTTAGAGCTGTTCTATTACTTGAGCTGAAGAGTACAGATGGACAAATATGAAAAACTACTTGAAGGCAGAAGAAAGTTTGATTAAAAAATGATCTTGGCTTGGTTAGACAAAATAAATCAAGGCTGGAGGGGGTAGTAACACAAGGGAAAGAGAAGAATTATTGTAGCATAAATGATAACGTTGGCACAAAAGCAACTGGACCTATACCAGTATAAGTAAAGGATAAAAGATTCTTAATCACTAGACAATTTAATTTCTCAGCAATATTTTCTATACAGACACACCAAGACAAAGACACAGAACTCAGTGAAGACATAATTTGTGATTTCGTAATTAAGATGGTCACTTAAGGGATCCTAGCATCCAGGAGAAATGAGGTGATTTTGATTCTTGGCACTGGCTAATAGCTGAGCTATTTTATCCTGGTATTTTGCATACTTTCATAGGAAAACATGATTTCCAATTTGGACGTGAAGTATCCATTTTTGTATTCCCTGAACCTGCATGTCTTTGTCAGCAATTTGAGTTGTAGCTGCACTGTGCCACAAAATATGTGCTTACAGTAACTAAGTTTTGGCCAAAAAAGAAAATTTGGAAATACTTTTGAATGCATTTAGATGAAAAATGGACAATGAGGAAAAATTATTTGAATAAAAAAAGAATTTCCCAAATGCAATACTATGGAGACATGATGTCTTATTGAGAGCAAAATATTTGGTTAAAAAAAAGAATATTTGGTTAGATGGTTGTGTACTCCTGTAGTCATATAATAAAAGGAATTTAAAATGCTTATGCTTACTGCTGTAATGTTTCTAAGGAAATAATTGTAGAAGAATGCTACTATTTAATTGCTGTTATTTCCATCTGAAGTTTGATAAGAGATAAACAGATGTAATTCTCTCTGGTTTTAGAACTAGTGCTTCTGTCTGCAGATTCAAGTGGACATCTCTGAATCACTTTGTTAAGTTGGTAAAATACCTTTTCCCTGGAAGTAAACATCAGTATCTTCCAGTAAAAGCTGAATTACTCTGGCACAATTGTCTGGCGATCTGCAAAAACTGGAAATGAAATGGCCAAGTATGAGAATGTATAACAGTCTTAATATGAAGAGCATGAGCTATCAGACCTTGAAGTTCCATGAAGCATCCTTGCACTTGTCACATAATAATACAATACAAAAAATAATTCCCTATGAGATGGTCTACCAAACTATTGCCTTTTTGTAATTATGCTAAACTTAAATGACCTGTCTGTTGGAGACCTGCTTGCATAAAATTTAATATTGGAAATGTATACGGCGATGGAATAAAACATTTCTGCTATTCACTTAAGCTCTGTTTAGAGACAGGGAAAACAACTTGAGCACCAGAACAACCAGCCAGCTCTTTCCCAGCACTCAGATGGTCGTATCTTATCCAAATGCAAATTGTTACCTAAGTTAACCTAGCTTATTCTGTCCTCACTGAGAACAGTCCCATGTTGTTAGTGCCAGATGTCCCCATGCAGGACTTAGGAATGATGCATGGCCTTGCAGCATGCTGCAGCCCATCATCCCAGTAGCACTACAGGAAATCCTCAACACTTCTCAACAATCCAGCAGTCATCTTACTGTTAAACTTGGAGCTAAATGCATCAGCTTGAACTGCCTGGGCTCTCTCTTAGAAGCAACTTGCAGAAAGGAAGCACTTAGACACATTAGGAAAGCTTCAAAAATAAGTTAGTGAGTTGATGGATAGACAGAAGTTCTGCCCCTTAGAGAGCTACCTGCAAATTGTCAATTAAAACTGCTAAGCTACAGCTGAAACTATTTTGCTGCATGCTTCCGTTAATGCATTAAGTGGAGTCAGAACACATGACCTAAAGGTTGTACCTTGATGGCTTATAAAACCTTGGCTGGGTGTTTCTTTGGCTTGCAATGAAGCAGAAGAAATAGTTTTGCAGCACAGGGAACTGAAGTTCTCACTGCCATTTGCTGGAAATTTGCTAAAAAGAAATTCAATGCAGTTTCAATTTCTGATAGCAAATAAGAAGATATATCTCACTTAAGTTTCCCCAGGTGAATCGTAAAATATAACTTAATATGCACGTGCATCTGTTCTGCAGAAACTACAGATGGGAGGAAAATTATATGAGTGTTTTTAAGGTTCTTTAGTAATGATGCACAATTATGTTTTGTTAATGCAAGTTGGAATTTTTAGGAGGAAGAACAATGGCAGACAGAACATCTTTCTGTCTTTCCCATTTCCCTTCCCCTTCCTTTCTTATGTTACATATAGCTTAATAGGCTCTATTAAGTCTGTCTTTGAGAGACTTTCTTTTCTTATGCTGCCCCTGAGTTGTAGATTTGTTTTTATTTATTTGTCTCCTAGAGCTGATTTCTGAATTACAGAAGTAGTTCTGGCAGAATCTGTTTTTGTTTTTTTCTGGTTGCTTTAAACTATTAGGACCACTATAATAACACTGCTGTTTACAGAAATGATACAAAGAGACAATTGACCTTTGTTTTCTGCCCTCAGATAGCTGACCTGCTCTAGGATTACAAGAGCCCATGTTCCTGTTACATGACAGAGGTCAGAATTTACTGGCATCAGTGGTAGCTGCTACAGAGAGCAAAGCACTGAGGTATGCAATGTGATGAGCAGAATATGGAAAAATATATCTGTATTGTGGAGATGGAGGGTGAATATTGGCTTGTGTTGTGCTTTTGTTACCCAGCCAAGATTTCTTCAGTCTGTCACCAATATAGATTCTCGTTGACTGTGCTGTCTGTCTCTCAGGCATGGAAATGCTGTTTCTGTTTTCATCCTCATTTTCCTGGCAATGCAGTGAGAGGAAGAAAGAAGTTGTTAATATTAAAGAGAACAGTGCTGTAGCACTTAACAAGGACAGAACTGGACTTTTTGTCTGTATAAAGGCTAATGTAGCTGCTGTAATGTACAGGCATAGTTAAGACTACAGTTTTCGGCATGTTAGTTCTGGCACTGAAGGCTAATTAGTCTGTTGTGAGATAATGAAAGGTCACATTGATGGCAAGGTAAAGAGAGCATGAAGTCTGAACAGGAGGTTCCAGCACACTGCCCTTCTGGAGTGTGCTGACAGAGACAGGTATGGTAACCACACAGTTGGGTCATCTGGGGCCTGAATTTCATAAACTTCTGGACTGCAGGAAATGTCTTTGCATACAAGGAAAACCTCATTCCTAAGTGATAAACAGTGAAAACCTCATTCCTACTCTTGATAAATCCCAGCCCAGAGGTGGACTGGACAAATCTGGTTTGGATGACAGAAAAATTTTAACAATTAAAATTGGGCCTCTCACTTACTGAATATTAAAGATATTTTTTGACAATAGTAAAGAGCTCTTCACCATATCTTTTCCCTTGTCTTTGCCCAACACACATTTATAGTTCTGTTAAGTGTCAGTATACCTGTGATTATACCTGTGACTAGAAGGAGAACAGAGAAATGCATTTATATTGCCAAAAACATGAGCTTGCTGTGATCATAACTTTAATCCCTTTGGATTCTAAGTCATACTACCCAAAACATCCCAAAGTCCAACTCAAATAAGTAAGCAAACAACTTGGTCATTATCTGGGACAAAGAAAGCATATTTCTTCCTCTTCTTTAAAAGAATCTTTATATGTATATATGTATAATAATAATATATAATATTATATATATATATATTCTTTTTTAAAGAGAGGAAAAATAAGCTTCAGCAGTATTTCAAGTAGAGCTTCTCAATTTTTGTTTTTACTTTCTCTCAAAAGATTTCTTTCACAGTATAAAACTTAGGAAAAAAATAGATATTTTTCCTACAAAGAATATGGGCATATGAAACCCGGAAAGCATTCTATTTTCATTGCTAGAAATGAGTGGTGGAAAAAAATAGCCTTAAGTTCTTGAGGAGCATATCTTAAAAATAAGATGATTTTTTTTTTTTTTTTATGTCCTTGAAAATCTTACAGCTACAGATTGAGATCTGTAACCATAAAATTAGCTTTTGGGAACATGAAGGCTCTCTTGCACTGAGGAAGATAATACATAGTTAAGCCCAAGGTATACTAATAGTTTGATGTTTTCAGACTATATTTAATATATCGTGGCTATATATAATGCAGTTATGCATCAAGCCAATTCTGATGAGAACTCTTGTGCTGAATGACAGAAAATTCAGCTCTGGCTGCCTTTTGAGAAAAGGACTTGGCTTGTTTTTATCTGAAGAGAGCATCACTTCTTACAGGATGTCAGGTATTTTGTGAAGCTATCATTATATTTTGTGGACAAACTGAAGCATAATTTTTCTTGTTTTACCCATGTGTTGTAATCACCACATTGATCTGAGAAAGCAAAGGAAGTGTCAATATAAATTATGGATATGTATTATCTGCACAAATATAACCAAGTATAACCATCTCTACTTCCAGCTCTCTGTGGAGCTTTAGAACTCTGGTTGCTTAGCAAAGACTGAAATTGCTAAATTATCCAGTCCTGAGAACAGGTGCTGATAATTTTCATTTTCATGGAGTTTGAAGGCAGAGGTGACCATCTACACTGACAGACATGTCAGAGCCCAATAATCACTTCTAATTAAAGTATCTCCTTCAGAAAGCAAATCAACACTTCTCATTACTTGGTTCAGTAGTTGGTGTTAAATCTCTGCTGTATTTGAAAGTGAATATTCTGTTCTCAGTTTCCATTGAATATTTTTTTATCCCTGCTAAGACTTCTGTAGAGATAGATATATTAATAACCAAATTAACTTTAAATTTACTTTAGAATAAGATAAGCAAATTTATTTTGCAGAGTTGCTTGGTATTTCCTCCACCACTACCATCATTATTGTGATTTTGGTTTTGCCATTTTCTTAGTGTATTCTTTTATGCAGGGTACCAAGAGTACACGGTAGTTTGTATCAGTTCAACATTGTTGCTTCTGGATCAAAAACGCATTCATACTTCTACTCACTAGTTCCCATGTATTTCTAGGGTTGGTTTTGGTTTTCAAGACAATTTTAAGGCAAATAGAGCAGATTTTTTTTTTTCTGAAAGCTGTTTAAGTTGAGCAACGGTTCTGAAATGAGAAATTACATGCTCATGGATGTGTCCAGTCTGCATATGTCCACAGAGCACTCTGCACAGTCTGTAACCTCAGGCAAAGCAAATTGCTGGCTTGTCTAGTGAGATTTCATTTGCCTCCCACCGGCTTGGCAGAGCAACCTGATGTCTGCTTGTAGCTGAGCATGTCGATGTGTGCTAAACGTGTCCTGGGACCCCTGCAGAATTACGATCCCTCATTTGTGATACCAATATTACTAGCCTAAAGCTCAGAAGAGTGCTGTCAGGATAACGACAAACAGAAATAAGAGGCTGTGCCTGATTAGCATTTGTAAGTGTAAAACATCTAACACAAGTGAATCTTAAATGCAAATGTACACAAATATCACCAGTTGCTTGTTGGTAAGCTTGGCACTATATGTGCAAATAGCAGTGTGTGCCAGAGCCCATATAGTTTTAAAATTGACATAGGTTACAGGTTGTTTGTTGTTGCTTTCATATTGAAATACAACTTGGATGGTATTTGGTATGACTATATCTTCTTATCACTACCTTTATGATAGAAGGAAAAAGAAGCTATTATTAAGTCATATTTGAGATTTGACTTGGTCTTTGTTGCACCTTATCCATATAATCCCTTTCTAACATTTTTTTTTTCTCCCAGAAGAAATCAGGCATGGATACATCATAATCTATTTTTCAAGTCCTTCTCAGTAAAATGCTATACTTGATCTTGTATCTGAGATAAATTCTTGAGTTCAGGAACTTTTCTATAAAAAATGCAGTGTTTCAGTCCATTAGTTACTCACTTTATTTTGACCTAGCTTTAACTGGATTGAACATTGTGCGTTTGAGAGCTGGGAAATGGCCTTCAGTAGAATGAATGATTTGATGATCTCCACTAATTTGTAATAGGACAATGACCACATTAAGGAGATGTTTTGTGATTTTCTTTTTCTGTCTTATAAAAGACTTCAGGCTACGTACTAATAAAAAAAATTGAACCAACTGCTGTTCCTATTTGATATCCCTCACCCAAATATTTTTCTAACATATATAGAGTTCTTTGCAAGTACAAAATCCCTTACTATGTCTTGCATCTTCCTCTCATTTGTCCAGTCTGTTGCTCTCATTATAGCAGAACCTGCAGCTCAGGCTTGCTTCACTTCAAACTTATGTTCATAGAAATCTGTTTCAAATCTATCCTCCAATCATCTGAAAAATCTTACTTCTCTGGATTTGTAGGAGAAAATCTGTCTTCGTAAAAGGATGAATCGAGTATATCTGTTTGAGCTTTTATTTTTGTTGGTTTTTTTATTTTTCCCTTAGCTTTTAGGTTGGAATGTGAAGACCCTGATTAAAATTGTCAGATTCCCCACCAGCAATGAAGTAATACCACCATCAGAAGTAGCTAGCTAGCAATGGGAAAAAAAATCTAGTGTGGACTGTGCTCATCTATAACAAGAAAATTCCCAGCAGGTTTCTAGGACAACAGTGCTCTCCCATGCAATGCAGGCTTTCAGCAAAATCCTTTCCAGACAGATTTCACCAGAGAGCAAAAGCAGTGGACACCCCTAGAGAGAGGATGCAGCGTTGATGAGGAGGGAAGGATAAAGAAGGGTGATACAATGTCCTGAATTTGTATCTAGACCATTTAAAGACATCACCTACTAGTGCTTAAAAGAGTATCCTGTCTGTGAACTTGCAACATTGCTGGTGGGACTTGCTGGAAGCCCAGGACACTCTAGTCAATAAAAGCTGACATATGGTTGAAACTATGCTGCGAAGAGGATGTTTAAGAATGTCTAACGTTAACTGCCTGCATTTGATTATCAATTCGATCATTTTAAATTACATTTTCTGAGTATGAATCTTGAAGTGGCTTTTAGGTCAAGCTAATCAGAACAGTTAAAATCACCTTCTTCCTGTCCTATGGGGTATCATTAACCCACACAGAAGAGGAAACCTGCCACTTCTTACTCTTTCGTTTAATTTCTGCTCAGGTAACCAGCCTATTTCTGCTTGTCTGAGTTGTCATTTCAAGAAAAGAAACATTACATTTATAAAAATTTAAGATGAATTTTATTTTAATTTTTGATGCATAAGTTGGGACTCCCTTGTGACACAGCCTTACCTTCTGATCTGGCCAATATAGGAGCAGTCAGGGTCCATATGTACCAATGTTTCAAACCCTAAAATCCCCTTGTGCATAAACTTTAACTTGTACTGGGCAGGCAGAGCGCTGATCTTCATTTCAGCATCAGCTGAAATCTGCAGTACATGTTTTCACTGAAAAACATGGTCTTTAGTAGTGAAAGCATGTATTTTATGAAGTTAGTAGAAATTAATCCTTTAAATGCTCTTATTATAGCAATTTAAATAAAAGGTATATAAACAAACCTTATCACTTACACAGAGGTAATAGCTGACCTTTTAGGAAAAAGATGAGCACTTGCAACCAGTAAGGCATCCCTTCCTGAGGTGGGCAGGCCTAATCACCTTCTCTGAGTGCATTTTTCTCTCTACTGACTATAAAAAGGCAGCCTAAACAAGGCAATCATAACATATGCCTGACTTTCAGAATGCCTAAGTGGGTGAGGTGAATTCTGCCTTTTTGAAATTGCCTTACTGGGGGGTTAATGCCTGCTAACACTTACTGGTGGTCATCATGCTGCTTAGTCTGTACAAGTTTACCCTCTGCAGAAGATGAGAGAAGACTGCACAAATGCAGAAAGAACAAAGAAAGCAAAAGGTAGCTTCAGCCTTGTAATACGCTTGACTGAAAAAGGGAAAAATATGGCTTCCTGTCTCTCCTCAGATTGTTTGTACATGGTAGATTAATTTGAGGATTAATTAGCAATGGTAATACTAACAGTACTAGCATTTGTTGAAGCACAATTCTTCTCAGTGATACAAAAGTTATTGTATTAGATACTCTTAAATATTGTCTGTTCAAAGGACATTATTCCATCTCTTCAATCTTTTACCAGCTCCCAAAATCCTCAAAATCATAACTGGACCTATCAGAAGTGTGTATCTGGGATCTAATTTTCTCTCCTTGCCTCCTCTCATTTCAGTGTTAAATAGGAAGATCATTTTCAGCCTGTGTTTGGACTCCAAAACTCATCTACAAGTTTGACTAGGGAGCTGAACGGATTATTCAAAGCAGGTATGTTTGCAGCTTCAAAGAGGATTGTTTTCATTCCATTCATTAGAACAATAGTGAGAATAGCATCCAAATGTACTCACTGTGACTGCCCATAATGCTTTTATGCATATGCATGGACACAATCTTGTGTTGTCACGTGGACTGTGTGCGTCAAGTCTGAATCGTGTTGCGCTCACTAGTTATTATAGGAGCAGTTTCTCATCTGATATTTTTTTCTGTTATCAATTTAAACCTAAAAAGGCAAGCAAATAAATTTTCTCAGCCATCTTCTTCTAAAGATGTACTAACATATTAACACCGGCAAGTTTGAAGTCTGTAAACATCCGTAGTCATTCAGTACTTTTGCCAAAGTAAATGAAGCCACTGACCATTTAGAACCAGTTGAGCTCTCTCTAGTGGCTAATTTTAGTTTTACTGTTTATTATTTGTTTTGCTGAAGTCATATTTTCATTAAAATTAATACCAGTTTTTCTTTCTGCCCCAGTCATAGATTAGCACATTCCTGGAACTAAATCCAATTAATGATCTTTTAAAAGAATGCCCCAATTTAAAATTCTCCTTCCTGATGTTTCTACATGTTTCCACAAATGTGATGAAAAAGATGGGTATGATGGAAGTACGGGACTCACGTGATGCTCCACCATTGTTGAATCATTAGGTTGGAAAAGAGCACTAAGATCACCAAGTCCAACTATCAACCTATCCCCGCCATGCCTGCTTACCATGTTTCTCAGTGCCACGTCTCCACAGCTCTTGAACATCTCCAGGGATAGTGACTGCACCTCCTCTATGGGCAGCTTGTTCCAATGTCTAATTACTCTCCCTAATTTGCACAGAAAGATAAATGGTGCCAGATATTTTCCAGAGCCTTCCCTCTTTGTGAGTCAGCTCACCAGTTTGTCTTTGGGTTACAGACAGGGGCTTTCTGGGCTAGGAACATCCCAGTTCCAGAGACAGTTGTGCTGCCATAGAAATGTTGGTAGGTTTTTTTTTTTTCTGAAAGCTGTGATAAATACAGACCTATTCAGGGCAAGTCCCAGCACTCTCTGCAGCTTAGCTGGCACAAAGATATAGTGGCAAAATGATACAATAGGCTGGTGTGTGTGCTTGGATCAAGACCCAGCCTCAGGTGGCAGCTGAGTATTATTTTAACCTCGATGAGGCAGCAGCATTTACACCAACTGAAGACTTGTGAGGTTTCCCACCCCTTCTTGCTGCTTCCTCAGGAGGTGTCATTCAGACACACATTCACTGTCTGGCTGAACAGAAAACCCCAGGGAATGCCTACACAGACTGAATGTGGAGCTTTGGCCAGAGGAGTCTTTATCAAAGAAGGTGAAAATTAATGATGATGAAAATGGTGGAGTGGGAACATTTTCTGTGTTTGTCACACTTGCTCAGGGAGGCCAGAATAGTTTTGTCTGTTTCTGTCTGCTTCAGAAGATGGGCAACAGTACGAGAGGCAAGAGTGACCTGAAGTACAGCCAGAAAATGGTGCACATTTAATATTCCCAGTCTCTCTGTCAAAATATCTTGTGCTATGTGAACTGAAAACAATGTAGTTCATAAAAATAATTTTACTTTTATGAAGTAAATTTTTGTGATGAATAGAATAATAGAATATCCCAAGTTACAAGTGACCTGCAAGGATCATTGAGTCCAAAGCATAGCTCCCCACAGCACCACCCAAAATCAGACTGTATGGCTGAGAGGACTGTCAAAATGCTCTTTGAACTCTGGCAGCTCCGTGCCATAACCACTGCTTTGGGCAGCCTGTTCCATGCCCCCCACCCTTTGGTGCACAGCCCAACCTGAGGCTCCCTAGATGCAGCCCCATTCTGTTCCCTCTGGTCTTGTTGCTGTCACAGAGAACAGAGCTCAGCGCTGCCCCTCCATTCCCTGTGAGTAGCTGTAAGTCACCATGAGGCTGCTCCTCAGCTTCCTCTGCCCAAGGCTGAACAAACTGAGACTTCAGCTGCTAGTGCCTTTTTATTGGACTGTTCTTGTGTTTGATTTTTCTAGTAAACAGACTTCCCTGGGCAAGAGAGAAAGTGGCTGGCTCTTAGCATCACTCTGGCTGCTGTGCAGTGGGTTTGGGGAGCCCACTGTGACCCTCATAGGCATCACTCTGGGCTGGGACAGATTTCCCTCTTTTGTTATAACAAGATTGGGATAACTCAGAATTATTTTTATAAGCAGGTTTTACATGGCTGCAAAAAGATTTGAGCCTCTGGAAAGAGAGTTGAAAATGACAGGTGACTTCATCTGCTGGATCTTCATCTCCCTTATAGCTGAAAACAGGTTAAGACTAATGCTTTGGGGCTAAAGAGACCTGGTTAAAGTTTACCCTTCCACAAAGGCTAGCTAAAGGTTCATGCATAATTTAAGTCATACTTGCACTCTATTTTAAGGTTTTAGTTGAGACTTAAATGACTTATCAGCCTTAAGCTGAATCTTCCCCCAGAGTAGCAATCCATATGCAAAAAGTAAATCAGAGGTGCATTAATTTCTTCAGTACATAGCTTCAGTAAGAAACAGGTTTTTTTTGTTTGTTTGTTTTATGACTTGAACCACCTAGAAAGCAATGAAAAAAGCAGTGCATCACTGAGATGCCATCTCTCCTCCTAAGCATGAAGGTAATGCTCTGTGACACTAATGTAGCCTTGCACCATCTGCTTTTTCAGTCAATAACACTCAAAGCTGTTCCTTTCAGAATTCATTCATTTTAAATGTTTAAATTTTCAGTGGAAAGAATATAGATCATATCATTCTTCTCATACGTTTTTTTTTTTTTTTATATTAGGTTTATGTATTTTAAAATCAAAGAGACTTAAACCATATGTTGACAAGAGAGAAAAGTTGTGCAAAGTTCTTAGAGCAGACTTTTCTGTATTGTAAGCTATTACTGATATAGAGATATAAATCCTTAGGAGGTAAGTGGGTGTTTATGTTATTCAGTAACTTTTGTAAAAAATGTTTTAGAACAGATCACAAACAGAAAAATCACGTACCCAATGTTTCTTTCTCAGTATATCTCATAATGAAATAAAACCTCAGGATGGGCTGACAAATGTAATCAAGAGTTTCGCATTTTTTAGGTCTGGGAAGTTGACATGTAAACTGTAACCTCACACTGAATAGAGCTATTCAAACACACGAGTGTGGGTGTCAGTTCAAATCATATCCAATGTCTGGGGAAAGAGGAGGGGCACTAAAGAGTTATTCAAGGAAAAGTTACTTTTTCAGTGGCAGAACCTGAATATTCTCAAGCCGAATATTTTATGGAATCATATCATAGAATCACAGAATAACCTGGGTCGAAAAGGAACTCAAAGATCATTTACTGATGGTCCTTCGATATTAAAACATGCACCAAGTCCTTATCCCTGCAATATTATGCTCTGTACTACCAGAGTCTACATGCAGTCATGGTTTCTTTCTATGCCCATGCCTAAGGACAGGTACAGTCTTTTCTTGCAAATTTGGATCTATTTCCTTATCAAAACCATTGTCATTATCAGTTTATGTTGTAAATTCCTCCACTTACCAATCCAAACACTGAAACCAGTGAAGCAGTGGGAGAAATTAGAAGTCTATACGGAGGAAATTTTATGTTGGCAGTCTATTAAGGTATGTCTTGTGAAAACTAACTTTTGTAAATGCCCATACTATTTTGGGATGGCATTTTATTTATTAATCTATATTATTAATATTAATTATTTATGCATAAAGGTAAGTGTTCCAGAGCAACAGTGAGCCTGAGGAAGTCTCCTGTGCACAAATTTGAAAGTATCACAGAGAATGCATTTGTATGGAAAAAATTGAAAGTGACACCAGAAAAGCTACTGTATAATGTGAACAGACAAAGCAAAAGGGCTACATGACAATCCAGAGGGAGAAAGAGAACTGTCAGATGAAATATAAAGGTGGAGCAATCACAGCACTTTAGGCTGTTTAACTCTATTGATGCCATGCTGGGGTAGTGCCAGGATTTATGATACAATTTACATTCATCATTCTATCTACAGCACACCACTAAGGCCTAGATAATAGTTATTACAAGCAGATGTCCTCACTTTAGATTCCTATCAACTTATACAGTATACATGCAAAGGATTAGAGCAGAGAAAGGTCAGGAGAAACTGGATACATATTTCACCTTCCTTATATCCCCCCATTTTATCAGGAGACAGGTTAAGAATATGTTCAAAAGGAATGTTGTTGTTTGTACTCTCTTTCTACACTGGCTAGAAATCACAAGGTATATTCAAAGGTCTTATTGAGATGTACCCATGCAGAGAGCAACTTAATAATATATATGGGTTTGTGTGAGTGAGTATGTGTGTCTATATATATATATATGCACATGTATACACTGAGTTTCTTGTTCTCATGTGTAGATGATATCCTGGCAGATCTTTGTCAAATTGTGATGTGAACTGGCAAGTGGGCTGCCAACAGTGAGATGAAAGAGCATGACAGAGAATCCAGAGTATGGTAATAGTATTCTCATCACAGCCATCCTTACCCTGTTATTTTATTTATTATTTGTTATATGCCTGGGGTATGCCTGACACGTTGCAAGACAAAAGGAAAGATGCTTCTCTTGTGTCCTTAATTCATTTTGCTGTGAAACTCACAGCTGTGCCTTCTGTAAAAGAAGAGAGGCAAATTTTCTTATTTCTGTGAGGCATAAACCTTTCAAAAGCAAGAAATAGCATCCCAAATTACAGTAACTCAAAAATAGTACCTGTGAGTTCCGTGAGATAGTTAAATACCTGAATAAATTTTTTCCATGAATGTTTTCTCATGGAAAGATTTTTTTGCCTAAATATATATTTTTATTATTATTTTTTAAAAAGGGATGAGTTCAGATTTTTCACAGTACAGTTAATGGGTGCTTCCCTCTCACAGCTAGAAATTTGTATCCCATTTCTACTATACACAGATGTAATTTATGTCTCAGTAGGTTCAGATTGCAAGTCTTCTCTCTGTGATGTGCCCTAGGTTCCCTAAATAAGGCCCTATTTTTTTTCGGATTTTTGGATCTTAACAATACAATCCTTGAAGTAAATGAGAGTTAGACTTATTAAGTAGAAATTTTATTAGTTACCAAAGATGGCCAAGATAGCTCAGGTTCTAATAGGAGAACTTATTCCTAAATCTTCTGATGGTACCCAGAAAGCAAACATTTCACAACTTTGAGGAACTGCATGCCTTAAATTAGGGAACATTTTAGTCCTCTGCTTTACCTTTTCTTTGTCATGAGAAGGATTATGCCTGGATAGCTGCAGTTTTCCATGTAGCTCCTGATAGACCTTTGAACTAAGATAACAAAATGCCTCTGGTGAAAATTGCACCTTCCCTGTGTGAGGTTTTGGCACTTGAATCTTTCCTAAGGGCCAAAATAGCCATGTGTGTGACACGTTCAAACTCAACTAGATCAGAAATTGACAAATGTCTTTATATTTTTTAATAGGCTTGAGCTGGGAGTTGGGATATATAGCCTAGTTTATTTGAATCCTTATCACAAAGTATTTATGAGTATGAATGGATGATTTAGAACTTTTTATACCTAGCAGATGAGTGGTCATAAACATATAGGCATGCATAATATAAAGTGCTTGAACTTAGAGGATAATGAGGAATATATTCAACTGGAATCATTTTGTTCTTTTCACCCTCTCTAATGTGAGTTTAATAACATAATTAATGCTGAAGTATTTAATGGTGTTGTAATTAAGCTGGAATCCATGTAACTAGGCAGCCTTCTTTCTCATTGTATTTGTACCATTCATTACACAACAGAGTATTGATAGATGCTTTTGGTTTTCTAGCAAAAAAGCAGTGCAAGCAATATCATGGCATTTCGTGGCAAGTTTTGAAGAGAGACCTGCGAACGTGAGGTCTGCTCACTGTTTTGGATGAGCAGAATCTTTGTGAGCAGAATCTTTGTGAGCAGACATAGCTGAATTTGAAGAGAAGCAAAGACTAAGCACAGAGGAGCCCAAGAAAGTGCTCATATAGCATTACTTTTAAGAAAATTGAGGAGTCAGATATTTTGTTGTTGCCAGAAAGCAGCTTGGAATGGGAAGAGAAATAATCCCAAACTTTTCATTCTGTCCTGTTTCAGAAGATGTGACTTTGCTCCAAAGATATAAACCAATTGATCAGATTTGTCAATTTGATAATCAAATTTGTATGAATGTTGTGCATAATGACTGATTGAAATGTGGGGCAATGGGTAAAAATTTGTTTAAAACTTAATTTCTGGATCACTCGGAACGTTTATGATTTATGATTTATTTATTTATTTGCAAAGGCAACGATGAATGTACCCTTGAGCTTCATACTTGAAGACAGGCAGTTCTGCATTACATGGTTGTATTAAAGCCTCAACTGAGAATATGATTATATTTCCTAATCCTTTTATAACATCCTAATAGCTGGGATTTTTCAAAATAAACTTAATTAAATAGTTCCCTTGATGTGCTAAGTTAAGCACTGAAACAAGTAGCATGGCATAAATGATTTAACAACCTTTATAAATGCATTTTTTTTCCTAGATTTTCATGCATCTGTGTCATGCTTGTACTCAGAATCACCTGATTGAGTTCCAGGAAATTCAGAGTACAGCCATGCCTTTTGTGTTCAGAACACAGAGATGGCTGCAGATTTGATGAGCAGGGGGTGGCAGTTCGCTTTTTGTCTCGGGTTTCAGCGGGGATGGGGAGGTAAAGGAAGAGCAGGGAAGTTTCAGGATGTTAACGCACAGCGCAAAGCTGGTCAAGGAATCCACACATTGTCAACACAAATCCAGTTCGATCCCCTTATTATTGCATTTTCCCTGGTATTTCCTAATTATGTGTTGATAATTTCCATTTTTGCATTCACGGCCTTTCACCTCCAATTTGATGTAACCTCTCTTTCGTATGTGGAAAACAGCCAGGGCTTGATGGCAGCGGGGCTGTTCTCGCACAGTGCTGCCCGAGTGGTGATGATGTGTGAAATAGTGTCCTCTGCTGCACGAAGAGAGACAGTGCGCCTGCCTTGAGTTGCCCCGCAGTGAGGCAGGCTGGAGTGGGAAAGCTCCATCCCTTGAAGTGAAAATACTAAGTTGCAGTTTTAATGCTTGAGTTTGGTTACTGGATGTTATCCAGGATTTCTACTTAATAAGAACTGAAATGCTAATTTTCTTCTTTTCGGAGGAGTTTATGATGAAAGGTTTCGCTTGCAAATCTTGTTGTATTGTCTAGAAGTTCTTTACCTGTGATGTTTTCAACAATAAAGCCTGATCTAAAGGTAACATTTTCCCTGTTAATGGGAATATGATCTATCTTAAGAAGTAAAACAGCTGATAAAAATAGGCGCCTCGAAGGGAGGTCTGGTCCACTGCAAAAGTCTGTGACAGCCATCAATGTTGTTGCTGAGTTTTGTCTCTTTCGTATGGATTAAGGGGACAGTTACATACTGTATGCAGTGTTCCTGAGTTGAAACTAAAGGCGTTTCATGCTTTACTTGAAAAGAATGAAGAAGCTCAATTCTGACTTTGGGTACTGGACATCTAGGGAGGCTGGTAACCCTGAGACTCAGCTTAGTTTCACTGAGCTTACTATGGTTACACAAGCCATGACAGCAGAAAACAAGAGCTGTAACAATAAATTTGGGGGTTAATTAAAGTAATGTTTTAAGTAGTGTTGGCTACTGCCTATGGTACTGAGATATATATGTATATATATAACATATATATAACATACAGTATAGCACTTTATAAACCAACTCAGCGGGGGCATTTCTCCTACCCCATAACATTGTTTCCATTCACAGACCTGCGCAGAGTAACTCACATTATGGTTCACTGGTGCACAGTGAAACACAAGTTACTTTTCAAACTTTATTCCAAATGAAATTTAATATTTATTTGGCTTTTGTACCTCTCGGAGTACTATAGGAACAATGAGCAGGCATTCTTAATCCCTTTCTGCAAATTGGGACAGAGGGAGAAGAAATGTTGGCAAAACTGTGAGTTAGAAAAGTGCACTCTTTTTCAATCTTAACTCCAGCGTACCAACATCTTTCTACTCTGGATAAATTCATAACTTTGGGAAGATAGGATGAAATAAATTCTGGAATTGGTCCAGGCTTTTTATTTTTTAATAATATTACTGACGGTCCATTGTTATTAATTGAATTCACCATCCAACAGCAGACAACCAACCTGAGCTTTCACATCTAGCAGAAAATTTCATGCTTTTGTTGTCTCTAATTTTTCTCCAGTTCTGATGAAATTATGTTAGAGCTTTCTTTTGATTTCTTTTTTAAACTTTCAGAATTTGAGAGCCTCAGTATGAATATGATTGAATTTCTTTTCTGAGTTCGATTATTCGTGGTCTGGACCACTTTCTTGACAGCTATAAGAATGGAATATCCTTCTCTTTAACTTGCCTGCTGCTATTCCTCTTTCATAAGACAAATTATAAATAAATTATACTTAGAGGGATGGATTTATAGGTTGAATTTCCTGACACCTAATAGACAGTGGAAGCAATATGAGCAAATTTCCATTGACCTGGGAAAGAATATTCTAGGAAGTACATGTTATGAATGAGCTTGCAGAGCAATATTACAGCCCACTGATTTACTGTGGACCGAGTCAGACCACGTATCACAGATGGTTGTGAGCACAATCATGCTACTTACTAGCTGCCATGCTGCTCTTAAAAGGCTGGGAAAGAGAGATTTTCTTCTCCAGTTTTTGCACAGATTCTGCTGTAACAAAATTAAGTGGAATACATTCCCTCTGCCACATTATTCCTGCACTCACAAAGTTACTGTTTTGGGAAACTAGTATTTTAGAAAAATCAGTTTCTGAAAATGAAACAAACTACCTGTTCTATTCAGCTTTTCTATACATACATGTGATGAGAATATTGCCTTATATGTTAATGCTTAGATTTCAGTAAGGAGCTATTTCCTTGATGCTGATCAAGCAGTGTTTTGAAAAATATGACACAGGATTTTGAAAAATCAAATTTTGGCCATTCTTACATTTTCTGAGCAGAACTGAATGCAGTGGATAATATAATCCTTGATCATAACACTCAGAGCAATAAGAGGAATTGTCTCCTCATGTATTAAGGCCTATGTGACAGTTTTTGAAGCAGATATAATTTTATAATGAGCAAAATATATTTTTGTAATCTGAAAGGTGCTTGGCAGTTTTTACAAAAAAATTCATCACCATATCAAGTAGCAAACAAAGCAGAAGAATGAAGCAAAAAACCTCCTTTATGTAATCTCTGCTCTATTTGATGTAGTGAAGAGTATTATTGGACAGTTTGATATTTTCTGATTGACCTTTCTTACTCAATGAAGTTGTGCAAGTTTTTTTTTGTTTGTTTTTGTTTTTGTTTTTTTTAATTTTATTTTAACTATGAGAGAAAAATGTAATGGAATTCATGGAAAGCAGCCAACCTATTATTTAATATTTCACATGACTGCATAATGTTATTGATGGATAATGTGCAATTTGTCGGAATATGGCAAGGAAACTCATGCATGATTTTCCACTAATATGTACGATTCACAGAGTAAATTCGTTTTCTTTATTTTTCCTCTTATGATGCTATTAGAAGAACAAATAGAAATTAGGAGCCATAACATGAGGCATAGTTTTTCTGCTGTATTATACTTTTATTTTACAGATTTTGAAAATAAGTGATTGATGTAGTTACGTAAAACTGATGTAAAAGTATGATGGCAAACTAGGGTAAAATGGATTCAGAATGGTTGGATTCATGGCGGATTCGTGGCTTAATGGTGGATTCAGAATTACATCTTTAACATAACATCATAAATAATGTCTCCAAATCCTAACTGTGTAATACCTTGGGGATTCTTAAACCTATTCACAAATAAAGAAAAACTTATCCATCTTATTACTTTCTGAAGAAGAAAGAATGTATAGCATGTTCCCAGTAGATAGTGAAAATAATTCTGGATGCATCAGATCTTAGGAAAACCTTTGTTTCATTACAAAGCTAGTTGTCTTGTCTGTTTTGATGCTACAAGATTGCTAGTACTAATTTTCATTAAGCATTCATTTGAAAGGTGCTCATGCTGTTCTCTGCAGCTATGTTGCTCATTAGCTCTTTTGTTATTTTTTAGTAGAGCATAAAGAAAAGTTACTTTAGTACAGCCACGTAATTTTACCCTGTCTTTGCCTTTTCTATGCTATACAGTGTTTCCCGGATAATAAATTTTCAACGTCATTTACTTATTTGGTTTTCAAGATGGGAAAGCATCTCAAAAACTACTGTTCATGGCACATTTTACCCTTATTGCTGGTAGAAGATTTTATGACTATTGTGTCATAAACTATGCTGCAGTGATACATGGCCATATAAAGGAATGCAGTCCTTACAGACTTGCAAAGTCTGACGGATATTTTCATACCAGCTTGTTAACTGAGTCACAACCTTTCTGAATTGCTGAAGGGCACGAGGCAATCCAAAGAGGAGTCATTTGGAGAATTATCTTTTCAGACGGCTCTTCTCAGTTTGCTAGACAACAAAGGTCTTTTGTAATTGCAGTTAACTGTGGATTTCTATGAGTGGGAAAGGATCATTCGGTACATCCTATGTTCTTATATTCTTATTTAAACATCCATCATTGGCCAGGAGCAGAGAGAGCATACTAAACTAACTGGGTCCCTGGTTTGACTCACAATTGTTATTCATGCTACCTTCTTGAGTAGTTAGAATAGAAATTAGTATTTGATTAATATGCATTCATCAGATATATGTAGGTTCTGTTCTTCAGTCGTGAAGAGGTTTGGCAAGACTTTGCTGCGCAGATTTGTTTCTGTAAGGTAGGAAAATAAGGGGCAGGGGGAGCAGAGCAGTAATACTTTCTGAAACTTTCAATAACATGCTGTAAGAGCTGTCTTACTTTCAGTCCTGCATCTCTTCCATCATCCTCTGAAGTTACACAAGTTTAAGTTAGATTAAACTGGAAATGTGGAAACAATTCAGTCAGTCGTGCATAAGGAGCAGAAACCAGTTCTTGCCCTTCTGATCCTCTTCTTTCAAGCTACAATGAGCACAAACGATCAATTCTTTCATTATTAAAGTATAGTTCCTGAAATTCAAAGGGAAATAAACCATGGAATAAGAAGATGCTGGTAAGACACAGGTACTTGGAAGGAGGATACATTGTCTTATGTAATCCTAGTGGAAATGTAGCATGTTTTGTTGAAAATCAGGGAAGTTTGAATGCAGGCTTTTTCACCTCTTCTTTTTGGGCAGTGCCCATTGCAATCATTTGCTGAAATAACACAAAATAGCTGTCACTAATAGTATAGACCTATTCTCCATACAGAAATATACTCGGTGTGAAGGATTATTATTAAATTGTAGAAAACACAATAGCTCAGAATTTGGATGGCTAATTTGGATAAAGTGTTTTAAACAATAAAGCAAAGTTAAAGATAACTTAATAGAGTGGCTAAACCTAGAATATGTTTGGCAAAAGAAAGTTAATTCTGTCTTGTGCCAGGATGGCAACAAGGACAAGTATTATCCATCAGGTTCTTTATACTGCTTTCCCAGAAAGGAAGAAAAAAGATGGGAGGGGATCTTCACAGATATTTCTAATCTGTATCCTCACCTTCTCCCCTCCTTCATCTATAGAAGCAAGGTTCATTTTTCTTTAATGCATTTTATAGTGGGTTTTGAAATCTGAAGGTGGAAAGCACAGTGCTGTTATTATTACTTACTGTTATAAGGGACAACATGGGTATTGCCATCAGTGAATCTGTCTCTCAGAGTTAGGTTTGAAATATGCAGTCCTCAGCTACCTGGTGAGGTTTAAGGAATAACTTCTGTTGTTTGTAATATATGAAGCAATAAATGGTGACTGAGAATGATTAATAGCCAGACTGAAGCTCAGACATTTCATTGATCTCAAAAGCCATCTATTGCAAGTTGATAGAGATTATACAACAAACAGTAAAACCCAAAAGGAGAAAAATGCATCTTTTTCTTCTTGTGAATGCTGAGAAAGTGTACTGCACTTTTCCTCTGTGCTGGATTTTCCACCAAAACACATGCTGGAAGCACAAGTGGGATCAATAACATCACAGACACAGCTTTTAATACTGATTAAATGATCAAGGACAGACACTGTTTGAGGATAAGCTGAAAAATTGTTCACAAAAGCAGCCAGTGCGGAACAGAAGTGACCTGACTGGACAATGAGGGTTTTGTGTGCAGATAAGTTGGATTTTTTCTGGCTGAAATTCTGTGCTTATTATATAACCTCTCTTGATTAATCGAGCCTCAGTGCCAGATTGTCGGATACAGCTGAGGTACATCTGGCATGGCCAACAGGAGCTGGCACATCACACTGCTCAGGGCTTCTGCCCTGAGCCTAGGGCAAGCTCTGTGCCCCTCTGGTTCCCCAGAATAAGATTACCTACCCAGTGTACAGTAAAGTTTTGCCTATGCCATATATGATGGCTTAGATGTTTCTGTTGCACTTCTGTAAAACATGAGGTTTCTCCTTCATACACACACAGACACACACACACACACACAAATAAATGAATAAATAAATAAATAAATAAATAAATAAATAAATAGATAAATAAATAAGGCTAGTTATTTGGGATCCTTCCCAAGGACTTTTTGGCTTTAGGGGGATGTTTCTGGAACCTAAGTCCTTGGTTCTGTCAAATGACCTTTTGCACAAGGTAGGGATAGAAAGCAGCATTCCACTGTCCCTGTGTCACCTAGATAAATACCCATATTGGATAAACCTGTAAGGCAGCAGATGCAAAACGACCACTGGAGGCATTTGGTGAATCTGATCTTGTATTTTAGTTCCTAACTGGAAGAGACCTTGAAGGGGCATTCAGAGAGAAGTCACAGTAGGAAGAGTTTTACCATTATTCCCTGCAGTATTGAGGAATACTGGGGGAGGGCCAGGATTAGAAAAGTCCAATTAGGAGAGTAGATTGTGTGCAGGTCCTTTTATATTTGTTTGTTGTTGTTGTTTGTTTGTTTGTTTGTTTTCTGGTTACAATTCTATGAAGTAACAGTGTTTCATTTCTAGAAGATGAATTTAAATAATTTACTTATCCTTGAAACACAGATTTAAATAGGGATGCATTGCCTCTGATATGTGAGTAGCTTATTCTTCCCTGCCTCTTTAATAGAGTGCCCATGGAGACACCAAGACAAAAACCATAACTTCCACAAAATCAGAGGAATTCTATACCATACTAGGTAAAATAGAAGCATGAACATGACCTTGTAATCTCTTTTGCTTCTCCCTGTGTGCCATGAGTTCCTTTATAGGATATTTGTGTGCTGCACACAATCTTTCCTCTTATTTTTTTCTTAATATAAATCAACTGTCTTTATTGAGAATGAAAATTTAATAACAAGTTATAGATCCAGATGAATCAATAGCTCTAACAGGTTGAAAGAGGGTTTTGTCAAGTTGTTTCATTTGGGTTATCAAATTCTGGAGGCATATACGGCAGTACATGGATTTTATGATGCCCAGAATGGCACTGGCCTCATCCAGGAGGTAAGTGACGCCTAATTAATGACAAATGTTTCAGACATGTATTCACTGTAGCTGCTATAGTCTTCAAGGTGGTCAGCAATTTATCTTTCTTTCTGGCTCATTAAACACTATTTTGAGCTCCACTAACACGCAACTAATGTTTGTGTCTTTAGTAGGCTTTGAAAATCAGTCACCTCTGCCCCTGAATTAGTTCTAAAAAAGACAGGAAAGTCTGAAAACCTGCAGTCCTGTAAATCAGCCTGCAGCTCAGTTCTTCAGGCCCTGTCTCAATGGTAGGGTGAGGAATGAGTTTCTCCTCTCTTGCTGGTCTGCATGTGCAAGGTCCAAAATTTTGTCTCAACCATGTTGTTTGTTTTTATTTGTAAGTTTTATGGCTGGATTTTGGATATTGACTGCTTCTTCTCAGAGGAGGATTTCCTGGCATAAAGGAATCCCTGGTGGCACTGTACATAGATATTGCTAATGCACCCATCAGCAAATTATCTAGGCAGCATTTAGAAACATGAGAGTCAGATAGTGCAAATGGTTGATAGTTTTCAGTACAGTAGCTGAACCGAGGAGTTAGAGATGAATCTTAATTTAGGGTCACTGGACCTAGCAGGGTGCTTTTTTTCTCAGACAGAATGCAAGAAGAGCGCTCACCTGTGTGTGGCACTGCAGTTCAAACTCTAAACTTACTTCCATAATAGGAATACTTACTCCATCTTCCAGGAGACAACTCTACTCTCAGCATTTTCATAGCAAAGTTCAAATTCAGCAAGTGCAATTTCCTGTATGGTTGGGACTCTAATGTGAAAAATGAAAATCTCACTGGAACTCCTTTTGAAATTAAATCTACATTTTTAATAGCTTCCCCATGGCTTCTGATATGCTTTACAGCAAACATTTACTGAGACTATGTATGATATTTGCCTTAGTTTGCACTTAAAAAACACTGCTTTTCATCTCTTGTGAGGTCAAGTGATTTTATCAGTTGATTCATACTGCTGACAGTTCTTTCACCTATCTGTGTTACTGGTGGTCAAGAACCTTTGCAAAATGATGGAGTTCAGTATTGTATCTGAAATTTATTGTGAACAGAATCACTGCAATCAGCTCTGGCACAAAATAACAAAATATGAAGCTCTCTGCCAAGAAAGAGCAGTCTGATCTCAGCTCCTGAGTTCTTTACATTGCAGCACAGCAGCCCTTAGGTGTGAACGGAGAGAGAGTTTTGATAAGGTAAGAATTGAGAAGAGGTTGCAAGAATAGCAACTGTGCCTGGCAGGCTCCCTAGGAGGTTTGAGCTGTCTTGTCTTGCACAAGTGGAATTTCTGGATGCCTTTCCAATTCAGAATCTAGAAAGAAAAAAAATAAAAGAGAGAGAAAAAGGTAGTGACCTAAGCACAAAACTCAGTAGCTAAATCCTCATTTGAAAAAATAATCACAGTAAATGAACTAGATCAAATTGAAAATATTGTATATTAACTCTGTGGCTAGTAAAGTATATCACTTCTGTTCTAGTTTGTCTTTATTGAGAAAGATTTCTAGCAGAACGTGGACATCTCTGTGGAAAGGAATAGAACACCACAGTCATTCATGGATTTCATATCAGATGTTAAGGAAGCCAACTGGTTGTTTTGTAGACGTTATGTCTTTGAGGTGGACTCTAGCTAGTGACTTATTAACCTCAAGAAGCATTTAAACAACAGTTTGATTTACTGTC
This sequence comes from Cyrtonyx montezumae, assembly GCF_038088225.1. NCBI lineage: Eukaryota > Metazoa > Chordata > Aves > Galliformes > Odontophoridae > Cyrtonyx > Cyrtonyx montezumae. Next base: position 18,259,824 of record NW_027072045.1, on the reverse strand, counting down.
CTATGGATGCGAGAATTCTTTGTCTCCTCAGTGTTTTCAATTACAATTATTAGGGAGGTGGTTGAAGCACCGTCCCTAGCGCTGTTCAAGAAGCGTTTAGATGAGGTGCTAAGGGATTTGATTTAGTAGTTGGGTAGGGATGGTGATAGGAGGATGGTTGGACTAGATGATCTTGTAGGTCCTTTCCAACCTTATGAACCTATGAACCTATGAACAAGCAGGACATAATGATCCCATAAATATCTGTATAGCAAAACTTAAGAAAACAGTCAAATGTTAGAATTATATTTAGTATCGGGCTTAGAACTCAGCCTACACATAGCTAATTGCTACATTTTTTTTAAATACAAATTGAAGATTTAGCTTATTATTATTAGATGTGTTTCTGAAGGATAGTTAGTGCTACTCTGATGCTTATGTTCCAGTGAGAAATTGCCACAAGCATCATATTAGACTTTATTATGAACATTATCATTTAAAATGATCTTGTGAATAACTTTTTGTAGCATTTTCAAGTGAACATGACTAAATTGAATTAAAAGAGCAGGGGGACCAATAGGTACTGTAAAGACAATATTGTGTTATGGAAGCAATGTTATAATGTCAAAACTAAAGCAATTCAGAATCAATTGGAGGATGTGTTGCAATTATAGGGTAAGTTTGGCTCTCCAGGTTTATGGCCTAAGTTTCCAGTTGATATGAGTCTCCCGAGTAACATTGGAAGTGATTTATTTTCATGGTGCCTCACTTTCCCTTGTAAAACAAGCAAAACATTCTCCAACTTGCCATTCGAATCTACCATGGGAATACCTGGGATGTACTGAGACGCTATGACAAAGGAAATCACTTAATACTGCAGACTGACAGCAAAAAGAAAATAACTCAGTTATCGATTTCTCCATATGTATACCTATATGAACATAAACACACACACACACACACACACTTATTTCTGGATAAATACTGCATATGACAAATCCAGTAATTAAAGTGAATTAATGAGATAAGGAGACAAACCTTCAAGTACCAGCTTTAGCACTGCATTAGTTTTGGACTCATATCTCCTCTAGTTCTAGAAAACAATTCCAGACTTTGACCTTGCATCTCAATTAGTTCTTTTTGAAGGAAGTTATGCCATGGCAATTTTGCTATTGACTTCAAAGGAGGCCAGATTACTTCTGCTATCTTTTCCTTTATTTCAGATGATGCAGAAGTGTAAATTCCAACTGAAACAGCATAGGACATTTAAGGAAAGACAAAGAAACTGGAGATGCCTAAATGCAAAGTGCATTAACTATGCATTTTGTGAGCTATCTATGTCTGGGAGTGCCAACTAGAAGAGTTCATAGAAGTGAGAATGGAGGAATAAGTGATGCAGTTGCAGTTCATATCAGGTGAGTACATTAGATGACTGAAAAATGTCCCATGGAGAAGAGAGAAGAATCTTCCAGTAGTCTTTCAAATGAGGACAGATGAAACTGCTATTGAGAGAAGGTACAATGAAATCAAAGTCTTTAGGCAGTGAACATGTGAGAAAATCACGAAGATGAAAAAAACTGCACAATACTCTATGGAGAAATACATCAGTATACACAAAGGAGGCATATGGTAGAGGACTCTATTGAAAAGATCAGACCTCCTGAACACCTAAGGAAATAATAAAATTCAAGTTTATCAGTATTATAAAGACTACAAAAGTGTAATGCAGTAGAAAATTAGTCGTAGCTAGAATGGTTTTTACAAAATGAACTGTTAGAAAAAGAGGAAAACAAAGTCAAGTGCAAGGAAACATATATACATAATTTAATCTGGAAAGAAATAGAGATTAAAAGTGAAAATTGGCTCTTGAGACAAAAATGGATGAGTATAAATGAAGGCTGGAAATCAGAGGATTCCGAGCATGTAGGAGCTATAGTGTTTGAAACGTTTCTGAAAAGAATGGCATGACAGGTGCCTATAATGACCAAAGACTGTGCTTGGCTATTCTGAAGTTGATGTTTCTGCTGTTTAACCCCAAGAAAAGTGAATGCCTATGTATGGATTTCCACATACAGTATGTAGTATAAACATATAATTGTCCAATCTTCAGCTGTATTGGAATATGTGCTAGTTTTGCTAGTTTCTGAATACAATTCTCTGTTGCCTTTGTGAGATTGAAGTACGTGGAATACAGACTAATCTATTACTTCAAGATAGAGATATACACCTTCATACAATTAGTGGCAGCTGGTTTAAAAATTGCAGTGTCTCAGTGTCTTTACCTCTGAATCTCTTCAGGTTTTGCAGTAGCAGCAACACATAAAGACAGCGACAGCTGGCAACTGGCACAAAGCTTTTCCCTGTCTTGAAATGCATATAACTGCTAAAGGAAGAACAGTAGTTTCATAGACAAAAGGTATTAAAGCCCATAGCATTAAAGTGATCTCTTATTAACAAAAGCCAACAATTGAAAAGACTGTGTTGTACACACACAAGAACCAATTCTTTATATTGCAGCCCTGCAGTTCCCACAGTTTCATCCTAACTAAATTGAAATGAGAGCCTTCAGGCAAACTTTCATTAAACAAAAACTCCTAAAAGGAGAACGCACAATCTAATTATAGTGTAACAAATGTGTACCTTTCATCTACAAGGCTGGTACTCTGAAATTTTTATAGTCAATTATGATTATATAATCTATAAAGAAGAATAACCAAAGTCCTGTAATGAAAATACAAAGAAGCATTAGATATATCATCAAGAGCACACAGCAGCGTAACAGCAGTACCCTATACAATTTCCTTTCTCTTGTGACCAGTATTTAGATTGTTGAGATAGAGGTGCTTGGAGTAACCCTCTGAATTCTCATGGATTTATTCTCAGTGTCTAGTGCTCATTGAATTACTTTTGGAAAATACATCATGAATCCAGACACCTGGAACTAAAAAGAGTGAGGTAAATCAGAAAGTCATGTTTAAGAGAAATCCTTACTTTGCAGGTCATTAATAGATTATTTTCAAAAAGCTCTCAAGAATCGTTATTCTCTTCATTTACTAACCAGTTCTTTCTGTTATTCATTCACTCATTTATTCATACATTCATTTGGGTTCCAACCTGCTCTTCCACAATTTTTATCTGTATAATGAAACAATTATAAAACATACAGTGAGGTGAAGGTTCAAAGCCATGGGTTAATTTCTATTCTGTTGATCAGCATCAAGACCGGGGCATTTCAACCTGAAAAGATGTAACTAGGAGAGAAAAACAGCCATGTAGTATCATTAATGATATGGAGCTGATAAACAGGGAGCCTATCCAACACTTTTTCCAATACAAGAAATCAGGGACCTTAACTGAAACTAAGACTTTACTTCATGCATTGTGCAAGTGAGCTGAGGAATTTTGCAGTAGGATATGGTAGACAGTTAAAGACTCAAAGAGCGTATGAACAAATTCATTGAAGAAAAGTATTCCAGGTCTCTTAAATCAACAGATGTCTTAGGAACATAAAAATTGTGACTGCCTGGGACTGTACTGGAAAAGCAGATGTATACGGCTACTTGTTTATACACTTTTCTCTGGATATCTACTACTGATTGCTAACAGAAAGAGAAATCTAGTCAGCTATTCTGGTGAAAACACCACTTATTAGAAAATTAGAAAACTGTGCTAACCACATTTACTACAAATGAGACACAGATTAAGGGAAGCACTCTAAAACTGTGAGAAGACAGAAATCCAACATATTTCATCTAGTCCCTCTGTATTGCCTATGATCGTATAATGAATCTACAACAAAAAACTTCATGTTGATTCAGTGATCTTTTGTTCAAATGGTTTCACATGTATAATAGCTACAATACTCCTAAATTTACATTTAGGAGGTGCTTTTCATGTCTAATCTAACATAAATGAGTAACATATCTTAAAATTATAATTCCTGGTGTAATTACTATAATGAGATCCAGTTCATATTCAGAATCTGATCTGAGGATAACAAAATCTCTCCTTGATTCCTTTAATCTATGCTAACATTACTTTTCAGGCAATAGAATATTATTAGTGCACAATTATGTTTTCTTTTCTGTCTTTTGAGAACCCTCACCACTGAGAACTTTATTGATGTTCTATATATTTCTCTTTTTAATATAATATTCTCTTGCATGCTCAGCTAACCTTAGACTCAGAAGATTGTTTCCATAGGTAGTCAATCATCCATCAAAACACCTTTCAAAAAATGTCTTCTGCTACTGTATAAAGAAATCTTACAAACTTTAATGTTCTTAAGTAATACCATGGAAAGGAAATAAAGGAAAATATGATTGCAGACAAACTGACAGCTTCATCTAAATGCTTTTTGTTGTTGTTCTAATGTTGAACCATATAGTGTTACATGTTCTCTAACAGTCCCCTTGGATCATGCTTAATTGCAGATGCTAAGATTGAATATTCTAGTGTGAGAACTGAGTTACATGAATGTATCAAACAAGTTACATTGACTTTTCTGACAGCTGTTTCAACCAGTAGGCCAAGGAGGAAACAAAATAGAGCAACAGACGAGATCTGAGGTTTATTATTGTAACTTTTCTGGCAAAATCTACCAAACCACATCAGTTTCAGTGACTGTTCTGTCCTGCCAGTCAAGGCACTTGTGATAAAGCTAAATTCTCTGCAATTTTTGGTATATAGAGATGTTTATTCCATGTTTATTTCCTGGAATACAGATTCTTTCACAGTATGTTTCTTTCATTTTGCTTTCCACTCCATACATACTCCACTTGGTATAACTGGTACCTCAGTAGAGCAAGGAAGTTAACCAGGGTAACCAAGAGACAGGTCTCAAACATCTCAGGGCGCTTGGGTACAGTTAGTCATTCACTCTGGCAAAAACTATCCAAGATTTGAGCCCCAGCTCCAACTAACGCAGGGCACACGTCTGAACATGAGTGCTAACCTTCCAGGGAAATGTCCTACCACCATTACTACTTACTTTTAAAGTGAGTGATTTTCTCTTTCTAAAACATAACCATTGGTCTTTTCAAAACTAGTATGTGAATTTCCACACAGCACCCATTGGTTTGTCTAAAACTATCGTTTCACAAAAGTGTTTATGACTGCTCAAGTAGGGATTGCAGTGGGTGCTGATGTAAGAGGTACTTATGGATGAGCATAAATCATAGCCCCAGTTACACACTGGAAAAATTGCTCGTGTATTTTTCTTTACAATGCAATTAAGACTTCAGCCCACATAGCAAAATCAAAGCAAATGATCAGACAGAAAAGTCGGACTTTTTCGTTTGTGTGCGTGTGCGCAATACGCCCCATCCTCGGAGACGCTCAGGCTCGGGCTGAACGGGACTCCCGCGAGGCCCAGCACTGCGTCGGGCGCGCCCCTCAGGGCCACCGCAACGCCACCGCCCTCCCGCCGGGCGTTCGCCGGGGGCGCCCTAGGGCGGGCGGCGCGCTCGACGCCGCGGGAGGGAGGGAGCAGCCGCAGTGAGGCCGCGGTGCACGGGCGAGGCGGCGGCGGGGCCGCGTTGCCATGGCAGCGCTGTCCCAGCCGAAGGCTTAGGCGGCAGCGGGCCGCGGGGAGAGGCAGGGGGCGCCCCGTGGTTGGCCCCCGCCGGGAGGCGAAGGGGTTAAAGCGGGCGGGTGTGCTCGGCGCCGCTGGGGTCGCCTGCAGGCGGGCGTGGGGATGAGCTGCGGAGGGGGTTGAGGGTGTGAAGCCTTTGCTCTCTCCCCGGGAGGAATGGAGGCTGCTGCGGAGGATGGGTTTTATGAGGAGGCGGAGGAAGTGAGCTGCTACGACTTCGAGCCCCTGCCGACGTTGCTGGAGGATGAGGTGAGTGTGGCAGGTACGGGGACGGAGCGTCCACCTGAGGTGATGCGGCCTCGGGAGCCCCGGCAGCCCCGGCCCCTGTCCGCGCTGCGGCACGGCGGGCAGCCCTTGCGGAGCCCGGCGGTAGCTCAGCCCGCCGAGAGCGGCCAGGCCGCGGTGACACAGCCGTTCTGCTCTGGCGCGATCCCGGGGCTCCCTCGTTCCCTCCTGCCCCGTTACCTCCGCTTCCAAATTGGCCTTGGCCCATCTCCTCCGCCTGCTCCGTGCAAAAGCAAAGTCACGGTGCTCGAAGATAGAGTGTCTCCTTCCTGGCGTGGCTGTGGAATAACAGCAGTTATGAAGTGTGTTTCTCTGCAGTACACAATCAAGGGTAATTTCTTTAATGGACAAAAGTATCTACAGTGGCCACCAGCTTGGTCCTTGTACAGCCACTTCTTACTGCTCTGTGTAAAATTGGTCTTTGTTAGGTGGGAATAAAAAAAATGTTTGAAAAGCTATTGAATCTGTTTATTTATTGAGTTGAATTACCTGTAGCAGGTTCTGCACTCAGCTTTGTGTGGATGCGTTTGGTTTTGTACTTGTTTGTTTGCTCTCACTTTGCTCTCTGTATCCTTTCACATGAGGTGTTTCTGTCTGTTTGGGTAAAACAGTTGAGTATACTTGGAAGTGAAAGTTTGGTAAGCCATGTATGAATGGCTTGTTTGTCGAGATGAACCTTGTAAAGCTCTCATTTGTTGCTTCAAGAACTCCAGCTGAATCAGGATATAGAGATGTTTGGAATGAGAAGTCCCTCTTGTCTTCTGTAAGCCAGCAGCTCCTGGCTCAGCAGTTTCACCCTTCTGGTAGAATATGACCCAACTCTTCTGATCTTGACCTAGGGTTTGTATTTAGCACTCATGTAAGGTACCCATCCTCATATTAGCACTTGGTGTAGGCCCTCTCAGACTGGCCCACACTAAATACAGAAGGAATCTGGCAGTGGCCTCCCCTTTACAGAGTAGCTTAAATGCTAAGAAGCATTCGCTCAGGGTTGAAGAAGGTCAGTTCTCTCTTCTGTGTGTGGGAGACCTGAGCTCATTTCTCTCACTAGCTCAATACATACTGTGATTGTGGGTTCCTATCAGCTCTTTCTGTTTGGTTTCTCCAAGCACATGAACATTTTCAAATATTCTTGATAAGAGAATGATCACCCATCACCTGGTGATTAAATAACCTTTCAAAGGGACTCCTTTGAAGAATACTTAGTGGACTCACTCAGGCAATTAAATTTTTTCCTTCAGATCTGATGAAATTAAAGAATGATGTCTGCAGTGTTTTCCATGATTCTGAAACAGATTGTTTTGAGGTTTGTGTGAACCGTCTTGATAGTAGGACTTAGCATTCACAGCCTTCTGGCATCAGAAGTACTCCAAGGTACTTAGTCATTGAGTGGAGACTGTGCTCTTCCACACTGTGAGTGGTGTAAGGGGAGAGACTGGTGCCCAGTGTACGTGGTTTACAGCATTCAGTGTGCAAGTGGGAAAGTGCCTGGGCAGATGAGTAGGAAATACTTAGGGTGACAGTGTATTTAAAATATATTTCCCGGCTAGGACTTTCTTGGTCTAAAACTTCTTAATATTTCATTTTAAATTTTTAAGAAGTTGCCTGCGGCCCATTTTTTTTTCTCTTTGTTTTCTCCCTGCTTTCTTACATATGCTACTGCACTTCATTATACTTTTGAAGACAAAACAAGGGAAAACTGAGAACCAAAGTGAACAATTAAAGTGTGGTTGTCTGACCTATTCACCTTTCATAGCTATTAAACAATAATGGCCTTTGCATATCTTTTCCTGATAACGAGACAAGTGAGGAAAGGTGTCTGTACCAGAGGCAAGTTTTCCTTGCAGGTTTTCAGTAGGCAAAAATATTCTGTTATGGCTTGCCAGAAGCTTCAGCTTGCCAGGAGGTGCTGAGTTATATTCCGAGAAAGATTTGTTTGTTTGTTTTTCTGCAATGAAACTTGTTTCTGCATACTGTTGATTAGGGAAACTAAGTAAATGTATGTCTCAATATTTTCAATGCTTCCTTCTCTAGAAGGGCGTTGCTGTGCTACAGTAGCAATTTTGGTAGCTAAGATCCCTTAGCATGGTCATTTGAGAAATGCACCGTATCCATGAAGTATGTAACTTCGTGTCCTTGGAAAGAAAGGTTTACTGTGTAACTGTACTGTTGTTTGCTTTGTTTTTGTCTTCACTGGCCTGTCCATTGCTGAAAGAAGCTACTGAATGTGAATTCAGGCATTTAATTTTTTTTTCTTTTCCCTGGAAAGAAGATAAATTTGTCTGGCATGAGATCATCATCTTTCATTTACTCCCCAATACAAAGATGGTTTTGTGGCTTCAAATTATAGATATTGCTCCTGGTGATTAGTATCAGATCAAGAATTCAACTCAAGCTTAACTCAGAAGAATTTCTATCAAGTCCTGGTTGTGACTAGAAATTAACACTGAGGTTCTCCTAAACGTTACAGGTTATATTTATTTCTTACAGTGTCTGTAAATTGAGCCTTTTTTGTCCATCACATGCATATGGACATGATGATATTGTGTCTAATGAAATATTATTTACAGCTTTGGTAAATGCCATCATGTCACATAGCTGTTTAGCTACATGTTCATAGAGGAATTAAAATAACTGTTTCATTGCTTTGATTAAAAATAAAATTCCATTGTACTGGAATAAGCAGTTTATCTTTCTTTCCCAAGTCTATACTTGACTATCAGCACAGTCAACTTCAAAGCCTGATGTTTTGTGGCCTGTGCCTTTCCATATGTTTGTGTCTTCAAATTTAAGAACCTTGGAGCTGACTTTCATGCTTGAAAGGAGATCCCCATAAAAACATGCAAGTTTTCTCATCCATCCTCAAAATCTGATGGCAGCATTATACATAGAATGCTGAGGATGGCACAGAGAAAATGAGATTGTCTCTCTCATGGATCAGATCTGTAACAGCTTTTGTTCTTCTGTATTATGTAGAATATGTATATGAGCTCAGTGAGGTCTGAGTGCTCAGTGGTGCTGCTCTAATACTTCTGTTAGTGAAATAATGCTTCTCTAGGCTGGAGAAAACTTGTTAAGCATTATGCTTTAGTCTAAAAGCTAAATAAATTTTAGACTAAGGATTGGTCCTTGTTGAAAGGATATCATGAATGTAATACTTCATTCTCTGAAAAATGTCAATGAACTTTCCTTGTCTGTGAATAGTAATAGAAATCTTCTTGATGTTTTCGGATACTGAGGTTTGTGAAGTCAATTATAACTGTTTTTCAAGTTTTCATGATAAAAGATCAAACCTCTACAATTCAGTTTGCTTTCTGTTTTGCTGACATTGAGATGCTTTCCTTTCTATACTTCACGTAATATTTAGTTGCACCTTTAATTCAAAATATGCTTACTATCATTCTGAATGTGTAGTCTTTAATCTTTATTTCTCATTCACTTATATGTAGTAATTAATCTATAATTAATAGTGGTGTAGCTTTAATATGAAGTAGCTTCTGTAGATATTTCTATTTTTTCTGTTTGCATTATTTTCCTTGCCAGTGGAATTCGTTTTTTTGGTTGTTTGATTTTTTTTATTATTATTTTTTTTTCCTCATGGCTTTAAGTTCATGGAAATTTTGCTTCTGTAGCTGTGGGTGATGAATTAGTTTAGCATTCTTAAAAACCAGGCCAGAAAGTCCAGCTGCTTTGAATAAAGCATTATTCCTGAATATCATAACTAAAAGAGATACATTAGTCTTGTTTGTTTTTTTTTTTTTTTTTTTAATCTACACACATTGTGTCTCTGCTGTTATCACAGGATGAAGGGGAGGTGATTTAATATTTTAGGACAATAACTTAGTTTCTAAGTCTGTGAATTGTCTTGATTCCAAGAGCATGAGGAGTAGTGAAGAAGCCTAGAAAAACCAAAATGCTTTGTTTTTATGTCCAAGAACAGTTTTCATATATAATGTTCATCTTCTGAGGATTTGGTAAATGATCTACACCACTAAACTTCAGAGCAGCAGCATTCGTAAGGCAGGCCAGTTTAGAGGGTACTTCTTCACTGATGTGGAACTTTTCATTGTGAAGGTAATTTAAAAAGAGTTTATCCAAGGCCACCTGGGACATCTTAAGGGGAGGCATGGGTTAAACTAAATGTTTTAATTTTATCTTTCTGCTTTTACCTCTGAATGGCCTGTTTCCTTAACTTTGAAGCAGTGTTAATCTAGCTAACATAATTCCTATAGTAAGTCTATTTTTTTAATGTTAATGTACTGTGATATCTTTATTCAGGTTAACTGTGCTTCTTAAAGACTTATTTTGTTAAAAGCAGCATAAGGCATTTTGTTTCTTGGGCTGTTAACAAGTGTCCTGGAAAGTCTCAGAACTTGCTGGAAATATTACTTGTAGTCACTCATGTCAAATGTAATCTATGATACCCAAAGTAATGTCATGAAGTATGGAGTAATTTATGAATTCATGTCTTGGCAGGAGAATGTATCCCTTGCTGATATTTTGTCACTACGAGATAGCTGTCTTACTGAGCAAGATATTTGGGCAATTTGCCTGGAGTGTTGCCATTCTCTGAAGAGCATTGCCCATTCTGCAATCTTCCAGACACTCTGCATCACTCCTGACACTCTGGCTTTTAACACCAATGGCAATGTATGCTTCATGGAACAACTCAGTGGTAAGTATTTGTGTTTCCAGGCAATTTGTTTTAAAACTATGGAAACTCATAGTGAGAGGCTGTAATAAGGCATAATATCCTATTCTTAAGACTTATAATTAAAATAAAAGAAAAAAAGACTTATTTAGGGATGAGTGAACTTAGATTGAAATGAAACTATGTACTCAGTTTGTGACTGATCGATGAAGGCTTGTATGAGCTTAGTTAGAACACTCATCCTAGTTACTTTAAAAGACTTGTCCAGGTAAATGCAATGCATCTTCATCTCCTACATAGGTTGTGTGTCAGTGTGGCTGCGTGCCCATGTCCTTGGTTACGTGGAATTGATTTCCTTTGCTTTAAGGAACTTGTTATAACTTGAAGTTTGCATGGGGAGAAAAGATGGTTTTGTATTCATAAGGGAATATATGAAAGACTCATTGCAGGGGATAAATCTAGTGGATTAAAGACATCTCTCATCTAATATTTTTGCTTGCAGCTGGGAAAGAAAAAAATCAATTTCTTCATAAAAGTTTTAGTCTAATTGAATAGTTGGCAAACAATTGATCCAGGAATTTGCCCTATTCAAGTATTTAAGATGTATGATTATGGGAATTCCTCTGTAATGCAGGTGATGTACAAATATTTTGTTCTCTGAAGTCATGTTAGTCTCTAAGGAAGGGATTTTTTTCCTGAGTTTTCCTTAAGATAACATTTTTCTCAAGAATGAAAAAAAGAACTGTACATTGTTTCCCACCCCCCTCCCCTGCTCTCCTTCCACTGTGTCCTGGGGTCTTTCTCTTACCCTTTCCCTCAAATCTTGTTATTATTTTGTTAAAATACTGTTTGCTAGATAATTGTTACTTATGCATTTATTCTTCCAGAAGAAAATGATGACCTCTGGAGTTCCTTGCCAGTGAGAAAAAATGAACAGCCTGTCACCTCTGCTTTTACAGAGTGCAGGTTCTGTGCTAAGGAAAGTAACAAACACCTAGTAGGATATTCTGCCAAGGGCTCTGATATCTTCTTGTCTGCTCAAATCAGACAAATCTCTATTTTAAAGACTATATTTAAGGAATACAGAGTGCTTTACCAATTATTAAAAACTGTACATTTGTACAGCCTTCAAACTGTTCCCTTGGAAGAAGGCAACAAAGGTAGTTGCCATGTGTACAAATGTCAAACAAGTCTTACATGATGCATCCAAGGTTATTGTCTTCACAATATGAGTTTTGCATCTCACTTCTGAAATACAGGCATGAAAGTTATATTAGAGCTAAAACTATGATTGTGTGACATGTGAGCCTGCTGTTTTTTCTCCCTGTTGAGAAATTATCAGCATGCTATGATCTTACACGTATGCCTGTATGTAGCAGCAATATCAGTTTTTCTTAGGAAATTCCTTTCTTCTTTTCAGTCAGCAGTGGTTCCTGTAGTAGCTCTGTTCTCTTAGGCTGCACCCACGTAAGGAATGTACTTCCTCCAAACATTACCATAATTAACACTGGTTAGCTCAGGTTCTGAGCTGGCTCATGGGAAGAGGAGGCAATTAGCTTTTCAGGTTTCTTTTGGTGTTTGAACCCAGGTCTACAGTGGAAACTAGCAAATTAAAATGTCCTGTTAACCAAATTAAACATATAACTGATCCAGACTGGCTTAGATGATAACTTGATCAAAGCATGAAGATCTGAAGACATGTGAGCCATGGTTGGGCATGTTAAGTGCATCTCTTTGGGGATGTTTTGTCTGTTTTGCTTCATAGTAGAAAGAATGTAGTATCTTCTGGCAGAAAGTTTGAAAATAACACTTGACTTGCAGTACTAGAAACATGGATAACAAGTTCTTTGTAGATCAGGTATGAATGATCCAAAGTTCTGCTGAATACATTGTTTCCTGTGTATCAAATAGAGATTCGAGTTTTATACTATAAAACTTAAATTAGTATTTTCTTTTTCTTTTTTTCTTTTTTTTTTTTTTTTACACAAGCACAACTACTAATTTCTAATGCAAGACATTTTCTTTTCCGTTCAAAGATGATCCAGAAGGTGCTTTTGTTCCACCAGAATTTGATATCACCGGTAACACTTTTGAGGCAAGTTCATAAATTTCTGCAAAATAGTTGGATTTAACTTCTTCAGTATTTTCACTGTGCTGAGTACTCAGCATTCTTGGTGTACAGTCTTAAAACAGTTAAAGATTATTAATGTTAAACTGTGCTTCTTTAGGAGTGTACTGTGCCTTTTTTTAGAATCAAAAGGAATACTTGAAATTCTGTGTTATTTTTCTATATAAACATTTGTTCACTAACTGTTAAAATGTGAAAATCTGTTTTGACTGAATAACACATTGCCTTAATCCACATCTGGTGTATGTTATGTTCACTGGTATCCTTCACTGGTTGTTTGCTTGTCTGGGGACTAGCCGTGAACTTTTATGACTGAATATAAAATTTGTTTGCTAACTTCTTCAGCAGAATGATTCATGGAAGGATAATCAGCAATATTATCTTTGATTTAATGAAGAAGCAAATGACTATCTATTGCTTTGCAATGCACAAATGCTCTACATTGTTAAATTAAATTAGATTTAAATTGTTTATACTAATTCATTAGCCTCCCAAGTCAACCATCTCATTGCATTCTGCTAGAGTGCTTGCTTTCTTAGTATCTACGTTGTTTTTTTTAATATACTTTTTTCTTCTGATGTGTTTTAGGTAGAACATGTTACAAATTAAAGCGTTTGAATTATCATCATCCAATAAATGAAAGGATTTTTTCTGCTTATTCATTGTACAATACATGAACCTTCTACCATTTGTAATTTTCTTCTTTGTAGACATTTTTATAGATGTCTGTATTCTCTGATGGGGAAAAAATGGTAAATTAATTTTGTACTTATGTAATACTAAAACTAAGATGAGAATGATTAAGATGGGGGACAGAAGAGTAATAGAGAATGTGAGGTAGCACAGGATTGGAAGTTTAGGGATGCAATGTTTTTCTCTGTTGCTGTGCTTTTTGAAAGTAATTATATAGGTCATCAGAACTGTATTGAAACTTTTTGTGCTCAGTATCTTGCTTGATCCACAAGCTGGGATTTTCTTCTGAGTTTTTGAGACTGGGAAGCTGATGATGGAGGGCTTCTGGGGGGAGCCAGCTTTGTATGTCAACTTGGAAAATGGAGTAGTTTTTATATTCTAATGTAATTGAAGAAAGCAAGTTTCAAAGTGTAGCCCAAAGGTGACTGTATCTTTGATTCTTTGCTTTTGAAGCTGCAGTTAAAATCTGCTGAAATAAATGTTCTCTGTATTGTGTGCCTCAACAAGCCTGTATGACCTGAGAAAGAGACCCTTTGAGGATATATGGAGTTATTTACTCTTCTAGAAATTGCATGTTTTTTGCCCTTTTTCTTGCTGAACTCTGATATGCATGTAACAAATAGAGACACAGGACAAGGTATGGGGATCTGGAAAGACTGTAGGAACACAAAGTGACCTGAAATTTTAGTTCTGTCTGATATACAAGGCCACTATATTCCTCTTGGGTAGAACTTCACTGCATAGAGGGTTTATTATTTAAATCTTCTTGTATGGTAGTTCTTATAAGCCTTTTAAGCCCCAGTGAATCCTAATGCCAAGCACAGTGCAAGAAACAATTCTAGTCAATGAAGGTTTTTGAGTCTGGAGCAGCTCTGGACACTGACCGTTTTGCTTTCTTTGCAAAGATTGTTGACAGTACCTGAAGGTATGTATTCAACTGGAGAAGAAGCAATGTCATCATGCTCTTTCCTGTTGTGAAATGGGTTAAGGGCTAGGTACACTGATTTCTGTCTCTTTCCCTATTTCTTTATCAACAAGTTGAGGAACCTTGTAAGCAAGAGACCAGAGCTACAAGGCTGACCTGTTGCCTCAGCTGTTTTCCATTGAACAATTTCTGGTGGTGCAGAAAGCACTTTGAGGTACAAGGTATACCTAGAATTGTACCTTTGGTCAGCCAGGGGATGCTGAGTATTCATGGAAGTTTCAAAGCTTTACCTGTTGCTGCTTGCAATGTTGGTTCAATTTTAAGTATTTAGGTACCTGATCAGATTTTGCCTGGGATCCATACTGACCTCAATTTGCTCTAGTGGTTTCTAAAATAGGTAGTAGGCCTAATCCTTAAGTTATATTTACATCATTATAAAATACTGTGATGCTTTCAAGGTAATTGTTTCTTTCTTGCTGCTAATACTTGAAAGTTCTTTTATTTTTCAAAAGTATCGATGCTTCTGTCTATTCCCTAATCCCTAGTTGTAATCTTCTATTATGCAGTAGTGGTATAGCACTGGTGTGTAAATACACCTCCCTGAGGAAACCCTGGGCACTTTTGCTTTCTTGATATAGAGCAATTGAATCTTACAATACCAATAAGCTGTGCCTTCTACAGAGGCATGACATCTCTGATGTTAGTGCTTCTTTCTTGATCATGTTCTTACTCAGTTTTTTGTTGCTGGAGTGTTTGTGCAGTTGTTTACTTTCTATTGTCAGCAAAGTATTCTAGTATTTATATTGAAACTATTCAGTTTCAGTGTAAGAGAATATTAGTATTGGAACCTTGGGTTGTGTTTATGGTGGTTTTTGATTGCTTAGTCTGGTATCAAAGCTCAACTGATTTTGAATAGTTATGTCAGCCAGTGGTCTCACTTAATTTGAACGTGACCTATTTTGTGGCTTTGAAAATGGAAGCATACAATGCAGTTTGTATAGCTACTGGATGACTTCTTCCTCTTTAAACTTTTTTTTTTAATGTCCTTCAAATAAAGCTACAGTTAATTCAACAAGAGATGTTTTGTTTCCTGCTTTGTGAGTTACTGATCCGGACCTTTAATGGAATTGTGACTCCAGTCTAATTAGTTACTAAACTTAGCTGGCACTCACAAGCACACCAGGGCAATAGACACAAGAAACAAATTGAAATTCATTGCTGTCCTGGTGTCTGAAACAACACTATTAAAAAATTTGGTTTCTGGTTAGTATTTTGAATAGCAAGAGATATAAAGCTTGCTCCAAAGGCCAATGCACCGAACTGGAAAGCTATTATTTTCACATGGTTTCTTTTAGACTTGTGCTTTGTTTCCAGACTTGTTCTCTATTTGTTAAGTGAGAACAATACCAACTTCAGTTACTGTTAATAGTATGAAGGTGAAAACTAGCTCTTGAGGACTCATCTGTTTTACACCTGATAACAAAACCAGCTCTTTTTTGGAGAAGAATGTTAAGAAGTAAGTAGCTGTGAAGTGTGGCTAGGCTCTGCATATGGTGACTTCATTAGTGCTGTCACTGTTTGAACCTGTTGGGATGGAATAAAAAGGGATGGAGGATGGATTGCTGTCTGTGAGAGGCTCGAGGCCTTGAAAAGAGTATTGCCAAGCACTTGGATCTCTATTTAATAGGGTAGTTTTATCATGTCCTCTTCTTGCCTGTGTAAGAAGAAAAAAGCATATTATCACAATAAAAAAAGACAGCTGAATAGGTGCCTTTGTTCTCTAGGACCTCCTGGATATCTATTCCTTTTAAATCTTCTCCTGTAACATTGCTATCTCCTTACATGCTGTTGCTATTACCATTGTGCCTTTGAAACTGTTAACAGTTAATGCTGCAAAGAGGAAGGGGAATGGGATAAATGTGATAAATGTTTCTACCTTTCCTGGAGATAATCTTTATTCTTATGTTCATATTCTTCATATTCTTACGATACTGTAATTCTAAAGAAGAGGTGGATTACTTTACAGTACATTTAATGATTTTCACTTTTATTTTTAATACATACGTGTATGTGATGTGGTTGTGCTTGATAAAAGCTTTGTTGTGGCTGAAGCTGTTATTTGGCTGCACTAATGGAAAGATGCTTTTTTTTTTTTGGTCTTCACTGGACCTTTAGCTACGTCAGCTAGAAATAAATGTCTGAGTATAGAGGATTAGTCTAAAATTATTTAATGCTCTACTAGTGTGCTATTGTGGAGAGTAGTATAAAATGTGAGGTTTTTCTGCTCTAGAAAAGCATGAAGAGACTGTGTTGCAAAAATGCACAGACACACATAGTATATATATGCTTAGCAAATGATCCATCTTCACTGTAAACTGATCCTATTTCCTACTCTAAATAGGAAAAGCTTTTCTTAATGAAAGTGGTCCTGTGTATTTCTTTTTACTGTGGGCACTACAGTACAGGACTTGTGAAATATGACAAATGGGGAGGCACAACAGGAATAGTTAAGTACTGGTGAATTCATTAATAGCTTTGTTTCCATCACTACAATAGAAACTTGCCTCAGGTTAAAAGCATTGGCTGTCTCAAACTGATCTGAAGTAGCTGTTTGTCACTATCACAAAACTGCCATTGAGTCTGAAACAGAGGTTCATTGACGCAGAACCCCACATTTCTAAGATATGAGCTTTCAGTGAGATGAAGGACTAATGTCTGCCATGTGTGAACTTGCATTTATAGTCTTTTAATAATATGGCTATTCAATTTCACTTGTTCTAGTGAACCTCTGTAAAATCAGTGAATTTTCAGTCTCCCTTTTTCTACATCTGAAGCAGACTGGATAATGATTCTGTTTAATAACTTCTTCCATTATTTAGAGGTGATAAAATGCAGTAGTCCTGAAAACTCAGTAGGATTAAAGTTTTTCAGGGAAAAAAACAAGGAAAGAAAGTGATGTGGACTTAAATAGTATACTGCCATGGAAGGAGAGGGAAGAATTATGGGATAGAGACCAGGAAGAGAGTGAAGCTCTGCTTCTGTCTTCTTGGCTAGAACTTCTTGTTGCTTTTTCAATATTTTATATGCATATAAACACATACATTGAAATACCAAATTAATGATCTAGGGAATAGATAAGGAAAGGCTCAGGGTGTACATATATGTCAATACTACTAAAGAAAACTCAGCTGAAGGTTTGGTACTGCAGCATTTCTCAGTAGTTGATCATTACTGAGAGAGTGCTCAGATCACAGCTGTTGGTCCTTCTCTAAATTACAAAGCTGTATTCTTTCCACCAAATCAGAACAGTGGAAGGTATAAGTGAAATTTTGCCTTTGCTGCTTCTCTGGCATTTTAAAGCCATGGCTTTGAATCTCCTGGTATTATTACTGGTGTTCCGTTCTTTCTTTAGTTCAGAGAAGAGAGAGAAAACTTTTTACCTGTTCTACTGGAGGATTTTTGTTTTGTTTTTGTGTGATGGAGAAATAAGTCATTTGAAATGGCTAGTGTCCTTTTTATTGAGTTCTACTTCCATTAAGTTTCATATAGTCTCCTTTGTAGACTAATTCTGTCCAACAGCAAAAAGGCTTCTCATCCGTATATGGTAACTTTTCTTTTGTATTCTAAATCATTCTGTATTGAGGCTGTCTTTTCCTTCAGTAGCAAAAATAAACTACTCTTATTTAGTTACGTGTGCCTCTACTGTGCTATAGAAGAGTAAATGGAATCCTCCTGCTCTTGCTTTTACATCTTTGACCCAATTGAGGAAAAGTCAGGAACTTTATACTGTATAAATATCACCCTTTAGTTGCTTTCACAAAGAGCTAACCAAAGGAAGGAATGTGGGACCAATGTTTGAATAATTTTTGGCATCTGTCTTTTCTTATTTCTTTTCTTTTCAAATGTATAGGGTCTCATAAATTCTGTAACTTGATGTCCCCAAAAAAACCCTACAGCTTGTTGCTTAGTTCTGAAGTTGAGCTTACAAACTTACCACATTTTTCTCACAGGCTTCTTGAACCTATTGTCTCTAAATCTGAAATGTAACTTTCAGGCTCACTTTCTATTTTCATCAATAGAATTCTGTCTCACAGGCAGAAAAATTTCTCCAGAAGAGAAATGACTGTGTATAGATAACCTGTTCTATGAAAATGTACTTTGTCTCTTCCTCACTTCATTATTAAATTGTTGTAAGTGTGGGTTATTAAGGCTATCTGTTTTCTTTAAGATTAGGGGAAGATTTATTCTTTCACACAAAATCTTCTTTTCTGACCTTTTTATTTGAAGATATTGTTTCTGTGAGGAAAAATTACTTAAGTTAGCATTTTTTTCTTAAAGTAGTTGACACCTTTGGTAGTTTACCATTTTAGAAGCCTGATGAGCAGTGTTGAATGAGTTTGCAGATAGCTTTCTGATATTAATGGAAACTATAGAAAGTAGCACACATGGTTTTCTCCCAGTATGTCTGTGCTGTCATAATTCTAGGCTCTTTAATGTTAAACTTGAACAAATATTTTGGATCAATTGGTTTCTTCTGGATAAACTCTAATGTCTTTGGTTCATGATGCATTCACCTTAAATTCTTTAGCTCCAAAACATGGAGTAAGTATATCCCCACAGAGAATTATGTGAATGAATCATTCAGCTTAGTGAGTTTACCAGTAAGCAGCTTCTCTTACTTTTAAGATACAGAGTATACTTTTTTTTTAAACAAAACTTCAATAACTGCAAGTAATGTATTTTTAAAACAGTGGGAAAGGTCTTACATGTATGCAGTTGAAGAAAGATAAAACTAGTCTGCTCAGCATGCATAGAAGTGCTTCTCAGGTTTTCTTGTTTCTATGCCTACAAGGAAGTCAGTTGGGTTATTTTACTTCAGAGATAAATGAATTACCTATGGTGGGGGGCAACTTATAAGTAAGGAGGTTAATGGCTGATAAAGCATAAAGAGAATTGTAACACATGAAACTCACTTCCAAAGAATTTTAAAAGTCATCTTGTTTAAGAAGCTTTAAAGATAATTGTCTGTAGCTTTTGCTATCTAATCTTTGTGATCTCTAGCAGTTTTATTGCAATGCTTTTCTTTACCTATCATAATCATACTTCTACAGTTCTGCAGGGGAGTGGTCAACTGGGGCTGTTCATTAGTTAATCTTTGTTATTTGTCATTTGTTAATCTTTGTGACTATAGGAGGCTGAAAATGGAAGTGTAAGAAACATGTTCCTAATTTGTATCATCAACCTGTAAAGATAAAAGCAATTTCATGGACACAGACTGGTTTTAAATCAGTCAGCTACTGTGTATATTATTCTTTGTTTGACTTCTTAAAGCAAAATGGATGTTTACAGCAGTCACTGACAGTGGTTCAAGATATATCTGTCTTTAGTATAGTATTTATAGTAACAGCCTCTTAAAACCATCTTGCAGTTGAGTAGGATAATTCATGTTTATTCTGGATGTAGCTTTGACGTTATTGCTTTTCAGATTCATCACTGCCGTAGATACTAGTGACTTAGTTTGTGGGTGGCAGTCAACTGTTCTACATGGCCATACAGAAAACCAAAACATTCAATAAGATAATCTTTGCAGTATTATGGAGACTGCTGTGAGCTTAAAGGGTGTTTCTTAAATATGCTTTAAGCTCCTAACACAGAAAACCTCAAAAAGACCTAAAAAGAGTCTTGTATACAGCAACCTAAGGAAGTGATTTAGAGGCAAGTCAAAAGGTATTTAATTATTGAACAACTCTGTTCAACAGTTTTTATTTTTTTTTAATTAGAAAGGATTGTGAACTTTAGTTGGTTAAAGGAGTGGCCCAAAAATAAATGTGTTATGTACAGAAGTGCAAATAAATAAATAGAGCAATATCATTCAGATCTATCAAAGGTAGAAATGTTGCCCAGAGTCTTTAGGTCAGCAGATCAATGAGGTATTAAATATATTTAAAGAAAGCTATTGCAGAAATATGAGAAACTGCATGATTTTTCTAATCCATTTTTGTATAGAGGGACCTTCAGGAGGTTCTAACATTGCAGTTGTTCTTCACAGGAAGCCATCAAAATTTTTTACTTAAATCAGTGTCAGTAGAACAGACTATTGACTATGTTGACAAAATTAGTTTTAAATAAATTTCTGTGTCCAGATGGTAAAGCAGCATTCATAAAGGAAGTAATTACTTGCAGTGGTATTCTGAATTCTGGAAGAGGATGCCATGAGGGAGAAGTTAGTCTCGAAATCTACAAAGCCTTTCATAGCAGCAACCATATGGTGATTGCTTGCCCTCATAAACCAAAAAAGTACCTCGCAACGATGATGTGCACACAGGTGGAGTTAAAATAAACATCAGGAAATACTTTTGTTGTGCAATAAACTGTGGAAATTCTTATACAGCTAGAGTGCAAAAAGATGCATGGATGAAGTTTAGTCAGTTTACAGAAGGAAAGTGTTTTCCTGAACCATTACAGTCAAGCAACCCTCAGCTACAAAACAGTGAGATTAGAGTGGCATTCTAGGTAAGGTTTCCTTAATTCAGACATATCTAGAGCATATCACAAGAAACCAAATCATAATAAAATGTAGTAAAAATACAGTCATACTGAGTTAAGTGCACTTAAATTTTGATTGGTTCACTTTTGTGTAAGCTGTAGCATTGCTTTTTAGAAGATTGCATCTGCAAAATCTTATTTGTGTTTTGCAATCTAAACTGATCACCTGATATTTGCCAAAGAGCATGTTAAGACTTGAAAGTGTTCACTTAGTTGTTAGGCTAATAAAAAGGCAATTCAAGACTTGGAATTCATACAAATTGCAAATGTGAATCAATTCTTGAGGAGAATCTGGCCTGTGGCTGCATTTCATTGTTCAGTTTTCTAAAGAAGTCTTTTGTGGAAGAACTTTTCAGACAAAACTAAGTAGCATCTACATTTAGGAGGGATAAACTGCAAGCATAGCTTTGGTTTAAATATTATTTTGTTGGCATGTGCTGCAAATTCAGGATGAAGTATATGTTTTGTGTACAGTCTTCTAGTGCTTCTTTAGTGCTTCTAGCACATTCTGTAGTTGAACTGTCTATGCATTCAAAGTGCCAAATGAATAATAAGCTAATATTAAAGAAGCACTTCCTAGTAAACAGTTCATTATGCACAAAAGAGTTCTGTAGGGACAGAAAGTATTGAGAATAATAACTGGTCCATTTCCCTGTCATTCTGTTGCTGAAGGATTTTGCTATCTGACTTGCTTTTGCATAAAACACACTTTAGAGTGAGTTAGTGTATTGAAAAAACATTGGTAATTGTTAAATATTTTCTTCTAGTGACAATTTTATTAAGCATTAGCTTGAATTCCTTTATTAAATTTGAGATCTATAAGATAGTGAAGCTTTCACTTATGGAACTTTTAAATGATTTGAATTTTGACTGGATGAAAATCTGTATATTTTCCAGCAATTTCAATAAAAAAAAATTTTAAGTGCATGGTAAAATAAGGATCAGATCACCATATCAAAACAGAAGTTGTCTTGTTCTTTTCCTATAATTCCAAAAATATTTTACAAGAAATATTAATTCTGTTATTGTCTTTCTTTTTTAGTTCTGCTGAATACCTACATTTCTGAACTCACTCAACTCTGAGTACAAAATGTAAATAGACGTTATTCATAATAGTAATATCCTAAATGCTTATACAGTTGTTAATCAAAAGCTCTTTTGTGAGCTTTTTTTCTGCATTGTTTGCAAGTATGATTTCCTATAGAAGCTTGGTTCTTGAGCCCTGCCAAGCATTGATACAACAGAGCCTCTGTCACATTCTGTGTAGGCCTGGAGCTTTTGCTTCTTCTCCCAGTCTTTAGATTTGCAGATTTTTAAACCAGAGTAGATCATTATTCTCTGATATCACTTCTTGTAATGTTAACTGGTCATAAAATGGTATGCAGCAAATCAAATGACTTTGGATTGAAACTGACAGAAGCATTTTTGAACATGCATCACTCACAGTATAAAATTTTATCGCTGTCAGAAACTGTACTCTCAGCCTGAAGATTTTTAAAAAAGTGTATCTTCACCTTTTGAATTCTTGTTTTATTACTTTTGAATCTTGCTATGCCTTTGTCCTGGAAAATATTATTATTAGAATGCATCATTGAAGCCATTTGTATGATTGTTGCCTTCAAATTTTTCTCATAGAGCTCCCTTCCTGAAAAGGATATATTCAAAACCTCATATCCTACCTGTGACTTTTCTTAGGACATCTTTTCTTTGTGTTACCATTTTGCTTTTTAAAGCATACATTATTTCCACAGTGGCCTTCCCAGTAATGCATACAGTGATCCTTGCTACTTTGGATTAAGGGTAGAGGTACTCCTTAGAAAGCCAGATCTCCAGATCTGGTTGTACTGTAACTTCTCTTTCCTCATGTTTTTTTTTTGTTTTTTTTTTTTTTCCCGAGCTGATAATGTAATGCAGTCTTGTCATTATGGCCTGGGTCTTTTTTTGTTACAAGTTGCATATAATCTTTAATTTGAAAGCTGCTTTAGAAACTGTGCAGAAAGTTGTTTGGTTTTGTTTATTTATTTTAGTGTGCCTTTTTCCTTTGGATCTTTCTTGAAATGCGTGCTAGTTATCAGCTTCTGATGTAGCAATTCCTATAATTCATACACCGTTCACCTTTGCAGGGTTTAAAACCTTTTCTTAGTTGTTAGTTAACACCTTCCTTGCTTCTCCCCCACTCTCCACCCACACAGAAAACTGAGGTTAAATCTTCACTGGCATGGGGAAACTTAGTTCATACTGTGAGGTTGCTTTCACTGAGAGTAGCTGGTCTTAGTGAGCATCAAATATTTTATACTTGTGAATTTATTTATTGCATTCCTCCCAGAAGGTGAAAAGAACTTATTAAAATAGTGTGGTAAGAAGAAGCAGCATATTTGAAGCATGAACTTGGGAACACTCCACCTAGTGGATGACCATAAACTCATTTTCTCATTGTTCCACTTTAGGTAGCAGGCTTAAGGCTAAGTTGAAAGAACTGTTCTTTAACTCAAGGATACCTTAATAAAAGCAAATGCAAAGTGGCATACTGTGATGATTTGAATAATGCCATATGTTGAAGCAACAAATCTATTTCTCTTTATGCTTTTTATAGCCTTTCAAGTCTAATGTCTGAACTTCTGGACACGAGGTAAAGTCTAGGAGATAAGTGACTGGAAAGCAACTCAGTAGAGAGGGATGTGGAGGTGATGGTTGGCAGAAGACTCAACATGACCTATCATGTTGTGCTCTGACAGTCAAGAGGACAAACTGAATTTTGAGGTCCATTAAATAATGCATAGCCAGCCAATCAAAAGAGGTGGTTCTCCTGCTGAATTTAGTGTTAGTGCAGCCTCACCTTGAGTACTGTGTGGAGTTCTGGGATCCACAATACAAAAATTCAAGTTTGGGTATGTGAATGCATTAGGAGGAGGACAACAATGATGGTAAAATGGCTGGAAGGCATGTCCAGTGAAGAGAGCATAAGGACATGTGGGTTGTCTAGTTGAAGAGATGACCTCCTTGCTCTCTATAGCTCCCTGAGGAGGGGAAGTGGAAGGGAGATCTAGACTGGGGGAGAGGGGAGAAACACCATGTAAAAATGTACCTATGAAAATGAATTTACTAAATATATGGATAAAATAAGATGGAGTAGAAAGCAGGGTGTTTAAAAAGTTGTGTTGTGTGTTTGTTGCTAAGTAAATAAGGGTAAAATAGGTCCTTCATTTTCCCATATAAGAGGTTCCTCAAAATATGTAGCATCTCTTTTTGAAACTTGTAGAAGCAAAATATGTTGGAATGTTACAAATCTATCAGTCCTCACCTTTCTTTCTTTGCCTGGTAAAGAGTTAAAAATTTCTAGACAAATGTGTTTGGAGATCCTGTAGACTAGGGTATGCATGTTCCCCACTGTGAACAGAGGTTAGTTGGAAAAGGTGAGATGAGGTAATATATCACACTTCCCTTCTTTTTGTGTCCTGTCACATCTATGATCATCATCATGTGGATGAAGAAAACTTTTCAAAAGGTGGATTTTCTTGTTCTCTCAGAATAGTTTTCCTCATTTCTGTCCTGCTTTTGGAGCTGATATTTGAGTTTTTATGTAATGTGATTATGTTCCTTACCAAGAGAAGTCTAGGTAATCTTACATAATCTGAGTCACTATCTATTTAAAATAAACACTACCTTCTGTAAATGAGGAATCATAAACATTTTCTGGAGACTTGAATGTACAAGTAATGTCTAAATTATAAAACTGCATTGCAAGTTGTCTATATGTATGTTAAAAATTCCACAACAGAACAAAAAAAGGAGGACTCAAGAACAAGAATCTATTCTATCCATGTTATAGTACCCCCAGGTTTCCAGAAGTAATCTGCTTGTTAGATGCCAAGAAGAAACATTTCAAGTGAGCTGACAATTCTTAATTCTTACTTCAGGGCTACAGGTATAGCCTTGTGATGTTAAAGTTGGTTGTTAAAGGCGTGCCAAGCATGACAACATTGTCTGTTCCTGGAGGCTGTTACTATGTTCTTTTGGTTCTTTTTGTTCTTTTTCATTTCCCCTACAAATGAATAAGTAGATTTCTTTTTATTTCCTGCTGCTGAATCCATACACCTTAACCCTTCTATAAAATACAACACTATGCCAAATAAATAAAAGTACAAGGTTCATTGATAGAGCAGAAAAACTAGGCGGTGTTATTTTTGGTGCATAATTAATAAATAGTGATATGTTGCCTTAATGTACCATCAGTGTAATGTACCATCAATGTACCATCATCACTTGCTCGGCTCTTTTTGTTTGAGCTAATTGCAAAGCTGTGGGCCAACAGAAGAAGTGTATGCAAATATGGAGTAATTCTTAGAATCCCTAAGTATCTTCTGAGACAAGGAAATTGTATTATGCTATACTGTTTCTGCTCATTTTCTTTTACCTTGATAGTAAGTTTTATTTGTCAAACATTTTTACTGTTCACAAAAATGTCACTTCAATCTTCCAGCATGTTTCCAACTTTAAATACTACATACAGGCACTTGCAGCTGGGTTTTATATTTAAAAGTAACTAATGAACAGTTCTAATACTGGTTACTAGTGAGAAAAAATAATGTTCTAGTGGGACTGCAGGGTTATTTCTTTTTGTCTGTAATGAGCATGTTCCACAAAGCAGGACTAAAGCCCTGTTTACTTCTTCCTGTTCTGTCTAAATTAAACTATCTTTCCAGTGAACTGTTACCTGGAAAGTTTAAAAATGCAATCAATGTAAGATATATCTTTTATATCCAGAGCTCTTTTGGCAAGAGAATTGGTAACATATTCAATGTCTCTTCTGAAACTTCATACAGGCGCACATCTATTCTTTGGGTGCAACGTTGAAAGCAGCTATTGAGTATATATTAGAACCTGAGACAGAGTCAGAATTTGGGCAAGATCTACATGCTCTCTTGGAACAAATGCAAGAAGAGAATCCTGAAAATAGACCAGATATTGAGGTAAAGCAAGTCTCAATTTTCCATTTAAAAAATTATAAAAATACGTATGCATAAGTGGTTATTAATAGAAATGCTATTCGTATGTAATATGCTTGGTCTTTACCTCAGAGCTGAATTTTTCACAAACCCAGCAGAATTACTTCTTTCTCCCTAACCTAGTGAAAATACAATTTTGATATCTGCTGTAAATGACTGGGGGTGATTTCATTTTCTAAAAACTGGGTGTAACACTTGTGGACCTAAGCGTCCTCATTAACTTTTTCTTCCCGTTTAATTTTTAGTTTATGGAGTATAACAGTTATATGTGTGACTTTCCTTGGCTTTAGTTCTCCTGCTTGAAAATTATCTTTTCCTTCTGATCTGATAATGTATATTTAAAATTGCTTAGTACCCCGATCAATAGTTTGTGGAAAGAATGTTGTGACATAGGAATGAATAGATTTGTTTCCATAAAGCAAGTAATACTCACTCTGTGGTTGAGAACTGCCCTGGAAGGAGGCTTACTGATAATCTGTGAATGCAGGTTGAGGGAACTGGGCTTGTTTATCTTGGAGAAGAGAAGGCTTCAGGGAGATGTCACTGTGGTCCTCCAATACTTGAAGGAAGTTCATGAACAGCAGGGAGGATGACTGCTTACTTGGGTTGATAGTGATAGGACAAGGGGGAATGGTTTTTAAACTAAGACAGGGGAGATTTAGGTTAGATGTTAGGAGGAGTTTTTTCCACTCAGGGTGATAATGCACTGGAACAGGTTGCTCAGAGAGGTTGTGGATGCCTCATCCCAGGCGGCATTCAAGGTCAGGTTAGATGTGGCTTTGGGCAGCCTGGTCTAGTGGTTGGCAACCCTACTCAAGACAGAGAGGTTGAAATAATTTGTCTTTGAGGTCCATTTCAACCCAAGCTATTCTATGATTCTATAATATGAAGCCTGCTTGATTAACTCCTGTATTTCTATTAACGTACTTTAAATCATGTCAGGAAAGGGATTGTGTAGCAATTGGTCTATAATCCTGAAAACTATTGCTGACTTCTCAACGCTATCCAAAAAATTGAGTTGACCAAGACTGGCCTAGAGTAGTATATAAAGGTTGTTTTGTAATTATCTATATTCTTCCCTTCTTTTTCCACTGAACTCTTTGTTGAGCAGAAAGGAGTAGTGGGAGCTATTCTGAGGGCACTCATACTGCTTGATTCAAGTGAATGACTAGATACTTAAAAAATAATCCATGCTAGCTTTTTACGTTTGCAGTACATTATTCATGCAGTATGACATTTGAGATGATTAATTTTTATCAGTTGTTCAGTGTGTTCTAACTGTAGGCTAGAACTTGAACTGTATTAAATAATCTCATGATAGCCCATGGTGGAAATGATAAATGAATTCAACTACATAATAGAAATGTAGAATATAATGAACGGTGCAAGAAAGTCCTCTCCAGTGTAACATCTTATAATTTCAGATGTACTGTGCAAGTTAACATGATTCACTTTACTCAAAATTCACGTATCTATTCATTATTAAATAAGTATTTAACACTAATTTTCTCTAGAGTATTTTGTCATTATGTGAGGAAAAACTGAAGATTGCTTCATCAAGTAGTATTTGTCGAAGCCTGTCTGCTGTTGGAAGAAGGGTTCTTTCAATTGAATCATTTGGTGCTTCTCAAGGTAAGCTGAAAATATACTTCAGGCTAGCATTTCAAATTGTAGCATATCAAAAGAGTTCTAAAATAATGTATATTCTTTCCTATTCTGAGTTTCTTTCTGGATAGCAAATTCATAAATATTTATGAATTGGAGGTGGGGAGCAGGGGACAAAAGTCTTAATGAATATAGTGATTAAATTTATCCAAAACACATTTTACCCTATTTTGGCTCTCTGTATAGAGTGTTCTGTATGACTTATCCTATGAGTGACATGTCCTGAAATTATTACATTTTCTTTTAACATATTGTTTGTAACTGACGATAATTTTTTAGCTACCACAGTTAAGTAGTATAAAGATTTATTAGGAAAGATTACAAGATTTAAATACACATTTAATATAAGCATATGTTTTTACATTTAGATGCCTGTGATAACATGTGGAAAGGAAGAGTTTTTCAGAAAAGTTTGGGATCTAAATTATACTCAAATGAGATATACAACATAGGTGATTCGCCTGCAGCAGAAGATGTGACAGCTACTTGTCATAAGGACTCTTCTGTAGTTCCTGTGGAGACTGGCAGAGAAAATGGCTTAAAGGAGATGCAAATTGATCTGGATAATGAGAAAACTCAACATTTTCTACTTGCAACTGAAGATAAAAAAAGCAAAGAGGACAAACATGCAGTATATACTGATGGTTTTGCTAGTGTTGCTTTGGATATAAAATCATGTGTTAGTGACGTGGAGAGAGATGGCATTTTTAAGAAGGGTTCTTTGAGAAAAATTAAAACTTTTCCAAAGCTACCACTTGAACCTACAGAAACAAATCACTTTTTTACATCCGTAACCAACAGTGGACCACTAGCTAGGAAAAATCACTTGCTTGTGCATGAGTCACTACTTATAGACAATAATAATGAGGCTGGTTTTTCAAAGGGAAATCTTAATGCACTTACTATTAGTAGTCCATCAAAAACAGAACCAAAGCATCACCAGGTTACTGATCTTCATTTAGAAGCTTCTTGTGTGCGTACACAAGTGTCTGGCATGAATCTAGAAGAACACATGTCACTTATTAATGGTAAAAAGATAGGTTTTCTTTCATCTGATCATAAAGAAGACTGTTCTGATGCTACCTCTGAAGTGTCCAATACAGCTGGTATGCTAAAAAGTCCAAATCAGTCAATTACTGGAGCAAAAATGCTAGACAATTACGTGGCATTGGAAGACTGTACTGAAACTTTTCAAGGGTCAAATGAGAATTCCTTATCACACTTTAACAAGATGACTTCAGTGTTAACAACAAAACCCAGTGGGAGCAGATATGGATCAAACCTAATTAGGTCTCCAGAATTAAGCAGCGGTGCATTGAGCGCAAACAATAATGAAGATAATCTTTGTGGAGGCAGAGGGTCAGAAATCAAAAGTAATGAGCAGGTAGTAAAAATAAAGTCTTCATTGTATAGTTGCTGTGGTCACTTATGTGGAGAGGAAATGACTTAAATACTATGTGTTTGCTTTCCATCCCTCTCTCCCTTCCCTCTTTAGCATCCTGAAAATTCAAATTTTGCTAGTCTGCACACTGTAAGAGTTACCAATGGAAATGTGGTGATGCTTTTTTCTCTTTAGAAGGGCTACAGTGAAATTACAAAATCAACTTTCATTTTGATTTTTTTACAAATGGTACTGGAGAACACTTGCTAGTGTGTCAGAGTAGCACAATTAATAGCTAATTGCATATGTTAGAAAACATTACCAAAGCATATGTAAATTTTTAATCCTTTTATGTTACTGTCAATCCATAAAGTTCTCTACCTTGCAGTTGGCCTCCTGTGTGCTTATGGAAATTGCAGTTTCTGGCTGTAAACCTGACCTCACTGATATCAATGGCAATATACTGTCTGCTTCAAGAGGGAAAAAGACTCCACTTTTTTTAATACACATGTGCATTTAGGCTTTTGAAAGTTGTACATATATTGTATTCTGTACTCTTAAATGATAGCTTTTGTGTGTAGTATGTATTTCATGATAGAATTAAAACATACACAGTGTGAGAGGTATGTCATCTCAAGCATTTCATCTCTATATACGTAGCCAAATAAGATGAGGGAGAGCTGATATTAGTCTGCTACAATTTGTTGATAGACAGTGTAGCATGGTCACTTATCTCTTGAAATTGTAGATTCTCAGGGTGGACAAGTTTGGTCTCTGACTTGATTTTCTCTTGTGCAATATTCAGAGATATAGGTAGCCCTTGTGATTGGAGATTTGCTTACTGAGAGTGCAGGATGGCTGATGCTTTTCCAGCTTTGCTTTAACTTAGAGAAAATGAGCAGCACAAATTTTACAGACCTAATTTCCAGAAATTATACTTTGATTAAAATAGTTCTTTCCTGTTTTCAACTGACGTCTCAATTTTGTTCTCCATCTCTAATAGCCAGACTTCTGGCCATCCATGTATTTGGAGTTATTTTCAATTTGTATTGATTCTTTTTTTCACCTTGCCTGGACATTTCAACTGGAGTAGTAGCTTTGAATATCAACTGGGCAAAACAGCCTTTAGTGCATCATAACCTTAAAAAAACAGATTACTGACTTTGTTCTGCCTTTTTTTTCTTCTTTCCTCTGTCTTATTCCTTCAGTAATTTGCTCTTACTACATTCTCAGTGTAGGAAGATAGTAAATACAAATAAGAAACAAATAGGAAGGTTTTGCTCTTTGAGGGAGTTACTTGTTTCTTTGTACATTGGCTCCTTTATTTACTTTTAAATCCTAAAGGGTTTCCTTCAGACTCTAGGAAAAGATTCATTTGTTACAGGCCTATCCCCCCTTCCCTTTTTTTCTTTCCTTGTCTGAGCTATACAAGTCTGATTAATCAGATCTGTAATCATTCTAAGTGCTTCTAGATTTGCTGTGTCATTTGTTCCTCTGACTATACACAGGCTTTATTTTGCAGATGTAGCTGTATATTTAACAAAGAGCAGAGCACTTCCAGTCAGTTTAGTTTTGTCCAGGGAATAAAGGTACTATGCTTCAGTTGTTTTCCTTGCATCTCTTAAGTAGAGTTATGATGAATTAGGTGCCATCTGTTAAGAGAATAAATTGCTTGCATTGACAAGAATGTTTAGAGGAGATCAGATATGTTGATCCACTAAGGACAATATATACGTCTTATTTCATCGATACAATAGCTTAAGTCTGTTAGGGTACATAAAGATACTTCCAAGAAAATAATCTTCCTCAGAATTATACTTTCCTAAACTTCTTCCACAACCTAGAAGCTCTAACAGATGTCCTATGTTCTTTTCCTGCAGCAGGAGTTGAGATTAGCCCTCAGCAAATCAAACCAAAATATGTTTTCAGATTAGTCGGCTCTTCTTATGAAATTTTCTTTTTCTTCAAATATTTCATCATCAGTGAATGTTCTTTTAATCTGAACAGAACTTATTTCTTTCAAATAAATAGACTCTTAGTAGAAGTGAGGTTATCTTGCTCCCAGTGAACTTGCAGGGCAATCGCAGTGAATTTGGAAAGGTAATCCAGCTACCCAAATAAGTACTGTATTAGTGCATGTGATCTGAAATGAAGACAGTAGAATGGCTGTTTTCTCTGGGCTAACAGATTTTCTATACTCAGTATCTTTTTCTTTTTTCTTTGGCCATAAACTCCACCAGATGTTCTTATTCTACCACACTTTAGAGTTTCTTAAATTTGTATGTTGGTCTTAAGTAATCAAAGGGGTTTTTCTTGAACTGCTGGAGGAACAAAAAGAGCTTTTAGATGTATCAAAAAGACTTTTTGATACATCTAAAAGCTCTTCTTGCAAACAAAATGAACCTAAAATAGCTGTCCTTACCCTGAAAAGCTGAGCATCCTGCATGGTAATCTGTTTGTTTTCTGAAGGTCTTACTGGAGAAGGGTCATTCATTTTCAGTAGCTATTGAAATCTAAGGAGAATTCTAAGTTGTCTCACATAAGGCTTTGGGTTATTTTGCTTTATTTGGTTTAAATGTTTTCAGCATTTTTTTGTCTCTTCGAAGACAGATTTTTTTCCTCAGGCTTCTAAAATGCTTGCCTCTGTCTTTCTTCCTGACAAAAAAAATCATGCTGTGCTATCTGTTATATGAAGGAGCTGCACCTGATTTCTCTGTACACTTTCAAGTTTCCTTTCATTTCTCATTGACAGAATTTTACAGAATACAAAAAAAAAAAAAAACAAAAAACTGGACTGTGAGGGTTTTTTCATTTGCTGCTAAGACACAAAAATTATGAAGCCCCAGTAATGTAATTTTATCTTCTGGGATAAATGGATAATGCTTCAGAAGATTTACAGTGCTGCTCTTTTAGTAGTTTCTTATAACAGATAAGCATACTTATGGCTTTTAGAAGAGTACCTCTAGAATGTCTTTAGATATTTCTTGCTCTTTAGAGAGAGTGCAATATTTGTTCCATCTGGCTGAAGATCAACCTTGTCTACTCTGGAGAACAGCTTCTTTTCTTACCTGTCAGTAATACTTCTCCAGTGGACAATATTTTTCTAATATCCCTAAACTGCTTCTTAATGTTGTGTGCTTTACTGCTAGTAGGCATTACTAAAAAATGCTTGCTTTTGTCTGGCTTCTGCAATGTATCTTGTGAGGGTTTTCTCAGAGGTTTTTATAGTCTTGCATGCCATAAATAAATATTTTTCACTTCAAGTTTGAGTGGGGATCTCTTATTTCTCTAACCAATTTAATTCCAATCAGGTGTATATCATTTCTAACACTTCTAAATGTTTCTGTGTAATTCAAGTGCTGTGGACTTCATATGGGCAGGATTAATAGGAACTTGGCGTGTACACATTTGTTTTCTGTTGGTCATTTGTGCCCAGTCAAGCATGAGAGAAGTGAAAGGTAGAGAATGACACTTGAACACTGGAGAAATACCGCTTGAAGGAAATAAAATGTCTATACCCAGATAGTATTTATTAAATGAAGAATAATGGAACTTTACTTGATTTGGCTGTTTAAATACACTAACATTATGTTCACAAAATATAGTATATTGGTGTTGTTACTACTAGGAGTTTGTTTGGACAGTTCTGGTAACAACAATTAATAAAATAATAGACATACTACATGATATTTACAACACCAATGAAGAGCATCATTTTCTCAATAAGAGACATCTAAAATACTGACTTTTTGGCATATGCTATTTCATTAATATGTAGTTGTAGGCAGTAATCAGTCATATGGTTTTTACTTACTGCCAAAGATTTTTGTGCTGTGGAAAAACATTTTATTGCTTTGAAATTACGTATATAATTCTTGATATAGGAAGGTTACATTTTAAAACTTGAAAAATTTCAGTAGTGGCACTGATTTGTCATGTTTGCTCTTTGGTGCAATATTAACAGCAGTGACCTAGAATAAAAGTTTTAATCAGTATTAAAATAGTGAATCCTTAACTGACTTGAGATATTACTGATGCTAAAAGGTTGTTTTGATGGAGTTTTGCTGAAATATCTTATTAAGTGATTGAGGAACGAAGCATGCTATGAGCTGTTTGACTGAGGATTTGAACCATGTTTTCCAGCATTTCAGAATTTTTCTTGGTTAGTTGAAGTTTGTTGTTTGTTTGTTTGCAAGTTGTAGGCAAGAACAATAGCAACAATCAGCAACTCTAAAAACAATCAAATAAAAACCCCTGAGGCTTATGTCTATATAAGGAAAATTTCCACTTAGATATTTAGCAAAGCTTAAACATGTTCAACAGAACTTGAATATGCACTGTGCATGACACCTACCTTGATGCTTAAATAGCTTAGGTTGAGATTAGTATTATTTTTCATTAGGAAAACAATTTTACCGATCCACGTATTCTTCATCACAAATGATAATATACACTTCATTGTGTATCTACGTGTACTGTGACTATATTGGATAACCTCCAAAAAATGTTAGGGCAAGTCCCCAGCAGGTCTCTGGGGCTCTTCTCTTTCCAGTTTGGGTTGGTAAGCATTTGGAATAACTGGGGGCATTAGAAGTACAACATTCTTAAGTCTCTTTTTCTAGGTATAAATTGATGGTACTCAGTGATGTGAGAAGGATGTGAACTACAGTAAGAGACAGTCTTAATGCAGTCAGTTCTTACTGTCCCTATGTACAGGAGGAAAGCCAGAAGTATTAATACTTGAAGTTTAATCTTTCTTTATGATGCGTGTTGGAGATGAACAATGAGAGTGTACATTTAAGTCGCGTTCATCAATCTGTAATCAGATTACATCATCTTTTTTTTTTCTGTATATCAGGTTAATTTGACTGTTTTGTGAATGGTACTGATTCTCACTTCTGCTAAGATTTCCTTTTCCTGCATCATTTTTTCTTCTGAAGCAGAATTTCAGTTTTTGGTACCTTTTCATCCCATTTTGTTATCTGTCGTTGACGCTTTCCTCTTTCTTATCATAATCATAAATTTCTGCTGCTGGTCTTAGAGTTTATTACTACTTTCTTCCTGTACTTAAAGATCTTCCTGTCATTTCTTTCTTCCTCTAGAGGGCTTGAATATCCCAAAGCTGATGAGAAATACTTTTCAGTTTCCTGCTGTACAGCTAACTTCAATCTCTACTTTAGTGAGAGATTCTTCTTCCCCTTGCTAGCTATTCTTCACCTCCTCCTGAAATTAGAGGTGATTTGTATACAGAATGCAGGAAGCCCAGCTCTCTGCTGAATCTTTTAGAGCCTCTAAGGATGTAACCTTCAAGAGGAGGGATTCTCTTACAGGGAAATGTGACAGTGCCATATACTTATTACAAAAATATTCCCATATTCCAAAGTGTTCTATTCAATCTGTGGTATTTCTCTTTATTTCCCTTTACTTGTGTCGACTCTCTGGAATGAATTTGAAGCTTCAGCTTCTTTTTTTTAATTGTAAAATGTCTGCAAGCAAATGCATTCCTGAGGCACTTGAGAACCAGTATGCTATGGAGGGGTAACTCAGCACTGCTCAGGAATGATGATTAGTCAACAGCATGAAGATCTGTTTCAAATGTTCTTTAGATTAATTCATTCTTTTTAGTTTCTGACCTCTTCCTCCCTGCCGCATTATTGATGTCTCTTTATTACTCTTATTTCTAGTTATAATAAAGCAACGTATTTGTGAAATAATGTTTAACTCAGAGGTGATGTTAATAACAAAACTTGAGCATAAGACTTAACCGGATTACCTGGTTTCAAATCTGTTTGTTCCGGAGTTAATAATTTTTTGTAACATGCCAGAGTGGGGAATAGGATAATAAAAGCATCAAATTCATTTTTTGTCTGTTAAAGGTAGGCAGAAAATAGAATATTATTAGTTTAAAAAAAAAATTGTGTTTGATGGCACATCTTAAGAAATGTTAATAACTTATCTGGTTCAACTTTAAGGAATATTTAAACAGTACAAGGCCAAGGTGTTACGTTTCATGTGAACTATCTTCTGGTTAGTATTGGATTAGCAACAAAGTTTCAGTTACAGAAATTAATGTAGTTATTTTTCTATTCTCTGTAGGTTGTAGGGAAGTTGTTTGTTGTTTGCTTAAAGGTGGTGTGGTAGTCTATTCATTACATGCTTTATGATAAGCCTGAATAGTGCTTCATGAAGGGCGTTTCGTATCGAGGGCCATGAAAAATTAATCACAGCAAATGATAGTGCAGAGACTGTGTCAAAAAGAATGTACTGCAGTTGTGCGTGAGACAGATTTTGACACTGATTGAGATATAAAGATGTTCATTAAACAATAGCAAAGCTATTCTGAGAACTTAGTTTTTGTTTCTAATCCATGTGTTCCGGTTATTTACTAATTTTCCAGAGTTAATATTGAATTTATGTCAGTAGTTGGTTTTTTTTCCTCCAATATGGCCTGAAGTTGATATTTAGACACAGATAATTATCTTAGAGCTTGCACATGCAACAGAAAATATGCCATGTTATTTTAAAATAGTGTGTGGTTCTGCTCTAATCCAGAGGCTTCAGCCTATGGTGAGTTGTTTTTTTTAATGTTCCTTTGATAGATAAATAGGGATTGTTATGATTAGCTGTTGTAAAATAAGGTTGGTAATCTCTCCTATTAGCACAGTATGATCTGGAAGATATCTGTGTAGTACTGTCATGTCAGTTTCTTCTGTTATAAAAAAAACATGAAAAGAAGAAAATCACAGAATGTTAAATATGGATTCTCTGAGGAACAGTTAGTTGATGTGGAGCAGTATCTTTGTCACATTAAAGTATTTTTCAGATATCAAAAGCTAAATTGGAGAAAGAGGAAAAAAAAGTAGTGATTGCAAATAGAACATCCAGTGATTATAAATCAATTACTCTGCTTTGACTTCAAATAAACCTGTTACTTCTGTCAATATTGTTAACATCTTTCACAGAAGAAAAGAAATATTGATGAAATATATAAGGTAAGGCTTGTAATGCAAGTGTTAGGGTAAATCAGGATTTGAATGTATGTAGATTTTGGTGGTGGCAGCCATTCAGATTTTTGTTTTTAAGTCTACATCATGTCCCTGTAATTGTGGCATCTTTGACATTCTAAAAGAATCTTTACTTAGCATGATAAAAGAAAGAGCTTCCAAACAGCCCACTCTTCCTGAAGCACTTATATTGCTGAAATCCCACTTGAATTAAATTTTTCATATGCAATTAAGAAGCTTCTGATTCATTATATAGCAGCCAACTGTGTAATGATTTTCAGTAAGAATTATGATCAGTTTTCTCCTGTTTCATGCAATACATTTTCTTTATGCTTTTTATGTGTATACACTCTATGTTAAGATTTTCTTTTGCATTACATCAGAAAACATTTTCATTTTTCAATGATTTTTGATAACTCTGCATCCTCTTTATTTCAGTGGATCTCTCTAAAACTCCTGTTGTCCTGGTATGGTAAACCTCTGAAAGAGCATGAACTCTGGGCCTTATGTCATGAGTGCTTAAGGACTTTGCACACTTGCATAGATTATCCAGGTAATAATTTTAAACTATGTACTTAGTTGTTTATTTTCACTGTGGTGATGTAATGTTGATGTGTCATATCTTATGACTGTTTCATTTTGTGTATTGAAAAAGTAACAGCCAATACTTCTAAATTCACCCTTTTAAACTATGACTTTGAATTCTTACTCCAATTGGATTTCTCTTTCATATATAACATTGTACAATGTTTTATATTTTATTTATTCTGTGTTTTGATGGCTTTTGTAGGGAAAAGATCTTTATTACTTCAACCAATTAAACAAGTCTTGTGTTTAGAAATGTTGTGTATAGAGAAACTATACCATGTCTTATGAGAAAACTGCTTGGGACTTCTGTCATGAAGGTTATGGAGGAAGAGCTTCTTCTACATGTTAAACTCTCTCTTGCCTGTTTTGGTGTGACGTTGTTCCTGTGATACAAGATTGATTGGTCGCTTTAGAGTGTCCAGGATCTCATGATGACATTACTTCATTCCATGCTTCTATTTACAGAACTATCAGAAGTCAAGTTCTGAGAGAGGAATAGGGAACTGTCCTTTGGCAGAATTGCAGTGTGCTGCATATAACATGGAAGAAGATCATCCTCGATTTCCATTGCCGTTCTGAATGTTGGTTTAGCTTATCCCATTAATAAATCTCTAATAGTTCTGATAAAAAAAATACAGAGGTTCCCATCACTACACTCTACCTTTCCTTTCCCTTTATTTAAAAAGCCTGCTTTTGTCTGTTTGGAAAGGAATGGGTTTGAAGTTTGTAAGTGAATATTAAAAAAATGGATAGTAAGTTACAGAAAACTTAGTGTATCTTTTTGGTTTTCAGTTTCAGCCATTTTATCTTTCACTATCTAAAAATGCTACAATGGAATATGTCCACAAAAAGAGATTTCTGAACACTTTAAGCAGTGTTACCATTAAAAATAGGTATTTGATATACCTCAGGGCAGAAAGATTATTTCAGCCTCATATGATATGTTCCTAATGCTTGTGAAAGCTTCAAATAACTGTACATAATGGCTTAGAGTTTTGTTTGATATGTGTAGGCAGCCTCTGTTACAATACCTATATGCACTGAGAATTCATAAGTCTTTAAAATAGCAAAAACTAAATTATGGTCTGAATCTTACATACCCAGTAGAAGTGAACATAATGATGAAAACTTCTAAATTGAAGGCATCTTGCTTAAAATTCCATGTTTGATGAATAGAACTACCTTGATGTTTTCAATATTGTCTTCAGATTTAGAATACTTTTTCCAGACAAATTTCTGCCTATTCTTAGAGTAATTAATCTGATACTGTATAAACTGTGTGTTTAAAAAATCCTAGTCATAACAGTGGTAGAGCAAGATTGGTAACTGATATGTCAAGATAGTAAGCAGTGGGATAAGCTGGATTTATTATTGTTTAGTATTATTATTACTTAAACAGCCTTTTTCAGTAAATCCATAGAGTGCATTTTGTTTCTATTATCCTAAACAGGAATTACCTGAGTAAGAAAACATACTCTAAAGCTAGTCTGTATGCGTATTTTTTAACTCAGTCCTACTACAAAAGGAGTCTCCACTGAGACTTTGTTTATTGCCTCTTCTCTTACTGGAGGATATTGCTTACATGGTGCTTACAGGCACTTTAGAGGACCCAGGTGAGAATTCTTGCTTTGTTCTGAACTTGGCTGAGATGTGGTTTGTATGAACAGTTGCAAATTCAGAGCCAGAGGCTTTACCTGTTGAGAAGTAATGGCAGTGAGCAAAAAGAATTCTCAAGGGTGCTGCAGAAATAGCTGTTAAAGATTCTAGTTCAGCTTTGCATTTTGAGTCCAGTTTGTAGAAAGTAGAATGCAAGCTTTTATTTACATTAAGCATAACAAACTTTTTAATGGCTTTAAATGTTCATTGTATAGATAACTACAAAAGCAAGTTGATGCTTTTTTTTTCTCTCTTAGACCTCTTCAGTTTATTATTCAATAACAAATCAGTATTTTTAATCTTACAATTCTTTCATGTATTATTTAATAATAAATTAATAATTTCACCTCTTATTTAATATAATGTAAGAATACTCTGCTCTAGTACTCTGGGACAAGACTCTTATCTAGTAAAATGAGAGCTTACTTGAGGGTAGCCTATGAAGGTGGGATTACATTGCTGTCTAAATGGCTTATTATATTGCAGAATGTTAAATTACAGTGTGCTTTGATGATATGAAATGGATAGACTCAGTCCTAACACAAGTTTTCAATCATTTTATTTTTTTAATATGATCTCATGTTCCAAAAAAGAGAAAAAAAAGTTCCCAAAGACCCCAGACGATTTAAGGCAATTTTAGAATGCAGTTATTTCTTACCTAACTATGGAGAGTTTCAGGGCTTTGTCATGCAAATGGTTGTCCACATCACATTTCTTCTCCAGGACAGTGTGTATGA
Organism: Cyrtonyx montezumae; assembly: GCF_038088225.1. NCBI lineage: Eukaryota > Metazoa > Chordata > Aves > Galliformes > Odontophoridae > Cyrtonyx > Cyrtonyx montezumae. The sequence goes on along the minus strand of NW_027072045.1, from coordinate 18,220,987 downwards.
TTATGGCTATTAGTACAAAACAGGATTCAATATCCTATACCACCTAGAGGAGTTCTGCATCTGTTTAATTTACATATATCTCAACTGCCTCCTTGTAATGACTATTTTCATGTTTAAGCCACATGATTGCCTGCAGTGGTGGTGATATTGCCAGTTATGTGTATCAAAGGCGAAATCCTGGTTGAGTATTTTTTATGTTTAATCCCAACTTTGTAGCTTCAGGACTTTCTTGTTGCTTTCTGTTGCGGGGAGAGGAGCTGGAGGAAGGAGGAGAGGATAGTTTAAAGGCTTACTAGATAAGAAGTTATTGGTACTTTGTGAGAAGACTGTAGTACATCTAGCTGTTGTTCTTCTCTTTTGTTTTGTTTTGTGATTTTGTTTTGCTTTCTTGTTTTAGTTCTGCTGGAATTGCTCTAGGCAGTTATGCATTTTCTATCAATTGAGTATTGATTTCTGTTTCAACATTAATGTTAAGTTTCATTTGCCACTACTTAGGGTAACTGGTGACAGCAAATTATTTTAAAAATTATTTTATTTGTTTGTTTGGTGTTAAATGCTTACATGAACAGACACTTACTATGCCTTCTACTTTTGTCTCTTCTTTTACAGTGATCTTATGTTTGGACACTGTACTGCTTGACTGCCATGGAAGAGTTCTCTTTACTGCTCCAAAAGCTGAAGGTAAAGCAATATATGGAGTGCTCCATTTTTATTTCATTTGGGGGAAAAAGGAGAATTAAGCAAATATCTTACCTTTTGTTTCTGGTTTCTTTTTCTCATTTAGAATCTTGTGATATAATTTATTTAGCTCCTGAAATTGAAGAAGAGGATGTAGATACTGAGAAGGTAATGTGGTAGGTTATACAAGTATTTGGTTTATCAAAGGATAGTTGTATCCCTCTACCCCTTAAAGAAGGAAACAAAACTTTTCTAATACTGTGATAAGTCTCTCAGTGTTTCTAACATTTGGTTTGTTTATAACATGTGGTTTGTTATATAATGGTCTCCCATAAACTTAATTGCCTCTAAAAAAAAAAATAAATAAATAAAAATAAAAAAAGCATTTTGCCTTCCTGAATAGTAACTACCAAAATCTGTTCTTCAATAATTTTCCATCAGGCTTACTTATTTTTCAGTTTGTCAATAGTAAGACAGACATGGAAATCACGTTTTTATGTTCTGGAGGTCATGCTAAGATCAATATTTTAGACTGTCTAAGAAAAAACCCAAATGAATCTCCTTTGTAATATTGGAAAATACTGCTGTGAGGATGTTTTTATTTTGGGAACATGATTATTAATGTCAATGTCTCCTACCAATACATTTTTCCTAGGGCTTTTTTTTGTATGGTTATAAACCCTAAGTTATTCTCAGAAAAAGATGATAAAAATGTTAATAAACAGCAGATGAACGTTTGTCTCCTTTGCAATTGCATCCAAATGAGATAAATTTTAAGAGTTAGGGAAAAAAATTAGCCTACCATTGTATTATGTAAGAGGAAAGATGTTTAACTAATATATGCCTTCTGCTGTAGGTGTTCTTTAAAATTATAAATAATAGTCTTGATTCAGGAAAAAAGAAAAAACTATTAAAAACCTACTAAAGCTAGATTTTGACTTTCTGTAAAATTATCTTTAGCTAGGAAATGTTTATCTTCTCCTTTAACGTTTCTTTTTCTTAAAGTGGTTTGATCCAACCTGCATTTTAATAGCTTCAAAAGCTTAAACTAACCCTAAAATACAATATAGGAGCTTCACTGGTAGGAATTAATAATACTGAAGTCTTTATACCTTATTCTTTATTCTTTAGAAAAATATAATCTTTTTTTCTCTTTTATCTACAACTTTATGTATAGAATAAGCTGGATTCCTATTTTGTCTTTTTCCCTATGTCTGTATATCTTGGTTCTTATTAAAAATTTAGTTAGAATTATGGTATGGAAATCCAGACTGTGCAATGCCAGCCACAGTAACTGTCCTACATCAGTAAAAGGAACTTTTTTGAAGTGTGTGCTTAATTAGATAAATAAATTAATAAGCATTAAAATTATGATCACATAATCTTCTTGGAATTCTGGACCTAAGGGAAAGGAAATCATTTGGTTTTGTCAGAGCTCCTTACTCCTATTTCAAACATCTTATACCCACAAGCTTTTGTTCAGCAGCTTGAATGATTAAAAAGTTAGTTTCTTTATACTGAATTTCCTTGTCATTTACTTGGCTCTAAGGAGTGCTAGAAAACATTGTTTGGACCACATTGTTTAGTACTGTGCTTGGGTTTGATGCCTTGAGCCTTTTTAATGCCATTCATAGGCAATGTAAAAAAGTACAGTGCCTTAACTTTCTGAAAATTACATTTGTAAGGTATGCTAGCATATGTGAATTAACCATTAAATAGTCTAATTCTGGCTCTGTCTGAAAATTGTGATTTTTCAAATAAAATAAGAAGGCTTTTGAAGATCAAGCACTTTTCAAGGGTCCGCCATCATTTCAACTCCAGTTGGTCTAGCTGGAGGTAGCACAAAAATTCCTAAAATAAAGACACAATGCCTAGTTCTTCTGATAGGTGTAATCTTCTCTGTAAAATATGCCTTCTACTGGCAAGCTTGTAATTACTTTATGCCATTTTCTTTCTGAATTATCATGACCTTTTTAGAGTAAATTGCTGCTGGCCAGACTTTATTGTAGAACACTAAGGCTTGCAGCAATAGATTTTTATATGAGAATAGAGTTCATCAAAATGATTCTAAAAGCTTTTTTTTTTCCTGAATAATTTTCCTAGATAAACAAAAATAAGACAAATTATGTCTGTTGCTCCAGCAGTAGAAAACTAGCTACTATTACTGGCCCTGCATGCATAACAGTTGAAATCAGCTTCTTCAGAAGCCAGGTGTCATCTGTACTTAGGAAGTGCTGGTGGTTATTTTGTGGGGAATTAGGGGAAATTTGGGGCAATTTTCTGGATTTAGTATTGAGGAAGGTTTTTTGTTTGTTTTGTTTTTGACTGCTTACATCTTACCTCTCTCCTGTGTTATACCAATAGGTCTGCATTTACAGTGTCGCTGCGGTGCTGTGGATGGCAGCAAAATACAGCATTTCAGCTAATCACAAACTAGCATTGCCAAGAAAATTAAAAAACCTTCTTCTGGATATGGCCAAAAAAAATCCTGAAGAAAGACCTTCTATAGCTGATGCAATTAAGGTTACTGGATTTAACCAATTTTATTTGAAATTGCTGTGTCTGAAGTCCCATCTTAGTGAACTGAAAATCAAGATATTCATTTCTTTCTTATAATAACCTAATATCTAATTAAATGATAGCCAGACATTCTTGAGTTTGTTTTTTGAAGTGACCTCCCTAGGGATGTGGAGGGGTGTGTTTTTAATTTATATTGAAATTATTGATACTCAGAATAAGTTCATAAGATGTTCTAAACTTGGATTAAGTTTGAATGACTATCTACCTTGACTTTGTACTTGTCTGAGAATATCTCACTTGCTTAAAAACTTATCTACTCCGAAGACTATGATGTTTGGGTTTTTTTTCCAGACATGCAGTCATTATTTACTTGAACAGGGAGTGAACAGCAGAAATATTTTGGCACTGTTGAATAAATCTGTTCTTAAGGTATGAATTCCACCTCTTCTTAATTGTCTACATTTATTCAGTTAATTCTTTAAAGGGTGTTCCTGTTGTATTTTTCTCCTCTTCAAGTATAGTGAGACTTTTTTTGGTTTGTTTGTGTTGTTTTTTTTTCAAAGTTTCAAGTATTCTGTAAATACTGCTTTTGTGAGAACATTAACAGTAAAGTATTTAGATATTACTAAGAATTTTATGTTCCTTGAAGAAATGTGAAGTAGACATGGAAATGACATTCTAATTTTAGTAGTCTGATATATATATGTTTGTCTGCTTACCTATGTATTTTTGCAGCTATGTAAGCTCATGGGATGTACATAAGGAAGTATGAAAATAAGTCTTCAAATGATGAGCTTGTAGTTGGAAAGCACTACTTGTTAAGGAATTAAGGCAAAGATATATGTGCTTTTTAATAAGAAATTCTGAAGTTAATCTAAAAGAAAGCAGTTTTGTCATGACATTAATATATAGTTATTATGTTTTGGTTATGTTTCAAATCTGTATGTACAGTCTACAATGTTCAGCAAGTTCTGGAAATTTACTTGGTCAAAACCTTTGCCTAAAAGTTCTTCTCTTGTAAAGTAGGTTATCAGGATGTATAAACAGCTCTACCATTCTATAGAGTTTTGTGCATTGTTCTCCACAATGGCATGCTAATAATTTCAGTTTGGACATTTTTTCTTGTTAGACTGTTGAAGAAGACACAATTTCTTCTCCAGATCCTATAGCTTTAGAAATTGAAAATGAAGGACTTGAAATGCCTTCAGAATCAAGCCTAGGTAAGAAGCCTGTGATATATTTCATTCTCTAGATAAGTTCTCTGTATGAGATTTTCAGTGTCAAGTGAATGGGTCTTCTACTTTGTAAGTTGATAATTAATTGCATTGCATTTTTTTTACATATTGTTCATCTTTCATCTAACTGTGTTTTTATTTTAGGATTTACACCTATTACCAGTGAAAGTAAACTGATCGCAGTTAAAGGACCGGTACCATGCCAGGTTTCTCTAAAATGTGGGAAAGCTGAATTACCTGTTGCATTCACCTCTCCTGCTACACACTTCAAGCCTATCATTCTGCAGCAAAATTCAAATATAACAAAGTTAGTATATCCTAAAGCAAAATTAGTAAAAGTTGTAACTTCACTGTTACATCACTGGTACAGTCCTGTCAAAACTCTTTGTTCCTTTTCAGAGACGTTCATGCACCAGCTACTGAAAAATTCAAGGAAAAGTTGAAAAAAGAAAAATGCATTGATCACAACAAATCAGGATACGTAGAAGGCTCTAAAAGCTGTGGAATCAAGGACACAGATACAGTTGATATTACATCTGAAATCCCTGAGTGTCATTTACAAGTTCCAGGCCACCCGTTGCAGATGTCTTTAGAAAAGTCAGGCAATGTATTTACTTCTATAACTCCATTACCATCTGATTCCTCACATATTCTACAAGAAAGAAACATTTTATCTGAAGTTCCTTCAAGCTCCTTAACTTCTCTTACGTCTCCTAATTCTCTTCATATAAATAACATCATTCTCAAACAGAATTCAGAGAAAAGAGTTTTAACATTTGTACCAGTGCACTTAGCTGTATCAGAGCAAATACCAAATAAGCCTCTTCATTCAAGGGTTGCTTCTGATTGCTCTCATAGTTTGCCAGCGCTACTTTCAAGTACTATTGCAAGTTACAAACTCAGCATGCAAACAGAAAATGACTCCTCGCTCTTCAAAGTGCAGAACTGTAAGACTATTAATACACTGAATGCATTTGGAAAAACTGGCCAAGTTGTTCAGACTAACTGCCAAGTAATCAAGGGTGCTACCAACATAGGCAGTATTTTCTCTGAGCAAGGACTCACACCTTCCACCTCCGTGGATGGAAAGGCTTCTTGTGTCTTTGATGTAGAAGTCCAGTCCCAGCAAAGCAGAACAAGTGACACTTTGTTACAGGAAGTGGTTCATCTTATACAAGAGGAGTTTGCCTTTGATGGCTATCTAGAGAATGGAGTTGAAGTTTTTGATATGGGTATGTTTGTTTTTTTCTGTATATTATATGATAAGTAAAAATGTTGTTAGAAATGTATTTTTTCTCTTTTTTTCATTTGCGGAGTTTTACTTTTTTATTGCTGTTTATTTGTTTTTAAACAAGGTAACTTCATTTTAACATTAAAGGAAAACAAGTTTGGTGTGTTCTCTGACAAAATTTGTGAGAAATTCTGTGACCTCTACTGGGATGAAAAATTACTGGAGAATCTCTATCAAGTAGTAAATGGAGAAAGAGCTTCACCTTTATGGTAGGTGTTTTTCAAAATTTTCCCCTTTATAATTCCATTTAATATTTTTCTTCCTACTTCCTAGAAATAGGAAAGGATATGCTGCTTCTCTCTTAGGTGTCTTTACTTGTTTCCTGCCATCTGATTATTTCCCTGTCTTCATGTCTTTATCCAAAGCAAATAGTACTTGATAATTTAGCAGAAAGTATTTCCTATTAAGCTTGTTTGTAACTCCATCCTATGATAACTGAATAATAGAGATCAAATACTGAACTTGATTGAATATGGAGAGATTCATAGTTGTGCTGAAAATAGGCTGTTTAGTCAGAAGTGAAATAAATTATTCCCATTGTTCAGTTTTTTATGCATTAGTTCAAACTCTCATTAAGTTAAGAATAATTTTGCTTTGATACATCTTTTTGTTCTAATTGCACCTAAGAACAAGGAAATTGATTTCTCTTTGCTATAAATATTTTATTTAAACTTCATTTGATTTAGTGATCCTCCTGACAGTCTTTTGTAAACCTGTTAAGTAGGAAAACACTAGCCTAATTCGTTCTCATTTATATTATTTCATCTTCAATTACTTATCTGCCAGAAAAATAATAAAAATCTTTCTTGTTTGATCCTCTGTAAACAGAAATGAATTTATAAGTTGAATTTATATACTTAATATTCTTTGACATTGAATACAGTTTTTAATTGCCACCTTTTATTACCTTAAGGATGTGAAACATTACATTTCCCCAATCCTCATGTATTTTCAGCATAGATGAGGCAGATGACTCAAAGTGTGGCGGTGTATTCCAAGATCTGAAGAAATCTGACAGCTTTTTGGCAAGCAGTGATCAGGCTGAGGGTGAGAAGGGAATTTGTTGTTCTTTGTGCAGGGAATCTTATCAGGGGAGAGATTGGTGTTTAGAAAAGCACTCACCTTAACACTTGCAAACATTATAAATGAATCTGAACATTAGCCGTGCCTTGTAAGTTTCAGGGCAGTCATTGACATTTATTAATTCATTCTTTATTTGAAGAACTTCACAGCTGGCTTTGCATTTTTTCCTATAATATTTTGTGATTGAAAGTTTACTAAATATTCATTCTTTCAGTAACTGAATTAGAAACTGAACTGGTAAATCCCATTATTAAAACATGATGTATTCATGGGCATCTCGTATTTGATTACTGTTGTACGAGTCTTTAATATTTTTAAGATAGCTAGCATATGTTAAAGGAACAGCAGAGCAATTCTTAGAAAAGAAAAAAACACAATGTTTAAAGAATTGTTCTTGGTCTTTGTTTTATTAAAGTGAACAGTCAGTAATTTCTATGAAAAAGAAAATCTATTCTGATATCCTTGTTAATTCTAACAGCACTTATTTGTACTTCTTTTAAGATTAGCTCAAACTGAAAGATGATGTCAGGGGCAACATGCAGTACTCGCCGAGGTTCTTAGTTGTACCATATTGATATTTGGACATCTTTAGTTTTAGGCAATATATATTATTAATTTACTCTGCAGTATATCATAGATATGTATCTAACTACAGAGAGAAGTGAAGGTAGTAATATGTGTATAGATAACTACATGCAGTAAGAAAATCCTTTGAGTGTCTCAGCAGCTTCAGTTTGAAAATAAAATAAAATTAAAAAAGCACCGACTCGCTTATGAATTTCTGTAAAATGTGTTATGAAATCTTGCCTATGTCAGTAGTTCCAAATCTCCTTTCCAGCATGTTTGCAAGTATTCTTACATAAAGCACATATTATTCAATCTATTTTTAAGTTTGCATACTTTTCTGTTTTGAATAAATTTATATTGGGTGTTCTTTTCAGATCACCTTATCCCCCTTGCTGTCATTTAACTTCTATGGCAAAATTTCAGTTTGAAAGTTTGCTCTTGGCTGCTGCCATGCTATGTTACAGTTTTCTACTTTGGCCCAGAATGAGTGCAAATGTACAGCCAGACTTTCCCATGGGGTATGTGACTTTTTTTGCACCAGTAATTCAGGTCCATTTGACTCCGAGGCTGGCATATCCAAGCTCTGGAGGATTTCTCAAGTGAGAAGGGGGACTCATGGCAGACATAAAAATGCCTGTCAGCATCACACAACTTCTGACTGTCACCACAGTCCCTTGAGGTTGGGTAGTAGCTGTTATAACTGCAGAGAAATTCCATCATAGCTCAAGGGAATGAGTCCTGAAGGAGTAGAAAGCTTAACATATGTCCCCATTGGCTATGTCAAATACTCTTGCCCTCTCTGCATGGAATAAAAACTTTGAGACCTCTATATGGAAAATAACTCAAAAGCTAAGCTTTTTGCTGATATGTGCACAGGTCTGGGTGTTTTTGTTGTTGTTGTTTGTTTGTTTGTTTGTTTAGTAGGTCCCATGCTATGCTTTGTTTAAGTGCTTGTTTTACATATATAGAATGAATTTTCTAATTTCCATAAATCTACTGACCAAAACTTGATTCTGAAATGTCTTTAACAGTCAGTATTTTACACCGTGTAGCTGGGAAAAAGCAAGCACAAAGCCCAAATAAGCATGTAGCACTGTTAGAAGGACATAGGTAATCTCATAACTGCATTTTCTAAGTGAAGTGTTTAATTCAACGAAGGATACATTACAGCATGCCTATTATTTCTTCTCTCTGACCTCCCCATTAAGGAGAAGTAGAAGCTACCTTTGACATGAAGGATGAGCTTATGATAAATGCATCATTAGCTGAAATGAATTTTAATGAGATGCCCTCAGATAATTTCAAACAAGAATCAAGGCTGCAGAACACAATCCATATAGAAAAAGATGAAGAATGTTTACAAAGTAATGGCTACTATATTGGTCCGGACTTTGCAGAAGAAAATGCAGAGCCAGAGGAAGAGGCTGTGATAAAGACAGCTGAAAACAGCTACCTTGTGCCTCCCAATCTACCTGATTTTCATCGCTGTAGTCCTGGTTGGAGCAGTGCATTTTATGGAGCTGAATGTTTTGATTCAGAAGTTCATAGTTACATGAAAAGCCTTGGAAAGCAGAAATCAAATGAATCACAAAGTATAGATGCTAAAAAAGTGGTGAGTACATTGATTTAAAATCATTAAGGTATCTCTTTACTTAGTGGTTGAAAGTATGACAACATATTGTATTTTTAGACACAACTTTCTTCTCTTAAATACTTGCTCTGTTGCATTTATATACAAGGTCTTCAGTAGAATACGATATTTTTAATAATATTGTATAAAATGTCCATCATATAATCTTTTGTTAAAAATGTTTTTTAAACATTTTGCTATGGCAAAGTCAACAAAAGATAGTTTCAAATGTTAGCTACTTCTTGCACTTCTATTTTTTTTTATCTTTTATTACCCTAGCATCAACATCTTCCGTTTTTCTGCTGGCATATTACTCGCTCATATTCTGTGAAGCCCGATGTATTTAAAATAAGAACACTAAATCATAATGCTCCAATTGCACCAAAATTTAAGCCTTGAGCATTTAACCTGAGAAAAGAAAACCTTCATAAAATAGTGCTATTTTTCCAAACTCCATCAGTCGTGGATGATTCAAGTTTTTATTTAGAAAATAAATGACATATTTAACAATTCATAAATGCTAGTGGGAATGATGTGCTATCTCAACAAAAATACTGAAAAAGTAGAATAGACTCAATATGAAAACATAGGGAGTTTTCTGCCAGAGTTGAAGCTCAAAAAATAATTATTTTAGTAGCTAATTTTCATTTGTAAAATGTAGCAGAGAAAACACATATCCACTCTTCAGGCCAGGAGGATTATGACAGCCAAAGCAAGGCTGGTAAATGAATGGTTTGAGCAGGAAGGTGGTTTGAGTTGCTGGAGGAAAGTTCTGCCTGCCTTGCAATGTAGGCTGGTCCATCTCGAGTCTATCCTTCCATGTTTAAAGCAGCAGCAGCAGCACAAAATGCAAGATATTTATGAATCAAAGATGACAGTATCAAATGTTATAAAATTGAATAATGCTCTACTCCATAGCTTTTAAACAGATAGTTCTTTGCAGTTATAAAGTTCAGCAGGTTTATCTACATTTTGAAAAGTTTGATTTTTATTTAAAATAATGTAAATAGCTTTGAGGCTTGCTTAGTTTTCTCTTAAAATAGAAGTTTGCAACCTTTTTCCCCACTTGTTGCATCCTCACCCACATCTGTATTACTACTTCCACAAGCTACTGTGTCACCTGCATCCCATCATTTCCAGTCCAGGAGCTGCTGATTTAGCTCTCCCTCATACAGAACACATCAGGCAAAACAGTTCAAGTCATTGCAGCGCAGCAAGAGCAGGTCAGCTATTGAGGGCTGCTGTTTCTCCAGGGGGAAGTCCAAGTCTGCCATCACAATAAGGTTTTTTTCCCTATACTCTGATAAGCTTGCTTTCAGTTCTCTGCAGCCCCAAGCCTTCTCCCTTAGCCTTTGCCCTTTTCCTCTTTTGCCTGCCCAGCTGATTCTCTAGATCTCACAAGCCACTTGTCAATCTCTACCAAACTTCTCTGCATCCAACCTGCAAAGGTCTTTCATATTCTGCCCACAGCTTTACTTCTCATTCCTTTTCTCTTTTCCTTTTCCTTCTGCCAGTATTCTGCATACTTTCAGGGAACTGCTCTTCAGTACTTTAAACCTCATGCTTCAGAATAGTTTGAAAATTACAAATTTCCCATTTAAACGAAATCACTCCATGATTACTTTGTTCCCCAAACTAAGCAACACTCTATAGAGAAGTGTCTCATAAAGCTAAAATGCACTTCAGAGGAATGCAGAACTTTATCAAATAAAAACTGAATGTGTGGCTTAATCAAAAATGTCTATAAGGGACAAGCCACTTCCTCAAGTAACCATCAGATTCCAAACATCAGAAAATTGCTGTTTCTGATTCCTATTTTTTTTATGTTCTCTTAGTCAACAACATGTTTTCAATTTAACTGTTGAAATAAAAACAAACCTTTAAATAAAAGCAAGCTGTTTCTGTTCAGAATCTTGATAATAGCTTTTCTGTGCTTTCACTATTCTTGATATGGTGACTATGTAAATGGTAGTTCTTTTAAAAATCCACAGGGCTTTTTGTGACTTGCTGCTAATGAAGTATGCCGTTAAACCTTTTGAGCTGTTGTAAAAAAAACAGTGACAGATTTTTCTCAAACTCAAATTATTTTCTAGGAAGCCCATCCCATTATAGCTAACCTATTTACCAATCTGTTGTTTGAAATGTTAGCTTTGAGCTATGTGTTTTCTGATTACTCTGCTTGTGGGAGTTCTTTCTTCTGCATAGAGTGAACTTATTCTGTTTGAAATGCTGTTTCATGTAACTGGGTCACATAGTTAGCTTAGGACCCAAGTGCGAAAGCCACCACATTTGAAAACCACAACACACGTAGTGTTAGTTGTTCCATAATAAATCAGAAGCTGAACTGAACATGTATGGCCCATTTTCATTGATCGGTAAATTAATGAAACCTTTGATATGCAAACAAATATAAATGTTTACATTAAGCTTGATATGTTGTGATAAACAGGGTATACTTTCCTGCTTAAGTTATATAACTCAGTAGACATTTCGGCTTTCCATTTTTTAATTATGTAAAGCACATAAATATAAAATACTTAAACTGAATTTCAAAATTGATGTGTCCTTTATTTATAGAGCAGCACTCCTTTCTGCCCTCTGACTTGATTGCATAATATAATGCAACCATACTGATTTGGAAACCATTGCTTTCAGTCAGACATTCAGTTCTTGCTGCAAATCTAGGTCACCTGCTTAACAGAGCATTCCTGGGGTGTACAGTGATTTCAGAGCTCATTGCTTTGGGCTCTGAATGGCTTCTGAGTGTCAATTTTTTTTTAAATGCTCTTGAAAACAACTAGATAAGTGCGATCATAAGGCATATTTATATAAGTAGATTCAGACAAACTTCAGTGCTGTCTCATCACACATAGACCAGCCCCAGTTCAAAACGTATAGAACTGTGACATACCTAATGCTTTTCTGGGGACAAGTGATGTTTCCTGTAATTTTCCAGTAAGCACAGGTATGAAAGACATTTTTTGTAACAGCATATTCTCATCTAATTGGTCGTTCACTTTTTGTAACTAAACCCCCCTAAAACTTCAGTTTCCTACTTGAACTTTGTATTTACCTTTATGATCAGAATCCTTTTTCTCTTTAAATAGGAACTAGAACAATTGCTAATGATGGAGACTAAAAATTACAGAAAGACCATAAAGTTTTACCAGAGACTATTGCAGAAAGAAAGAAGAAACAAAGGTAAGATTACTGTGACTTGCCAGTAATAAAATCATAGAATGGCTTGTCCTTCAGGGCTTAGTCATTCTCTGCAGGACTACTCTGTGAGTTCTTCTCCCTGTCTGTAGACATATCTGGGATTGAACTGTCCCAGTTGCAACACCTTCCACTTGGCTTTGTTGGGTGTATAGTATGTCATTTAAGGATTTTTCCCTGCATAACAGAATAACTGATGTTTTTATGCTTTGTGTGCTTTTGATCCAAAGGTCCTGAAACTAAATCGATGTTGACCAAATTGAGGGGACAGCTACAGGAGATGAAATCACGAGTACAGTTTCTTGAACTGGTGAAGAAGTATGTGCAGGCAAGTCTGACTTTATTTTGCATTGGTTTTATTTGTAATTTCAACACTGCATCAGTGTAATTGGCCACTTCTGTCATTGTATGACCTGTGGTTTGTGCCAAAGTGTCAAATTAAACATGAAAGAATGATTAAACTAAAAGTAGTTCATACTGGTATTGATCTAAAAAAAAAAAAGTTAAAAATGCAATTTGGCTTTTGATGAGTGCATTTTGTGTTGATTTCCTGTTTATTTTCTTGTTTTATTTTTACATGGCTTTGCCTCTCTGAGCAGATAATGTATGCTGAACAATGGGGTGTGGAATCCAGTGTACTTCCTACCATCATTCACAATGGGATAACTGACACCGTGGATGTGGCTCCTACAGATGAGTCATCAGTGCTTGTTTACTATAACACGGAGAAACAGAAATGCAATAATCAAAATGGAATAAGAGTTCTGCAGGCTGGAACACCGCTTGGTTTAATGGCATATTTATATTCTAGGTATATTGTGCTTTTCATTTGTATCCTTAATTGAGAGGGGAATTAGGAATATTTATTTTAAAAAGAAATCAGTCTCTGTGATAAATCTTGGTTGATCAGCACTGCATAAATTATCCTTACTTGTATCTAGTTCATTGTTACTTTGGTGCATGCTTATTTGCAGAAATGGACATAGAAATGTCAAAATACAATCAGTCTGATAAGAAATAAGCTGTACTGATAAGTTTGGGTTGGTTTAAAACTGAAGCTATTGATACTAAATCAAAAATGAATAACTTTAATCTTTCTTTATCCTTATTAGAAATTAAGCTCAAACATTTGCCCTGGAAGCATGGTTTTGTTATTGCCAGCAGTTCAGTAATTCTTCAGAACATATAATTTGAACATTCTTACTAACAGTGCCTAGATGTGAAAATGCATAGGTTTTGCATTACCATCCCTGGAACTGATCCAGATTGCAACCTTGTCTCAGGGCCTAGGTCAGGAGAAATATGTCCTTTAACCTTCAAGTGGGGTAAGGGCAGTGTCCTTCTAAGGTACCCCAGTAATAATATGGAGTACCACATGAGTCTCCATCAAGAAATATTTTCTTGTTCAAAATATATATCTTTAAAATGGCATCAAATGAAAATATAGAAACAATGGCATTAAATATGTTCTTCTGTACTACTTAGAAGGTATTTTTTGATAATAAAAATATCAAAAATTCTCCACAAGATTCAAAATAGAGAAGCTTCTTTTAAAAAAAAAATTATACTTCTACAGTTGACAATCAAAATATTGATGTGTAAAAAGAAAACAAAAACAAATTTTTCAGAAGAGTTTCAGAGATTTAAATCGCCAGTAGTTATTGATGTTCTGAAGATTTTTGCCATTGCTGTACCCTAACACAAGAAGAAATTTTGTTCTTGCTTGTCTGAAGCTTTTTTTGTGCTTCACAGAAATGCATTTTTAGAAGGCTATGTGCAGCAGTTTCTCTACACGTTTCGCTATTTCTGCACGCAAGAGGAATTTTTGCAATTTATTCTTGATCAAATTAGCAGCACTTTATCCAGGTACAGTAATTTACTATGAAAAATATTATCAAACCACAATTGATTCCCTCCCCTCCCAGTGGCAAACAACTATTTCTGAAAATAACTAATTAATTAAATTCTGTTTTTGATGTTTGTTTTTGTAAGATTCTCTTGGCATGTGAGAGGGAAATTGGAGCAAGTGCTATATTTGGCAATATGCTATCTTCTTTAATCTTCTGAATTCTGAGTGTTACTTTTCCCAGTTGTTCAGTGTTGAGTTGTAAGTACAATGCCAACTTTGTTTCTATAGGGTCATGAATTCTAGAGGCATGAAACATTAGAATTTAAGAAAGTGCTGTCAGTGATACATCACATACAGTCTTTCCCACGTTTATTTTTAAATTGGAATTGGATATTAATTCTGATGCAATAAATCTTTTTCTCTTCTTACCAGTGTAAGCCTGGATCCTTCTTCATCACTTACCAAAATATGTAACCGCAGTTTCTACATCCTGCAGGCTTGGATTGAAGACTGCTACAGTGTAGACTTTGCAACAAATGAGAACCTTTTATGTACCCTAAAAGAATTTATTTCTTCCAAGGTAAAGCAGAAACTTCAATGAAAGCTTCAAAGAAGGAAAAAAAAGAATCATGCTGTATGTAAGATAGCTGTTATGAAAAAATCTTTCCTAGTTACAATTAAAGTACAAAAAAGGATAATACCATATTTGACAAACATGTTCAAATGGCTGGTTTTGTGCAGACCTGAATCCTATAAGTATTTTTTGTCTTGCTTATAATTTATGAGAAATTGTGTTCAGTATTCTATTAACGTTTTTTGCATTTACAGGTTGCTCCATTAAATGGGTATGGTGAGTACTTGTTGTCATTGCTTGAGGATGCTTCTTCCAGAAAAAGTGGCAGCTCTCAGCAGTACTCCTGTATGGAGAAATTTGAAGAAGTGGAAGAGGACAGAAGAACATTGCATTCCATATGTAAAAAACTCTCAGAAGATATGTCCAGAAAGGTATGTTCTGCATGTTAGACTGCATTGTATGGAAGACATTTCCACATACTGTTTTCTGACTATCCAGCTCAGGGTCTATGTTTTGTATGCTTTCCTTTTCCTTTTTTTATTTTTATTTTTAATATTTTGAAATAAATTGTATTTTGAAGCCTAAACAGTTATATAGATATGGATTTCATTCTAAAACTTAAATGCACTCTTCTCAACTGTTTCAGTAATAATAGGTCAGATCATGCAAATTTAGAGAGGATTTTAAACTCTTTGTTCTTGAGTTGTAGATACCTGGAAACCTTTTTTTTCTACTTGTCAAGCATTAATATTTCTTATTGGGTATATATGTATGTGTTATAAATGCAGGAAAGCAGTCTTGAGGGACGAGGAATTTCCTTCTGGAACTCTGAAGTTTGTAGCAGAAACTGATCTGAGCTCTTTTAACTGTTTTATATAGTCTGCTTCAGAAAGGTAACTTCAGAAGCTGAAATATACTGTAAACTCACTGATAAAAGATTTTTCTGAAAAATGACCAGAATGACACTTTACTTTCATAAAGCATATAGTGTTCAAGTTGAATTTAGAAACTAATTCTTGATAAAGTTGCAGAATTCCATGGATAATATTCAGTCAGAGAAAGGCAGGACAAACAGGAAAAGCATGGATTTATTTTATTTTTACTGTATCATAATGATGCTGAAAGCTGAAAGAAGGGAAAATAATGAAAAAATGAGTACTTATTTGGGAAGCACTGTTGGATATGAAGAAAAAAGTACAAGGAATTTTGAGACCTGAGGATTTTAATATAAATTATAAAATTTGGGAATATATACTATCGTATGGCAGAGATCTTGAATACATGGGATTTTTTTAAATACCAGTTGTTGACTGACGTCTAGCAGCCTCATGCTCAGGCTCATATATTGTGCATATTATGCTTGCTTAAAATAGCAGTGTGAATAAACCAGTTCATGTATGGTCTAGTGCTGAAGACTAGCTGAAGAGTTTTGCCTCCACAAAGGTATTTCTCTAACAAAACATTCCAGAAGGTTAAATCAAGGGGAGACTTATGTTGGCTTTAGAGAAGTTGTAGCTTTACATATTTTTTTCTACAGAACTTTAACTGGAAACTTTCCAAAGGTATTGGACCAATTGCACATTATCAGAGAGAGCGACTGTACACTATTTCATCGGTTTTGCCAAAGCCATGCTATGACAGTTTTACAGAAGAATTCCCAGTCTCCTTTGCTAAAGCAGATGAAGTGGGACCATATCTTTTAACAGAATACAGTGTGCAACAGCTTTGTTGTCAGCTGACATTACTGCAACAGGTACAAAGGATTAGGCTTACGTGGAAGTACAAATTATATCTATCTTCTTGATGTATACTCAGCCTCCTTTCTTTACCATTTCCTACCTCATTTCAAGCTTAGTAGGCTTCCTCTATTTCATTATTCTTTGGATTAAATGTTTCATTTTTCTCCTGAAGTCTCTACAGTAAAGTGTAGAATGGGCTAATACTATTCTTAGGCAGTGATCCATCTGATAAATTTGCTGAAGAGAGAACAAAGAAGAATGAAAAAAAAGAAACCTGCCATTTTCATCCTCTAGCATTTTAAAAGAGTTGCAGGATCTAAAAACAGATACATCTTGTTCTTTTTGTTTAGGAATTATTTCATAAATGTCATCCAGTACACTTTCTGAATTCAAGAGCACTTGGTGTTAAAGATAAATGTGTTGCTGTACAGAAGTAAGTTTCTTATTTTAACTGTTCCTCTATTTTGTTCATGTATACTAACTTATTGTTACACCTTTAATAAATCCAGAAAGAGATAAATATTTAAAATATTTCATATTTTCTTTTGACCAAATAGACTGGCTGCGTAATATTCTGCCTACATAGATTTTTGGATTTTGGAAGACTTTATATATATGTATATTTAGATACCTATGCATGTACGTGTATGGGGCAGGTCATGTATGCAAGATGATATCTTTGGAATCTAAAGTGAAGCACAAAGTGTTTCTGAAGTCTTCTGTTGTGGAAGACACTTCAGAGGTTTTTTGTTTGTTTGTTTGTTTTTTGAGGAAAGAAATTTTAGCATCACTGAAACAGACTCCTTGATAACGTATGCATGCATGGAAATGATCATTGCAATCACAGCATAGCTGGGGTTGGAAAAGACCTCCCAGGATGATGTAGTTCAGCCCAGCTTCTTTAAGCAAAGCCAGCTAGAGCCTGAGATTAGTGTGCAGTAGGGTTTGAATGTGGATGGAGACTCCACAACCTCTCTGTGTAATATTCACTTTGTACTGCAAGCTAGATCAAGTATCAGTTTTCAGAGGTATAATAGAGTTTTCCTTTAGTAGTTCAAATGTAGAATGGTTGCCAACCTATTTAACATTGTTTGCTAAACGGTAATTAATGCTTTTATGTGGTCACGTAGAGTCAATGATATCAGATTTTTGCTCTAGTTCACTCAGTGAATTCAGCTGGTTTCTAATTAGTGTTTGTTATTAACATTACCCATAGTAGGCTTTTCTGTCTAGGGATCATTTTTTATGGGTTGTTGAAGGGCAAAGCTTAAATCAGTTGGTTTATACTGATTTGGGTTTCAGGGATGGGGGAACAGTGTGAAGCCACTTTAATGGTAGCAGTTTTTAGGTAAGCTGAAATTACTGGCTGTTTTTTTATTAGTTGTGTTTCTGCCTGAACAGTTTGTTTTAATTCATAGTAATATTGAAGATGTCTTCATATGCAGAAATGTCTACTGCATGCAATTTTTATGAATCATATATGAGTATCTTGTAATTACAAGAAGAAAAAGTAACATCGCTCCCTATGTACTTTGTAAATGATTGTAAATCTACAAGCACTGCAAAATTATTGTAAATGATTAGAATTTGGTATCTTTCCCTCACAATCATAATTTTCCTTGAAAATCCAAAGTCAAAATGACTTACCTTTGTCTTTTCTCCAACACTTTTTATAGAGCTGTTTCTACTGAAGAAGTTTCCTTTAAAGTCTGTAATCTGTTTCTATCAAAGAGTATACAAGACCAGTATCTTATACAGTTACTAAGAAATGCAGACAGTATCAGCACCTGGGTTGCTGCTGAAATTGTAACATGTCATACATCTAAGGTTTGTCATTGTTTTGTTGTGTTATTATGAAATATTTATCTGTTAATGTGAATACTTGTATATTAATATATAATGCTGTGTAGAGAGTCTGCAAGATCTCTTTAGAAATGTGCCTATGAATCGGCAGTTAACAACTTAATTTGCTGTCATTAGGAGCATCTTTTTGATGTTTTTGATGTTTTGTAGGTTTTAATACCTAATAGAATGTTAGAAAGGAGAAGAGGTAAAAGACTTTAACAAAGGAATCTCAGTGACAGAAAAGACCAAAACAGTGGTGGAGTTACTATAGACTGTTTACTACAGTCAACAGTTCTGATAGCAGTTTCTGAAAGAGAATTTGTCTTCTTTTCTTTTACTTTTCTTATTTTTATTAGCCATTTTGCAGTTTAATATGATATAGTACATTTTGAAAGTATATAGTTTTCTGTCTGAGCAGCTACTATTTGTCAAAACCAAACAGTTGAATACTGTTATTAACTGAAATTTCAGAATTGTGTATATTGCTTATATACCTTTTTAATAGTTTAGATGAAAGCTACTCATTAAACTTGATCAGTGCTTTGGCTTCTGAACTGAATAATATCTCAGCTAAATATGTGTCTCTATTTGTACTAGGCAGCTACCAGTAGATTCCTTTCTTACCACTGTGAAAAACTTCAGTCTGTCTGCTCACATTTTATTTTCTCTCAGAGGTCACAAACCAAATCCAACAGCTGTTTCTGTTGGATTATTTATTGGGTTTTTATTGGTCTTCCCTATTTCTAATTTTTTTTTTAAACACGTATGAGATAGAAAATTTTAAACAAACGTTTTAAATCCTAGCAAAATATATTCAAAATATATTTTTCTAACAGGTGATATGGTACTGCTTGGTCATATGAAATCAATGTGTTTTGACAGCTTTTAAATGTGCGTGACTAGTACCAAGCACTGTATGTGAGCATATTTCAATGAGTAGTGTTACATTAGTCTTTATCTTCCCCCTGGAGTTTTCTTTTTGTGACTTTTCAGGCTTGTAAGAGCAATAGAATTGAGAAATTACCAGCAATAGACCTTGGGCTTAGCACCTTCCCAGACTTGCAAGGATACTTGATTCCATGGAATCGTTAGGCCTAATTTCCAATTTAAAGCTCAGGCAGCAATAAAGTATATTCCTAGGAAATGACTGTATGTGATAGCTTCTAAATCCACATGAGCTGAAAAAAAAAAAAAAAAAGGTGTATTTTAATTATGTTTTTTTCCAGCTGCAAGTGAGTTTGTTATCCAAATTTCTTCTCATAGCAAAATCCTGTTATGAACAAAGAAATTTTGCTACTGCGATGCAAATCCTAGCAGGCTTGGAAAATCTTATTGTCCGACAGTTACCAGTAAGTTTGGGACTCTCTTTTGTAACTATTTTGTTTAAAATAATCTTGTTCAAATATGTGTATTAGTATAAGAAACAAAAATGTGTTTTGTTTTGTTTTTTTTATTGTAAGGCCTGGAAAATTTTACCTGCAAAAGTAGCCGAAATAATGGAAGAACTCAAAGCTGTTGAGGTACAGTATAAATTCTTTCAACATAAAATATTTATTTGGGATTGAAGAAGACTCAGCTTCTGACTAAAGTGTACTTCTACAGGATGAAAGCCAAAATTATTATTTTGAACTACAAAGGAGATTTTAAATTATTCCAGGACTGTTGTCTTTTGGTCCAAGTTTACATTTTCACCGTTTTTGCAAAAATGTATCCCATGTGACTGAGAATCAAAGAAGTCATTTCAAAGCAAATTACATAAGAATACAAAGGAAATTAGACACTTTTTCCTGAAGAATTCAGCAGTACTTTTCTGGATGTAATCTGTTCTGAAAAATCTTAAGTGTTGATTTTGGCACAGGCATTATTTTATTGATCTACCTGATTCAAAAATGGATGAAAATTCTAAAATGCAATTTTGGCTGTAAACCAGAACAATTGAAAAGTGCACAAAGAAAGTATTTTGTTTAAAGTTAATTCTCTATTTCTGTACTTTGAAATGCTTGCCAACAGACTAGTTTGAAATATTGTCTTCAACTAAAATGGTAACAGTTAAAATGTATGGAAAAACTGATAGGTAGTGTTCAGCACTTGAAGTGGAGAACTTCTTATAAAGACTACCCTTAGATGTAACACATTATTTGCGTACATCTTCATAATAGGTGTTTCTAAAAAGTGACAGCTTGTGTTTGATGGAAGGAGAAAGATTCAAAACACTTCCAACAATTCCATCAGCCCGTGTTTTAGCAATGCATGTCCAGCAACTTGAAACTGGAGGATTCACAATGACAAATGGAGCTCACAAGTGGACTAAACTTAGGTATTTATTTTAACTATACGTAAGACAGAATATTAGTTAATGAGATAATGAGAGCTAATGCATTTCCCATCTAGCAATTTAAATCATTTCAGTCATTTTGACATCACACTGAGTGGATGGATACTATAGAAGTAATTGCTCAATGCCTTTGTATTTCCTTTAAACTTTTTTCTTCTGTCAACAATAAGATAAACTAATTTCTTTTTATCATATTTTCTTTCAAGAAATATTGCAAAAGTTGTGAGCCAAGTTCATGCATTTCAAGAGAATCCTTATACATTTACACCAGATTTCAAGCTGCAATCTTACCTCAGACAAAGAATAACTCGTTTTAAGGATGCAGATATTTCTGCTTTGGCAGCTGACAACTGTACCAACTTCCATCATATACCAGCAGAAAAACATTCTCGGAAAATTCAGGACACGCTGCGCAGAATGAAGGCAACATTTCAGTAATTATTTACATTTCATCTGTTCTATTCCAAGTATAGAGTATAAAACAGGATCAAAGTGACTTTACTTCCTGAACCAATTCCCAAGCAAATACTTAACTGCACTGACTTAAAATATCATCTCAGTTTGAAATGGGTAAATTACTTAATATGGAGTAGTAAAAAGCTGACTAACAGAGTATGATTCCTTAGCAAGTAGATAAAGGTAAAAGTTAAGAGAGACCAATCTTAGCACTGTCCTTTTGCATAAAAAAAATAATAATTAGCCTTCAGGCAAAATATCTGAAAAGATCTGTGGAAGCAAGTTATACTTGCATCTCCTGTTGCAAAATTGGCCTAGGATTGTTTAGCCTATATTTCATTAAATGTTGAATATATTTTTATATAAACGTAGTACATTTGTATCCTGTCACAGTGTGCATATAATTCAGGGACACCTCTATTATCTGTTGACTGTTGGACTTTGCTTTTGTGTTGAGTATTCTAAAACTATGCTTGCTTAAATAACTGGCTATCTTTTTATTTGGGCATACTATGGAAGGAAAGAAATACTGTGTTGTAATTTTTTTTTCTTTTAATTTTACTGTCACTGAGCTGACCTGTTTCCACATGAAAGTAAGTTCTGAATCTAAATATTACCAATTTGCTGTTTTGCTGCTGCCTCCATGGTCTTGTGAAGAGGATAAACATGAGTTGCTCTTTTTCTGTGTTTGGTACAAGAATCACTTTGGCAATTGTATATGTATGTATGTGGGCACATCTGGTTATGTCTTTTGCTCCTGAGGTTGCTCTTGTAAATTGCAGTGCTCCAGCAGCATTAAATACATGATAACTGTATTAACTTTGGATATGCATCTTGTAAAACTTCGGTGCTAACCTATTTTATAGAGCTTATGCTTACAAATACTTAAACAGCAATGAAAAGTGATGCTTTAGCTAGAAAGTTGGTTGAGCTACCCAGGTTTATGCAAGGTCAAGATTTTAAACCTACAAGTTAATTAAGATTACTAAGAATTCTACCAGAGGAAACAACAACAGTATTGGAAGAGAAGTGGGAAAGGGCAAGAAACAGATAAAATGAGCTCTGTCCTAGGAATGTGTCTTAAAAAGGAGGAAAGTTAAATTTTGGGAAAAGCAAATGTGAACTAATTGCCTTGGCATGGTTTAATGATGGAGAAAGATGGGAATGTGCACATCTGTAGTATTTTTCAGATTGTACTATTTTATTTGACAGAAATGCATGTCTACGTGGTAAATTGTAGCTTTTTCATTGTTTAAGAGAAAAAAAATTCTCCTTTTCTCATGCCATTGATGGCAATACATACCATCACAGGCCTTCTATTTCTCATCTTTCTCAGTTGAACACAAGGTACGTCTGTTCTTATCATTAAATACTTGTTATTTTTTAGACTAATATATTAGCACTAGACTGACTTTAGTGCTCTTACTGGTTTAGACACTGGAAAACTCAGTCTTCAACTGCATTTTCTCGCATTTTTTCTACTTTTAAGATGATTTCTTTTGTTTACTTATCATATATATGTTTAACATGTCATTAATTATAGTATTCCTACTTACGTTTGAGGAAGAAAAATGTGTTTCTATTTTAAGAAATTTAAATATTATTTCTCTAAAAAATTGCCAGATGTGAAAACATTAAATCATTACCTCCTATATTTAAATAATACAGTGAACAATGAAAATAGAACATGACAATAACCTTATCTTCAGAAATAAGTTCTTCATCAAAAATCTAGCATTTACTTAAAGCCATGCCTTGCCTATGAAAGACAGAACAATTTGAAGCAGCATAAGCTATACTAATGTAGAGAACACAAACTTGTTCATGTTATCTTAGTAAATATATTTTGTATAGTTGCCAGTTAGGCTGTTGAAATTGCTTTTATGGATTTACTTCGCATTTATATTTTGCACCCACATTAATTAGGTCTTATTTGTCTTACAATTTTTATCAAGATCTAAAGGAACTAGTACATCTAGAAAATATCATTTTTATTTTTTGACAATAACTGGTGCTATACAAGAAATTAAAAGTCATTTTGTATCTTCTGCATAATGCTTCAGTGTATCAGAGGATGTTGCTGTAAATGCATAGTATTGAGGTATGGTACTACTTTGGGTTGTTTTCATCAAACAAATATTTAAGTTTTTGTATTTAGATACCACCCTACAATCACAACAAGTGTAAATATGTACTGTGCAGAAAAAAAAAAATACACTTTTGCAAGGAAACCAGTCTGCTTTTGTCCATAAACACAGATGTATGCACATCTTATATTATGTGACACAGATTTCTCAATAAAGTTATGTCTAGCATCTAATGGTACTGCTTATTTATGACTAACATGCAGCAGGATTTGGGCTAAACTTTTCTATCTTTGTGAGGAATGTCCCTTTAAAAGAAAACACAGGACATAACGTGTGAAAGCAGAGAGTTCAGTTGTATCTAGTTGGCAGAAAATATTGGCATTTGTAACTGTATTGCATAAATAAGGGACTATGCAGTCTGTCCCCAAGTTTCCATTCCAACACCAAATTTGCGTGCTTGGAAAAACTGAGCCTATGCTATCAGCCAGAATTGCCACCAGCTGTTCTAATTCTTTTTTCCTACATATCCCTCACTCATCTTTTTTTCTTTGTGACATCCATTTTGCAGAAAATGATTTGTGGAGTTTCTTTAATGAAATATTCTCCATGGGAGCCTTTCCAATTCCTTGTGCTCATTCCTGTGTGTTGTTGCTCTTTCTATGTACCTTTGCAGGTCTTCTTTCCCAGGATCTCTGGGTTTTTCAGGACTTTCCTGCAAGAGTGCTGGGAACTGTGTCCTAGTTACACTAGCTTGTTTGAAAGCAGGTTTCTAGGATCCAAAGCTCCAAAACTTCCAGATGCCTGTCAGGAGATGTGGATGGATTCTGTTGATTCTCAGGAAATATTCTATAGAAGCCCAGACCTTAAAACTGGAGAATATCTCATGAATCAGTGCTGATTCATGATTTTGGCAGGTTTCTTTCCTTGGAAAACTTTCAACCATTTCTCAACTTTGTTTTCATGGTTTTCTACGTTCTTGTTGGATTTGTTTCATTAGCGTTAATTCAGACACATAACTTCTCAGTAAGTGATTTGCAAATGACTAAAATGTTAAGAAATCTGTTTCTAAATAACAAGTGAATAAACTACAATTTGAAGAGAAGGAATATAACAATCCTTCAGTGGTAGGCATATGGGTTGTTATTTCAGTCCTTGATAGAAAGACTGTAGATAAATGATTTTCCTCCCTTATAGATGCTTAAACTTAATCCAATGTGTATTCATCCTTACAATACAAAAACTTGTTGCATTCTGTTTAAAACTTTCCTTTTTTTCTTCTTACATTCCTTCTTTTTAAGCAAATCTTTCTCAAAAATGCTTTCTATATAGTTATTTTAAAATGCATTTGGAGTTTGAGAAGGAATCTGAAAGCTCTGGAAATGTGGCTTTAAACAGTGTTTGAAAACTCAAATCCCATAAATCAAACTTAATAGGTAGAGAAGTCATCTTTGGGATGTGATTTACTAACAGATATTGTTCAACTATAAATATTTTGTCTTCATTTACTGACTAAAAACATAAATGTAAGAAATTTGCAGATAATCATCTAAACTGTATTGTGAATCTGCCCTGGGTCTTAGCTGTAAGATTACTTCTTATTTCATTAATTCTTAATTCTAATTTGAGGTTTGGTCTTGTTGACCTGATGTTGGCGTTATTTAGATTAAATATATTCTGGTTTTGGATAGATTCTTAAGTAGTATTGTGTTTTGTAGTGGTAGAACTCACGTCATAATGAAACGAAGGGTTTGGAGTACTGGATAATGAGAGTTATCATTATCAAAAAGACATACTGTGGAAGGCTTGACTGGGCACAGTTGAGCCTGAGCATCTATTTGCTGAGATTTTGATGCTCATTTGTGTTCATATCTCATAAAGCTCATAAACAGTAATAGTAGTAAATTATTCACTTATGTAACAAATATTCTGTGTTCTTTTGTAAACAAGCTAGGGGAACAGAACTAGGACAAGAAACTAGTAAAAGGGACAAGTCTGCCATTGTTTGGATAACCACTAAATGACTGACAGCAGCTTGTGAAAATTAAAGGTTGTATATGCTAGGCCTGCCTGCACTTGGTGCTTCTTCATGCCTTCATTATCATGCTCTGTTTTTTGAAGATGAATTAAATCTGTTGGGCTCTGCAAGCATGCTGAGGACTGAGATTAAAATGATCTTGACAACTTGAAAAGATGAGCCAGAATAAAAAGGTATGTAACGCAGACAAGCGCGAGGATCTGTGTGGTAGGTGGGAATAATCAGCTGCTTGTAGAGAAGGATTACTGTTTTGTTTTGGTGGAAAAAGGAAGATATAAATAGTTTTTTATGCTGGGGAAATGTCTTGATGTCCCCTCAGTGTCTTGATGCAGGGAACCAAAAGGGCAAAGATTGTGAAGGCAAAGGTCAAAATACACAAGTGACTCCTGAGATTAGTATATGGATCTCCAGACATCAGCACAGTGTGGCTCTCCATGAAGGTCAACTGCATGACAAAATGTCATTACAAAGTATTGAAAGGATCGAGAATGCACAGGAAGGAAAGATGAAGGGAAAGAATACTGCAAGTAGTATATACTAAAACTTAATATTGCACATAGTTGTTTTAGAATCTACATATCTTATCCTGTGCATAAATTAAATGAACTAGGTGCCATAGGTTCTGTAGAGGATCATAAACCAGAAAGAGTATGTGTAGACAAACAGGTTACAATTTCAGACTTTTCTGTGATTGACAGAGAGCAACTAGCAACTAGACTTTCAACTAGAAAGTCTGAACATAGGAAGCAGTCACAAAGAAAGTTACTGTGAGAAAAAAGTATCATAGAATTCGTGTTTGAAAGGAAAAAAAGGAGATGAGCAGCACAACATCAGTGGGCTTCAAAAAGCAAACTACAATACACTCAAGGAGTTAGTACATAAGGTCATGGGAAAGGGATTCTAACACACAGGGAGAAGTTTCCTAAAAACATATAAACAAACAAAAAAACACCACAGGTGTGAGGGGGTTCCAATACAGGCCATATTTTAAATATACAAACAGCCCACTCACATACAAAGAAGAGAGGACTATCTGAATAGTTTGACTGCATGAGCTTATCAGTAACTTGGAAAAAAAGAAAAAAAGTACTGGAAAAGGTAGAAGCAAGGGAAAAAAGAAGAGGTGAATTAGCAAGAAAAATAGAAAAAAAAATAGCATAGCAGGTTAGGAATAAAACTGGACTGACAAAATGCTATTGCCAACAATAGAAAAGCAAAAGAGTAAAGATGGATTCCTCAGAAATTTTGTTACATAGAGTGCTTACCAAGAGAGATAGATAACTGTGAGGTGGTGATAAAGCCTGAATTGTTGCCATTTTACTGCCTACTCTCTCAACAATGCAAGCTGTGATCAAAGTTAATCAGGAGCCAGGAGTGAGAATGGGAGGCTATCATGCAAATTTCAATGTATTAGATCATTAAAAACTGATTAAATCTGTTATATAGTGAATAAGGAGCAAAACAGATAATCTTGGCGGTGTTGGACTTTCGATTTAGGGAGAATGTGAGGAGAACTAGGAGAAAAAATAGTAATCAAAATTGGGAAAAGGAGATAGGAATAAGTGGGAGGGTAAAATAAAGGGAATTGCTTGGGAATTATATTATCAGCCAGATTAACTTTGATACCACAAGAGATACTTGAAATCTGTACAATCTTAGAGAGTCATTTAAAATGCTAACATGCATTTGTCCATGAAATAGTTTTTAAAAAACCTAATAGTCTCATTTGTCTGTCCCAATATGTACGGGGAGGGAGCCAGCATACTGTATATTAAAGTCTGTAAGCCTCTTTACAACAGACTCATGTGACCTGATTATATATTAGGTTCTTAATATCCAGGTGATTGCGCTGTTAGTTGAGTATGCAACTAATAAGTCTCTTCAAAGAGTAATTACTATTGCTTGCTAAATTGTGAAGATAAGGGGTATTTAGTAGGAGTAGGGCTATCTGTATTAGGGTAGGGCCTGGATCCAGTTGTATCTGGGATTTTGACTGACGATATGGAGAATGGAATGGAAAACACATCCATGCAGCACATAAGATTAAAACTCAAAATAATTGTGATAATGATTTAAATTTAAGCTCAACTCCTATATTTTAAAGTAAAAATTTGAAATGAAAAATAACTGCAGAATTCAGAGAAGAAAAAAAAAGCTCTTGGGACCATAATGTATCAGAAAGTGATTTTGAACCCATCTGTACAGTTTTCCAGAATGAAGAAAATAAGAAGGAAAAAGGGAAGACCTGAGATGTACTGTGAAAGAGCCATATATGACAGAAGGTAATTATTTTGCTCTATTTGGCACTAATGGATATTTGCAGGAAGAGTTTACCATTTAGACACTGCATTTAAAAAATATACAGGCAAAACAAGAGAGTCTAGAGGACAGCAATAAAATATGTTTAAAAAACAAACAAAAACACAGAGATTAAAAGAATTAAGACTTACCTGGAAAATCTGGGTTGAGTAGGACTGTGTGTGTGTAAAATGTTGCTGTAAAAAGTTTTTTGTAGTGACAAACAGAGCTCATTTTCTCCATGCTCTGTGAAGTTTAAGGCAAGAAATATTCCAAATTAATTTGGAAGCAGTATCAGTTCTGTTTCAGTTTTTACATTAAAGAGCGTCTGGTTGAGCACTGGAATAGGATACTCACCAATGGGATCCCCTTTCCTGTAGATTTGTGAGAGCAGCTCAGATCAAATTGTTGTGAGCGTGCACATCCTGCCCCCGAGAGTGCAGAGGGATTCAGCAGTGATCATCAGTCCTTTCTGTGTTTTCAGTAAAGCACGCTGGACCAAAATTAAAATACTTAATTGCAATCAGAGAATATTGTTCGTCAATTTATTAATTTCATCATATCACAGCCACAGATTTTCAAGGTTTTCATATATTTGATACATAGCAATAGAATAGATGAATGGACTGTACTTGAAGTTGCATGGGAGATGTTTATAGAAGAATACAGAATTTCCTTTGTATGCGTACATTAATGCAATGGGAAAGTGCATAATTCAATAAACAGTAGAGAACAGTAAACAATTCTATGAACAGGAGAGAGGCAAAAGCCTTCCACACACGTCTGTATGTTCAGGGGAAGTGGAAAGCAAGTTCTTTCTGTCTTCTCTCACTGCCAGGAAAATCACTGCCTCGACTAAACTTTTAACTTTTCTCCTTCCCTCGTGTGGCAGATTCCGGCATGCGAAGTCTTATGTAACCAGGAGATGGCACAAGAGAGCCTTGCTATACGCTGCGCTGTGAGCAAAGGTATTGTGAAATGTGATTGTCTTTCCAGAGGGCTGTGTAAAGTCTGCTCATTAGGAACCGACGGAAATAGCAGAAGCTTTTCGTATCCCGTTTGCAAAACGAACGTACTTGTAACTGCTCCCTTTAATCTTAAATCTTTAAATCTTCAAGTTACCTTCCTTTGATTTGTGAAGCCTGTCAAAGGGAGTACACTGCTTTGCTTGTGGTAAACAGAGACCGAATCACATATTGTGAGTGTAGAGTTAATTATCTTACCTATCGCTATTCCTATCCTCCTCCACTATATGATTTTCCCTTATTTAAGCTGATAGGGAATGTCAGGACATGCCTGTGCTCCCCTGCTTTGGCGTGCAGTAAAGGCAGAGGGTTCGTTGTCCTCTGTTGCTATAGTTCTGCATTATTTTGAGTTAAAGTTTTCTTCCTCACTTAATAGTAACCTTTTCAGAGTACTTGATGGAAGTGATTGGAATAAAGAGAAAAGGAAGAAACAGTGTCATGTGAGAAAGACAGAAAAGGGGAAGAAATAATTAGAAATACGAAATGGAGAAGAGCTTTGAAACCCATTTTTGAAATAGGTAACATTTATTCCCATAAATATAAAGAGACTGGTTTTGGAGCAGTACAAAAATCCAATTTATGTTAGGTGAATAAAGAATCAGTAAAATGTTTTCACTGCTCAGACACATGCAGCATTGTAGAGCATAGACCAGGATGGGCACAAAGGGTGACAGATGTCCCAGGTTAGCCTGATGTGTGATGTCTTATTCCCCTGCTGACATCATAACACTCAAAAATATATATATATTTTAAGGTGTTTCAGTATTTCACTGTTATAATCTGATCAAACTGTCAGTCCAAATGATGTGAATATTGCTAAAACCAGTGGAACTCATGGATTTATGAATGAACATTATTCTGCATAGGTGTATTTTATATTCCTGTATAATTTGTAGTCCTAAAACAACCCAGATCCAAAAGCATATTAGTGCACCTAATTCCAGTTACTCCAGGAGATAAGATCATTTCTAGAGTCCCTTCTCAAGCTATTCTCTTTAAAGTAGCAGTTTAAAATTTTTCCTTGCTAGGCTATAAAGAATTAAACCAACTCCAAACTTTTGAGCAGTTTTGTTTGAGAAGTGTCCGTAGAGAAGCCTCTCAGTTACAGTATGACAGCAGTGACTGCAGAAGAAGGATTTGCTTGCCTGAAACTTGGTTGTTTTTCAACTACAATACTTTTATTTATATATAGTAATTAATAATAATGATAAATCTGCTGCTGGGTAACCCTGCCTCTGTAACAACAGCAGTACATGTTTAAATATAGTTCTGATTCATTACAACATTGATTTCTTTTTTAATGTGGCTGTGTTTGGGTAAGAGCTTACTAAAACCAAGCCATATAAGTGTTTTCTTCATGCAGAACTTGTATTTTTTAAAAGATTTCACTGTCTCTTTAGCTGCTGGTAGCAGCCTTATGGTAAGGGGCCATGGGAGCTCCCAGCATTTTGAGCTGATTTTTATCAGTTCCAAGCATGAACAGAAATTTAGTTTTCATCTATGCATTGTCACTCTGCTTATTCCAGGCTCTCCTGTTTTTCTGCACGTATGGTCTTTTCATTCCTCATGAAAAAATGTAGCTCTTCTTCTGTCAGAGAGGGAAGATACAATAACTGATGATAAAGAGGTTGTTAAGAGGCCACTTGTAATGCATTTAAATCCTAAAGTGATTTCTCAGAAATAGCAATGGTTGGATAAATACGCCAGGACTAAGACAACATTCATGGCACAGCAGCTGCAAGCAGCCCTTGGTTCACTGGGCATTCCTCATTGGGAATTATGCACACCCTCAGATGAACACACAGATGAATCCTGCATGTCCTTAGCTGCCTTTTTACAGTTTTATTGCATCATCACCCTGCTACTCCCAAGGACCTTGTGCTCACTCTACTCCAACCTCACAGGACTTTCCACTGTTAGAAGAAAGAGCAACCTGCTCTTACAAAATGGCAGTCCTTTTGCTCTCATGTACCTTTGTTGCAGAAAGGCAAAATGCTGACAGCCTTCTCCAGTACCTCTTCTGAAGGCACTCGGAAGCTCTCAGTTACTTTCCCTTCAGTTCTTTCAGTGCTTCAGTGGGAAGTAGAGCACAGTCCTTCAGGTTACTCAGCTGCTGGCTCAGTAGGGCAGGATTGGCCTTTGTATTGGAAGATACCGAAAAGCAATTAGTGCTCAAATGCTGGGCTGCTATCCCCAAGTATCTACTATCAGCTGCATAGTTGGCATCCAGGTAGGACTGCCCTGCTCTGCAGAATCTCCTCAGCCTGAGGCCAGTGTTATGTGAATGCATTTCTGCAGAGCTGCCTTGTATAAGTGCTGTTATCTTGGGCTCATCCTGTCCCAACCAAACCTCTACAAAGCCATAACTTGGCCTCTTTGACTGCAGCTTCTGCTTACAAGAAATGCAATGGTCTGTGTCAACTGACAAATCTCAACTCACTTTGGTTTTCCTGAATGCTAAAATGTTTCCTTCTACATCACCTCCGACAGGATGGCTGGGTCTGGGCTGGATCTCGCATTGCTATCCTCAGTCTCCTTTGGTCTTCATGGGCTTCTGACACCTATTTTCATGCTGAAGGTGCTGAGTCCACGGAGAGAAAACTGTCTTGTCTACAAACAACTACAAAACTTACTGTCATTACTTTTCCTAGTGGCAGTTGTGTCAGTGTCTGAGCTCCTTGTCTCCCAGTCCTTGCCGCAGCAAAGTGAGGGGGCAATCTCTTCCTGCTTATTCCTGCAAAAGCCTGAAGACTTCAGGGTGAGCAGGTTTTGTCCCATTGGTAATATCACCTGGTTTTAAACACAGTATTTCTGAATCACAGTTTTGCATGAGGTTTGGAAACAAACACCTGATGAATAATGCATAGGAATAGGAAGAGATTAAGAAATGTTGATAAAATTAAACCAGCTGCTGTTAAATACTGTAGAAATTGCTACATTCAGAAGTCATATGCCATCTATCCAGGATGCTTAAACAATTTATGTATAATGGAAATGACATTTGGTTTAACCTTCTCACAATATGATCAGTTTGTGTTTCTGAGCACTCAACAATTTACTTTTGGCTGTGACATTCGCCTCAGTAAAATGCATTTAATGAACCAGCAGTGTGTAAAGATGTAATTTGTAGCTCAGATGGTAAAAATCTCTTAAAATCTGTAAAGAAATGGTGTGACAGATGTATCAGTGGATGCTCAAACCTGAGATTTTTATTTTACAGAATACCACCATGCATCATGTATTCTCTTTTCCCCATCCAACAACGTGCCGATGCCATTATTATTGACAGAACATAAAGCTGGTGAGGTCCTACAGGTAGACTACTTTATATATGTTTATACTTAGAAATATGTATTTGTTGTATATATATATATATATATGCAGTGTATATAGTATCATACCACGTATGATTTATATGTATGCATATAATTCTATGTAATGGCTCTGGATGAAAAAAAAAACCTGGGTATGAAGGACATATTTATCTCCTTGGGGTGAAATTTTACATTGGCTAGATCTAACAACCATATTTTGAGTGAACTGGAGGTTGAAATGAAGATTTTAGGAAACATAGATGAAGATGGTTTGAGTAAAACTTCTTACTGCACTGACATAAGTAAAAATAGGTGATTTTTTTACCATGACAATTGAAAACATTGAAATTTTTAGATGCAAACTGAATAAGTAGGAGGGATTCAGTCTTTGACCCCCTACTTCAGCCTAAAAAATAGAGCCATGGTTACATTATCGATGACCAGAGAAGTGCATGCTGATATTCCAAGCAGGACTGGCAGATTAACAGAGCAAACTTATTTCTGGTTCACAACTTTTTCCCTCAGCCCCCTCTCCCTGGTGTTTATGCCGCGATGCTGCAACGCCAGCAATGAGTAATGCGTGCCTCGGGCTGTCTGGGGATCACAGTGCTCAGGCCAGAGAAGAGGAAGCTCAGAAGATCCCTTTAGACAGGGGCTCATCTTCTTGAAATGAAAAATGCCGACTCTCGAAGACCCGCCAAGCCCGGGGGAGCGGGTCCCTGTGCGCTCCCCTGGGGTGCATTCCCCAGCGCCATTTGAGGCCGCTCAGCACCATAAATGCCATTTGCATCGGGATAGGATGCAACAAGAGCTGTAAATCACTGACGGTGGAGCGAACACCTCCAGGGGCAGACACGGCGGAGCCGGGCCTCCTCGAGCTGTGGCAATGTGTGAACGGTATCTTTTGTTGAGGGGGGGGGGGAATGATGGCAATTAGACGATACTTATCTGGCTCTTTGATGTGCATTTACACAAACAACGTTTTCCTCCGGGACTTGAGGTATAAAAGAGTCGTGTTTCCCCGCACTCTCCTTCTCAGCAGCTCCAAAACGCCGCAGGATGACTAAGGCTCCTTTCTCCGTGGAGTGGCTGTCCCAGAGCAGCCAGGCCCCCAAGAGTCCCACGCAAGGCACAGCGCGCCGAGCATCGCCCTCGGCCGCCAGCCGCAGGCTCGCTTCAGGCTCCAGACCCGGGGCGAGCGAACGGAGCAAGGAGAAAGGCGCCGGGAAAGGCGGCAGGAGCAACAGGGATCCTTCGGCAGCACCCCTCGCTGCAGGTAACCGCGGCCATCGGTTCCTGTTGGGTGGGAGGGCCGGACGGACTGTGTGTCTCTCCTCGGAGTCAGGGAAGGGATCGAGGCGGGATGTTACTGCGGCGGGCGGGCATCCCTATGGTCTGCCTGACCTTTTTCTCCTCCATCTCCAGGGGCAGCGGGGCAGCCCCCGGAGGAGCGGGGCCAAGAGTGCTCGTGCCCCGAGGAGCCGAGGGGCGGCCGGCGGCTGCGCACGGCGTTCAGCGCCGAGCAGATCAGCACCCTGGAGAGCTCCTTCCAGCGGCACCGCTACCTGGGTGCCGCCGAGCGCCGCAAGCTGGCGGGCAGGATGCGGCTCTCCGAAGTGCAGGTGAGCGCGGTGCGGGGGGGCCGGGGGGAACGACGCGGTGGGAGGCGGCTGATAGTATAGTAAGGGATCTCAATTCTTGGCCCGTTCCCTTTTCCCTCAGATCAAGACTTGGTTTCAGAACCGAAGGATGAAGCTCAAGAGGCAGCTGCAGGAGTTGAGGCCGGAGCCTTTCTGCACGCCACCGCTCCCCTTCGGACCTCAGATGTCTCTGCCACTCACTTACGTGGCCCGACCGCCGCCTCTGCCCGGGCATGAAGCTGCCCCCGGGGGCTTTGCCTTGGCAGCGCTGCCAGCACCCACTCTGGACATCAGCAGCGCCTGTAGAGCACAGCCTGTGGGGTTCTGGGCAGCACCCTGCTTTGTAGGGTACAGGGATCCCAGGGCTTTCTTGCTGAGTGTCTGACCCGCTGTTACGGACTGTGACTAAGGACGATTTGCACTAATGATAACTATCCGGGCTGCCCCTGCCTGCATCTGCCTGCTAGGTTTCTGGTGCAGCACTGAGCAAGGAATTCTGTATGCACTGGGTGATCCAGATCATGGACTTCATGCCAAGCTTCCTGTCAAATTCAAACATAGTGGGGTAAATAGTAGCACAAATGGAATCACCTAGCAAACCTAAACATTTTTGCAGCTTTCATCAGAATTTGTCACAAAGACTGACAACTATTTATCCTGCCCTGAAAGAGGGCTCCTCCCCATTAAATGAAACATAGTCCTTATTTTCTAGATCTGTTCTAACCCTAGTAGAGGAAGAATAATCTTTCTTGTGTTGTACCTTGCAATTTACTGAGGATACGTGCAAAAAGCATGAATTTCCCCACCGTTCCCTAAAACAGTTGTCCAGTCTCTTAGCTGCTTCCCATATGGCACTTCGGGAGGTGGCTGTGCTTTTAACTAGATACATTGGGAACTAGTTACCAATATTTATTACTGGGCCTGCAATGACAGCAGAATTTGTATTGGAGCCCTTAAAATAGTACATAGAATATGTTTTTTAAGATATAAAAAGTTGACTTTCTATAAAAATATGAAAATACATCACCACAATTTCATGGGTGGCCTCAGTGGATTAACAAGGGTCTCTTGCATAAAACAGATCTTAAGAAGGTCTTGGATCTTGGGATCTGCTCTTGCAACTTGTAGTATCTCAGTATCTTGCTTGTGCCTAATGGGGTATGAGAGTCATTATCAAAAGAAATGCAATGCTTCAAAGCTGTTTTTCTCTAAATGGCAGTAAAATTTGTTACCATTGTGCTATGCACTTTTTATTTGAATAATGCTCATGATTTGATAATGTCTAATGATTTGATCAAAATGACCTGATTTTAGGCTAGAGAAAGGGCTCTGAAAAATGACCCTTGACTGTTGTAAGTCATCATAAATGTTTCAAAGCTAATTGTGAACTAACATGAGAAGAGCAATAAACATTTCCATCACTTTAGAGCTGATCTTGGGTTATTAGATTTCTGGTGCACTTGTAATCTGGGCTTTTATCATGAATGGTCTGAATGTCCTCTGCTAGTCATTCTTGAACACAATTCATTTTTTATACAGGGATCAATGTCATTTGTATACATTCACCTGGTACAAAGTAACTGTATGCCTCTAAAGGCCTTGGTCTTCAATTTTTCCAAATAGCTCCCACATTCGGAAGTCTCAGTTATTTTAATCCATGCTGCATTTTGCTGAGCCTTTTGGGATTGCTATTTGCCTACAGATGCACTGTTAATGTGGCTCTAATGCAGGGGTTTTGGAAAAGCAATAGAGACTTAGGTGTTATCGATCTTCCTCAGGTTTTTCAGAAAGATATCAGTTTAACGAAATTTGCTGAGAGGAGATAAAAAAAATCAAACTGAATGAAGTAATATTTTTCAAATTCAAGTATTACTGAAATGAGTATATCGATTTGGAGGGAAAAAAAAAAGGGGGGGGGGGGGAAGGGAGAGAAATCTGAAATTCTATTGCTCTCTCTCATACATCATTAGGAAACTGAAATGTCTCCAAAATGTTCTCCAGTGGTGAACAATTGCTCCAAAGCAGAGACATTTTAGAGACAGCAATACATTCAAGATCGATAAGTATTCAGGTTGCCTGAAAGAAAAAAACAAACCCTAAAGAGAGTCAAACCAACTGTCCAGTTTTTAAGGAGCAGCACACAAGGAACCCAGACAGTTTGCTCACCCCACGGAGCACCATCAGAACAGCTCCTGGTGATGTCTCAGGGCCAGGACGGAGACATACAACTCTCAGGGAGGCTAGGCTGGGGTTGTTGCAAAGCTGGGGAACAGCCTGTCCCCAAGCAAATGGGGGAGCGAGGGAGATGAAAGGGCTCGAGGAAGAGAACAATATGCTCCCACCCGCAGAGGGGAAGCCACTTCCCAAGGGTCGGGATTGGCTGGGGGTAGGGGTTGATGGGGGTGGGATGGGATGAGATTTAATATGAGGCCATGCAAACCTGGCCTAACTGCACCTTTCCACGTGCAAGCGTGGCTCTTCGGGGTCACTTTCCTCTCTGCGTAAAGGTTTAGAAGAGGCCAGAGGCCCCTGGTGCTACAGTTTAACCCTAGTGCGGCTGCAGGGACAAGCAGGGCTGAGGAGCCGCCAGGGAGTCGAGGGTGCTTGACGAGTTAATGGACCTGAGTCCTGCGGTCCTCACACAGGCAGGTCCTAGCAGGCTTCCTGGGCTTGGTCTGACTACGGGGGTAATCTGGATGTACGAGCTGCAGAGCCGACAGCGAGAGAAAAGCCGAGCTCTGTTCGGGAAGGTGCTAATAATCACCTAACATAAACTCGTTGGTCATATATATGCTCAACAAACAAAAAGCCTTGCCGCTGTTGGCAGCCACAGCTTGCAAATATTGTCCTATACCCCGAAGTCTGTTCCAGCGAACGCGAAGGGTAACGCTCGTTTGACTGAGCACATAAAGCTACGAGACCCCTACAAACATCTTAACAATCTTTAAAACTACACCGGGGCTCTGTGCCGGCTGGAGGCGGAAAACAAACAAAAACAAACACAAAAAGCAGGGAGCAAGGCACAGCTCTCCCTCGCGGGCCGCTCGCCCCGGGGCTGACGGCGCTCACGGGCACGGCAGGGAACCTGCACTGCTCCACCACCGCGAGCTCCTTCATTTCAACACCCCCTTTGTGTCTTTAATCACATCACAGCCACCACCGGGGCAGGAATGCTGCCGGCGGGACAAAGCTCTGCCTGCGAGCACCCCGCAAATGGCCGGGCCGGGCGGCTGAGCCGGGGAGGAGCGGTTTGGCGCTGGCGGCTCTCGACGTAGGGGCTGTATAACCTGAAAACGGGTTTCCCTGGGGAGGAAAAAGGAGTGGGAGGGCAAAACTCCGACTTCAAAGCCTTTCTCCCCGCAGTGCGTGCGCAACCTGATTGAATTAGCACCGCGGTAATGGGAGAGAGTCGGCTGCAGCCAGCGCGTTAACGCCTGTCCCAATTTGGCGAGAGCAACCAACAGGGGAAGGGGTGGGAATAGGGCCGGGTGCCCCCCTGCAGCTCCCAGACACTGTGGAGCCACAGGCGGCACCTGTTAACGAACCAGGTGAAGTGATTCGGCGTTGTGTGCTAATCGGGAGGGATCTCGCACCGCCGGGCCATTATGTCTAATTGCGGCCCATTATCTCTTTCTTTGATAAGTAATTAGATGGCAATTAACTTGATAAATCCAACCGAAAAGAGAGGGGAGAGAAAGAGGAGAGGTCTTCTGGGCTCAGCTCATCGTGTTGGAAGGTTTTGTCTCTTATCCTTTATAACTGTCCATTACATTTTTAAGCCCCGAGCTGGTGCTGTTTGTAAAGGCGTTTGGTAGGGAACCAGCAGCGGACTGGAATTCGAGAGGCGAGGTGCTTAAGTTCCCATCTCAGCTCTCAGTTACTCTTCCTGGGCAATTGCGAACAACTGTGGAGGTGTCACCATTCCCCGGGCAGCGCGGGATGGCGCGCGTGGGAATTCGACTCCCGCTCCGGTTTGCTCTGACTCGCATCGAGGCTATCTCGGCTCTTTGTCCATCCGTCGCGCAAAGAGCTGAATGGCAATCCCGTGATAAATCGCTCTTAATGCAAAGCGTGCGTTTGCTCCCACAGTGCTGAATGGCAATAGCTGCGGCGTGTGAGCCGAGAGGGTGCAGGGCCCCGGCTGAGTCAGAGCATTTGTTATTTATGGTGTGTCGGCCCGCATTGTTCCCGTGGGCAAAGGAGCGCCTGGTGATGGCCCTGTTAGTGTTCACGGCTACTTCAAACAGAAAGCATCCATTCCGAAACAATCGATCTCGTTGATGCCTAATTGGCTATCTAATAGCACCTATCAGGACATCAAAGGGCGCGCTGGATAACCTAGTTAGCGTTTCCAAAGGGGAGCAGTGAAGGATACAAACAGTGATCAGCGGTCCCACCGCCCCCGAGCTGAGCTGTGAGCCCAGCCGTGCGCTGGTGGCCGCGTCCCTTCCCGTAAGTGGCTGGAACGGCTCCCGCTGCCTCGGGATCTCGCCTAGAAAGTTGCCTAGTTATGCTAGAAATTATTTTGCTTGAGAGGGATTTTTTTTTATTTTTTTTTCTGATTTTTGGCCATAGTTTCTATTGCTGTTGCGCAAAAATAGGTGGGAGTCTAAGTATGATAATAGACGTGGTTGCACCAGCACTATTCTTAGAGAATACGAATACTTCAGCTCCTAGTAGTAGCTCCGGGGAGACCTGAAAGTGCCTTTCAGTATCTAAAGGAGGATTATAAGAAAGAGGGGGACGGACTCTTTAGCGGGATCTGTTGTGATGGGACAAGGGAAGAATGTATCAGACAATATGGGGAGATTTATATTGGATGTAAGGGAGAAGTTTTTCACAGTAAGAACGGTGAGGCACTGGCACAGGTTGCTCAGGGGGCTCGTGGATGCCCCATCCCTGAGGGCACTCAAGATCAGACTGGACGGGGCTCTGAACACCTCATGGAGCTGTAGGTGTCCCTGTTCAGTGCAGGAGAGTTGGACCAGATGGCTTTTAAGGGTCTCTTCCAACTCAAATGATTCTATGACTCTAGTGAAGTGCAAGCTTCTAGAATCTGGTAAAGGGGAAGTGCCAGTGATGTATGTATTTTTAATGGCAGATAGAACTCCAGCAATACAAAATCTAAAGTGATAAAAAAAAATGGAGCAGGAAAGAAACAAAATCTCCTCTAAGCACCATATTTCTGTAAGAGGTGAGGAGGGGATTTCAGTGCCCTGTCAGATCATCAAAGTTCCCAAGTTTCTCAAGTCGGCACCTCTTCCTGGTGGGAGCTGCAACAGCCCGGTGATACCTCTTACCCCTTCCCCATCTGTTCCGAGGTTTTGTGGTCCACAGATGTGGCTACCACCTCCCCTGGGGTGGGGGTGGAGAATCCTAGGGAGTTAAACATCTAATTTAATAGACAATTCAAATTAGATAATAAAGAAAAAGGGTCTCAGACCTCGCAAACTTTCAGCAAACAGTGGACAAGTCAACTGCTTCCCCTCCCTACATGACATATGGTGTCATAAGGTCTCTTCAGGTATGGCACTGATTCGAGTCTCTAAGTGCCTGGCCATGGGGATGAAGCGTCCCTCGGTAGCTGCTCATTGCTCTGTGCCCATGGGGTGATTCTGGGCATGGCACTGGCCTCATCCTGCTGAAGAATCAGCAGGGATACCCTTTCCCCTGGGGGAGCACTGTTTGCAGGTGTGTGCTCAGCTCAGTAGCTGCTGAATCCCAGCAGTTTCTGAGTACTTCAGCATTTGGTCCTTGTGGGTCAGTTGGGTTCTGCATTTACATGCATTGCATCCCATAAAATAAAGTTTTGTGCACGAGCTGCATGATGAAGCCTAGGCTCCTCAGACAGGATTTACCCAGGTGTGAGGTTATTCAGAAATGACTGTTCTGAAATAAGGTAGAAATAGTGAGAACAGTGTTGCATTTATTTCTGTAAGAAGAGAGGCCGTGCACAGCCATTCGGGAATAGCTATTAAATTTGGAAGTGATTCAAATCAATGTGCAAATTCTGAGCTTTTTTGGGGAACCTATTGATTTGAACCTGTGAGGTTTAAAAAGACCTCTGATACAAGGCTGTGTAAGGTGTTTGCATTGCTCCTGTTCCTGGGTTGTACTGCTCCCCCACTGTCGGGGCTAGGGTTAGGCAGTGCGGGCTGGAGGAGTCGGTAACATAATGTGCTCATCCTACCGTCCATGGAGTTATTATGGGAATGTTTGAAAGGATGAAAATGAGCAGCACGAATATGGTTTTCTCTCAGATCCGGGGAGTTGGTTTGGTTGAGGAATATGGCGTATATACGGATTATTACTTATAGAGGGCTCTCTCGGTGCTGTTTTCGGATCTGTAGCACACGGGGTCCCGCGGCCGGAGAGGGAGCGGGTAAAAACCTCGATAACAGCGACATCGGTATCTTTAAACGCCCCTTTGCGGGGCTGGGCCGGCCCTTGCCCTGCCCTCCGGGGGATAGGGGCAGGTTTGCACTTCAAGGGGGTTTTCCCGGCCCCTCAGACACGCTGGAGCCGGGGCCTTGTAGACATTTGCCAGTCGTGTGAACTTTCTTCCTCGCTGGCAGCTGTTATCTCTGCTCGATTCCCACTTTGATGTGGCTTCACACTTGCAAACGAGTCCGTTCGGGTCTGGAGCACCTGTATAAGAGCTGATCGAGGTCGGCAGCCCCAGCCCCTCTCCGCCATGAGCCAAGCTGAGTTTCCCCTGGCAGAGCCCAAATCCCACATGGTGCGGTCCCATATCTGCTGCGTGCCCCCTCCCCGCCCCCCCACCTCGCTGGACCGCGGCCGCAATCCCCTCCTGGCCATGGCCGAGCCCCGACGGCAGGGTGCGAGGACGGAGCAGCCCTCGTCCTGCCAGCCCGGCGTGGAGCGGCGGAACGGGACCGGTCCCCAGGAGCCCCGCGAGCAGTTCCCGTCGGAGCCAGGTGGGTGAGAGGGTGGGGGTCAGGAAGGGTGTAGAAGAAGGGTGTGGGCGGGTGTGTGTCGGGACTTCAGCTCGCGTCTGCAGCCGGGGGAAGAGGCCTCACCGCCGCCCCGTCCATCCATTCTGCAGCCTCCGACAACGGCTGGCTGAGCGCCGACGAGTCCTCGGGCTACGAGAGCGAGAGCGCGGGTGGGGAGCACTCGGAAGCGGAGGTGCAATGCGAGAACCGCGGGCGGCAGCGCCGGGCGCGGACCGCCTTCAGCTCGGAGCAGGTGTGCCGGCTGGAAAAGACCTTCCAGCGCCAGAAGTACTTGGGAGCCTCGGAGCGGAGGAAGCTGGCGGCTGACCTGCAGCTCTCGGAGGTCCAGGTGTGTGCTGGCTGTCTCGCATGGCTGCGCTGTGCCGATCTGGCGGTCTTCGGCTGGGTCCCGCTATTTAATACCTAACAAGTTAACTAGCCAGCCCTCGATGTACATCTAGTTGTGCGTATCTTGCAAACCTTATAGACGTTCTTTAATGCCTTAAAGTAATTCATCCATAACCCGTCCCCATTCTGATCCTCCGTGCATAGTTAGATCGAGCATCAGTCCCACCCAGTCAATTAAAGCAAAGAGAACACGTGGAAAGGTCCGGTGTACTGCCGTTGTTTGTACTTTGCACCTGTAAGCAAAATACTGAGCCGTTTCTTCCACCCCCACACCTCCCTCTTGTTTCTTAGGTTAAGACCTGGTTTCAGAACAGGAGGATGAAACTGAAGAGGCAAATCCAGGACCAACAGCACAGCCTCATGACTCCCGCTCCACTTTACAGCTTCCCCCCGGGAACCACCCCGCCAGCCCTCTTTCCTGATAAGGGCTTTCCGTTGTCTTTCCACTATCCTTTTGTTCCACAGCACCAGAGACTCCTGCCTCTTCTCCCGGTGTCTGCGGTGCAGCTCGGCTTCTCAGTCCCCAGATACGATGTTTTGCAAAGCACCTACCACTTCAAGGCAAATGAGCTGCCGTGCTACCATCAACGCTTGCTTTCTCCTCATCCTTCTTTCTGTCCTGTAATTCAGAATAAAATGGACGATCAGTGTCATCCTGTGTATGCCTGATAGCGAAAATAGAACATAGCAGGCAAAGGGGAAAAATGATGAATGATGTAATGGTCTCTGCTCAGATGAATCTTTTCGTCTAATTTGTAATCATATGCATTTATTTTTTTAAGTTAAGTGCAAAGAGTAATAATTTTATATTT
The DNA here is from genome assembly GCF_038088225.1 of Cyrtonyx montezumae. Classification (NCBI taxonomy): domain Eukaryota; kingdom Metazoa; phylum Chordata; class Aves; order Galliformes; family Odontophoridae; genus Cyrtonyx; species Cyrtonyx montezumae. Next base: position 18,179,394 of record NW_027072045.1, on the reverse strand, counting down.
GTACTAACTAGCATTAAAATTTATTGGATGTTGTGTCTCCTAGTCTTCTTTATATCTCACCTTATAGGTTCATAGGTTCATTAGGTTGGAAAGGACTCTTTCAAAAAGTTTTAATTTTTCCCTAAATACTTCTATCTTCCTTTGATTTCTAGATGTGCTGAAGATACTGTAAGCACAATTGAAATGTATAATGATGTTATATAGCTATGATGCACTTACAGTTTGTGCCCACAGCCTCTTTTGTACCTGCAGCTGCTGAGAGGGAACTGAAGGAACAAAAGCCAGAGCAGAAACTTGCATTTGCAAGATTTCCCACAGTGTAGGACAAAATTAAGTTTAACATGGAATGGGAATTGCACATCTCCAGTTTTCACGTGTACATAAATTGATAGGTGTTACATGCACGAAGTGTGTACAGGTTTCACTCATGAACTGCTATGTGGATAATGGGAAAGAATTAAAATATTGCACACCCATTGCCTGACTTTCCTGCGGCCACACTGAGGGAGATTCTGTATGCTGTTAAATTTGAGAGCCTGAACCTTACCAGCTGTATTGTACCGTGTTTGAGGCACAGCAAAGGAGGAAGATGAAGGTGAGTTTTCTTCTGAGTATTAATTGATGTATTGCTTCACATTTCCAGTCTGTTTTCCACTCAAGAGCTCCGTGTTAATCACAGATGTTCATTAAGCTGATGCGTTTTTTAAACAGTGATTAAATAGTTCAAATATTCAGTATGGAGTTCTAAAGTTTTACGATTACCAAAACCAGTATCTCGAAAAAGATTTAAAAGCATAATTAGCGTTCTGTTAATAGTCATATTATCTAAATGAGATTTTAATCTGCAAATTTAGCCTTTGATTCCCCACTGAATGCTCACGGTAATTGCATATTTTGAAACATTCTTTAGGTAAATTGATGCTTTTGGGAGAAGCATTTGAAGGAATCGGCTTCAGTTTTTTGCTCTAATGATCCTGAAACTTGATTTTTCCTTTCCCATTAGGAAAAAGTGTTTCTTCTTAGGCTCACGGTTTTCACTCCTCTCTGGAAGGGATTAATTAACACATTTCCTTTAGAATTTAATGAAGTTTATTCCGTTTATCTAAATGCATTAAAAAATAGATTGATTGCTGCAATGTAGTTTCAATTTTCTCCTTTTCACCCTCCATCCCAGGGGCTGGGAGAGTTTTAGTGTAGTAGCCTGGGGGCTCCTCACCTTTGAAACAGTGTCTAATGCTGATTCAGTCTTAATACTAACAGGCGCAGTGTTGGCAGCAAACTTGCTGGTCAGTGGAAGAAGCAGTGTCTGGAATTTATGGGGTAACTGGTTATGAGTTGCCACACTGTTTTCTCTGGGTTATAGTCTGTCAGCACAGTGACAGATTAATGCATCTTCTGTCCCTTCAGCTGCTGGGTTACATCTCAGAGCAAAGTCCAGGTGGGGCAGGGAGGAAAGAGGTGTGGGTGTACTGGGAGAGGGGATTTCCTTTGAGTAACAAAGGTGGGTTGTTCCCCCTCCCAACCCTGTAAGGTATGGGTGCTTCTTGATTGTGTAGTTGGTAATTAGGTTTTGGGGTATTGCACCAGAGGAAATAATCAGAAGAGAAGTCCATCTCCTATGTTACTATCCCTTGTCCTCTCCCAAAAACTGTACATTCAGCTTTGCTCCCCTCAGCCCCAAAACATGAGTGGTGGGGGTCAGAAGCATTGTACAATAGGTTTGTAGGCTATGTTTGTCAACTTCTGTTTATTCATAGTATCTACCTAGGAAGGAGCTATCTTATTATTTTTATTAGAGAATGCAAAGTTAATTAGCTTTCAGCTAACAATCAGGTTAGGATAGTCGGGGCAAGAGAGATGTAATCACACCTGCTGGTGCTGTTGCTCTATACTCATGCAGAATACACTTCTCACTACCAAGTTACAGCTGAAGCTGTAGATGCAATAACAAACAAATATTTCAATTTTTTTGAGTGATGTATTAGAACAAAACTTGAGTGTTTTCAACAGTAGATTTTAATTACAATCACATTTGTCACTGGCATTAAAAAAAGATGATTGACAATTAATTCCTTAGCTTCCTCTTTTTAAATGCAGCCAGATAAAGGAGAAGTGACTTTAGGGACTGCAAAATAGACACATGAAATACGGTATTAGATAACTTGTTGGAGTTTGGTTAGAGGGCTGATAACTATTGTATCATTTTCATTTAAATTTATTTACTGTTAACAAGCCTTTCCTTAAAAGCCCCTAGTCTTGTACAGCTATTCATTATATTCTCCACATATTTAGTAACTAAGTGATGAAATACATGGAAATATAAGAAGTGCTCCCTTTTTCCAGGAGCTCCATGTGATTATAGGCTATTTTCTGAAAACTAACTTCTGGACAAGGAGCGTTCAGTACAGCAAACTGAAGACTGCAGAAGTTTTGAGTCTTCTGCCTCCATTCTCAATATTATACTTTGAGGTTGTTGTTTCTTTTTAACATTAGAAAAAGAAAATTAAGAAGTAAGTCAGCCATATATTTAATATAACTAAATAAATAATTACTCTTTAGATATTTAGCAGATTACAGATGATCTTTGGTGTTGTTAACAAGAAGGAAGGTAGGGCTGGAACCTCAGTCCTTTGTGGTCGTTGGTTAAAGTCACGGCTGGAATCACAGCAGAGTACGAAGGCAGTGCTGGGCCTTGAGGAAAAAGTAAGGCTGTGTTTGGCAAAGCCGTCTGCGGGAGCTGAGCTGGAACAGGGGGCACCAGCAGGGTCGGGCCTGGCCCTGCCGGGAGGAGGGGAGAGCTGGGGGCAGCGGATACACTGGCATCCATCCCATGGAGACAGCTGGGTGTCACCGTATCCGGGTAACAGTGATAGGGCAGGAATAGGCCTGAGACGAGGGCTTCCACCCTGGCGTCCTGCGTCTCTCGTTTAAATTTCATGCGGCGATTTTGAAACCAGGTTTTTATCTGGGGATAAGAAAGGAAAAGTCAAGAACCACCCACTCCTCTCCGTTCCACGCAGTGATGCGCCCTGCTGCGGGGTGGCAGCTACAAGACGTGGGGCTGATAACGCTGCTCTGGTAGAAGGCGCAGCCCAAGTGGGGCAGGGTTGATCCCTCAAAGCCATCGCATTTAGGCATCGTGTTATAAGAACGACCAGAAAGCCGGTATTTACGAGTCAATGCAAACTCACGCAGCCTTACCAGCTGAAGCGGGGATACCGTCTCGCCGCGGTCGTGCGCGGCTGTGGGGCAGAGCCGGCTGCAGTCCCGCCTCACTCCTCTCTCCTCCCTCCCTCCCGCCCCACGCCCGCACACCTGGCTCTGCGACAGGTCCAGCTCCGCCGCCAGCCGCCTCTTCTCGCTGGCGCCGATGTAGCGCTGCTCGCGGAAGCTCCGCTCGAGCTCCTGCAGCTGCGCCGCCGAGAACTTGGTGCGGGGCCGCGCACCGCCTCCCGCCTCCGCCTCGTGCGCGGGGCCGAGCCGCCGCGGAGCCGCCCGTGCTGCGGGACGGGAGCGGGGCGTCGGCTGCGGGGGGGCGACGTGGGCAGTGCCGCGCGTGCCGCTGCCATTCCCCCGACGGCCGCCAGCAGCGGTCCCGGCGCGGCTCTCCCCGTTGCCTCCGCCGCGGCTGCTTTGCGCCAACCACTCCACCGAGAAGCGGCCCTTCTCCATATGACGGTGGGGCTCTCCCCGTTCTCTGAAACCGTGCCGACCCCCGGGGCAAACATTTAAAGCACCTTCCGCGGCGTGGCTCGCCGAGCATCAAATGAGGCCGAGAACAAAGGACCCCGTTGAGAGGCCTTTAATCTCCCTCTCAGGTGATTGTTACATCCGTCTAATCTCTGAGCTCCGCAGTTAGCGGGGCTAGAGGCTGCCTGACCTGGCGCCAAGTTCAGCCCTGAGTCACCCCCTGGCCGCGCACCGCTGATAACCGCATCGCGGCCTGAGCTGCCGTTGTGCCCCCGACTCGAAACACACCACGATTTTCAGTCTTTATCTCCCTGGGACGAAGGGCGAGGATTCAGAAGGGGCTGGTGACAATGAAGAGAGGGCTCTTTTGCGAGAGCTAACCCCAGATTTGGAGCTCCTCTTGCCCGCTTGGTGGAATCCTCTTGCCTTTCTATCAGCAAAGCAATCTGAGGTATGAATAAGTACTCCTCGGGGAAAATATGGAGCTCAGGTATCTCTCCATGATGCCCATAGGTAACGTGTTGCTCTTTGTCAGCTCAGGGTGCGCTGGTGCTGTTTGAACTTGGAGCTTTTCACTGCTGCCCGTGAGGCTGAGGGCCGAGATAAGAGCTTTCTTTGTTCTCTGAAGTGCACGGTGCAATTGCTGACTTGTGTTTGTGCGGTATCCGATTGTTAAAGAGGTTTTCGAGGAGGAAAGAGCTGCAAGCAGATTACAGGGGCGTCAGCAGTTTGTTAGGTCAGGTCGTTTGCTAGAAATCGAATTGGGAAGTTCTCAGTCCTCTAATAGGGAATAGAACGGGTTAATTCTTATGAATTCATCTAAGACTAAGACTGGGTGGTGAAATCATGCTTCAGGATGTCGGACAGGACAAGAAAGGCTGAGAAAATGACCAGTTGGTTTCAAATATGTCCGTTCGTGTCTTAAAACGTCTCCTTTCCCCACACCCCAAGAAACGTGTGCATTTCAAAGTAAACAGTTCTGATGTTTTTATAAAGTAGATCAAAGAAAGAGCAGTGTAAGATCTGTTCAGAGGCAGTCTGTTCGAGGATGATTCAGATAAGGGTGAGAAAAGAACCGCTTTTAGGGTCTGAAGTGGGCTTGGGATGGCACTGTCCTTATCCTCTGCAAACACGGGCTAACACATTTACGGGTTGTTTCAGTAAACAGCCGCCACTGCTTGAGTTTATACAGCCAGAGATAATGAACTAGCTTTCACACAGAGCCGAACGTGTTTGAGACATCATGTTAATTCGGAGACTTCAAAGAAATCCATGTCACGGCGAAGTATTTGCAGTGAGCTGGCAAAAGTCAAATAATGCCACCCTTCAGGCCGTGTTCCTTTAAGATTGCCTATATTTTCTAAGGCAATCACGGTTTTTTTTTTTCCTCTCATAAAATGCAGTAGGAATTACGTGCCCTTTTGTTAAGAATGCAGGAACCTGATGCGACGTTTTTAGAAGCTGCTTTCAGAATCCTCCATACATATGTCTGCAGATCTTTTGTTGTCCTTGTTATTGAGAACAGTTCTCTTGAATGTCAAGTTGGGCGCTTTGTTTCTCTCTCTCTCTCTCTCTCTCTCTCTCTTTTTTAAGAGATGCCCCACCCACAGCGATCTGACTTTTAACACTACCAAAATGCAAGTTACAACTTATAACTGTCCCTTAAATGAATGAAAACAAACAAATCCAGAGAAATTTGTAGGAGGAGACTGTTGCTAAGTCTTCTTTCATGGCAATGAGTCATAAGAACATTCAGAATCATTTGTCTGAAATGGACCATTACACGCAGTTTTAGTTAGCTCCTAGTCCTCTAAACAGCTCTAGAGTTTTAAGCATGTAATAAAGTCAATTAATCGTAAATATGCATGGTTGAACGTATTGATCAGAGGTGTGTAGAGAGCTTACTGTGCTGGCCGGAATCCTGCATGTTAGTCCTGGAAGTAATGAGTTTTGTTTGGAAAAATTGTAAAGACAGTCAACTTCTTAAGTGAATCATTACAATGTATTTAGTGTTACAGATAGCATCTAATCGGAAGGAGCAGTAAAACATAACTCCTTTATGTTGTTGTTTCTACGTGTTAATTATTATTGTGCTTATGCTAATGGATGAACAACAAAGGGAGTTCCGATATGACAGTTCTGAAATTTGCATTTTATTGTTACTACGGGGTTTAGCGTGCTTTGTTTTATTTCTGTAGTATTTATTTATTTATTTTACCCGTCCTGATTGGAACAATTGCTTTTATAGCTTTTGGGAGAAAGCTTTAGTTCGACTAACAGGAAATCATTACATAATTTTTGTCGTTATTGCATGAATTTTCAGATTCATGAAAGGCTTCTGTTGCCTCCTCTCCTTTTTTTTCTTCTACTTCAGACTGAATCACCTAAGAAAACCTTTATATAATTTGTACTTAAGAAGGCTGGAATAGAGATTTCTACCTTGTCCAGTGTATACTGATAAACAAATATCTTTTGGGAAGAGAGGGGAAAGAGTAATCTCAATTCTTTCATTTGCTCTTAACAAAACCTCACACAGATTTAAATCAGAATTACTCTGAGTGCTGATGCTGAGGATAATGCAATTGCTTTTAAAACAATACAAGTATTTTTAAATTATAGTTGAAGTAGTACAACACAGACATACTGTGCTGCTTCTTAGACAACACAACATATTGGGAACAATATATATATATTTTGTCTTGGTATAATTGTTAGCAGAATACTATGCTCTAAGATGAGGTGGTCGTGGTAGCTGTCCTTGTTTTAAATACTGCCACATTTCTTGTAGACAGAAAAGAAGTCATAACGTCAAAACTTTGTGACATCATGTAACTGCACTATAAAAATTCTTAGTGTCCTCCTATGTTATAATCTCATTATTAAAACAGAACAAAAAAACTAAACCAAAACATTTTTTGTTCAACACCATCGTTTTCCTTTAGAATCTTTCTGCCAGTTTTTCTTCTGTTGACATTATACATTTTTTTATTTTTCCTCTCTTCATCAGTAGAACAAAACTAGAAGAGGGCACGTATGTGGCTAAGAAAGTTATAAACGTGAGAATGGCTCATGTTTTCAGAGGCTAACGTTCGTGCTTTGTGTGTTATGACAGTGGTTTAATTGAGGCGCAGTTTGAAGCGCTCCTCACACCCTTCAAAGGATTTTGATGGCGTAATTATAAAGCTGTGAGTGAACACCACGCGAGGGCAATTACAATTTAAAGGGTCATTGCTGCGTGTTTCTAGTTAGTAATTATCATTCAGTAGATCCTGTGTTGAAGTACCTATCTGGTCTTTCATTGATTGTTAGTCCTTTCCACGATCACTTAGGCGACAGAAAAAACAATGACCAAAATTTTAAGGTTGGTCTAGGGAGGTGTACTGGATGCGTAACTGTTCTGCATGTTAGGCTGTGAAATAGTGATAAACCTTCATGACTGAGTTCCTGTCTTCTTTTGGTTATTTCAGTGCACTGCCTTATGGTAATTAATGTATTTTAGTTATTGCATCAGCTGTGAAGAAAATCAATAGTTGTTCAGCATTGGTTTGGTTACAAAAAATATTAACCTGTAGCAGCTTTTTTTTTTTTTTTTCAGTGCAGTTGCATTGGAGTTATTTACATAATGAAGTGCACCGAGGATTAATTCAATTATTTGAAAAAATTCTGAGGACACTCATTCATTTCTGACTTGAATGAAAGATGCACTCAGCTAAAATGATAGGCTTTTACTAGAACTTAGAACAGGAGGGAGATTTCAGGAGTTGTCTCCATGCACTTTCTTACGTGCTCCTCTGATCTGTCAGAGTCTGCTTAGGTTTTCTGCTGGTAGTAAACAAATGCAAAAGCAATAATCAGGTGTCTTTTTAGCAGCTGTGAGAGCTAAACCCAAAAGGCTGGGTGAGTTCTGTGTCTTGTGCAGAGGACTGCTTGAACTATGGAAGAGGAAGAAATGGGGTGATTCCTACTAGTCATGAACAGTACTGTTGTTGGTTTTTCTTTATAGGTGATCAGTTTTTACATTCAAGAGGTCAGTACAGCTGTTCTTTGTCCAGATGGAGAGACTAAGGTAAGAAGTACTTTGTTTATAGTCAAAATGGTGATTTACAGAGATAAATTCAAGTAGAAGAGCTTAAATGGAAATTGGTATTGGTTACGTGGCTATATTCATGTTTACATGGAAGGATTATGTAACATTATGTATTTAAAACTGTAGATTTAACTCCATGTCAGTGACATTCATCCCATAATTAGCTATCAGTGTTTAGTTTTTCATACAGGCTAAACACATGTAATTTCCACTGATCAGTAAAAAATAACTCTATTTCAATACAGCTGTTTCTATAAACTGTTGTTCATCTTACATCTTTGCCAGCTAGCAAAATTATGTGTATTAATCAAGGGAATACCATTTTTCCCAACAGATAATCAACTAACCTCTGTAGGAAGACCTCTTAGAAAGTTCTAGAAACATTTAAGGAAGCTCTCTGAAATCTAATTTCCACATTTAGATGTGCTCAGAAAAGCAAATAAAACGATTATGGCTTATTTACAAAGAAAAAAAGAACTTAAAGTACATACTCTATTTTTGTGCACTGCAGAAAAAACATTTCGGATCTATACTTATGTTCATTGAATTAGTGCTCTAAAGGCAGTGTTTAGAATTCTCAGCTACTTCTTCCCCAAGAGAGTGGTCAGGCACTGCACAGGCTGCCCAGGGAGGTAGTGGGGTCACTGACCCTGCAGGTGTTCGAGAAACATATAGATGCAGATGTTGTAGTGAGGTACGTGGTTTGGTGGGAAATACTGGTGACAGGTGGACAGTTGGACTGGATGATCTTGGAGGTCTTCTCCAACCTTTTTGATGCAGTGACTGATATGGCTTGATATCTTAATTTCTAGAGTGTCTGTACATGGTAGGACATATGCACACATGCACGTGTAACAGAGTGGTGATTAAATAATATATAATTTTTAAAGTTATTTTCACTTCATAGCTTCCTCTTTGCCAGCTGAATACTGATTAGAATAGTTTGATTCAGCATGTTTTCTATTCTTTGCTGCTATACTTCAAAGTGAATGATGCTTGCTTGCATTGTGTAGGACCTTTTATAGCAGTGCTGAATTATGTCACTTCAAGCACTTCATAGTACTCAAAGCAGAATCTGCTAATGGGTGAAAAGCATGCACTTCCGTTTGTTATTTAATACATATATCTGTAATTCAGCAATAGTTAAATAATAACTTAGTTTTAACAGTGCATTATTGCTGTAAATGGATAGTCTGTAGTCTGCTACTGTTTGCAATCTCCCTTTGACAGTGGGTGATGTTTTCTTTGCGTAAGAGATTTCACTGAGAAAGGGAAAAAATAATTACAATGGAACAGCGCTGCTTATTTGGAGTTAAAATTGAAGTAGTGCTCAATCTGAATTTAAACCTCCCTGACACACTATGAGACCCAAAATAAACAAATACCCTTGCATTTTTCTTATTAAAAAAGTGACCTTTTCACACAGGAAATTTGAGCCTCACAAGATAAATAAGTTGACAGCAGTTCTTTGATATATCATTGCTACTTCTTTGTTGTGAGTTTTTCCTTTCTGCTTTCCCTTCACTTGCTGAACACATTTCTAAACCTATGTCTGACAAAGCTTTGATCCTGTAGAATGAACAAGGACACTTAAGGAGGAAATATGATGTATAGGAACAGGAAGGCTGAATTCAGACTGTATTGTAATATGTGTCATATGAGGTGGAATTGATTTTGTATGAACAATTCTGTGTTTGTTTTAACTTTTTAGCTCTTAGTAGGTTACTTAATAATTTTATAGACTTACTGAGAACAAAACAACAACAAAAACAATGTGGGTGTGTATCAAAGCTCTCTGTGTTTTGCTAATTATCGTAATAACGATGTCAGTACTATTATTAGTTCTGAAGGAGGTTGTATTACAGAAACACCCTGCTTTGTGTGTGGGGGGGAGGGGAGGGGGGGGGATGTGTTGGACTCTATCTATGGACGTCCCTTCCAACTCCTACAATTCTGTGATTTGAAAACAGAAGAAGGCAGAAATAACATGATGATGGCCAAGAGTCTTCCCTCCCTCGTGTCATCATATGCATCCCCGGTCCTTCCTGCATCTCTGCTCTCATAAGCCTGGTCTTTCCTGGCTCGACGTGCTGTGTGAGACTCCTCATTATCCTTCTTTCCGTTCCTACCAGGAACTGTCAGCAGGGGGAGCGCTGAGAGCGTGGGAGAGACGGAGACTTTCTGTTCAGGGGCTGCGGTGGGAGAAGTGCTTCCCGGCCCGTGCGCTTTGCGGGTGGAGCGCTCTGTAACCGAGAAAATACCGAGTTCTCACCATGTTGTCTATGGACTGTGTGAAGTCTAGTTGTTATGACTTACCTTTTTTGAGGGGAGTGCGTTCAGTACTTTTGAAAATGAGATAAATTTTCAAGAGCCGAAGAACAGTTAGACACGCAATATTTCTTTACCGTATGTCAAGTCCAGGTATTGAGGATGTGAAGAATTAGAGTTCATTAATGAAATTACACCATTTGTTTGATGAAATAGAAATTAGATTAGTCCTGAACTGAGATATGTGGTAGGATTTTTTCTGTATGTACACATGTGTAAAGATTCTTCCCTAGGTGCTGCTTTTCAAAGTAGATTCTTTTTTTAACTTAAAACCAATGTATTAGTTTCAAGAATCACATCTAAGTACAAGCTAATATTAAAAAATTATACATAAAATATCTACTAAGTATCTAGTTAAAAATCACTGCAACTTAGAATACTGAAACAAATCTTGTTTCAGGTGTCTTAAAATGACAAATTGAAATTAAAAGAAATCCATTATACATTACAGAATGCAGTGGAACAGTTGTACATGTCAGAGTGAAACCTGGCATGATTACACTCCAGTAATTGCAATGGAAAATGTTAGCATTTATTGTAATGCAATCAAAGGTTATTCTTGGGAATTTTTAATGTTTTTTTTTAATTATTTTTTGTAATAGAGATATAATGTTCTGATCATGCTTCTGTTGATAGAAAAGCTACCCCACTCTGTGGAGAAGAATTGAACATGAAGTTACTCTTAAACCATAGTGAATTTTACTAGTTTTCTTCTTTTACTGAGGGTAGACTTAAAATTATCTAGAATAATAAATAATTAATAATAAAAGTTCTGCTGGATATTTTATATTCTTATCTGTAGATGAAGGTAGTGTGTCCAACATTCCCCCTCCCCCCCCCCGACTACATGAGAAAAGACAAACAATCAATTTTTGTTAGTGTTTGCTCTGTGTTTAACTCAGACAGTGGTAAAAGCACTAATTTTACTGAAGGACAACAAAATCATTAATAATAATCTTTCTGCACTTTGCATTTTTCATTCATTTTTCATTTACCTCATCTGAACACTTACTATTTAATATTGTGTTGTGCACATCTGCATGTTATTTTAATAATGCTGTTCTGTCAGTACACCTTAATTGAGTTTTTTTTTTTTTAAAGAGGTGAAAGCACAGTTAGGGTTCTGTCTTTCTGTTTAAAATGTTTGTTTTTTTAAATGATAATTAGTTTAGACCTTATACTGTGTCACAAAGGAAATAGGCATCTCCACTTGCACCTCATTTCAGCTAGGTTTGATATGTTTGTTCTTGGGCCTGATGGTTTTTGGTTGATAATTCCCACCCCAAACACTTTGTTTGCTTATATTACATTATTTATCTTATTATCTTTCAATTTTGACAATGTACATCATTTTTAAGAAAGGTAAAAGGGCACTGTAGTGGCCTTGCTGTGCAGGGTTCTTGGAAGTTTTAGAGGTTACATTTATATATTACGTGACAAGTATTCAAGGTAAAATATATACTTTTGAATGCAATTTAATATTTTATTTTATGTTTAGATTTAAGTTATATGATGTTTTTTTTTCTTCCTGTTTATTCACATTTTAACTTGTTTTATGTACCTTTTTTCCACCTTTATATGTAGTAATTCTGCAGGTTTCATGTGATTCTTATTAGAGGAGTTGGTATTTCTTTACGTGAAAAAACTTTCCATTCTTTACAAGTGAGATAAGGAATATTGCAGTATATTAAATTATTTATTTCATCTAGAATATTATGGCATAGTAATAAGCAAATAAAGAGGCTTATAGAGTACGTACTATTACTTCCTCTATGCACGGAGTTTTGCAAACCTTGTAAGAGTTAGTGATATAGGGTAACACAAACTTCTGAACAGTGTGTGAAACAAAAGATTTTATTTGACACACAGTATATAGTTACATGTTTTCATAGTTTTTTATGCAAAACCAATGTGGTACATCTCTATTTAGACTGAACAAAAGCAATTGAACAGAATACAAACAAACATTAACAATAAAAGAAATCTCCACTTCCTCATCAAGGATGCCTGTGAATAAAAAAAGAAGAAAAAAGTTAATATGCTTTTTACTTAATTTACAATTTATCAAGTGTCTGTCAAGTGAAGGTTTATGGGAATAACAACTTTAGAAATAGTTTATTAGTGCAATTGCGTTAGATGAAACAGCTCACCAAGCAGTGTGTTACATAGTTGGGAAGATGCTTAAAATACTCTCTCTTAAAGAATTAAATCACAATGAATAACAAATAAGATTAAATAATACCACTACCTTGTGTTTATTTTCTGATGGTAAAGTGACAGTTACATTGACTAACCTTCCGTTTCTTTGTCCATTTTCTCCATGCACTTCAGTAGTCATCTTGGCACTGCTTTTGGAGTGAATGGTGAAGTACCTCAGTCACCCCATTTTCCCATGCTCTATGCCTCTTTAGATCAAACTCTCAAAGAAGTATATGCATAGGAAAAAGGAACAACGAGCCAAATCAGGATCTCGTGACAATACAAAGAGTAAACCTGTAATAAAAAAAATGCAAAGATGAAGAAGTATTGAAACTAAATATATTTTTGCAATTTTTTTTTTTTGATTCAGAGCTACAGAGTTGTTAAAAATAGTTAACACTAAAACAGAGGTTAAGGCATTAAACAAATTGCTGATCCCTAGGGATTTAAGTTGAGACTTCACAGTGGTTAGTATATTAAAAATTCAGTGTTATTTTCTATTTGGAAATACCTACAAGAAAGTGGAGCTCTTGGAAAGAAAAACTGTAGTTGTTTTTGTGGCAGGGATCAGAAGCTGGATTACAAGTCAGTAAAAGTACACGGTCTTCACTTAATGAAGTCGGAACTGCTGCACAATATTTAAGTCGTGGATTTAAAGGCTGCAAAAATACATGTTAGAATTACCCGATAAATGCGTGAGAGGACTAAAAAAAGTTCTATCTTACAAAATACCATAAAATCAGCTCTGAAAGCAAAAGAAAGACATACCTGGTTAGCTGTCTGATGCCGGAACTGCAACAGCTTCGTGTTCATGAGAATTTATGCTTTGCTCAAGACCTTGAAGAAATAGGAACAATACGATGTAACTGTTTTTGTAAGTGATAATCGGTTTGCCCCTTGCCAAGGTCTTTGCTGCACCTGCAGATTGGATGTGTAAAAAGCACTGCTTTGTAAAAACTTCTGAAAACTTGGAAAGTATCATTCATATGTTGGGGGAGGTAAAAATGGGAGTGCAGTGGACAGCAGGACTGATAGGAATAATTGAAGTGATGACTTGAAATGTGCGCTGAGAATGAACATTTATCATCTGTGTTTTTTTCACATACGTCAATGGTTTGGAAAATGTAGGTCTGGGAGAGGACTTTTTGTCCTGAAAGACTGAGCAGTGTTTTCTGTCTACCACCCCTCCTTCTTGACAAGCAATGTGGGTTTTTTTTGAGAATCTCTATCAATGTCCTTCACTGCAAATACAACTTTTTCTGGGGAGATATCAAGGCCTGTGTACAAGGCTTTCCTCTGCTTATCCAGGCACCAGTGAGGCTCCCTGCTGGATGCCAAGGCTGGGAAATATCTTAAACCATATTTAATCCTATTTTTTTTAACAAATTCTTCAACCATTTACTTTCAAGGTGCTGTTTTTCTTTTAGGATCCTTATGATACAACACTTGATTGACTACTTAACGATTTTATAAATTAGGAAAAACCTGAAAAGATCAGCTAAAATTATTTGGAATTGATTCAAGTTAATCCAGAATACTACAGTGTCACAATTAGCTGCTGTACTGTTACATGCTGGTAATGTACAATCCTGAAATTCATTAAATCTACTCTTTCAATGTTAGATTTTTTTTTCCCATTACATTCCTAGTCTTCATTTTGTAATCTCAGGTTTAGTTTGTTCATTTTTTGTCATGACAGACAGTCATTGCAATCTGTCCTGTGCACAGTGCCTTGGAATAAAAAGATAAGGGGGATTTTTTTTCTTTCTTTTTTTTTTTTTTCTGGTGAATCTTTTCCTGGATTTTTACAAAATATATAACTGATTCTTTCAGTTTTTCTTCAGAGAGGTTCTGTGCTTCTGGGCTGAAGCCATCCTATGTGTGTTTCGAAGGAAATGTCTTGTGATATATAACATGCAGTGCTTGCTTTAGCTGCGTTACGCTTTCTGCCTTTAATCAGACAGTTATATCACTGGGAAAGAGAAAACCTATTCTGCATAAACATACAGAGTTTTCAGAGCAGCTTTAGAAGACTGAGCACTGAACTGCTGGATCAGCAGCTGGCCCATAAGCAGTGTTTAATCGTGAGCCCTAGGCCATCTAATAGAGTGAACACAGTAAAAAAAACCATGAAATATTATGTTTTTAAATAAGCCTGTACACAAAGTTTTGATATGGCCCTTAATGAAATCTGGAGTGAAGTCTGTCAGTTCCATCATCGTAGCTGATAGGTAATTTAACAGTCTCTCAGGAACACAATGAAAGTGTATTTGATTTGCATTGCAGAATTAGACCTTTAGTAAGCGATGCATTTTATTCAGAGAGATAAGCAGAGCAGGCATCTTTGAAATCATAGAAAAAAAAGACAGGAACACATTAGTCAGTCTTTAGCCTTTGATGCTGAATAAAAAGAGGTGATCTGATTGCTTTTAGCCTTGGCACAGGATTGCTGAAATATTCTCTGTTAAGGCTTTCCTCTGAAAGGAGAGATATCTACAGCTGCTGTAAAATAGAGTAGCCTAAAATACTGATGGGTTGATGTTGTCAATATTTTACGGATTTGACGTGTAATTTGGTATAATAAATGTTTGTTTTAATACCTTTTCCTAGAAAAAAGGTCCATGCAAAGTTCAACTCATGCATATATGTGAGTAAAGCCGTGGATCATGGCTATAAGCTGATTGTCTTTTTATTTATTTCTATTTTAACTATTTCAATGAGATCCCAAAAGAACAAGATTCTTTCTTTAGCATTAGATACAGTTTAAATGTTTATTAATATGTTGCCCTAGGTGGGGCAAAACTTCATGTATTAGAAGATCATTCTGAAGATTTTTCTTTTTTTGGGGGGTTTATTTATTTTATTTTTTTTGTATTCTTTTCTGTTGTATAATAGAGGAGCAGAGCGTTTTACTTTGAGGGCCTTTCATACATAATCAACACTTATACCAGTCTCCTTTAACTCTCTACTGAGAAGTTTGTGCTTCTGATTAATCTAAGATGACAAGGTTCACTGCTACATTTTCAATTGAGATTCTTTGGCTTTTCCTACTTTACAAAACCTTTTTGATTACACATTTAAAACTTTGGATTAGCTTTCTAGAAATCTTCTGTTGTAATTCACCTTTTGCCATGGTACAGTAACTTACTTGACAGGCTGCTGTGGGGCTGATCACATTGCTCATTGTGCTGACTAATTACTCAGAACTAATTTGTGATGCTAATTGTTTCATGGATTTCACAAACTCCCTGTCCTCTGTTTTTACTTAGCTGTATGGAACAAGAGTTTTTTGTTCTCTAATGGGCGTAACAGAATACAGTCAGGGTCTGTGATTAGGGCTTTAACAATTATGATAATGATGAATTCCATTCAGTGAAACTGAATCTCTGCATTTCCCTGTGTATTTCACAGACAATAATAAATAAAAATAGCTAGCCACTTAACAGTCTTGGTGGAGCTGCCAAAATCTGTACAGAAAAAAACTGCTGAATTTAAATTATGTCCCAGTGAAGTTTATGAAATTGTAATTTATTCAGTAATATGACACGCTAGGCTGGACTAATACATGTAATAAATTTTAGGTAAGCATTAGAACGGAAAACATAAATGTGCTGTAGGTGTGCGTGTTATTTATACCTGATGTTAGGCTTTGAAAGTTTCACATGGTAACACTCTGCTTGTGCTGTGGTTCTTAATGAGTATAAATTATTTCATTAGTCAGGGTCTAAAATTTTAGATGTTTTGCTAAAAGTAGAACCTTTAGGAAAATATATTGACAGCATAAAAGCAGGCGGTAAGTTATCCTTGCAAAAATGTTGCATAAAATCTGATTATGGTAAGCAAGAGAGAATGGGAATTCTTGTCTGAAAATATCAAGTTGTATTTCTGTAACTATTTAAATTATGGTACTTGTTTTTAAAATTGTTTTAAAATGAAGGCCAGAGAACTGTGCTCAGATAGCTGGAGCATAGGGTTAAAAAATGTGCTATTAAAATGAATTGTGATGGTCAATACGCTGTGAAGAAAGTTTGCATACTTTGTATCTGAAAGAATGAAATTGGCAAGCATATTGGCAAGCTAAAAGAATGCAGTATGCAGTAGTTGACCTTCAAAGTTCTTTTCCTGGGCTGTGCAGTGTTAGCAAAGTTGATTGTTTGCAAACTGTAGGAAAAAAATTAATGAAACTAAAGTGAAATAAACTCATATTCAGAGATCTGTTCAGCATCCACTGAAATAAAATTTGATCTACTAATCAAAGCAGAAACTGAACCTAACTATACAGATTCATTAGGAATTCAACACAACTAATACTTTTTCTCTTTTTTCTAAGTAAGATTTTATACTGAGCATTTTTCAAGTTCCACTCTATAGTTATTAACTCAAAGGAAACTTTTTCTACCTCTCGTTGTCCCTGCTGTCTGTTTTTGTTTTTTTTTTTTTTTTTTTGATGAGTACTGTTAAATTATATTTAGCTATGTGCTTGTAAGGGTGGTCTATATTTAGGACTTAAATAAATGCAATTACAATGTCATATAGATGGAGTAGAGCTGTTTTTTAACTGCAAATTGCTCTGCTTTACCAGGATGCCAGCTCAGCTTTCTTAACAATAAAATGAAAACATTTGGATATGATTTTGTACATCAGGCCTATCTAAATTTGAACTGTTATTGTTCTTTGAACTATAGATGTTGATACTGGCCATTCTCTCCATCACAAGTGGTACCCCTGAACTGAAATGTAGTTCTCAGTTATCCATGTGTTAACTGAATTCATCCAATACATGTTAAAGTTTGCAAGACACTTTTGCAGGCAGGTATTCTCCTGAGAATCGATTGAGAAAACATGCTGAACAGCTCAATAGCTGACAATATCTTTGTGTCCTCAGCAGGACAGACAACTGGTTCCACAGCTCTCCTGAAAAAATGTTATGAAGCATCTTTTAGTATTATGACTGGGGGAACAAGCCACCCTAAGCCTTTTACAGGACATATATATAGAAGTATGTATACATAAATATACACCTTATACTAAAAATATTTATGTATAAGCAAACTAATTGGGTCAATTATAAATCTGTCTAAAGATTTAGTTTAGAGAATCGGTTCACTGTTGCTTTGTTTTCTCTCTGAATCAGTCATGTTCTTCTGCTGATGGCTTTCAGTGTAACTGTCTGCAAACAAGTTCAGTTCTGTAACCAGTTTCCACTGAAACATTAATTCAGTAACAACAAAATGAAGAGTAAATTTCAGCCAGATCAGGAAGGTGTAGAGAAAAAGGTGAAGTGAGGCATCATTTCAGTTGAAGCAGGAATGTCTAGCCTGACTGCAGAACTGCACCCTTAAAATAATAATTAAAAGAATAGAAAGGTTTTTTTTTTCTTTTGTCCTGTTTCAAGATGATGCAGTCAGTAAATCAGCTGCAGGTCTCCTGTTTGTATAAAATGTTAGCAAATACATATCAGCTTCAGCTTCACTGTCATTTGCCTGAGGTTTTGTTCCGAGCAGTGATACACTTCCACAAAGATTACACATTGCTGTATTTGGATAAATCTCTTCAAAAGAGTGAATTTCAAATGTGTGTGGAAAAATACCTATATTTTAATACAATGTAAGGATTTCTTTGACCTTTCAGTATGTGGATTGTTTCACAAGATCTCTAGTTTTTGAAACATTTTGTTTTTTCTTTCCTTCCTTTCCCCCCAGAATTTCTAACTTTTTTTTTTTAATATTTTTTTTTTCTGTTTGAGAAAAACAATTTCATTTGTGCAGAACGATTTGCTTTACTAACTCATTTTTAAAAATATTAAAATGCAATTTGGTAGTTATTGAGAAGGTCCTGAGTTGAGGAATTATTCAGTAAACTGTTTCCCTAAATGTGATTAGGAAATGGTGGTAGCTCATTGAAACAAGCTGTTAGCCCTAAATATAAAGTAATGCATCCCCTAAAGAGCAAATTCTCGCCTACTGTGGGTAAAGACTTGTGAGCTGAAACTGTTGACTCACAACAGCAGGACAGTTTGTGCTATCTGAACGTAGTACACATTGCATTGAAGTTCAGTTTTTACTGTTTGTGACCTTGTTCAAACTTGAAAAGTGGGCATTAATAAAGGGGATTTCTGAACATTCAGTCTTTTAAGTAAGTCTGAATTTACTTGTTTTGTTAATAGCTAAACTACTCCTGTCTAAAAAGCCCATGTTCAGAAGTTCAGAAGTTTACAGGTTTATGCTTAGACAAAATATTTCAGTAGAATTTCTTAGGAAAACCTCTGATGTGATCTGGAAAAGCAAACAAAACAACAACAAAATCAAATGGCAGCACAAAGTAAAACAATATAAGGCTTATACAGTTAATTAATATTTTAATGTTTTGACTTTGTGATATTTTTCAATCTCTTATTCAGCCAGAGTGGCAAATATTTCTGATCAAGTTCAAGCAATTCCTCTTCAAAATTAATTAATTAGAAAATGAAAGGTACAGCTGCTTGTTCTACACTGTTGTCACTGAGGGCATACAGCACTCTCAGCAATATCTCTAACAAGAAGTGTCCTAATCGTTTTCGACATCCTTTGAAGTATCAATATTGCCTTTTGAATTTGTCTGATATACTGCTAACAACAGCCTCGAATGAAAAAAAAAAAAACAAAAGCTTTGCATACTTGCTGATATCAAATAAGCTGGGAAAGAAATTAACGAGGAGACAGAATTATCTTCTTCCCCTGACAGAGGGAGTAACATCAAAATTAACCTTGAAAACTGTTTGGAGAGCATTCTTGTGAAAGCAGAATGACACAATGTTAAAGTTATGGCTGTGAAGAGGTCAAGAATCCTGAACAAACTGCAGACAGTATCATTTTATTTACCGAGTTGTTAGAGCAATGCTGTAGCTGACCTCTTTTTCTACAATTTCTGGGCACAAGTACAGTACCTTCTCATTTTCTGTAGCCTGTTCAGAGGGCTTGCTAAAAGTTCTTGTTCACTTTTCCCCTTAAAAGCAAGGTTTCATTCATGTTTTTTATTTGAGCATGTGGGGGAAAAAAAAAAGCCACCAGAATTGTGGTCAGGCTTAAATTCTTGCTTCCACCTCAAGTTCTGTGTTAGATTGATCTCAAAGATTAAATGATTGAGCTTGGTAAGAACAACATTCTAATTCATTTGATGTATCTGAGGATTGTAGCAACATTCTGGAAAACTAATACCCATGTATTCTGTACTCTATGATTGGAACTTATGTTTCAGGATGCTAAATTTTGTTAATATTCTTAGGTCAGTAGGACACAAATATATTTGCTGTAGGCTGCTTGCTAGTACTTGATGGTTGCAGTACAGTAATAGTCTTCCAGGCTGGTTTTAAGGTTTTTTATTATTTATTTTTATTTTTAATTCCTATCTCTTCAGAAATAGTGACTCTTACAGTATAATTTCCATGCCTTCATTTCATGTTAAGATCTTAACTTAAATAAGGCTATGGGATAATTGAGTTATACTAAAACCAAAACAAACAAAAAAGAGCCTTGAAGTATTGCATTTGTGCTCTCAAAATTAAGAATTTAAACAAGGACTGACTAAATTTGAACTAAGTTGACTGTTTAAGTAGATTCTGCTAGGAGAAAAATATTCCTATTTTATGTTGATTATCTCATGATAACTAGCACATAATAACCATATGTAGGTGTGGCTACCTATAATTTCCCTAAGGTTTATTTGTTTGAGGTAAATTATTGGAGTAAACTTAAGGTTGAAGTTAATCTGCTAACTTATGTGAAAGGTGGAAATAACCATGTCTGTAGTAGAGGATAAAGTAGCAGCCAGCTTGTGACAAAAGTACATCAGTTTTCATTAGATCTTTTCGAACAGGTCAAATAGCATCCATCAGCTGTGGCTCTGACTGCAAGACCAGTTTGTAGCTACTGAAAGTAGCAGAAACTGTAAGGATTCTGTACCTTACCTGAGGCCTCAGTCATCCAATTGCTAACCTGGCAAACAGCTTTTCACTCCTGTATTTTTCCTGCTGATTTAGTGTACTAAGGATGAAGTTCCTCTCTTGCTGCATATACTTTTGCGCATTTCTGCTCCTTGCCTTGTGCTAGTGCTCACTGATGACATGATTCTAATCACTAAGTAACCAGAAGTATGTAGCTGTCTTTTGGGTTGATGACTTAAATTGTATCTATGGAGGATATTGCAAAAGTTAGTTGAAAAGACGAGTGGAGCCATTCTGACAAAAGTCAGCTATTCCTGTTTAACAGCTCTGGAAACTGTGCTTGTGTTGTTAGGAGTCTATGTTCTTAGTGGAGGGATAAGATTCTTGTGCATAAGAGTTATTATTTCTATATGTATATATGTAATATCTTATATAGTACTAGGAATTGCTTTTCTCCAGCTATCTGCGTTGTTTCATAGTCAGCAGTGAGTATGACTGTGAAGCTGAATGCAGAGGTCTGTATAGTTGTTTTGCTCTCAAGCTTTGTAGTTAGAACTGAAGTCTGTAATTAGATCTCTAAACCTGCAAAATTAGAATACTGACAGGTGAATATTTCTGATCAGACAAATTTACTGTTCATAATGAAAACACTTGTCTGCAATACGTGCAATCAAAATTGCACACTAAGGATGCTTGCATTCTCTAAAGTGTCATATTTTGCCTATTAGAAACTTTCAAAATATGGATAGAGAAATTTAAGGTTGTATTATTTGAAATATTTTAGAACTTTTATTAAAATGTGCCAATATGGTGTGAATGTTGAACGCATTTAGGTGAGACTGCTTTATCTAATCAGAAAACTCTCCTACTAATGCTTTTATATATATATACATATATATATATATTTTTTTTTTGGGGGGGCATGTGGGACCAACAGTAGTTTCTAAAATGAAAAGTACTAGCTTTGTGAATTTAATTATCATTATTTATTATTATTATTATTATTATTATTATTATTATTATTAGTAGTAGTAGTAGTAGTAGTATTGAGTGCAGACAATAACAGGATGACACACACAACTACAGTGTCTGGGGGATTATGAATAAATAGCATGGTTAAATCTCAGAACTAATGTTTCAGACTTGTGGGCTGGAGAAAAATCTCCCCAAACTGGAAGACAAAGTATATAAAGAAGTAAAATAATTAAATGTTAATTGAAGTGGGAGGACTAGGCTAAGCTTCTGTTGCCCCAACAATGTTTTTGTCACTTTGTAACACAGTATATGTGTTTCCTTGGGTAGTGAAGTCCAGCAAAACTGTTCTGTAGAAAGGACAGTTAACATGAAGTAACAGAGTGATTTCCATAGAGAATTTCATTGTGTATATAATGCTGCTCAGGTTTCTCTGGGATCAAATTAGTTAATTTCTCTCTGATAGCTTAATAAGTATGCATAGCTATTCTGGCACACATTTCTCACTTATTCTTTGTAATCACCTAAGCTAGTTATAAATTTCATTTGACCAGTTTTATAAACTTGTAGAATGTATTTATTGGGATAATTGTCTTTTGTGTGTCAAACCTGTTGCATGACATTTTGTGTGCTTTCCCCAGTACTAAAGAAAAATATAGCTCATATGTACTTCCTTTTGTATTTCAATTTAATATTTATGGGGATACATTTCCCCAGAAGTATGATGTACAGAGGCAAAATTCCAGGACCATTGCTAACAGCTAAAGAATAAGATGAGTTTAGTAACAAGTGAAATCCACAAATTATGGAAATGTTACAGAAAAAAAGCATTACATCTTCTCCCTTTACAATTTGAGTTTGTTTATACTGAATTTAGATTCTTTCAGCATGTTATTGATCAACAATATAATGGGAAATGTTGATAGGAACAGGATCCCTATGAGGCTGTAATCTGTGACCTAATGAAAATTAAGAGTAAATGTATTTTGGTACCTAAAGCAAGTCTGTTAATAAGCAACCGAAGCCATGATAGTAAAAAGTTATTAGTAATTTCAAATGTTTAAACTGCAGCTGCTCCTAAGAAGTCACATTTTTGAAGGATTAATTGCAGAATTTTCTTTAAGGAGGTCTGACTTTGAGGAGCATGAAATCTGGCACATGAATAGATGAGGCACTTACACTCCTAATAATTTCTGTGAATCTTAACCCTGAAGCGCACTCATATGAGAACAGCTCCTCTTCAGCTCTGCAGGAGTTACTTTGGCCCTGTAACAGGTGTTCAGTGGAATGGCTGAGAGCCACATTTTGTGAGATAAAGTTCGTGCTGTGAATATGGTATTTGTTATATTTACTATGAATTTAGTTTGTTCTTTTTCAGAGCCATTTAAACTTTGTGTTCAGCTTTCTAGTATGTATCGTGTGTGAAAAATGTACAAATATGTTGTATCATATTTTAGAACACTATAATTAAATGCCAACTGTCTGGTCTAAATTAAAGATATTAAAAAATTAAGTGTTTATAGGCTTGCAGAGGCCATGAAAAGAAATGGCTTACCTTATTATGCTGTAAAATAGTTTCTTCAAAAATTGTTCAAAGTTTATTTTCACTGGGTATCTTTTAGAGGAAATAGTGGTTAGTAATATTTAGTAAATTTTCTCCTATATGGGAGATGGAAGTTTCTTTGAAGCCTGCAAGCTGAAACTCCTATTTAGCAATTTGATGTTGGTGGGCAGTTTTAGCTTTCTGATGAAAAATAAATTTCTCCTAGTGTATTCCAGCACTTAGTGAAATGGAGACAACAGTAAAGACAGTGAGAGTAGGAAAAGAGAAAAGGACAACATAAAAGGACGAGTGCAAATACCCTGATCTTATATTTAACCAGAAGATTGTTAGATAGTCACTTTGAATTATCATGAATTGACAGAGGTATAGCATTAAGGAAGTAGAA
The DNA here is from genome assembly GCF_038088225.1 of Cyrtonyx montezumae. Classification (NCBI taxonomy): domain Eukaryota; kingdom Metazoa; phylum Chordata; class Aves; order Galliformes; family Odontophoridae; genus Cyrtonyx; species Cyrtonyx montezumae. The sequence continues at coordinate 18,156,248 of NW_027072045.1, read as the reverse complement.
TTATTATGAATAACTAACTGCTTGTGAATAAATAACTTTTGGAAGGATTTTAACTTTTTCACAGCTTTTTGTTTTGTTCCCTTGTATCTCTTTAATAGCACAATTATTAAACTTTCAGTATTTAGTTTTGGTAAGCTGAAGAAAAAGAAATATAAAGTTCAATTTAAATGCTTTCACAATTTTTTAATGGGAGAGTAATGTGATGATCTGCCCTTTTAATAAAACAGAGAACTGTCTTCACATTCACATAATTGATTATTTTGTGCAAAGTATATAAAAGATAGTAGCTGTGTATTAAGGACAGACAAATGGATGGTCATCAGGAAAATGTTATAGTTCTGATGAAGTAAAAAGAGAAAATATTCTGTTAAAGTTACTAGGCCGGAATTTTGCTGCAGATGTCCACATGTGTTTGTTCAGATATATTTTTCTTGTCACCTGGAGTTGCAGTAGTAATGGCAGAATTTTTTTCTTTTACTATGGGAAATTCCTATAATAAATACTGGGTAAAGGATCATCTCTCCCAAAAGATTTATACAGAGCAGCATTGCACAACAGTTTATTCTATCATTAGTTGAATTGTGTCAGACTTCTTCCCCTTCATAGCAGAGTTGTGACCTCCTAAAACAGAGAATCAAAACAAGAGAATTATTTCAGCATGAGAACAAATGTAATCTATGTCTGGCAGTATCTGCAGCTGAGAATATCTCTAAGCAGCCTTTGTACCATCTGTAGCAACATTTTTTTTTCTTTAGAGAGACATAAACAGCAAGTATTCAGTCTTTAAAAATTATTTCAGAATTTGACATTAAGGATTGAAACAAATTGGGTGATTTGCATATGTTACAAACACGTCAGAATAATGTCTAATACTATGCTGAGTAAACATGAACTATGAAGAGTTTAAAGATCTTTCACTATTCCATAATTGTCTTATTTTCCCCACAACTGTTCAGTGAATTTATGTTGAAAATTTTCATTCACAGAAAATCAATTTCTTTTCTCTTTTTTTTTTAGTATACAAATATCTGTAAAAATACTTCAGTTAAAATTAGGATTTGAAGCTTGTCAAAATATATAGAAACCAGATCTTTGATAATGAAATGAAATTACTACTTAGGTGGAAAAGATTTTAATAATATATATATTAATAATCTCAGGGGACATAAATATAATGCCCTTGCTCCCAAACTATTGCATAACACTTCTCAAGTGGGACTCTTGGAAGACATACAGGTGAAATGATAAATCAGAAAAAAAATAAAACAGTGTAAAGAAAGATTACTGTTTTGAATGGAAATATGGGCAGCACTGGTGAGGCTGCACCTTCAGTACTGTGTTCAGTGTGGCCTCACTGCAAGATAGACATCGAAGCCCTGGAGCATGCCCAAAGAGGGGCAACAAAGTTGGTGAGGGGTCTGGAGCACAGGCCCTATGAGGAACAGATTAGGGAGCTGGGATTGTTCAGTCTTGAGAACAGAAGGCTAAGGGAAGACCTTATTGCTCTTTATAAGTACCTGATGGGAGGTTTCAGTGAGCTGGGTGATGGCCTCCTTCACTCTTGTAATTAGTGATAGGACTAGAGAGAATGGCTTCAAATTGTGCCAGGGGAAATTCAGACTGGATGCTAGGAAATACTTCTCAAAAAGAGTGGTCAGGTGCTGGAATAGGCTACCCAGGGAGGCGGTGGAGTCACCAACCCTTTGGGTACTTAAAGAACATTTAGACATTATATTGAGGGACATGGTTTAGTGAGAGCTATTGGTGACAGGTGGATGATTTTGTAGATCTTTTCCAAACCTGGTGATTCTATGATGCTATTGTCATTTTTCAATTTTTAGTTGAAAAATGTATGTCATGTAAAAACACATATCTTTTTGTTACAGTGAACTCCTTCTGAAGATGTTAATGCTTAGAAAAGGGAAATCTCATGGGACTGTTCTTCATTTCTCACTGTTATAAAATATGATTTAATTCTGTTTTGATTCCACCTCAGTTGTTATCAAGACACCAGAAAGTGCTAAAATGTTGCAGATGAGGTGCAATTCTTAGAAGTGAACATGACAGGAGCCCCTGGAAGATTTACTCAGGTGGTTATCTTAGAGGTCAATATGTTTTACGCATTTTCCTCTTCTATTCAGTCTAGGAATTTAGTTTTACAATACAGCATCTTTCAAAAGCTTTTTTGACTGAAACATCAAGAAATGTTAGTCTTATTCTTTTAATTTCTTGGTAGTGCTCCCCCAGCCCCCATGATTAATCACATTGTTAAAGTCCTGTTTTGTATTTGTTTAAATCCTGTTCTGTCTTTCTTCTGTTTCATCTTCTAGATATTGACTTTTGTTAGCTTGTTTCCGAAGCAGTTAGAGACCTCTGAGATGAGAGATTTTCTCCCCCAGAAGATACTTTCTATTGCTCTTTGTCTGAAGCCTAAATACCTCCTCTGCAGCTGCATTATAACAAAAACAAACCACGCATTCCAGTGGATCAGTGATTGCCGCAAGGTTAGAAATACAAATCAGTACCAATACTTAGTTCCAAACATCGAAGTATATAATATGGTTTCTCTTTTCAAACAGTGTTTTACATTGGAAAGTACGATATCAGTGTTTATTTCTATTTCCTTTTTTCTCTTTCTAGCAATCATCTTATGCAACACATTTAATTCTCAAAAATTAAATTAAATTCTCAAAAGAGAAGAAAACAAATTCTGAATAATCATTTTTTTTAACTGCTACACAAGAGAGTGAAATGGAAAATTATGTGAAATGTTAATGTAATTATTTCCTCTTTTTAAACAGTTATTTGGATGGGAAATTATTTATACATTGAGTATTCTCTCTGAGTAACTTAGTCTTGATTTTTATTTTGGCCTTAATCTGTTCTCCAGTACTGAGCAGGAGTGTTTATGTGCAGTTAAATGAAATACAGCTATTTCACTGTACATATGAGCATTCCATGATCAAATCAGTTTTGATCAGTTTTAGATCATTTCCTTTTTTTTTTTTTTTTAATCTATTCTATCAAATGTTCTTGCTGAATGAAATAATTGAGACCTACTCTTTTCACTTTTATTTTCTTTAGATATGCAGCCAGGTTAATTTTAAGAGAAAATTGCTTTCTTGATGTTATTTAAACTAGCAGCTGTCCAGAATTCTCAGCTCATTTCTTACCAAGAAAGAGATTGTCAGGCAAGAAAAAGGTAAAGAGGAAAAATACAGCTTCTTGGTGATCTGACTGAGAAACAAAGGTAGAAAAGTGATCAGTATTTTAAAGAACATTTACAAGAGAGTACTTTCTCTTCTGTGCCCCACAGCCTCTGTAAGAAATGGTGAGGCTGCTTTGCTGAATCAGCATCTCAGATGTCCATTTCAGCTTCATTTTTGTTAGAAATCACACTCCGGGATCTTTTCTATACTAAAGTTCAGATTGATCCCTTATTTTACTGTGTATTAGTATGTGACTATATATAGACAATAGTCTCATGGTCGTGTTTCAGAATAATTTGCATTAGTATTCAAGCAGGCAGCTTAGTGCCAGTGCAGTCTCAGACATTTGAAGGTTTTCAAGGCCTACCTGGATAAAGCCATGAACAATTAGATCAGATCTCTAAACTTAAAATCCATTGAGCAGAAGGATGAACTAGAGACCTTCTTACATCTGTTCCTCCTTAAAATTGATAATCTCTGTGTGAAAGTAGTGATCAGTGGATCCATTTTACGTGATGGGGACTCTAACGCTGTGCTATGTATGTGGGAGAAAAGAGTTGCAACTTGAGATTGATTTCCCTGATCACTAATGTGATCACAAAGATAACACCTGAGTTAGCTTAATTCAGACTGGTCAACATACTGATTAACAGACCACTGCAAATTTAACATTTGGAGGAGCATGAATTCTCTTTTTACCTGCAGAGCAGCCCTCTGCAGACTTGATATTTTCTGTGGCCTAGTTCAATTACCTAATCAATAATTTCTTAAATTACTCTGTTGCTGAAGAGTCAAATTGCATCTCTAACACTGTCAGCTCAAATGTTTTTGTGAATGTTGTATTCAACAAAATGGAGAAAAAAAAAAAAGCAGAAGTATCTTGCCCTGCCTTTTATTTCTGAGCACACTTCTTCCCAAACCGGAATAAAAGAAGAAACATTTAATCCTTCCTCTTTTTGAAATTGCTATGTACAACTTTACATAAATGTTCAGGTTTATATTGAGAATAAATGAACATTTCTATACAGCATTTGTTATTACTTCTTGTAGTACAGGAAGATAAATAGCCAACTAGAAGCTAGAATTATGGAGAAGATTTTTTTGAGTAATTTCTCTCAGAAGTTATGAATACTGTGATTAGACTGGGTATGCTACTGCAGGGCTGTGTAATTTTGAGGTAGTTCTTTTGATTTGGCATATGTTTTTTTCCATAAGCTTAGTTACAATAAGAGAAAGATTTGCCTTCATTAGTGCAAATAATGAATTTCTTTAATAAGATTTTACTATTTTTGGAACTTGACACATCCTTTTTTTCTCAATTATTCACAATACAATAATCTTTTAGTTGAATTTCTTCATTTATTATTAAAATGAAACAATTTCACATGCTGCTGAAGTCTCCTATTGAGAACTTCAAACTGCAAGCATGAGATAATTTCCCTACTGCAGTAAAGATTAGGAGCAGGGTGAGCTAATACTCCCTTCTTAGCTTCTGGTGATCCTTTTAACAAACAATGCCCCAGTTTTGTCTGCCAGTGGCCTTGTTCTGTTATCATGAACAACTTAATTCAATAAAACATTGATGCCCAAAACACTGAAAAAGGGGAAAGGAAATAAGATCTGAGAAAACTGAATCGTGATATTTTTGTTACTTCGTTGTTTTTGTTTTTTTGGAAGGGAGAAGGTGGGAGGTGGAGCAAGAAGCACATCCTAAATTTCAGACAGTTTAGTGGTAGACTAAACTAGTATGATTTCTGCAGGCCAGCCTACCTTCTCTAAGTGCTTACTGTTAAACATTCCTGCCCTTTTCCTATGCCACTTTCAAGGTGGATCTGTTTGTTTGTTTAATTAATTTATTTCATTTTTCATTTTTAAAATCATACTGACTCAGCAGAGTATGTCAGTGCCACTGGGAAGGTGAATGTCCTTTAATCATAATAATACCAGCACCAGAACTGAGGCATAGGAGGGGGCAAGGTTGAATAAAATGGTTTGTAGGTAGAAATAGATGTCAGCAATAAATGCAACTTGGAGCCACAGTATGAGGATAAGTTATACCACATGGCTGATGTAATCTAAGGGTTTCCTGCTGTGAGAATAGGTAATTACTTCATCTTCTGTTATTAGCTGCACAATCCCACTTTTTCCCTCGAACGTACTAGCTCTAGCACTTAACTGATTGTGTGATGAATTGATGAAAAGTTTGCCTAAAGTTTAAAGACTTTTACTCTTTTATTTGTCAGGTTCGTGTTTGTCTAGTTTAAGAAGTTGTATTGGCTTGATGCAGAGTATGATGTGTGGGAAATCCACAACAAAGGGAGTGCAGAAGAAATAATTGTGTATACAATCAGAACCAGGAGGAACAAGATCCCCCCCTTACGGTAAAGATCGTCTATTAGAACAGCCTGTGATAGTCTAGTTTCATTCCATGCTGTTATTTTTTCAGAGCAATACAACAGTTGTTTTCATAAATAAATTCATAAACAGTTTATGTTCCATTTTCCGTGGAAACAAACTGATCCAGGAGTACGTGCTTGATCCCTTCTACTACCTCTTTCAAGTTACAAGTTTTGAAAATAAAAATGTGCACTACAGCACAAACTTTGGATGTAATTAACATCACTAAGTCCCTTCTGACTTCAGAAGCAGTTTTCTTTTTGTTTCTTTGAATGATTGGATGTATCTATTTTGAAAGTCTGACTGTAATATGATAGCATCTGTATATTTATTAATTGAAGGGATTTCATACGGTGTGGAAAACCACTGTTTAGGATATGATGTCTGACTTGCATTTACTTCTTTCCAGTCTGCATAGCTGATATCAGAAGTTCATTTGCTAACTGCAATGTTAATTAATTTACTTTTTTTTTGCCTGTTACATTGTAGAAAGTTTTTTTCTCTGACAGAGTTAGGGGAGATACCAATAGGAGGCATCAAAACAAGTATAACAGCAAGACTTAGAGGGCTGTAGCAGGACTTGGAGATCAGCTGGTGAAAAAAGGAATGGAGTTCACTGTCTGACCCCTCAGAGCCTGGCTTATGGTATAGATACCCATGATAAGCTACCGTGAAATTCTGAACTGTCCCACAGTTAGCAGTGTGAAGGCATATGCAGTTCAATTAATTATTGAACCCAAATTTAAATATACTGGTTTTGCTTTACTGGATTTTTATTTCTTAGCTGTCTAATGTGTAAATTTGATTTAAACTCAGGAGCACTATGCAGGGAAGCAAAATATCTTTTTTCTTTTTTTTTTTGAGAGAGAGAGAGGGAGAGTGTATTTTTCAGAAGACTGAGCAAAGTGTTTCATCACTGGGCCTTGATAACATATTTCTTTAGATGGGATAGTTCTCAATTATGTGGTCCGATGTTTAGGGTATACTTGAGACAATATATTTATGTGTTTTGAATACATATAACTACAAAAAATTGCTGCAGTATGCTACTTAGAATATAAATCCATATAACTGTATTAACCCATCTTCATAAAAATAAAACAATTCATTTGAGATCTAGCAAATGCCTTAGAAAAATTCACCTTTATATATATGAATTACATACAAATATATGATCATATTTTTTATAGACATTTATCTTCATTATTAAGAATTTTTTGCAATATGCTCGTGTGAACTTCAGCTTTCAGGAGGCAGTTTTCACTTTATGAGCTTTTCCTCATCATGGTTTCATACTAGGTGGAAATTAGATTTAGAAAGTGATTACTTTTTAAACTGAGGTTTGTCACTTTCTCTTCACTGCAGAAGGGCCACGACTAGCTTCCTTTACTTCACCACAATTATTTTCATCATTCTTATTCACTAGAAATCGTTATGAATCATTTAGTAAGAACTACTGCAGTTATACGTAATGCAGCCTGTTCATGGGAAACTTCCCAGAAGAGAATGTACTGAGTACACTACAATCTACTACTACTACATTTTCTTATTTGTCAGATAAGCGGGTCTTCAAGTGCATGTTTATAGGCAAGAAAGAGAAACTATTACCGTGAAAAACTGAACATATACATGATTGCATAACAGCATGAGGCATTACATCAGCAGCTAAATCAGGCCTAGGCCTGGTTACTCTTGATGTGATGTACTTTCTAAATGGATAGTTTTGGAGATTACAAATTATATCAGTAGATGGCAGTAATAGCCAAGTGAAATGAAACACATCCAGAGACTCTCAAGGTTTCATTTTGAAACTGATCTCCTAATACTGAATCTAGAATTAGACATTAAGTGTGACATTGTGCTACATCAAAATGCAGATCAGGTGTATGTTACAATTATGCATAGATACTACAAAAAGCCACTTTCAATTCTTTCTAGAGCTTTGAGAATCTTCATATTGTTCTACCCAATTGGTATTTTGAAAAGATGAAAAGAAAAGAAAGTAAACAACCAGGTAGTTAGTCAACATCCTAAATGATTATCTCTGATGTAGGAAGTCTCACAGCCTAGAAGACAAGAAAGGAGCTACTGAATATAAATAATGTTGTAACCAAGTGGTAGATGGTGTTCCAAAATGTTACAATTTTCATTTTATCTAAAATAATGCTCATTCATAAGAATAAAATAAGCTTAAGATAAGAAAATTATGTAACATTTTTTATTATATAGAGGGAACAAATACAGCAATTATGAAACTAGGATGGTAATTTAAGTAATCAGCCAATCTAACAGCAAGTCTAGATAAGATAATCTAGTATGATGTGCATTTTTTTTTAATTGATAACTCTGCTTGGTCACCTCTGTGAAGGGTAACTTCACTTCCAGTATACCCATAGAGCAAATGGAAAAGGAAATATACAAATATGTTGTATATAGCACTGGAAAAGGAGAAATAATTTCTCCACAATTTCCTAACAGAGTTCCCTTGGCTATACAAACCACTAGTTGCTTGTGGATGCAGGAGCATAGTGGTAGCTTGAAGTGTTTTTCCCTGTCAGCTTGGTAGATTGTATCTATAATGTTTTGTCAAATGTTTGACTCCCGCTTCATCAAATACACTGGTAAACTGGAGCAATTTCAGTGAAAGGCCCCTGGCATCATCAGAAGTAGCCTGGAGCCCATTCCCAGGTCTGGCCCAACTTGATAAAGCCCTTTGTCACCTGGTCTGATATCTCAAAGCTCATCTTGTTATTTGCGATTCAGTGATAGTTTGAATGCATTTTCATCCATATTCTAGTGTGTAAAGTTATTTTTTCACTGAAGTGCCTTTGGAAAAATGAAGTTAATTTAAAAAAAAAAACTTCTATTGTCTGATATCTGTTTTATGTATGTTCCCAGATCCAAACTGAACTTGGAAAAGAGAAGAACTCACGCAGTGAACCTGTTTTCACAGAAGTATAATGACCTTAACATAAATGACAGCGGAGCAAAGAAAGCTTGTGAGTGGACTTTTAATAACAGATATTCTGTCAAGTTTAGATAAGAACACTCTCCACAAATATTCTTTTTTTTCTCTGTAACAGTCAGTATGTAATTACCAGCACTGAACGTAGCAGCAGGAAGTAACGTTTCATAAGAGTTTCAAAATGGAACTTGATTAACTTTTTAGTGGTAAAATTGAAGCTGAGAGATTAGAAATATCTGCCAGATCAGCATACTTTGCCTTTTTAAAAGTTTTTTTTTTTTGTTTGTTTGTTTTTTTAAGGAAAAAAGAGGGAGGGAGGGGGAAGAGAGAAAGGAGGAAGGGGAGATTTTGCTATTGATTTTGCTACCATTAGTTAAAACAATGGAAAAATTAGAAAACAGGATAACTTGTGTCTTGTCCTTTCAAGCTGTGACAGCATGAGATTAGTGAGAGCAAATGACAGACAAGTATTTACACTGCAATTTATTGAAGAAGATAACTTTATATTTACATACTATAAACTATCCTTATATTTAAATATGATAAACTTGCCAAGCATCTGTCAGTATAAAGCCTTCTGTTCTCTTGCACTTTACCACAGTATTTTTAAATTTCAAGGTTCACACATAAATATGAGTGATCTCTTTCAAATGTGTACTCTAATAGAGTTGAATTTTGCTTTCCCAATGCAGGGATTATGAAAAGTCTTGCACTATTTGTTCAACCACTGAATTCTCCACTGTTGTGGATTTGATAATGCAAACTGTAATTGGGAAGAAGAATCTAGTCTGGATTACTTTTTACATAGAAATTATAAGTGAAGATGTGTGTTAATATCAAAGATGTTTAGAAAAGTCTACGATGTAGTGATACTGTGTTTACAACACTGAAACAGCGTGAGCAGTCAGTGACTTACTCTCAGAATGAATTTGTATTTGCCTAAGATGGAGAGTGCGTATACTTTCAGCACATACAGTCCTGAAAGTGAAGTGTATTTTGTAGAATATTTTGCTTTATTTATACTAGAAGTGAATTGTGTACTGATGCAAGTATTCATTTATAATAAACACTGTCTCTTGAACCTAGTGTAACAGACACAGAAAGATGTTTGTGCTCTTCTGAGACCCCACCTGGACTATAGCTAGAGCACATTCAGAGGAGAGCCACAAAGATGATCAGAGGGCCAGGGCACCTCCCCTATGAGGGCAGGCTGAGAGAGCTGAGGTTCTTCAGGCTGGAGAAGGCTAAAGGGGGACCTTACAGCAGCTTGCCAGTATCTGAAGGGGGCTTACAGGAAAGCTGGGGAGGGAATTCTTATAAGGTTATGTAGCAACAGAACAAGGAGAAATGGCTTTAAACTGGATGAGGGTAGGTTTAGACTAGAAAATTCTTTACTGTGAGAGTGGTGAGATGCTGGAACAAGCTGCCCAGTGAAGTTGTGGTTGTCTTCTCTCTGGAAGTAAAGGCCAGATTGGATGGGGCTTTGAGCAACCTTGTCTATTGGCATTTGGAACTAAATGATCTTAACGGTCCCTTCCAACACAAACCATTCTATGATTCTATGTTTCCACAAGTGTGATTTTTTTCTTTCTTTTTCCCACTACCTTGCAATAAATTTAAAGATGTCTTTGTATGTACTTGTGCTCTTAGGGATATCCTCAGGTTCTGTGACAACTATATTAAGAAACTTTAATCATGAGACTAAATATTCTAGTAATTCCAAATCTCCACTGGTTTGCACCTTGTGTATTCATTTGAATGTGTGCAAAGTGAGATAGGTGTTAAATGAAACCAGATCAGTTTGGCAACAAATAGCTCATTCATTGAACAGGTGTAAATTATTAAGATGAAATATAAAGCATTAGGGAATTCATCTCTTTGTGGCAACATGATGTGATCTTACCTGATTCTCTTCCCATGATGTGGGAAATAGAACACGTATTTTTGCCTCCCTTTACAACTGTTAAAACACATACGTGTATCAGATGATACAAACCTGTAGTCAGCATCTTGAAAACATTGACATCACTCTGAAGATACTAAAAATTGGCACATTAAGTAATTTATTTATTTATTTTAATAACGACAGTTCAGTGTAAGCACATAAAATGTTGTCAAAATAATTTTCTTTCTGAGAAAATGACCCTTTATTACTAACCAGGAGTAGTTTCCTATGGTTCCTGAAGCACACAGATTGTATTATAGCTAGTAAACTGCACTAAAAAGACATTCTATGTATTGATTTAGCATAACTTTTAATACCAGTTTAGTTTATTCAGTAAAAATAATTATTCACTGAAACATAGCGACTTGGAAGAGAACTTTGTTTTGCTGCTCAAAACGTGACTATTACCGAAACTTGATCTAACCAGATGTGGTCTCCTAGTGCAATAAGAGGGCATGAAGGAAAAGGAAACAAGTGTATGTGTCAAAGGAAGATACATAAAAGCATTGCTTGAGGGATGAGATTTCTAAGGACAAGCTCAGGTGGAGGTACTGACTAGGTAGTGACACAACAAGTGGAGCTAGAAGCAAGTCAGTAAAAAATGGAAAATGTGGGACTGTCAATGAGAAGGTATAATCCAGTATTACTGTGTTCCTGAAGATTTTCAGCTTTTTGTAGTTGACTAAGCGTAAATGTAAGCATTCTTGATTGCTATATTCAAAATGCATGGATTGTGTTAATGAATCTAATACAACCACAGTCTTCTACTTTTTTTTTTTTACCATCTGCTTTTAATTGACAATATCATATTCCATGTAGAACCAGCGATAGATTGAAATATGTTGTCCTTCCTTATTCTTTCTTCATGAAAAATTACACCTCAAGTTATAATAGCACTCTATAGCAGAGGGGAAAAAATCTTTTGTTATCATTTACCTGGTATAGGGAACCTGCTTTGGCAGGGGGGTTGGACTTGATGATCTCTTGAGGTCCCTTCCAACCCCTATGATTCTATGATCATCATTTCATGCACTGCAATTATTTAAGTAGTATGTTTCCTGTTGATACTAGACCACAGCTCATGAGACTTTCATCTGGTTACAGCTAAAGTAATGAAACTGTGTGAATTTCTCCCACTTAAGAGTCTGACCCCTCAAAAATAAGTCCCTCAGATAAAACATGGGTAGCTAGGTGATAATGCATTAGCAGATTCTTATTTATTGAAATATAAAAAATATTTCTCATAATTTCAAAGTAGTTACCATTCAATGTTGTTTCAACAACAATTATTTTTATTCCCATTGTCTCGGCTTCTCTAACTTGCATCTTCCTCTCATCTGCCAGTAGGAGACCTTCCCTGTGCTTTAGAAAAGAAGGTATTCCAACACCCTGCTTGGCACTGAGACCATATACTCTTAGTATTTCTTCAGCCTAAGAAGATGAGGAAGGAAAATCTTTTGGAAATAGGAAGGAGTCTATTCTTCATCTCAAGTCTATTCTTTTTAAAATTCACTCATTTTGCTGTGACTCTCAGCAAAAACAGAATCACTTTTGTTGCCTTTGGTGATCAGTAAGTTTCTAGTATAGTAAATCTGATTAAATTTATTCTGATAATGCCTACAACCCTACTGCTTAAATTGATTCATAACTGTTCTCTATGTGAACAAAGAGATGAGCAAGAGAATTGTGGATATTTAGAGGAGAAATATTTTTAAAAATATGTAGTACCTAGTACTACGTAATTGAGATTAAATGCAGCAGGTTTTCTTTATTCTGAAAGAAGTTTATTATTTCCAGAGTTTGCCATGACTAAGAGTTGTCATTCCTCATCAAGCCCATCTCTGAAACGCTGAAGTTCAGATAAGACAAGGTCTTGTTAGAAAAGTCCCTGTGGGCATTTGGGTGATTATCAGACTCTGAAGGGCAGACTATTTCTTCTAGATGAGTAGCTTCCTTAAGGCCTTACCAAGCTTTTCTAGGAATTAGCACAGATCTGCTTACTGCCAGCTTCACAGCAGATAAAAGCATCTTTTCAAGAGTCAATCACAGCTTTTAAATAAAAACATGGCAATGAAACTTGGAGGAACTCTTGGCAGAACACGTCAGCTTGATGTCATTTGAGTATTTGAATGAAGATATTAGTTGACATGTAAGCAGAGTAGAAACTGCAGCCAAGACAGGCTTTGGACAGAGCTCCTGTAGGTATATTCTACAAGACACATTCAGAGTGGTTAATCTTTCCAAGCACATTTAGACTGGGGAAAAAGATTAGTAAAAGAAATACAGAAGCCTCCTGTGCATTTGTATAAGATGTTGGGAGGGCAGGTTAAAGAATGAAAACAAATCATATCATAAAGTGGTTTAAGTTGGAGGGGGCCATAAAAATCATCTAGTTCCAACTCCCCTGCTATGGGCAAGATTGCCACCCTCTAGATCAGGATGACCAGGATCCTGACCAACTTGGCCTTGAATGCTTTCAGGGTTGGGGCATCCACAACCTCCCTGGGCAGCCTGTTCCAGTGTCTATCTATCCTCTGAATAAAAAAAATTCTTCCTAACATCTAACCTATATCTCCCCTCTTTTGGTTTTAAAAGATGCTCCCCCTTGTCTTATCACTATCAGGCTGTTTAAAATGTTGGTTCTCCTCCCACTTGTTAGCTCCCTTCAGATACTGAGGGCCTCCAATGAGCATTCCCTGGAGACTTCTCCAAGCTAAACAAACTGAATTCCTTCAACCTATCTTCAGATGGGAGACATGCTCTGGTCCTGTCTTCTGGATCTGCTCCAGCATATCCATATCTTTCTTGCACTGGGGGCCCCAGGCCTAGATGCAGTACTTCAGATGGGAATTCATAAGAGTGGAGCAGAGGGGGTCAATCACTTGTCTCTCCCTGCTGTCACCCCTCTTTTGATGCAACACATGATACTCTTGGCCTTCTGAGCTACAAGAAAGGACTCCTGGCTCATGTCTAGCTTTTCATCCATAAGGACCCCCAAGTTCTTCTCTTCAGGGCTACTCTCAAGTTTTTCTCTTCGTCTGTACTCATACCTGGGATTGTCCTAACTTAAGTGCAATGTGTTTTGATTGACGTGGTTAAGTCTTATTAGAGTCTCATGTGCCCACTTTTTGAGCATGTCCAAGTCCCTCTGGATGTTGTCCCTCCTTTCTATTGGGTTAAATAGTTTCTGAATTAATATCTATATATCTGTATAAGAAAGGAAATACTATTTTGTAGTCAGTAGTTATTATTATTTTTAAACTCCTTGATGAAGCCATGCTTACTTAGTGATACTGTTATCTTTTAGTTTCTTTCCAGATGTGCTTTGTACCCATAATAAAATCTGAAAGATAGACCCTTGCAAGCAAATTTGAAATACAAAATATGCTTACATTCATATGAAATCTGTGGACTGACATTTAGAAGCAGAATTATTCAAAATGACATCTTACTAAAATAAAAGCAGGAAGAATGAACCTAATTCTTTGAAATAAGGGCAAGGTTCTTGTGATGAGTTTTTCTCCCCTGCTGAAAGAGTGACCAGCTAGGTCTAATTCCAGCATATAACATTTGATAATCCAGATATCTAAATAAAGACAAAGTGTGATTTCTTAAATGAGATTTATTAGATGAAAAATATATTTCAAGAGTTGGCAGGTGCCTAGGTTTATTATATCTGGTGATATACTTGAGTTAATCGTGGTGAACTTGACATTCAGACATTACAAAAGAATTGCATTTAAAACAGAGGCAGTTTGTTGCTCATACCATTGTTTTTACAAATTTGTTACAGCTTAGTAAGGACTTTTGTTTACAGCAAGCATAGAGCAATTGGCTTGAGAGACTGCTTGATGTCATCTTGGGGCCACAAAGTTTTTCTAAAAAAGTCCTGTCGCTTGTCACCTGCAACGAGAACAGCACTCTCACTGAAATCTTCTTTCAGGTAGCTGTAGAGAACGAAGAGATTTTCTCTCAGCCTTATGACTGTGCCTTCTCTGTCAGCTGCATATGATAGATAATGCTGAGACTGAAAGAGTCAAGGGAGACTTGAAAGAAAATTGTTAAAGGTGTGATTGTACTTCTATAGGAAAAAAAAATTACAGGATGAAAGCCACTGTGATAAATCTGTTTGAAAAATAATAATAGTGATTTTTTTTTTTTTGAGGTGAAAACATTAGTAAGAGATTACTACTGTCTTCTTTTTAGCTTTATCTAAAAGAATGTAGAAAGGAGATAAAGTGAAATTAAAGGATGAAGGGACTTTCTTTTTCCTGGAGTAATAAGATTCATTGATATTTCCTGTTTCAGGATGTCATTAAGACAACTCATAAGCTGATTGTGGCCTCCTTTTAAGGACTCATTAGCAGCAATTAATAGATTTTTTTTTTGTCTTTGAGTGCTTTGCAGAACATCCCTGAACAAATCTGATACAGCTTCAGAAATAAGGATGTATAGCACAGTGACATGCAAAATGTAGGAGGTATATACACTAGAGAGAAGACCTCTATTTGAACTCCCATCAGCTTTCTTCGTTGCCAGTGTGGGAATGAATATAGTGATTTTCAACTATGTTTATAGATAAACTATTGCTCTTCTTAGCTGCAGCCAGTTACAGTAATGTGGGTCAAACTAATCCATCTGAATGTAAATGTTTCCAGTAATATCCAGTAGTATTTCCATATATTAACATTTTTGAAGATTTCATTGAATGGAACTAGATATTTCTAGGACAAAACTTGTGCTATAGATGTATAATCCAGAGGTATTTCTTTCCATGCTCTTTATTTACTCTTATTGAGCATATGAACAGGAGGGGGAATGACTGTTGACAGTGATAGGATGACAGGGAATGTTTTTAAACTAAGATGGGAGATTTAGGTAAGATGTTAGGATGTTATGTTATGATGTTAGGTAAGATGTAAGATGTTATGTTTTTCACTCAAGAGGGTGGTGGTGCATAGGAGCAGGTTGCCAATAGAATAGAGATTCTGGAAGCTCCATCCCTGGTGACATTCAAAGTCAAGCTGCATGTTGCTCTTAGCAGCCTGGTCTAGTGGTTGGCAACCTTGCCCATGGCAGGGGGCTTGAAACTAGATGTTCTTTGAGGTCCTTTTCTCTATGATTTCAATGGTTCCACGATTCTCATTGAACGAGTATGGATAAGTTTATTAACTAACATGCAGGCAACTACAATGTAAGCATCTGGTGTTTGGTAAGATGAATTTCATTTTCCTCATTATTTGTAGCTGTCTTCTATAGTTGCAGTCTTGTGATAGGTTTATCTACAAATTCTTTTGCTCCCATCTGACATCTCTGTTCCATAACAGTTCACTCCAGCAGAAGTGCAATTAAAGAGCCATAAGACTTTTATTATCCTTCGCGATGACTTTCATTTCTGGAGCAAATCCTCTATTTGTGTTATGAAGTTTTGCAGTGGTACTATTTTGGAATGGATCTGCTAAAAGTATTGTGCACAAGGGGTGATTTTAATTATAATTTTTATGTTTTAATTTCAACCATATTATGTTTAACTAACGCAGTCTTAGTGACCTTCTGGTTGCTGCTGCTTCATGTGGTGCTGTCATCTACCTCGTGACAGTCTGTTTACTGTATGCTTACTGTAATTGAATTATGTAAAATGTGTTTCTGTTCCTGCAGACGGTAGGTGCTTTAAGACTGAACTGCATTTATATAGGAGCTCTTCTGTGTCACCCTGCTCATCAAAGAAAGTTCAGAAAAGATGTATGTGCTGCAATGTATTTTACCTGAATATAGGTACAGATGAGAACCTGGCTTCTAATGGAGGCAGATGACCAGCTACCAGTAGCATTTTTAGTGCCACATGGATTGTACCTATTTAGCCATGCACTGTTACTTACTTATCTATTTACTTTTGGTTTTATGTATGCCTGATTCTTGAATGATTAAATCTCAGCACCTTTCCTTGGAACAGGAGCACTGTATTTCCTAAGGAAGGGCAACCCATAGCTGTTGCAGTGTATATACCTTATGTATGTTGGAATGAGGGTGTTTACCAAGAGCACTATTCCATTCTTCTGATCAAATCACAGGGGTTCATAAAGGCTTAAGGGATTTGTCTGAGACTTCACCGAAAAGAGAAGTCTCTCCATGTCAACACTGTTAATACTGTGAGAGCTAAAAGGTTGCTAACTGTTGAGTAAACTGTTATTGAGCTTTTAGGGGAAGATTATTCTATCACTGCTGAATCTTATATTTAACCCTTTCTGTACTTCAGTAGTTTAGCATTCAGGTACTGAGGGGAAAAAGTTAATAAGAAAAAGAGCACCTGTAAAGTTAGCTAATTAAAGTATTCAGGTTATTTTAAATACTTATACTTTACACGTCCTATATTTACAGGAATTTGAAATGAGGTTTTTTTTAGGTGATAGAAAAGAGAATGAAAGCAGAGGAATGACAAATCAGCATATGAAAAGTAAAATATGAGATATGACTGATAAATTATCTTCTGATACGCTAATGAATTCCAGATAGAGAAGATTATAATATGAATTTTTGGGGGATTTTAATAAATAAAATTAAAAATAGGAAGGTGATCTGAGTGAAATAATCCTCAGGAATCTTTTGAAAAAATAATGAGGAGTTTAAGCACTTAAAGAGGCATTTTTCTAAACAAAGACCCTAACAAATCACATATGCACATATTTGCATTTTAAATGGATATATCTGAAAAGTCTACAGAGCCTACAGCAACTACCATTTCTCTTTATACTTAAATAGAAATAAAAATAATTAAAAAATACTTCTAATAAGTACTCTTGACTGTATTAATACATCTATATTTAATGCCAGACTCCTTTCAGGGACCCAGAAAATCCTGTATGTCTGTTTGACGAATAAAGATAACATACGGGGATACATGAAAATACTTGAACAAATCAGGTATTTGTGATTAAAATAGCATTAATCAAAGGGACATATCTGGGACTTCTTCAAAGAAAACTAATGCTGAAGTGCTCATTTTTCTGTTTTGCTTTCCCATGGCAAGTGCAAACAAGTAATTGCGGGGGGGGGGGGAAAGAGTAGAGAAACTACTGCTGTTGCAGGAAAAACATAATTGCAGCAGTCAGCTCGGACTGATAGTCATTCTAATAAAATGGGTGAAACCTAGGCAGCTAAGATGTATTTATAAAATCCAAGAACATCCATGATAGTTTTAGTTTACCTGGAAAATTATTTTATTGTCTCAGCATCTGATTCAATGCTCTTGGTTGTTAATGTTCATATTGTTACTTCTTATTATGTAAAGTAAGTGTAATTGCGATATAATCCCTATAATGTAATATATTTCTAAAGCCAGCAGTACTCTGTTCACACTGCAGTGAGTATTCCAACAGTACAGATCAATTTTGAGAGGGAAAATATTCAATAGATCTAAAAAATAATGGAGTAATGGATATGGTTCAAAACACAACATATTTACATAAAGTGAATGAGAAACAGTACCTTGATTAACTTTATATAATTTTCTCCTGTGATAGGTAAATCTGTTCTTTAATGTTTAACTCATCTTTTATTTTCTTATAAACACATTTTTATACATGCTATATATGTCAGGAATACTTTGAATGTTGAGTTTTATTGTGTGGTTTGAAATTTTTCTCAGTCTAGTTTACCTGAATGTTTGCATTAAGAATGTACAAATTCATGTCCTTGTTTTCTTCCTCCCTTCTCAGACCTTCCCAGTAGTTTGACATTGAAAAACCTGGAAGAGAATTTATCTTGTTACATTTTTCTCTATAAAGGATTATCAGTAGATAACAGACTACCCGTCCCAAGGAGATGCTTTTCCTATAGCATAGTAGAGCTTTGTCCTGCCTGCATGTTTCAGAGAGCTGCCTAAGGAATAATACTGTCTTTGTGACTATGCATTGATTGGTGCAGTATTATGTATGTGAAGAATGCTAACAGTTATTCATATCAGTTTGTGGGAAGAGTGGCATTTTATTATTATTTTCATAATCCTATTATGTGAAAAATTAGTAACAACAGTACTTGCCTTTCTTTTTTGCTGTAATGATGGCAAATTTTTCTTTGGTTAAACATGCATCCATTTTAATTACTGCTGAAGGAAGTCACAGTAAATTAACAGCTGACTTGTAAGCCTGGAGCTCTGATGAGAAAGCTGCTTCTTCCTCTTGACAAAAAGCTTTCAAAATTTAGTTTCTCTGCAGTGACTGAGGTGATGGAGGTGTAGATAAACTGAAATAGATGTGAATGTGATGGAGGAGAGATTAATGCCCACCAGCATATTTCTAAGTATAATTGATGAAGAAAGGACATCTACATTGGCAATCAAGTGAGGTGTGTGATGAATCTCCAAATTTGCCAGCTCCCATGTTTGAAGTACCAAGGTGTTCCTTTTACAAAAAAAAAAAAAAAAATAAATTGCTATTGGAAACTTGTGGCTGTATAAGTAAGGTTTATTGTCTTATTACTTAATCATATGTGTAAAAGAATATATATTTTTTTTCTGGTTGTAGGGAAAACCATGGATATGCGGTACTCAAACACTGTGAAGGCTTAAAAACTGAAGGTAAAATCAAACTCAGTATTTTAAAGGAATGCATGATTTTTCTTTCAGTCTTCCAGTTCTTTGGGAATGGCTTATCTTTTTAAGGCCCCTGTGAGAGCAGATGGTGCCACCATATTTTTCTCACATGCTTTTACTTGGGTGTTTTTTGAGTTTTGTCTCATAAGAGCCTGGTATGCTTACATGTAAAGCACAATTGGGCTTTTCAAGGGTTTGAGGGGAAGGTGACCTGGGTTGTCTTTAACGTGTCTATAACCAGTTGCAATTAAAGCATACATGCGTTTTCCATTTGTATAACTGAAAATATATATATATTATAGTAGTGTGTATATATATATATATATATATATATATAGTATAACAAAATAAAAATAGACGAGATTAACAGAATCCCTGCAGAATTAACTTAACATGCTAACTTTCAGGCAAGAGATTTGAAAAAAAATGTTATTTCCCCAGGCCTCTTGACTTGTGTTGAGACACTGTTCCTGCAGGGCTGGAGGCTGTGTGGTCTCTGTGCAATTATTGACCAGTGGCTGGTACTGAAGGACTTGAAGCAGTTGTTACTTTCTTGCAAAGAATATGAGATCAAACTCTCCTTGAATTCCCTCATGAAAATCATGATGTATATCTTTGTTAAATGACAGACATTAAAGAAATACGTCATACATATGGGCAACATGAGTACATGATCTGTTGCCTGCAGCTAGTTTACAATGTAGTTTTGTTATTGTCGCAAGAGGGAGATTAGCAGAAGGGAGTGTGACTCTGCTGTGTTTTGCTATCTGTCTCAGATGCCTGTTAGCCCAAGGCTGAAGATTTTTCAAGTTAATATTTAAAGGCCCAAGAGGATTGCATCCCAAGTGCATTTTTGAGCTTCTGATGGCCTGTATTCCATTTCAATCTTGATGGTTAGGAGAGAGAAATTTGGGGCCTGAGGGCTTTCTGAAATGGAACAAGCTGATAGTGAGCAGTATCTCTTACTCTGGAGTACGGGGTATGTGGAATGTTTTCCTTCCCAAACTATGTATATTTTCAGAGTATATTCAAAATATATTTTCCATCTCAACCAGAAAGTTTTCAGCAGCAGCATTCTCATTGTAATGATTTCACTGTTAGTAGCTGCAATTTAAAATTGCAGGCTAGTGAAGAACGATCTCTAATGTTATAATTCTCATTAACTTTGGATTTTGACACTGCTTATGAAAAAAATATTGTCCTTTCAGCATTTTTGAGAATACTTGAGAGTCAATTATGCTTGATTATTGTTGATTTTAAATCATTAAATATTTAATAATTCAGATAAGATTTTTTTATGCTCTTCATTTGAGAAGTGTAGAGAGGGCAAGCTACTAAACATTGAGACTCTTCTTAATGGTATCCGTATTACTATATTTGCATTTCATTGGCAGATGACTACAAGACAAGTAAGTTTGAATTCACCTTCACATCCAGTGAAATTCTGACTAGTTTATGTTGAGCAAGACAAACTTGTGTCTGAGATCCCACTGAAGCCACAAGTAATGTGACTAAAATGTCAAGATCAAGCACATTCAAACTAATGATTCAGATCTGTAAACCTAGCTCAAGCATAATGTCTGTTACCAAAAGTTATGTCTGATCAAAGGCTTCAGAATTCCACTCTGAATCGGAAGTAACAATGAGATCTTTCTTTTGGTAGTTCAGATAAAATGCTTTCTAAAGTAAAACAAAACTATTTATTTCTTTGTGGTACTGCTAGTGCTGAAAATACTATTATATTTATTTTATTAAATGATGGCTTTATCAGCACTGAATCCATGTTGGTAAGTGTTAGAATATATTTTGTCATTTGGCTCAGATTTAGGCAGTTATGCATGTAAACATAATTACTATGGTATTCCCTTTTAAACACATTGCTCTCAAGTTTGTGATGAATGAACCTGCAATGTGTTTGCCTGACATCTTTTTGAATTGAATTAATCCAGTATTAATCTATTTTAGATGTGCCAGAAGCACTGTCCTTTTACTAATAAGTTGAAATAGACAGCAGGAAATGCAGGTTCCCTTCCTAGCAGTGCCAGAATGCATCTCTGTGTGTATCCAGCAATCTGGGTGATATGTTGACAGAATGAGGCCAGTGATGCAAATAAAGAATCTTTTTTTTTCCCTCTCTCTCTCCTTGCAGTAAATACACTCATTTATATAAGAAGTTAGAAAATGCAGTTTATTGCTTGCCATTGATTAACTTACTGACTAGTATTTCTGCAGAAATTATCAATCTGAGAAATAGATTCCATATCAGCATTACTATTAAATGTTTGTATATTAAGTAAGTGATAAGAGTATTTATGTATGTTTCAGAAAGTAAGATTATTGTGTCTGGCTCATCAGCTCCCCAAGACTGATGTGGCATTTTCCTCACATTTGGGACAAAATTCTCACTACAGATTAAGAGGAGTTTTACAGTAGTCAGTGTAGCTGACTGAAATTGGTGCCGTTTTGCCTTAGGGGAGTGCATGAATTAATGCTTCTGTTAAATAGCAAGTGAATACTTTCTCTGAAATGGAAGATTTTTTTTTTTCCTGTCCTCAAAAAAAAGAAAAAAAAAGAAAAACAAAAACAAAATCCTCAGCAACTGTTATATTTGTGTGTACTTTAGGTTTAGCTGTTTTCTATTTAGAAGTCTTTCCAAGTCAACTCTGTTCCTTGACATGCTAACACAGCAGAGGCAGAATGTTTATGATACATGTTTCCGACTTTACTTTTCTCAGGTAAGTAAGTAAGGCTCAATTTAAGATTGAAACTTTGTATTCCGTGAATGAGAAAAGCCAAAATTCATTAATGAATGAAAAAAAACCAACAATGCCAAAACAAATCAAACACACCTCTAGCCCACAGAGACTGTATAGAAAAAGAAGAAAAGCAAAGATAGATAGTGGGTGAATGACTATTAAGATGTGCTGGTATAAAATAAACATTCTAGGCTTATTAAACTGAAATAACATAATCCTGTTAACTTCCATCATAATACCTGGTTTATGACTCCTAAAGGGAGTCATAAAAGAAAGAACTCACAACACTACCTGATTTTAACGTGATAAAAAGGAATAATGCGCAGGGATGTCTAGGAGGATGATGTACTTCTCTATTTTTTGGCTTGTTACATCCAGTTTCTACAGAAAAGGTGATTGGTATTTGTGAATAGAAAAATTATCACCTGTGACAACTGCATTTTTGGTCAAAAATAATGGAGGGCAAGGCACCTAGAAAAAGAAGTGAAATAGGGCTTCTGAAGTTAGTTAGTCTGCTGTTACTGATGGAATACATATTGCAATTTGACAAAGAAAGATCTGTCACGCAGGTAATTCAAGGGGAAAAAAGAGATCTAAGTAAGTGTTCATTTCCACAGGAAATGGAAAAAAAGACTCTCAGATTGAATCTTGGATGTCAGTTTGATGGATGGGAGGCTAATTTTTCCCAAAGCCACAGAAGACGTTGGAAGCAGTCATTCAAGTGTCTGAAGCAGCTCTGAGCTTTCTTTGTATAAACCAGGGTGCACAATGCTGAGTATGATCCACTATTTTATACCAATGTAGGTTCACTGTATGATATTTTTTTCACTGAAATGAAATGTCAGAGATAGATCGGAATCACCCTATCATTTTGTATTCTTAAAGTGAGCAATTAGTAGTGTGAACTATTATGATTTTGTATTCTTAATCCCTGTAACACTAGTCTCATCTGGCAAAAAAAGGGCATTCATTATGAAAATATTTTATTTGAAAAAAACAAAACAAAACAAAAAACAAAGCAAAAAAAAACCCAACAACCTAATACAAAGTGAAATTTTTTTTCATATAACTAGAAACACACTAACGTTAAAAACAATGTATTCTTAACTTCTCAGATGAATTACAGTTTTAAACTTCCAAGTTTTTTTTTTTTTTAAACAATTTAGGGAGAGTTCTTTCCCCCTAAATTAAAAATAAAATAAAATGCATACGTTTACTTACTTAGAAAGTTTATTTTTGAAAATTATGAAAGGCAGTTTATGTCAAACCCTGTAACACTACGCTCACTTTTAGCATGAATGGGCCGTTTGTACATAACCTTTCTCTAGAGCATCTGTTCATCATCTTTTTTTGTTCATTCTGCCATACTTACACTTGACAAAAAACCTGCAATCACATAAACAGAGGCTGTCTGGAAAACATAATGGATGCAGCTTCACTTGAATCTGAGAAAACAATACCCATTATCTGCAAGTTGAAAATATTTAGAACAGAATATGGCAATAGCTCACACAGGACGCCTAGAGCATAGCCTAAACCGATTTCACTTTATTACAAGAAATAATGTTACAAGTAGAGCACACTCTAACAGCTGCCTGCAGTTCAGTATGCCTTCAACAGGATTACTTTAGTGCACAGTTATAGGTTCAGCATGTTTTTGTTTTAGACCAAGTGTATTTTGCAAGCTATCTATGATGCGTGCGTGTGTGTAAGTATAGCATATGTTGTTTATGAGCCTTTAATCTTTCTTCACTCAAGGCAGCAATGCACCCCCTGCAGTTTAAAGTGTTCCATCTGTGTCACTTGTCTACAGTGGTAGATTTGTATCTTAGCAGAGTTAGAAGAGATATCTTCAATCTTCTTGTGACAGTTGAACAGCATTTCAAGCTGACAGCCCTTGTCAAATCAACAACAAAACCCACGCATCTAGCACGGCTAATTTTCCAGAAAGGATTTAAAAAAACACACAACACTTAGTGCAGAGAATTGCTATTTTCTCAGCACTACAGCATAAGATGAAATAGAGCACTATGAAAAAAGTATACTCCCATTTATCCTGAATAGCTTCATAATCAGAAAATTATTTCAGGAATGTACAATACTTAAACAAATCCCTGGAGGAGCCTGTTATTGTCTTCTGCATGTCTTAGCAGCCCAATCATAATTTT
The DNA here is from genome assembly GCF_038088225.1 of Cyrtonyx montezumae. Taxonomy (NCBI): domain Eukaryota; kingdom Metazoa; phylum Chordata; class Aves; order Galliformes; family Odontophoridae; genus Cyrtonyx; species Cyrtonyx montezumae. The sequence continues at coordinate 18,132,218 of NW_027072045.1, read as the reverse complement.
CATTTAGAATTGTGCCATATTACCTGAACAAATATTTAGCAGAAGAGGACCCTTATCGTAGGTTTTATTACACTGTATTTACCCCATGCTATTCTTTTTTCCTACTACAAGTTTGATGATAAATTCCTATGTTTATGCATATAAATATATTCACAAACAGATATATAGCATAGAATAAAAGTGTATGGTAGTCCACAATGTTCACATCAAAGTAAATAAAAATATTTTAGGTGATCCAAGTGGCAAAGGGTTTCTTAGTTACCTGCATTTCTTGCCATTACAATTTAAACCTGTAAATCCATTAGTTGTACTATCCAGTGAAGAAAGAGAAAATAACAAATAGTCTTTTTCTGAACTATTTTAAGTAAGTCCTCCAGTGTTCTTCACTGTGAAAAGTATCAAATTGAAATAAATAATATTTTAATTTCTGGTTTGATCGTTGTTGGATTTTCTTTCAATGTCACTTAGAACACTTTGTTATCTCAGAGGAAACAATATAAAACCAAAAGACCTTTGGGAGGGTCCAACATCCCTTGAGAGGAAAATTCTGTATCACTGGTAAAGAGCCTACATTAGGTCATTTTTCCACAAGTAGTTACTGCGAACATTTTGTAATAGAGATAAAAGAACATACATACAATGTAAAAGCATAAGACCATTTTGCAAAAAATAGACTTCATAACATTCGTTACATGCACTACTACATGAGATGTATTACGAAAGTATAGAATATGTAACACCTACTTTACTTTACCATGGAATTATGATTTATATTAGTCTTTTAAAAAATCTACTGCATTTTCAACTAGCAATTTCAACTCTTAAGATACTATTTTATACTTTCATTTCATTAATATCCTCATTTCCATTATTATTTTTCAGAAATTCTAGTAAGCTCATGTCTCTGTTAATTAACTTAACTTAAAAAGGACAATTCCTTTATGATTGCAGAATGATACTTAAGTCTTATTATTATGTAATATTGAAAAAAAAAATAATATCTTATAAAAAACAATTGTAAGTCAAATTTAAGCTTGGAATAACCAAGGTGGAAATTATTTATCCAGTAACTACATACTAGTTGTTAACTGCTGCTAATGATGAACATGCTAGGCAAATTATTATATTATATATATATTATATATATATTATTATGTATTTCCAGTGCATCTATTAACTTCAACAATAAAATTCAAACTCTTGATGGAAATGAGAGATCAAATCCAGAAGCATAGAAAATAATCTACAAGAGCATAATAATTACTTAAAGAAATTAAACGTTCATTTCTCTGCAAGAAAAAGTTATTGTGATGGTTATACAACTCTCACTGTAAATTTAGATATTGTGGGCTACTAATCTCTTTCTTCTTTTAACCATGCTTTTACAAAACAAATTAATAATCTAGACTTCTGTTTTTGACCACACAGACTAAACAAGACATGATAGAAATAATGATAATCACAGAATTGCAGGGGTTGGAAGGAACCTCAAGAGATTATTGAATCTAATCTTTGTTCAGGATATTTTAGAATTATGACTGCACCAAAAGGAGACCATAAGAATTGCTCTTGTGTAGCAGTATCCAATGATGTGTACTTGGTCTCTGCCCTCTGTAAAGTTCTCCAAAATTTAGCCAGGAACATTCCAAAGGACTTAGGCAAGAAGTTCTTACAGGATTGCAAAATTTCTATTGAGGGTATACAATGTAAGACAAGACTTTCAGCTCAAAGGCTTTGAGCAGCTAGACTGACAAGATACAACAAAAAGACTTAGCACTCTTCCTATTAAAATAATGCTGGGGGAAGCATGGTAGAAGTACCTCTTTGTTTTCTTTAAATCTCTTAAGTAAGTACTACTTAAAAATCTTAACATTCTCATTGCTTTCTGTTTACAGAGCGTAAGCAATATATACAGCCTGCATTAAAAAAATCGGTAAGATTAGACTCATCTAATTATCAAGGTTGGGTGTGCTTCTTACAAAGTCTCAACTGATCCTGTTAATGGTTGCAGGTGCTTGAAAATGCAAGATCTGTCATAGTGGATTAAAGCAACCCTAGTCATGGTATCTAAAAAAAAGAAAGTAAAAGAACATTTAACATGAAAGCTCAATATTTCTGCAATGTAAAACATTCTCAAAGAGGCACTTACACAATCCTAAATTCTGCAGTGATGCATTATATTTCAGATGCTCTCGACATTTGTAACAGTCACATGCTCTTTTTAAGCAATCTTCCTATAAGGAAGTTAAAGCCTCCTATGTGTCAGATAATAAGATGATGAGTCTTGATGACCACTTTGGTGAATAATAGTTTATAGAAATTATTGGAACTCTTAATAGATATTTGCCGTTTAATAAATTGAGAACTATTTTGTTAATAATTTCATCAGTAATGGTTCTTCACAAAATTCAACCTGCTTTGAATTCCACACACAAAAAATTGCGTACTTTTCTGAGAGAAAAAAAATAATTTTGGTTTTTTCATTATCAAAGATTGTTCAATTGAGAAAACTAGGCCTGCATGTGATACATCTTTCACATCACAAAATGAAAACTATGTTTTAAACAATTTGCAATGCTAAATCATAGTCTACAGTGCTCACTTAATTCTTTTGTGCAGGTCAATCTGCATCCTTGTAGACCATTTACCTAGAAACTTCAGATGAGTCTTTCTTTATGTAAAACTGGAACAAAAGAGCCAATAACTCACCAAAATTATGTTATGCATAATACATTCTGATATCAGTAAACTTTAAAAAATTGGGTTTATTCCAATGAATCTGTCATTCCAAAAACGCTTATCAGAATAAAGTGCACTAACAAATCAAGTAGATACATGTATCACTAATCTATACAGATAATCACTTCTTAAAATATGAAATCTAGAAAGAGACCTGCATTTTTGAAGCTGTATACAGGTTTTGCCAACTGGTACTTCTGCATTCAACTCAAAGTAAACTTCAGAGAAGAAAAAGACTTGATATAAATGTCACTTGGCAAACATAATAATAGAAAGATGAAATTTAAATTGATACATAGACATATGAAGTCTTGATACCAACAGCTACCTGAAACCTTTGTTAAATTAATTATATATATATATTTTAATTAGAATCATTGCAGGAAGAAAAAAAGAAAAAATAGAAATCACAGCATTATAGGGGTTGGAAGGGACCACTAGAGATCATCTAGTACAACCTCCCTGCCAAAGTAGTCAGGGGTGTTGCACAGGTAGGTGTCCAGGCAGGTCTTGAATGTCTCCAGAGAAGACTCCACAATCACTCTGGGCAGCCTGTGCCAGTGCTCCATCACCCCTACTGTGAAGACGTTCCCACGCACATTTGTGCTGACCTTCCTATGCATCAGTTTGCGGCCTTTTCCCCTTGTCCTATCACCACACACTGCAGAGGAGTCCAGACTGGATCTTTTGGCTCCTGCACCTTAATATTTACAGATGTGGATCAGATTTCCCTCTGAGCCTCCATTTCCCCAGGCTAAACAGACCCAGGTCTCTCAGCCTTTCCTCATAAGGGAGGTGTTCCTCACCATTTATTGTCTTTGTAGCCCTCTTTTGGAGTCTTTCCAATACTCCAGGTGAGGCCTGGAGGGGGAGGATCACCTCTTTTGACCTGATGGCCATGCTCTTTCTTTTTAATGCACCCCAGGATGCCCTCCCTTGGCCTTCTTGGCCACCTCAGAGCACACTGCTGGCTCATGGCCAGCTTGTCATCCACCAGGAAAAAATAGAAAAAAAGAAAACAACAACACTATTAAAAAGAAGCCTACAAAAACAAGAACACTATTAAAACGAGTAATCACGGGAGATCAGTAACTGAAAAATACGACAAGTTTTGGAACATATAAGAAACAGAAAGCAATACTGCAAGAAAAACTACTATCTGCATCTTGGGGAATTTGAAAGAAATGCATTTGTATTTCCACACCTGGTGTAGACTTTGTAATTCTGAGTAATGCACAGATAACAACAATATTATTGATTAAGAAGCCACAACCTCAGAGAAGGTGGAACAAAAAAATAATCATTTTGAGCATTCAAAGAAATCATAGGCTCATTCAGTAATCAAATTTCAGAAGGATGATTTTAGAGGTCAATGAAAAATTAACAATTTTATGTCTTAGATACACACAGTTAGCAGAATAACAGGATTTGTTATACTATTTTTAACATTTTACAATTATTGAGGGAGTATGATGACAGCACTTTCCAATTAATCTATAGTGGGCCTGATTCTGTTCAATTTAAGTGGAAGAAGAATGCTACCTTCCTAACATCTAAGCAGTACCTTAGTAAAGCGATTTAGAAACTCAAAATTAGTGCTGCAATACATACCTTCAAGTTCATGAAAAAGAAGGCTGAATTTCACACTGGGAATGAATCCTGCTGTCTGCAGTTGCTTAAACAGAAGAACACAGATTTTCAGTACTTTAAACAGGATTAGGTGGAGTCTGGTGCTTAGTGGGGCCAAACAATTACAGCTTACCAGGATTTTTGGATTGCAAGGTACAGTTTCAAGCAAGCACATCTGCTTGCATTTGCGTAGTCCAATTTAGCATTTAACATTAAACATTTCAAGGTGATTTTTTTTCTTTGGTACTGATGTATGCAAAAAGAAGAGCAGACAATATTGTCAAGCAAAAGATATCGAGAGGAAAAATTCCTTATGTAGGATGCCACTTTTATATATAATCTGAGAATTTCATCCATAGTATATTGAGCAATGTTTGAGATATACAAATATAAAAAGAAAGATGTTACTTTTAAGTCTGAGTACATCCCATGACCTGCATTAAAAATTATGAAGAATAGTCCATGCTTTGAAGGGCAGGCAAAAAAATATCTTTTTCAAAAGGATCACTGTTCCCACATAGATACATAAAGTAAAGCTGGGAGAGAAACAGAATAACTAGTCACAGAATACAACCATGATTAATACAGTAGTATTGATAGAGTGATCTTTTTCATTCAAATGCAAAATGAAATAATTTATATAATCAAACATTTGTACAGGTGCTGATATTAACAATTCCTTTTTTTGCATTTTAGTATACAGAATAATGTTGTAAACTGAGGATGCCTGGGATCTTTTAATTTCTTTACATTCAAATCTCTCACTTTCTAAACTTCTTTGAACAGCTCATATTCTTACTTCATTATTTGGATATTTTTCTTTTTTCAAACTCAAGATATTAAGACTGTGGTTCAATACTAATGTTATACAGGCAAGGATCTTCTAGTTCACCCTTTCAAAATCAAAGGTGAAAATGATTCCTTTTATTATTAGCTGACTGGAAGCTTTGACATATTAACAAAGGAAGAATTATTTACTAGCTCCCATTTAACATATAATATAACCTATTGTACGAAAAATTCTAGAAATCAATATTACTATCCTCATACTTGATATAAAAAATACCAAGAACAAAAAAATACAGAACAGTTAGAACAATACAATTTTAAATATGTACATTTTCACACTGTTAAAAGCAGTCTTTTTTCTAAAACATCATATGTGAATTAAGTCCATTGAAATTCAGATGGCAACAACTTGCATGATGGGAAAAAGAAGACTGGGACACGATCCAGAATAGCCATACAAATATGTGAAACTTATCTTCCCCAGCTCAAAGGCTAGCATTTGAATGAGTTTATGTCTTGCTCCAGTGAAGCAAGCACATCACTGCTTCTACATAACTAGTACGATTAGTTCTCATAATATGAATCTCTACATGTTATAAAGATATGCTTGAAAGTGTTCATTTCAGGCCCTTTTAAAGAAACATTGATTGTAAATGCATTAATGCCAGTCAAAAGAATGATTGACCATTCTGTAAAATTTTGCATTGTGCTCTCTGAAGTAAGAATAAAGTTGCTCTAAAACAGTGTTGTTAACAAGAGGATGGGGTCGCCCTTTGGATTCATGTAAACATCTCTCTCTTCCATCACTTCGAATACAATAGAATCCCTTAGTTTGATTAAAATAAAAATTAGAAGACATAATTCGGGAAGGAAGATTTAGAAATCTTTCAACTTTTTGTAATTCAGGAAGAGGGTCTTTGATTAAAGTATTGCCATCCACTATGTGAATCTGATCCAAACTGAAATGTTTAAGCCACTTTTCCATGTGAACATCATATAAACTTCGCTGAATAGCTTTGTATTTGGTATTAAGTGCTCCATTCTTAATAACAATATCTTCAAAAAGCTGAACAGGTTTGTGGCTTTCTACTCTGTTGTAATATACTTGAGTATAGTCAGATATAACTCTCTCAGTGGGATCTCTTAGAATGAGCAGCAGCTTAATGGAGCTGTTCATGTCATGAATTCTTTCTGGAGCCTGTGGTGATGTAAAGTAGCCTGGTGTTTTCTCAATAGTAATTTGATTTCCATAAGAAAATGGCATCAAGCTCCTATACCAGTCTATTCCTTTCACATAATTTTCATCCCAGTCAAAAAAGTGGACTTCTGTAGCTGCTACAACAATATTAGGATGAATATCCAACATTTCCAGCAAAGCCCTTGTCCCTCCTTTACGAACTCCAATGATAATTGTCTGAGGTATTCGCCTGCTTGTGCCAGGAGGTCTCACCTGTGCTGAATAGTGTTCACTTTTATTGCTGAATAATCCTACCTGGGACTTCAGTGTTTCCAGCAGTGCCCCATTCTCTACTGGAACACCCTGAGTATGAGTCAGCAGAAGATAAGCTGACACCAGAAGAAAGGCCATGTGTAGAGGAATAATTAGTTCAAGACAATATTATGCTTGATTAATGAAAAAATAAATAGGTCCCTTCTTGAGTTGGTTGGCAGAACCAGGAGAAAACAAACAGCAATTTTCTGAAGCATCTGCAAAATAAAAGAAATCTAATCAGTATTTCTAAAGCCATCACAAATTGGAAATTCAATTTACCATTCAATTCACAAATCCAATCTGTAATCACAATAGAAAATTTATCCATTTGCTACAGTTATCTGTTTTCCCCAAGTTTATTTCAGAAGATAGAGATGAAAATGAAGGAAGATGAGGATGGTGGTGATGAGGAGAAGAATGGTAGTGTTGCAGAGCAAGAGTGCTGTGCCTTTCTTGAATCAGTGTGGGGAAAAAAAAAAGATGTGACAGTGGAATCTTTGCAGCTATACAAGTGCTGTGAAATGTAGTCACTTAGTGTTAAGAAAACCTTGGTAAATAAGTATCTTTCAGTATAATCCTGTATTTCTTTTGAAGCTCTGTAAAAGAAATGCATAGATACTTCCCAAAGTAAAAATTTCAGAGGGAAGCAAGTCTGGTTGGATACCCTCCCTCTTTTTTCTTCATCCAGTTGTTATTCTGTCATTTTAAAGTGGGTGCACTCGCGCCTGTAACTGAAATAAAATGTCACTGTAACTGTGCTGCCAGACTTTACAATCTTTTGGGAATGTTTTGTATATATTCATAGAATCAATCATAGATTTGTTTAGGTTGGAGTGGGAATTAAAGATCTTTTTCAGTTCCAACTCCCCATGTGGACAAGGTTGTCAGCCACTACATCCGGCTGCCCAGCATCCCATCTAACTTGGCCTTGAATGTCACCAGGAATGGAGCATCCACAGCTTCTCTGGGCAGCCTGTTCCAATTCCTCACCATTCTATGAATAAATAATTTCCTTCTAACCTCTAATCTTAATCTTCCCTTATTAGTTTAAAACCACTCACCCCTTTCAAAACAGTATCAAACTATGTAAAAATTCTACCTTGCTCCTGATTATTAAGCTTCTTGTAAGAATTGGAAAGCTGCAATGAGATCTTGAGGCAAATCTCTCAAGGCCCATCTTCCCCAGCCTTTAGAAGTGCTCTTGCCTTCTGAGCACCTTTGTAACCAACCTCTAGACATGTTCCAACAGCTCTATGTCTGTCTTGTGCTGGGGGCCCCAGGCCTGGACACAGTACTTCAGATGGGACTTAGCGAGGGCAGAGCAGAGGAAGACAATGATCTCCCTCATCTCACTGCTGTCCCTTTTTTGTGGTGAAGTTCAGGACACTGCTGGCCTTCTTGGCTGCAAGGGCACCCTGCTTGCTCACATCCAGCTTTTCATCCACCAGAACCCAAAGTCCTTCTCTGCAGGGCTACTCTCAAAGAGTTCTCCCAGTCTATACTCATATCTGGATTGCCCTAACTGAAGAGCACTAGCCTGCAGTTGGCCTTATTGAATCTCATTAGATTTTTGTGGGCCCACACTTTGTGAATTGTAATACTTAGACATAGTAATTCTGTTTGAAATGTATTGGTAACCATCACGACAGTGCCAATAAAAGAAAAAACTCAGATCAGAACAATACTTGCACTGGAGCCACTATTCTTGGAATGCCTGCTTCCATGCCTGAAAATCTTACACAGGAAACTGTTAAGGAGAGGATTCTTGGAATTTTCCCATTTCTCAGCAATTATGAAATTGTGAAGCTTACATGATAGATCTATTTTCTTAATTTTTGTTTTTAGCGTGGGAACAAACTAGTGAAGCAGTAGTCATTTAAAACTGACTGATTTTGGATGCTATTTGAATTATGGCTCATATTTTAAAGTCATCTCAGAAATACTAAAGCTCAGCTCCTTCTTTGGTTCCACTGTCAGTCTCCTTTTTCTGAATATACTGGTCACAGTACTTTGCCTCTTAGAAATGACCTTAGAGAACACAACCAATCCCCATTTGTCATGGCTCTGAGGAGCACTTAGTGCTGCTATTCAGCTGTTTCCTTTGAGGCTTACTTTACAGGCTTAAAAAGTAATATAAAAACATTTTGATAATAACAATCTAGACAAGATTTACTGAATCCGTTTTCTACATCTTCCCATTGAACCCTATTCCAGCATCCCTGATAACTAGGAAATGATCCTTTTGGAGGCTTGATTGACCTCTAAACTCACACAAAGCAAACATTAACCCTTTTATTTTAAAACTGACATTTTAAAAGTAAACAGTGACCTTTAATGAGTAAACCTACATAGAATATTCCCTACTATGTCCAAGGAAGACCTAAACATAATTATTTCTTAAAACAAACAAGCAAACCCCACAACTTCAACCAGGTTAAGTGAATGAGCATACACTTACTAAATATTGGAAAAGTCCAGGTCTAAACTGTTTTTTTAATCAGAAACTGGAAAAAATATGATTCTTTACCAACACGAAAGATCTGATTTCAAAGGTCATAGGCTTTCAACTAAGAACTTCACAGGAATGTTCTGTTTAAAGTTCTGAAGAGCAGGGAATGCAATTATTTCTATGAAAATTGCAAGATGGAAGAACAGTTACATTTGTTACAAACCCATTTTGATTTCAGAACAACTGTTCTTTTGGATGGTAAGTACCAAATTTCTGTTTTACTAAAAAATATTGCAGACATTGCTTATATGGCTTCACTCACCTAAGAATCACACTAAATACTGTGATACAGAGAAACCTGAAAGCTGAACAGGAGATTTGTACTTGGAATTAGGAAAAATTTGTCTTCCAAAATATTCTCAAGTCCACATATAATGACAGTGAATGACTGTCTGTTTAATTGACCATCTAAACATCAGCACTTCTCTATAAAAGCACATTTAAAAACCAAATAACAGGAGATTCTGCATTTCCTATACACCATAGCATTTTTGAAAATAATAGTTGGTTTATCAAGTTTTCAATTAATTAGCTGTTTTATATATTGGAAATTTCCTAGATTTATTGCTAGAACAAAAACCTTACCCAGGAAATACTACCAGAAATAATCGAGTTCAGAATGTGCTGCAAAGCTGATGCCTAAATAGATCAAAATTGCCGCTGGGAGCAATTCCATCAGAACAACATTCCAGCTTCAGCCTAAGAGATTTGATTGATTTTGATGAAGCTCTAAGATGTTACATACTGTGGTTATGTTATAATTGCTACATAAATGTAAAAAGGATTTAAACATGATTTATCAAATATAATTGGAAGGTTATTTGAATAATTTTTGTGCTGCTTTTCTGTCTATATGCGATTAAACGCACATTTTTAGAAGATATGAACTGCTTTTTATAATGAAACCAATGCATTTTACGTTGAAGCACTGTGTACTCTGAATCACAAAATATTCCTATTAACTATGTGGAACACAACCAAAAAATTAACTCCATGATGCATTATTGAAATTACAGAGCCATATTACATGTTTATTTGGTAGTTTTCATGTTGCTTAGTAACACAGGGGGCATCAACAGTTATGATACTTAAGCAGATATGAAGTTCAAAAAGAAAGTCATGTTGTGGAGATAACTGTTTAAGTGAATAATAACGTGGGATTTTGTTTTGTTTACTTATTTAAAAAAATAAGGAAGCACATGTGTTGGCTGAAAAATCATTTTAATATTGCAGAAACATTCTAAAGACCCTTAATTCCTGCACTCTATTGTAAGCAATCTAAATATGCTAAATAATCTAAAGCTAATGATTTACCTTGCTTAAGGTGAAGTATAACATCATAGGGTAAACATATTACTAATCTAATAAATGAATATTAATAGCAACTAATAATACTCTCCACTGCCTGTAATGCTTTCAACTGAGGAATTTCACGGCACTTTATATTGATGAACTGTCTGCACCCTATTAAGGCAGCATTCTCACTTTACAGGAAATTGTGACTAATCAACATAGAAGTTCAGGAGTGGAAATCCTTTAGAAAGTCAGGGTTTATATGATCTACTTAAGGTCCCGTGACAGGTTTACAGTCCAACAACAACAAAATACACAACTAAAAAGGGCTTCCAATTCCCTACCCACTTCCAACTTTGTACCATTTGATGCCAATCACTGACATCTGTTGTAGTAACTTACACTTGGTTTACATGCAGAACTGAAGGGAAAGCATGAAATGAAATGCAAAGTGAAGAATTCCTCAGTGTTTCAGTGTAAGATCAGAGTATTTTGCGGAATACTGCAGTTTCTCTTGTTCCCTCCAAACTGAAACAAAGTATGAGCTCTAGATTTTGCAAAAATACTCTACTGAAAGCCACAGCGAGCAGAGGTGTTCAGAACAAATAAAACGGAAGAGCAGTTTTTATGTAGAATTCAAAAAACTTTTTTGCTGTAAAAATGAATACCTTTTGTTATTTATTCCTGTTAGATATCATCTCATCCCTACATCACCAAGAGTTTTCAACCTTTTTAAGACTTGCTGGCACACCAACATGTAACAGGTCTATTATTCTTCTATAATTAAGAGCACTTCTACCACTGACGATATGAAACATTTATACCAGCCTAAACATAGGCTGAATTGCATCAGGAATTTTGTACTGTGATGACAGTTAGGTCAGCGTAAAATATCCTACACAGTCTGGTCCCATACAATAAATAATTCTAAATAACAACTAATATCACTACAACAAGAGTTTAATTTTTAAAACTCTACCCTCTTTAATATGAAGAAAAATTCACTTCTGTCCACATAGGTCAGATATGCCTCGACTAAATTCAGAATACAACGATAACATAAAAATATAATATCAGCATGAAGAATATTTAATGTTTTGAAAAGGTTTCATACATAGAAACAATTGAGTAGACCTTACAGAATCATAGAAACACTCAGGTTGGACCTAATATACTACCCTAACTCTAGCAACTCAGCGTTAATCATGTTCCCGAGCACCACATCCAAATGGTTTTTAAACACATCCAGGGAAGGTGACTCAAACACCTCCCTGGGAAGTCTATTCCAGTGCTTAACAAGTATAGTATTGAATAAATAGTGCAATTACTTTTAAGTTCATTCTAGAAAGAGAGCAATGAGAAATAGCTACAATTGACTATGCGTAGAACTGCAATAAAATTTTCAGTGAGATCTGATTCAGAAAAATCCCATATAAAGAAATATATTTGAATGAAAATAGAAACTTTCATATGGCTTGATGTTAAAATTTTCATTTGTGAGAAATATAACAGTGTTCAGAAACACATGTGACTCAGAGTTTTTTAAAACAGAATCCAAGTTTGTAACCTTTGGAAAGAACAGAATCTGTTTTTTAATTTTTGCAATCAAATTCCAATCAACATGAACTTTACGTAGGCTCATATTTCTGTGCATTTGGTCTCAGCTCTCAGTAAAAATACAAATGTAATCTGGTTAAGCTTACCCTGGTTATCCAGGGTATTGGGTACCAAAAAATATTCCCCTAGCATACAATTTCAAGCCTAAACTCATGTTTAGAGCGTATGATTGAACAAAATACTTTCACTATTTTCTTAATGTTTGCATTAAATATTAAAAATAGCTCTAAAACAAAGTAAATAACAAGGACAGCTTCTTTTATGATATGTGATTGCTTAGCATGGGGACAGACTTCTAAGTTAGAGGTGCTGCCATCTAAATACATGACTATCCCATTATTGTGATCTTATCATGCTCATCACTGACCAGTTGGTGGTTGGATTTATTTTTCTTCACCTCTGCTGCTAGTAAGACTCATTCAAGTGCTCCACTGCCTCTGCTCCTATCAGGGAAAGTCATTTGCCTGGATAGCATTGCAAGATCTGCTGTCCATGTTACTCGTACTTCTTCTCAGCTTAATTTAGTACAAATGAGCTGGATTATTTCAGACAGTTTAAATAGTATTGGTAACCTAACACCTCTTATTGCACATAGCAAGAAATAATAGGAATAGGAACAGAAATAGGAACATAAACATGAAATAGCTATTTGGTGACTAATGTTAGGAGATGCAAAACAACTGCATTTGGCTGCAGGCTTCTCTTCTATCAGGTATGCAGACCATAACAGATTCAAAGAAAAGCTAAGAAAGGTTAGTATAAATAAACACATTTAATCATTGGCAGGTGATATTAGCAGATAGGAGTTTTAAAAGAAGTTTGCTTCCCCAAGGCTAGCACATATTTTCTTATTTCTGATAACTTGAGATAGAAAACTGTCTGATGATAATATGACTGCAAATACATAGCAGAACCTTATATACAGTAATATATGCAGTATAAATGCTCTAATTTATTTCTGTGCCAAATAAAACCTCTATAGATGCAGCTAATGCATTTATATTTTATAATATCTTTGAAAATATAATAATTAAAACACATACCTAAAAGTCACTGAACTATAATTTCATATGTTTGTTCCTCAAAGGTGGGCACATTCCAAGCGAGCTTCTAAATAGACATAAAAAAAAAATTCTGCTCCTATTAGGATGTAAAGTATAGATGGTGGGGAAATTAATATGTGTGACAAGGCAATTCTATATGTCTAATCCCCCTACACATCACACTGGCATATTTCAAATGTAATCACATTGTCATTGTATTGAATTAACCTTACACCTATAATTGTTAATTACACATCAGGACTAATATAAATGGAGGCAACAAAACTGGAATGCTTGGCCTTCAGCCAAATAAGCATTAACTGCACAATTATGAAGACAGAGCAATAGATGCCTGATAATTGGTTTACGTGTTTATTTCTACAGATCTTATAACCTATATAACTCTGGTATAATTAATTGAATACTGTTCATTTACTGACATTCATTGTCATAAAGAACACTTTGATACTTAGTGATGTTTAGGAATTAAAATTAAGAATTTGCTGCTTTCTCTAATTTTCAGAGCCACAAATGCCTACAGAACAACCCCATCAAATAGCCAGCCCTAGAAGCACTGTTACAGTCTCCTGTAAGAATAAAGCTCCCAGGTTTTAAAATAAAATTACACCATAAAGACCTGCTAATTTGAGCTGGTGGGGACTCTGAAGCATTAAAACTTCAAGGACTCTGACATAAGAAAACCTTGGCTCACAGGAGAGTTCTTCCAGGGAGAAGTCATAAATATCATTCCTTAAGTTCTCAGCACTGCATCAGTGCAGGGTATGAGCACCCCAGACAGAGCTCAACAGACGCTAGCAGCTGAATGGGGAACTAGCCAGGAGAGAAGTGTGAGGAGTTGGCCAGCCATGAAGCAGGAGCTCTACGGGTGAGGAGGCTCCTTGGTTCCCACCCCAAGTGCTCTCTCAAGGTTAAATGCCTTTGTAGCTCTGTATCTTATTTACTTTTTTGAGTATCTTCAGGAAGTTTTCCAAGGCTCTCGTATTACCCTCCGGGAACTAGTTAAGCTATCTGATGTTGACTAATAAGAATTGCTATATTGGGTTTTGTTGAATTGCTGTATAGCTCCCACCGTATAAAGCATAAAATAAACTGATCCTTCCCTTGTAATAAAGGTAATGCTTCCCAGCAATTAGAAAATTGGTGGGCTTCTAATGTCAAATTCAGGAACTAAGAGGAGAGAAACCAATTTATTGGCTCAGGAATATGCTGAAAAGTGCAGGAGTGAAAGTGAGCTGAGCATTCACTCAGAATAGAGCAGCTGAAAAGCCCATCAGAACTGAAATAATCTGATATTGTAAATGACGACTGAAGGAAAGTTTAAGATGTACTTCTTAAGTGTGTGAAACCAAAGTACATATTTTTCCTACTAGATCTTAAATTTGAGATCTTACTGCAAAAGTAATGCCTCCTACTTTATTATGTTGGCCCGTGTTGTCACAGGTGGATGTTGGTGGTAGGGCAGTAGAAGCTGAACCTTCCCGCCAATACTCCATTACATTTTATTGCTGTGTGACAGATGGCAGTAAGAGGAAGTCTGACAAAATATCATCTGACATGGAAGTGTGTATGAAGCAAAGGAGTGTGACTGAATTCCTCCATGCAGAAAACGCTGCACCCATGATCAAACACTGCTCAGAGAATTTTAGCATCAGAAAATCCAAGATCACACAAATAAAGAAGCACTGCCTACCTTATCTCAAAGTAAGCAAACATATAGATATCGAAGTCAGAAACCACACAAATCAATTCTTAAAGCTGATTAATACAGAAGGTAGTAAAGAACTCTGCCTTCCACTGGTAAGAAGATCACTGCTAAAAAAGTTAAACGCAATAACATAATACAGAAAAGATATAGAACAAACAGACTAAAAAAGAAATGAATATATAACAAAACTCTTCTTGAATAAATACTCTATTAATACCTTCAACACTTATCCATTATCAAGTTTACATGCACTTCTAACCCAGCAGGCTGCTGCAGAGTAATGAAAGCAATTGAGGAAAAGTTTGAACATGCCTAAAAATCAGAATGAAACATAGAAAATAAGCCAGTTGTGCCCAATTCAAGCCACCCTGGCACTGCTCCTAGTGCTAAAACAGATGGATGAAGATAAGTCATTGACCTAAACACATAGATTTAGGAGCAGATGATTATTTTCTGAATGCCAAAGACAAACAAAAAACAGATCTCTTGCTTTTAACCAGACCTCTTCCCAGCAGTGAAGTAATACATTAAAAGACAGTAAGAGAATACCCACCACTGAAAAAACTGGGAGTAGGTATATAATATTAAACATTATATTTATCACCAGGATTTCTGAGATTTAGAAGAGATCCTACCCTGTCTGTTTTATGCACATCTCAGTTGGGAAAAGCACAACTTAGAAACCTTCTCAGTCTTATAAACTTTAACATGCAGGCTGAACTTGTAGGTATGTCAGTTGTTCAATTGAAGTCAAAGTATTAAAGATACAGAAACTTAAGTAAAGAAACTCTTCAAACTTCAGTGGAAAACAAAACCCTTTTTCTCTTTAGCCCCAGTCCATCCAGCTATTATGACAACTTCCCTGTGCAAAAAGAATCTCTGCATCTACAAGCTAAGGTTTTCTTTGGTTGTGCTCTAAAACTGAAAAGCCAGAGGAGATACAGCTGCAGTAACACTGCATCAAACAGCATGATTAATTCAAGCAGAACATGTTCCCTGCCATATAGCCTCACTACTTCCCCATAGCTCAGTGCTACTTTGCACCCAGCTCAGCCTTCC
Organism: Cyrtonyx montezumae; assembly: GCF_038088225.1. NCBI lineage: Eukaryota > Metazoa > Chordata > Aves > Galliformes > Odontophoridae > Cyrtonyx > Cyrtonyx montezumae. The sequence continues at coordinate 18,116,322 of NW_027072045.1, read as the reverse complement.
ACACTCTCCATTTAATGCTGCTTCACTTCAAATCAGTTAAAAATTCTCAGAAAGTCTCTTTGATGGCTGACAGTGCCTACAGCAATTCTTCAGAGCCTTTAAGCTCTGTCTGTCAATTTCCACCTAGGTCTTCAAGGTAAAAATCATATTTAGGAGCCATCACATACATTCAGGATCTGGACTTCAAATTTGTGAAACCTGTGACAAATGTGTTTGTCACATTTTCTAAAGTGACTAAGAGGAGTCACAGAAAATTTGGTCAGAGACTGAACAAGAAAACACTAGAATTTCCTTACAGATTCAATGACAGTATTTGCTGACTGGTGATAAAATTGCTAATACTTTTCTACCTGAAATTGTAGAGTCACTTTAGAAAAAATAGCTGTATCTAGACATATTATAACGTCATTTTTGCAATATTCAATGTACAAGATTGAATGATGTCAGTATTTTAGTAGTTCTTGGAGTTGGAAACTTCTGTTACAGAAGAAAGCTGTGGATGTCTTGGATGCATTTCCATAATTAAATGCATATTAATTAGAGTATTAAAGGGTCAGAATGTTCAAAGTCATTCTGTTACTCTGGGTAGATTGTACAGTATTTTTACTTTACAATGAATTAAAGCCTTTCATTTCAGCTACTCAAGATACTGTGTGACAGCAGATTGGTACTATATTGCCACAACAATGGGACAGTTACTCAAGGAACAATACATTAATATGGCATAAAGGCAAAAGGAATCTCCAGTATCTCTTATTCTCAGTCTCCCTCTCTGTTTCCTTCCATCCTAAATGCAGTCAGGGATACAATTCCATAAACAAACAAACCTTCCTTTTTTTTTTTTTTTTAATTTCATTTCCAGACTCACGGAAGATCTTTCTGTACGGTGAGGTGACAATTTTCACATATATCACTACTACTTTATAGCCTCAATTAACAATTGAACTCGATGGCTTTTTTCATACTGTATAGCTTATAACCCACTCATGCCATACTGTTCTAGGCCATTTATTTAGATGAGGTGCTAAGGGATTTGATTTAGTCGTTCAGTGGGTAGGGATGGTGATAGGAGGATGGTTGGACTAGATGATCTTGTAGGTCCTTTCCAACCTAATGTATCCATGAATCTATTTCTTTCCTTTGGAAATTTAAAACAAAAAAAAAAAAAAAAAGAAAAAAAAAGAGGATCAGTCCTTGTTTCCCTTTTACCTCTTCTCCATTACCACCAAGGCATTGTTACATAAAGCAAGGCTATATGAACTTGCACGTGATGATTTTAAACAAAAAATATACATACATCTTGTGTATCCAGTTCCTTGTTAGTCTTTTTTGTCCTCATAAATGCAATTGACAGCCTCTATTCACAGCGTAATTAAGAGAAAAAAAACAATCATATCACGGTGCATTTTACCTCTAAGCAAATTATTTTTTCCATTTTCAGAGCATATTTAGTTTTTTTTGGAGGTGTTACAGAAATACTTTCTGTAGTCTTTCTGTGACATTGTTCATCAATAGCTTAGCAGTTGCTTTAAACTTTCTGAAGAGCAAATGACAACAGCTGAATACCAGGTAATTTTCAGGTCCAGTGGGACTCAGAAAAAAAAAAGCAGGAAGCAAAGCACTGAAGCAACACTTTCAAATCTGACTGCCTAAATGCACATAAAATCAGAAAGAGGTTCTGTTCTGTTGCCATTACTCACAGTGAATAGTACTTTATTCCAACAATAAAATGGAGTCAGATAGTTCTGAATGTAAGATGAGAAAATCTTAATTTCCTACATAAAGTGTAATTTAAACTTTAAAGATATTGAATATTTGAAGCTTTTTTAATTCAAGGATAGCTGAGAACTCAGTTGAAGTTCAGTTGTTTTTATACACCAAAGCAACCACTTTCAAACTCAGCAAGAAGTAAGAAACATACTAGAATACATGTAATGACTCTCTGGTGAACATTTGCAAATCACTTATTTGCATCTGCTGATATATATCCAAGTCTTGCACTGTTTCAGAAGAACTTCATTTAAAAAAGACTAATCATAGAATAATAGGATTATTAAGGTCAAAAAAGCCCACTAAAATCATTTAGTCCAACTGTCAACCCATCACTACCATGCCAACCAAACCATGTCACTCAGTGCCATATCTATACATTTCTTGAACATCCCCAGGAATGGTGACTACACCTCCTCTCTGGGCAGCCTTCTCCAATGCATTACCACTCTTTCTCAGGAGAAATTTTTCCTAGTACCCAATCTGAACCGCCCCTGGCACAGCTTAAGGCCATTACCTCTCATCTTGTCACTAGTTACCTGGGAGAAGAGGCCAACCTCAGCCTCACTACAACTTCCTTTCAGGTAGCTGGAGAGAATAAGTTGCCTCTTGAGCATCTTTGTCTCCAAGGTAAATACTCTCAGTTTCCTCAGCCACTCTGCATAAGACCTGTACTTGGCCTTCACTGTCTTCACTGCCCAAGCATACAGTATTCTGTGAAGATTAGTATGAAACATATGTAGGGTCTCCACTGAAATGTCAGTATTACTTATTACCTCCCCACCCTTCTGCTCCTAGCACTTAGTATCTCACCATTTGATCAGTTACATACAAAGCTTTTGGAACAGCACATTCATAATAGTATTTCCATCCAGATCAATTGGTGAAAAATATCTACTTTATTTAAAGGAACATGATATTTAATTTTGTGGCAGTCAAGGATCTTTTCTGCATTCTGATTATGAATGTTCAGTCCTCTTACCTAAAAAAGATGTCAACGGGGGAAAATAAATCTGGATTTAAAATTTAATTTGGAACCGCAAAGTACAGAATAGTTATTTCTGTTTATTGTATGCTAAAAAAGTTAATGCAAGTAAGCAGCATAAGCTACTACTTATTGATGCTAGCTTGGTTTTAAAGTAATAGCTTTGTCTCTCAAGAGAAGATCTTATTTCCTCTAGGAACTATAAATTGTATGTATTATTTTACAACTTTAACGCTGAATTTTAGTTTTGGATGTCTAGTTCAACGTTTCTTAGCTGAAATATGTTCACACTCACATCCCACTTACTCTTTATAGTATCTATCAGTGTAAATACATTTTAAGCTTAAACAACATTTATATAAAAGGCAGGTTAAATTTCTTCCAGAACCTTTTTGTCCAGGGGGAAAATCTGACATGGATGCACTTAGAAAGCTGTCACACCTACTGATGCCTTGAAAGGAATTCTAGACAAAAGAAGGCAGTTACACTGAGTTTATAGGTAAAAATCACAGTTCAAAGAAAACTTCTGAGATTAGAATCAAGATACTAGAATAAAATGTTGTAATTTGCATGAAAAACTGGAAGAGAGAAGCACTATTAGTCAGAGACATTCATACATCATTAAACAAAACATTCTATAACAATCTGTGCACAATTAGTATTCCTTATGTACAGGTTATTAGCAATCTGTAGAAAAAAAGTACTTTACTGTCCAAAAGCATTCTATCTTACAGAAGAATCAGGAAAAGGAAGAAACTGAGCTCCAGCAAATTTGTAAATATATAGCACAAAAACTCAACTGAAGAGTGACACAAACCTACAATTAGCTGTGTGCCTCTGTTTCAAGACTCAGAAACACATATACCCCCCAACAATGGTGACATGACTAACAAAGTGCTGGATATATCTGCCTGTGCAATATATAGCCCAAACACTACAATTCATACTGTAAGAATTTAGGAAATAAATATGCATAATTTCTTAGAAGTACTGTGTAGTAGAAGTTTCCAGATTAGTCTAACTGGAAGCTACTTTAAATATATGATACTTTAAAACAGAAATCCTTCAGCAGTCTCTTTATTATCTAATGCCCAGTGGATCTTCTCATTTTCTCACAGTCTCTACTTATCCACTGCAGAGATGATAATGTAAAAGACAGCCAAAAGATTAAGTTAATTTTCAGGTAAATTACGGATTATGTAAATCAATCAAGCAATAAATCTTTGTTTCTCGGAAAGAAGTTCAGCAAGGAATTTAGCTGAAGGCAGATGAAGCAGGAAAAGACTATAAGCACTGTACATGAAAGAAACCAAAACAAAGGAGTGTTCTAGATTTACATGATATTAGCTGTAACTTATCCCAATAGATTAAGGAAAGAAGTGTTTTGAAGAATGAGAAGAAGAATCTAATTCATGGGTTACTGAGGCAAAATTTATTCTTTTTTATTATCAGTGTGTACCATCCACATCCTTTTCTATTGTTTTATGGGAAATTAAAAATTACTATTTCTGGCTTTAGAAAGCTTGGTGGATTCACCAGATCTTCACCAGAAACTGAATATTAGCATAAAAATGCAGAAGCTAAACTTCGAATCTTTGTATATAGTTTCCATGCATAAAAGACAAATTCTACATGAACAATTTAGAAACATAACTTCCTTTGGGCTTCAAAGGTATGTTGTAATTTTTGTTCTGTGAACTACATAAGCATAAAACAAGTTTGTCCTAATTTCCAGCTGGGTTTACCTAGCCCTGAAGAGGAAAATAGGTAAAATATTCTGTCACAAAACAACTCCTGAAAAATTGTACATAAAAAATCCCCACAGAGATGTTTTTATTTCTTCTTGTGCAGTTCTGGAGAAAAAAGACATTTACTCCAGTTTTGAATTTACTTAAATCTGCTTTATTTATTTATTTATTTTTGCCATTTCTACATTGAAATGGAAACTTCTAGGCATTTATTCCTTTTCCTATTCTAACAAAAACTGTCCCAACATTTTTTTTTTTTTGTAAAATGTTTCTTTATATTGCAAAAATCACACCTGCACTGAATCTTTTCCACCAAGACTCCTGAAGCTTGTTTGCCACGATGAAGGACTTTACTATTTCTTTAATAATGCCCTTATTTTCTCCAATGAGATGGCATTTAAAAAAATATATTCAAATGGTAGTGCATTTCTAAACTGATTTGTTGACAGAGAGTGTATGTTAAATATTTTTTCAATGCAACAAAATACTCTGCCTCATTATTTCATATGAAAGTGACCATTTGCTTACATGATTACAATCACCAATTCTTTTACTATTTTAATATTACTATTCACAGTAAGAATGCCAATCCTCTTTGCAGATATCTGAGCAATCTCACATTACCTACATGTTACCAGTTTCCAATCTTACTCATGATAAATGGTATACTGTATGACAAATAAATGCTTTATTTCCATGCTGCAGGGACTTTCAGTGACCTCTTAACTATTCCTGTACTAAATTGCTATTTCATTTTTAATGAGTGCTCTATAAACGGAGTAGTTTGTATTCTGAATCTGCAAGTGTTGCGAAAATTCCTAAAAATGGGTCAGCTGCAAAAACCTACTCACAGTCTATTATTATTCATTAGCATTTAAAGAATGTCTGTGGCAACTAATGCTTAATAGTATACATATTTCAATGACAGAAATATTAAGCAATAATATTTAACAGAAGCAACTTTAAAAATCATAACTAAGTAATATTTGCAGGGATTCCATCATCCAAAATATTAGATGACTTCAGTTGACTAAAATATAACCAAAACTGGCACGCTTATGCACAGATGCACATTGTTACCAGGCCTCAGAAATGGTCAGACTTACAGATAAGGCACACTACAAGAGTCAAGATATGGAAAATCTCTTCTGCTTGAGATACTGTTTCAAAAGAGGTTCAACTTTGGTTAATTTCTACTAGGCCTAGACTCCCTTGAATGAAAGAAGCAGCATACAGAAATTAAGTTATATTAATTGAAACTGCAATCGGTACTAAAGATCACTACTGCCAAGCCATACAAATGCCAAAATTCACAATCTGACTTTCCTTCCATGAAATGTAAGTGGAAATATTTGAATGTTTTTAACAAATGGTTTTAACAGCCAAAACATGTTTGATGAGCTTCAGTTAGAACAGTTATATAGGCTTTGGGAGAACAGTCAGGTACTTTGACTGAGTGTGAGCCCTGAGTGTGTGACTGAGAATAGATTTTCCATATTTAGACCATTTTCCCTCCAGGAATAGAGCTTGTATTTTCTCTTCTTATCTCCCAGCTATTCCATCCTTTCTCCAGGAGGGAAGCATGTTACAGAACAATATACTTTTTAACTCCAGTTTAATAACTTTCTCCCTTGAGCTTTCCGTTTGAGAAGTACTTCGAGTTGATAATAAATTGCAGGCATAGCTGCACAGGCCTGTGCTATTGCTTGCCACTGCCACCATCTATAGCTTTGAAAAATCCTAAAAGTAACTGTGTGGTTTCATTCCATCAACAGGATAAGGTACACAGTAGAGACTGCAAAGAATTTTTATTGACTACACAGAACAGTCTGAACAAGCATGCCACTAATATCAACAGTCAGTAAAGGCTAACTACTCTGCCAAACATATCATTCTTGCCTAGGTGAAATGAAGCAATATTCTAAGACTATCATCTTTTCAAGTCTAGCTCTTTCACCTCCAGTTTTATGTGCACAAATAGAAAATCTTTAGGATGAGACTGACTTTGTAACTCAGTAGTCAGCACTGCAGTTCACAAATACTCCCTAAGACTGTGCTGAATGTACTGAAGTTGGGAATTCCCAGCACCCAGCACGGTTGGAACTTCATACTCTACACTGTCAGGTTGTCAGGTCTAACTCTCAAGTTTTCAGAAGTCTGCTAGGCAGTGCAAATCCCTCTCGTCATACGCATGTCATAGCAATATTTTCTCTTGTCTTTATGGGTGAATTCCTTATAAAATATATTTCAAAAAGAAAGGTTGATTTAGCAAACTTTTATGATCTGTGCCACTTTGCTTTTATATCTTTCATTTACTCTGTTATTTATCAGCCTCAAGGTTGATACTGAAATATAGTATTCAATTAAGTGGTATTTCAAGTTTCCATAATTAATTAGGAACTACTATGAAAAATGAGTAGGATAAAATAGCAAAAATAAACTTTTATATCCATGCAACTTTTACGTACTTATCTATAAGATGTGGCATCACAATGCCACAGGCTCACAGAAAACAAGCCGGAGGGAACCTCAGGTGGTCACTTAGTCTGCCTCTCTGCCCCAAGGCAGGATCAACTATATTGAAATCATTCTTGACAAATGTTTGTATAACCTGACCTTAGGAAAAACTTGCAGTGATGGATATTACATAGCTTCCTTATGCATTCTACAAAAACACTGTTACAAGTTACACCTACTCAAAATTCAGTATACCAGAAAGATCTTACTAACACTGGTTTGTAAGATGCTTTGTCAGCTTTAATGCAAAATATAATATTCTTGAATTCACGCAGTTAACAATGTGCACAGATATCTCTTTGACTAGGCATAAAAAAGTATTGTTTTTCAATTTTATAAAGAGAAATTCTGTATAACTGATCACAAATGCTCTTAAATTAGGAACTTAAAGAGAACTTCAGAATTAATCAAGGTAGAAATATACTGCATTCTCCAAAGCAGTGTCATTTGTGTGCTAAAGACCTCCCTGAATCTTACTCGTAAGACTTTTGTACAGATTGAGATGCTTTTAAGTACACATACATTACAGAATTTAAAAATGATTACATAAGGCTTCTAAATTTTGTGTATGATAATTAATTATTATAATTATAATAATTATCATAATTATTTTACTAGAACAATTAAAAATTCCATAGTGATAGAGAGATGAACTTGCTGTTACAGGGAAAGGACCGCTTTAAGGCTTTTGTCCTGATAAATGAAAGAAAAAAAAGATACAAAACAAATGGATCAGAAATTCTCCTGAACTGTGGAAAAATGAATGCATCCTTTTTGTTTTGTTTTTCTATTCCTCTGAAAAAAAATTTGAACCCACAAAGTTAAATATCGACAAAACTCTACCAATAAAAATGAGGAGTTTTTCAAACAGCTGAAGCATTATGTATAGATTTCTGCAGGTTCACAAGCCCTATGCTAGCATTTTCCAGTAAAAGCTGCTGTGTAATATATAAAGCCAAATGCCTGAGGGACACTGAAGTTAATATATTTTTCTGCTGTTTAAAGCATGCTGGCAGTCATTTGTAGAGTTTATATAGCTTTCTTGTCAATACCTGCTGGTCGCAGTTGGTGAAGAAGCAGTTTCTCTTATGATCTGGTTGCTAATTAAGCATGGCTGTAGCCATTCAGAGTGAAATTTTCAACAACCTGACACAAAAGGACAGAAAGAATAAGATGTATTTTCAGAAGGCTCTGATCTTTAAATATAACATTTGGGTACTGTAGTTGCTGCATTTTAAAGATAGCAGAAAGCTATCCAGATTAACACACAACTTCTTTTATAAACTCTTAACTGAGTGCTCAGTGCTTCAGAACCTTACTCTTGCCTGCTACCATTTTTAATTTATCATCATTCTATTGTACCTTTTTTTCTGCTGCCTATTCCTTCATAGGCAGGAGGGCTGAAGTTTTCTCCTGTGCCTTTCTGCACACAAAAGCTCCTAGAACATATGTGTAAAGTTATTTCATTACCCCATTTTAAATTCTGTGTTTTCTTGGCCTCCAAGAGCCAGTTAATCCTCAGCTAAAGTAGTACTTACTATCTTAGTGTTTCTTCATGTTAATCCCATCTCTTTTTTTTTTAATATACCTACTAACTCTTTATGCTTAGTTTACAACTCCTGTAGGCAAAAATCTTTGACATTTGTGCACCCTGACCCAGTGGTCCCAGATTTGAATTTGAAAACACATTGCAAAATAGTAAAGAACAAAAATGAAGTCTTCCTCCAACAGTTGAAATCTCACTATTTTTTTTTTTTTTTTTTAAGTACCTATGCATAGGGAGAGCAAACCTGAACTGGGCTGGAAAACAAATCTTACTACTAAATAAGAGGAGGTTCTTTCATCTGAATAGGAAAGGATCTGGATTACACAGTGAAAGTGAATCCTTTCTGAGATAAATCTTCAGATAAAAAAGGCATTATAAGAACTACCAGAGGTAACTGAAAGGCCACTTTCTACTCAGAACAAAAAGTATCTTCACAAGGAACTGTATCACAGCGTAGCATGCTTTTGATCATTTATAAGCCATACTCAAATTCTTTAAATAAAACAAACATTTATCCATTCCTTGTTGCTGTTTGCAACTGTTAACTCTTATCCACCTGTTTCTGATACTCACCTCTTCCTTTAAAAATGGACATCTTGACATAATTGTAAAAAACCTTACCTTTTGCAATTTTGCACAAGAGATACAGTAATATAATTTTTAAAACACTGTAAGAATATGATAGAATGTGTTGCTTCTAAATGCAAGAGGCATTAAAAAGGCTCAGTCTAGTGCAACATTAAGAAGTTTGAAACATGGAGGAATTTTCAACACTTTTCATAATATAGATCAGACTGGAAACAGGAAGCCTTGACTAATAATTGAATTGTCTCATCTACTTAAGTAAGGTAGTAAAGGGATCCACAGATACCACTGGCAATAAAGGGTATTTAAAAAGGAAATGAACATACTGGAGACCTTTATCCACCACAATATTCTGTTTTTAAGAAATGATGGTATGTATCTTTCAATGAGCAGTCTCAGTTTTAATATCTGTCTTGCAGGAGGTGAGGTATTTCTCCTGCCCAGACTCTGTCTAATACTAATATACTACCTGTTCTGCATACAGTTAAGTTATAAAGTATGTCTCTGCCTGGAAAACATCTGGCAGTATTTGTGCAAACCTGCTTTTGAAGTAAAATAATACTTTAAAAAAAGTGACATAGATTTTATTTTAAAACCTAAACAGAATTTTTCCATTAGTGATAAACTAAACATCTGTTACCTGGACAGGTAAATAGAACAAAAAGCCTTCATGAATAAATATATAAGCATTCATTCTTAAGGACTAGTATTCTTTTCTTGCTCTTGCACCTTTTTTTTTTAAAAAACAAACATTTTTTTAGTTTCTTAACAGAATGCAAGATTAGGCACTAAACTGGCTGGAGAAATTACGTGGTAAAGTTACATAAAGAATTAAAACACAGTGAAATACGTATATGTATATATAAATATAATCAGATTATTATTCAAATTATGATTTGATTAAGATAGACTGAAAGAGAGCAACAAAATCCTTGTCTGATTCTGATATTTCACTTTTCCACTGCAAACTTTGTTTTGTTTAAATACCCTGTCATGTCATTGTTAAGCATTCTTTCAAATACACCTCTTGGCTGAGATTTTGAATCCATCTATAATGAAATATTTTCTGCTGTGGAATATTTGCAGCAGATAAATAAACATGAGATGCGTAAAGAAGGGATCCAGAGACTGTCTTTAAGATTATAGAAATCAAATTCAGAGATATATAGAAGGTAAGCAGACCTTTAAGAGGTGGACTACTTTTTGGAATCCCTCTGATATAGATTACCTAGAGTTAGACACCTTGTATTCATCTCCATGAAATTCATTCCTCTCTGTCCAAATCGGACTGTGACCGAAAATACTGAGTATCAGTAAAAGCAATAGGTTAATGAAATCTCTAGGACATTCCTTAATCTGTAGCTCAACTTTTAGAAGTCAGGAAAATTTTATCTGATCATATGAGAACAGAAAAAGGTCCTGGTTCCCTTTAAGAAATGTATCATTCATTCCCATTTGTTCCTCCCATTGTGTATTTACTCCTTTTGAAGTCATGAGTTTCCACAATATTTACAAGAGACAAAGTTAAGGAAAATGTATTGCCTCCATGCATTTAATGGGCAGCCATCAAGTTTTTCTGCCAGGACACAGGAGAGAAAAGGAACAACTTCCACAATAAAAGTAATATCAGTTTTGATCCCCTTGAATTTAAAGTGCTGTCTGATCAACTTATAGTCCTTATATTTGAAATTTTAATGAGAATTTGTGATAAATGGGAAAGTTCATCTAGCAATCACATTACAAAGGTTCCTAGTCTAATCAGATTTCTATTAAATTGGAAAGCTGGTACTTATAGAATACATAGAACACCATGTCACAAACAGCCAGCTAATTAGCTTCTTGATTAAAGTATGATTAATTTAAGAAAAAGTCATGAAAAATGATAACTATGCCTTCTGCTTTCTGAGAAGTTTTTAGCTAGTTTTACATCACAACCTCCAGTGACTGTTTCTTGAATGAGCAGATTTTGTTGATAGTAAACTTTTGCCCTCTCTGGAATGTATGTTAAAACAAATAAACAAAATAAAATATGGAAGAAGCTAAATTCCACAAATCAAATGATTCTGGCTGCATCACACTGAAATGTCTGAAAAGCCACCTAAGCTATGCTCCAGAAAAAGGAAAGACAGTAAGTGCTACAGTGAACACTGCTGTCAAATAGTCTCTCGCATGAAATCCAGCATCAGAGAACAAAGAGCATGTGAGCTTCTTACAAAACCAACTGCCACTTTTTTTTAGTATCAGTATACTGTCAACCACATTATTAAAAAAAAAAAAAGTCAATAAAAATGTGTCATAAGAAAACCATTAAAGAAAATTTACATTCCTTTAGCTTTTGAGCATTAAAGATTCTGGCACAAAGGAATTTTATCTCTTTGCAAAAGCCAACATCTTTTTAGGAGGATGTAAGCAGCACACAGTTTTGCACTGTTTCACCATGAGAAAGAACTTTCTGGCAATAAATAGATAAATAAATAAAAAGAACAGATGGTTGCAAAAACATAGTAAAACCAAAAGCAGAACAAAAACAACAAAAAACAAATCAAAGCATCATATTCTCTTTCCCTACTTAAATTCTCCTTGATAAACAAAACCAGGAAGCTTTAAACTGTTCAGATCATCTAATTCCCAGAAGTCTCAATGCAAAAACTAACACGCTAAACATTTTGTTTATAAAGAAGTGTCAGATGCTCAACATGAACTAACTTGGATACTGCTAAATGGTCACTAAGAGGTGTTCTCAAATATTCAGGAACTGAATATAATTACACTGAAGAAGTCTTTATTGAAAGTTGTTATTTAACATACAATTAAACACAGTGTGGTTCTTACCTTCTTCCCTACTTGCCCTGAGGACCTGACATTGGTGGTATTTTTTTTTTTTACCTGCACAACATTTTCGAGCATCTCCAGAAATTAAACACAATAACCACAAAGCCCTCTTAGGAAAAAATAAATAAGTAAATAAAAATCAAGAATAATAAAATGTGCATTTAAAAAGTTATTTTAAAAATATCAAATTGCTCTCTTGCAGTTATTCAAGTGTTGGTTTTGTATATCCTTCAGACAATGCTATGTTTGAGAGAGAATGTAATCATACTTCCAGTCCACATCTGAGCTTATTCAAAACTGCTGTCTTCTACTAGCACTAGCATAAGTCACAGTTTATATATAGGACAGCACCATACATAGCTAACATAAGTAAATGTACATTAGCAGACACACAGAAAATGGCTGTATGTGCCCACACCAAGGTGCAAATGCACCAGTGCCAGCTTCAATGAGTCCTGAGAGATACTATATTTGCAGACTCATTACTGCACACACAGGAAGTCTTCTCCTCCCTATGGGAAGCAAATTCTATTTGCATATTTATAATCTACATAAAAGTTTAATGACTTATGTGGCCTGTATTTGGACAAGGGACTTACTTAATGTGACCTCAGATGAGGATGAGATGAATTTTAGCTATTAGCTGACCAAGGATACTGTGAATATTTCCCATTTACACTAACATCTTGGTGAATACAGCACAGAAAATCCATCAAATGTCAAGAATGTCGAGTTAGGAAACAGAGAAGTTTACTTCTAGAAAGAAGCTCTAAATTCAAATCTAAACTTAAATAGTTAAATCTGGCTTTGTATTTAAACACATGAAGATTTTTTTTTTATTTTTTGATAGTTCAGTAACAATCTTTTTGTATGCATAGTTCACTCATGAAGGTTTTGTTCAGTATTCTGCAATGAAACTATAAGAATATCAATTTCACTCTGGTCTACGATACGCAGATAAAATATAATGCAGCAAGATTTCAGAAAATACAGGATTATTTAACATTAATTAGAGATCGAAGTTACACATGAAAGCATCAGAAGTTTCTCAGAACAGCTGAAAAGCTTCTACATCAGAATACCTCAAAGTACAGTAATCTGTAATTCTAGCAATGTACAGTGTTGATAACTCTTATCAAAGATGTCTATAATATACAATTAATCATGAAGCAAAATTTTAAGGATTCAAAACTGCAAACAAGAGTTACGGGTGTGAACTAAGACTATTAAAAATACTGACTCCAGTATTATGGATTCCAAAATAATTACTTTAAGAGCTCTGGTGTGCCATAGCAGTATCTGTAGATATCAACATAGATGGGAGAATAATTAAAACAAACAAACAAACAACAACAACAACAAAAAACCTGAATAAGTGCTTGGGATTGAAAAAAATGGACAGTTGAAGCTTCCTTGGTCTCATCTCATATCTAAAATACATTGTACCACAGAAAATAATCAAATATATAATAAAAGTGATACATTCATCAGGATTCATCAAGTCTATACTAATTTAAAAGTTGGAAAGTGAAGGTGTATATATAAATATAAAATTCCTGCGGAGTATCTAGAGTAGTTCTGTTTAGTGAGACAATAAGCCATTCTCTTTACCACCACTGATACTACTAAATCATTGTAGCAACAGTTTCTAATTCAAAATTAATTACCGATCATAATTTATAAATTGTTGTTTTTGAGTATGTATCATGATTTTAAACTGATCAGTATATGAAGCAGCCCAGAACACTGTAATGTGATTGCAACACCTTTAACTTAGCTCATTTTCCTGTGGAATAGATTAAGGAAGAAAAATGAAAACTTCAAAACTATCACAAACTATCTTTACATTACCATTACATTTAGGCTATTAAAAAGGGCATGACAGGAGATATTCATGTATTTGTGGAACTGGTAGGAATTACTGTCTGTGACAATTACAGCTAGAGCTTTTCATTGCTGCCTAGACTTTTACCAGTGTCTCTGTTAGCCTGCAGCACAGACTGTGAGACTTGTTATCGCACTGATGATTCTCAATGTGCCATTGCAGTTTTAAGTATCACCAGCTGCCCAAGCACTCAAAAATCAGCAACTAACAGCTGTTTTATAATACTGTATGCTACACTGTATATCTGCATTGGCCCTTCATGATTTTTAAGAAATAAGTTTTCTACTGCTACCAGTTAGTACATGTTAGAAACGTGCTGTCTGAATCAGTATCCTGGATCCCAAAAGGAAAATGTGAATGGCTGAAGCAAACTAAAAACAAGACAATCTAATAAACGTTTACCAGTGTTAAAAGTAAGCAGCATACACCTGTAATATTACTGTAGATCTGTATTTTCCTTCAGAGCTGCAGGAAAAAAATGATAAAATAACAAAAAGAAATGATAATACTTGTTGCTTTTGAAGCGATAAATCGGATAGAATGAAAGCATTCCTTAAATGGTTTCATGTATAATAATTAACCAGAATGGTAAGAGAGAATTTTCTCAGAAAAACATAAAAACCAAAAAGCATGAGTAAAACCCAATTTACATTTAATTGTAAAACCAATTTAGTTCACTTGAAAAAAAGCAAAAATCAAATGGATGTATTTTCCAGTGCAGGCAGAAAAATAGCATTTAGTGTCTGTTTAATTTTATAGAATTTTAACACATTTAAGAACTCTTCTCAGGAGTGGAAGGGCAACTGCTTTTTAATACAGCTCAATTTTTAAGTGAACACATTCAGGAAATCAGCTTCTTTAGCAGCTTTCATAGCTTTTAACCTTTTCTGACTCCCATTATGCAAGAAATATACATATGGAAACATTAGGCAAGGGACCATGTCACAATAACAACATGGCATCTGCTCATTAACGATTCAAGTAAATGTTACTGAAACAGTGGCAAAAATATTCTTTGATGTCCTTGATACCAAAGCTTTGAAACACTGAATGAAAAGACGAGCAAATTATCTCCTTGTAAATCTTATCTGTTTGGACAATGCCTTACCCTACAAACACACAGAGCCATCGTGACTGAAATTAAGAGAACAGTGGAAATATACTTTAACCTAGAAATGTCTTCTGTCTCAGAGTTAAAAGAGGACCAGAAAGTATCAGAAATACTGAACAAAACTTGCTCTTTCTTTGGAGGGCTGAAAAATATTTATTTTCAAAAGCACCTTCATCAAATCACTACACAACAGATACAGACTGATGCTTCTCTAAGTGGCTAAATGTCAAAGGTGAGACCTTTCTAATAAGAGTTTCATACTTGAAATATAAAGTAGACCTTCCCAGTAAAACTAAATAGCATTAACATAGAAAGAATTAAAATAGAAATAATTTCTCTTAGGATTTGGCTCAACTTTTTGTACAATTGTAAAAAAAGTTTGGAAGGTGTTGCTTATTCTCAGTGATGATTCATGCTAAACATGCACAGAAACTCACCTTAAAAATAAATAAATAAATAATATAACGTATACTACTGCTACTGAGAGTTTAAAAACTTATATAAGAGTTTGGTAAAACACTAATTTCCCATAGGAATCATCTTAAGTATTAATACTGTAGCAAGGGAGGTAACTATGACAACTATGACAAGCATACCAAATTCTTTGGATTTCGTTATTCAAGAGAGAAAGAAAAACCAGAACAGAGATATAACAGGGATATAATTCTTAATAGTGACAGTGGATTAAGAGCCACTTTCCTAGCCAAGCAATCAAGGATTACAAGTTTAGGTTCTGAAAGAAAGGTTTTGTTTCCAGTTTTCCCTATTTTCCTAAAATAAATAAAATCTCAGAGTAAGTTCTTCTACTTTTCCTATACTGGTTTGCTTAGTTCCCTATGACTGTTTCACAGGTGGAGGTGTGATCTCCAGGACAAGAGAAACACTGGTCTTAAGGAGGATTTCTTGCACATATCTTTGACTTACGACAAGTCACTCGTGACATGCAACATTTTATTTTTAAACATGAACTGTAAAGAAGGTAATATTTAAGTCTCAGCCATTCCAGAGTAAAAAACAAACAAATTCACACATTCATACTATGTCTCTCTTTTCATTCTGATTCACCTGTAAGATCTTAGATAAGTTAGCTGGAATCACCTCTTTGGGTGATACAGGCTTCTGTTGTAAGCTTTTCATACACACCAAAGTTCTATCTATTATGAGAAAAGTCAAAAGCACTTGACCTGGTATTTCCAATAAGTCTTGAAATGAGTGACAAAAACAAAAAAAACAACCCAAAACAAAACAAAGAAGCACAATTTATTGAAAACTGCTTTCCATTCTAGGTTTCAGAAGGGTGGAAAGTTCTTTAGTGTGAAGGTCACAAGTTTAGATGGGGATAGAAGGAAGGTACCCTTTTCCCTAGGTCCATAATAAAGAGATGTTCTATATGTATTTAAACTTGTATGAAAATAAGGATACTTCATACAGTCAGTGTAGACACTGGATGTCTTTCACACAGCTGAATCAGTCTATGAAGTTACCACTACTTGGAAGAGTAGTAGTAGCAGTAGTCCAATTTGAGACTGAACTCTTAATTTCAGTTTTGTTAGGTGTCAAAGTTAAATAGCACATCGAGGGTTATACATACCACCTGATATAAATAGATAACACCAGCTTTTTGGCTTCAACATTCTGAACTGTGATTGATCAGCATTACATAAACACAGCCCTTGACTCCGAATGATTCTAGCATGAGGTTGTTACCCTTAAGAAGTACAGAAATAATCTGTAGGTGAATAGCCTTCAGTTCACCTCTGAGATACTAATGGATGTAAGACATTGATATTATTTCACTAAGGCAAAGATTTCATTTATTTTCTGAATTCTGTCTGGGGTGCAGAAATCTCAGAATGCTGGAGTTGTCAAGACTGACTGTATTTTCAAATGACTTTATTCTGTTGAACAGTAAGTTCTTAAAGAGAAGGTAAGAGAGGAGAGGTTGCCTCCAATATTGTTCTGGCATCAAGATTACAAGAAAAGGAAGCCGACCTTCTAAGCGAGGCTGAGTACTTAAAGATCTTCAATGAAATCTTCATCTATAATCCTATTAAGAATGAAGGAGCTTTTCTTCAAAGAGGACATCACAAGAATAGATCCAGGCTCTTCATAATGTTGGGTGGTGAGAGGACAGAAGAAAACAGAGGTAAGCTGAAATAGGAAAGCTTTCACCTGCAGCGAGTCACTGAAACAGATTGCCCATAGTAGTGGTACAGTCTCCATCTCTGGACATATTCAGTATCATATTGGAAAAGCCCTGAGCGGAGTAGCCTGGTCTTTCTTCAGTGCTGACCCTGTTTTGAGCACAGTTTTGAACCTAGATGACTTCCTGAGGTCTCTTCCAAGCTGAATTTTTGTATGATCCTATAATCCAAAATAAGTACGTACAGTTCATTTTTAAGGAGCTGAATAAGCTCCAAGCTACTTCTAAAACTGTTAAAAACAAAATTACTCAAAAATACCCAATATCTGTATTCTGAGAATATACACGTGATCCTAAAAAACAAACTCTCTTAAGAATTGTGTGGGAATAGGAAAAAGGATCTTTGCATTAAGAGAAACACATTAAATGCTAGTTCTGTAACTGGTTTTAAGTATGCGTGTATACAATAAGGGTCAAATACTGAAGGTGTTATTTCCTGCGCTAGATACACATCATTATTTATGCTGTAGATTACAGACTCATATTTTTAGGCTAGTCTAGATAAAATTCCTTATTCCTATAGCTTCAAAGTTCATAAAACAACATAGTAAGAAATCTAATTAATCTCTTCCCAGTTACAACATGACAAAGGTTTTATGAGTGATTGCAGTTCTTGCTATTTAACTGTTGTCTAACAGTTCAGACAAGAGATGCTCAGTCCTTTCCTCACTCAATACCTCAAGCTAGGTTCTCTCACATTTCAGTAGAAGCTGATATAAGTCCTTCAAAAGTGCGTTAAAGCACACTGAGGAGATTTAATAACTGCTTCTCCAACAGACTAAAGTGCTCCTCATGCCCTAAAAAAATAAATAAATTGATGAGAAAATTGAAGTCTAGATTCTAGAGATCTCATAGGAACAATTACTCAGTTCAGAGGTGGAATTTTTCACAATATGATGAATTAGTTTCTTCCATTCTTATCTTTATTATTTTAGCAGGAAAAGAGTAAGTACTTGCTAAAGGTGAGACTGAATTGACTACAACATACCCAAACAGAGACACAAAATTACAGTGCTTTTAATGTTTCTTTAGATTAAGGAGATAAACAGGTGATGGAACTCAGTATCTGATACAATCTTGCTTATATGCAGTCTAATTTCCTTGCAGAATGAAACACTAGCAGGCAATTGTTTTCTGTTCTGAGTCTACTACTGTCTTCCATTTAAAGGCTTCACAAAGCAGTGTTTGAATTCTCACTTTAAGTAGTTGTTCATGCAAGACCACAAACATTTGGCTTATTCTCACCTCTGTGACATTTTCTTCTATTCTCTTAATAATTATTCAGCAAACTCCTTAGCTGCATGTACTGTCACTTTACAGTGATATGCCTCTGTTTTGGCACTTAATAAATGAAAGGCAGTAGTTCGCCAGCTTCAGTTCTCACTGTTACAAATAGAGCTGACACTATTCTAAGTGCAAAAAAATAGTGACACCAAGCTTTTGGGAGAAGAATTCAAACAGCATATACCCTTAAACGCTAAAATGCTTTCACTATTTTCATAGTGATGAAGCGTAAGTGGACAGACATGAGTGCAGTTATCCAAGAAGCACGCTAAATTACTTGATAAGTTTGCTTTTTACTGTAAAGGTGCAAGCAATAAAAACTATGACTGTACGTTTGTGACACCAAGTCTATGGAATTGTTCTTTTGTTAGCCTTTCAAAGAGATAAAGTTTTCCTTCAGCAATACCCTGTCTTTACTGTCAAGAAATTCAAACAAAACATACAATACAGGAGTAGAGGTCATTAGTAGAGAGACAAGATCTCACTAGTAAAATTTTGTGTTATGCTAATCGTCTTCTCACACAGTAATTCTTCAGACAGATAAAGGGGAAGACAGCATATACACTGAGACAATGCATTAAAACCTAAAAATAAAGGATTCAATTTAAAAATTGTAATTGTAAGGTGACATTTAGGTCATGCAAGCTGCTTTTCACAAAAGATTCATAATGCTTGGAAAAAAAAAATAAGAGAGAAAAAGAGGGAATTGCCTACTAATTTAAAAGCAGACAGCAGACTTTCAGCTGTTAGGAGATGTTACTTCCTTAAACTAGCCTCAGAAACAACTCAACCAAGAATTTATTTAAGAGAGCCACAAACAAAGAGAAAAAGATAAGCATTTGCCACAGCTGTGAAACAAACACCCTGCATTTCAATCTAATAGTCTTGACCATGGGAACCATGCTCCCAAAATTAATTTCAAGTGTCTCTGGTGTTATCATGCCAAAATGAGACTTGCCCCTTTGCACCGTGGAAACTTCATGATTTATTTGCTTCATCCTACACCATCTTGAGTGTAAAAGTGGCTTAAGGATCTGTCCTTTTGCCAGCTTCTAACACTGGATTGGCATCAATATTATAGCACTATCACATTCTTATAGCATGTACATTCTTCTCTAAGGATTGGCTATCTCTTCTACGATTTCAGACAGCAATTATCAGGATAACAAGTTTTCCATAACAAGGCCTAATAAGTTGGATTGTTCCACACATAGATCCTGGCCAGCTGTTGATTATTCGCAGCAAAAAGCTCAGCTTCACTGACAGTCAATCTTAGCCCTGGTTTTTCTGATCCAACAATAAAAGTAAGTCCAGTAGATGAAAAAAGTTTATTTGTTCATCCATTTCCTGCACAAGCGTGGAAATTGATGAAGGACAGAGAAGACCATACTTAGAAATGGAGTGCAATGTAGCCTCACTTTTCGTTCTCTAAGAGACTGGCAAGAAAATGGATGACTCTGCAGACAATGACAGTCCCCTCTTATACTGATGTCATATGTAGAAACTGGGTTACCACATAAAGAGTCCAGTGAACACATACTCTTTGAGAACAGGGTAGTACCTAATTTATCACTGGATTATCCTCAGATGTTCCTCTTACCCCATCTACATTAAAATCCATCTTTCTACCTTGCCGTACAATGATTTATACACTTTCTGGGAGGAGCACAGAAGAGTACATCAAATCTTCTTGTATTTTATTTACTCTCCACTTCAAATGAACGACTTTGCATGCATCAAGTTAAGTCTGCTATTTGGCAGAGAGGTGCAATAGTATTTTTACCTGTTTGCACTTTCACTAGCAGATAATGTGGTTCTATGACTTGGGTACAGGAAGCAGCTTTTCTCAGACACAGTACATCCCAATTCATCAGATAAAATCTGAGATCAAATCAGCATAGGACATGAATGCGTCTTATACATATATACATATACATATATCACATAGTGAAGTTAAGTCTAAAATAGATCAATTCATGTATATGTAGATTCCTTAAGAAATAATATTGCCAGTGAAATACAATGAATGCAGGCAAAGAGGAAGGTTTATATATCTACTGATTCAATTTTAAAAGAATGTTTAGCTCAGTTTAACTTTAACTTGTGCATATATGGTGGTATTCAATTAATGTCTATGTCTTCAACATACATATACTGGTACTGATGTATACTGAATTACTGATGGTAATATACCAAAGGATTTTTTAGAGAAAAAACAAAAACAAACAAACAAACAAAAAAAAAAAAACAAACAAAGTACCACAGGCATATCTGTGCCCTTGTTATCCAGTACTTGTTAATGTTAAGTATTAAGTACTATGGTTGGAGTTATTTGATACTTGGATACTTAGCCAAACTGAATGTATGTTTATTGTTCTGAGGATTTCTAGAGATTCAGTTGTACAAGAAATGTTCCGCTTAAGAAACATAGATAACCCCTAATAATTTGGAGCAAGGGAAATAAGTTTTCCTCAAGCAGTTTTTTAAAGCAAACAAGGAGGAGCTTGACAAATTTGCGACAGCACTGCCTTACAATGGGAATTCCTGGGATCTCCCTTGAATTTGGTTAGGAGTATGGACGCATATTTCTGTTACGCAGAATATTTTCTCATGAAAGGAAATAAATCTCCACAAAGCACTGGAACTGGCTGCTCAGAAAAGTGAATGAGTCCCCATAAATACCTCCAAGGGAGGTATTAAGAGATACATGAATGTGTCACTAAGGAACATATCTACCACATCCCATTGCTAAGCTCACACTGACACTTGATGAAGGTTTTTTCCAACCTGAAGGATAATTCTCTGATTCAATGAAACAGTGAAATGAAGTATTTTTTCATTGTGAACATGCAGAAGTTTCTGACAAGTTCTACATTAATACCTAACATTCCTTCGCTCCTCATGTAAGCATATTTTACAAGAAAAAAAAAATTCATCCCCTGTTACACACAGGAGTCGATTTGAACCACTTTACATAAGGCATACTGCTCAACAAAGATTCATATTGAACATATCTCGTTCAGTGGTTACAAAACCAAAATCTCAAAGCTTCCTATGCTCTTGACAGCATTTTCTTTTACCGCAAGCTAGTCCAAATTCAGATATCACCCAGTGGATAATATACAGCTATGTTAGATGCTTGTGCATTCCTATCAATTTCTGTTTGATTATAGAATCCACTTCATTATAGAAGCAAACTAGAAGAGATACAATACTGTTTCCTGAAAATCTGGTCATCTGACTTCAGAGGAACAACTCCTTAGTGATTATTCACAGCATTACAGTTTTTTATAAAGCCACTTATAATAACAGTCTCCTTTTCAAGATAAATTTAGTTTTGAAGTTTCCACATTATTTAACTGGTACTACTTAAATTTTCAGTAGGTAGGATATAAAAGATAAATATAAAAAGGCAGGCAGCAAATATTCTAATAAATAGATTCAACATCCACAACTTTTGTTAAGGAATAAGTAAAGAAAGGGTAAAAACATTCAGCTCCCTAGCCTACTACAGAGGCCAAATCTCTCAGGATTTTTTGGAGTGTGAAGATATAGATTTTACTTTAGGATCTAGAATCTTGGAATTAATGTTAGAATTCAGTAGAGTATGAAAATAACAAGCCTTTTCTTTTTCTTCATTCTCCAGTGCACATGTCAAATTTTGATCTTAGAAATCCCAAGAAGCACAACAGAATGTATGCATTCTAGAGATATTTCATTAATCTATGATACGAAGGGGTGGAAAAATAATACAGCCAGAATGTTAGTGATGCAAAAGTTGCCAAAACTACTGCACTGTCATGAAAGACTCAACATTTAAAAAATACTGAATGAAATCAAAACCATAAAATAGAACTCTATAAATTAAGTAAACGTTAAAAAAATAAAAATAATAATTAAAAAGATATCTGCCTAAATTGAGCTTTGGTTTTTTTTGTTTATTTGTTTGTTTTTTACAGGATAAGCCACAGGTAGTATGTGGGAAGCACAATGAAATCACTCTGAGACTGATAGAACCTAATGCTTGGGGATTAGGTCTAGAGATGTCTAACTTGCAATTTCAGAAAAAAATTAATTGCTTATTTTCATACTGTGCCTTAGAAATTTATCACTAGAAAGTGCCAAAGCTGACAACAGCAAATGATTTTCCATCTTCAACCTGACAGTGCCTTCCTTTATTAGTGATACAGTGAGAAGCATGGTGATGTTGGAATTAATGTGAGGCAACTCTCAACATGAGCTCTTTTTACAGTGAATAAGACAAGGTCACAAGACAAAACATTACTTAAAATAAGCCATACACAAATATCAGATTATCTAGAAGCTATTAGCATCTATCAAGTTCCAGTACAAATTTTATTTTGTGTTACAAACCACTGTTTACAAGGGTTTACTGTCTTTCATTTAATAATGTCTGCTTACTGTACAAAGTGTTCAGTAATATGATATTTTTATGGCCATAATTTTAACTAGTTAAGCCAGGGAAACAGATGACAGCTACTTTTAATCTTACTGTTGAAGAAGAGCTATAGACCTTTTCCTTCCAGAAATAATCTTCTAGCTCATAACTGTCAAATGATTGCTGGAGGGAAAGTTTGTAGCTGAGGAGTGTGAAAACAGAAGAGCCAAAACCCTTTCCACATGTGACTTCTCTTCTACAAAAAAGGAAGCTAAAACAGACATAATGTTTGTAAATTAAAGATCTATTCTGAATGAATCTTTAAAAATTCTTTGTATCAGTCACAGAATTGTAGGGGTTCGAAGGGACCTCTAGAGAGTCCCTCATCTAGTCCCTCATCTAGTCTAACCTCTAAGACAGCAGATAAATTCAGGAAAAACTACATCTGATTCCATTACCAAATAGATGAGATGTTATTCAAGTTTCCAGAATGAAACTCTCTATCTTCGTTCCTTAAAAATGAAAGCATTTATTCTAAGAATTGAATTCAGATTCAGAGTGATGCAACCATCTCTGTGCCCTCAACTCTTTAAACAAATGTATATAAAAATTCAAATTTAAATTAAAATAGATCTCCTGACCTAAATTACATTGCCCAATACTGTTTATTTGCAGAAGTAACATCATTACAACTTCTGAAGCAGGTTGCTGAAGATCATTATGTCTACAAAGAGTTTTCTACACAGTAAGAACATTGTAAATGGAAAATTATGACAAGAGAACTATCCTCATTTCTCTGTATCTAGAAACAAATAACTTATGCTCAATATTTGGATTATTTTATTAATTCATCTCTCAAAAACACTATCTTTACTAACGGGCATTTAACCACCTATCAAGACAACCTACCTTTCCTTTATCTTGCTTGGGCTTTCAAAGTTTTCAGATATCCAGTAAGATCACATTGTATATAATTATATTCTTACAATACATTTTCTATGACTTTGCAAAAAAATGAGTGTTTCTTTTGCAGTTTATACAACGTTTATTTAGGCATTCTTTTCTCCTTTTCTTTGAACACTTATAAAGATGATGAAGAGGTGAGACTTTACTTCAAGAGACTTAAATCTAATGCACAAAATGGCTCTTTAGCACAGTAGTGGGGAAAAAGTATGAAACTCTTTTCTCCATTTTTCTGCAGATAATATGTATCATTTTATCTAAAACTACAACTTCCACCTTATAGAATCAGTGAAAAGGACTTCTTGTTTAACCTCTAGGTTAAACAGATGTCGAGAGTTAACAAGAACGCCACCACCACTACCAACAACAAAAAAAGAACAACCAGTTGCTTTTATAAAATTCAGATAATGCATATGTATTTATATTGATTTTTGTACTGAGTTAAGGGCTAGGGCTGCAGGTCTGCACAGATGCCCCTTTTTCATTCCTAATTGTTCATTTCAACTTAGAAGCCAAGAGCCATTTGTCTCCAAACTCTAGAGGCATTCTTCTAATGGAGTTCCCACAAAACGTGAATCAAGAATGAAACTGAAAAGACTCGATTGTTTCTAGAAATCAATGTCGGGGTATTTAGACTGAAGTATTGCTAGCTCATCACTGTTCCTCTAGAATGTTATCTGCATTTCAAGGAGGAGAAATAAAAGCTGTTTCAATATTTTAAGCATTATATTTTGGTATATTCTGTAAATAGAAAACCTTCAGTTGATGAAAAGATTCCTTTTCCTCACTCTTTTATGTGCGCACACAAAGAAAATACAGCTTTTTAGCCAGAAGTGGATGTATTAGTGACTTCATAAGCCAACAGAAAACTCACTATTCAAGCAACATTGAATCAGTTTTCCTGAGGCAAAACAGCTTGACTGTAGACCAAGTTTAAATGTTGCACTGAATATAACCCTGGAAAAGTTAAGCACCACTTAGAATGAGGGTAGTCCAGTGTCTCATCTGCTAGCAAAGGAGATGAGTGTGGCATAGCAAGAGGAAATGTGAAATACAGACAGCTTTTCTAATCACTTGCATCAATCATATGTTTAAAAACCCTTGAATTCTTTAAACTTAAAGTACACAATTCTTTAAACTGAACAAAAAGTCACTTAAGCTTCGTGAACTTCAACCACTGCCTGATTAATTCAACCCAATTTCAAATAAATTTCAAATCTTTGCATGTAAAAATCTCCACATCAAACCCACAGGCTCTTTTGAGCCATTTAGATTAGACACAAAGTAGAAATTTACAAAGACCCTTTGAAACATTTGCAGAAATCTGTAGAGTTCTACCCTTCATATATGGTGAGCAGAGACCTAGAATGATGAACTAGATCTAAGTTGAGAGTAGACTGGCAAGTACATAATGTTCTGCTTAGGTGTGACAGGAGGAAGAAACCTAGACAATTGGTATCCTGCATGGATCGAACGTATCCTTCAATGTACAAAAAGCTTTAAATATTTATATATAAGGTAATCACTAATAAAGATGACCATTAAAACAATAACATAAACCACAAGAAATTTCAACATAGTTTTAAAAAGAGATACCGATCTGGAACAAAGGAGTTAACTTTCAAAAGAAAATATTAAAACAAAGAAAACCTGAAGTTCAATCTCTCCAAATTTCAGCAAAGAATTTGATATGACATCACACAGCAAATATTGAGTTGAAAAAGATAAAGCATAACAAAAATAAAGTAGATACAAAACTGACTGTAAAAATCATTGATCAGACTTATGTTATCTCATGTGTTCCTTTGTGAACTGGGATTAAAATAAAAACAGGAGGCTCTCATTGTCTTAAAGTAGACACTGGAGAACCTTCAGGATTAATACATTAAAAATAGGAAAACGTAGAAATTCTTCAAAGTCACATGAGTGCAAATAGCAGTTTCTATGATTACATGCTAACTTATTTCAGAACAACAGAAAAAGAGAAGTCACATCTCTACTGCAAGACTTGGTATATAACTATAGAACATTGTCTTCACCAGTATCTGACATAGTATTTTTAGTTCATCAGGAGAAGCATTAGCACTATTATTTAAGACTTTCAGGAGACACTTCAGGTGCACAGTATTAGAAGTTCAGAATTCAGGAGAAACAAGTTACTAGGCTCTGAGTCTTCCTATCCAGTTTTACACAACAGACCAAGAGGAGTTTGCTCAGGCTACTTTCTTCTTAGCACATAAAAGCTGTGAATGGCGCATGATCAATGCTTATTAATTTATTGAAAGCTACACACCAACAAGTTGTCTCAGCATAACAATATAGAGACACTACAAATTAGGAATCAAAGAATGTGTTTAGGCTGGAAGTCAAAAGAAAGTTCTAAAGATTAGAAGACAGGTTTTGAAACTTTTGTTGAGGAAGAGCAACAGGGCAAAGTACTTGACTAGCTTTAAGGGAGACTGTGGTGAGTTTATGACTGGGTTTAATAAGGTTGTTGCCTAACACAGAAAAGCCTCTTCTTCAGCCCTGAACCACCATGATGAAGAAATATTCCCTGTTCTTCTTCCCCACTTCCCAGTAGTTTTCCTTCCCACTCTTATCAGTAAAGTTCAGCTGGGGCTATGACAAAGCAAAAATTAAAATTTGATGTGTAAGAGAAAACACTCTTAAGACCTAATGTCCTTCTCTACTATCTTGAGTATTTTTTATAGAATATTTTATCAAAGGGGATAACTAAGTACAGCCCTTGAGATCAAAAGATTTAATCAGCAACTGAACAGAGCATTGCAAATGTACTAAAATGATATTACCTCTTGCAGTCTTCATTAAATATTTGTCATCCTTGCTAGCTTTCTGCTTACTATATGAATAGCCAAAAAAAAAAATATATCTATCTATATATATATATATTGTACTCCATGAATTTAAACCTAAAATTCTGACAGTATCCTTTCTGTACCTGATGTTGCTATCTGAAAACTTCACATAAACTTCTGTTAAGATGTACAACTAACCATCCCTCTGCATAACATACACAGTTCATTGTTAATCACTGAATGACCCACTCAGAAGTTTTCATAGTCATGAGCAACTTGTCTTTCAAAAACTGCTGCAGCATGTATTCACATGACTGCAGTTATGGACAAGTTGGCAAACAGTTATTTGAATAGCATTAAGAGAACATCAAGCAGTGCTGTAGTCAGCTACCTGTGCTCCATGCCTTTGTCTATAAAGAAATGTGCAGTATTATGGATCCATGGCAGAAAAACATGTTCAACCTGTTGCAAATGTAGAAAAGGCAGACTAGTCTGTCATTCACTGAAGTGACCACTCCCACAATTGTGCACTGATATGCACAATGCATATCAAATACAGTCATGCCATTGTTATACACACAGTAAAGTGTGGTGACAGTAAACACATTTCCTTATATCATCCTGGTTGACAAATGCTTTTTTTTTGCATTTTATATCAGAAAAGAAGTGTTCTTCCAATGTAACTTGAACGATACTTGGGTAACTCAACATGAATTTCACCTCAAATCTATACAGGACAGGAACTTCAGCAATGAAAGTTGTTCAAATTGCTAATTTTCTCAGATCTTTGGTGTTATCCATGTGAAATCTAACAGCCAAAGCAGTCTGGACAGTTAAACACAGAAAAGATATTTCTATTACAGTGCCAGACCAGTAAACTGGCGGCACTTCCTATGCTTTGGCCAATTTAAGGACTGTTGTTCTCAACATACTCTCCAGTTAGAAGAATCAGAAAAAAAAAAACAACAACACAAAAACAGATTGCTCTTTTGTTTAAAGTACAAAGACAAAGCCAATTAAATCCATCTTTACTGACTGTCATTTCATCCTGACCATCATCATCAACATTATCTTTTTTGCTGTACATGTGAATTAGTTCAACAGCAGCATGCAGCACTGGAGCAAATGGAATTGACAGAAAGAGCCCACTTTAGAATGTTTATTCTCTTCTCAGTTGACTCTTTTTAAACTTGTACTTATTTTTGGTTTCCTTATTCTATAGCTGCAGAGCCACATAAGGACAACTACTGCAAACATCTTGGTTTTCAAAGTAAGCATGCAGTTTGCTTAGCTTATATACTCTTATCTCTCAGAATTTGAGTTATTACTAGTTTATGTTCTTAGTTTAGCTCTTTGTCCCAAATGCATTCACACTCTTCTACAATAAGGCTACAACTGATGAAACTTGCAGATCACATGTTCTGCCACTATGAAACAACCTCCCTCCTACCCTCACTCTGATGATATGACTTAATGCAATCAACAGTCCCCACACATAGTATCTTTTTAATCAGAAAGCAGTACTTCTACAGAACTGAAACCACAGAACGTAATAACATCTGCTATTTACAGCATTATAAAAAATAAATGCCAGGATATCAACATTATTAAGCCTAGATTAATTTAGTTCAGAAATTGCAAAGTCTCAGTCTAGTTTAGCCAGCAACAAAACTGTACAAATACTGCAAAATTCACTTGTACCATGAAACAAAATTATTAATAAATTCTACAATACAAAACCCATGATCCCATCACTCTGTAAACCCCATTTCCTAATGTAAAAAAGAAATACCTGCTTCAGGAATAAGTAAACCTAACACCAAGAATCCTACTGAACGGTACTACTCCCCAGTTCAGCTCCTCTAACAGGCAAATGTCAAGAACTGTTCTGGTACTGCCTCAGAGGCAGAAAGCAGAACTCTTGGAAGTGGCTTATCGCATTTTAATCATTTTCTCAAAGGATGGAAATAATCAAAGCACACACCACGTAGACTTTGGTTGTTGTAGTTCAGAAAGTCAGCATACTCAGCTTAAGTTGTAGTCTACCCAGTCCAAGTTTTCTCTCCCTTCTGTATGCCAGAATTTTGTACAAGCCAAGAGCTATAAGTAAAATGTAGCAGCCTGGCTATTCTAAATCTTTCCATGTAAAGTGAGAATAATCTAAAGCATCATCTTCACACTGCCAACCACTTCCAAGTCTGCCAGAGATCTCAGGCTATAACGGGTAAATCATTACATGTTCTGACAGTACTTTCCGAAGGAAAATCCGTCTTAGAATTACAATAAATAAGTACGGTTTAGTTTTAAATGAAATGATGTAGCTTTTATCTGACCTGAGTTTCAGTCTTTTCCTAGTGGGAAATATAAATTCAGTATTTGGGTACATAATCCTACAGCTCTCAGAAGCCGACTCCACCGCCAACACTTTACATGATTTATAGCTCTCCTTCTGATTCAGATGGCAAGTCTCGACGGAGCAGGTGCAACGGGGTATTTCTCCTTCGTTCAGAGATAATTTCCTCGCATGTAAATTAATTAGCGAGTCTTCATCACTCGCGCAAGCAGGGAGCACGAAGCTAATGGATTAGCAGCGGTTAACGTCTCGCTCGGAGCGGTGATCCGGCGGGCTGCCGGAGGGAGGGAGCTCCGTGTCGTTACCGCTGAAGCCACGGCGTTTTTGACAGCGTCAGCGGCGATAAAAGTGAGCCCGGCTCCCGCAGTTATACCGAGAGAACGCTAGATCGCGGGGAACGCATCCTCCGCAGTACCACGCGCGTTTCTGCCCCCGCCCGGCGGCTTCAGGCTGCCCGGCCAGCACCGCGCCCCCACCCCGCAGCCCTGCCGGGGAACGAGGGGTCGGGTCCCGGCTCCCATTACCTCCTCCGGAGCCATGGAGAGCGCTGCGGCCGCGGCCGCTGCCTCGGCTCCGCGCGGCTGCCGGAGCTCTCCTCGCTCCCTCACCCCGCCGCGCCACACAGCGAACCGGCGGCACAGCCCGCTCCGCATAAATGCATTAACAGCAGTCACATCATGATTAATTCATCAGTCCGGTGACCAGAGGAGGAGGCACGCCGAGGGGAGCGGGGCTGGGAGGTCGTGGAGGGGAGGCAGAGAGCGCGGGTCCCTTCGCGCGGAGTTCAGCCCCCGCTGCCCGGAGGGAGATGCCCGTGCTCCGCAGCACTCAGGAGCCGCTCGCGTGCTTCAGCCCGCGCTCAGCGGTGACTCTAGCTCCGCGCCGCGAGGCGGGTTTTGCAGCATCCCAGCGAGATGCCCCACCTCGCGGCCCAAACCTCTTGGCCCCGCTTAAACAACCGGCCCGCCAGATGCTGGAAGCAGCCCGCTGCGCACAACTCTCTTCCTGAGCGCACGAGGGAAGCTCCCGCCATACAGCGCTGCTGACTCCTCGCCTTGCTGCTCTGCACGTGTGGCTGAGCACCGGCTTTTCTGAGTTCCTTCACATAGATTTATTTAAACCTGAGGTACACTGGACCTGAAGTTTATTCACATAATAAATAAGAAGCAACTTTGATCTTAAGGCTTTTCGGTACAGCTGTTAAGCAAAGATCTACCACAAGAAGCATACTGGTATTTCTCTGTTTTTCCACTCCAAACTCATCAAAGTCCCACGCAGCCAGCAACCCCTGCAAAGCTACTAGTTTTGCATAGTGCACAACACCAAGCAAGAGACGCTTGCTTTTCCAGCATCACATCTTCCTAGGCAGCTCCATAATCAGGCAATTAAGTCTGTGTAGATCAGATAGTTCATCACCTATTTATTACTTTCTTACCTCGTCCACAAACTAAGTTTGCCTACCTGTTAGCATCTCCACACTTCAAGAGAACCTATCTGAATAGGATAACCAATTCTTTATTGATCATGTGTCAGGAACAAAAATTTATCCTGTCACCTCTTATGGAAGTAAGTATTTTCAGCCTGACACAGCTATATATAGAGATTCCTGAGTATCAAACAGAATTCATAAGCTGCACGTAGAGAGGTCCCTCAGATTGTCACAAATCCTTCATTAGATAATCATTCAAGCTGTGTAAGGAAAAGAAAATGAGATGTTTTTGTTATTTTTCCTTTCCCATTATGCTGTAGACTTTGTATACTTGTATACAAGTAACAGAAGAGTAATTACTTGCAACTCCACAGCAGAGGCTGCATTGTGATTTGCACTTATAAGAAGACTAAAATATGTTTCATACTTGAATGATTACCATTACACTACACATTTGGTACAATAGCACTTGAGAATTACAGCTGATTTTTCTTTTTTTTTCTTTTTACATTATATTTGTTCGCCTCCTGTACAGAAAAAAAATTGTCTTTTTCAAATGTTTCTTATTTTCCTTCACATTCCTGAATTCTTACAGCATTAATTCTGAGGGTTCCCATATATTGGAAGCCATACTTAACTGTAAGTTATAAGTGAAGTCGATACTGAATTTTGAACTTTTAAATGCAAGCATATTAAGTTACCCTGTTACTTGACACAGCATTTCATAATTAGAAAAAAAACCATACAAATTTTGGTACTAGTTCTAAACTCTTTCATTTAAATAGTTATCTGTATAAAGATGCCTAAGATCCAGCCATCTAGCATTAAACTGGAAAAAGCACAGGTATCTAGTGAGGTATTTAATCAGACAGGACAAGAAGCAGTGGCCTAAAACTTGATCATAGGAAACTCCATACAACCACGAGGAAGACCTTCTTTATGGTAAGGATGATTGAGTGCTGGAAGAGGCTGCCCAGTGAGGTTGTGGAGTTTCTTTCTGTGAGTATATGCAAGACCCATTGGGGTACCTACTGGTGCAACCTATTGCAAGGAAGCTGCTTTAACAGGTAGCTCACCTCTACAATCTCTTGAGATCCCTTACAACCTCTGCAGTTCTGTGAGGTAGTGAACGGGTTGCCAGCATGTTTGTATGAGAGGAATGAAAGTGCAGCATAATTAAAGGGTAGAGATGAAGAACCTATATAGCTATCTGTTGCACTATAATGTGATGGAAAATACAGCAATAATAGCAGGGTGCCAAAGGCCCAGACTGCAGCAAGTGAAGATATACCAAAATGCAGCAGCCATTCACACAGAAACAAAGGAAAAAAAAGCTGCTTACCCTTAGAAAGCCTCAGGTATACAGCAATGTGCAGGAACCGCTAGTGGGATTCATTTGCCTCTTCTGCCAACCCTTAAATGGGATCAGGGAAGGGGTGGATCCTGGTTCCACTCCTGATCACTCAGGTGCATTGCATTTCATGCACCTGAGTTCACCTGGATTGGCCCTGCCTTCCCACCAGGTGCTCAATCATTGCTTCAAGCGGTGACTTAGCATTCCTGCTACACCATCCATGTATCTGCTGCATTAGATTTCCTATTTACAAATGACTTAGGGCCATGATTCAGAATTAAATGGCTAATTTAGGAAGAAAGAGGATCTATTTTAAGTGCTTTTCACTTACTCTAAGCATTTTTGGAAATCCTCCAGATTCCTTATTGCAGAACTCAGTTGCACGGACAATTTCACTAATGAGTCAGTGCAGTGACATTCTCTGGAGCTATGTACCTACAAAAGTATTCAAAATTTGGAAGACAGCAAACATTCTGTTGTTTTTATTTATTGAAGTATAACTCTACGATTCTAAGAGATGCTTAGCATCCTTCCTGACACTTGCTGGTATTATAAGAGAGACAAATTTATCACATCTGGATGCATAGTTCCTGCAGTACATGAATTTATCTGGACAAAGAATCATTGGAAATATTTCAAGTTATTTCGATGTTAACGCTGTGGATCACTTTCAGTTTCAGTGCTGTCACATCTAGACATTTGTTCTTGGCACATCTCTGCAAAAGACTTTAGATTAAAACTTGATCACGCAA
Source organism: Cyrtonyx montezumae (assembly GCF_038088225.1). Lineage (NCBI taxonomy): Eukaryota > Metazoa > Chordata > Aves > Galliformes > Odontophoridae > Cyrtonyx > Cyrtonyx montezumae. Next base: position 18,083,790 of record NW_027072045.1, on the reverse strand, counting down.
AAATAAAAGAAATTCTGCTATTTCCTTCAACATGGTAGGATTTCATTCACTGAGGAGTTCATTTCTCTGGGGATTCAGTGTATTTTACATAAAGTTCCTAATAAATGTAGTTTATATAAAAATATTAAAACCAGAATTTTTCTAGATTTCTTCTGAAAAATGAATTACTTGAAGGAAGATTATTTTATGATAGGATTAATAGTGACTTGATAAAATGAAAGCAGATGATACTAGTACAGTTACGTGATATATTCCTGGCCTGAAGGCCATATGACATTTGCTTGATTCAAGACTTAACATTCAAAGTCTGGTCACCATTATGCATTCACTAAGGTTCATGAAATTGGTCTGATTTATCATTGATTCTGACTGCTACATGGAAACTGTGGTTTCAGTTAGACCATGATTATTTGTTTCAGTTTGAAGCACTGACTAAAGCTCAAGTCATAAAGCGTGTCTTTTGTCTTGATTTTCAATTCATTTTAAAGGGAATTAAACATTTGACAAATAATGGGGCAAATCTATCTTTCTGTACTCAAGTCACCAGAGTTCATTAATAGTGAATTTGACTCAATGCTTCCTTGCTCTCTGAAGACATTTTCTTAGCAGCTTTATAACAAAGTGAAATTATCTAGACAAACGCGGATTTCAATTTGCATAAAACTTGTATGGAATTTATCTTATGAAACCTCAGGGCCTAGCATATGCAATACCAATCTTAGAAAGAGTTGATGTTTACTTAGTAATTAAGAATTGTAATTCCTGACCTCTTAATTACTATGAAATGACTTTTTCCTCAGTAGACTGTTAGAAATCCATATTAATAGCACAGGGATAAGGCACAAGTTACTGAGACTACCACAATGATTCTGTGATTCCATCATGGTTTTCTGAGATGACCAACATTTCTTTAAAGAAAATAAGACAATTCTATTATTGCAGAAAGATTACTGAGGACATTCCAGATAAACATAATTTTTGAAGCTGAAACTCTTTACTATATACTCTGTTTTTGTTTTTTAAAATCGCCCTTGATATTAAATATCCTCACTCACATGGCCATCGCACAGCTCTAGTTTGTATCACCAGATTCAGTAAGCAAAAGAGAGAAAGCAATGAAAATAGGAAGAGTTAATGAACAGTTACAACAAAGTTTAAGATAATAGAATTATAGGAATCTCAAAGCCCATCCAGTTCCAACTCCCCTGCCATGTACTGATGGCCACCCACCAGATCAGGGTCCAGGATCCCATCTAGCCTGGCCTTGAGTATTTCCTGGGATGAGGCATTAGTAAGTTCTCTGGGCAGCCTGTTCCAGTGCTAGGATGATTCAGAAGACATCACCCCAAAGTCCTAGTTCAGCTGAGCTGGATATTCTACTGACTCTGCAGATTGTAACTAAAATTGTATTTGTAATTTTCTCATCCTGAAAACATTCCATAATTATCTGTATGTAACTTGAGTAAGTTGCAAACCTGGCTGTTGTATATAGTATACCAACTCTGAACATCCACCTGAAACTGCTCAGTTAGCCAAGGAGTAGAGAGCAGAAGCCCTTCAAAAATCTCGATGCATTTCCTACCTCTAGAGGAACAGACATGACATCACCAGAAGGAAAACCCAGTATATTACAGCGCTGAAACAAGATCTTTATTGTTTTGCTGGCCCTCAAGTTTCAGTTGAAGTGTGGTTTATAATGCTGTAAAATTATAGGTCAGATAAACCTCACTGCAGCTCTGGGGTATAGCTGTCCCTCTTCATTTAAGATAGATGTAAGAAGTCATTATGCTCCTTTGCAGAAACAAGTAGCTGGAATGACTGTAGTCTCTAAGCCCCAAACACAATTACATGTCTCTGTACAAAACAAAAGCTTGAAAAATCCAGCTCAGAAGTGGATGGAGTGGTTTTTCTGTTGTAAGCAGAAAATAAATACAAGTGAAGTAAATAAGGGCTATATATGTAGGATGTAAACATGCAGACACAGCTAATATATGAAAGGAGTAAACATCGAGTTAAAGCCAAAGAACAAGCACCTAGGAGAAAATCTAGAAAGGTTTTGAACTGCTGGTGCAGACTGACATGGGTTGTATCTCTGAAAGAAAAAGATATCTCAGTATGTATAATTTCTGCTTTACTCACAGAAACTGGATTTTTTATGTTGCTTTTTAGAAACTGAAGTACGATCAATCTCTATTAATAGGTCATCCTTCTACCATTCTACAATCTGTTGAAATTTTGACCAGCCTTTGGCTACAATAAAGCTGTGTGACAGACAGTGATATATCTCAGATATGAATACACATGCTTTTATTAAAGTGGTAAATCTCCTGTTTACATATCCATACCATTATTAATGGGACTATGGAATTTCTACGTCCCCTTTAAAAAGGAACAGCTCTTTTTAAGGTGTTCATAAGAACTATTTATACTTTGGAAGCTGAAACTGGTATATCTAGCTGTACCTCAAATACCTCCAAAGACTTGCAATATCAAAAGGACATTTCTATACAGTGAAATAATTTTTTAATTCTCATCTTTTTTTTTTTGTGAAGATTTAGGTGTCTATAACCTCTGCAGCATAACTACATCTTTCCCCCTCTCTAGGAAGTCTAGAGAAACAAAAGTGAGAGTGTAGCCAGGAATTTTTTTTAATTTCCCTGTGGAATCTTGAAAAAAGTTTACAGAACAGAGGACAGAGCCTGTGGGGTAGTGGGCCAACTATGCGGCTTGCAGCAGACAGTGTAGGAATATTCAATCTGGGAAACAGGATTTTATATTTTCTTTAAAACAAACAGAAATGAGCTCAAAGACACAGCCTTGCAAAGGGACAATCTCACTTTGTCCCCACGTTCAACTCACTGAAGTATGAATACGCTCCTAATATACACCAACCAGGAAACACTTTTCTCAGATTATCTTTTCCAAGGCAAACCCGGAGGATGAATCAGAGAGTGCAAATGATTTTCTCAGTGAACACAGGACTGGTGACTTCATTATTAATCAGTGTTTCTTTTTCCTATACCTGAAAGTAAATGAAATGACTTATATGAAAGATGCGATACATTCATGAATGAAACATACACAGTGTGAAAGAATGAAACATAAATATTTAAAATGGACACCTCTGAGCTTTCTATATCTCTTGATATCAGTAAGGACTCCTGAGCTTTTTAAGGTTAACACTCAAGTATGGAATGAATTTATATTTTTATTTTGCTACATAACTCTGTATCATATTGTATAAAGGCAACACCAGGGCATCTGGTGATAACTGTAAATATGCTAAGTATAGGTGTTTGGAATTAACATGCACATATGTATTTTATTCAACAGCAAAAAGAACCATCATGAAGAAGACAACAGTAACTTCTTAAGTGCTCTATGTACGTAACAATTCAGGCTATTAAGAAAACACATGAATGCCATACTGCATTTGATCAAAGGTCTAGTACTCTGTCCCCAGTGTATAGTATATTTCATCTAATTTCTCATCCTGGCCACTAGCAGATGGTTAAAGACTATAAAAAGAGAGTATGTACAAAGTGGTCCTTCATCCAAAAACATCCTCCTACCTTCTGGCAATAAGCAGTATAAAGATTTTCAGTAACACGCTGACATACAGACCTGTCATGTTTAATAGCCAGTCACTTATGGATTGAATGGAGAAGGAACAACATAAGCAGTGATTTAACGCTTACTGAAAAGAACAGTGGCAGCTACAGAATCTTCAGTGCTACTGCATACAGCACCTGGTTTTTCTTCAGAGGTCTCCTATCTAATTATTCACCAGGTTTGACCTGCTTAGCTTGTGAGATCTGACAAGATCCCAGCCTGAGATGGAGCAGTTGGGATTTAACTTTTATTTAGAAAACTTAATTAGGATATTTTTTCTTCTTTCCTTTTTTTTTTCCTATCTTATAAAACACATACACATGCACATACAAATACCTAATGAGTAAAAGCAAACCACAACAGTCAGTGGAGGAGTTACTTACTATAGAAATAGCAGTGCTGGCATTAGCACTTCAAAGGGAAGAAGCTATTTTAAAATTTAACTGCCTGGCAGAGGCAGCAGATACAGAACAGGAACCAAAGAGAGGTGAGGAGAGAGGGAGAGGAGGAAGACAGCAAAATGAGTGGGTAGGGATAGGAAAGCCGATGAACTGTATATTACCCAAGGTAAAAATAGCCTAAGTGTGTGTACTGACACTGAAACGTTGGCAATGTGGAACTCAGTAGCAAAATTCTAATTGACTTCAGGGAAATCTGCCTTTCACATTGCATCAGTAGTTTTACGTACTACATTGTGTCAATGCAGCTAGCCTATGGATCTCGTTTTAGTTTGTAATTAACAGTCATTTATTCTACAGTAATTCTACAAGACTGTCAAATCTAGAAGGAATCTGGCCTTCACTACTATTTTCCGTACAAGATTGGAAATTCTCAATAGAGATCTGTTTGTTTCCATGGCAGAAATTACTACTCACATCAGTGGTATATAAACCATAAATATCCATTCATGAGATAATAAGTTCCTGTATTTTAAAGAACTGGTATCAAGTTTTGGTTACCTGAATCTTGGATTGATAATCATTTACTATTCTGCTGAACTCCAGATGAAATGATCATTTCAGAGGGTGGGACTTAAAGCAATATGTTTGGTCTGCAATGAGAAATACATGGAATGGTTAGTCAGTCTATACTGCTGCATAACTGATTATTCTTCACACCAAAAAACATAAATGGAAAAGTGTATTATACACAGTCTGTCTGATTGCTGTAACACTAAATAACTTTAAACAGCTCATTAAATACAACCATGATAGATCTTTTTCTTTATCTATCCTTTGCTGGTAGCAGCAATAATCATGCAGACAATTTATTAGATGATTACAACTTTGTCATTTAGTCTTGGATTTTTCTAAACAGAATTTGCATAGCATGGTTAGAAAGGCACTGTCCTTTCCACTGTTCCAGCAGATTGTTCAGGAAAAATTTATCACAACAAATGCGAGGATGTTAAATTACCTACATAAAAATATTTTGTAGTACAGCCTTTGCCTTGATATCACCAATCCATTTTTGAGGCCCTGCGGGATACAATTTCATGTGGAGTTTTGGTGGACAGTAGATGCAATCTTCTCATTGGTCCTAAAACAACTGTTGCAGATGTATAAACTTTTGTGACGGGGAACCAAACACTGTGAATCAGGTCAAGTTTTCTGAGTACATATGCATAGCTCTAGCTAACTTGAGGAGTAGCTAAGAATGCAGAAAATGATAGAGGATGACCCATGTGTTTACTATAGCTGAAGCACTGTGCTTGACTCTGTATAAGGACAGTAATGAAAGAATATAGATTATAATAATAAAAGAATATATATAATAAAAGAATATTATATAAAATAAAGATTTATGCAAGTTTACTGAAGAGGGCACAATTCCAGTTTAGGCTTTTTTGGCAAATTGTTTTCTCTTTTTTCAAAAGAATGAAAGTAAGAACAAAGTAGTCTATAAAAAAATAAGAAATAAATCACGAATTTGTTTGTTTTCCTAAGAGTTACATTTAAACTGAGCATTACTTATGTGGGTGCTCAGAAAACGTTAGGTGGTGATTGTATTTATCTAGACATTACAGAGCAGTCATTATTCTCTTATCACAGTTAAAAAAAAATGCTGGTTTGACTGCAACAAATACAGACAACACTAATGCAAAGAACAAGATAAATCCTCTTTTTTAAAGGCAAATATGAAGTCTTATAATCCTAGTGAAACAGACTGATACATGATTATGTTAACAATAATTGTATCTGATATCTTTATCTTATTCACTCCATCATGGGAAATTTTAACTAAATAGAATCTATGTTTGGAGCTTACTCATTAATGATTTTAATCTTTACAGTATCAAGATGGCTTTATAAAATCTTATAATGCATGTCAGAAAAAGAAGTTTTAATTCTTAAAGTAAGATATTTATGGTATCTGTATTCTTCTGATATTAGTTATCTCTTTTATTGTGGATTTTACTCTCAAATAATAAACTTATCCTACTGGGCAACCTTGTCTTCATTTGAGGATTCATAACTCATGTCTCAGTCGATATTTTTACAGCTGTGAATGCAACAGTGGAGAATTGCTTAATTAGACATCCATCTCACAAAAAAAAAAAAACAAAAAAACAAACAAACAAACCCTACAAAAACTAATTACATTTCTGTGGTTTTAGGTGCCCTATAATGCTCTAAAACAAAACAAAAGGCATGTGAGCAAAAAAACCCTGCTATTGAGACATGATATGCAAAGGCTACAATGTAGGTTTACACAGAAAATAGCAGATTTGCTTGTCTCAGATATTTTTTGTAGATAGACTAAATGTATATTAACTCTACAAGAAGAGTAATTACAAAGATTTAATTATGTCTTCAAGTTTGACATTTTCAACCTATGCAAAGCTGGCACCTAATGTTTCAGATAACCAGCAGATGTTGATGTGGCAACTATGAATACTCATCCACTAAAAAATATTCTTATGCTCAGTATCCAGTATTTGAGTAATAAAAACAAAACCCACATTTTAGAAATCTTGTTTGATACAGGAAACCTCTTTTTGTGAACTATGTATAATCTATTTCTTTTAGTATCAATATATAAGGAAGATACAACAATCACAACAACTAAAATATATTCTCTAACTATTTTTTTTTGAGTTTGCTTCCAATAAACAATTCCTACACTCATACTCAGATCAATCCTTCATAGAAAATGTTCTAGAGATTTCATTTGACACTGGGGATCCAAGATGTACCTCATTTTTCTGTATGCTGTGGAAGCATACAGAAGCATACAGATGTGGAAGCAACTGCCAATATAAATATATTCACATGGCATTTTGATCAACTTCTAATTTAGGCCATTTTGCAAAGATTACTCAGAGATGTTAATTTCATGATGCATGCAAAAACACAATCTAATGCAGTGCATAGAAACTTAAAATAGTTTTTTTTTTGAAGGAGATTTAAAACAAATATAACCAGGTTAGCAAATGAGAAACTGAATTTTTGCTTTGATATGATATATAATTTATGATGCAAAGAACATAACGCCATCTGTTAACTGTTAACAATGAATAGAAATGTGACATTTTCAGGAATATAATAGCAATTAGAATATTATAAACACTGTAAATGCAATGGGCAATTATAGTAATTATGTGTATAATCACAGAAAATAAAGTATACTGAAGATACATTGCTTATTTGATTTATGTTTTTAAAATCATCATAATTTGCAGGATCTCTTGTGTCTTTCAATAATCTGAAGGAATGCTTTGCCAGTGTAATTCTCAATACATATTTTATAATAGTGTTTCAATTGTGTTTGAGCATGCAGGGAAAACAGACATACTTCCAAATATCTGCAGACCAGGTCCTTCCAGTAAGTTTTTGTCTCTAGTTCTTCATTCCTTCCTCATAAATGGAATATCTTTCCAATACAGATTATAATTTAAGGGTTTACAATTTGTACATATATAACATAAAAAGGGAATTACGATATACAATACTGTCAAAAATTGCTTTATGTTACTGGGATCTCTGGAGCTACTTATGAAGTGGCCTGCCAATAATAGATTAATTATCTTGAGTTTTCACATCTTACTAGCAGCTGTATTAGACAGCATTCTTGAATTCTGAAGAGGACTACATCTGATTACATTTAGACATACTGTGTGGGTATAAAGATGGCTGAATCCAAGGTACTAGGACAGGTACATCACCAGCAAGGATTCACCTTGAACCCTCAATAATAAACAAAGTTCTATACTCCAGAATCTTTCTTTTCAAAGAAGAGCATGTTAATAACATTTGTGGTGAACTGAATGGCTGAAATCCTGTTCTCATTTCAGAAAGTAACATTCTCATTGAATATTTAGGAAACACTGAGCATGAGTACTGAAGTGGTATACTCTGCTAAAGAATACTGAGATCTCATAACTGGTAAGGCTGGTCAGTGAATTTCATTAAGCAAGTAAAAGTAAAAAATAACATTTGCAGAAGAAACAAGACATTTCTTATTTTGTCTAGAAATCACACATTCTTAAAAGGACATTTATTCAATCCAGCCTTCACTTCTCCTGTAATAAAAATAACCTTATTTTTTTTTCCTGCTCTTGTTTACCTAAAGTATCAGCTCTTACATCTCATATTATGCAACACAGTCTCCAGCACAACAGAAATAGTATTAGATGGGCTTCCCAGCTACTGAGGTCTTGAAAATTTCAATTCAGTTTTAAGTGTGCAAAGGTATATATTAAAAAAAATCATAATTTTAAATGTCAGCTTTAAGCATTTTATACATACCATCTATGTATTTTTAATAGCATTGCTGCTTTCTAAACTTGTAATAACCTTACAATAACTCCTTCCTATGCATATTTGATGTAAAAAAATAGCTCCAATAGAATAGTTAAAATGAATTTTGATTAATCGTTTTGCAGAATAGAAAAATATTTTAAAAAGATTTGAAGTGGCCAACTTCAGATTACATTTATTTAGATGAGTTCATATCTCAAGGCACAAGTAAACAGTTCTAAAGTTTAGAGCAATGAAAGAGGGAAAACTTTTTATTTATTTTCATTTCTATCTTTGTGATTCATTTAACTAGAGGGTTCAAGCTCCAAGGATGAACTTTTACCTGGCTTTTACTATATAGTCCTGGGATGTCTAGGAAGGATCTCTACAAAGAAACCTTGCTGATTCTTCAAGGTCAACTTCAAGAATTTAGAGTTCTCAAATGTTGGCCACACTACTATGTAGACAATAAACACAGGGAAAAGCTCTACTTATGAGCCATGTTCTTCTCTTTGATGGCCTACTCCTTAACAAAATCTCACTGTGAACTCCCTTTTCTGAAATATCTGGTGTAACACATTCCCTGTCTTCTCTTTTTTCTTGTCTTGAATATCCTGTCCAGCTCCACTTTTCACAGACAAGCTGGCAAGGTAGCTTTCTAGGCCTAATGATGAAGGAGGTTAGGTATAAGTACATGAAAAGTCCAAGAAAATCCCGAAGAACTTTTGTGATGTATCATGTCAAAGCTCTGTTTATATGGAGTTTTGGGTATCTGCCACAAAGTGCTTAGCTTTAGTAGAGTTTGATGTACCTTGAGGCATTGTCCTGGCACAAAAGCACACAGTGCCACTGAACTTCCTTACAGCACTTATTTTTTGCTTTGTAGAAATAACATCTCAAAATGACTCCCCAGAGTGAGCTGATGATTGTGTGGCCTTTTTCTTGTTAAAGACAGAGTCTTAACATTTTAAAGTTTTTAATAAGCATTTTAGTATAGTTTGCTAGCATGGAAGCTGCTCATTATGAGCTAATTGTTTCAAAGAGTTGCTGAAAGTGCTTAAATGTTAAATACATGCTACTGTAAGCAAATATTCACCAGTCTTTCAAAACAGATGTTTGAGAAATCGTAGGCTGTTCATGGTAGTACATAAAGGACAAGAAGTGGAATTTAACAGCAAATATGCTCAAAACTACATGGACGCTAATTTACTATGTCTCTAAAAATAAATAAAGAAATAAATAAATCAAAAGCATTAGACAAAAACTCAAACTTCTGTAAGATCAAGTTCACTGCAGACATGAGTAATTCTCAGTTTAACTGTGTCCCTGCAGGTTTCCTAATGAATCTCTTAGACCTGGGCAGGGCTTCTCAGTTCCAACACCCATTCTAGGCCCTCATATTCTGTCAGCAAGCAATGTACACTGCAGCTTGGCAGACTACTCCATTATGGTATGTCTTTCACATTCCCCTTCCACTCAAAGAAGGGCCCACCACTTCCTATGCTATTTGTTAAGCAATATTCCCCAAAGGCTGATCTGCTTCATGGAAAAATCTGTTTCCCACCATACTTCAATATCCTTTCTACTCCGTTGACATTACAAACAGTGTTTTAAGTCTTTGTGCGTATACCTTTTTCCCCCCACTCTTTTCTCTGTTATTGTTTGGTTAGGAGATAATCAATTTAATGTCAAATTATCTTAAACTCTTTAAGGAGGGTTAGCAAGTTGGGATCGGAAGGCATTAAGGATGCCATCCATTAGAGATAGTGAGGTGAGAAAGGTGAGATTCTGCCAAACACATGGCAAAAGCTCCATTGTCTTCCCTTTCAACTTTTGTTGTTTCTCCTGATACATTTCTAAATCAACAGAATTGTTGACGGATACCTAGAAGATTCCCTGTTGTGACTAGCTAGGACACTCAGTAGGTAGTGCATACAGAGAGATACTGTTACACTGTTCATCCAGCTTTACAGACTTGAACTGTTATATTTGACTTTGCTATTTTTCCTTCTTTTGGTTTTCAGCATTTTTTTTGTTTGTTTGTTTTTTTTCTTTTGTACTATGTTTTCTACAGCCAACTCTTTTGCAGTGTGAATGCCACAGGGTTTTAAGATGGTTATGTTTGACAGAATTTAAATACGTGGCACTTCTAAAGATTTTGCAGTCATTAGGACATCTGAGGGAGAGATCTTTGCACTACTGACCTCAAAAACTAGGTAACAGATGGAACTTTAAATCTTTACAGATTACCATAACAGCAAAAATAATCAATGGGGAACGAATGTCACATAGTTCTTAAAGAACTGAACACAAAATTGAAATAAAACTCATCTCTGCAATTCAAATCTGATCATAGATTATGTAGTTCCAGGATTGTAAATATAGTGCTACAATGTTAAACTTAACCTGAGCTGATTTTTCTGTTCGCTGTTCCTAGAGGGTATTAATTTTTTTTAAGCATGATTTCTTATCCCTCTCTCTTCCCTCAGAAATTCTCTCAGCTTTTTATTATGATGAATCAGAGCTAAAAAGACTTCTACCCTACTGTACTCCCTGTACTTCTACAGTTTAACCATTAGCACTCATTTGCAGCAGTATCCTATGGCTTTTGATATACAGAGTTTCTTAGCTTGCCTCCACATATTTCTCTTAACTCACAGTTGTCATATTTCTGCTCACAGTTGTTCCCCTAATTTCTTGCTTATTATTATACCTTTTCTTTTCATTGTGAACCACTCACAAACTGTCAGAATCCCAAAATAAGAAACTGAATTTGCTGAATCAGCAAGCACCTTGAAAAATATCACAGAAAAATATTCTGCTGCTAGGGTAAAGAAGGAAAATATTCCTTGCTCAAATGTCCAAATTACACTACTTAGCCTCCTTGTGACATGAGTACATTCATGCTGTCATTGTATCTATTCAACATTTCTACTGAAGTACATCTTGTTTAAATACCCTTTCAGTTAACTCTCTCTGGTATCTCTAGAAGACTGGACCAAACTGTGACAGCTTATTCCTGAGCCTTTATGTACTTTATGTACTGTATGCCAAGAGAGCTTTACTCATCACCATAGCACCTTTTTCTTTTTCTTCAAAAATACCTATATTTAAAGTCGAATTTGAACGGACAAGCTGGATCAGAAAGGCTAGACATTTTCTCCCTGTAGGCCTATTTCCATTAGGAAACTATGAGAGCAGACAAGGATTTCAGTGACTGCAGAACCTAAGAATGTTACAGCATTCTGTTGAAGAAAATATTCTCTAATCACCAGCTTACTTCCACAGTGTGTTCTGCCATGAAAGGGCAGAAGTTTATGCCCCTCACAGATCTTTAACGGGGAAATGGATCATGGTTTAAAAATTAGAGTGAAAAATAATTCCATTCATTATCTGTTTTTAAATAGCTTTAAGCAAAAAAGCCCATTGCAGCAACAAAGCTTTGTCATCTCTGCTTCAGTGAATACAGATGCCATAGTTTGCTTCCACAAACTTACTAATTACTCTGCAGTTAGGCAAAACAGAGGCTGTGTAGAAAACTAACATGTATATATTGCTATTTAGGTAAAACATGTTCTAACAAATACATATTTCTGTACAGTGATATGACTGCCACATCCTTTCTCTAATGTCTTCTAAAAAATACTGGTAGACAGAATTGGTGGGATGGGGCCCATCACAAATCCCTGTACATTCACAAGCTCACACAACTGATGGTGGTAATTACAGTTAGCAAGGACAGCACTAAAGAGGTAGTTCAAAAAATCTGTTAAAGTAACTGAACTCACAGACTGATCTGTCAAAAACGAATCCACGAGAGCGGGAGGAAAACAAACAGAAAAACAACCCCCCAAACCAGCCTTTTTCTACTTCGGGGGAAAAAGAATAAGAAAATAAATCTTCTCATTTTAGATCATAGATTATAGATGACAGCATGAAACCAGGAATTACCTATATTTCTGCTTGCATGGAAAGAAGTTTTCTCAGTAATTTCAATAATTTAAAAAAGAAGCAAGACTTTTGGCTCAATTTAAATAAATAAATAAATATTTCACTGTGTGAAAAACATGAAATAAAATAAACCTATTCTTGGTGAAAAACACCAGAAAAAAAGGCAATTCTTCTGAGTATCACAGTAGGTAAGGACATATACAGAAGTTAGCTTGTCAGCTGGAAAGTGCTGGACGTGCTGTGCTAGAATGGAATTTGATGCTCTAACACCTAATCCTTGTACTCAGTGACTTGTGTGTAATTAATTTTCTGAATCATTATGTATTATTGACTTGTGAAGATCGTTTTTTTAAAGCTTTATCAATCTATTTTTTTGCTATGAAGCAAAAAAAAAAAAGTTATAATCAGCTGATAGATTAGTTGTGGGGACATTCTTTTTGTTACAAATTCTACCTTGCAAAAAACAAGATAGAAGGAAGATGCATATGGTTGTGTGGTAAGCTGTACTTCTGTACTGTCAAATCTAGAAAAACAAAATAAAAAAAATGCTATAAGTGCCATTCTAGAATTTCAATCTCCTTAGCTGCTTTAAACCAATATTTCCTTAAACATTTCCAGGGAAAATTCAATCTTTAGTTTATTAGAGTGCAGAAAGTGATACAGAAATTTCCGTAAGAAAATAGTCTGGTGCATGTGCCGCTATGCTTTAAGAAGTCAAATAGTGACTAGAAAATCCAGGAAATAAATATTTTTGAATCTGAGTTTTTGAAAACAAAGCCAAAAAAAAACCAAAAAGGCAAATTACCTTAGGACTAATTCTTGTCCATCCTTCTCAATCACATACATACATTCCAAGAAAGATCTGATCCATATGATATATACAAGTTACATCATACTACTTGCTAAGAGGCACTAATTATGTCTCTGAATATTCAAACTGTTAAGTCATGAAAGTGAATCTTGTCTAGCACTCACAGGTAGGTTTATAGCTCCAGACATGTAGAGATACCAACATTAATTATTATTAATTATTTTCTTCATGCCTGCATGAAGGTAAAATCTATTTTCAACTGCGTGTCTGTATAAATTTCAGTTATACACAGTTAACATGGGTTAACTTGCCCAATGGGTTGCCCAAAAATCTGTTTATCTGATATCTAAGATTACCTTTCATTGCTTTGTAAATTTCTTCCTTAATTCTTCCATCTGTTGGTTGCAATACTGCTACTTTGAGGTGGCTGTTTTCACAGATGACTTCACTTTTTTCCAACATTTGCAAAAGTAGCAGTACCTGAAAAATGTTTTGGGAGCAATGAATGTAGTAGTAAACAGTGATCAAATTAATTTCCTTTATGCAAAGGTATTAGGATGAAAAGAAAGGAACAAAGTATTTCTAACTGAGACAGCAGCAAAAGCATAGGTGGTTGATTCTATGATGACCCAGGGAGTTATGGTTAGACACCCAGATTCCCTTAAAGAGAAACAAGAAACTCAGTAGACTGCCCAGTGGAGCTCAGTTCCAACCAATAACCACTACAGACCCAGCAGTGAGCCTAAAACCCCACCAGATGTGTCAGTGTGGCGCGTGAAGGACCCCCATGAATATTGGCTCCGTCAACTGGAATCCATTTCTGTGTCAAGCACTTAATCATTCAGGACTCACTTTTCCTGAAACTCAGATGGTTGATGATATCTGACTTTTCAGAACAGCTCACCAATTATGCTGTCTGTTCAAATCCATAAAAAAACATGCTTTTGTTCTCAGCCTGTGCAAATTCAAATCTGTCCTTCCCATTTCCCAAGAGTACATCCTATCCACTAGAGTATGGGAAAGCTACTTATAGCAATTACAAAAATAAAGCCCAGGATATGTTAGCTTTGGATTAGAATGCTTTAGGAGCCCTATTTGCATAGTTTCCAAAAATAAAACCTTACAATAGATACCATAAGCACTTCAGTCAGTATTTTTTTCTGATGTCAGAAAATGGCACATTTAGCTGAGTTAAAATCAATAGTGAATTCCTCCAGATTTCAACTGGGACATGTTATCACTGCAAAGCAGTAATACCAAAGACAAAGAAATGATATACTGTATTTTCCTGTTATAACTGGATTAATTTGTACTTTATTCATACTTTTAAATGTCATTTTTTATATCCAGAAGGTCAGCTATCATTCTTATACCCTTTGAATAAGACAGCTGTGAAGGGGACTGATGAAAAAAGCCTGTCATTTTAATGAAGTTTCTATTCTTGATTGGTTTTCTCAAAGAATCTTGTTCATACAAAATACCTTCCAGCCAGGCCTGACTCCTAGCCATTAGTTCTGCAAGTATAGAAGACATTCATAATCCATAACAACGATGTAAAAGACATCTTTCTGATTAATAAAGTTTGTCAGTTTTAGTAATCTTTTTGCCATCTATTATGCCTTTATATTAGGCACCTACTTGTCTTTTGAGTTGTTAATTTCTTTGTACTGTTTGCAAAAACTCAAACTGCAATCTTCCTTCCTCAAAAAGATTATCATCAGAAATGCTGTAAACAGCAAGGAGGACCTACTGCAAGTTTAGGACAATTCCATAACACTTGGAACAGCAAATTACGGAAGAAAAGAAAGGAAAAAATGTTCCAAAGCAGTAATTCAGAGGAAAATCATTCAAAATTCAATTGGTGATGTTGGCCAAAGTCTTTTTTGGGAAAAGGGAAAAAAGTGTGATTAGAAGAGGTTATCTGCAATTAGTCTATATTCACATCTTAAAAAATACTTAACTGACATGGTATGCTGATAAAGTCACAAGTGGTTGAGTTAAGGAAACTAAAGAAGCCTTAAATTCATTCTCAAGTGATGCATAGCAAATAACAGCATGACTGCTGCACATTGCTTTTATCTCAAAGTGAAATGGCTTCATTTAAACTTTAGGCAAACTTGTGCAAACCTCCATTGAATTAATGCGGAAAATACACACTTCCTTGCTGAATCTTCGCTGAACAATCCACAAATAATTCCCTGCAAAAGGACTGAGAATTATATCAATGACAACACTTATACCATAGGCAATATCCTAAACTCATGTTGAGAAAAAAAAACTCTTGGTAAATAAATAAATAAATAAATAAATAAATAAATATATTACATGGTGAAAAGTTACTTAGAAACTTCAGAACTAAGTTTCAGCAGCTCACTTTTTCACTGGAAGCTGCATGTTACCACAGTGCCCTGCTGGCTACAGTCATGTGGTTACTTTGAACTTCCATGTGAAATCTCATAGATAGCTTGTCTACAACAGCTTTGATCTTCTTTCTGCAGGTGGGTCTACAAAGGACCAGTATGAACTAAAGATTTGGCAAAGTTAATTGTGGCTGGAAATGTCAGAGAACACTATCCTACAGAACTTCTAGAGTTCTCTCCATTTGATGGTTCTTGTGCAGTCCTGGACTGCAATACAAAGATTTTCCCATTTAGACTCTAATCCCCAAACCCCAAAACATACAGACATCAGATATTTGCCATGTAATTGTACCATATGTTTTGCACTGGACAGATATAATTCTTTCAATCTTAGAACTGTCTGATTCTGAAGTGATAGCAGAGACGTACAGCTAATAGATAGTTCTGTGAGAAAACAGCAGTTATCTTTAGTTAGAAATAAACTGAGATCTGAAACCCATAAGAACTAAAACTTTTATAAGTAAAACAAACTGTGCCAGTATTTCAGCTTAGCAAATTTGAAAATAAGTCACTGAAGGAGTGTTAGAGAACCTAAATCTATGTTTCTATATATATAAACTTAAGCATTTTCAAGTAATGAACTGAATTCATAAAGTGCCTTATAAAATTATATTCACTGTGAAGCTGCTTATTACAGGAAGTGGTGACTGTTTGCTATGTCAAATTAAACTAAAGCAGTAGAAATTATTTAATTTTTACAAGATTCTGCCAAGGCTCTGTGGTCTGTGCACCTTCAAATTCTGACCTCATAAGATTTTTATCCTTTCTTGTCATTCACTCCCACTGAGAGAACCATGTTCTTTACTTTCCTGTTTTGGATGGATTCTGTCTACGTATCTCAGGGCTGTTGTCCTACATCTTTCACGGCTTCAACCACAAATATTTTAATATGATACACTAAAAAATTTCAACAATTCTTTCAAGTGGAAATATGAAACAAGATTTTAATTGGCATAGTTCCTGTATTTTACCACGAGCATAAACCATATCACCACAAATGAAAAAAAAAAAAAGTCCTTCAGTAAAAAAACATTTAAATGTGGAATAAAATTCAGGGAAAATAAACTGCTTAAATCCACACTGTTCTTCATAATAGTATAGAGACATACACTTCAAAAAACATAATTAAGACATCTGAGAAAGGAATTGATTGATGTTGGAAGGCATCTTCAGTTATAACTCCTTATTTTATAAGGCTTTTCATTGAAAACTTGGGAAATATTGATTTGTTAGAGGTTAGAATTTTGGGCATTAGTGATCTGTTCTACATAATTAAAATCTATTTTTATTTTTAAGAATCAATCATAACGGTGTAGATTAACAATTAAAATATTCTAAAAATAATGGAAGATTGTTGGGATATTCTTTGAAATAATGAAAGATTATAATTATGTGGCAAATGTCACAGAGGGAAATAGAGGAAAGTCATAACAAACAATCCATCACTGAATTAATAAGAAAAAATATAGCAAACCAAAGTCTTATGAATCGTACCAGCAACCTCTGTGTAGTACAGTTCAGAAGGTTATGTTGCAGCAGCATGTGTACTTGTCACCCTCATTATAAGTCTCCTTGTAAGGACATGACCTCCATTTGAGGTTACTATGCTTGTGTTCCTAATTAGAGAAATTCATTTTCTGTCACAATGTGTGTAAGTGAGGTTTTAGCATTCTAGATGCTGTTCTAAGCAAAGAGAAAAATCTGGTGGTAGTACCTGAACTCTGGTGATAGGCCACAGTATCCCTAATCTTAAAAGTAAAAATCTACGGGCGTGATTTCATCAAAGCAGAATTCACCTTGATTAAAAAATACTGGGACCAAGTCTCCGCTGTCCTGCAAGATTTAATAATATACATCTGTGCAAAGGCAGTCTAATATACCATCTGAAGTCAAGTTCTAATATTCCAGAACAGGCAACAGTGACTTCAGATTATGCCTAACAACAGGGACTCAGGCTGAGTGAGCTATGGTATTGCATTGAGAATATATATATAAGTTGCACACAGTACCCTCTGTTTTAAAAATAGCATAATCACAATGACTATGTGCTGCCTTACTCAGTGTACATAGCTTGCTGGGGACAGTATATTATAATAATGTCTTCTTTTGGATATATAAATAACTCTTAAGCTGCTGCTACACACCCTTGCATTGTGTTCTGTGGCACATCCAAAATTATTCAGTTATCCATACACTGAAGTTTTCAGCTGACCACCAGAAATACCAATGTAGAATTTACATAGTTAAAATAAAATGCAATTGAATAGAAATCATAAGAACTTTTCCAAGTAAAAAACAGAAATAAATATACCACAAAAATAAACAAAGAACCAAGACATCTGGGATATTATTTCATGTTCAGGCTTTATACATATTTTCTTAACTAAATTCCTGCTAGACCTCAACAACTCAATCTCTATTTGAAACTATCCATACACCTTTCTCTACCAACTGTAGCCAGTTCTTCCAATAATGCTGTAACGTTCACCTTTACAGTAAACAGAAATTACTGAGTTATCTCACTTACTTTTACAGGCCTTTGTCAGCCCACTGATATTATCGAAATTTTACTGCTGTGATTGGTGCCTATGAAGGATTTAGGGTAAGGATCCTAGATCTAAATTCCTTGTAAGAAAATAACTCAAATAAAGTAAGTCATCCCATACTCTTGATCTAGAGGCTAGATGGATTAATTCTAGGCTAGACTAACACAAAGTTGCTTGAGAACTTGTTCTCTAATCTTACCACCAGAAGGGTTTGCCAGAATTGCTACACTTCTAACACATCTGGGAAAAATATTAATCAATCAAGGATATAATCTTTGAGCTCAGCTCTCCATTTATTTTCAGCTGCCGGAATAATGCAAATGATGCAGAATCAATCTCAATCTTTTGGGGGGGCTGTTATCTTCTAGGAATGTTCCCAGAAAACCAATCATTCAGGATATTCTTTTAAACCAATGAGAGATGGGTGACAAGTTAATGGTCACTCCTGTACCTTCCAAACTACCTGTCTCACTGAATTTTGGAATGCAGTGGCCACAGGTTCCATCCAGTAGTTCAACTTTTTTTCCATCTTCATTGATTCAGTTAAATGTGATCTGGGAAGAAAACATCAATGAACTGCTATCTCCCTCTAGCACATTTTTTCTTCCTTGGCAGGTCCAACAAACAAATTGGAATTTATTACTGACTTTCTCTCAAAAATGCCCCCCAAGAGAAAGTAAAATGAGATAAAAAAAATTTCAAATTAATTACAACATTAATGAATAATCAAAATACAGCTCTATACAAAATATCATATTACTGTTACCACTCATATAAAATAGTAGTTGGAGCTTTCATTTAGATAATTAATCATATATAAGATGAGATTTAAGCCTGAAAATAGCAAATTATTATTTATTAAGCATAATTAGTATATAATTATTAAGCATAATTATGCTTGTAAATCAATGAGGTAAACAATGTTTTATAAGAGTGATTTAGCCTCTTAACATTTCTCCACATTACCCATTTACAATCACTAATGATATTTTTCTTCCTCATCTTGTTTCATCTTAGATAAATGTAAGTTTTCAATGTGAAAACATTTTTGCAGAAGTTAACAGCATTTCATTCATTAGAAATGTGGGTTCATATCTTAAAATAAAACCAAAACATATTTATTTGCATTTTCCCTGTGTAAAAGCAAGTGTTCACAAATTTCTGTCATAAAGTTCTTGTAGAATTCTCCACTGAGTTAGATACATAATTGCTATGTATACCTTAGAAAATCTTCCTCTAAATTCTTAAGTAATCTGCCTATAGATACAATGCCAAATGTAGGCAGGTAGAGAGAAATATTTAGCCATCATCCATCAGTCTTGGGGGCCAAGTAAAGCAAAACATTTTGAAATCTTCACAGGAATAATAAGGACAATCGAAACAAGGACATGATTTAGTGGTGGATTGTTAGAGTTAGGGTAGAATGGTTCAATTGCAGTTGGATTTGATGATTTCAAAGGTCATTTCCAACCTGAGCAATTCTATTATTCTACGAGATTTGGCTTACACAGAATTATAACAATCTGCAAAAAATAGGAACAGGTCTCTGGAATCCAAATGTGCCTGCCTCTGTGGGAATTTAATGTAATAAAACAGCATAAAACCTTATTGAAAAGGCAAGTGACATTCATTTTAAACAAAATACATTCTAGTCATTCACTCATTCTCTTGTTTCACTCTCACATTCTCGCATTTCTATACTCACAAGAACCATATTGGGTGTGTCTGGCCAAGATCCCTATGTAGAACAAGTGGTGCTTGGTATTTGCTGCATCTCTGCGGTTTCTCTTGATTGATGGCAATTTTTGTTGTTGTTGTTGTTGTTTGTTTAGTAGCATTTTAATCCTTTTACAAGTCAAACTTACCTTACGGTCTTTGATCTCAGTATCTTGACGACTTCAATCTCTATTGTTTTGAGACCACATTACGGTCCGCTCTTATTTTTTCCTCATTTGGGGTTTATGAGTAGTCTGTCTCCTTCCTGGGATATCAAGAAGGACAGATCCATTTAATGGACTGCAAACACCGTTTTATTCTTGCTGTTATCAGAGATTTGTCAGTGATAGTTTATCTCTGGTATGACACTACTGAAGCAGAAGCCTTCCTGTCTTGCTACAAAGAATGAATTCCTTGATCTTAATTGGATTTAATGCCATCAGTCAGCTCATTTATTTTATTGACATAGACTTTTTAATATTATTGTTTTAAACTTTCTATAATTTCTATCTATATGTGCTTTCAAACTCATATTTCCATTCCCATTAAATGCTTAAATCTTAACATTTTTGTAGCAAATCTCTATATTTAACTGCTCTAAACAGGTGACAATAATTTTCAAAACTGTGAATCTAATTTTATGTAACTTTCAAAAGCAGGTCAGTATTTAGGCAGAAAAGGAGCAATCATAATCTTGATAGACATCTTCAAAGCACAGCAGTCACTTTTCTCCAAGTACACATAAAAACCCAAACCTGACTGCCTTTAGAATCAAAAGCTAAAAATGTATCTCTTTGACTCAGCCTCATACAGTTACATTAAATATCACATGGTTCCTTCGTACCACTTCTAAGAATGTGAAATGAAAGAATAAACAATTGAAAAGGTTCAGCACTGCCCAGAAGAAATTTTTCTGCTGTGTGTAAAATTTAAACTTCAGTTAACTGATAAGAGAGAATGACTGTAAAGAAATTTCAAATGAAGTTACTTACAGATAAGATCAATCCGTTTACTGACTTCAAAAAACAAACAACACCAAATATCTGGCTAATACTCTGGACAAAACTTCACTGATTTAACTGGTTTTAGTGGGCCTAAATAATTTCAAAATTCAGCAGAATCTGCAGCACTACCACTTAATACCTGGACATTACATAGTACAATTTAAAATCCAGACGTTGTCCCATTTATAGCTATGTCCAGGGCCAAACAGAAGAATGACTATTTTCATAGTAACAATTCAGTTCTAAAACTTAGGCTTCTCCAAATAGGTCCAATATTGAAGACTAGAGATGTTAGATTTCTGCTTGCTATATATAATATCCACATACGTAATTGATTGATTTTACAAGGAATAAACAGATAGCATATCAAGTGAAACATTGTTTTTGAATCTAAAACAATATTTTAGTCAATATTTGTGGTTTTCTTGTTCACTGCTACCAAACGTAACAAATTAAATGGAAAACAGTACCCTATATTCCATGCAAGTTAGACTTGCTCAGAGGAGATGCCTATCCTGTGTAAAGAAAATCTGACAAATGAAACAATGAAAGAACAATATTATATGCTTCATGTGGTCCCATATGCAAGTTTGTCTTTCTAAGGATACTTGGGGAGAAAAAGAATGAGAGAAGTGTGGTTTCTCTTAATCTCCTGTTGCTGCAAGGTCCAGTACACAGTGCTGTAGCTGGCAGAGATTGCTGCAGGGTGCTTCATGTTTCTTACGCTTTTATATAATTGCCAAGGATGCCTAGGGCTCAGCATACACATTTCTTGGCCTAATATATGATCCTAAATAAACACATGGATCTCACAAGTCTGTGATATTGCACTCTCCTGAGAGCCTTTATGAAATGTATAATTTAGCATTATTCTGTTTGAATTTGTTTATGTTTTGCCAATTTAACTTAGTTCTTAGTATTATTTATATGATGTCTGCATGGACTACGTTTACCAACATCCACTGAGGTAAATGGGAAATCTATGAGAAAGATTAATGAGAATGGAATGAGAAGGTAGTGCCTCACATTGTTTCTTATGATGAGACTACTGAAAATAGGTTCCCCCAAAGCTTCTTATGCACTCCAGACTAGCAGAACCCAAATATATGATACTTTCCTGAGCAAACAACGTAAGTTTTCTTTCAATATATATAAAATTAGGTACACAGATGTCTTTAGTCTTCAAATTAAGAGATGTTGACTAAAGTACAAATGGGATCTTGATGATTTGCTGTGCAGCACTCAGAGGAGGAAGGTCCAGCTGCAAAGCATTTGCAATCACAGACAAGAAGATAATTCTATATCCACTGAACCTATCTAACTTGACGTAATAAACATAACTTGTAAATGGATTTTGTAGGAGAGTTCAAAATAGCTGAAATTTCTAGGCTATCTCTGCCACCACCAGAAAGCTATTCTTTATTCAAATATGCTGAAGAATTTGCCATGGGAAAAAATGAAAGATGCATCAGTCCTCTAATATGGTCAACACTGTGTAGCTGGGTCAGCAGCACAGACCACTTTGTCTGTGTTGAATTCAGTTAAACAAAGCATCACACCTGGAAGTCTTAATTGTGGCACAATGTTGAAACTGAGTGTCACTGGGAATCTTGCATACATTCCCTTCTTTTTCATTAACATTTCATTTTTATTCAGCTATCAATCTCCCACAAGTGGCACATTTTCTGGTTCCAAACTTTCATAGTAGTTCAATACAATGAATCTGTTGCATGTATAACAAGTTTATAGAAGAGAAAAATCATACAGAGCAAAACTCAAACACAGTAAACACTTATGTCCAATCACTTTCTTTTGTAATCATTTGCTGCATACAGCAAATACACAGCAATAAGCTTGAATATAAGTGTAAAAAGTTAAATATCTATTATAAGCTGAGATGATAAAATTTTGTTTATGGTTAGTTTAATATAGGTCAAAGAAACATGCTAGAGAAGATAATTAAATGTTATGGCAGTTTATTAAAAGGAAAAAAATAAAATTCAGGCAGGTTGTGGTTTTGAAGTTGGGTATTTCATAATGAGTATCTCTCTTTTGGGGGCATATGCCCATGAGTATCACCTTAGTATTGCACAGTAAGGCCTAAAGCAATAAATGAAAAGGAAAATCAGTGTAGGAAGAGACTGCAGCTAATAAATATTTAATCAGATATACAAATTCACAGAGTTTGATAATGCTCCAAGGAATTTACCATCATTTATTAACTCCTGCAATGTAAATGCATGGTATTATATTTCTTCAGAAACAGCAGGCCAATAAAGAGCTATTAATCTTTTCAATCAAATATATATGTCTGAGATACTATAGTAAATACAGGGAGGTGTTCCTGCAGTACAGAAGCTCTGGAGATGTTCATGCTCTTTTAAAGAACTACAGTTTTAATACAGCAACAAAATTGCTTTTCAAAATGGAATTATTTTACAAAAAAAAAAATCAGTCATATAGCAGAATATATCAGCTGTCTGAACTCCCAGCACTTCTGGACACTTCTCTTGATTATTCAGATATTAAAAACTACTTTAGCAGAACACACATAGCAATAGCATTCAGTGAACTCGAGAGAAGTTAGAAGAACATCACTCAGAATTAGAATGTATACCAGCAAACAAATTTTAATTATTATATTCACAACACTGTGGAATATAAAATCCTGTGGTAACAGAACCTTTTAAGATTTTACTTGTGATATTGTAGTATTACAGAGCTCTTGTATAACTGACCCTGCTCTAAGGTAGTCATGACACTGAAATGCACAAGCCTGCTAAGAGATAAGATACCACTTTGGTCATAAGAGAACAATCAGAGGCTAGAGAGACAGAGACTTTCATTTCAGAAAGATAGTGAAAAAGCTGTTGGTGTTAGGCAGCAATGTGAATTCAAAGGAACTTTTTACAACTATTTTACTGAAGTAGAAGGAAAAGATCTTACTCATCATTATTTTTAGGATGGTTTAGAAATTAAGATATTATACATTACCAAATGGAGCAACTGGGAGAATCTAGGAATGGTTAATGTTTTAAAGTTGATATTTCTTCATGTTTTTCATTTTTGTTTGGTAGTCACATATATGGTGATAGTTGTTACCAGATCATGTCACATTTTATTCTTGGAGTTATTCCTTTATAGACACTTTATAAAGATTTTTTTTCCAGTCATTGTAAAGTATAATCATGATCTTAAATGTATTCCAGAGTAAATTCATCTTAAAATGAATAGCACATAAAAACATTCTTCACTTTCACAATTCTGAAAAACACACTTTGCTTTCTTTGAACACATTATAGTACATGTCTGCAGGAAGCAGCACAGCAAATACCCAGCTTCTGTGAAACTAAAATTGATGTGCAAGTCTGGACTGTTAACAAAACATATAATACTGAAATATCCTAAAGGGTATTTTAGGAAAAACTTACCATACGGATTGGTGTGTGTTATCAAGCTTCCATACACTTCACATTATATTATTTTGCTATTCAAATCTAGTTAACCACAAGGCTTATTTCTGTGGAAAAAAATGGTTTACATTTTCTTTACAGTATCAAAACTATTGAAGCCCTCAGGCAGAGTGCTTTAGTTAGTACTTTTATAAGTTATGAAATTACATGAATATGGATTTTTTTCCTCCAAATTACATCTCTATCAAACCAATAAGGGTGGTGAGGCACTGGAACAGGTTGCCAGAGAGATGGTGGGTGTCCTGTCCCTGCAGACATCCAGGGTTAGGCTGGACGGGGCTCTGAGCAACCTGACTGAGCTGCAGGTGTCCCTGTTCATTGCATGGGAATTGGACTAGACAGTCCTTAAGGGTACCTTCCAACAGAAACAATTCTAGGATTCTGTGTGTATTAGCACAGGGGACACTGAAGCTACTTTGTTTCATTGTAAGGATGTCAAATATTTTCTGGATAAATGATAACAAAAGCAAATTGCAAATATTTTTAAATATTTCTGTTCCTATTTAACTTGTACTAAAAAATCTGACTACTGGTAATGGAATAAAAAGCAAAAAATCTAGTTCTGCTGATCATCATGCACAAAGGTTAAGAAAAATTAATGCCGATAAAGCATTCTTACTTGAGCTGTGCAAGCTTCATGGATTCTCACAGAGTCCTGCAGGTATTCATTTTGGTCTGTTTGGGGCACAGCTAATAAATGATACATTTAGAACTACTTTTCATCCATTTTAAATACAAAGTCTTCACATTCTTTCCCTGGGAATCAATTTTTTATAGTCAGATTCTGTGCAATCTTTTCTTGGCTTAATGAATATGCTGGAGTCCGTGATTATTGACCTGCAGATATTAAGGAATCTGTATTGATCAGTAACCTCAAGTACGAAGAGGAATGATTCAGATTTTGAAATAATATTGTAAAGAGAAACAATTTAAACTGGTTAATAAGGTAAGCATTTTATCAACTCCCTATGAATATTATACAAATAGAATGCCTATGTGCCTATTTCATTTTTCCCAAAAGTATAAATTGCATAAATACCTTGTCATATATTGAAAATTAATTTCCAAATTTCTCAAAAGCACAGGAAAGATACTGACAGAAACTTCTATAGGCGCTTTTGTGAACAAAGAAATCAGATCCTACTGAAGTTCAATATCCACTACGTACTCCTTTTAATCCCAGTGAAGATTCCACTAGAACTAAATGTATATTTCAGCATTTTTTGCACAGATTAAAAAAGCGATACATTAATTTGAATATCCCTGTAAAACCTGGTCCTACAGGTTAATATTTAGTACTGCAAGAACCCACTGAATTAAAACAAACAGTTCTTTGTGCTTATGTGGAAAGTAATCAGGCAAGCCTTATATTTTTACCCACTAACTTAACATACAGACTAGACAAAACTTAAACAGGTAATAGGAGAATGCCCAAGAAATGGATTGAGCACTTTCTAAAGGTTAGTAGCAGTCTCAGGGCCTAAAAATACTCTTTAAAAGTCACTGTACATGATATGCAATTAGATGGATGAGATTCTGCATAATTTGGCATATGTCAGAGTTAAGACTCCCTGCAGAGGATATCTATCAGAGCTGCTTTGACTGCAGAATATAATAGATATGACCTTTTAGGGTTGTAAAGACAGTAGTAGAGTTAAAACATACAGTTCCAGGTATTTGAAAAAGAACAACCCTAAACATTTGGAAAAAATAAAAAATAAAAATGCCTCTAGTAACTGATCAAATTTAGATAAGAAAAAATACAGATCCAAATTCACCTTGGTTAGCTGAGTCATGCAAGGTACCTAGAGCCTTCGATCTAGCCTTAAACAGGACATGCCAAGACAATACAATACTTCCTTGTGATTGAAGTTTATTCCAATAACATATTTTGCAGTAGCTTTCCAGCACTCAGAAAAGCAAGACACTACATAGAATGAGTAGTCGCCATCCTACAGATTTTTTTTTTTACCTTTTCTACACACTAGAATAAAATGTACAAACAATGCGGTTTTAAATTAATATAAAATACAGTAAAAATATTAAGCTAATTCATTACTATCTTTCTCCTATCTAATGGACTGGTCTTCAGAATGACAGCAGTCCTTTACAGACAACACTTAGTATGAATTCTTCAAATAAGGAGTTGTAGAATTTGTTCACAGATATATCCTGATTTGTTTCCAAGGAATTTCTTTGTATCAGTAACATTTCTTACTTAGTGAAAAACCTCATATCATCAGGAGAGACAGGCTAGGAATGTTAAAAGCCCACTGAAGCTGATTACAATTAATGAACCTTGGATCAGACACCTAGGGAGGGAAAGACAGGATGGAAGTGATTGCAAATACAGCAGTGTCCATGGACCGCCTTCTACTGGGTGCTGCAGATGATGCAAGAACAAACACAACTGAAACTCTCTTACCTAAAGAATAATTTAATCTGGAAGATTTACTCTGCAGGGTTGGAAGGGTGGTAGGAAGATACTGAAATTTTCAGAGAAATGCAATACTAATAGAATAGTTGCATAATTGCAGAATGTAAAGTTCAATTTGAAATTAGCTTCCTTGTGCTATCTTGTATGGTCTTAATTGCATAAGTAAACAAAACATATCAAATGGGATTTTTTACACAGGTTACATTCAGACTAGGAGAGTTCATTTTATGTTGGTTCCTATTCTCAGCACCTGAGCAAGTTGATAATTATTTGAACTTACTCTAATAAGTAAAATTCACTGTCTTTCCCAGCTTACTGATGAGATGTGAACAAAGAATGGAAAGGGCTGGCGTGAGAGGGATAAATTGATCTACCCAATGTGGAACTCAGTAACAACAGTGGAGAGGAAAGAGTAAATTACATGATCTGAGGAGCTTTGAAAAATGCATTGACATCTTTGCTGCTGCAGCTTTTGCAGGCATCATTCTCTCAAAAAGCACATTAAAATGAGATAAGTATCAAGACATAGAAGGTATGTTTGGCCTGAGGGCAAGTGCCATCTGGCATTCATGTTTACAATGAGTGTGAACCGGTTAAACAGATTGTTTCAGAAAAAAAAAGGTAAAACAAACAAACAAACAAAAATTGATGCATTTCAAGAGAAATCCTAAGAAGGGAAAATTTTAGATATCTAAATTTTTAACGATGTTCACATTTTTTAAAAGGTTGGTGCATGATTTTCAAATATCAATGCACATCTGTGCATTACAGCATTATCTCCTTCACCTAGCGACCTATCAGTTCTGGGAAACTTCCTTGTCTTCAAAAGTTTATGAACTGATCTGAACTACCAGTAATTGAAACGCCTTTGAAGATGTCGTGATGGGAAAAGGATACGTTTCACATGCTGAAAGATTTTTGCCTGTGAAAAAATACAGAGACGTTATTGTTGATAGTGAAATTGGCATGAAGCAGAAGGTTCTAGCTTATGGGTCATGTGCTTCTGGGAAATCATACAAACAGAGAATGGGTCAAGCAGCTAGGAGGACACTAAATAATCAGTACTTTGAAGTAAGGAGGAAACAGAATGTAACCTCAATTTCATCTAAGTTCTCAGTATGTTAGTTACTAGCCTAAGCTGAATTTTACGTTGTTACAACTTGACTGCTTCTGATACCTAAGCTAGTTCAATTACAACTAGTTTGGTTGTCACTGAACTAGATTTAAATATCTGCTGTCATGACTAAACTGAATTGATGTGACAAAAAAATGCAAAGACATTTTCCAATCACTTGTATGCCAGTCCTATGAGACTCCAACTCAAGACTCCAACAACTATAATGAATTGGAAATTCTCATTGTGGAAAAGGAATTTGACATAACTGGCAATCCTGAGACTTGATATGATGATTCATGACTTGAATGCTAATATAACTGGTTATAACATATTCAGAAAAGTAGACTATGTAAAAAAGGAATTGATAGATGTAGAATGCTGAATATGTAGAATGCTTTTAGCATTCCTATCTCTTTTAGCATTAATGGTAAATCAGAACCATATGTTTTAGATGCATCTAAATGGATATGATAACGTTTAGGTAGAAATCTATTAGATATTACGAGATCAGAAAATTGCATAATTTCCTTTTAAAAAGCCTATCAATAAGGTTTCTTTTTCTTATTTGAACACATTTTTACATAAATCAGAGATATACATTTAAAGTTTTATGTAAGTGATAATAAAGAAACATTACTTTTTTTTTTTTTAAAAAAAAGGAGAAATATATCAAACTCTACTATTTTTGGCCCTCAAAATCATGGAGGTTGGTAGTTGCCAGGGAAACAGCTACCATAAACTTTCTTTAAAAACATGACAGGATACAGCTTCTCCCCCATCATCTGACAGAGAAAATGTATTGTGCTGGGCAGTGTTAATGAGAGGAAGGAAGTCTGCTTGTTCCATGTTTTCAGGTGCTCGGTTTTTACTAGTGACAACTTTCCTAAGCTGCTGTAAATTATGCATGAAATGACTACAAGGAAGAAAATCAATGAAAAATGATTCAGTTGGAAGTTCCATGAAATGAGACAGTGGAAGGCCAAAATAATGAGTACAACACATAACATGCTGCTTTGACTACGTCTTCAACTTTGATGAAAGCACACCCTTTCCAAAGTCAAAGTTTTTTTCATTTGTTGACATGTATTAAAAAGTAGAAAACTATCAATAGCAATAAATACCAACTTGAAGTTTACTGATAATACAATAAAGAAAAAAATATATGGTTGACAATATAAAGGGAAAATAAGGGGCATTTTTAAAATCTATTTTCAGAGAAAAAATGATCTTTCATACAAATGAATTTTAGAGATGATGTATAATACTAATGAACATTCATTGAATGTATTTATACTGTAATTTGAAAGAAATTTGACACTGTGAATATGTTAACTAAGTAAAATGCAGGAAGAGGTGTTAGAAAACATTTCATTAGAAACGGTACTTTGTAGAAGCCCAACATATCCCTGGCCAAAGAACATACAAAAAAGTACTAAAGCATTAAAGATCTCTGTGTTACTAGTTCTACTAGGAAATTCCAGATGCCTAGATGCCTGCTAATGTTATATTGAAATAATTTTTTTTAAAGAGAAAAAATAAAATAATTAAGTGGGATGGTAGCAATCTTTTAGACTGAACACCACAGAAAATATGGAAACATTAACATGGGAGTCAGTGTTCAAAAATTGAAAGTGTAAAACAATATATTTATATTTTATATATATATAGTGTCAGCCATGTTTAACAAATGGCATTCAGCAACCTACACGTTTTCTTTTTTCTAATTATGTAGCTTTGTTAATTTAAATTTCTAGTTTACTTGATAAAACTGAACAGATGCAACAGTATTTGATAAAGGTACAAAATATCCACATTGTGTCTTTGGAGCATATTTTGTTCATCTATGGCACCATGTTTTCAAACCCCAGTTCCTCATGGCAGACGCTGCCTTTCAGGTTTTACTGATTCAAAAAAACAATAACAAAACAACAACATGAAAAAATAATGGTGAAATGATCACTCCTCACAGGCTTTTTTCATCAATTTTAAAGTCAGACAATTGGACAAAGTCACTACTACTAGAAAGAAAAAATCCAAAACTCTTTGCTTCCTTTCTTTTCTTTTCCCATTCTCTAAAAATAACATAATAGAAAAAAACTGAGGTAAGAAGTGGGGTAGGATAAATGAATATTGCCTCAAGAAACAGTAAATAACACAAAAAATCCAAGACGCCTCTGAGCAGAAAACCAGAGGTCTTCTTGCCAAAAGCAACAGAAACTGCTCAGTGGTAGCTCAGATTTAACACCTGAAACACAGCAGGAAAGACAGTAACAATCCTAACTAAGGAGTTAGTGAGTAATGACACATTGCAGTGGGTAGTTGTCTTATTGAAAAAATCAGAAGTTAGGGTCAAGAGAGGAATCAAACACACCTTTTAACTGTATTTTTCAGCATACAGATCCATAACTGAACAGTGAAAAGTATTATTTAATGTGGCTGAGTAGAGTCTAAGGTCTTCTTCAGTGTTTTTTTCCCCACCAAATAACCGGATAAATTCCTACGATAACAACTGTAGCAACTTACAGACAACTTTCATAAGGGAGAGTTTTATACAGCATTCTGACATGACCCATTCTTCCTTGAACTTCTCACATATCTCTGTCCTCACATTTCTTTTATCCAGACAGGTAAAAAACACTAGAAATAAAATAATTTACATTGATTTTTTTAAAGGAATCCTGAATATTTACTGTGTTTTTGTAGATGGCTTTCCATGGCCAAGCATGCCAATACTCATGCCAGACTTACAAGCTTAAAAACAATTTCAGGTTGTTTGCAAGTTAGCAGTAGGTTTACATGTTGAACTGATAGCTGATAATCACCAATATTAACTTTTGTCAAAAATGTATGAGGGCCATACCAAAACTAACGTCTTCCAATTGATTATATCAGCATCATGACCCCAGAGGCAGATATTGGTGGTATGACAGTAGAAGTTGAAGCTTCTCAGCAATATTTCATTACATTTTGTTGCCATGTGACAGATAGCAGCAAAGGGGCATTGTAACAGAATGAGAGCTAATATGAAAATGCACGTGAAGCGAAGGTTCATCATCAAATTCCTCCACACAGAAAAAAATGGCACCACTGATATTCATTGACCACTGCTGAAAGTTTATAGAGATCAGATAGGAGATGCAAGCATAGTGAGGAACTGAGTGATGTTTTTCAGCAGTGGTGACAGAAACATGAAAGACAAGCCACCCTGAGGACAGCCTTGCAGATGTTTACAAGTGCAGCATACAGGCTCTTGTTCATGACTGGTGAAAATGCATAGAAAATGGTGGTGACTACGGTGAAAAATAGCGTTGTGTAGCAGAGAATTTGTTCTGAGAAAGCGTGTTATTATTGTGCTCTCTGTACCTGTTGTATTTTCCATGGAAATAAATAAGACATTTCTTTTCAAGTGACCTACGTAAGTTACACAGGATTGAAGGCAACCAACTTGAAGTTCACACAATAAGAATGCAATCTCTATTCCAATTATAATCTCCTTTAATGTTTGGTCATTGAGCTAAATTATACTTTCACTACATACCCCTGTAGCCTGGGTTGGATGATATTTAAGTACTTAGCAGATTTAATTCCTTTAGAATGATTCATGTGGTGCTAATAGTGTAGATACCAACAAGAAATACTGATGAATAAAGAAACTGAAAGAGACAAGTGACATTTTGATAGCACGTACTGAATATAATCCATAGCTATTACAGTGCTGCAAGAAGCACATATAGTAAATGCCTCAAATGCTATGAATTCCATATTACTTAAATTGTTTGTGGATATCTCACACTCTGAAATGTTAGCAGCAACTTAGATGCTATCACTTTGTTTATTTTGTGAAGAAAAAGTAGAAAGAAATACGTACGGGTACATGACAGGGAGGTTGTATGTATATGAAAGTATTTCCATCAGCTGACTAATTTTTGTGCGTCTTACTGACATTAAAATTCTTGTATAAAATTGATTATGATGCTACAGGATGGATGAAGCTAACACAATATAATATCTCAGCGTCATCTGATGGTAGTTAAAATTTGCACATGGGTTACCAACATTTTAGTTCTGTGTACAACCAGATCCATTTAAGAATTCCCTCAGACAGAGACCTTGATTTTTGGTCTGACTTCTACGCATCATATCAGCAAAGGTAATTACGTGCACAAATCTCACTGGCTTCGGTAGTAGTTAAGATCCCAAAAGAGAACTGTGGCTAAAACCAGTTACATTGTCATTACCACACTGTCTTCATGCTGCATCACAGGGGTCAAATTTTGAGAAGAGAGTTAACTAAAAACCTATACTAGTTGTTGCACCTCAGAAAAGGTATGAAAGGTTAGAAATTGTATTTACCTTCTTCATCCTTTCTCTATTGGACAATTTACTCATCACGTTGCTCATAGATTATCACGCTCTACACTTACATACAGTAGAATGCTTGTAGACATCCAAGGTATTTCACTTTTCCAGATCCCATTTGGACTAGGCATCCAAATGCCTACAAGTAAATTCCAACTATAAAAATGTACATTCTCTGTGGGATAGTCTGTGATCTGCTGGAGTGTGTTTGCAGTAGATGGATCTACTTTCCCTCATTTTTATTTTTTCTTTTTTTGTTTTATTCTTTGTCTGATGAAAAGAAAAAAAAGTGCAATTTCACTGTTGACGCTGGCAATGAAATTTATCAACTATGCATTCACTATTTCAGATTTCACAGGTAAGCCTGTGAAAATATTCACTATATAAAAGTCAATTTTGTATTCTCATTGCAATTAGTTGAAAACTAGGTCAACAGCCATTCTAGACAGTGATTTTAAAAGGGAGGGGGAAGGGGATGTTATACAGAAATAATTAAGTACTTGCTATATTAAATTGATTAAATTATGATACTATTCTTTCAACTGCACTTCTGACACAAATTTGAAAGCAAATTCTTTACCTTCACGTTATATTTAGTTTCAGGATTGCAACACAATGAAAATATCAGTTTTCTTTGGAGCTTCTTTAATTGCTACGTGATAAACATGCAGGCATACTGAATGATAATGAGTGGACTTATATATAGCAACTAGTAATTAAAGTAGTTTTCTGTGTTGTTTTTAAACTACCTTAATTGGCAGTTAATTTATGCACCTGATTTTTCAGGTGCTTGTGCATATACTCATTAAAAATGACCTCCAAGAAAAGCAGGAACACTGAAAAAGGAGACAGAATGACATGTTAGCTGCTACTAAACGTACTTCTTCCCTTTGTCTGTATTGAGAAGTGCTTTTTGTAAGGACTGCAATTATAAATGATGGAAATAATAGAACAGTTTCAGAAAGTTTTCATATTCAATGAAGTAACTGCACTAGTTATAGAGCTGTCAGTATTTCTAAGTTCTTGTTTACAAATTTTTTTTTTTTTTTTTTCAAAATTCACTATAGCCTGAAACCTTGTTTATACCATTTTATCCTGGAAAAAGAGCAGTTTTGTATTTTTTGTTTGTTTGAATGTTAAGAAATTGCCTGTAATATTCTAATTTCACAAACTAATCTTAAGATCCCTTATTATTATTCAATGCAAGTGGCTTAAACTTGATTTAAAAAAAAATTAAGGCTATATAAAACTAGTCATAGCACAAGCTATCACTTTAATATCCTTATAGTTGCACATAGAATGTTAAGCTGTGAAGTACTGGCTATCTTGTTAAACTAATACACACATTTCACAGTGAAATGTGCACAAATGCAAGTCCTCATTTTATGTAGTAAGTTAACTTATAATCTTTAAGGTTTAGAAATATGAGTTGGAAGGGACCATTGAAGACCATCTAGTCCAACTCCCTTGCAATGAACAGGGATAACTACAGCTCAATCAGATTGCTCAGATCTAGAACATAATATGTAGTAGCGACATTGGCTTTACAAACAAAAATCCAAAAGGTACAATATTGTCTTTCAGCAACAAATATATTATCAAGCACATTAAAAATTCTCCATACCTCTGATGTCAGGGAAAACCAATTTGCTCACCAATGATGTAGCTTTACAGTTACGTAACTGCCCAGAGCAATCAGCTGCATGTTCTGTTGAAGCTGAAACGTGTACAGGAATTAGGGCCATATTGAAAACTAAATATTAAAAGCAATAGCAATTCAATGCCACCATCCCTCTTGAGTGCTATATATTGGCTGTCTTGTACTTTTCATAGGATAATTTTAAATAAAATGTAGATGTAGAATCAAATATATAATAACATTACGTACAGTACAAGCATGGTAAAATGTTCTCCAAAGGAAAATGCATACTAATATTTAAAGCCAGTACTGTTCTGCTTTTTTTTTCCATTATAACTGATGTTTCATTTTAACATATACATTTGAAACTCACTTTGTGTTTTAACACAATGCTCTGGGCCAAATTGATCCCTTGTGTAACGTTTCATGTGCATGTGAGACAATTATTACAATTTTTAATGGCATGAGTTTGGGGTGACTGAATTATTCATGCTGGGCATATTGATGAGAAGGTCATACAGGTCATTGGTAAGAACTTCAAATACTTCCACAGTTCAGAAATGTAATTTTACAAACATACTTTTAGAAGTGTGTGCTTACTTGTTTTGTTTTTAATTGATGAGTATTAGTGTTATTTATTTCACCGTCTGTCTATAAAGTCAAATTTCATTAACTGCTATTTGCAGTCTCAGAACAACTACAGTAAGCCTAAAATTAGAAAATCCCAAAAGAAAATTCCAGTGTCGTAGCAGATTCTCACTCTCTTAGAAGATTAATGGAGCAGACTTGTAGTACATTTTCTGTATCCCGTGGCTATTCATTTAACATATTCATTATGCTGGACATCATGTTATGTTTGAACATTTGGAAGAACTTGATTTTCCTTTTATTTTTTTCCCCAAACAACAAAGCTCTGAATTTTCTTCATTATGAATGTATTGTTAGGCTGTGCAGAGCTGTCTGTAAGAAATACTTGAAAGAGTTTGCTGTATTCCTGACATCATTTATAACAATAGCCTGGAGATGGGTTTTATCTGTTGTAGCGACTCGATGCCCTTTCTTCTCACAGCTTGTGCCATATGGGGGTGCAGCTAAGAGAAAAATGCCTAACATCCATATTGCTCATAAGTAACTCCTACTCTCATTAAAGCTGTGGTTTTCAGTTGTGAACTGGAGGAACCCAAATAGTTCTTGTAACTTTGCATAATGGACTAGAGAACACACAGACAGCTACTAGTATTCAGGATGCAGAAACCTGGTATTGAAACTAATGCCAGAGTTTTATAAACTACAGTCTGAAAGGAATAAATGCTTACTTAAAGCAAAGATACATAGGATATATCCTTCATTATATGTAGTAGTACCATATGGCTTCACCTTGTCTGAGTGCTGATTGAGTATAAGAGCCTTAGCCTATAGGACAATGCAAACAAGGTCTGAACAAAATAAGGCATGTCTAACATAGCAATGAAAGCATATCTGAATGCAATGAGACTTAACGGAAGCACAGACTAACAAGTAAAGGGATAATGATACCTTAAAATCTGGAAGGGTTCTGCTACATGACTGGCAGCTTGTGCCAAGATCCATCTGCAAAGATACTTGGTAGCAGAAGCTGTGGTTGGGGGAACATCATCATGGGGACATCCAACATCGTGCACAACACAGAACTTTCATATGCTGAGCCCTGACCAAGTTCTTGACACTGAACCTGGTCAAAGCGTGTGTCATCCTGCTTCAATTGTGCTGCTTTGCTGGGCTGGTATTTTGCATGAGTTTCAGTTGTTTGTGTCTTTGTTTCTGACACACTCAATTCATTGAATAAGTCTGCTTAAGCAGACCTTAGAAACATCACAATGTTCAGCATTTCTTTTCCCTCAGTGACATCATTCCAATCCTGTTTGGAGTATTCAGGGATGGAACATATAATTCAGGTCTCAGACACTGCTAAGAAGCAATTGTCATCCCTTATGCTGAACACCTCAGACCACATTAAGGAACACCAGTATGTAGAGATTAAGAACAAATGCTCCAAGAACAGCTGGAGAAACCTGAATTTCCTTTGATGTTTGGGGTGTTTTGTTACATTCACATACAACAGTGTTTGGAAAACTTAACATCAGCCAGAAAATGAATTCTGAAAAAAATCTAGTCACAGACATGAGGTTATAATTTATATCCATATCCTTAAATAAATGAAAGGACTAGTAAAAACACTGTACTGCTAAAGGGCAAGCATTTAAATTCCAATTTGAAAACTGTTCTTGTTTTCTGAGTATCCAGATATGGCTAACCATGCAACCGGGAGAAAAAGTCCCTACTGGTCTTGTTTTTCAAGAAATTATCCTATATCAGTTACTGAAGAGCAAGTCATTGCCTCTACAATTTCTTGTAAACATGCACACATGCACATTTCATTTGATGGGAAAGGAATATTTTAGAAGCATAAACCCACATATATAATTAACTGTGATACTGTGAACTTCCGTACTCTAAAAATGTCTGACACAAATAGGTCAAAAATTCACTTTCAAACTAAAGGTTTTTTTTTCCTCCTCAGAAATATCAACTGATTTTTTATTGCGTAACATTATGTTTTGACCATCCACTTTAACTGTGTTTTTTTCATTATTATATGCTTGCAAGTACTGCAATAAAGTATACTAAAATCAGTGTTTGGACTACATTTCTTGTCACTAATTTACTATTCCTTCTTAATATCCCCTGCGCGTCCTTAATATTAATCAAGAAAATCCTAAAGAGCAGCTCTTGTAAAAGAGACAACCCAAGAGTTTGGCAATGCCCTTTTACATCTAGACTGATTTAAGAGCCAGCACAGCTAAGAGCATGATAGTGTGCTGCTGTAGCACATTAAAAGGTCAAATTTAAATGAGTTCAAGGTTGTGGTGCTGTTCTTTATCTCAGGAAGGATTCAGTTTTGAATTCTAGTTAAAAGCGTATGCAATTTGAGAAAAAAAAATGTAATAAATCATACTGATTCATTTAAGTAACAATTATACTATTATTAACAAACACTTAACATCTGACTCCTAACTAGTCATATCAGAATTAATAATTAAGGTTTGGAAAATGAAGTGTATATAAATGTTTGGAGGACTGCTGTCTTTTACAGTAAATGTTTGACATGAGCGCAATAGTAGTTCTCAAACTAATTCAAAGGAGGTTCCTGTTCTTAGTGAGCAGTGTAACTTTTACCTTATTCTCATAACTAACAATGCTTTTAGCAGTTAAGTTACTATTAAATACAAAGATATTGAAGATAAGACAGGTAATTACCTTCAATACCTCTATTGTGTGCTGGATCTGATTCTGAATATTGCACTTAGAAGCCTGTAAGGATAGGCAATAGCAGATACAGCTGCTTTAAACCAGTTTTGAATCGCTCAAGAAAGGTAGAGGTTACAATCCAAAAATAAAGAAACAATTGCTTACCTCTTTCCAAGGATCAGGGATCTGATCAACTCCAAAGGAGATGATCTCTGAGTAGAGATGTTTTTCTTGTGGCTGCCAGCCCTTAAATGAGGTTAGACTGCACAGGTGGATTGCTTCCACCAGTGCTCCTAGGGCTATCTACACCCCTTCAACAGGTGCTTAATCATTGGTTCAGCCATGACCTAACAGTTCCCATACAAAGCCCTTTTATTTATTTTCTTCATGAGGGATCCGTGTTAGATGTATGGCCTTCAGAATACAGGAGCTAATTAGATCTTTTTTATCTTTTCAAATTAAAAAAAACAAAACCAACAACATATCTTACTTGTCTACAAACTGCCATCTGTGTGTATGCTTATTTGAGTGTGTGTCTGTATGTATATATATGCATATACACATATATTCACACCAAGTAAGACGAAATACAAACGATGTGAATAGAAGATCTAAGCATTTCTTCAAGTTGCTTATTCTGAACTGATGCATCTTGCTTCAGTGGAATCTCTTGGACTTTTGCCATTGACTTCAAATGAAATAGATTCAGGCCACTATGACTAGCAGTTCTTAAAATCTTTGTTTTGAAAGTCATGATATGAAACTCAAAGCTTACTCTTTCTTCCCTGTGCAGAAATAACTTGTAGGGAGGAGGACAGGATTTTTAGATATTAACTACTTAGTAATTCTTAAGCATCTCAATAGTGCTTTTAATCTTCAAAGTGCTTTATAAACATTAACTAAGTAATCCCTTCAATCCTCTGAAGTAAATAATTTCATATTTATTATCCTCATGAAGAACAGATATAAAATAAAAGGAAATGCTGAAAACAGTACTTTTCATTTACGTCTTTTTTTTTTTTTCTTATGTAGGAAAAGGGAAAAAAGCACAAAAAAAACCTCAGACTGTGAGTCTATTTTCCCTTGGTACTTACTCCATTTCAACAGCTACTACTTGAAACCAAAAATATAACCTGTATGACTTCACCCATTGCTAGAGACAGAAAACCCACTGCAAAAATCAACTGCCTCTGAACTCTTCCTCTTTCCCAAATAACTGTACTTTCATTCAAATGAATTTTGCTGGCACATGCTTCAAATAGATTGCTGCTATATAATTACTTAGTTTAGAAAAGACCTTTAGGATCATCCTTATTTGTGGAAAGATTTTTGACTGAAAACTGTCATTGTAGATGAAATTTAGTACAGAAAAGTACTGTACAGCTGAGAAAAAACAAAACAAAACAAAAAAATCAGCTAGAAGCAGAATATTATTACTCAGGAGTAAGAATCTGTGGCTCTGACACAGCTCCATCACCTTGATGTTCAAAAACATTAACGAAAAATAAGAACTATTAAGAAAGGTTCATTTGGGCTTCCTTTTCAGTCTGTTTCAGCTGATAATCTGGCCATTCCCACATATTTACAATTACATACTTAAGAGAAATGGAGAATAAATGTCTCATAGAATTTCAGGTTTTAGTGTAATTTCTTAGTGGTAGAAATGTGTTTTCCATATTTTTTCAAGCAAACAGGGTTTCTCTAACAAATGACAACCTATTACCTACACTCAAGCCTCCTAGATTTGTGACTGCATTAAGAAAGCAGAGAGAAAGAAAACTCATCTAATATCAACCAGCAGGTATGTCTGCATTGGAGAATATGAACATCATATTAAACTCCCATAAAATGTTGAATTCAAAATACAAAAAATACTAGCTAATAGAGTTCTGGTTGGTATTACTGGCCATGGCTTTTCTGTTTATTCAGATATTAAATACAAAAATATATAATATTATTAAATAAATTTACATTATATTTTTATAAAAGCCTCTCACATTAAAATGCTAAATCCGAATGTTATCTTTACATACTTATGCATGGTAGGAAAAATGCAAACACTTAACCTCTTTCTGTTATAATATTTTAGTCTTGCTAAATCATACCTTTCCACTTTTCTACTGAAATTGCAGATATATATAAAATTAAAAAGCAATAATCAAGAATCTTCATTGAATTTGTGTTTCTAATAGATTATCTCACAAGAAGAAAAATTGTGTATAGTTATTTATACTGTAGCAATGAGAGCTAAGGCTTAGTATTAGTAGATTGAATTGTAATGATTAGAAAGAACTTCTTCAACAATTGAACAATTGATTCACCATAAAACTAAGATATAGAAGACATTTTAGGGGGGGCTCTTCCATGAGCAATGTGATAAAATATTCAAGGGGTGCATTTACGTCGAGTTGTAACTAGAATACTGTTTCTTGGAGATGCCATTACAGAAATACAATATTAAAAAATATGAACATCTGGTAATCAAATGCAAGTCAGTGTAGTACTTACATGTGAAACATGATTTATTCCCAGGGAAAGACATTAATTCTAAACACAGGGCTTCCGGACTTTCTGGAAGACTGAAATATGAAAGTGATGTGGAGAAAGTAGAGCTGGGTGTATCAGGAGAAAAATCAGAGCTGAAAAATTGTTATAGTGAGCCTCTGAGAAATACAATGAATTAATCTGGGATTAAGCTACTAGGTAGAAAAGAGAATAAGGAAGGCACTAGGGAGGTTGTACAGACCTCCAGGGCAAAAAGAAACATGAGATTAAATGTTGTTTAAAGATGAGGTGAGAGAAAGAAGGTATGAAAAAAAAATATAACCACAATACTATAAAAATTGGTAATTCTAACCCTCTAATTACCAAAAATAGAAAAAATTACCTCAGAGACACAATGGAGGAGAAATATGGGAATAAAGATGTAGCAAGTGATTACATTTGTCTTAATTAGAGACACAAAGATCAATCTGAATGCAAAGACTCTATTGTCAAGGACTTGTTTAGCATTAACTAGTGAATACGATGGCATTAAATCTCTAAAAAATAAAATAATTTGGGATGATTTTGTAAAACAATTTTAGGAGAGGAGGTGACAGGCTTTATCCATCTCAGTACAGTAGTATATGGAAAAAACTTTCAGAGATAAACCATTTCCACATGAATTTACACAGTCCAGCTGGAGGAAAAAAAAAAGAAGAAAAAAAGAAAAATGCTAAGAAATGGACACAAAAGACAAATTCTTGGTCTCTGTAAAACAGTGCAGCTCCATTAACTTTTTCATACAGTTCAAGGCAGAAAGGATCCATTAGATCATCTTTTCTGACCCTGTGTATAGTAGGTTATTAAATTTCATTTTCAGTAGTGCTCAGCTCAGTAGTTTATTGTTAAAGTATTACAGAAAAACATCTAGTCTTGATTTGAAGGCAGAGAGATGGAGAATCAAACAGTGCCCTTGGCTTTTTGCTCTGAAGGTTAAATACCTTTGCTGCTGTGAAATTGTGCCTTATTTCTCATTTGAATTTGTTTGGCTTCAGCTTTCAGCCAGGGGTTCTTATTACAAGCCTTTTTGTTTGTGTGTGTATGTGTGTGGGGGAGGGGGTTGTTGTTTTGGGTTTTTTTGTTTGTTTTTTTGCTAGCTTAAGGAATTTCTTAACTCTTCGTATATATCTTTATTCTTATTTTCATATAGATTGCAAGCAAGTGACTATTCTTTATTTGAGAAACCATAAAGAAGCTACCTATAAAACTTTTTCTTCTGCTTTAATAATATTTTTCTTTCTTTCCATTCTGATAATTACTCAAAACTAGTACAATTGTACTGGTCAAGGTTAAGTTACCTCTTTATCCACATTCCTTCACCCTCTGTATGTTCTGTGCAATAATCAGTTTGTCAATACCATAAATCTGGCTTGAGCTGTGCATCTGTCTTTTGAGGGACCAAAGTTCAGTTTAAAGTGGTCTACATTTCCTATGCAATTAATATATAAAGATATTTTCCTTTAGAGGCCAAAAAACATTTTAGATCAGTTGTCTCCATTTTCCTCATTGAGAGGAGAGTCTGACTGAGCTTCTTACCCAGAAGCCCTTTGGTACTAATAAAAAAGTGAAGGACCAAAGATACAAATGTAATTCAGCTCTTTACAAAGTATCTGGAATTTTATCTTTCCTGATGACTTACTACAGTCAGTAGGGTGAAAACAAATTCTGAACTCCTTTTACCTGCTTCTTTTCCTTATCAGTCTGTTTTCCATCATTTCCTCTGATACAGAATTGCTTATAAATTCTTGAAAGCAGGATGTTTGTAGTATTTGATGAAGAATTCAAGAGAAATTTAGAGCACTTCTTTAACTCCTCCATCTCTTCTGTAAGTCATAGTTTCCTTTTCACCTGTGTTAGTAATTAAAGTTTCATATATAAGAGTAAAAACTACAACACAGCCCTTTGTTTATCATTCTATGAATGCTTATTTGCTACTTTCAAACCACTTTCAGAACCTAGCACTCACATTTCAGCCGAAGTGCTAATTTTGCTTCAGCACTTAATGTAAAACATTACAGTTCATCAATGCACCAACAAAAACTGGTGTTCCATAAACAGAACTTGTAGAACACAATTTACTTCTACTGATGACTCTCAGTAACTCACTTCCAGTTCTGTTATGCTCAATCACTCATGAATTACAACAATAACTAATGGAACTAAATGCTGTATCATCAGTTATCCTTTTCTAAAATTTTGTAATCATGTATTTAACATTATCATTCGGATTATTTTCCTTAGAAGGAACATACAGTTGTTTCTTGTAGGCCATGTTAAAGTAACAATGGCGCATCTCCACTCATATCTATTTCTATCACCAAGCATGTTTTTACAGTGTTGAACTCCATAACAGAGTGCATCAAGAAATCTCTTACTGAACTGGAAAAATGTTACTACCTTAGGCATTTTCCCCAAGTGCCCTTCCCTTTAGAACCATACTGTACAGAATGATAT
The DNA here is from genome assembly GCF_038088225.1 of Cyrtonyx montezumae. NCBI lineage: Eukaryota > Metazoa > Chordata > Aves > Galliformes > Odontophoridae > Cyrtonyx > Cyrtonyx montezumae. The sequence continues at coordinate 18,041,680 of NW_027072045.1, read as the reverse complement.
AATTGAAAGGGATCTTCAAGTATCATCTAGATCAACTATCTGACCCTGTCAGAGTTAACCAAGACTTAAAGCATATTGGTAAAGGCATTGTCCAAGTGCCTCTTGAATAGTTTCCTTAAATTCTGGTTTTCGTCCTCAGTCATTGATCTAAATGGTGCTGGGAAACTAATAGTCAGGTTTCTTTTTTTTTCGCAGTTCCTTCTCTGAAACCTCTCACAACTCATTGCGGGTAATCAGATATTATTTACTTACAGACATTATTACATGAGCCAACCACTAATTAGCTTGACATCTTATAAGTGAAGTAACATGGCATTTGCACACCCTGCAAACAGCCTTTGACCTTAACTAGGAAAAATAGAGTTTTCCATTAAATTAATTAGAGCAATGTGACTAGACGGCTAAGCTCAAGATATTGAGGTTTGTTTATCCTTTCTGATTTTGGGTCACTTGCTTTTGTCTCACAATTCAATTCAAACAACCTGAGGATGACTAGAATTCCAGAGTGCCAATATAACAGGAAGGGTGATGAAAGTAAGTATATGTAAGCACTTGGCCTGTCTGGTGGCTATTACTTTTTTCCATTACAGGATTTCAGTCCTACAGTTTTCCAGGATTCCAACCCACATTTCACAAATGGTGCAGAGCAATGTAGGTAAGAATGAACTAATTTGTTTTCAGACTTTTAAAAACTTATTTAGTGATAACGACTGACCTCTGAATCTGTAAAGTGATAGTAAAAGGAAAATATAATATTGCTGAGGTGACTTATTTTCAAATCAGACTGTAGAAATACGATTTCCTGAGGAATAGTCTCCAAACTTCTCCAGAGAAGGTGAAAGAAAAAAGCTACACCTTTCTTATATAAAGATCCTTTATTTGATAAAGCAGAATATTTGTCTAAGTGTTAAGGCAAGCTAGAAGACCGAATATCAAGAACAAGAATAAAAACTAAAATTGCACATAATTATAAAAAGAATTCACTTATTTTCAAATTTATAAATAAACTGAAAATCTTATGGATATTTTTCTTAAAATGGTTAGCAGATTAAGTTGCTTTGTTACACTTGATACTACATCAAGCGATTTAACCTTGCTCATTTCATTGAAAATACACATTTCATTTCATTAAATGCTTTACAAATACCTGGTATTATTTTTTTTTTTCGAAGACCATCATTAATGGCACAGAGCAGAATTAATTATATAGTAGCAAAGCTCTCACTCAATTTTTTGTCCTTGATAACAAAGTTGAATTTTGGAGAGTGCTTAGATATTGTTGATTTCTTTTCATAGGAAAAATGCATCAATTGAAAAAGAGCAAAGCACTATTCACTGGCAGTCAGCTAAGCTAAGACTATAAGATGTAAAACACGAATTTTGTTTAATTTTCTCTTTTTTTTTCCTACATAAATTAATTGATTAACATTGCCTAGAGCACTTAGTGAGTTATCTGAAGAATTCTGAAGGCAAAGTATTGCAAATATTAATATGGCAAAATAAAAAAGTGTTATTTTTATAGTGTCAGTATTCAGTCCCTTGAAAAGATGAATCATTTTTTCAACAAATAATGCAGCACTGGACAGCAGAGAAGTTTTCACATATCAAACAAAAAGCTTATTTTTGCTATCTACATTTGCAAGACTAATTCTTTGTAATTATGCTTGCAAGAAGAACTGGAGGAAGAGGATTTTGGGTTAATGTTTCTGCTGGTGGACTACAAGTTTCCACAATTTCCCTTTGTGGCATGGAAGGGACATTTCAAAGTGACCTTGGTGTAGAGATGACAATGCAGATGATATTACACTTCAGTGATGCCTCATCAGTTACTCAAAGTTGTGCAGGCTGTTTCATACCCTGAGTAAACTGCAGACAAAGGAACTCACTCTTCAGTTACCCTTCAAACTGTAAAGGGTCTGATACTGTCTCATCATGTAAAATACAAAATTTACAACAATCCCTATACAAAGCCCCAAGTTTCTTTTGAAATACTGGAAAACAACTGTATTGTTCTTATGATTTGAGTCAGTTGTCACCTACATCTTTCCAGATAATTAACAATGAGATATAGCATTAAAAAAAAAAAAAAGTGGGTAGGAAGAATTTGAGACCATGCCTCTAAGGTACAGCAATTTAATAAGGGATAAGTAGTGTAGTGCAGCATAGGGAAAATTCTACCCATCTAACTTTGTGGATATTATAGTGAAACTTACAGGTTTTAACAGCAGATGAAATTACTTATTTATACTTTTAGAAAGCCTTTGATGAAGTTCCTAACGACAGACTTCTATTAACTATAGAGTTCTAGAGTTGGATAGTGAGAATCAGAATTTAATTAACACACAGTAAAATAGCCAGCAATCTAGCTCACTGGACAGAGTACTTGTTCCAGTAAGGTCAATCTTCAAGACTCTTTTTAAGCAAACATACATTTGCAGAGGAAGGCTCTTTTTCCTTACTTAATTTTAGTAATATAAACAAGCCAACTAAGCTCATTGCCTGGAATTCCTCTATAGGTATTTAAGAAGGAAGGAGGGAAACAGATAAATAGCCTCAGTTACTCAGCAGTAACTGAGTCAAAAGAGTGTCAGTGATCAATAAAATCAGGAATTGATAGGCATGGTTGTATAACTATCTGTCACCTTCAAAGCAGGGGATGAATTTGACGTAATGGTACAAAATAATCAGCTCACTGCAAAATGCAATTAAAATCAGGTGAATAAGCAGAATACTCTACGTTTATCAAAGTAGAACATACTCTTCTGCTAATACTTGGTTATGTTTTATTTAAATGAAGGAAGTGAACCTTCTCTTTTGTTACAAAGAGGTATATTTGCTTTCAAGGAACTGGTGCTTCTAGGAAGAAAATATGTGACCTGCAGACTAGAATATTCTAATTATAGAACATTCAGAACTCACATTTTCCTTCAGAAGAAACAAATATTGTTGAAAAATCAAAGAATTTATATCACAGTATGAAGAAACTTTCCGGTGCTTTCAGTAAGTACATTCAACAAGTGTAAAGAAACATAAAGGAAAAATTGAGTAACACTCCTCAGATCACCCTATATATATATATATATATATATATTTTTTTTTTTTTTAAGTTAAACTAAAAGAAAAAAAGACAAATATGTAGAACTGAGATAAACAAAAAAAAACCATACCCTTAAAAAAATCTGAATTCATTACAGAAAGCACTGACATGGCTACTACCTGTGAGTTGCACAAATTACTGGTTTTCATTGCAGGCAGATAAACTGAACAAGATTATTTTTTCTTTTGTTCATTTCTTCTTTAACTCAAATCTGGTGGAAAAAAAAAAAAAAAAAAAGCAGGGAAAGCAAATAAGGAGATAAGTACCATTATGCAGAAGACAGAGCATCCTGTCTGAAAGCAATAAGTACTTTCTTCAATTATTTGTAGTCACTGATGAATGACATCTATATCATCCGAGGAAATTACTTGGATTCTACCGTTAAATTTACTAATCACTGATGACAGTAACATTTTAAAATTTGTCAGAGGGGAAAAAATGGTAACATCCTGGAAACTTTCTTCTTATATCTCAAACTATTTCAGTATTATTATTTTTTTTAACTCAAATTTATTTCACCTTTCTGAAAACCCAAAATTACTGAGATGAGAGGTAATGTAAGCAAAAGCAAATTTCCAAATATGTGAATGAATTAATTGTCTGGGCAGTAATCTGACAAAGCTGTCCGAACATCAGCATTCTGATACTTTCTAGCTAAGCAGTGCATCCATAACGGGCTGCTTTATGGAGTAAAGAATAAAAATAAAAATAAAAAAATCATTTCCTTCATTTGATGCAGCTTCAAATTATATTAAAAAACCCAGTGGCAAGATGCTAAAGAAAGTAACAGCTCTGCCTGAACTTTTCCCATCCCTTGTGCAAAATATGCCGATCACTTCTATCCAGTCTATTCTACTTCTCTCTGCAACAAATTTAATACCAAAAAAGTAAAATAAAAACCCCCTAAATATTTGATTTCCATAAGATCTCAAAATTGTGTATAGATGGAGTAGAAAGAACTGTCCACTTAGGGGAGAGCCTACTGATAAGTAGGTCTATGCATAAAATGCCTCATATGATTCCTCAGACAGGATTAATCTTCCCCAGAGTTAATATTTAGATACACAAAGTAATCTGGGATTTTAAATTTTTGCTGATATCTGCCGTCACCTACTGAGCACCTTTCAACTCTCACTGAAGTCAATGAGAAATGAAGAAATTCACTACCACACAAAGCAAAACTCCTACTGAGCCAAAATCTTAGATCTGAGACATCAGAAACAGCAGGCACTTGTGGACTTACAGTCTCTAGCTGCTCTGATGCCATCACAAGTTTTGCCTGATTTAGGAATAAACAGACTGAATTGGTTGGCACATCCTTTGAGATACTGAGCATCTCTATCTCCTTGTAAACCTGAGCCAAGTTGAAATGTCACACGTTATTTATGCATCCATACAAATTACTCACATTCAAAAGGAAAAAATAATTTGAACCCAGAACCTTTCCTATTTTAACAGACAGACAAAACTATGAACTTGTTTGTATGAATATCTTAGTTTACAGAGGTTTACATAAAGAAAGAAGAATGTACAGGAAATAATGGAGAAAAACCTGACATTTTTACTAACCTTGTTAGCAAACTAACACATGCTGTTACTTGTATCAAAACATAACCACAAACTAATGAGATCTAGCACATTATTTTGCAAGACTGCTGGCAGTTTGCAAAATAAATTAAGAGACAAAACTCACCCCAAAGGAATTTTCAGTGTAATTTTAGATATGACTCAGGGTAACACAATGACAAAGAAGAAAATTAGGGTCAGGAATGATATGTGTTAGATGGCGTCATGGTGTGCATGTGCTAATGATTGCTTCAGATCTTTAAATACAATTATGTCCTTTCTTCTCTATCTCTTTTAATGCTGCCAATCTTCTTTGACTGACACTGTGTATAACAGAAATTTTTTGTTATAGATACTCAAACAGGTGAGCCAAACATCTTCAGACTCATTATTTTTTATGGGATGCTTTTTTTCCAAAATTATTTCACCTTATTTTCTAAAAGTATTAATATCCATCATATAGACAGAATAGAAAGTCATTTAAATATATAACTGCACTTATATGTCACATAGAAAATTATTCTAGCAAAATAGTCAACAAAATGTATGTAATATTATACCTGCTTAGTTTGAAGCAATAGAAATTTTTACTTTTCTTTCATGCATCTCCCTTCTTGAAAAGGATTGTAATGTTTTCCTTCCAGTCAGCCTTTTCTTGCACCCAGTAATGTTTTTTCCTTCTAAATATTTTTACAATACACCCATTCCAATTATTTTTAACCTTTTCTCCTAGCATGTATCACTACACAATTCCTATTATATTTATTATGTGAAATTACTTTTTCAGTATTTCTATCTTTTCCCAGTATTTACGTTACTTCTCACAGTCAGCTGTGGCTTCTTTTCCTTCATGATGGTAAAGAGTTTTCTCTCTTAACTTCCTAGAGCTTCAAATCTCATTAACACCTCCCACTCCTCAATGGAAATAGATGAGTGGAAGTAGTTATATATTCCCATTTTGAGACAAAAAATGTTACAGAAATTGTGACTGAAAGGGCAGCTTTCCTTCCCATTTAATTATCATTTTATACAAAGTTTGAGGAAACAAATGCATACCATATTCTTAGTGGAAACATTACTACTACATTCTGAACAAATCTTTTTCTTACATTATTTTTCTAATTCTCAAATAACTAAAAATGTTCTTCCTCAAGTAAGTGAAATACCTTCTGATACGGAGTATAACCATTAAGAAAAAAAGCTTAACATATATGTGCACTAAATAGGGTTTTAAAACTTTGACTGCAAAACATAGGATCCATAATAATAATGAAGACAAAATGTACGAGACACAAAAATATGTGCTTGGGTGTTGTAGTAGGCGTGGTTGGGACATTGTGATGTTACAGGACAGGACCTTCCCTGCTCTGAGATTGATTAATTATGCATGTTTAGGGGCGTAGACGATGATAGATATATGCATTTAGGGAGCTGCTGTGCCTTATTAAACGCCATTTTGCCATTTTCTACATAACCATATTGGTGTCTGTGATGGCAGTGGCCTTAGAGTGGGGAGATCGCTAGCCCTCAGCGGTCCAATCTCCAAGAACGGAGTCAATACTTGGGGTATCATTTAAAACATGTTTGGAATGTCATTTAAAATGCCTGATTTCACTTATAAATGAAATTAGGAATGAATACTTAGTAGAAAATTAACTTGTCGTATTTGTATATAGACGAAACAATAAATACTAAATTAGTGCCACATCTTGTAGGATTCGTTTTCAAAGCTTGGAGACAAGTGTTACTTGCACATAACAGAATACTGGTAATTTCATGCTCTTGTTACTTCTACTGAGCCAAATGTTATTCCTTTTAAACAGTGTACTGGGAAAAACTTGAATCACATGCTGTATCTAGTCCATTTATTTTGGTTCTCTGTAAAGCTAGGTTCTCTGTAAGCTAGTATTGTTATATCCTCAATTATTTAAACATTTCAGTACAATCTAATTTTATTTGCCTTGGATTTTTTTCCCTGTACTTTCCTTAGGTGATATTAATTCTCATATGTTGAAAAAAGTAAGGTCTATATCATTTTGGTGACAGACTAAGAATATATCCGTGTACTCCAGAACCTTGGTTAAAAAGGTTAGTTGTTCAAAAATTGTTAGGTGGAATCTACTTATGGCCATAGAAGATTTGAAATCTACCAGATCCCCTTGGGAATAGCTGTTTGGCTGAATTCAAGACTGACAACAGAACAAAACTACAATTTTGATTATACATAAGGACAATGATGTAAATTCATGAAAGCATCATTGGTATTCACTCCAGTTAAATGGAATACTTTTCCCACCATAAAATCGAATGTCATTCCATAAGTATCACACACATTATGATACAGAATTAATTTCATATAGAAATAAAGTCTGAACTATTTACATATTGATACAGTAGTCAGCAGAGCAGCAGCACAGGCTATATGCTATAAAGCTCAATCAAAAGAATTAAAAACCAGAGGTGGGTGAGCTGGGAATATATTCCACCTACTGTTCATGTAACACTTCCTGTCATTTCAAGTTGCAAATAACGAAATGAATTTTCGCAGGCAATTAGTTGCTAGAAATACCTGTGAAAGCAAGTCTACTCCCAGTGTCTCTAAGTAATTTAGACCAGCAGGTGTTGAGGAAGCAGTACATCCTCAATAACAAAGAAAGAAGTTTCACGGTACCATTTGTAAGACAAAAAGAAATTAATTTCAGGAGTATAAGGCCTATTGTTTCCATTTTACGTTTAGCCAAAAACTAACCAACTGAAAAAGCTATTCTCACAAAATCTATAACATTCTTTGGAACTTTGTAAATCATTCTTCTCAGTTGGAAGACTATTTCACTGTGCAGTACAATGAGTGTCTATTACACCATAAAAGAGTAAAGCCAGCTCTTTTTCCAAAAGAGTAAAATAAAAGAGCAACATAGAGCATTACTGCAAGACCCAAAAAACATCAGATTATGATTGTGATCGGTGTCTTAAAGAGTAGAAATTCTAGAATATTTATTTGAAAAAAAAGCAAACTGGCATGGCAGCATCATATAAAAACTGTGAAAAAAAATGGAAGAATACTTAGTAATACATTCTTACATGTAAATATATGTGTAGTTGTGTACAGAACATTTTTAAGACAATAACTTTGATTTAGTGATCTGTGAAGTATCAGATTCATGATAACTTTCTTAAGTATAGAGCTGATATCTTGTTTTCTGTTATACTACCTATTTTAAAAAAGGAAGGCACTTCAGTGTGCACCAGAAAGGTGTCTCCAATTTTGGGACGACTGAAGTTAATCAAAGAACTGTACCCAGAAATCTTTCTATCCCTCATATATAATTATAGAGATTTTTTTAGAATGAGGTTTATCTCAAGGGTAAAAAGCTGATTATCCAAAGTCAGCCACTCTTCAAAGGTGATAGATTTACTGAATCTAGATCTTCCTGTTACAATTGGATCTAGCTGAGTAATATCTACGAAGTAATCTATGACAAAATGGTTGCTATAATATTTGACAAACAATAGAAGTATTAATTTGTAAATGGAAATTATAATATATGTAATAGACAATTAGAAGTATGATTTTGTGACTATTAACTATTGCAGTGAAAAAGATTAAAGCCATTGGGTTTCTTTTGGAACATCTTATATCTTTATACTCTATGCATATTTAAAGTGAATAAATGTAAATTCCTCTTATTTTGAAAAAGACTTTATATTTTGATGTAGATTCTGTAGATATCTATCTATACAGATAATAGATATGGATGGAATGAGTAATTTTTAATTCAAATGGAAATAGTCAAATACAATTTACTAGCCAAAAATAGAACAGTTCTCTTCTGCCCCTTGAAGTGTCATGTTTCAAGTCCATAAGTGAACCTTAAACAAGAAAATAATTTGGTATTAGAGAAAGAAAAGGCAATTTTCCTATCACTTGACATAATTTTATGGGTCACCTATAAAAAAAATTTATCAGTTAGCAAATATATCTTTTTGCAGGATAATAATTTTAGAAGAGCTTTACCTAGCAACAGGAAAGGTATAAAGGCAGTTTTGAGTTTAAACTCTATCATATGCACTTAGTTTAGGTAACTGATTTTTCTCTGTGTTCAGTATTTTTGTTCTTAGTTTTATTTATTTCTGGTAGCATTTTTGAATGTTTTCAAAGAAGAATTGTGCTTTCTGTCAATACCATCTTTCCTTTTCAGATAATCTAATATAAAAAAAGAGCACACACACACCAAAAAAAAAAAAAAAAAAGAAGGGTAATTCCCAGAATTCAATCTAGTATTGATTCAGTTCTACACAGAAAGAGAAGCCCCTCTGAATAGTAATTAGAAGGGTAAATATGTAACGTAATAGTCATATAATAGACATGCCAAAAGCATTTCACAACAGAAAATGTTTCTTCATGGGTCCAGTGCAGGCAGAAAGCAAATTTCAGAACTTTGGTGGAGTGTATTATACAGAACACACATTCTTTCTCACCATTGTCATTTGTTGAAGGTAGCACACTTTTATTATCAACACATTGTCCTTCATCAGCCTTTGTGTTTGAGTGTTTTCTAAATATGGGACAAGAAATCTCTCTCTTCACCTGTCTTTGTTAGAATAGTTTTTCATGAAAATACCATAAACACACCAGACATGCTCCATAATGCAAGAGAATCTATAGATCAATCAAACCAGAGAATCAATGCTATTTGTATGACAATAATCAAGGAAGTTTTCTGTTTTGGCACAATAATATTTTCTTTTGTTTTGGCCTACTATTAGAAAGATCTCTTTGAAATTTTAATAGAATAGGCAAACTAAACTGTTTCTGAAAAATACTCCAGAATCCTAACATGTTTCTAGAAGTGCTAAAGATGTGATATTACTCCTGAATTATTGACACTATTCGTCACCTTTGTCAAACAAAGCTTATCATAGTATGTGACCTCAATATAGATAGTAAAGTTCTGGCCCAAACAATACTGAAAGACTGATGAATGTCTACTGTATTTTGATAGACTATTTTAGTCACTAAACTGAAATTAAGAACAGAATGCAGCAGAAAATCAGCTATGATTTTATGTAGTGATTGATAGCAAAGCTCCACTGCAATTATCTAAAGAGATAGATCAATAGTCCAATACACTAAATGAGTAAGTTAATGTTATTAACTATCATAAAATTTTGTGAAAAATATTGGCAATTATCTGTCAGGAACTGAGCATTCATCATAAAGAAATGAAATCGATCTGAAATATTACTTAAGTGCTTTAGCTTCTTTCCCTCAAGATAGTGTGAGATAATTACAGTATGCTACATTTGAATAAGAACAGTCATATCCATCTTATTTCATTTCTTTGTGATATGAATCTGTCCTGACAATTTATTTTCTATGGGCTATAATTCATGCATTTGGTTTTGCTGTGATTTAGAAAATTAGCTATCTGTAAATTTAGTGAAATTTGTTCAAGAACATAAAAAGCTTTCAGTAATTAATACTGAAAGTATTTATTCCATCAAATTATCTGGCACTTGATGAAAAGAAGAAGTAAAGGGATATTAAATGCAGAGGAAAAATAACCACAGAAGAGCACACTGTGTATGCTTAGCACTTCTCTGGCGAGTTCAGAACGTGTCCAATGATTTCTCAACGTTGTTTTCATCCAGCTGGTGAGCGTGTAACTCCATCGCTGGCTAGAAGGATACTACAGGAAACCGTAACAAAAGCCACGAGAAAGTCAAATGTATCAACGTTCTTCCCTCGACCACAAAGCCAGCTGACAGATCGTATAAAACAATTGGATTAGTCAGACAAAAATTGTCCTTGGGAAATCCACATTCGATGTTCAGCATCTCTTTCCTGTCCTTCAGGTGCCCATGGCTTGCAGGTGGACCTGTTTCAGAATTTCCCTGTGTAGTACCTAATTCCCCACCTTCAGCTCTTTCATCTTGAAGAGGAGTGTGACACTTGCCATTGTTCTAGTCATGGAGAAACCTTCCTTGATTGCCACAATCTATGAAAGCTGACAGTGAGCAGACAGCTGCCTCGGCAAACCCTTATCTATCTATCTATCTATCTATCTATCTATCTATCTATCTATCTATCTAAGTCTGAATGGATCTATAAACTTGTATATTCTTAAAATACTTTATGCCTGCTATACTTCAAGACCTTTATCAAGAAAGTAGGAGTAACCTTTACAGACTAATATTTCCACTATGTAAGTATTCAGTAGTAATCCCATATATGGCATACCGTATGTTTGTGGATAACACACATACATTGCCATATTTCTAGTACTTAGAACAATTGTCTATTGCTTTAGTATTCAGAAGTTCATTTTCAGGTCCCAGGGTTGGGTAAACAAATAAACAACTTTTCATATACTAAAGGATAAGGAGATTCTAAAACTCCTTATCAATTGCAATCGTATTGAAGAATTTTGCCAGCCACATTCTATAACAGAAAATCAATTGAAAATATATGGAAAACTTTACTACTTTCAGAAACAACCTCTACTGAACTGCAGATTCACAGCTACAAAAATAATCTGCTGCAAATTGAAGCAACAAAGTGAAAGCTGCAAAACAATTCTAACCACACAGGTTTTCAATGTGAGCATAAAATAAATAAAATCATATTAAGTATACAGACAAACATGTAAAAACAGTAGGCATTTATATACATCACTTTTCTGATTATATCTTTGATCTTTCATAGTTTATTGACTCTTTGTAGGCATCCAACTTTATATATGAAAAGACTTTATCACTATATCAAACTCCATAATATAAATGTATTTTAAATTACAGTTCATGTATTTATTTATTTTATGTAGATATCCATGTGAACTGATAGGAAAAAAAAGTGATCTGAAGTGAACAAGAAATGTTTACAAGGTCTACACAAAAAGCCTGCAAAATTACTGATGTAGACTCTGAGCAAGTATTGCAAAAAGGTGTGTAGTCAAGATGAAAATTGCCTTCTTTCAGTCAAAAGAGGACAATCATAACATCTGCTTATGAATTTGTGCCTTATTTGGCATGGAATTACACTTAGATTTTGAAGAGGAAATCTGAGCATAAAAAGATGTGAAGAATTACAGTGCTTTCCTTTTTATCCTTTGCTTCCTCCTAGGGCTTCATTATCACAGAAATCCAATGTCCCTAAGATTTATATTTTCAGAATTCTTTAAGGATTTTTAACCTGACAGGCAAACTATCCCTTGTTATTACCTTCAACATCATAAGATTTTTCTGCTAAAAATAAATAAATAAATGAAGATAAAAACCCCCAGAGGGCTGGACTGAAATAGTCAACTATGGCAACTTAGTAGGTCATTTCAGCTATCCTTTACACAAGGATATAAAGAATCTGCTTTTCCATAATAGAGAAAGCATCTTTGGTCATGTGAATTAAAATGAAATGCAGAATAACTCCTTTACTAAAGCAGTAGTATTGCCAGTAATTGCAACTTCCATGCATTTAGAATATAGGTTGTAGAAAGAAAACTCAATAGGAGCAACAGCTATAAAATGAACTGAGGACTAAAGTTTGACAATTTTTTTTTAATTGTATGCCTTTTTTTTTTTTTTTTAAGTTGTGCACATAAGACTCTGCCTTTTATAAAATATGAGGATGAACTTCTAGTCAAGGAAATTGACTGTGGAGCACAGAAACCAGGAAACAGAATTGTTTCATTGAAATTCTGAAAAAAAAAAAAACAAACCTGTTCTCTTTTTAACAGGAATACCTACAAACTTGATTTTACATGAACTTGGTTTAAGGAGGGAGTAGGGTGAATATTTCTATTTTGGCAAAATATCAGCTTTGTCATTTTGGTGACAGGACATTTCTTCTTTATCATTATTTTTGAACTTATTCTGTATTAAAAAGAAAAAAGTCAAGATCAAAGAAAATTACTTAAAATTTAACAAAGTGCAATGCTTTTATCCACATATGAATTTTCATAGAAATTTAAATTGCTTTCATCCTATATCCCACAAAGAAGAGTCTGAAGTAATAGAAAAAGATTTGTATTTCCATTATCCTCTAGCTAGTGCCTTCCTCAATAGTAACTTTGTATACAACCTTGGGAAAACCTTTTAATCTCACTCAATTCTGTCAGGGAGAGTGTTCCTCAGATGAGTACTATGGATTGGAAATTAATTGGTTTTCTGAGACATTCTGGAAATACAGTGGTATCAGCACAGCATACCAGAAATCATTTGAGGATAATTCTTAAAAAATTGGAGTTTTCTTTTAAATAAAGCCATGTCATTTCTCCATCAAAACTTAACTGGAACATTCTCCTTTCAATGGTTTTCTGGAAAGAATTAGTCAAACCTTTAGTGAATTTTACTGACTTCTTCATGCAACCAAGTCCTTAAGACAACATCACTATACAATAGAAGAAAAAACTAAAAATAAAAAGAATTTCTACCATTTAATAGTATGTTCATTTGTAAATTACTAAGATGATATTTGAAAATCTGCAAAAGTAAAACTCTAATTCACTAGAGAAAGCAGGAAGCAACTTAAGCACTTTTATACCAAGTATCACCTAAGGACTCGTTAGTGTGATTTACATTGACCTATTTAAGTATGAACATTATGAAATCCATGCCTTTCTATTTGTTTTTAAATGTAACTGGTTTAATGGTCCTTCATACCTAGAGTCATAGTTTTGAGAAATATAGGACTTTATTTGTACATTGCAGTAACTGAGGAGGCTCAGAACTGAATAGTGAGGAAGAGCTCATTGAAGTTTAGCATTTTTTTACTTCCTGATAATTATTTCAACTTAGCAAAATATCTTATGAATTCATTGTATAGGTTCAGGTAGTTGAGTATGTTATAGCTGTTTATCAGTAGTCTGAGATTAAAATAGGTGGAATACTCTAAACCATAACTTAAATACCATATCAATCTTACCCCTGCAGACATTTGGCAGCTCTGAATAGCATCTCCAAGTTTTAAAATCTTGTTCTGTTTAAATAACTGAGAGTTAAATCAAGCAGACTACTCATTGAGATCACTATTCAATGAACTTGTATATGGAAAGAAACAGTTAGGTCACTGACTCTTGTAGTCTAATGAAAGTGTATGTGTTCTCTTCCTGAAAGCACTCTTCTGCCGGGACTGTTGCTACAGATGAGCAAATTCAACCCTTCATTATCCACAGATAAGTAGATATATACTCTTTCAGACATACATGAGTCATATAGTATTTAACTGAAACAGAGATTGATAAATCTTCAGAACAGAAGCAATGGTCTTAGAATGCACAGGTTCTAACAATCCGGTCTCCCTCCCAAAAAAAGGTCTTTCAAAGTTTGTCATCTTTGGATGCTATCCAAAATAAACCTGTTGCCAATTCTGAAGTTAAGAATGAAGCATTCTTGTCATATGTTGTGACCTGCATCATTTAGCCTACAGTTTTGTGCTAGAATACTTATATAAATCTTGTAACTTTCTGTATTTTCTGTAATTCACTGAAAAAAAACAAAATGAAATCTCATCAAACCACGAAAACGAGACACCCACACAAAATATACACCCTCCAGATTGAAATATTTGAAGAAATGAAAAGCACACCCACTGAATTACTTTTCAGATTCTGAAAAAGTATGCATTAGGTACCTAATCTTAACTTTTCCTAGTCTCAGATTCCAGCTACCAGGTCTTTTTCATATCTTTATCAGATAGACTAAAGAAACCTTTACTATCATACTCTCTCCATGGGAATACCAATAGGTATTTTAAATTGCTTCTAATACATTTTTCCTTGAATAAAATATCTAGCTATAGCTTCTTACAATTCCAAGTCAGATTTTCTCTCCTAGAACTATTGTTGTGGCTCCAGCAGGAACATATTCAAAATTTCCAGTGTCTCTTTTAAATCATGGAGGGCATACTTATAATTGTCTTATTAAGGCGGTGTAGTGCAGCATCACTAATTTTACTCAGGATTTGTCTACTTGTATTCCAAGGAATCTTTTTTTTTTTACAGTATTACACTGGCAAGTCTTATATTCCTAGCTCTGAACTACGATGCCTAAACCTTTTTGGTATTTATCAGTGTCACCTCAGAAATAGACCACTTCTTAGAGAAAGAATACATTAAAAAAAAAGAAGAGAATTAAGGGGTAAGCTAGAAATTTGCTTTCTTGGACTGTTATATATTTTTTGTGCAATTTTGGATACGTCTCTTCAGATTCAAAAGTCTTCATGTTATTTCAGTGTGAAATTCAAAATATACCAGTGAGAGTTTGTTATCCTAATTATTTCTAAAGTAAGAGTTCAGAAGAATAGTCATATTATCCAACTTTAGGTTTAAAAGTTAAATTTCAAAGTCATAAGAATTGTTATCCACTAATTCTGTCAAAAGAAAGACATTCCCTGCATAAATTGGCCCATCCAAAATCTCCAAAAATGTCAGCTGCTCCACCAACTCCAAGTGACTGTGTTCCTAACACCAAAACCAAACACAACTTTCACACATCGCTGCATTAAATCCATAGAATGAATCAGTTTTTCAGCTGCTTTATCAGAGATTTATTGTTCTAATTCTGCATGTTGTCAGAGAAAGGTTGTTGTGATAATAGACCGTAGTAATAAATCAGAGCAGTGCCATGAAGAATATACATTATAAAATATTTGTTTCCAGTATTTAGTGTGATTGAAAACTTTCTTCCAAAACAGCACAATGGAAACATTTTAGATAATTCTGATGCAATAACACAGTTCAAAGCACTTTAGAAATTTTCATTCATGCCCATATAAAAGTAGTAATCAGCAATTTTTTAAATACAGTGGATTGAATGTCTAAACTGGATCTCAAAGAATTTCTCATTCTTCTGATATTTGCTGGAAAACCATATCTTAATAACATTTTATCATAAAGATAGTAACAATTCATAGTCACTTAGTTGAGAAAGGATAAATATAACCAGATTGCTCTCTTTTACACAGGCAGAAGGATTCACTTGAATTAACTCTAGTTAGATCTTCAAAGTCGTTCCGTTCCAACCTTCTCGCCACATTTCTGGGCCTTCTCTGAAATTCTCTAATGTTTTACTATCTTCTTCAAATTATGGGTTCCAAAAGTTAATACAATATTTTAAGAACAATTACTGTCCTGTTCATGCGAAGATGTTATAAATCGTTCGACTTCTTTTCGGTATGCTTCTGCTTTTATGCATTTGACGCCCTACGCCTTTAAGTTCAGCAGCGCTAGGATCTTCCCGTTCTCTACTCTGACTCAAATCATTTTTTTAAATTACCAGTTTCCAATACAATATCTTCAAGTCTATAGGTGGGCCTACTATTACTAGTTTCCAGATGACATTGCATTTGGACATAACAAAGAGTATTTGCTCCTCCTGATTGAATAAGAAATCCCACAGAAGGTTTTTAATGTGGATACGATAATTCCAAAACACATCAGTAAGTTATCCTGAATTAAAACTGAGAACTATGCAAGTAAAATAAGTTCTAAAATCACTTAATCTTTTTCTGCAATAATATAAATTAATATATAATTAAACAGGGTCAAAAATTTTGCTATGAAAATAGCAGTTTCTGCATGTTGTTTAAGTGATGAATTAATGTCAAAACAACTTGCTGAGCAGTTAGATTTTTTTTTCCTTTCTAATTCATAATAAAACCCAGTGACATTACGTCTCCCAGCAGTCCGAGTAAGTTTAACAGTGTAATAGAAACACTAAATCAATCCATTTCAATTTATTTAAATAAGAAAAAAACCCTGAGGTGGCCTTCATGCATTCATTTAAATGACAACCTCAAAGGTTAGCACCTACAATAAGTATTGAAAATAAATAGTCAAAAAAGCATACTAAATGTGCAAATTTTGTATGTCCATTTAGGTTTG
Organism: Cyrtonyx montezumae; assembly: GCF_038088225.1. Taxonomy (NCBI): domain Eukaryota; kingdom Metazoa; phylum Chordata; class Aves; order Galliformes; family Odontophoridae; genus Cyrtonyx; species Cyrtonyx montezumae. Next base: position 18,025,138 of record NW_027072045.1, on the reverse strand, counting down.
TCTAGGTATACAAAATAAAAACAAACTGTCAAAATTAAATAAAAACTGAATATCGGTGATCTAGCGTTTACATGATTTATAATTAGTATCCTACCTCCAAAACTTTTCACTTGGTTTATTTTAGTGTATCAGTGTCCTTATTATACTGACACGTTAACATGCAATACCTTGGAAACTTACTGATAACTAAGTAAGCTTCTACAAATGAATCTACGAGTTAACAGAAACTAACAAAGAGGATCTTCATTTCAGTTTAATCAGTTCAGTCTACATATGGGTCCCTCGGGGAACACCAAAGAGAAAAAAGAATATAAAATATGACACTTGTTTGAACTTTCAGTAAAAGTGACAAAAAAATTTGCACTGTGTATAGGATCACTGGGATGAGTTTGTCGAATTAAAAGACAGGAAACTAGCCCTAAATGCCTTTTAAAAGAAAATTGTCTTACTAATACAGAGAAATCATCTTATTTTATCCAACAGTCATTGATAAACTAATTGCATAAAACTAATGCATAAAAAGCTAGAAGAAAATAATAATCTAGTAGAAAAAGATAAATGGACTTTCCACAATACATGATGTTCGAATGGCATATTTTGTAAAAACCATTCCAGAATTCAAATTACAAAGTCAAGATGAAATGGGAACAGCTTGTTAAATCTAATTTTTAGGCAATCAATTGCACAAGGTTCAAATTACTCTGTACTTCAACTGTAAGGTCTGTGACAGATGGCCCAGTAAGGCAGATTGCAAAGTCATCTGCATAAAAACAACACTGCAATCTACAAGGAATCACAGGGACCACTAATGTGCCTGAAGAGGAAAGTGTATCACAATACAGGGAACCCTCTGGGGCAACTTGTTAATTATTACAGGATCACATTTCAGTGTAAGGTTTTGTTCATTACTCTGGAGCTAATTTACACTCAGTTTAGTATATGGTTCTCAAAGCCCAAGGCCAAAAAGGAAATTACAGTAAAACCTTGTGAAGGACAATTTGAGAGTGTTATTAGTAGAAATCGTTTTCCCATTATTGGGTTGAAAATCAGTTTGAATCAGGAGCCAGAAGATCACATGATCCTGAAGTCCAAATTCCACTCCTAACCCAAATTTGATCTGTAGCCTGAAACAAGACTTTTAAACTGCATTATGTGATTCACACCCTTGATTTGAGTTGAGGTCATGAAATTCTATGTACCCAAACTAAAGGAGTTTTAAGTTAAGGGAAATTCATTTTGACCACATGGAGAGCAGCTATACTTCTACACTTGGAGAATGTGTAGTATATTTTTATATCCCATTATTGTTTGGTAATCGGATAAGAAGGAGTAACAAGATCATATTACTCCATATACTCCTGGGGAATATGAGGTATGTTTTCAAGGAGCATAATAGAATGTGAAATTAGTAGCAGCGCTCTTCTCCCGGACAATCTCCACCTCAGACAGCCTTGAAACTGCACAAAAAAGGATAGAAATCCTTTCTATTCTGTTAAGTACAGAAGGATATGGAAAAACAATGCACAAAAACAAAAAGAGAGGAATGGTCAGAGTTTTCAGAGAAGGAAGTCAAAAGGAAGAGGTAATGGATATTAACAGCACAAACCTACTGCATAAATAAGCATTGGATAAAGTATTAAAAATGTTTTGTCTTTCTTAGTATGTATATATCCCCAAGACATACAAGCACTTTTCTCCTAAGCAGAACTCTGTGTGCAATAGCCAGTCAGAGCCTTGACTCAAGGTTCACTTTCTTTCCCAACTTCCTGATGAGACAATAATTTTATTGCTGAAGTTCAAAGGAACCATATCAAGACTGAATTCAGTCACCTTTTTTGCAGAAAAAAATTGCTCTGACAAACTGTGTACCCAAACGTTCCTTGCTAAACATAAGCCTTATCACTTACTACACTGGGAGCAAGATTGCACAAATCTTAAAAACAGATGATATAATAATCCATCCAGTTAGGCCAGAGAGTCTGATTTGTAAGACACCAAGAGTACTTGGCGAACTCCTACAAATAAATGTTTTCTTGGCTTTCAGTTCTGGATGCTTTTTCAAAAATAAGGTTGAGTACTAGAGAAAATATCCAGAAAAAGAATATTCTTGAGAACATTCTGCCTATTAATTTTTCAGAACAAATGTTTCCTACTGTTTATTTACTCAATATCAAGTCGATAATATCTTCACCAGACTTCTTAGAAGTACTTGCTCTTATTGATAGCTGTACTGTTCTATTACGTGTAATATAAAGGTACTATTTTTCCAATCATTTATTTAATTGTGCTCGTGTAACATTGAAATTGAAAAAGTCCCAAACACCTTCAGATTATAAAGCATAGAAGAGGTGCTATTTATATAATTCTTTATATAAGAGCTCCATATTCACACTTGTCTTTCACCAAAACGCAGATTTTTTAATATGTTTCTTTCATAACCATGGCATCATCAAAAACAGACTGCATAAACATAAATCTTTTTAAAATGGAAAATGGAGAACTCAAATTTAGTTTTAAAATAAAGATCACCACTTATATAGATAACAAACAGACACACATTACTGAATATTTCTGTATTTCTATCTGCCTGACACCATTCTGAGTCAAAAAAAGAAGCCTCAAAATACTTTACTTTTCAAACAGAAGTTAGAAGTGATATTGTGACAAGCTTCTTTGAACCAGCTGAGTACGACCCTCCCTCATTATCAGATGCTAGCTGAATTAATGAAACAACTACAGGTTAAAGTAGTAGAATGCAGAACCAAACAGGCAATCTACAAACAGAAAATATTATCTACTCATACTATTAGTTCAAGTATCACTTACTAATAAAATAATCTCTTATGCTTTTCCTAGCACGATTAAGAATACTTCTTAACAAATCATGCCACTCTAGCATGCTATTGTGTTTTCTGTAGGTCACTCTGAAAGTAATGCCTCCTATTTATTTCCATGGAAACTACACCACGAAGAGCACATTGACACTTTGAGAAGACACATTCTTAACTACAAAACATTGTTTTTCAACACAGTCTCCACCAATAGCTATGTATTTTCCCCAGTCTGCATATCATGTTTGTAAACATCTGTACCAGCAGAGGTGATCCACTGTTGCTACTCCTGAAACATACCACTCAATACCTCACTGTGCTCACATCCACAAACTGGTCTCCGTAAACATTCAGTAAGTGTTGATGAGCATCAGTGGGTGCAGTTTTTCCACATGGAGGAATTCAGTTCCACCCCTTTGCATCATGTGTGCTTCCATGTCAGGCCCCATTATACAAAACTGCCCCTCTGCTGCCATCTGTCATACAACAATAAAATGTATTGGAATATTGATAGGAAGCTTTAACTTCTACTGCCATGCTCCTAACATCTGCATCTGACATTGTGGGCTAACAGAATAAAATTGGAGGCGTTAATTTTGGATCAACACTTGTAGATTACACCACATCAGTAGATAGTATAAACAGGAAAAATGGGAAAAATTTGTTCTTTATTGTTCACGAGTAACAACAATAAAGAAATGATGTCTTTTAGAAACAACATATACTGTCCAGGCTATCTTAAGTTTTGAACATCTTGAATATCAGCTCTTTAGTTCCTTCATATTCAAGGGCTTTGGCAAGGTCTTTGGAGCTCCTAAACAGTAATACCACATGCAGCTTATGAATTCACAGGTTAACAGCTTTGAAAAAGGCCAAAGTTATCTTTCATGTTATTTATAATATTATTAGGTGTATTTTTAGCTAGACATTTTTAGCTTAGATTTTTTTCTAGAGAATTAGAAGCAGTGACTGAAGTGTACTATGATGAGAACTTTTAAAGGTCATTACTAAACACAATCAACTATCTGAAAGAAAATCTTAACTGTCATGTGGTGGATAATTTAGATAGGATACTTAGTAAACTACAACATTAATAAAAAAAGTTCCTTCACATTATTTCTTGACACACTTTGCAGAGTTACAATAATCTTCCTCATGATAAATATTTTAATGGGAAAGTTGAATGAAGAAAATACTGCAAAGAACTAAAGTACGGCCAAAGCTGTGATTGTTACAGGTATATAATGCAATTTATTGATACAGGAGGAAGGAGATTTTTTTGATCTTTTCTTCCCTCCTGCTTTTTAAATAATACACACTGCATAACATGCATGATGGAGGTGCAAAATAACAGGCTATTGCCTTTGGCAAAGATTTTAATTGAAACCGTTTATATAGTTTGGAAAGTGGAATGCTATGAAAAAGTTATGTGTTGACTACTAGGCAATAATAATATAACTTAAAATATGAAAGAGGGTTGTTAAGAATGGAGAAATACACCTTTTTAATTGTAGCTGGGGAAAACTCTATATGGGGGTTAATCCTTTCAAAATAAATTAGTTATTCCTTATGAAAATGATGAAAAAGGAAGCTGGAAAAGCTTGTATGTGTGTTTATATGTCTCAAAATAAGCCCAGCAGGAAGCAGACTTGAAATCTGGAGGAATTTCATGCCTCAGAATTCTTGCTTATTAAAATAGTTAGTGGCAGACATGAAGGGATAAGAAGAAACAGAATCATTTACTGAAATCCAGCAGGGATCTAACCCAAAAGGAAAATCTGTATATTATTTCTGGGCATCCTTCCATGCCCTTAGGATACTAAACTATTACCACCTCAGGACCTGAAGGTGTCATACCCCCAGAGGTGGAGCTCAGTGAGAAATAGATGCAGAAAATTCTCAGAGGCCCCTCCCTCCTCATTTATCTTTCTAATGCATAAACATGGGAAAGCCTATGTTCCACAACCTGTAACCTAAAAATCTGTAATAATGTTTGTAAGAATAAACTCAACATTATTTTACTGCATTTTCTGAAATTCAACACGCAGGTCAGATTCAGTCTTTGGGCAGTCCTTAATCTCACTGATTAAGCAAGTTTTTTGCCAACACGAGTACTGAGAGGGAACTTCAGGAGTTAACACGGTAATTACACTTCTTGCTATAAACCAGGAATTTCAACAAAAAAGTTACACTTCAACAGGGAGGTAAGAGCAGATCAGAAGTGAAATGTGGAAGGGACCCTGCCTCCACCCCAGATTCCTCTTCCTGCTTACCACACTCAACAAGACAGCTGCACCCAGAGAGTATAGGAAGCCAGCTGAGCTTTCTTGCACTGAAACAGCCCAGGTATGGAGAAGGGACCATGCAGAAGATTCTTGCTCCTCACTTCAACAGGAATCCTACCTGTCACCACCCTCTCACAGCCCAAAGATAACCTGTTGCAAACCTCCTTTAGCACTGGATTTTTTACAGCTCCACTGCAAACTGATTTTCCCACAATTTCTCTGTGTGCAATATGACTGTTCCCTCCAATCTCAATCCGTAAGCTACAGTGACATCTCTTTCCATCCTGGTCCAGATTTCTCATCCCCAAAACACAACAGTAATAATTGGAAAGAGTGGGAGAGTGTTCTACTGGATTCATTATAGATATATTATTAAAACACCAATAAATTTGAAATAAATTATACTTAGTGAAAATTGTGCCATTTTTTCAATATCAGTGTTACAAAACACAATGAGTAACCACATTTTGTACCCTAGTTTCAGATAATTATTTAGTGAATTGTCTTTTGCTCTGAACCTTGTAAAGGATTGTTGAGATTGATTAAAATCTTGCTTAAAGGCTACTGATCATCAGTGCAAAGGGAGTGCAAGTTATTTTCTAAGCTTGTAAGCAGCCTAAAATTTCTTGAGCACTTTATATGCTGCAAACAAAGAGCTTTGATCTAGCTTGTTAAACTCACTAACAATTAAAGGTTTTTGTAGTTTACTGAACATTTCTCTTCAAGGTCACTGAACAAGCTCTGAATTTTTTCATTTTCTGTTCTTAGTATAAATGTTTAATAGCTCCAATAAAGAGTGCAGAATATGATTATGAACTCTTGTGCCTCTCTAACCTATTTGACAATATTAAGAACAGTTTCTAACACAAGAACTGCAATTAAGTATCTGAAGTTAGCCAGAGTGTAAGCTTCGTGTAGCATTTGTTCTTTGTGAAGTACATTTGAAGGGGCCATAAATGAATGCTTAGTGGTTGTTGTTTATTCTTCACTGTCCTTCTGACCTAAAACTTTCATTCATGGAGCAAAAAAAATAACAGGCAACTGAGAAGTAACACAACATAGTCATCCAAAGTAAGAATCCAAACAATCTATGTCTGAAAACTGATTATTTATATACTACTGCTATTTACTGAGTAGATACCAGATCAGGCCACAGTCAACCATATTAATGATTATATAATGATTATATAACATTAATTAATGATAAAGTAACTCTTAATAGAGAAAAAGGACCATCTTCACAAGATTTATTATATTTATAATTATGTTTTATTTGTCACAGTTATTTTGACTTGACAGTATCTGGAGGCAGTCAAAATAAACTAGGAAATAGAAGGGTTGTACTTGTGCAGTACTTGTGCAGTGCAAAAATACGTATATAAAATGAGAACATATTTCACATTTAAAGACTATCCTTAAATATGTGGGGTAATAGAAAACAATTAAAAATGAATGGAAAAATGTGAACACAAGGCAGATCTACAAAAAAACATACTACTTACTGAGAATGCTGAAATTAAAAATATATTAAAAGCTAAAAAGAATTTACAAAGTGAATGCACAGGTGAGTACTCAAAGTCAAAGTCGAAAGGGAGTATTAGAAATCCATTCAGGTTTCTTCAAAAGTGTTGCCTGTCTATATTGATTGCTGGCAAAAAAGATTGCTGGCAACACAGAACCATACAACAGCAGTTTTGAGAAAAAATATATCGTAAAATATTTTAATGCTACATTAATGCTATAAAGGTCTAAACCTCCATCACACACTAAACAAAGAAAAATTTGTTCCTGGTTATACAAAATATTTGGACAAAATGTCACTCTTTGTCTATGGTAATGAATAGGTTCTTTTCAACAACGAGAGAAAAAAAAAACTAAACAAGGATGTTCAGTAGGAACTAAAAACTTTTCCATGAATTTTTATGTGGTACCAAGTTCAACTTTTTCAGAAGACCTTTCTAAGAATGTAGCATTAAGGTGAACTCTCTGGGTAGTTCATTTACCCTGTGAAAGGGAGAATATCCCTTATATTCACTAAGCACATAATAATATAATGATTAAATAAACCAGTAATAAGTAGTGGAAGGCTCACTTCTCTTTATATTGCTTTTACTTATAGCAGTAAAATGCAGTAACAACAATGCTTTAAGTGCTATTGTAATATATTTAAGTGAAAAAAATATTACAATTAAAAACATTTTGTAGAAATTTGGCATGGCGCAGGGGAATTATTCAGATCCTTTAGAATCTCAGACACACTTCGAGAAGCTTGGAATTCTCTACATTGACCTTTTAAAAATCTCTTTATTATTTAAATGTGTGCTACCTCAATCCTCCAACTCTTTCACCTCCATGGTTTTCCCATTTTTATGTAATTGAATTTTGTATCATATCAAATGACATTTGAGATACCTAAGATAGCTTTTATTATTTATCTGTGTGAATTCCTTAAAAGCAGCCCACTGCCCCACAAGAACCTGTGGGCAGCAAACTTGCTCTTGCAATAATCACATATGTGGAATTTATTCCAGCTCAGTGAAAATGCCTAATTAGGAAGAACAACAAAAGCCAGGGCTTTCCTATGTACAAGTAATAAGATACTGAGCTGTGAAATTAGGCTTTTAATCCAAAAATAGTATTGTGTTACCAATATGTACATTGAGTTAGTATTTAGATAAATTCATTAATTACTAATGTAAGCATGAGTGTTGGCCCCACATACGCTATTTTTTTCTTTGAATAAACAATTTAAGTGGCCTGTGATCTGAAATAACCTCAGAGAGATCGAGGCTCTCTCTACAGGTGTTGGCTCTGAACTGGAAGCCAATCACATCAGGCTTTGCAGCAATGTAAAGTGGAAAATCACAAGTGGGAGTTGTTACATTCTTCACCTTATAGACAGTAAGGCTGCTAGACAGAGCTATCTCAGTGGTTATCAGAAATAATACAAGATTTTATGCTAAAGTGGAGAGTATAAACAGTCTTATTTTAGATTACATGAAAGAATAGTTTTAGAATATATTTATTTTCACCAGATGAGAAATGCACCGTTTGAATTTCTAAAAAACTTGTTTTATTTACTATATTTTTGTCAGGATCTGATTAGTATTCATATGAATAGGTTTATTTCAGCCTTTTATTTTCTCAAAATATTATGCAACAAATATTTCAAAAATAATAGTAGACATGCAAATAACGATTGTGCTCAAAATGCATTTGGGTAGATACGATCTGGCACCAATTTTTATGTGTCTAGGTTCTAGTCCAAAACAGAGTACACAGCAGGAAACAAATAATGTTAAATGACTTGGTAACATAAAATGTCATAAGAAAATAACCAGGGAAGTCCTCCTGGTAGAGCACTTTTTCTTCCATTCTTTTCTTACAGTTAAATTTCAGCCAACTAACAAACATTCCTTAATGGAATCAATTGAGAACATGCCAGAATGAACTTACTGTTAGATATAATTGTTTCTGCCTAATCAATTTGAAATTTAATTCAAACTTAGTCATTTACTGTTTCTAAATGCTGTTTCTATAAATTCTATAATACTGTTTCTAAATGAGTATCAAGGGCTCTGGCTTTTTTTGGTAGTAGAGGTCTTATTTCTTGCAGACTTAAGTGTAGGTTTATGAAAAAAGTTTCATTAAGCATAAATTAAAATACATTCACTTTCATTTTATGCTACTGATCATTTATCTGCTATTTATCCATCATACTTGTGTTCTGTGGAACTGTATTCAATGTCATTTAAGTCATTTAGATTTCTTCTTGGTAGTGGTAGAGTAAATGATAGATTTCATTTCTTAAGTTCAATAGTTGCACATAGAACTCTCACAAAATTACTGCAGAAACAGTTGTTCTTCCCATTTGCCTACTTTCTAGATATACAGAAGGAGAGAAAAAAGAACAAATCTCCTAGCACAAAGATTTTGTTGTTGTTGTGTAAATCTACTCCCATTTAATTACATAATTTCTCTCTTGCAAATTCCAAACAAATGCTAATCAGCATAGTAGGAAAAATAAATTATATTAAGTGCATGGTGGTAAGAGGGCAATTTACAGATCTGCACAAATATGCCTAAATCTGTTTGCTTCAGCTAGAGAGAACTTGCATGGATTCCTGCTGAGTAGCAGAATATATTTAACAAGATAAAGTTTGTTGTCTCTGAAAATCATAGCATTGTTTTAATTATATAAAAGCACCATGAGGTGATAGAAGAGCCGAAGCAGACTGTGAAGCATTCTCTAGCTGTGGCATTAATCCACACCTTCTTTCATTTCCTGCACATTAATCATTCAGGCTGGGAACTGAAAAGCTGTATCTATATTTACAATTAAAAGTGATGACTGAGAAGCAGAATTACCAAAGATACTCAAAGGTACTGATAAGTTCTGTTCAAGTACTCTCGTCTCATTCTCATCAGTAGAATTTAGTAATACTATAGACAACTAATACTGGAATCTGTTTTCCAAAATCTGTTCTATTCAAACACTACCAGAATATTTGATAATTCTTAGTCTTACTACTTGCTCAGGAGTGGGGGAAGATGCATACAAACACCAGGCTAAAAGCAATAGCTGACTCTTAACATTTAATCCACTGTCAATTTCACCTTATTCTTATTTTCAGAAGATATGAAGGGGCTGTGCAAAGAGCTTTATGGGGGCCCACCATCTCCTGTACTAGAGATCAGAACTGTACTGTCTGGTCTTTGTTCCTCTCCCAGAAAATAAGCTTGACCATTCATGTTGTTACAGTTGTCTTTTAACAGAAAGTAATTGATGCAGCATAAATACATCCATAAATTTACCTACTATACAGTCTAAATATTTTATATCATCTCCCATACAAACAAAATAAAACATTTTTGTATGTTACACTGCTCGGTTTTCTTCAAAAGAAAATGCTTGCTGCTACAGCAACAACACTTCAGGGCATAATCAGAGAAAAGCAATGTTGCAATCAGGAATTAAAGGAAGAAGAGCCTATAAATGTAAAACTTCCATTCAAATTGCACTAACAATTTGTCCATTAACACTGAATTGTCAGTTGTATTTCTTCAGCTTAAAGGTCCTACATGAGCATACCAATCACAACAGTCTAATCAAGCAACTTTTCTTAGCTGTATGTCATTACTGCATTTGCAGTTAGCTATAAATGGCTGTGGTCTACATAATTTCAAGGAAAGAGAACACTATCATAAACAAAGGCTACGGTTAAACAGAGAATTTTTTTTATATATGTGCTTCAGCTAAGTCGCAAGAATCTGAAGATAAGTGAGAAAGACAGGGCAAGGTCATCTAAGTTAACACAGAAGAACTTGATTTAACAGTTCTGATCATTCTTAGAAGACAGGAATAAATGCATGCTCTTTCTGTGTCATGAAGTATGTAATATGTATATACACATACAAAAGCATGCAAATATCAAAGAGAAAGGTATTATAAAAGAAGAAAATTAGTACCTTAAAAGAGATGACATCAAGTGTGTATTTTGATGAACAATACCAAAGCACTGCAGACTTTAAAAATTAAAAGGAACTTCTAGTACTTGTAGTGAATTTCCTGTGCATTACTAATGTTGATGAGACAATTATTGTATTTTCATGATAAGAAAACTCACATTATATCAGTCATGGGGATTGGAATTGTGCAATTTTACAAAAAATGTGCAAGTCTGAGAAAGAACTCCAGAAATTTGAAGTGAGAATCAAAAATTTCTAATTCAAATGCATTTTTCCAATTTCCCATATTACTATCAACATTCAGAATGAGCTTAATGGAAAATAAAATCTGTTAGACAACATGTTTTTGGGCAGTTAAATTGTGGCATTTAATATAACTCAACAAACCAGTTTACTGCATGCTTCTTGGCTAAAATAATCTAGTCTGTAGAGCAATATGTTATTCTCTTGTAGAAAAAATTACATATTCAATGGCTGTGACTACGCAGTTGCCAAGAGTATATAATCTAAGGCATTTTATACAGTGAAATGCAGTATTTTAAGCTGTTAACAAATACAAATTCAGTAGCAAATATGAAATGCATCTGTGTTGTTATATAAATTTATCAGTTCAATAAGTAAACTGGAAGCAAAGCAACTCTGCTAACATCACAGATGAGGAAAGAACTAAACTGCCCGGCCTACAACACCAAGCTTAATTGCTTGGATATTTCTTTCTTTTATTGAAAACAACGATTTCTGGAAAGAATTCTCAATCTTTAATATTGAAACTAGACAATGCATTGTTTAGTACTGTTGTTAAAAAAAGTTAAAATTTCAATGCAGTCTAGATTTTTCTACAACAAATAGTGTCCTCAATCAGATTTTGAAATTTTAAAATAATGTGAGAAATGTGTTTATGTTAATACTCAGAATATCTGTTCTAGAAATGAACATATAAATGATTTTCATTTTAATTAAATTGTCCAGGATTTTTAGTTGAATGCAGGGTAAGGTGGAAGCCTCTGATGAAGAATTAGCCTGTAGACAGTGAATACTTAGAGACATAGCCATTATGTAGTGAAAAAAATTATGAGGCGCTAAAAATCAATAAAAAGAAGAGCTCATGTATATCACTTATCTGAAATTAAGATCTGATACAAGTGAAATATTCCATTAGTCAAAATGTGATAACTTCTGACTAAATACCAAGCACAATTAATGAGAAAAAATAAAAATAAACATTGAAAAGTTTAAGATAAAGCAAGTTCAGGAAACACAAGTATCAGTCATATTTGGAGTACCACACGTGAAAAATTCAAAAACATTCTCAGTGCAGAACTAGAGAATCCTGAAATACGGATCCAAATAAGCAATAAAAAAATAGATTGCTTGCTGTTTGAAGAGCAGCTGTGAGAATGTATGACCTTTATTATTTTATTTATCAAGATGTTATGTCCCTTTCTTTCCTAAAAGCAGAAACACCTATTACACTGACTACCTCATGACTGTGGTATTAAAAACACATCAGGTTCAGAGCCTTGTAGTTCTGAGGCTCACTAGCCCAGATACACAAAGGTAGGAAAGACCCTCAAAGCTGTTCAAGTTCAATGATTAATCCCTTCTGCCAGATTAAAAAGAAGTTTCCGGACAATGGTTAATTTGGCATTAAAACATAGCAGGACTCATAGCTTACCTGTCACAACATGTCAATAGCCAGAAGCTTCAGTTCTATTCCCAGATAGAAAGCTATAAAATAAATTATGACCTACCTTACATACACTCAAAACAAGAAAGGAAACAAACAACAACAACAAAACAGACTTCTGCAATTACTGTGCTATATCAAGCAAATACCAGTTTATTTTTTCTGACTGAACTTGGCATAACTGCATGAACACAAGAAATCAAAAAGGCTTAGTGAGCAAAAGTACAAGTATCTGATAAGAGGGGAATAGAAGAAACACAAAGTGAAAAGAGATAATGAAGAGGCTAATTTACAAGTCAGTGTCTTTATGTGCACACAGGACTGCTACTGCTGCCTAATTAGACTAATCACAGCGCTGAGGAATGTGGGATATGAGGTGGACAATTGGTCCTGCTATAGCTGCACACAATTCTAAACTGGTAGTAGCCATTAGGATTTTTAGAGACTGAAGAATGTGTGGATTTCTAAAAAGGCTGAGACATGGCTACACTGAAAGCATTAAGAGCTAAATATGAAATATTATGAAGTCCAACCATCCTCAAAAAAAAAAAAAAGGCAAAAATAATAATTAAAAAAATCAGGTCTGTCAATTTTAAAAGGGAGCTTCAAAGCACTCACCCACAGCAGCAGGAAGCAACACCATTTGTCATGGTCCAACAGGTTACTGCATCAGAGCAAGCAATAAAGGCAGTTTTCAAAGACAAGTGAGCTGGTGCTGCTGGAATAACACAACATTGCTGTTTGAAAAGGTGTTATCAACCTGGAGCACGGCATCCCAGAATATCTACATTAAAAGGTTCAGTAGGGCGTGGGCAAGTCACAAACTAAAATTTTAGCAAAAAAAAAAACTTAACTGAATCTTAGCATGTAACTATTCTGACATTTTCTTGCATTCAGGAGCACTCTAGACATCAATTTGTAATTAGATACACCTCTTATTTTATAACTTTTTATGCCAAGCAGCAGATATTTACTATCTGGGACGAACTGACTCTTCATACTAATCAAACAGCTTTTCATTCTACCCAGTAGAAATACCAACTTCAACCTGAGGACATTTTGTCAATTTATTTTTCTAAACAGTAAAATCCATATCGGTTTCAAAAAATTGACAATAATGAATAGAATATATTATATTTAGGTTTGTGCATTTTCTATGAAGAGCAGGCTACAGTATGTTCTGTCATAACTAAGCAACCACGGACAACTGGGTAGAATTGTTTCTAAAACAGGATTGTGTGTGTGTGCATGCTGGGTTGGGGGGGAAGCACTGTTCAAATTATCTGGGGGGGATTTAACATATCTATACTAATAGGATGCAACAAACCCAGCTTGAACTTTTTTTCTGCCTACAAACACTGCAGATTTAAAGAGACTAGTGACAGGTTTAAAGAAATATTTTTTTCCTCTAAAGTGATAGTCAATAGCACTCAATTTCAGACTAGGAAATGTTTACTTATGTACTTCAAATGAACTTAGAAGCAGTGCTTGTGTGTCACCACAGCTCCAAATTACCTGCACAAGTTAAAGGAAAGAAAAATTCATTCTTTTCACTCTGATCGTGCTACAGGAGCTGCAGAGTGACTGACAAAAGTAGTAGGCCACCCAGAAGTGCAACAGAACACAACATCTAAGTGAAAACGTATGGCATTAGAGCTTAAGCAGGAGTATCCTGCTTTCCAGTCCACCATCATTGCTTTGGAGAAGATGGCAAGGAGTGCTGTTTGCGGAGCACACACAGCCCAGGAACTGAAAAGCCCCACATGCCTCACAGCTCAGGACTTTGAAGAGATCTTTCACCTTCTGTTCCTCAACACAGCAAGTGGCATAGATCAAAGTGCTACTACATCTAGCTGCACCGCAAGACAGTCCTGAAAGTTTTCCCCAACCTCCTGCAGTGAAGAGGTTAGGATAGCCTTTGACTTACTCTGTGTTGAGCAAAAGGCGACCAGTACTGAAAACGTGCTTCCAACAACATTTGTTTCCTGAAAATATTCACCATATTCTGGAATTCTGAGTAATCTACAGAAGTCAAATTAACCTTCTACTGTGGGCTATGTGATCCTCTAATTAGTCTATTCCAACAGATAAATACTATTAAAGGTCAGTGTCACACTGCGGCCAGCGACTAGAAAGTCTAGAAACTAGAAAACGAATTATAATGATGTGAGTAACTTTTGGCTACAGTAAATATTCTCATCTAAATACATTCTTTCAACCAGAAAAAAAAAATCAGGATTACAGAAAAGTATTTAAAAGACAACAGGTGTTCCTTCAAGGAAAAAAAAACCCACACTATTTTAACATAGGTTAGGAACTGACGTTGCCAGCCTATAGTGGGCCGCAGAGTACAGACTTCTGCAAGTGGGGAACACTTCACTCCTGATAGACAGTATTCTTATCATAAGTCAGTGTGTGAAGTTATTTTGTCACTGTTGCCAAACACAGCAGGGAACTGCAAATAGGGAAACATATCCAGCTGATTTGTGTATCAAGAAGCACAAAGCACAAAAAAAAAATTAGTAGTAATTTCAAATGCAGTCATAATCAATCTGCACAGCCACTCCTTTTTACTCAACTAAGATAATTTAGAGAAAGAAGACTTACACAATTAACAATTGTGAGACAATTAACAATTTGAGAGACTCAAAGCATTTCACAATGTGGTAAAACACACAAAGGAATAGAACTCATTTTAACAGCCCCAGCTCATAGAATCTGCACCTCTTCAGAGGTCCACCACGCAGAAGCAATGCCATATACTTCATAAAAAAAAGCACACACCTGGAAGCCTATCTGGCCTTCAGCCAGTTCTTTTAGCAGTTTTAAAACACAAGAGTTCCACTCAGGAATTATCGCCACCACACTGCATTTATCTGTGCCTTCTATGGGATAAAGAAACAAGGAAAAGAAAACACTATGGTGGGTTTGTTTTATGCTTTTTTGGGGGTTTTTGATTGTTGTTTTTTTTTTGTTTTGTTTTGTTTTGTTTTTTTTGTTTTGTCTTTCTACTTTCCAGTCCTCAAAGGTCACTTGTTCTCCAGACATCACTACATAGCACTTAAAAACATTTCCTCAAGTCTGAGAATTCAGTATGATAAGCCAAGGGGAGATTTACAGTTTTCTCAATTCATTCTCTGCAGATACTAGGGTCAAGGCAGGCTATTGAAGTCAATGCAGGCTACAGAACAACCACCTTACTGGAAAACTATAGTACTACAGTCAAGCTGTACAGTGTCAACTCTATCTTTGCAGGGTCAATGGGAACAAAGTTGAAAGAGAAATCTTGTAGAACAAATTACATTAAAAAAAAGTAATAAAGTCATAAAACATAAGTAGTACTTTTTTTTCCCCACTCACTTAGGAACTGCTAGCTTAGTAATGTACTGAAAAAAATGAAGATAACAGAAAATAATGAGCTCATCAAAACTGAGGAATCCCTGTGGAGTACATAGCAAGAAGAGACTGAATATTGCTTTACAGAACAATAACTCATTGCAATGGTATGTGGTGAAGAGTATGATACAGCATAACAGAGAAGATGAAAAGCTGGTTGCTTCATGTAAAAGGATCCAAGCATAACAGAGAAAATAGGACTAGAAAACCGTTAGAGGAACTTCAGGAACTGTCACTCTTCTATCACTGTCAAAATCAAGAGACATTTTTCCCCAATTATAATGAGAAAACACACACTGAAGAATGTCTGCCTTTAAACAGCAGAGCTTTTTTCCATGATTTAAAAGTGTGTGTATCAACACATGCTCAAGGCAATTGTATTAACGTAAAGCCTGCTGTTTTAATTATCTGAATGAAATTATTATTGCTAAGCATACATATTCCTCAGTGCATTTATACTGTTTTAATAACATACTACATGCAAGTTAGATATATAAAAAAAATAAAAAATATTTATTTTTACTCCCACATATGAATGTCAAAGTTTAATTTTACCTCAAATGCTGAATATTAAATGTATTACATAAAGAGCAAGGTAGGTATCACTTACAATAAAAAACCTACAACTGCACATCTGACTTTTCTGAATAAATTTGGATGCTTACACTATATCATGTTAATTAGTGATAGGATACACCATAGGTGACAAAAAATTAGACACAGTCAAGGAAGACAAGCTGCCCGTTACCGTAAGCTGTATTTCATAATAGATATTACAGAAAATAGAATCTCTTACACAGAAAAAATACTACAGAATCTCCTCTGCTCTTATAAGGAAAAGTGCAGAGAAATGAAAATTCAAATTCAGACCAGATACTTCATTTCTCAGTATATCTTGTTTGTTTCTTTAGGGATGATTCTATATACTTTCTTACTAGACAGAACACTTAGTGTTGTGTTAAAATAAGAGTAGCCTATTTCAGTGAGCTTCTTTCCCTGGAGTTCTAATAAGACAGATTATTACTTTTACATGTATTTCATTTTTACTGCAAAAAGGAACGTCCACTCTTTGCAGCTCACTAACCAACTCACTTTCAACAGGAAAAACTTTCATTACAGAAGTCAACTTTTTTAAAATATCTTCAGGAATATCTTGACATTGAGTTAAAATAAATGTTGTACTTCAGTTTAGAAATATGTAATATAACTGTACGCAATTTGGTACTTAAATGAAAGAAAGATCTGTTTATCAGATATCTGAAAGCAGTTTGTTACAAAATGTGATGTCGTTTCTAAGACATTTGATGATATCATAATGCTCCTCCTGTCCTTTGTGTTTTTTTCTGTACTACGGTAAATCAATTTTTTTAATTAACTTGCCTAAAAGGTAATGACATGTAAAAGCTAGTAATTTGGCTTTCTCCTCAATGTAAGTACATATATACTGCTTGCCTTTTCCAAGGCTGTGTCTGGACCTTTAGACAACACAGTTAAACACAAGCTATGAACTTGCTTCCCTAATATTACATAAGTACATTCATTATAAAGATATGCCATGTTAATGAACAGTGCGGTTCATGGCATCTGCATAGAGACATTGCCAGCAACAGCACTCCCACAGGCCCTCAAAAATTTGTTGTCACTTTGGAATGTAGAATCAAATTAGAAAAGCTGGGCTCAAACGATGAGATTCTGTATGGTTTTCAAATGTCTCAGACAGAAATTTGATTAAGATTAATTCAAGCAAAGCAAGCAATTTTAGAAGCATTGGAACCAATTTCCTTTCATATCATGGTTACGTGCTGCTTACACGAACGTCAGGAGAAAAACATGCTAAGTTATGAGCGACAAGATCTTACACTATAGAGACAGAAGTATATCATGTACTTGTAGGTCTTGTTTACACAATAATAATACTACAGTAACAAAACTTGTAAGGAAACAAAACATTCATCACACATCATAAATAATTGACTATAGAGACAGGGTATGTTGAACACCACAGTCAAATCTTCGATCTGGTTTGTCTCATCAACTTTTAAAGGTGAGTCTCTTCAAAGAATTTGCTGGATGAATAAGATTTAATCTAATGCCATTTTAGAAAAATGATAGCAGTGCTCATCAAATTATTAGTGCACTGGAAAAGCATTTTGAATCTAAATCCTTCACCACTTTCATTTATTTTATGATGTTGAAAAGGTTATCCTTCAAAAACTGTCAACCAATTCATATAAAAGATTTAATGTTTTAAGGAGAGATAAGAGGAAAACATGTCATTGTGCCTTTGAAAGAAGATGGATTCTAACAACTGTAAAATTATCATTCTTTCAGAAGATAGAAAAAGAATACATGGGCTTTTTATTGCAATCTCAGCTCAGCACAGGCAGCCCAAAGCTATGTAATTATTTTCTAGACACAGAAAAAGTTCAGGGCAAAAAAGAGACCAAGTTGTTTTATTTTTTTTAATTGAAGTAATCTTGTGAATTTTTTAAACCTAACAATTATTTTCATCCATTTTCATATTATATTTCCAAAACTGCACCCTCTCCTACATGGAGGCAGACTCCTGTACTAACAAATTCTTTGATCTTAGTCATTCACAGACATTTTTATACTAGTAGGTGGACCAAAATAAAGAAAAATAAAGCAGATAAACCTAACAGCGCAACAGTCTTGCCCAGTTGGATATAAAAGCCTTACTTCTCATGCAAGTCTTAAGCAACAATTACTACAAAAAGAAGAAATACAGATAAGAAAATAAATGTATGAAACTAGAGATGAATTAACATATATAAACAAAAAGCCAAGGAAATCCTAGAACATACTACTAATAAAGCCATACAAGATGGTTTGTATGTGACTTTGTATAAGGATTAGCAAAGATATGACAGATTTCAGCTGCATAATGAAATGCAAGTGGCTGGTGACAAGGTTATGACGTTGGGCTTGCATGTTACTTGCTCCAGTTTGCAAAGGTTGAGAAATTAAAGTAATTTGATACCAACTCAAACAATTGAACACGATCTTCACCAATGGCACAGTTAAAGTAAGAAATTACTATGAGTAACGATTTCTTCATTTTTCATTCCAGAGAGATTACCTTCTGCTTTTACTTCCTTTGATCCTAGTCTGACATACAGTGAGCAGAAGACGCTTTTTTGCCATCAGATGATTCTGTAAGCAATGTTTTTAACTAAACACTGTCTCTGCTGTGTAAAAATTAAACTAAAACTCTTCTCACTTTGCAGATCTTGTCCTAAGCTTCAGAATTCAACACAGAGTGTGCAGCCACACAGTCTTATTTGAACCAACAAATAGAAGGAAAACCACACAAAGGCAGTACAGAAATTCTAACTGTACAGATTTTTGCATGCTTAAGATTTAGAATTGTGGAAGAACTATATTGGTCATATTCTTCCCAAGTTACTCTTTGGCCTAATGAAGAACAAGTTTTTGACTCATAAGTAACAGTTTAACCAAAAGAAAAATGTACTTTGTTCCACAGATGTGTGACATATTTTGCTCACAAAACCCATAAAAGCCACAGTCAAAGTGCTGCTTAGCGTGCATTCAACTACTCATCTGAAAAAGATAAACACTAGTTTCTTGAACTCCTTTTGCCTCCTAGTTTGTTTTTTATACACTGCTTCAACACCTTTTAGTTCCACAAGTATATTACCCCTTGTTAAGCCAACTTAGTAATGACCACCATATTCAGCAGTTCTGGGCCTTCTTCTCTGTATGAGTTTTTTCTTTCATTTCCACAGAGCAAAGTAATGCAACAAGGAAAAATACAGAAACACAGACTGAATATGCAATTAATTAGGGTGCATCCTTAATTAACAGGAAGCACAAATGATAAGCTTCCTCGAACACCTGATGGCTGTATGCTTCTGGAAATGAAATCAAATAACAAGAGTAATAGTAATAGAAATAGTAAAAGAAAGTTTCCAGGGGAAATTTTAATACTAATTAATCCATGAGAAACACAGTAGCTTTACACTACATAGAAAAATCCAAGTGCAAAGGACAGCAAGTCCTTAACATAGAATTTACCAGTTCTGGATTTCTAAGCAACCTCCCTTCACCAAATTCTTTGAGCTTACTGTTATCTGTTCCACCATTCTGATCATTGTTTGTCTTCCTGACTACAATGTTTTTGAAATAATGGGAGCAGAACAGTCAACAGTTAACCAACTTAAGGCATGGATTTCTATTCTATCATCATTATACTCCAAGTTTTGTACTTTTACTTTTTTTTTTTTTTTTAGTAATTTGTGTGCGAATATTGAGCTGACATTTTCATGAAGCTACATTAATACCAGATCCTCCCTCCTGATATGGCACATTAAACTTTATGAATCAATAGATGTCACAACTGTACTTGATAAGAAAGTCATTCATGGGAAAGAAAAAAAAGCAAACAAGATGAGCAGCTTTGTCTCTAACTATTTCTTTTCAGTAAAACAGCATATAGGGCCAGAAACACATTCATGAGAGAAATGCAGCAGTACAGTGTGGAAATAAAGGATTATAAAGTAGGTAAAATAAATACAGGTATTTATTTCAATATAAAGCTGCTCTATAAGAAGTTACTTTTGCATAAACATCATTCTTATTTAATCTTTATTCTTATTTAATCTTTAAAAATTTCAGATTAAACCATAATTATCTAGTTTTACTCTCCTAAAATCTCCATAGAGATTTAGCAGTGTGGAGAAGTAGCTAGCATATGATTTTGATATTTCTTTGCCTGACAGAACAGCAGAATAGCTCCAAGCATGAAGCAACTAAGACTTGAGAGATTGCAGCCGATATGATCTGAGTCATCTGTGAGATAAATTATTATATGTAATATGTAGCAGAAGTCTGTTTCCATTTGGAAACATGATGAAAAATCAACATGAATATCACTTGCAAATAATCATGCAAAATTACCATGTTGATTTTCAGTTTGTTATTCCTGTAATCAGATAAAAAGTTTTCAAAATCAAATTGTTCCAATTTGCAGATCATACACCATCTAGACTATTCCAATAATATATTCCACTTAGATTAAATGTTTGCACCATCTGCACTGAAAATGAAGGGGGAAAACAGGGTTTTCATACCACCTCTCACAATCTTCCAAACACTCAGCTTCACTGGAAGCACGGGGATACATTCTTCAGAAGTCACTTTATTTATTCATTTGTATTTGAAGCACAGACTTCTCTCACCACTGAGATAAGCAGTTTCTAGTTATATGCAGGATAAATTTTGTCTCCTACATAGTGATTCAGACAAAGTGTACAAAGAACACTGCACCAAATGATCAGATGATGTGACTTGAAAACATCTTCCAAATGCTTTTGTTTCTGAAAAGTTTTTAAATGATGCCTCATATTAGCAGCTTCTGATGCTAGTTTGGTTGAACTGAATACCATTTCTTCTGTGATTGTTTTGACACAGAGAATGATAAAAGACAGTAAGTATAATATTTTGAAAGATCAAATTTGTTTACAAATCGTAGTTGACTTTTTCCTCTATCAACGTATTGCAAAAAAAAGCAAGTCTACTATTTTAAAATTGTTTCAGAGACTGCAAAGAATGAAATTTAGCAGATGTGATTAAGCCCTATGTAAACAAATCTCTTTAAAAGAAGGAGCATAAGTAAAGAATTGTAAGTCAGATAAATGCACACAGTTTGTGAATTAGAGATGATGAATTTTGGAGCATGGAGGAATTCAATCCTGCATATCAAAACTGGCTCTTCAGTTATATATGCAAGTCAGAACTAAAACTGAAATATTCAGCTTTATTCTGAGCATAGCCTAAAAAGAAATGACAACTGATTTCTGCCATAAGAAATAAAATCTTGTAAAATAAGTAGATGTACCTAAGTAGTCACTGTTTTTAGATCTGGTCCTAAAAAGAAATCTGTCCTATTATTTTAGGGACAAACTTGATGTGGGACTGTGAATAAGACTCAGGTTGTCAATATCACTACTTTAATTTCTACTGAACAACAGGTTTATAATGAAGATAGGTGAGACTCATATTTTGCATATAATTTAATATTCTTGATAAAGATTTTGAATGATATCTGGAAAGTGAAATGAAATCAATTTTCTTATATGTTGCCATAGTTTTATGATTTCTGCTATTAGTATTCCACATCATAACATCATGTAGTGCACTGGAAGTTAAAGAATTAATTCTCCAGTTCCATGGATCATCGATAGTTCTGGGTATACCTGTCTCAGAAGAGAACTATGTACCCAGAGGAGTTGTGTTGCTTTGCATTTTTCCACTTTCTGCTCAGAGGGAAAGATAGAAACTGTTCATGTGCCACTAGACACAGGCTTTTTCCCTTTCAGACTGACCCAGCAGCAGATGACCCTTTGGCCATCTCGCGTTCAGTGTTACCGTGAGGCCTTCAGGTTTTCAGGCACACATTCTCTCATTTTATTGGATTTATCATCATCAATTCCAATTATTTAGTATTATATTGTGTTACTTTGCATGCCAATATCTTATTTAGTAAATCAGCTTTCCTCCCCAGATCATTGCTGCTGTTCTATTTTTAGGCCCATCTTCCTTTTCCCCCTTTTCCTTTCCAAGGGTGTGGTCCCGTGGGTTCCCCTGCCCCATTCATTGTGGAACTGTGTCAAACCAACCCTTACACTGCTGACATATGTACATACACGTGACCACTCCTATTTAGAATATATTTACATTAATATATGGAGCACTAACAAAAAAGTCAGAGTGTAACGTGTTAAAATTTCTAGCCTCATACAAAATCTAAACGTGTTACAGAAAATTGCAGCATTTGTCTTTCCATCTTTCATGATGAAAGCTGTGATTTTCTCAGTATGTTCAGCAGCAAATTGCACTGTTTTGGAACTAATAAAGTCAGCAACACTTTGCTATCTTTGGTATTGCAGAAGGAATACTAAAAATACTAACAGTAAGTAAACACAGACATCTGTCCAAATGCAAGTGATTTCTGTTATTAAATTTGCCATTTTTGGAGAGAAGATTTAAGCCTTAGAAGTTTTGAGTAATATGGGTTTAACATCTTCAGATTTCAAAGAATAAAATCTTTCTAATTAGCCTTGTGATATGCCACGTTGCCATCTGTTTCAGCCAACAGTAGAATTATATACAAGTTTGTAAAATGAACAGTTCACCAACAACTTCACCTACCTGGAGAAACACAGTATCCCTCACTGTATCCTAAGCTAATCTAATTCTAATCATACATCTAACTTCAAAGTAGACTATTCTTTTTTAACCAATCTCCAGATACAAGCTTCCAAAAAAAATTAGTGCAATTATATTTTAGGCACCTGCTGATAATATTTTGGGGCATTTTTAGGAAAACAAACAAAACAAAAATAACAACTGTTTCTGTATCAGACATTAGGATTAAGTAGTGAAAGGTAGAAGTTAAATGTTGATCTCAGTCCTCTCTACAGCACAACTCCACAAATAGGAATTGACAAAGATTTCAATCTTACATTCCAGTGAGTTGGTAGATATCATTCAATACGAAGCAATTTCCAATTTTTTTTCTGTTAGCATCCTAAATATTCTATTGTGATATTCCACATTCCTCAGATTTCACTTTTCCATATGGTCAGAAATAAATTTCATAATCTCTAGTAATCAAACCTTCACTTACTGATCTCTATAGAGAAGAACAAGTCAGTAAAGACATAAAACTCTCTCTCAAACCGGTGTTGGTGCAGGTTACATCAGAAAAAACAAGCAGCCCACTTTTTATCTTAGAAGATTCTCACAAATCAGCTTAAATTCGTTTTTCAAATAAACTTTATCCCTAAGTCTATACTTTTGCCACTGTCAATTCAGACTGACATGGCATATCTCCTTACAAATTTTCAGAAAAAAAAATCATCAGTTTCACAGCTTCTCTCTGCAGCTTCTAGCTTATGAATGATTAATTTTTCCTTACAACCAAGGAAGACTAGTTTTAAAGTTCCACGTGAAAAGATACTGTCTTAAAAATAGATCACATTGCTCTATACTTCATTGTTTCTAAACATACACCAGAGATAACATTGTTTACTCAAATGCTATCACATATTAAGTTGCTTCAGAAGTTCTACACATTAGAATCAGTAACACCACAGGCAATCATTTTTCCCGTTAGTTCCGATGGTGAGTGGAGGATTTGCTGGAATATTCTGAGACATATCTGCTGATTTAGAGAAAATTTGCAGCAGCTGGGAATGGTAACTGCCAAGAGAGGAAGAGTTTTTTGTTATGTTTCTTATATGCTTAATCAGCATTATTAAAGTCAATAAATACAAGCATGAAATTTGATATTTTAATGAAAATTTGAGAAAAAAATACTTAATTCACTGAAATTGATATTACATGGAAAACTTGATCACATACTGATGACCAAGAATGCAAAATACTGCAAATATAGAGATATAAATGCTGCGACATCTCGGCCTTCCTTACACCATCAATTCTATACATCCAAGCAGAGGAGAAAGTATGTGCCCAAATAATAACATGGGGGAGAATAAATAAATAAATACAAAATAAAGAAACTATTTCCTGACAAGGTCAAATTATTTCTTCTCTTACAAAAGTATTTTTTCCCCTCCACATTTTCTGATTTTTTTATCTGAATTCAACCTCTGCAGCTGAGCTTCTTCATGAAGAAGTCAGAAAAATAAGTCAGCTCAAAATATGCTTTAAAAGCATCATTGTTTGGCAGCACATGCAGTTCCTTTTGTCATTTATTGAGTGCAACTGGCAATTCACATCGCTTTTGATAATTTTATGCTCCATAAATATTACATAATTATGTAATTCTTATTTGTCTGATAATGGTTGCCATGTACATAGGTATTATTTTCCTGTGCACTGTAGGATAATTTTAACAACTCAGCATGCCGTGATCAGCAAAGATACATGGGGACTATATATATGTATACATATAACTATAATATCATTCCTCTCAAAACAGAACAGCCAAAATTATCACACCCGTTGCTAGCTAATCTTCTGAACAAAGCAGCAATCCATGCTATTTTTTTAATATATAAATGAGCATTCTATTTTTGTTAAGCATTGCTCTTGAAAATGAAGGTTTCAATATCAGAAGTTTTGCAGTTGGTACTCTGCACGTAAAGCAGGTAAATTCCCATAGAAAGATTTCATTATTCTCTTAATTTCTACTGAGAGTCACAGAGGTGCCCTTTTCTTTGTCTTTCACAAACAATTAACCTTTTGCCGTGTATGCAATTGGCTGAGAGTAATCCTAAGAGGCTCAGAAAATAATTTACAGCAGAAACTGTACAAAGTTAATTAGTATTACTCTAAGAAGGTTATTCATATATTATCAAACTCAGAAAGTGGTCAGGATGACCCTCACAGAACTTAAAGCTACAGCTGAATCACGTTGACATCAGTTGCAAAGTATTGCTAGAATCTCTCAAGTACCAATACAGGTCTTGCAGCCATGGTCAGTTCAAGTTTAAACACAACACGCTTCTGAATGTATGGTAAGGATAAGCAGGCAAAGTAGACTATTTTATTACTCATTTCTTACACTGAAGGAAAAAAAAGCCATGAGAAATATCACTCTTGCACTTTAACCAAAAACTGTTTCTTGTTCTCTTTTTTGCATATCATTCACTCTGTTTTTACGTATTCCTTCTGTATAAAATTAAGTACCCATCAGAATTAATTATCAGCATGTATAACTCCAAATGAAGAATAAATACACACAGTGCAAAGTCTCTTGCTTGCTCAGAGATCCAGAAAGTGAGCTCTCAGTGCACTCATTAAAATCACTTAATGTACACATCATTAGGTTTCCAAATACCTAGACTAGTTGCCATTGAAAGTTTACCAGTTATTAACAGTTGTTCAGTACTTTTTTTTGGTACCCATGGCAAGTGTGAGTATCAACTATATCAAATATAGGGAATCCAAGCTTGTGGGTTCTAAATATACATTTAATTCAACTGATAAATTGACACAAAGTGCATTTCTGTTTGTCATTGGGGAGGAACATCCTTTGGAAGTTGCTGACTACTTAAAAGCAACTTAGAAATTTAAATCTCAGCTCCCGTGGTATGCCACCTCACAGGGCTCTACTCAGACCACAGCATTCCTAGAAAGGAGACCTCATTCAGGTTGAAACCTATCACAGGATACCTTCAAACCTGTTTTGGCATCACATGGAACCACTTGGCTCCCACACAAGGGCACAGTTTCTCTAGAAAGGCTGAATGTTCCACAGGAGGAGCCAGGCTGGTCTGGGCCCATAAAGGAATTCAGCCATGGCAGTGGCAGTTCTGCTCCTACTTCCACACTGCCCAATACTATGACAATGCTATTTCTGCTGCAGGGTCGCAAGCCAAGAAGGCTGATTTTCAAATCTTCATTTCTGAGAGTGTGAAACAAAAGAAAAATGAAGAAAAGTACTTTTATTGTAGGCTGCAGCCAACCTGGCACATAAGGGTGGCAGCAGACTGTGGCCCTAAGAAGGGCAACCAGGAAGGCAAAGGCAGGCATTTCTTCACAGTGGAAAACACGAGGCCCAGACAGGCCTCAGCACTCACCAACAGCAATAAGCGCTGCAACACGACACCATAGATTTTACAACAAAAATTGATACCTGGCTGACACTTGTTCTTGGAATGGCAATTTATTCAGCAAAATTCTCTGGCCGTTGTGGAGAAGAAGGTCAGCCTGGGCAATCCCAGTAGCATCCTTTTGGCTTTATAATCCATCAGTCTACGAAGTCTAATTAAACTTGAATGTGTGATGAAGGGAATATGGGCAGCTAGCCAAAACAACTTTGCAGATAGCCTTATGAATTACTGTTATCACAGAATCGTACTGGGTGGAAGGGACCTCTAGGGATCACCTAGTCCAATCTCCCTGCCTAGAGCAGGTTGCACAGGTAGGCATCCAGGCAGGTCTCGAATGGCTCCAGAAAAGGAGACTCACAACCTCCCTGGGCAGCCTGTTGCAGTGCTCCATCACCCTTACTGTGAAGTTCCCACACACATTTGTATGGAACTTCCTATGCCTCAGTTTGTGACCATTTCCCCTTGTCCTGTCACCACACACTGCAGAGAAGAGTTCAGCCTCATCCCTTTACCTCCCACTCCTTAGATATAGATGTGAATCAGATCCCCACTGAGCCTTCCTTTTTCGAGTCTTAACAGACCCAGGTCTTTCAGCCTTCACTCATAAGGTACTCCACATCCTTTATCATCTTCATAGCCCTCCACTGAATTCTTTCAAGGAAATCCTGGTCTTTTTTTGTACTAGGGAGCCCAGAACTGGCCTTCTTGGCCACCAGGGCACACTGCTAGATCATAGCCAGCCTGTCATCCACCAGGACACCCAGGTCCCTCTCCTCAGAGCTCCTCTCCAGCAGATCATTCTCCAGCCTGTACCAGTGCATGTGGTTATTCCTCCCTACGTGCAACACTCTACACTTCCTCTTGTTAAACCTTATCTGGTTTCTTCCTGCCCAGCTCTCTAGCCTGTCTGTCCAGGTCTCACTGAATGGTAGCACAGCCTTCTGGCATATCAGACATTCCTCCCAGCTTTGTAACATGAGCAAACTTTCTGAGGGTGGACTCCATCCCCTCATCAAGGTCATCGATGAAGATGTTGAACAGGATCTGACCAAGCACTGATCACTGAGGGACACTGCTAAGTACAGGCCTCCAACTGGATTCTGCATCACCAATCACAACCCTGTCTAGTGAACAATTTCTCAGCGTTGAGAGTATCTTGGAGTACTTCTATAACTGCCTTGTTACAACACTGCATTGTTGTTACAAGAATTAAGCTGTTTTAAAAAATACTAAAGCTTTGGAGATCTCTTTTCTGGGTCTCTCCTGAGGTTTTTTTAAGTTTGAGTACAACAAAGAATTTTTTTTCTTTGCCAAGTTCAAACCTAAGAAGAAAACATGCTTTCATAAAGTTAAACTTTGGAGTTCTAGTCAAACACTAGAATCAGTAAACCTTAAAAAGCAAGAAGAAAAAATAAAATACAAAGGAAGGAAAATCCAATACAAAAGTTTTTTTCTTTTAAATACAAAGAAGCACGATAGAACAGAAGCTAGAGCTCTTGAAAAGAAAATCGAGGCTCAGAAAAAGTTGGAAAAAAAGCAGATAAGTTTTGCATATGCAGACCACCTAGAACAAGTTGAAGGTACTTGCCTCTGCAAAGCTATAACTTTTTTTTCTAGACAACTGCTCGCTTACTGCTGATCTCTGGAAAAATATGGACATTTTAGTAGCAAAAGTAAATGGGTCATCAGCTTGAGTTTGATGAACCCCTAAAACAGCAGTCAGCTCTGAACTCCATTTTTCTGGATTCAGACAACACTTTTGTTAAGCCAATGTGCATGAACACCAATGGCCAGTTGCAAAAAATTATATTCACAAACAATACATTGGATGGATTTAGAGGTACCTGTTCAGACTTCGGCATAAATGATTTAAGGACCAATTAACAGTCTGGTGAAAATTAGACTAAAGTCCCACAGGTTCAGGTGACTTTGGCTGCAGTCCTAAGGCTCTAATCCTACCATTTACAGGCTGTTCTTGGATTTGCCATCCCTCTGGCATATGCCATGGCTTAACCTTGTGAAGTAAGAGTCCCTGCACATATCCATACATATTAAACTAAAAATCAGTATCTAATTCATCCATTTTAGTGATTTACATACATACCAAGTTTGACACCTGCCTGTTTGGTCTGCTATTCTGAGCAATGCATCATTGCAGGTAAGTTCACAGCTAACAAAATACTGGCATTATGGTTGAGCATATTATGTAACCATCTAGGGATATAGCAGGTTTTTAAGCTCCTCCATGTTATGTTTGTTTTTTTAAGACTTAATTATAGATTTATTTTACCTTGAAGCAAATACATGCTAAGCATAAGTTTCATTTTACATAGTAGCACAAGAAAAAAGTATTTATTGATACTAAAAAAAACCTTGTGAGGAAATAACCATGCTATTTTCTAACAAAAATCACACTGTTGCACTATGTGGTCTGCATTGCTAATCCTTAGGAAATCCTCACAATGTCAGTACAAACATTTTTAAATATTTATGAAAATACTCAAGCATGCTACAGAAAGTTTTGATCCACTGCATTCCATCTTTCAATCCCTTCAGATTCAGTGGAATTAGATGCAAGGAAAGTATGTGGCAGGCTTTCTAAATTACCTGTCAGAATGAGGTAAGGAGACATTAGAAAAAGAGCAAAAGACATGACAGGACTGGATATATACACTCTAGTCCTTGGAAAAAGATTGAGACCAAGCTTCTGAAATAATGATATGGATTAAATATACATTAATGTCATAGAGAACTGTCTTCCTATCCCCTTAAATCAAGGGTCAAAAATAACAACACAGAAGAGCTGTTTGGGAAGAATCAAGTTAAAAATTGAAAATTACAGAAACTAGAATGCAGATGGATTCAATTAGACTAATTATTAAAAACAAAACATGAAATGTTCTTTTTAATTTCAAGCATTTTTCGAAACAGATGTGATTGAGTGTTTTCTATCATCCATTCACACAAACGCATTCTAGTGCGGTACGTATACCATCAGGACATAGTCTGTGTGGCAGTATGTGCTTACTTATGTGTGTTACTAAAGAAAAATATGCTAAAGAGATATTGAAAATGAAAGCGCAGTTAGTATTAGGGACATCTTCAGCCAGATATGAGAAAGAACCTACGACTTTATAGGTTTATAGGATTCTTTTCAAATTTTTAATTCATCCTGTCTAAGTAAGCTGTCATGAAGGCAGACTTTGGGTATGGGTATCAGTCTGCAAAGAGAATTTTCCTGTAGATTCCCTAAAACATCTTAGCTTCATAGAAGTTAAGTAGTTTAAAGGCTATACTAGTTTACAACTTTGCCTATTATTTGAAAACTATGAACTCTGTTACTCGAGTATTTGTGGTAACACATTACAACTACTACTACTATTCACATTTTTTCTTACTTTAACATGAAAGGTATGGGATTTATTTTTCTTCAACTAGAGCCCAAATTTGATGTACTCTTAACACATAGTAGAAGTAAAATTCATTTTAATATCTGAAAGTTGAAAAAGCACTTAGAATACGTACCAAAACAAAGCTCCAAGATTTCAACTCATAATAATGCACAGATGTCATGCAAAAGTTATAAGTAGAAAGTCAGATGCAATTTAAGCGAACAAATAGTTCCTTGACCTTTATTTACTGTAAGTAGCTGCTTGGAAACTGTCTTATGTTCTAAAGTACTGCAAGGTAGCAGGTTGGTCCAACGTGTTCAAAAAACTGAAGCATTCATACTCAGTGTTTGACAGTATTTGTACCTCTCTGGTGCTCTTCTACCATCCATCACTATCATCAATTCATCGCCTTCTTTCTAATATGAAAGAATACATCTCTTGTCTGTTTGACAAGAAAAAGTCAGTGTATGACACATTTAGAATGACTTACAAGCTTAAAAAAATAGAGATGTTGAAAAACCAAACACACATACACACAGCAATACAATTTAATCAATTGCATTAACTCACAACTGTATCATAACAGTGGATATCTTCTTTTTGTATTTATAATTAGCAATTAAAAGGTGAAAGTTTAGCTTAGAGAGCTTAGATAAAGTTTTAAAATAACCAATGATGCAAAAAAAAAAAAAGTTACATTCAAAGGTCTTGCTAAAATGGAGTTTACTGTAATGGAATTTGAACATGGAGATGAAGACCGGGGGTAGCTCCACAGAACATTGCCATCTATCATTTAAATGGACTCTAAGGAATCATCACTGAATAACTGAGAGGATAGACTCAAAAAAGCTAGCACTGCTCTTAGAGATAAGAAAAAGATATAATACATAAACAAATAACCAGTATTAATGGAACAAGCATGTTTATTTGTAAGAACAAATCAAAGGGAGAGTGCTATAAAAAGAAATACACCCAGTTTATTAGTGGATGAAATAATAAAGGGTAGGACATCGTACTGATAGCTGGTCTTTTTATAAGCCTGATGATACTTATCACTGAACAGCTCACCCCTTGCTTGGTATGAAATTCAAAGATAATACATTCTTAAAGCAAAAAAGTTGTTGACAATTGTTTATGCGGACTTTTTCCTGCTCTATGTATTTTTTTTTTTTTGTAAATCAGTATCAAATTGATTAATTTTACCTTATTTCCTCTTCTCAGAAGTTCTTCACTACTTTATATTGTGTTCAGACACTCTGAACGCTTTAGTTTTAGGACTTCTTATATAAGAGTGTAAAGCAGGTTTAGTATGAGTTTAAAGAAAGCAGCCCTTCCCAGCAGGTTTCACTTGAAAGCAAATTCATGCTTCCATACATTTGTATTTTGTGCTCAAGTGTAATACCAATGTGCTGGTCCAAGAGAAAGCTGGTACAAGGATGGAGTTGTTAAATGTGTTGAGTTACAAGAATTATTAGCAACCAAGGCAAAAAAAATACATAAAATTTTCATGTTTATTTAATTCCCAGGAAACAAAGCTGGGGGGAGGAGAATGGAGATGCATTTCCTTAAAAATGCTTTAGGAAGCCTCCAAATGATGTCTTACGGTATCCTTCAAACAAACAATACACTTAAATGAATCTTTTTTTTTTTTTTAAGTAAAATCCATTATATTTTTTCTTTACTAATGAACTGAGAAAGCTGCACATTTGGAGCAATAATACTTACTAGTTTGCACTGCTTATTTAACAAAACTAGAATAGTAATTTCAATATTCATTTAAATATTTAAAAAGATGTGCCATAGTTATGCAGCTACCAGTGATTTACTTTTTCCTGTTTTGTACTATAGTGACAAAATATAGAATCCAAAGCAGATGATGATTCTGTTAGTTTTGTTATTTTTAGGATCTTACTAATGATGCGTTAATTTTAATGCTCCTCAGTACACAAAAGAGCAGTCTATAAGAAGGTGAAGAACAAATCCTACTACTACTTAAATTTCACTGAAAATACAGTGTGGTGCTTGTACAACCAATTAAAACCACTCTGAAATTGCTGGCCTAAATTATCTCCATCAGTAAGACTTTTTTTTCAGGAAGATCAGACAGCAATTGTGGGAGGAGAAAGTTTCATCTGGGGTAAGAAAACACAGAATGAACAAATGCTTGGTTAGAAATTATAACAAATAATTAGAAAAAAGATCAAAATAGCTAGAATAGCTAACACACGTGCTAAAAATGAATTAAAAGTAATGTTTTTCAGCATTCTGTGGGAAACTCCAATTTAAAAAAAGGGCAAAAGAAGGGCAATTCTTTGAAATAAACAATTCTTAGAACTGTTCCAGAAATTTTTGAAAACTATTTTTTAAACTAGTGTTCAAAGGATAATTCCATTTATTTTTTATTTTCAGTCCCTTCACCTACAGAAGTAATGCTTTATTTGTTCTATAAGTCTAAACATAGAAGCATCCTGAATGGAAAAGGTAATAACGAGTTAAAGACCACAAAATTTTTCATCCGTCCAGAACTATTTTCATGTTTATTAAAAACCTTACTATGGATCAAAGAGAAACAAAAGCTGGTTATCACTTGTGATGAATGTGATTCCCAGAAGCCTTGCAGCCATCCATTTCTACTCCAAATAGCCCACCAGCTTTTAGCCTTCCAGGTTGTCACGTACCTGAAAACTGATTCAAGTTTAAATATTCAGTGCTCGATCACTGAATAAATGTGATTTTCTCCACACATAGGAGAAGGAGGAACATGGTAGGAAATGTTGCAACATTATGTCAGCTATTTGAAGCTTCTTAGACTGTATAAAGTCTCACCCCACTGGATGAGAGTTGAGAACACAGACATCGTGGTTGATTGCTATTCGTTGCCTGGGTATCTTTCTCATCTGGAGGAGAAAAGTACTTTTTGAGAGAGGAAATAAAAAAAACTGTCTCACAGAAAACCACAGTGAAGGATTTAATTTACAACGATTCAGTTAGCTGAGACAAGCTTTTCTGAGATCACTCATAATTTTAGAATTAATTCATATTCTCCATGCATGATGTTCACACTAAACCCAAGTACAATCCTGCCTTCCAGAAGAGGTCTCAGGTTGCCTTTCTAAAAGAACAAACCAGATTCTTTATGATAAAAAAAAGCCAGTGCTTGCTCATAACTTTAATCTTTCAACTCCATGACAATGTTAGGAAACAAATCCATTAATCTTACAGTAAAAGGATGAAAGAACTTGGAACTTTCTACAAGGGCAACCCCTGGCTTTTCGTTCTGAAGCACTATCTGAAAATCCCTTTAAAACAGCTAATATGATGGATTTTAAGTACTCAAAACTATGCAACAGAAGTGCCTTGTGGGACCAAAAATCTCTACTACTGACCCTAGCAGAATTTACTTAACAGAGAAACTGACTTCACATACATACAATTACAAATTAAAAGTTAAAGTATCAATGAACAAGAACGTCATCGACAACATAATTTCAGATACTTGCAAAAAGTGGCTATATGGGAAAAGTCTCAGTAATATGTTCCAGATAATAAAGTTTTAGTCCAGTCAGAAATCTGTTTTCTTAGTGTTGCCTAATTTGTCAGACAGAACTAACTTTCAAGACCTTTTCCCTGCTTCACTGCAGGTACCTTGACCAATAAATCATAGTACCCTGCCTCAAGTTCTTAAGTTATGCAATGAAAGGAATCATACCAGCCAACACCGTAAAGAGGTTTAAAGCAATAGATAACATTTAAAAGCTTGCTAATATCTTAGAAGTCCACTTGTTTAATCAGTAAATTTGATATAACGATTGTTATTTAAATGTTTCATGTTTAACTATAAATGAGCATTTGAAAGTTCACAGCACTTATCTCGAAGATGTCAACAAGAAGCTTAGTTTGGTCACATTAATTTCATCAGCTATATGTATTTCATATAACAAGGAAGTTTGAAGGACAAGACAGTTGAGACATGAAAGGTGAGGAACTGAAAGGATGGAGAACTCTAGCAGTAAGAAAACCAATAAGATAAGAATTCAAGGAACGTAATATGAAATATTTGAAAACAGCAATGTCTAAGAAAATGAAATGAGAATGACCTGATCTTGCTTATAACTGACGAGTGAGTAGAAAGAAGCAGAAAGTAAGAAGAGAGGAAATGAGCAGGTATGTATGTTTCAGAAGGGTCAAAATCATATCTTGTGGGCACCAACTGAAAACAGTAGTTTACTATACTGCAAGATAATTCCTTATTACAAATACACTCTACCTAATGGTTAAAGCCATTGAATCATAGTATCTCTCATAGTAAGGACACTAAATACCTCATACTAAGTTTAACTACTGGCTACATTAAATGCACAGTTTGAATTTGTATGTAATATTTGTATCACAGTAACATAATTTCTTCTAAATATCCTGGTTACAAATAGAAACTGATATTCTGCTTGAACTGCTGCTGTTTCTCCATCATTTGAAAATACAACTTATTTATACTATATTCCTAGCTTTAAAATTTTTGACAAAGAAAAACTAATCATCCTGCCCCCCTTTTCACATTTTAAGCATCCAGAAGTCTATTAAAATCATGATCCTTTAAAATAATAAAAAAAAATTAAATATACTCTTGATACAAATCAAGATGAGTAGCAGCACTTAAAACTTCGGTGTTTGCTGTTGGTGTGATATCAAGAAACAGAACATGCTGCCACATCTTTTTAATAAAAAAAATAAAAGCTCTTCACAGGCCTTAGAGAGTCAAGATTTATGCACACTATAAATAATGCAGCATTTTCAACTGCAGAATATAACCAGCATGAAAGCTACAGAAAAATCCTCCTCCATAACTAGAAGTAAATTGTATAATGCTCATTAATTTCTCTGATCCTATTTTAAACACTAAAACTCACATTTGTAATGGAAGCTTCCTATACGTGTTTTGATTTTGCAATGTCACATTTTTATCTTAGAGGTTCAGAAAAGAGGAGTTTACCTATGAGACAAAGCAGTCTGCCATATTTAAATCTCTCCTATAACAGAAGAGAATTCCCCCACTGTCCTGTCTATTGCAGCCCTCCAAAAACAGGCAGGATGCTTGCTAGGGATAACAAGATCTGGAGAATCTCAGCCACAGATTTGATGCCTTACGAGCATTTCATTTACATAGTGCTTCTTTCCTATTTAACTTCATAGCAACTTGCTGTCTTCAGTCCTTGTTTACTAAAGCTTTATTGTTAAAACTTACATCTCTCCAGCTTCTCCACATTCATTTTCCCAACTATTGTCAGGCATATAAGACAAAACTTCATTGTGGCCTGTCAATGTAAGCACCTCCACTCTCTCCCAGGGGTGAGCAGCTTTCTGAAAATCCTATTACTGCCTCACTCCCCAAATCCCCTTTGCTTCTTAGATTTCACTCCTTTGTCTGTTTTCTCAGACTTTTTTCCTTCATTTTATAAGCCACGAAACAAGATTTCTGACAAACTCACAATGATTGAATCCTGTTTTGCATCTGCACTGCAGTCACCAACAACTTCTATTGTACACACTCTTCAATGTTTCCTGCCAGATTCTCAAAGAGTAACTTACATTAAGTTCCCTATACCCAAAATTTTGCTTCCTCAAGCTGAAATACTGCAGTAATCATTTATGAAACTCTGTTGAAAGGCTGATAACTTTTTTAAGCACTTCTTAATTTTTTGTCTCCTTGGATTTTGTTGGCTACCATTTTGTTTTGGTTTACCATATGCATAACTTCTCAACTAAGAATTCTCCTGTATCATGTAAGATTTTGACCAGTTGTCTAAAGGCTATATCTTAGATATCCTATAATTGTCTCAGAATAGTGCGGATGACAAAATAAATAGATTATAAAATGCCTCCAATTCTTTATGCACTTGTGTCATTTCAGTCATCACTGCACTGCAGGATGCTAACGAGCAGAAAAAGTACTGTCTTTTTCCTGCAGCGTCTGCATTAGTTTTGTCTAGCTGCAGTTTGCACACTGGTGGTCAGTTTCTGACCTTGGGCAGTTCTGGGATTTTTAATTTCCTACAGAGCATAAACTCAGCTCTGATGTCCCTCAGAGCACTCCCATCTTGGCCCAGTACTGTTCCTAATCTATATGCTGGAACTTAGAGGACAAATTCTTCGGCAATGTTTGCATACCTCTGCATGGGTTCTGATACTAAGCTATATCTTTCTTCAACACCTTCTGTCCCTCAGGCATTTTTATTGCTTTCACATCATCTCCTTTATCTTCACTGCTGGATTGGTTGTACCACTTTCCATCTAAATTCAACAACAATAAACTCCCCAGAAAGGAGTAGGGGGAGCAAAAAGGAAGGAAGCAGGCTATTCATACTAGGAAAAGTTGTTTGACTACAATTTCTGCTATTTTTCTTTAGTACACAGCCATTCCTTTATCTAACATTCAATCCAGATATGAGAGAGATGAGAGCTGTTAGTCTGGTGACTGATATTTAAGGCTTATATCCATTCTATCAACTTACATTTATTTCATCTAAGATACACCACTCTTATTACCTGGACACTGATAGAGCACTGGTCAGTGCTCTTATTTCATCTATCAAGATACTGGTGAAACTAGCCATACTTCCAAACCTATTTGCTGACAAATTGGAGTTTATAAATAAAAAAACCAACACACTGTTGCTTGCATCTTCCCTGGAATTTTCCAAACCACTTATTTTGGACAGTAGAGGTGTTTATAGAAAGACGACTTGAAAAAAAATCTCAACACTGAAGTTTTGTTTTTTACATGTGGGTACAGAATCAGTCACATATTCCAAGAAAGATTTGATGAGAAAAATCCTTTAAGCAGTGACTACTAAGATGCATGGCTCAGTTATCTTATAGATAATTGACTAAAACCAGATATTTTCAGTGGTGCACCAAACACACAACTGGCCAAACCATACCAAAGGTACTCAAAGGATTTTTGTTGTGTGCTTCTGTTGTCACTTCCACTGCAGGTTTCTGCATGATGAGCACTGACACACACACAGATCTGTGAGACACTTCAACTGCCATCCTTAAGGACAGAAGAATCCCTCAGATAAAGAACACATACAATAAGGAGTATCAAAGACATCAACAATACTACAAAGAACAGTGGGAGCGATGAGCTTGCTCTGAACAAATAGTTGTTTTTTTTTCCCTGCAGCATTCTTCCATTGATATCTCTGTCCTGAAAATCAATGTGAACATGCTGGAAACACACGAGGATGACACTGTAGTAAAAAGCTTAAGAGCTGCATGAAACAATGGAGACCGACTCTGAAAGCCTCAGAAAGGCTCTTGCAAAGAATAATTACAGAAGCCCGAATCTCCTTGAGAAAGGCTTTTCATTCTTTGGTACTCTTCAACAACTGAGTAGCATCAATATTATGCATAGCACAGAATGGCCTTTATTATCTGGTTGATCAACAGTAGCAGATTAAGATGTTTAAACAAGCAGAATCAGCAAATTGTCACTAGCACAAGCATTATAGTTTGAAAAGTTTAGCATCAAATTGTGGTAAGTTCTTCCTCACAATGTGGAAAAAAGAAGCTTCATCTCAAAAATCCAGTCATTTTTAAGAGTTTTCTTTCTTTTAAAATAGATTGTTAAAATTGATATGTTAAATTATTTATTACTGCACATTTAACAGTTATACCTCTTTGTGCTTCCTACAGGAAGGCAAGGAGTAAATACAAAGGCATAACAGACATTTCTGAAATCCTCTGGGTGCCACTCTATTCTACAGTATATGAGTGCAGAACAGTGACTTTCCCGAGGACTTTCAGCTCTGTCTCACCTGCCACTCAGTAGCAAACAAGTAAATTAAGCAGTTAAAATAGATTAAGCAAATGATCTGAATACTCTAAATAGAGAAAAAGTAAAAGATGAAAAGCTTTAGATTTTACTGATAGGCGTGGCCCATTTCATTCCTACATATGCCTTTAAACAAAATGAAGTTACATTATGTGTTGATGCTATTTATTGTTATTAAAAATACAACTGTCTTATTTTCATCTGTCAGTGGTAAGAAATGTCATAACCATGATTTTCATCCTATAAATCAGAAAACACTGCCAATTTCAACAATATCATAAACTGCAGTGTCATGACCACCAAGAAAATTCAAGCAGAGCAATTCTTGCTGTAGAGGTGCACATTCATCCTTGCCCCTGCTCATAACTGCAGCTGATGATTACAGCACTCTGCCTGTAGCTGATTTAGCAAAAGCCATCTGGATGGGAGATGGCACAGCAATTTCCTCCACCATTTCAAAAATCCTTGCAGCTGAGCTTTTACACTTTTCATCATAAGAAAGTACTTGAATGTCCCTAACAAAATATATTGTCATTGGTCAATTTACTTATCCCATACAGTATCTGAACAAACTTCATATCACATAAACCCCACAGTTTACATTTGCCAACAGATGTTTTTCTTTCTGGACCAGATGGTATATTGAGCCTACTGTGATGTAATTCACATCTGCATTATCAGCCATAAAAGTTACTGCTTTCCAAAAACTGAGTTTTCCTGCTTATCCTAAGATGTTTTTAATAGCCATAACATTGATAATCGGGGAGGTTCTGGTGGAGAAAAGAAGGTCTCAACACATGAAGTAGTTTCATATAACAATATTATTTTTCATTTTGTAAAACTATGCCTAGGGAAACTTAAATCCTTTTCACAGATTCTTGTGTATTTTTAACATAACTTCCCTTGTAACATAAACACTTTCCAAATAAGCTCACTTGCTGCAATAAGTATCAGTGTTATGTCTTTTATTAATATAACGAATTGCTAAAATTACAGAAGTTGGATTATTCTGAAGAGGGTACTCCCATACTCCCCTTTCCCACTTGTAAAATAATTACCCATAATAATGATTTGTCACAACTAGACCACAGAGACAGCTGTTTAAACCATATTGTGAGGTTTAAGGCAACTTTCCTTGAATTCTGTTAATGTAGTTCTATTTACTTCAGCTCTCAGGAGATCATCAATTTTGGCTTTATGCATATTTCAAACTTACTTTAAAATTTGTTTATCACAATAGCTCAGCTTCACTCATTTTCTCTCTTGCTGCCTTTACATACGTAAGGGTGAGCAGCAGTTATAATTACCTTTGACCAGTTTTCAGGCCACCCAAAAAAATTATTGGTCACAATCAAGTAGCAAAGAAGGAATAACTTACTGCTTCCTGAGGATCAGGACCTGCTAGAAACTCCAAAGGAATAGATCTCTAAATAGCAATCCTTTCATTATGGTTGCCAGCCCTTAAATGAAGTTAGGGAAGGGAGGACTCCGGGTTCATTTTCCAGTCACAAGTGAATTGCTTACACCTGTGCTCCCAGGGCTTGCCACACCTCCTCACCAGGTGCTCAATCACTGGTTCAGGCTGTGATCTAGTGGCTCCCATAAAATACATCAAAGTTTGATTTTGCAGGATTTGGTCTGAACCAATGCTACTGTACAAGAGAATTGATTACTTCTAGTAACATTTATCATATCTCATTGAGGTTCTGTTGATGTTTCAGGGGATAGAACCACTGCAACATTAAGTTAATCACTGCCAGCTCTAATCATTATTCTTACTTATCCTCCCTTACATTCAAAGAATGCTTATTCTGTGTTTATTCTTTCTTCTATTTGTGGTTCTTAATTTGTTAATGATGTTGTATGTTCATTAAACCAGTTCAAATGTTTCTTAGATTTTTTTTTGGTGCTTTTTTATGGACTTTAGGCATTAAAGTATAATCATTTATCATCTCATCAGGATTGTCATCGCAGCCATCTGTCACAAACCTCTTAGTGAAGCAACCCACTCACCTACACTTTCATTCTCACTTGGGTACTTCTGAAAATCTTTCACTTTGTACACACACATACAAAAGTAGCTTATAGCATCATTTTTAAAATGCTTGGTTAATTAAGCCCCAGTTATTTGCACCTGACAGAAATTTGCTCAGTGATGTTCCATTTCCCACTTTCTGATTTTATATGGTCACCAGAAACATTTGGATCCTGTAGGCAAGCAGGCAGATAAATAAAGGGGTTGTTAACCCCTTCAGAAAGGGACAGGAGGAGAGCGCTTCAGTAGTTGCAAGTGAAGTTCTACAGATATACATCCTCCCCCTCTAGAAGTTGGATCTAACAGAGGCTAAGACAGAATGAGAGAAAAGTGTCTCTATTCCCTCTGTAACACTGACATTTTGTACAGTTTAATGCTGCTACATGGATTACTTTTTAGTACTGATGCCACGAAAGATTCAAACAGCATCATCTATCAGTTGTGAAGAGCCCTGTGAAACAGTTACAGCCACGCAACTAGACTCTCTTTCCAGAAAAAACACTTCTCACTCACATATCATCACAAAATAATATCTAGCAGCCTTTAATCCACTTAGAACTGTAGAGCAAATGGTCAAAAAGCACAAAAGTGTATCTCTTACAATATATTTGTGTTTAAACCATAGAAAACTAATGTAATTGTTCCCTCCCTGGAAGCATTCAAGGCCTGGCTGGATGGGGCTTTAAGCAACCTGGTCTAGAGGGAGGTATCCCTGCCTAAAGCAGGGTGGTTAGAACTAGATTACTTAAAGGTCTCTTCTAACCCAAATCATTTTATAATTCCATGCGTGTTTAAAGATAAGGATCCTTAGAACTTGAAAATCCTAGCTACGCTGCTCAATGTTGTTTTTGTGCCACAGAGGAATGCAAAGGCAGTATTTCCTGGCCATTGCATAGTAAAGCACGGGGTTCATAGAGTACATTTATGGAAGCCTGGGACCATATGGTTTTTCACATCATACTTACACTACCAAAAAGTGATCACTTTTAGACTTGTATAATCAGCAATAGTTTCTAACTGCAGAAACACTCCCACCTAGTCAGACAACTGCTTAAACATATCAAGCTTCATTTTGGAAGTTATATAAACTCCTCTGACTCTCTACCCTGCTGTGAAGGCAATTTCAAACCATCTCTTTATTGATAGCTAGAAATGTACAAAGATTACAATTTTATCTTCAAAGTGCTGGGATAAGGTTTTTATTATTTGCCCTTTTTTTTTTCAGATGTTGCAACCATCAATTTCTAGAATATAATCTACTCTTCTCCCAGCATAGGCATCTCCTACTCTATAGAAGCAGAGACCATTCTTGTTATTTTCTGTTATGTGGTAATGCAGTTTCCTGAATAGAAAAATACATTGGAGCTGACAGAAAACATACAGCAATTTGTATAATGTCTTCATAAAGATACAAATACATATAATTATGCTACTTCTGCTCAAAAGGCTTTTTTTATTTAGTAGAAATGCTTACAAGTCTGATTTTTCCTTATAACTTCAAAATGAGAAAGGATTTGGGAAACTCAGTCATTTCCAAAAATCCCTTTGAATTGATTTTGAAGAGGACAGAACACAGAAGGTAATAGAACACATAGCATCATTCTTTCTTTCTGCACACTAAAAAAATAATTTTAAAAAAAGCTTATTTTTCAAATGACCATTTTTACTTACTAAAATAGAGCAAACAAGTAGTCTTAGCACTGACCCAACATGCAGCTCCGCAGAGCCAATCACCAGCTGCAGATCATCAATGACACTGATCAGCCAGGTTATGTAACAACCCACACAGTTCAAATCATAGAGCTTGTCTGTACTATCAGTAGCATTTGAGAATACTGTTTGGAGGTATTAGGTTAGATGGTATGGGTTAGGTCTAATAAACATATATTAAGAAGCATTATTACCATTGATTCTAAAAGCTCTACCAAACTGTGGGAAGATTTCAGTACTCTCATGGTTCCAGATCTTTTCAGTGGATGAGGTTTTATTTCCATTATGCTGTTCCATCTCATATCTCCAGTATGATTTCTAACTTTTCTAACAGCCCAAGTCAACTAGCACTGTCAACCGTTAAAATTATTACAGGCCTGAATCCAGTCAAAATTGATTTAACAGTGGGAAGAAACACCATGTTATCGTTTAGAATTCATTTATTAAGAAGACAGAATTTCATACTGCATTTTCTTATCACTCTGTTTTACTTCTCTAGTGAGGGCATGTACATTCTGGCCTCTTAAGTGTTAAGTGACAGGATGCGTAAAACAGTCTCTACTTGCACATAGGGAATTTTAGATTGAAGATTAATAAAAATTCCTTTGTAAATAGGGTGGAGCACCGGACCAGGCTGCCCAGGGGTGTTGCAATCTGCATTCCTGAAGATATATAAGAGATACGTGGACATGGCACTCAGGGACATGGTTCAGTGATAGGACAAGATAGTTCAGGTTGGTGGTTGATGACACGATGACCTTGAAGTTATTTTCCAACCTGAATGATCCTGCATTCTTGAATCTTAACATTTTCTTATTCCCATGTATAATTATTGCTAGCTACATCTACTATCTACTGTATCTCTTGCTCTACCACTGTATGCTCAATGAATTTGGGTAGTGCTATTCGAGATTATAGTAACTGAGACTGTAGCTTCTTCATCGGAGATGTTCATAACAGCAACAATATTCCTAATAGTCAGACCAGCCTGGTCATCTAGACTGATCTTCAGCTTAATCAAGCATCTCATTAAATAGCACCATCATTTTTTATAACTTTTCCAGTTAACAACTATGTTTTTCCTAATTCTGTCAAATATATTCTAAAGGAAGCTCATAGAAACTGAGGAAAAGAAAAGAATAATGTGGTATGCTGCTTTCTTCTGATCTTGAAGCAACTGATAGAATTTATGTTTGGTAACTTCTCTCATGCAGGTGGCACAATTATAAGTGATGCATAGGCAGATAGGATGTGAGTAATGAATTTCAAATGTTTCTTTACAAGGAAATGAGAATGTTTCATATTTCCTCTGTGCCACGAAGTATGCAGAGAAAGCACAACTGGAACATATAATTTCTGATAAATGTTGGTCAAGTAAAACATATGTTTAGATAAGGTACTGTAGCTTTTGTTCTCTTCCACTAGGATTGAAAAATCTCATTGCTACTCAAGTGTCAGCATCTTGATGCAAAACACACAGAAGGTGCCTCATACATCACCATGTTAATGCAGGAAGCAATGCCAGTGCTTTCTAGTTAGAGCAATTTAGAAAGTGACATTGTATTTTCAGCTCAGCTAGCAAAACTGCACTTTAAAAAGATGATTTTATTGGCACAAGCAAGAATAAAATTCCATGCTGTTACTACATTTTTCTACTTCTCTGATTTAGGTTTACTGTGCAGTCTTTTTAAAAATTCATTGAACAAAACCTGTAAACAGTCAGCATACTTTTTCTAGATGTCATACAATTATCTGGGAAAAAAAAAGTCTTCAATACATTTATACTAATGACATTATGTTTGTTTTAAATTTCAGAATCTAAATTCACTGTGCCATAAAATTAGGATTATCACAAGTTATGGAAAGGATTCATAGCATATCATGAATTTCTGGCAGTAAGTGTGATTGAGCCTATTCATCATTTTTAATTGTTTTCTTGAGTTTAGAAATTCTTCTCCTGACCTGTGAGCCAGTTAGTTTAGTGAATAGTACAAGATCCTCATAGAAAAAACAATGATCCTTTGTTAAGAAACAGTTTTCAATCACTTCCTACAATCACTGGAGCAGATCTTGTAACATTTTACCCCAATGAATACTTGTATTAAACTAAGGGAGAATATTTTTTGTTAGTACACTAGTGGATATGGAAAGTGGGATATATAAACTGTATCCTAAAAGCTCTGAGCATCAAATAAATAGAATTTCAAAACCACTGATATAAGTGTTTTTATAGTTGTAGATATAGATAGGATAATAGATATAGATAGGATATAGATATAGATAGGATAATGAATGAATGTATTTCACAAAATACAACTACTAACCATTTTAAAAACATGTGTTTGCACTTAAAACTGTAAATAGGAACTTCTGATAACACTTGTACCTCACTGTCTATTAACAAAGCATCCTTTAGAAAAACAGCTTCTCAGAAGTGCCTATTTAACCATCAGTAGCCTTGGCACTTGCACTTTAAGTCATTAATATTGTGGTTAAGCAACATATTTCTAAGTCTTGGCATATTTTATGCATGTGTTGAACCTTGACGTCTATGTTGCCATGGAATATTGCCATCATTTCAATATGAGACACCATTACTGTCAGCAATGATAGTTGTGAATGGCCTTGTCACTGCCATTCTGACCTTAGTATGCCAACATGTAGAATCAGCCATAGCAGCAGAAAAAAGTTCAGCCTGTTAAGAAAGAAATTTTTTTAGACCAGTCATGGTGTTCTCAATCATCTTTATTCTACAAATGATAAGTGAACAGTCAGTAAGTAGCTTTAAGCACTAAAGCACTAAATGCCCTCACTGATTAAAGGATGAATGCATTACAAACTCTCCATTATCGTTACAGTCACAGGAGCCACTGGGAACTTTCTAAAACCAAAATATTTCAAAGGATTACTTTCATCAGAAAAGAGATCTCAGATCCAAAATGAATTTCTGATTAAGAAAAAAAGAAGAAGGAAAAGCACTGTAGTGCAGCCAGTTGCCAAATATCCCAAGTAAGCTTTTCATTCCAATGCATATATAGCTACTAATAAATAAATTTCCAGCTACCTGAACTGAGCATAAAAATATTAAAAACTTTCACCCTACAGCAGCCACCAATCTGACCATTTAAACAGTTGTTTTCATGTAGGTTATGATTCAAATTCCTGACCAAGGACAATTACCTGAATCTTCCTTAGACAAAATCAGCTCCAGAAATTTACAGTATTTTTCCTCACAATTGAAGATTGCTACTAAGTTCATTTTCATTCCATAATCCCTTCCTGCATAATGTTTTTTTTTTAAATCTGAATTCTCAACTTGATTACAATTTTTGTAGAACTGTGACCCAACTAGATAAATATTATAGCTGAGGCTCACTTGTCTGAGACTGCCAGACTACATTACTACATAGGTTGTTAAGCTTTATAACCTTTACACAGGTCTATATACTAGAGATTTTGTATATGCAAAATACTTAAAAATTCAGCTAACACTAAACATACACTTCAGTACTATTTTTAATTCAGCTGAAATGTTCTGTATTATTTAGGTACTGCCATAGCTGACAGTTTTTTAACAATCATGTATTATTCACAGAAATTTTAAATTCCTATTACAAGCTAAAATATC
This sequence comes from Cyrtonyx montezumae, assembly GCF_038088225.1. Lineage (NCBI taxonomy): Eukaryota > Metazoa > Chordata > Aves > Galliformes > Odontophoridae > Cyrtonyx > Cyrtonyx montezumae. Next base: position 17,980,246 of record NW_027072045.1, on the reverse strand, counting down.
ATCAGTTAGAAGTTTTCCCCTGGAAGGAAAGAAAAAGCAAAGCAAAACAAAACAGGACAAAAAAAAAAAAAAAAAAAAAAAAAAAAAAAAAACCACACACACAAAAGATTAAAACAGAAAATGGGAAAAGATTCTGAGGAATTCAATCTTTTCTTTTCTAGGAACATCAGTGTGCATAAGGGCTTCTAGTAAAATATTTTTCTTAAATTTTAGTTGTTACAGAGACGCATGTAATATAATGGACTGCAAGACAGGCAGAAGGATCACTGCTGTCAACTGATGAATGTACGTCAGCAAATCATTTTAAGCATTCCTTTCCCATGGTTCAACATAATCCAAGCCAAGATGTGCAAAGATTTCTTCCTCACTTCCAGCTTTGAGAAAGACCCTCTGTAAAAGAATTAAAAACAAAGGAAGTCAATAAGGGTGTTAGAAAGACATTTCAATTGATGTTTTTGCTGTTTAAAAGGAGATAATTTTTGACAGTTTGACCCATTGTATACTCTACAGAATACATTCTCTTCATCAGTGTGCTCAAGCATGACTTTGAAGTGTGAAAGCAAGTTAGAAAATAATTCTAATGCTACTTGATTCTTTCAGTTCTAATGAATTGTTTACAACACTTTGTTTTGATTACTTTGTCAAGTCTCTGTGTGTAAGTGTTAGAACTGAAATAAAACCTATATTTCTCTTCAACAAGGGTCAATAACTTGACTTTCCTAATAAAATCATCAATTTTTATAAATTAAAATAGTAATATTCTCTATAAATTAATTCAAGATGATTCAAAGGTTACACTCATGATGCATATCTAAACATTAAAAGTGTCAATGCTTTCCAAATATACAAAAATAAACAAACAAACAACAACAACAAAAAACCCCACTGACTAGGAGAATATAAATCCTTCATTTGGAGAGTACTATAAAAATGGAAATGGTAGAAGAGAACAGAACAACAACAAAACAAAACAAAACAAAAAAACAATGAAGAAGAAAAGAAAAGAAAGAAAGAAGAGAAAGAAGAAAGAAGGAAGAAAAAGAAAAAAAACGAAAAAAAAAAAGAAAAAGAAAGGATAAAGATTGAAAACTCCCATCTTGGTAACAATATCAAAGAATATTTCTTCCCTAGAGAGTATCTTGCAAGAAACAACAGTATGTTAGATATTTCTGTTGTTGTGATGGTGGAATGTTTTGTTTCTTGTTTGTCTGTTAAATGATTATTATGAACAAGAGAGGGCAATCCATAAGTATAAACTACAGAAAATACATAAAACAAGAAAAAAGACCTTTCACTTATAGGCAGATAATACAGATGCTCATTAATAGAAGTTCTTCATATCCCTGGAACTCCAAATTACATCCCATTTCCTTTGTTCTGCCACATCATTGTTTTCTGCAAGCAAAACTAATTTCACTTGCTTGACAGGGAAAGTTTATAATACAAAGTATCTGATAGAGAATATAATTTTCAGTAGCTGTAAGCCATGTTTTTTAAATGAATCTCTAGTTGATATCTGTCAATTGCTTTAGCAGTATCAGTGTTATTAAGGTTAATCATAACTTATTTCACCACTTTGTCAATCCATGCAGAGGTTACACAGTGATGCAGATTTGTTTGGTTTATTCAATACTGTTCTTTCTTTTTCCTTTGCCCAAAAGAAGGAACTAATAAACTGCTTTCCCATCAATGATGGGAATATTACATTTGTGGTTGCAAACATGACTATTAACTACATCTAATGTAGAATAGCTGCCATCCAAATGTTTTCTTATGTGAACTGCTACCACTTATTTTTCATTTTAGCACTCATGATCCATGCATTGATTAGAAAGAAGGAGAGGGTGAAGGCACAAACAGCACTATTTGGTGATTTCCTAACTAGCACTGCCAAATAGATCTTATATTACTATTGTCACTTGGTTTACTCTCACATACAATACAACAAAATACAACAAAACAGAACTATTAGTCAATGAAAGGAATTCTAGTTTTACTTATATATATTAGCATACGTCAGCAGTGCACAAGTTCCCTTCAGAGGCCAAATACTCATTTGATTGATTTTGTATATACATTATTTAAATGATGAAAGAAAAGGAAAGCATCTCAAATCTCCTTCTCTTTTCCAATTTCAGAGTACTTCCACCTGTCTAACCTAATTCTTGAGTAGCTTAGCTGAGGTGGGTTGATCCCAAACACCAAAATAGGAAAATTTAATTTACAATCTTGTTTGCAATTTCTACAGTAAAGAAGAAAAGTTATTCAAAGAAATCAGAGATTAATGGAAATTATTGTGAATAAACTATAGTTTTTATGAGAAACATGGAGGATCTTGCTATTATTGGAATATTTTTGTCACTGGACATGCACTGTTCTAGTCTATTATACAACCTGTACTTACAATCAGCCTGGATAAATTTCTTAGGCTGTTGAAATGAAACTTTATGTCTTAGAAACCCAGTCCACATCCTGATCTACTGTGGCTATCTTCCTTTCCACTGTTTGATTAGGAAGGAAAAACACTACAATGATACCAACACTGGACTGAATCCTGAATAAAGAAATGAACTGCTGAGGTTGCTTAATCGGGAGACTTGGAAGCTGCTGCTCTGCCAGCAACTGCTCTGCCAGTTTTGTGCACACTCCTGAAAGCAGGCCTTCTCATGCTCTGCACCAATTTCCACTCAACTTTCTTGAAAAGTATCTCAGAAGTTCTCTGTAGCCTTGTATCCTACTATTTACTGATAAAAACTCTTGGTAACAATAGCATATAGCAAAATACCAAAACGAGTAAACTATTGTAATTAATACTATGAACAATTCTCAGCCTGTTATTGCATTTTCTGGCAATTTTCCCAATCTCGAGGTAAATATAGAATGTTTATTTGAATGCAGGTACCTCAAAGTAGAACCAGTATAACACAATTGTTGAAACAATAATTAATGCTTCTGAACTATCAGTCTGCTGAGAAGCAATGTACTTCGGGTTGATATACAGACAGCAAGTACACGTGCAAGCTTCAGTCCGGAAGATGAGACACATGTAGGAAATTTTATTTACCCATTTCCTTAAGTCTTTGGTATTACCTGAGAAACTTAGCTATGAGGCTTCTTAGTTCTTCACTGGTCCAATTCTACTTTCTATGTTATTTGCACATTTGTTTTTGAATAAGTCATAGCAAAATCATGCCCATTCAAAGACCAAAGACATTTTTTCTACACCCTATTTTCCCTGCTTTTTACATTTTGGTGACTTTTGGGTGCTGTACAGCTGTAATTTAGAAAGAATGCAGTCATACTCCAGTGGATTTCATTATCCTTTGGAAAACTATGACACTGTGTAGGAAGCAAACCTCCTCCTTCTGCAAAAGACCCTTAGGGGCAATCATCATTAAGGACTGTCTATGCTTCTGACATAATGTTTCATCAAAGAAAATGTGGGGGTGGGGACACAGGAGTGAGGGGGCTGGAATATTGCCAACAATATATTGTTAACAGATTACAAACAAATTACAAAATTGATGCAGTGCTGCTTCTAGGCAAGTCTTTGGGAATGTTATTCACATACACATTTATTCTAACCTTTGCTTTGTTTCCTGATTATATTGCATATTATAAAAGAACTAACAATAAATAGAGCAGTTAGTGATTTTCTCATTTAAATATGGTCTGGTGTCACTAACTTGATATGGTGTCCAGCATGTGACATCTGTCCACATCAATTTGATGGCTGCAATATTTGCTTTCCTATTTAAAAATTATTAAAATGGAGATACGAGGGCAGTAGGATCATTTCTAACTCAGTAATGATTCCAGTATGCAGAATGATAAATACCAAGCAGACTAAACTCCCATTGTGTTACAAGTCTGGAAATGTTACTGTGGCAGTTAGCATGACAATGATAAATGAACAATGGAAAAGAAGAGGATAGACTGTCATTTGCAGAGTTGGAACTTAACTGTTCACTGTGCTTGGACAGAGTCCATTCTAAAAATACATTTTGTGGGTAAAGTCTATTGTAGATGAATGACAGCAACAGTACTTGCTTAATCAACCATAGCAGAAAATATATCATGCATTTATATTTGTCTTAATGTTTGTCACTTCAGTGCTGTGTTTATCTTCATATGACATAAGTTATACCAAGTCAGGTAAAGATATTTATTTTTATTTTTAATAACTATTTGAGACTAATGGAAAGATGATTTTAGCTACACCACTTACAACATCCTCCAAGGAGTGAAACCACCTTGCTAGATATGGAAGTCCACTGAATTTAGTTGGACAATACATTATTAACACCTGCACCTTATAAAATGTTTACTTTACACAACCTCCTATTGTTCCTCTCATGCTAAAGCTAACACCACCAAATGTGCTAATGAACTGCAGTTTGGCATTTTTGGAAGGAGCTGCAGTGCAATGCACACAAGCAGTCAAGGAGGTAAAACTAACAAAAAGAGTGAAAAAAAATAGCTCAGGAGAATTTTGATTCTCACCTTGGAATTTTAGTTCAGACATTTCTGAATTGCTTTTTTTCAGGTAGATTCAAACTCAGACTAAAATCTCTAATCTCATTGACTCTGAGACTTTTACTTCAAACAAACGTATAGAACACAGCAAATTTCCTTCAACAGACAGCCGAAAAGCAAGACTGAAAGGGCACCTAGAACTGAAAGTAATATAAAGAAAAGATGTGGGAGAAGCAATAGTCTTGATGAAGTTCTTTCTTTGTGTCTTACAAAAGCCCTGTTGCAGACTGAATAAAAATAAATAAATAAAATAATGAATCTGTTTTGTTTTGATCTTAATGGATTTCTGAGAGAGTGAGTTTCTGAGGGAAAGGTGCAGGTGGTGACAGCAAAATAACTCAGTAAATATAGCAGTTACAAAAAGGGTATGGAATAAAACTGAAGTCTTTCAGTATTTCCATCTCTTTCCATTCAAAACTTATTCATTCAAATTATTCCCTAAGCACTTCCACCTTCTCCACTGCCAAAAGCAATCACTTGCTGGAGCGATTTCTTCAACAGAGAGTTTATGCATTAACTGGGTCAGTTTATAGCTCTGAATAGTATAATCCACATGAATTAAAGAAACCTCAGAAAATACATGAGAACTCTCCACAGCAGTAGAAAGGAATAGATTTCCATTTTTGGTGGAAAACATAAATCTGCTCTGAACTTCAGTGCAGCAAACAGCTTTACGGTTTTAAACCAAGACTCAGAATTATGTAAAGCAACAGTAGATAAAGTGTTACAGCAGATCCATAAATTCTTGCAGTACACTGAGCAATACAAGGTTGAGTGCCTTCAGTCTACAATGAAAGCATGGGAATAGAACACAACATCGATTTGTAAAATGGTGTCTACTTCTCTGAAGTCATTAGCTGACTCATTAGGGCAGATAAATTGGTGGCAAGAAACACTGTAATCAGGAACATTTCACAGATAGCTAAATGATTTTCAGCAATTATGGATGAAGAACCAAAGAAAAAGAGGAAGATAAAAACATCTAGTTTCCAGTACAAAAATGTATACAATTATGTCATGGAAGAAAAAGTTTCAAGTCATTGCATTCAGTGCCTATCTTATGTACTATGGACTGTCAGAAAGTAACATAGAAAAATTAAACTTCTTCCTTGTTTCAATTCTTACATTTCTAACTGGCCTGAGGGAGACAGTATCTTACTTCATCAGTAGTCAGTAAGGTAATATTCTCAAAATCAGATACTGCATGATAACAATGAAATACGTGAGAATCAAGCCCTATGGAATATCCATTAATATTTTTAATTCTTAATAGTGATCATTGCCATTACGACCAACACAAATTCTTACTTTTTTTTTTAATTAGTGTAATACTAAGCATCTGATCCATAAGCATTGCATTCCTAAGTGATGCAGTTACCAGCTTTGAGGTGGAGGCGTTTTTCCTTCCATGCTTTTCACCAGTTTTCTAATTCCTTTTTATGATAGTGGGTAAGTAATGACAGGACAAGGATGAAAGGTTTTAAACTAAATGAGAGAAGATTTAGATATCTCAAGATCTTAGGGGGAAGTTTTTCACTGAGGAATGTTAGGCCCTGGCACTGCTGCCCAGAGAGCTGTGGGTGCCCCACCACTGGAGGCGTTCAGTGTGAGGTCGGATGGGCCCCTGGGCCCTGATCCTGTGATAAACAGCTCTGCCCAAAACAGTGGATTGGAACTAGATGATATTTGATTTCCCTTCCAACCCAAGCCTCTCTGTGAGTCTATGTGGAGGTTTCATCTAAAACAGGGTGTTAGTGATCTTCACTTTGCTCATAATTAGGCTTTTTGCTAAATATTCATGCTATGTTTATGAATGAGACTCAACAGTACAAACAATTTCATGATAATTATAGAGGATAAATGCTGAAGTACTAATTGTGCTATAAATGAGAAGTTTCATCAACTTCAATAATAATATTCCATAGCACTGTGTGTTTTCCTTTGATTAAATCATAACAGATTTCAATAGTGAATAACTTGAAGTCATCCTGACATTATATTATCTCCAAATGTAATTTTCATGTCTAACGGGTGTTTTTCACATACCACCATACCTGCTTTAAAATAAAAACTAATAGGTTCCTAATCCAGCTACAAATAGGATGATAAATACATCAGAGAGAGGAATAAAAAAAAAGCTTATTTGAAACGACATTATAACAAACTATGATTGAAAAAAAAGCAGTATTACAAGCATGACTCAATACCCTCAGGCAAAACTATGTGTAATAGTGTTGATGCAAAATAGTGCAGTGGAACTTATTCTAATAATTCCGGAGATTAATAATTTTTGAAGGCAAAATAAATGAAATTCACGACTCCTCTTTTCATTTTACTGCTGGACATGTCTTATATTTTTAATCAGAAATACTGTCTTTCTCTCACATTTATTCTCCACCTCTAATTATAGATTTATTCCCATTTCTGAATTTTCTGAACATTAACAAGTAGATCTGCTGAATACAATAAATTTCTCACGTTAATATTAGTATATTCTAGGCTGCTATACTACAAATTGTTTCATAATACGGACTAACAAAATCTCTTCAGCCTTTCTACATGTGAAGTACCTTTAGCAGCTTAGGTAAAGAAGAAACAAAAGAAGGATAAACAGAATTGAGCTGAAGAGCTGAAACTTTGTAAAATAACATTCTAAGTAAAACTGTCTGTTAAATTAACTGAATGAGCACTTTTTTATTTGCCAGAAGTCAGTTTGTAAACAGGACCTTGTTGCAACTACTGTCAGTTTAAAATAATAGAAGCATGATTATTTTGTTGCAAGACACTCTGTAGTTAAGGGCCCAAACTCTCACTCCAATTTTGATAATTAAAAAAATTCTGCAATAAATAATAATATCATATACAACTATCCAGACAACATGAATATATTTTCAGTTTGGGGCACATAAATGGAATAAAAAACATGAAACTTTGTCTGACAACCCAAGCAAAAATTATCAACGTGTTAAGTAGCGTGCTAACGAAACTAAAACTGAAGCTTCCTTGCAGACAGGAGAAGTGCTCTGCCTATTGCCTTCTGTAGTTCTCTGACAATTTGCATCTTATCACAAATAAAAAATCACATTAGAACTATAGCTGGGATTATTTCCCAGCTTTAGCTAGTCTACTTTTTTTGCTTTAAGACTATGACTTTACAATAACTTTGCCTTCTACGTTGCTCTCATCGTATTTGTCTTCACAAAGTTTAATATGAATAAATGAAACAAGAAAAATGCTCAGAATCCTGGAAGCACAGTTGAGTGTAATTCATATAGGATTATTATAAAATACTTCAAATGCACATTATTGAGATTGCAAAAATCAGAAACGTGAGGTACAAGAAATCTTGGAATACGGTTAATTGCATTTTAACCTCAGTTTAATTTCTTTCTGTATATGCACTAAGAGTTCTTTTTCTCCAAAGAAATAAAACTTCTTTCAGTTCCTGTAACATACTTAGGCCTCTTTCAATGAAAAGGAAATATGCTATGCCACAGAGCTGTCTGCTCACAGCATTGACAAAAATCATGGTCTGCAGGCTAATATATCATCAGCCAGTCATTTCTTTGCAAGATGGACTTCATTCTGTTTTAGCTCCATTTCTTTCCTAGTTTCCTATAGCCTGTCTCTCCTTCATATACTAATATATCTTCAGGTTCCACTCATTTCATATTCCAGATTAAAGTGAGATAAACACTGTTTACTCAATTATTTGGGGCAATTGGAGTTTTAACCATTTCTTGTTGCTACCTCAGAGCATCAGTGATTGATTTATTCATCAATTGAGTTCATTCATCTCCATCCTCAGTCATACTTTTTCATGTCCCTTTCCATCTCAAGTTTCTTTAACCAACACATCCCCTCCCACCCACAAAGTAGTGGATAGCCATATATACTCTTTGCTGGGAATTATCATTTCCCATTGCTTTATCCAGTCACTCCTAATTGAATCTGTTTTTCCACCATAGTTTTTTATTCTCACTTCCATTCAGTTTTCCTCTATCTCATTTTCCTCTCTGACATTCAACTCTTCCCTTTTCCAGCTTCCTGTGTAGCTTGCTTCTCAATTTATATCTATTTTTTGTTTAAAAGGAAATCTGAGACTACATGCCCTAATTTATAACTTACACAACCACACTGACTGAATAACTGAATCAAAGCACTTGGAAATTGTTAGCTCCCCTAAAAGTTAAAATGAGTAAGAAGATATGCTCAAAATATTTTGAATCTGCTCCTATCTATGTATATATGCATCTCCCATTTCTTCAGCATCCAGGTTTCACTGTAGTGTTCAGAAAACACACCAAGCAAAGGAAGCAGCAATTAGAGGCATTTATCTTTGTGCTGGATGTACAACTCACTATTACAAAGGGATTAAAATTTGCAACAAATCTACAAAAATTACATGCAGCCTTTGTAAAAATGAATTCTCATATGCTATTTGTAAAACATTTAAACTGCAAAGAACACAGAAGAGAAACACAATGTAGGAAAATACACACCATTTTTAATTTATTCAGAATGTAAAAAAAGTTGATTACTTGAATTCTTAATTTTTAAAAATAGAGCAGGTGCAAAAAGAACAAATCTCCCAAACCACATCTGAAATTGCCACTTCCCTCAGAGAGGAAGAATTGAAACATAAATGAATATGTGTACATCTGTTTACAATGGCTTAGTGTTTAATTGTAGCAATGATTATCTGAACAACTGATTACATTGGAAATCAATAATATAAACTTTGGATATCTATGTTTACTTTAGCTTTAATCTGGTCATTATTGCAGACATCTAAAGCAAACTCTGCAGCTGCAGCATGATTAATTCATTGAGATGTTCTTCAGGCTGACTGTCTCACTGTTAAAACTTCATAATTTTAGAGCAGCATCTGCCCAAATAAGTCTATAACATCTCATTTTTTAAGAATCATAAAAAATGCCTCTTTAACTGTGCAAGTAAAGTTCAGTACGCTTCTTCTTCCAGTGACAGAGAGGAGTAAACACTCTTAAATGACACACACACAAAAAAAAAAAGACTGTGAGACTATAACTGTGAAACTATAACTATACAATATACAGTTAAACATACATGACTATTATGCCTTTATGTAATAAAGTGAGGGTATAGGATCACAACCAGCTCATCTTCCCAGCAACATGTACTCAGTAATGACAGAAAAGAATCACTGCTGGGAAAGGAAAACTAGCTTTTTGTTAGAGGACTTGTTTATAAAGATGTGGGAAGTGTAGGCAACAATCCAGTCATCTGCAGCTTCAGTGCAGTCTCTGCCCTCTGCTGTCCCAGCTTCTATGCAGTGATAGCTTTCTTTGTAACCATTTTAATCATTTTCAGTTTTACTTCTGCGTATGTAGCTAACTAGCCAAATCACCATACGGATGCAACTTTTCCCACCAGTATGACCACTGCCTCATAAGACTTCCCTCAAAAAAAGTTACTGTCTGAGTGTCACACCAGCAGCATGGCCCTAGGTTTAGACAGAGAAAAATGTGAATGTCATGGGGGAAACTACAAGAGCAAGTACACTGCCAGACAGAGTGGGCTAGGCTGCCTGCTGGTACACCATGTCTGTCAGTGAGACAGCAACCTGGGAAAAAGATGGGCAGCAGCAGAACTGAGTGTGCTTACAAACACTGTGGAACTTCAACATCACAGTCAAATAATGCATTTATCTGGGCTGCAATCATGCCTTCCTTTGGCTTTACAGATACACGTGCAGAAAGCCAAGGCAGGCCCTCCTTGGAGAGTTAGTTAAGGATTTCCCTAAATAGGAATGCTTTCTGTTGGTAAGCAGTTAAGGACTGTGCAATACTGATGACTATTGCACACAAGTGATCTTCACAGTATGGAAACAAATAAAACCCCATAAATTACCCGCCTTATTTTTACCAGTTTCATTATGAAAATTGAATATACACTTTAAAAAAATTGGGAGCATTGGGTTTAACTGTTTTCACTATCTTCACTGTCTTCACTAAGCATTTTTCTTATATACTCTTATGAAAACATATCAATTTAGAAAAATTTAAATCTGCAAAGCTGACCCTGTCCTCAGATCCCACAGTCAGTTTGAGGATACTAGCAGGGAAATGGTGTGATTAAGGTACAGGAAAGAGACATTCCTACAAGGCTATGAGCCAACCACGAAGCTGTTGTATATGACATCTCTAGAAATTTCCCACCATGAAGCAGGTATAGGGAAAAGTACCGGTAGCATCTTAATGCTTCTAGCTCATCTAGCTCTTACCCTATCTCTCATTCAGCCCAATTCCCCTGTTCTCATGCATGTACCCCCAGAAATACTGATTTGGGAAAATCTACAGCTCAGTACTTCTGATATATCTGGTAAGAACCAGCTGAAAACAGCTTCAGTCTTACCCAGAATCTTCTCTTATGAAGCAATAAGCAGTCCCGCCACCACTGAAATTATGTGAACAAAACCGTAATATGCCACTGCCATATGAATGGATCTAATCAGTAAAATATAGATTTTATTTCATTGGGACTTTTCTACTCACTCAAACCTGGCATTTCTACAAAACATTGCTCAGAAATAAATAAATGGTTAATCCAATAGAACGTAAGTTACCAATCATTTTATAAACTGTAAGCCTACTTGAGCTCCTGTGAGCTTGCCCGTCTTCTCAACAACCTGCCTGACAGGCTACTGTGAGCCTGAGTTCAAATAAATCATTCTAATTATGTCAGAGCCAGTATCCTCAGAGCTTATTGTCTCCAAGAGCCTAGAAAAGCCAGCCAGGCTGAGTGCCTCAGAGTTGGCAGCCCCAATAATTGTCTGATATTTGGAGGTTTAGAACTGTCTCATCTATGGATTGTTTCCAAAGCTGATATATTCAAACATTTGCAGGAAGTGTCAACACTTTGACTTGCCCCCTGATTAAGAGAATAAGCATTCTGAATGATCAAAAATCCTTCATTAAACATTTGTACTTTCTCCTAGTTAGAGGAAAAGACAAAATGTTGAGTGATCAAAATGTTTCATTAAACCAAACTAGTTTCTTCCTACGGTCGTTAATTACTTATCCTTACTGTACTTTTACATTGTGGGAATTCAACTTCGTTGTTTTGAAATGAGATTAAGTATGGTTAAAGGATGTGCTTAAGAATACAGAGAGAATTTGGCTAGACATGGGACCCAAGTTGCAGGTTAACAGCCAAACCTCTGGGCTACCTCCTCAGGTCACATTATAGCAACATTTTTCAGCTCTCAGAGTTTCAGAATTTCTTCAGCTCATAAAGTTGTCACTTACTTCCAAGTGTAAAAAGTCTTTTTCCTTTTCATGACACTTTTTTGAGAGACAAATCAGGCTTAAGATGTGGTTCAGAAAACATTCAGAGAACATAAAAATCTGAAAGTCATTTGACTATATTCTCCAGCATCACTTGTCTGAATGGGTACATGATCCTTTAGCTGGCTACAGTCGTGTCAGTCTCACAGTTTATCACAATGTCTGCCCTGTTACAAAGTGATACATCAGAAATGTGTTTTGGGGGCAAGAACAGGGAAGAGCAGACCTACTGCAGGTGTAATTTTCAGCTTGCATATCATTGCCATTCCCATATATTAACTCCTCCTGATTGTTTTCTCTGTTGAGTCAAAAAACTAGTAATGTTTGCAAAATTTTATAGATAAATTTCAGAGCATGTTTATGGCATTTCCAAGTTCAGAGCAGCATACATGGCCTTGGAGAATCAAACTGATAAAACTCCACATCATATTCAACATTCTCGCACAACCTTTCCTACACTGTCTTTCCTCAAAAGAAGTAGAAGTTAGTGGGACAGCTGTCTTCACTGTCATCATCTTAAGCACATCAAATACCAGTGACAGGCACCGTATCAAAACAGCCATGTGTGTCAAGTCTTTTGGAAGCTGAGGAAGGACCTTTTATATCCAGTGGTTGCAAAGGGAACAGAAAGAGCATCGTCCAGATAGACTGCAAAAAATCTACAGTTGTTCATGACAAAGACTGAGTATCTGAGTATTGAGTATCAAAAGGACAAGCCACGAGGAAGAACAGGATCAGGACAATTTACTACTTTGATCCTGCACATAGCAGGGGGGTTGAAACTAGATGATCACTGAGGTCCTTTTCAACCCAGGCCATTCTATGATTCTACTATTTATGAACTGCAAGATGCAGCTTCAGGTAACATTCAGGGACAGAGTGATGAAAAAAAGAATCCAGCATATTTATGTTTCTCCTTATATTTAAGAGTAATGACTGATAAAAATATTTTTCACTAAGGCTATGAAACAGCTAACAGAATGTCCCAGAATATCAGAGGTTAAGAAAAATCAACAACAAAGCAAACAAAACACAAAAACAAATAATAAACAAAAAACAACAACACAACAATCAATGAAAATAAAGAAAAACAAATTTCCTTGATGAAATTTTTGGAACTTCAATTACAGTTTCCTGCTCATAGTCTGGAACCTCAGCAGTGTATACACTTCTGATTTCAGCTGGAAGACACAGGTTACACCTTGCAGAGCTATAGCAGCTTTCTAGATAACATCTAAAAGTCTGTCAGATTATTCTTATATGGAGACAAGAAAAAGTCACTTCTCAAACTGACCTCTTATACACCTGACAAGTTTTTGCCATCCGTATTGCAGTCATTCTCATTAAAGTTTAGCAGTTGTATTAATAGTACATACAGGAAAGTAGATGGCATTGGAGTCTACAAAAGTAACAGGTCAATGGCATTTCATATTATGGAGAATGAAGAGGATTTTCATTAAGGAATATTCTTTTTGAAGTAGAGCACATACACCACTACAGAGTGAATTCATAGGAGAACAGTAATTTTGGTACAACTTTGGGACAAGTCTTGTCCACATTAAAGGATGCAAAAATCCCAAATCATGAAATCCAACTTCAGACACACCTCTCATGTACCCCTCTGGATGTCAAGAGTACTCTAGCTAACATCAGCAAAGGTTAGTAAAGGAACAACTAACAAAGTTTGCTGTTCCTGAATCTCATTCTTGGTTGCTGGAACTATGTAAGTGGGGAAACATTCATACTTCAAGGACAGCTATTCCTTTAAGGACAAAAAAGCCTGTGGCTTGCTAGCCACTTTAAAAATCACTTCAAAAATCAGCAAACATCATAAGTGAAAGTCATACATCTGTTATCTTCTCATGTAGGGAATGATATTCATCTCATGAGTTTAGAAATAAAGCATGGATTGGAGCTGCATCTTCTTTAGTTTGATCCATTAGGATCCTGCTCCATTTCATTCAGCTAAAGAGCTGTAAGGATGCTGTCAAAACTTGCCAATGATTACCATGGTACATCACAAATTTTAATCATTGCAAAGAAATGTCTTTCTAATCTCAGTATGTAGCAAACTGTGATATACATATGCATGCTAAAATCTGAGGTTCAGACAGTGATCTGATGACCACATTACATAAATACATAAATATGTGTTTAAGCCCTGATTTCAGTTGCTTCTGATTACATCTAGATGCAGAGCACGTAATAACTAAAACTCCTCTGTAGTGGGATAACACTGACCATGAATCCAAGGGTGTATAAAAACAATGAGCAATGTCATTTGCAGCTAAAAGACCCGACTTTCATATTTCTAAGGAAAAGCCAGTTTCAATTGACCTGACTTACAATTTACTTAAAAAAAAATGCAATTTTCATTGGAATTGGAAATGGCTCAGCAACAAAATCATATCTACTTTAACTATAGAGCACATGATTGATTCATAAATCAGGAAAGTTTTACACTGAGAATTTTATCGGCCTTGTTCATATGTGTCAATCCATTTGTAATCAGTGTAACAGCAGTAATAACATTGTAAGACACAGGGTGAACACAAGTTCTCGTTCTTCCTGATTGCTGATCAATGAATTCCATAATTCCCCGAGCATGGAAATCCTCATAACATTTAACCTCAAGCAGATGTAAATCATAGCAACTTCATATTTCAGTATAAACAAATTCTGATTTGCATAGCTTATGGGTACAATTCTACAGAGATATAGATTTGGACATCCAGTCACCTCATTGTGAAAAAAGAGGCTCTCAGGAAATTGGTAGTCAATTTTCAATTTTTTCCATCACAATTTTTCTACCAAGTTTTATGAAACGCAATCTTATTTTAGAAAACAAAGAAATCATCAGTTTGATAGCTGCACACTGTCTTTTGAAATCTACAACAGTAAGAAAATGATCCACACCAGAAGGGGTAGGAATAAAATAATAAAGGCTGAGGAATAATTTTAGACTGTAAGTTTGTAACAAGTCCCTGGAGGAAATACCTGTTCCTTATGTTCCTCTCTGCAAAGCTATGTAATTGATGTCTAACTGCTATGTTAATGTTCCCTGCTTCTGTCAGAATCCCTTTGGAAACACACTTGAAGAAGCCAGGGTCCCCTTCTGGTGCTACTCCATCAGCAGGGGAATATGGGATTCTCTGACACACATCACACTTCAGGCAGTAAGACACAGTGAAAGCTCAAGTGCCAAAAGGCTAATAACTATCAATATAAAAGAATGAAATATACTAACTTGCTTTTCAGAATATACAGGCCACCAGGAAACTGTTACCTTTCATAATGAAAGACTCTTACTGGTACTGTTACATTCTATTAGTAATTATTGTTATACTTAAAAAAAAAGTAAGAAAAGCATATATGCTACAGACCTGTTTATTAACTTCTTATATCAGACAGCAAAATTTTAAAAGGATGACAGTTAAGTGTAACCAAAAAAAAAAAAAAAAAAAAAAAAGGATTTGGTCCTCATCAGAAGGCAAAATATGGAATAAGGAAAATATTTGATTCACTTCTTGCCTATGGTGCTTAATTAAATTCAATTAATGTTATTTTGTGGGACCTTATGCAGCCTGCAACTGCCTGCATGTTTGCTTTTGATTTTTCTATCTTTTTGAAAGCTTTTATTTGAGAAAAGAAGATTTCCTCCTCAAAGAAAAGTGTCATTATGACATTGGATCAATTTTAGCAGCCACACATCCCAGACATGCAATTACTGCAAACGTCTCCTCCTGTACCATGGGTGATCATCTCAAGATTCACAGCTGCAATCACCAATGCTCTATTATGTGGACTCCTGACTTTATTACACACTGGGTGGCACTGTGGAAGGCTCTTTGTTCAAAATGTATTTTATGTGAATAACTTCATGCAAAATTGCAGTTAAAAATAAGAAAAAAATATCCTGTGAATTTAACGCATTTGATTGTAATAGTAGAACACTTAAGCAAGGAGGGAGTGTCTCTCTTCCTGCATATTGTTAGAATGACACTACAGGATAAAAGGTCCTGCTTTAAGTAGATTATGTGTTCAGCACTGCCTAGTATGAATTCTCTCATATGGTGTGTCTTCCTCAAAGACTTTGTGGGAAACTTGAGGTTTCTGAGAATGCAGCAGAGAAAAGAAGAGCATTGTACAGCATTGACTGTCATTACTCCTTGTTTAGAAATCTGGAGTGTATCTGCACCTTGCAGTAGAAAATAAAATTTGGAAGTAAACAAGCTATTTCTTGGATTAAATGACAAAAGGAGTACTTAGTTATTATTTTAAATAAAACAAACAAACAAGCAAAAAAAAACAACAGGAAAAGAATATTTGACCAATTTGTGTCATTCACTTTATCCTAGAGTAAGGATTTTATGTTCAGGACAGCTGAAATTGTCCATGTAGCTTTGTATTTTATTTTCCTTGCTCTTTTCAAATAATTACAGCATTATACTAGGGAAAAAATTGTAAATCTGTCTTGATGGCCCCTCCACTGATTATTTTGGGGCAGTACAATGACTTGAGACTCAGATATGAAGAAACTCTGGCAATTTAGTTACAGGTGATAGCTTTGGGAAACATGTTGTGGATATACACAGTTCTATGTCTTTTTCAAAGTCCTGAAACAAAGTCCCATAGGAGAAAATCCGGGCCAGATGCTGACAATAGAGGACTCTTCCAACCAATGCTTTGCTAGGGCCTTAAATCTCACTATGCCTCACTTGAAAATTTGGGAATACAAAAACAGCTTTTTTCCCAGACACCACTGTGAAGATAAACTCATCATTTTCCTGTGGAATGTCATTTGCTCATTAGCCCACTAAAATTCACATGGAAACATCTGTTGTGTAATGATACATGTATCCAACGCAGGCAATTTTTGCAGCACACAGAAATTAACACTGGTATTTTTTTGTATTTCACTAGTGTAATCATCTGTTACACTGAAAAAGTTACTTAAGAAGGCACATATTAACCTACAGATAATAGTATCTGCGATATTATGTTGTAGTGAAGGGTTTATATTTTGAAAGCATTTAAAATATAAAAGAAAGGCAAGTAGTGACACCATCCCTGACTTCACGAAGAAAATTCTCCCTTAGACATGTAATTGTATATTATCTACCATGCAATTTCATATGCTTTTCTGAAGCATCTAGTATCGACAATTGTTGGAGACAGAACATTTGACTAAATGGATCATTAGTCTGATTATTTCCCTGGGTTTCTGTGTGACCTGAGGATTCTGTAGCATCTGAGCCTGACTAGTGCATATAGATACAGCTGAAATGGGGTGAGGGCTTAGATCACTGGTGCAGCTCATTAAACAATGAGAAAATTCTGTATGTAAGTAGAGATGCTAAAAACAGACTCCTTTGTGTAAGCAATACAGAGGAAGGATTAATGTAAAAACTTGACATGGTAATTTTACCTTCCTATATAATGACATCAATAAACATCTCCAATATTGATTTTGCTTTTTATTAAAATGGCCTATTAGAAGTACAGACATTAAACCAGACAAACACAGACATCAGTATACTTGCAGACAAAAGCATTTAGACTAGAATTACTACCATTTCACCAACACTAACAAGCCTGGTGAAACAACTATACATAGACTTCTGAATACAGGTCATAAGTATGATGATCCCTGATTTCCTCTCAGTGTCATTGTCTAAAAGAATTTCCTGAGGCCTCCTAGTTGAGCAGCTATTAGTCAATACCTCTTTTTTCCTCCAAAACATTAGAACAATACCCAGTGAAACTGTGCCTATGGCAGAAATATGACCTTACATTCTGAAACTGGACAGTAAATCATTTTTTTTTAAATTTTTGCAAATGAATTGTTCTCTACTTCATGAAATTTGCACAGTATCATCTGAACACTACTGTCCAACATACATTTATTCTTTGATTCCAGAAATTATCTCAACTAGGCTAAAGATTTCCAAACATATTGGTTCAGATTAAATCAGGCTATCTCAATAAAACTAAATCTTGTGAATATGGGACTATTTTACAGATATAAATTTAAGCTAAAATATTTAATATACATAAATATAAAAATGATCTGAAAATTCAATCTCAGAAATCTGGTAACTTATTTTTGAGGGCGAACAGTACCTTTCTCTTATCATATAAGGCATGGTTATCCAGCATCATCTTCCTTTCATGAGTGGCAAACCTCCGCAAATCACGTCCAAATTGCTGTAAAAAAAACCCACAACACATACTACTATTTCTGTCAAAATGAAATTGTTACTTTTCTATATAAGAATCCTAACAGCAACCCAAATAATAAGCAAACATGGAAAAATACCTCTATTAAAAGATAATCTGAATTAATGAATAATCTGAAAGGGTAATGATTGACAATGATCCATCATTTCAGTTGGCTGGTTTGAGCATAGTTGGGTACTACAAGATAAATACCACGGGGTCTCACAGTCTCTAGGTGAATTATCTCATCAGGTAGCAGGAGCTGAGTGAGGTAGACAAAGATGGAGTCCATGCCTACAAAGGGCTTCTCAAACTACATTTTCAGAGCAGACACCCACCTGCAGAGTTGAGAAGGGCTTTTAACTAGCTAGACACCTCCTGAGTAAGAAAGACCCCAAATTTTGCAGGACTTAATCCAATATCCAAGTAAATACATTTTATCATCTCAAAATAGAAAAGTGGCTGAAGTAACTCATCATCTCAGCAGGAGAGCACATCAATTGCAGTAACTGGTCTCATATGAAATCCCCTGGTTCTGATTAACTTAAGTAGAAGAGAGTGACAATGTTTTTGGCACTTCAAAAAGCTCATTCAGAGCAGGCTTAGAAGCTCTTGGTAATACTGTGTAATATCAGAGGGCATGAACGTAGATTATGTACTAATTCTGTCTGGAGACACATTAATTGCTTGAATTTTGAGTTTGTAGCTATACAGAATTTGTTTTGAAAATATTGTGCTATTTTATATTGTACCCACTACAACAACAAGTCATTACAATATCTGTTATGAAAGTAGCTATCATTTGAATTTTTATTTTGATATTAGAATATTAACGAATAAAATTTTTAGTTCAAAGCTAACAAGAAAATTTTAAAGTTTTATTATTTTTTAACAATACACAAAATAAAACTGACACAAACCAATTTCATCAGTCCAAAACTGTTTTCAATTTTCTACGAAACAAATTAAGTTCCAAATCAGAACATTTCTTCCCCAAGTGGTAAATGTCCCATAAAATCCTCATGATAATTCTGTAACATTTTCCAAATCATCTCTTAAGTCCTTGTTAACACTACAGTGATGTAAAAAGTCAAAGTAAGAAATTGAAAATCTAGCTCTTCATTCCACAAACCTAACACTATGCTTCAAGGAAAATGCATGTTAGGCACAAACATCGGTGATGAGTTCAGCAGCTCCAACCTACGACCACTGATTTTGAGATGTGAAAAACAGGAATATTTTTTCAAATTCCATGAATTCAGAATAGTCCTGCAAAAGCAAAAATAGGTTAGCAGTGCTAAGAAAAATAGACTGTTGTGGTTTCTTACCCTGGAGCCCGTCCAGCCCAACAGAGCATATGCATATTGCTCAAAGGGGGTTATGACCAGATCCACACGGATTGCCTTCCAGTCTTTGACTTCTGCCATGTCACATTTTTTTGACATGTTGTAATTGCTGTTGTCTACTCTTGGCTGGTATAATTTTAAAATTGCAAAACACTTCTGAAAATGATCCATGGCATCAACATGTCTGCTTGGGATCTGTTCTTTAACAAATGTTGATTCAATGATGTCACAATATAGAAGTAAGCCCTAAAGAGAAGATATTGCTTGCATTAAATTAGTAGACTGAAAAGAGAGAGTTTCTATAGTTTCTATACAGCTATTAAAAACTTCTGTAAATTGCAGTTTCAGTAAACATGGAACTGTGAATGGTCAAGTTTAGACAATAAAACAAGTGTAACTCCTGGAAAAATATTAGTTGATTCATAGAGAGAAATTTACAGTGGTAGTCATCTGATAGAGTCAATATCCTGTTCTATACTAAGACAATATTTGTGATTCTTCCCCTTCTTGCCTTCCCCTTAAGGTCTCTGTGGTAGATGTCAACAGAAATTTTGAAGTAGAGACTGATGTTTTCTCACATGGCAGACATCTAGTAAAACACATTAGTGGAGAGAACAGTCTTGCTGACAGCTTCCAAACAAAGAATTTGGACTATGTCTGTTGTGTAAGATTTCCTTGTGACATGGCCCTGATCATGACTTTTGTTTGAGGGGAGTGAACCATAAAAAAGTGCTGAACCTAACAGTCAGATTTTATTAAAATATAAACATGATTTAATAATAAAGACATTTCAGAGTGAGAATAAGAATAGAAGTAATAGAGCGTTGTGAACAAATTTCTTCTAATCCAGCACTGCAGGAAAGGCTGGCCAGAACAGAGAGTGCCTTCCTCCAGCTATGTAGCCAGCAGCCTTTCAACAGTTCCTGGGGTTGTGGAAACTGTACTACTCTAAGGTCTTTAGGAAAAACATGTTTTTGACATATCTGAGCCCTGTCACTGTGTCCTTTGTTTGCATTTCTAGGTAACTTCCAAGGCTACTGATTTCCTGAGCATTTCAGATTTACCCTGTATTCCCATAGCTTCTTACATCCCTCCATGTTCAATTGCCCTCAAGTGAAGAGCTATCTCCCTCCACTCCTTCCAGCCAAAAAACTTCTCACTCAAAGCACAGCACCTGGGACAAGACAAAGACCAGCCTCCCTCGCTCTGCTACTTTGCACATCATTTTTAACAAATACAAAACATCAAATACACAACAGCAAATACAGTAGATATTGAACATAACTCTGTTTCCTTCAGTCATGGTTGGGATTTCAGAATAGAAATAGGGCTTGATATTCAGTATTTTAGCAACAGGCAGTATCACTGACACTATCTCTATCAGGAGGGCTCAGCTGGCAAAGAGATTCCACTTTCTGAGAGCGGTTCCAACATGATGAAAACACTCAGATGTGTGCTTGACTCCTGGTACTCAACCTTAATTCAGAATTTATAGATTCATAAAACACAGGAGACCACTGCAATTGCCTCTCTCTGCAACAATACACAAAAAGTAGAGACTGCTGAGATTTGTCTTAAGGAAAACTACTCTGCTGAACTTAATAACAATACTCAGTCTAAATGAGCATGTTAGTTTTCTCTTCGAGACCAATAGGCCAACAGTAATTGTCAGCTGCCTTATCATAGTTGGTTTCACATTTCTTTGAATCTGTTGATAGATTAAACACATTTCTCATACTTCTGTGGTAAGATGAACAGAGTGATTTTTAAAATTTCCATCCTCAGGATTGTTTTATGTCCTTGAATCAAGTTTTCTCTCTCCTCTTAAATCCCACAAGTCCTCTTCTCAACACACACACACAAAAATAAACACCAAAACAACCCAGAATCCTGACTTCTTAACATATCCATTATTGTATTGTAAAGAAGAATCATATCAGCCTTTGTTTGTCGTAGGGTATTTTCTTTTTTTTTCCTAGTTCAAGGTTGCAACACAGAAAAATCCCTACCTAGATAAGGCAAACAGAATTCTATAAAGTGGTACAGTTCAAGGAACTGATGCCTGGGAGCAATCAATGCAGCTAGAATGAAGAATCATTAGGAAATGGCATCAAAGGCTCAATTAGCAATACAAAACTTTACAGTTGCTGCCTAATCATGCAGGTGTCTCAGTCCCTTTGATGACAATTTTATCAACTTGAAGAACTTGAAACTCCCTGTGCAGAAAAATGATTTAATTCTGGCCGTGTCCCGAACAGCTTGGTTTTGACAGAAATGCACAGCCCAGCACCAAAGTTCAGGAATAAAGATGTTTCCCTCCATGCCATTAAGCATTTCTACCAGTGGGCAAGAAAGACTGTTGGAAGTGGACACGGTACATAGGGGACTTCTCTAGTGAAAAAGGGCTGAAGAAGGTAGTCGAGAGGACTATGAAGTTACCCAGAACTAAAAAAGAGATCCAATTCTATACATCTGAAAATTCATACATACATAATACGTAAATTGTACATACACAAGTTATATATACATAAAAGACATATACATACATGCATACATACTTAACCACATATAGATGCATGTAGTACACACCAGAAATATCAGATTCCTTAAGAACTGTCACTGCTGCTGGGACCTTTATGTGAAACATAGCAAGAAGTGAAACACTTCTGCTTTCTTTACGCAATAACTTCAGAGACTGGACAGTCACATTCAGCCCCACC
This sequence comes from Cyrtonyx montezumae, assembly GCF_038088225.1. Lineage (NCBI taxonomy): Eukaryota > Metazoa > Chordata > Aves > Galliformes > Odontophoridae > Cyrtonyx > Cyrtonyx montezumae. The sequence continues at coordinate 17,958,097 of NW_027072045.1, read as the reverse complement.
CTCTGCCTAAAGAAATTCAAGCTAAATTCTCTTATGCCCCACTGTAGCAATCTAGACGATATGCTTAAGACTATTTCAGTTAAGAATGCCCTCATCTTCTTCTGAAGTGAAGCCAAAACACAATGAAAAATTCAGAATGTAAAAGGCGAGGCAACATTTGTTCTCATGGAGGGAATACAGTTCTGCATGGACAGATAATTCATGTGAAAGAAATAAGCTTGTTGTTCCAGCTTCATAACTGTTTCTGTATCTTGTCTTATAAACAGTTTTTGTTGCTACTGAAATCCAGCTGTCACTCAATAATCCATGTGCTGTTGTTCTGTGAACCCTGTTTACAAAAATCTTTTCTAGTAATGAAAAAGCTAGACCAATTTTTCCTCTCCGCTTACACTGATGGGACATGAGGCCTTCCTTTCCCTGATCTGTTCACCTCAGCAAGGGTGAATGATAGTGTCTAAAGCAGACTACAAAATGCTGGAATAAGTATGCACAGGAAAGCATCCATATTCCCCATTTTCTTAAAAGCCAAAAGAAAATTGAAATGGCAATGTGGGCTAATGCAACATTATACTTACATGATTTTATATATTATTTATATATGTAAAAGAAGAGTGCAGCAATGCCTGCAATAACGGTATCTCTTCCCCTGTTCATGGTACATATCTAACAGGAATAGTGCAAAATATAGCTGCATAGGTTTTTAGCAAATAATAAAATACTCTTTACACAGTATGTGAATGAAGCTGTACTGACACAGGTGGATCAGCCCGTTTGCCCACAAATTTCCCATGAACCTATATTCCACAGAGGAATTAATTTCTTCCTGGAAGAAGTTTTCTGGAACCATTAAAACCATAACCTGTGTACTGCATTGCAGGTTTTTCATTTAGCCATGCTACTTTGAAGTTCAGCAGAGACTTTGTGTTCTCTGTACTTCAGCCCATTCATCCCTGAAGATGCTGCATCAAAAGCACGATGGTGTTGATTTAACCACTTAGTTCCCAACAGCTTCCAACAGAAGAATCTCTAAACTTTTCAGCTAAGAAAAAGGCCATTTTAAACTATTTAAATAAGGGTGGGGTTCATAGTTTAGAAGTTAAACATTGCAGAATCCTTCACTAAGAGCAGCTGAAAGGAAGGCAACATCATGACCTCAGTGACATTCTTTGATGAATCTGGGCTTTGAAGCAGTAGCACAAAACTGGAAAGATGTGAAAGAGCCGACAGGTGTACTATCAAAAAGTATTAAAGTGTTTTAGGTTTCTTCTTTTTTTATTCTTTCCCTCTACAAAATGAAAGGTAATAAAAAAGCAATAAGAGTATAATTCCTCTCTTTTTGTATTCTGATTTTGCTGGCAGCTAATTTTTTCAGTAACTATGAAGGTAAAAGCCTTTATATTACAACTACCACAGTAGAGAGGATATAGAGTGTTGTAAGCCACAGAAATTCTGAAGAAAAAAAAATACAAACAAATAAACAACAAAAAAGCAGAGCACTGAAAATGTTTCTCCATAGCTTTAAACAATCTTATTTGGGTTTGGTTTTTACAACCAATGCACATTCCCCCTTCTGATACTTTCTTCATGCTGGGATCTCAAGGGAAATCCCAATATTTTCACCAAACCCTTGACCTCCTGTTCTCTGTACTTGTTTCTGCCAAATTTTATCCTTTAACAACAACAAAAAAGAATCAACAGAAACAGTTTATTTTCTATTTCTTTCCTCTCAATTCTATTTAATGAAAATACTTTGGGGTAAACTGAAAATCCTCTGTCATTGCCAGACGTAGACAACTGCTGTTCTCATTAAGGTAAGTGGAATATGATGGAATAGGAGAAGGGATGAAAGGCTACACCAAGGTGAAGTCCCAAGAATCACACAAGTTTTTGGAGGACTGAGGCACATGGCTTCCCAGAAGCTCAAGTCTGCTTAAGATGGCAAAAGCACAACATCCAAGAAGAAATGCAGCTTTGCTTAGAATGAAGGGAGTGGGATAACTGAGGAAGAAGCTTTACATAAATAATAGAAAGATAAAAATAGAGTTGCTCCTCAGCAGTCATTAACTGCCACAGCTTCATTACTTTTCAGTGCAGTATAAAGTACACCTGCAAGAAGACTACTTCAATACATACATTTTTCATACAGAATTATGATGGAAATCAGAGAGCTCTACAAAATCAGTAATAATCTGTAAGCATTCTGAAGACCAGAAGTTAGCTGAAGGAGGAAAAATTCCACTAGGATTGTATTTTATCAGGAAAGATCAAGTTTAATGTTCTGCCACTAAATCCAGTAGAAAGACTCTAAAACATAACACTCATTTATTCCATCAGATAAGTCTTTGTTTGTTTGGGAAATTATTTCAAATTCCTTCACATGTTAACCCATTACACATTAATTAAAGTCCAGGTCAGAAACCAGTTCAAAGGCATTCTGTCCAGGCTCTCTCTGCTGAAAACTGACTTTGTTTAGCAGTGAGGCATTTGATTATTCACTTTGGACAAAGTGCTGCTCTTTGACATATAGAAATGTACTCTTTCCTTTGAAAAGTAGAGGTTGTAAATTCTAAAAATATCTTAGCTGGCCAGAAAGGAAGAATAAGAAAAAAACATAATTATTTCCAACACGCTGTATTTCTGACCCAGGAATATTCTGAGGTACCTCTACCTATTAGAATAGAAAATCTTTCAAGTGTAAAGCTGCTTGGAAATGAAGAGAAACAAACAGAAAAAAACCTTAGATTAACAATTCATCTGTGAAATGTGTGCAGTCAAAAAATACAGATATCATAAAGGGTTACAACAATTCTCACAATATTCCAATGGAAGCCAAGAAAACTGATAATCTATGGGCTGACAGGAAGCCAGAATCCTGGCGTTCTATACCCAACCTTTCAGACTAGCTCCCGTCACACCACAAAGTAACAGAAGTCCACTATATTTATGACAGAGCTGCCTGAAGTAAAAACAGTAATCTGGGAGGAGCTACTTCCATCTCAAAGAGAAAAAAAATACATATATATATATATATATATATATATATATATATATATATATAGTAGAACAGTTTTACTGTGCCACCCAAACCTCCTTTTAGCCTAACTTCTTATCTGTGACCAACTGCAGATTCTTAGGGGAAGATATAACAATATGTAGAGTATCCTTGATACAGCCTTCAACCACAGCATTCTGTGTTCGAGGATACATCTAGATAATCGTGTTTAATAACCAACCAGAATAATGTACAATTTCAGAACAGTGAAATAAGATGTGAAGAAGAGTCAATTCAAGCACTGTTGTAGGTTTAATTCAGTGCTATTGTAACATCTTTTTTTTTTTTTTTAGCCATTTGTTATTATGTCCATACCTGCTTTTTCCATAAATTTACAACTTTATGCAGAAGTTGATCATCTTCCCTTTGTCCTGGACTGGTGATCAAAAAATCAATATCATGCCCAATCTTCTTACCCCTGAAATCAATAAATAACAAGAAAAATAAAAGAGTTAAATTCTTGTTGAATTTTACACTACCTTCAAAGAGAATTTTTTTGCTACGTCATAAAAAGAGCATCAAGAGATAGTGATGTTTCCTAAAACACAATCAAAATCGAATATTCTCTTTCTTCTGTTTTTTATAGTTAAATAGTAATTTAAAATCTTTATGCATTTTCTCTTTTGTTCAATTAGATACTGCAGGTCCATTTAATAATGTTAAATCTCTTTCTTCCCCATAAGTCTCAGAAATGAAGGTTTTAGTCATTGCTGGAAAAAAAAAAATTGTAATCAAAATACCATAATACATCTTAGGAATCCAGTGCAATAACAGCAGAAAAACTTAGCAGTCTAAACAATGCAGTCTTAAAAATTATTCTTCAGATTTGATGGACATTTTAATGAACAGAAGCATGATTATCCTTTCATTATTTTTTTTATGACAGACATACTCTGTCTAATTTTCAATTTCTTCTCTTTTAAGTATAATGTTTTTTGCAGAGATTGATCTCAAGTTGTTGTTGATTTTTTTTATAATTCAATTGTGGTTTTTTGTTTAGGGCTTTTTTCTGAGAACTTAATGCCTTAATGTGGCTAAAGCATTTTATTAGTCTTACTAAAAATCTGGATTTATATCCATATACACAGTCTAATCATAAATGCTCTTAAAAGAAAAATGGTGTCATAACCTTTCTTTCCCACACTTAAATCTAGACATTCAACGTTCATCTAGTTGCAAATTACATTATGTCTAAATCATATTAAGACGCAGCTGTCATTGGAAAACAGGAAAAAGCAAGTTATCTGGAATATTTCCTTTCGGAATCATAACATATTTGAGACATTCTTTAAATTTATCCTAGATTGCAAATCATCCGAGGCCTGCAGAACAAATGTGAACTATTCATTTTGGTTGAAATATTGCAGCAGGGATTGTGCACACTTCTATTTATTGGCTGTAATGAGGACAGCCTACAGAGAAAGCAGTCATTTCTGCAGAGGAGATATTTCTGAAAATAGGTGCAGTATCTAGGTGATGGAGTAAACATCCAGAATCTGAAGTAGTGGCACTTGAATGTAGCATAGCTCCAAAATCTTCCATGCTACTCAGAAGTCTACCCATGCAGCTATTCACAAGAGTATGTGATGTTATAGCTCAGATATGTTTCAATTCAATTCTGTTTCCAGTATCAAAGAAGTTGTAGATCATCACATGAGGAATGATAACTGGATCCGTATAAAACAATATATTTGCTGTTTTATATTTAATGAAATGATTCCTTCTCTTGAAGTAGCGTATAAAACTGAACTTGATTAATTATACTTGGAAGTTTGTAGGAATAGAAGTGATTGGCAGATGTCTACTACCATTTGTATGACAAGAAATCATCCAGCTGATGGATAGTAGAATAGTGTTAGCAGCAAGATATAAGGAAATGAAAACCTAGGTTTCAGATTTGACAAGCAGTCTAACTCACTATAATGAAACTATTGTGCCATGTCTGCAGCAAAGTCAAAACTGCTTAAACAGTTGGAAATTATTTCAAAAGAAGTTTCAAACAAAGCATCAGTCTAGCCTTAGAATCTGAACAGCAATTCAAACTCATGAAGTCAGTATTCCAAGTAACATTTTCTAGGGTGTTTTTGTAGGATGACATTCATTATCTCACAAATTACCATAATAATTCAAAATTCTTACATAGCACTTCTTACTTCATGCCTCAAAATGATGTTTTTTATTTCAAAGGAATCTAATGTTCCTATTTTAGAGGTGCAGAAAGTGGCATAAGGAAACTTGCCTAAATTATTAAAAAGAAAAATAATAAAAAGAACTTAGAAGGTGATGGAATCAAGAGTTGATTCCTGATTCTTCCTCTGGTACACAGTACATGCATATTTTAGGCTAACCTTGTCTAAAGCTGATGGCCTTAAGCTGTCTGTAACAAATGCAAGGTGTTCAACTTGTCATCTATTCTGAATAACAGACAGCATTTACTGATATACTTGCTATGACTGAGGTCATAATATTTAGAATTGATATAAAAGCAATATAAAATCATGGATATTGTCAACCTTATTTTTGCTTCTCTTTGAACTGGTTTCTACTGGGTGAGTTTCTGACTGAGTTTCTCAGGCTGTTACTGGAACATTTAGTCAGATCTTCACTAGTGCCACTTGCAATTTTTTTTTTAATTTTGTCCAGATAAATGTATTGCTTACCTTGAAATAGAAAAGCAATTTAGTAAATTCAAAAGCTGTATAATATATATTACTCGTGACTTATAAGTCATGCAGGAAAGTGCGTGTTGGTTCAGATCTTCATTCTGCTGAATTTGAAGGGAACATGGTCATTGATTTCAGCAGAGTAGAGCTTTTCCTTGAATATATATATTATTTTCATATAAGCTTATGTATTTTTGTATTTGTGTATACAAACATACAGTCATGAGTATGCATAAACTCATGCAAAAAGCATATTGAGCCAAGTTGCTCTGTCCAAGCTCAGAAAACATATGTATGTTTATCAGTTATCTCCATATGCATGCAAACAGTTTTACTGAGGATGAAGCAAACTATATTCTGTAATATGATATAATAAAGAACTTAAGTATATCTGTATAACTTAAACACAATGGTGCTGATATCTGATCCTCAAATCAGATCTGAAAACCCAGAATTCATCATCCAATTAAGTCCCTCAGAGATGAAATCTGTACTGCTTGTTCATTACCAAAACTCAAGAGGAATGATGTGGGCTTCAGTCTTTTTCAATCCTCACCATATTCAGGAAAGCACGTTCCTTACATGGAGCTATAAATTACTTCAACCGTGACACACCATAACCAAGGGTGTTAATACACATCCTTCACTTAGAAATGATAACACTTTGGTTGAAAAACACACACTAAAATGATGCTGTGACCACCTGTTTTTATCTTGTACTCTGTAGCCCATTGATTGATACGCTGATCCTTCATCTTTTTATTGCCCTATTTATCTCAGTTAGGAACACTGGCAATCTTCCTGCAACACAGGAGGCAGCTCCTCAGGCTTCTCCCCTGCCTTCCACAGGATAGAATTCCAGGACCAGAGTTCAGAAACAGCGTTTGGGTCTAAGCCAATGTCAACAGGTTATTTACTTAGCTGTTATTAGCTCTTGGATTAAAAGCACTCATCCGGGAAGAGGAACATTCAGTCTGATGCTTTCATAGCCAGGTTATTTGTCATTGAGTGAGCCTTAAATATGAAATGCAGAGCCAGTGTTTGGTGCAGGAAGGAAAGTCCTGGGAATTCTCCTGTCTAAATGGGCACCCCAGTCAGTATAATATATCACAATTTTTCTGTCTCTACAAATCTCCTATTTTATATTGCAAAGTGCCACAAATACATACCTACTAGTGGTTTTATGTATTTTATGACCATCCACATGCTAATGGATGGTCAGAGATAAAAAGATATGATTTTGGCATGCCAGTAAGTACTCTAACCACAAGGCTTTTATACAAATGTTGAATTATATTATTTAACAAAACTACCTGGATCCCTTTAACATAACCTTTCTTCTTTCATCTAAATCCAAACCTAAATCCTTTTTAGGCTGAAGGTATATAAGAAAACTCCAACCTTAAAGAACTGAGACTATAGCACAGCTTTTGTCCTAATAATCTGTTCAACCCTGAGGACTACAAGAGACAGAACACTGTTTATTAAATACGTTCAATTCTTGGTTGACTAAACTTTTATAAAGCTAATAACTGACTGCAAAGGAACACTTATCTTTCAAGTTGCTGAAATTTTCTTTTTAAAAATATTTTAACACAAAATCTATAAATATATGGATCAAGGGATAGCATGGTAAGGATAATCACATTGTTCTGTTCTATTAGGGTAACTTAAGCAAGATTCAATATTTTGGAGTATTATCCATGCAGAGTATTTTGAAACCTTAGGATATTCCACAGTAGCTAACCCATATCAGAGGCAGTTCTGACAAACTAGTTTTAGCTGAGGATAGACTGACATTTCTCTACCGCTAACAGAGGTTTCCAATTGGAGGAGCTTAAAGCACCTACTACGCAGTTATGAGCTATATGTCAAAACCCTGAAAATCAGTTAGCAAGCTTTGTGTTTATATGGTGTTCAAGCAGATAGAGAAGATGTTTTATTTCCATGTGTTCTTGCATTAGGTAAAATTGCAAGCTTTTCTTAACCTTGCAAGTCCTTGAAGCATGTGAAGTACAAAATGAACATCAACAGCCCATGTTCATAAGAATAGCTGCATTTCATGCTCAGTATTTTCTTGGAAACATAAACATCAAAGAAAAATCACAGGCAGCATAGTACCTCTGGATGGATGTGTCATATCACTGATTTATTATTAACTTCACTACTTATGCTACACCGAGCATAGAAATATTACTTCTCAACCTTGTCACAATCAACTAGGCTTTGCCTTCAAACTATATTCAAGCTATATTCAAACACACACACACACACACGTATACACTGTTCAAATATATCCAAATATTACAAAATTTAAGTAAAAATTTTTTTAATTTTTTAAAACATCTTTACTCTAGGGAGGCATCCTCTACACTGGGCCTGACCTAACTCCCACTATATACAAGTCATGTCAAGTTACTCTTTGGAATAAACAGATTATCAAAGAAAAGTAGTAGGGTAATTCTGTCTCTAGTAACCACAGTCCTGATTAAGGTACTACTAAAGTCTTCCACCAGTGTATGCCTTCTCAGAAAAGGAGGCAAAGAAATTCCAAATCCAACGTACTTTGTATTTTTGCACGTTTGCTTATCAAGCAAACTTTGATGAGAACTAGAGAAGGACAATTTCTTACAGCCAGATATGAAAATAATTCTGAGTTTCTTTCACTCAAACTATGCAGAGCTACACTCTTCTGGCAAACCCCACCTTAAGGAAAAATAAATTGTTAAAGTTTAGTCGGAAGTAATTGGTTGTGATGCTGCTAGAGACGTTAGACAGAGGGTAACATCCTGGACTGCATAAAATCCAGAAGATAAAATTAGTTTAATTGCAAAATAATCAGAAATGACATTCATAATTTGCTCTTGACTGAAACACTACAGATTTTAACGCCATCTTGAATAACTATGCTAAGGTCCCCATTCAGGAGTCAATAACCAGCAGTTTAATTAAAAAAAATGCAAATTAGATCAATAAATAAAACTGTCAGCTTCTACAAAAGTTAATTTACTGAATTCATAATATAATCAGAATTAATTATTTCAACACAGTGATTTCTGTGATATTTTTCAGGTCAGAACTCTGAACCTAGAGTCGATGGCTTTATTGGTGCAAATGGTCATTGACCTCTGTGAGGTACAGTTAATGCAGTGACAGGAAAGAGTAAGGCACATTCTAAGGAATAGAATAGAAGCAGACCTATAAAAGGGCTTCTGCAATAGTGATTTCTTGTTGAAGGATTTTGCTGAATAGAAGAAATGACAATGCTTCTGAGCATTTGCAACAAGAACTGGGTAACAGATAAAGAAAAGTTTTTGAATTGTCTTGTCTGTGACAGAAATGTTCGTCCAGTTTACAAGAAAAAGCTGTAACATTTATTTGAGGTTATTTCTTCAGAAATTATCTATTGTGTATTCTGGTCAGTACTATACAGAGTATTTAACAGCCCAAGCAGTAGCATAAATTACAATAGCCCATGGATATCATAAATGACTAGATAAACCCAGTACACCACACATAAGCTGCTCTTAAAATCACTGTCAGCTTTGGCTCAGCAGTTGTTCTTAATATTCAGGTCAGTTTCATATTTTCAAAACAGCATTTAGATTCAAGTGTCAATGCAACATTGATTCACATACATATAGAACAGATAGCAAGAAAATAAATGCTCACTGAAGTGCAAAAGCAGCTCAACTGAAGTTAACAGTCCAAAAACACTGACACGGAGAAAACAGAGAGAACAGAATGCAGAGAGTAACCGTTCACAGGTCTGACTTGCAACATGCACTGATTACTGTGTCAGCAGAGGGAGAGTGGAAGCGAAGCATTCAGCCAAAATAAACTGAGGGCACTTCACGTTAAACTCTACCAACAACATCTTTTGCTCCCTGGGCTCATGATCTCTATCTTTCCATCTTGAACGTGGCAGAAACACAAGACTGGAGGAGACATCAGTGTCAAGATTTCATTTTATAGTTCATCAAATGTGATGAGTCAGAAGGCTCAATGCCCAACTTCCACTAAGGTGAAGAGGTAGTAAGATAACCCACAGCTTGGGGTAGTTGCACATATATATTGCAGATGGATTCTGATTTGAGTGCCTAGCATTTCAGTCACTGTGCAGGACTTGGTTTGCACAAGGATAGGACAGTCAGTGAAAAATGACTGAAATATTTTAGGAAATTAAAACCCAAGCTGATCCAAGTGTCGTGTTCAATATCAAAATAAAACTTTGGAATCTCTGTCCACAGGGATAATATCTCCCTGACTGTACAGCACAGGGCACCCTGTAGGCACAGTTAATAGCTGTGAGATGTTTAAATAGGATGCTGATTAATGGCTGAAATGGCAATAATCAAATCAAATTAACTGAAATAAATTCTGCCACTAGCAAAAACTATTAAATGCAAATTTGACTTCACAATACATCTAACTAAAAAGATAACACACAGTTGTGAGACATTCTCTAACTTCTTTGGAGGCACAGAATGCTGTAGCTATTCTTACAAAAGAAAGATTTGTAGCTTATTCTGGAGAATTATTTTTGCATCAATTTAAGAATAAAATAACTTTGGATAAAGCTGCCTGAAAAATGAAAACAACAGAAATTGAGCCAATATTCTTCAGGACATCCATAAATCAGGCTTCTGTTCTACAAAAGTTTAAACTGCCAAAGATAGCATCTAGCAGCTTTTTCACACAGCCAAGTTGCTCAACACAGACTCAGGTGAGCTGCCTAGGTATTTGGCAAAGGTTAACAGATGTCCTCTTAGAATTGCTTGAGCATGGACACTTCATTAAAATGTTACTTTTCTTTCCCAGTGTAACACTAACTCTAATTAATCAAGAGCAGAACTCTATTTTCTATAGCTGTGGAAGCCATTTATTTTATTTTTGAAGTTAATCCAACCCTGTGCTGAAACATCTGTGAAAAAATCCTTTTCCCCCTAGGAGCAGAAAGTATATTTATAGAACATAAGGGAATATAGTTATAACATAGCATACACAAAACTATAACTTTCATTTCACTTTTCAGCAGGACATGAATGCTATGGAGCATCAGCAGCTGCTGTTCAAAGAGAACTACAGGAAAATACCTAACAATGCAGAGAATGCATTAATTATGATAATTTTTCTTGTCTCAATCTGGGGTACTGCATCGCCCACTGTAGCAGAAGGGATCACATCTTGGGATATTTCTGTGAGCTGGCCTCTGACAGGGAAAAATCACTGAGGCACAGAGACTTAGTGCAAAACCTGTGCAGTACCAGTTAAATCTTATATAAAACCTAATTTCGCCCTCAGTGACTACACTGCCTCAAAGAAGTATAGCAACATGTGCCGTTTGCCTTATCTCCCATTAAATATACTTTCAAAGACCAAGTGTATCCCATGCCTGACTGTGTGTACCTTTTACTTTTCTGACCCAAAGGAAATCTAGACAGTATTTCTCAGAATGCAAGAAAGCTGGGTACTCCTCTTCACATCATGCTGACATATTTTTTCAATTTCTGCTTTAGTATATATCTGATGTCACTTTCTCACTAAGAAAAAAAAATGATGACGAAGAATGGTTATTCACTGAAAGACTTAAATAAGTTACTAAAACTAAAAGCAAATTATCCACTGATATTGTAAAGCTATATCAGATTATTTGTATTAAAAACTACTTAATGGGTTAAAAATATTATAATGCAAAAATGCTGAAAAGATTTTTTTCCCCACCTCTTTAAAGGAAAGACTGATGAATTGACCATACCAGTGCCTAGTTACTCCCAAGAGACTGCAAAATAAGTGAATGGCCATGCAAAAATTTTACCAGCTACTTCTTAATTAGAAAGTATGGCTATTTCTAGGTATTATAACTGTTGCACTACTTCGATAACTTCATTATCTTCCAGCTTTCAGCAGCACAAATGTCTGAATATGGCTGTCATCTGTTATACCCTGATGATGAATATCTATCTCTGGCTTGTGTACAACACTTCTTGCTAATAACAGCTCTAGGCTGCCTGAATTCTGTATTTCAAAGAAATTCACCAACCAAAACAAAGTTATGCTGAAGCTTTGAAAAAACAAGAGTGCTGTCTCAATGTATGTAAATATTGCAACTGCACCTGGAAGTTCTCAATATAATTTCAAACTTTCAAAGCTTATGAAATGTACCATACAACTCTGTCACAATTTTATTTAAATGATAAAATACACTGCTGAAATTTTTGTGGGTTTTTTTGTTTGTTTTGTTATTGTTGCTTGTTTTTTCTATCTTGGAAATCCCTTTAAATTATACTCCATTCCAATCAAGAATTTCAAATGACATTATAAAAACTTCCTGTATGCATAAATCAGTGCTGAAGCAAAACACTTTCAACACTGTTTGAAAAACATATTCACTCCAATGAGTACTGATATGGATTTGAGAGCTCATATATTCTGCTTAAAGCTAAGGATAAAGAGATGATGCTTTAGTCTTAAGTCATCAGTCTAGTTTTGCAAGTGCAAATTCTACTGTCATCATTTTCTATGACAACATAGAGTAAACTCTCACTCTTAAACTTTCTACAACAGAAAATTCTGTTACCAAAAACAGTCAAATATTAATTGCTCTGAAATCTGAAGGAGGAAAACAAAATTCCAATATACATACTAAGTATTAAAGCTGAACTGTAGGTAAGGTGCAGACTACGCTTGCTCAGATAACTTGAAATACCAAGCGTCTTCTGGCTTAATTCAAAGGCTTAAAGGCTGAAGAATTATGCATGCTGAGAACCAAGGAAATGCAAATACTTCTTCTTACAAAGAATGAAACAAAGAGATTAATGCACCCAAAAACTCTAGATGTCTTCAAGAATACGATGATATTTGTAAAAATAAATTTAAAAATTTAAAGGAAGTGACTCTCCCTCTCTCCAACCATAAACATGAGATAATTAAAAGGGTGTTGAGATTTATAGGAGTTCATCTGGACTTCCTCTAGGAGAGATCTGAATGGACTTACATGAACATATCTGCTCCCTGACTTCTCTGGAGGTGACAGATAACTTGCATTTCTCAGGACAAGGTCCCAAATCTGGATTAACTGTTGCATATAGATACTTCTCTGATACAAGACAAATTAAAGTGCCACATTCACTTTCTGGTGGTGCTCTGCCACAAAGTCAAATTTACCTTCACGATGTATTTAGACATGGGAAATCAAGAGCTGGCTATAGATAACGCATGCATTCCAAATGCCTGCAGGTGGAACCAAAGAGATGAAATGCACTGACATTCTGGATTTGTAAGTCATAAAGTTTTCTTTGTTTCTTGTTTTGTTTGTCTCCATCTCAGCTGGTACACAATCTACTGAGGTGACACATTTTAAACAGCATTAGCTGCAAACTCAAACTTCAGCTAAACAATATTGCTAGAACAACAACCCAGTGATCTCCAGAATCGTTAATAATGCAGGAAGGAAAACAGAAGGGTCAGCTACATTCAAATTATTTACTGAAATGAGTAGACAACAGTCTGCATTATTAATTATGAAAGGTGAATAATTTTAAAAATGTATTTATGAAGCTATTTATTGCACTTATACTTTTTTTTATTAGGAATAAAACGATTTTAAAACAAGGAAGTTTCCTTTTAGTAGTTTAGATTTTATTGTCCAAAATAGAATTGGTTGGTTCAAAATTTCTACTCTGATTACTCAGAATCTCATCATTAATATGTATAATTTAAGACATTATAACTTATTTTGAAAGAAGAAAAAGAGTTGTATACTGACACTATATGAAAATTAATAAATAGTTTTATAGTAGCATTGATGTGCTGAAGCTTCCTGGTTGTAAATTTAAAATTGTACTTTCAAACCCACCTGATTTTTATTCCCTCTAGCTAACTCCCCTGAGAGTTTCAAATGGATTATTTTTCTTTGCTATATTCCTTTGTCACAGAAACTTTCATAAAAATGTTCTTTACTATGCATGACTGCTTTGGCATTTCCAAAAATCAAAATGTTCACTTTGGATGATTTAAAAGACAAATATCAATACTTATGCAAGAAAGGAAACGAGCACATTTTCAGGATGTCTGAATTATACTAGACATTCAGTCTGGATTTCACTTATTTAGAAGTGATGGGACAATCTATAGAATCAACCTACCATAAAAAGAAAGGTTACTATGTGCTTCCTGCTCAGCTGTACTGGAAGTTATATAAACATGACAGATTTTCTATTAAAATTCCTTGAACTGAGAAATAAATTACATGCCTCCACCACAAGGAAAAAAAAAAAAAATAAAGGACAATAACACCTCACTCCATCCCAACTCCTAAAATAAAATAGGATTGAGATTTCTGTTTGAGCTGGTAGTATGATTGCTAGGGGGTGCAAGTAATTGTTCATGCATGTCAGTCAGCCACAAAGACATGACAAGTTAATTTATGAAGTCAAATCCTACTTAGTTGTAATTATTTTAAGGTATTTTAATCATCCATTCCATATAATGAAATAAAATATCTGCTAATTTAAAATTTAAATAGTTGTGTCATTGCTATCATGCAGCCAAAGGCTGGTGAAGAGTTTGAGTCTAGACTTCCTATCTGACATGAAAAGAAGGATTTACTACAGTACTTCTGAAAAAAAATATTACACATAGTGTAAACCTGACAGGTATGTACCACACCTTTGGTTTTAATGACTCTGCTCTCTTCCTGGAAATCTTAAAGTGAACTTTTTGGTCTTTGCAGGCTGACATTTTCCATACCTATACTTACATATTCCTGTGGCAAGAAAGGTAGATAGGAATTTTACAAAAGCAACAGTCTGGAGAAAATGAGCTAGCTGTCTTCTGAGACATAATTTGGACTGTATAATCTGCTAATTTGGTCTGAAGGAAGAAGAGTTTATTCTTAACCTATGGGATTAATTTAGAAAAATAAACAATTACAGAGAAAAAGAAAAAGAAAAACAACAATATTTATAATTAAAGGGAACATATTTTACACAAGAATTATGAGATACAATAAATATGTTCATTTCACCATAATTTTTTCAAATACAAATTGAAAACAAAACTTGTCAGCTGTGTTGTGCTCTATTAGCCAGCACTTTCCTGAAGTTGAAATGGTTATACTTTTTGGGCCAAAGTATGTTAATCCGTTTAAGAAAATCATTTAAAGAGTAGAGGCAAAGGAATACTGCGTCTCCACAGGGAAAGGCTACTAATATACTCTAGAAGTATAAGCATACTGAAAAATTCTTTTAAGGTATAAACAAGCCTGTTATCAAATCTACCTCCTACCTTAAATAAATTGCAATACAGTGAAATCTTGTTACTCTCCTTTACAAAATTCCCTTGGTCTGCTTCTAGGCTTAGCTGATTTAATACTAAGCTGAAATTTTCTGTGATTTTTGTTAACCAAGTTTTTAACTCCTGAACTATGGCAATTAGATATTGAGAATAAAACTTTTGAGTGTTCTCTCTGCAGCCTTTTTCCCAATCCTGACATTACAGAGTTTTGAGACTCTCTTAAAGAGTCAGTCATGTCATATTTCTCTTAAAAAACTTATCTGACTTCTTTCTGAATATAATCTTTTTTAACCTGCACTGGGTTGCAATATGCCTCAAATAACAATACATCTTAGGGTGCCTTTGTATTCTCATTGTAGCTACAAGTGTTTATTTCTTTAGGTGAAATAAAAAAATGCATTCCCTGGATCACTACTTGTCATACAAATTGACAAAGAATAACTTGAAAAAAAAACTTTCTGTCATTATACAACTGAGGTCAAGGTCAAGACACTGATATTTTTAATAGAATGTACCAATAGATCACATTCTATTATAGGTATATAAATGCTGTATATTATCCACATTTACTGATTTGGGATGCAGTACTCAATAATAGTGTCACAAATATAAAGTATAAAATCTATATTGAGACATTTCATAAGCAACAGTTTAACAAGACTACTGTTACCAATTCAGATAAACTACAAGCAACTGGATGCAGTAGCCCATACAACAGGATCAAATAACCAAAAGTATTTTCCATGTTTACCCACTAGAACTATGTCTAGATAGAGGATATGACAAAATAAAATGCACATTTTCTGCAGACTTTGATTATTAATGTAACATAAAGGATTTAAGGTCATTAGTTTACAAACAAGGTATTATAAACTTGTGTGTAAGAGACAAATCATACGGTTTCAATGGCTCTTGTTTGTTCTTCACAATAATCCTTTACAACTTCCATAAAATGGCTATCATAGCTGATGAGTGTAACTGAGCCTATCTTATCAGGTTCTGCTGCTCTCTATTTAGTGAAGGTTTTTTCATTCTTCAGTAATGTTTCCCGATACATATCCATCCAATTCTCCCACAGCACAGCAACAATCCCTAATGAATCCCAACATCCTCAAATTAAAAGCAACAAAGAGGACTACTTCTGACTATCTTCTGTAGCAGGCACTTCTTATGATTTATTTTTAACTTTTTTTTATCTTATCCTTGTTACATGACACATAGAAAATGTCCTTTCTGACTCACATCCTAACTAAAGTCATTTTGCCAGCAGTTACCTCCTCATTATCATGTCCACACACCACTAGCATGATCATGTCACACTTAATTACAGTGTTATGGCTGCTCTTGCTCATAGGGACACATGAAACATACCCTCTGGTTGCTCTAAGCATAATACAAGGTCACTGATGCTAGATCCTTTCCTCATGATTATCTGCCAGGAAAACGTCACTCTTTGCACTGTTAACTGTCTTAACAGCTAAGCAGCCTACAATAAATTTTGACTTCTACTAAAGCAATAAGTGTGCAGAGAGTAGATTGCACTACAAACAGCCTGTTTTCAAGCCAGCTTTCTAAGAATAAAACCACGATAAAAATAACGCAGCACATTACATATTTTAATTAGAACTGTGTTTTAATACCTTTACTCAAAACAACAGGCATTTGATCCTGCAAATGCTGACCTGCCTGGCATGTGAGGCTGCCAAATCTCTTTGGCAAAAGTGAACCATACGATAACTTTATTCAGTTTATTAACAGCTCACTAACAGAGAGCAAAATATTCAGAACAATTTCATCTCTAGTGTATTCACCTTGAGACATTTATGAGTAAAACATAATAAATAGAATTATCTTACTATATGAAATATAGTATATATTTAGAGATATGCGATGCATAAGAAAGCTCTCTGAGTGAGGAATGTTTATTGGAAGAGAACCACAAAGACAAATCATAAGTTGTATCCACTTCTGTCCTGAATTGGTTAGAGGCATAGATCGGCATTTATAAGCAGAAAAGATGTTCAAGTACAGTTGTCCAAAAAAAACCCCAAGAAATAGATGCCTGTTTTCTGATAAATCTGTACATGTCTGATTGCAAACTGACTAAGCATCATAAACACTGCTATTTTTTTAACCCATTAACTAAATCTCTTATTCAGAACTATGAATTATTACTGCTATTAACATAGCAGCTCCTTCTACTGCTAGGAGCTTTGCCTGGGCCAGCTGGTAGAACTTTTATATAATTTCTGTTGGACAAAAGTAACAGTTTCTTCTGCAGGTCTCTTGGTGTTACAAAGATCGATGCTCCAAGAACAGAGAGGAGACTAAATTCAATGGGATCTTTATAGCTGCTGTCATATTTGCCCAGGAACATTAGGGCATAACACATGCACCAAGCACACATTCAGTGAAGTCAAAGAATGAAAAAAAAAAAGCATTAAGCATTTGAACATGATGTGCCAGACTTCCTCAAAGACTCTATGTTGGACTTGGTTACTGAGACACTGTTGGGGCAGATGATCTTTTCCTGCTTTACTAAGCAGTAACCTATATCCTTCAGGTACATATGGAGAAGAGTCTAGGGACAGTCATGAAGGGGAAAAATGATCACAGAAGAACTGCTGAGCAGAGCTCAGAATAAACCAAAGCTGAATCGAAGTCCCATAAACAGCATATCTCAAAGAAATCTTGCTTCTTCTTTGGATAAATGCCCATATACCGAAATAGAACTTTTAGCTTTTGCTTGCACTTAGACCTTTCATGAGCTAAGTGAGAAGATAAAGCTCAGAAACAGTAACGAGGCCACATAGAGCTTTTTCCCTCACCTTCATTTGGTAAAAGAATGAGTTCATTAAGGATTTTAAGTGTGAACTGGATTTTCTCCAAGCTATATATGTGGTGTGCTAAAAGAGAAGGGATAATTTTCAACTGCTCTAAACAATTTTTAATTATTATCTGTCCCCTTTAATTCCATCCCCACCTTGAGTTGCTAGGATTTCGGAAGGCATCTCTTTTAGCAAGCTACCCCAAAGAAATTATCTTATAGTTGGAAAATCTAAGAACAAATGAAGAACACATTATCAACAAATGACACACCCCATCTCATCAAGGTTGTATATATCTTGGCTTTGACCTCGAGGTTTTATGGTTTTATTTTATGCTGTCACTTTTTCTGAAATGTCTTCTATTTTTCTTTTTAGCTTCCTATTTCCCTTTTCCCTGAATTCATTCCACTCTCTTCACTATCACAAGTCCTCCTTCAACCTAATGCTCTATAACTTTAAGATTTTTTACTTATCGATTTTATGTATCATTACAAATATATTTTATCCTATGGTTATTTGCAATTCAACTTGTAAAACCCTTAGTGCTCATCCATTTACAGCAAGCACTTTACACGCAGTGTATTTTAAATATCCTACTGCAACATACTTCCTGGCCAGAGAGTTAAAATCCATCTGTTTAAATTCACATTTCAAAAATCAATGCAGGATACTAGCTGTCTTCATACCAAATATTTAAAGTGACATGCTTATTATTGCAACCTTACTGCTTATTGTGACTATTCCTGCTTCACAAAAATACCCATATAAAATGAAAAAAAAAAAATTTAAGTCACTAATGACTGAAAAATATTTGCTAGAGCTTGATTTTGTTATAAATTCTGAACAATAATTATAGTTGATGGTTTATTATCCCTCTATTGACTGGACCTGATGTTTATAATGAGGATTTAGCAGAGTGGGTCAGGAATCTGTGAGAAAGCAGGAGAATTTGTGTGGACAGTTAAATATTAATGAGAAAGAAACATGTTTAAATGTTGTCATTTCAATATTTTGGTCAAAATCAAAATATCAAAATATTCAAGTGATCTTCAAACACCATTGATTCACAGAAGTTTTGTTGCCTCTGACTACAGTCTTCAAATTGCATAATAACACATTTTTATGAACTTCAAATTAACTGCAACACATATAACTCAACTCTGCTACAGAGTTATCATCATTGATCTTGCTTGAGATTTTCGTACAAAGTGTTACTTTTTGTTCTCTCTACAGATTTTGAAAACAAAGCTTATTCAGTCTGTGAATACATCTCTGTTCATGATAACATCAAGTACCAATTATTTGTACAACTTCCTTTTAATCAGAACAGCTTTTATGCCCCTATGGCATATCATACTAATGTACTTCCAAATTAGCACAACATACGAAAGAGAAACAGTTCACCTTTAGTACAAGATAGAGATTTTCCAGTTAATAAAATTAGACTTATAAATCAATTTTAGCAGTCTGTGTGCTCTGTAACATGCTACCTGTCCCCTCCTCACACCCTATCACCACACTATATTTTAAAACAATGCCTGGGGCAATTGGATTTTTTTCTTTAATGAAATGGTATCCTATTCAAACTGCATCAGCACAATACTATACCCCATGGAAAAAATTGTGATCTTTTTAATAAATGAGCTTTATGCTCAACAAAAATTACACTATCTGAGAGAAACCTGTTTAAGACACTCCCTTCCAAAATGTACTTTTTTTGTAAGTCATCCAGGAATTTTTGTCATTCACATCTTTTATTTTCCTAATGATAGAATCATAGAATCACCAAGGTTGGAGAAGACCAGCCAACCAACAAAATCATCCACATATCACCAATAGTTCTCTCTAAACCTTGCTCCTCAACGCAACATCTAAACAGTCTTTAAATACCTCCATGATTGTTGACTCCACCACCGCCCTGGGTAGCCCATTCCAGCACCTGATCACTCTTTCGGAGAAGTATTTCCTAGCATCTAGTCTGAATTTCCTGTTGCACAAATTGAAGCCATTCCCTCTAGTCCTATCACTAATTACAAGAATAAAGAGGCCAACTTCCAGCTCAGTACAACTTCCCTTCAGGTAGTTATAGGGAGCAATAGCATCTCCCCTTAGCCTCCTCTTCTCCAGACAGAACAATCCCAGCTCCCTGATCTGTTCCTCATAGAGCTTGTGATCCAGACCCCTCCACCAGCTTTGTTGCCTTTCTCTGGACAATCTTCAATGTCTTTCCTGCAGTGAAGGGGTACAATTACTTTCCTGCTGGTAACACTATTCTGATACAAGCCAGAATGCCTTTTAGCCACGTGGGCACACTGCTAGCTCATGTTCAGCTGAGCATTGACCAATACCCCCAGGTCCATTTCCTCTACATAGTCTTCCAGCCACTCTGCCCTAAGCCCATAGTGTTGCTTGGGGTTGTTATGGCCAAAACGCAGGACCAGCAGTAATTAGAACTGCATATACCAATTGTTCTAACATTCCGAATGAATAATTTTAATGTTAATCTAATAAAAACACAATCATTTTTATTGCTACTGGTACTAAAATAGGAATGGTCAGCAGAATATAGGTTACGAAGTATACTTATTTCATAAGTGCATTAGAACTAGATAGAGGTGCATTATAATGCCCTTTCATAACTTCAAACTTCTCACTTTGGCAAACTCATCTAGGAAACTGTCTAAATAACAAAAAGCTTGTTTTAACATTTTGGAATACTTTATGGCACATTATCTTAAAGAGCACCACTGAGATGCACAGCTGGAGTTTGGAGTTCAGAGTGTTGTTATTTGTACTGACAGCTGTCACTGCTTCTTTCCACTTAGGTGATTCTAATGAGCCAGCCATCAAGATAGACTGGTATTTGTTTCAGAGCTAGGACTTCACATCAGAAAGAAGAAAAATATTTGTGTGCATGCCTATAACTTGATATTCCTAAAAGCATCTAAAAGGGCAAAAACTGAGGTCAGACATGAAAACTTACCTAGTGAATGACATTACCGTTCTCTTGCACTTTGATAACCAAAGCAAATGTAAATGGTACCTCTACAGTACAAATCTTCCTCATACTAGCTCTTCTAAATAGCAGACAGCCCAGACTGTATTTGTTATATACCATGCTGAGTACTCAACTCAGAGACCTCCTTCCCCATGCTTGCTCCTACACATATTGAAGGTTTTAACTCAGAAGGCAGCCTCTCTCAGATGTTTTGAGGAAACATCTTCCAAAACCAAGAACAATTACACAGCTATGGAAGCATAAAAATGCTTTTCAATGAGCTATGGTAAATTTCTAAACATAGAACATCCATATACTTTTTAGAGATTAAGAATATTTGCTAGGTGTCAGAATAAATTCACAAGGGAACTCAGCACTTTTAGCTCATTTTTTTCCTCAACATTTCTTAAAAAGCTTTTAATGCATTTAATTTATTGGGAAATAATCATGCATCTTTCTTGAAGTCCTACTTAAATCTTTTTGAGCTCCTCTTTCTGCCATTCCATTCATTTACAAAGCAAAGCAAAACAAAGGTTCTGTGATACCTTCTGTCTCATCTCTGCAAAATCTTCAGCAATACTGGACAAAGAAACTGTTGTTCTCTTGACATTGTATCTCAGTAGATGGACTAAATGAACTGTGAATATCAGCACTTAACCAATAAAGAGAAATCTTTATTTATATAAAATCTATCAGATCTGCTTCATCTGTAAGGCTAATTGAAAAGACTATTCAGGTCAGCTGTGATATTAGAAGACAACTGAATCATATTTAATGCTATTTAAAGTGAGTGAATGGACTAAAAGAACATTTAAACCATGGCCATTAAAATTTAATTTGACTTAGCGAAGACATTAACATCCTGGTTTTATGCAGTGGAAAGCATTTTAAAAATATTTGTATATACTTCAGAAACCCAGAATTGTCAAATGCTTGACCCCTATTTAACAAAATTATTGAAAGTAACCTTAAAGGACAAATAAGAAAAGCCAGAAGGAGAAAAATTCTTTGAATACTATGATTGCGTCATTCTGCTCATTTTTTATGTATAAGTAGTTATTGTATATATGATTACACCTATGTCCCCACACATAAAGCCAGAAATAATCTGCCTGTAGCGAGCCTCTGTATTCTGACTCACTGTTCTTTTATTGTTGCTACTTTTAAACTTTTGCATCTTAACAGATCTATCAGCAAGATTTTCTGTAATTGAGCAATTCTGTCTCTGATTAGGGCCAAATTGATCTGTGTAGTTATCTTAACAACCTCATCTCAACTGCATTTTTTCTTTTATATGCTACTTTAAATAATTTCTTATAGGATAGGGTAAAGCAACTTCCCTGACATTTCTTATCAAAATCAGTTAAAATCCTATGAATTGTAACCTTGTATTAATTGCACACTCACATACCAAGCTGAGTGATGCAGTTGACATCCTAGAGGGAAGGGATGTTATCCAGAGGGACCTGGACAGGCTTGAGATGTGGGCCCACACCAAGTGCAAGGTTCTGGGTCAGGGCAATCTCAAACACAGATACAGATTGGGTGAAGAATGGCTTGAGAGCAGCCCCAATGAGAAGGATTTCGGAGTGTTGATTGATGACAGATTCAACATGAGCTGGTAATGTGCACTTACAGCCAAGAACGCCAACTGTATCCTGGCTTGCATCAAGAGAAGCATGACCAGGGAGGTGATTCCGCACCTCTACTCTGCTCATGTGAGACCCACCTAGAGTATTGTGTCCAGTTCTGGAGTCCCTAACACAAGAAAAAAAAAAGGCGTTGTTGGAGCAGGTCCAGAGAAGAGCCATGAAGATGATCAGAGGGTTGAAACGCCTCCACTGTGAGAATAGCTGCATCAGACTGAAGAAAAGGCTCTGAGACCTTATAGCAGCCTTCCAGTAGCTGAAAGGAACCTACAGGAAACCTAGGGAGGAACTTTTTCAAGGGCATGTAGTGACAGAACAAGAGAAAACGGTTTAAAACTGAAAGAGGATAGATTCAAACTAGGTATTAGGAAGAAATTCCGTAGTGTGAGGTTATTGAGATACTGGAACAGATTGCCCAGTGAGGTGGTGGATGCCCCCCTCCCTGGAAGAACATTGTAGGCCAGGCTGGACAGGGCTTTGAGCAAGCTGGTCTAGTGGGAGGCATCCAGGACTATAGCAGGAGGGTTGGAACTAGATGACCTCAAAAGGTCCCTTCCCACTCAAACCAGTCTATGATTTTAACATTGAGTATCAGATTTATGTAACAAATGTACAGAATATTAATTTTGTGTGAACTCAGTAAATTATCAGTTTTAAGACAATAAATTATTTAGCTCTTAGTAGTATACTTGTGATTGTCACTTTCACACTACGATTTACCTTGGTAATTTGAAAATACTATTGCCAATATTCCTCTTAATTCATATAACAGCAAATACTCCAAAGTCTTATATAATTGTTTTGTGTTATTTAAAGATTGTAATCAGTTGTAAGTTTTGTATAAAGTTTGTCTGGAATTTAAATTTTCTCATGTATCAGTAAGTAACATCACAGATTGACTGCCTGAGGAAGAAATACACTGACCCCTAAATTTGTCTTTCACTTTTAAAATTACATTTAAAATTTTAAATGTAAATACACAGAATGCTTTATTTCAATAATCCTAAAATAACATAATCTGCATCTTCATATATTTGTTGCATGCACATTACTTGTACTGCTCTGGCTGACTTGCAGGTTCTCATCACCATTGGTGATGAGACAGAAAACGCTATATCTTGTTTAGGTTATTGCAAATCCCCTCCAGAAGGTGTAAGATACAACTGCAAGGCTAGCCCAGGGAATCTCAGAGAATGGCATAAAAACTACTTTCATAGTTGCACTGCCATCTCTACTCTAGACCCAGCCTTTGAAAAGAAGAGTTATAACTAAATAGCATCCTTTTATGAGCTGATAAACCTGTGAAAATGGCAATGGTTGAATAGAGTAGGGGACATGAAAAGCTTGGATCAACAAAAGAGTTTCCTGAGATAGGTTTTGAGAGAAATAACTATTGAGTAATCAACTGTCTCATGAATTCATACTGAGTTCTTTTTCTCCATGGCTCCTAGATAACTTATTCACTGGTTTCTGCTTAATGATTCATCATTGCTAATAATAAATGAAATGAGTGGGAAAAATAATCAAAGTTCTAAAGAGGAAATGGAGTTTCTAAATTATTCCAATAGATTAGCTTCTAAATTGGCTTGGTTAGCCATTAATTTGGAAAACATTCTCAACTTCTGTCTCAATATTTTTATTCAGGACATCCCTTTACTTCAAGGACAAACACTTCTAAATTTATGGAGATTGGTATGGTAAAACTGTTTTATTAAGCTTTAGGACAGACGAGTTGAGATTACAGCATCTCTGGGTTAAAAGCCTCATCCAGAGTGGACTATATGTTACCAGAGACCCATGAATGACTGCACCTATGAATTATACCTGATCTCTGTTGCTGGAAGAACTGCTAGATTTTTCCATGATCTGCTTAAATTAGAGAGTGTGCCAACTATTATATCAGCTCAAATGTTCAGTGAGCAACTTGCCTTACATCTCCTTTATAGCAGATTTCTCTGACAAAATGGAATAACAGCAGATAAAATGTTACTTCCTATGACAGCAGCAGCAGAAAGTAAACAAATTACAGAATTTGGGCAGCCATTATTACAGTTTGTCCTCTGGTGTAAAATGCATGGAAATACATCTAAGCACTGAGTAAATTCAGGTGCTAAGTTTATGCATGCAAAGAGATATTAAAATGCCAGACAGAGAGTGCAAGAAACTTTGCTATTGGGTTAGTCTAAAACTTTAATGAAAGAAAGATTTGCAAAATTAAAGTAACTTGAAGTCCAGTACTATTTTAATCCTAAATTTGAGCAGGAAAAAAAAAGTGTGATAAGCTTCAAAATATATTTATTTCTCAGAATCCAAGAAAGATTTGGAGCTACATCAAGAGCTTTGGCTTCTTCCTCTGCTGCCTGCTGTAGCTATTGAACATTTTTATTAGAACAATCCCAATATGACAAGGTCAAATGAAGCCTTTTATCAAGACTTATCAAGGAATTCATGCAGAGGCCACATGCCTATCTCAGATAAACCACAAACTCTCAAGCATAGTATCAAGAGCTTAGGCAATATAATATACTTCATATATTCCATCTCACATTTTCTGATATGTGAGCATGTATCAGGACAGTTGTGATTCCAGATTCCATATAGAAGTCCTATTTCTGAAATGAAGGTTTCACAATAACATAATTTACTCATCATCGTGACTACCTGCATCTCTTTCACAGCTTGTTATTATTTCACACTTTATTTCCAAGACAGAAAGAAGGAACACTTCTAAGCAATTATCTTGACACACAAGAAAGATCAGAGTCCAATGCTACATAATTCCTTTATGTTTTCCTTTGCCTTGTAGAAAATTCTACTGCACACAGGAAAGAAACATTAGCATTCTGATAAACAAAAAAGTGGTGGTGTCTGATGAACACACTGTGCCTTTTCTTTGTTCTCTTCACTGCTTTTCCATGGAAATCTTTATCTACAAAGCCTCTAAGTCTCTTACAGAAGACAAAAATCGATGTTGGAGATAGTGAGCTATGATTAGACTCCCATTATAAAGACAACTCAATAATAAGAGTGCAGCAGTTAAAACACCCTGAAGACTGATGCAGGCTACATAAATTAACCTCCTACCCAGAAAAATTCTACGTGATAAGTACTAGTTCTACTCATAGCATTGCCCAGTACATTGGACACCTTTAAAATAACTAAAATATAAACTGCTCATCTGTAACAGAAGTTATTTTTACACAATGACACAATCATGAAACATCACAAAGAACTAAAGTAACTTAGAATACACTTGGCTAGCTGGAGGCACTTTTTACATGTAGGCTGAGGTTAATGAGGACATCTGCTGGCTAAACTAGTAAACCTTTCAAATGGCTCAGTAAAAGGAAGTCTATAAATAAGTTCCTCCTGCCTTCCAGTTGTAGATTATTTCCTTTCGTGTGTATTTATGGAGCTTTTGTAGAGATGCAGTGTTATTTACCTCAAATGCAAAAGAAATTAGACTTTCTGCTACAGTTAGGTACTGCTCAGTGGATTCCAAAAAGCTTTTCCAATACCATGGATACTCCTAACAATTCCTGGATATAAAGATTATGTTTATGAAGAATGCCAGGGTTGCCACTCATTAAATTGGGCTGCCCAGAGCCCCATCCAGACTGGTATTGAACACCTCCAGGGATGGGGAATCCACAACCATTCTGGGCATCCTGTTCCAGTGCCTCACCACCTTTTGGGTGAAAATTTTTCCCCCAGAATCTAATCTAAATCTCTCCTAGCTTAAAACTTTTCCCCCTTGTCCTATCTCCATCAGACCATATAAAAAGTCTGTCTCCCACCTGTTTATAAGCTCCCTTCAAGTGCTGGAAAGACACAATGAGAATCATAGGGGTTGGAAGGGACCTCAAGAGATCATCGAGTCCAACCCCCCTGCCAAAGCAGGTTCCCTACACCAGGTAAGGTGAGGTTTTTCTGATGTCTTCTCCAAGCTGAATAAGCACAACTCCCTCAACTTTTCTCCATGGCTTCCCACGGGCTAGTAAAATATCATTTAAATTGACATTTTGAAACATTTTGAGCATATTATATCTGTATTTTAAATGTATGTAATTAACAGACATTTACTGAAGGCATTATTAGATACTTAAAATAATTTCTTTTATGGGTTGGCATATTCAGAGTTATAAGGCATGTTTTTAACAAAAAGAGAAGGCTTAGTACCCTGAAATAATAAGCAACACAACAAGCTTAAATTTGAATGCAATATTTGACCTTGCAAACAAGTATTCTGCCAATAAAGCTAATAAATGCATCATATCAAAGTCAATTGGGAGTTTCCAGTGTGGAATAAGGTCTGTCCTTGCAACCCTCTGATTAATCTAGGCATGCGTTTATCTGTTCTATCCAAATTACTAACAGTACAAGGTCCTGACTGACATCAGTGTGAAAAGATTGTTATCATATGCCTCTTAAACAGAGTTGCAGAATGATAATTCTTGAGGTTCTTTAATATAACACTATCTTGTTCTCGTACCATTGGTCGAAATTTGTATTTGGGCATGATGGTTCTTGCTGACAACACTGTTTTGTAGAAAAAACGTAGCTGGTGTCTGCAGGTATTGTTACAAGAAATATGGGCCAAAAGAAATAAATATAAATATTATATGGCACAAAGGCAATGAAATACATTCATCACAATCACTGTGCCTCTTCACAGCAATTAAAAATTGTATAGAACTTACTTAAAAATATAAGGTCTTAATTTTGCACAGGAGTGAATTTCTAGGCCCATTATATTAATTCACAAAAGACACTAATTACTAATTCTACTGATTGTTCTTCTGCCTTTCCTTTCATACCAGTTTTAGTTAAGTTAGAGAATTAGAATTGTGCTAGAGAGAGGCAGAATTGCACGTTTTGAGCCCTACAAGAATATATTTTGCTAATTTTGAAAGAAATTTTTAACCTCAAAATATAGCCAAAGATGTGCATGCACACACACACACAAAAAGCAGCAATAGAAAATATACTAAGGTATTTTGTTTTACGAGCAAGTCATGCCCTATAAGGTAGTGATATAACAAAGGATTTAGTACAGAGCAAGAAACCTAATAATACAAAAGAAAATTCCTAGTCTTGCTACTTTGCCATGTAGCTTTAGGAAAACTCTCCAGAAAGTGCTGGAACAATGAGTCATTTACGTTCTAAGCAACAGTCTCACATTTAGTTTTACAGAACAAGATGAGCAGCTTTAGAAAATAATCAGAAAGGAAAAGAGGAAAAAAATCTCCAGGATCTCCTTATCTGTTTAAAGACTGTAGTATACTCAGCTTAGTCAGTACTCACTGCAGCATATACTTCTAACACCATCAGCTTTGTTTTACTACATTTCAATCTCACGTGACTAAGTTGCCAAAAAAAAAAAAAAAGCCCTACAGCTATTCACAGCTATTCTAACTTTGTTTAAAGCATTGCATTACAATAGATGCGGTGTTGGAAATTCATATACTGAAAACAAAAAAAAACAAAAACACGCTGAAGTACAGTAAGTGATCAACATCATTTTTCCAGCAAATTGTTCTTAGATGGATTTTGTTCTGACAAATCAAGCAATAATAATAATACACAAGAACCTAGAAATATCAAAGGGTTGCTTTCCTATTAAAAATAAAAAATAAAAACAAATTCTGATACTTTTCCACCGAATTTCTTTGATTTACAAGGCAAAAATATTATTTTCTGTATATCTGAATGAAACAGTCAAGTGAGCTCCTGTTTTCACTCACCTTCTGAAACCACCTGTTATGGTAACTAAAGCATCTGGTAGAAATGAACACACAGTATTCTTTACAATCAAGCTTACTGCATCCGCTTCTGCTTCAGATACACAGCTAACAAGGTCCTCATAGTAGAGAAACCCTGGAAATCAAAGGTTAAAAATCACTGAACACTCTGTGAAATCATCAAAATCTATATAGTTTTATGTAAGCCTGGTGTGAAATATATAGTCACCTCTCACCAGGAAGTCTAATCACTTAATCTGTACTAAGGACAAGAAAATCCTATCTAATGACAAGAATAAAGAAATGTGCGAATTTGAATCTAAAACTATAGGCTTGTTTTAGAATATATTATGTAAAGAACAAGATCAAAATATATTTCTATCTCCACACCATACCTACAGTCAGTCTCCTGCCTTGGATGTGAAGGAATCACATGCAGAAGTTTCTCCCTTGCTTCACCTTTGTCGTGATTTTCATAAATTACTTTGTTCTTGCAAACAGCAACTACAGTAACACAGCAATCAGAGTAGTAGTAGTATGGGTACCCACTTGCCAAGATCCTGAATTAGGAACCTGAATTAGTCTCACACCCCTACTAGTTCTCACCAATGGCATTCCTGGATTCACTGCTTTCAAGGAAGCTCTTCTTGAAATGATGGGCTCCTACCCAAATATTGCCCCCAGAGGACTGGGGGATATGGAAAATATTACAGCTTTCTTCATGCCTGATCACAGCCCTTGTATGAAAATAACCCAATTCTGCAGCTTGCTTCAACACTTTAATATAAATGTAAAAGAAAGAAAAGAAAGAGCATGCCAGTCTGAAGGATTCTAAGTTGCAAAAATCAAGTTACATGATCATAACATTACATTTTGTTTTCTTAATGTAATCGATGGTTTTCTTTGAAAGAGTTCCTTGACTTAAAGGAATGGCACACAAAAAAATCTTTGGAGAAGCAATGCTGTTCATCTTGCTACGTTAAAACTCTGAAGTTAAGATGTACCAGGATTATGAAGGTAATTTTGTGACTATTTCATCATAAATCTTGATTTATCACTGGAGTACAGCTGACTTGAACAACACAGGCCTCCTCTTGAAAAGCAGTTCTGGGCGTTTCTATTGTTGTTTTTTCACATCCTGGGCAACAGTGTTCCACTAATGGCTTTGTGTATAAAAACGTATTTCATTGGGTATCCATGCAGGTTATTTTTAAAAGATCCATGTTCATAGCTGTTGAATGACAACAGTTTTAGAAGGCCCTATCATACTAAATACTGTTTTGACCTAAGAAGTTAATATTCAAAAGATTCTGTGTCAAGAAGTTGAATTTACAAATAAACTTTATTACCACCACCTCCTCCTCTCAAGTTCTCACAGCATAGAGTTTTTAAATGGCACTTGCACCTTACCCGCTCTCTGCATTTTTGACAGCTTCAGGGTCTTGTCAGCTTTTACCTCTTCCACGGTTCGTAAACCCATTCTGAACCATTTCTCTGATGTCTTCACTCCCACTCCAAATACTGAAGTAAATTGCTAAAGTCAGTGAAAGAAAACACATTTCAGGTATGTCTGAAAGAGAAGTAAATTAACAATGAGTCGCTAACAAGGTGGTTTCACTGTAAAATAGCAGGCAGATTGTATCCTATCCTACACTGAAGACAAAGAGTGTATTACAAATACACAGATACAGCTTCCTTTATTTGTACAGTTATATTCAGCTGATAATTGTTTGTATGTGTGAGTAGTTCTCATTAAAGTGAAATCTACATAATAAGGTAGCATGCCCAGCATCTTTGTATAATTTAATTAAATGTATGCATTCAGTGAAGGTTTGAAAAAAATGACTTAGTTTGTTTTCCTGGAAAATTGAAACATGCAAACAGAATCATAAGTTAGCTGGATAACCTCAAGCCAATTTTATACGTTAG
Organism: Cyrtonyx montezumae; assembly: GCF_038088225.1. Lineage (NCBI taxonomy): Eukaryota > Metazoa > Chordata > Aves > Galliformes > Odontophoridae > Cyrtonyx > Cyrtonyx montezumae. The sequence goes on along the minus strand of NW_027072045.1, from coordinate 17,927,940 downwards.
GACGTGTTTTAACACTGGTTGCCTAATTTGACTGAAATTACATGTTTTTATTTTATCCACTACAAGCTATCACTTGTACACATGATGGTGGCATCGCTGTGCTCCCAAGAGATAGGGTAACTGAGAGCAATGAGTCTCAACAGTGCACAGAAAAAGATGTTAAGTACAGGAAGGCAACAGATCTATTTTTATACTATATTCTAAACAATGTAGATGTTTGTAGATCATCCCAGATATTGTTTAGCAAAATGAGAATCAATTTCAATTAATGGAGAGGTCATATCTGTTCACTAGCATATTATTAACAGTCTTAGAATGCTTCAGTCCTATCAAGAGTCAAAGTAAACTCAGTCTTGGAATGCAGATGTCATTGTTTTGCCCATTGTAGGAAAAAAAGAAAAGAAAAAAAGAAAAAAACACATGCACTGAAGTCTGACACAGTGAAGTTTTAGTATGGTCACATTCAATTCATTCTAAAGTCATGTTGTGCACTTATTTCCTAAGAAATGCTGCAAAGAAAAATGGCACTAGTGTAAAGCACTGATGTATGCAGTACATCAACATCACAGATAAACAACAATACGAAAACAAGAGGAAAAACCTTCATACCTACTGAAAGCACATTGTCCTTCTTCACTTCATCTATACAGAAACTCTCAATAACTTCTTTTGTATAATTTAAAGAATAGCTATGCAAGATTTGAACAACTACCACTTTCCACTGAAACTACAATCTCTGAATTCCAGCCTTGCTATTTTGTGTTTTTCTAATTATACTAATTCTTTGGAAGTAATTAGGATAAAGAAAAGAGTGAAAATCTTGGATAATAATAAATATACATTATGTATATAATGGATGAAATTACCTATTCTTTGTCTGAAACATGGTCATTTATGAAAGAATGATTTTAAATACCTTGATTGCTATCTTGTAATTTGTCTGCTAGTGCTTCATTTTCAAAAGAACCTATTACTGGATTTAGAACTACTGCAAGAAATTTAATCAGTATGGAGAGAATGAACTTAAAGTGAAGTTTCACGCAGCTGCCTAATTTTTTAGGAAAAAAAAAAGTATTTCTTCCATAAGATCCACTCACTTTCATTGTAAAGTTGAAGACAGTGCTGAGGGCAGTGTGTAACAGACAGCACAATTCTTCAGTGGTGTACGCAGTAATTCCCATTTTCATTGAATAAAAGTGAATTCTATCAAGTTGATTTCTGCAGGACTTTCATGAGGAAAACTGACCACAACATTCATGTACCCTATATCTAAAACAGACTGTATAACTTATAGCAGTGGTTTGATAACAGTAACACTGAGACCAACAGCGATCTCTAAAGCCATGATCAGTCAAAAGGTTGAGGTTGCACTCAACTAAAAAAAAAGATCCACACAGGTTTGTTGTAACTTGAAAAAAAAAAAAAGGCATAAAACAAATTGGAAATAATAATATGTCCTCTGGTAGGTCTTATTCTATGCCTTAAGAAACTTTCTTAAACTCTGGAGTATAACAAAATAGTTGATCCTCGATTTTTACTGTCATTAATTATTAATTCTGGTTCCTGAATCCTGCTTCACATGAGGATTCTACACCTCTTCTCTGACCATTATTACTGTATCTGAATGTCCTTTCATATCACTGTTATGATTCATAGAGAGCAGAAGTGCCTTTAAATAGCTGAAGCAGGTAATACAGAGGGGAATTAAACAGTCCCATTCCTTTTATTCTCCTTCTGTTGTTTGTTTGTTTGTTTGAAAACACAGGATATTTTTAGAGATTAAAACTGCAGATAAAATCAAAAACATTTGTAGAAAATATTTATATAAAAACATTTTAGAGAATATATAGGAAATGGGATGTGCAGTATTTTTCTAGTTTTCCTGTAACTACACAGAAAATGTGATCATGATTCTGAATCAACAAGACACCTGACAAAGAAATACATCCAAGTCCTCTTTCTTTTGCTTCACACAAAAGAGAAATAAAATACATCTGAGTCTTCTACTTCATGCAGTATTCTCTTAATACCAGAATTAAATGGTATAGTATTACCTCCAACAACCCAACGGGAGTAGAAGTAATGCCAAAACAAACATTGTATTAAACACAAAACAAAGAACACATTACATTTGTTTCAAGGAAAAAAAGAGATTGGTTGAAGCTTAAGAGCAGCTGTGTATGTATCATATTGACCATAAAGGTAGCTGATCTCACAGTTATTCCATACTCTTTTTATTCAAGAACTACTCTTTATATTTGATGTTCCTTCATTATAAAATAGACAGTTGTGTCTATTAGTATGTTCCTTACTGAACAGAAGGAAATATACTCAAATTTTCAATAACAGTAACAAACCTCAAAGATTTACCTTAAATGACTTGTATCGTTCATCATTTAATATGTCTTTGGCTCTAGAACTCTCTCCTTCTTCAATAATCTCCTAAACAGATAAAAGCATTATTTTTAAAATCAAGATGTAATAAAATAATCTAATGGAAAGTCTTATCAATTTGTAAAAACACTGAAAGCACATTTAGCAAGCACATTGTTTTATTCCATCAGGATTAAAATCTGCAGTCCTTTCTGAGAAAGAAAATTACTGAATGATGAAGGAGAAACCGGTACCATGGAATGTATTCCACACTATTTATTTACTCAAAATCACACCCAGAAAGTAGATATTTATCATAAGCTATCAATGTGTTGCTACGAAAATTAAATTTCACTATTTGCTTGAGTTTACTTCTCTTAACAGTAAAAATACTTCAAAACCAGATTTTTGTTTTTCTTGAATGTATAGTTACTTCAATCTCTGATAAGAACAGGAAAAAATAAAGTGAGAAAAATAAGACTTTTTATAACAACAAATAGTCATTCTACTTTCTGTATGGTCATAATCGAATTCCCAGCCCTCAGGTAGTAAGTACAAAGAGCTCTTCAGAGGCTGAACTCTTAACTGGTAGAATGAGGAGGAATAGGAGCCAGAGTGAATCACAACATCCAGCAATGACCTCTGCAGACACTGGAGACACTCTGATCACCTCCTGTTGCAATAGCAGTACCTGAGATGTGGGGTCCTGAAAAGGACAAGAAATAAAGAAAAACGCAGGGAACACTCAAAGTTCCCATAACGATGTAAAGTTCATCCTTCACCTAGATAAAAGGCTGTGATATAATTCAGAGCAAGATAGGATTTAACATTAAAGTACTAAAATATTTACCAGTTTGGCAAAAACTGTACTTCCAATAAAACATTCAGGTGAGAAAAGCCATGTTACCAAGGACAGAAGATGTTATACAAACAGAACCATTACTGTTAAACTGCCACACTCAAATCAGACTGGGTCCAAAAAGGTATGTAACACTCACATTACATTATTTATTTGTATTTATTCATGATTTAACTTTATTCATAAGAGAAAGCATTCTGTTTCAGAACTAACGTTACTATGAAACAATTCAAGGAATAATTGAATTTCTAATAACAAGGATAATATATTGATACTAAAGGAAATAGATGTAGTTGAATAAATACATACAAATAATCAATGCTACATTCTGTGACCTCTAAAAGTAGTTCTGTAAAAGGATTATTTGGCTGCAAATGCAGAGGTATGTTACCTCAATAACATCTCTGACTCTGTCTCCCATGCAGGGCAGCCCCTGTATATCTTTCATTCTGGTTACTGGAAATGGAAGAGATTTCAGCACAGAAGCTGCCCTTAGAAATTCCAGGCTGAATATTTCGTTTTCTTTGAATTCATAATTTTCAGCCATTATCTCAAAGGCATCCTGGGAGAAGGGAGAGAGGGGGTAAAAAAAAGTTAGTGAAAACTTGAAGTGCTCAATACACTCCTTCGAAGGGTTACTTTGTATGCTAATTCAAGAAAGATTTATTTATGATAGCATGAAAAGATGGAGTTAATCACAAAAATTCAGCATCATTATATAATCGCTCTAAGGTGAAAACTTCTAAAGGCTTCCAGCTGATTAGAATCTGGAAGACGAAGTTCTTAATGAGGCTTTGCAAAAAAATCCTCTATTTTTTTCCAACGTTGGAAATTTAAGTGATTTCTTCAGAGATTTTCAGAGTGTACCATCACCGGAAGAGACTTTGTTTATTCAAAATATCTAAAATCCCACATCTGGTGGTTAGGGGATGATCCTGTGCACCATTCAGATGGCACTGTATATGCTAATTGCAAACCATAAACAAAAGCAATTAGGGAGCCTTCTGAAGCTCCTGCATGGCAAAGGGTCTTGCATCCCTGCAGGAGATCCCATTCTTACTCATCAGATTCTCAAGAGTAGCAAGCTGATCCAAGTCTTGAAAGCACCATACATCCTGTTATATTTATGAGCTGCTGAGTATCCTTCCTGTCTTCCAGCTTATTCCTGTTGATCCTTCAACCAATAAGACATTACAAAATAATAAAGAAGTGGCTGTAAGCGTGCATTTGCCTGCAATTACATTTCACTGAGCTGTAGTCTAAGGAGCTCTTCAGAAAAGTTTCAAGAATAAAGATGAGTAATCATCCTGTGATATACATACCAGAAGATGACTTACTAAAACAATGGCTGAAATGAATAGTAGGAGTGGAAAAGACTAAACAGATTTCTCCTGCCCTCAAGTAGGTAATCAACTGGTAATTAAATTCATCTCTGTATTGTTTTTTAAAAGTCTTAGGTTTTGCTTTGGTTTCTACTGTTGCAATAATATGCTTTATATTCCAAGATAAATCCCAGTAACAAGTTACAGGCCCTGGGCATCCAAAATACTATATACATAATACTTCCAGCTGAACTGGAGTCAGTTTCAACCCCACTTGCTGACAGAATTGCAAACTCAGAAGTGATTCCTTCATTACACCCACAGAGTTAAGAACAGCTTGCTGCAGCCTGATCTATACAACAACAAAACCATACTTGAGCTACAATCTCTTAGATAATTAAAACAGAAAATCTTCTGAAAATTAAATACGCCTTCCACAATGAGTGTAGATTGTTTACCTGTTATATTTAATTCAGTTTGGTGTGTTCTACAAAAACAGATCATTTGATGCATTATGTTGCACAGAGAATTAGCAGTACGGTCGCATCAAAGTAAAGGTTTATCTTTGAAGAAAGTACATCTACTGACCATAGGATTTGCAATGCTTTCCTTTTATCAAATAAATCCTGTGATCTCAATTGGTTTGACAATGTCTTTAAAAGAAACAGTTACCTCAGTTGAACAAAAACACTTCACTTGCTCTTTTTCTTCTGTGCTACCATGATAAAGAATTCTACATCTTTCCCTTCACATCTGTAAAAAATGCTATGAAAATACTGAGGCAAGCACTTCACTAGAGGTTCGCGCTCCCTTTAAAGGAAGAGTGACTTGGTTTTTACTCTTCTCTGGTACTTCTTGTATTTCCAGTTAATATGTAGTCAACCAGCAGTACCTTCTGCACCTATTTTATCAACTCATTTGTGTGATAGCTATTAATAACACACTAATGCAAAAGTTGGAGCTTCAGAGCAGGTCCCTGTTGAAATAGATCTTTTCTCTTTCCTCCTATAAATGAAGAATATTCCAAACAAGTCAATGTGTCTTCAAGGGAAAGTTCAAATCTCTTTAGCTGGATTGGTTCTAATACTGTCTAGAAAAAAATCCAGTTCTGCTTTCTGAGTGAACTCTCAATAATTAAGATTGTTAATGAAACAATTAAGTCTTCGTGATTAACAAAGTACTAAGTAGCCAAAAATCTCTAAAGACTGATAATCAATTGTCCATCTCACCAAAGGAATCCTCCACTAAGATGCACATATATCTGGCATCTTAATAAGTGCAGTGCAATTCTATTTTCACAACAATTCATGACAGCCATCTTGGAATAGAGAGGCATTTAGCAAGCTGCACATTTATCAAGATGCATCATCCGGGAGTTTCTTCAGTTAGCCCCCTGGAGCAAGGAATCAAATGGGTCAGATGTTTTTGGTGCTGTTGTGCTTCTTTTGTTTCTTTGGGTGTTCTTTCAACTTCTTAATCTTTATAGTCATCGCCAGTTTCAAAGAATCTTCCCCCTAATTTAGGGAAGTATCTTTGTAGATACTACTATTCCTAGTTTCATAATAGTAAAGATGCTACTTTTTCTTCGAGAGAGGTTTACATCTTCATTCACAAAATTACCATTGCTTTTCCTGTTCTCTCTTTATAACGAATGCTGAAGAGCACATGAATGCTCAAGAAAGGAATGGCTGGCAACAAATATCTTAGTGCAGACTTGTACTAGCATTAACCAGGGATAGAACCAAAAAGTTACAGTAGTTACCTCCTTTTAAAATAATCTATACAAACACATACACAGGAAATAATTCTTATTTGTCCAGCAGGATGCAGCAACAATCTGTAGACTAGGAAAGTCATCTTCTGATTAGGAAACTTGAAAAGCCTATGGACCTTCTTTCAACGTCCAATAATAGGACTCTTATGTGGGCGTATAAACAGATATGTTCTGCATAGAAGAATCAGCCATAACAATAAATCACAGAATCACAGAACTGTAGAGGTTGGAAGGGAGCTGAGTGTGTCAGCATCACTGTTTTAGAGAGGTACTAGCTCCCTTCTACTGGTGTGTGGGCAGTTTACAGGAATGATGTGTCCCCAGCATTACCAAAAAATGCAGTCACATGTAACATTTTACTGAAAGACTGTTGACAGTCAGTCAGTGAGAAAACAAAGCATTTTCATCATTCTAGTTTGCATTATTCAGTGTTTTCCTGCCTTCACAAAGCTCATTAAGCTATTTTAAATAAACAATTAAATAGCACTGAATATGCATTACTCCCTGTACAAAACACTGCCTGCAAGTTCTGCAATTAATTACAAATCTGCCTCTTTACATAAAACTGCTTTTGACATTCTTTTTAATAAAATCTTTCTGCTTTAAAAAAATAAAAGTAACTGATCTCCAAATGGAGTTGCAGCCTATTGAATTCTGTAGAACATACTGGATAATATTCCAGGTAGGGAAAGCCCATGGAATTCCTGCATGAGCTGAGAAAAAGCTTTCAATGTATAAGGTAAGTCATGAAATCTAACTATGGTCATAAAATAGGAAAGTCATTAACCCTTAATCTTATTCTAAACTTCAGTACTTCATACAGTAAGCACCTTGCCAGCTTCTTTGTCAGTTAAGTAAATAGATTGCCTGTTTAACAAATACTAGTCTAAAAGGAGACAACATTCCTAAGATTTCTAACTTGGAGGATTTCCATAACCTCCACAGTATTCTGTAGAGACTGTTTTAATTAAATGTGAAAGATAGCTACGTTTCACCTTTTTATTGTCTTGAAAGCTATTCATCAAAAATTGTCCATCTGTTCCTTGAAACTGAAACAAACAAATTTCAGTGTGTGAACGAGACACAGGCTATGGAAAAATTTTGAAATGGAATTTGCTTCCAGATAAATACTGGTCAAATGCAAAAGTTCAAAGTGATTTAACATTTACAACATTTAGTACTTAAGATAAATATAAAAAATGCAAAACCATGAGTAAGCAACTTGCACAAGTAAAAATGCACACTAAACATTAGATTATAAAAACTAGAAATCAGTGAAATCAAAACATCGAACAAGATTATCAACTAACATGTTAGAACAGTTCTCAAAAAAATATATATTTTAATGCCATGCTGCTTTCAGTCATTTCAATCATTTTCTACATGTATATCGGAGTGCATGAGACCATTCATTTCAGAAAAGTAAATACAATTAATAGTTTCAGGTTATGCTTCCTGATATCAGTCTTGTAAAAGTAAGACTCAGAACATTTCCATTGTTACTTGCAAAATATTTTAACAACCTGTCTAAAATTTTTGTAGGAAGATACATATTTTCCAATTTAATAAAGAAAATAAGATGGAAGGTATTTTGAGAAAGTATTTTAAATCTAAACTATTTTGTAAGTAAAGCACTACAGCTTCATGGGCATGTCACTTATTTCCATCCCTGCATTCACTGTTCTTCTGCCTTGTGAACTTGGAAAGCTGCTTCAGACCTCCCTGCCACTGTTTCCCTTGCTATTTTTCATTTGCTGTCTACTAGGGTTGTGAAATCTCCAGGGCACAAATTGTCTTTTACAATGCGCAGCATCCTTTATGAAAAAGATCACTGTCTTACTTGAGCCTGCAAATGCCACTGCAGCACAAACAAAAAAATAACAATATCACAATACTGTAGAGGTGAACTTCACCCACTGAAGAGATAAATATTTAACTGTGCTATACAAAAAAAAAAGAAAAAAGAAACCCCACATTACACCTTACTACCTATACTATAATATTAAAAGCAGCAAGCTGAATGAAATTGCTTCTCTCTCAATCACTGTTTAACTCTTCAAGTTTATTTAGTAAGTAGTGAACCCATAAAGTGGGTTCTAGTTCTCATAAGATTGCCATTGCCCATATTTATTCAACGCTGACCAAAGTGATTTAAAGGAGATTTAGAGCGACAAAGACATTCAAATAATTTTCTTCTAGCTTTCCTCAGAGTTAATTCTAATTTCAAGAGCCAAAGGGAAGAGGCAGGGAAAGGTTATGTATACCTTTAGCATACACAGAGAAGTTCTTATTTGAAGGAGAACTCAAATCTGAGTCAACCTGTAAAAATAACTAACACTACTTCTATACAAATAAAATTACCTTTTTTTTTGTTGTTTGTTTTTTCAATCTGAATTTTTTCTGAACTGAACAGAAAAGTCTTATACTTGGCCAGGTCTAAATGTCATGTTACATCAACTGGAAAAACAAAGGAGCTGAGAGAGTGAATAACAGAAATAGCATAATGTGCAGTGTAACATTAATGAACTTACTTCACTGAAGTAATCTATGTAAATAAGATACAGTATGTGTTATTTAGTGTATATACAGTTAGTTGTTTTCTAAATATAGAACTCTCAGGTTAATTAGGACACTCCTGAGATCTGACTTAAAATGGAATAATAACAAATGCTTGAACCATTGGCATAACTGATGTGTATATCTTTAAGTACAAAAAGAAGAGAAAATAAAACAGGGATTACTATTTTTTTCCTCTAGCAAAATGGAAAGAAAACAGGCATCTTTCCCATGCTAAGTATTTACATTCTCATTACCATGAGTAACAGTCTACATAGAGTAACACTCTGCAGCATTAGCAGTAAGCCTCAGAATCACAGAACCATTTGCCTTTGACTTAATCAGTTTCTTCTGTAAGAATTAGATTGTATTTTCTTCAATGTCTTTCTGAATTTTGTGGCAGTCTGGTATTAATATTCAAACCCAACAAACCCCCTCGGGTGAAGCACAATGACTCCATTTATTTTGCCACATGAAAACACAGTGCAACCACCAAGTGTATATTTTCAGCAAGACAGGGGGAGAACGGCTAGCTATTTACAAGCGAAGCAAAGATCAATGCTAAAATAACATCACCAAAGAATAGCATTAATTTTTAAGATAAACACGTTACAGTACAAACTCTGGGCAAAATGATTTGCCCTTTTGTTTTACATCTTTATTCATCTGAACAGCTACAGTCTAAGCTACATACTCAGGTGCACTCCTGAATAATCCAAATCAGTAATGCCATGGAGTACATCATAAGCTGTGGATCATGAGATCACAGCATGTGTGGCACAGTGACACAAAAAAAATGCATGAGACTCCACAAATCAGAGGGATTTTGCTTTCCATAAGCTGCCACACAGTGCCTCTCGTCCTTGACATGTACTTTGACATATTTGATCTACTTTTTATACAAAAAATGGGATTTGCAACAGTATTCAAGGCTTGAAAAAATAATTTGGATGGGGATTTGCTTCATGCTTAACATAGTTATGAAAAATATGCACCATTTTTTACCAACCTTTCTGCAGCTTCTTCCATGACATAAAAATTTACTTGCTGCAACTTTCTGTAAGTTATTCCTTAGAATCTTAGAACTATAAAGGACACGAGACAGCTGAACATTGAAATTTAACTTGTAATAAACTGTCATTGCCCTCATAACTCATCAAATCTCTCTGCCATTTTTCACAAATTGTACTTCATTCTGAAATACATATACAATTTAACTTTCAATAAAAACATATCACTAATTACAGTTTTATCTCCAGAATTCAAGCCTCCTGCACGTTCCCCCCAATAAAATAGCACATTCAGTCCCCCATTGTATGCATATCACAGCCACATTAGTGACTGTTCTCCTGCCCTTATGAAGAGACAAAAAGATGTCAGAAGTAAATACTACTCTTTCTGAAACCTAACTGCTGCACATTCAAATAATTTGATACAGAGTATTAGCACAAAGCCCAGAACAAAAAAAAAATGAGTTCATTCAAGAATGCATAACCAAATAGTATCTTTGTACCCCTCTACTAGGCAATATCAAAACACAGAACTTTCAGGCTAACAAATAAAACAACATCTAAGAAAACTGAACTCCCTCTCAACTCTGTCATACAATATGAAGTTGTTATAACAAAACACTATCATCAAAACATAATTCAAGACTGATTGGACCTAATTTTTGGGATATACAGCACTGAGCCAGGAAAAATCTGTCATTTTATGGTTGGCTGCCCACAGCATAAACAAGTGAATTACACCAACGCTTCAGTGCATTTTCTAAGAGCTTCCACTGGAAAATCTTTTGGAACAATTTTACTAAAAATATGAATTACAGGTTTAATACAAAATCCTCAAAACAACAGCAAAAATGGAAGCCAAAATCCTGTGACATTATGCAGACAAACTGGCAGGTCTCCAGGGAACGAGTTGCAGACCATAAAAACCTAGGCCTTCAGCTGCCATTGCAAACTTTGGTGGAGAAGGAAACGAGCGACAGTCCTAATGAGTTACACTGTGATTTTCAAGAGGCAGATGCTACACAGATACTTAGGAATTATCACCTTGTCCAGGGCCACCTCCAGAAATAAAATACTGCATGAACTCAGAGCACTTTCTCCCAGAGTAGAAGGATGAAAAACTGCCATCTTTGTCGCTAAAAAACCTAATCTCTACCCAGATTCAGAAATGTTTGGTATCTTGGATTTCTGAAGGGATTCTCAGCTTTTTAGTTACTGGACTGCAGTCTTTCTAATGTGTTCAGATACATTTATTCATTAAATACAAGTTACAGTCCAACATTAAGGCTGCTGCAATGATAAACCTGGTAGTAATTTTTGGACTGCCTCTCTGTTGAAACACAAGCATAACAGAACCCATTCAATAAATCAATTGCTGTTACCACAGTTTTTCACGGAAGTTTGAATTTAATCTTGGACTACATTCAGGAATTCAACAATGTAAAGACAAGCCCAATTTTCACCAGAGTTACAGTACCCAATATCTGAAAATAGAAAAATAATGTGAGAACTTGCAAGCAAATTTTATTTTTTTTAATACCTGATCTTTTAATTTTCAAATGTATCATCATAAAAGGAATGCCATTTTCCAGATCCTTTTGTGCCCAACATCTTAAAGAAATATCACTACACTTTCATGTCTTCTAGGAGTAGCCACTGTTCATGGCCCTCATTCATTACAATTATATTTTTCACCTGCTGAATGGACTGATAAATAATGTCCTATTACAAAAATTTCAACAAAGAGTCATTCACTTTCAAAAGGACTACTACATTCCATCATTTTAAGCAAGTGTAGAAGTAAGGCACTTATTTCATCTCTTCACAAATGCCATATTTCACAGCATCTTCAGGCCATATTACATCTTCCCCTACAGCAGCATGAATTTGTTTTTTGTAAACAGTGAAAAGAAATTAATACTTTCAGAAGGTTAAACAACAACAGTAATACACAACCTTATCTTTTTAGCAGGAGGCAAGACACAGTAATCACTGGCAGCAGTTTTGGGAATGATGAAATCATTGGAGTTGGAAGGAACCTCAGTAGGGCTCCAGTCCAAACTCATGATCAAAGCAGGATCAAATTCTGATCAAGTTGCTCAAAAAGGGAAAATTTTTCATGAAACAGTTTAGTCTACCTGGGACCATAAGAGCTATCATATAATAAGTATACTTGATGATTGTTTCAAAGAATCACTACAATATAAAATTCAGGTTAATTTTAAACTGTGCATTCCAGATCAAGACATTCTTGAATTGTTCCTACATTTAGTATTAGTTCTGAATTCCCCAGGTTCTTAATATTTACATTGTAAATGTGATTTATTCTCAAATCACCGTTACCTGACATTATTCTTTTTATTTAAATCTTAAAAATAATATTTATTTTTATGATTTGTATGTATACACAAAATTCAGCATGACAGCTATAAACGATAACAGAAATAATAAAACTTAGGGAGGTCAGAAGCAGTTTCATATTATAGTTGAACTATATGCCAGATTCACTCACACTAATTTACATTGGAGACTCAGTGACAAATGTTTCCTATTGACTAGTCATCAGTAACTGTTTAGAGACAGCAAAGAGGAGCCATTACTCACAATAACTTAAAAGGAATTTAGACCACATGACTCAGGCTCATCATGCCTACTGAACTGCGTAATGGTATGAGCATTAAATAAGATATATGACAATTGGTAAGCTATCTATTTAAATGAACTTTTTTTTTTTTTGGTCACGTAAACATTTACATGAATCTGTTATCAGAACTGAGCAACTGTGGAAATCTGAAGTATACATCTGAAATTCCTGAATGCTTGGGTAAAAGAAATGGGGAAAAAAGAAATTAGGAAGTATTCTGGATTGACTAAAAGCAAAATTTACTTATCACCACTTCTGTTTTGTCAAATAAAATGCAAGAACAAAAGATATTTTCAGAATGTCATTCCATCATTTGTTTTAAAATACATATATGCATTTACAAGCTATCTCTATACTTCAAGATCCACAGTGTTTCCAACACCCGAAGAATGAAATTAAGCTAGCGCTCAATCTTAATTTAAATACAGCAGATTTATAACTTTACCACTGCTACGATTGTGTTTTTTAACTCATGAATTTGATAAGAGTATCATAGATAGTATGTAAGTATCAATTATTTTATTTATCTCAGGTATTTTCTTTCATGGATGAAATATCACTTACTGTGAATTTCTTGTTGCAATTATTTAATGTTGTCTTCCTTTGACATGAGTACTGGGATAGCTTCCTTGCAGTAAATGATGACACTTCTGATTCAGGTGCTTTCAGAGTAGGATACTGCTCTGCTTGTTCCTAATAAGAAAATAGTCAAATAGCTTAAAATGCCAAACAACACATTATTTGAGCCTGAAATATATAACTTTTAATGCAGCTAGAGAATAATAGTGCTCTCACCATCTTCCTAGGAAAAGCATTTAGTATCACTTAAGCTCCTCTGACATTGAAGGTTTATCTGTTGACTACCTGAATTTTTCATTTTCTGTGGTCAGTTCCTGCAGAGAGTTTTCAATGGCACTGCCATTTATTGCAGTAAAATTGAAAAACTACAAGAGTTTAAAAGTAGAAATGGTTGAAAGAGCAAAACACTAGACTATTTAATATAAAATCAGGGATGTTACTCAGAAGAGGAAAAAAATGAAGACAATTGACTTTTTTGATCTATATCTAAGTTCAGTGGTTGACAAAAAGATGTATTGATGCAACTTGCACATTATTTTCAGGTGTTTACCTGAACAAAGAAAAGGTGCCAGGTGTGAAATCTTAAATGGAAGGGTTTTTTAACCACCAGGCCATCAACATGTTCATTCTCTTTTCTCCTAATTTTGTTTTGTGCAAAATGGAACAGCATCGACAAAGCATCTGTGGACCATTCACCTCAGGAGACTGTAGCAAAGCATGAAGAGAATTCTGCTGAAAGGCAGGATATACAGAATCACATCCCCACTGGCAGAAGAATCCTGAGCCTGAAAGTGTCCTCATCTGTGAACAACTGGAAAAAGACAACCTGGCAGCAGCTTTTCTGATGCTTTATGTGACCAGTATTGTAATTCCTCTATATTTTGTTCTCAGCATTTCTGTGGGTTTTTTGCTATTTGTCATTTTGTCTAAAAAGATTTGGCAGATCTGTCAGAAATATATTTGTGTTGTATTATCCAAAAACCACAGGTAAATGGTTCAATGAGAAAAAAAAATCACACAGATACACTGAGAAAATTTTTACCCCAACAACTGAATGATGACCCATTTCTTCCCTTTATCAAAAGAAATGCAGGCATAAAGATAACATCTATGCTAGGCAAACCTTTAAATATGTGCATGCATCCCATATACACACAACATATAATTTCACGCTAAATTGCCTTTGTATTTGATTCAGAGCAGTTAAATAATAGTATTCACACACACACACAAAAGGCACATGCTTGCACAGTTGAAGGAGTGCTGAATTATATGGCAGTTTTCATAGTCTATCCAGCAAGGAAGGAAGTTATTTTAAGTGTAAGACCACCCTGGGGAATAACCAAAATGGGTTTCAGTCAGAATCAACAGCACTACTCATCCAATCCTGCACACCTTCATGAATTATACTTCACCATTGATTTTGAATCATATAAAATGTGATTGATTTCGGCTAATATACTGCTTGAAATGACAGTGCCAGCTGAAAAGACTGAACGGCATTTTACTGAATGGAATATATAATAAGCTGTTATTTTCATTAAGATCTAGACATACTACCTAGGAACAATAGGCCTATGTGTTGCATTACCTGGCTAATATTAATTGAGGATTGAAAAACAAATGCAGTAAGTATGTATTTAAGAGGGTGACAGACTGGCCTGAACATTCTGCATCTGCCCTAATGAAGATATCCAAGCATTTTCCTTAATCAGCAGTTGTTATTAGCAGGATTTTATACTATAAACAACAGAAGAAACTCAGTAGAAATGAACAGCAAAAATGTCTAGCAAACTAATTACTACAGTGTGATTTGTAAGGAATATTATGATGCCTGCATGAGAACCACAGAGATTACTTCCTATCATCAGCAAAACAGGACACATATTACTTAATGGTGGGGAGAACAGACGGAAGAATACCATTTGTACAGATTTTTATGGGACAATCCTGAAATTTAGTCTGGTGGAAACTAGAGCATAGTACAAGCAATCTAGGAAACACATTACCTTAAAATAATTTGTAGTATGATATATAGAGAAAAAATAAGCATTAAAAATCATTTTTATTTTTCAAGTATCTCCATTACACTGAAGAGAAATCTAAGGTAAATTACAAAAGGCAGCCACTGAAAAACATCCAAACACCTGCTAGATCTAGTGATCATTGACATCGCACATCCAGGCTGCTGTAACCATGGATGTTACTGGCATACCTGCACAGTGACATTTCCCACACGGCAGAAGCAAGGAAGTCGGCATTAATTTTTTATAGCAGAGAGGTTTAGGTGCAAAATTAATCTTATGGGGGATTACTTTGTTCTTTGTCAAGAAAATTAAAACAAAAAACAAAAAACAACACACAAAACAATTGAAGTATAATAGAAATAACAAAAAGGGAAAATGTAGCAGCAGTGAATAAGGTGTTCAGATACTACAGACTGAGTCAGGTGACATTACTCAACAGCAGGCAGCTTTGTGATGTCCAGACAGCATTGATCAAATAATAAAGTCTGCTGATATCCAGCATTTTATGAAGAAAAGGCAGCTAGTTGATAAGTTTCTTTTTATTTTCTGGGAAACTCAAACTTGTCAGTATGAAGGATTTCTTCCATTAGTTACAGCCTCTTCTCTTTCACAGGGCAATAGAGTGAGACACTCAGGAAAATGTTAAATGTGAGTTACCTGACACACTATACGGCAGGGGATCAAAATATCTGGTACCTTTTCCTAATAAGTAAGGAGATCCTTTATTTAAGGAAATAAATCTGTCTGCCTTTCAAATTAATAGGAAGTGTGTGTGGGGGGGGGGTCGGGGGGGGGAAGAGAAAACAATAAGGAACTGAAGAGGTAAAAACAAACTTCTGAGTTCTGAATGAGGAAAAAGCAAAGGTACAGTCATAGTGCTGAACAGTTCCTGAGGCTGATGTGGGTGCCCATTGTGGTTCTCCTTTTTTGTTTTCTTTATTCAGTCTGAAAGCTTCCTCTCTTAACTCTTTCCCATAATCCGGGAAGCAGCACTGCTTTGTAACACTGGGATGCCCTCACAAAGCCTTTGTTGTTCCTCTCAGGTTACTGACCAGAAGATCTATCTGCTTGCAGTGGATTTTGCATTGCAAAAAATGCAAGCCTCTTTGCTCAGTGGGACAAAGACATTTCTCAAGTATAGAAATATTTTTATTTCTCTTAGAAGCAGATGGTCAGCTACTACATCATGGGGCCTGTAAAATCAAGTGGTGACTATCGACTATACAAGTCAGCTGTTACTGAATGAACCAACAAAGATTCAGACCAGCCTACATTTGGTCACCCAGCCTTTTATACTATATAAATCATTTATAACACCAGAGCATCACTCTAATCATTTACAATCAGAGAAAGGTATACTATAAAGACAGTTATAATTAATATGTTAGTTAATGGTCTGTAACACTGACTTTATTCCCCTTGTTTTGCATGGAGAAGGACATTTCTTCTCCACAATGCATTAAAATAAGTGTCCCGAAGGAAAAACACCTTCCACGTAGGCTACTACAAGACCTGAAAGATGAAATCCTGTTGGTACTGATATTAATAGATACTTTTACCCCCAGCCTACCTGTAATGAAGTTTTATCCAACACATTAACTTAGCACAATCCATTTCTTTTACTCCAAAACCTTCATGATGCCCTTAGTTAAAAGGTTTGTTAATTTACTTTCATTTCACATTTTACTAGACTGACACAATGGATCAAATTTGTCTTTACTGAAACTTCAATTAAATTACATGCAAGCTTAGTCTGGCACTTAAAAAGAAAATTAAACTTTACTTCAGTCCTTCCATCTTAAAGCAGAAAAAATATCACAGTATTAAAATGAATTTTAAATTTGCTGAAATTCTAGAATCTTTTCTATTCCTTCTTTGATCACTTTTACAAAGATGTTTATTACTTGACAGCCACTATATAATTAAGACTGGATTTGAAGCTCACATTACATATATCATTGGCTTGCTTACTGCACTCTACATTTATCAGAATTAAATCTTATTATTTCAATAAAAATAAAAGTTTGTTCTTGCAGAGTCAGTGTTAAAGTAGTATTACAAAAGGATATTTTTATATAAAGAAAATCTATCACATTGATTTAAAATTAAAAAAAAAAAAAAACATTAGGAGAATTTGAGACATTCTGGAGGTGGAGAAAATGACACTTGAAAAGGGAAATATGTATTTTCTGTGAAACCTGAATCTGTAGGTTTTTAAGAATGTGTTCTAGATTACTTTTAAATCCTGATGCAAATCTTTCAAAAAAAAAATTAACAAGATCTTGTTCATGTTTAGGATTTTTGTTTAGAGACATTTTTGCATTCCTAATATTCATATTTTTATGAATTGTCTTCCTATGATACTACATAGGTTTGTTTTTGTGCTCTTTTTTCCTACTTCACGTTAATCACTTGAGTATAATCTCTATTCAGCAGATTCACTGGAAATATTGCAAATATAACGCAAGAATATTTCATTGGAAGGTTTTCAAATATAAACATGTATTCTGTCATGGAATTAACTCCATCTGATGTATTCTTTATTTTTCATGTGTTATTAAACAGTAACTCTTGAGTGGAGAAGCCTGCAGAATGGTTTCTAGCAATTAAATCTGACTGAAAAATTATTCAGAAACCATATTTTTAATTGGTGAAAGGTGGTATTTATAAAACACATTTCATATTTTAAGAATTAGGATGGAGAAGAAAACAGTGGGATATTGTTGCTTAATATTCAAGTATTCTATGCCTAAAAAGAAGATGCACACTGCACATCCTTCTAAGACGCCTGAGAAAATTGGAACCAACATTATGCAGAAAAGTCACCATTCAAACACAGCCTAATCTCGGCCCTCTAAAATCAGCAAGAATCCTTCACTTCAGAGAGTGTTAGATCGGACTTGTAACTCTTTTGATGCATTAATTCATTTCTTTGCCAGTCTACATCTAGTTCATCTGTGTGAGGCTCAAGTGCTTGTAGGACAGGGGAAGACATCCATCGTGGCACAGCACAGGGCCTACTTCGAAGCCCAGTAGCACCTGCTATTGTCATACAGTGCACAGTGCTCATGGGCATCACTGGACACAGCTGTTATTTATGGTCTGTACTGGGGATATTGTATATTGCCATTTCACACTATACTCCAGTTTGAGAAATTAGAACACAATTTTGTCAGATATAGATCAGAATAAAATGTGTTGTCATCTAATGCTTCAAGGTCAAATACTGCCAAATAATCAGCCTGATTCACAATACCCTCCAAATCGTGGCTCATACTGACAGATAATGCAATATAATGATACCTTAATTTTACTCTATGGTGACAAATTTTTATATGCCTGCAAACAGCTGCAGACCTCACAGGTTCCTCAACAACTACAGTTATCTGACCATTTCAAACAGCAAAGGTTTTCATGTTTTTGTATCATTTTGAAGATGCAAAGCAATTTATCTGGAGACCACTAAAATACACTCCTCTCAGAGGAACAGTTACTGTGATGCTAAAATATTTGTGGAAACACCACAAGTACCACAGCAAAGCACACACTTCATTGATAGATTCTTCCCCCTTTAATACCACTCTCATTACAGGAACAATGGTTATCTCATTTTGAAATATCTGCGAGAGAGTAACTCAATTTACCAAACTCTAATATTTGACTTTTGGAAAAAGTATGACAGGTCTTCCTCTTCATTTGTTAAAGCTGTGAATCATTTAAATAACTCTATGAAAAATGGATTTTAATTCTAAAATTGTATTTCAATACAATTGCATACGTATATGGGTTAAATAAGTAAATAACAGTCATTCACATGGAACAATACTGCATTCACACTACTTTCACACCTGACTTACCACAAGGCGATACTTCATTTCTGCATCAACTGGTCTTCCCACTTCCATGCAGGCTGTGAGCCAGGAAATATCCAGTATTTCAAATCTGGAGCTGTCACCCACAGCCTGTCCTTTCAGCCAGTCAAGGACCTCTGGGTAAGAGTTGTTCTCAGCGACAATATGAGTGACAGAGTCACTGACAAGAAATACAGAAAAAGTTTTCTTCCTGAATCTGGCCATAATCCTGCTACAAAAAATGCTATTTCCCTATTTACCTACCATGCATTTCCTGAAAATTGCTGTATACATTTTATGTTAGGATGTGGGAAGCAGATGCATTTTCATATCACAATATGTCTATTCCAGTTACTGAGTCTGCTTTGAGGAAAGACTTTAACTTGACAACTCCTTCAAGAGCAGCATTTTCCATCTTTAGGCAGTACTCTAAGATACCATATTATTACACATCTTTTTTGCAACTCTGAAAATATTTGGCTTGCACAAGCATTATTATAATGAAAAGACTTCTCTACAATACCTGACAACCTCCCTCTCAAGATTTCCAAACAATGAAGGAAAGCTTTACACAGTATTAAAAATGCTGTTAACAATCATTCTTTAAAGCCTTGCAGCTGGTAATATTTCTCTGAAATGTATCTTTTATGTACTTGCATTAAGCTCTCTACACATAACTGAGCTAAATCTTACAAATTATGTGCTTATTCTAAAGACTGCTTCTTTGCTACTAAGATGCCAGTCTCTTACAAGTTTGATATCCTAGTTTAGTTAGAATAAAATTTTCAGATTGAATTATTGTTCAGTAAGTTATATAGCACTTACATGGGCACTGATTAAAAACACAGTAGCCCAAGGGTTTTTTACACTAAATTTATTTTTATGTATTAGAGTATCTTTGTAAAAAATTCCATCATAGTTCATGATCAAGATGACACTGTTCTGCACCTTCCACCAAGAAAGAATGGGCAGGGGCTAAGTTCACATTTCATGAAAAAACTACATACAGTTAGAGTAAACTGTGAATTTCTAAGCAGCCTACTGATTTGGATTTAAGAAAATTACTAATTTAGTAAGAAATTTTACGAGTGCATTTCCTGGTGATCCACTCCAGAAACCCCACAAAGACAGCACCACCACAGAGGTGGCTCATGAGTATGGCCTTGTATATCCCTTGTATGGGATACACAACCTGTACTAACTGATAGAGACTGGCTGTCTACAGAACCTTTCCAAGCAAACTACATTCTGGAAACCAACAAAATGCCTCACTCTGTCCCCATGGTGCCAATCACATCAATAATCACTGTATCAAATCTCCAGCCACAACTGTAGAGTCATACCACAGAAAATTGTTACCATATGACTCTCTCCAATGGAAAGATAAATAATTTGTTGACTATGCTGTGCTTTAGTAATATGAAAGAAATCATGGTATAGGAAAATCTCTCTTCTGCCCTATATATTTTAATCTGAAAGACAGCAAATCTAGGTTACATTCATCACTTTTGAACATTATTTCAGTTATTATTTAACCCTACTAGGTTCTATGCTAATTAAACAGTCACATCCATACTTGAGTAAAAAAATTCACTTAGAAACAAAACTTCTGCTTCCTGTGGTATATTTCATTTTATATGAAATATTCATATGTAATAAGCCGCAGATCTGGGAACTTTGCCATCACTATGCTTGCAGCAGCTGTTTAGCTGAGGCATACCAGTTTCCTCTGGTACCTGTACAGCTGTGCTTTCTTCTCAGCACAGAAAGTAATAAACTTAACATTTCATCTTGCATTTCTATTTGAGTTTTTGTTTTATTTCTGTTATATCTATTAGCAGCTAAGTTGAAATAAACACAGCACCTGAGTTGCATACAATTTGCAGAAAGTCTTAAACACCAGCAATTAATAACTCTGTGTCAAAGCAGCCCAGATAAACCCTCTACTCAGTTCTCAAACAAATTGTTAATGCAGGATTTAGAATAGCCCAGCTCATTAAATTACCCAAAAATTCAATCAATTTTGTATCAGATATTAATTGTCTATTTCTGTTTAACACCAACTTGAAATATGCTCTACAAGTAATTTCTTCCTTCCTCAGTCTTTCAAAGCTGATGAGACTGAAAAATCTGTGGAAATTAATTTATATAGGAAAGAGCTAGTTGCATACTACACACAAACAGACGCAGAGATGATCAATACTTGGTTTTGTTCCAGCTCATCAGAAAGCCTGCACAAGAACACAGGTTTCAAAAAGCTGCATAATGATCTAACAAGTGCTCATGAAAAGCACTATTAGGAGAAAGGCTTCCTTCAAAATGAGTAGGGCTTGTCTAAGTACCACCATATACATTTGTCACTGGATTATATCTTCATCCTGGAATGCAACACCTGCAGTGTTTCTTTCACTCCTAGGCCTTTCTTCCAGTACGCTCCCACCAAATGGTACTAAAGTGTGAGCCAGTAACTACAAACCTCACAGAAATGTATTACTACTAGGAAGTCAGATAATAGAATACTAGAGGTTATGTGGGGAAATGCCCCTACAACAACCACGTTTTTCACCCCATATACTTATTTTTCCATTTCTGGAATTGGCCATTACATTTAGAATTAAGATAACCTGACTTCAAGGGGTAAATAAACAGTGGCTGGTTTAGATTAGGTAGAGATATTCATTGTTTGCATGAAATTATACAAACACACAGAAAAAAATCCTATGAAAAACATTCACATGCTCAAACTTTACATTTTTTATTTTCCACATGAGAAACAGCAGACTGAGAAGGGCAAACTTTAAAATCAACATCCCAGAGATAAATTGGAACCATGAATTTTAAAGGTAAAAACCAATAATTTTTTGCTACTGTTTCTGTTCTGCTAACTCTCTATTTAGAAGCTAGCAGAAATTGGTCATGCCTTAGTAATATAGATTGAAAACTGAAGCATGACCATAGTGGGAAGAACAGAGTACATCCACAAAATATATAGGCAAAAACTTCAACAGTAATCATTTGAATTAATCCATTTATTGCAATAAAATGTTTCAAGCAGCATTTCTACATGTCATTTCAGAGAATAAACATTTTCCTACCTTAGCTCACTTTCTACTCTGAAGCCCTTGCTTCTTGCCAGGTCCATCAAAAACGTCCTTCTGGTCATCCCCATCTTCCTCTGCATAATAAAAATGACAAGCTTATTGAATTTTATTTCGTAACTGTTGGAAAGTTTTGGGCAACACATTCCCTTCTGCCTCTTCCTCTGGGAGACTACAGCTAGAGGTTTGATTCTATCCATGATGCAAGGTAGAAGCGTATTTCACTTTGGTAAAAGGAAACTAGCAAGTTTTCTGCCAGGCAGCAGCTGTATCTAATGTTGCCACCCACTGAAGTCATTTTCCTTTGTTTCCTTTCTGAAATAAAAAACAAATGCTAGGTAAGCAGAAACATTATCTGCTATCACCTAAGACAACTTGCACAGAACTATTCCAATGGCCTTAAAACAGCAATTGACCTGTGAAGTCTTTATCCAAACAATACTGATCACAAAAAAAAAAAACTGTTCAAAATAACAAGCAAGATCTCCCGGTGGTTTAAATGCACAATCCCATCTGTACTGCTTTCAGTGTTCTTCTAAGACTTACTTTTCCAAACAGGAACACTGATTTTTAGTATATAAATAAATTCTTCCTATCATTTCTTATGAGCCATGTCTCAGAATACATCCTAATGACAGTATATAAATGTGTTTTAGAATACAAGTCTGTACACTTTTTATATCTGCAATTAACTCTGATTAAAAAAAATAGAATAGTCTCTTAGGAGAGCAACCAAGTAAACTTTTGAAATGAAATTTACAATAAAATAAATTGCTGCTTTAAAAATAAGGTAATTAAAGGCAAAGAGAAAGCATTAGAAATGAGTTTAAATATAGCTTTGGTACACACTGATGTCACTGTTTTCTACTACCTGATCCGGAATGTATTGCTGCCTATAGCAGGTTCAGTAGAAAAAAATTCCTACCTTTAAGCACCCAGTGACCCTCTAAACACGGAGGAGATTACGGAGGCTATGTATCATCCTGTTCTGGAGGATACAGTATTGGTCATCAGAAAACTTCACTAAAATTTATTGCAGACATGCTTCATCAAGTTGGATCCATTTAGATATGACCCTGAATTTCCATCAGCACAAAGTGAGTGCAAACAACAAAGTTTACAGCATGTGCATCTATTTCAGCACAAAAACTACTTCAGCAGTAAATAGCCCCATTTCTATGTCAACTTCAATTTTTATTTTTAGTGTAGCAGAGAATTTAGATTTTGCCAGTCCTTCAGAATGTGTCAGAAACGTTATATCTTGCAGTTCTCATTGCTGACGTTCAGGAGAGGATGCAAGGTGAAAAATCCTGCCTAAGTCAGATCTATCAACTTTATTTTCAGTCATGTTATCATGGATGGATATAAAACCTGAGTTGTGGAAAAATGACGCAAAACCTGTTTTCTGCAATTATGGCCACAAGTTTAAAATTAAATTATAAAAAGTACTACTGACATTTTCTCAGCCCCACAGCTCATGTTGTTTCAACTGTATTATCACTGATACAAAGAAAAAGTTTTCATCAGAATAATAGACACTAACCATCAAAAATTAATATAGAGCTTTTACCTCTGAGGTCTTCCTGAGGCCATGAAAAAAATATATACATAGTTCTGTACATAGACTGGATTCCATTCATTTCTCTCATTGCCTAAGGATAACCCAGCAGCCGAATTATCTATTTCTCTTTCTGGTTTATAACATTAAGATTGCCAAAATAAATCACTTCAAGGTTATTTTTGAATTATGTGAGATAATTTCATAGGAACTAGAAAATGAACAAGCAGACTTTAAGAGGCTTAAGCAAAAGAATAGCAGCAAGGAAATAAATTAGTAATGATGGGTTCAGCGTTAAGGCTGAGCAATCTATTACAGTTGTTCCATGACTATTTTCTAGAGTACTGATCAACCATTGAACACTGGCCATTTCCCATCTACATCCTTTCTACACTTGGTAAAATACTTTATTTTGAGCCTTACAAGGAATAACATATTTGAGAACAGACTCTTTACATGTGTTAGACAAAGTCTTATTTTATGTTATAATTAATTCAGTGCTCTCAAACATGCAAATCTAATTTCCCCTAGTGCAACATCAAGATGCTCATTGCCAGTGAAACCCTTCTGGCATGAAAAATGTAAGTTATTTTCCTTTGTGTTATAAGTATAACTCTTGAGACAGATTTTCAAGGATATTTAGGTGCAAAAATGATGCAAACAGAGGCCTAATGAGATTTTCAAAATCAAAGTCAGTTAGCATCCAGCTCCTTTGGAAATTTCTGACTTTGAACCTAATGTAAAAAGGTCTTTGTTTAATAAGTACAGCATAATGTCATGGAAATGTCTCTGCCAGTGATGCAATTTTATTAAGCGTATCTTCTAAGATTAACAGGATTTCCATATCCCAGCTGAGCAAATAATCTGCTCTCCTACAACCTTGCATTATATATATATTTATTTTTTTCCAGTAATGCAAAGTAGAACAGGCTTTATGGAAAGAGCAAATACAGCAGAGCGCAGTATTTGCAGAGAGCAGTGCACCTGTTTTTTATGATGTGGCATCCTGTTGCCTGAGTCATGGCACCACACAGAACACTTCACGTTCACTGTGCAGGATCAACGGCCTAAAGCCACAAGCAACACCTCATCCTCACTGCATACGAACAGTGAGCTAAAACCACAAGACCTTTCTCTGTCTCAGCTCAGCTCCTCCAGAATTATGACCTTTACAGTGGTTCATATCCCCGGAGGGAAATGTAGAGCACATTTGCCCTGCTCAGATGTTGCTGCTGGGGATCAATGTTGTGAACTATCACAGGCACAGATTAAGAATGAGCCGTTTCAGTGTGATGCCTGTGCTAGCAGCAGCCAGCCAAGCAGCCTGCGGGCAGTACTTGGTACAGGGCTGGGCCTGAGTTCCCACTTCTGACCTGACTCCAGAGAGAGTTTCTCAAGGGCAGTTTCTGGGAAGCATAGTTCAGCTGCTCTCAATGTCCATACTCACACATGCTTTCACTGCACCTTCCAGATTTCTATCAGATAATCTTCTAGTGCCCTGCTTTCATATGAACTGCTCCGTAAATATTTTATAAATGTTACTAGCCTGTTTTATATAGCTTCCCCATGAAGAGTGAGAAGGGGTGGCAGGTGCTTTTAATGTAGCACTGCAGGTTAGCAACCTTCAAGAAAGCACCTCTTAAGCATCATCAATAAAACTAGAGAAGTGATTGCATACCTTTTTGACTTTTGATTAAACATTGGTTTAATGCTTAAAACTAGAGAAGTGATTGCATACCTTTTTGACTTTTGATTAAACATTGGTTTACTGCTTCATACAGTTGTTTCACAGATTCACTTTATTTTTTTTTTTAGAATCATTGCTAATGATTCTAAAACAGCAGTTTGACACAATGGTGTCTGACATGGAAGTGCATATGAAGCAAAGTTGTGTCACTGAACTTCTCCATGTGGAACAATATTGCACCTATTGACATACTTCGAAGTATATATACTTGAGGTATTCACATCAAAAACTACAAACACCATAACACATCCAGGTGATCAAGAGTTTTGGGAAACTGATGATAGGATCCTTTGAATGTGATTACTTGGCTGTACCATAGTATTTGACATGTAAGATAGGCTTAGGGAGAACATGAATTCTTGAAGTTGCTGCCATCTAATTTATAAGATTTCTCATATACATTGTTAGAATAGCTACTTCTCTCTTCATTTTTTTCCCCATACTGGGAATGAAAACCTGAATGAGAAGAAAGAATTTAGTGACAAAGAAAAACAGTTTTTAAGTACGAAGGGTTTGATAATGACAAGGATATAGGGACATTGCAAGGATGAGTGATAGAGGCAATATCCTAAATAAATATTCTCTAGTAGATACAGCTGAACAAAGTCATATTGTGTAAAAAATATCTTTAGAACATTTGCATTTAATTTACATTTGTGTATACAAAGATAGATGAAGTATTTCTGGGAGAAACGCTAGCAACCATTCATACATATTCACCTTACTACTCACCAGTCAAAACCAAAGACAGCAAAACACAAAACCCACCAGCCATTGTGGTAAGATAAGAGGTTGTTGGGCACACTCCCTGCTGCTCCACAGCAAACCACCACTGCATCACCTCATGTTGCCTCAGCAGCTGCGCTGCCCACAGATATGCTATACAGCACCAACATAAACAAAAGGTGCTACTACATAGAAGGGTGAAATCAGAAACCAGACATTGAGGATCACTGTTTGTTTTAAAGGATTAATGGGAAGAAAAAGTAACTGACAACTTCAGCTATATTCAAATCTATTTGAAGAGTAAGCTGTAGGTTGTTCTCAAGGTTGTGTTATACCACATGGCACAAGTATTCAGAAGACTTATCGAGTAAAAATGGTTACAAAAAATATAGGAACATGACAGTCCAAAAACTAAACTACTCTAAATATCTAGTATGGGCATCCGGTGGAGGTAAAAATACCTTCCTACCACTGTGTTACTCTGGACCCAGTGTTGTTCAGTGAAGAGTTTGAACTTACAGCAGCTCAGTCTATCCATAACATCCCTGAGCCAAAAGAAGGCACTCACTGCACCTGACTTTGAACCACAGAACTTTAAAAACTTGAAAATTCTGGGCAATCAGACCTCTAAGGTAACAGGGGTCAGGGTGCCAGATTAGCCATTAACCCATTTGGTAATGCAGGCAGATAACCAATTTCTGTGCAAATTGAGTCTTTTCAGGCATCGTAAAAGTGTTAAATGTGGGGAGGTAACAGCTGTGTCTGGGCTAACTGTGTCTGCCAGGCTGTCAGACCTGACTCCAAAGAAGCCACCTGGTCTGGTTTTGTGGTCACATGTACAAAAATTTCCCTCTGCAGAACTCTCAGCTGAGCTTTTGCACTTTTATTTAACCAAACTCTTTTCTTCACCCTGTGAAACGACTCCATTATGTTGCCATGTCAAGTTCTCAGGCAAATTTGTGCGTTCACGTTGGCAAGTAGTTTATACTGAATCCAGAAAAATACACATAGTATAGGAGCACAAGCAGATAAACAAAATGTTTTCAGTTCATTTGCTGGGCAATTGCTGAAAGAAGTATGTTTGTACATTGATTGGAAAAGGCAGAGCATATTCCACAAAATGAAAATGAAATGCTTCTCTGTAAATGAAAGTGATTACTCAATCAGAAGTAAAATTCCTTTCATCATTTATCTGAAAAAATTAAATTTCACTTTAGGTTAAACAAAGGGCTTAGCATGAAGTGAAGCCAAGAAACCCAAAGTTGTTTATGTACGCTTTTATCTTTCCCAAATGATCATTTTGATGTAAAATTTAGAGTTACTCTTAAGGCTATTTTTATTTGTAAACTCTACAATACAATAGAATGACAGTAATAATTGGAGGGAAGGGGTAGCAAAGTCCCACACTGTAGCAAGTGAGGATATACCCCAAAACAGAAGCTGTAGATACAGAAACAAAGGAAAAAAAGCTGCTTACCCTGGAAAGACCTCAGGTAAGCATGGATCTCCCACAAAATTTCCTTGCCTCTGCTGCCAACACTTAAATGATGTCTGAGAAGGGGTGGATCCTGACTCCACTCCTTCCAGTCACTCAGGTATATTGCATGCACCTGAGTTCCCCTGGGTTGGCCTTGCCTTCCCACCAGGTGCTCAATCACTGCTTCAAGCTGTGACTTAACATTTGTGCTACAAACTTTTTCATTTAAATTTTTCAAGAACTATTTTTTCAGATTTTTCTGTAGTGTATCGCAGGTTTCAGAACCTCTGCAAAAGCTGGTGCTGCTGTAAAGCTAGAATTCACTAAAAATAAATGCCTCTCCTCCAAAGGATCATTAAAAGACTTAAGTCAGCAGAGAAGTCCTTGCCTTAGCTGCTAAACATTTCAGAAGAAATTCTACTGAATTTAGCAAAACAGTGGTACTGTTGAAGAAAAGTTATTGGGTGTGATGCCCATAAGGATGTCTGGTATTGCTGCTTTATTTCACCTCATTCTGCTGGTGATATTAACTGATTTAAATAATTTTTGTAAAATCTGAGTCAAAAATGAGCATAAGTATTCTCAGAACAAGCAGTAAGACAGAAAAAAAATGGATAAGCCGGGAAGCAACCCAAAACTATCCACAGGTAATTAATATTGGATCTCTGACTTTTGCTAGATTTTCATATCAGCACTGAAAGGAGTGTTTGGAGTGGCAGCTGGGAGCGTTGCTATCTTTTCTTCTCTCTAACATAAGGAAGGTGCAACAATTTCTTTATCTGTGATCTTCATTTTTAATCAATTGTATTTAGTATATCAAGACAACTCATAACGGGATTTACTTGTATTCAGACTGCTGGGGATAATGTATTGTAAGTTATTGATAATGTATTGGTAAGTTCAAGCTCTCAGCAGACGTGCATGTCATATGTGATCCCTTTACCTCCATAAATTTCTGTGCAGCTGGATTGTGGCAAACTTGCAAGCACTGGCAACTATTTATAAAGGCAAGATCATTTTACGAACTATACATTCTATTTCAATCATAGTCTTAGGATATAAATCAGGAATTTATTTACAGAAATTATTATTACTTTGATGTGGAAGGTCATTCTTTGTAATGACTGTAAGTCACTTACAACCTTAACATCTGTAAATTTATAAATCTCTATTTCAAGACTTTGGGAAAAGGCAGAAAAGATGAATATTCTGGTTTCCATGGTAAGTTGTTTCCATCTTTATTTCTGATTTAAGGCCAGGTTCTGTATTATTTCTGCTTCAGAAAGTTTAACTAACCCAAATAGAAGGAAAAAAAACAAATCCTTTTGTGTCAATGTGGGATTCATTTACAAATTTCAAAAGTCTCAATAAGTAAGCAAGAGCTCACTAATCACTAGAGAAGAGTGATGAAAAAAAAATGTTCTTTGTACCTGCTGCCTTGTGCCTGCACACGTATGCATGTTTTATTTCTCCAATGAATGTATGGTTAAAAAATACTTTTCTGTATTGAGTTGGTCAAATGCTTGAAGATGTAGACTTTTAGGATTTAATTGGTACTGCTTCAATGGAGACAACAGCCTGATAATGTCAAGGATTCAGGACAGAAATTTTTTCCTGAGGGATTTGGAGGCTGAAGGTGTACTAATCTGAGACACGTTTTGTTTTATATCCAACTACATGTTACCACAATATCTAAGCAAGAGTATTATACCATGATTTCTTTTATAATGGCTAAACATGTCCCAAGGTTTTTTTAAGAAGTGACAATCAAATTCCTGTCTGATGACTGATATGACCGTTACATGCATCACAGATATGCTGATACTAATCACATCTGTTTAATCTCTCTCTTAGGATTTGTTCTAAGAATAAATTCTTCTGGAAATAATCTCGTACTTTTAACTGAACCTTATATGCCCATTCATTTTGTCCATAAAATGGAAATAAATCAAGCAAAAGACCTGACACTCTTCAGTGTTAGATGGGGCAATATTTTACCCAGCAAATGTTTAAACAATGAACTGAAATAGAACTGTAAACTGAATGATTGGGATCAATTATTTCAGTGCAAAGGGATGATTTTCCTACATGATGATTATTCTGTGCTAAGAACAGCACAGCTAAGTTCCCACATTTTTGCAGTGAATATACAAGACCTGCACTGAAAGTAATGCCTCCTATTTTATTATGTTGGCCCATGTGATGGCAGCAGAGGGCAGTCTGACAAAATGGTGTCTGACAGTGTGTATGAAGCAAAGGTGTGGAATTGAATTCCTCCATGTGGAAAAAACAGCACTCACTGACATCCATCCACCATTGCTAAACATTTATGGAGGTAAAACTGTGGAGATATGGTTAGAGAGCAGGACTGGAAATACTGCTCATCTTGTAACAACCAATATAGATGTGTTAGCTATAGTAGGCCACAAGCCTTGGCAAGAGAAAGTGGGATCCAAAAGAAGGAATGCAAGAGATAAGAGAGTGCTTGGTACAATGTGCTCATTGTACTGTTTTTGTGAATACCATACATACCTGGTTTGTTTTGAACAAAGCACTGATTAAGTAATGTTACTTAGTTATGATTAAATAATATAGCCAAGTTACAGAATATTATTGATGTGCTATTTTTAGCTATAGCAGAAAAGGTATGTAAACTCAGCTGTGTGTTCAGTAATCAGTTTTCCAGCTTCATCAATAAATGGCTTCATGCTTGCATCAAGCTGGAGACCCTGTCTCTTTATCACCACCACCATCACATGGAGCCTTGTGTGAGGGAGGTGGCAATAATCTGCCTAGCTGGCAGATAGACAGCAGATCCAATAAAGCAAAGCTCTGCTGAGAGGAAGCAGGACACGCTGACCAGAGACAACTAATCCCTCTAAAAAAGCAATGAGCTACAGGGGCTGGTTCCCCTGGATTAAGATTTGCTACAGGGAATGGGACAGGCAATGTCCAGACAGGAAAGAGATGCATTTGAACTTAAGCAGAAGCTGCTACAATATCGCGGCAAATCTTTGCCTTCACATGATTTAAAGATCTTACTGAAATGGGTAGCGCTTAAACTTGGGAGTTTCCCAGTCCACAATCTTTACAACAGATTTGTGGGATGAAGTGAGAGTTCCTCTATTACTGTCTTCTGCATAAAATTTCCTACGATAAACTAGCAGTCAGCTGTCACATTAAGCCTTCTTGATACCAATTGTCAGTTAGCAAAAAAAAGTACTATCTTATATCTTGCTTTTAATCTCCACTGTTTTTGTTTTATTTTTCACAGATATCAAAACAAGTCAGTGAACTGCCAGCTACCCTACAGCTGCAAATGTCTTCTGCACGATTGTGTACTGTGGACTAGATTCCTATCTCAGTTACAGTGGTACCTACAAAGCACTCTCAGTAAACAACTATCAACTATCTATGGTTAATTTACAGGTAGAACATATGTTAGTGCATAAATATGGGAAAGAAATCTGTAAATTTCTGTATGTAGATATCCCCAGATTTATCCTTAATACACTGGCCATCCAGTCAAACAAAGATAAAATATTCAGATATCTTTCCAAGTGACCTAAAATCACCATTCTGTGCATGCAAACTAATTTAACTGTTCTGGTTCAGTAGGGCACTTACAGGTTGATTTTATATATACACAGCATGACTTGATAATTCTGAGTTTAAAGCTGTGAAGTCTTCTCTCAGGAAATAGATTGTCATGGCCAGTAAGAATTGAAAGGATTACCTACATTCAGCTCATGCTTTCAGTATTTCTATTCTCGATTTTTAACACCACAACATAGTTGTTAAGTACTCCCCCTTACGGTCAGTTACAGCATGGCACTGTAATGCTTTGTATTTCTCTTGATTAATCTCTAACTGTACCTCAGAGTAACATCAGAGTTTAGCTAGGCCTATACCATTGCAACTCATCCTAGAAAGAGTTTCAATGAGTCAATATGTGATAGCAGATATTTACATCCACAAATTGTCTGCAATCGCAGATTATTATGTATTATTTTGCTCTGAAATATATTCTTGATCACCACTATATTTCAGAAATAAATATAATGAATACTCTTATTAAATCAGAGGTGGCTGACCAAAGTCTTTCTCGGGATTTATTCTGGACTATAACTACATATCTGCAATGTTGATAGATTCTTTGATGCTGACATTATGTATTTCAGACTGCATTTGTTAGTTTTATGAGAAACAAATGTAGCACAGTTAAATATCTTTAAAGTTGTATACAATAAGTGTTCCTGAAGAAAAGCTAACACACATACACAGTCACAGACATTTACCCTTATCTTAAGGAGTATCTTCACTGATGAGAAAAATTTCAGTCTGAGTTCACAACTCCCCTTCAAATAAATTATTTTATTTAAAAGACTACTTACATAGCACATAGAATGGATTTTCAACATCACTGTACTACTCCTTTAGAATAAAGCTTTAGTATGATCAGCTAAACTAGGATAAAAGCCTTTCAACGTAAAATTATTTTCACTATTCAGAAAGTCTTCTGATGTTCCTATCTTTATCATGGCACTGACATAAGACAGGATATCTCACCTGCTGTAACCAACTCAGTGTATTCCTCAGTGTAGTCTGTGTTGCATCGTAGAGCAGGGATATTGGAACACACATTCAAAATCAGTTCAGGGAACACTTTCTATGTTCTACAATGTACCCATCACGTTTCAGAAGAAGGAAAAAAGTATACGTAGACATCCATATCTGAAATGATATTCAGTAAGTGAAATCTGTAGTTACCATCAAACCATTCTTCTTGTTAGCTCCAACTCTGAATCTCAAAACACGCTGAAAAGCATTCATTAAACAGCAATGTTAATTGCACCTTTCTGCTCTTGGTCCAGCAAAGCACTCTGCTCCCTTGCAAAGTCTTCAGAATTCAGTTCGTAACTTCAAAGAAAGGCAATCACTAACTCTTCCCAGAAGACATTGTAATGTTAAACAAAGCACATTAAGAATTAAGATCATCTCTGTAAATAAATATCAGTTCATTTAAGTTCTGCTTCCTGATGTTTAACTGGGTAGTTTTGGGGTTATTTTGATAAAACAGTTTGCTAAAGTCATCCTTTCTGTTAAGGCTTTTATCTTTGCTTACTCAGTTTATAAGGAAGAGAGGTTTTTTCAGTGATGGATTTGCAATGTAGATCTTGAAAAAAATAATGAGATTAATAATTGTCTGTAAGTGTATTTTAAGAGAGAATGCAATATATACAAATATATATATATTTAGAACACTTATCAGAAAACTCAAAGTGTGCAAACAATCCCATAGATACTATCCACTGGGGAATTAGGCAAAAACCGCCTAAGTTCCCCTTAGAAAAGTTAAGCTTCAACAGCAATATTCCCATAGGTCATTGGATAAATAGCTTCTAATATAATTTTTTCCTAATACAATTTTAATCTCCTTTGGGAGCTTAAGAGAGAATCTAAAAAAACTGTTATTTACATGTTCATTTAAGGGTGTACAAAAATCTAACAGTGCTTCAGAGGGTGAACTCTATTCAAGCAGCTGACTTTGCTTTCCACGTTTTCAAACTAAGACAGACCTGCAAAACAAATTATTTCATTAGGTATATATTTTATTAATAGATCTAAAGAATCTGGCTACTTTCTCAAGTAGGGAGGCTTATTCCTGCCAAGTTTTTCCAGCTATAATATTCTAAATATCCATGAAATACACTCTCCAACTTTAAATTCTTCTACTGCAATGAATCTATCTAATAACACTTAGAAATTTTATATGAAATGCTACCTTTCTACTTTGCACTTTTTAATATTGCATTTGAACAGTCTACTATTTTAGGATTAATACTCTCAAATTAATCTATACATTGCCACACAGAAAGATATTAAGAACATTCTAGAATTGGAGTTAAGTAGGAGTAAACTGGAGAAGTTTGTTCTTATCAGTTAGTAGTAGTACAGACAAGGGTGTTTGTGCTAGGGGACTGAATGCGGTAAATACAAAGGCTCAGAGTTTTAGATGAGGCAGAAAGTAACTTCTGCCTAATTCTTTCTCTCCTTAGCAGTTTGTCTGTGATAGTAATCAAATTATGATGTTTCTGATCACTGAAGAGAGAGAACCACCTCCCAGACCCAGATAGGTTTACAGTATAAGGGCAGAGAATTCAACAAACTCAGAAAAATAAGGAAGCCAAAAGACAATCTTTATGTCTATGTTGCTTTACCTCACTCACCCAGAAAGCCACAGCCACACCTGAACAGAAATGGTGCAGTTTGCCCTACTTTCATTTCAAAAAGGCTCTTGATAAGAACCTATGTGTGCTCACTGGAATACAAATAGGAAACCTGAAGGTGATTAATCTGAGAGAAACTCCCTTAGGAAGTACTGCATCCCTGCTGGCCTAGCTCTCCCTCTGTCCTGCCCTTGCAGTGCTGACTTGGGTTTTACACCCTGTGAAAGACAGTGAGAGGTAAGAGCTGATTGCAACATGTCTGTGGCGAGAATAGGAAACATTATTTACAGCATCTTGAGCTTCCTGAGCTTGGTCAATCCAGAGTAGACTCTCTACTGATTCCTTTTCTATGCAAAGCAGTTTTCACCACCATAGTCTTCCCACGTTCCAATTTAAGCACTGCTTGGGCCTGCATTTATTTATCAAGATTTGCTTTGTGGAAAAAAGTGGGGGGAAAAAAAAAACAGTAAGGAAGTAAACTACCTAATAAACAAGTGTTTTTATTTATTTATTTATTTTGCTTTCCAGACATAATCTCAGAAACTATTTGGTTGTTAGAAACAACACGTTACTGAGCTTTCTTTAAAAATAGAAACAAGAACATGACTCAAGGAACTGATGTAAGCCTTTTGCACATTGTCAGAAGAGATACAAAAGCTGACAGGTTAAGTAAGATTGACAGCATCATCTCAGTGCTGTGATAAGGAGTACATGCTGTGATTCAGTGCTCACTGTACACGATAAAATTACTCCTATGCCTCTAAATCAAATTAAACTAAAATCAGGAATCCAAGTCAACAGATAGAAGGAAAGATGAACTACAGTTAAGAGCGACCATTTTACAAAGACATTAAATGATCTGTCATCATTGATAAACGATGGGCCATTCCATTTTGTGTTGCTGGTACAGGTATATAGGGCTGGTGTATGCCCCAAGAGCTGTACTTCCCTTTTTTCCATTCACACCTGCAGCACATTAAATGCTTTGGTACTGAACTGAGGCACAGCTAACTGAAAGGTGAGAATTGCAAGAGAATTCAATTGTTTGCTATAGTCTGCCAGAGACTGGAGAGGTACAAAATCATAAACAGGAATAACAGATGATGCACATGACAGTGGAAAAGACATGGCAAATGAGGCATGGGATGTTGTGCAGCATGAGTAAACTACAGAGGATTGAATGTATTAGTTTCAACTGATTTGTAACTTCTGACCTCAGAAGATAATCACATCATTGTCAAATCTTACTGCTCTGAAGGTCAATGCTGAAGTTTTAATCAGCCTGACATTTATTGTGGGAAAAAAAAAATTAATGTTAAGTGCTCATTTCATCTCTTTTTAATAACAAAGGAATGAGCTCATGAAGGTTACACATAAACAACTCTCTCTGACTTTTCACAAACTGCTTGATCCAAAATAGTCAGACTTCACTTTATCAGGAAAGTAGGTAACATTATCAAAATTCCATTAACATCATGCATCCAATCAATTTTTTAAAACAGGCACAGATTTCTGATGTAGGGGCCTGCTTTTGAGTATTTTCAAAAACATAAAACTAGTAATTTTTTTATAAATTAGAACAGTGGACAAAACCTAGATTCATTTCTTCTCTTTCTCACTTTATATGGTTAAGATCATAGAAATCTGAGACACCACTTAAGGAAAACAGCTTCTATTCCCATCAGTATGAAGTGCCTTGTAAAACTCAGTAATGCAATCCCATGTGCATGAAGAGTCAAAAACAAGGGAAAAACTGGCCAATAATCATAATTGCCTGATTCGACCTGAGCATTAGCTCATCTTTCCATTTAGTCTGACCAAACAGTAATATTTTTGAATACACTGATATTATTTAAAATCATTTCTTTATAATACAGATTTTAAAATATAGATTTTCGGCTCTTGTACTGATTTCATGGCAGGTCTTCAGTGCATACAGGGTCAACCTTTTGTTGAGATCTTCCACTGTGAAATACCATGCAATGATGCATTAGTATGCTCACTGAGAATTTAAGTATTAATTTAACACGTTTTCCTTTTATCTGCTATCAAGTGTCATATGCACGGTGAAAGATCTACTACACGTATCAAGGTACAAACCTCAATCAAGTCAATTGTTTTTAAGAATTCTGTACACTAACAGAATTCATTAAAAAATTAAAATAAGCATCAGCTGCAGCTTTACAAATCTAAACTGACTAGGAATATTATTTAAATAAGACAAGACAGTAAAATAATAATATATTTCTTTTTTGAAATTTACTCACTAGATTTTAATGTACATAGATATTGCCAGATGGAAATATGTTCATACATAATTTTCTGTTTTATCAGAATAGCCAGCACACAGACAAACTTTGAAGTAGGAGATGTCCTATAATGAAATGTTATAACATGTAAAGGCAAACAAACCCAGAACACAATCCTTGAGGAGCAGACAGCAAGTTCTGACAAGATGTTCAAACAAATAAAATTATAAAAAGTGTCTCAATTGAACTGCTAAGAACACTGCATACTTGGGAAGGGTTGCACAACCAAGCACTAAGGCATCAGTAGCAGACTTCAAAAAAAAAAATCAAAGGGAATTTCTAGTGAACACTGTCACTTTTGTAGCAGGTTGGGTTTTTATTACTACTGTACTTTATTGTACTAGTTAAAAACATGAATTTCCAAAAAGATAAAGAAACCCAGGTATAATATTCAGGCTACAAATAAACAGATATGGGAATAAGTGCAATCTGTCTAGAATAACAGCTGAATCTGTTGCTAGATTCAAAGAGAAGGTCAAACCAACGATCATAATTTTAGAATTATAAACAATAACACAAAGTGCAACTGTTCTTAAGACAATGACTTTCATACTGTATATCCACTCTGAGCTACAAAGGAAGCAGACAAAAGGAAAATAAGCATTTGGCAATAATTATTATTCCGTTGAAATAACAGGAATGGGTTGAAGAGCAAGTTAAATATTAACAATGAAAAAAATTAATTAAAAAAAGTT
The DNA here is from genome assembly GCF_038088225.1 of Cyrtonyx montezumae. Taxonomy (NCBI): domain Eukaryota; kingdom Metazoa; phylum Chordata; class Aves; order Galliformes; family Odontophoridae; genus Cyrtonyx; species Cyrtonyx montezumae. The sequence continues at coordinate 17,891,105 of NW_027072045.1, read as the reverse complement.
TGTCCTATTTTTCAGTTAAGATGAAACCAAACTGAAAAGAATACTGAGAATGAAAAGGCTAAATGAACTTATAAACGAAATTACTACTAAGGAAAAAAAGTTGAAGAAACCGGGTTTGTTCCCTCAGGAAAGAGAGGAGGTCCAAATCCAGTCCTATCTAATGACTGGATAGAAAATATTATCCCTATTGATGGGCTCATTCTCTTGCAGCCTCTAGTCTAGCAAAGAATATATATGCTTCCTCTTGCTGTGCCATCTAAAGGTGCGATGAACCTAGTGCTGCTCTAAGACCTCACAACAAGAAAAAGGAGATTACCCAACTGATTTCTAGGACCAATTTGCCCTAATTATATTTGATCACACCTTTCAGCCAAAGTCCTGCCTGGTTCTCCTGAGGTCTCTTCTAGACCCTGTGATTTCAAGCTTCCAGACAGATAGCTGTAAATAAACCTTTATTCTCCAGCTGTGAACTTTCTCATTCTATGATACTATTCTAGCTTTTTACTTTAAGAATATATTCCCCCCACCCACCACAAATGCCAAGCCTATCAATCACATTAATAACAACAAAGAACATATGGGAGCATTTAAGGGAGAAGAGCAGGCATGAGAAACTACTCCTTCAACTTATTCAACTTAAACATGTGTTCCTGACAGAAGAGAAATACAGAGTGTGCGGTAAGTTATATTCTTTTTATTATTCTTGTATAAAGTAGATATAAAATATATCAGTGATAATGGTTTATAGTTTATATAAATTACTGTACTATTGAGCTAAGATTTTTCTCAAGTATATTTTCCTGAGAGCAGTTTTCTTGTAAAATAAATTGCATACAGGCGTTACAAGCTTTTTCCCAAAGCAGATCTTCACTTTGAAAGTTCTGAACTAAGTTTAACACATTTAGTGCTTATGTTCTTGAAAATACATAGCTGCATTTAGTAAGAAATGCTAGCAGTATGATCTAAGAAACAGTTTCTATACTGCTTATTAGCAATTCCTGTAAAATTGCAAAGTGAGAACTCATTTTATGAAACTCTAAGGAGCTGTAGCCTATAAAAACATGCCTCTTATGTGGCTAGCGCATTCCAGACTGAAGGGAAAAGAAAGCCTTCAATGTACCAAGAAAAAAAAGCATATGCTGTAACACTGCATTAACTCTCCTTTATGTAGAAGTTATATATGGGAATGACTTTCTGTGGAACGGTCAAATTATGTGGTGTCTAAAATGTGTTTGTTAACTAAGATTCCCCTAAAATGTTATGCTTCCCAAGAGATAGCAAAATAGAGAACTGTATTAGATGTCACTTTCATTGAAAGCTCCAGAAAAAGATAAAATTTCTTAATGCACAGAAATCAGATCTATGACTTTATTTCAAAGTACTGATGGAAAGTGTTAATGTCTCCAGATGGATACAAGCTTAAAATAGCAAACTACACTCTGCACACATAACCAAACCCTTTTTTATGCCTGCTAGTGACCATGCTTGATCAAGGGAGTACGCAGCACTGATTGAACTTGCCCTGCCCAGGGTTGATCCTACAGCTTGCTTGGAAGTTGTGTGTAGGGTCCTGACCAAACTGAAAGAAACACCATGGTTGTTCTTTAGCTGACAAAATCTGAAAGCTGAGGTATCCACATCACAGCATGCACAGACAGTATGTGTTCATGTGCACATATTTACTCATATGGCTATGAAATTTGGTATACTGCATAAAGTATCATGAGAGTACTAAAGAGAACTAGTAAGAAGATCTAGAGTCCTTCATATTCTTGAAGTAAACCCCTTGGAGGTAATGAAAAGTGGAAGCTCATGATAACGTTCTCCGTTTCCATTGTATACACTTGAGAAAACTACAGCACTGATCAAACCAACATTAAGCATCATCATCAGAGAATAACTGCAGAATCTCAGATGAGCACCCCCATATCCCTGCTTCTTTTAAGTTTTTATTGTTGACATTCTTTTTAATTCAATCAAAGCACAAATGATAAAATGTTTCTGGCAAACTGTAGTCTCAGTGTTTCAGCCACCACTGCTAGAGCTCCTGTGGGACCTCAAAGCTGTGCAAGACTCTCCCAAATAGGTGTTCCTCTCACCAAGAGAGATGAGAACTGTGGAATCACTGGCCTCAGGAGAGTAATATTCTGAAAGCCCAGATTACATAATCTTGTCAGTATCAATGAAGGCAACATCAGGAGAATTAGCCAAAAGTCACTGTATCAGAGAAGAGAGCAAGAAGCAGGGTGAGAAAAGAGCTGGATGTGGCAGAACAGGGCTTCAGCTCACACTGCAGACTGAGATGTCATATATGGAAATAGCAGTGGATGATCACAGGAGGTAATTAACATTAACTCATGTGCCAAGATTTCTGAAAATGCTACCAGCATACTGTGGTAGAGATGAGAACAGGTACTGCTAGCAGCATCCACTGAATTGCAACTTCCTCTATACTCTTAAAATCCATGTTTAGCCTGCCTCTGAAATATTCTGAACTAGAATTCCTTACACTTACTCAGTAACAAAACTGTGCTATGGAAATAATAGCATCCATGCTTTATTTGTGTTTTGCACCTGATGTCATCTTATTTTTTTGTTTTTCCCCAAACAACCATCAAACCTTTAATTCACAAGTCTCCCACCCAGCTGCTCCTCATCTCCACCAGACATGAAGTCCTTTCTACTGACACAATCCCTCCTGCACTGAAAAACAGGTAGAATCTCTGAAAGTAGAGATTTTCTCCTGGCCCTGCATACAGTGGAAGAAGGAATCACTACCTCCCACCAGCCAGGGTTACGTCTCCACCCTGGAACTACTCACAGGCAAAACATTATAAAATTCAATTTAACTCAGTAAGGCACTTGTACTTTCTATTCTGGGGAGGCAATGTTTAAGATGCAATGGCAATCGTCTTAATTCTGCATTTCTGAAATTCCAGCTGTTAAGTTTTTGCCAAATTCAAGTTCTGCAAAGACACAAGACAGAAAAGAGTTAAGAGCACTCAGCAGCAACTAATGACCCACAGAAATCCATTTTAACCTTTGAATAGGTGCCCAAAATCCATTTTGCAGAGAGAAATATAACAGGAAGAATATTGGAAAGCAGAAAATAATATTCCTTGGTTGCCAGTCTTTTATGGAAACTTTCTTATTTCTCCTCTTGTGGTGACTCAGATCTGCTGAACAAAATAATCCGAGTTTGTTTCAGCAGCTGCATCTTTGTAATTGTATTGCCCAATCTATAAAGCAATGTCTCTCAAAAAAATTTTCCTGTTCCTCCCATTTTAGATGATGAAGCCTGCCCTTCCTCTTTAAGAGCTGCCTGTGCTGCTGCTTTGCAACTGGAAGTGCAGCTGGTGTAAGAGGAAAGGAGGCAAAGAAGTGCTGCAATTTGGGCAGAGATACGGTTCCTGGAGGTGGCTGGGCTGGGACAGTTACAGACAATTTCTTGTGCATTGATACAAATTTATGGGGACCAAGCTTGAGATAGAGAATGGAATTTTACAACATGGTAGCATGGATATAAATGTTGAGTAACTAAGCTCTAGTTTTCCCATGTAAACAACGCAGTACAATATGACAAAATATATGAATAAGTCAAATATATTCTGAAGGCACATCCAGGCTATTGGAATAAGGAGTCTGAGGTAGAAAAAGCGTAACTATTGTTAATACTTTCTGCAGCAGACATGAAAAGCTGTTTCCATATTTAAATTTATAAACATGCGAATGACTCAAATATTTCACATACTGAATGTCAGCAGAATTTGCTTACCTAATTTCAGTAATGACTGATATTTGCATATGCTGACATTATGCAACAAAGATTTCTCATACTGAAAAGTAACTTATTTTTTAGGAAGTTAATACTTCCTAAATTGTTCTTTAAAGGCGTTCACTTTAAGTGAGCAAACAGGAAAAAAAAGTTGCAGAAAGGACTTCCTCTTAGGATTTCTACAGCAGCTCAAAGATGAGTGAGCCAACACAGCATTATTCACACAGATCAAGACTCCCTCTCTGGACAGCAACATGGCCACAAAACTGCCATCTCAAGAGGAATGTGAGAGCTGGACAGCTTTTCAAGTTGCAGACCTCCTAAGACAGGTACAGAATGTCAATATAACACTTTGGACAGTTTGGTCTATCTTCAGCTAGCAGAAAGTCTTACCAGATACTGTATATAGACATCTTATCCTAAATGTAAACTTGTCAGCAATTGCCACCCACAAGAACTTACCACAGTTTTCTTGCTGCTCTCCTGTGTTGTTTTTCTTGTTTGTTTTTTTAATGGAAACCTAATTCATGGCAGAAGCTGCTAATTACGATCTCCTCCACGTCCAGTCATACTAGTATGATTGCTCACAACAATAGCTCTTAGGGTAGAAGAGGTATTTCATGCCCCAATTAATACACTGAAAATAAATATCACTTTCGGTGAATGTGGGTATGGACTTTAGATTTCAATTTTGCTTTAAAATTTGCAGCTTGTGAGTAAGCATCCAGCTTTTTGTCTTCTCAGTGCATATGTGCCCACTGCATCTGCTAGATGCTTCCTTAAATTTAAGGTGGTTCAGCCTTTTTCTTTTGTCTGCTTGATCTTTCCTATCTATACAATGTCTGTTCCAACGTATGCAAAGCAACGTGTGTTGGACTAAGTATTTCAAGATTCTCTACTGAATATTATGACTCAGCTTTTAGATTTCTACATATAGTTGTATGATCAGTCCATTCACTGCATTTTGATGAATAGAATCTCCTTAGGTGTTTTTTTTAAAAGGAAATGTATATAGCTGGAGTTTGTCCTACTTCTTACTGTAGAAGTACCAATCTTTACAACGCTTGCTTCACTCAGTGAGAATGTAACGATATTAGGCTCTCATCCATCTCAGCTGAAGGAGCGTGTAATATCTTTTGAGAGGAAAAATGTGCATTATCAGATGTTTGTACACTTGGTTCTGCTTGTAATCATAAAAGAAAAAAGCCAAAGTTTAAAATGTTCATGTATTTTCTTTCCATGTTTGCCTTGTGCGTAAATACACACTCATGCATATATAGCTTTTAAAAATAAAAGGTTGTCTAATGTAGATGGACAACACATGGGACACTGTCCCCACATTGAGAAAACTGACTTGTTATGTGGAATTAATTCATACCACAAGATAATGAGACAACTAAACTCTAAGCTTATTACTGTGAACAGTTAGAGAATTAGCTAAAGGCTAAATCAGACTAATTAATAGATGAATTAATAGATGACACAGTGATTCTCATTATCAAGACAGAAAATTAATAACAATTGTTTAACAGCTCAGAGCCTTACAAGGAAATGTCAGTATGCACAGTGTAACTGCTGATTTGTTAGGTGGAAGTCTTAAAACCTTCCTCTTCTACCCTTATAAGTAAAGGCAGTAATAGCTTTTTATACTTGCACCCCAAATTGAAGCAGACAAGTGATCCAATCACTGCAGCATAGCCAACAGTGGGTGCTTGGCTGTTCTGTGTACCAAGGACCAGTGCTAGGAGCTCATACAGTCCCCAGAGATGTAGTGCCACAGCTCCCACAGCCAGCGCCACAGGGGCTGCCAGATACCTCCCAGAGACTGGCTATATCCACATGAGTTCTAAAATCATACTGCTCAGGTTGCATAACCAAACACTCAAAATTGAAAAATATCAAAACTAAGATTACTTCTACAACCTGAGCTTGCTCCATTTTTATATATTTGTAATAACCTGTAATTTCTTCTTCATGCATTCAGGAAAAAATCTGCCTCTTTCAGTGCAGAGAAGCCAGTATGTTTTGTGCACTACTCTGGGCTATTACCAATACTGTAAAGCATGCAAGGCCAGGGCTTGCTGAAAAAGAGAGAATGAATTCATGGCGGTGTCAAGTTAATTTTGCCTTGAAATATCAGATTCTGTTAGTGCTTCAGCACAGTGCTTTTACCTGAATTCATGCAGGTCACACGGGAAGTGGGGGGAGGAAATCATTTCCTTTGTGTTTTGAGTTGAAATTTCAGGCTCTAATTTGCAGAACTGGTGAGAGCTGAGCTGCAACAACAGTGGAAGCTCTGCTCAGAAGAGAAACTCCAACTTACTGAATACATACATATATACCTTCAATCCAGCCTAGATTTAATGATGTCCTAAACCATTGGTTACTATGAGGGCTGCTCCAAAAGTTATGTCTTCTATTAAGTTGTCCCATAACATATGCTGGCAGGTGTTGGTGGTATGGCTTTCCCACCAATATTCCATAGCATTTTATTGTTGTGTGACAGATGGCAGCAGAGGGATAGTCTGACAAAATGGTACCTGATATGGAAGTATACACGAAGCAAAAATGTGTCGCTGAATTCCTCCATGTAGAAAAAAATAGCACTCATTAATCATTACTGAATGTTTACAGAGACAAAACAGTGGATGTGAGCACAGTGAGGTGGTGTGCTTCAGCAACAATGGATCACCTTGTTGGTACAGATTTTTATGAACATGTCATGCAGGTTCTTATTCATCGCTGGTGAAAATGCAGAGTTTATGATGGTGGCTATAGTGAAAAATAGTATTTTTATCTGAAAATTTGCTCTGTCAGATAGTATTACTGTTCTCTTTGTATCTGCTGCAGTTTCTATGGCATTACTTTCAGAGCAACCTACGTATCTTAAGTTTCATTTCTCAGCGCCTGAATTCCTTCTACTAATACAGTTTTCACCTCATAAGGTAGTCAAAGAAAACACAGTGGGTTAATATTTCTGAAGCGTTTGGATTTCTATAGAACAGCTCAAAATGAAGGAAAATTACTTGAGATTCAGAGGAAGTTTTAAATACTGTTCTGCATAGACATACAAGATGAGCAGTGAGCACCAAACAGAACATAATGCATTGAGCATCAGTTTCATTAGTGTCACATCAACTTTTACACGCTATGACTAATGCTGATGCTATAGATTAAATGAATAAAGTTGATAATGGAAACCTTCTAGGCAAATGCACATACCTATTCCTGTTATCTTGCATCCATGCTATAATCACAAGTACACATGCATTCCATGTTATGCTTAGACTGTATATTTAGTGTCCATTTGCTGTGTGGCCTAGTCCTTCTCCTTAGTACTGAGGAATTACTTTAGAAAATCTAAATGAGTATTTCTACGCGTATAACCCATTTTCACTAATGTTCTCTGTTGGAGTTGTCAGTCCCTGTCTGAGTTGGTCATTACAGTTACAAAAATTTATAGTTATAATAAAGAGAACAGTCATCAAGATCTAATAATGTGTGACAACCATGACAAATTTTCCCCATGATTTATACTATGGACTTCCAGTTTAAATACTATTTTTACCTGGTTACAACAAACAAGCATTTAAACTATTACTAGCCCAATCCTCTGAAGACCTAAATATTATCTCTAATCTTAAAAAATTGCAGGGTGATCCTACACAGCTGTGAGTATCAAATATCTGTCTCCCTTTTAAGCATCGTGACCAGATACTTAACTGCTTTCTAGAGCTCAGTTTTTAAAATATAGTTGGATACTAGTAAAAAACATTTTCTCATAATGACCATGAATTGGGACAGGCTGCTCAGGGCGATGGTGGAGTAACTGCCCATGGATGAGTTCAAGAAATGTGGAAATGTGGCACAGAAGGACATGTTTGGTAACTGAACTAGATGATCCTAGCTGGCTTTTCCAACCTTAATCACTCTATTAAAAAAAAAATATCAAAACTAATGAAAGAGTTAATAGTATTTGTCTTAAAACTCATCATTAATAGAACTAAGATATATAGACTAAATTCTTTGATGAAGCATTGCAAATACATACTCATTTTAAGAATAGTACTTAAAAAAAACCCACTTGCCATGCATAGCTGCCATAGCTTTGAAAAGCCAGCCTAAAACGCAACACAGCAACCAGTGAGACTTTTAAGACATTTCAGTAAAGATAATTTAATCTGTCCAATTTCTTACTTCTCCCAAACTACTATTTGGGTACTATCATAAAGAAATACTACTACTGAATATTCCTGAATCTTCAATTTGTTTTATAGTCAACACCAATTCTCTTTGCAAGGGGAAGAAACAATGACCATTTTACAAAAGAAAGATCTTGTTTCTGAATCTAAATTTCTTCTCAGCAGTGCCTGTCTGTCATGGGAGCTGCAAGACACATCTTGCCCAGACTCCATCTCCTGGTACATACACAGTTGGTTTCAGGCATGTAACAGGAGAGCTCTCTCTCTCGAATAGCCTTCAGTTTCCAGTAGGCAGGATATAACCACTTCCTGAGATGATCCATTTACTTATGGGCTATGTCATAAGCAACCTTGTTCACCTTTGTCTAATTTTGACCTCTTCTTATCCTAAAGCAATTAAATTTCCATAGTTTATTTTTGTTGGGCACTTTGTTCTATTTGTTATACTTTTTGCTCCTCAATTTCATCTCCTCTACTGCATTCATGATTTCATCAGCCTTTATCCTTTTCTTCCAAAAAAAGATAAAACACTGTGCCTTCTCCCCTCTTACATGGAAGTTGCTACCTATTCCTAAGCATTGCTATTATTCTTCCCAGAATTCTTAATGATCCATACTAAATATTTGTGTAGACATAATTAATTGAGCATGGAAATATTAATCAGCTTCTTCATAAATGTCATGTTTCGTACTCAATTCTACTTTTTCTTACCTCAGTTCGGAATGTCTGAATCTGCTGTGCTTGTAGAAAAACTGAGTATGGATGGATCTCATTTCTTGGTAAGCAAATATTTTATAAGTAAGGCTTATATTTCTTACAGTGCCAGGAATAAATCTGATGTTTTCATTTTACATATACACTTCTTCATCAATTGCTATAGCTTCCCATTTTGGTGTGTTGATTTACTTCCTTAGTGAAGCACCCTCTCCTAAGCAATATATATACCACCCAGTCCTTCCTTTCTTCCAGAGAAAGCAGTTACAGATAGTACATATTCTCTCTATATTTGCACATACTCTACTGTAGTCAGGAATGTCCCTTATGAAATACAACCTCCAGGATTGGTGGGTTTTGTTGTTTGATTGTTTCTTGGTGGTTTTAAGAAAAAAAAATTAAATCCACTACTTAAGTTTTCCCTAAAACTTGTATGATTACTAGTACACAATTCTACAAATTTTGCAAAAAAAGTTTAGAGAATTCTGGGAATAACTGAAAAATGCTGATAGCCTTTTCTGTTGAGCTCCGTTGTTGTGGATTTTTATTTATTTCATTTTGGTGTAACTGTGGTTCTATTGATTTCAACTAATATGTAGAGAAACAAATAGAATAACTCCTTGACCTTGGGCAATTCCTCTGTACTGACTGCATTTAGGTTCTGAAATAAAATATCCTTAGACCTATTTTAAAGACAAAAATAATTGTTATACCAATAAGATAAATAATCTTTACTTGTCACTTTGTTTCTTAACAAAGCTGTTTGCTGGAAGCATCAGAAGGTTTTAAACTGTGTTAACAAAGGCTCTAGTCCTGTAATGTGATTCATTAGAGCGTGGTTACTCAGGTGCATGCGGGTTTACTTTGTTTAATACTTTGTGGTCACAACATAAAATAGCGTTTTCTAATATTTCATGCTACACGGACAAAGCTGTCCAATATAGGCTGAATTCTGTCCCTTACATGTGTTATAAAATCAAACTACTTGAGATGCCATAGTCACAGAAAATTCTACTGCTGGAGAAGGACTGAGGTTAAAGCTGAACTCTTGGCTCTTACCTGCTGCAAGTAGCGGTGAACAGTGGCAGCAAAAAAGGATGCGAGAAGTATTTTCAGACATCAGTGGTAAACTAATAAAGCACAAGTGAAAAAAGCAAGAGGAACCATGGGTGGCCTGAGGTGGTGATAAGTTAGAGATTTAAAAAAAAAACCAAACTGACAAAAATGAAAGTATTTTCTAGTATGCTCTTCTAACTATGCATTCTCTAAGCATCTTTAAGTACTATTTTGCATACCGAAAACCATAGCAATGCATGTGATACAATGAGAACATTTTTGAAGGCAAAGAATGAGACAGAACACATATCTGTGGTAACACTCCTACAGCTTTCACGTATTCTTTCATTGAATTATTCAGTAGCTTTGTCAACATGATAAAACTGTAAAAAGTTAAGCTTGAAATAATTAAACACAATATTACTTTAAAAAAAATTCAAGAACCTATGTTTTGTTATCAATTATCACAGTATTTGAGTATTTGCAAAATGCAGTTCACATGTGATGAGCTAATATGTAAATTAACTTATAATTAAACAAATAGCCCACTTTTATTTCAAGCTCCTAGTCTAATTTATAAAAAGTAAATCAGTACTTTATAAAAAGTACTCCAGAAATGATAAGTTCCTCCTCCATTACATGATGATTGATTTAGAACATGCCCCTTAAAGATTTACCTTTGACAACTTCCCCTGAGATGGAAAAGCTATAAATATTAAAGATTTGAGAGATTTGGTTAATGAGTTGTTACTAAGAAAACAAACATTCCTGTAGACCAAAAGCAGCAGCCTTACTGTATCCAGACCCTTCTTTTGCACTAAGATAATACTGGATGTGCCACTCCTAGAGGTGACACAGCACTAATTGTTGCAGTTAGCAAGATACTCCAGTTCAACCATCCCAGGCATGGGCACTTGTCCTTACTAGTGTACAAATGAGCGTCTGGAGTACGTGTCCCAAGAATACACACTCTGCTTTGTTAACATTAGAATAACGTTCCTTATCTTTCTCATTTATCTGAAACTGTACTTAAGTGGGGCTTTGCAGCCAGCAGGTAGATGCTGCCTACACGTTCCCTCATTATGATCATAGTTCAGTTTCTCTCTGGTCTGGCTCAGATTGTACTCGAGTTACAATACAAGTACACACAAACCTGATATTCACTGACACAACGTATGATAGCATAACCAGGTTGATAATGTAGACAATTCCACTATATGTATGTAATTACATGCATTAAAAATCTGATTTTCTATTCTACACCACCTAAAACACCATTCCTTAAATTTATCAACTGGTTTGTCAGCAGGCGGCTGAAAAGCCAAAGTACTGAAATCCTGCATGTGTTGTTTTATATATATATATATATTTTTTTTTTTTAATGTCTGACAAGCACCTTAGGTTTTGCATCTCACTTTATCATTCAGTTCCAAGTGCCACATGATTTACCTCACGATACTCTGAAAAGTCCTAACTGATGTCCAGTATTACCTTTAGACAATAAGATAAAGTCAGTGGAAAAAAGCCAGTAATCACTAGAGACTAGACAGAAATGTTGTAGGGCAAATAATCCTCAAAAATTGTACTCAATGAAAATTGAGTATGGAAAATGGTATATTTTAGTAGGCCTATATAGATGGTACACAGAGAGCTAGCAAAAGAGAATGGCTCACCTTTAGGAAGATAGAGGCTTGCTGCTGACTTCACGCAGGAGGGATCTCCAAGAAGAGATCCTTCCCTGGTGGTGGTCAGCCCTTAAATGGGGTTTGGGAGAGGTGGAGCCAGGCTCCAGCCCTTCCAGTCACACAGGTATATCACCTTCACCTGTGTGCCTGTGGCTGATTCCATGCTCACCTCAGGTGACCAATCAGTGGTTCAGGCCATGATTCAACAGTTCCCATGCAAGTGTACACACAAAAGCAGAAAATACTTCAACAAGCCTGATGACATCTGCTAGATGGCAGTTATAGGTTACCCACACAATTCATAATTTATAATGAGCAAATATTAGCTTGCCTCTGCACATGTGCATAGGAAATCTATGAAGATAGGTGGGTCTCATGATGTAAATCACTGCTGTGCATCTACACCACATTAGATGGATGTTTAAATATGGCATGGTTTTGTTATAAGCTCTGTTAGGAATTATTGAAAATTCCTTCTAGTCTAGCAGATGAAGAAAAAAAAAAACTCTCTTGTGGTGCTTCCCACGTGAGCTGAGCTTACTTTTCCCCTCTATATTTAGAGAGGGGCAATTTTCTGTTTCACCTATGCACTGTCTGAAAAAGACCTTCTGCCTTGAGTATTGCTGCAGAAGGCAAATCAGAGCCTGCACAGGCTAGAAACATCCAGACAGGAGGCAACCAAATGTCTACCAGTAGTTCTTCTTAGGTCTTAGACAAGCCCTCATTCCCTCAGCCCGTTCCAAACCATCTGCTTCCCTGCCACAGCACCAATACTTTAAGCCGGTGCAGAGGGTGCTTTCTGCCTTCACAAGGGGTGCCCAAATCAAAGCTGCAATGCCACCTTAGAACCACCAGCACACCAGATGTGCCTCTGTTTCCTGTGTGGTTTCAGCAAGGACATTTATCATTTAAATTTTCATCCAAAGAAAGGATATTGTCAGATGTTTATCTAAGAATCACAATGGTATGGGTTGGACAGGACCTTTAAGATTATCTAGTTCCAACCCCCTAGCTATAGGCATAGACATTTCAGGCTAGACTATGTTGCTCTGGTTAAAGCCTGGCCTTCAATGCTTCCAGGAAAAGGGCATCCACAGCCTCACAGGGAAACTGTTCCGGTGTCTCAGCACCCTCTAATGCTTACCATACAACTAACACAAAATCTCTGAAGGAAGTTGCTGCACAACATGTTCGTCAAATGCAAATAGCAGTTTATTTAATGGTGAATCAGATGGGTTTATAAATACTAATGTCTTTTTGAAGTTTAAGACATTCAAAACCAAGATATACAGGCACTGTAGCCAAACAATACATAGTAAGATGTTGACATCAACTTAAATCCATTTTTCCTGGTTTTAGAACAGAAATAACCAACATTCATATGATCAAGGTTATAGGGAGTGAGTGCTTTGGAGTATTTCTTTGAGTGGTTAAAACACAATTGCTTCATAGCAGTATTACATTCTGTTCTATAAACATACTGAATATCAGACAGATCTTTTATATGAAAAAACTGCATGCACCTTATAAAAATTTAGAAGTAATAAGTCTTCCTTTTCTCATCTGTAGAATCTAAAAATGCAAAAGAGTGGTGGTATATTAGCTCTGAAGTGTACCGTGCAGTTTCATTTTCCTTTTTTATCTATAGCAATCTGCTTGTGATGGCTACTCAATATGCAGGTCACATCTGAATGATGCTAATCTTGTCCCAGTGTGCAAATCAGCATTTAGCCACAGCTGCATTGCACAGAGCATATTATATTCTCTCTTGCTTTTTTAATGTCTGAATTTGCTACACTGTACTTTGCTTTTCTGTTCTAAGAGCAGGTTGCTTGTTTGAAGTTGTCTTTTTTAATTCGGTCTTGAATTTCCAATGACAGATTGAAAAGAATATTAAAAACAGTGAATTTTGAGTTGAACGTCAGAACACAAATAGGTTGGTTTTATTACATAGTTTGCATATAGAAATCTGCTTAGTCTCAAACATGGAATCAATTTATGAACATTTTTCTAAACAACTCTCATGTATTTCTCCTCTATTTTGCTATTTCAAAATATGTATCAGATCACATGGTTGGAACATGAGTACCTTGGAGAAAACCAGTCCTATTTTCATCACCAATACACTAGCGGTTTTATTGAGTAATGCTTAAAGAAGGGAACTTGCATTTTCCTGAGGGAGATCTCTGCCTCTCTGCCAGTGCAAAACACTGCCAGAGCTTGCCAGATTTGACTCACTGAGGCTGTACTTTGACATCCATTTGTGTCAAATGTTACTGAGAAAAGGCAAGGATAGTCTCACTCGGATGCTCTCCCATCCCCACAGTGCAGAAGCAGCAGACAGGGAAAGATAGACCTGCAGCTCCTCTGTTGGTACACGAACCCTGCAAGGTCCCTCAAGAGCTTAACAACTTCCCCCGTTTCAGCTAAGGGCATTTCCCAGTACTGGAGTGGCATTTTAGCAGCATGGGGTGGGGGCAGATGAAAGCTGCACTTTGGTTTTGTCGGCTGTCAGGAAAGGTGTAAGCTGTATCAGGCTCTGTTCAGTTTGATCTGACACACAGCCCTGTATACTCTGTTTTAGAAATAGAGTTTGGACCACAAATATCCTGTGGAAAACAATGTCTTCTACAGTCCTACATAAACAAGAGACTTGCTCATTTATTAGTAATGCTGCTGCAAAAAGGCCAAGAAACTCCTTTCAGTTTTTTTCCCCATATACTAAGCAAGAGTAGAAAGTCTCCTATAGGTGAGGTCCAGAGAAACACGGTAACAGAAGTTGCAGCTGCTAGTCAGTAACGTTCTCCTGACAGCTAAATGTTGCAATTCCATTGCCAGTGTCACACAATCACACAAACCTTCAGTACTGATATTTCAGGGCTCCCAAGTTATTTTGTGCAAGTAGAAGTAATCTCAGCAATCTTGGCCTGCCTTCAGCAAGCACACAAATTTCCCCCTTACAAAAATCAACAATTCTTCCCCATAGGAAAATGACATTACAAAAATGAGTATTTTTCAGCTGCAAAACATGTGTTGGCCATACAGTTGCATTAATTCCTTGTCATCGTGCATAATTTCTACTCCTCCAATATTTATTTCTCCTATTCACATTTACCTACACCTGACACATTTTCCTTCTCCTTTCTCCAACACACTTTGCTAGGGTGAGTTTGTGTATCCTTCCCTTAACACAGCTTTCTTTTGGGTGCTTTCCATCCACCCAATGCTTTCCTTCTTGTCAGCTTTAAGCCAGCCTCTTCCTTTCATTTTCTCCACACTTAGTTCCTGTTTATGTTTTGCTCCTAGCTTATTCATTTGCAGTCCTCAGGGCTTTCCTCATTGCTATCCCCCCTAGCTGTAGAAGTTCCCCATCAGATGCAGTGAGCCAGCTTGGATATAAAAGATATACTTTCAGAAACAACTTCATTTCAGGTATTCTTGCAGGCTCTGGGTTCATGGAGTCAATGAGGAGCCTAGAAGCTAGTAGGAGCCAGGCACCTTCAGAGCTTGAACTCTTCTGCACTAAGATGAGTAATCTTTGCATCTCTCTCTATAGCAACTGCCTTAAGGACTTGGAAAACACTTAAAACAAAGCTGTTCGAAATTAAAGTTTCTCAGGGTAGATGGAAACTGAAAATAGTTTCTCCTCTGGGGAGATGGATGGAAAGCATTAAAATTGAGGGCAAAGGGTGTAACGGAGAGCAGAGGAGCATAGCCTTTCCCCCTCAGCTATTCTTGCAGACAGCTGCAGTGGGACTACCTATGAGTGCAGGGAGGGCAGCAGCAGCTTTCTGGGTTACTCTGAGCATCCTCCACTCCTGGCAAGGCGAGGGGTACAGGGTCAGCATCTAGCTGCTTCTAACCAAATAGGGAACAGTTTCTAAAAGCAACGTTACAAGTTCATTTCAAGCTGAGGAAAATGGTAGGAGTAGAGCATAGACAGGAGCTGGATGTAAAATAAATAAATAAATAAACAAACAAACAAACAAATAAATAAATAAATAAATAGAAACTAAGAGTGACCTTAAAGAGATCTTATGATTAGGGCTAAAAAGGAGACATTTTATCGCCTATCAGTCATCCTGTTAGGTAATAATGTAGAAGGATAATATTTATTCATATTCCTTCAACAAAACAGAAGGTGTCTGTAAAGTAGAAGTATCTATTCTTCAAAAATGGAAAAAAGCAAAAGGTATGTAGACATCTCAGAAATCTACACTCAGTAAACCATGATGCTGAAGTTGTGTAACTTTATCTGACATAATAACACGAGTTAATTTAGCTATCAATGTATTAATTTAACAATACATTAAAGTAACGTTAGTAAAGAAAATAAGTAAATAAAACTGTCTAATGACAAGACCTATCCTGTAGTAAAAATCCTGAGTCAGTACAAGTGCATTCATTTCAGGGCTGGCTCCCTAGTTTTTCTGTGACAGTATCACATTTCTATACATATTCCAAATGCTGTTGACAAAAGTGATTTGAACATAAATTTGTTTGTTTTATGCAGTGGCTGCAAATAATGGGAGGTGCTTGTCTGCTTTCTAGTTTTTATGCTCTGGCACACAACAATCCAATCAAATGCTAAATGTCAAATTATTCATAACTAAATACGGATTAAAGAAATATTTTTTGATCTAGAATTCTTTGTTCTTAAAGTTTACTGATAATTTTAAGCACTATTGTAAATATCCTTCAAGTCTAGTGGACCTTTCAAAATTCAAGGAAAGTAAGAAAGAATGCAAGAAGTTGTGGAAATTTCTAAGCTATTGTGTCACAATGTTTCCAACACTGACTTTGTAAGCACTGAACTGAAAAATAGAGACTCCACACAGTCTCAATACTTCCAGTTTTGAACTTCTTCCTATTTCTAGTTTATTTAAATATTCCAGTTATATAAATGCACTCCTTCAGAGAAGAGAACATCTTAAGAAACTGCCTTTAGAAATCTTCTGTAATTTGAAGAATCTTCATTTTGGATGCTTTTGCACTGCTTCTTTCCTGCAAACTGGGAGCTTTTTAACAATGCTTGCAAGTTGGAACTTAATAACACTAATGCCTGAAATCATTAGTCATTTTTAAAAATCTCTCCAGAAACTATAATCACTCTTCTATGGTCAAATGCCAGCTGCTAAGCATTTCAGACGACTGAAGTCTTTAGTACTTCTACTTTCCTATTAGCAGGTTCCTGTACAGGGCTATAAATTCCCAATTCTCCCTGTTTTATGCTTGAAGAAGCAAATGAACATGGGAAGCAGACACTAAAATGAAAAGTTCCATTTTTCTCTGTTTATATTCTGTATTAGGCTCTGATGTTAAAAAAAAAAATCAGTTGGCAGAGGGACGTTGTACGTTACAGAAAGATTATTAAATGAATTAATCATAGATTTCAGTGAGTAAAGTCCCACAGGAGGTCAGCAAAGTTACTCAAGCAGAGAAGCCAGCAGGTCTCAATACTTTTCTTATTGACAGTATTTCAACATTTATACAGATTTGTCATTACATACTGATAGATGAGTCCTCAGCACTGCACAACTACGGAACAATTTTGTCTAGTTTTTTGTCTGCTTGCCCGAATGTCATTCAGACCACACAGCATCTGGGAAACATTGGCTGATTGCAGCTTTCAGAAGCACTAGAGAAAGCAGCATTTTATGTTTCTCTATTAACAAGGAACAAAAGTGAAACAGTTGGTAGGAATTTCACAAAGGTACAGATTTAGATAAGGCCAAGGTTATAAAATGGGTACTCCACCTTTCTTGCCAAGAGTGGAAGAAAAAGCTCAGGAATTAAAGTTTTGCAGGAAAACTTGGCATTTAAAAAGTAAAAGATGAGTTTTACAGAGAGTGAGAGACTGGGACTAATTGAAGGGAATCAACTTGAAGTAGTATTTCCTACAGTAAATAGTGTTACCTATCAACTCCAAATGACTGGAAGATTACAGATTAAAAAAAAAATCTCTTCTGCTCATGTAGTATATCTACAGCAATTTTATCAACACTGCCTATGCCAGCTCTGTGAAAGAGTGTTACATCAAAAACTGCAGGAGCAAGAGCACTGAAAGCAAAGCTGAAAATAAATCCATAGGTCACCAAGGTGTCATCAGGAAGGGAAAGCTTAAGACCACAGTTGATTTTACTGCTCTTACATCTATATGAAATCTCACATATATGTTCAGTACAGTCAGAGAAACTGCAAAGAATCTGTATTCATTTTTTTGGTCCAATTTCTTTTTGGGGGATTTTTTATTTTTAGAAATTTTAATAAATTGGAAAATTTACACTCTCAACTGGACAATTTCATAAACATGTATGGATCTCACGGAGGAGGCTAAACTCATAACTCCAGTTCC
This sequence comes from Cyrtonyx montezumae, assembly GCF_038088225.1. Classification (NCBI taxonomy): domain Eukaryota; kingdom Metazoa; phylum Chordata; class Aves; order Galliformes; family Odontophoridae; genus Cyrtonyx; species Cyrtonyx montezumae. The sequence continues at coordinate 17,873,318 of NW_027072045.1, read as the reverse complement.
TTGGCAATATGAAAAGACATTGAGCAGTAGTCAAAGTAGAAGCAACATCACCCAGCTGAATCAGAAGTTTACTAGGCATTATACTGATTTAAGTTGGGGTTGAGAGACCATAGCCTGGAAGATATTTCTGGAGGTTTCTGGGAAAATGCTTCTTTCTCCAGCAAGGACTAAGCCCAAAAGAATATTTTTTTATTCCATTGAGGAAGTATGAACGAGGTTAAAAATCAATGTTGTAAAGGCATTTTTTAAGACTGGGACAACTCTTATGGCTCTTGTCTAGTATGAAAAGCCAAATAAGTATGATTCAACCGAAAACCAGAATATCCTGAGAGAAGCAGAGAGAATGGGAATCCTTGGGACCAGAGAAGAAGGACTCTGAAGATGCAGATTATTCATTTCTATTGGGTTCAGAAAGAGGCCTTCATTTTTTTTCTGTGCATACAGGATCGCATACTATAGTAATCAGTGCAGAACTTTTGTATGCTCTCTATGCTAAAGCTTCTGTGTAAGCTATATGAGTTTCTGTTCCAAACAAGGCATGTGCAAAGGCCCAAGCATTGCCATGCTACTTGGGCTGGTGAGTGATACTAGTCCCAAAGCAGTATAAAGAATTTCCAGGGAGTGACATTGAGCTCATATTCCTGTGGAATCAAAGTGGAACTAATTGGAGTCTCAGCCACAGAAATATGTCAATAAAGAGTTAAAATAAAATGACACACATCTTTAATTTCCCAGAAGAGCAGAGAAAGAAATGCATCTTTGTTGAAGTACTTTACAAACCTGCCTGGATGCTATCTGCTGCTAAAAAGTTACAAACTCAACAGAAGTAGTTATTCCCAACACGGGAATCCCATGGGATATGACAGAAGGATTATTATACCAGCATCATTCTGCAGATAGTTTTCACACAGATATGCTCATAGCCTAAGAAAAAGATATAACCCACAATAACCTGAGCATATTTTGCTAACGCCATCTGAAATTTTAAGGCTCCATCAAAGGGCCTAACACAACTAAAATAAAAGTCCGTGAAGTGCAAGTTCATAGAAACAAGAAGCTGATAAATAAAGGCTAACAAAAGTTTTCCCTTAGTAAAAGGAAGCCACCCTGTTTTCTTCTGCATTATACCCTCTGCTCTGAATAAGAAAATTTACAAAAGACACAAAATTCTCTCTATTTAGTGAGATACCATTGGTATGGTACCATTAGAATTAGTCCATGAGACCTGCTATAGAGCACTTTCATTTTGTTTCTGTGCTTGTCTTTCTACTTCCTTCCCAGTTCCTGCGTGGCTGGGCTTTTTGGCTTAATGCTTGGCCCCTTGCTACTTGTATAGTATCTACATTTTTAAAACATGTCATTGTCTGCTTCTGTTGTGACATTGTCCTTGTCACAATTAAAGGTACTAATGGCCTTGCACATGCCCTGAGGGTTTTTTTTTTTGTCACCATGGCTCTGATAATAAGATAAACACTTGATTTTGCATTAAACATACTTTTAAAACCTGACATATTAAAAACACCCAACATGTTTAACCTCTTGAATGTAGTTGTATTTTCTTAAACAAATTTAAAAAAAAAAAGACAGTAGATTGCAAATGTGTATTTGATATTCTTAGCTGATAAACTCTATTACTCTTTCAATGGTAAGCAAGGAATATGTTAGCACTTGCCCCAAGCCCCTGGTTTACTATGAAGAGGGAAAAAGCAACACTTCATTTCTGCATTACATTGTCTGGTTAGTATATAAAAATCAGATTAGAGAACGTCTGTATGTACCAGCACTATGCTGTGAGAGAGGGAGGCTCTTCAGTGCTTTTCAAAAAAAGAAAAAAGAAAAAAGAAATAAAAACCTAGCCACTTACTTCAGCCTGGTGGTGCACAGAGTGTCTGAAAAATATCTGTGGAAACATAGCACTGGATTTCAAAAAGGCAATAGGAAGCAAACCAAATAAAAATCAGTTAGCATAAGGTATAACCCAAAAAGCCCTGTTATATTTGGTAATAGTGGTTCCCTAACTGAAAGTTCTCTGCCAACAAACTTTCAATCTTTTATAAACCTGTGCCACATACTATTTATATTGCTATCATTCCCTCTTTTTCCCTATCCTGTTAGGTGTTCTTAAGCTTTATAGTGTGCTGTTAAATTTTCTGTGTGTCTTCAAGTATCTTCATAACTATGCTCACGAAGAAGTCCGGGAATACAAGAAACTAGAAACTTCAGCAATTAGATCATTAAAGACTTCTGATAATTTCTATCATAACCCAAAACACTTCACACTGGTTCCAAATGGGAGAAATATCCTTTTGGCAGCACAGGTAAAACAGATATAAACTGGCATTTACAGAGAATAGCTGGATTTTCACGAATTAGCATAGAATAGGGACCAGAGGACAAGAATTTCTTGAACATGGTCTTGCATTTGTTGAGATTCAGTTCAAAATATCCCACATTCATGAAATGTTGGGTATAAATTTGAATCAGATAAAGCCAAACGAAGCCACTTTTGTCAAGTACAGTGATACACAAATCTACAAACTCTCCTTAAAACTGGGGCCAATCAGGTGGTCAACAACTATCCCACCACTAATCCCTGAATGCCTACATGCTTCCATAAACATATGGATGAGCTGGATGTATCATATTCACTCTCACATGCACAACAGTGAGAAGCAGTATTCATTTTCCAAATACATAGCAGCATGTAAAGTCATACTCTTTTACTTGTCAGGTGATGCAATATAACAAAATGAAATAAAAATAAATACTGCTTCTAGTTACTTCAGGTGGCATCTACTTATACTATAAAAATGCACTACATGGATGAATTTCTCAAATGAAAAGGAGTTTGAGAGTACTATTGGAGAAGATAGTTGACTTTTTAAACGCTTTTTTTTTTTGTAGAAATATAATACTGCTGTTCAGCTTTACGTAGCAGGTGCACACCATTGTTGATTCTTGCAATAATTTATAAGGAGTTACTTGTAAATGGATTTTGGTTAAGTACACCTACGTGAAGTTTGAAATATATTTATACCCCATCAACAATACTGAGAAAAGTAAGTGAATATAAAATATAGATATAACAACAGCAATTTTGTGGCCATCGTAATTCATTAAAAAGATGGGTTCATATTCCTATTAAAAAAAAAAAAGCTTTTCAAAACATTTTTACATTTTAATTGTACCAGAAGCACTCACAAGTGTTTGTGTCCTGTAACTAAAGTGAAATAAATAATTGTTACTAACTACAGTTACCAAATTTACTGTGAAAACTCATGCCAATTGTTGATATTTACAATATTTATTGAAGCATGAAGAAAACTCACATAATCAAAATTGACCATTTTTATTCAATTAGGTGTTTTTGAGGTTTTTTTGTTAGGGTTTTTTTGTTTGTTTTGGTTTTTTTTGCTTGTGTACCTTGGATTCACATTGATACAAGACTTAATAGCAAAGATTTTAATACTGTTGTGTTATTTTTCTAATATCAGAAGATGACAAATCCTCCATGTATATTTTATCAGTTGATTAACATATATTGAGATTTAAACATTTGGGTTTTTTTTTTTTCCACTTTTTTGTTTTTCTCCTGTTTTACACATTTGTGCTTAGTTGCTGGGATAACTATTATACAATACATGATCACTGTCCGTTACTACCTCTGGAGGTTCATGTTGATTCAGAACTAAGCAGACGATTCTCTGTATTACAGCTCAGTGTTTATCCAACTTCTAGTGTGCTTTTGCACATTGACAATAGCATATGACAGTTACTCTATGCTATAAGTTGACCTAAAATCCTGATTGAAATTTTTACATGGCACACAAGCAAAAATAGAAATATTCACTCTAAGTTAAATTTCTGTATTATTAGTCAACAGTAAAGGGGTGAGAAAGGGTGAATAAATAAAGTCAACCAGTGGTGACTTCCTACAAAGCAATCTATCCCATATACAAGACCCCTGGGAGACTAATTTAGGATGAGCTTATAACTAGTCTATTTTGTCCCAGCATAAATACCACCACTAGTTTTCAGATACCATCATAACAACAGAATTCTAGAATAGGTTACGAATATCTGTATCGTACTCCTGGAATGAGTTTATTTTTGAAGCTGTGTGAATCTTAGAAACTGCTCAGATGTGAAAGTACATTTGCATGCACAGCCTTGACCTCCAGTCTTGCTCTTTGCCCATTGATGTATCTCAGCTGGTTTGTCTTTCAACATTCCAGAATTTGCAGCAGTTTTCAAAGCTCAACTTTTCACAAAAAAAAAAGCATGCTTCCTTTCCTTTCTACTCCCATATCAACCTCTGTACAAGATTGATACTAGATTTAAAGGTATGCTGCTTCAAATGGTCAGATGGTAATCTGACTAAAATTTAAATTTTGGGTCACTGTCTTTTAAAGAATATCATATTTTTACATATTTTATGTAATATCCAATTTTTTTAACTGCCAGAACCACAGATCCTAACCACTGCAACTTGGCCAGCTAGTCAATAGAACAATTGTTTAAAATTGGTAGAAATAGGTTATTGGATTATTTTTTCCTCCAAAGGAGATTCATGTATGATTACACATTCTGAAACAGTAATTTCAATGACATTTGGCATCATTTTCATAACCCACTTTTTAAATCACTCACTCCACAAATAAGTTTCTCGAAGAAGGAAACAAAAGTATGCTTTATATTCACTCCCAAACAGTACCTAGTAACATATAACCAGTGCAGAACATACTAAGAGTAGAATCACATACTTTGAGAACTCCAAATGTAGATATGGCCCTCATTGTCTGACATGAAGCGTCACGGAAAAAAGACTGGTATTTACACTTCTGAAGATTCACAGTGTTGCAACGGAAGAGGAAAAGGCACATTCTGGGTGCCCCAGGACCACAATAAATAAACAAAGCTTGTATATTAAGATTAAGCAGCAATACGGAATTAGACAAAACACAGATACTGTATTTATTCTGCCAAGAAACGTCTATACACAAACCTACAGAACTTTAACTTAATATGTGTCCTGAATCCAAAACTAGATCTCATTTTTTCTTCTGAAATGGAACTAATTGTTTAACACATACCAGGTAGGTATACTGATCCATTTGTCAGTGATATAAACTGTTAAATTTACAAGTGACAGCAGAAGAAATAGAAACTTTCAAGGCAGTTTTTCCCTTGCTTCTTTCTAACTGGCATTATCTGTCTGGTTCATAACAACCAAAGAAAGAGGAAATCAAACTCTCAAATTCAGTTACTCTTCACCTTTGTAGCTGCCCCCACAACAATCCATCATCCAGAAGCATCATTAGCATCAGACACGCTGCACTGACATAAGATATTGTTTATTGCATTGGACCAGAAAAGATTTTAATTAAACCATTGAAGTACACTAACACATCTAATGACATTACAGAAAGTCAGCAAGGGTTATAACATGCAGGGGAGTGTTATATTTACAAGCTGTCTTTCAAATTTCACTAGGAAAAAGTAAAGGTGATGTTTACTTCAAAGTCCTTAACTCCTTTGTAGCCAAGTACCTCCCAAGAAAGTTTCCAAAGCTCGCTGGTAAGCGTGGGTTAATACTGCATATTCATGTTCAGCCATAAAGAGGTGGCTGTCATCCGTTGGAGTTGCTATGGCCATAACATGCTGAAAAGCACTCAGCATATCATCACAGAGAAGGAACGAGGTTGCCACTCCACAACAGACATGCCTTCCAACAAGAGCACACCTCTTGTAAGTCCAGTCCTACACTCCCCGTGCTATGATCCAATACAGTGGAAGTTCACACTCGGACTGAAGACACCTATGATAGCTTTTTCCAGTATTAGAAATAGCTTTTTCAGTCTGAACCAGTGCTACATGATGCAAGTACTATTGTCAGGTGTTCTGTTCAAAATTGTAATGAAGGCTGAGTTATTTCAGCAGCCTAGGCCTGGTATGTAAGCTTTACATACTAGCAGTGGATCTTCATCATATTGTAATTTTGATAATATTGCTGTATATCTACATTACTGCATTCGAATAAGGTCTTCCTTCTCAAATTTGCTATGAGCTTTCATGACCTTAGAGTCCACCTTTTTGCAAAATTATTCCATCTACTGTTGAAATGCAGCAGTCCTGATCTTGCTAATGGACACGTTAATTACCCACTACTTGTAAAGCTCATTACTGTGATTTGAGGTAACAAGACTGGAGAAAATGAGCTGTTTTTCAAGATGCTGATGATACATATGCAACAATTAACGACTGTATGAATTGAAGACTATATATATGGGATGCCTATAACCGCTGTGTGATAAACAGTGGAATTAAAACACTACATCCAGAATACAATATACTATCAAAGAAGATACAGCAAATCTATCCTACCACCTAGGGATGCATGCTCAAAGCTAAAACGCTTCCTAGATTTGTGAATGAGCACAGGAAATTGTTAGCTTAATATGAATGCACATGGAGCCTGTGATGTGGCTTATTTCCAAAGAAGGTGACAAGGGAGTACTTGCAGCTGCCAGATACATACAAAGTCACTGTTCAGTTTCCAATAGAGCAAGGGCATTTATTTTAAAATATATATTGAAATATACGTTAGCTACTTCTGGTACTCTCAGTTAAACTTACTGGGCTTTAAACTATGTGTATGGTCTTTCTTGACCTTTCAAGCCTATTCTCATGCAAATGTTTTGCTTTCATGCTTTCTGTTGCAGTTTTAAGATTGCTGACTGCTTCTATTGCATTTGCTATGAATGGAGAAATGAGTCCCACATTTTCTGTGGTCTTTTTTTCCTGTAGAGTCTTTTCAAGCTCAGCTATTTCCCAGCAATTCTTGTAATAATTATTGTTTGTGTCCAGATGCAGGAAAGCGGAAGGCAGCTGCTCTTGCAGGCAGTGTCAGCAGGGAGCACTTCTGCACAGTTCCCAGGCCCTTGGCCAGCAGGGGCAAGCAGAAGGCTCAAAGTCCCCCACTTTCTGGGATTCTCTAGGATTGATCCCATTGCCTCCAGCTGTCCAAGAGACCTGTGAAGTCTCCACACTCAGTTATTTGTCCTGCACAACAGCCTTCAAGTAGGATTATGGCTTAACTTACCCTAGTAAGGAGGGTCCTTGCCAGTCTCACCTATCAGTGATCTGAGAATTTATTTCTGCTGTGCTATTTCCTGTTGTTATTTTCAGCCTCCCTCATGAGAGGGAGAGAAGAGAGAGAGCTCTTGTTTTACAGTGCAGTGCACAGAGCACTTTCCACTAAGCCTCTGACATCTTTTCAGGAGAGCACACTTCCTTTTTTCAAATCAATATTCAAATATTGAAAATGTCACCATCACACCCAGTTCAGGTTGTCTTCCTTCATTTCCTCAGTAAGCAAATTAGATTAATTGAAGCAACAGCTTCATAACTGGTTACAGGGCAATGCTTCCCATTCCACCTTTCCTATGTTTCCCCACAACCAAGAGGGCAAAATTTTCTTCCTGTAGGGTTACTTTTCAGCCACACTACTTCCCTAATTCAGTTCACCACACAACTGCTGGTTACAACATGGGGAAAATAGAGGAAGCAGTGTCCGGAGAACTTCTCCTAGGGGTTCACAGTGACTGAAAACACAGCTTCAGTGCCTGATTTCACAGAAACCCAGACAGCTGAATATACCTTACTAGGATGGATCTTCCCATTTACAATTTTCTTATTTTCCCTCTTGCCTCTCTTCCCAGTCAGAAGCTTTTAGGGCAAATCCTTTGTTTAACTTGCAGCTGATTCAAGTCTCAACTTGTCACAGAAACACCAGAGCCAGTATAGAGTGGATGATGTACCTCTGAGCAAGAAACAGAAGGAAAGAAGCAGAACTGGGCCTCTGGTAGCCATGTGCAATGAGATGTATCTCTGTCTCATGCAGCTTCCCCTCCTGGCAGCAGCTTGTTGATCTCACAAAGCAAGCATCAGAAGGACTCTACATCAGCTGTGTTTTAGGATATGAGATTATTAAAATAAGACTTGTGGAGGTTATCTAGGGGAGAGTGACTGCTGAAGGCAAGGAGGTTTCTGGAAGAACTACCATCATCTCAGCTGGTTACTGGTAAACCAGCAGTGGGAGAAGGGTTTGCTAACTTCGGGAAATATCAGGGAGCAAGAGCAGATCATTTAAAGAGAAAAAGTTTGTCTAGAAAGAATAACAGAATTGTAGGGGTTGGGAGGGACCTCTAGAGATCAAGTCCAACCCCCCAGCCAGAGCAGCAACCCCTAGATCAGGTTGGACAGGTAAAGAAACAGTACAAAATAGACCACTGTTTTCACAACAGTGCAAAAGGGCACCGCTTTTTTCCTACATTTTTAATCATTGATGAAGTTGAGTCCTGCAAAGCAATTTATTTTAATTGATATAGCATCTTTAGAGATAAACGATTCTGCTAGAAGTCTGGCTTTTCTGAATTCTCTGAATATATATACAAACAAATAATCCAAATTTTAGATTTATATATATACTTATATGTACATCAATATATGCATATATCTATAAATCGGATTTCCTAATCTCAAAGTCCACATTAGCACCAGACTCTGCCCGTTTTTGCTGAGGCTGAAATTCTAGCAGTTATAGTATTTTTTTTCCATATGTGGAATTTGTTTTCCTTTTCAAACACTAAAACCTCACTTAATTTGCTTAAGCATTTAGCAATGCATTACTGTAAAAATACAGGAACTGGTTTTATTTTCTATATTCCAGTAAGTATTCTTTCAATAAGGACTTACAAATACAAAACTCAGGCCACAGAGCATCACTGTTAGTGAGGAAGGCAGTATAATTATTTTAATTTTTGTTGAAGAAATTCAGAAACTTATTTCCCCATCAAGTCAGGCTAAGACTAATGGGGACATCTATGTACTAGGAAAAAGTAACATGAACTTTCCCAACTTAAACACCAGAAAGTTTTGTATTGCAGATCAGGTGTTACTGCCTCAGACCAGCAGTTCTCAAAGAGGACACTATTCATTCAGCATGCAAAATTGGATATGACAGATTCAAAAATTCATGGATAGACAAATGTGAGTGAGCAGTTTCTGAGCCTAGAAAGGGCTGGAAATGCTAGGTCATAGCCAAATCACAGAAACAGTCACCTTTAGCATGTAAAAGAATAAAGAATCAACTAACTTAATCTTCACCAGAACTCCTTCAGCACAAAAAAAAAAAAAGAAAAAACCCTACACTTTAGGTACTACTGCAGAGCGTATTTCCCTCAAAATATGATAAATGACAAGGATTCACTGAGGCAGTACTGCAGGAAGCTCTCTCTTGATGGAAAAACAAGTTTATGATATCTCAGAAGTCAAATAAATGTGGCAGGTTATGCAGTGCAGACTCCTCAGCCCTGGAGTTCTGGCAAAACAATACAGTACTTCAATGCATATTAAACTTAATCAGACCATCTGTGTGTGGGGGAGGAAGGGGAGGGGAGAGGAATCAACTTGGTTTTTACTCAAATTGGTGAAGCAGCATTGCTACAGAACAGATCTCCAATGGTGCTAAAGCAATCCTGTTTATCCTAAAACTGTTTAATACTCTACTGTTCCCTCCAGCATAATAGAAAAAATAGACCTCCAGTTCTCACAATGCTTTAAGCACAGCCCTTGGACAGGGGTAGAATGATAGCAGGCGCAGCTCCCAATGGCTGACAAATTCACAATGCCCATCTCCACCAGTCCTATTCACAACAAGGTTTTCCTGAGTATATTCCCAACCAACACAACTTTATTTCTACTCTGTGAGGTTTTCTTCAAGCCAACCACAGAGGTGACTACTATGAAATCTTAGAAATAGCATACGGCTCAACTCTGGTGATATTTGCATGACTTATGCTTTCACTGCTGGAGGACCGCTAGCATTCAAGCAGCAAGGAGACTCCCAGGCTCTCAGTGTGCTCAGACAAAGCCTTTACCCACTGCAGCCAGCCTCGTGTTACTACAACCTCCTCCACACACAGACCTGAAAGGTCAGAAGTGTATCAACACTGTTAAGCGCCTATACAGGATTAGCTGCTGGGATAGATAAGCACATCACCCAGCTCTGGCTGGCATGACTTAACTAATCTTGTCCTTACTGAGCAGTTCTGTGTCTAACAGGACTGATGATCATCTCTGCTTTCTGTTCAAGCAGTAGGCTCACCTCTCCTAAATCACAGCAGTCGTTTCTTATGCCACATCTATAATCAAGACTTCAGTTTCATTGCAGAATATCAACATTGGTTGTCAACAAATATGATTCATTGTGTTTTGAAAGTAACAGAGATGGAAGGATAGAGGCAGCCTGTCATGATTCACTAGAAACTGAACAGATGTGTTTCATTGGAATTATGCCATGTTATATACGTATACAGACAAATACATATACACCTCAGGTATTTACAAAGCTTATCATGGACTGAAAATAGCATAAAATATGTATTTACAGCAAAAAAAAGTAGAACAGTTAAGGGTTTATTTTTCTAGGGCTAACAGCTTGTGGCAAGATTTTTTTTACTTATTTTTGAACTCTTCTTGTTATGCTTCCACTGAAACACATTCCCTTTCCTTCAGATTTGTATCTGCCTTCACTGAGCCTTCTCCTGATCACTTCTGTTTTAGATAGCCTTGAATGGTAAATGTTTAACTCAAATTGCATCCCTTAACCATAGAGATGGCATCTGAAGCACAATTTTAAAGTACCTAATATTTTATTTTTGCATCATTTTGTTCTTTTTTCTGCTTATTAGTCCTCTACCTATTGTATATACAAAAGCACAGGAGACAGAACTAAATTAAAGCTTCATTAGGGTATGTATCATGCAGAGCTTTAGCAAGATTAGTATAAATTAAAAAATACTGTTTGAGCAATATTATGAATGAGAAATGAGGTTATTAGCTATGATTCAGGAAAAAAAAAACACTTAAGCACAGACTTCAACACATGAACACGTTCTTATCTTTAGTGGGAATGACAGAAGCATGTGCCCACATGCTTTCCTGATTCAGACCCCTTGCATCTTGCCTGAACTCATGTGAGACTTGGCACTTCACTATGACATCCTGATTCTCCTCCCAGAGAAGCCTACACTTCTGAGTAACACCACAACTCTGAAGACTGACTTCTCTATTCATAAGCAGTCTAAAACTGGGAGCTGCCAAACAATGTCCTTCAGTGACCCTGCTGAGATTCTTTAACTCATCTCCTCAACTTTTTGGATGGGAATATTTTAATCCTAACATCCTTTCCAACCCTTTCCTCTCTTAATGAAACCATTCACTGCTTCTCGTCTAGTAATATTTGACTTAAAACAACAAAACAGCAAGTATCATTTATAAGTAGGCTAAAAAAATTGCAGTTCCTTATGAAAGGAACAACCTATTAGTATGCAACACAAACTTACTTTTACAAAGCCAGTTTGCACACAAAGTGCTTCTGCTACCACTAGATGTCAGTTTTATACACTTTAAAATAGACAAGTACATTTTAAAGTAGTAATTCTACTACAGTCACAATATAAACATTTGTAACATTTGTTTACTGCAGCATTTTTTCTGGATGTAGCTTTAATTTTAAGGATTCCACCTCTTATATACTGCATTCCCTTCTGCTTTTTTGCCTGTATTTCACAGTTTTCCGTGATATAAAGAGTACATATATGCATATATACACACGTGTTATACTTTTGTCCCATGATTTACTCTGTTTGAGACACCCTGACAGATTTTGCCAGATCTCTCTGATAGAATTCTGTAGCTTGGATTGTGTTTCTAGAGGACAGTACTGAGATCTTATTCCATAAGAACACTTTTAGCTAAGAAATGTTGTATCCCCTCTGGCCACTTACAGATCATCTTCTATGCCAGTTAATAGGGGATATCATTAGCATTCCTCATTACAGTCCTAAGGCTGTTCAGATTTTTACTTTTGTTGGCTGCATGAATGTGAATTGCTTAAACTTATATTCCAAATTTGCCTCTCAATTGAAAAACTGTAGCTGTTCAATGAACAGATTCCTCCTAATCCTGGCTTCTGACAGGTCTTCATCATAGCAAACGATACTATAAACAAGTCTTGGCATAAAGAAATTCTTCACACTGAATGCAGAGCCTTTATAAAATATTTCGCTTTTAGTTTACTGGAACAACATGAAATTGCTTTACAGCAAATGAATCCAAGCCTGTACTCTTCCCATCCCAAAGTAAATTAAAAGGAATTCACATTTATTATAGTATATCATACTCAAATGCAGACATACACACACAATGAAACAACCTCATTTTATAACAAGGTTATCCAGAAGGATCAATGCCCAGAACTAGCAATATTACAGAACGTAACTCAGCCCTATTGTAACAAATCTAGCATCTTACTTGAAGCTTTATTGTCCAGATATTGACAGCTTATCAAGCCACATGGATAGGGATTTTTCTGTTTGTGTCATAAAGTCAAGGGGAATCTCCTCATTCTAATTCATACAAGAAATTATATTTTTAGAGTCCTGCTGATCTTATGAGGCTCTCCTGGATTGTTCAAGGCATTATTTGCAAATGCAGACACATCCATCTTAAACAGGGGCATATCTACAAGGAGGGTCTGGGAAGTAAGAAAGAGGAAATATATATATTTACAGGTAATAGTCAAGTCTACATCAGGCCCCATGACACAACAGTCACGTTTACTCCTAACAGAATCCATCCTCACGGAACAGAAGGTTTTTCTATCTTCAACTACTAGAAGGAACACGTGCTCCTTGGGTAGATAAAACTCCCAAACCTTGTTGAGTTTTATTACGTAGTAGTCTACTTATAATTTTCCAAACAAAAAATGCACTGAACCTACTTACAGCTCCTCAGCTCTGAACCACGCAGAAATTTTAGTTCTATGATTTTTTAGTTCTATGATTTGATGCGAAGCTCCTGCTTCCTCAGCACCCATGTTGGCAAGCAACTGCAAGAAGCACAGGCTCACATCCAAGACATGCTTCTGCAAGTAAAGGATTGAGACACACCTGAAACGTTTGCACTACGGAAGCATCTCTCCTCTTCCACGATATTATCTAGCGAACAAAACTGGTTGGTGTGATTCGCAATCAGAGTTTTGGTTACTCTTCACTACTGGGATAAGTGACCTACTATGAAAGTTGATGTCAGATGAATGAGAGAGTCCACGGAAAATGGGAAATCAGCAGTTCATTTGAAAAGAACATAGCTTTTCTATGCTTTCTAAATTGCACTCTAACATGAATTTAAAAGGAAAACACAATGAGGAATTAAAGAGACAAAGTGGAGGGTATGTACCACAACACAAATCCCTCCAGAAAAGAAACTAGTTCAGCCTCTTCTGTATCATATATATCCATTTGCACTGTATTTCATCCATATTAATATGAATCATTGGCAATGTATATTATAGACAACTACAAGAACAGGAGCAACAAACAATTAAAACCTGGAAGTATTAATCATCTCCCATAAGCTACCATACAGTTTCATGAATGTTGATTATGCAAGATACTATTGTACTCTTCCCTAAGATCAGAACTTTGTTGGGGAAAAAAAATTCTAGGAATAAATAAATAAATAGATGAGCATACTAAATAAGAAAGAGCAGTTTTCAGCTAGACTCATAGATGCCAATTTCCTCAGAGTTGAGAGGCATTAGTAGTTTAATCCTCTTAGTATAGCACGCCTTTAGGGAGGGAGTGGAAGAAAGAACCAAGCTAAAGCTTTCTGTAGATCTGAACTTTCTTATCTGGTAAACATTTTCTACAGTTTCATCATCTGCTATGCTCAACTTATATTTAAATGCACTTCATCTGATCACAAAGATAACCTGTCCCTAGGCAGGAAGCAATACCCTCAGCAGAACACTACCTAAAAATTCTCTGGATTTTAGAGAACGGCAGCTTGGAAGAACAGCAAGGGTTATGCAACCAACAGAGCTGTGATCACTGAGTAGTAAAGGTTTAAATATTCATTTTCACAAATAAACAGATGAAGAATTCAGTCCTTACCATAAGATGAAGAAACTATTCTTTTTTATTTACAAGATGAAATAAGAAAGAGTAGAAATGGCCTTACTATTGCTGGTCATTGATCTGAGGAGGTAATTTGGTGACTCACTATCAGCTGATGAAGTCTGAATGAGCCCAGATGGGCTTGTATGGCAATTAGTCAGCTCAATATAGCCTGAAATTTCCACAGGAATTTGGTGATTTATAGACCTGGTAGATCATCTGCTAATTATCATATATTCTTCATGTAGATATGCAGCTGCTTTTTGTCATGTTATAATTACAGACTAAGTATTAAAAGCAGGAGGTTCTCTGGAGTCTGAAATGGTGTATTTTCACAACAAATATATCAACAAACTTTCTTCCATTCAAGAGTTTCTTGTATTTAAACACAGGCTGAGGAAATGCATTTTTATTGAAATCCTGCCTGTTCGCCACTTGATCTCCTTGTCTTATCCTGCTGTTGTTAGTTTATCACTTTGTATGCCCAGTGCTATCTCATCTATCACACGGATGAGATGGTGAGAGAACTAGCAGAAGAGTTCAGAACAGGACCAATAATTCAGGAAAAAGACAGAGTACCATGAATTCAGGATCACTGGAGTTGCTGGAAACAGTTCTCAGGACTTCCCATCCTCTCCAGCTGTGCCTAGGAAATTACATTTTATTTTGTTTCCTGGAATCCCCATTTCCTCTTGCTGACACAAAAAGATTCAGAAGTCCAACTACTAAATAGTCATATTTTCCACTGAAATCTATGCTGAAAAAGGGAGCATTTTAGTACTAGCACATGGTTTCTAGACTGAAACCATGCAATCACAAGTTTGGTCTAAGTGCAATTCTGATAAAACCCATAGAGAATCAGCAGCAAAAATAGCTTTAACTTAGTCTAGTTTAAAGGTCTGACATAAGAAGTTTGGCCACAAGGTGTGCACTGGCCAGAAGTACATCCTTCACCTTAAAGCAGTGCTGGTACTCTTATAAGTGAATACGGGGTGTTTGGAGCAGCACAAATGACTGAAATTCTCTAGCTAAACTGCTTCCAGCAGAAGAGCCTGCTCAGCATTAGAATGGGTATTGACTCAGCACTTCATGTGCCAAGGTGACACACTAAAACTGCTCTCATTTTTCATCCCATTTTGGTTTGTTTTTATTGGTTGAGGAGTCCTGCAGAACAGAGAAAATGGTGACTTTGTAGCTTCCCAAGCACTGCCAAAGCTAACTTCCACTCAAGCACTGATACACTGATCTGCTGATTTCAGTAACAGCCCCCAAAGAAACTCTACAGTGGAGTTGGAAGGAGTCCACAGTGGCCTGCTTATCACCTTCAGCATGATTCATTAACCAGCATTATTTGGTCTGCCACATGCCCGGTTAAATTCCAGTTTAACAATACACTGTGCCCTACCTGCTTTCCAGAAATGTTAGAACAGGTAAGTAATAAACGATTAAGCATTAACCAAGATGAGACAAACACATAGCTACAGAACAGAAAACTGTTTCTTTCAGGTCTTCGCTCAGTTCTCTTTTTAGAATGTTGTGTAGTTCACTTAATGGAGCAATCTCAATGAAGTTCAACTTAACTTAAAATGCAAACATTGTTTTCTCTCTTTTCAGAATTTATCAGATTATGAGCTGAGCCGATTCAAAATAATGCATCAGCCGTAAGTTTCCCATCCTTTTCTGCTTCACCATGAAGTAACAAACGCTCTGTTGCCCTTCAACAGTTTCTCTGCTAATAAATAGGGGAAAATGAGAATTTAAACTTTCTCTTCATGTGAAGAGAAATTGATTGATTGGAGTGGGACTGCTTGGAATAAAGTCCCTGGAAGGTTTACAAGAACTTTGGCTCAGATCAGCTGACAAAAAAAAAGACTTCTCTGCACCAGCTGCAGCATGATAGCCATCCTCAAAACAGTCCAAGATAACCTTAAGGTTAGGAAAAAGTACAAGCTCAACCTTTCCTGGAATATGTAAGCTCTTCCCTTGTACACTGTGTGGGGGGTAAATTTTTCAGAAGTGGTTCATCTGTTGCTTAGATACCAATTTAAGCGATCAGACCGTCAACTCAGAGTACTTGAAAGGCTAAATGTAAATGTTATACTGAAATCTTTGAAGACTGAGGCTTTCAAGAGGTAAAAATCCACCCAGCGAAAAGACTGGGGTATCACAGGGGGGCATTGTATATTGCCACATATCACAAAACAGAAGCAAAATAGTAACTGCTTACCCAAACACCTCTGTGCTCCAAGGTTAAAGCTGAGAAAAATCAGGGTCTAACCCAAAAGCATTGCAGTCTCTGCTGTCAATTCAAGATTGCTTTCCTAATATCAGCTGCCTTAAAATTGCAGTAATATTTTAAAAGTTTGAGTAACCCAATAATACTGGATGCAGAATCCAGTAAGAAAAAGCTATTGCTTACTCAATTGATGCAATCAATGAGTAAAGATCTTTATATATGTGGGTGATATGTTCCATCGACTGCTATAATTGCAAGCAAAGTTGCATGCTTCTAATTTTACCTGTCATTTTAATAAAATACTGAGTAAGCTAACACAGATGAAAAATCATTCTAGTAGCATTTGACAAATCAGGTTCATTTGGAAGGATATCCTTAAGGTACAAGTATATTATTTCTCTCATATTACTGCACAGAAAATAATACCAGGGCGTTTACTGAATGAGCCAGTGAAATCAGGAAGAGTTCAGTCTAATGTGGAGTAAAGTGCTCTCTTTCACCTAGCAAAGGTCATTACTCTACATTAGCAACTTCTTCCTTGCTGGGAAAATGCTAAGTCTATTTACAAAATAAGTTTTGGTTTTTTTCCCTCCAAGCCCCACTCTATTAGTAAGAAATGGGATGAACTTGGAGGCTTTTTTACCCATTTAAATCATATTCCTATTGATAAGAATTTGATGAGAGCATATGTTAATATTCTTCGGGGTTTGTTTTAATTATTAACTAGATGAATAAAGAAACTGTCAGAGGAGCTTCTGGTGAGGTAATTAAGTCTAATGGGACATCATTTTGACAGGAAATGTAGAGAAGATGAATATAAAGTTAACCAAGGATGTGACCTCTGTTTCTGTGAGATACATGACTACTACAATATTGGATCCCGCAGAAATCTATTGAATTGAGACTAAGACCTGTGCTTGTACTAATTTTCACATTCAAGCTTTGAATTTCAAAATTGTAAACAGGATTCACAAAGATGTTTTGTAATAGGAATTCTTCTATCAAGTAGAAAAACAAAAGGCTAGCACAGATCAGTCCAATGTAATAAACCAAAATGTTCAATGTGGGTCTCAAGTCCCCAGCACCAATTATAATAGCAACTGTTTTTAGTGTAAAACATCTTACAACTTGCTATTGCTAAAATTGCCAGTTTTCAGCAAGCAAGCACTTTGCATGTTTTAGCTTAAGACCTACATAGATCCACAGGCCTGTTCACATATCAGATTCCTCACAAGTGATCAAAACATGACAGACAGATAAACAGGAATATTTTCTCAAAAGTTTTCTCTGAGAAGAGTGTATTTCAGAGTATCAAAACAGGATTACTACGAATAAACTGTTGCACACCAGACTTTTCATAAAGCCTTTAATTACATCCTGTTAGCCTCAGCTTTGACAGCTAAACGAGAGCATAACAAACTGATTCTCTTCACTAAAAGCCACAGACAGCTTCTGAGCAGCTGCTCAAAACAGCAGTGAAATTATCAAAGACGAGCCTCCACTAGTGTCCTACTAGTGAAAAGCAATAACAGATTTCCTTTCGCACTTCACAAAATTCTGCTTTAGAATGAAATAGAGCAATGAGAGACTAGTCTAAATATGTTCTAGATCTGACTGCTAAAGTTGCACAGCAAACTGCTTTCACATGTTCATGTTTTCGACAGCCCTGAATTTATGTTGAAATCTTGAGTCTTGCTTACAATCCTTCCTCCCTCATCTAGCTAGTTTTTTGCTCTGTACACAGACTAAAATGCCCTCACACTGAAAGCCTGGGGTCACTCAAAGCACTATCACAGTACTCTCTCTAGGTCAGCAGTACAACTCCACTTTAAAGTTATTTCCATTGGATTTTAAGTCAACATTCGCACTTACTATGGTCACAGGCAGATTTATTCAGTATTAAAATTCATTCCAGGAACAATGGTCTCTAGAACATTACTATTTTCAGGAACACTCCTTAAGAAGAAGTAGATATCAAAATCAGCTTCGTACCACCTTAGAATACTGGAACTTCAGTACTTTCCAGACGTGCTGTCTTGCTATCTTAACAGTTTAATAAGCAGCACAGATAAGGCTGGGGTTTATAACTGTGTATAGCAAAACTGACACAAAAGATCTAACTTAGTGAAATGCATCCATAATCTGGAAGTATGCATTGAGAAAGCAACATAATTACAGTTTAATCACCTCACTGTATATAATCCAAGTATATCTGATATTTCTGCATAAGTTATTTCTCAATGCCCTCGGATTACTTAAGTTTCACCTTACCAGGACAATAAAAGACCTCCTTTACAGCTAATGTGATGAGACATACATCCCAAAACAAGCTCAAAATCAATTTTGTTCTCAGCCAATGAGCTCTCAAAACAGTTTTCCAAAGTCAAAATTAATTCTTTCATCACAAGATCAGCTCTGTCACAAGTGCAAACTCAGAAGCCTGTTCTGGCTGTGTCAGATTGCAAGGCAAATGAGAAATCTTAACCAGCCTACCTGTTGCATGATATCAAGACTTCCATTTATCATTTGCATATATCAACATGCAAATCTGAAAGATCTCGGGTAAACTGTGACAAGTAGCACAAAATTATAAGCTTTGCTTAATTATTGTGTGGGCAGCATTTGAATTCCTTTTCTTCAAATAAACATCTACCAATTTTCCCCTGGATGAGAAAAAAAGTTACTTGTTTATTTTTATCAGGAAATTATAGTATATGAAGAAAAAAATAGCTATTCGTAAATCAAGTAAGAGTTACGTAGTTAAGACTGATTGATTACTTTTTAAGACCTAATATCATTTGGTTTTAATTTTTTAAATGAACTCCACACTTAAATTTTTCATTCTTGGCTTCCAAGCCAAGGAAATCTTTTTCTAACAAATAGAAATAAATTCTGAATTATAAGAGACATTAAAAATCAAAAGTACCTTCATAATGTTGAGGCATTCCAGTTGAACTGGATGCACTTGCATAATTCAAACCACAAGAACAAGATACATTCTACATTATCTTGTCTCCCCCTGCTGCCTTTTATTTCTTCATGAAGGAAGGCAGACAACCAAATTCCAAAAACTCAATTTCCAGTTTTTCTTTTTTTTTATACAGCTGTCAATATTTAGCTCCAGGAACAAGTTATTCTATCCATGCTCCACACCAATGCATTAGGTAAAAAATCCTGGATATACTTTGGAGCTAACTCAGGAGAGCTTGTATGGCAAAAATCTCTAGGAGAAAGGGAGACTGACAAGAATGAATAAACCCAAAATTGATAAATGTGGCTATGAGAGCTTGCTTTGCTGCAGGCTTCCTAAGCAAAACCAGGTGAATTGCTGTATTGCTGTAGCATTTCTTGCTTCCTCCTTCCCTGAAGCATGGAAACAACAGCATTTCCCTATCTCACAGCAGGGTTATAAAGGAGAAGCATCCACTGTTGTGATGATCTGACTTAAAATAATAGGGAAAAACTGTAAGGCTGCACTGCAGGTGAAAGCCTTTAATTGTTTTCTAAAAGCCCGACTTTCAAGCAGTGTTGCCATAGAGCCACAAAAGATGCATGTATTGAGGACATCAGTTCATGTGGTGAGATGACATCAGCCAGTATTCCCACAGCTGCAGCTGCCAACAGATCTCTGTAGCATTAAGGCCACTGCAGGCTGGCAGCCCAGAGAGGTGACAAAAGTCAAAAGGGGCTCCACTGGCAGCATCGCTTCAAGCCTGCACGTGACAGAGCTTCACCTTTGTTCCACTACCTAGCCAGTTGCCTGAGTGCATTTTCAACTTCTCCATGCTTCTCTAGAATCATTGCTTTCAAATGTTTGCATGCATAATGCATTTTCTTCTGTTACATTTTTACTTGTCTTCAAAAGTACAAGAAAATAGAAGGCATAAACTTTAAGGCAATAGTTAAGCTTGAGAATAAAAAAGTCAGGATATAAAATAATAGGCTCCAGACAGTGAAAGGTGAAATTAGAAGGATACAGAATTTTCTTGGTTTTTTTTTTTTTGGGGGGGACAGTATTGGCATTAAATATATTCTTATTAAATTTAACAATAAAGTGTGCAATATTTCAATTTGAAATATTTATTTTTGCTTTAATTGCTATGAATTAATTTTCACTAACCAAAGAATATCATACAGAGGGACTAGTATAAATAAAGCCAATGAGATTTGTATGAGAATTGGGCTGTTTCCTTAGCAAATAAGGCAGATAAAAAGCTGTTACTGTCTCTTTAAGTGAGATCCTGTAGTACAAAAAAATCTTATCTTTCACATTCAGACTTCCCCCACCCCAGAGAGAACACCAAGCTGAAAAACCACTAGTGGTAGATTACTTCTGTCCCAACATTTAACAAGAAGGAAAAGCTTGCCCCTCTCTTTGGGATATACCATAATGAATTTTTAATTGCTCTGTTGCCTTTCAATACCAGTGCTGACTCAGGCTGAATGTTTTATGTCTAAACACACAGGTTTAGCTCCTTGCTTTCAGTAGCTGTTGGCATAGCTTAAATGCCACTTTAAAAGTCTCCAATTATTCTCAAACTGGAAAAGCCCAGGACTGCAAAGTTAGAAAATATCTTCATAAAGTGACCTCTTCACAAAAATGGTATCTAAAAGAGACCAAAAGTGATTCTCAGTATCTAATCATTCTAGTGTCACACTTGCTGTAGCCATCTATACTCTAAAGGGTGAAAAAGAAATGTGTATATATATACATGCACATGTGTATGTGAATTTGATTTTAAACCACATTTTTGTCTATTATTTACAGAAAATAGAAATGCTGAATGCCTGTGAAAGATCTATTCAGGCATAAAATACTTGAGACAGAGTATCCCACTCCTCCTGTAGCAGAAAGGGGGCAACAGACACTTGTATTACAGCAGTTCCTCTTCCATCCTGCCATGAGACTTCTGATACAGTTGCCTGAGAAGAAAGATGCCCTCACAGCTCAGGGACACATTTTGTTCCCAGGTCTGCTAAGATTACTTTTCTTGTTGTAACAAGACTGTTCAGCACACTGTCTAAATCCAAAGACAGACAAAACCCTTACATGATTCTTGATGTGTTTTGCCAGAATTTAACAGTAGAAGAATCAAAAGATCAAGATCACAGTAATAAAAACCTTGTAGCACCAACACAGGCAGCATGGTTTTGAACTTGAGATCATAGTCTTCCCCATCACGGGTTCCTAGTTAACATCAGTAAGAGTAGATAATCAGAACTCAGGCAGAAAAGACACATTCCAGTCCTGGGAAACTATAATTGTATATGACCAACTCACCTCCTGCCAGTCCAGCATTACCCATAGTTTACAGTCAGAACACTCAGAGCAATAGTATTTAGGCAGCAGCCTCACCTGTCCTGCAGCATCCCTTTGAATTTTAAAATATTCTTCATTTAAGCAAACATTGTCTAAAAGCCTCTACTAGAGCATCCTTTCTTATAAGGATTTTATCAACTGTAGTTATATTACAATACTAAATAAAGCTCATGGGAAGTAATCATCTACACAAACTTATTTGTTACCAAAAATAAAAATGCAGCTTGAAACGACATTTGGCAGAGCTTATAGAGAGAAAAGTGACACCTGTATACTAGAACATGTGATTCACATAGCCTGCAAATGAAACAGCAATTTGATCTTTCAAAAACAGGTACAAATAGTAGCAATAATGTTCTCAGAAGTAGCAAATATAGAAGATCATATTGTTTGAATTCCAATATCCAGATATTTGCTGGAGTCATACAGTTTTCCAAATAGCAATGGAAGCAATTGCCATGGTACAGTGTCACAGCTGTGGTTAAAGTGGAAATAACCCAGGAACATTTTAGTTTCTCTGATGCTGAGGATCATATTCTTACCCCTGGACAATGTAGAAAGAACAAAACATAAGGAAAGCCTTTCATCATATGTTTACACTGCCATTAGACAAAAATTCATCTCAGGGTTACAGATCTGTTTTACCACAGAGTAGAAAATATGTACTGATTTAAAGTCAGTATTGGAGTTTTCTTCCTCTGTAATGAGAAATGCATCCAAAAAGTTCAGTGAAATAGAAGGATGAGAAAACAATTCTCAGTGAAAATAACCACGTTTCCAATCAAATAATAAACTAGTCTAATTGATATCAGTTGGTATTTGGAGTTCAAAGATCTAATAGGATATGAATATGTCAGAGGAAATTCAATGTTTTTTCTTCTGATACCCCAATGCCTGTCATGGAAATCTGCCTGAAGTTGTGTGACTGTCTCCCATAGCACACCCTTTTCTTCCATTGTCAAAAAAATCCAGGAAGAGGTGCAGAGGTTGCAGTCTCAGCTGACACTATACAGATAATATATAAACCAGCATAAGCCCAGAATGGTCTCCAGATTCTCCTCCTCATTTTCCTCTCAACATTGTCCACTACTCTCTTTACTAGAGCCTGTTCAAGACAACTTCTGAATTAAAAATAAAATCAGTATACCCTTAGCAAATCTCCTTCCCCAGTACCCTACCATGATGTCCAGCCATCTATATCATTTTGTTTCTGGTGGAGTTACAGTAACATGATAGCACTGTTTCTTTAGTATTGGAAGCAGTCATTTTTAGGGATGCTAAGCAAGCCAAATTGCAGACTTTCAGATAAAGGTGTGACACATTAGTGCTAATTAATACTAGATGTCCCTTGAAAGAGGGTTAACAGACAGGAGTTGATCACCCTATCAGGAAAAAAGCAAAAAGTGGTCCAGCTGAAGGAAGAGCCCAGCCCAGTAACAGCCAGTTCATTCTCACCAAGCTGTGGTGAAAGTAGAGACTTACTACTCAACAAGAAACAGAGTTGGTTACAAAAAATTAAAGTTGAATATAAAAAAATTAAAAGCAAGAAAGAAAAAACAAAACCAAGAAACCAGTGAGAGGTCACCCTTTGAAGGCAGAGGGTGAGTTTCCCATGTTTGTACACACAGGCAGAAGCAGAACCAGCAGTGGAAGTTATTGCCTGACTCACAAACCAGTTCTTCAGTGTCATTTTGTGTCCGCAGAATCTCCTTCCTCCACCCTGCCTTGATTGGCTTTGCTCTTCTCAACTACAAGGCTATACTCAGACCTACAACAACTAAGACTGTTGTAGTTTCAATTCACTGCTTTCTTCCCCTTTAGAAAAATCATATTTTGTAGTCAGAAGGTGCTGCACCTGGGACTCAAAACTCAGAAGAAAATAACTCCTGGCTCATTCAAGCAATGAAGTGTGAAGAACTGTTCATATATAATCTCATTTTAGTAGGATTCCACATGTACCCAAGCTCAAATACTACACAAATCAGCAAATATCCTGTGTCATTTTGCTCACAGTCTCCAAACAGGAGTCTTCCTTTAAAAATATATATACAGTTTTTAGTCCAGTGTGTTATCAACATATACCTACACTGACTATAAGAGACATTTTGTTCTTACTTCAGACTAGCCTCTATGAAAACAAGGGAAAATACACTCTCTTGCTTCTGTGTGAGCATGCAGAGCTTCAGTTCCAGTCTTTCTGCTTGCGCTGTCATGGCAGATGGTGTAAGCAGTACTTCCAAGACAATGAAGACATGTATTAAACCCAGTCATTCTGGCTTTGAATTCAGAAATGAGAAAAAAGACAGCTAAAAGTTTGAGATAAGATACCAGGCCATGAAAACTGTTAAACAGAGTGAGCTAGTCAAGAAATATAGAAGTAACAAAATGAGCAGCAAGGAGAAGTTACAGACGGAGAGCCTGTTGCAGCTGCAAGCCAGACAGCTGGTACCTGCAGAAACCAGTCACTTGGAACAGTCTCAGGAAACTCAGTGCAATACAGCTGGGCTGGCAAAAGATGAAGTGCAAGTGATAGGAATCACACCACAGCCCTCTACACAATAGAAATGCAAGACCTGAAACCCAACAGGCAGCACAGCAACAGGCGTACTAAATTCTCTAAAAACATATTTCAATTTGCTCCAAACAAAATTAGAAATCATGAAAATATATCTTTACTCGCACCATCCTCAGAAATTCTTCCCAGCAGTAAAGCTGATGTGAGAAATAAATACCATAGAAATAATATGGACACTGACATGAAGGTATCGCTGCATATGATGAACAGCATTAGCATTCCATCACTTGAGTCATAGCAACAGGAGGTCTCTGGAGATAAATCCCATGTGGCCTCCTATATACAGGCAGTACTATTTCACACATGCAAAGGAAACTCAGATTGATTTCCAGACCACCTCTGTGCTAGCATTCTCTAACTTCCAGTGCTTCAGAGAACCTGTAAACTCAGTGCATAGGGTGAAGCTCCAGCACAAATCAAAGCAGTAGCTCAGCTGCCAAAGGAGGAATCCAGCATTGCTAGGCATAGCACATGACATGAAGTGCCTTGGCTACTCCTTGCTCCAGAGAGTGCTCAGTTGCTACTGGCTCTGGCTCCTCCACACAGCATACACACACTTAAGAGTAAAACTCGTGCTGTGACTTCTTGAACAGGTAAAGCATTTCAAGGCCAGAATACAACTATTCACTGTGCAATAGCACAACCTTCTCTGCAAGGTGCTACAGCTTAGGACTACTCAGACCACCTCTCTCATGTTACTTCACTTATCTTTTGGAAGGCAAATGGAAGAGACAATCCCCTGAGCTGAGGGCCTGTCCAAAGCTATCTTAGTCTTGGTTGAGGCTACTGTTTAAAATGATAATGAAGCAATAACATTCACCTGCACCTCATATCACTGTACATTTTTGGCAGCCTCCCTTGATGGTTCCTTCTTCATAGTTCTGGTACTTAGCTTCTCCAGGCACCTGCTACCACAGTTCTGTCATTTCTCCTATTTAGTTCCTCACTGATCAGTTTCACAGCTTTTTATTATTTTACAAAGTGCACAGTATTGACAGGGAGGTATTTTTATGTTACTATTTCAGTTAATTTGCTTTACCATAAGTGCCATAAAAGTCATTGGATCCTCTTATAAATCCCTGATCTAGCTAATATGACTAAGTACATTTAGCAGTATATACCTTCTCATTCCTTTGGCTTCAAGCAATAACATTCTGAAGAAACATGAGGAAATACAAGGCACATCCTTATTTGTGCTTTAATGAATAAGATCACAGAAGTAACAGGATTGTTTGCATTGCTTGAAATGTTTATATATTCATTTTAAATTACAGACAAATAATGTTTAAGAAATAATTCATAGCTAGATGTTTACCCAGCAAATCTTTTTTTTAAACCAACACAGCCTACAGGTAGATATGCTTAAATATAACCTGAAAAAAAGATAAGTCTCTATGTGTATAACTGTGACATAGCTTGCTGAGTGTACAGAACAGAATATTGGTGTCTGGTAAGTGCTGTAAAGACTTGAAGCATTGTTCATTCACAACAAATGTACCAAATCCATCTTGAAATAGCTCCCTATGGCAAAGCTTCATGAGATACCTCAGCAGATTTAAAATCTTTTCTAAAACACTCAAAATTCTAATATTCTTGCTCAGTATCTCTTTCCAGGATAGGATTGCTTAACTTTAAATGGAAGTAACCAATGCTAAGTAAGATAGAAGGTCTAACTCGAATGACTTCAATGACATTAGAAAAGAGCAATGACCTAAGAAATAAAAAAAAATAATGGAGCAAATGAGTGTGGGTGGTTTCATCTGCATGCATACATGTAACTGGTACATCACTAGCTGGGTTACTGTAACAACCCAAGGGAAAACACTGGAAAAAAAAACAACACTTTGATCTTTGATTCAGGGAAGTGTTAGTAGAAACAGTTCTACCAGGAAAAATAGTAATTATATATTATATTTATATATTATAATTAACTTTATATATATACACACACCACCCATAATTTTTTTTAGAAGTTCAAGAAATTTAGAGGAGTTTCTTCCATTAAAGGGGAAATCATCCAGTGAGGAAGTAATGAATATGATTCCTTTTAGGCTAAAGCCTTAAGAAAGTCATACCTTAAAAACTCATGTTTACCCCCTTGAATACTCTATTATAATGCCATTGAAAACCTATTGGATAATAAAAAATTAGCATGTGACACATAATATATACCTTGTCAATAGCTTATAATTACAAATAGCACATGGGAATCTAGTTCTTGCTCATGAGCCTACTTATAAACATGAATATGTTGATAAATACATTCCTTTCTCTGAAATACTGTAGCAATAGCAAACAAGACAATTTCAATTGTGTGATGTTCTTACACTCTGCTGCAATGCAATGGAAAATAGAGCAGAAATAGCAGAGTAGCAAAGTCCCAAGCTACAGCAAATGAGGACAAGCACAAACACAGCAGTCAGGAACACAGGAAGAAAATGTATTTACCTTTGGAAGGCCTCAGGCAGAGAGAAATCTCCAGCAAGATACCCTTGCTTCCACTGCCAACCCTTAAATGAGGTCTGGGAAGGGGTGGATCCTGGCTCCATTCCTTCCAGTCACTCAGATACATTGCATGCACCTGAACTCCTCTGAGTTGGCCCTGCCTTCTCACCAGGTGCTCAATCACTGCTTCAAGTCATGACTCAGCTTTTTTGCTACACCTGGGCAGAGCTCTGTATTGTAGAGTAACCCAAGTCCACACTGCAGGCACTGGCAAAATCCACTAGCATTCAGAAATGAAAAACCTCAAAACTATAACCTACATATATTACTTCTAAAATACCCAGCTAGCAACTTTCTTTAATCCCCCCCAAATGTTTATACTGTAATCTCCTCAATGTAGTAACCTTCTTGTTCATTATTAGAACAAGATGGGTTGATAGTTGGATTGGATGATCTCAGCAGTTATTTTCCAGCCTTAATGATTCCATTATATTACTCTATGAACACCAAATAATGGAAAGTTATAAATGTTTGAATAAATTTTTTATGAGCAATATAATGAATAATCAAATTCATATGTATGTCTCTATAGATGTAGACTTCAATCATATTTTCATTCCTCTGTAACATCTCACATTCTGTCTCCAGATTGCAAATCCAAAGGGATAACAAAAAAGCAGGAAAAGTTATTCTGTTTCTGAGATTTTCTGAGTAATTTAGAGATACACCAACTATTTTTCCTGGCTGTATGCACTACAGGCCAGCACAGGAGAGAAATAGTTTAAAAAAAATACTGTTTTTTCAGCATTTTCCAGGTGCTGAAGGCATTGTAATATGTGAGCAGCAACAGCGCTATACAAAAGTAACCTCATTTTCAGATACTCCTTTAGTGCAAGCTTCCATGGTGACACTTAGAGTCAAGGTAAAGCTGGCCAGCTGTGAGTATCTCCACTGCAGTCACTTGTTTATTAAGGTTGGAAGAGGATAAGATTTGCACACCAAGCAGCAGCACTGCTCCAGAGGCACTTTTCTTCCCCACAGCTTTCAGATGGCTCCAGCACAGGTCATTGCCTCTAAGGCAATCTTGCCCCCAGCACTTTCAGTTTAACATGAAATAATCAGTCTGTCTGAAGGAGCAAGGTTTGTGTTTCTGTGCATGCAGAACAGATGATGGTAAAACAGAAAAGCAGAAGTGCAGCTTTATGCACAGTGAGTTTGTCCCTAGGGACAAACACATGTTCTCCACAGGTGCTAAAATAAGTTTGCTCAGAAGCCTCTTCATGAGAAAATCCTACTGAATTTACTGATTTCACAACTTTGCCTACCCCATAGTACATCTGTTTCCTCCACTGAGAGGAAAGACAAACCCAAATCCAAATTCATTCAATTAAACTTATAGTTGCATTTTTAAAAGCATCCTTTACTACTGTAATTATTAGAGCAACTTCAGTATTGGCATCAGCAGTTAGTATCTAAAGTGATAAACTCAAGCTTTAATTCTGGGGCTTTGCTAGGAATCTTTCAAAATTAACACTGTGGCACTGAGCTATTTGACCCACAGCAAAGAAATAAAAATTATAGAAATGAATATTAGTAAAAAATATTGGGACAGAAGTGTTCCTTCCTCTCAGCTGTTATGACAACTAATTGTCTGTTTGTATATTTTCCTGCATTAGAACACTACATTCTCTACTTTCAAACAGAATATCTACAGTCTGAAAGTGGAAAAAAAATTCAAATTGTCTAGATTGTGAGAGCCTGAGAGCAATGCTTGGAAAAAAACATATGTATTATTTTAAGCAAGAAGCAGCAGTGTGTTCAACTGATTATAGTAATCAGAAAGTAATAAATACATAGAAAGTCATGAGAAATCATGTTCCATAATCTCATGGTTTCCAAACACCAGCCATAGGACACTAAGTGGTAAGTTAAGTAGGCAGTGCATCAACTGAAATAGAAATCAAGGGGAAGCAAAACTAAGTCTAAAGTGGCAACGTTTTAGATAATAGGTTTTGAGAAGTCTTTTGGCATCGTACCAAGTATCACAGATTTGCATTCAGACCCAGATGACCAAACAAAACCCACCCAGGCAGCACATGACAGTCTAGTGCTAAAGGCATATTTCCCCTTCCCTCTCCATCCCCACTGCATGTTTCTGGCACAGCTTCCTAAGGATATTCTGAAACCAGAAGAGCCCAAATGCGTACAGAATTATTTAAAACAAGCCCACAAAAATGTTACAGATCCCAGCTCAGAATCCGTTTATGAATTTGGATTATTTTCCAGTTCAGACTATTTTCACTAACTTCCACAGCCTTTAAAAAAAGACTTAAAGTAGTTATTTTCTGACTTTCACATGAGCTCAGACTGAGCCAAATTCCTGCCACTGACTGTTGACATTTACTTTCACATTACACTGTTTCAGTGATTGGACCTTTAATGCTACTCCAGTTGTTGCACTGAGTTCAAATAGATTCAAATTTTAAATAGAGCTCTTCACATATGAATGCACGCTCTTTCTGAAACAATTACCACTTTGAGAGAGATACAGGAAGTACCTCTAAGATAGATGACATCAAGACAGCAACATCAAGTAGGGATTTTGAAGTGGATTATCCATCTTCATTTTACATATTGCTCAGGAAAGCTTACACTGTTGCTCCTTCATCAGGAATTCCTGAAGGAAAAGGCAAGCAAAAACTCATTAAGTTGTCCTTTGAAGAGTTAAATCCTAGAATCATACAATCAAAAGTGTGCAGTACCTTCTGGTTCTCCACATTCCTCATAAGCGTGGAAGTCAATATGAGTAAACACACTACCACTAAGAAGGACAGGCTGCATATGTAATCTATCTGAAGAATTCTTTGCAGTAAAAAACATCTGACATCTTGACTCCTGAGAATCTCTAAGAATACTGTTTGGCACAGTCTTTATTAATGTTGGAGACAAGTTTTTTTTTTTACGAATTGAGAGTGGGTTAAAAAATGGGTTCTCAAACATGACAGAAAAACTGAGTCCTATATGTTCATGTTATGAATAAAATTGAAACCTGATGATCAAACTGATTGCTTACTTCAAATCAAGTTTCTCAGCTATTTAATATACATTGAAGGCACTAGACTGTATCTGTGAACATTAATGTAATCTGTAAAAAAATATTTTCCTCTTGAAATAGTCATGCATAGTTCATTGAGATTCTTTGACACAGCACTGTCTTCTCAAAGTATTAAAAAAACATTATGAATATTTTCTGCAAATTGATGACTAAAATTAATCTATTTGCAGCTATTTTTATTCACCTTCCAATTGTGATTTTTTTATGCTACACGATACAATTTACAATACTCAGCTTGTTCTTTTAAGAACATGAAATTATAGATGACTAGAAATAGCAGTTTACAGCTAAGGCACTTATTTATATACTAACTTGGACTTCTCATGCTATCTCGGCAGCCTGATTGCCCACCTGTCTTGTGCCACAACTGCTACAGGGGATACATTTTTAGGATTTCTCATCACACAGACAAAGCTATGGGTAGGTGCTGTTGCACCACTGAGCTTCATCCCATTATGCAATCAGGATGTGGCTTCAGCTGCCAACTCAGATCAGGAACTCAAAAGGCTCCTGGTTTCCCTAGGATAAACACAGTCAATCTGTAATCCACAGAAAGAATTACTTGAATGGTCTCCCTAAAAAAAAAGTTACCATCAAAGTCTGTGAATTTAAAAGGAAGACACATATATTGTTAAATACTATATAAAATATTAGCTATATCAGCAGCTTCAGCAGGAATTTCTGAGAAAAACAGTCATCATACAAACCATATACTGGAGGGAACTGAACTGACTGGCATTAATTCCAGAGGCAATTAGACAAAATAGCCATCAAAGGAATCAGAAAGAAACCTTCAACAAAGAAAGCCACCAGCCCTGTCAGTGATAGCAATCACAATCTGGCTTTTGCCTAATGGTTTCTCCATGATTAATAGTGCACAAAGGTACTTGTTCTGACCTAGGAACACCAATTCCCAAGAACTTGAATGCTTCAGACAAGTCTTTTGATCTCTTGCCTCTCCTACAGAAATCTACAAAGGGAAGCAAAGTCAAGCTGCAGGTAATCATAACAATCATAGAATCATAGACTACCCCAAGTTAGAAAGGACCGAAAAGGATCATCACGTTCAGCTCCTGGCTCCGCACAGGACTACCCAAAATTCAAACACTATACCTGTGAGTTTTGCCCAAATGCTTCTTGTGCTCAAGGCCATGACTATTGCCTGTAGAGGCTATTCCAGTCTCCAGTCCTTTTGGTTGAAAAAAATAATTCCCAACCTGACTCAACCTCCCCTAACACATCTCCATGCCATTCCTTCAGGTTCTGTCACATTGCAAAGAGCAGAGCTCAGTGCTGAAACCCTGCTGTTGCCACTGGCCCCATATACGCCAAGAAGCATGGTAGCACAGGCATCCCTTTGCACAAATTCCCCTCCGCCACAGTGTAGGGTGAATAACCCAAAAGAATAGCATTCACAGAAAAATAGCAAGGAAGATAGCATATTTTGCTAGGCTTAACTATATGGTAAAAAGACAACCAGTAAATAAAGAGAGACTCACCTTTTGCAGATGATTGAGGATTACAGAAAACTCCACAGGGGAGGGATCTCCAACAAGAGATCCTTCCCCAGTGGTGGTCAGCCCTTAAATGGGGTCTGGGAGAGGTGGAGCCAGACTCCACCCCTTCCAGTCACACAGGTACATTGCCTTCACCTGTGCTCCTGTGGCTGACTCAATGCTCACCTTAGGTGATTGATCAGTGGTTCAGGCTGTGATTCAACAGTTCCCATATACACAATCAATAATCATGGCTAGCAAGGAGGGTTTAACGACTGTTACAGCCAAGATGCCACTCACACAGTAAAAGAAATTCCAGTTCCTCTTTGGCATTCTCCAAATGAGCATTTTGGCTCACAGAGGTACAGTTCCTTAGGTTGCAGCTACAAAAACAACATGATTTCAGGTGTTGCAGGGCTCATGGAGAGGAAGAAAGTCTGGTTCATGAAGCCAAGGCTAGGGTGGTCCTTCCTCCCTGTTTCAAGGAGGGACCTTGAAGGGAGGGAACAACTGCCCATTCCCAGTGGTCTGCAGCAAAGATTAGCTCTCTAAGGACTATATGGAAACACAACCACAAACAGTGTCAATCCCAATATGGGCCAGAAATTTGGACTTTGAAACCATCAGCTGGGAAAAAAAAAAAAAAAAAAGAAGCCTATGGCTGTTTGGAGGAGCTTGGGTGTGTTCTTCTTTATATAGGGTTTTTCTCAAGTGGTTGTCATATCTTGTTTCTCCCTGAGTATCTTTCCAGCACTGGTGTAGATGGCCAGGTAGGCTGCTCTGAAAGCAGACCAGAAATAGCTAAGCAAGGCTCTGACCATTTCCTGGTAGGTTACAGAGTTTAGATCCAGAGGTTTTTGACACATGCATATATATAAATTGGAGATGAGGAATTTCACTGTAGCTAGAAAGGCTTCCTTTGACATTTAAGGGAGGGTGACTTCCTTCTCTTAGTTTCAGGACTTAAACTGCACTTGGCTTTCCCTTAGTTTCCCAGGAAAAGCATATTCCAAGATGGCTAGGAGAAACTTCTTTCTCTCAGGTGCCACAGGTTTGAGATGACAATGTATGTGCTTTCTCAGGAGGAAGAGGGTAATTTATTCTTTGCCTATGTTCTGCATGAGCAAAAAGAGCCAGCCTAGACCACATCGCCTGGTACTAGAGCTTCTGCTAAATCTAGAGCAGGACTCTGACCAAGAATGCGTCAGCCGATCTTGGTGGGAGTGGATATAAAAGGAAATAAGATGTGCCCTGGGTGAGTTATTCAGAGGGATGTGCCCTGGGAGACTAGTAGGAAATAATAACTAGTAGGTTCTTCTGTTTTTTTTATTGCTGTTAGGCTTCGCTGTGAGCTCTTTGCAGATAATAAAGTGAAGCAGGGCTGTGTGTTGGGCCACGTGGGCATGGAAGAAACAAGCTAGCTGAGGTGTTGACCCATGGATAGGCCCTGTGGCAGATGCCCCAAAATGTCATGAATAAGAATTGTTCAATAGGGACTTCCTCAGGATTAACTTCTTGGCAGCAGTACCATTTTAAACAGCCACACAACCTACTTCTTCTGTCCAGTGCTGCATCATGACAATTATCTGTGCATTGACATATCAAGGCACAGAATGCAGCTAAAGCCACTAATTTTGTTACATTTTGATAGATCATTTGTAGAGAACATCTTCCCTGCTCCATTTCACTGTGCAGCTACACAGATGCTTGAGACAGAAGAAGGCAGGGAGAGAGATAAGGGGTGAGGGTCAGATCTAAGGATTGCCCAGGGAAGAGACTTCAGCAGCCACACATTCCCAGGAGCAGTGCTGCCAGGACAGGAGGGAAAGCACTGAACCCATGAACTGATGAGTCACAGAAGACTCATAGAAGACATAGGAAGAAACGAGATGAAACCATTGCACTGGGTGACTGAATGGCAGGGATCCATAAGGGGAAGGACACCAGGGATCTCCAAGCGAAATAACTGGGGATCTCTATGATAGTCAATTGCTTCTAAGGGCCTGCTGAACAAGCTTGTATTTCCATGTGTGTTTAGATATAGCATGAAGATTATAAAAGCAAAAACGGCAACTGATTTATATCAATTTCTTCACATTGCCGGAGTGCAACCTTGATTTTCAAACTTCTAGAGAGAGTAAATTTGCAAAGATATCTAGTTTATAACCAGATATAATGTGGGGGTGGAATCCCACACACGTGTGTAGTAAACAATGTTCGATACTATTATGTTATTACTTAAAGCCGTTAAGTTTGTAAGAAACCCCAAAGGGTAATTTGATCACTGAGGGCCCTCCATGGAGAAGTACCATATGCAAGCCTCCAGAGACACTGTGTTGAAGGCTCAGAGACCAAAGACATCAGCCATACCAAGATCAGAACAATACTGCTAGCAAAGACATGCAGCTCATGTCAGACAGTTTCCCCACAGTCACTTCCACCAAGCAGAAAAACACATTCTGTCACTACATCATCCACAAGATAAAA
Organism: Cyrtonyx montezumae; assembly: GCF_038088225.1. Taxonomy (NCBI): domain Eukaryota; kingdom Metazoa; phylum Chordata; class Aves; order Galliformes; family Odontophoridae; genus Cyrtonyx; species Cyrtonyx montezumae. Next base: position 17,839,620 of record NW_027072045.1, on the reverse strand, counting down.
AAAAATCAGTCCAATCTTGAGAGCAAATACATCCAAATGAAAATCTGCCTTAAGTGCCAGGAGAATCTCCCCAAGAAATACTTTCCAGTGTCATGAAAACACATTGTACTAAAACCTATTAACATAATTCAACATACATTTAAGAAATAGCAAGAATCATAGATAAATAAATAGATGAACAAATAAGTAGATCTCCTACGGCCTAAACCAGCCTTGGCTTTTTCCCACCCGCGGGAGGAGCGGTGCCCATCACCTGTGCGCGCCGCGGGCCGGGCGGGGGCGGGCCGGGAGGGGCCGGGCCAGGCGGCCTGAGCACCGGGTTCGTCCTTTGCGTGTGCCTGCAGATGGGACAGGGAGAGGCTTCAATACCCGAGCACGGCCGCGATTTAACCCCGTGTGGGCACCGTGGGTAGGGAAGTTCCCGCTGTGTTTAGTGCGGGGCATCGGAAGGAACGCGGCCGTGCTTCGCGGGAGCAGCGCGGAGCATGGACAAGCTGAACAAGCTCGCCGTGCCGGCCGGGGAGAAGTTCAGGTAGGGGCCGGTCCCGGCTCTTTCCGCTCCGAGCGCTGAGGGGCGGTGTGGGGGCCCAGCGGGCGCGGGCGGGGGTCCCGGAGTGGCCCCGGGCATTGGTGGCTGCCGGGTGGTACGGGGAAGTGCGGGGGGTAATTACGGCTCCGCGGCGGTTGGCCGGCCGCAGGTTTCAGAGCAACAATGCGTCGCGTCTGCTCTGTTGGCAAGGAACAAGGAAACGTTTTAAAAGTTTCTCTTTTCAGCGCTTTAAGAGAATAGTTTTTGGCTCGCTAAGGTGTACTTTACCCGATGGGAATTAGAAAAGTTGGATTCGTCGCTTGATGGGTTATCAGTGTTGTATGAACTTGGCTCTGACAGCTGAGTTCTGTGATGTTTCCTGGTCTTCGAAAGATTTGGTAGAATAGGGGGAGCTGAAAAGCGGAGAAGCCTCACAAGTGAAGAAAGACAACGTTAAGTACAGGATTTGAGAGGGAAAAAAATGCAGAAGCCAATCATTACTGGAGTATTTTTAGTGTGACTGCTTTGATGTGCTGGTGGAGCTGGTATCTCAAGGCTCTTTCATCATGACTGTTTCCTGAGTAGTTAAAGAAGTCCTATTTCAGATTAAGGTCATAAGAACTTTTTTCTCTTTTTCCCGAGAAAGCAATACAAAAATTGTGGGGTTTTTTTGTTTTGATTGTTTGTATCTTTTTTTTTCTAAAACAATTTAGGACTCCTGTTTAAGCCCTTAATGTTATTTCATAAACCATTTGCGAGTGCCTCTCCTGAGGAGAGTATGTCTCTCATTAGGCAGAGACCTGGATATAGGTTACACGACCTTACTATAATATGAGGATTTTAATAACTTATGGCAGAAATTTCCTTGAGTAAGTATTCATAGTACAAATGTAGAAGAGATGTGTGAATATAACAGATCAGTGTAACATGAGCCCATTGCTTCCTACTTCAAAACAGCCATATAGCCCTGCACTAAACAACTTGCTGACTTGCAGTTGGCTTTCTAATACAGCCTCCTTACCTACACAGAAGATACATAGGTGGCTCAGAGTTTGCCCTGGATGTTACATGAATGAAAGAGTAGCATTAAAAGTCAGCCTTCCTCCACATACAAGAAGTAAACGTGGAGAACTATTCCTATGAAGCATAGTTTCAATTGATGTAATTATACAATTATACTTCACGTATTTTTCTAAAGACAGCTTTCTTAACACTTCCAATTTGTAGAAGCAAAACTGAAGCAGTGCTGCTGATGAGTCAGTGTCTGAGCTTTTGATGTTTTTTAAGGGTAGACCTGAATAGCTAGATGTTCTGCTGCTCTGATAATCTCATCTGTTCATCTGTATTTCTGATCCATAGGGACAAGACCTTTTGTTGAATTAGCAAGTATTGTATCAGATCTGAATTCTTAACATAACTTTATATCACAACAGCAAAAGTTCTTGTGTGCCTCTAACTATCGTGTTGTGGTATGAGTGTTGTTTGCATCTGAAGTTAAGTCACCCAATTAACTTAAATATCAGTTGGACTGGAATGCTGGAACTTCATGGAATTCCAGTATTATTTTAATACACTGTTTGTTATAAGATATGCATGGTGTTATACAAGTATTCCCTCAGATACACTGTATTCTGATGTTTCCATATAGCCAGACTTGAAGTCCAGAGCTCGGTTGTTTATCATGAGACAAATTTATGTGGTGCATACAAAGACATTTTAACTTTGAATGGCTTTCTAGTGTGTGGAGTGATATACACAAGCAATAGCTGTGCTGACGTGGCAGGCTTTAGCGTGTCTTGATTTCAGAAAATAATTTCCATGCTGCAGGCAAAGTTATACATAAGATATGCTCATAATCAAGAATGGAAGCTGGCAAAGGTAACATGAAGTTAGCAGTGCAAACAATATAGCACCAAACTTGTGCTCCTTAGTGATTCAGCTCACTTAGACAAAGTACTTCTAATTCCTCTTCTTTAAATGATTCCTAGCTGCTCCATATGACTCTGCTATAATAAAAAATGCAGCAATTCTGAAGAGAAGTTATGACCACAAACCTTAATAATGCCCCTTTCCTCTGAACTGCCTTCATTTTCTAAGTTATTTTCAAAGGCATCATTACCATTTTCACTGCAGTGACAGACAAACCATGGCATGAACTAGAAGTGTACTGCATGTTTTCACTTGCCTGAGGTCATACAGCTGATGTCTTCCTGACTGCAAATAGAAGATTACTTTTCCAAGAGCACAATTTCATGTTTACTTCAGATGACTTCATTTACTTGCAGTAGATTTCTCCCTCTACAGAGCCCCTGAAAATCACTACCTCAAACCATTACTGATGAATGACTCCTCCTACCCCACTCCTCCCTCAGGTTGGACATGCATCAAATTACCTGCAGTCCAAACAGAATTCTTTTGTTTCAACAGCTCCTACTAAATAGTGTTTAAATCCTAATTCCCTCAAAATCAAGAGGGATTTCCTTAAGGCCCAAATGCCTACTTCATATCTGAAGATGTTTATAGTCTTCACTAATTTTATACTGATAAAGATAACCTCACTAACTATTTGGTCTTCCTTTTCACTATGATGTTTGTTGGTGCAGTTTGCTCTTGAAAGCACATAAGTAGAAAATAAACTTATTTGGGGGTGAAATGATATGAAATTATAAACTGATTCCTTCTATTTAGAGCATATTTTATCACAGGGAATATCTCTTTTTTGAGAAAATAAATTGGAAGTTTCTGAGCATTAGTTAAGCATTGTTAAAAAATATTTTTATTGCATTAGTTCTACTAATCAATTGTTGTTATAGTGGAAAAGGAGGAATTAGAAACTTCAGCTCCTTTTTTCGTGAAGTAAAATTTTACATAGTTTTTCAGTATTAGAATAAAAACCTAACAAGGAAAGAAACTGGAGTTTCAAATAAAGTTATGGTATTCTCCCTGTGACAGAACTGTGCACTTGAGTCAGTGTCCAGCTTTAGTATCTTTTACCTCTTTTAGTTACTTAAGCTCCAGAGGAAAACTTAAGCAAGAGTTAATCATGCTGTGCTTAGGTTGCTTAGCAGTCCAAGGACCTGCACTGGAAGAACTGTCCCATGCTGAGAGGTTTCCAAACTGACCCTTTCTACTCATGGCTGTTTCTTCTCCAGTCATAGCCCCTCACTTCTGCTCTCCTATCTGCTCTGTTCTCTTTTAGCACAAGCCATTACTACCTCCAGAAGCCCTCTGTCTCAGCTCCCATTTTCTCCTAATAATTTTCTACTGCATGGTAACTGTCGCAGCAGCAGTTCTTGTGGCACACCCACATTTTGGCTGAACTGAATGTGAGGTCACAGAGGGCACGTAAAGCTATCACTAAAGTTCAATCTGTCAGGAGTAGGGAAAAAGGAGGACACCAGTTATGTTTACTGTGCTGAGAAATACAAGAAATAGTTATTTCTATGAGTTTGTTAGGCCCAGTTTGCCATAGAAAACATGGAGTTGTAATTGAACAATGAAGCTATGTTTATTTCCTCTCTCTTTCAGTTAAACTGTTCATGAATCTGTCTCACCTCTGGACTTTGGAATGGAACTAGATATGAATGCACACTTCCACAGATACCTCTGTAAAATCCCCTTCTTTCATTCCCAGTGTGACTTCACCAGTCAAATGCTTTTGCTGTTTCACTCTGCCCTTGCTTCAGACTCCACTCCATTTATATTGTCCTTATTTCTTCTTTTCTCTCTGTACAAGCATTTCATAAGAATAATTCTTTGAAAACTTTGGCCTTTTTTTTTCTTCATCACTTTCTTTCTGGCCGTGTCATTTTGCTGGGACCAGTCTGTCAGTCTGCCAAGGTGCTTTACTGGTTTTTAAACCCAAACCACCATGTAGTGTATTATTCTCATCCAGAACATCCTGCCTATGAAGCTGTTTATAGAGAACGGTGTCTAAGTGTGGTTGTGGTCTACCTATGCTTTAAAAGAAAATACAGCATTACAGACAAAAGGGTGCTATGCAATACTGAAGCCATGCTGAAGATTCCTTGTTTAATGTAGGTAGCAGAGCAGTAGAAGAGTCTAGGTTTATACCATACGTGTTCACAAGACTGACTATGCCCATTACCTTTAGTTTCATCCTATATACTGGCAACATTGCTGGCATAGCTTATCCTAGTGCTGCCTCATATGCATGCTCTTCCAAATAAAATTAGGTCTTCTAGGAGCATTTTAGTTCAAAATAACTGTCAACAATAGTGGAATTTGCCAAAACAAGATTGGAAGTCATAGGTCACATCACCTTTGCCCTCTGAATGTTATTCAGCAAAATCTGGTAATGAAGATTGTATCCTAAATATTTGCTGTTCTTTATTTCAGAAAATGCATGGGCAATCACCAGTAAAAACCAATAATTTTCTTGGTCATGGAAAAAGAAATACTTGAGTAAATTTTAAATAACCTTTTTCATCATTAGCTTGGAACTGTACCCCATGTAGCTGTTAGAAGTCTGGATATTAAATCACAATATGACATTGCAGGTACCCAGTTGATATGTTGATGTTAGGGCAAAATAGTTTTGTTACACAATCATTCTAAACTTATATACTCCCCAGTATGTTAGAATATGATAGTTGCTTTTCTTTTGGAAAAATAATATGACATTCAAAACCTTGGGGGGGGGAGATCACTTTTAAGGCTTATGTCAGCTTATGGAAAACAGCATTATCAAAGTGAGGAAAAGGTATTCCCATGTTGTTAGAAATTAATGGAAGTACCTCTTTATTTGAAAATGAGTTTTGTTTCTAGTGTCTTTTTTGTTTCCCTTGGAAAGTGCTTCATTGACCTATTCTGCTATTTGATTCTCTTTTTTCAGTGTTACCCATTAGACTTTGGAAGTAAGAATTTTATAAATAAGTAGTCAAAAAGTTAATCAAGAGTAATGGAGTCAAGTTTTAGCTCTGTGTGGTAAACTTAGTTTTGAAAAAAAAAACCAAAAAACATTTAACCTGATCAAAAGTGCCCTATTAACTATGATCAGGATTATAATGGGAACTAAAAGGTCGAACTGATACATTTTTGAATAATCTATCAATTCCAGTGTTTTTGCATTCTGCTTGAAGGATGAGTATTCTGGAGTTTCAGTGTTGCAGGCAGTTTCAACCTTTGGACTGAACTTAGGGGGGAGGAAAATAAGGTTTCAGTTTCTTGTGGAACAGAAACTGGAAAAAAAAAAAGATGCATGGAGTTCAGATCATCTTACGTCAACACAGTGTAATATTAACTGCAGTGATATTTTTGACATTTGAAAAATTTGAATGTTTCCTTTCAGTTTGTTGGATCAATATGGTTCAGGAGTATGGTGTAGCAGGTTGCTGTGAGCACACTGCAATGAAGAAAATTTGTGACCTGCTCCATTAGATGTATTTAATGAAAATGCCTCAAAACTACTTTCATAAGTAATAATTTACTAAAAGAATAATTTAAAAGTCACCTCTAGCTATCTTTACTTCTGCAGACAACTTAAGTCCCTGATAGAGAAGCATGTATCTTCAAACTACATAGTTTTTTCTTACGTCTTGTGTATTTCTTAAACTGATCAGTTTGCATTCATGACTGATTTTAGTTTTGTATAACATCTTTTATGGTCTAAATATGATGAAGTACATAACAATATGATATAAAGGAGATACTGAAGAGGTTTGCTTATCTAAAGCAGACAAGAATTGGAAAACTGATTGAAAACAATGGCTGAAAGACATAGTATTTTCTCATTTGGCTCTAGGAACTATCTTCAATTTTTGGTATACTGCAAAAGAACTATGCAGATGATGTAAGTTTTGGTAGCCGTAGTAAATGACTGAAGGGCAAAAGAAGCTCTGAAACTGTGATAGTATCTTTACTCTTAATCTGTTAGTACATATGTTTTTGACAAGTTCATTTTCCAATTATAAGCAAAGATGTGCAATACTAGTTTGTGATATCAACAGAAATTAAATGCTACACAGTAAATACTTGAGGAAGAATTAAAATAATGCCTTCTAGGTCAATAATAGAAGAGCATGAACACCTCTTTTAATGCAGTAACTGGGTGAAGTGCCCATGAATATAAGTAGCCAGACTAGATGGCTAAATGATTCCTTCATGTCTTAAAATACAGACACTGGAAACTGCAAGAAGTGCAGAAGAAGCTAAGTGCCACTGAAGGCACAGTTATGCAGCTAATTTAATGTAGCTGAAAGAGTACGTCCCTTCCTTCCACCCTCTCGATCCCCTCCTTACCCTGGGACTCATTGCTCTTATACTAGCACAGGATTCCCAAAGCCCATGATGAGCTGAATCTGATCCTGCTGGTACCTAACATGGCAAAATCAAAAACAATTTAGTGGCTGAGACCAAAATGGGAGGAGAAGGTCTCTTCTAAATGTCAGCCTATGTAGGTTAGAGGGTATAAATATAGGGATCAGAATACCTTTCCAAAGTTCTATCAAAATGTGATTACTTCCATAAAAATAAAATAGGTACATCCATGAGTAACTGATGCATTCACAACTTCTCTGTTCGTTCCGTACCCATGCTGCTCCCCATCTGTGGATATGATACTTCTGTTGTTGGAAGAAAAATGCTTTCAGCCCAAGTACAGAAGGGTTGCTCTTCAGGTGATCTGTCAAAACGCGTCCGTTTCCCTACACCTTTCTTCTTTTGATTGTAAACAGATGGTAAAATCTTTTCAGATAAAGGGAATTCTAATGCTTTAGAGGGGAACAGTGGAATTTCAGTATCCTTCCAGCTCAAGCAGTTCTGGAGAGGAAACTGCTTGAGAGGGGACAAATCTTCTTAGAGAACAGTAAAAAGTACTGGACCATAAAGAACAATTCAGAAACCGTGCTTTAAGTCTAGCTGTAGGCTTTTTCTTCATACTGAGCAAGTATGAATATGATCAGTATTCATATACATCTACCCAGCCTAACTAGCACTTCTTCCAAAAGAGTAGCTTTTATGAAAATAAGCCTTAGTGGTTTCCAAATTCTGGGAGGCAATAAGATATCTGGGCTTATTTTGTCATTAGTAGTAGGCTAATTGGAGAGTTTACTGCGATATGTAGAAGATTTGCTCTGTTTTGTTTGGCTTTCAGAGTGCTATTTGGTAGAGCAAATGCAGCCCACTATGCTTATGAATGGATTTTCCTTTAAGGAGAGGAGTTAAGAGGCTGGAAGGGACCTCTAGAGATCACCTAGTCCAACAGCCCCCCCCTGCAAGAAAAGCCTTCCTTTCATCAGATGTACACAAACTATCTTGCCTTTAAACTATAGAGACCATGAAGTTTCCAGTCCACAGGAAAAACATGCTTTATTTTGCAATCTCTGAACTTTCTAGGTTAAAATCACTAAATTAGAAAATATATTGAAGATTGCACTAAGGTTATGAAGTCAGTTTATTCATCTCATGTTGGTGTTTATGTGCCCAGGTTAGCAAGACCTCTAAACGAAATTTAAGTACTTAACTAGCAGTAAGGAAGTGGAATAAATGTACAGTCTGTGCATACTCAGAACAAGATTCAGCCTTGATCTGAAAGGAGGGAGCAGTTCTTCCAAAGTCAGTGACTGAGAAGGCTTCCACTGTCTAAGCCCTGTAGATAAATTTGTATATGCCTGTGGAGAATCAAGACTCCTTAACTAAGTCCCAGTAATGTCCTTTCATTGTGCAGAATTCCTGGTCACATCAAATTAATTATACTACTTAATTTCATGCTAGGACTAATTGTGTCAGATGTATTATCATGGAATCACTAAGGTTGGAAAAGGCCTCCAAAATCATCCAGTCCAACTGTCAGCCTACTACCATTATATCCTCGTTAAATCATGTCTCTTTGTACATCTAAACATTTCTGGAATGCCTCCAGGGACAGTGACCTCACCAGCAACCTTGAAAGCCTGTTCTAATACCTAACCACACATTTGGAGAGGAAATTTTTCCTAATACCCAGCCTGAATATCCTCTGATGCAACTTGAGGCCTTTCTCTCTCTCGTCCTATTTTTGGTTACACAGGAGAAGAGGGGACCCCCACCTCACTACCACTTCTTTTCAGAGAGTTGTAGAGAGCAATAAGATCTCCTTTGCCTTCTCTTCTCCAGACTGAACAATCCCAGTTTCCTTAGCCACTCCTCCTAAGACGTGTGCTCCAGACCCCCTTATTATGCCCTTATGTGCCTTGCATTTTCATTTACCCTGTGCTGGTACTTACTACTAAAAGAGAAATTTACAGCTTATTTGCGAAGATTACCTTGAGGGCATGTCAAGATGAAAAGAGTAATCAATATTTAGCCTTTCTGCGCCTCTGTGTGTACTATGTAAACACACACCTGCTCTAATTACTGTTTTGCCTTTAGACAAAATAGTGGATGACTAAAAAGTGAGCAGAATAGGATGCTCTTCAGATATTACAAAAAAAACCACTTGACGAATCAAATATTTTTAGACACTTCCTCATGTGCAACTTAGAAACACAGCAGAAGACAATTGTAGTTTGTGCTTCCTCTCAGATAAATGTCTGTATTTACTTCTTGCCATAAACAAGCATCTCTCAAATTTTCCTCATAGCTTTGAGATAGTGTTACAGATAAAGATCAAAGTGCCTTCACATGACAGCTTGGTGTTGCAGGTTGCTTCCTCTGCTATCATGAAAGACATTGCAGATGGTGGGCAGTGACAAGTGTGTATATGGTGCAGTAATGCACTATCCCAGACCAACAGCAAGTGGAGCAGCCTGAAAGCCACATGAGGCACTTTGTATGCACTGTACACACATCACAGCCATAGGAAACACCAGCTGCTACCCATCCAGCTAGCACCAGTCTGCACCTCTTTGCAAGGAAATTGCAGTCTCGCTGTTCTAGGAGCCATATGACATTGTGGTGTGTGTATGAAGTGCATGGAGGAGGACTAGAGAGTAGAATTAAATGATTTCTGGAGTTGGGAATTTTCATTTGCTTTCTACTGCATAAATAGAAAGAAGGCGAAAAGGAAGAACCATTTTATGTAATTTGAGTTGGTTCAGTCGCATAAAATTTGAAAGTAATAAAAACTGTATCTTGTGAAGTTCTCAGCCAGCTCACTGAGGCCTGTGTTCTTCCACAAAGACCATGCTACTGGTAATGTGTTGATGGAAGCTTCTGTGTTTAGCTTGGGAAGACAGTCCAAGAGTAGAGCTTCAAGCTTTCCAAGACCTGAAGTGATGCTTTTACAAATCCCCTACTAGGTAAACAAATTTTCCCCAAAGAAATCAGGATTCTTTCCCTTTGTCCAGCAATACTGACATTCTTAATTTTGTCAGCACCCCTGTTGATAAAACTAAAAGCTAAGAGAAACATAAAATGAAGAGCAGCTGAGGAGACCACAGAGGAATAAATGAGCTGTGGGGAGCAGTGAAGTTAGTGGCTGGGCATGCTATTATCTGGTTTCAACTTCATTTTTAATTTGTTAAATGACAGGGTAAGTGTAGTTCCAGATTTTTTTTGTTCTTTAATTTTTTTTTGCTTCTTGTAATAACTTAGCTTTTATTCTCCTAATTCCATTATATGTTTCCATGTTTGGGTTTTTGTTGTTGTTGTTGCTTTTTCATTTTTTTAATGGGCCTTTGCTGTAAGGCTTCATAGCTAAAGCAGGTAGGATTTCAGGAGTGTTGTTTTGTTGTTTTGGGTTTTTTGTTTTGTTTCTTAATTTAAATCTAAGATTGCACTTACTAAACCTTGTTCATTCAGGTTCCCAGTGCTAAGCATTTGAATTATCCTGGGAAAGAAGAAATACTTTGTTTTACTTGATCTGTTATGCTGCCTTTCTCAAGATAGTAAGGCAGGTAAGAGCTACATCCAAAGTAAACTTTTCTTATCTGAAGTGACTGGAGGTAGTAACTATCTTCAGAAAATTGGACTTTCTAGACAGAGAACAACAGAGTGCCTTGCCAGTGATAAACAGCTGTATTCAAAGGATTGTAAGTGCTCAATGCAGAGTGCAAACTGATTTACAGAGTGACTTTTCAAACAATATTCTGAAAGCCATTCAAATTTATCAGTTAAAAAACTAAGTTAGCTAGGAGAAGAAAGAATATGCAGATCATTTAATATTTGTGTATTAATATTGCTTAACATTTTCCTTACATAGCTTTTATCTGAACATATCCTCTTCAAAATGCTGCCCTTTCTTTAGTTAAAGTAACTAATCCCGGAGTGCAGATAAGGGTTTTTCAAGAGGCACAACAGATAAGTCAAACAGTCCTGTAAGTGCTACAAGTCTAAGCAGGTGTAATTCTAGCCCTCCAGATAAACAGAAGTGTGCATGCTTGTAATTTTGAAGACTTCCTGTGAGCCATTTAAAACTTGCTTCCCTTCTGCTTGCTCCTTACAGATGCTGCAATCAGCCCTGTTTCCAAAAACATCATCAGTACCACACCCAATTGCAAGTTTACACATCTGCTTGCAGGCAGATGCACAAAAGCAGTGTGTGTCCACTCCCCCCACCCAGGACACCACGTAGTTTATTCTTGCAGTGGAGCAGTGTCAGTCACCATGGGCCTTCCCTCTCTATGTGACAGAGCCAGCAGTACAGATAAAATGCTGGCACCCAGGGTCCAAAGTAATGAATTCACAAACAGAGAGGTAGAGCTTACTGCTCTGCACACAGTAGGGCCCTCTCTGCTCCCAGCAGCACATAGTGGCCTTGGCCACCACCAAGGCCACACTTAGCTTCTGAGATCTTCATGCCTCTGCTTTCTCCTGACAGCATGTCATGGCAAGCCCTGATGAGCAAGAACATGCAAAGCAGGCTTAGGCCTACTTGAGCTCTTCTTGCAGCCCAAGTGCTACCTCTGTACCACAGAGTGACACAAGTCTTGCTTAGAATTACCAACAACCAGTGCACAAACAAGGGGGTCCCTTGGCTTGGGTATTAGGGGAAACTTATCTGAGAGAGTGGTTGGGTACTGGAACCAGGCTGCCCATAGGGGTGGTGGAGACACTGTCCCTGGAGGTGTTTAAGAAACATGTAGGTAGGGTACATAGGGGAATGGTTTAGTGGGCAATATTGGTGGTATGTGGACAGTTGGATTGGATGATCTTAGGGGCTTTTTCCAACCTTAATGATTTCAAAAGAGAAGTTCCCAGGAGGTATAGGTTACTCCCAGCCTTTTTAAATATGCATATTTGAAGATGCATGAAGACACTTAAAATACAAACATATAATTTTTCAAGAATTATTCATTACAGAGAACTGTCTGAAAATAAGATACTCCTCAGGTCCACGGGCTCTGTAACTTATTGCACATCTGAGTCAGAAGTTCACATGCCTTATTCTTTGGATCATTTATATCTTCTTTCATATTATTTTAAGTTTGGGAAGCTTTTGTGGTTTAGCTAATGTGCAAGAGCATCAAAAGCTTCTATCTGATTTCTAAGCATGTGAATGTGTCACAGGCTGGGCCTATCTGCTGCTTTTCACTTCACATACACATTGAGCTGTGATCAAATCAAAGAGAGGATGGATTTATTACAGTTTGTTTTTATCTCAAGGCAACTCTGGCAGTGCTTGAGTATAGCTAAGTATTTTGTGAAAAGGCAAGTCCTCTTTCTCAGACTATACTGTATTGGCAATGATAAAACTTTCTGGCTTCTTTTATATGTGTATCACAGGTAGTGACTTTTTTTCAATATATTATCTACTTCTTAATTGCTGGATATAAAAACTGATAAGAAAAAATAAAGCAACATAGGGTTATAAAAGCATTCCTTTTTGGAGAGGCTTACTCTTAAGCACTAGAAGGAAATGTCCTTCTTTCTCCTCTCTGACATACTTCCTAGTAAACTATACTCATTATTTCTGAATCTTATCTCTAAAATGAATTAGCAAATAGTAAAATAATCTTTCTCAGCGCTTTTGTTGCTTTAGAGAGTTGGAATAAAACCACCTGTTCAGTAGCTGATATGTTTTACTATGTTGTGAGTTCAGAAACCAGGGTCTAATCCCCCACAGTCTGTCTTTCGTTTAAATCTTATACTAATCAGTGACTATACTAATCCTTACTAGAATTTAATATAATAATTTAAAAATTTAATTTAATAAAATAGACTTCTCTGAAACCAGAAAGCCAGAGGAGAGCATGTATTACTTTAGCTATATTCACAAAATCACAAACAAAAACAGGAAAACATGCCAGGTTTATTTGAATACATTTTTGCTTTTTTTGTTGTTGTTGTTATTAGGAAGATCCCTTTCTAGTACAAATAGCTAACTGTTTGCTGGGGAATGTTGTCTGCTAACTACTTCATAATTTACTTGTTTCACTTGACACCTTGCTATCAATTACTAGCACTTCTTTTGGGGCTCCAACAATGAAGATAAAAGTTCTGTCTTCAGCATCCTAACAGCCCGAGTCAGCACAGAGTTGTTAAAGAAAAACTAAAATCTGAGAGACTCTATAGAGTAACTAGAAATGTAGGGATTATAGTTACCACTGAGTTATTGCCTGGAACAGGCCTGACTTGTCCACTGAACTGTTTGGCTGCCCACTTCCTGTTGTGAAACTGTAAAATACAAATTTAAGTGAAGGAAAAATATACAGCTGAAGGATTCGTTGAAGAGTCTTATTTGTTGTTCCAATGTTCCTAATATAGTTTCCAGAAACAGACTTTTTAGACATGTTTAGAGCCAAGACACTTAAGCTTCTCATTTGCATACTTACTACCAGTAGTAATGGCAGAAGTTGAAAATCACATAAAATGTGCAATGAGTCCCTGATCAAAGGGTCTTATCTAATCATACTTGAATTGGATCTCAGAATAGCTACTGCTGGAAAGTGCTTGTAGAGATTAACAGACACAAAATACACCTCTATCTGCAAGCCTAATTTTACATAAGAAGGTCTCAGCCAAAGTTGAATGAAGAGCTGGTGATTATAGTTAAGAAATAACTCTTAAGATTGGTCTTTTAATTTTTACTTAACTGCAGTGCAAGATAAAGCTAGCACTGTTTATTTTAATTTGTAGCATTAGTTAACTGAGGTCCTTAAATGCTTTCAGTGCCTGTTCATATCCAGAGAAGAACTGGAGAATAATAACTAGTTGTTAACAAGGTCCTGACTCAGAAGTATTGTGAATTATACTGTAGTTTTGTACTTGAAGCAAACAAAGGCTGTCCTCACAGGGCTATGGTAGACTGCATGTCCTAGATACACTCAAGGCTGCTGCCCTGTTAAGTTCCTCCCGCGAGGAACCTCTTGAGCTATTTTCTTAAGTATTTCAGAGACAGTCAAGAAGTGTAAGAGAGCCAGTGAGATACATGGATCTATGCAAAATATTCAGTATATAGATGACCTTCCATACTTAGTTTTCTTCATTGCCTGGAATGACCTTCTGGCACATAAGGTCAAGGGATTCCAACTTTGCTACCTGACCCTCATCTTTGCTACTGTCCCTCTAAAATCACCAGTCAGACAGCTTGTTGTAAAACTTACAATTTGTAGCCTACTATATCAGCTTTCATGTTAAGAAACTCAACTTCTGCTCACTAGCTGAACAGACTAGCTTTTGCAATTTGTTCAATTTAATGATTAAAACAAGGTTCTGCTTTAGCTGAAGATCATCCACATCTGATGACTTACTACACACACCACTGTAATAGTGCATTGTTTATCTGCTTGTGCTCACAGGCTCAATTTGAATCAAGCTGTCCAGGGGCAACAGACTTAGTTTAACTCATGTGAAAGCTATGAAACTTTAAGAAATAAAAATGTTGCAGATATTAGATAGTCCCTAATTTATCATAATTTTTACTTACAAAGCTAAATGGCTTTTGGAATTTGAATAAGCAAATATAGATAAGCTTTTGTTTCAGTTCAACTACATGGGGAAATCACCTTTTCTCCTTTTATTTTTTTTTTCCAGAATAGTGTCATAAGTTTATTTTTGTGGAGTTATGAGTGTCAGAGATGAACAGTAAGCAACATTCAGATATAAATTGAGAGAATGGCTCAAATCAAAAATCTATCTCTATCAAGCCTTACATACTGGAAGAAAAATAGCAGATTCTTGCATGCATTTCTCCTTAAGGACTGCCAAGACTTTTCAAAAAGGACACAGGCACCTGCAAACAACTATTCTCCCCAAACTAGAACTAAACCATTTAAATCTCCTCTCATTCTTTTCATTCCTCATTACTTTTCATTTATAGGCACTGCCAGGTGCCAGCTGGGGCACAAAACAGAAACAGTCAACTGTAGAAGATGATTATTTGTGATATTTCAAGCATGACCAGAAACTGAATTTATTAGGGAGGGAAGATAGAAAAAAAAAACAACACAGAAAAGTAGAAGATCTGAGACCTTCTGTTGAATGAATTTTGTTAGATAACCCAGGCTTTTCTCATAGATGTAGTGCATTACTTCATTAAATTGCTCTAAGTATTTTGCTGGCCACTATTTTTCAACATCTATAAACAATTTCAACTTTTTATTTTTTAATATCAGCATTTAACATTATATCTTTTTGCTGTAAATAAATAGTGTTAGCTTTGAGGAAAAAGTTACAGATGTGTTTGTAAATTACTTTTCAGTTGTTCTTTTAGATTCTCAGCTAATAAAAAAAGAAATAGGTTGAATTGCTCTTCAAGGAAAATCATGCAAATACTTAGACTCAAGGAATACCCTCTGTGTATCACAGCCATTACATTATCTTTTAAATCTGATTTCCTTTAAAAAAGTTATTTTAATGTATTTTAATATTTTAAAGCCCCAATTGACAAAGACAAAGATGGAAGGTAGTTTGTTTGGGTTTTTTTGTGTTTTTACCAGAGCTTGAGTTGTTACTCAACCTTCTGCATATTAAAGTTTCAAGTTTAAAGAAATCTTTTAAAAAGGGCAAGAAAACTTTGATTTTACTTGTCCCTTTGTAAGCAAAGATTCCAATATTTGTCTGGTAGCTTAATCTTCTATCAAAGATGAGATAGGCAAGACAATGAGATTAGCGTAGACAATTTGCAATGAAGAGTGGGAAGCAGAATTTAAGTCTTTTTTGCTTCTCGGTTGAGATGTCGGTTTTGCTTGTTGGTTGAGATGAAATCTTCATCTCGGGTCTCATGCAGGATACCTTTATTTAGGTAACAGGACAAACGTAAACCAATACTAAAGAAAGACAAACTGAAACTAAAATAAAAATTCAATAAGCGTTTCTCTAAGATGATTGGCCTTCTAATGGGTTTCTCTATAAAAATCAAAATTTGCAGTAAGTTGTATCAGTGTTCCTTGAAATTGCCTTTATTTCAGTGACTTTTTTCCTAAATGAGAAGGGTAAGAGGCATTGAAAACTGATACCTGCTGACTTAAGATAGTATCTCTCATTTATTTTTTTTAAGTTGACTGGATTACCAGTAAATTTTCAATGAGGTCAGTGCAGCTGATGAGTAGAAACTATCATTTGATTCCAAATATCAGCTCATGTAATTGGAGCCATGAGATATGAGTTTTCACAACTGAGAGTTGGTGGTACTCCAATGACTTTTTAAATTGCTCAGGTCAGGGATTGTATCATATTCTCCCTTCCTGTTACATATTCAAGCGCTGTAGGAATTATGTAAATTGCCTATTGATAAAAATGACTCGTGTAAATTGGGGAATGGTCCCATTATTAGGGTAGAACGTTGTAAAGTCAGTCCTGAACAATATGCTAATATTGAAATATTCTAACCTATTAGATTAGGCAGTTGTGTTCTTTCTTGATACATTTGCTTAGATTATTTAAACCACACTAAACTGTATAAAGAATAACAATATAAATTGTGCCACAAAGCTCAGTTAAAAAGAGAGGGAAACTTGATACACAAACTATTTTAGCAACTGAACTACTTACTGATATACATAAAGCATTTTTTGATACATGAAAAATTACTGCTTACACTTTCCTATATTTTTCTCAATTTATATTAAAGAGTATTCAACTACATGGTAATTTTAATCCTGGTTTTCTTTAACACTTTACAGGAAGCTTCAGAAGATGGTGCATGATATCAAGAAAAATGAAAGTGGGATAATAAACAAGTTCAAAAAGTAAGTTTGAAATGTTACTCCCAGTTTTCTCTTTGTGGAAGTTTAGATTAACTTAATTAGTACTTAATCTGACTTAATTAAGTTAAGTTATAACATTATACTAGTGGTGATGGGACCATATTATTCTAGGAGGATGTACTTCAGTGTATGTAAAGAAATTCAGTCCAAACTATGACGTGTAGTATTGTCATTGTTATTAAGAGTCTCTCAAATTAGCTGCAGAACTGGCCTCCAAAGGAATGTTGTGTTGTAAAACTGAAAAACAGTATTTAGATAAAAATGCATTTTTGTTGTATGAATTTTGGAAAATTATTGTAGCTTTTCCTTTTTTTCTTAGCCTACTGTTTAAGTTTTAATTGGAGCTCTACCTTGAGCCAGCTGATCAGACATCATAGAATTCCTAGAAAATGCTATGTTCTCCTGTATATCAGTCAACTAAAACTAAAACCACCATTACCTAATGTTCTTATCTCAGTAACAAGTGCTAAACAGCATAAATATTGATGTTGCGTAAACAAAAGTATCATAAAATATTCATGTCTTATACATAGAAATTCTGGTAATTCTGCATCCTTGTCAAATGAATACCCTGTTCACTGTTTCCAAACATCTATTTAAGCTGTTTAGCACGCTTTCTCTTAATGCAGTATCTCATTTGCATTGAACTTCCACTCTGATGCAATTTTCCAATTCAGATGTCTTTCTTTGCATGAGCCATTGAATACTAGGAATTTCTAGAAGTTGATTAGTACACAGTGTTACAGTGCTTAAGGGTGATCACATTAAATTCTAAAAATGCAGTTCTCATACATAAAAGGCACACAAACTTTTAATAACTCTGTTCTTTAAGAGTGACCATGATAGTTCTGTTTGAGAGCAGAAAAAACATGATTTTAACAAGCATTAATTCTAGGTATATGTGAGGCAGATGGGAGTAGCCTACTCTGACTGTGCAGAGCCCTGGAAAGCTGTTGGTGTGTGGGGGGAAGCTGCTTTCCCAGGTGGGGGAGGTGGGATGTGCTTCTAGGAGCAGCACCCAGTCCACCAACAGAAACCTCTGTCCACAGGACTTGAGCATGCTCTGATTGTAAGACCAGATATATCAGAAAGATTCTTGAGACATCTTTCCCTCTCAATACTCATCCTCTCTCAATCATTTCAATAACAGTCACATTGTGTGTATACTTGATTGTCTTTAGTTGCCTGGACATGAATTCTGCTGTTCATCAGTACTTCTGACTATACATCCTTCCCCTCTTACTCTCTGGATAAGACAAGGGAAAAATAACAAGAACCAAATGTAGCTGAAGCTGGGAAGGTCAGAGGTGCCATTGTTAAATGCCAGATACAAGCTAGCTGGTGTAATGCTACAATTCTTTGATTCTCTCAAGATTAAAAAAAAAAATCCACAAAAAGAACACTACAAAAACTCTTAATGTATGACTGCAGCACAAAGCTCACATTCCCCCTCTTCCAGCTGTGAGAATACAAATTGAGACTTAAAAAAAACAACAGAACATAATAATCTTCTTGAGTCCTCTACAGTGCTTCTGAGTCTTATTAATCCTATCCACAATTAGGAAGTGAGAGGGTTTTTTTTTTTTGTAATTTCAAACATTTGCACATGACTTATGTACTGGGTTAAAGATTTGAGTTCTTAATGAGACTTAAAGTAAAACCATGATTTGGTAGCACTGATAAGGGTATATATAAGAGACACCAAGGTTTGCAGAATAAGAATTGGCTGCATTCCTCTGTGCCCTTTGTTTAGTTTTAGTAGATGATTTTTCTATTAACAAAAATGTGATTATCCAGTTGATCACTTCCTCCATTTCAGTTATAGGATTATTTTATTACATGTCAAAAACATAAACATGACTGAAGCAGGAAAAATTGTATTAAAAACTGCTTTAAAAACACAGATTTGGACTTTGTCTATGCACTGGAAAAATACGAATAGCTTTGGCTCAAATTCAAACCGTAGAAGTGGAGAAAACTTAGAAGTCAAACAGTCTACTTGGTTATTGCAAGCCTGAAGATGTAATGGGCAACATACATACTTGTCTTTGCTTTTGAATTGGGAAGAATAAGTGGTCTTGAAAGACAATTAACTTATTAACAACATTTGTTAAGACACCTCTGAAATCTGGGTTGCCTCTTGATTTTGAGAGGTAATAGAAATTCCTGCATCAAAAGTCTCCCGCTACAATCTAGTTCAGCACCAGAGTGCAGGAGAACAGGGGTATGTCTACCATCCATGCTTCTTAAAGTTTTGTGGAAAGCTGCCTGAACAGATGTGGTAACAAGAAAGAAAACTGCAGATAGGACCTTTCAATCAATGAAGGAACTATTGTTTATTTCCCAGTCAAACTCAAAACGTTCCAACAGCAGCAATACAATTATTTCTCACAGGCTTCTATTCACCTGCTTGCCCTGTTTACAGTACTGGAGCCCCAGTTGCTGTGCAGATCATGATATCAAAGAGTATTATTACATTCCTGTGAAGAAGAAGCAGTAGGTCTTAGCCAAAGTTGAATTGGGCATGTAGCGATACAGTTTTTGTAAATCCTATCTGGAAAGATCCATTCTCTATGAAGCAGATGGGTTCTGTGCAGAAGCTGACAGTGGGAGAAGTGAAGGACTCTTGTAAACGAAGAGACTGTAGCCACTTAAAAGCAGGGGGAGTGAGCAAGTAGACCAGAGAGTAATTGCCTCTGAAGGAGAATTTAGTCCTTTACATAAAGCGCTATTGCTATGTATTCTTGGTTGCTTTTCTGATGTCTTTTTTTTTAAAAAAAAGACTGTTTGAGCAGAAAACCCAGAACTTTACTACAGACAATTTTAAAACTCTCCATGCAGTAAAGGGAAAGACAAAAATGTGCAATGAACTTGAATCATGTAAATAATACTTGCTATTATCATAG
The DNA here is from genome assembly GCF_038088225.1 of Cyrtonyx montezumae. Taxonomy (NCBI): domain Eukaryota; kingdom Metazoa; phylum Chordata; class Aves; order Galliformes; family Odontophoridae; genus Cyrtonyx; species Cyrtonyx montezumae. The sequence goes on along the minus strand of NW_027072045.1, from coordinate 17,820,097 downwards.
GATTCTTTATATGAGTAAAATCAATCACGTGCCTATATGTTTTGCAGGATTGACTTTGGCACACTGCAAAGGGGAAACCTCAAAATATATTTTGAAATCAAAGTAACTTGTTTGCTTAGAAATCAGTGTGCAGTACAGCCTGCTTTTGAGCAGCATTCAGACCCAATTACATGAAATGCCTCAAATGCTACCTGGTTATTTATTGAAGCTAATGATGTATATAGTAAGATGTCACATTGATTTTTAAATCTGTTAATGTACTTTCAAAAATACACTTGGATTTTATGGAGATCTTTAGAACTGAAATTTTTCATGCCTATTTCAAATTCTCTAGATAGTAACTTATTTTTAATAAGTTTTAGAGAAATACTGGCTCTATTAAGGTCAATGGAAACTTATGTTCTATTAGAGCCCATGTAGAGGTGGTCTACTATCCGTCACTGAAGTGCAGAGCTGGATACCACCAGAATATTTCATTTGGGATTTATAGTAACTTGTTATACAACCATTAAAAGATATGTTAGGAAATTATTCCTCTTTTCCACTTAAATATGTATTCTCAGTTGGATGGTCTTTGATTCTTTCAGTCTTTTGTTGATAAATTCAGAGGAACAGGACAGAGTGAGTCAGTTGCCGCTCTGCAAGCATCTGTGTAAATGCATCAGTATCTGAAATAGTGAGGTATTGGCCTCTTAGCATAGAGATTGTCTTCTCAGCTTGTGTGGAGGCTTGCTCAGTGGGTGAAATGTTGGCTCTTGCAAAGCAAAGCTCCACTTGACTTCAAAATAATCTAGATTTCAGTTCTGGCACTCAGTAATCCGTTCTGGTTCAGTGGTAGTAATCTAAGTGTATTTGAATTTGAGAATAAATAACAAATTTGAAATGATTCAACAATCAACATGATGATTACAACACAACAACTAACAAATACAGATGTGGCTGTGATCTGTCTCAGCACTGTGACAGAAACATGATTTCTTCTCTTCTATCGATATTCAGGTTCCAAAATGAACAAGTGGCCTTAATTTGCAAAACTGGGAAAGATACTTGGGATCGGTATGCTAATTCAGATCTGCACAATGGCATGTTAGGTTGCTGTGAGACACACAGCTCTGTTCTGTGCTTTGTATGCTTTCATTGTAACATTTATATTTTCTGTCAGGGTCACTGCCAGGATCTGCAGGGCGTGGGACACTGTGCTGAAGTTTTCTGCTTAGAAGTTTGGAAATGCATTATGTGGCTTAGGCCACAAATTTTATGCTGTGACCCAGAGAGCCCCTTACTTGCTGTTGTCTTAGTTCCATTATTTTCCAAGCATCCACGATCTCTGAACAACACAGGACAGACTCATCACAAAGTACTTGACTAGATTTTGATCTGTCCTTTTGACCTGAGATCTCCCCTGGCAGTGGCCCTGGGTTTTCCGTCTAACGTGCCTGTGCTAACCTGGACAAACACAGCAGCAGTGCTGTTGAGAATGCTTTCTGATTGACTGTACACTAAGCTTATTTGTGCTGTGGGAAGGTAAAGAGTAGGAGGAGGAAAAGGTGTTCTTACCATCAACACTAATGAAAGAAAGATTGACAATCACTTAAAAATAACGCGCTGAGATCTTATTTGGTATAGTGAATGGTACAGGCACTACTAAAACTAAAAATAGTATATTTATACTGTTATGTATTTTATATCTTTATTAATGTCTGTACCATTCACTCATTGATTCAAGTCTCACAGGTTCAGCTCAATAGTTGAAACTCCGCTGAAAAAAGATGGCAAGAGTTTGTAAGCAGATACATTAGTGCAGATGTGCCACCACCCCAAGTTAATGTGGTCATCTGATCATTGACAGCTAGGTACTATGCTGGAGACTTTGGCAGCACCATCATCTGTATATATAATTATTATTTATATCATATATTATTATTATAGTCATCACTATAGATCAGAGGTCATAAGAAAGCAATTTAAGTTCTTTATGGAGGTTGGTAATTTTTTTTTTTTTTTTTTGTAAATTTGCTTATTTTTACATATGTATAACATCAAAGAAATTCCTTGTTAGGATCTGATTTAAGAATAAGTGAAGCCACTGAGGAAGATGCAGTAGTATGTTGAGGTCTCCTCAGGGAAGCTGTCAGTGCTCAAAAGTCACTTTGAAGAGTCCTTTCAATGCAAATCGTATTAATGTTTTATACTGCTACAAAAGGCAGAGTTTTTTGCTTCAGATGCATCAGTCTGACCTGTAACGGCATACATGCATCACCTGTTTTGATTGTGAACAGGATTCTTTTTATTTTTTTAGGGTAATGGTAGAACACTAATGAAATAATTGTTATACCAACTGACTAATTCCCTGGGAGCTGCAATTTAATGAACTCAAATATACATGTACATGTATGTATAGCCAGAAAAGTCCTGTCAGCATTTCTACAAACTATTTTTTTTTTGTCTCACTTGGTATTGCTAATACTATTATAACAGTATTTACCTAAAGAGGAGCATAACACCATAATGTAGTAGTAAATGGAAGCAGAATCTGGCCCTGAGAGATCTGATATATGTTTTAACAGCAGTCAGATAATGAAGTTCATGCTCAACAGCATTTATAAAATTTAACTGGAGAGTAATCACTACTTTCTTATACCTTAGTCTTAGCAAAGTCTCTGTGAGACTATCTCAAGATAGGTGTCAGAGATGCACATGCATCTGTGTTATCAGTTTCTGCTTGGAAATGTAGAGGAGGGTGGGTGGTCAAGGAAACTGTTCTTTCAAAACATGTTCTTAGGAAAATAATCTCAGATTAGATTCTAATTTCTTATCTGTTTCTGGCTTCTCAAAGCATTCTCCTGTAGCTGTTTGCTAAGCATCTCTGACAATAATCTGTATTTCTGCAGGTATCTTTTGTTTCTGGCTTTCTTTGTGTGCCTGGCTAATATTTTCTTCTACAGAGCATTGCTTATTAGATCATAACTTTAGTTATTATTATTTACAGACTAAAAAAAAAACCTCCTCCAAGTCTACCACAAAGGGATTATGCTTCAGGTAAGTCAGGATTACTGGAAATTTATACTGTATGTCTGTGTATACTTAGTACCTATATATCTAACAGCACCTCCGTTACACCTCCTTTTCATTTTTTCTCTAAGAGGAAAATGGTGTGCTTACCAACAAGTTCTGTAAGTAGCTCACACATATAAAATGAGATGCAAGAAAGGCATGAGAAATTTTCCCAATATGAGTAAAAAATAACAAGCAGCTATTCTTTCCAAAAATGCATTTTTCAGGCTTCTACCTGTAGGCTGCTCTATAGACAGAAGAGAATTCAGAACCAGTCCATCTCTAACAGAAATAGTAACATGAAAGTAAATGAGGAAACAAATAACTAATGGATCAAAATCTCTTGGTACTATTAACTTGATACATTAACCATTTAAAAAAAGTTACTCTTTTTTATTTGAATATGTAGGTTTGGGGTTGCTTTTTTTATTTTTATTCTGTGCTTAAGATAAATATTTATGTTTCAATATTCCATCTCCATAAGTAACTCTCTGTTTGGTTTAGAACATGCAGACAATGAAGAGGAACAATGGTCAGATGACTTTGTAAGTACATCTTTTGGGGTAGTGTAGGAGGTTACTGTAGCAACAAGTTCAACACAAGCAATAATAAATATTTAGTTTTGAGTCATCGAATTCTGGTTTAACTTAATCCTAATGAAACGTTATCTTGTTTGTTACATCTGCATTATTTATGCTCTTGGATACCTTATTTTTTTTTCAATTTCAACTTAGGTACATATGGGAAATGCTGTCAGTGATAACCATGGACAAATAAATGAATATTATCAATTTGAGAAAGTTCTCAAACTGAACAATTTCAAAACCAGAATCTTCTATTTTAAAGAGGGAGAAAATATATACTTTCTAAAAATGAGATTTTTCTGTTAAAATTTTAGAGCACGTTAGAATGAAGCAACTCATGGACGTGTGCCACAAAGTAATTGATATATCACACAAGTGTCAGCCTGAGGTGACCTGTTTCCTTCCTGGGAGGGGGAGCAGGCTGAGGTGCCTACTTGTGTTTGGAGAGGATAATTTGACCATTCAAGGATGCACTGTCATAATTGAGTTAATTGTACTCCTGCAAGGATATTCATGTCACACTCCTCTATGAAGCGCTAAGTATATGACAAAGTGAGAAATAGGAAGTTCTGTCTTTCTAGGACAGTGATTATGAAAATCCAGATGGCCATTCTGACTCTGAGATGTACGTGGTTCCCAGTGAGGAGAATCCTGATGACAGCTACGAACCACCTCCAAGTGAGCAGGAGAAAAAGAAGATTCCATCTGCATTTCCTATTTCTAGAGGGGAATATGCAGGTAGGTATGGAAAAGTTGGCTACACCAGCTTGATAATTATTTACTAGTACCAAAAGAGAAGTAGCTTCAAGTGGACTAACCTATCTTTTCATCAAAAGTTTGCTTTTAATTCTGACAATCAGATCTTTGGCTTTCAGAGGGTATGATTTGTTACTACAGCATGAAACAGGTTAGTATTGCTGCTAGAAATGATTAGAGTTGTAATATAATGTGTCCTAGGGAATTTGATAAGTATCTAATAACCACAGTATTCAAACAAAAGCATGAGAGCTTTTAGCTCCATGTTCCTCTGCATTTTTAGTGTGAGTTCAATTTGAAGGTTAAGCACATAAGTCTTGAGTCCATTCTTAATCCTTCTCGTAGCTCATGTCATTCCAAAACCAGCTAAAAATAATAGAAGAGAAAAACGAAGCAGCCCAAATATTCATTCCACACTGTCCTTCAAGACTGTTACTGAGGAGAAATATCTTGAACAAACAGGAAGGTTTTACTTAAATTGGGATATACTAAACTGTACACCTGGCAAGAGTTGAGCAGTTGTTTGTACATCAGCCAGTGTCTAGACACAATGCAACCTGCTGAGGAGGACTGGATCACTACCTGGAGTGGTGAAATGGGACGGACCAGTTGGTACACTGATCTCACTGTCAGAACCTGCAGATGTTCAGGTCTGCCTTTTTCCCTAAGTTGCAACCACACTAAAGACTTTTTTTGCATAGGTAGCAGAAGACTGTCCAGAGGCTAATGAGTAATTTTGACTGAAATTTGTTATTCTCTTCCACATTTAAAAGACAATCGCACCAGTCACCATCAGCTTCCTCCCATCAGCAAACCTCTTCCAAGCACACCCAGTTCAGCCTTGCCCAGACCAAACAAACCATCCAAGCTGCCCCTGCCATCTCCTGCTGCAAAACCAAAATTACCACCGAAGCCGTGCAGTGATGATGAGGTAACATTAATATATACATATTTTGACAGTTTAAATGACTGATCCCAGTAGACTACATAGCAATGCCAAAAACTGGTGTCTCTATTAGACATTATGGTACAAAATACTTGGTACAAGCTGTGATCTGCAAGTACCATGCAGGTTACTAGTGGATAATTATCCACAAGTTGCAGGCAATAAGGAGAGAGAGAGGGCAACCTCAAATACTACCCTGGGACCAAAGAGAAGGGAAGGCCAGTCCAGAACTGGGGTTGTTTGCCAAAGCATTTTCAGTCTTGATGAATTCCCATCCATAAACAGTGATGAGTGTTTGAAGCAGCAGTCACTGTGAAATGGCATCTACTTTGGTCAATAGTTCATTGATGTGATGGAGGTTTAACTTAGATTGCTCTATCCTGTGTTTCTTATAGGATAATTACATTGTGCCAGTTGACAATGATGATAACTATATTGAACCCACAGAAAGCAGTCCACCACTACCTGCAAAACGTGAGTTTTAGTCACTCAAGCTAATTGTTTATTACTTTGTTAGGAACAAAAGAGGGGGAAAAATGAGTCAAATTTATGCCTTTTTCTAAGGTTCAAGGAGTGGAGGTGCAGTTGTTAAAGAACTTGCCAAGAGGCAGTTGGCTTCTTTGGCCTGTGACAAGGCCACGGAAGTTATGTTTAATTCCTGCCTCTCTCACTCAGTGAGTTCAAAGTCCATCCCTGGTACAACCAGGAAGCTTTTTATGGTGTGTGATCTCCCTCCTCAGCCAAGGGAGCCACAGCATTAAAATTCAGTCAGCTGAAGAGCCATAGGAAACAAGAGTAAGACTTTTTAGATCTGCAGTAAATTAAGACAGAATTTGATTCATTTTTAAATTCTGTATTTTAAGTATATTTAGCTGAAGAGTTGAATTATTACAGTCCAAAGGTAAAAGTAAACAGAAGAGTGTTTAATTCTGCTCTCTGACATAAGTGGCAATATCAAACCTATTTATCGAGGCATGAATTATCAAGGCATGAATACTGAATGATGTTTGCCTTTCAAAATAAGAACTGTATCCTGCCTTAATTTGTTCAGGACTATCATTTACACCTGCTTAATGTTTGTTCTTACTGTAATGGCAACTTATTTTTAAATCACATATGTATATGTGTATATTTCTATATCTAAAAATACATGTGTGTGTATATATACACACAGGCATATGTGTATAAATAAATAATGTTTTCAGCTCCTGTGAACAGATTTATGAAGCCACCTACAAAATCAGCCCTCCCTACTCCTGCAAAACCCTCTCTTGCTTCTGACATGCAAGGTATGTGGAGTTATTTTGTTTCAGCACCAATACAAACCTAAGATTGAGCAATATTAAATTATGATTGATGTATTTCCTACAGAAACCATGTAACACATCAAAAGTTAAAAAAAATGTTCCCTTTCAATTTTTGTTCTATAGCATTTGTTCTGCCTAGGTTGGATGGTAAATCTGCTTTAAGCACGAATAAAAATAGAACAAGTAATTTGCCTCAACCTAATTTATTCTTAGTCTTCTGGCCTAACAGAGGAACACAAACTGATCAATACAGCCAAAACAATTATAGGAGTCAGAATGCTATTAATCTCATTTCACCAGAGGAAACAAGATTCAATATTTTAAAATCACATCAAGATTCAGTACTAGAGAAATTCTGCAAAGGCTGATGTTGCTTGCCCTGTGATAACAATGTGCCTGTCTAAGTTCTATTAAGACCAATTTACTTGGAAATAGGAGGGGGAAAAATAAAAGCAGAAGCAAATATGAGAATCATATTTGCTTTTGTAAGTACATATATATTTGCTTAATCTTAACAATCTTAGTTAGCTGTGCTACCTCCTAGTTGTTTTGTATCCTCAGCGTGTCAGTAATTGCTTGGCATTGAACCTCTACAGACTGGTCACACCATTTCTGTTTATTCATTAGCACTGTGTTCATGTCATAAGCTATAAAAGTTTCTTAATAATGACATGAGGATCTGTGACGTACTTCTAGGACATTTTAAATGCTACTTTCAATCTTCCTGTAAATCAGTATTAAGCAACAGCCAACTCCAGACAGATGTTTCTTAAAAAATAAAACATCTCCCCCTGGTGGGAATGCGGATACTTTTCAGAGCAATAAAAGCAATGAAGACTGACATAAAATTGAATTTCCATTGAATAAAGTGGGCATAAATAAGGACAATGGTGGTTTTGTCTTATAGTATCTGTGAATTAAAATACTTCTGTGGAATGGAGCTCAGGGGTGAATAAGCAACAGAAATAAATCTGTCTGGATTTATGATTCACCTGATTTCTTCCTCCCTGAGAGTCAGAGAAAAGCTAAATGTTACCAAAGGTGTGAGAACACACCTCTCCAAACTGTACCAAGTTTGCTAGACAAAGGAATCCTGTTTTTGAGAGGTTGGGTTGGTGGGAGATTGTAAAGGTGGATAAAAGGTTCATTTATATAGTGAGTGTCTATCACTCTTCCTGAAGTTCTCTGTTCTTTCATGAGCAGCAGGGCTGTGGCTGCCAGAGGGTTCAGGAGGCAGAACCAGGAGACAGGGACAACTTCTCCAAGTTACTTTTCTGGAGGCAAAATACAGTTGATACAAACTCTGTTATTCTGTAACATGTTATTCTGGTAACATGTAGTGCACTGTTGCTAACTGTAGGACTTTTTCTTTCCTGTCCTGTAGAAGTGTACGAGGTTCCTGAAGAAGAGGTAAGGCTTTCCTGTAGTTTGACTCTTGTACCCTGTCTGTGGACAATATATGTGACTGTAGAGTGTACATGTGTATAGAATCAGTCTTTGAAAGGGGAAAAATGGAACAAATCTGCTTTTGCTTTGCACTCTGATGCTTTCTTCACAGAAATGTTGGCAAACCAATTCAAAATGTCTGCAAAATATAATAATTAGGAAGGACCTGAAATTTCCAGTCATATGTGATAGCAATTGGGTCTGGGAAGCAGCAGCCTGAGGGAATGCTCTCTACAGAAGCACAATTGCAGGCAAAGGAGTAATGATATTTCTGACACAGTAGTTTTCTCCCTACTTGCTGGTTCTGACACGACATGGGGCCAAAGCAGTGTGCTCAGGGCTTCCCAGACTGTTGGTGGCTCCCTGTCTGTACCATCATTAAGCACATCACCAAGCAAAGCTCTAAAACAAACAAACAAAACACTACAACATGAAAATAAGATATTGCTGTGATAATATAAGCATGATCATACAAATATTGTTTTTGAAATCAAAATATGACCAAGTTATTCTGTGCTTTTTCTCTTAAAGGAAGAACTTTCACCACCACCTGTAACCAGGTAATCTCTCGCTATGAGTCTGTACATTATTTAAAGTTAGTCAGAAAATATATTTTCTCATCAAGATGCTGTATGCTTAATAATTCTCTTTAAATTACCTGTGCAAAGATTGTAATCCATTTCTATGTTAATTTCAATTAACTGAACGTATATATTAAGAATAAATACTACTTGTAAAGGTAATGTTTAAAATTTTTATGGGCAGGGCAGAAGATAGTCACCCTTTCTATTCACTACTGTTAAATGTGATTTTCTGTCTTTAATTCACATTTTACTGTTAGGTTCATTAAGCCACTTCCTGCTACACGTACTCAGAATGCAGAGCACTCACACATGCACAGCGTGACCAGAGAGTCACCTAAACTGGATGCTTCCAGGTAAGTTGACAGCAGTTTATATTAACTACAAATAAGAGTAGAAATAATTTTCTAATCTCTACCTATTGTGTACCCTTCGGACAATAAAAAGTAGTTGGTATTTGCAAATACCTAGGGATTTTGGGGCAAACTGCGAACAAAAGTTCCTCTCAACCTCTGTACTGAAGCCAATTTGCCAAATAGGCACTATTTTCTTGAATATTCCCTTGAGAATTAATGCAGGAGTAAAACAACTCTGCAGATCACTTTCAAGTCCTATTACCAGCCTCTGCACCCTTGCAAATAAGATGTTTTTGCAGGAGATGGGGTACAGGATTGCTGGTATAAATGCAGCTGGTAAATCTGTGACTTATATTTCAAGTCTCTAAAGGAAAATTAGTAAAAGAATCTTAACTTTTATTCCTGTGTACCCAGAAATATTGGAAGCTGCTAGAAAACCAAGACGCTGCCTTGTCCCTAGGTCATCACTCTACCAAGTAGAACATATGCCCCAGGAAGCAGGTGGCATACACAGCACTGTTAGTGTTTGGGTCCCCTGTGCACAGCTGCATGGGAACCAGAGTTCAGGACTAGAGGGTCTTCTAGAAGGGTTCCTCTATAGGACAGAGCATCACAACCACTGCAGTGATGTATATCTGTAACTAAAACAGTTTACTTCAGAGCTCCTCTCTAAATCTTGAAATGCATATCAAAGTCAAACAACCAAACAAAACAAATGAAAATCCTACTCATCTTAACTTACTTTGTGTATTTTTCCAGAAATATTTTGCCTCTTCCTAGAAATCGTCTTTATCCAAGAACAGTGAGTAACGTGCCCATTTAAAGAGTGTGCTAAACTTACATTTTTTGTGTTCTTATGGGTTTTTATTATCTAAATTAAATAACAGAAGTGGACAACATTTGATGTTAGATCAATCTAATATTGTAATTGTAGCTATTCCTTTTTTGGACAGAAGAGGTACACTGGACATCTGTACGGTCTAAGAGAAAAACTTTAAGTGGCTTAAAGTCCACAAAAATAACTAAATAAAAATCAGTTCAACTCCAAGAACTTTACTTTCAGGAGCAATGGATTATTTTGTCCAATCTGGAGTACTTTTACTGATCACAATTCCTCTCATGTGATTCTTGATACTTTCTGAAAATTTAATCATCTTAAACTGTCTCAGATTGGGTAGGAATTGCATGTGAGAAGACTGGGAGGGTCACACCTCTCCAACCAGAAAATGGATGTATTTGTAACCAACATTAGTGAAAAGCCATTAACCTGGTGGATGAAAATGGACAAATGAATAACTGAATGGTAGTTTTCATATGAGAGTCTTCCCTAAATGACAACATTTAGGAGCCAACAGAAAGCATCTACAAAAGAAATCAGTTGGGTTGCTTCAGTTCTAGGATGGTGAAAAGCCAGTCTGCTCACTTCTCTCAGTTCGGTGAAAAAAAATTAGCTTTCAATTTCAGAAATGAAACATGAATCACAAGATCTCATTGCAAAATTCAGGGGCAACTTTATCCATACTAAATGAAAGACTTAATTTATTGTAACATTCAAAATTAATTGGCTTGCTATTTTTTTTTCAAATATCCCAGTAGAAGCTGATAAAAAACATCCTGGATGCTGGATGCTCTCTGTAGAAGTGATCTGCAGTAGTTCTTAATTCTTTACAACTGCAGATACTTCATGCACTTCCCACTTAATTTATTTAATTGCTTCTTGTCTAATCTAACATACTTTTCCATTACAGGACCATGAAGCAAACAGTAATGATGAAAGTAAGTATTCTGTACTGTAGTCGTGGTGATGTGAGCAGGATTTGTTGTCAGTATGTCACTAGTGACCTTAATATACCATGCAGTGGAGTGTGTCAGCGTAAATGTTATCTGTATCAGCCAGCAACAAGCAAGAAATGTTCCTGAACTCTTTTCTAGTATAATCAAAGTGAAAGAATGTCAAGAAAATTAAACCATTGCTTGTTTTTTACTTCTGTTACGTTAACATTGAAAAGTAATGAGGAAAACCCACTACTCAGAGCTAATTTTGCATACTAAATATTTCATATCTGTTTCTAGATCATAGCTTCAATAATACACAAGAATCTAAATTTCCCACTGGAGCAGCTCCATCTCCATTACCAAGGGCCCTGTGAGTAAAGACAATAACAAAACTACTACTTTGAGGGTGGGGCTAAATTTATATTGGGTGCGTGGAGAGCCAACTCCTAACCTTGTCTGTGGCAGGCAGAATTCAGGAATAACTTTTATTGCAGTTTGTGAAGAATATCTTGACTTTAGGGGAAGGCAAGCTATTCTTATTTCTGGAGGAATGCTGTTTGTATTCCAGTGCCATTGCCCTTCACTGCCTGCTACTGGCAGCAGATGCTGGCTGGCTTGCTTAATTTGCCCCAGTATAGCAGCAATATTGTGCAAGTGCTTATTTGCTAAATGAATCCCATATATAAGCTAAGTAACAACGTTCTTTTTCTCCCTCCAATTTTCAGAAAGAAGACTTCTACTGCAGCAAATCCAACAGTAAGTTGATTTATAATTGCATAATTAAGTGATAACTTTACATGGGATAAACCTTGATTTGATCTTGATTTGGCTATAATATAAAGGCACAGAAAAACTAGGAGAAAGCCTAGGAAAATAAATGTGTGTGCAGTTACATGAACTAAGTAGCAGTGAGAAGTCTCAAGTAGAAAAATGTTTAGATTAAATGAATGTTTGGATTTGATCCTCTGCAATCACAGAATTGTTGAGGTTGAAAAGATCAGTAAGATCATCTAGCCCAACCATCAGCCTATGTCTGTGACCAGTCTACGCCAAGACACAGAGAGCCAGCTATCCTGTTCTTGAGCACTTCCAGTCAGTGACTCCACCAGCTCCCTGGGCATCCTGTGCCAATGCATAACTGCTCTCTTTCTGAGAAGAAACACTTCCTAATATCCAGCCGGAACCACCACTGGCACAACTTAAGGCCATTACCTCTCATCCTGTCACTGTTACCTAGGGGAAGAGGCAACCCCCCACCTGGTTACAACATCCTTTCAGGGAGCTGTAGAAAGTGATAAATAAGTATCTGTGAATGTAGCAATACACACATCTTGCAAGGACTGAATTAAAATGAGAAATAAACAGGAAGATGGGCCATTAAGAAGCATCTCTGAAATATATAGGGTCAGCATATGAAGCCTGGATTCATTTTAAGAATGGTAGCTCAAGAAAGCTGTAGTATTTTATCAGCATTTTACATTTTTCAATAAGTATTTCATAATTAGAAAAAGACCTAGTGGGAGAAAGTGAAAGAAATTGCTTATTTCCTATTAAATTGAAAAAATGTTTTGAAACTGACAGTTTGTCATTTCTTTAAAATAGAAAGGAGAAAAAAATCAAGTAGAAGGCTGAGAGAGGTTTTACTCATGGTTAAACTGGCAGTCTGAACTTCAGTAAAGAAAGAAATGTGTTCAGATGTACATACAAAGATGAAAATATTCAAATTTTGATTTAGAAGTATTTGGAATTAACTTTTCATTTTTGGATATGAGATCAGAAGGAACTATAAATTACTCAGGGATGATAGTAAAAAAAAAAGCCTTAAATTGCACTCATCTCTGAATTTTATTTCAGTCCACCTGTTCATTCCCACTAACTGGGATTATTTCCAAATCTACTTTGCAAAGCTCCAAGCTGCATTGCTGTACACCCAGAGGCTCTTCTCAGAATGCCCATGCCCATTTCCCAATCCCTATGGGATGCCATCAGTGACTAGTTAACAGCAACTTTAAAAACATTTGCTGTATAAGTGATGTAGTGATGTGCCATTCAGTATTGGAATTCTTTGTTTTACTGCAGAAACCATGCTTGCCTTCCAGAGACACACTCAATGTAAATGAAGGTAAATTTCCTCCACTACTTTGGAAAAGTTGGCATTATCAAAATTATTTTTTTAATAGAAACAAACAACATCACATGCAATTTATCATTGTTATTTTAGGAGAAGTTGGTTTTAGCAGTTTAGAACTGGATCTGGCCAACCTCAGTTGCACTCAGTATCATTGTTCTCTAAAAGCAGCCACAATAAAACTTCTGAGGTTACTGGCAGCGTAAGGCATGGCATAACGCAGCAGCAATGTGCCATACAGTCCTCAAAGTGGATATGGGGGAAGGGAGAGGAAGCACTAGCATGTCATTCTGAACTCAGCAAGGAGCACCTCATGCAGAGATGGCTCCTGGCAAGAGTCCTTAATTCAGGCAGAAGAATGTCTGAGCAAGGCAACAGCGCCTGGCAAAAGCTCAGCTGGGGCTGCTGCCTGACACAGGATAACTGCAGCCCCACTGCCACACCTGTGGCTGAGCTCTTGCACCCTGCCCAAGCATTGTCCCCTTGGTCACACAGCTTGCTTACCCACGGGAACCCTGCTGCCTTTTGAGCTCTGCAGACAGTCAGAGCACAGCTATTTGCCTATAAACTGGTAGTGTGCCACCAGTCAGTAATAACAGTAGCAGGATGGCAAGCCTCCATGCGAGAAAACCCTCCATAAGTATGATAAGTAAAGAAACCCTCCTTCATCTACTGAGACTATCTTTCCTGGGACAACATATTTCTAAAGAAATGTTGACTCTGATTTGTTTTTTCCCAAACCATAGACAAACCTACAGCAGCAGAACGACGACGAGGTTCTGGACATGAGTTCCCACTTCCACCTCTTCCCAGTGGTACCCCAAAGTAAAAGCCTTTTTTTTTTAACATCTTTTGAATGTTTCAGTGCACCAACTCCTATTCCCCTATCTGAACACAGATAAGAGAAGCTCAAAGGAGAGAGGTTCTTTTTCTTTATAACCTTTGGAACTCCCACCAGCAGCAAAAAATTAAATGTGACAAATGCATCAAATCACTGTAACCACTACCAAAAATCAAGGAAGGCTATAATGTATAAGTAAGCAACAGAGGTTTAAACCAGATGTTTAAATTACTGATTGTCATTAGTAGTGGAATATGGTTTCTAAAATACCTATATCTGGTTCTTTTCTCTCAATGGACAAAGGTGAGCTGGAACACATTCCACCTTTGCAGCTTCATATATACAATTTCAATATATGCAGAAAAAAGATTTCTCTCAGACTTTTTCATAATCTCTGTTTTATTTCAGGTCTTCGCTCCAAAAGCCCTTAATTCTGCCAAGTAAGTATTGTTCAGATTGTGAATTAAGATGTGACTGATTTATAACTTCCAATGAATCTTTGAATATTTCAAGATGCTATGTATATTCATTGGTTCAGAATTATAGTTCAGCTAGAAAATTAAAACAAACGCTACCTGATCTCTTCTTTGTATGCGTTAAGGGACTCTTTCAGAGTTATTGTGCAAATTACTGGAGATTGGGTGCCTTAGTCCCATTTGTTAGCACTGAAAATTTCTACCAAAGGCAGATGGGTTGGTTCTCATCTTTCTGTCCATCTTTCTTGCCATAGAAGGGCCCCACATATGATGTCTCTGAGCTGTTTCAGGCAGATTGTTATGTTCAGCCATTTCTTTTTCCCTCTACAGAGATAACAATGGTATTTTTATAATGGTCAATACTACAGCTCTTCTGTAAATCTTTTCAAAGAGAGACTTGGAGTTTCAGTTCACAGTTGAAATCAAATTAGTTAATATGTTATGGATTCTTTTGTACAGAAGTGTGAACTATGTGCAATATTTCTCTAGTCTCTTGTTAGTATACAGCTGTCTGGTGCTCCTACCAGCCCTTTTCTGCACCTAGCTCAGTTTGAACATCATTCACACTGTGAATGGATAACTGCACACAGTACATATGGTATAGCCTATACTCTTTACACTGTTATTTGTACTTCTATTTCCTGGAAATGTCTGTATGTACTCTGCCATTCTATGCTACGGATGCGTAATAATGCATGTGTTTGTGTTTCTATCATGCAATTGATACGCTTGAACGTGTAGCGTAAATTCTTACTAAACAGTAACTCTATTGTTTTGAAGTCATTTGGTACTAAATGATGCTCTAATTAGTAACATTTCTTTAACACGCTCTTGTTGGGTACTTATTTGGTCCCTAACAACTGACAACACTGTGCCCAGCAGCTAATACCCCTTCAGCATACCCTGCCATTTCTTCCACATCATCATACCAGCCTCGTGCTAACCTTTATTCTCTTCATCAAAAGTACTGATTCCCCATACGGCATATCATCAAATGCTCTACTGAAGTCCAGAGTGAATAGAGTACAATATTCCCTTTTTGTAAAAATCCATTATTTTATGAAAGACCTTTAACATTGATCTACTTAAGTAAACTTCCAATTTTCTTCTGCTAATTGGACCCTTACCCCCTCATCTTAAAATACTCCTTGCTTCAAGTTCTCTTCCAGGGCTCTTTTCGATTAGACAAAAATGCTTAAGTTGCTCAGATCACTTTGTACCCTTTAAGTATAGCAATTATGTTTGGCATTTGAATCTTACAGTACCACTCTGACTTGAAATTTATTTAAAGCAATTGTTACTCTCCCTGTAATTTCATGTGCCAGTTTGTCAGAGTGCTGGGATAAAGACTATCATTCCCACCAGTTCAATTGCACTAATCTGAATGAGTTTTGCTTACAATTTGGTTGTGGAATTCTCCATTTCTATACCAGAACTCCTATTGATTTAGTGCCTACAATATCTTTAAAATGAGTAAAATTCTTACAGCAGACAACCTCATTTTCTGCTTTTCTCCTTCTTTCTTAAACAGATAAGGAATTTCTAGTTTTTTCTTGTAAAGTCTAATCCACCTGACTCCTGACCATTCTTACTATATTCATACGATGAATTTTTCAGCTGCAGCTTTTGTAGCTGGTCAGTTGGAATTTGACAGGAAAAATAAAATTCTTCATCTTCAGGAGCTTTTTTCACGTGATTATTCATTCATTGAGTGCTGCTACTGTTCCTCTCCACTTAGTGAGCAGCTTACAGGTGGTTGCACCTTTATAATAAAGAAATTCTAAAGACATTTCACATACATCTTTCAGCTTTCTGATCCAAGGTTGTTTTTTTCATTTTCTTTTTTTTTTTTTTTGAGTTACAGCATGACCATTACAATGAGGTCTTCTGTAACTCTTACCACTTTCTGAAACAAAAATCTATAAGTGAAGATTAGATAAAGCAGTCTGCAAAATATTACGACCAGGAACAGGAGAGTGCTAACAATCTTAGTCATGTTTTTTTTTCCCCAGGTGAAATAAACAGGATACAAATCTCTCATCATGACAGAATGTTTTCTACAATTATCTTCTCTAGCATAACAGTCTGAATCTGTGTGTACCCAACTGTGTTGACAAGTGCCAGGAGTCACTCAGTGATCCTTATGAGTCCCTTCTGACTCAGGATACAATATGAGAACCATTGTCTTTGGCCAAGATTCTATTTAATCACAACAACTATCTATACTTACTTTCCATTTCTCTATCACCTCATTAATATGCAACACAACTCAACCAGTTTCTTTTGAGAATTTCTGAATTTAATTTTTCAGAGTTTTTATTTCAGCCATAACTATTTTCTACACTGCTTTTCTATCACAATTGTAATTAAGCTTCATAATCTTTCCTACTAGTTCTGCTTCTGTTTTACTGCTTAGATTTCTTGCACACATGTACAAACATGCAAGTTGGATTAAATCAGTGAAAAAATGACTGAGCTACGTTATTTTTTCTGACTCCCTTACCACGTGATTGCCTCTTACCTTGAGCTGAGTGCTTTTTGCACTTTCTGCATTTTCTTTGTCGTTTGCTATGACTGATTTACTTAAGTGTTTTCTTTTTTAGGCATTTTTCTTACATGCTAACTCTAGCTCTGGTTATTAACCAAGTCATTTTCTTCTTTAGAAGGAAGGGCTCCTCCTGTGAGCAGGCAGGTGTCCCAGGCACCAGCACAGAGCCCATGTATTTACAGTATATGGCTTTCCACTTTTCCAGATCTCTGATTGCCCTTGTGACACAGATTTCTTACAGGAAAACAAAAATTTGAAAAATTATGTATGTTCTCTCTTTTTCCAGAGGTGCCAGAAGTTGCAAGCCGTGCTCTGGGTACTTCCACTCATGGCAGCATTTCATCCATTTCAAATACTGCAGACCAGGTATAACATCTGCTAAGTTCATGATACAGAAATCTTATCCTTCAATTTAAAATAGCATTTCCACCCCTCTCTAAAAATTATACTCCTTCGCTGGGGATATCTGTGTTCCTGTTTGCAATGGAGATTTTTCTATGGCACAAATCATCTAAATGTTTACTTTCAGTCAAAAATGCTTAGAACGTGTAGCATAAGAGAGAGTTAAGAAACCATGGAAAAATGCAAAAGTGACATTATGCCAAACCCTGGTTTTGTGCCACTCATTTTAAACAAATCCTGAAAAGCTTTTTTAGTTTTTCAGGTTCTCCTGATTTCCCAGATTATAATTATCTGACACCATTTGAAACAAGAAAATTTGTGACTATGTACTTAAATCTAGATGGCTGATAGGCTTTTATTTTCCTACTTTCTAATGTACAGCTGTACATACTGAGTCCTGAAATAATTGTGTAACCAGGAAATCTGCAGCTATTAGTATTAACCTGCACTGTTGTGATGTGCTAAGAGAGCCTAGAACTTGGAGGAGAAAATTGGGATGTCTCTGCTTCCTAGTCTAACACAGCAGAATGCAGAGGGTGGAATTATTGCCTTAGTTACTGCACTTTGGGGTGTCAGCTAAATTTTTAGGGACTGATAATGGAATTGGTGCTGTCTGCCTCAGAGAATGTTGTGATGCTTCACCCTACATTTTTTTTTTTAGTGTCTAGCTGAACTGCTCTTTGTGGTCCTCTAAACAGACTTCAGTACTGTTAATACTGTTAGTTTTACAACCAATTATTTTCTCTGCTTTCTGTTGCAACATTAGGCTTTGAGTCATCTAAGCAAATGCAAAGTTATTTACATGTCAGTGCTATTCCCCTTACTCACATTTTGGAGGAAAGGAAACCACAAAATGCATGAAGCCATTCTTGTTAGCCCAGTAGTCACAAGCAAGGTAAAAATAGTTCTGCTGATTGCAAAACTAAGGCTCTGTTGTGCAAAGCCTATTGGAACACTGAGTGTTCTGAAGCCTGACATGACAGTGATAGTTCAACAGTGAGGAACACAAAGGATTTGAACTTCTGGAACAATTTTAACAATGACACACTGGATATTTGTCATAAAAATCACTTTCAAATAAACAATCCAACAGACACTAAAACAGCTTGTTACAATTAGGCTTTCATATAACAGCCTTGGGCAAAGCCACAGTTTAATAAAACATTTTTTTTTTTTAAAGAATTAACTATTGAAGGTAGTGGTGTTTTTCCCACCAGTTATATATAATGGAGCTGTTGCAAACCTTACAATACTGATGCTTATGGACTTGATTTTTGTCCTAAAGGTTCATTATTTGTTTGGTTCCCATTCAAACTTTGGTGGCAGGTCTCTGCTGACAAATTATATCCCATAGAGACTGCTAGGAAAAAGATTTTGTAGCAGATCACTTTCTCATTCTGCTCAGCAGATTGGTCTGCTGCACTCATTCCTTAAGTGCCTGAGTACGTTACATACTTGCAATTCTTCTCTTTGTCTTTTTACAATTAATAGTTTGACTGGAAAAGTACTTGGAAGAATCTTGGAGATAAAGTTTCATGCTTTAACCGAAGCCAACAAATTTACTATAGTGCCTGCAACCAGGAGGCTTCAGACATTACTGAAGCAAACTATCTCATTGTGAGATCAGAGAAGCAAGAAAATGAGCTCAAGGGAGAGGCCAAGACATTCTGTTATTGGCAGCAAGGAAGCAGCCATAACATGCAACTTCATCTTCAGTCTGTTTTGTACTGAGGTGACAGACTGATTTCATAAAGCTTCCATGAAAATGATTTTTAATATTAACTTTGTTACTATAAAGTTGGAGCCAAACCATTTGAATGACCATGAAAGTTAATACCCAGAACTATTCATTATGAAATACTCCATAGCCTTCCACACTCTTGAATTAGTTTTAGAATTAAACTTCTCAGCAATGGCTTACATTTGTGATTGTTGGTTTGACAACCTGTTAGTTCATCATCTAGCCATTGGAACCCGATAATGTGTAGGTCTTGTGCTGCTTCTAATCTCTCATTTCCATCCTTCCCCTGGTCTTTCCACACCTCTCTAAAAGCTCCATACCTTTCTTAAGCAGTGCCAATGGATCCTACCTTGTATCTTAATGTCTGCCTGCAAGCCCCCGTCCGTGAAGTCCTCTGTGCTGGGTCTTTCCCTGGAAGAAAAGCTTCTGGTTAGGTTCTGTTACTGTACAGAACATTGCAAAGTATTTAACAGACTGGAGAGAAGAGTGATGTTGATGTGTTCACAAGGGAACACCAGACATAAATGGGATCCCCAATAAATATATAGAATACGTCTGTGACAGAATACCATAGTGTCTTATAATCCTTCTCTACAGGAAACATAAGGTGTTTTATGCCTTGTAGTCAAGAGCTCTGTTTTAAATGTAAAACAGAGTCCAACAGGGAACCTGAACTGAATTCAAAATCTCATGCTTCAGGCATTGAACTGCAATATAAGCAGAGGAGAGACATTAATTCTATGTTTTGTAGGATACCATTTGTTGTTGTGCTCATTTAATAACTTCAGGAAGACAAAGACACTTCTCCTACTTTCACATTAACACAGATAGCCTTTCACATATGGGAAGCTTCATTGCCAAAGTTAGATACCTACCTATTCTGGCTATTTTATGGGCTAGGCTACAGCCACATCTAAATTGTTAATGGTCAAGCTATTCCACAACAATTCCTGAATACTATCTTTAAATTTTACTACAACATCTTAACGCTTTAAGAATGCCAAATCATCTTCCAGTTGAACCAGAAGATTATTCTCAGTGTATTTTGCTTTATTCTGGTTCACCTGAACCTTCTATCAGACATGTTACTGCTGTTTAAACACACTAATTTTTCTTTGTTCTTCCTCTGGCCAATAAAAATGGTCAGCTCTTGACAAAAAAAATTTCTGAATTCTGCATTTCTTGAACAGTTCTGCATCTGAGTTCTTCACAGCCATCATTATTAAGTAGCAGCTCTCCCACAGGCCAAACTCTTTATTACTATTGTTATTACATTGCAGGTGAAACTCACTCTTTCATTCTTTCTAGGATGCTGGTGTTCATAGTAAAGCATGGTATGCTGCTACCTGTGATCGGAAAACAGCAGAAGATGCGTTGTATCGATCTAACAAGGTAGGTCACTTTTAAGGAATGTCTGTTTTAGGAATAAATTCAGATGTAAAAAAAAAAATCAAGACAACCAGAAATGTTGTAAGAACTTCAGTCCTATGACAAACAGATCAGAATATTCTGCCATGCAAATAGTGTCAAAATAGAGTTCTTGGGGCGGAAGCTTTTTGCTTGCTATGGAAAGCATAATTGAAGTTGCCTCAGTTTAGTTCAAAGATTGCTGCACTGCAAAGAACGCTGCTACAGATTAGAGAGCCAAGGAAGATTTTGGCTCACATGGCTGCACAAAAATCAGAGGCAAAACCCTGTTACTTTTAAGTCTATGACCGTTCAAAGAGTCATAAAAAAAAAATCAGTATTTGGAAAGACAGATGCTGTAATATATTTTGATGTGACAACACTAAGTATGTTAGTTATTTGGAGAATGAGTCCTCCTCTCAACTACTCTGTCTACGAGGAACCAGTGTCACTGAAGTGGATAGTAACATGCAGAGTTGCATCCCCAGCATCAGGTATATTTCCACTGTTGAGCTTTCTTTTCTCCCTTCACAAAGCAGGATAGAGCACTGGGGCTGTCACTGGCACAGGCTGCTGCCAGCTAGTGAGCACTGGGCTACACTGCCAGAAGCTATAGCTGCTTCCTTGTCTACCTACTGCCACTGACAGTAACTTCATTTCCTAATAATGTGTGAAATCCAACAGACTGCTGTCAGTGCATTTTATTTCATGTTTTATTTCTGAACAGGCAGAGAAAGGGGGGCAAGGAGCCTTCTTAAATAAGCCTTTCAAAGCTATTGTTAGACAGTAGGAATACATGCTACTTCCTGCTGCATGGTTTTCCTAGAAAAGGATTTAATGCTATTACAGATTAAAAAAATAATACTAAGCTTAAAAAAAAACCTACAAAAAGTTATTTATATATTTTCTTTCTTTAGGATGGATCTTTTCTGATAAGAAAGAGTTCTGGACAGGATTCAAGGCAACCATACACACTGGTTGTGTTTTATAACAGAAGAGTATACAACATTCCTATACGTTTCATTGAATCAACAAGACAGTATGCATTAGGAAGAGAAAAATGTGGCGAAGAGGTGAGGTTTTTTTTCCTAACACTGTTCAGTTATCTACTTTTAATGAGCAAGGATTAAAGTATGCTGCAGTATGACTGACAGGATTCTCTGTGCATCATGATTGAAGTACACCAAACTAGAGAAACCAATGTAAAATCAGCTCCTGCATGTTAAAACTAATTAAAACCACAGATCAAGTTAAAAGCATATTCCTAACTATTCTGAAAAGTTATCAAGATCAGAATTGCAGCTACTAGATAAATCCTCCAGGTATTTCTAGTCATTTTCTATCCAATACTCTGGTTCTAAAGTTTCTTGGAAAATTTTAGAGGACCTCTATCAAGAAAAATATATGTTCTTTTAAATCTGTTTTTCAGGTAAAGAATATTTAAGAGTGCAGAAATCACAATCATTCTAACAGCAGTATAGATAATTGGAGCCCAAATGCAATCAATCTGTGTTATCACCACACAGGAGGAGGCTTCTCAGGGATGTGAGAGTAAGCTCATCTCAGCCTAATTATCTGCTTCACAGGCAACAGTTCTTAGGTTACAGAATAACTCGGAAGGCCAGATAAACTCCAGGCTTCTACAAAGAGTCAAAAATGACCTGAAGGTAAACAGAAAGACCGTCCCATTTGGATGGAAACCTAAAGAGAAGGCAACAGACCTAGTGGATTCAGGGTGTAGAGTGGCTGACATTAAAGTGGCGTAACTAAAACGGGGTTCACTGACAGCTGTCTGCACCACATTACTCTTGGAGAGTCCATTACTCCTATTGAGGTGGCCAAACTGCAAATAAAGTAGACTTCAAACTGCTATGCAGTCTGCACAGTCTATAGCTTGACAGATTAAGGTTAGCTGTAAGTGGTGTCCATTTAATGCTCTAGGTAACAAACGCTGTGGTTCAGCTTGTGCAGGCAGCAATCACAAATGAGAAGGAGCCAGTGGTAATATCTCAATCTTACATTGTCCAAATTTTGTCTTCTATTGAAATCGGGACTGAGAGCAGGATTGTTTCTCTTATCAAAAGGCAGAACATATCACTCTAAGTCATAATTCTTCTCCATGTTGGGAGAAGCAAGAGGAAAAAAAATGCCATGATTACTGTCAATGTCACAACATTAAAGGATACTACTAATTATTTCTTGGTTTTTTTTTTTCTATCCAGCGCTTTGACAGTGTTGCTGAAATAGTAGAGAATCACCAGCATACCTCCTTGGTTCTAATTGACAGCCAAAACAACACGAAAGACTCAACAAAACTGAAATATATTGTAAGAGTTTCTTAACTGAACTAAAACGCTGAGATGAAGACTGTTTTTAATCATTTCCTTCAACACCCCAAAACACGTGGATCAGGTTTTTAAAAGATGATGATCCAAAATGATGGAAAGTACTCCTTAACATCTGCTGAGCAGTAAGAAATGCAGATCATATAGGACTCTCTCTTTACCAGAAAAGCATAATTAATACCAGAATCAAACTGGTTACATGGTCCTCTGTGACTTCCACCTGTGACAACATGGGTACTGAGAGTGAGGTGAACAGCTGCATATAACAGCCTTGTCCTCTGACTGCTGTTTAAAGGTATATTTCCCACAGGACATTCTCACCTTAAAAGTGAGAATACCCACAGTGGTCTTCTCATTCCATTTGTTAGGTTTACCACACATCACTGCTCTCAGTAATTTCTTTGTAAAGTGCACAGCTCCAGAAATAAGAGCAACTCAACTTAATGTACTTCTGTGTACAAGCTGGAAATAGGATTGTACTTCACATGAAAAGCTTCACAGCAGTAAAGCTGTCAGTGTATTAGATTAATGGACATGTTGTCCTTTTCTTCAGCTTTACTATGTCTCATTAATATTCTTGGGTTTTTTTGATTGTGCAAATAAAGTTAAATATTGTAAAGTTGACTGTGTACAGAGGCAGAGCCAAATGACTTTTGTTAGTATCCTTGTGAGAAAGCATCAACTCACTGTCATGGACGTCTTTATATAAATTTGTGAGCTCCTTCACAAGCTTTGTAAAAACAGTTTTTGTAACAGCTTTAACACAGATATGCGACTTCATAACTCTCAACCCTTTGTCTTTAAATATTGTTGGAGGCCCAAACACACTGCTAAACTGAATACCAACACAATTCTTGCAGAATTGGTTTACAGACAGCAACAAAAAAACGCCTGTTCTATTGTAGTGTTTTTCTTCCTGCACTATTGACAGTGTCATTTCCATAAAATATCAAGTAGTTAAAATGAAATCGATACGTGACTGATCCAAGAAAAAATTCTTAGCATAGTGGCTAATTAGTTCCAAAGGTGTTTGATTGGACCTGATAATCCATTTAAAGTTATTTTCCTAAATTGACCCTATGCAGATTTGCTTTTTTTTTTTTCCCCTCAAGTTGGGCAGTGTTCTCTAAGATCACCCATGAGGCATTTAAGGCAAGCTTCAGCCTGGACTTGTAAGGTCTCAAAAAGTCACCTATAAAGAGGCCTGTTCTGTAGCTGGTTCTTCAAGCAACACCTTCAGGTAATACACCTATCTTCTAGAGATAACTGTTTCCTTATACACACAAGGATGTTCAATGCATGGCTGCACAGGTTCTTCTCTTGTAACACAGATAATGCTTACTCTGTGAAGCAGATGAGAGCCCAGCAAGTAAGAAACAATGTACACAGACTTTTCACAAGTCTGCCTATTCTAGGACACTTACTTCACAGTGTTACATACTGTAGGGTGAATAACCCAAAAGAATAATATTCAGAGAAAATAGTGAGGAAGAGCGTATATTTTGCTAGGTTTATCTGGATGGTAAACAGACAACCGGTAAATAAAGAGAGACTCACCTTTTGCAAATGGTTGAGGTTCACCAATAACTCCACAGAGGAGGGATCTCCAACAAGAGACCCTTCCCCAGTGGTGGTCAGCCCTTAAATGGGGTCTGGGAGAGGTGGAGCCAGACTGCACCCCTTCCAATCACACAGGTGCATTGCCTTCACCTGTGCTCCTGCAGCTGACTCAGTGCTCACCTCAGGTGATCCATCAGTGGTTCAGGCCATGATTCAACAGTTCCCATACACATACATACTGTGTTCTGTATATTGTTCAGGTGACAGTAATTACGCTAGTACCAGCATACTATCACTATCGTGTTTAAAGCATTTAAAAGCTTAGACCTCAGAATTAACAAAAGACAAACTTGTTGGCCTCTGCAAGCTTAATTTACTTCTTGTAAGTTTTACTCTGGAACATCACATTACACGGTTACTATATCAAGTAATATTAACAACGGAAAACACTCTGTGGAAAAGCACCATTCAGTATTTAGCTTTGTGTTCGGAGAGAGTCCTTGCCTACTCATTCATCTACTTGCACAGTATGTACACTGTTCTTAACACACCTGTTTGTTTCTTGTTTCACCTATATAACCCTCCTCAAAAAGTGCCTACGTTCTTCCTACGCTTCCTTCTGATTAAAAGGTGTAACATCATCATCATTCTAGAAAGAAGGAAAAAAAAATTGTTTAAAAAAAATAAAAATAAAGAAGTGAAACTATAAGCTTCCATTTAAGAGACTAAACACCAGACTTTTCAGGGTAATTAGTAATACTGAGCCCTTCCCATACACAAAGCAGTGCTCCTACTGCCCGTCAGCTCCGAGCAGTCAGCACTACTTTGTAATTTTGTGGCTGACCTAAAAATAATAAATACACTCTGGATACACATTCAACTCTATGTTCACCTCCAAACCCTTATTTACTCTCAGCCATTTTCTACACCATTAACAGGGGTAACTTACACTTTCAGCAGCAAGATGAAGCGTGGAGTCAGTAGGCAACACCTTCCACAAAGTAACTGATGATGGAGTTCACTACCTTAAAAATCCTGGTCGCGTGGTATCAGCAGATATCACTGAATCTTGAAAGTGGCAATGCAAGTGAAATCCTGCTCCAGAAAACTTCCTCTGCAGCTGGTGAAGTGCCCACAGCTGCTGCTAGGAAGGTGTTTCCATCAGGCAGCAGGTGTTAGCCTGACTTCTGACAGACACAGCAACATCTCTCCATCTCTGGTATTACAATATAATTTGTCTTCCAGAAAACTGACATTATCTGACTAGCTAAGAAAACAAAGGAAGAGCTAAAATTGTTATCTGCCTACCTGATACAGAAAGTAGAGTATTACAGAGTGCTGCAAATTATTCCTATTAACGTTGTTCCATGAAAGGAGAACTTGCATTCTCCAAAATCCCAGTGTGCAGATCTGCAAGTTACAAATCTACATTCTTCCTTCAACCTAAACTACCACCAGAAGGCACAGATTCTTAGAAGTGTTGTTAAAAAATAATAAAAACAAAACCACATCTCCCATGACAACAGCCCCAGAACAAATACTGAACACAAGTTTTTCTGTTAAAACATTGGAATTTCTAAAGGAGAGAAGCCATGATCTACTAATGAGCACACATATTGCAAAGAATGCACGAGGGACTAGACTTTAGGCCAAGTATATATTTACAAGCATCTTCTCAGAGGAAAAACACTGACCTTCCACTTGTGCTTATTTCTGTGTTTCAAAATTCTATATCCAAGTTAAGGTTTTCTTATCTTGATACATTTTAAGACAGCTTGTAAAGTCAAGCAGCAAAAAGCAGCACCCTTCACATCAAGTTACCTGCAGCCTTCCTTTGTCACAAAAGGCACACACATTACGAGCACTGAATATGCAATCATTTACTATTTTATCATATGGATCTATGTATTTCCTTTGGTTCCGGCTTGACTTCCTACTTCAGGATAAATCACAGCTGCATAAGGAAGTACTGTTGCTCATAGGACATTTGTAGGATACCTTTTCCATTTAATGAAGATAATGTGGGAAAAAAACACCACAGGAGACAGCAAGCTGAAAGGTATCCTCATATTATTGAGGCAGTTAAACATGTTTTTGAAGACCCTATTGCTGCATCATCCAGACCAATACTCGGATTGTTTAAGCCAACTTTCTGCTGACGATCTTTGTGTTGATTATTTCATGTAAGCCTGACTTGAGATTCCTTGAAATCAAACCTGCAGAAACTCTTAGGACCTCAAATGAAGAGTTAAGAGGAAAAAAAAAACATTAGAGAGAGAGAATTCTATATTCAGAACAATACTTGAGCAACGTGTCTTAAATAATACAAAGACATAACTAAGAGTGGAGAAACAAAACATTAATCACAGTTCTCTGCAGTGAATGAGATGAATGGCGATGGATAAAGTGATATATGACAATGAATTCAGATTGTATAGAGCAACCTTATTTCAGCATTTTTAACACCACATTGTTCTTTTTCATGATATTGTGTAAGGTTCTCCAGAAAACCAAAATCCAATCACAATTGTCACTCACAACAATATAGACAACCCTCTAGAGCAGAATTTCTACCTCAGTACTATGCAACTGTTAACAAAAATTGCTCACCCTTAGTGCAATTGCAGTGAATACATTTTAGAAACAAACTTCACAGACATTTCTTACAGAAAGGCAATGGTAAAGCCCAGGATTCAGGGGTTCAGTGTGAAGGCTCTCCTACAGAACAGCAAGCTGAGGCAGCCAGTAGGCCCTTCCTGGCTTCTTTTTTGTGCTTTCCTACTGATGTTTATTTCTAACACACTTCCCTATCAGTAAATCAGACTTCTGGAAGTTCTTTTCCAAATTCACATGAGCTCCAGACTGTTGTGCAGCATAGTACAAGCCCACTTTGATACAGGAAACACACCAACTGCACACTAATTCACTGAACCTGCACTGTCTCATACACCTCAGCTGATTCCCTTACATATCTCACCAGCTACAGACCTAGCATGGACCTTCCTGCCAACAGACACAGCAAGACTATGTATCTGCAGGAGTAATTATTTCAAAATCATTTTCATTATAACTTTTTAAAATGCAGAGTAAGTCTAATTCTGCTGCCACTGACTTCCCTAAGAGATACGTAATTGTTTCTTGGGTAGTGCAATCACTCTTGACTTTTACCTTAAGGAACAGCCACAGAAAACTGCAGCTGCATTTGCACACAACCTAAATCCTCTAAATTTCAATCATCCAGCCTTCACCAAGTCCAGTACTCAACTTTGACAGTTTTTCCATCAATACTTTGGGAAGCTGACTTACACAGACAATATGTAACCTTGCAGTCCCTGGGTAAAACTTTGTGACTATGCTATTGCTGCTGTTCAGCACAGCACTCACTACACAGCCAGAACAGCCACTGCCATCTCCATTTGCCTGACAGCCATAAATCTGGCTTTACTTAAACACTGCCAGTATTCATCAAAAAGGGAAAATCTGGACCACACTGAGTCGATAAAGGACCAGGTGCCATATGCTAAGCAAACTCTCAGAGAAGACTGAATCTAGCCTGTAAACATAGTAAACACCATGGGTAACAAGAACATTTGTATACTCTCCATCACCATGGATCAGAAGCATATTCTCCTTCCTTTATCTCTAAAACTATAAAGATGAAGCAATTGGGTTCTTGGGAACACAATTACCCTACTGACCATTAAAATAAGGACAGAATAACTGGCACCTTGGCTTTGCCAAACCTCCAGAACCACAGCAGCTCATCTGAATAAGCAACAGTAGAAAAATACATAATCATTATGGGGACAAATTACATCCACATGGAATAAAATTACAATGGCTACAGGCCTGAAAAGGCCTCCACTGGCCTTCCTACAGGGTCTATGATACACATAGAATAAAATAAAATAGAAGTATTTTCTAGAAATGCTCACAGTCAATACTCTGTAAACACAAATTATAGCAAATTTAATAGTCACAGAGTGAATACAGATTAGGAATGTTCACCATTCTGAAACACCATATACATTAAGAATATATATATATATATACTGTATATTTTCAACTGATTTAATTCTCAGGCTCACTGTATTATCACAATCGTAACATGTTTTATTAATTTATATGAAAAATACTTCACTAAGAAAGTAGACAAACTGCACAGAAATAGTACAAGTGTCATGTGCATAGCAATATAGCTTAAAGCATTCACATATGGCTTTGTTTAACTGAAACTACTGGGGAAATGGCCCTGTGTGGACCTGTGATTACACAGTTGACATAATGTTAACTGCTTCACATCTTCTAGGCACTTGCTAAAAATAGAATTTAATCCCTGAAAAATAAAATCAGGAGTTAACAAGTGAAAACAGCAACAAAAAAAATCCCAGGATAACAGCTGTGTGTAGCTGATTTTTTTAATTGCTTTTAGTAGTGCATGCACAGATCTTAAAAAAAAAAAATAGGGGCGGTGGGGAAGGAATAATTTCTGTGCAAGAATTATACCAAATAGTTGAAAAGTATAAAAATATTTACAAGTGTAGATTTTTTAAAATATGTACAAAACAAAAGCCCTGAAAATTCATTCCATAGAATAAAAATATAGGACAGAATAGTAGTACAAAAAATAATATATATTTGTATGGAATTGTATTTGCAGTTAGTTACAAGTTATCTAAACCACAAAGTTCCTTGATCTTTCTAAAAGCCTGATGACAACAGAGAATCTGCTTTTCCTTTCACAATGCAAGCACTCTGCATTCCTTTTACACTTGTTACAAAACTGAAATACAAAATGATCTATGTATCATAATTCGATTTGATCCACTTTCTAAAAAGGTGTAATGTGTGATATTTTATTTTTATGGGTCATCATTACACTAACAAATTCCAGTCTCGAGTAGCCTCCATCAGATGCCTCTGTCCATGTCCTACCCAATTATCCTGATTGTCAAATATTCTACCACAAAACCAGCAACTAAACTTAGCTTTCAAGGTATTATCAGAGGTAGTTTTCACAATCTGATAATTGTTTTTGCTAGTCTTTTTCAGTGTCAATTTTAACACAAACCTTTCCTTTACAGGGCTAATAGGTTTTATTGTCCTGCTCCTCTTTTGAAAAAGCTTATCAGTAGTTACGTCCAAATGATTGCAGAATGCTGGCTCTAGAAGAGCTTCAATAGTTCTTTTTGACAATGAAACCTTAAGAACGTGTCCCTTAAATTTTGCAATGGTTTTCATTACATTTACAACTTCTGGAACATCTGCATCAGGATGGTTAAGCACAACAACTGGCTGATTTCTCCGAGGGCATTTGACAAGCTGTTTAGAATTAAAAGGAAGTAGTTTCAAAGTCCTCACAGTATCTTTTGATGCTCTTGGTCTGTAAGAGCCACCTGATTCACTAACAACTTCACCTCCATTCTTTTCCTTACACTTTCTGTGTAATGTTACTTTCTTTCTTGGAGGTTCTTGGCAGTTATCCTTACTTTTCCGTTTGAAATTCCTGTTTCTTTGCAAACCTACAGTTTCTGAACTCTCAGGCCCACTTTGTTTTAAACAATGTCTTACTTTAGCAATTCTGTTTTGGGTGCTCCATGAGGACTTCTGACTACCGAAGTTATTCCCGTTGTTAGCAGTTATTATTTGCGTACCCTCAACAAAACCTTTTTGCAACCATGTCCCTGCAGTTGTGGTAGAATACACAGGTTCTACAGAAGGAATACAACATGCTGGATTAGAATTTGACAAAGAGGCATTTGCTGGCATTAATCTACCCGGTAAGTTTAAGGCATCATTAGAAGTAAGATCAGTCTGTTTCTGTGCTAGTGCAGGAGGATGGGACTGTACACTGTCCAGCTGTAGAGAGGGCACTGAGTTGTTTACTGACTGGTTTGTTTCAGCCAGCGTATCTGAAGTCTTAATTTCCAGCAAAAGCTTTTGATGCATGACTCCAGTTTTCTTTGGTTGACAATTTTGATAATGAGCACTGTCCTGAAAAACTCTACGTTTATGTACTACAGGCTTATTTGGTGTCATGTATTTCAGAAAAACTGCCTGCTGTCCATCAGGCAAAAATGCATAAACATGCTGTTTCTGTTTCATTTCCTGTTGTTTTATTGACTCTTCAGAACCAAAGACAGCATCCTGATGCTCTGATAATGCTTTCACAGAAGAAATTCCTTTCACAGATGACTCTGATAAGTTTGTAATTACAAGAGGTCCTCTGGATGACACGTTATTCAATGAGTCATTTGCTGCCTTACATGTTTTCCTATTACAGCAACTTCTTATGCTTCTGAAACGGCCATTTTTCCCTTCCTCTTTTGAAGCTGGTATGGTAATTTTACCATATTGTCTGGATGCAACTCCGCCTAAAACCTGAGAACTATCACTAGGGACATTTGCAACTGTTCCTACTGACTCACTAAAAGTCAGAATCATTCCAGGTCCCTTATTTAAAACAAAAGACGTAGGTACACCTTTTGTCATATGACCATCTGATGAACTGGCTGACGAAAGAGATTTTCCTGAAACAACCTGTAGTCCACGCTGGTTAGAAAGGTGAAAAGGAACAAAAAATCTTGATGGAGGTGGCTGAACTAAAAGAGTTTTCTGCTGTTCCCGAATGATTGGTGAAAAGCTGCTAGGATTTGAGGTTGTAGACTGCATTTTATCTTTTACCAGTCGCTGCGTTACAATTGCATCCGTATCGTCTTTAAGCAACACACCATCTGCAGTTCTGGATAACACATCCATTCCCTGGGAATCAAGGTGTGTTCTGGGTGTCTTGCTCTCTTCTCCACAATGCATACCTTCATTTGTGCTACATCTTGCATTCACCTCTCTCTTACGTAAATGAAAGTCAGTGTTAGCAGAAGGCCCCTGAAAATGACGTGCTGAGTTTTTTAAATGTGTTAAGGCTCTACTCCCTTTCTCTTGGCTGGAAAGCAGCTTGTCAGAATGAAGTTCTACACAGTTATTCAACTTGCTGTGGGATTCTTGCTGAGGAGTTGCTTTCACTTTTAATACATCTTGCAGTAATTGGTTTATTTCAGGTGATAAATAATTAGCTGCCTGTTCACTGTGCAATGAGAAAACAGATGTGATTTTAGGCATTAGAACTGAATTAACACAATCAGATCCATTTTCTTGGAATTCCTCAGCTGTGCTATCAAAGTCTTGATGTAAATTAGTATCCAAATACTGCTGACCGTTATGCTGGTCTTCCACAAAATATTCTCTGTCAATAACATATTTAGATTGACTGTTATTAGATATAATATTATTCTTAGTGTTCAAGTGTTCATAAGTTTTAATATCTGATTGGGCTGATACAGTGTTCTCCAGTTCTATGTCACTGAATAACTCCGAAAATGAAGATGCAGATTCACCTCTGTTTTGAAAATTAACTGTTTGGCTGGATATAAATTCTTTAGATTTGGCATCTGTTGACATCCAGATGCCACACTGATTATCCAAAGAGTCCATTTTAGAATAATTATGAAAAGACAGCAATCCTTCATTAGAGGAATCAACTGAAGCTGAATAATAGAGATTATTAGTTCCATGATTACTGTTCAGGCCACCATTTTGTATCTTCAGATCAGGAAAGAAGGGTATTTTCCAAGGGTCATAGCAAAGTGTATTTGTAACAGGAGGCGATAATACCTGAGGATGACTTGGAGGACAATAATTTCTCCATGAGATATTACTTTGAGTTCCAATTTTTGTCACCTCATTACATGGAGATACCGGTGAGTCCAACTTCATTGGAAAATTATATGTTTTTTTTCCTA
This sequence comes from Cyrtonyx montezumae, assembly GCF_038088225.1. Classification (NCBI taxonomy): domain Eukaryota; kingdom Metazoa; phylum Chordata; class Aves; order Galliformes; family Odontophoridae; genus Cyrtonyx; species Cyrtonyx montezumae. Next base: position 17,788,044 of record NW_027072045.1, on the reverse strand, counting down.
CAGCTACATTAGAAGGTGCTACAGTTTGAGAAACACTCCTATGGTACAATAAGGAGTTACTTTGTTTTTCCACTTTTGCTCTTCCTGAATGAGGAGCAGAAGGAAACACAGAGGCTAAAGGGCGAACTGAACTGTTCTTTAAGGTTGACTGATCAGTTACATGGGGTATAGCACCTGAAGACAAACTGCAAGGATGAGCAGTCTGTGGCAAAGGAGGTGTAGAGTCATCTTTAATAGGATCAGCTTTCTGACCCAACAAATGCAAGTTTTGCTTATTTGTAGGTAATAACTTTATAACAATATGTTGCTTTCCATCTACAATTTTAAATCCCATAAATTTAGCACTGTAATTTGCTGGAACAGATATTTTATTGTTTTTGACCATCAGCACTGCAGGCCCATGAACAGTATTTTTCAACAACCCAAGGCTGAAGCGTGTTCCATCATCTGCTTTGTTATACTGTGCAGTAGCATGCATTCCACCTGTGAAATTCTTCTCAGTGTATGTAATTTGATCCTTTTCTTCATTTGCTTCCACAACTTTCATATACTGCTTCAACTCATCCAATTTTGGTTGAATTTTGTTCACAACTTTTAGCACTTGCGAATTTTTTTCTCCAGTTTTGTCACTTCCACCCATTATTTTTTTTCGTCTCCAGAGAGGCTTTTTTGATGTTCCTGTTTTACACCTTCTTAGCACAAGCTTTAATGCTGCTGGAGTCTTCAGTATTCTCTTTTCACATTTATCCCTTTCCAGTTTTTCTTTTGCACACAAGTGGTCTCTATGCATAGCTATAAGATGTCTTAAAATATAATCTTTCCGTGGTGTGCTGTAACTGCAAAATTGACACCTAAGAAGAATCAGACTGCTATGGACAAGATGATGCCTCTGGAACTCCTCTTCTGTATAGCTTATGTGATGACATTTTCCGCATTCATATGTAATCCCATTATGTCTGTGAATGTGCTGAACAAATGTGCCCACATCTTGGGTGGAAAACCCACATTTTTCACATTGGAAGTGACCGTTTACACAATGCTTTGATGTAAAATGTTTTGTCAAATCCAACAAAGTGTACACCTGCTCATCAAGACAGAGCTCACACTTTAGTAAAGTGCCGCGATGCGTGAGTCTATGCTGATTAAATGCCTGAAAGTCATTTGCTGAGAAGTTACACATTTCACAAGGATACACAGGCAACTCTCCCGAGTGTAGCAGCTGAAAATGTTTTTGTAGATCATTTGGGCTGTATCTAATATTGTCCTCACACTTCGTACAAGTGAAATGCAGTACCTTAGCTGTAGTTTTCAGCCCTTTTCCAAATTGCACTTTGATTTTACTCTGTACATGGCTTCCCCCTGAACAATTGGGATTGCTTATGTTTACTTTCTCCAGAGTTAAGGACTTCCTTGCAGTTTGCTGTTTACACTGAAAGAGTTTTCTAAATTTATCAACTTCGTGTTTCATTAATACTTCATTTGGAATGTTCACCTTGGGTAAATCAATTTTCACATTTTTAATTTCACAGGAGAAACCAACATCCAAAACTGCCGGTCGAGTCGTCATACTTAAAGGATCATTCACTACTGCATTTTCCAAACTAGTATCCACACAAAGATTATTTGCAGCTTTGTGTTTTAACAGGTTAATTTGCTTTTTATCATGAGAAAACCAGTCCTGTTCAGATGGCATGATTTCACATGTATTCTTCTTTCTTCAAGTGAGTTCTTGAGATTAGGCTTATTTCCTGTAGTAAACAAGTTGATTGTGCTGAGTTATCCTCAGTGTTCTACAACTTTCCCATTTTTTCCTGAAATTAGAAAACAAATACAGTGAATGTTACTTTTAAAACCAATGTACTAACAGAGATACGACCTTTATAAACATACACACACACAAAAAAAAACCAACCCACAGTCACCCACAATTAACATTTCACACGGCTACTTTTAGCATCACGAAGTTTGAAGTAATCAATGGATAAAGTCAGCTTCTATTTCTCACCATATATTTGTGGATATAAAATTAATCATTTTGGAGCAGGAGTATGACTGACAACAGTATCTCCCCATGGATTAAGAGGCATAAATCAGTATGGTGAGCATCATTCTCTCTTTACAGGCTACAGAGAGAATTTTCAACTGCACAATTTCCAGTCAAACAACACTTCCACGTGGTAATAAAAATCAGGAGAAATGAACTAGCAAGAAAAAAAAATCAGCTGGACATTTTAAAGGAACAAGAACTGCTTCTTTCCTAATACATGTTTTTCTTACTAAATTCCGTAAGGAACTGACACTTTTCTTCACTAGCAAAAGTTAGTAAAGTGTCAGCTGAAATCTCACCACCAGCATCCTCTCAGCTATTCCCTTGCCCACCCTTAGTAAACACAGACTTGGAACTCATTAGATCATCCTGCTTATTCACATTCAAACTGAAAGAATGATCACATCATCTCTCTCATTGTGAAGGAGTGCAAGGGCTGCCCCTAGAGCTCTAGGCCATTACAAATACCACCACTGAGGTCTTCCAAATGTTTTCCCATATCCCTGTGAGAAGGAATTATCTAACATTCAGCATTTAAGTATTCAACTGAAACAAAATGCAGACTGAAAAGTTTTCCAGGTCACGTTCACATTTCACAGCAGCAATTAAAGAAAAACACATGTTTGGGATTTTTTTGTTTTGTTTGCATACGCTTTATTACATGCCTTCAAAAAATATTATTGGCATTTCTACATAACTCTTGAAAACGACAGGCAAAACATATGTATACTTTAAGCAGACTTCAATATCAGTTAAAATTCAACTATGTTGTTTAGTTACAAGACATTCAAGATTCTAACTATAAATTTTACACTTAAAAAAAACCACAACCCATGGACATACACATACTTGTCATGAATATTTGCAAAATAAACACTTGAGATGCACTACATATATTGCATTTATATACATATATATATAAATGTAATATGTATATAGATAGATATAGATACAAATGAAATTTCTGGTCTTCCACACAGGAGATTACAACACAGGATATGCTTGAACCATAACAACAGAACAACTCACCCACATTAAACTCAATTTTCATAGGAAAATTACTGTATTAAAATGCCTTTATCTTGCCAGCAGTAAATCTATTGTTTAAACAGGAGCGAGCTAAACTCCCACATAAAGATTAAGTGACCAAAACACAACCTGGATTTCTTGGCTGAAGAACTTTTTAAACACAGAGATGCAACACATGAAGATTATGGGCTGCATCATACAATATATCATCCTGATGGTAGTCATCTATCATTCTGTTGTACTGTCAAGTACTGAAATCTGAAATATTTATACAATTAACACTATAAGAAAAAATCACAAGTGAATGCAGTAGCTGCAGGAATACACTCCATGCTTTCAACATGGAGCCAATGTGGTCTCCCCTAAGTGGGTAAACATTTATATTCAGCAAAAAGGCTCAAGTGAATACATTCAAGCCTGACTTGAGATTTTTGCTAACCAACAACACAAATTACAATCAAATTTTATTATTGTTGGGTAGCACACAGCTTCAGACAAACATCTGCAATACAGCAAATAGATTAATTCACCATAGACATCTAATTAGTGAATGACACTGATATTTACAGGGATCTTTAAATTTACTTTATGAAAGTAGAAGTCAGACTTACTGATTTAGAAAAAAAGACTTCAATTCTTCAGCAGCCTTTCAGACATTTTTCCACACTTTTCCACACATATAGTAGAGCTAAGACTCAGAGAAGGCAACAGTCAGAAGGAATATTGAAAAGAGGTCTGGAAACAAAAAGAAATATTTAGAGGATGTAAACGTAGCCACGGCTGAAAGAATATGCTGAAAAGCACAAATCCTTCCCAATGGCACAGTGTGTGCATTTTTTAATACACTGAAGAAAAACTATAAATACGCACTACGTTCTCTTTCAGGAGAGAACACCATCAAATACAGAATAAACTGTAAAGCTGTAGCTAGAAATTCAAGGCTAGAAAACTCCTAATCAGGTGTAGTATAACACTGGCTTTATAATTACTTCTCAAATGTTCCTAACTGTTCTAAGTATAAACGTAAAATCACTTAATTTTGAGAAAATGCAGTAATTGTTAATTCATTACTTCAAACTCAAAAGAAACTTAACCTTAAGCCAAAAGCACTGTAAAATGCATACAAAAATTCTACAGTACTTATTACAATTTTCTAGAAAGTTTCACAAAAGACAAAAAGAAAAAAATAAATAAATAAAATAACCTGCATAATATATGGAACATGCAGATAATAACGCATATATAATAAACACAAAGCCTGAAAACTTGTAAGCATGAACCAAAGGTAACTGACGTGGAAAGAAACCACTAGACACAAGCAGAAACATCCACGTGCAATCCAAGCCTCTAATTTCCATCCCCAAAAACTGCTTTAACACATCAACATTTTGTTTGTTTGTTTTAAATAGATAAGGAGGCAACGTTTTAGCTGGATACTTTATCTCATTAAGGAATGACAGTGAGAGTTCTGCCAAGTCGGGGATCTCTTAGTTTTACTATCTAGCAATTAAAACAACCCAGGAGCTCCAAACACACGCCCCTGCATCCGGCACTGCTAGGAGCTCTGCAGGTTTGCGTACTCCCGTTTAAGTTTCACTACGAGGCATTACTGTGCCCAGCGCTGAGCACAGACACCGCTCCCCACGCCCGCCCGAACCCGCGCGTGCCCACCTGCGGGGAGCGGGACTGCACCGCACCCGGACAAGACCCGCCCGGCTCTGCCCCGACGCCCCCGAGCCGCTCCCAAAGCACCAGCACCGCACACCCACCTGCGGGCAGCCCCCCACCCCGGGTCGAAACTCGTGGCAGCCCGTCCCGCCTCGACGCCTCGCCGCCGGCTCCAGCCGATCGCGCTGCCCCTCACGCACCGGGCAGCAGCGGGGCAGCCCCGCCCGCCGCGGGGGAACGACCGCGATCCCGGGGGCACGCAGCTGCCCGCGGCGGCGGCGCTGCCATGCGTTATTCCGGTGCGTGAGCTACGCACAGTCCCGCCGCGGACCCGAGCCGCCCTACACCGCCAACTTCACACGGGCGGAGGGGGCGGGGGGGCATGGGACTATTTAACGAGTCAACCCCGGCGCAGGGCGGATTCCTGCTCGGCGAGGGCTCCAGTCGCCCGCTCCTCTCCGCCGCGGGGATCTCCTCCGCCCGGCGCCCCTCGCGGAGTTACCTCGTCCGTCTCCATAGCCCGGCGGGTCTCTGTCGGCGGCCATAACAGTTTCCATCCGGGGACTGCGAGCCTAGCGCTGGGGGCGGCCGCTGCGGAGGGATACGCGTTCACCTGGTGCGGGAGGACGGCGGCCGACGAGGCCCACGGGAGGGAGCGCGGGGCGAGGAGGCGCCGCCCAGGGGCGGGAGCCGTTCCGTGCTCTCCTCCTCCTCCTCCCCTTCCTCCTCTTGGACTGGGGATGCTGAAGCGACCTGTACGTGGAAGTAGACCCCAATTAAAGTGTTCTGAGTATTATACATGATTTACATTGATTTGTTGTCAAAATCATGCAAAAAGAGCTGAAAGGTAATTAACTACCACCAAAGTGCAAGGATACATACGAAATAGGGAATTCAGATGTACCGTGGCCAAAATGGGGTCAACAGCTCTGGCAGAAATGAATTGTGAAGACAAATCACAAGTTAAGAGATTTGTGTATGTACATATAATAAGGATCCATTTAGAAATGAACATATTTTTAATTCTTCATTCAGTGTGACGTCACTTATTTCCATTGTGTCCTTTGACTGAAATAAAATGAATAAAATCCATTTAGGGGTGGGGTTTTTTCTGGCCGTGAAGAATACCTTCAGGATCAGAATTATATCACTGGCGTTTCTGCTACACCCAAATGAAACAGTCTGTGCCAAAAGCACAAAATGTACTCATGATTTGTATGCAAATCTTCAAATTGTTCTTCCGGATTTTAATTAATTACAGTTTTCTAAATAGAAGTGATTAGTCAAATTGCAAATATGTGCTCATACTGTTTTGGAGAAACTGAAAACGAACTGCAGCTGGAGAAAAGAATGAGAAAAAATGAAGGAATAAACAGAAACAGTCTAATTCTGTCTACAGCCCTGAAGTTGCAAAAGATAACAACAAAGAATTACCATGACAATTGACAGGCAGCTACAGTTGAATTTGTGTTAAAATGTTAATTCTCCTAATCTGAAAGTGAAAATATACACTGTATTGTCAGTTACACATTCCAACAAAATGTATTTTGCCTGTGGCGTATCACTTTGTAATATAAATTTAGACCATATATGGACGTCAACCACAAAAGAGGAAAAAAGACACCATCCGTAAGATGACTCAAACAAGAGAAAGAAAGACTACTGTCTGATTTATCATTTACATTGGGGGTACAAGAGGAGTCAGAAAAACTGAAGTCAAAACTCATGGTCATAACAATAAATTTGTATTTGGATTCAAATTTGTATAGTACCATCTGGAATAAAAACCAACAAAAATGACCAAACACACCAAAAAGATTGATGTTATATAATAGTTTCTCCTAAAATTAATGGAAGAGCTATTTTGTCATATGAGTTAGTATCCAAAAAACTGCCTCCAAAATTCCTAAGTATTAGTCTACGAGCCTCCCATTTAGTGGAAGTGTTAAGAGCACCTTACAAACCACAACATGAGTGCCTGCTTAAGAGAAGGCACTCACATGTTGTGCCTTCACTCTAGATCCATATGCTCACTACTGAGGACATGAGCAAGTGAACGCAACTGCCATCCTCAGAATAAAACTAAACCGAAAGCCATCAACAAATCCATGTCCAACCGAAGTCTTACTGCAGTTAGGTACTTCAGTGTCGTCTTAAGAATATTTTTCTTTTTTTCAGATAGCATCAGGCACTGTCCTATTTCAAGGACCAAATGCTTCATGAGAACTTGAATGTTTTTGTATTTTTCTTGAAGACAAAGATCACACAATGCATCAAGACCTGGATGCATATATATGTGCCACTGGCAAATTTAGAAGTTCTTAAAAAACAGGGACTGAATCTACAGAATCCTATTTCACTCTTTTGTTCTTTTTCAGAAGAACTTCACTTTTCTATGTGAGATCCCATGAAAAAGGTGTTCAGCTTCAAGAAAGTCTACGTTCTCTGAAACATTAAATATCCCATAGCTGTTTTTACTTTTCAGAAAAAATATATATATATTTTATAATTATAAACTGCAGTCAGTCTTTTTTTTCTTCTGAGTACAGTGTATTGTTCCCAGAAATGCGTAACTGCAGTATTTTGGAAACTTTAGCTGTGTTTATACATTACAATTACTCTGTGCATCTGAAAGAGCAAACAATTGCCAACTTCTCTTTACATATCTCATTAGCATTTGTTTAATCGTTAGGGCAACTAAGCATAAATAGCATAGAAGATCTCTGTAGTCGAGGTTTTGAAAGTAACAGCAAATAATAGTAAAAACAATCTCCCATGCTAAGGCTTTGAAGTCTTCAAAACCTGTTTAGAGCCATGCCATCTCCCAGAGTCAACCCAGTCCTTACTAAGACAAACAGAATAAATGCATTTTCTTTGAACCCTCAGTGCTGTCTATCTGTAAGATCATACTTGTTATTTACAGGTCTTTACAAAAATTTGAAACAACCACCTAGCAGTAAGACTACTTGGCTCACAACAGGTTGTCTCTAATTCCTACTAACCATATATTCTTAAAAGAAATAGCAGAGGCATCTCAGTTCTTCTTTTGCTTTTAATTCAAAGATCGCACGCCAGGCAGTCGGGCAACCAAAATAGTCTGTCAATTTCTACCTATAATTTTCCCTCATCTGTGTTTAGTCCATTGTTTCTTCGTCTATAGATTTCCAAACATTAAATTTTATTAAGTATATTTTTAAAAATATATTAAATGCTGAAATAAATAATTTGATGAGATTAACTTTCACTTACAGAGGAACAGAGCAACCCAGAATGTTTTTTGCTATTAATAAGGAACATTTTAGCCCACATTATAAGAAAAATATCAGAAACAGGAAGCCTTACAGAAAATCTGCAGAGCCAACACATGAGCAAGGTATTTCATGAGCACTCAGAAAATCAAATCATGAAAGAAGAACAAAATCATTTGCATTCTGCAAAAACAGACTTGTAGAGCTTTACAGAATATGTGTAAAAGATTATTTTAAATTGTCTGTAAGTGCCAGTAGAAAGGGTGCCAATAGAAGAGGATATTTTTAACAGGATTTGTAAGAGCTATAAACTATTAAACCTGATCTTCTTACCGTGGAAATAGATTAAAAACTTATGAAATAAGGCACAGAAAACAACAATATATGGATCTAATATATAATATTTTGGAACTGAAAGTCAATTTTCTTGAAAGTTACCAGGAAGCCCCAGAAATTCGGTTTAGGCCTGTACTGATCCATATGTGGAGCAGAAGAGTGAAACTGCACCATGAAGTTTTATGATGACAATGATATTCAATTCACAATCTTCTGCAAAGAGCTGTAAAAATTTGTTTTTGATGCTGAAGAAATGGACAATATATTTTTGGACAAATAATTTTGGAGGTGAAATTCAGTAGAATGTCAATTAATATTTCTATATCAAAAAGCAATAGTAAATTGGTGTAGGAAATGATGGATTCCAGAATAGCTAATACAACCCAGAAGAAACATCTTGGAAACGTGATAAACTTTTATAACAGTGTCTGTATATTCAGTAATAATCATCAAAGAACATAGAATATTAAGAGCTGATAGAAAGAGTAGAGAACAAAACTGTGAATGTAACAGTGCTACCACATATAGCCAAGGTATGGGGTCAGTATGATAGAAGCATTATGAAGAAGGTTGAGCAAAGACTGATGTATCATGACTTCTTATTAAAAAGGAATTAAAAGGCATGAAATTAAGATGTAAAAATCATGGTTGAAAACAAATTAATGGGGTGCTACATGCAACTGAGGGCTAAGTCAGGAAATGTACTCTCACAGACCACTATAGATACCAAATATTTGCATGTATTTGAAAAGCTATGAGACAAACTTACAGTAGAAATAATCAGACTGTTAAATAGAAAAGTACAGCCTCCGAATCAAGATGACACTGAGCCTCACTTGCTGTGCAACAGGAGATCAATCTCATAAAATAGCACAAATCATTTGCTCTGCTCTTCTACAGCTCTGTTGAAATGTGCTTTGGGCCAGGTGATGCTCTGCTAAATAGATTCAGTACATCAGTTCCCCTTTTTAATTATTTTAATATACCCACCAAACAGACATATCCAGTTAAGAGGCTGTGCTATAATAGAGTATCCCACATACACTTATTCTTACTGTAGACTTTCTGATTACCTGCATCCAAAGAGTCTGCAGTAGGACTAAGGCAAAGCAGTTAGGGATTTAGATCTTCTTTTGAAACCAGATATTTGAAAACATCTCTCTGCCTTCATGCTATGTAAAATTAGAGATTTATTATTTTCATATGTGGACAGGGGAATCTTACCAGACAACAAATGCAAGAGGCATTCTTAGAAATCTGAAAAAAACAAAAACCCACCAACATAGTTTACCGCTTTATTTACAGCTTTATTTACAAGTACCTCAATCAATACTGATATGATCAAAGATGAGATTGACTGTAATAAGTAGTTTGCCTTGGTACCAGAAGTAGAACTTCTGCATATCTTTTTCTTGATTAGGCATTACTAATGCCCTGAATCATTCTCTGTACTCTATCTTCAGCTACGTTTAGTCATATGAAAACTAAAGAGTCTGCATTGTTAAGTGAAGACCAGACTTGGTTCATTGCAATTTTAGTCTTAACGTATACAAGTGTCTTCAGGGTGAGGAGAAGTTACAGCTGAAATAAGGTCAGACAAGCTAACTCAAAGCAGAAACCAGGGCTGGAAAAGAATGTGGCAAGAGCTGGAAAGCAAGGCTGAGTGGATCAAGGGCAAGATTAAGAACCAGCACTCACAGGAAGAGGAACTAGGATGAAGTACAGAAAGCAGTAAATTGGATCAGGACTTTAGGCAGGGACAGGAACCAATCCTCAAAGCCAAGAATCTAGAGAGAGCATCATTACAACTAAAAATCATCTAAACTAAAAACTTAAAAATAAGCCATCCATACATCCTGTCCCATCTCCTGTATCTTGAGTCAGGTTACACTAATGAGCTAGCTCAGGTGTCAGGCCATAACCCTCTGAAAAAAATGAGTTATGGATAAACAACTGATAAAGAGATGCAGAATTGACTGTGGGAGATGTTGTGACTTTATGGCTTTCAATGACAGAAGGCTGAGCTAGCAGGACTAGTTGTGTAACAGAAGAGCACCTTCTGAATCAGCAGAGACTAATGGAGAACCCCAAGGCCATTTTCATCAGTGAAGTCATGTGTAAGCAGGAAACTTCAATCTCAAATGCCTGGCTGAGATAGGAGAGGGCTTAGAAAACCCAGAAATGTTTAATGCACAAAGATGCTTAGGGAACAAGGCAATCCCCATGCCTTTCTCAAGACGGGGAGCAATGTCTCTTGGTGGACAAACCAACTAGAAACCACAGACCATTGCATATACTGTCTTTCTGATGCAATATTGCAAAATACTTCCTGACTACTGCTCTTGCTTTCTATAGCAAAATGGGTGTTAATTTTCACTTCAGGATGTACAGATACACATTTAAAATCACCAAGTTGTTCTAAGCCACAGCATAGCTTCTTTGATATTTACTAGGGAATTCTCAAATGTCTTTTCCAATATCTTTCCTATTTTACCTAGTTTTAATTTGTTTTATTGGTTCCCAATGAGGTTTAAAAATGGAATTTGAGGCATTATTTTAAGACTAATATCTAGTAATCTGTTGGTTGTAAATGGTCAGTTATCTTGCATTATGTATCTTTAGCTGGTGAAATCTCCATGAGGTCTGGCAAGGGCAGTAGCACAATAGAAGTTCTCTGCATAGCCTCACAACAATTGCATCTCATCTAGTCACACTGCAAATAATTCCTATGTCCACATTCTTTTTTTTTTTTTTTTTTTGGCACTTCCTCTGAGATTATTAATATCAAGTGATGACTTTTAAGCATTCCTGGTCATACAGCACTGGACTAATATTGAAGTAGAAACATACAATGGAAAACCTTTCAAACCCTTGTTAAAATGTATTGTCTCTTTCTGGGTATTTCAGAAGATGTACTGGAAACAGCAGGTGTCAGGTTGCTTTTTAATTGTGCCCCGTGGCTTTGGATTTCACTGCCTAATGACTGGAGATAGGTTACACTATGTTGATGCAGTTCACAACAGGCTCAGTAAAGACTTTTTTTTTTTACTCCTTAATCCATGTGATATGCATTAGCTATTATTTGAGTTCTGCATCCCACAAGGCTTTCCAAGCAATTCACCAGACAAGCATATTGTACCCATCCCTGTTTACAGAAACGGAGCAGACTATTGGTGTGACCATGGTTGTTGTTCTGTAATGAAGCGTCTCTGTACTGGAGAAAATAAGCCTTTAATTAAAACCAGCTGGCACTATAAATTAATAATTCTGATTACAATTTTCAGATACAGATAGGGAAAATCAGGGATTTTCCTCATCCTAACAAAAAAATCTGTTGCTAATTTGCCGCTTAAAGACAGAGAACCTCATCCCTCACAGCAGATCAAGAGAATAAATTAATTGTAACAACTTTACAACCTTAAATGCTCAGTTTTTATATCAGAGGAGTTTTACAAAAGAACAAAGAAACCAAGAAACAGCCACTTTGTTACCATTTCCTTCTGCATATCCAATCAACCGATTTCTTTGAGATATAATAAAACTAAATACAGATTACAAAAACTTCAGAAAATCTCATGGTCTTTAGTAGCTTAAACATTGGCAGGTGATAAGGGAGAGTAGCATGCATTTGAGAAATAAGATATCAAGGAAGGAAGTATAATATTGACATTAAAATGATTGTTCCCATAAGCAAAATCTAGTCTTAATTATTTCCCATTTCAGTTTTGAGTTAGCTTTGCCAATGCTATTTCATTATGTCTTTTCATGAAATCTATTCCCTCAGTTGAGTTTGACCATATAATTTTGTTTGTAAATCTGCAAGCACAAACTTGCTAGGCATTTGAAGAAAGAGACCGCAGTGATTAATAAGGCAAAAGATTAGGAGTAAGGACAGTCTGAGTCCTAATCCCAGTTGAGCCATTTATGGCATAACCTTGGGGAAGTTACTTGACCTTCATACTTCTCATAAAACTCTGCTGGAAACTGGATACCAGCTGCACCTCAGAGAATATCGGGCACATCTGTTGAGCTCCTCTCAATTAACAACATCAGAATAATGGTAAGTGGGCTTACATTATTACAAAGCTCCTCTCAATTAACAACATCAGAATAATGGTAAGTGGGCTTACATTATGACTGTGGGGTGCAATGCACATAACTACAGTTGAGAATTAATGACCTTTCTTCCCTTTCTTGGCAGGGCTAAACTGAAGTTAGAAGGTGGACTACATGCCACACTTCATGTCCAATTGCTGGTTATGTTATGAAAAAAAATAAAGGCACACAGGAGGCAAATAGGCTTAAAAGGATTCCAGCTGTTCTCTTCCACCCAGCATTCTCTTGCACTTTCAGCAAGGACATTCATCAGATTATCTGATTAGAAAGATTAGATTTATGTAGCCAGACTCTGAACTGCCTCCATGATTAACTAGTTGTAGTTCATTAATTTGGGATCAGCTCCGTGCAACTGGAAGAGGCAAGTCTAGTAGCCTGAAACCCCAAAAAGGGAGACTCATTCCAGAACATTCACCCACAACATGCCTGCCAGTGATCCCATGCCAGTAACTTAACATCAAGAAATTCCTCATGTTTGGTGCATCCCAAATTCCTTTCATGTACCTAGAGGATTTTCCTGACTTAAACATGAATTTTCTTCTATCAACATTTAAGAACATAGGAAGGAGAGGAAGGGGAGGAAGGAAGGAGCAGAAAAGAAAGGAAGAAAAGAGAAAGAAAATAAGAAAGGAAGAAAAGAAAAAAGAAAGAGAGAGAGAAGGGGAGAAAGAAAAGGGGAGAAAGAAAGGGAGAAAGACAAAACACAAGCACAGTGAAGACAGGCTAAGCCTTTAGTGACTTGTGCAGTAAAGTGATATCATCCCATATAATCCACATAGCTTATAGTTCACTGAAAGGAGGACAGTAGGAAGAAGGATATGTTCATATACTAATGGCGTTATAGCTCATTATAATCCATAGCTTAATGGAAATATCAATAACTAACGTTAAATACTTAAAGCATCACCATGGAAGTAATTCAAGCACCCAAATAAACAAGCAGGATCATATTATCTCATGAAATCCTCCATATTTCCTACAAAACAAACTTTCTGAACTTTTTAGAACTTTTTAGTTCTTTTATAACAGTAGCTAATACGGTACAGTGTAGAAACTACTGTAGTATTTCAGAACAAATTAAAAATGAAGCTGTGAAATGCAAGCTTAAATAAGAAGTCTGTTCCACATTGTGATCCTAAGGAGTACGTTTATTATTCTAGGTTATAAAAATGTACTTTCCAAAGAAAATGTGCAGTATACATACAAATATTCTTCAAAACTTGTCTGTATCAATCCATGCTCTGTTTAGCCTTGTGCGGGGGAGGAACAAGGATTTTTAACAGATAGCTGCTAACTGGTTGCAAAGATCTGTACAATATTTGTAATTCTAGTATTTTCCAGAAGAGCCATGGAGACACATCCATGTGCCCCTGAGTGCAGTCTGGTTGGCAGATTTTATTTGTCTGTTAAATAAAAGTTCAATACAACTATATAACATTTGTAAACTTAAATTTTGTCCAAAGAGTTCCTCTCTGTGAAGGATCATATATGACCAGGTAAGACCTCCCAGTACATTGACCAGTTTAGTTAGCATTTGGGTCGTCTAAATATGCTGCAATCATAATACAGCTGAGAATACTACACCAGCAAAGGAATGAAATGATCTCCAGATGTCTACTGTCTGATAGGATTTTTTTCCTGGAGTTGGTAGATCTCATGCCTCAACAGTTACTGTGCTATGCCTAGACTTCTCAAGTTAGTTGGGTCTTCTGGTACATTTTGTATTAATTGACTCTGCAGAGGCACATACCATTTCAAGCTTTGGCACCCAGCAAAGCATCTTCTTAAATGAGAAATGTTCCCACTGCTTCATAAGAGACCTGAAGTGACAGCTACAGGATCTCTCTGAGAACGTGATGCATCTCAACTTTTCAGTATTGTGGAAGTCTCAGCAAAATGTATCCAAGCAAAGTTTAGGACAAAAGGTGTAACAGGAAAGATGCAAAAGGAGGAAACTTCTTGGCAAGGAGATTTTGTTAAGGAGTGACTGATGACGAATAAGACCAGGACTGGAAATGGTTACAATAAACTCAAGAGGAGCAACAAGCCACGGACAGGGGCAACAGGGCACTGTGACTAGATAAATTACTGAGACAAGCAGTGACAGCTGAGGAAAACAAAAAAGAGGGGAAAATCTTACTGACAAGAACCAGAGGGGCACAGAGAAAACTGCAATTGGTATTATGAAGAAGCTGAGGCAAAAAACTAGGAGTGGTGAGAGTCTGAGATATAGGCAAGTGTTTGTAAGTGAGAATGAAACCACAAGCCAATAACTTCAGTAATGTGCCTCTGAGATTCCTAATTTAGCTTCTCTGTATAGATGTCCTGTGATGCCACCCTTGCTCCCATTTCAGAGAACAGCTCACTGTGGATTTAAAATGGGCTGTGTAGTGAAGAAGGACATTGTCTATGAGCCAGGAAATGTAAAGTGGACAGGACAGGGGATTACAACAATAGGGACAGTTAATGCAGCTGCATATCATGCTGGAGAACACAGTTGTACCCCTGCCTTTTCCAGAAGACCAGTGGTATGCTAACCAGTCCACTGAAACACCAACTTATATTTGTTGAAAATTACAGTCCTCTGTGTTCTGAATAAGACAAAATCACAGTCTCAATGCTGAGAAGTATGCAGCAGTTCAGTCTGTTACCCATGTCAATATCAGTACATACAAGTGAGCTATCGTGCAATTCTGGGAAGAACTACTTTCCAATTTCTTAAACTGGACACCCAACAACAGCTCCAACTGTATCTCCTTTTTGCCCTAGTTCTACTCCTAAAAGAGAAAGACAGTACAACCCCAGAGACCTTGATAAGACAAGCATTAATGAAGAGATAGATATTGTAACCATCAGTGACCCATGAGAAAATTCATACTTATATCTTCATCAAGGGTTTAACCAGAGCACAGTGAACAAGGTACAGGTAAAAGCTTCATGCAGAGCAATGATAAAGAAACAACACAAGGAATAGCTGTAAGCACTGCTTTTCCCATGTGCTGAATGAGACAAGAATCCTGTGAGAAAGCAAGCCATTCTGTTAGGGAGATTTGGTCAATCCTGTTCCAGACTGCATAAATCAGTTTAGAATATCAGAAAGTTAGTATTTTATTTCATGTCAGCTGGCTGTTGAATAAAAGGACAAAATGAGCAAACACTTTCTGTTTTTCTTGTATGCTATTCATGTCATTTCATATTCTTCACCCCTCTTTATCTATGCAGAAAAGTCATAGCCTATTTAATTTTTCTTAATACACATAATTGTTGTGCATACACATTCTCTCATTTTCTTTTTTAGTATTTTCCCAATAATTCCTAAAATTCTGTCTCTTTTTTAGTGGTTACTCAGCATTAATTTCATACTTCTATGGGCTTCTCTATTCAGGCTCCTGAACTGTGCCTGTATTGTGAAGATGTTACCATGTGCATTACCTTTATAAATATTTACATGAATTTCACTGACCATTAAATCATGCGATATGACGAAACTTTTCTGCAACTCTTCATAAGTACCTCTGCTTTGTTGATGTTCTTTATTCAATACCATCAGCAACCTCTCATCCTCTTTAGAAATCATATGTCAATATGCTGAATAGCACAACCCCCCTTGTAGGGGGTTTTGACTTTCCTTTGCAGACAAAACTGACCATTAATTCTTAGTCATTCTTTCTAATACGTAGGCAGTTACGGCCAATGTCCTTCTCCTCAATATCCTGTAAGAGTCCTTAGCGAGAGACTCTTTGAATGCATACTGAAATTTCTGATAGTAATTCTGATATTTTCTAACTACTGAGAAGCTGATTTTGCACCCTGAAATACACTGATGTGAACAAACTAACATGCTGATTGTATAAACGTGTATTTAGAAACGGATATATTTTTTCTAGCAATGCTAAGAGTTCCCCAAAGATGAACAGATCTAGTGGCATACATTCACCATCCTCAGCTGAAATTCATTCACCTTATCTATAAAAAGAGTTCAAAGCCAGATTCCTAATCTTTTACAAGAAGCACAGAAGAAAAGAAATAAAGTATTTACATACCTTTAAAGTTTCAGTGCTCAGAGCCATGGTCACTGGGCCTAGTTTTAAGACCCAATCTGTTTTTGCATACTGGACAAAAATGGGCGTGGTATTTCAGCAACTCCCTTTAGATACTATCCTTTTTTTGCAAAAAGGAAAACCAAAAATTCATACTGCAGTCTAATATTAAGCAGACATTTGCTTTACATGATGATAGACATGCTGTAATTTAAAGATGCTTATGTAGATGCATGAATTTTATTACCTGTGCTAATACTTGTACAAGAAGAAAAATGCTGAAAACTCAGGATCACAGAAACACATTTATCACTGACAAAATGTTGCACAACAGTCGTTTTTTGTGAGTTAGGAAGTGGTTCAGAGACACACACAGTTAACTCTCAGGCCTACCGATGACCAATTTTAAATATGCTGGAAATTTCAATAGCGATCTGTAACAACAGCTAGAAAAGTTAGAGACTTCCCCACAACACAGGTCACCAACAGCTGTTGAGGTCTCTGAGACAAGCCACTGCATCTCCGCAGGTTCCTGATACTGTTTTTTAGCACTCCCTTTACCATTTTCAAAGCAGGAAGAAACATTTTTCCTTCAATCTGGAGCAGCCTGGACTGTGTTTCTCAATCTAACAATTAAATCCTCTAGGAATCAGTCTTGCTTTCTTCTTAGACTCTGAGGGACAGGGAAAGCAGAAGAAAAGAAAGATGCTAAGAAAGAACATTGCATCATCAGTAGGTGTATCAGCGACTTGAGACAGGCAACATTCAGATAAGCTCTAAATATATGATGTATATTTGCCTGAGAAGAAGCTAAGGAATAGTTGAGGTAAGTATGCCAATTCTTGTAATACATCTGCCAAGGAAGAAGAAAAGGAAGTCTGAGAATAGTGAAATGATATATGAGGCAGTCAGATCAAAGTTGCTTCATTTCAGAAGAAGGTAGCGAAGATACATGCAGAAAGTTAAAAGAGTAGATATTATATAAATTGTCAATATAAGGTTCATTCCATTCCTTGTTCAAGAATTTAAGGTCAGCCTTTTAATAAGAAGAATAAATTATGGGCAATAAGGAAATGTGGAGAGACTTGTTCACAGGTTTACTTACCTCGGATGTGGGAACCAAGTTATCAGGTACTTTTGTATTTGCACTCTGAATTTAAAAAAAGAAAGAAAAAAAAAAGAAGAAAAAAAGAAAGAAAAGCTCACACACAAAATAAAAAGCTAGAAATATTTGAATATACAGGAAGAAGTTAAATATAGGAAAAAAAAGGCATAGCAAAAATATGGCATACATGAAGAAATTCCTAATCTCTCTAAAGAAGCGTATGTACACAGAGAGGAAGTGCTAAACATGGAAGATCCATATAGAATAGGTAGTTCTTACAAGCTGTGATTTTGGCATTCTAGAGTTCAGAAATCCTAGCAGGAAAAAAAAAAGCCTCTCTGCAGTGTTCTTCTAAAGAAAACAAAAAATAAAAACAGAACAAAAACAACAACAAAGCAATCAAAAGTGCCTACATGATTTTCCTCCACAGTAGCAATGAGAAATCACATCTTTGTGAGCATTTAGC
The DNA here is from genome assembly GCF_038088225.1 of Cyrtonyx montezumae. NCBI lineage: Eukaryota > Metazoa > Chordata > Aves > Galliformes > Odontophoridae > Cyrtonyx > Cyrtonyx montezumae. The sequence continues at coordinate 17,769,989 of NW_027072045.1, read as the reverse complement.
TGATTGAGAGCACAATTATACAAAAGCTCCTAAGAGTGTTCCAGACTCACACAAGTAAATGTTTGCATGAGTTGCACGCTTAGTAGTGTAGGTAACAAATTCAGTGCATAATAATGAAGATTGCAACCCTATTGAGCAGTAGAACAGGTTATTTTGGCATCCCTAGCATCAATTCAATTTTGATATGTTGCCAGCAATGCAACTATGCAAAGCTGCAGGTTGTGATACCCATGTTGCACTCAGCTGAGCATAATAGCCCTTTGTTTAAAATATTTGAAACAATGGAAAATCAATAGTCCCAGAACAGGTCACAGGAAAAACTGGGACAGCTATGCTGTGTGTAGGATTTTGCAAGAATTAAATAAAAGTGGTGGAGGTCAAAGACATTGACAGCATGACATAGTTGAATGAGAGAAAAAAACCCAAGAAGTGTTTATCAGACCCTTGCAAAACCGTGCACACCACATGGCTGCAGAACAACTAAGCCACTACATAGGGCTGTCTGCATTTTTTTGTTTGTTTGACTGATTATTATTTTTTTAATTAAAAGAAAACAGAGCTTTTGGAAAAAGCCTTTGCTCAAAACAGACATATAATTCTTGCCATGAAACTGCTTCTTGCTGCTTGGTTACTCTGTGTCTATAGGGTGCAAAAACAGGATGCCACAAAAAAAAAAAAAAACCACCATCACCACTGTCTTCGAAGAGTGACAAATGCAACACACTGACTGTAAGTTAACTGATAGAACATGAAATGCAGTATGGGGAAGGGATGAGGTTGTTTTCCAGAAATAAAACCTCGAGCTGTCTCCTAGACATTATGATCAGAAGAAATGAAACTGTGAGCTGAATACTGCACAGGAGCACAGGAGAAGAAAATAACTATGGAAACATTAACATCCTGTTGTAAAAAGTAATAAAAAAGTGCACCTTGCAAAATGGGCTACAAACAGAGCCTCCAATGAACCAAAATTTCAATGCACCAAGTGCAAGGAAGCTTTGCACTTTCCTTCCCATAGTCATTTTATTTCATCTTGTATTTCCCTACCAGAGAAAAAAACATTCAATTGCTCTTCAAACACCGATGTACATGCTACATTTTCCTTAATCATCTTGACCTTTTTATTCTTGTTTGCTAAGCACACAGGAAAATGTGCTAAATATTCCCTATTGATTGAAACAGCTTCATTGTTGCAAGACAACTACTGTTCTATATTTCTAAAGCAGACAAAATTTCTCAGTTGTCAGTGTATTTATTCTAGGGAAACTTGTCATGGATTATGATAAACATGCAGAGATCTAAGTGCAACATTTTAATTCTTGGTGGGATGTTGATTCCAGCCCGAAGCCTCATTTTCTTCTTGAAAGATTGCATGATTTCCTCTCACCTTCATCTTCATGAAGGACATTCAGTCTCCAGATGAAATCTATATGCTTTTTCCTCCCACTGTGGAGGTTTGATATTATAAAGCCTAAAATGTAGCTAAAGTATTTAACTGTAAATATTTTTAAAAGTAAATAAATCAGAAACTTAGTGGAGTTGTGTTTGGCTTTTGAGTAGGTGAAACTACACAATTTTGCTTGAAGGAGTGTAGTCATGATGAGGGGCAAGTTCAAACAGACTAATTCAGAGATACAGAATCAAGGAGATCATGTTTGCCTTGATTTGTACTGAACGAGAAGTCAGAGAGCAATCTCCCATTTTTAGTGAAAGTACTAAGTTCTCTATCCTAACACTACATAGCAGAAATTTCATAGTGCAACCATTTAAACTAAACACCGAAAAAGAAAGATATGATGCCCAGACAACACATAAGCCATAGTTTTCTGAGGGCTCACCCAGCCCTAACTGCAGTAGAAGAGGTCAGACTGGAGAGGGATGGTGGTTCAAAGTGGTTTGAACCACAGCTGCGGACAATGAAGTGTCATAACCCCAATGAGTACAATGTTCTGTCTACATTCCCCTCTTTGAGTGCGGAATAGGACAGTGCAGGAGACATCAAAGCACTACAGGAAAGGATTTCTCATCGTTCCAGCACTCTGCCCACCTAATTCAAGTCAAAATTTCACTTTCCACAGTTCCCCTCTTTTCACTTGTTCATTATTATTGATCTGGCAGTGCTGTATTCTGACAGAGCAGGTAATGAGAGGAAGCAGCGGGCTGAGCTGCTTTGCCAGCCTATGGCAGGCTTCATCTCTGGTCCTGGTGGTCCCTCTAGGGGTCAAAAAAATAATTCTGTTTCCAAATCCATTCCTATACATCCCTGCCAACATGACAAACTAAAATAGGAGGGTGAGTTCTGAGACAGCAGCGTGTATGCAAGCTGGTCGTAGGCTGAGATTCATTACTATAAATTGTCAGGTTGTCATATGCATCAATTTTCTCCAGCTTAATATATCTATCAGCTGAGCACAAGCTCAAGGCTGAATTTGGCTCTGATACATTTCCAGTTACTCAAACCTCAGATGGAAGACTTTTCAGTATGCTCAGAACACTCATACTTTACAAGTTTAATTCTCTTTTTCCTTACATTCATTCCCCTCTCCTCCAGCATCCATGTTGTCATGTACTGTTAACTGAATAAACAAAATGTCATATTATCAACGTGCACTGATATTTATTATTATTATCCAGCTTAAATTTCACTATACTTAGAAAAGGTATCCACCTCTATTACTAACTATATGTATAAATTCTAGGAGGATTGAATCTTCTACTTCTTCCTCACAATGATTATATGCTGATTATAACAAGATTCTCAAGAGAGGAGACAACAGAAGCTTCTTGTTCGATTGCTCTGCTGCTGCTTGGCAGCATTTCACTGCATGTATACCCAATTTCACACACATCCACACACAAATACATATGCCTTCTGCTCTGCAGACTCAGTCAGTGGGCTGAAAGCCACTAATTTGTCAGCTACTGTGACCAGATGAACTCCGCAGCTTAAATAAACAGGGCACCAAGGGGAGTTCTGAAGGAGTTCACCTTAGCATTTCATGGCAACTGAGTTAGATCCTTGGTGACTGAGACTGAAAAAAATGTACATGTACAAACCCAGAAGGCAGAGCCAACAGAAACCTGAGAGCAGAGCTTCATACAGTGCTTTCCCAAGCTTTTGGCAATCTACCTGGGAGTGTAGCTATTTAGTCACAGGCTGCATCATTCCATGATGATACTGGCACCGGCACTAGTTTCTCACCATGGCTTTTCCACTCAATCTCGGCATCACAGGAGACTTTCCAGGATAAGTGTTTTAGAGCCAACAGTGGTTTAAAGCAACACCAGCCTTTTCAAGCCAAGACATGATTCACTAGGAACAAAATCAAATATTTAAGCACATAGCTTAAGTGTTCAAAAACAGCCCTCATAGCCCAGCCTGCCAGATTTCCCTGGTTCAGTGTGGCTCCCTAAACTCTGCCTGGAATGCAGATGCAAGTCTTCAGGGGCAGCCCTATGCCCTGAGGTCCGATAGACTCAACCAGCTCTTGAAAGTCTCCCTGATCAGTGCTCATTAGATTTAAAGTGACAGAGATGTTATTCTCCAGAGCATACCATGGCCTCCCTGCTGGCATACTGGCAGCTCTTGCTCAGTCACTCCTGCCACATTAGGTGTGATTCAGTGATTCTCATCCAGTCCATTCAATTATCTGGGGAGAGGCCAAACCACTGAGACCAAGAGTCAGCAATTTTTGATTTAGAGAGTATTTGAGTCACACACCACTTTCCAAAAACAGTTTGTCCTGCTCTTAGACAGCTGCCTCGACTTTCAACCTCAATTTAATTTATTTATTTATTTTGGAATTGAAGATGGTAATGTGTCAATAAGGAAAAGAGATGTCTTCTAAACTTTTAGAGATAAACAGAACTTGGCTAAAAAGATTAAAAGAAATTCTGGCTAGTAATAGATATTAGAACAATACCAATGAATGCATATTCTTGCCATTCTTCTGTTTGTTCTAAAGAATCCCAAACTATGAAGTCTTCAAAACAGTCTTGATAGATTCTAAAAGTGTTTTTGGTAGAGCACTCCTATATTCCACATTTTAAAAGATAGACTCATGACATGGTTTCAACAAAGGCAAAAAGAGTATCAAAATCACAGACTAATGCATAAATAATATAATCGTAATAGCTAAATCCATGAAAAACTGGAAAATCTCCACTGCTCCTTAGTTGAAATGAGTTATTACAATGACACACTCAAAATGTCCATAAATGTTAGTAAGGTTCAGTTGCTAAAATGACCACAAGTCCACTTGTACGTGAAGGTGATCCTGAACTTAAGGCACTTCCATGCATTCTCAGAGTTGAAATTGCCTTCAACTTGGGGATTTTATTCACTTCACATCTCTTAAAAATACTGTTCTATATATTGTAACTCTGTTTCAAGTAAGGTACTTCAAAATACATCGTACATAAACCTATCAGGCTTCTTTGCAGCAACCACTCTGTTACATTCTTATCCACAGTAGATAGAAAATACCTGACTTTTCTCTCACACTGGGGCAAACAGTCCTACACCACATTTTACTTCATAAAAGCCCACAAGGACTGTTACTGCAAATGACCTGTTATCTATCACAGATGCCTATTCAGCATCCCTAAGCTGATTCCTGGAACTTAACTCCCTGTGAAGCATACAAAAATTTTGTCTTTAATTTTGACAAAGGGCAGTTATCATCAACATCCTGTAAAGTAAAGCCTGCTTTTGCTACATTCCCATTATTTAGTACTAAATTACTCTGAGACTGCGAGACTTTGCTTTCTGCACATAATGTCTTCATTTTACAGAAACTTTGTAGGTTGCTCCAAAAGTAATGCCTACTATGTACTTCCATAGAAACTACAACAAATACGAAAAACACAATAATACTTTTTGACAGAGCAAATTTCCAGCTACAAAAACACTGTTTTCAATGTAATCACCACCATTAGCTATGCTATTTTGCCACCAATGAACAAGAGCCTGCATGTTGCATTCATAAAAATCTGCAAGAGCAGAGGTGTACAGCTGCTGCTGCCACTGAAACACACCAAACACTGCCTCACTGTTCTCACATCTACTGTTGGGTCTCCATAAACATTCATCAAGCATCAATGAATGTCAGAGTGGGTACAGTTTTTTTCTTCATGGACACACCTTTGTTTCATTTGCACTTCCATGTCAGATGCCATTGTGTCAGACTGCCCCTCTGCTGCCATCTGCCACATGCAACAAAATGGGATGGAACACTGGTAGTAAGGTTCAGCTCCTACTGCCATACCACCACCATCAGCCTGATGTAATGGGCCAACACAATAATATTGAAGGCACTACTTTTCAGAGCAGCCCTTGTATTATATGCATGTATTCACTTACCAAGATATTTTTGATAACAATATCCAACGTCTTCTTTTAAGATACATGAAAATGGTTAGATTCTGAGATAAAATTTAATACTAGACATAGACCTAGAATTTTTCCATTAGTAGTAATAAATCCCTAGCAATGGATAAAGAGAATTTGGAAGATGACTTTGGTTCCGTTTTCTTTTTTGTTTGGTTGGTTTTGTTTGGTTGGGTTTTTTGTTGTTTTTTTTTTTGTTGTTGTTGTTGTTTTGTTTTGGTTTTTTGGTTTTTTTTTTTTTTTTTGCTTTTTAATATATTGTTTCCTCCTTCTGTATAAACCAGGATGTCCTATGAATACTACTGAAAGAGCAAAAACCACTAGATATGGTTGCAAAATTAGAAGGCAAGTGGCAGTACTAGATTTGACAGCTCTATAAACAAAAACATTTATCAGGAAGAAAGAAATAGCAAGCACAGCAGATTTCAGCTCAGTGTCCCCATTACTCCCAGGCAGAGTGTGACACACAGAAATCACAACAGTTCTTGCAACAGCCCATAACCATGCTCTTATGCTATAACCATACTCATAATCATGCTGGTCTTCACAGCAGCCAGGAGCACAATGATCTCCTAAATCCATTGGCTTCACATTGCAAACATTCAATGGCAGCTCATATTAAGTGTAGCTGGGAACTGACTGAGGGTATCAGACGTATTAATGCAATGCAGAGCTGTAAGCCACATACAGGAAAGCAGCGTCATTTGGCTTTCCACAGATAGCTCCTAACCTGCATCACTCCTGATGGTAATGGTGCCTGATTACTCAAACAATGAATACAGTCCCTGTATCCTCAAAATATGCATGTATGTATAACCATTCTCTCTTCAGCTTTGGAAAGAATTTGTTTTCCTCAATTATATCATTAATATCTCAGATAAATAGGTTCTGTGTAATAGACAGCTACTCACATGACAACCAGTCTCACAGCAGGGAACAGGATTGGTACCAGAACTATTCCTGGTGCATGAGGCACTGAAAATAACAAATTATTCAGTAAAGATTGTACAGATTTTGACAACTTAGAAATTTTTCAGTGTCAAATGTTTCAATAACTTTGGTGGGAACAGAACTGTTACGGTAACCACCAAACTTTAAAATCTATCTATTATTATCAAATTAAACCTTGGTGATGATGTATCCATGACATGTTAATATATGGTAATACAGACTTTGAATATATTGTTTTTTTATTAACTCCACCCTTTTCCAGCCAGTTGGCAGAACAAAGTTGAGCAATGCCTTTGACAGACATGAGCAATTACACTGGAATGTTACTCCTGAGAACTCTTTCTAAATGACTTGAACAATAACTTGTGTTACACTGCATTTTCCAGAATGACATCTTTTCCACATATCAAGCTGTTAGTGAAATAAGTAGGTTAGGTGTTCACAAGAAAATCCTGATTCAGGATTACATCATATATTCTGCTTCTTCAGAAAGAATCTAGAAACAGAAAGGCAAGACAAACACTGGTCTTTTGCAATACTCTTCAGCTCATTCAGCTGCTCCTTATGATACAAAAAAAAAATATTTTGTAACACTGTAAAAGTAATCTCAATATACTTGTACATATTTACATTGCAATAATCCAAATTTCAAAATAGTTGAAAACAGATGCATGTACTGCATATAACTTTCCCTACATTACAGTTTCCCTACAACATGATTTGTGGAGTATTACAGATCCATGGTGAATTCTTTGATCACATGTTGCTGGCTCACTCTCACGTTTTCTCTAAGATATATCTTAAGTAAACATGCATTGCTATTATTTAATTTTGCACCATGATTAATGTAGATTCAAGGGAAACACAAAATCTTGGTTAAAGGCAACCAGGGACAGTGAAATAAAGTCTATACTGTTGTGAGGAGGATGTAGGTAAGTTGGAGAGCTCTCAATTCACTCTGTGTTCTGCAACTTCAGAGTACTTAATTGTTTGCCCTCATCTAAGGGCAGACCACTAATCAGGCTAAAACATATATTTTGGCTTTGAAAAACACTGACAAACCACTAGAGAAAGGCTGTGAAATAATATCCAGCATGACCTAAGTTGAACTCAGAAGCAAAAGACAGTAGATTCTTTTATTACTTCTGAGTTGTTTTTCTTTTTTTCCTCCACTGAATTCAGTCAAACTACTGTAGTTCCACAAAGCCAAGTGAAAAGGGGACTATTCTATTATTTTAAAATAATTTGATTCTTTTTAATTGATGGTAAAATAATCAAAGCTTCCATTGTCTTTTTGTTTCCAGTTACTACAGTAATGATTGCTCCTCCTTATGTTCTCCTTAAGGCTTAAGAGAAAGCATGCCACCTCAACATGTATTACTCGTGATTTCAGTGCAGGCACTGGAATGAGTTAGCTTTACAAGACTATTTGTTTCCAGTAATCACATTGCATAAGACTCACTCAATCACTTGGACCACAGCTAAAATCTTCACAGAACAAGGAAGTGAAACTCAGAAACACAAAATGTTCTTACCCATCCACCAGGCTAGGCTTCCCTAGTCACTAATGACAGATCTATATCCTGTTGGGCCAGACAGGAGTGAAAACCTGATCACATTTTGAATACCAATCACATTTTGAATTGATTGAAATGGTAGCAGTATAAACTACAGAGTACATTGGCTTCATAATTTTTGGTGAGATTTATGTTGGCTGTTTAGAGGACAGGTGATTCCTGTTCTTACACAAAGTAATTGAGTACCAGCAGACAATTGTAACCAGTACAAGCATAACCCAATTAAATGTTTTAAACAAAACTGAAAGATCAGAGTAATATTATACTAGATTAAAGCTTTGGGTCACACAGTAACACATTTTTAAACCACTTGTAGGAATCCAGAAGTTGGATTTAATATTTCACTAAACCAAAATGCAAATTGATTCTGGCATGTGTGATTCTGTCTCAGTATCATGATGCCTCTGATTTTCACGATATCATTGATTTAAATCTATTTTTTGTTAATTTGTTATTTCCTCTTCTAGATCGGAATCATGGAGTTCTCATTTGAAGTCTTCAATAAGCATGGTCACACAGAAAATGAAACTATTGGAAAAATCACTACAGTTTAACATGCTTTTTTTTTTATATGTAGTTTGTGATCTAACACAACATGTTCATCTAGCAATGAACAATAACATAGATTGAAAAGTCAACTTTTCCACAGCAACCACACCTAAGCATTTCAATGTCTGAGCACTACTCTGACTGTCAGAGGATTCACCAATTCACAAACATTCCTATTAGTTACTGCTTGTGCTCTTTTCCATCTCCATTTCAACTTATCCTCCCCACCCTGATCAATCACATGCAGCCATGTATTCAGCCCAACATTACCAAGCTGCATTTCCATTCACCCTCTGCATTTCAGAATTCTTGTTCCACTACAGCACTCATAAAAAGCTAGCCTTGTGCATGTAAACACCAACACATACAACCAGGTAGCTTTAAATCGGATCATTCATGTTTGAAAAATTTTTACCAGAATTCAATTCACTTTAATTCTGTTGGTTATATATATAAAAAAAATAACAGTCAGGAACCACTGTAAAACTTTCAGAGTGTAACTTTTTTTTTTTTTCAAATATAAAACACCCAGCAACACCAATCAGATTATTTATTTTAAGCAATATATACTCTAATCACAGTCACACACGATAAGAAAAACAGTGACTCAAACACAAAGATTGGCTTTTGTCATCTATTTTGAAATTGTTGGACTACCACTTAAATATATATATATATATCTAATAGCACAAGCTGGCATTTCTTAAGATTGAGGCCATTAGTGAGAGAAGAAACATTAAGTGCTAGTTTGTTTTCTTGCCAGAGATAATCTTAAACTAGTTTAAAATATTATGATAACAAAGAAGTGTTTATTTACCATACTGGTAACTCCAGACTGAGGTTGATATAATTCTTTTATTATACAATGTTTCTCACTCAATGCACTAAGTGAATGTGACTCCATTTTGCCAGCAGTATGAAGAGATTGTTCTTACCCATTATTCTTATAGTAATTATAAATGCAGCACACGGTTTTATAAGGAATTATGCATACAACCCAGTTCAAAGTGCAAATCCACTGAATAGAGCTCACAGACAGCACTGTTCCTCCAAGTCTAAGGTTTTTTAGGGTGCTGAATGGACAATGTCTCATCAGTTCCCCTCATCTCTAGTACAGGGTGATAGAGATTGCCCATCTCCTCCTAGAGCAGAACCTATCTTAATACTGTCTACTTCCTTACTGTGTTGTGATAACAGTCAGTGCTGACTAGTTTCAACCAAAAAAAAAACCACCTGTTGTGGGCAGAGCTTTTATATAAGTCTGCCAAAGTGTTCACCAAATGAATACCCTAACAGAACACAGGGTCACAGTTTCAGACAGGATTACCAGCGATAATGTACTGTGAAGCCAGTTAAGGTTCATTTCACCATTTTATTCATATATTCTTTCAGCTGAGTTGTTCAGTTAATACACTTTTTAAGCAAGTAATCACAGTGCTTTTAACAATATCCAGATGGAGGTCTGTCTCTGCATTTTTAATAACACAGTGGGTGTAATGACTCACAATGCAATGAGTGAAAATACAGAGTACTGACTCATGTCTCTTGAAAACATGTCTCAACTAGATGTGTCAGGACTAGGTAATAACGCATAGAATAGCATAAGAAGACATTAAGAAGCAATGTGAAGTGTCTATTTGTCTATAAAGTTTGAGAAAGGCACATCCACTCACCAACCAGATATACAGACAATCAGCTTCCTCAATAAATGAGCATGTGACTGGCATTAAAATACATCTTGAATTCTTTTACCATAGTAAGACAAGAATATTACTTAAAGAGTCTCTGATATATCAGAAGTAGAATTTACCATAGTCATCACTGCTACAGAACGAGGTCCCAGATATCACTGTGATTTATGATCAGATTAGGGTACACTGTTTCTACATACTATACACCAAACTATAGCCCCACCACTACCAAGATATCAGAAGAAGGTTCAGAACTTCTAAGTTATGTAACAAGCAGCACAGTACTTGAAAACACACACAAACCCTTTCAGATTTGGCAGAGTTTATCCTGGCAACCACCCTGGGAGAAAGTGTTAAACCAGCCAGAGCTACAGGGAATCTAACAGCAATTGAGAGGACCATAGCAAGTAGATCAAAGTGAATATTGCCTTATACTTAGTACTTACTGGACCTCATCTAGAAGACTGCATACAGATTTGGGATTCCCTCCTCCCTACAGTGTAACAACACAGTCTCACTGCAGAAAATTCATCAGGTGGCCACCAAACTGGTTGCAGACCAGAACGTTCTCAAGACACTGAGTGATCTGAGCTTCTTCAGCCCACAGTAGCCTTCCCTCAACTAAAAGAAAGCATAGTGCTCTATTCCTACCTCACCCTGCACGTGTAAATCAGAACAAACTCAAGCTCAATAAGCCTTTAGGAAAAAAAAAAAAATGGAAAGAAAAAATATACATTAATGGTTACTTTCAATAGTAGCAGCTAAGATTTCACTGCACCTGTGAAGTTTTCCTCTTCTGCCTGGATACAGAGCTGACAACCAACTAGTCAAACACTTCAAAAAGGAGCACTGCAAAGACCAAGTCTTTCCTAAATTCCAGTCAAATGAGTGGAACCCTTCCAAGCAGGAAATATGTACATATGTTTTAAATGCAAAAAAACTTTTTGTCTTTATAGTTATTGTTTCCTAAACTGAGTGTGTGACTTACAGGGAAAAACAGAACCCCTCAGTGCAAATTATATCCAGCAGCACAACTTCACTTACATGAGTGTTTTCTCCATCCAACTCGTTACCAAAAACTTATGCATTTATCTTAATGCCAAACAAAACATTCACAGACACACTTATTTTTTGTAATAGCTTCCCAAAGGATGGGAAAACACTTAGATGCCAAATTGCTTATCAAAATCCTTCACAAAAATTTATCAGCTATGTTCAAACAAAATAATCACATTTTAGTTGCCGTTCTGGGAATCCTAGACAACTTTCAAAATCTTAACCACAGAGTACATTTAACATTCAGTACAGGCATTTACAAACACAGTCCTGAATTACTTTCAGTGGGAGACAGCCCCTCACTAATGCTTCTGGAGTGTTATAACTTAACTGACATGCTGCACTTCATCTACCACCATACTGCAAAGAACTCCATGAGCAGCTACAGACCTGTCTTCAGAGTGATTCATTCTTTTAATTAAATGGCTTTGAAATGTTACTGCTATGAACGTCATCAAATGCAGCCTTTGTTTGAAAAAAAGATCAACAAACACAGAAGCAAAAACAAAGCTAACTTTCCCAGCTTTCAGAAACACAGGAACTAGGCTTGGATCATTTTTCTCTTTAAAGAATGGTCTTTTTTTAAGAAGTTCCACAAAACTGAGGTTTTCTTACACTGTAACTCCGAAAAATGCAGTCCTTCAGAGACAACATTTCTATGTTACGTTTTTTTTATTCAGATGAAAATATCAAAACAAATGTTAAGGCAGCAGGCACAAAAGTAAAACAATGTGTCAGTCTTTAGAAACTGTTGTACTCTGTGGTTAATGTACCACATTAACATTAAATACCAGCGATGGATCCTGTTATATTAGGAAGAGAATTAAGTTTCTAATGTAGAGAGACGGTTGTTCTCAAGATGAGAGTATTTGCTGTACTTAATTTGTGTTTTAAAAGGCGCATTTCTTTCTCCAGAGGCCAATAAGAACCACCAAAAATTTAGGGAGAAAAGTAGCTTAAACACAGAAATATATATATTAGCTCTTAAGATACAGTCCTAACCTCCCAGTAGCTACAAAGACAAGTCAGCTCACCCATCACGTCTGAAATTGTGTTTGGACTGTAATCTGTGAATTACAGGTCCATAAATTCTATAACTTTGGTAGCTTTCACATTAGAAGATCCCACACTTTTTCAAAGCATACAGAGAAGCTCTCACATCCAATTCTATTTTCCCCTTGAGACACAAATATTTTATTAGATAATTCATGGTCATTCACAGAAAGAGGATATGCATTTCAAAATGGTTTCATAACATCTATTTGCTGTTTTCTGTTCTCACAGATTCCATATGTTACACATAAGTAACAAACTTCATGCTTCCAGTTTCTTGCCAATGGAAGTCTAACTACCAGATGAAAACCTAATGAAAACAATCATTAATATCCCCTGTTTTTTTATTAAGAACTTGCTAAGTTTGTTCTGCCTCTGTCCTGGCTTACACACAGGGGCCTAAGTGGGAATGCTTAGAGCTCTGTACACAGCATTGACCACCAAAAGCAGATAAAATCAACACCAGTAATAGGTCTTTTAGAACAGGTCATAAGACGTGCAAAGAAGCTGTAGTAGCCTATCCACATTTCATTTCCACTATTTCCATTTAAACTGTCTAAATTTCAATCTTGACAACTCTGATCTTTGAAAGCAACAAGCAAATTCACTTACCTCAAACAATCTGGAAACTCTAAGAACACTCTAAGTTCTTCCAGTCAAGAGTTAAGGTGCAGGGATGCATAGGTCCTGCAGAGAATGATGTAGCTGTGCAGAAGTGCTCTGGCTTTTTCAATGGGATGATCTTCTGGGAAAAGAACAGAGGCCACCTCAGATGAGAAACATCTTTGAGCTAACTACACTGCATTCAAGCTTAGGTCATGCACTTATGAAGGATATGAACAAAGCAATAAGTGTCCAGGGGAGAAGAGCAATTGGAGGTTTAGAAAATATGACCTGTAAGGAAAGGTAAAATGATCCACGATTACTGTGGCTAAAGAAACAATGAAAGGGAGGCCTGACAACACAAACTTCAATTATCAGTTCTTAGTGTTCGTGGTTCATAGGCAGTAAAAAGCTTGACCTATATACCAAACATTAATAAACTGTGCAACATAAGGAAGTGGAAGCACTGTCATTCACTCCTCATGGAGATTGTGATCTCACCTTACTGGTGTCTGTGAGATCAGCAAATGCATGACCAGAGCAACTCAATTCTTTCCAAAACAGACTGCATGAAAAGGAGACACATGTATAACTGTTTACAAGATCAACAATTTAATTGAAATACACTGTAATTTGCGAATACCAAATTTGAAGTAACGAAATGAAGAAACATTAAAGGATCTGAAACACATAGCTTTATAAGCTTGTCTTTCAAACAAGGCATAAAAATGAGACTAAAAGCCACCAAAGCAATGTTTTTTCAATAGCCCATGGATTTCAGATGGCCAACTGAAATGGCTGAAGGATTTTTTAGTTATGTGTGCACGCAAATAAATAATGAACATCATTTCCTCTCGAACTTTTTTTTCCTCAGGAAACTAAGCTGTATGACATAACTAGATATGCCAAAATACATCCTAAAAAAAAAAAAAAAAGACCAACAACAAAGACTTTCAAAGACCAAGTGCCAATCCCAAGAAGAAAAAGGTCACTGAAAACTATATGATTATTCACCAAAATTAGAAATACATATATGTAGGAACAGGGTACTTCATCCTTGGTTACAGAGCCATTAAACTGGTTCTGTAAAAAAAAGCTGGTTTCCACTTTCTTAATTAAGGAAAAGAATCATGTCTGAGCACGGGCAGAAATAAAAAACTAAACCTACCCGTCAATATAAACTGCTCTCAAAGCATTTATTCTCCACTGCTTTGCATGACTTGTTGTACCAGGTTGAACACCCTTGTTAGGTGTTTGTTTGGATATTCGACAACTTAAAGACATAAACCACTATAAAGAACCGAGCATTTTGGAAGACCTCTGGAGCAGATTGCCAGCCAGGGGAAACCAGGTGCAAAACGCCCTTCTGGAGCAGGTGCAGGAGCTCCTTTAGGCAACAACTTCTCAGAGGGCAGAAGGCTGCTCACCCAGGTGCAGGAGCACGGGCTGAGCGAGGACGCACACAGCTGCGAACCTTCCCCGTGGATTCGGTCAGTGCCACGCTCGAAGGTCACAGCTTTCTTTTGCAGCCCGTAAGGCCAGCTCCCCTCATCACCGCGCTCACAGTCTGAGCGCCCTCAGAGCGTTCGCTCCAGGAACGAATCTGGAGGAAGGGCGCGCAGTGCCGCACCGTGGACGTGGAACCCGGGCTCCCAAAGTGAGCGCCCCGCAGCCGCTCCCGCTGAGGCCGCCCCGAGGCGGGCTCGGGTAACCGCCCCGCCCCTCCCCCGGCTCTTTATCGTGGGGGAGGCTACGGCAGCTCTGCGGGCCCAAAGGCTTCCCGCGCGGGGCCGCGGAGAGCGGGGCTCGCCGTGCCCCTGTGAGTGCCGCGCTCTGATTGGCGGCTGGCAGGCGGGCCGCGTTGCAAGGCGGCTGACGATTGGCTGCGGGGCGGCCGCTGCCCGGCTTTGTACACACGCCGCCCCGCTCGGCCCTTTAACAATGGGCGAGGCGGGCGGCGCCGCGTGATGGCAGGGGAGCCCTCGGCACGCCGCGCCGCGCTCAGGTGCCCCGCGCCAGGCCCCGCCGTGGCCGCTGCGTAGGGTGAGTGGCGGCGGGGGCGGGGGGAGCGCCGCCGGCCCTTTGTTGGGGCGCGATCGGGCCCCTCTCCCGACGGCGGGGCTTAACGAGCCTCAGTTGTGCCCGCATGACGGCCAGCTGGGCCGGGGGGCCGCGGGGCCCCGCGGCGGGAGCGGCAGCGGCAGCTGATCGCGCTTAACTGCGGGCTAGCGGGGAAGGGGCGAGCGTGAGCGCTGCCCGCCCCGTCCCGCCCGCGCTCAGCCGGCGCCGCTTCCTCCCCTCCGCCCAGGACCCGGCCGCGCCGCCCCCCATGGAGCTGGAGGCGCAGTGGTGGACCGGACAGCTGGCGGCGGACATCCACCAGGCGCTGCGCTACAAGGTGGGGCCGCGGGGTGGGTTGAGTTGGGAACGGGGCAAGCGGTGGTGGTGGTGGTGGTGGTGGTGGTGGTCCCGGCGTGGCTGGGACCTTTTGGGCTGTGTATGTGAAATGCGAAGTGCGGGGCTGTGTGCTCTGGCTGCTCTCCGTCTTGACAGCTCATCTGCCCCGCCGGGCTGTTCTCTGTCTGCCCCGTATGTAGGCAAAAAGATTCTGCTCGGATGTGCAATTAACTTGTTGAGGGGGAGGAACACGAGAAACACAGGATAACGTGTGTGCTCCCAGAGTTACAATTGCTACAGCTAAGTCAGCATTGTGAAATGAAATTCCAAAGTTTGCTAAGCATGAGTGGCTTTGGTCAGTGTTTTTTCCTACTATAAATCACTGTGGAGCTTTGAATTGATGTTAAAACTTGGAAAACTTGGGGTGACTCAGTTCTAACCTGATGTAATCGAACTGTTCTGCTGAACATCTAGTTGTACTCAAAATCCTATTTAGTCTGCAGTGCACAGTGTAACTCATAAATGTATGCATGACAGTAGACAACGGCAGAGCTGCTGTGCTGCACCAAAGAGACATGAACTGCCAGGCAGGAGCCCAAATTTTGTATTTCAAATGCATTATGTCAAAGGCTTTTCTTATCTGTATTGTTGGTAGGGCTCTGGTGTTCTCCCCCTCTCCAAATCTCAGGCTGGGTGAGATTTATGTGCATTTAACTCAGTGTCTGAGGGCTTGCCTTAATCAGTGTCAGTGCAACATCACTGAGATCAGATTAAGTCAGGATCATAAGTGCATGCAGCAAGTGATGGCACCCCCCTGCCCCTTCCCCCTTTCCCACCCTAGGTGTAGCTGTCAGTGCCCCTTTCCCAAAGGCACCTGCAGAGCAACCAGCAGCACTGGGACATGCCAGCACTTCAGTACAAAGTCTGGTTATTCAGATCAAACTGCAGCAGGAGAGGACTGAGTTAAGCTATTGGACTTTGTTTTGAAGCATCTGAGCAGTCCTTGCATGCTGCTGGTGCTTCCCTGCTGAGGAAGCCTTTGCAGTAGAGATGGTAAAATGACGAGTCACTCTAGCTGATTGTGCAATGAAAATATGTTAAGCTATTATACTTACACTATTATACTAATGTTATGCAGAACCAAATTATTTCTTAATTCTGTAATACCACACATGCTCTTATCTCTGTGAGAAGAGATAGTGAAGCGATGGGAAGAAGGGACAAGAAATACTTTGCAAGTTCCATAATAAACGTGAGAATATCAGCTATGATGGTTTGATGCCAGTGTACACGAAATGGTGGTTTTAATGAAATTGCATGCTGCTGTCCGTCTAGGAGCTGAAGCTGCCCTCCTACAAAGGCCAATCTCCCCAGTTACATCTGAGAAGATACTTTGCAGATCTGATTGCAATTGTGAGCAATCGGTTCAGGCTGTGTCCTGCTGCGCGACATCTAGCTGTGTATCTGCTGGACCTCTTTATGGATCGCTATGACATATCCATACAGCAGCTGCACGTGGTTGCTCTTTCCTGTTTACTTTTAGCAAGTAAGTATGTAGCACTGTAGTTGAACAAGAGCAATACAGGTGGTTCTGCCAAATTTGAGAAGTAGCTTGGTGGGGATACAGAGGGCAGGTGAAACAAAGTGGTTATAAAAGACCGAGGGTTAGATTTGTGTACTTAAATTTGGCCCAAACGATAGAGCCTTTCTTTAGATTCTTGTTTGGACCTCTTTTGGCACCTGATGAGATGAAGGGGAAAAAATGAACTGCATTTAAAAACCAATGTTTGTGTTTGGAAAAACAAATTATTCTGAGTTTTCAGAGGGAAGCTACAGGAACAGAGAGGCTGCCTTCTGAAGGACATGTCAAAATAGGTGGATCCAGTGCTGAAAACAATTAAGATACTGATAAAGGAAGAAATGAAATACACCATATGTAGTCTGTATTGCAGCCTGTTGATGGTGCTGCATGTGTCTGGCTGGCGTACTTCAGATTTCATAAATTATGCTGTTCTTTGTGCAAGTGTAGGCTAATGTAAATCCTGTACTGTGTCATGTAAAAAATGTAACATAGATGATTGCACAGTACTCTAAAGATAGAATTAATTACAAACATTAAGAACTGCGCTGCTGCTTATATTGAACTCAGCCAGAATCCTGTGGTGTGTATCCATCTTTATACATTTCTGGAGCCTTTTTAGAAGTCTCCAGTGCTGGCAGTTGTTCTTAAACCAAGTGCCCAAGCTTTGTGCTGGTAGCAGAGCTGACTGTTGATTCAGTTTCTGCTAACCCATTTCTCTGAATCTATTTTCATTTTCTCAAACAAGATATGTCATGTCGTAAACCCTCTCTGCTAGTTAACACCTCAGTTCTCTGGTTTTCTGGTTTTGGCATGCTGTTTCCTTTCACTGCATTCTGTCTTCACCGGTACAGCTATTCAACAGAACAGTTAAAAGACAAAAAGAGTTGTTTTGGATTCTTCTGGGGGTAAATTTTGACAGGATACCACCAGCCACCTTTGGCAAAGGATGGGGTTCTGAGTATAAAAACCTGGCATAAGAAATGAGTCTAATCCATTTAAGAAAGTGGATAGTCTTTGAACTAATGCCAGATCTTCAAATTAAGTTCATGTTGTGAAGAGGACTTCTGTTTTTTCTTAATCACTTCTACTGTCCTTTGTAACAAATTGCAAATAGTGCTTATGAGAGCCTGGAGTACACATTCTTCTGAAAAACAACGTGTGACTTATACCAGGTTTGTGCTTTCTGAACTACCTGATAAAGGTGTAGAAATAATAAGAGAAATGTTTATGTGAGTTCAGAAAAGCTTCCATTTCTGTAATTACTTTGTGTGGAAAACAAAAATGAACAGGCTGGGGCTGGCATGGCCTGAAGTCCAGTGTGAGTACATCTCACTTCTGGTGGGGGGAAAGCAAATGATTGGTATGTTTCAGTCCTGCAAAAGTCTCTAAAAATGTGCTTTTACAACATATCTGTAGTACTGAATAGAGGGTGTAAGATGGAAAGAATTTGCAATGAAATTGAAATAACACAACCATATGGCAAACTGTACAGAAACGTGACACTTGTTTCCCTTATTAATGGGTTTTCTACATATACAATTCTGCTTCAGGCTAAAAGCATACAGGCCTGACAAGTTAAAGTCCAGGGAAAGCTGAAGCTACTAGCAGTGCTAAGTTGAAACAGTGTATGGCAGCATGGCTTTTCAGATGTACGTTGCTGAAATCCACTTCTTTAAAATGCTGGAGCAGCGTATCTGCTATCAAATCTAAAAATGTACCTACCGTAACATGCTGTAAGAGAAGATAAATTGACCAGAGGTAGCTGTCCTCTAATGATTTCTAAAACCAAAAAGGGTTTTCGGGGAGGGAGAGTGATTAAAGTCAAACGCTGGGTTGTTATGTATGTCAAGTCACATGACAGTGGTATTTCACTGATGATGGGGCACATAATTCAATAGTTGAGTGACAAAAACTTACTGTATGCAGTGCTACGGATGTCATAATAAGCTTACTTCTGTACTTGGCAAGCAGTGTGTGTATGGGAAGATGAATCCACAGGAAATATGGCACTGTACAATATCCAGCATGATGACATTACCTGCTGAAACTTAGCCCTTTATGGTGCGTGCCCCTTTATGTCTCCAATTAAGTCTTCCATTTGAGCTTTGCATCTGTGGGAAAAGTCTCAAGCTTTTCTGATATAGTAGAATGAAATTTGACCAACAACAATCAGTAGATGCAATCTGTTTTGTAGTTCACTCACGTGGAACCTTTTTTTTCCCCCTCTTTCTGTTCATCTGAAGGTAAATTTGAAGAAAAGGAAGACAGTGTTCCCAAACTTGAACAACTGAACAGCTTGGGATGTATGACTAACATGAATTTGGTACTAACAAAACAGAATTTGCTTCATATGGAGTTACTGTTGCTAGAAACATTTCAGTGGAATTTGTGCCTCCCGACTGCTGCTCATTTCATCGACTATTATCTTTCTATTGCTGTCCATGAGACTGATCTCCACGATGGCTGGCCGATGGTTTGCTTAGAGAAGACTAAGTTATATATGGCAAAATATGCTGATTACTTTCTTGAAGTATCACTGCAAGGTGAGTTAGGTATTTCAGGTAATTACTCCTTTGTTGTCTCGGCAGATTACGTCCAACGTTAATTGATCTTTTTTTGTTTGTTTGTTTCTTTCATTCTAGATCATGCATTCTTAAGTTATGCCCCTTCTTTAGTTGCCACTGCATGTGTAGCTTCTTCAAGGATTATCCTGCGCCTCTCACCAACATGGCCTACTCGACTGCATCATCTTACTGCGTACTCCTGGGATTTCCTAGTGCCATGTATTGAACGCCTATTAATGTAAGTTAATAGCTGCTTTTTTTCAGGCCAGTTTGCTTCTAACAGCCTAATTGCTTCTAACATTGTGGGTTTTTTAAATATCAGTTTGTCTGTACTTAGGTATTAAGTAATACTGTTAGGTAATAAGATTTTCCTTTTTGGAAAGAAGAAAATAGTTACCCGATATATAGCCTCTTTGCTGTTCTTAGAACAAGCAAACCCCAGCCTTGCAGGAGCTCTGAACATCTTCTGGCATCTTCAGAGAACCTGTTAAATAGCTTGTTCCCAATCTCTGTAGTCCATTAATAGGTGAAAGAGAGCATGGGAGGCACAGGAACTCCTACTTACTCTGAAGACTATGCTTTGGAAGTTCAAAGGAGGCTCCAGGCAGATACTGGATCAAACTTGCAGATTGTTTGAGAAGCCAACTTTGTAAGAGAAAAAACAGCTGGGTGGTTGTATCCAGTTTTGTGTTAACATGTAGCAATGCAAATGACATCAGGTAAAATACCAACAAATGCCAACTGAACCTCACTGGGTTAAGGATGTTATCGAATCAGTTCTTCTATTCCAAAGCTCAAGATCTAAACATATGCCCACAGTAACTGCTGTCCTCCAGTAGATGTTTTCTCTTCCCCACATCTAAATAAAGTACAGAAAATTCTGGAAGAATCAAAACTTCTTAATAAGGTTGACACTATCACCCTTGACCTCTGTTTGCTTCAGTGACAAATGTAATGATAGGAATGGTACCTAGAGTACACAAGTGTTGTAAAAGTGTTTTCAGTATCACTCGAGAACACTTTGATATGGGAGGAGCTTACAGACTTCTTTGTAGTGCACCATAAAAAGCTTGCGGTCTCGTAAATTAAAACTGTTGATGAGCTGAACCATATGAAGCTCAAGAGATCAGCCCTGACATACAGAACCAAAACCTTATCTGACTTCAAGTCTGACAGAAGTGTGCAGCTGGCACCTGCTTGCTTAACCTCAGTATAAATGCATGTGAAAATGTCTAAATACATTTAAGGAAAGTATAAATCAAAGGAAATTCAGGTGAATTAAACTGTTTCAGTACAGAGCAGGCCAGAATATTGTGTACTCCGCTACCCAGTTCAAATGAGGCAGAGGCAACAAGTAAGTATAATTCCAGACCTTCTTGCACTGAGATTATTTTAGATACTGCTGTATTACTTGTATTGCACTAAAGCTTGGTGGCTTAGAATTGCTATGAAAATAAGTGAAATCATGTGAAGAAATGAACTTTAAAGGGCAGGCTTTATATATATATATATATATTAATATTAAGCGTTGGATGCTTTTTGGTAACCACAGTATTTATTACTGCTCTTAAATTAATTCAAGAGTTAAAGTGATGTTATATCTATTTTAATGTATTCTGTCTTCTCAATTTGTTTTAGTGCACATGATAATGATGTGAAGGAAGCAAACAAGCAAAAAGGACAACATGCTCAGTCTGCTCAACATACTGTATTTCAGCCCCCAGGTCCAACTGCTCAGCAGGCTAATGTTCAACAGCACATACCACAGTATCTCCAAGCCCATCAGTCTTCATTACATTATCACCATCAGACATCCCAACAGCAAAACTGTCAGCAGATAGTACCAGCTAATCACACAGCATCTTACCCTCTTCAGACTTGCCCTGCTGCCTTACAATCTAGTGTCCAGGCTCGATCCCATGTACAGACTGGTTCTGCTATGTCAGTAGCTGTTCCTCTAGAAGTGAAGCCATGTATAAGTGTATCCTACAACCGGAGTTACCAAGTGAATGGACGATATTCCTGTGTTACTCCCTGCTTTGAGAGGTGATAAGTATAGAAATGGTTTTCTGCTTGTTTACATGGGGCAGGAAATTACATTGATGGGGAATTATTTTGTTTTTGTTTAACCTCAAATATGGTTGAGGGCAGGAAGTTGCATTAAAAGAAGTGTCTTTCCAGGAAAAAAAGCAACTGGATTGCAATCAGTACTGTAGCTCAAATACAGATTGCTAGAACTAAGCACACAGAACATCTGAAAGAATGTGTATACCTGGGCATATTAACTTCCTACTCAGGCACTCAGAATAGTCTGTACTTTTAACACACGTACTTGAAATATTAGCCAAAAGAAAAATGGCTGTGGACTAACTACAGAATTACTGTTTAATGAAGGAGATACACAGTATTATTTTTGAAGACTTTTATGTAATACCACCACACAGTATTAACATTTACTTTAAACTTACTGAAACTTAAGAATCCACTGAATGCCACACTTTTCAAAATATGTGGGAACCAGAGGAAGAAACAAATTTCATTTTGATAACTCCATACTCTTGCTCCTATGTTGGATATTTGCTTTAGATATTTGCATTTGAGTTAACTGGTATTGTGGCTAGTTTCTAAGTTTTGTACCTCATGGGATAGATGCTGTTTTTCCTTCTTTTTTCCTTCCCTATCCTTTTTATGTTTAAAGTAACTCTTTCATACTAACTCAGGGAATTTTCTACTCATTACTTTGTGCTGCTGTTTTGTACACTTAATTGGGTATGACCTGAGGGAAAAAGGGAAGAAACTAGAGCAAATGGAGTGGCTTTTCTTCAGGGTATCTACATACAGAGTACCAAAGGGATGCGTTAGTGTTCACAAAATGTAGATGTGAACTACTGTCCAGCAGTGTGGTATTAATGATTCAAGAAAAGAGAAAATTTACATCTGAGCTTGTGCTGTGCCAGAATTGTTACAGTAGCTGTGATTCTTCCATGTGTACACACACACACACACACACCAACCAGCTATCCTCCAGTTGTACTGGCAGTATCAACTGTACAAAAAAAAAAAAAAAAGCAACAGGCAAACACATAGAAAGCCAGTTCTGTGTCAGGCTCACAGTGGAGGGAAATTCTCAGGTAATAGCGAAGCAAATTTATATTCTGTTTGGGAATTCCAGAAGAAAATGCAGAGATCTACTCTAAGTGGGTGGGTCAAAATATATTGCAGAGTAAACTGCTTTATCACAATTAAGGTGTTGATGATAACTGTATGAAATTACTATCTCCTGTGGAGCAGGTAGGCTGAGGGTAGAAAGCTTCCCTCATCCAATTCCTGGATGAAAACGGTAATGAAGATACCATGGAGAAATTTCTTACAAATAAAAAATACCTGCTGCTCCCGTGGTAGAATACGGGAGGAAATTGGGATGCCAGGACTCTTACTACTTTAAAATATCTTTATAGGTTGGTATACTTAAGGCTTTTTCATTTGTTCTTTTACTATCTCCTGCTTATCTTAGTAGCAACATTTACAAAGTGTGTACCATCCCATGAAACAAGTACTGGGGATCTTACAAAGACCACTTTGAAAATAGGGACAATGTTAAGACGAGTACTTTATCACTGGAGAGAGTGCCTTCCCATGATGTTCAGAATAGAGAGGGTACAGCTACATTCATTCTCTCTGGAGTTGAATGATAACATGCTACAAAAATCTGTTTATTGATGAGGAGAATAAATCCTGTTCCTTTCCTTCTGTTTTTTTGTACAATTCCCAATTTTTGTTATGGGCTGTTGTAGCATAAAAGTGTAAGTGAGGAGGGGGTGTTAGGAGGACTAAAGATAGATGACCATCTCTGTTTTACTGCTGAGAATCAATTTTAAAATTGGTGTAGGGTGGTCAATTCTTACTGCCTTTTAGTGTAAAATCTTTTTCCTCACCTCTCCATTAATTAATGAATATTTCCCCATGTCTGAAAGAAGTGTTGAGATTTTCCACCTCATAAGATGCCATGCTTTTTATATAGCATTGTTACCCATGTAAGAGGGAAATGGACTTCCTCCTACCAGTTTCATTTTGTTGCAGTGCTATATCCAAGTCCTCAGTGCTCTTAACTACCTCTGATACTATGAATGTACAGTCTTGTAATAGACCATGACTTGAAGTAACAGCAGATGCCTGTAGCAAACTTTTCTGCAAAGTCTCTGTCAGCTAACTCATCATCTTTAGTTGTGATGCAGCAGCATAGGCTTTTCATTTTCTGGAGTATTAGTAAAGTTATCCCATAGGCATTTGATATATAAAAAATTAACTAATACTTAACACTGGAATTATAATGGGTGGGGGGATTATTCAGTTAGTTAATACTACAAACTTACATTTAATAGGGTATTTTTATTTGACTTTTTAAGACATTAGGTCAACTGTAAAGAAATCCACTACTTGCTGTTTGTTTTTAATTTATTACTTAGTCTGAGTTTTTTTTTCTGACACTACAGCGACTACAGAGAAAGTGTATACTGAACAGTTTTGATGTATTATTTAAAAGGGCTTTACCAGTGTACATTAAAGATACACTGTTGTTACTACTAGAACCAAAATGTTTTCTATAGCATAAATAAGAATGGTGCTCCTAAATGCAAAATGTCCAAAACAATGGAATCTTTGTGAGTGCTATGCATTCAATTTATTTTTAAAAATAAAACTAGTTTTGAATAAGAAGGTTCCAGTGTATATTATGTTTTATTTTTCTTTTTAATATTTAAACTGCCCTAATAAGTCTTCCATCACCACTGCATATGAGCTGGAGCTATATTGATTTTTTTTCTCCACTTCACACCCCCCTACTTCTATGATGTATAAGCTAAAATAAGCTTTGGGAACACTGACACAACAATAACAAAACAAAACAAACTGGGGAGTGAGGGGTTCAGGTGGGAAGGAAGTAATGAAGGAAGGGGCTTTAGAACTAATTGTACCCACAGCATATGTTCAACATTGTACACTTCCACAACCTTGTATCTAGTGGACAGCTGTAACAAAAAACTGAGAACAAAAGAAGTGTTGCAGGAGCAAAAACATGAATTCATTTTGCTCTCATTCAAAAATTTAAAGTGACAAATGCAATGCTTTCAGTACTCAAACTCAGGTAGAAGAACACTTGGCTTTTGGCAAAAGGCTATTGCCACGAGCTTTCAAATTATTTATAATAGCTGTGAGGGCAGAAGGTAATGTAGTTTTTGTTACTAATTAATTTACTAATAATGTATACATTTCACAATTGAAACAATATGTAGAACTCAAAGCAATATATAGGCTGCTCATAATCATAATATCATTCCCATAAAGCTAGAAAATGAAATTCCCAAGTCTCTATTAGCTCGCATCCGTTGCTTCAGGAATAAACTCCTGAATAATAATAATTAACTCTTAACTGTAGAAAACCTTCTGGAAGGCTACAGACATAGAGAAAGCAAGCTCTGTTCTGTTCCACTGAGGAATTAGGGCAATACAATAGAACAGCATAGTGACAGCATGCATGAGTTACTGATACTTGCATCTGGAAAGTTTTGTCTTCATCTTTAAGGTGGCAAACATTCTGTCTAGACTTTCTCTGTGAAATCCTATAGTTTGCTGTTTCTCTTGTTTGATTGTTTTTTACTGTAATTACAAAACAGTAATTACCACCTGACCTTTATGAATTTCTAACTACAAGGACTAACAGCCACACTGTAGTTAGGTATTCAGTAGAATTTAAGAGATTTTAAATTTAAAGTGTGAGGATTTGTTTTTGTAGATAACACACCAAGTTCCATCTCTCATTTGCAAGATCTGAGCTTATTATCTACATCAAATAGTCCTAATTTCTACCAGAAACTCATTCCATTTAGAAGCTGAAATTCAGAGTTCATATTTTGCAGACCAGCATGTAACTAGAAATAAAAGGTTTTTCAAGTAATACGGCATGCTTCCTTAATAACTTTTCAGTTGTACATTCTGAATGCTCACATGAAAATCAGCCTCCAGAGCAGATAAGGCCTTATCTGACTGAACACCAGTGCCTAGTTAGCAGTCTTATTTTACTTCAGTGGTGTCAGCAGCAAATTTTTAAAGCGCCAAGTGGCAATAACAAGATGCAATGCTATTTTCAGTCTCCATTACAATATTTTAGAAATTAGCACACGTGCACATACATTTGGCTAGTTAAAATTTTGAAGTTTCCCTATAATTAAATGTTATTACATAAGTTTATACAACTTGAATTAAAAAAACAACCAGCCAAACAAAAAAAAAAAAACCTTCTAGTTATTCAGTTATAAGTATATAGAAAGTAGCTCCAAGTTATAAAAATTCTTAGTGCAACAAAGGATGCAGGCTTCTGCCCCCAACCTCCTACCAAGGGGAAGGGGAAAACTTACAGGTACTAAAACTGCTACTTGATATTCAGTAGGCTCGTTCACTGTAATGTTCACATTCACTATGCATTGTTACAATTTGCATTGTTACTATACATATTAGCTGGTATATACATTCTACAATGGTCCAGAAATGCAACTTGCTATTCTTGGAATACGTGGACTTACTCTCCTGAAACAATAAGATACAAAAACACTTTCATAGAAGAAACCTGTTCTCATGAAAGAAAGTGTGCATATTCCATAATCTATGAATCATTTAAATGACCACTCTAAACAGTGACTACATGTCTGTAGGAATCTTTTAATGTTAACTGATCATTAGTTACAAGATTAACAGTCATTAGAATGTCAATTTAGTGTACAATCATAGAAAAGCCTAGGTTGGAAGGGACTTCAGATACCATCTGGACCAACTGTTCATGGTAAAAGCCAGGTCTAGACAAAACTGTCTAACATCTTGTCTAGCCAAACCTTGTAAGTCTCAAGTGTTGAGGAAACAGTAGAAAAATGTACGTACATCTTCCTACAATGAAATTTAACAACATTTAACAGTTGTTTTTTTTTTTTGTAGTAGTAGTAGTACACATCGGTAGTCATACTAGAAATATTGTTATTTAGAATTTTGTAGGCTTCTTTGTTTTTAAACAGTGAGTACAGCAGTGTTTTGGTAAGTGTAGCAGTATGATCAAATGCACAGATCTTGCAGGAGGGTCGATGGCATTCCAGATGGCCTCTTTGCAGATCTCAAGAGACAGAATTTCTTCAGAAATGCTACAGAGTGTTTTCAGAGAAAGTGCTTCACAGAGTGGCTTCATGCATCCGGTATTGCATCTCATCTTATCTTAGTGAATGCTCATTGTGGAGCAAGAAGGACAATTATCTATAAGCATTTCGCTATTCCAAACTCTTCTAGCAAAGGTTATGAATACCAAGAAGACTATCTTCACTGACAGATGAAGGAGTGGGCATGAAGCCATGCATCCAAAAGAGCATCCAGTGACAGATGTGGAAACAGGATAAGATCCTGCTGGAAAAGAGGCACTCCACTAGTAGAAAAGTCCTTATCAGGCCTCTCTACCTGGGTTCAGACTATTGGCTCTAAAGAGAAACTCCCTCATCACTGAGATCATTGTAAATTCATTTTGAGAATCTCTTGTGAAGTCTCCTTAGACTTGGGAGAACTTGCTGGTAAAAAGGTAACGAGCATGCAGCACTGTAGACCACAAAGACTAAAGATACACCAAGAATTTTTCCACTTCCTGGATTAATGCAACTGAAAGAGCACAGAAGCAACTTTAAAAGCAGTTCCACTGTCATCTTCTCTCTATATTTTTTTTCCACAAGCCATTCTCTGCTTATATTTTTCTCTTAATTTTATATATATATATATATATATACACATATATACAGACAAATATTTTTATAGGTATTAAAAAGATATTGTTTTTAAACAGGAAACCATTTTATCTTCCTGTTGATTAATTTCACTTTTTACATCCTCCCTATTGTTCAAGCAGTCAGGATTCTGGAGAGGACAAAATATACCAAACTGCTTCTTCAGTGTATTTTCAACTTCATCATGAAATTCTAATAGAAATATTCTGCATTTACCAGGGTTGGTATAATACCATTTTTTCTTCAAAAACAACAAGAAAAATATGTGTTCGAAATGATATACACTTCCAGTGAAAGAAACTAAAAAGGCTTGTTAGTTTTATAACATTCATGCAGTAAGACTATAGCACGTCTAGATTTAAAACAGCATTTCATTTTGCAACCTTTTGCAAACTGTTCCACATTTCTTTCAAAAAGATGCAAGATGATTCAGAATAAATCAAGTCTTTCATGTCAGAAGAATAATTACAGAAAAATTATAGTTTTCACAATTACTCCTGCATGGGGGGGGGGAGGATTAAATGCATCAAATTCCATCAGCAATTAATGTTACCAAACAGAATTGCAGTGACTGCACCGACAAGATGAAAAAAAAAAAAACAACTAAACACCAAAAAAGCCCACAACACAACAAGAAACACATGATATGGCTTAAAGAAGGAACTAGTAAGGGTAAACAGCAAAATGATGTAAAATAACATGACAGAAGGGGTGAAATTGGTACTTCATTATTAAAAACGAAAGTAGAGGAACATTTAGCAGAACCTGAAAACGATATATTTAAATACAGAAATAACTACAAGAAGTTAGCAGAGCTTTCAGTGAAGGCAAGAGCTTAGCAGGGTTTTCAAGAGATTAAGCATTTACGTAGATAATGAAATCATTCAGGATTTAAGCCAATACTAATAGAGGTAAAGAAGAAATACCTCTTAATGCAAATTAGTCAACAGGTATCCACAAAAGAATTTCTCGTGGCTTCCACTTACCAAGTAGCTCTCACTAAATGCAGAAAACAGAGAATGTTTCTACAAAGTAGTTAATTTTCAATAAATTTTTGTGATGTAATGGACATTTAATTTTGCTAAACACATACGTTTTTGTGATGTAAATAAGTAAACAAAGTTTTGTGTCAGTTGTTTATGCCTATTATCAATATCTGTTATAGTTATTTAGAGCAGTAGTTGACATCACAGGTTTTATTTCCATTTAAGTTTACTGTATGACTCAGGAATGCATGCCTTTTTTTTTTTTTTCTAGCTCCCAGAGCAACAATAAAGAAAAAACATACACCGTCAGGAAACTACAGAAAGTCTCCATAAAAATAGACTACAAAAGCTAGTAACAACCAAAACACATCCATCCTCAGTTTAAGAAACAAGAAAGTCAGCACTAGTCTTGGCATAAAGACAAAGTACAATAAAATACTTAATGTATTAAAAAATCTCTAATCTATGAATTTAATAGAAAAGCTTCAAAAATTATGAGGGAAAACTTACAATAAATCTTAAATTCTAAAGACAGAGTGAAGAAAATAAATTTAACATTATCAACAGAGTGTTACTAATGAAATTCTCAAAATGAATGTACCTAATATAGGATCCTAAATAACCAGATACAGGCATAACAAAAGACAATTCCAGGAAGCTGAAGCTTAATGAACTGGATGTAAATGGCAGAAACAAAACACTGCAACTAATTATTAGAACTCTTCTAAGGATCTCTTCTAAGTACATATTGCATCATGACATCCAATTCTTAACATGACTAAGAGCTATAGCTTTTCCCCAATTACAATAATAAGAGACAGAAGTTCATATCTGTTAGCCATTTATATCTGACAGAAGACAGTAAAACACAAAATATTCTTCATAATTTCAGACTTGTTTTGCAATTCCTAATTGTAACTGAAAAGATGAACACTGTGAAGAACCCAGATTTCTTCCCAAACCAGAAATATTTAAGTGAAGTACCATTGCTTTTGTTGACTTGCTCTGTCTCAGAATTTCTTCTTTGATTAAAAATAATTACAGCTCAGCATGAAGTCCCACAACATTGCATGTGATATATAATGTAATCCATTAAACAAACAAACAAACAAAGTTTGAGAAAAGGTCTTCTAATCTAGAAAGCACTGTCAACACCATCCAGCTCTGTCTCTTGCACAATTTAAATATGACAGATGCTTACGTTTAGGGTATTAGCTGAGCTTCAGAGCTAGGGTATGCAGATTGAAAATTAGCACTTATCAAATAAGTACTAGGCATGCACCTGTGACATTAAATTCTAGTATACTTTCTCACAAGTGGGCTCTTCAGAATCTCAAATTACAAAATTAAAGGGCAATATTGTCCCACCACTGTATTATAACCTTTTCGTAGGAAGTTGGCTGAACTCATTCTCTGTCACAACAGAATCTACCTCTATCATTCATGACTCCTTCTGTCATTGGCTTTCATACTGCTGGGAAAAAAAAATAAAACTAAAAAACGCATGCAAATGAAGCCATGAGTTTGCAAAAGCAAAAAAAAAGAGGTAGGGGAAATATTATAGATGAACATAAACAGAACTTATATTAAAAAACAATCCTGACTGAAACTCTCCTGAGCATTTTAGAGACAATTTCTCTTCTTAGTACTGTCTCTTCACACTAACTTTATCTTTGCAATAGGAGGCTGTGAGATCTCTGGCAGGATTATTGTGATGCCCATGCCTTCAATATTTTTCCCCCTCCATACTATGCTTAACTTCAAATGCATTCTAAAAATCAAGATGAGGACTGATAAACTAAACCAGGATCAGAAAATAAAGACATGCAGCACTATTAAAGAAAACACTAACACTACTTTGTGATCCAGTAAAAAAATAAATAAAGTAGGAATAGTAAAACATTAAAAAAAAAACACTTTTTTCTGAGGTCAAAGTAATATTTTAAGAGGTCAATAGCAATGTTGTCCAAAACATGGTATTACAATTATCTCTCTCACTTAAGAGAAATCCATTTTCTTTGAAATGCATAATAATGAAGATAATCACTTAAAACAGGGCATAAGCCTGACTTTTAGTATTATCATACAGTAATGGACTAAATTCTCTGCTAAATGAGCATATAAAGGAACAGAAAAGTTGTATTTAGACACTTAAAAAGCAAGTGAATAGCATTAATACATTTTGTCCCGTATACATTATAGTCTTCCTACAAACCCAGGTATACATGTTGAAAATAGAAGAAGTTTAACAATAGTGCTCCTAAATCACAGCAGCTGGAAGCATTTACAGTTTTTAATCTCTTCTTCAGTAACAAATTTAAATTCTTCTTGCAGCTGTTTTAAGACAGAACTATTTTGGAATGGTTTATTCCTTGAGTACTGCATACTGTGAAAGAATGCAAGACCAAGGCTAGAGTATTTCACAGATCATCCTCATTTCAAAATACTTCTTTTTTCAATTAACTTTTAGAGCCTTTATCAAAAGTCTTTAAGGAATCCGTATATCTTTCTGACTAGCTCAATTGCATAAACCAGTGCCAAACTTGTGGCTAATCTGAACACAAATTACTTACAATGCTTTTTTACTGGAGCAAAATTTTGCATATAAAAGGAAACATTAATGCTTGTTCTGCTTCCTTTATTCCTGCTACTTCCTTTATTTTTCAAAAATATACATAATTTTTGTGCATCACAAAAATCTAACTGACCTTTTCTGAGTAGTACTGTGAACTGAAGATGTTTCCTGCAAAAATCATTTTGCTTTATTTTTACATTTTCACTGGATTAACAGATATCTACTGTCCCAGTTAGTGTCTGCAGCATAAGATCAGCACACCACCCACATATCAGAATTCCAGCATGTATCCTCTACAGTTAATCTGCATGCTGCAACGAATCTCATGAGTCCAGAACATGTCAGAGTTAAAGCATGTACAAGCCATCTGTGCATTTTGGAAAGGGAATGACCTTTATTCCAGTCACTGAAGTGACCTTTAGAAAAATACAGAAAAAAAATATATATGTACCTTTCTTCTTTTGGCTTTAGCTCTTGTGCCAGGATAGTAATCCCCAATCCACAGCTTTGCATTGGAGTTTTATATAATTATGATAACTATATGAGTTTTGTTCTCATGCTTTACTCCTATCTATTAGTTTTTAAAACATAATTAGTCTTACCCTCAGTCATTTTATTTGTACCTTTGAGACTAAAGAGCTTGCATGAAAAGTATTAATAGCATATACAAGTATTCTATCTCCCAACATAGTACAGACAGTATGTAATTTCTTCTTGAAAATATGTCAGAATGGTCTGACAAAGTCTGCTGAATATTACCATAATCAATTCATACAGGAATACTTCAGATACTTGGGTTCAAAATGAAATTCTTTGGTGTATTTAGTACATTTGTGTGCCACTGAACCATCCAACTCTAGTAGCTATTTCTGCATTTCTATTTCTTGGTGCACTAAAATAAAATCATCTAGCATTAACTGCAGAACAATTAAATGGTAGAGATATTCATTGCATCAGAAATGTTTTAAAATGTATACAACTCTTCAGAACACACACTTCCAATTCTGGAAGTCACGTTGTCTGATGCACTGTTACAGCTATAAAAACAATAGCAACAACAAACTAGAAAGTACCAGAAAACCTTAAGTCATCACACTAAAGTTTCCCACAGTTGTGAACATGAAATCCTAACCGATGAGAATCTTGATAAAACTGAAAAATATATATGATTCATTACCACCTGCATCAAGCAGAATTTACTGGCTGAGAAACAGGTGTGACGGGAAAAATGCTTCCTTCATCAGCTGCCCAACATACAGCATGCATAAGTTTGCGTGACATCAAAGGATAGAGGTTTCTCCTTTTCATCAAGAAAGACGAAAGGAACATCTAATCCAAATCTGCTGACATAAAAGAAAAAGCCATGTAACATTTTTTTAAAATGTATTTGGACAGTCATGATTTGAAAGGTCATTCCCTTTCCCTATCCCAAAAGCAAAGCCACACATACACTTGATTTTAGTTGGCCACAGTAACTACTGTTTCCAAACGAAATGTATACATCTCTACCTCACAGGCACCACACCTGTGTTATAGCATGTGAACAGCTGACAAGCATATGCCTAAGTATTTTCCTGAAGGAGGATGCTTTCTAGAAATAGTGGAGGAGAAACATTCAGTTCTCCCAAACTTCCTGAAAACTTCCAGGTCATGGACAGACATCTATTACTTTCACTCCAAACCATTTTCTTTAAGAAAAAGATAAACCATCTCCACAACCCATAGAAGTCTCTTTAAAAACCCCTAGGAATAAGAGCAGAGACTTATATATCATAGACTTCTTTCAGGTCAAGGGAAATTACTTGGTCTGAAATCTTTTATTAACATTTGAAATGAACTTCCTCATAGACTGAAGCTTTCATGAAAAACATGAGACTGAAGGAGATATTCAGTTTGCTAAGTCCAAAACCTTATCATACACAAATATGTGACATAATTCCTTTCCTTATATTGCTCTGAACCCTTGGTCTTCCAAGACTTAAAGCTCATCTAATTCAAGTCTATGAGCTTTAATATATTTATGGTTACTTGTACTTATGCCAGCTCTGTCTTAATTTATATCAGTCTTTCCTGTTTTGGGTTTCTCTTCCTGCTCCACTTAAATCAACTAGGGAAGAGCTGCATAGCTACATCCCCACCACATGTGCTTCAATAAGCAGTGCTCAAGAAGGGGAAGTCACAGCCACCTTGGCCTTCTCAGCCATACCCTGCTCTAGCCACAGCTGCTCTCAGATTTTAGTTTCTGCTCAGAAGAGTTATCTGTTCTCACAACCAGCAGTTTCCAACATCACAGTGCGCCAGTGCTAATAAAAAAGAATAGCTCCAGGAAAGATGAAAAACTTTGAGCAGCAGGGGAGAAAGTCAACTAGAAACTGAAGACAATGCTAAAAGGAAAAAAATAATAAAAATAAGGCTTCTCTGAGCCACTATTATCACTATTATTATGACTAGTAGTACACCCGGCAAGTACCGCATCTAGCTTGACTTAAGATTGAAGGGAAAAAAGAAAGGAAAAAACTCAGAGCTGCTGTAGGGGGCACTGTAATCCTTGATTTGCTCTGACAGTAGAGAAATTGTGAAGACGGATTCAGGTGTGAAACTTGCACTTGGATTAACTAAAAGCTAACGTGAGGTCACATTCACTGCAGCTCCAACAGAATCAGGACACATACTTGTCAAACTTTCACCGACTACTGGAAATAGTGAGTAAATACATACCATTTTTTCTTCCCAGAAAGTTAATACACAATAATATTCAAGTAAAATAACTTTTTTTTATGTCCTAGGAAAACCATAGCTCTCCTAGATTCTATAGTCAAGGGCAATATCACTAAGTGTACAGCAATGTATAGAAATGTCACTCTAAATGTACATTAACAGTTAACATTCTAGACAAGAGGACAATTTGTCTTTTGATACAGCAAAAGGTGTACAGTAGTTTGAAAAAAAAAACAAAAACAAACCAACAACACCATAACCTTTAATAAGAACCATAACTGGTCAGACTACAGGTTGAAATTCTGAGTACTTTTCTAACATAACCAATGAAATACATCCTCAAAGCAAGTAAATAATACTTTCCTCAAGTATTCTTCCAGCATTACACAGTCTTTATTGCTCACACTTGTTAAGAGTTAGTACTTTTATATATAATAAAAGTATTAGTTTATAACAAATTTCTTCCATTGATTGCTCTACTCCAGAGAAAGGGAGCAATTGGACATTGGTCATCTTCTGCATTTAATTAATAATCGCATTGGCATTCATCATGTTCCTCCCACTCCTAAGCTATCTCCTGTCCAGGTAGTGCACACTGGAGCAGTCAGCTGTCATTCCATACTCAGGACCATATTCTTCCATTCATCTTATTATCCTCTGAACTATCTTCAGTTTTGAAGAAAGCTTTCCATTGTTGAGATGAGATGGAGGGCAGAACTGAAACACTACTCAAAAGAGGGGAGCAGTCTGGGTTTATGAAGTAGCATTGTATTACTCTTCAGACCCCTATTCCTTTCCTAGGAATAATTAGCACTCCTTTTCTGACCAGCACCGATCTGATGTTGTGACACCTAATGTAATTGCAAAGGTTCAAAACCTGAAAAACTTGTACTCGCTCACAAACTAACACTGTGCAGAAGGAACTGGAATTATCATTTCCTCACTTGCATTCATTTTACGCCATTTTCAGTTTTCTTGCTTAGTCACACTCTTTCTGTGTTGTTCACATTTGGTCTTTGTTTTTATCACTCTGCACACACAAGGGCTGTAAGCAAACATTGCCTTGTGCTGCCATTCACCTGCCCACCAGTCACTGCAGTATGCCCTAGCTCACTCTCACCAGCTGTAACAACAATGATGGGAACCCAGCTTCCTGCTTTTTCAGATTCATCTGAGGATGAAAAAGTTCTGAAGAAAAAAAAAAACATTTCTATTGAATACACTCATCAACCACTTTTGTAAAAGTGATGTTACTCAAAATACAAACACAGACACCTGAATCTACAAATATTTGAGGCATTATCACTTGCTCATTTGCAGAAACATTTTTTCTGACCTCAGAGCCATAAGCATCTATAGACAAACACAGAATAACAGAATTGCCCAAGTCGGAAGGGAGACACAAGCATTAAGTCCAACTCCTGGCTCCCAAACTACGTGACTTAAACTCCTGGCTCTCCCAAAACTCAAATCATGTTTCTTAGAATGTTGTCTAAATGTTTCTTGAACTGTAACAGGCTCAATGCTGAATTACAAGTTAACAACTTCGAAATGTCTAACAAATAATGTTTTTCTAATTAGGAAAACCAATATGAGAGAAACATCTCCAGCTTCAGTCTTGAAATTCAAGCTTGACAAGACTTAAGTACAAGGTAGTGATCAACAATTAACTGCAGATAACGAGATTATGCTCTTCAAATGATTTCACACTGAAACAAGACTAATGAAGCACAACAATACACACCCTGAAATATATTATATTCACTGAACCAATGCAAGTTGAACTGAATAAAATGGATGTAGCTTGAGTTTTAAATTTAAAATCAGTATTCTCTTCTGTGCTTTGACACTGAAAGTATCTACAGTTTATTTAAATATTTTTTCCTCCATTAAAGTTTTCCCAGGCCCCTTTGGTCAGTGTTATAACTCAGTAAATCTTGTAACACAAAAATATGTTCAGAAATACCAAATTACTAGCTTTTTTTCTTTAAACAAGCAAACAAACAACAATTGCACGCATTAAATCAACACATTCCTGAAACAGTTTTTGGTTTTATATCCTAAGTATCAACATTAGGAAAACTGGTCTCCATACTCACATGCTCAGGACTGTTAGAAGCCGGGCTACAGAAATAAACCATTTTTTATCCTGTCTGCAGCAGTAGCATGTCACATACAAACCCACTTCTGTAAATCTTGCTTGTACAAAGAGATGAACTTAACTCATAGAGTATGTCTATCCATAGGCCATTTCTGTTCATCATGCTTCATGGCAGCCTCGTACATAGGCACGTCTTACATCCTTTCAGCATTCTCCAGTCAGTGTACTGTTTAGGCAGGTGCAAAATCAAGGATGAAGTGATAGGGATGGGAAGTAGCAGAATGGATTTCTCATTTAAGGGTGCAAAAGTACAGAGGTATGGGGGCACCCCTCCTCCACACACCAGACCTCATATAACATCTGGAGCTGGTGTCACTGCTGTATTGTGAATACAAGGAAATCAAAGGTAGGAACCTCTAGCTTCAACCATGGGAACTGCTGGAGAGTTCAATGGGACTATTCAGTGTAAGCATGTAAAAATAAAAATTAATAGACTTCTAGCTGACTGCTTAAGTTTTGCTGCACAATAGCAGGAAGTATGTAAATAAGTATTTTTCTGGTACTACCTTCCTGTAGGTCTTGATTTACAAGTTCTTCTATTTGCTGTCTACCAGCATACGATGCATCTTCAGTAAGCTATGGAAAACAAATCAGGAAAAGCTTTCAATACTTTAAAATTAAAACAAAATCCCACTTCTTTTTCTCCCTATTTAAACTGGTTAACTAACCACTCACATTTTTATATTATGAAATACAAATACCAGCAAACTAAAGAGAATACACAATGTTTCGGATATCTGACATTTAACATTCACCATTAATTCCCAGGTGCTCTCTTTCCTAATGAAAAGAAAATAATTGAGAATGTGAAATAATCTGTTAGTCACAAGCAGACGCTGGTAAGAGTCCTGACTATGCAATATGCTCCCTCTGGTGGTTACAGCTCAAATTTACGCTTCACACAACGAAGCCTATTTATGTTATTTTCTTTTTTTTTTTCTGAATAGAGTATAGCATTTTATAAAAAGAAAATAAAAACAATGTCGGTTTTGTTGATCCACAACATTTCAGATTTATGATTACATCCTAAAAAATATCAGGTTAATAACATCAGAGTTCAGTGTGAGCTTCCAGGTTTACTGAAATTAAATACAGGAGACTTATTACTGGTACACTGCCATAATGTATACATCACATTCAAACTAGCACTTAACATCTAATTGATCAGGGATATTGCCCAGTATTACACTGTACCATCAAACAGAGAGCACAAGCTCAGAGGGCTGTTTTCAACTTGTTCCAAATATCAAAGCTACCTCTTGAGAATTCAGAGCATGTTTCAGCTGTTGAGTAATTGATTTTCATGTGACCTAGCAATAAACCAAACTGCACACATGTATCCCTCAAAAACACACACGAATGTTCATTTGAAAGAAATCCAAGTCAAATTATTGGATGCAAGCTTTCTCTTTTCAAAAGAAGTTAATTTTAGACACTGCTCTCATCACCTAACCTGCATTATGTGCAAAGCAAAGCATTCAAAACAAAGCAAGAGCTATTACAGAATTGTGTCAGCATAGCCATTGGTTTCGC
The DNA here is from genome assembly GCF_038088225.1 of Cyrtonyx montezumae. NCBI lineage: Eukaryota > Metazoa > Chordata > Aves > Galliformes > Odontophoridae > Cyrtonyx > Cyrtonyx montezumae. Next base: position 17,732,796 of record NW_027072045.1, on the reverse strand, counting down.
ACTTTGCAATTCTCAACTCTTTTTTATACCCCAAGGACTCTCAAAGAGATTAAAAAGAATAAAAGCTCCACAACTTTGAAGAAAGATTAAACTGAAAATCTAAGGGCCCATCTGATACTCAGTAACTATATGTGAAATCAAAAAAGTTATAACCAAAAAAAACAGATGACATGAAATTAGCAGCTATTGTTTTTAATATTCAAACTGATTGACTACCAGATTTCATTGAAAACCTGGAGAAATACACCAAAATAAGAACTAGAAACTATAAAAATACACTTTGGTACACATTTCATATATGAGGCATCTCAAAACTTCAAGAAGTAAGCAATTCCTCTAAGACAAGAGACAAGACCATTTCTGAGGAAGCATGATCTAACACCACAAACAACAAACTCAAGACACTCACTTAAAATAATTAAAATACAAGCTCCATGACCTATGTTACACAAGATAACACCAATTAGACACACAAATAAATTAGTAAGTAAATTCTAAAGACAAACATTACAACAGCTATTTCAGTGGAAATCATGGTTTAAGTTTTCAGCATACATTTTCCAGCAGTGGCAACCAATCTCACCCACTGATGCCAACTCAGAGCAGCATGGGGCAATATGCAGGAGTAATTAAGCAAAACAAATAGCACCATACACTGAAGTTTCAAGAACATTAAAAACAAAAATAATTTGGCTTAATCGAGGAAGATGAATATCTGCTTTTTTGGATCTGTTTTACTCATGCATCCTTGATTCCTTAATCTAGGAGGAGATCTATTTTGAAACATCTAGTTAGGAAGGAATTTGGCATAAGCTCTAACTGTGAAGGAGATACAACAGAACTGTAGATTAAATAGAGCATCTTTCACCATAATTTCAAAGTAAATTTTGTGACCAGAAAAATGCATCTAAGTAGGCCTGAGTAATAATGAGCCTGAACTGAACCTCATGATTTATAGATGAAAAAGATTCAATACAGTACTGACCTAACCAACACTTTATCACACTCTAGTTGTCCACACTAGAAAACAAAACAAATAATAATACAGAATTTCTTATTTTCCTATTATAAAGCTCCAAAGTAATTATCAGAAGTCTGGAAAAGTTTCTTAGCAGGATTTGAAAACCGCAATGAATTATGTATGATACAAATTATATTTCAATTTTCGTGGGTACACTGAAACTTGCTACATCCAGAATGACTACTCCCATACAGAACAGTAATTTAAAACCCAATAAACTGAATAAGAATACAAGAAAAATATGTTCAGGGTAATAGTAATTAAATACGGGTGTAAACGGTAGGAGGAGGAAGAGAATTCTCTGCATCCTGAGAAACACAAATTGAGACTACACAACTTAAATTCAAAACAAAAAAAATTAAGATGAACAATCAAGTAAAGGTTATTAAAAACAAGAATGACTTTCACTTTCAAGAAAGTTTTTCTAAAAAGGACCAAAAGTATCTTCTGGCAAAATGTAATTTTTAATCTTCAGAGGACAGTTCTGCTAACAGTACTAACTTCTATTAGCACACACATATACTTCATTGAGAAAACTTCACATTTAAGTTTAAGAAATTGAAATTCATCTTTTCTTCAGAGATGAAATGTGAGAACTTTGAGAACTTACGGTCCTCTCAACAAAAGCACCTCAGGGTGGTACTAGGCCACTCTTAACAGCTGAGAACTGCTCTGTGGTCTCGTGCTTTCCCTCAGATTAAAATACTTCAGGGCTAAAAGTTTTGTTTCCTCTCTTGAAGACACCCCTCAGACCCGGCTCTCCCTCAGGGTTCCCTTCAAGTCCCTACAGCCCCGCAGTCCACGAACATTTCGCTGAGGAAAGCACACCTATATGCTTGCACCCACTCTGCACAGAGCCTGAGAGCGACGGGACAGCCACCGCACAAAAAGCTGCACCGTCCTCCACAAGCACCATCCACAACACGCGTGCGCTCCCCGCGCACGCAGCGCCGCATCCCATCGGCCGCTTGGTCATACACGCTGAACGGAGGATCGCCCGCCTCCAGCTCGCCGCGCATGCGCGCTCGGAGCCTGCCGGCCCGGCCGTGAGGAGCAGGCGCAATACTCCCTGCTGGCAAGCTGGCCGGCCGCTGAGCGTGCGCAGTCGAGACCCTTTCGGGAACGTTCTGTGCCGCCCGTCTCGCTCCAGCCTTCCTCTGCAAGGGAAATCCTGTCAGGGTACGGGCCGCCCGCAGCCCCGCTCCTCCCCGCCCCGGCGCCCGGGCCTTTCCCTGTTACCGCATCCTGCTGCAGCCCGCGCCCTGCTCCTCACGGCCCGGCCCATCGCCGACAGCCCGGCCCCCAGCTGTCAGGCCGCGACCTCTCCTTTGCCCCCGTGTCTTCTTTTTAATTCCTCCTCTCGGCTCGGCGGTTTCCCGCCCAGTGCCCCGAGCCGGCCCGGCCTCGAGGCGTCCTCTGTGGAGTGGCGGCCATGGGCCCTCGGCCGCAGGGGGAGCTCCGCGCCCCGCCGGGGTCGGCCCCGCTGAGGGTAGCGCGGGGCGGGTGGTCCGCCCGCCCGCTGAGGTGCCGGCCTCGGCTCTTGCAGGTGCTCGCAGCTTCTCGTTGAGACGAGTTCCGGCTGTGGGAGCACGAGGGTTGAGCAGACCGCTCTGTGTCTGCCGGGAAGATCTTCACCCTCGTAGCGCTGCTGCGAGAGTTAGAAACCCGCTGCCTCTCCTCTCTGGTTCTTTTGGTCTCCTGGAGAGGAGAGGTGAGTTGTTGTCTTTCCCTCTTGTACAGTAGCAACGGAGAACGTAGGGTAGCTTGCAAACAGCAGAACGATTTCAGGATGGCTTCCAGACGCGGCTGACTGCTTCGTTTATTTTACCTTGAGTCAGCCCTGTGAAAATGCCCATTGATGGAGAAAGAGATAGGCACCGTGTTAACTGCGCGGTTCTCTCTCCTTTGCTGCAGTGCGCACTTTCACCGCTGTCTCCTGCTCTGCCTGCTCCTGCTTTCAGCATGGTAAAGAAGAACACTATCCCAGAGGGGTAAGTATCCCTCACACTAAGCGAGAGGCAGGAGTGGGCACAGCCCTGCCCATAGAGAAGGGGCACTTACTGCCCCAGGCCCTTTCTTGCTACAAGAAAATAACTTCACCATATACTGCCAGGTGAGGTAGGTATCTTCTCCAAGACAGGAACAACACAACCCTTCATCGTGCAGGTAAGTATGATGCTCCAGCCTGTCTGTGAACATTCTCCATCATCAGCCAGATGCAGTCCCTTCTTCCTAACTCACATCCCAGATGTGTACTTACCTGGGGAAATGGAAGAGTAGCCCATTCTGACTGCTCAGAGTAAGGAAAGAGCAGGTGAGATGAGAGCAGGTGGTTGCATGCACGCAAGCAAGGAACACACAGGTCCAGAAACATGTTATCCTCTTTCTTTTGTTTTTTGTTTTTACAATAGGATGACAAAAATGTAATCTTAGTGAAAATAAAAAGACAAAAGAATGCGTTATTCTACTTGCTTTCTGATGACCTGCATGGAAGTGCACATGGGCACCACAGAATACTCTCATTTGAAACAAATGTGGGCCTACTGTTCTGCTCTGTTTAAAAAAAAAGAAAAAAAAAGGAAAAAAGTTAAAGGAAGTTCACGTTTCAAAGCTTAACCTATGTTTTACTGCTGATAGTAGAACAAACTTTGTGGTAGAAGGATGTGCTGAGATACATAGGCATGTTGTAATGGGATGATAACTTGAAATTAGTATGATATTTTGTGAAAGGTGGACATTAGCCAGGGGAACTTTATTGAGAGGAGCAACGATATACAAAAAAGTGTGTTTTCTTATAAAACATGCTGGCATAAAAGCAATGAGTAGAAACAAGTGAAAAACAGTTTTTTTTAAAGTAGCCTCTAGAAACTTGGGTTTTTTTTAACAGTAGACAGAGATTAAAAAAATAGAATAAAATTTAAGAAAGTACTGTGTGAGCATTTATTTTTTTAAAGTTTCTGTGAAAGTTCAGTTAGAACTTGAGTACAAAAAGTTATGCTGAAAGTGGGTTAGGCTTGCAAGCAATAACTGAGGAAGCCTGTAAGAATAATTACTGCTTGTCATCATTGTACTTAGAAATTATTACTAAAATGTTGTGAATGTATCAGGTACTCATTTTTCCCTTCTTTTTCCCATGGCATTTGAGCTTGAGGTGCTTCTAGGTTGCATGCATTTCTTCTGTAAATATGGAAGAAACAATGGGTTGTGCTTCTGGCTTCTCTGATGAGAAACTAACACCTGTGTATCTTTCAAGGCAAGGAACAGCTGCTTAACTGCTTGTAAAGCTAGTGTTATCATCTAACAAAGCTCATGATACTGAAGTGCTCTCAGCTTTTTCAGATACTTTTTAATACTAGTAACCAATCGGGCTTTTTTTAACCAATTCATCCACAGTATCAAGATTTTGGCAGTAAAGGAGTTAAAGGACTTGTTGGACTGTCAACGTCATGCAGCACTGTACTGATGTCATCCTTGTGCTACCACAGTATGTTGTAGTTCTTCACTATAAATTAGATGAGTAGACCAGGAAACAGTAGTGATGAGCACTGGAAATTAAATGAAGGAGACATAATTTTAATCTAGGTGCTGCTGGGCATGCTATCTGCTTGCCAAAGAAGATGTTGGAAGAAGTAAGATTGTGGTATGCTATAGCACTGAGACCAGTCTATACAATATTTAACTATGGAAGTAAAATCTCAATCATACCACAGTATTTTAATAGTAAATAAAAAAACTTAACTTTTTTGGTAGCCTGGTAGCAGTTAAGCAACAGCCAACATTTTTTTTTAGGTTGTCTTTGTTACTGCCTCCATTTTTTATTCAGTTCTTCACAGTTTTAATCCAGGTTCCTTTATGCTAATTAAAGCATAATTAATTAGGCTTTAGCTAGAGACAGTAAAAATAAACAAGAAATAGTGGATTTTTAAGAATTGGTCAGCTATTACTGTCACCCTTTACAGTGCTAAGTCTGCAGCTGTATGCATTGCATACAGCAAGTTGCCTGTACGTAGGGGTTGTGTTATAGCACTGGGCAGGCTTGCTGAAATCAGAACTGTGATTGTACTCAGCTCTTGAAGAAGTGTTAATTGCTGAAGTTGCCACTGGAACTGCAGTACAAGTCTCATACCTTGTTCTTGGATACCTGTCACTTTCCCCTATCCCAGAATGCTTGATGTTATGCTTTTTGCACAACCTTTGCTCCAGCAGAGAAGGGAGGAAATAGCCTGGAAGTACAATTTTCCATATTCTTTCATAGCAAGAATGATTTTTTTCCCTTTTCCCAGTAAAGTCTTGGAGCAAAACTAAGGTGTGCAGTATCCATTGCAGCCTCAAGCCTATAAAACAGTGCTGTAGAGGTGATTTTGTAACAAAATGAGATGTAATGTAAGAAAGGGATTCATGTATCCTGCTCTGCTGCACTTTCCACCAGGGTCTGAAATTGTACTGTCTTTTGATAGTTGTGTGCTATGGTGTTTTAGAGGAGAGTCAGCCAGTAGAATGTGTTCAAGCTTTCTAACGAGCAGAGTGCTGTGATGGTTTTGCAGACTTACACGTGGTGCATCAGCATCCCAAATCCTACTGTGGGCATAATTGCATGAACTCAGGTTCTGCTTTGAAAAGCATCTGCAGATATGTAACAGTATTTTATACTTCCCTTCTAATTTTTAAAAAAAGAAAAAACCTCCACTCCTTGGATTGTTACTATTATAAAGACAAGATTGAACAATTTCTACCTATGCATTGTGAACATACTTTTAATAGGATCCATGACATTTTTTTAAGACAGCAAATCCACCTGTTAACACACAGCTGAAATTTTTAGACAAAAAGCAAGACAGTAAAACAGTGCTTTCCATTTAAGCAACAATGGATAAACATAATAGTAGTTGTAATGTTAGTTGGGAAGTGATGAAGGCAAAACATAGAGAAGTGGGAAAGGTAAAGAATTAAACAATTCATTATTTTTTGTTTCATTACCTTTCAGATGTTACTCTGCATGTATTCCATGGATTGTTTACCTATTTGAAAACTTACAGAAATAAAGTCATAATTAAAAACGTGTTGTGTGTGTGCAATATGTCACTTTCTATTTGAGTGCTATTCTCTCTTAAGTACTTCTCTATTAGAACAAATAAATTTTGGGTTTGTGGTTTTGTATAGAGACCAGAAAAAAAACTAACCATGTTGTTGATAAAAGCCTCTCAGCTGTTTTGATGCAAACTTAAAGCAGAATTTGATTTGCGGTTCATTTACATGTATGAGGTTCAGAGGGGTGTTTGTCCTGGCTGCTTGTTTTATGAAAAGATCAGAAATAGCACAGATTGTATGGTAACAGTTTGCCTTAGAGAATGACAACTCACTGCCTGCATTTTGACAGCCACTGTGTTTCATACAGAAGTTCTCATTTTCTTGCTGGTATTTCCATCTTCATTTGATTATTGTTTGGGTTTTTTAGCTGTCACGTTTCACTGCAATTCCATCTTAGACTGGTATCACAACATCTTTCTAATGTGACTGCTCTATGGCCAGAGCTGTCCCCTCTGTAATGTAAATGCCTAAATGTCTCTAATCCCTAGAAACACACATTGTGTCTGTTTCTCAGTGAGATGCTACTGGCTCTTTGAGGAAGCTTTTCACTGTCTTCTCAGCTACTTTATGTCCAGCTCAGTGGTTTTTGCTCAAACCTTTTAATTTACAGGAATGATGATGGCATTGAATCTTTTAAATAGGATTTTTAAGGAGTTTTTTTTAACCATTTCTTCCTGATTTTTAGTTGCTTGGAATTTTATGTTAATCACAGTAGATTTCTACTTACACAGTTTTCCAAGAGAAAGCTGGTTAAAGGCAACTTGAGTTTCTAACCTACGCCATCCAGCTGTCTATCTGCATGAGCTAATAGGTCTTCTGTGGTTGGGTTACTTTACTTCTGTCTTCCTTCAAAATGTTTCTGAATGTGTCTATGTGAGTATAGCTTTGGGCTGCTTGATGGTTGAATCCCAGTGCTGTAAAGCATGTTGTAAGTTTTATTGGTTTTGCTACTAGTTTCTCTATTCCCAGAAGCAGCCTGTTTTCTGATTTCTGCCTGCAAGTTTGAGAGCAAACATTTTTGATATAATTTCCTGAGTTATTAAAAATAGACAGTGTTAAACTTGTTTTTCTCATTAATTTTAACAGTATTTCAGATCAAATGTACATCTAATAATGGTTCACGGTATTTACCATCTTTTGAAGGTGATCACAGAATCACAGCGATTTATGACGTGAATGAGATAAAATTAAACTGCACAGGGTTGATTAAAGTTTTCTTTGGTACAATTTATCTTGCAGTCTGGATGTACACGTTGTGGGTTTTGTTAGGTTCAGTAGTATTTTCTGTATGCTTAAGCTGTTTGCGATCTTGGAGCAATTCATATTGAATGTATCTGTCTTAAACTAGGAGGCATGCTGCAGGGAACGTGTCCTCTAGTCATGGGTATACTGGCATCTCTGAAATGTGCTACATGAAGAATTTATTCAGTACAGTGTAAAATTAGTGAATGTCATCTCTTTGTGGCTTTGGAACTACTACTAATTTGATTGTTGTAACATGTTATTCGTGTTACTGAAAGGATTTGTGCTTAATTTTTCTACTATCAAACTATCTACTACTCTTTGTGTTTTTGAGAGTACCAAGAGAAAGAGTAGTGAAAAATGTTGCCCTGAAAAAGAAGCATATTGAGAAGTGAATATGCTTGCAAAATCTAAAAGTTTTGTAATTTTTAATGAAAAGTAAACTTAGCATTTCATTGTCATCTGAATCATTTAAGTGAGGCTGTAACAGCTTTCTGAGAGCGTTTGATTCAGCCAAGTTGAAAAATTGATCCAGCCACTGAAAAATTTCTGGGAATTGTAATGTAAAAAGTGAGTTTTTTTGTTTTTTTTTTAACCTGTTTAGCTTTGTTGTGCTATACTTTATGTTGGTGCTCCTCGTCTGTAAATGCTTCCCTAATGTTCTGAGGGAACAGAGTTTTCTGGAAGCTTAAAAAGAAAGGAAGGAAAAAGATCGTTTTGGAATATGCTGTCAGTACCTCGAAACCACTTTGTGGAATAACTGCAGATTTGGGTACATAATTCTACTGTATGATAGCAGTCAAGCATGTTATCTGTAAAAAGTATTTTCTTTATGATAGTGCTTTATGGAGAATGAATATTCATTTTATTGTGACTCCTGGTTTTATGCTTGCAAACAATAGGAGTGTCTTTGTGTAAGTTGTGTAGTGTGCTAAATAAGTACACTAATATTCTTAGAGCATCTCTTAGGCAGCTGCCTCTTTCATTTATCCCTGAAGAATGCTATGCTATTAGCTGTGTGTAAAGATCATAACAAAACAAATTCTTGTGACTTCTAAAAGGATGTTAATTGCTTGGTGAGACAGTCAGGTTACTAACGGAGGATGATTTTATAGAAAGCTGATTTTTATGTACATACAAAGCTTTAATTGGCCATCCTTCTCAAACTTCTGTGCATATCCATTGCAACTGCTTGCTTACGTGATCAAGAAATTTTGGAACTATTGAATTCTGCTTTTTGGAAATGTAAATCTTAATGCCTTATGCTATTAGCTGTGTGGTCTGTCTTAGGCAGAAAAAGTTAACTATTGTGTCTTTATGATTGAAGAAGTTTTAAATAACTAATACATTAAATCTGTGCTAAGTATTACAGCACAGTTGTCTGCTATTTTACAAAGATACTTCATATGAAGTAACTGTTATTACAGTTTTAAAGAAAAGGGCTTTTTATGTGCTTCGTTTTACCAAAATTTTAATCCAAAGAGGACAGAAGTCATTTTAGAAGCTTTACTTAGAGCTACCTGTGTCTTTTGTTGTCATTTGTTGTATAAAAGTATTTTGAAATAAATATTTATTTTGTTACAGGTGGAGGAGTTTGACACCAGTTGGGCAGCCTATACCAGGAACTAGATTTATTGCATTCAAAGTACCTTTAAAAGGGGTATGTATAAACAGTAACTACACATTCCCTTTACTAAATACAATACAAAAGTAATTAAAAATAGCATTAATATTCATGCAAGCTTCAGGAAAGATTTGTGGAAAAATATTTTGTGTTCTTTAAATAATCAATCCAGTCATCTACCATTGGCTTTATTTACATAATGGTCTTTGGTTTTTTTCCACTCTTCTGATGTATGTATTTGGTGTTAATCTTTACCTTCTGTAAATCATATAGTCTCTAACAAATCAGTAAAATAGTTTGGTCACCAATTTAGTGGCATAAATTCAACATCTTTGTAACATCTTTTCATGACTGTTGGAAGGAAAGTCATTATTACCATGGGAGGGGTTTGAAATACGAATAACAGTATAGGCAGTATAAGCCATAATACGATTTTTCAGAGATGAAGCACTTATTAAAATACACTTGCCACTGCAGTACGTTTAAAATTAGAGACTTAGATTAGTAGTAAGCTCCAATGATATGGAGAAACACAATATTATTTATTCTATTAATGTGTTAGTAACTCCATTAGATTCCTAATAACGTGGAATAAAGTCTTAATCCAGTAAATACACTAAGCCAGATCTCTGATTTTTTTTGTGACAGAATACAATGTGGAGTCTTCAGTTTTTTGGTGGATTGAGGTACACGGTTGCAAATTTGTCCTTCTGTATAAATTAACACAGATGCTGTGTAAATTAATTTGTACAAGTTCTCACCAGATACACAGGAAAGAAGAGTTTCTAAGCTCTTTTAATGTTCAATGACTAGACATAACCATAGCAGTTAAAGTAAGTATTCTGTCTAAACTATTATCTACTGATTGCACTCTAGTATACATATAGTAAAAAAAAATAAAATTCATCTTCTGGCATATTAGTGCCCCTTACATTTTCAGTCACTATTCAGTTCACTTCTTTCAGCAAAGACTGAAGTGGAATGCTCGCAGGGTTTACTTCCTCAGGTGCTTTCCCAGCTTCAGTATGATGGTTTGGTTGCTTTGACACCAAAGACCTTGGTCATACTTACTCTTCATGATTAAAGGATGGTGTTGTAGCCATGTGCCTTTCTACCAAAGACTGCCAGAGGTAGACCTACTTATCAGTGGAAATAAAATTCAGAAGATTTGTAATTAGCTTATCTGCTGTTAGGATATGAGAGATTTTTTGCATCATCAGCTCCTGTAATTCCACCAATTTTTTGCATAGACACACTCTGCTCTGGGCAGGATTTGTGCACTGCACATGTTTCTAGTTTCCCATTTCTCTAGGTTTCAGAGGAAGGTACTAATTTTACCCTTCCCCTGTAATTCCTTGATAGCCTGAAAGGAGCTCCACCAGAGATCATAAAAAGGGCAAGTGTACTCTGACAATTCCTGCTGAGTTTTTCTGAACATCTCAAATATTTTTTCATAACACAGTTATATTGCTTCACTGTGTGATCAGTTGTTTACAGACGTCTTATTTTTGTAAGATGTATTTCCACTTGATGTTAAGTGTGAGTTCACATAGTTCACTTTTAAGTTCTGTCATAGGCTTCTGCGGGTTAGTAGTTGTCACCTGAAAGTTTGTAAATTCAGTTTCAAATCTTATTAAAAATCACTTCTAAGTAATTTAGAGATAATTGACTATTCTTCATTTTGTTTGGACTTAGCCTCCCCTGTTTTTCAGCAGTGAACCAATATTTGAAATACTCAGGAGTGAATACTTCTATGCACTTCCTACCCTACTGTTTCAGTGCAAGCTTTCTAATCGTATTCCAGCTTTGATAGATAAGAATGTCCTGCTGTTCATTCTTTAATTAGAATTCCTCTCTCTGTTTCCAGACTCAACTCAAAGTGCTTGCTAGCATCTTAGGTTAGAATCTGCACGGTTAGAAGATGGAATAGTTAGCTACCCTATAGCACCTGTGGTTCTGAGAGGTGTGTGGTCTGTGACTGCCTTCCTTTCCGTTAGTTCTGAGTCCAGTCTACTTGAATTTCTTATTAACAAAGGAACTGAGAGGTGGTTGAGGCTGCTGCATCTGTTTTGCCACTGTCTTTATTGGTGGTGACAGAGCCTGTGTCAAAAGGCTCTCACAGTGGGCAGTGCGCTATTCAGAGAAAATCCAGTTTTGTGCACGAGGCATTTTCATACCTAGAGCGGAGAGCACGTTTCAGAAACCACAGCTACAATAGGGTGAGTAAACAATTTTCCCACTGTGTCTGTCAAATGAAATAAATTATTCATTATCCACCAACACGCCACTGTATTTTAGTCTTATTTAACCTTTCCCAGTGCTAGGTGATATGCAAGTGCTTTTTGCCAAGAGTTGAACCAGGAATAAGAATGCCTGCGTAACATTTGTGGGGAGAGAGTTAAAGCCTTGTGTGTAAGTGAACCCTGGCATCACAACTCCTGATGTTTTATGTGAAATACTGTTAACGTGCTGTTGTGTGGGACAAAAGAAGTTTTGGGGGATTGGATTGCAGTGTTTTGGGTTTCCTTGTTCAGTCAGTTACTTAATCAGTATGTATGTAAAATTGCAGGGTTTTTGTCTATCAAATTAGTGCTTATTTGTTAGCGTTGTGTAAGTGGAAGATCCTCCATGTTTTCTTGCCCTTTCATTGGAACAGGAACAAATTTTTATTTTGTTTTTATTTGGTTCCTTTTAATCTGTATAAAACTTGGATATGCTTTTGATACTGTAAACATTCCATTTTGAAAACTGCTCTTTTCCCATTTCAATAAACAACATAATGAATGTCTTGTTATTAGAAGTTAAAAAGCAAGATCATTTTCTGTTGTTATTGTAGGCAATTAACCAGAGGCTTACCCCAACCCAGAAGTTCACACCAAAAGACTTAATTGCTGCAATGAAAGCCCTAAATGTGGAGCTTGGATTAATTATTGATTTAACGTATACCACTCGATACTATGAAGTTAAGGTAATGTACAATTAATAACAAATTTTATAATAGTTACTGCCTTAATTGTTTGAAAGTATTTATGCATTTACTCACCTTGAATTGGAATAGACAAGTTGAGTAACTCTAGATAGAGTTACTTTGTGTTTCTAATAGAAACAAAGTGCTTTATGACAGGAAGAAACTCCTCATACCTACTGGTTGCTTTTGATGGCTTATTTGTGCTATGGTAGCATAGAATAATGGATAAGGACTTCAGTGCTAGGCATTGTAGAAAAGATATTGGAGACTTGTGCCCTGAACACATTCTCATTTATGTCTAAAGGTGATTTTCTTTAGTGGTTTCTTGTGTTCAGTGGAATCCACTGGAAAAAAAGGATATATTTCAGAATTGCTTCCATCATGACAGGTTTGTTGACCAGCTGATAGAATTTTGGTTGCCTCCTATTGAGAAGGAGAATAAGTATCAGTGTTATAACTGAATGATGACCTTCAAATGTACATTGGCTTGACACAGTAAGAGGGCAGATGTGTGAATATGACTGTGGTTCAGCAGGGGCAGGGTAGATGTTGCTAATAATAGTTGAAAGTGTTAGAATGGAATTAGAAGAATCTGCTCTTTTTAATTCATGTGCTGTCTTATTAGCAGGGATAAATAATTGTTATAAAGAAACTTCTCTCAAGTAAGGTTTTATAACAGAACTGTAAATATTGGTTTCTGAGAGTGTCTCTCTTTGTAGAGTCATGTCATGATTGTTTTCAGTTTCTATGCAGTGCTGGAACTACTGTTTTGCATTGCTGTTATTTTATATACTGCTTAAGGGTTTTCACTGATGAAAGATTTCAATAATTTTTGCCATGTTTTTCTTGTTGCTAGGATTTACCTAAAAGTGTGCAGTATAAGAAACTTTATACTGTTGGACTCGAAGTTCCTGATAATGCTACTATTCTGCAGTTCAAAAAATGGGTTAGAAAATTCCTATGGGAAAATGCAAGAAATGGTAAATATCAGCATCTTATGCTGTAAAAGAAAAAAAATTGTGCTAGCTGCATCATTTATTTATTACAATACATTCTTAAAGATGTCTCGGATCTCAGACTTTCCACAGCACTTTCCAATTTATTGCTATATTATGTTTACCACCACATATCTCTTGTATTTAAAACATACCTTTCTCAAAAGTAACAATTCACTTGAATGCTCTTCCTAATAGTGCTATATCTGTATCTGTCATTTGACAAAGCAACTCCAAGTGAGAAAACCTTGCTTTTGAATTTCTGGTAATGTATTGATCCACTCCGGAGACATAGGCTTATTTTCTATAAAGTATTTTTGTACTGCTTGATGCCACTGTAGTTAGGCCTCTTTATTATACTTCTCTGATTGTGCTGGGGAAGTCTTTCCTATCCAGTGCTTGAAGGTTAAAATCAGTTGCTCCCATCTAGCTGACATAGAATACTCAGTAGAAACAAAGCTTTCATCATCTCACTCAGATTGTTCCCCATAAACTCAGTGTCACAGCTGCTGCTCCTTTATGGATGCTGAAAATAGTACAGGGTTTCTCTGATGGCACTGGGCACTGGTACACAAACTAATCAAGCCCATTTAGTCACACACAGCAGTTTTCTGAATTATTGCTGTCATGTCCTAGTGGCTCTTAAAAATCATTTTGCAGATGCATTGTCAGTATTTCCACAGTGTGGATCAGTCACTGGTTTTTGTATTCTTGCATTAATACAGTTGTCCCTGGAATGGTACAAGGTGAAATGTATTCAGGGAAAGGAGTTTGAAAGTACAGTGCTACAGCCTGTTTGTTTGTAGCTTTTACCTTTTCACGTTTTTGCTCCTGATCTCTGTAAACAGATTTTAACTTTTCATCTCTCTATTCTTGAGGAACCATTCCTTCAGGCTTTCTTCATGCTAATTACTTTGGTATTTTCTGTGAGAAAGATGTTAACTTCTCAGGTGCATAAAGTTTTTTGCTGCAGAATGTAATGATGGTTTTGGTGTGGATGGTCAGCTCTGTTGAGTGAAAAGGCTCTGACCTAAGACTCAGCTGTAAGAGCCTGAACTGGAAATGGTGGGAAATATAAAAGATAGAAGAAGCAGCATTAGTCCTTGTTGAGGTAGGTAGTGTGCAAATTCTTCTTTTGCTTTATTTTGGCTTAGGGAAATTATTTGGAAATTATTTTTGTCTTTTTTATCAAGTGATCTTTAATGTGACAAAGAATAGTCTGTATTTAAGTGTAATTATCTCTTATTCTCAAAGTTGAGAGAATTGATTTCTCATTTCTTACTGGATGAATACCCACTGTTTCAGCTAGTGAGACTATATTGGCAGAGTTTTATGTAAATTCAGAGGTGTGAGAACTTTCAATTTTTTTGTTAACTTACACATGGTAACGTGCCCTCTGTTTCAGGTTACCCTGATAACTAATCAAGATTCTTCTTACAAATAATTTTTAATAAGTTTGATCTTTTACTGTCTGGAAGGTTATGAAGCCAACCTAGAATAAATGTACATGATAACATGACTCTCCCATTCTATGGCAAACAGTGATAGCGGATCTCATTCAAAAATTTATCAAAGTCCATTTCAAAGACCTTCTGTCAGTACTTTGTCCCTGCCTGAACTTTGTGAAGTTTGTCATACTTACTGTTTGTTCTCATTAAGTAGGCCCTCTTTTGTGACAAGCACAGCATACCTTTACGTATGTGTTTTAATTTGGTGCATTTTTTTCTGTTGCATATTGGTGTATGAGATATCAGTGTCTTGCATGACCACATTACTGTTTCCCTTATTGGAAATATCTCAGTTGAAACAGCTTAATAAGCTTAGTAGTGCTCAGTTATTCTCCTTTTAGCCTACAGCTGATTAGTGTACTCTTTTCAAAAATGGTATGTTTTCTTTTGACATCACTGATTCCCGTTAGAGTGCTTCTCTATGTATGAACCTGAATCTCTGTGTTTTGTCCAGGTAATCATCTTAACTTTCAGTCTAGTTTAATTAATTCTTCTTGTAATGCACTCCTAGATACTAAGGATATTATGCATTTTTTTCTCCTTTTTTGTAAGTTTTAAAAGAATTTGTTTATTAACTTTATTTGATATTACATTTTCTAGTTGTTCAAGGTTGCTTTAAAACCTGTATTCTATTCTTTCCTATTACTGCAGTTCTAGCTGAAGGCTGCAGCTTTCTCTGATATCAGTCCTTTCTCTTTTTCATATGTTCTCAGAATTAATCTCAGTCTTCACGAGTTTGGAAGTAGTGAGTTAACTGCTGCTGGGATCAGGCATATAGAAGATAAAGTCTGGATGTGTTTGTTATTTGATGAGCATGACAGTACCATTTTGTAAACAACAATAATGATTTATCATTGCTGTACTAAAAAGTACAGTACTTTTTTTGTTTTGTACTAATATCAAGCAATTTCATTTTCTGAAGTATTAAAGCTTGTGTTTATCTTTCTTGATAGAGAAACTCATTGGTGTCCACTGTACAAATGGAATTAACAGAACTGGCTACCTTATATGTAGGTAAGGGTTGAAAAAAGAAAGAAAATTGGTGTTCTCAAAAGATATTAAGTCTATAATCCCTTTGGGACAGTCATCTAATAAAATTTTCCTTCAGATATCTTATAGATGTTGAAGGCTGGGATCCAGAGGCAGCAATCCAAGGTATTTTACACCCTTTGAACTCAGACAAACATTGAGTTGTACTTCACATTTAAGTATAATTGTATTCACAAATACTGCGGTTCTGCTGTAGTGTGCTGTTCTGCTGTTGCATGTTGTTACCTCCTGTTCTCATCTCCATAGCAGATAATGTGCTGATTTTCATTTCAAGTGAGGTTTGAGCGTTAGCAAACTGAACAAGAGGTTTCAGCTGTTTAATTTTTTGTCTTTTGTTTGAAAAATTTTCAGTCATAGGTTGCTGCCACTGCTAGTTTCAGTTGTTTAAAATAAAAATGAAATTGCTTCAACAATCACAGCTTGCCGCAGCATTTGTATTAATGCTGTTTTTTTCAGTTTCTCATGCTGAACAGAAAGCTTTCTCACATTCTCATGACTCAGTTTGAGCACATGTCATTAGACTCATACCTCTTCTTCTTTAGCTTTTGGTGATGCTAGAGGTCATTGCATGGACGGTCTTGTGTATCTCACAGACCTCAGAACACAACCAATGAGAAGGTAAGCAAAAGCTTTTAGTGGCATGCTTAGATTGTTCAGGTTGTATTTTTTAAAAAATTCAGCTACATTCGTAAGCCAAAATTAAGTCCCTCTTAAACATTCAGTAAACTACATAAAGTCTGCAAGACTTCTCATCTGAATAACATCAAGTACCTTTGTTTATATTTGGAATTCATATGGCTTCGATGTGTACTGCTGAGCACCGGTGCTGTTGTATCACTATCCCAACTATACTGAGTCTGTATTCTGTTACTGTAAACTGAAAAGAGCTACTGCGAGGATTTTACTACAAGCTGTGTGCTCTGCCCACTGTTGCCGGTGTGGTGGAACCAGATGTTAAAAAAATAAATAAAAAATCAGTCCTAGTGAAAAAAGAAAGGTGGAAGATTGTTCTCAAATCTGCTTTTAGTAGTGATATTCCTAACACATATGGAATCTTTTGTCTTTATCATATTCAGACCCTGGGGTACCTAAGAATAATTAACATTTACATCTCACTAAGTTATTTGTACTGATTACATCTTGTAGCATCACACTGATTTTAAAATAATATCTGACTGATTTTGATCATTTTGAGTGCCTTTTGTTCTTGTTTTACTGCTTTAATTGCTATAGTGACTGAGGATGATTGTTAGTTCAGTGCTGGATTTTTTTTTTAAACGTACGGTACGTGTGTCAAGTATTTTTTGATGTTGTTCCAAATGTGTCAAGTTTAGACTTTCTCTACAGCCCTTCAACTAGATTTACAGGATTAAAATTTGCTATGAAAATCTTGAATGTCTGTAAGTTTTATTTAACATATAAAAAAATCAGTAATTCTAAACTGAAGAATCCTTGTGATATTTTTTTTTTCTCCCTCAGTAGTATGTTAAAAAAAAGGAAGCTTACAAGAGATATTTTTATTCTTCATAGTAACCTTGGAATGGATGTATGGGATTCAGATGAGGATATAATTCACCCACCAAATGCATCAGAAGGACCTGTGGAACAGTTCCCAAATGAAGATTTTCAGGGGTAATAAGTTGAAACATGGAATAAGAAGCCAAAAACCCATAGTGCAGAGGATGATTATTCCTTATTGTGTCCTGTTTTTATAGTAGCAATCCCTTACGATGTTACAGGAGGATCAGCTGATTTTGACACTTAGATTTGGTGTTTTAAAATACTGGGAGCATTGAAATATTCTAATTTAAAAGAGATTTTATTAATGTAAGCTATACATGCAAAGTGTATTTACAGAATTAGAAAAAGTAATGAGAAGATAAAGGGAAGACAGGGAATGTGTGCTACTAGGAATTGGTGATTAGTTAGTTCACTTGGGAAAATTTTAGTTTTACTTTGCCTGCTGTTCTTTATTATTCTACAGCAGTCTGCAATTTGTTTTTAATTAATTCCTTATCACTTTTTGCTTGCTGAACAAGCACTATAGAATTATAGTTGAATGTTTGTCATAGCTTCTACTATGACATTGTTTGAAATTTTTATAATTTTACTTACAGTTTAGATTCTGTGTAGCTTTGATACCTATATATTTTACTTGCAATGTGTTTCATATCAATTCTTGGATTAAATAAAGCTTATTTTCATTAGTAACTTGTAGTACTTAAAAGTACAGATGTTCTATTTAAGAAAAAAAATTCTTTACAGGTCTGGGAAAAGATTAAGAGTTTATGATGACAGCTCTCATAATGATTTGCAAGGACAAACACAACTGAGAGATTTTGATTTCATTAATAAGGGACCTGGACGAAGACGAAGACCGTTTAATGACCATCAGACTCAGGATGATTTAAGAGCACCGATGCAGATGAGAAATTGGGACTATAATAGGGGATCAGGACAGAGGCAAAAACCATTTCCAGATCACCAGTTTTATGATGATTACCAAGAAGACGTTCAGCTGAAAGACCTAGACTTCAGTAACAAGGGACCTGGACAACAGCTGAGACCTTTCTATGGACGCCAGTTTTGTGCTGATGTACAAACAGAGCGACAGTCAAGGAACTTGGAATTTAACAGAGGCCGTGGGCAAAGGCAGAGATCTTTTCCTGACTATCCATCCCACAGTGATTCACAGGAAGACAGGAAGTCAAAGAATTTTGATTTTGGTAGCAGGGGCCGTGGCCAGAGGCAAAGACCGTTCCACAACCACCCATCTCATGATCAATTTCAGACTCCAGTGCAGTTGAAAGAGTTAGATTGTGTCAATAAAGGTGCTGGCCAAAGACCAAGACCCTTCCATGACTATCGGTCACACGATGACTCACAGCCCCAAATGCAACTGGGAGGTTTTGAATTCGTAAACAGGGGCAGTGGGCAGAGACTGAGACCCTTCCATGATCACCAACCTCACAATGACTTACAAACAGAAATGCAGCTAAAAGATTATGATAATAAAGGTCCTGGTCAAAGGCGCAGACCTTTTCATGACCATCAGCCTTATGATGGCTTACAGGAGCAGCCTCAGTTAAAAGATTTTGATTATGTTAATAAAGGTCAAGGACAAAAAAGGTCAAGACCTTTCCATGATCATCCTGTTCAAGATGACCTGCCACGTGAATGGTGTTCAGACAGGTACAGTTGAAAGTATTACAGTTTGAAAGAATTTTAATTGATACATTTCAGGAGCCTGCAGTAGTTTGTATTCCTCTTAATATATGATTATTTTGATCATCCTTTAACTGTAATAACAGAATTAGCAGCACTTTTAAATTTCAAACTCTTTTTTTAATAATTTATTTTAAACAGCCATCTATTTAAAATCACACTTGAATGATCAGCTAATTAACAATTAACTTTTTATTTTGAACTATGGATGTATTTGACTTAAGTTTCAGTGCTGTAACTTTGAAGGCACTGAAAGATTGTGTTTCTTTAATTCAAAACTCACACTTCACCTTTTTAGATTCAGCTTGAAACAAACTTGTTAAAATTTAAACAGCAATCCTCAAGACAGAAGGCATGAATTTTCATTTATATTCTCATCTAAACTGAGATAAACAGTAATGTTACAAGGAAGTTTGACTTTATGTTATGGCATGAATTAATCATTTGCTACAAGTCCCTTTGCTTCTGAACTTGCATCATATTTTCCCAAGATCATATATCACTTATTAGTAAATTGGATTCAGTAGTTAAGTTGCATGCAGATATATTTCCAAATACTCATTCGATCTTTCAGAACATAGTTCAGATATTTCCTGGGCTTAGTAAAACTTGATTTAATCCTTTTTATTGTGAGGTGAAATGGGACGCGGTACCATTCCCATGAAACATACCATTTTGACATGTTAAACTAATACAATTAAGATATTCCTAATAAAATTTAATTGAAGAAATGTTAATTGTTATTAAATTATTTGAAGTAATTTTAATTAGTACTTTTCAAAAGCCTACAGTAGTTTGTTTTCCTTTTAACATATGATTGTTTTGATTATCCTCAGAAGTCAATCTTTTTCTTCCCAAGAAAACGTATCAGAACCTCAGTTCTCCTCATCTCCTTCACTTCACAGAGATTATGGATCTGACAATGATGACTTTAACAGAAGTTATAGGTAAATACCATATTTTGTGTGTTGTTTTCTGACTGATATTGTTACTTTTCCAGTATCCAACTAAGATTAACTGTGGTGTAATAAAAAATTGTTAATATTTTTGCTTAAATACAGTTTAAACCATTGAATCTGAATGCTGAGCTAATAATGTGACTAAATTGTAGTCCATCTCTATAAGGCTTTATATAGACCATAGTAGTTATGAAATTGTTTGAGTGTTCCTCACTTAAGTCATTTGCTTAAGCTAACTTATAAAATAAAAAAAAAAAAAAACCAAAAAAACAACCTATGTTCAAAATACAAAAGCCTGTGTTTGGTAAGCAAAAAGCTAAGGTACTGATACTATATTTAACTCTTAACTGGTGCCTACCAACAGGTTAATGAGGAAGTGTTAAAAAGAGTGAGGCAGACTCTTCTTCGTGGTGTGCAGCGATAGGATAAGGGGCAACAGACTCTTGTTAGACCATCAGAAGTTCTGTAGCCTGTATGGAAAAAGGCCGTTTCTTTGAGGATACCGAAATGGTTTGCCTAGAACAGCTGTGAAATCTCCATCCTTTGAAATACTTTGTGCTCAGCTGAGATCCCTTCCAATAGTATTCATGTATTGTTTAGTGAAAGTAAAGATTTAAAAGCAGAAAGATTGTTCTCAGCTTCATACACTATTTTACAGAGTACATACTGTACTTGAGAGTGAAGAGACTCCATAACAAAAAATAAATGTATATGATGTTCGTAGATTCTTCTGTTGCAGAAGAATACAAAAAAAGTGCTATAAATACAAAGTATAGTGTTGCTTGAGGCTGTGTAAAAGACAGCTACCGTTAAGTATTCTTCACAAAATGAAAACATGGATTCAGAATGAGAACGGGCCCTAAGTAAAGAAACTTTCAGAAAATAAGGCAGTTTTAATTAGAAACAGCAGTTGAAACAAAGCATTTTCTAGTTCATTTACCTACTAAAAAAAGCTGAAAATGTATTCACTAGAATTGAAAAATAAGTGTTATTAACATCTAGTTGAGAAGACTTTAATTTGGGAGGATAAAAACAAAAGTAGAGATCTGAATTCTAGTTCTTTTAGTGCTAGACAATTTTAAATTTTAATGGTTTCACTGTTCATGTTTTCTCTTCCTACAGTCATCGAGCAAGTTGTCCAGAAGACAATAGGAGAGTGCATCCTTCAGATGAATTTAACAGGGGAAAAAACAGATTTGCACCATATTCTTCATGTACAATGCATCCATCCTCATCTGTACACCAGGAAGATAGTTCATTAGACTATGAAATAAAAACTTTTGACGGTGAAACTACTAGAGAAATGGAAAAAGGTAAAAGATTACCAGTTCTAACAGTTGATTACAATTATGGTCTGCCATTAGATTATGGACCTGAAGAGGAAGAGAGAACACCTTATGATTTACCTCCAAGAGACCATTACAACTGGAACTGAATAAAAACAGGCACGGTTTCCCCACCTTGAGCTTGTATCAATCGGCTTTACTTTGTATGTGGACCAGGGTTCATTGGTTGGTTTTGGTTTTGGCTTTTTCATATGTTAGGAAAATGCAAACTCCAGTACTAGAGAACTGATCTCTACTGTTAAGATTAGTTTCTACTTCTATATTTATTAGGGTGTATTTGTTAAGTGCGGATGGAGACAAGATCTCAGTACACAGGGGATGAAAGTAGTCATTCCTCTCAGCAAATTGGAAGCCATGTACTCTAAACTATACAACTTCGAGTGATCATACTTGTCTTTGTTTTACATTTATTTAAAATGTATGTAATAGTAGGGTGCAAAAGTCATAATAAAATAATGCACCATCAGGCAAACCACCATTAAGGTTACAGAAAAAAATACCATGAAATGAATGAAACAAATTTTTGTCAAGTTCGTATTTTAATAATTACAGCTTGTTGTTATTGCTAACAGCTATTGCTAACAATCTCTGCAACACTGCACTTTAATCCAGTTTTTTTGTACCATCATCTGAACTGATCTAGCTATGCAATTTTTTTTCCCAGACTGCTAAGAACTTGGAGGCAACTGGAGTTTTAATTATGCAAATGTCAGACTTGCTTTTCAACAACCTGAATGTTCCACGCTAATGCGTTGGGTTTTTTTCCTAATCCCCTCAAGTTTTAAATGCTTCAGAATAGCTCGGTGCAGGTGAATTTCACAGTTTTCTTAGAAACACATCCAAATGAGGCAGCTCATGTATTAACAGGTTGTCTGTCTCAACTGGCCAAGATTGCTTCTACCTGTGTACTTACAGTTCACGTTTGTCAGTCAGATAGGTCTCATTCTCCAGTTCTGTTTTCTACTGGTTTCCTTTTACAGCACAGCAAAGTAATCAGAATGGAAGAGTAATTTCTTCAGGTAAGTTGCTTTTAGAGTTGTGTATTACAAGAGTCTCTTCTGAATTGCCACTTTACCTGGGCCTGAGGATTGTAGCATAACAAAAAGTAACAAAACTGATCAAAAAGAGAGTGTTCATGGCAAGAACTCTGTAGACCTGATTTGCCTCTTAACTAGCAGCATAAAACAGATTTCTGAATTCATGGGTCTATGGCTCTACTATATAAGGACTGGATGTGTAAAGCTTGGAACATCTGGCAACTCTTGTTGATTTTTAGCACTGCAGTAAGTTCTAAAAATCAAAGCATTCTGTGGATATAAATTCAAAGTGCAAATATTTAATTGCCTGTGCAACTGGTAGAGCAACTTTGGCTTTGTTCATTACACAAAGTACGTTGTTCTCTCATTTTTACAGCAGCTGGACAGTAGTATTTCCCATTAAATCTAGCTTAGTGTGCCTCATTCATGTGCTCTCAGGAATGAAGCTGTCTGATTGTAAGGCGGTTTTGGAACTGAGTACTATATGTTAAGAAAAAGGAACATTTCTTCCTTCACTTAGGCTTTTAAAATGAAGAGTAAAATGAAAGGCTTTGTCCAGGCTTCTTTATTTAGGGGAAAGGAAGATCTGGAAATTGGGCTGTAGCATATTGTCACATTCTTAAAATAGTAACAAAATACCACACAAAAAAAAATCCTCATGGTGCTCTCCATGAGAGAACTAAGATTATGGACTGGTTTTACAAGCATTTGTTCTCTCCTTACACTATGTATGCAATGTTCATAAAGTGAATAAAGAGCAAATGTTTGCCCTTTACGTTTTTGGATCTGAAGTACATCTTTAGGATTGAAGTGACCCTACAGTCACTCTTTTCTTCCTTCGGAGTGGGGGTGCTGAATGGCGAAGAGTCGGTGCACTGCAGTTTCATACAGTGAGAAATGTGGCAGCTCCATCAGGAGTTAGGATGGATGACAGCCTTTAGTAGTCCTTGGTCAGCTCTTGTGGGACTGTTTGAGAGCTTCCATTTGGGAATGGTACCTGAAATGTATTTTACCTCCTGAAGTATGCTAGGAATTGTTAAAGGAGAGTGTCAGTGACACAGACTAAAACCCAAAGGGTCTGTTAGCATGGAAGATTATATTCCATTGGCAGGGAATGGACTGTGATGAGCAGACATCCTGGGGATGGAGGATGGCTCTTAGTGTTGTAACAACTGCAGCTAATTGTGAGCAATGCAAACACAGCACCCACAGCAAGTTACATCAAAAGCTTGTGTTCTGTGTGCACAGTGCTGCAATGCAGAAAGCCTCCCAGGGCACCACGTGGCAATAGGTAGTGATCTACCACTGGCTGCCTTCAGTCAAAACTTAGTGGCTTGGCAGGAGTACAACTGCCACTCACTTATATGAAAGCAATCTGCTAGATACTCCTGATCTTGGAAATTTATGTGTAAATGTATCTGAAGTGGCTCCACATGTAGCCAGTTCCATGCCACATGCACTGCTACCAGAGCACCTAAAAGCTGGGCCCAGGCTGCCTGAAACAGCTAAAAATGCAACCATAGCATTGACAGTAAAGATTATCATAATCAGCTGAATATTAATAGTTTGGAGCGGCCTTCCTCAGATTAGGAGCCATTGGTGCAGGAGGTATAAGATGTTAACCAGTGAGGATATTCTTCAGTAAAGTAATGCATATTCCTATTTAGGATTTACAACATCTTTTTGGCTGTATTATGTAGCAAGTAAAAGTAAATTGTTCATAAGCTCACCTTTTTTTTTTCCCTCTAGACTATAGGTGGTATAAAGAGTATTTTAGTGTTTAAAATGATTTGGCTATAAATACTGAAGAAATCTATGGTTCTGTAGTTCTACAATGGTATCTGGTATTTCCTACTCCAGTCATTTTCCCTAGAGATAAATAATGAGGACTTGTATGCTCCTCCCAACTCTTAAAACTACAGGATGTTTTGTAGAAGACAACATGCAGGATCCTGAGCAACTTCCCTCTGAAGCAGGGGAGCATCCTGTAAGTAGGTACAATTTCATTATTGATGTAAGGACTTACTGGGCATTTTTGCATCCCCTATCACCTTTGGAAGTTGGTATCTTAGGAGGATAAAGCACTCCAGAGCCCTGTACTGTAGGTACAGTCACACAGTGCAGCTCCTGCTGTCTGACAAAATAAATACCACTTTTGTAACTATGTTGGATTCCTCTTTTTAAGCAAAATTAATAGATGTGATGTTTCCACAAATGGTCTTGTAATGACTATATGGAAATAGCCAAAGGTGGTTTGATAGATTTTTTTTTTTTTAGAACTTAGGACAAGGTTTTCTCTCCCTATTGTTCCTAACAGAATTTGGCAGAGCTAAACCCACATAAAATATTACAAACTGTTACTGAAAATCATCTCACGTTCCACAGCTGAGTCATTACTCTATATCAGTATCTGTAGTATTCAATTACTAATTGATCCACATGGTGGAAAACGGAATTAAATCGAATGCTTTTTGCTCTTTTAGCTGAGTATTGTACTTCAGTAGCACTGACTGAAAAGGAATAGATTTCCCTCTTCTGTCTTTCAGTTTTACAAAAATATCACAAAGTCTTGTTGACCTCATTCATGAATTTTCCCAGTGAACCTAGAAATACCTGCTGCAATATGGCACAGCAATATAAGGTAGGACTTTGATGGACAGTGTTGTTTTCCCATGGCATCAAGTGTGAATCTTGAAGAAAAACACTAGTGGTAAGAGTTTTAATATACATAACTACTAAGCTCTGACTTAACATAAAAATTCCTTTTCTTTTACTGCCCAGAAGTAAATATTTAACTGGCAGCCTGATTTTCATCAGGCAGTGAAGCGCACAGGTGAATACAAGAAGGAATTGCTTTCATCCTGTTACCAGCTACTGGTATGTGATTCCTCTCCAGGCTGACTCGTATTTGCTTCAGTTGTCAGTGGAGTGTGCCTTCCTGTTTCCAGTGGCTAGCAAGCACCAAACCCACAGATCTTTTTCTTCTGCTCCGGTCACCAGAGAAGCAGGTGAGGAAGTAACCTGGTTGTAGGCCACAGTATTGCCCTCTTTCTTGAGGTGAGAAGGCAATGGGAAGGGGAAAGGGAGGACAAAAAATAACTGAAAAGAGAAAAATGAACAGAGGAGTGAAAAGGAAAATGTCAGGAGCTGGAGAGTTACCAGTGTGAGAGAAGACAAGTGCAAAAGATTGCTGGGTTGAAGAAGTGGACACAGACTAGAGAAAGAGTTCCTAGAAACATCTTACCTGAATCTTCCAGCAGTGTGAGCACTGTGCCTGTGTAAGCTATCAAAAACACACAGCAGCGTTCAGGCCTCTAATCCTTCAACAAAGTCACGTGGGAGATTAAAGCTAATCGAGGCTTTCCTTTAAGCTTTAAATATAATCTAGGTGTAGTATAATAGCCTGAAGATACACCTCCAGAATCCAGTGAGAATTTCAGATAATCAAAAATGAAACTATGCCACAAATCTGTTTCACACATTGAAAACAATCCCATTGTTTGAGGAATTTGAGAATCCAGTCCAGCTTATATATTACAAGTGCATAGGTGACTTATTGCACGCTCCCAGGGCAGTATCAAAATGCACCATAAGTTGCTGTAATTGTGCCCTTCGCATAAAACTTTCAGTTATGGATTAGAGTAATGTAGAAATTTGGAGCAACAGCTTCACCAAGGGGGACAGGAAGCAAGCCAGCACACTCACACGTGGAGCAGGAGTCCTTTTCTTCCTTTGTAAGCAATGTTCAAGTCTGGATGTTCCACAAAGGAAGATGAAAGAGCCCCCAAGGATAAATATACTTAAAAGCTGACTCAGACGACAATGACTTTCATGTAGTTCTTCAAAACAACCTCTTTTAACGTAAATACAGAGATTTTTTCACTTTGGAAGTTACACTGCCAAACAAAAGCCTATAAAGCAAAATTAAGTCCTTAAGGAGAGAGAAGAGACTACAAGCCAATGTTGATAACCATTAATCCATCTCAAGTGGAGTGTTTTTACATCGTGTTGAGCTATTTAATAGCAGAGGTGAGTTCTGATTTTCAGTAGTAAATTCACAATATTCACCATAAATCTTTAATAGACCTAAATGTAGTCTGAGAAGAAGCATTTACAAGTTAAAAGAAAAACATTGTTTTCTGTCATTCAATGCAGTAAAGGATGTATTCACCCAACCTGTTTTTAAATCTAATTTAAGCTCAGTAAGTTGTAGCAGAACTTGTGACAATGGCCACAGATAAGCCTTCTTTTCTATCTTTATAAAGCAGCAGCTTTTGGAAAGAGCTAGACTAGATGTGAAACCTCTGATTCCTGTTTAGTCAGCATTATAGTGTTTCTACATCCGTATGTCCCTGATGACAGCCTTGCTTTTCTATTTATGTTGTTTGTACTCAGTTTGTGCATGCTGGCATTACATGCATTTTTTTTTTAAACTGCACAGGATAATGTCCCTCTTGCCTTATCTAATGGAAAGGAAAGGGAAAGGAAAAAGAGAATCTGACTACTGGGATTAGATTAAAAAAAAAGAAAGAGAGCAAACAATTTAGAAACACACAAGCTTATGCAATGGAAGAACAAGAAAAAGTCTCTTTCTAGCGTTGCCTCTACTCATGATGCTTCCATGTTGTGTTCTTCCACAGGCTTATGTAGAAAGACCTGCAGATTTATATAAAGAGTCTGATCGTATGATTTCCATTTCTCTTTGAGTCTGTAGCTCATTTTTGCCTGACACCTTGTTCCAAGAAAAATGCCACAAAACAAACCAACAGATATTTGAGAGGAACTTGTCAGTCATACTTCCGGATATGAATAATATATATACGTCTGTCTGCGTACCCATATGTGTACATTTAATATATTATAAGCATATACATACATTTATTTATATAAATTGAGCTCTCTGCTTTCCTAAGTATATATGTGATTTACTATTGTTAACAAACCTTGAAATATTTCAGTTCATAAGCTGTTAGTGAATGTACATACAGTTCACTTTCTTGACACTGGAGGTAGTGTAGTTACTACTAACATTGCTTTGGGAGAGGGAAAGAGGGAGGATTTAAACATAAACATAAAACTTTTGGAAAACCTTAGCTTTTGGGGGTGGAAAAAAAGAACAACTGTATGAAATGGTGAGACTATTTCCTAAAAGTCATGCAACGGGAACAAGAAACTACCCAAAATATTAAATGCTTGCTTAAATCTGGAGCACGGATATCTGCTAGACTAAAATGAGGAATTTCCACTTATATATACGTGAAGTATGTAAATGAATGTTAATTCATTGGATTTCAAAATGTAATTGTGGTGACATTTGGAGCCTTTTGGATGTTGGTGGTTTTAACTAAATGACTGAATATAATGCTGTTTGATTTTGAGGAACTGGAATGCCTCAAACTTTGTTCACAAATGTTGTGAGTAGCAGTGCCCTAGTTTGAGTCGTGTTACCTGTCAGGGTGTCCCTCAGGTATCACTTCATGGATATCTCTGAGGTGTTTTTTGGACTGCAAGAGCTATCGATCAGCATTCAGTCTCTGGCATGACACCGTTGCTCAAGGTGAGGACTTCAAAGGAAGGTTGTGTGCATGTTGCTGCTTTTTAAGGAGGTTTTAAAGAAGGTCATGCAACTAGTCCAATACTAGCTTCTATTCAGACAATATTTGCAAGAGAATATAAAAAACAAATCAAAAGCCACTAGAATACGGATGCAGACCGTTATGAAAATTGGACAGGAGGGGCCTTTTGGAGTCAGGAGAGGAGGGACACAAAAAATGATCCAAAGAATGGAACACTGCCCCTGTGAGGACACACTGAGAGAGCTGGGGCTGTTCAGCCTGGAGAGGAGAAGGCTCTGGGGGGATCTGAGAGCAGCCTTCCAGTGTCTAAAGGAGGGCTGGAAGAAAGACAAGCACAGTCTCTAGCCGAGTCTACTGTTGAAGGACAACAAGGGGAAATGGTTTCAAACTAAAAGAGGGAAGATTTAAATTAGAGGTAAGGAAGAAGTTTTTCACAGTAAGAATGATGAGGCACTGGCATAGGTTGCCCAAAGAGGTGGTGGATGCCCTGTCCTGGAGACACAAGGTCAGGCTGGATGGGGCTCCGAGCTCCTGATAGAGCTGTAGGTGTCCCTGTTCAGTGCAGGGGAGTTGGACCAGATGGCCTTTAAGGGTCCCTTCCAACTCAAATGATTCTATGCAATTATCTGTTTTTACCAGACTAGGAGGTAACAAATGTCATACCTACAGTTACAGATGTTGCTGTGATCCTAAGCAAGACAAACTTTCAGGACAAGAAAAATTAACTGGAAAAGTGAAATCATTAGTTTAGAATGTGTAAAACGTTATCGTTTGTCAGGTCCTAATCAGGAGGGATTTCACCAGCAACACTGTTTCTTTCAGCTCCTGTCAGTACAGCTAGAGTACTTGAAGACTGCCTCCTATTTTCCCCAGACTCTGGGCACACATGGTAAATAAGACAGTTTCAATTGCTGCCAATGTGCAGAGTAAGCAATGAAAGTTCACAAGTGGACACAGTTGGCAGGAGGAGGAACACTCAAACTAAAAATAACTGGGATCAGTGCAGGAAACAATGATCAAAACATACCAGCCAACTAGAAATTGCTAAGTTTTATCTAATTTAGGAACAGGTTTGAGAGAATATACAGGCACACAGCAGATCTACAGAGGGGAGATTATTTTAATATATACAAAAACAGGAGAGAAAATTTTTCTTCTTGAGAAAAATGGGGAAAAAAACAACAAATGTGCAGAAAGAATTTGCATAAAGAATGGATAAAGACTTGTTTTCATAGAGTGTAGGATACAAATTGAACTACTGAAGATAAATAGGTGACTAGTTAAGTAAAGATTTATTTTACATAAATGTCACATCAAAATATAAAAATATTTGGGGTGAAACTTGGATGAAATTGTTTCAGTCCCAAATGCTTAGATCATTCTTTCTGTCTTTTGCAGATTGTTTCACTCAGACTGTGGTTTATCATCATGTCAGCAAGTACTCAGTCTGTAAGACCCATCACCAATATTTTCCCTGCACTTATTTTTATCAGGTAAGATAACTGCTATGGAGCTGCTCCAAACAAAATTTATAGCATTCTTGATGGGTACTTTGCCTTATGTGCTATTAGAACAATGTACAAAATGTTTTTAAGGAGCTAGGAAACAGGATCTTAGAGTTACATGGATATTGGAAATGGGAGGTTAGAATTGCACAGATATTGGAAATAGCACCTGAGGGTCATTTCACTAACATGCATGGCAGGAAAGAACAGCTGCTGTCTCCTGGCTAAACAAAAGCAGAAGTATTATTCAGGATGTTTGCTATATACATCATTGCCAACAGCATATAATATACAAGGAAAACAGATCCACCCTTGCCCTTGCTGCTCCCTGCCCTGCTTCCTCACTACTCTTCCCCAGCACGTGGCTGAATAGCCAGCACCCATCATGGAAATCACGTATGCACAGGGGCAGGAGGTGTTGTGTACCTCAGGTCATGCATTGGGACCCAGGCATGTGTACACACCACAAGAGCCCTTAGTTCTGAGAGCAGAGAGTTGCATGTCTTGGTTCCTCGATGGCAGGAAGGGAGGTGTGGGTAGTTTGGAAGTAGTGTTTCAGTAAGAGGTTCCTGACCTCCACCTAAACTATGGGATGCATGTTGTGCTACCTAAAGGTATTTCTTACCTCAGCTCCACGAGAGGGAAATGATTTTATCTGGGTCACTGACTGCAACACACAGAGCCACGGCAAATGAAGCCTGTGTTCTGGCCACATTCTGTCACGTGGAGCCTCCTGTTGACTCATGTTGCTGGTGGTTGGTACTTCTGCAGTCACTGCTTTCAGCATCCTTTCCTCATCACCACCAGGCTCCCGCTAAAGGACAGGAGAGGGAACAGACAGGGAGGGCTGTTCTGCTCCCCAGCACTCTGTGGGCAGGACCCGTGTGCCAGAGTACAGCTTTTGAGGTAGGACGTCGTAGTGTCTCCATTACAGAACTATACGAAGATGGTGAAGATGCAGACGGAATCGTGTCTATGTGGGATACGCTCATTTCAGAGCAGTGGTTCCATACTGGGAGTTTACCAGAGAAGAGCAAACCCCTCCTCAGGAAGGCCGGGGATGAGCACAAGTGTCTGTGTGAGGGCTCAGCAGGCTGCAGATGAAGTCTTCACCTTACGGTATTATGCAAATGAATGTACTTGTGCAAGTTTGAATAACTCATAGGAAAAGAAATACCTATATATTCAATGTTTCAGCGTTCTCAATTCATCACATGAAAGGTGACGCGCACCAGCTCTATTTACGTCCCTGCCTGTGCTCATTAGTTCAAATGATCCCCCCAGGATCCCGTGGTGACGGCACAGCCCGGCGAGATCGGCGGCCGCTACGGCGCGGGGCCCTCCGGGACACGGCGGACAGCGGGACGGCCGCCGTGACTGCCGGTTAGAGCCGCCGTGATCGCAGCGAATGGCCGGGATAGGCCCGGCCGGGTCCCGTCACGGCCGCCCGCTCCCAGCGCCGTCTGAACGTCCGCCGCAGAGCGCTGAGGCGGCCGCGGGGTAGCGGTACCGGTCCGGCCGCACATGCGCGGCGCTGGGCGCGCTGCACGGCGGGAGTTGCAGTCCCGGCGGGTGTCGTCGTAGCGCCGCTTCGCCGGGGTGAAGGCCGAGGGACGGCGCACCTCAGCGATGGGGGCCGCAGCGTCAGCTCCCCGGGCTCCCGCCGTTCTGTTCCGTCGCGCTGGCGGAGACGCGCCGGCGCTGGGCGGGGGAACGCTCGTGCTTCACTTCGTCGCGCCTCTTCTCGCTGCTCGGGGACGGGGACTGGAGCGCTGTCCCCCGCACTCCTCCCTCCTCCCATGCGCGGATGGCACTGCCCGCCGGATCCGGCGCCCCGCTCCCCGCCGGCTCCGCGGGCTCCACGGCCGGCCCCGCTCAGCCCGGCTGCTGCGTGCGCCCGCCCTCCCCGCTCTTGGAAGCGCTCTCTCCATTGGCTGCGGCCGGGTGCTCTTGCCAATCAGGAAGCGGCTATCATGGAGGAAGGGAATAAATACAAGATGGCTGCTCGTATAAAACCAGGCATTGGGCTTCGCCCCGGCGATGGGGGAATTGAGGCTTTAACCCGCGCTCCGAGGGCTGCGCGCCTCTTTCGCCAGCGCTGCCGCCGCCTTCCCGGGCGGAGCGAGCCCCCGCCCGCTACCGACCACAGCCGCGCTCAGCCGCTGCCCGCGGATCCCCGGCGGGGCCGAGGCCGGGCGCGGCGCACCAGAGGCCCGCGGTTAGGCCCCGCGCCTTTCCCCCTGCCGCGGCACCGCCGTCCCGCCGCTCCAGGCGGCCATGGCCGTCTCCAGGTCGGTAGGAGCCGGGAAGGGCGGGAGGAGGAGGCCTGGGCGCCCGGGCGCTCCGTGTGGCCCGGCCGCGGGGGGGGGAAGGGGGCGTTAAGGAGGGCCGCCCGCTGTCCATGCTTCTCTCGGTGCCTGCGGAGGCCTTGTGGGGCCGCGCCATTGTGCTCGGGGCGGGCGGTCGCCATGGTGCTCTTGGGCCGGGGGAGTCTGTCTTCCCCCTTCCTCCCCCCCCCCCCCCCCGTCCTTCAGCCTCGGGGCTCTGCCCTATTTTCCCTTCGTCCCGCCGTGCTGCCGTTGGCCGGGCCTCCGCGGGGGTAGAACCGAGCGAGAGCAGAGAGAGCGCGGCCGAGTCTCGAAACCTGGGGATAAAGCGTTCTGCCTTCCGAGCCCCTGCTGTAAAGTAAACGAAAGGGGCTTCGTGGGGAAAAGTGATTAGTGTGTTCTGGCTGAGCCTCAAGATGCGGAGCAGTATCTGCTTACACACATGTGCGCTGGGGTGTGCCAGCGCTAGAAGTTGCTCCCTGATACAGAGGCATGTCTTAATAGAGCTGTTCTGTTAAAACTGCTGAGCCCAAATTCCTGCCATCTTTTTTTTTTTTTCCCTATATGTGTGAAATGGACACGTTAAGCTTCCAAAGAGAACAGTTAAAAGGAAACATAAATCCACGTTAACCTTGTGATAGATTACAGTGAAGTCACATGCTGATAATATCTCTGTGCTTCCGAGGAACTGTAACAAATGTAAATTCTGTTTCTGAAGCTGTACACGAAAAAGTTTACAGTTCTGTGCAGCAGAGTAAAGGTGTGTGTGCTTAAAACTCCAATGCATTACAAATCAAACTTTTTGGTAGCATTATGCCTTTTAAGGTTTCAATAGCAGGTGTGTTCGTTGGAGCTTAGAAGTTTCTTCAAGGTATCCCCCTATCTTATTCTACTCACGTCTTCATCAGGCTTTTATGTATTGGGGAACTTTTTGTAACGCTTTAAGGACCTGGGAGTAGAAAAAGATTGCGGTAACAATGCTACGATGTAATCCAGCACTGTAAGCAGTCATGTAAAATGCACTAATGTTACGATTTAATCAGATAAGGGACACTCAGTTTAAGTGACTGTGCTGAGGTGTGTACGATACGGGGTCTGTCTGGAATGCCGAGATGGAACTGGAAAGTTTGTATGCTGAGGCTGTGTCTGTTGCAAAGATTAGTACCAAGCCCACTAACAGTGCCTCTGTATTTCTGTAAAACTATGCTACTTGAGTGAAAAGCAGTAGTGAGCTATGCAAAGATTTAGGTAACGCCTGTTTGATCAGTGACTGATATGAAAACAAACTTCTGGTTTGAGTTCTTAAAGAGGGCTCGTTCTTAAACCTCGCTGGGAAGTACTAAAAAAGTTGATGCGTTAATGTCACATGCTGTGTTGCTTCAGTGTATTGTCTTAAGATCAAAATGTGACACCAGTGAACATGAGGTGTTGAGCTTTAATAAAAGTGCTGTGATATTTGTGAGTTGGTGTAGATTGTTTCAATTCCGCATAGAAATCACATGAAAGAATTACTCGTGTTGGAATGCTGTAGCACCTTAATGATTCCTGAGGAACTTCTAAGTTTCTGTACTGTTCAGCTGTGATACTGTGTGCCTTCTACCTCAGACTTAAGATGCAGCAAAACTTGCCCATTAGGTGGCAGCTTTTGACAAATGCTCCTGATGGTACAGCCTCAGTTGCTTTTGTAAATCCAACAATTCTTATATTCACCTTTTGTTGCAGAATTGGATTTCTAAAATTCTTCCTTTTCAGACGGTGTTCAAAACAGCTCTTTGTAGTATACTTCATAACCACGTTTCTGTAGAGGATGTGGTTCCAGGTTCTCTCCCTTTATTCATGGAGATCAGATGTTCTCCTCCAGATAGTTACCTTTCCGTATTCCATTGTTGAATGACTTTAATTATACAGCTGCAGGGAGTGAAGGAGAAGGTAATCTTCCTTTAAAAACTGTAGACTTCACTAGATGTATACCAGACATGAACTTTAACATGAAAACTTCAGTAGGGTAAATTCTGTATTGAGACCTCATTTAGAGGGGAAAAAAAAATGGAGAGGAGGGAGGAGTGTTTTAATGTCCTTTAAACAAATTATCAAGTGTTTTTTCTTGCAGTCGGGTTCAGTTTCTGCAGTTTAGTGAATTGGAAGCCTTTCTTAAAACCTTAGTCCGGGTGATCTACGCAAATCTGGGGAATGCTTTGAAATACCTCAACACTGCAAATCTTCGGCCTTGTTCTGCTGTTGATAAGGTCATCTTATAAGCAGAAAATACCATTTACTTGTGATCCATTGACAAAACAGTTGCTGACTTTTTCATCTGCTTTCTCTGTATACACGTGCTTGTTTAGTCAGTCTGCTGTTACATGAACTGAAGTTCTGTTTCTGTGTAACAGTTCTGAGATTCACTAGAAAATACACCTAAAGCAGAACAGTTATGAAACAGGTTTTTTTATATATGCTCATCTCTTCGGTAGTTTTATGCTGAAAAGATGAATGAACCCCATCCTCCCCAAAAGTACATTTGAGCGGGTGATGTTCTTTCCACACACAAGCCAATCTGTGCAGACGTTCTCTCCCTTTTCCTGGCTTGAAGTATATATGAATTAGTGTAATATGTTCATTACTATTAAAAATCTTGACAGTGGAACTGAGAAGGAAAAAAAAGGAAGTGTAAGGTTTTGCTTCAGCTCAGTTCCTGCAGAGTTGAGATGAATAAACCCAGTGCCTTGTGAATAAGCTTTTGAGATACTTCAGATGAAAAATGAATATTGCCAATTTGTGAGGAAGAACAGCAACAATCCTGGATTACTCAGTGGTTGAGCTTCAGTAGATGATGAAATGCTGATAGTACCTTTCAATATCAGTATACAACTTTCCAGTTTCTTTAATTTGTTCAAAGGCAGCTCATGTATCATTTCAACACCAAGGCTACTCGTACTTTTGAGGGCTATTGTGGTGTGGAGGGAAAAAAGGTCTTTAAATGTGTGAAGCTGGCAAAGATGTATTAAGGGTAAACAATTTTAAATAAAAAGATATACTCTTAAGTTTACCCTAAAGTACCTTCTTAAAACCAGTACTCTCAGAATAATTTCAAGACACTTTCTAAGCAAGTAAGGGTGTGCTTAGCAACTTGCTGTGGCAAGCTGTTCTGTGCTTGGCCTTGCAGTGCTAGTTTTTGGAGTTTTCAGGGCCTTGGTTTGCTTGGATTTCTGTGTAGTTGGAAATACACAGACTTGAAATGTAGTTTTCAATTCAAAAGAAAACGAAAAGTCAGAAGGCTGTGGTGTAGTAAAGCCACTGGAAAATAAATGGACCTCAAATATGGGTATCAGCTTTTGAACTGTAGGGTAGTGTCTTCCTAATAACAAATGAGGCTGCTGTGATTGGTATCATTACTTATCTAAAATTTGAAGATTAATAGCACATAACTAGGGGACTGAAATATTGCAAGGTAACAAGGTCGTCCAGGACTTCTGCTGTGGGTCCTGTGTGCCTTTTAGAAGTGTTCTTTCCAGCTTTGAACAGATTCTCCTAGAGAAAAAACTTCATTTTCTGGTCACTTGGAAGTCATTACTTTGTGCGTGAAAACCAAGCACTAAGCTGAACAAGAAGTGTGCTTTAATTAATTGCTACTTAAAGAAAAATGAATAGTTGTATTTCGTTTAGAATTTCTGCAGCTTGCATCATGCCATCTCCCACCCCAATGAGCACAATAGGCAGATGCACAAACCGGTGCAATTACCGGGGTTACAGCTGAAAGGGAAACCTGCGAACCTCCGGTCCTGCAGTGGGGACTAACAGCTCAGTGTGGATCTGCTGCTGTTTGTGGGAGAGAGCGTCTGTGCCATCATGGGGAGAGCAGAGTTGCCGTGTGCACTACTGCCCAAATGAGACAGAGCTGTAAAATTTCTCAGACACCTAACAGATTGACATGAAAGTGGAAGCCAAGGATTGAGTTCTGATAATAATTCTAACCCTTTCCAGCAGTTAAAACGAATTCTCACCAAGCTGTTCTCTGTGTCACTTAGTGATACACATCTTATGTTGTTCTGAATATCTTTACTGCTTTCCAATTTCCTGTGTTATTTTCTTGGTATTTTTGTAATATAAATGGTCATATATACTGACTTTGGATGTAGACACGTATGTAATGGCTAACAAATAAAACTTATAGCCTAATGCTGGTTCATATGTTATATCAAATATATATTCTGTAAGAAACCTTTAACTTCAGCATTTGATTGGCCTCTGTATGCAGTACGTAATACTGTGACCAGTGTACTGATGCAGATGACACTTCATTTCTTGTTGTGGTTATTGTTTGTAGTGTCTGATGCAGTGATGGACTCAAAAGGCAGAAGACTTGTTATATTTAGTGATACAGAGTCAGTAATAAAGTTTCTCTGTAGTTCTATTCACAAAACCCTCCTTCAGTTAATTGAACTGAGCCTGCACGTGTAATCATTCTGTGTGCCAGTATTGATAAAGGGGAAATTCATCTCTAATCCCAGCCAACCTGCTATTCTGGTGAATAGTATTGCAAATGAGATTGTTAACTGTTATGAGTTCTTGCCCATGGTTTCCTGCTACAAACTGTTACCTTTAGGATTGATCAGTCAACTGTTGGAGTGTGGTAGCTGCCAGCAAGTGGAAGAGTCCAGTCCAGTGTGGGATGGCTATTCCCAGTTGATTGCAGCCCTACTGGTTATTCTTGAGTATGTCTCTTGGGTGGCTCTATCCTGTGGAAGTAGGATTTCAACTTTTATCAAATCTACTGTGTTCTAATGAAAAGTTCTTGCTTTTAATTACTTGGAGTATTTCTGTGGGGAGGATTCACTTGCCTTATCTTGATGTCTACTGTCAGTGTATTCTTGCCATTTCAGAGTGGGTCCCCCTACATCTTCCCTGCTAACCCTGTGTGACCCATTTAGAGGTGTCCCAGATGCTACTAGGTGTCGGTTCCTAAGCACTAGGGCTGATTTCTCCATGTCAGTAACATTTTTGACGAGTTCTGTGTCAGTGTAAAAGCTGACGCTGTATTTCTTAGAAGAAAAAGATATTTTAATGTGATAATGTTAATAATGACTTTGAATTTCTGTTCCAAGTTCTTTCTTGCTGATACATTTAATCAGTGATAAGAAAAATTTCAGATTTCTCAGTGGAGAGGAAAAGGATGTCTACCTCCTTTCTAAAGAGCTCATGCCGCATGAGTTTGGAGAGGTTCACATATCATTGCTGTCCTGTTGATGAGATGTAGCTGTCTGCTTGCAACTTCCATATGCCTTACTACATTTTAAAATCACAGGTTACAAACCTAGTCTGCTGCAGTTAAAAAGGTGATACAGCCATAAAAGCTGTGGGGTTTAGGAGTGAATGTCTGGTTTTATAGCTAAAACAAATTAAGCTTGAGCTTTTCTGAGGGTAGGCAGTCAGTCATTTCCTCCTCTTCTGAGACGTGAAGAGTTCTTTGCTGAGGAAGTGGTCTAAGTTTGCACGTTCTGCTTGAATGTCGAGATGAAAAAAGATACTCTGATAGTTGAACAAGTGGGTGGGACTAAATGGCAGAGTTCTTGAGCACGGAATGCTGAAGACCAAGAAGGTGAATATAAGCATGAGAGCACAAGCAAGCTGTGGCTCCTCTGCAAGGTAGCATGTTTGGCAGTGAATAATACAGATCATTGTAAATCAGGTTGGGTTATTACTGTCAAGCATATTAAAGGAAAAGTACCAGAAAATACTGAAGTTCCCAAGGATGTGTTATTTCTGACTCGTGTGCTACAAGTGAGAAGTAAAAATGTCAGGTATTCTGGAAAATCAGAGTATGACTGTAGATTGTGAGGCTTCAAAATAAATAATTCACAGTGTGAATAATTGAGCCCTTCACTTTCTCTGCCTGAATTTGTTGAAGATATCTTACAATCTAACAATACTTGGCTTTCAAAATTAAAAATGTTCTGTCCCAGAAAAAAAGCACCTATTTCAACTTCTTGAACGTTGCAGATTTTTTAGAACTAAAGTTTCTAAAAGCTTCTCCATCTATTATTTTTATTTTTTGCATATGAGATTACCTACGCTTTTGGAACAACAACAGTTACTATTAGGAATAAGTACATTTGTCTGTCAGTTGGCTGGCAAACATTTCTTCTATTTGTGTTAGATAAACTGGAAAATCTGGGGGAATATAAATAGAAATGGCCAACTGAACTATGAATAGTGTAACGTTTTCGTTTCTTGTCAATCGTTCAGGCTTGATCGTCTCTTTATTTTACTGGACACCGGTACAACACCAGTAACAAGAAAAGCAGCTGCACAGCAACTCGGGGAAGTAGTGAAACTGCATCCTCATGAACTGAACAATCTCTTATCTAAAGTAAGGATCTTGGCCTTTTTTTTTTTTTTTTTTGGTACTGCTATCAGGACTAAACTAGTGATAATAGAAGGAGTTTTCTGGAATGTGGTTTCTGTGGATAGAAGCAGCTGAAAGTATAGAACCTTGGTAGAGCTCTGTGAAAAAAGGAAGAAAATAATCTGGAGACTGGGTCTTTAAAAGCATGCTGTTTGGTAGCCTCTGAGAGTGTTACTCAAGTCAGGTTTCACTTTGTATATAACGTTGGTATTCAGTGTTTGCTGAAATTTCATATTTTCTTCGGTAGGTAATCCGAATCTCAAGTACCTTTTAAATATTTTGCTCCCACTTTTAAAGATTGTTTCTCTTGTGCTACAGGATTGAAAGTGTAGGAAGCTGTGTGTCTTTAAAAAGGCTGGAAAATGGAAAGAGGTTTCCATTAATTTGAGACTGTAGTCTGGCCAAGTCCAGTAAAAACACCAAAAATAGTTTTGTATCTGACAGCTGGAGGTGGCTGAGTGGTCTCGGTTCTGCTTTTATTGAACAGGTGCTCTCACCACAATTTATGATACCAACAGTCAGGGAATCACGAATATCAAACCACCTTCAGTGAAAGAAATAGTTTTTCCAGATTTGAGGCATGAAGGGAAATGAGTTTAGTGGAGCATACGTTGCTGCTAGTGATCCATCTTGGCCACTTTCTTGGGTAAAATTTGAAGTCTATTGTTCCTATTGGAATGCTTCCTTTTAGAAAGAAAAGTTTCAATCCTTGTTTGGTACCTGGAGATACACTAAATAAAGCATTGTATAAAGCAAAACTAACTTTGGCTGATCCAACTAAACACAACTTGCAAGTTCTTCGGGGCTGCCTATGCCTATACCTCCGGGGGTTCTGCCCAGCAGTGTGAGTGATACACAGAAGGCTGCTTATGGTTTGTCGTTTTTTTTTTTTACCCTTTGTTTTAATTGTTTTAAATCTTGTCTTTATCCATAGCAGTGTTATCCAGAGCATAATGACTGGTAGATGCTCTAAAAGTATATTTTTTAAACAAAACTTAATTTGTTAATTTCTCTTCAAAGGTGTTAGTGTATTTAAGAAGTACAAACTGGGATACCCGTATTGCAGCTGGCCAGGCTGTTGAAGCAATAGTGAAAAATGTACCTGAGTGGAATCCAACTCCAAGATCAAAGCAAGGTGATTCTTAAATGAATTATGCGGAGTAGTACATTGTTTATCCGATGCAAACTGACTGTTATATAAAAATTCTCAAGGCAGCTGTGCCATTCTGTTAAAAATGAGCTTGCTTTTTTATTTTGTTTGGCTCTTTTCTCTTTCTATTTTATTTTAATTTTATGTTTGGCTCTTATATTTTCTCTCTGGCTCGAGATGTTCATATTCAGTTACAACACTGTTCATGACCTTTGCTTCTTGTAAGATTCACATGCTTATGCTCTGTACACTCAAAACGCTTTACCCTATGTAATTAAGAGGAATAACAACTGATGAAACAGCAAAACTTTTAACCAGACAATTCTGTCATATTTTGCAGTTTCTGAAAGCACCTTTCTGAGAGGTGACGTGGCAGCTTGCTACCGTCTGTTTGTGCTCACTTTGCATCTGGAGTTGTTGTGTTAGGGAGGCTGCTTCTGTTGTAACAAAACTCTTATCTGCTCTGAGGTGCTTTCATATTAGCTGCATTCAGTGCTTCCTTGTTCCATTACTACAGAATCTGCTAAGCAGTTTCTGCACCTGCCTTATTCACTGCCTTTGCTATTTTTATGAACATTTGCTATATTTGCACCCCTTCAACAGTTTTTTCCTCTTCAGCTTGAAAAGTTGCCACCTCTTCAGTTTCTCCTCAAAAGACAACTGCTCTATCTTTTGGACAGTTTTATTTGTAATTTTCAGTTCTTTTTCTTACCTGTGTCCTCCTTGAGATACACATACCTGCCTGTAATGTACTTACAGCTCTTAAGAGTACTGGTATTTCTGTGTGGTGGCAAAATGATGCACTTTGTCCTTCGTGATGAAGCCCAGTACCCAGTTGGCTATTCTGTTGCTGCCTAATAAGCTGGTAACTACAGAAATCTAACTGAAGTGCCTCCATAATCTTCATTCACTGTTAACTGCTAGTTCTCACATCAACGTTGTGCTGCCACAGCTTAAATTCTCAGTGTTGCACTTTATTTGCCATCATGTTGTTCTTAAGAGTCCTTCTTGGATTTCATAGTACCACTGTGGCATTTGGTTACCCAGAACTGCTTAGTGTCACGTTCATGATGGGAGAATAGTGCATAGTGAAATCTATTTCCCGTTGTTGAAGATGTACAGAATTGATTCCAACATTCACAGCTTTAATGTCTTTAACCAGGTGTAAAAGGAAGGCTTTCTCCAATTCTGTAGGAACTTAGTTCCTTCAACTTTCAGTACGAAATCTTGCCAAAGGGTTTTGAATTCTTTTAATAGATCTCCTCTATCTGCATTTTGGAGCTCTTTAAGGATGTTGGTAATCACGTTAATGAGAGGGTTTTTTCAGGAGCTATGCTGACTCTTTCCCAGTATATTTGTATATACTTAGTAGCTTTATTTATAGACTCTGCCATGTATATGCATAATGAAACGTTATCCTTCTTCAGGTCTGAAGAAATGTAGGTATTACTTACTCATTTTGTACCATGTTCAATATGCAATTAGATTCATTCTACTGTAAATGAACAAACTTTCATAAGTAAGCGTGAGACAAATTGACAAAATAAGAGCTGTATTTCTTGTAGGCAGTAGTGGTATTTGTATGTGAGCACACCAGCCTGTGCAGGAATGGATGTTAAGCTATGCATGACTAGAAGCGACAAAACACACGAGTACTGAAGTCTTGAGGCAAGGGAATACTTTGGAAGTGAATTCATGACCAGGAAATGATAAGACACCTTGTGAGGATCAACCATCTAATCATTGTTGACCCAAACAGTATCTGCAGCTCATCTGCTCTCCTGCTCCCTTATCAGGGATGCCTGGCTGTTGGTTCTGTGAAGCAGAGTTGGCATAATGCACGTTTGAACTATGCATGAGCGATGTGCAGCTCAAACTGAAAGTGGCCTTTTGTGTCTGTAGAAGACCCTGTGTGTCAGTGTCCAAAGTTTTAAAAAGCTGAACTTACTGAGGGAGAAAGAAAGATTTGTTTTTATGAAATGGAGTCTTTATGTTTTGTGAATGAAAATTGATAATTCTTCTGGGGAGTGAAACTATTTCTTCCTCTCTGACCATAATTTTATTTCTGCCAAAATTTTGAGCACGATTTTCATCACATTTTTCTTAATATTTTCAATGTTTGTTTAGAACCGGGATCAGAAAGTCCCATGGAGGATTCACCTTCATCAGATCGGTTGCGTTTTGACAGATTTGATATATGTCGCTTGTTAAAACATGGTGCATCTCTCCTTGGATCTGCTGGTGCAGAATTTGAAGTCCAGGATGATAAATCAGGTATATCTCTTATATTCTACTTGCAGGCTAGAAAACTTTGGTCTGAAAAGGTTTGTTGGAGCAGTGTTTTAAGTCTCGACATCCATGGTTTCTCAGAATGCTAGGGAAATACATGGAAGAAAATCTGTTCTAACATAACTGGTTTGTACCCTCCTTCTTGACTCTGTCTTGAATTGGAGGGGTTTTATAGAGTGTGTGTTTTGTGTTTTCTCTTACTAGAATTAGTGTACATGTAGGGGGAGAGGAGAGTGGATTGCTAGAATTTCTGTAGTGGTTTTTTGGTTTTGTTTTTAGGGTTTGTTTGGGGTTTTTTTTTGTTGTTGTTTTTTTTTTGTTGGTTTTTTTTTTTGAGCTTCAGAAGATATGATCACTTGTTCCTCATTAAAACAGTGCCCTCAGTATAGCTTGTAGGATGTGACTAATTGGAAAAGCATTAAGGTTTGAAATGTGGGAGAGACTGCACAAAAAACTGTCAAGGTCAGAAGGTCAAATATTAGAAGTATTCAGTGCATACTTGAGAACTGTTAAATACCACAGCATGATCCAGGTCTTTCTGTGATTTGTACTGTTGTGGCAGTATAAGTATATGTAACTCAATGATCTCTTGAGGTCCCTTCCAACACCTATGATTCTATGAATTGTCAGACAGCTTTCTTCATCTTTCTAGCTGAGCATTGGTTTACATCTGTAAAGTGGCATAAAAGTATTTTAAAGATGTGTGATATGTTGCCCAGCAAGGTTGTGAATGCCTTCTTCTCTGGAAGCGTTCAGGGCCAGGCTGCAAGGGGCTTTGAGCAACCTGGTCTTGAGGGAGGTGTCCCTGCCTGGAACGGGGGGTTGGAACTATATGATCTTAAAAAGCCCTTCCAGCCCAAACCATTCTATGATTCTATTATATATATATATATTTTTTTTTTATTGTGCTTTTCTGCTTCCTGTCCGGGTTCCAGTTTCTGTACCACCTGAAATGGTGCATAGATAGGAATGCATGCTGGCTGCAGAGCTGTCAGTCACTTTTCCCCTGTGCATGCTGCGATCTGAGCAGTGTACCTATCTGTTAAGAA
Source organism: Cyrtonyx montezumae (assembly GCF_038088225.1). Classification (NCBI taxonomy): domain Eukaryota; kingdom Metazoa; phylum Chordata; class Aves; order Galliformes; family Odontophoridae; genus Cyrtonyx; species Cyrtonyx montezumae. Next base: position 17,690,434 of record NW_027072045.1, on the reverse strand, counting down.
ATCAAACAGATGAAATAGGACACTTTGCTTTTTAAAGATGTGTTATTTATCTCACTGCCTTATAGTGACGAGACTGAAAAGAAAAAAGAAAAAGAATATAAAACATCTTAAAAAACGACTTAAATTCTTAAATTGCTTTAGTTGCTGCTTTTTTAACTGATAGGAAAAATTATAATGGTTCCTTTCTCTTCTGTGTTTTGTAGCAGCTTTCCTTTTCCAGGAGATAGTCAGCATTAATGGATATAAAGCAGACTTACTTGTCAAGTTTCTACAGACTTCTAGATGTTAAGTAATTCGACTGTTTAAGATTCAGTGTTCTTGAGGTAGTTTCAGTTAAGTTTCTAAGTGAGTCTTGCTTGACAAGTGAAGCTTAAGGATTAGGCATTTAAGAGACTCCAGCAGCCTCGGACCATTGTGCTTACACTTCAGGCTCCATTGCTTTCAGGAGAAAACAAGAAAAATTTACAGAAACAAACAAAATAAAGCAGAAAAGCAAAAGAACCTTAGGCAACTGATTCCACAGAGATGTGTGTGCTGATGAACATAGTGCAGGGTCTCAAATCAGTTGCTAGATTTATTTTCTTTCTACATGATATTTCCTAAAAAACTTTCTTTCTTTTCTCTCTCTCTTTTTTTTTTTTTTGCAAAAGCTGTTTTCTTTTTGTTAACTTCTGTAAATGTAATTTAATGAACTTAAGAGCTATTTTCTATTTAAAAATCACTTGAAGTAGTTCTATAGCTTCAACACCAGAAAGCTCCTAAGAATCAATATGATTGGGTTTAAAATATTTGATTTATATATTACCTAAAAACAATTCAGATTAGTTCTATGACTTCTGTTTTTACTGGTTGGAAATCTGGCACATCTGCCTTTCTGAAAATCTTTTTAAAGGTGAAATTGATCCTAAAGAGCGGATAGCACGACAGAGGAAACTGTTACAGAAGAAGCTTGGCTTAGATATGGGTGCTGCAATTGGGATGAATACGGAAGATCTGTTTAATGATGAAGATCTGGACTATTCTCCTTCTTCAGTTTCACTAGTAAACAAACAACCTGTAGGTAAAACCGCGGGCTGTTGCACTGCAAAGAATAATGCAATGGGTTTGCTTTATTTCTGCTTCTGCAGTTATATTTTTTTATATTTTAAACACGATCAACTTCTAATATGGTACGCGTTAGCTTCTTGAACCCTTAAGCCCCATATTTCCATATTAGTGTTATTTTGATGTCATACTGCTGCTCTGAGTTTCGGTTAATGGGGACTTGGGGAAGTTGAGAACAATGTGGGTTTGGGAATTTTTCAGGACCTTTGTTGTAAGAAGAGCTGACAATGAATGGATTCTCTTTCAGACTCTTCAGGCTGCTGAGTTAATTGACTCAGAATTTAGAGCTGGTATGAGCAGCAGACAAAAGAACAAAGCCAAAAGAATGGCTAAGCTGTTTGCAAAGCAAAGATCTAGAGATGCAGTGGAAGCTAACGAGAAGAGGTATAACAGTGAACTATTTTGCTCTTTATTCGGTTAGGCTTGAATTGTAATTTGATTGATCTGACAAAAACTTCCTACAGTCTTTGCCTCTTAAGCTTTTACATGCTAATTTTACTGATGGAAACAAGGTGCTGCTGTACTTATTCCTGGTAGACTTTATTAAAAAGCAGGATTTAGAGAAATCTTGAAATAATGGGATGCTGCAGTTAAAAATGTCTGGTTTGTCCCTGTTATTAAACACATCTTGAGAATAGTGCAGGAAAATTCAGTAATTAAGACAAAAATAGTAGTTATGACTTTCCCATGCATGGTACATTCCTTGCCACCGGAGTTTAGTGAATGTTATGGTACCTTCTGTATTTATAAAGAGCAGTAAACAGAATTGTTTTTCTTTGGGTTATTGAAGAATTTCTGTATTTATTGGGTAAGGCTGGTAAAGATTGTCAGTTGGTCATCTTGGCTCAATTTTGTTAACTGCAACTTTATATGTATTTTGCATGTTTCAGAAAGTGTTATACTTCTTTGTTCAGATTCTTTCCACACTTAACTGTATCTGAGACTTCAGTTCTGGAAGTAATTGTATTTCCTAAAGCATACTTTCAGTCTATAAACTTGCATTTGTTCCTTCTCAGCAATGATAGCACTGATGGGGAACCAGAAGAAAAGAGAAGGAAAGTTGCAAATGTTGTCATCAACCAGCCTGCCGCAGACTCAAAATCATTGGTAGAGAATGCTTCAGAAGAGGTATGATGCACTGTTCTGCTGATGATGAAAATGATCAATTGTTTCGCAGAGTAACATAACATAAAACTTCTTTATGTTTACAATTACAAAGTCATTTTAGGATTCTGAGTGAGAGGAAAGAATATCACTGACAACTTCCCTTAGTATGTAGTGAAGCAAATGGGGTTCAAGCTGTAGGTAGCATTGAGGGGAAAACACATGTAATCCACCTGTAGTAGTTTACGACCCAGATAAACCTGAATATGTGGATTACAGGTGTTGGACTGGGTATTAAGCTAGTTAATGCTAAATTAAAGGTTAAATGCTAAACATTTAGATTTAGAACATTAGATAAAAGATTATGCTAAGCTATACATAATTTGATCTGAACATTCATGTATGCTTTATTTAATCTTTGCCTTACTTTAATTAGGCATGATGCAGAATTAGATTCTATATTTAGTAGCCAAGTTTTTCTAAGACCTTGCTCTTAGAAATGAAAAGCTGAATAATTGTAAGAAATGCTATACCAGAATACAAATATTACAAAGAACTGTATTTTGCAGTGACTTTATCCAAATTAAACTCAAAATAAGTTTCTCCTAACATAGCTTGGTAGTTGAATTCTTACTTGCAATACAGTGATTGGAAAATGCATTTATGAAAGCTTAATGACAGCTGCACGTTGAGGTGCTGCTGGTTGCTAGCCTTTCAACTGCTTTGTCTTTATAATCGTGTGAACTTCCTAATGTTAGCATTGTAATTTTTTTTCCACAGCCATTTCATCATCTTTATAAGTAATTTTGGACTAATAGATATTGCTTCTTCTCAATTTCAGTAATGCAGAATGTGTTTTGAAAAGTTAGTACTTATTGCTTGATTAATTGATCCAGTGACTTTATCTAATTTCAAACTGGGATTTCTCTATTTTGCTTTTCAATGACAGTTCATAAATTTAAAGAATCACTCACTTAACTGTTTATTATGAATTTAGGCAAATGAATGGCCTCTGGAGAGTTTTTGTGAAGAAGTGTGCAATGATCTCTTTAACCCTTCCTGGGAGGTAAGGCATGCAGTACCTGTGGTGTAGCTATAAGCTAGATAAGAAGTGGGTTTAAACAGAAATTCTGTGTTTAGGACTTGAGCGTTTTGATTGGTAGCAAAAATTACATGAATCATAAATTTACATAGTTGAGACCAGTCTGGTTTTACAGAATTTAAGTGTTTTTTAAGACTGACTTAGAGGGGAAATGAAATGAGACTTTTGGAGGTATAGAAAACGGAGCAAAGTGACGTTAAGTAATTACAACAGGCTTATCAAGAATTTGAGGAATACTTTGCAAGCATTACTGACAACAGTAGCATGTTTGTCTAATGCTCATCTAGAAGAGGGGAAAAATCACTGTGAGGGTGAATAGGCTATAAATCATTGGCCTCTTCATTTATAAAAAGGAATTTTACTTTTTAAGAATTACATTAAATTCCAACTACAAAACCATGTATTTGGCTGCCTAGACTGCCCACATCCAAAATTCAGAGTTGTCTCATGCATTTATTCAATCCCTATACTGTTTTCCAGAAACTTTAATATTAATTCCAGGCAACAATGTGAAGTAACTGACAAAGGATATTCTTCCTTGAGCAGAAGATGGGAAGAACTACTGTGAACTAACCTCAATTCTGTAAAAAGGAAGTTACCCTTTTGAAAGATTAAATGTTAGCACCAACTGTAATGTACTTAGGTGTTATCTGTATCACAGGTTCACCAATAGCAAGTTGGCTCTGCCCATGCTGACCTCAATCCTGGAAAAACAGAGAGAGATCATCCACAGCCAGCATGAGTATTTTAGGCCCTGAAAAAAGGTTAATTACATCCATGTGGCACATCACTGCATCTAAACTGATAAGCCTCATCCTATTTCAGGGCAGACTGCTTGCAGTGGAAGCCAAAGTTCACTTGTTTTCTGGAATGCAGTACTCTCAGAGCTTTCTTAGTACATTTGATATGGGGTGTGTAGATCTGAAACAAGGAAAGTAGATCAGTACAGGTTCATTTTTATGATGTGTCCTCGACGGAAGAACAGGTTAAGCTCAAAATACCTGTTTTTAAGTGACTCTCTGGCTTATTCTTGCCAGTCCATAGGCAGTCCGGATGACTTGTTCAGACTGTTTGCCTAGCTTATAGGCAGCTAAAATCTGTTGTGTTGAATCCTACTACTGGTATTTCCTTGATACGTTCTTTATTTTCAGAAATTTACAGTGTTCTTTTGGCTTGTAAAAACTAGTATAAACAAGTATATACACAAGTGATCAGTGTATAATGAACACTTAAGATTTTAAGACTGTTTTCTGGCTGTTTTTTACTGGCTTACAGATTTCACCAGCAGCCACTGAGCCGTATGTATTTCTGTTTATATTTCATGTAAAATTCTTAGATAACTTTGAGAACCTACCAGCCACTTGGCTCTAGTTGTTACTGTCATGAAATATGTATGCTTGTTGATAGTACATTAGGTGCCCTTTATAAAAATAACAAAGCAGATTCTACTCTAACCTATGTAAAGGCCTCTCAATGAAAACCAGGCTCAAATTTCTGCTTTTGTAACTTTGTGCAGCTACTGTGCTGGCTTTTCTTGATTATCCAGTTGTATCTAGTTAGGGATCAAAAGTATGAGAAACAAGTACTGCCACAGCACACCTTTCTGCTGGTATTCTGTAATCTCCAAAACATTTCCTCTTCCTACATGCATTCAACTCTTTATTTGGTGAGCGCATATATATGGCTGTAATTTGCTTTCCTATATCATTTGTTCACTTTTCATATTTGGCCAAGCAAGGTAGCTTTATAAACTAAGCTGAATAGTAGTTGTCAGAAATTTGTTTTGTGGATCCCAAAATATCCATGGAGGATCTAATTTCAGTTTATGAGAAATATGAAGTCTGCTAAGAGCATTGCTTTCCTTTAGCTTATAAACTTAGTAAAAATGGTCAGTCTTTGAGCAGCTCCTTGTTCATAGGTACATTAGGTTGGAAAGGACCTACAAGATCATCTAGTGCAACCATCCTCCTATCACCATCTCTACCCACTAAACTACTAAATCAAATCCCTTAGCAGGGATTTGTGCCACTCAATTCCCCCAAAGCCAGAAACTGCAGTGATGTAGAAGCTAACTGACAGTGTTTTATATAGCTACTGAGACTTGTATGAGGTGACTATATTTATAATTGTTGTTATTTCTCTGAAAACTAGTGTTTATATAAAACATTGCAAAGTGAAACTAAATGGCAACAGCCAACAGTCTCGTTGGTCGCATTTGTGCAAATATTGTAACAGAATTTTCTTCGTTAGTAAACAGAAACAATTCTTATTTGCTTCTGTCCATAAACTGACAGATATTTAATAAATACTACCCTGATCTAAGCCAACAAATCCAATTTTATTAGATAAAATACTATCCTATTCTACAAGTCTATGAAGTACCACTGACTCTATGGGATTGCTTATATATCTATTAGGGAAAAAAAAAGTTTGAATTACCTGGCTTTACCAGTTGCACTGTTTGTTTTTTTTTCTTTTTTTTTTTAATCTTCTGTTCCTAAATCTTCTAAAACTGACTTTTTATTTCACTTCTAGGTTCGACATGGTGCAGGTACAGGACTGAGAGAGATACTCAAAGCTCACGGTAAAAGTGGTGGTAAAATGGGAGACAGCTCATTAGAAGAGGTGAGTTTCAAGTTAGGTGAATTTAATATCTAGCTTTCTTAGATTTGGTAAACTGACTTCTCAAAATACTTAAGCTTGGCAGAAGATTGGTGATTTTGAGGGAATTCAAACGAACGGATCTTTCTACTCAGAACAGTCTGGATCAAATCACTACCTCAACCGATTAAATGTTATGCAAAAAGTATTTACATACTTCCTGTGTATTTAAAAGGAAAACTTTTTAATTTCTTGACAGTAATTATTTGTTTATTATTAATAGTGAATCTATTCACATTGATAGTGCAGTAGAAGCAGCACGGAGAGGTGGTTTAGTGGTTTAGACAGTGCTAAGAAAAACAAAATACATATATCACATGTAGATCAATCTACTTCAGTATACTTTATGTACAGAGAAAGCAGAAGCTGCTGTCTCTCCTTGCTTCCATGTTGTATTTGTTCCTTGGAGATTGCAGGGTAACAAGAACATATTCTGCAGCGATAAGATAATCTCATCAGGTCCTTACTTATGGGAAGAGCCTGTGCACTTCAAAAGCTGCTGTGCATTCCACCTGCAGGTTATAATTTACTGACATAATATATTAAGCCTACAGTACGATGAAAGATTCATTTATTAAGTGGTAATTTTTAAGAGACATGGTAATGTAGTAGACAAAAGTGAGAAAGATGATGTCTGAGTAGTGAGTAGTTCCTTTTATGGGGTTTCTGCTCTGGGATTCAGAGTTGCGAAGCTATTGGGCCTCTAACAAGATGCCAGAGCCTCAAAACAAACTTGATGTAATTACCTAAATCTGGAGGAGACTTGACAGAGAAGTGCACTGCATCTCACAGTTCATGTTTATTTCTTAATGCTCTTCAAACACATACTAATTTGCCTAGAACATTACTATAGATTATCTGAGTGACCTTTACCTTTGCATGCTGCATAGGAATAAAGTCATCTCTCTGTTTTACATGATGCTTTGCAGCCTTTTGATGAAAGTACTGTGTACCATTGTGATATTTGTGATAAGCCAAGTCAGAGGCAAATCAGTGCTGACTATTCTTCCTTGATTAATTGTGCAACATACTGCATTCAGTCAGTTTAAACATGCATAGTCATACCTTTTTAAATATAAAATTAGCAAACACAAGCATGTCAGAAATCTTTTATGAATAAATGCACACCAGGTGTTGATTTTTTCTTTTTACAGATGATTCAGCAGCATCAGGAGTGGCTGGAAGACTTGGTTATTAGACTTCTTTGTGTGTTTGCGTTAGACAGATTTGGAGACTTTGTTTCAGATGAAGTAAGTTGTCTGAGTGAAGGGGTAGATCTTCTGTGGGAGATGGTACTGCAGCAGATAAGCTACACTTTGTATAGTACTACTGCATGTGCTTGCTCTAACTGCTCATAGATGCGTATTACAAACTAGCAGATATACATATTTCAACCTTGTACAACAGTTTTGCTCATCTGATTCTATTCATTAATTTATTTCTAAGTCAAATTTCATAATGAAATGCCTCTTCCATCACCTAGGTGGTAGCACCAGTACGTGAAACTTGTGCTCAGACTCTGGGAGTGGTACTGAAGCATATGAATGAGACTGGAGTCCATAAAACTGTGGATGTTCTCTTGAAGCTGCTTACACAGGAGCAATGGGAAGTGAGACATGGTGGACTCCTAGGAATAAAATATGCTTTGGCAGTGCGTCAGGTAATAACTCTCATGACAATTGTAGAGAGCTTTGGAGCAGAAAGCTCTGCTCCAAGATGAGAATGCAGTGGAACAGCGAGTACTTATGACAAAACCAAACTTGCTTCACTGCATCTTACATGGTTAAGATGTACGACTGTAGCCTTATTATCCAGGCTGCAGAAATCAGCAGGTGTTTGTCAGTGTAGTTGTATGATTGTAACCTCGCTAACAGTTACTTGCACAAAACAAATTGTAGAGGCTGTGCCTTTTTAGCTTTGATCCTTTCATGTCTGAGGTTTACAGAGCTGTGCTACAAGAGGTTTAGTTCATGTTACTATTCTGCAAACACGGGGTTCCTGTTCGTTCAAAAACTGAGCTAAATTAAAGTTCAAATGAATGGTACCTTCTGATATTTAGATTACGTTATTGAACTTGTAGCTTCTTGTTATTTAACAAGCATTTTTTAGTTGTTTGGTGTGATGTGCTTTTGCTCCTTTTGGCAGGACATGATCAATACATTATTGCCTAAAGTGTTGCCTGCAGTAGTTGAAGGTCTCCAAGATCTGGATGATGATGTCCGAGCTGTTGCTGCAGCATCTTTAGTACCAGTAGTGGAAAGCCTGGTCCACCTTCAGTCTCAGAAGGTAACTGAGCTGTTTTCTGTCAATTCTGATTGAAAGCTTCGCTGAGCAAATAAAATGATACATAACAGTTAGCAGCTGAATCTTTTTCTTCTCTTTTTGTCTATTAATAAACTTTTCTGCTTGTTTGTCCTAGGTACCTTTTATTCTTAATACCTTATGGGATGCACTCCTCGAGTTGGATGACTTGACGGCTTCCACAAACAGTATCATGATCCTTCTTTCTTCTCTTCTGACTTATCCTCAGGTCCGCAAATGCAGGTAACCTTTTAATTCATATTGATTCAGTATTCAATATAAATATCAAGTTATTTTCAGAGTGGAATAATAAAAATTGCTCTCAGATCACGTGCCAAGGAGATTTAAGTTTAAATAATAGTTTAAATCGGTATCTTCATTTTACTCTTGCTTTTCCTCAAAGGGAAGGTTAGCATTTCATTACTAATGGACACCAAAATAATTAAAAAATAGTAGATGTTGCTTATATGTGTCTTTTGCTTTTCTGTTTTAAACTCCACTGCTTGTGAAGCATATTAGCCACACTTGTTTGTGGAAAGGATTACCAAATTTCTTATCTGTTCTTTGTTGATAATTTCCAAACAAGTGAGCAAACTATTTGCATTAAAACACCTGCACATTATAACATTACTATTGCATATAAAACTTGACTATTGAAACAGCTGAAAAGAAAGCTGTTAACATGAAAACACGCATCAATAGTGCAACCAGTCACTCTGTGACTGATGAAGGTAGATAAAGCAGTGGGTAAACTTGATTTCTGTTCCAGAATGAAAAGAGGAGAAAAAAATTGCCATATAAAGTTATTGGAACATTCACTGAAGAAAGCAGTTGAGTGATGTTAAATGTCATGTATGACTGTGAACAACATTTGCCGGTTTTGCAAAGACAAGTTCCTTCCTTCATTACTAACTCTTCACATTGAGAAGCCTTTTTTTTTTTTTTTTTTCAGAATAGCAGTTTGTAATTGGTAAAAGCAGTAACTGTTAGCTTTTTAGAACAGGAAAACAAATCCTTTTTTAAATTTGAAGATAGTGTTGAGCTTCCATCTGTTCAGGATTTTCGAAGCAAAGGAATTGCATGTTAGCATGTTTTTCCATTGTACACAGGGTAAACTCACAGCTGCTACACTTCACACACCTTGCCTTTCACATCCTAAGTGATAGTTACTGCCAAAGCTGGTTTTAGCACAAATACAAAACAAGGAACAAAGTTCTGTCACCATACCCCATCTGTAATTCATTATGTAGCATCAGTTGATGTACAAGTTTGTGTATAATAAAAAAAAAAAGCTTGGATCTTAACTGGTGCTTCACAGTATAAGAAAAAAACAACAGTATTTTCATGAAAAATAGTGATGCTGGCTCAAATTATTTAAACTTTAAGTTGTAGTAATGTGATCTTTCACTTAAAATCACCCAATATATGTAATAATGCTTCTCCCTTAAAAAACAAAAAAAAACGAACCTCTTTCTTCTGGATAAAATGAAATTAATCTATCTGTGTTTTCTCACTGCCTCTCCATCGTGTACTAGTATTCAGCAGTCGCTCACAGTGTTGGTCCCACGTGTGTGGCCGTTCTTGCATCATACTATATCTTCTGTACGAAAAGCAGCACTGGAAACATTATTCACACTGCTCTCTACACAAGACCAGGTAAGAATTAGAGTTACTAGCATTCTGTTAAGATGTAGAATGAAATCTTCTCAATCATGATAATTCTTGTTTCAGAGCTCTTCAACATGGCTGACTCCAATTCTACAAGACATGCTGAGACATATATTTCAGTTCTGTATTCTAGAAAGCAACCAAGAAATTCTGGATCTTATTCATAAGGTATTTGTGAGTTAGATGTATACTGTTGGTGTATTCATCTCTTCATGTCCTCTGTGCTTTGGTGCCAGTAAAGAATAATTTGTGTTGCATATTTTGTAGTCTGCCTTGTCATGCTTTAATAAAGGCTAAAAGGAAACAGGATTGTTTCTGTGTTTTCATCAGCACATGTGATTTTATGTAAAAATACATAGAAATTGGTCATGATTTACCCTTTATTTTCTCCAGGTATGGCTGGAACTGTTAAACAAAGCATCTGTACAGTATGTGGTTGCAGCTGCTTGTCCATGGATGGGAGCTTGGCTCTGCTTAATGATGCAGCCATCTCATTTGCCAATTGATTTAAACATGTTGCTAGAAGTAAAAACCAGATCAAAAGTAAGTGAAATATGACTTTGGTAAGTGTTTTGGGGAAACTAGGAAAGTAATTAGCTGGTATAGTAATAGACGCGTTCTGAAAGTGTTAGAGGGGAGTGGTTCATAGCACTGGAAAGTTGGAAAGGACCTACAAGATCATCTAGTCCAACCATCCTCCTATCGCTATCCCTACCCAACTACTGAATCAAATCCCTTAGCAAAAGTGTGGTGTTGTTTCACAATGGTAAATATTACTTATCTTGTAGACCTCGTTTCTGTAGAAGAAAAATAGTTCTTCTCAAGTTATCCACTGGAATTCAGAGTACTGTCATGCAGTATGCTCAGTGTGCATCTTGTATTTCACAAGTATTTGAGGTTTTATATACTTAGTGATTTCCTCAAAATCTGTCTGCAGCCTAGCATCAGTTCTGAAAGCATTAGTTTATTTTTGAAGAAGATTCTGAAAGAGTCTTCAGTTTTCCTTTGTGTTCACAGAAAACGAAGTTTTTCAACTATGTGTTGAGGATTAATGTTAATATTCAAATGAAGGAACCATATCTTTCATTTAATTGATCCACAGAACATTACTGGAGAGGTGACTTAGAATGGTTAACTGCTTTCAGGAGTCCTATCCAAGAAACATTTCGAGTTAGTCCAATTGTTTCAGGGAATGATGGTTACTGGAAATGTTACAGAACGTGAGTGGATCTTTTGTATTACAAACACATTTATTTTAAACCTCTCCCAACTTCATTCCATAGGAAAAGGCAGGTGCTAAACTGCGTCAAGGTCAAACCCAGAACAAGGAGGTGATTCAGGAATATATTGCTGGGGCAGACAGCATTGCAGAAGATCCAGCAACCAGGGATTACGTTGTCATGCGAGCTCGGATGATGGCAGCAAAGTCAGTTAAATGGAAGACCGAAAAAATGTTTACAAGCAACTTGTCTTTTTTGTTACAGTATTTCTGCTAAAATCTAATTATGTAACTGCTTTGTCATCATCAGTTTGAATTATTAATTGACAGGTGATCATAACATTGAAGCAAACATTCTTTCTCCTTTTGCCAGGTTGTTGGGAGCACTTTGTTGCTGTATTTGTGACCCAGGTGTAAATACTGTTACTCAAGAAATAAAGCCAGCTGAATCACTAGCTCAGCTACTGCTCTTCCACTTGAATTCTAAATCTGCCTTGCAGAGGATTAGTGTTGCGTTAGTGATCTGTGAGTGGGCAGCCTTGCAAAAGGTAGGATGTTTCTGCAGCAAAAATAAATTTGACTTACTAACTTAGTCCATAGCTCATCACCTGCTATTTCAGCTTGAATTTCAGTAGATAAGCTAAAATACCAAAATCTTGATAGCTAGACAGTGGAGGAATAAATTAGGCTACTCAAGTAGCTAAATGCCAACTGTCAGAACTGTGAATCTGTAAATACGTTCATATTTCTTCTTCAAGTTAATCTATTCAAGATACATGTTATCTGTGTCAACTTTCCTTTTAACATAAATGTCTTCCCTGTGCTCCACTGTCATTCCAGTTCTTAATGGCAGACTGAACGTTTTGTTCATAATCTTTAATATTTCAAGTTGAAAATGTTGATGGGCTCTCTGGTACCTTAATTTCTGTGTTTTGATTCTGTTGTTTATTGCTCAAAACTGAACAGCAGAAATCTTTATGGCTCAAAAATACAAGTTCTCTGTCTTGTCTTTTCTTTTACAGGAGTGTAGAACTGTGGCAATTTGTGTGCAACCTTGTTTACTTGGGGTGCTTTCTGAACACCTCTATTACGATGAAATCGCTGTTCCTTTTACACGAATGCAGAATGAATGTAAACAGCTTATTTCATTGTTAGCTGATGCGCACATTGACATTGGAAATAGAATAAACTGCAGTGTATTTACAATAGATCAAGCCAATGATCTGGTAAGTAGAAGCATGCCCGCCCTTCATTCATATCTGGTTTTTTGTCTTTTAATACATATTCAGCACAGTTATTTATACAGACAGCAACTCCTAGAAATCATGTGATGGCTTTATAATTCATTTGATCTGAGCTGTGTGACAGATACTTACTACACACACATACCACCTCCCTCCACGATGTTCACTGACTATCTAAAAAAATGAAGTAGAATGCATTGTAGATTCTTAGTGGAGAAGAAATTGTTGGTGTTCCGATTCCTGGTGGTACTACAGAAATCTACACAGAAGGAAAAAAGAATGCAGGTGCAAATGCTTCAAGCCACTGTCAAAAGACTAGCAAATAAATGTGCAAGTTCATGTGAAGAGCTTTCTAAAAAATATTCTGTGTAAATGATGGGATTTTTTCTCTGTGTGAGTCCCCTGAATTAAAGGTGACTGGGAGAGCTGTGTAGGTTTGAAGGGGTGAATGAATAGGAATGGATATGATACAGCTTTATGGGAAGAGATGGGGATGAAAATACTGGACAGCTTTGTGTATGCAGCTGGATGCTGAGGAGAAGAACAAGAGATGGTATTGAGTTTGTATCACTATGGCCGTGATTAGACTGTAGAAAGATGCTGGATGTTCAAAGTCTCAGATGGTAATATTTTAGTAGTAGCTTAACTTGGAAATCTCAACGTAAACTTAGGGTTATAGAAGATTGCATATGTGAGCTGAAGGCAGTCCTACTGCTGCCATCTGAATTGAATAGATTCCCTATGTAAAGCTAGACAGAATCATAAGAACTTTCCTTAAGTAAAGGAGTTTTCATGTACCTCAGCTGTTCACTCTTCAGTCTAGTAATACAGCTGTTTGACTGCTGCATGCTTATGCAGAAGATACCTATTTTGAATTTAAAAAATTCATAAGGTGCACACCAAAACTATTTGCTTTCTTTTGTGGTTGTCTTCACCTCTGAAATGTGTGTGTCATACTTTAAATAATTTTTTTTTGTAGAATGGGTCTCCATGTAAAAATGTTGTGCTTCTAGCAGTACATTTTTTCTTCATCCCTTGTTCATTCCCTTAATCAAGGTCATGTGGAGTAGTACTTGATATATCAATATTGCTTCATAGTTGAAAGACTGAAACATTTAAAAGTAGAAGGCAATTAAAAATAAAATGTACAAAAAAAAAAAAGCACAAAACACCCTCACTCTCTCAAAAGTTACCACTTTTCACCTACATTTTTCACCTAATTCAGAGTCAAGTGTCCTGTCTGTAGAATAAGCTTAGTGTTCCCACAATTCCTTCTTGCTTGCAGTCCGTTTCCTGTGACAGAATGAAGCAACAATGGTCACCTGTCTGGGGGGAAAATGGGGAGTACAGCAAGTGCTGCCAACTACTCTGTTGTTGACCTTAAGTTTTACATCAGCCTGTACTGCTTCGAAAGAAAACCATAGAACTTCCTCATGCACAGAACTGTGCACATCCTTTCTGGCCTATTGTATTCAAAATGTATTCTCCTTCACTTATCTATCTTCTGCTTACTTACTGGTAGACTTAAAATCTGGATATATTTGATGAATAGAGGATACCTTTTGGGAAGTACCTAAATTCTTCTAGATTTGGGAATACAGAATTGAAATGTTCTTAACATGCCTAATTTTCCCCTTAACCTGGAATTCAAGATTCCAGACACTGTTTTTGGAGCACTTCTCATGGTTTTCTGGTAAAAATGGAGATAAAGATAACCATCAGAAGTGGCTCATGTTCTGCTGTGAAAACTGCTATTCCGAGGTTGTCCCATTTTACAGTAAATGAAATAGACTTGTAACTTTTTCTCTTCATCAGGTTACTTCTGTTTTCAATGATGTGACATCATCTTTTACTTTGAATCCGAAAATTCTACAACAGTTGGATAGTAAACGACAGCAAGTCCAAATGACTGTTACAGAAACAAATCAAGAGTGGCAAGTGCTGCATCTGCGAGTCCATACTTTTGCTGCATGTGCAGTTGTGAATTTGCAGCAACTGCCAGAAAAATTAAATCCTGTTATAAAACCTTTAATGGAAGCTATCAGAAAAGAGGAGAATACACTAGTACAAAACTACGTGGCTTCATGCATAGCAAAATTACTTCAGCAGTGTATGACAAGGTCTCCTTGTCCTAACTCCAAGATAATAAAAAATCTCTGCAATTCCCTCTGTGTGGATCCACATCTCACCCCACTAGCAGCGTGTCCTGCACAGCCTCAGAGTGGCAATGAAAATTCAAAAGGTACGCTATATAAAACTGCTAGGATTCTTCAAGTATCTGTGCTTATCTCTGAACTGCTAAAAATGAGTATTTGAGTGAGCCTTCCTTTCAGTATACTAAAATGCCAGCAACTGAATATTTATTAGTAATGACTTCATTCAGGTATCCTGCAGTTCCACACAGCATATAGACTAATAGTGTTTAATTTTCACGAACTTTCTGTAATATACCTTAGTTCCTGTTTTCAGTTTACTTACTCTTGTTCACCAGTCACTATCAATTTCTAATGCGTGTCATTTACGTGTGCTATTAAACATTTCATTGAAATGGAGTCAATTTGAAACCAGAAAGTAGCTTGTCAGAAAGAATGGGAAAAGATCTGACTTAGTAGTAAGTCTGTAGAACATAACAAGATGACAACAGATGAGGACTGTTGTTTGAGATTAACAAAAAATCCTGTGCTTGCTGTGGTCATGGAGTTTCTTAAAGTGACTATCCACTGCTAAAAATATGTGGATTTAATGAAGAACACAAATTAAAACCTTAATATTTATAAAATCTTTAGCAAACTTTCAGGTTTGACCATTAGACATGTTACTGCTTTCTTAATGTCTGCTCCTTCATCTCAGGCTAGAATAGTAAATTCATATCCAATCAAAAATTAAGATGATTAGCCTAAGTAGAAACATCAACAAATCCAGAGATATTCATCTGCTTTTGTTTCATGATAAAAGTCTTGAACTATTTTCAAAGGGTAAAAAGTTTTAGTCTTTAGGACGTTGCTGGTTTTTACTTCACTTGTTTCTTGATGAATGAGAGTCGTTAGCCTGGCAGTGTGCATGTTAGATTTCCTTGCCAAGTCTCTAATAACGCTCTTAACATTAAGTAACTTTTTGTACTTAATTATTTCCATCCCTGAGAACAATGACACTTATCCGTAGTTTTCAAAGCACTTAGAGATCTGCGGAAGATTTGTAAGTGGCTATCACTTCCACCTACATTTTAAACCACAGCTTAAACTGTTTTCAGCTATTCTTTCTTCTCCCTTAGGACCCAACTCTGACAAAGATGGGATGCATCATACAGTTACTAAGTACAGGGGAATAATTACACTGTACAGACACCAGAAAGCTGCTTTCGCCATCACAAGTCGAAGAGGTCCTACTCCAAAAGCTCCAAAAGCCCCAATTGCAGACCTCCCCACTGGCAGTAGTGCAAGTATTCCTACAGAACTCGATGAGGTAAAGCTGAAAAATTTGCATGCTCACTCCTCCCCTTTATTAGTTTGAACACGCTGAAATCAGTAGTTCTACAAAAAGGTTGCCCAGGATCTTCACCCCAAGAGAATCAAGTCAATATATAATTCTGTGAGGCAAGCAGCCTATGTTAATTTATGATGATGATGTCTTAAATCTTTTGTGTGTCATTAAGCCAGTTAATTCTTCTGAAATACCTCACATTTGTTACCAGGATATCAGTATCTCAATATAAATCCACACAAAAGAAATTTCTAACTGAGCTGTGATTGTGCTTTGTTATCTACACTGAGATTTGATTATGTTGATAAACAGTGGAAACTGAAACTTTAAGAACTGCTTAAATTTCAGCTGTATTTAGGATGTACACCTGACTTACACACTTGATGTGCTAAACCTTTATTGTTACTCTTTTATTCTTAAAAAGCTACCAAAGGATTTAATATGATGCTAGTCAGAACCGTGATCGCTGAACAGCATTGTGGATTTTATTTTTAAATGTTAGTGATGTGTATCAGTTTCACTCTCTGAAGAGGGTGGGAGCAGGAGAAGGACTTAATAACAAATACAGCACTGCTTTTGGAAAGTTGCTGTTACTGGTGTCCTCAATATTGGCAATACCTGAAGTTCTAGAATTGGAACCAACTGGAAAACCTAGTGCTGACATGCCACGTCAGTAAAAGCTGCATCCTGAAATTTATAGAAAATAAACAGCTATAAAAGACTTGCCTTATTTTTTTTTTAACGTGCAAATAATGAAGAACAATTTGCAAAGAAAAAATCAACAAGCAGATGTGTGGGAGGTAGCCACCGTCAAAATCAGATGCCTAGGTAATGATGGGAGCCTCCTTATAAATAAACATAATTCAGGGAAATCAACAGTGTGGTTGTGTGAGTGATATTTTTGCTATGTGTTTTTTCTTTTTTTTTCTTTTTTGTCTAACATAAATTGCAAAGTAATCTTACAGTGTAGGGCCTGCACAGTAAGTTTTCATACCACTTCTGAATGTGGAAATAAGCTTTCTGAAGTTGACCTTATGTTCATAATCTGACAACACTTGTACTAAATATTACGTGCTTCTGTTTACAAAATGAGGAAACTTCATTTTCATCATCTTTTACATTTGTTTACTAAAGTAAGCTTGTTTGAAACAAGATGTACTTCATCCTGTCCTTACTACTTCATTATAAATTCTTCAATTCCAGGCTCAGAAACCATATGTTGTTCAGAGAAGAGGAGCTGAGTTTGCCTTGTCTACTATAGCAAAACATTTTGGTGCTGAAATGGCAAAGGGATTGCCACATCTCTGGGATGCTATGGTTGGTTCATTAAGGAACAACATTTACATAAATAATTTTGGTAATTATACTTGAATTTTAAGTTGGGGGACTAGTAGGATGGGGACAGCTTGATAATCTGAAATTGAACCCCTTTTCTGTTTATAACAGATCGAAAGTCCTTGCTGGAAAAAGGAGATGCTCCTGCCCAAGAGTTAGTAAACTCTCTACAGGTTTTTGAAATAACAGCAGCCTCAATGGATATTCAGCTTCATCCTCTGGTAATGAAGTTCTAAAACAGCTTTTTGTATGAAGCAGTTCAGTCTGTTCACTGACACTCTTTGAGATCTTTGTTTTGTACAGCTTCTTTTTAGGTTTTTCTAAAATGGGACAGGTTTTCTAAATGAGATGAGTCTGGGACAAATTTGCAGGCTGAAAGGATTTTTTAATCAGCATCTATAATCTAGAATGACTCTATAAAAAGTTCAGAGTGCTTACTGTATTTTTTTCCAGTGTTAAGCACCTTTTTAATTAAAAAGTTTTGTTTTAACTCACACTTTTACTAAAATACTAAATATTTTGTTACTCTGAATGTTCTCTGTATTTGGGGAGTAATAATTGTTGGGTGTTAAATTGTATTTTTCTTCTGAAAGAATTTTTCAGTTCCAAACAGTGTGATCATGTGAAGGAACCATTTTAAGCACTCTTTGGGAGGCAAAAATGGCTTAAACAAACCTTTTGCTGGAAAATAATTCAGTAATATTTTTTAACAGCTCATTCTAACTTTCTTTTTTTTCCTCCATCCTCTGTTCAGTTAATTGAGCATTTGCCTCATCTTTGTATGTGCCTTCAACATCCCAGCACTGCAGTGAGACACATGGCTGCTCGCTGTGTAGGTGTTATGAGCAAAATAGCTACCATGGAAACAATGAATATATTTCTAGAGCAAGTTCTACCATGGCTGGGAGCAATAGATGACAACACCAAACAAGAAGGTGCAATTGAAGCACTTGCATGTATCCTTGCTTGAGTATTCAGAAATGCAGAAGCCTCTCTTCAGTTGCATAATTTGGAGGAACAAAAACTGTTACCTGAAAATAATGGGAAGGGGACTGAGATGAAATGTTCTTTTTCTCCTGTGAGATTTCTTAATTATTTTCTTCATTATTTATCAAGTGAAGTTTTGGTGGAAGCAGTTCAACATTCTTCAGAATGCTGAATGTGGAAAACTGCATTGCACTCCAATAACAAGCTTGAAGAGAAACTAAACTGAAAAGTACTAAAATTGAAAAATAGTAAGGAAGTTTATGTTTAGTGTCACCAAAGTGCACTGAGGTCAGTAGAGGAATTCACTGGGTTTGCCCTAAGTGTAACTGGGTACATCAGACAGTTTTTTTTCATTCCTTTCTTAGTAGAATTCTTGTTCATCTGAAGTAATTAATAACTTGTATGTGAAACTGCCAGGTTTATAATGATGTCAGACAATCCTGAACATGTGAACACCATTTCCTTAATAGATGATTCAGGTGTAATGGAACAGCTAGATGTAGGTATTGTTCCATACATTGTTCTTCTGGTAGTTCCAGTTCTGGGTAGAATGAGTGATCAGACAGACAGTGTACGTTTCATGGCTACTCAGTGCTTCGCAACACTGATCAGACTAATGCCTCTTGAGGTAAGTTACAGTTGTAAGTATAATGAGAATATGAACTGTTTTGTCTCCACTCTTCCATCAGGCACGAAGCCCAAGCCTCTGGTTCATTAAATGCTGAATAAATAACTATTTTAGATATTCAGTCCATACCAACTGATGATATATTCTTTATGATGTAAAATTAGAAAAATGAGCCCTTTTGCTAGCATTTTCTAAATCAGCGTTAAAATAAAAATCATCTTCATAGGAAGTTCAATTAAACTGTGTACCCAAAGTTAAAGTGTATATGTTAATTTGGTATGTAAAGCTGCCTAGAAGTTGTATGTTTGTTTTCCTGTATATGGTGATTGTTTATGTGGTATAAATTTGTACACTGATTTAAACAGAAAAATGAAATAGCAGAAATAGAAGTAGAGTGAAGATGAGTACAATGAGTTAACTCCTAGCTCTTTGCTGTGGTTTAACCTGGCAGGTGGCTGAGCACCACAGTCATTTGCTCTATCTCTCTCCTTGCCAGTGTGATGGTGGAGGGAGTTAAAAAAAAAACAAAAAAGTATAACTCATGGGTTGAGATAAAATCTATTTACTAGGATAGAGAAATAGAGAAAAAGAAAAGGATAATAGTTATATGTACACATACACATATAGTCATATGTATGTATATGTTGATACATATGCTGTGCATGTATATATTTGTATATATATCAATATACTATACACATTATATATATTTGTATGTATATATATATTTGTGTGTGTGTATATATGAATGTGTATAGAAACAAATGTACATAATATGTAATGCACAATTGCTTACTCTCCCCCCCCAACCCATGCCTAGCTAGTCCCAAGAACGGTGGAAGAGAGACAAATGAATTCTCACTCCCTCTTCAAAACTCATTCCACATTATGTTGTATGGTATGGAATATCCCTTTGGTCAGTTCAAATCAGCTGTTCTAATTCTGTTCCCTCATAGCTCCTTGGGGCCTTAGCCAAGAATGGCCTTGGCTCTGTACAACAATGCTTAGTAGCCAACTCTAAACTCAGTGTGTTATCAACACTGTTTTTCTCCTAGAACCAAAAGTCATACCAGACACACTGAACAAAACGTTTCCATCCCCTCTGAATCACTGAATAACAGAATTGCTCAGGTTGGAAAAGGCCTTCAAAATCATCAAGTCCAACTGCAATCAGACCATACTACCCAAACTCTAACAACCCATGGCTAAATCATATCCCTGAGCATCACATCCAAATTTTAAACGCATTCAGTGATGGTGACTCAGCCACCTCCCAGGGGAGCCTATTCCAGTGCTTAACAACCACAACCCTTTCTGTAAAGAATTTCTTCCTTATATCCAACCTACACCAACTTGAGTCCATTTCCCCTTGTCCTGTCACCAGTGAGAAGAGACCAACCCCACTCTCACTGCAGTCACCTTTCAGTATTTGAAGAGAGCAATAAGGTGTTCCCTCAGCCTCCTCTATCCCAGACTAAACTGCCCCAGTTCCTTCAGTTGCTCCTCTTAGGACATATTCACCAGGGCTTTCACAAGCATTGTTGCCCTCCTTTGGTCCTGCTCCAGTACCTTGATGCCCTTTCTTTATTGAGATGCACAAGTACTGAACACAGTACTTGTGGTGGGGGCCTCACCAAGTGTTGAGTACCCTAGTGCTGCTCACCATACCACTCCTGATACAAGCCAAGATAAACTGAAACTAATACGTTCTTCTAAACTCAGAAACCAAATTCCACAGCTTTTGGCAAACTCATCAGTATTACCCAGTAGTGATTAATCAGCACAGATTTGCTTCTGTTTTTCACTCTTCCTGCTGCAACTTGCATACCTCCAACATTTTTTAATGTTGCACTTCAAGACTTCCAAGTAACTGATCTTCACCACCAGAGGGTAATAGAAGACAGCTGAGAATTATATGCCTTTTTAATGAAAAAAAAAAAAAAGTTGCCAACTTAATTGGTTTAGTATCTATTATTGTCTTGATTTATAATTTAGCGTAAGGAAAGTTTAAAATCTGCCTTAGAAGGGGACCGCTTTCAGTATGCTTACACTAAACGTTCAGGTTGAAAGTGAGCACAGCAGAAATGAATTTCTAGGGAGATGAGCTAACTGGTGTGCTGCTGTTCATTCCAATGCAGTTCTCTTCACATCCGTGTTAAACGCAGTACTTTGGAATACTTGTGGGTTACATTTTTTAAAGCTGTGCTAATTTAACTGAGTAACTCTTTAAATGTAGAACACTTGTTTTATTACTTACTGAAGTATGTATGCCCAGTTCATGTTTCTTTTCCATAATTACGAACTTACTTAATATGAACTGATGAATAGATAAGGAGATTCAGTATGGATGTGTATTAAGTACAAAAGCTTAGTCATGTGAAGTAGATTAATAAGAGAAAATACTAGAAAATACCAGATTTGAGGGGTAGTCTTTTGAATGCTAATGATTTTTAAATGGGAGGACAAAGAAGTAATTTAAATTAAATAATTGTAGGAGGTTGGGGTCAGTAGAAACGGAGGAGCAAGTAGACTAATTAAGTAAGTTTTTATGGGAGTATACTTCAGGAACTTATTTCAACCTCAAGAAAAAAAAAAGTTCAGTAATAGTAAAGTTACGATAAACAAAGCTGATGTGCTGTGCTTTACACGTTTTGGCTTCCTTTTAGCACATGCTTCATCTTGCTTGTCAGTTCGCTATTAATACTTCATTTCTTTTGCTGAGCCGTAGAATTTCCTGGATTTATGAAGTTGAGAAGATTGCAGATCTTTGCCATCTGTTTTTTAAAATCACAGAATCACAGAACTGGAAGGGACTTCTGGAGATGACTGAATCCAACCTTCTCCAAATGCTGGGTGGTGCCACAGCCAGCCCTGTTCCCTGCAGACAGCTGTCCTGATTTCAGCTGGGATAGAATTTATGTTCTTCCTAGCTGCTGCAATGTGCTGCTCCGGATTTAGGACAGGGATAATGCTGATATCACAGAGATGTTTGGGCTATTGCAGAGCAGCGCTTACACAAGCCAAGGATGTTTCAGCTTCTCACACTGCCCTGCCAGCACAAGGCTGGGAGGGAAGAGCCCTCACCAAATGTCCACCCTAGTATGAGGTTTTATTTCTTATCATCAGTGAGAGTTAAGTACCACAGCCCTAACACTGTTGCCTTAAAAATACTGTTTTAGGCTGGTATACCAGATCCACCAAACATGTCTGAAGAATTAATTCGAATGAAAGCTAAAGAACGGCACTTTCTGGAACAATTGTTAGATGGAAAAAAACTGGAAAACTATAAAATTCCAGTACCAATCAAAGCAGAGCTTAGAAAATACCAGCAGGTAAGAGCTTGTATTTTTTCTTTTTTAACAAGAACAGTAATTTCCAGTCTGCTAGGGTTTTATGAAGAAGTTTGGGTGTTAACGTATTTTGCTTTGTGAGTGTTTTTGTTTGTTTTGTTTAATTAGAATCATTTTCTTATTAACTGAACAGTGTGCATGGGTAAAGAAGACCAAATTAAGTAATACACTCAATTTATAATAATTTCTATATTTTTTTCTTCCTCATAATTTTACTCAGTGACCAATGGGGTCTGCCTTGCTAAGGCTGTCTGCAGCAGCTTGCCACTGCAGGGCCAGGCCTCACTGTAACACTTGGCCACTTTACACTTCTACTGTCATTTCCCCATTGATTTTTGAGTAACTGGGCTATAGCAGATGCATTTATAGGCATGTCCTTTTGGATTAATGGACCTTAAGCACCTGTTAGATGCACCAGCTATTTGCACTTGGGAGTTTGCATGTGTATGTAAACAGTGTTGGGCGGGGAGACAGACTCAGTTTTGCAGTGTTGAATAATATAATTCACAGTTGTTGTAAGTGAAGTTTAGCTAGCCAAAAGCTATTTTTTAATTCTGAGGTGTTTCTTCATTTTCTGATTTCAGGATGGAGTGAACTGGCTGGCGTTTCTTAATAAATATAAGCTTCATGGAATTCTTTGTGATGATATGGGCTTAGGAAAAACTTTACAGTCCATTTGTATTCTTGCAAGCGATCATTGCCTCAGGTAAGCTTAAGCAAATGTTCTATCATAAGGGCTTGTACAAGTTCTATCTGTGGTTATGATTTGTTGTCCTGGACAACCAGGTATAGGTGGTCCGGCTTGAGCTGGGGGTTGGACCAGATGGCCTCTAGACTCCCTTCCAACCACATGTATTCTGAGATTCTGTTTTCAAATTAGAGAACAAAAAAATTACAGAATAAAACCACTACCACCCTCTAGGAGAGGAAAAATAACAAACAAACCCCAAAACACTTTGTTTTGATGTTCTTAAAGGGCTCAAGAATATGCAAGAACAAAACTGGTGGACAGTGTACCGCTTCCATCGTTGGTGGTGTGCCCTCCTACGCTCACAGGACACTGGGTGGATGAAGTGGGAAAATTTTGCTCCAAAGAATACCTTAATCCTTTGCACTATACAGGACCTCCTACTGAGAGAGCAAGGTAATGCATTTTGCACTTGGTGTCTGTGATTTAGGTACAGTAGAATATCACGTTACTTTGCAGTTCATTTGATTACTGAAACGTAGTCTGTGGTGATGGTGAAACACGTAACGGTACTTCTAAGTTTACAATAATAATATAAAGGCAAGGGATGCTTCATTTATGATGTCTTTTTCTTTTTTTTCCTCCTGAAGATTACAATACCAGGTGAAAAGGCACAATCTCATAGTGGCTTCATATGATGTTGTGAGAAATGACATTGATTTCTTCAGGTAAGAATTGCTTTGTTTTCTGAGGTTTTAATGATTTAGAATTTAAAATGCTACTTAATTCTATTTTCTTATTTTCTAGAAATATTAAGTTTAATTACTGCATTCTTGATGAAGGCCATGTAATAAAAAATGGAAAAACAAAACTGTCAAAAGCAGTAAAGCAGCTGACTGCCAATTACAGGATAATTCTTTCTGGGACACCAATTCAGGTAACTGCTGTCCTTTTCTCTAAGGAGCTTGGTGAGTAGTGAAAACAAGCATTTTGCATTCTGTTTTATTGTACTGCTGATCAGAGTTCTCTTGATCCAAGTGCACACTGTAAAATAAGCATTTATTAGTAAATGCTTGAAAGTAGATCTTCTTTTCCATGATGCCTATATACAGAGCATGATACTCAAGGATTCTCTAGCACTTGCTAAGGTAGTGGGCAGGGAAAGAGAATTTCCTTATGCCTCTAAAGTGAAGCTAGCAGGAACCTTGACTTGAAGAACGCCACAGTTTGAGCTTTGCCCTAATGATTTATGCCCAGAGTATCTGTCCCATCCAAGACTAAGGCCACTGAAATCTCCTGGATTTTGTTGTCTGAGGGTGTGGTTTAAAACATCAGATACTGTAGAAAATCCACTTAAGTGTTGATGTATGTATGTAACTTAGACTGATGAAAGAGCCCCTGAGTTTCAGGAGTTCAAAATTGTGCTTAAATGTTACATTTGGAATGTTCTTCTGGCAGCATTAAATATGTATGGAAACATTCCTGATAACTTGGAACAATTCATTACTTTTGAAAGGAATTTAACAACTGTTTCTTTTATGTTCAGAACAACGTCTTAGAGTTGTGGTCATTGTTTGACTTCCTTATGCCAGGATTTTTGGGTACTGAACGCCAATTTGCAGCTCGTTATGGCAAACCAATACTGGCAAGTAGAGATGCCCGAAGCTCCAGTCGTGAACAAGAGGCTGGTGAGGGTCAAAATCCTAGGGTTTATTTTTTTTTCCCTTTAAATGAGAACTGCTAAAGTGTAGCCAGTTCCAACATGAGTGTTGTTCGTTAGTTTTGGGTGGTGGGATTTTTTTTGTTGTTGGTTTTGTGCATGTTCTAAATGTTTTGAAGTGTTTTCTACAAAATATAACTTGCTTCCATAACGTTCCCTTCACTAGGGGTTCTTGCAATGGAAGCACTGCACCGCCAAGTTCTGCCATTCCTGCTAAGGAGAATGAAAGAGGATGTACTGCAAGATCTTCCACCCAAAATTATTCAAGATTATTACTGTATTCTCAGTCCTTTGCAGGTATGTTAAAAAAGTGGCTGGAAGCTTAGGGCTTTTTTACAGCACAGAGATAAGAACAAGCAGTTCTGTATGCCTACATCAATTTTATGTCAGCTCTTGACATTCTCTAGGGTCACGTGACTAAGAACAAATTCCCAGCAATACCAATACCTAAGTGCAGTCCAATAGACTTTACCTTATTGTTCTTTTAGAACTAAGCCAGAATTTTTTTCGTCATCTATAGATTTTTCTTAACAAATATTTTACAAGCTGAAGTAAATTCACTTGCAAATGATTACACTGTTAATGTTGATCTTATGCTACGTATCAACTAGCTTGCTTTGTTTTCCACTAATTTAGAACCAGCACTTGAAATTAGATTTGAAAAAATGGGGTTTTTTTTGTGAGGAAAATGCATACTCATTCTTTTGTCTGGAACCTGGCCTGCAGGTTCAGCTTTATGAAGACTTTGCCAAGTCTCGTGCCAAATGTGACATTGATGAAACAGTTTCTTCAATTTCACTACGTGAAGAAACTGAAAAACCAAAGCTTAAAGCTACAGGTCATGTATTTCAGGTACAGTTTCTTTTTCAATTTTCACTGACTTTGTTTGCTTATTTATAGTAATTATATTTCTGTGTTTAATTAGAACTGAAAAATTATAATGGTTAACTTACACAACTGTAGCTACACAGTCTAAGTTAAATATTTAGATTTTTTTTGCCTGGAAGATGATGTATAGCTGTTATGCTTAAATTATGTTACAGTGTATCAATAGTGATGTAAAACTGAATTCAAGTTTCTTACTTATATTCACTCAACTAGCATTTAGGTTTTTTTGTACGTAATACTATCGATCAAAAACTTATTATCAAGAGTACAAAACCTTCAAACTAGAGTCTACTAACTTTCACCTTAGAACTTATACTGCAAAATTAAGATTCCAAAGCATAGAATCATAGACCATAGAATCACCAAGGTTGGAAGAGACCTACAAGATCGTCCAGTCCAACCAACTGACGAATTAACCAGTTACCTTAATGGTAGAAGGGCAGGTTCACTGTGTTACAGAACTGCAAATTCAGCTTTAGTTATGTGGAAGCAGTAATTCTCAGGGGGTTCTTCACAGTTCCTATGCCTCTTTTACCTGTTCCCTACTCTCATGAAGATGTAGTAAATGGTCATCTTTGTAACAAGAACCAAGATCGTTATGGCTTTAACAGTTGTGGATGCAGTCTAAGATATAGGTTTTTTTAATCTAAAAGGGTGAATTTAGTTGAATGAAAATATACCTTACAGTCTAACCTGTAGAGTATGGCTAAGTGGCTGTAACTGCGTCATTACTAACAGTTTCTTTGAAATTCATTTCCTAAATAATTAAAGGCATTGCAGTATTTACGGAAGCTATGCAACCATCCAGCACTAGTGCTAACAACCCAGCATCCAGAATACAAAAGAATTACAGAGCAACTTGCAGCTCATAATTCATCCCTTCGAGATATCCAACATGCACCTAAGCTGTCTGCTTTAAAACAAGTAAGTAGACTTACATGTTGTGCCCTGATGTGTCTCTACTGGTGCTATGGTTTAGGATTTTAACGTTCCATCAGTCTGAAAACTGATCTTAAAACATGAGTTAAGTAGCAGATAAAAACGAGTCTAGGGGTTTCCTTTTAAAGTTTATGCCCTGTTTTGCTGTTTGACTAAGGAAACACAAAATTAGAAGTGGAATAGGAAGTAATGAGTTTTACACTAAAGTTTTGCTGCCTTGTAAGAAACTGTATACTCTTGGCCATCTCACTGCAGATTTACTCCTATTTACTATACTGGAGATTATTAGTTTAATAAAATTAGGTTGTGTTAAAGACTTCAAATTCTACTGCAAATACAGAAAAATGAAGAAAATGAATATTCTGTTGACTCTTGAAAACTTGTCATGGTTTGTCTGTAGCGTCAGACTTTTCCCTGTGTCATCTGAATAGCTGTCACAGACTTCCTTGGTTTGAGTTTCTCTTACTTCTACTTTTGTCAGTCCATCCTTGTCTACATTTACATGGGATCTACTGTCACTTTGATATGCTTTAATTTAACACTCTCTTTACTTAAAGCTGCTGCTAGATTGTGGTTTGGGGAATGGTGGATCTTCAGAGAGTGGTACAGAAGCTGTTGTGGCCCAACACAGAATACTTATCTTCTGTCAACTTAAGAGCATGCTGGACATAGTGGAACATGACCTCCTCAGACCTCAGTTACCTTCAGTCACTTATTTACGATTAGATGGTAGCATACCTGCTGGCCAGAGGCATTCCATTGTTTCACGGTAAGCATATTCATTCATGACTGATATAATAACAACTGCAGTGAGTTATTTATAGTCTGTAACTGACACCTGGCATGTCATCACTGTCTAACTTACGTTTAAAAGAAATTAAAAATAAAAATCTCACACTTCTGCATGTAAAAGCCTATGTTACTAGCAAGAGACTGCATCAGAACATAAGTATTGCTTTTAAAGTAATTGGGTGACTTTTTAGAAACTGTGTTGCTGAAGAAAATTGCTAATATCTGCTCCCTCTCTATTACCTGAGTTAAGGCATAACCAAATTACAGACAAAACAGGAGTTAACAACTGACACATGAAAACAAATGCCTAAACTAGCAAATGACTGTCCTTTTTTTTATATCACCTCTAGATTATTACAGTTTTACAAAGAACCCTAAGGGACTTGGGATATGGGAAAGAAAGAGCTGTGTTTCTACTTCATATTTAACATGGCTCTTTCCTGTATTAATGGAAGTAAGACTGAACCCCAAAATCACTGGCATGTATTAATGTAGGAAAAAAGTGTATCTTAATTTTGACATCAGGGATAGAAATAGGAAGACAATTCTAAGGAGATTAATAATTTTACTCATGCATGCATTTACTTGCATGACCTGCTCGCCTGATTTCACCTAGGACCAACAGTACAAATATTTTTATTGCTAGTGGGCAGATGTCCTAACTACTGCTAGTTCTATTTCGTTTATGATTTTATTAGTAATTAGTAATAAGATACTCTGTGTTTTTATACTACTTATTCAGTATTACATCAACAAAGGAACCTCCAGCAGTTAAGGCTTATATTTCAATCCTTATTAATGAGTTTTACCATGCTTAACTGTATTTTTTTTTTTCAGGTTTAATAATGACCCATCAATAGATGTTTTGTTGCTTACCACTCACGTTGGTGGATTGGGACTTAACTTAACAGGGGCAGATACAGTAGTGTTTGTAGAACATGACTGGAACCCAATGAGAGACCTGCAAGCCATGGACCGGGCACACCGTATTGGACAGGTAAAAAACTCTTTAACTTCCCATATATTTTCTCTTGCTGAGCTCCCCATTTCTTTGAATTTTGGATAAGATTAAGGTTATAGTACATAACACAAGTGATTTATACTGGTTTCCACCTTGTTTTCAGTCATATTGACTTCTAAAAAATATGTCAGATGTTGAAGGGTCTACTTTCGTATTGCTTCACCAGCTTGGTACAATCCCCTCTGTTCTGTACTGAGCTGCTGAGAAGCATCCAGAGGAAGAATCGATCTTTTAGTGGAGAAACAGATGCAACAAAAACAAGGAACTGAAGGGAAACCCCACAGAACTGTCCTTCTCTGATGCCTGGACAGGGAACAAGTGACTAGCTGTTATGGTCTCTACAGATCTGACAAACAGCAAAATTCCTAACTTCCTCAGTACTGATATTGCAGATGCCTCTACTATGTGCTGGCATAGCCCTGCACTCCTTTTCTGTAACCATCAGACAGACCTATGCAGTTACCCAAGAGTATACCAAACTACAGCCCTGCCATCCTAAACAATTAGTAAAAGATGATACTTCCTTGAATACTGAAGATGATAGTTTTTTCTTTCAGCTAACTGTTGTTTTTATTCTTTCAGAAACGTGTTGTTAACGTGTATCGCCTGATAACCAGGGGAACTCTGGAGGAGAAGATTATGGGTCTTCAGAAGTTCAAAATGAACATTGCTAATACAGTGATCAGCCAAGAAAATGCTAGCCTGCAGAGCATGGGAACAGAACAGCTTCTTGATCTCTTCACTCTTGACAAGGTAAAGAAACATCTTTTAGAAATAGCTACCAAAACCACAGAATAGCTTGGAGAAAGCCTTGCTTGGAATTGCGTTCATCAGATGAACACAAAGTGGAATAATGACTAATAGGCAACTCTGAAAAACAGGAGGAAGGAAGGTGGTATTTTCCCAAATTAATCACAGCATGGCTTAGGTTGGAAGGGACCTTAAAGCCTACTCAGTTCCAACCTCTCTGCTAGGGGCAGGGCTGCCACCCACTAGTTCAGGATGTCCGGAGCCCCATCCAAGCAGGCCTTGAATGCTTCCAAGGATTGGACATCCACAGCTCCTCTGAATCCTCTCCTCTCTCTGAATAAGGAATTTCTGCCTAACAGATGTTAGGCATGTTCCCTTTTAGTTTGTTTAAAGCTGTTCCCCCTTGTGTAGTCACTTTCAGACTGTGTCGAAGATTGGTCCCTCTCCTGTTAATAAGCTCCCCTCAAGTACTGGAAGGCCACAGTGAGGTCTCCCTGGAACCTTCTCCAAGTTAAACAAGCCCAGCTCCATAGCCTTTCTTGATAAAGAGTGATGCTCCAGCACTCTAATCTCCATGGACTTCCTGTGCAATCGCCCCAGAATTTCCAGTCATCAGATTTAAAGAATTTTGCAGGAATGACTTGTAGAAAGAAATTAAGAATACATGCTTATGATCAGTAAATATTCCTGAAAACATTGTTGTTTTTTTTCTGGAAGGATGGAAAAACTGAAAAAGCTGATACCTCTACCTCTTCTGGGAAAGCATCAATGAAATCAGTGCTCGAAAACCTTGGAGAACTATGGGATCAAGAGCAGTATGACACTGAATACAGCCTTGAAAACTTCATGCATTCATTAAAGTAACCATCATATACTTGTAACACAACTGCTGCTAGTTCACAATTTTTTCTGCTGATATTCAGCAAACTTCAAAGCGTATATAGTGAACCTTTAGCTTAATGTGTAAATAGACTTACTGAAGAATCTTCAGAAGACTGACACTGAGTAGTGTCACCTGTCTCACGGGGGAGTTATTCTGTCTTAAACATTTGCACTGTATAGAACTTTAAATGTAAACATTGTGAGGTGGTTTGAATTTTACTTCTTCTGAATGGCTGCAAATTCTTAACCCAGTAGAAGAATAAAACAAAGCAGGTTTTTACAGGTGTTATCAAGTGTTACTTCTGTTTGAAGTAAGTCCACCATTATTTCTTTCTGTATCTGTAATAGTTCTGTACAGTTGTTTCAGTGAGTACTTCAGGTTGTTCCGTGTACATTTTTCTTTTAAACACAACTTGCTTTTATCATGTATTAAAAAAAATTCTACTTAAACTTTCATTCAGATCATTTCAGAACTTTTATCACCGGAGGCAAAGCCTAGAAGCCTTGGAAGTACTGAGTAATTAAATGGCACTAGGTACGTGCACCCACCTTTGTATACTGAGTATAAATACACTCTTCAGTCTTTTGACACCATCTTGAGAGAATGAGAGAACAGCCGACTTGAACATTTTAATGTACTGAGTTGTACTAAATACAGGTAATGGTCTATTTGAGGCCATTTTTGCATCCTGTTAGCAGGGGTGTACTTTTTTTAATTTATCTATAAGGCTAAAACATAGCCACTCAGAGAGATACATGTATTCAGTATGTTTCAATCCTATATATATTTTTTGTAACTAAAAAGAAATTAAATATACAGACATTTTCCAGAAGTAGATTTTACACTGTCTGGGATTTTAAAATCCACGCTGAAGTGACTGTTTACTAAACCAATGCATGATTTAAAGCTTCTTAAAGGAAAATAGGACAGGTTTTTTCTTTAGAAAAATGTATACATAGAAATACTTACATGCAGTTTGATGGAGTTGAATAGTTAAAATCGTGTAATAAAGATCATAAAGGACTTAATAGCAGCGAGTGAGAATAATACAGCTGTGTGCTAAACAGCTTTTTGTAAAAGGGAGGCAGTAGCAAAGGTGTATTTCTAGATGTGCGTATGTACCAGTATATGCACTTTTATAAACATTAAATTATAGGTAACTTAGAGCAGGCTGCACTTGTCTGAATACATAAAATATATGTATAAATATAAAACCTAAGGTTTGTAGCTTGCTGTGTGCTTAAGCATCGGAGCTTAAAAACCACCAGAGACCTCAACTATGTAAAATAAGATTGTTTTAAAACTATATAAATCAAGACTGTTCTGCAGCAATGGAGATGAGTTAATGTTACAGTCAGTAGTTATGAACTGCCATACTGTAACTAAATTAGCATTCCATGAAAATAAAACTGGGAATATGTAACTTGTATGTTGTACATGTGCACGTTTAGTTTTTTTTCTGTACAGATGACTTTTTCACTGCAGCTGAATAGGCAAAAAAAAAAGCCCCAAACAAAACACCAAGTGTTCTGGAAGTCATAGCGTTATATTCCTTTTAAGTGCATGCTACCTTCATGCATTTCTGGTGTGCTTCCAACTCTGATCACTTAAGGAGAAGAAAGAATATAGTGCTTGGTGTTCTTTAAGCAGAAAAATTGAATACTAGGTACTTTAAGATAGACTAGTGCAGTAATCTCATGATAGTGCCCAGAAATAATGAGGTATTTGGCTCTTTATTAGTCATAACACTATATGTTGTTCAGCAAGACTTTTATTAGTTGCAGTAAAAGTGAACTGTTCGGTTCCTGCAGTGTTCTTAGCATTTTCCATGACCTGGTTTGGAATACAGAGGGATCACAGTGCACAAACTGGGAAATGAAACTAAGGAAATATATTTTTGGAACGCCTCTAACTGCAATCCACCTGCTTAATGGATATTCAGCTAGGAGAGAGTAGAAGTAAAAGCTTCAAGAATGTCAGCTTCTTAGCACTAAACATTCTGCTCTACAGCTCTTCCCCTATTGCAGTGTATTATTCGCTAAAGAAGCTGCTAACATTCCAAGGTATGCATACTCATGATTTAATTTAAATGAAATTACTTCAAGCTTAATTTTTTTTTGTCCATCACAGTAGATCCCTATTATTTCTAGATAAGCCTGCATTGTCATGGAATCATAGAATGGCCTGGGTTTAAAAGGACCTCAAAGACTGTCCAGCTTCAACCCCCCTGCTGTGGGCAGGGTCACCAGCCACTATACCAGGCTGCCCAGGGCCACGTACAGCACTGCCTTGAATGCCTCTGGGGATGGGGCATCCACAGCTTCTCTGGGCAGCCTGTTCCAGTGCAACACCACCCTCTGAGTAATATTTGTCTTTCCCAGTAAGGTTACTAGCATCGCTGGGAGCAGGTGTTGTTTTTTTTTTCCTCTTAATGCTGAAACTGCAATAAATATGCAAGAAGACAGCAGACTAACTCTAAAGTTAAGCAATTTCATAAGCTTCTTGTACACAAAAAGATAGAAACTCACAAGTTCACATTTCAGTTTAAGTTGTACTCAATCAGCACTGCTTCTGCACAAGCCAATGCACGTGAACATCACTTGAGAATCCTTTGCTTCACCTATCAGTACCACCACGCAAACTATTTTAAACAGATACAGTACTTTGAATGAATTTTCAAGAAAGTGTGTTATACCTCACAAAATGCAATTCAGTAAAATAAAAGTCTATGGCTAAGGTTGGAAGAAGTTTAGAACGAGGCCAATCGTTTAAAACTGAAGTCTCTTGGAAAGACAATTGGTTAATTTTTAGAGTACCGAGTACAAAAATGGGTTTCTGACTCTTCACACATCAGGAAGCCCAGCTATAAAGATTTCTCCTTTTACTGTTTTTTGCAGAGGAGGACCAAGGCATTATAGGTAGCATCATTTCACCTCTTAAGAGATTTATAAGTGAGAAATTCAGAAACCAATGACTGGCAGCAGAGGCAGGTGGGGGGTAGCAGAATCCATTTTCAGAGGAAGGATTGTATTCTGGGGAGTAAGAGGTTTGGTAAAGACTTGAGGTGACAATAAAATAACAAAGATACTGACCTTTTTAAGCAAGCACAATTAAGGAAAGACTGCGTGTGATCATAAGTTCACTGCACAAGGAAGCTACATGAAGTTCAACTTTACCTAGCACTGTCCAGGTACAAACAAGATACTATAGATAAATGTAGAGCAGTGGTGTTAACTCAGTCATACCACTGTGCTAATTGCCTCCATGAAATCAGGAGTAAGACGCACATATCCTGATTAACTAACAAGTATATCATGCTCTCACTTCACATTTGAAAATTACACACATTTTGAAATAAAAGGAAGACAGCTGACAAAAAAAAAGATAGGTACATTTCAAATACTGGTGCTGAAACTTTCAGAGAAAAGCTTTAGGCAAGGAGTTCAAGCAGTATGGCAGGGACTATAATTTCTATCAATTCGGATAGATTTTTCTCTTACCAGTTAGACTCCATTCCAGTTCAACGACTCCAGCTGCCTCTCAAAGTGCCAACACTGCCACCAGTCAACTGAGTCAGGTGCCACATTCAGCCACCATCATGCTGAAAGCGTTAACTCCTCACACACTACCATAATTCCTAACTGGTGCACCACTGATTGCATTAAAATAAGCAGCTGAACGGGATGAGAGGCTACTTTTCAAAACGTGAAACTTCTGCACAGATGAAGTCTGAGATTTTATGAAAACAGAAGCAGATCTGCTGCTTAAAACCATGGGGCTAAGATTCAATTTATACTGAGTAAAAAATTGCCACAAATTTATTTAGTATATCATTATGAACAAATGTTAATGCTGAACTACGCCAATTCCTAAAGACTTTAAATAGAGGGAAGGAAATGCCAAAGCAACAAAGCACTCAAAGCCAGCACTAGGGAATTCACATTAAGTCTTAGAAACTTTGTTCATTTCTTTCTCCCTTCCACCAAATCTTTAAGAGGTAACTCATCAAAACATCTGCTG
This sequence comes from Cyrtonyx montezumae, assembly GCF_038088225.1. Classification (NCBI taxonomy): domain Eukaryota; kingdom Metazoa; phylum Chordata; class Aves; order Galliformes; family Odontophoridae; genus Cyrtonyx; species Cyrtonyx montezumae. Next base: position 17,656,550 of record NW_027072045.1, on the reverse strand, counting down.
CTCTCTTAGTTCTACATCACATGTATGGCTAAGAAAAACTTAGTGTCAGGTGCCTGTTTTTAACTTAGCAAGTCATCAACAATCATACACTTTTACAGACGATGACTTGCAGTATTTTGTTCTTAAGTAAAATTCAGGTGCAGGTATGCTGAGTTCTAAGATAATTCCATGCTCTGAGGGAAAAGTATTTACTGCTCAATTTCCCTTTCTATAATTCAGGGGAGGAAGTAGATCCAGAGAACAGTATCTTCAAACCATACATTCAAACTCACAGACAAGAAGTACAGGAGCAACAGGGAGGTGTGGAGAGCCGAAACAGGGGAAAAGGAAGAGCAATGCATTGCATCCTGCCAAAGGGCTGCCCCAGCAGTAAGGTAAATTGAACTAATCTGCCACACAGAGGCTCAGAAATTGCTGAGCTATTGGAACTTGCTGGCTGTGTCCCCTGTTCCAGAGGACTGTGCAGAGCGATGCTATGCTGCCCATATCAAGTCCATGCCTGCCAGAAATTTCCCATATGTCAGAGTAATTACATTATGCAGGGTAGCTATTTAGATATTCCACTGAGAAAACAGGAATACTTCTCATTACACCAGCAGTACGTGAATTGACTGATGAGCAGGTACCATGCTTTTTGCTGTTGTTTCTATGTATCTCTTTGTGGAAGTATTATTCTCTCCAGACACACTTAAGCATTCTGACCCCATGGGACTCATGCTACATTTATGGTGATTTAATTATCAGTGACAATCTAGCATCCTAGAAATAAAGAATTCAAGAGGCAAAATGTAAGTCAAGGGAAGAATTCATGCAGATGTTCAAACATAATTGCTTTTGTAAGTTTGTAAACAGAACTAGAAAATATCAGTTGAATTGTATACGATCTCTACTGTTGTCAAAGAGAAAGGTCATTAAGAAGACATCAGTCCATTGAAAGCAATACATTCTGATTCCTGCATCTCATCTGAGATGCAACCACTTAAATTAAGGAGCAAAAATTGACATTTGATTATACATGATGGAAAATACACTGATAACAGCAGAGTGGCAAAGACTTCCGCTACAGCAAACGAAGGACAAGCACAAACACGACAGCCATAGGCACAGAAATAAAGGAAAAGAGCTGCTTACCTTCAGAAGGCCTCAGGTAGACAAGGACCTCTAAGGAAGATACCCTTGTCTTGACTGCCAAACCTTAAATGAGGTCTGGGAAGGGGTGGATCCTGGCTCCAGTCCTTCTGGTCACTCACACACATTGAATACACCTGAGCTCCCCTGGCTTGGCCCTGCCTTCCCACCAGGTGCTCAATCACTGCTTCAAGCCATGACTTAACATTTCCATTACACTCTGTAAACAAGTGTGACTTCAGGAAAAAGTCTAGAGTCTTTTCTTTGTTTCTCACTTATTCCGCATATCACTCAGGGACACTTGCAGCTGTTCGTCCCCAGTGCCATCTTGTAAATATCACCACTCAGAAAATACAACTTTGTCAACCAAACTTCAAGTATTGAGGTGCTACTTCCCACTCATTTTGGAGCCTGCAATGCCATCATCAACATGGGTAAATAAAAAGTCTGAATACTACCTGTACTCACGAGAACTATCTCTACAGCAAACTGTGCAGAGAAGCATCGTGCCCAGCAGGCAAACTCACGGCTCATCCCTGCCTACCAGTGGTTGCCATTGAATGTAATGCTCGCCCCCTTGGGCTTCTTATCAGTTAAATTATCAGTTCACTTGTAAGCTGGAAAGCACAACGTGGCACAGAACTTCTTTCTCCGCTGTCCTTGTAAAAGCTACAAGAGTGGTCCACGTTTCAGGCTCTGCTCAGCTGGTACAGTCAGCAGTAGTTAATTACTGTTTCTAAAATGCAGAACTCTGCGTTCCTGCAGCTACAAGTTACATCACTCTTTGGCTGCGCCATGACGGCTCACATGGGTTTGCACAGGTCAGGGAGTGACGAGGAGCAAGAGACACGAGGCATGGTTGCCATCACCCCACTGTCCCGAGCTCAGTCCGCTTTCTCTCCCTCTCCACACGGGGCGCAGCCGCAGCTCCCAACGCCGCTCAAGAGCTTACTGGAGCTCCTTACCTCTGGGAACCTCCCACTTCAGCCTTCCCACCCGAACAGCAGCTAGCACGAAGCCCGAGCCGCGTACACCCGAAATAACAATAACCATAAAACGCCTCAACATAGCGAGCAGCGCCCGGTTCTCCCCAGTCCCCGCACCTCTCCGCTCGGGTCGGGCCGGCATGAGGGCGGCGGCCGTGAGGCGGCACGCGCGCGCCCCGCCAAACCTTCCGGAAGCCGCCGCCGCCGCCGCCTCATCGCAGCCCCGCGCGCCCGGGATTCCAAAGCGCAGCTCCGATGCTGAGGGAGCGCAGGGCGGCTTGAGCTGTTGATCCTCTCCTCACCGCCTCTGCTGCTTCTAGAGCACTCAGTGAGTGTGCTGCTGCTCTCTCACGCTAGGACTTGCATCTGTGGTTTATTCAGGACAATTAACGGCACTGGTAAATCAGACACCTTCACTGGTTTTGGTTTGGCGTTTAATCAGCGACAAAAGCTATTTACTGCCACATAAACTCTGCAGCAGACGTTATCCTTTAATTAATCCCTGCAGCTGACCAAGGCTGATGACGCAGCCTGTTTCTCACACCGAGCAGTTATGCTTAGGAGCGTTTACTGCTGTTTTCTCTTTCATTTTGTCTGTAGGCAGTTGTCAGCTGGCCCAGCCAGGCAGGGAGCAGTGGCTGAGCAGCGTGGCACGGCATTATCCACAGCTCAGAAATGGGAGATGAGTGAAAGTTAAACCCTAACCTGGCTGCGGTGAAAATGGGAAGGGCTGTGGTGGCTGCAGCACTGACCCTGCTACCGACTCATTAAAAGATTGGAGGCAGCTGCTGATGAGAGCATTTGAAGCTGTGGGCACAGATCTAGAACAGTAGATCTCCCCTGTGAAGGGTTCTGCCGAATGTGTGTTGTTGCTGAGACTTATACGTTGCACTTAGAGAAGTGCAGTGCAGCTGAGAAGCACCAAGCTCTCCCTCTGACTAGAACAATTCAATGCCTTACAGTACCCACTAGAATATTTTGTAACACGGATAGTTTTCTTACAGTGCTGACACAGACTTCTGCTCTTTCCCCATAGCCCAACCCGTTCCACCATCAGAATCCGACATCAATTTTAAAACATAGCAAAAAAGAAGCAAAATGAGTTCTCAAAAATTTCTCTGGCAATTTGAGGACTAGAAACATAGCTGGAAACGGAGGTACAGTGTGTAACAATGAAAATGTTAATGGAGAGCATTGTGGAGGAGATGGGTTGAGGAAGAAACAATCTCCTAAATATTTGGGAGTTGGCAGAGATGAGTTCTACCTCATTGCTTCTCATGGATGACTGATAAAAAATCTTGTGGAATTACTTGTTTGGAAATGTGATATCAAAAAAGTCACTTTTGTATACCTACCCAGCTTCAAAAAGCTGTTGGAGTCAGTCAGTTCTCTGTGGACCTAGAGCAAATGTTTCATCAGTTGTGGATTCTATTTTAGGAGGCATCTACCAGCATGGGGCACAGACTTTGTAGCTAAGGTAGTATAAATGTGTTAGAACACACAGAGTACAGGAAGGGAGTTGCTTCTAAATCTTGTTGCAACAAACTTCCAGTTCAGAAAAAAAGTTTCAAAAGTAAATTCTGAAAAACAAAGCAACAAAAGAACCTTATTGAGTTTGGGAAATGGGAAAACAAAAAGAGACAAGCAGAAAAAGATGATGTCTCTCGTTCCTTTGCTTCTAATTTTTTCTCATCCTTTGAGAAAACCTTGACCTTGCACTAATGGAAGCTCCCAGCTGCTAGGGAACTTACATCTCCCGTGGCAGGTTTTAATTGTGGTGAGACTAAAGAGCAGTTCCACTGCAGTGCCTCTTTCTCTGAGTTGGTAAGTGGTAGCACAGTAAGGACTCAAATTATAACATGTTGTGTTTTCAGAGATGTGTTGAAAATGCCAACCCAATAATTACATTTTCTAAAGTAGTCCATGTGTGCTGTGTTACTGCTGGAGGCATTCCACATTTACTAAACGATGGGTTCCTGCAGTCTGACTTTCTGACATAATTAGGAAAAAAGTGAACTAGGTGGATTCTGTTAAAATAAAACTGTGGAAGCTAGACAGGCCAAAACTTTGCCTCCCAAGAGGAGAAGCAGTCAGGTGATACAGCGATACAGTTTTCAGCTTTTTGTAATGAGAGTTAATGAGGAGAGTAGGAAAATGAATACAGGGCATGGGAAAAGCGGGTCTCTGCAGGGATGAGTCCTGCAATCATTCAGTTTCCTTGGTCCCAGGAACAAGCATACAGGTAGCTTTACTCAAAACAGTAGTGCCCTGCTGTGTGTCATCCGCAGCTTGTTAGAAGAAAAAGAATAATAAAAAACTTGAAGTGAGATTTCAGAATTCATTGGGAGTTAAGGCAGATAACCAGGTTACTCAGTTCTAATTCAGGATGCTGCTTGGTCCCTCACCAAGTGCAATGTTTTCTAGACACTTAGTTGTAATGTTCTTGTATGCCTCTTAACTTTTCCTTTCTGAGCAGTTTGGTACTTTCTCTCACCTGAGCTAAAGCTGGATTCATAAAAAAGCACTACTGTTATCATATGAACTGTAATATAAAATAATGCATATAATAACATATACAGCAATTACCTACCTACAGTTACTTTAAAAATCTCTTGATTTTTCTAATGGATAGAGAAACAATACAAACAGAAGGGCTATTGTTATCCCCAAATTACATCACTTGATTATATCACACTTCTTTTCATTCTAAATGGAGAATATCCCTATTATTTCATGAGCATGACGGCATCCTGCCTATAGTGTCAAAGAAATGATAATGCACACTTACGGACATTTAGCCTACTGGAGAGCAGCCTTATTAGCTCTTTTTTTAGAATAGAGCCAATTAAGAAAAGTAAATGCAGGTCTCTAAGTTGCATCCTTTATAGTTTAATTCATCGACTGCACTACTGAGAAAAGTTTGTTGTCATTTTTCAGATGGAGTGGTTGGATCAGAGCAACTTGAAGAACAGGAGCAATCCATCAGTGACCTCGTCGTATTGACCCTAGGGGAGATAAAAGGAAGCACGGAGCTACTTGAGCAGTCTTCTGCGTCGCTGGACCCACACCAGCCCCACTGCAAAACCTCGTGTGAGCTGCGAACTAAAGGTAAAGTCTCTTTCGAGTACTACCAGCAGGGGGGATTGTCTCCAGCAGCTCCAGTAGCAGCAGCGCGATGAAGGAGCGGACAAAGGGGATACTGTTATTCATGCTTTGTTTGGTACAAACAATGCATTTTAATCTGCCTGCCAGAAATCAAGCCCGATTGAGTCATAACTGTTGTGAGCTTGGCTGCCTGAATTGTTCCTCATGTCTGAGCTAGCCTTTTCTTCCTGTTCCTGCCAATCTGATTTGCAATCCAAAGGGATCTGTAGTGTTAACATAAGTACATTGAATAGGTTTTGACTAATTCAGTCTCGGCTGAAAATGAGTGTGTATGTAATGGGATATTTCTGAGAAGAACCCTCTTGTATTGTGCACTTCTGAGTACAAGGTTTGTTTGAATGCTTCCATAGTCTTTATTGAACATCATAGCCATGTCTTTGAAGCACTGATCTAATAAAATCTAATGCTGAGGATAGGGAGCCAGTTAAATGTGAAACAAACACAATCTCTGTAGCCAACCCAGTCCCTCCAACAAAGATCAGGCTTTCAACCTCAGTTCTTTAAACAGTGGGAAAGAACTAATATCTAAAAAGTCCTTGTAGTTGTCAAGTGTCAAAATTAATAGACACCAATAAATGTTTTCTATAGTGGAAACAGAGGAAGGAAACAATCATGTTGATTTAGCTTTTTTAAAAACAAACACTGATCCTGTATGATCTAAGACATACCGCTTTTATTTTCAGTCCTTTCATAGCTCTTCTGTGATATGTTTGTGTCATGGTTTTGTGGTTTTTGTTGTGTTGTTGATATTCCACATCATGACATCATGTGGTGTGTTGGGAGTTGAAGAGCTAATGCTCTTGGGCTAGTGGACAAAAATCTTTAGTACACAAAATCTGTGTGTTCTTGCAAAATTCACTTTTCTTTCTTCCAAAACATATCAGTGTAACTGAAACTCTTCTGGTTAATTGTGGGTGCAGCTTCTGCCTTGGTGATATGAAGTGAAAGTGTGCAATGGAGGTCTACAAGAGCACATGCTGTCTGGATTTTGGTACTGTTCAGGCAGATATTGTTTACTGTCCTGATCTGCTTTGATAGGACTGGCAATTTTTGGGTCTGCACAGAGGTAGTTTTAGGTGCCTGACTAGTTCAGTCACTCAGAGTTCAGGCAGCTTGAAGGTTATGCAGCAGCTGAGTAAGAATTTTCAGGAACAGTTTTGGATGTTAACTTTTAATTGTCCTTTTTTATTTTTTTTTCTATTTGGCCCTCAAGTGAAGTGTGATTAAGATGGTACTAAAAGTGTTCCACACCAACAGTTTTGCCTTCAAAGGCATTTGCAGCTGTGACCTCAGAAACTATCTCTGTTTCTCCTATTTCTCCTCTATTGACAGGAGGGGGAAATCATGTTCTTTCTGATCATAAATAGGATCGTGCCAGAAAAAAGTGTGCATGAAGTCTCTCTGCCTGCAGACTGTCTGCCTGATCTGCCAGCCCTGAATTTTCACCTACCCATTTGATTTGAAATGAGGCAGACAGGATTTTTCTCTGAAATAAGCAGCTGTATCAATGACTCTCTCCTCTAAGGGCCACAAATAGAAATGAAGGGCTAGTTCTCTGTGCCTCAGTGCTCAGCCCTGAATCATGTGGCAGGCACTTCAAGTGAGTAATACATGAGATATTCTTGGATGGGTGTCACTACATCAGCCAGGGGCAAATGAAAGGTTCAGCTGATAACAAACCAGAAGAATTCCCTTTAGTCTGAGTTAGATTTGGAGTCTGCTTGTATCATGGAAGTGTGTTCTGGAAGCATAGTCAGAGTTGTCCAGAAAATCTGGCCAGTTCCCTTTTTCTGCAAGTCATATTTGGCTTTGATGTGCTGCAGGTACACCTATGTAGTTCAGTGTTATTCATACCCTTTATGTCAAAGGCTTATTTTATGTCTGAATGGTCTTGATCTTTGTTCACCAGCAGAAATGTGGGTACATACTAGGTTGGTGATTGTTTGACCTAACTATGCCAGAGTAAGCCACTGATCCCAGTTTGGCAACGACTTCAGTGTGTGTATAATTTTAAGCACATAAGTAATTCCAGTCAGGCAGGCTTGTGTTTAAGTGTGTTGCTGACTGGGGGATTTCTAGCTCCTATAGCTGTTCAGGTCTTGGCTCCCAGAAGTCTTCCTCCAAATTTAACAGCATTTCTGCTTTAGACTCTTGTGGTAGAAAGGTGGAAGCCTGCTTTGCTGTGTCATCACAGGCAGAAGATCTGCTTCAGCTACCATCCTGTGAGGATCTATCACTTACTGCATAGATAATTTGATGGGGATAAACACACTAGAGGTAACTTTGAGAGGCTAAGCAGTACGTTTTGCTCAAGCTGAAACACAGGTCAATGTAGATAGTTGGCAGAAATTTTACAGAAGCTTTTCTAAAATTGAGTGCTTTTTTCCACAAAGTTCAGAAGCTGATGGAGCCCAAACTGGGCAATGCAGAGATGTGTTAGAAATGTAAGGGTCCTTTCTGACCCAAACCTTTCTATGATTCTAAATGGAATTGCATTGTACTGCACACTAACCTAGATGAGTGAGGGAGTTCCTCCCTTCCTTGGGGCAGTGATGCATCAGATCATTTATTTTTAATCGCTTGTGCTAGGAAATGTCTGCAGGCCATCTTCCACCCTGTCCTCGACTGTGGAAGAATCAGCCTTACTAGGGAGAAATCAATGCATTGTGGTGCAGGCCTTCCTCTGTATTTTAACGGTATCTGTCCCTTGAAGAACAGATTGTCCAGCCTGGCCCAGGTCACAATGAGAGAAAGGCAAAGCTAACAGTACGCTTGCTTTTCCTAGGAGGCTGTGCTTTCACTGTTTACCAAACAAAGGTGCATTACACAAACTTATTTACAACTTCATTAAATATATATTTCATTGCTTCTTGTTTTCAAAACGTGCTTTGTCTGTACCGTTGAGGTTTTGGGACATGAGCCCCCTTTCACAGCAGTCTTGTTTGGCTCTAGGTTTCTGAACAACAGACCCTGTGTACTGCTGGAAAGAAAGAAATTACATAAAGCTCTTATTTATCTTCTGGAACTTCTAATTTACTCCAGCATGATCCTTTTATGGGTCAAGTTGTTTCACAATTGACAAAACAGAATTTCTTCTGCATCCTGCTTAAGCATTTTAGACTGGTAAGTCTCTGAAGTGAGACGTGGAATTACAAGGGTCATTGGTTGATTGGTAGAGGCAACTCCAAGCACGTAAAGAATTGTGTGGGCCTTTCAGTTGTCTGTAACTGCACAAGGCAACTTCAAATCAGTGGTGACCTGCCTAGATAAGCTCCTTAGAGCCTCTGACACCATCCTGCTGCTACATGCTAGCCTGCTTTGTCACTTTTTCCTAGCTCTAGGCCATATTTTCAGCACTTCCTCAGGAAGCAGGAAAAGCCTCACATAGTTGGGGAACATTGACAGCTGCAGTAGGTCTTCTCTGTTAGAAAATCCACAGCTGCTCCCAGATGCAGTCCATGTATCTCTTGCAAAGCAGCAAGAAGCGGGGTGCAGTTTATGGCAAGTTTTCACGGCTTCTGTAGGATAAATGGGAGCGTGTAGCTCTGTGGGTTGCACCAGGCAATACAGCCTGATACTGCCCCCTTCTTTCCTCCAAGCTGTGCAGTCCTGCAGTTAAGTCTTCTGTTCACTCTTTAGAGTTAGATCAGGGTGATCTGAAGGGAGGTGTGAAAGGGTCTGTGGCATGGCTGGGACTCTGCTCATGGGGAGAGGTCAAACTGACAGGTGACACCAGTTGCCTTCTGATACCTCAGAAAGGAGATCATGTTCTTCAGATCCAGAAAGAAGTAGTGTCTTCGCTGATTGCCTTGTCCCATTGCCAGGGTGAAGCTATAACTAGTGAATGGTTTAGTAATAGGAGTTGCAGAAGGGCCCCAGGAGTCCAAGCAGGTGGTGCAGCTGGCAATGACAGGCTCAGTCTGAGAGAACAGTATGTGTGCTGGAGATAGCCAGGGAGAACTCCTTTTAGCAGGAGCTGGTAGGCTCGCTGTCACATGGGCAATGTCTCAGCAGTGCAGCCTGAGCTCTGGGACGAACTTTTTCCGAACTTGCAGATTGAAGCTGACTGTACAGCGCACTGACTGCCTTTCCTGGGTGTCAGATGTGTTTGTTTGACAAATGTTAAGTGTTGTCCACAATGGGGACAGCACTTCTTACAGCTCTGTTTCCCTCCAAATGGGAGAACAAAACCCTCCAGAATTCCTAATCTGACAATGCATTTGAGATTGGCACAAAAATTAGGCAAAGCTTCAGTTTGAGTACTTGATATGAAATGCTCTCTTCTTGTTAATGCTATTTCTGTTACACCCTTCCTTCAGAGGGTGATTTAAGAGGACTCCATGATAGAAAGGCACTGCTGCTTGCTGACTCTGCTGTAGCTTCTGCAGCATTATGAATCCAGCTTAATTCCCCTGAGAAAAGAACTGACACGACCAATCCCCATGAACTCTTTACACTTGACAGGAACACAAGTGGAGAGGTTGATCCATAATAGTTAGAAATTGGTATTAAAAGCAGGCAGGCTTAGCCCAAACTGTTTTGCTCAGAGGCTGTCACTGCAGCTTATAATATACAACTTAATTACTAGAGAACATCATTTCTGCAAGTGAAAGCAGTTTCCAGAGCAGAAAAGCTGCTATAAATATAGTTCTAAATTCCACTCAAATAAGGTTAGGGGTTGAAATAGTATTTAAAAGAGCAAAGGAGAAAGCCATGTAGTGATGTCCTATTTTTGGTATCACTCCTCAGTAGTAAGGCCATTGTCACCCACCTGATCTCGTGTGCCATCCAGAAACAAGAAGTAAGGAACAAGACCGACATGGTTTACTTTAAAGTTCTCTTTATGACAGGAATCACTGTTCAACTTCAGCAATGGCATCTTTGGTTCAGGGTGTATGGAATTAGGTTTCTATAAACAGTCCTTCTATATATCCTGGAATACCGTGTTCACAAACAACTAAACTGCAGGAAACTGATCTCTGCCCTTACTCCTAACTCTTTAAACTGGATACAGGCTGCATAGTGTAGCACAGGCTCATTGGGTGGTTGTGAATGGTGTGTGGGATTTATTTGTTTTTTATTTTTGGTCGTTTTGGCTACTTGGTCTATATTAAAATTTTTGTCATGATAGTAACTGAAGTAGTATTACTGATGGAATGTTAGCACTGAATTTTCCTGGTCCTGTAAGGATTTTTCCAGACAGTATATTCCTGTCAGTGTTTAAAAGGCATTTGGATAATGCACTTAGTAAAATTCTTTAACTTTTGGTTAGTCCTGAAGTGGTCAGGCAATTGGACTTGATTTTTGTAGGTCCCTTTCAAGTGAACTATTTCAGTTCATCTGGCCGATAACTGGGAAAATGTGTCCCAGCACAGCAACTGTGGACTTCTACTTAGTTTTAATCAGAGAGAGGAAGTTTGTCATTTTTATATTGTACGTGCTGTGGGAATAGTGCTTTCATCACTCAGCTATAAATTAATGGTCATTCTCTGCCTCTGAACTGTTAACAGAAAAGTACTGTGACATTCCAGGTCTGGATTTGCTTTTTTTGTCCTTTTTTGGGCCGTGTGTGTGTTTTGCATTATCATTTATTTCATATTTTACCTCACAGTATGAGGTTTCTTCAGCACTTCGAGGCCTTACTATGTGGCAGATCTTTTTTCAGTGCATATTGGAGTGTTTTGTTTCTGCTCCGGTCAAGCTACTTAGGATCTTTAAATAAAAGAACGTAATACTAAAGTTCTAGCAGATAAACAAATCAGTGAGAAGTGGGAAAAAAAATGGTCGAGGTTACAAAGCTGAATCCATGGAATTATGGAGCACTGTGAAGTTGAATGTGACCATGGCTAACTGTGGGCACCAGGGCATAATGCGTGGCCCTGAGTTTTAGGCACCTGTACAATAAATGTGGTGTGGAGGTACTCAAACAAAGCAGCTCAAGCAGTAGAAGGAAGATGCTTTAGCACTGCGGTTACTTTTCAGTGTAAATTATCACAAAGTTTTGTACTCTTGACAGTAGTGTTGATGTGTGCTGCTTGAGACTGAGGACAGCCTCTTGCTTTCAGCTGTTTCATTGTATTCAAACCAAGGTTCTCTGGGGGGAGAGGGTGAAGGAGCAGGAACAAGTCAGTAATTGAAAGGTTCAGACACTTGTGGGACAGAGGACCTCTTGGTTCTGATTTCTGCCCTATTTCTGAGATACACAATATCTGTTATAATGGCTATCAAATACTTCTACTTATTTCTGCCAGACTGATTTTTTTCTAGATAAATGTTGATTAAAATGGAGAAAAAATGGAGTACTTAACCTTTTCCCATTCCTCCTCACCTCAGTTTGCTAATATGCACCTGCAGGTCATTAGGTGCAATTGAATAAATGAACCAGCAGATAGAAGGCAACGATGTAGGCATTTCCTATGCTAGAACGTGTTTAGATAGACTGTAACATAAAATAACGAGAAGTAATGTTTTATCTAAAGCTGGAGTGGGTGGGAACAGAGTGGAAGGCAGAACATTTTCTGATGGTGTCCCACAGAAGTCTGCAAGACGTGTATCTTTGAACTGGTGGTAACAATAGTCTGTCCTTTTATTTTTACGGCCTTGGATATAACATTTGGATTAGCAAGTGATTCTCACTGATGGGTTCAGTGCATTATAGGCTGTCATGCTGGTTACGTGTTGCCAAGCTCGTTGCATGTTGTCAGTTGGTGTGGTTTATTATTGCCAGATGAACCTTGTGAAACTTTGCTTGCCTTGGGCAGATGAAAAACTGTTGCTGTAAGTGGAGATATTTCATCTGAACGGGCATAATTTGTGTATGCGCCTGGTGCTTGCAGCTCTGCCATATTCAGAGCAGAATTGCATGCTATAAGGGTTCTGCAAATAGCCAGTGGCATTTTTTATGAAAAAAGTTAAATGCAGTTACTTGTTTAAAATCCATTCTCCTAGGAGACAGTGCAGCAGCTGTTAGCTTTTGTGTTTATTTAGATCATGAGGAAAGCATATGGCTCGTAAGAGATAAGCTCTACCTTTTCTGCAGCTCTGAGCTTTTGCCTTGAGTCGAAAAAGTTTTACTGATTTAGCTTAGGAGCGTACCTAAACAGGCTTAACACACAAGCTTCAGTAGTCAGACAGGTAGTTACTTCAGTTTAAGCCTAGCAAAATTAACACATGTAAGCAAGAAGCAGAAGGGGTCATGCAGCCTTTTGTACTTTTGAAGTACACTGATTTAAATTAGTGAATTCCTTTTTTAGTATGAGCATTGCATTGTCTGAGTCAAACACCATCAACTGAAGAAGGAAAATTGACAGTATGAGTGCCTTACAAATAGCACAGGGTGCCATATTAGAATGCAGTAGTGAGGTACTGGGAGTTAGAAGTTCCAGAGAGGCTGCTGTGCTTCTTCTCATAGTAATTCCCTATAGTAGAGAATGGGAGTAGAACTGAGTTCAATTTTGTCCAGCTAGATTGGGAGTACACGGCTTTCATAGGAACTCTACAGCTATAGGCTACAACAGCTTAATGCACATTAACTGGAAGCTATTTTCCTTCTGAAATTTAACTCTGAAGTAATGATTTTTCATACGCTTTACTACTAGAATTCCTATTACAGACCGTTGCCTTGTAAAAGCACTTCTGGAAAGCAGTCAGTAGGCTGTTCTCCTTAGAGCTGTAGTCATTCACTGCCTGTTTCAAAACAAGTCATGGCCTGAACGTTGCTCTCCAGCATCTGAGCTTTCTGCTTTCACGTATGTAAGCTACTGCGTGTGGTAACGTTGGGATGAAACAACGTAACTCCAAGTCACAAGGCTCTGCACACAGTAATTGGTTGGTGCACACACCCTCATCAGCTTTTCATATACTTTCCAAATAGGCATTTAATTTCTAGCACTGGAGTTCAGCCTGTAATCGCTAGTGCTGATAGTTGCAGTGGGGTTCGTGAGCTGTGTTTTTGTACAGACACAAGAAGGAAGCAGTGATACAGAACACCGACTGCAATGTGGTGTCTCCCCTTGCCCCAGCATAGCAGAAGTCACGGTTTCTTCATGGAAGCATTGTGTGTTGCTCTGAACAGCTATATTGCTGAGTGTTCACTGTCTCCTATTCTTAGCATAGGAACCATTAGTGACCAATATTGTGGTGCTTTTTTCTCTCTGTTTTTTTAAATTGATTGGTCCAGGTTTTAGCTTGCAGGCATTGTTAAACTGCCAATTAGAAAGCACAACAGAGGTTAGCTGGCAATTGTTAAATGCAGGAAGAATAACTGAAGGCACTTGATACTGTTTTTGGTGGGAAAAACTATGCTCTCGGAAATACTTCTGTCGTATATGCTGTTGTATTTACCTTCAACTTAGCATAATAACCTCAGCTTAATAAATTCTTACAGATAGTTTTTCTATTGCAGAAGAAAATGTAAGTGGACAGTGTACTCAAAGCAATTGGAAAAGATGGCTTGTGTGCATAGGAGTACAGTGCATACGTGCTTAGCCTTATCTATACTAGGTAAAGTTGTATGATAGAGGATTTAGTGTTTGGCTTTTTTTTTTTTTGTGCATTCCCATGATGCATACCCCAAGATTTCCTTAGCATGTGCAAAGGATGACAAGTGTCAGTACTTCATACAACTATATTTAATAAGTTATTACAGAAAAAAATAAAGTCCAAACTACAAAGTTTAAGCAGTTGTAAGCAATAGCAGCATTAAGCTCCATGTTTAGTCACAGTACTGCAGTTCCATACAAGCATTAGTCCAAGCCAAAAAGGAAGAAGCCTTGTTAGAACTACTAGCAAAAACAATCTAAGAGAACATGTAATAAAAGATACAGTACATTTAAAATTAGTTGAAAAACAAGTACAGAGATTAGCTGTGAATGCGCTAAAAGTTATGTCCATTACTTTGACAGTAAAAGTACAAATATCTAATACTTTATACCCCAACAGAACTACATCCAGGAAAAAAAAATAAGAGAAATAAACAAAATGACCTCTTATTAGCACCCTGGTTTTTCACTTACTGCTAAACTTTTTCTCACTTATATTTGAGTGTACCAGAATTATGTGAGCAATGTGATTTCTGACCGGCTACCCATTTGGGGTACAGAGAGTAGTGTCACTAACATGAATATAAAATACTCCGTGGTATGACCGAACACTATAGCAGCAGAGATAAGAAGTTTGTTTCTTTGTTTGTTTTTAAAAAAAGAAAAGGAAAGAAAGGAAAAGAAAAAGGGTTTAGCTGACATCATACAAAGTAGCGTAAAAGCAACTACGTACAAACCAGATTAAACAAAAGAGACATTTCTACACATCTGTGACTAATCTTTCACTCATACCTTGCAAGTAGAGATGTCACAATACTGAAATATTAACATGGGAGCTTTTCCCAGTTAAGCGCCATTTTTTTTTCTTTTTTCTTTTTTTTTTTTTAACTACTCTAACAGTGAAATCAGCAAAGTTATTGGCTAACTGCATATTTGCAATACGATTTGTTTTAGCCCATGCCTTGCTAGCAGGCTATAAAATACAAGCACGTAGGCAGAAATATAAGCATAAACTTTGTACCACTTAGCAGGAATTATTCATTCCCTTTTCATTCCTTAATCTCCCTTGTTTTCAATTTGCATACATTCCAACCAGTAGTACCTAATTTGAGTCTAAATTTTACTTCACTATTTGATCTAGTCTATACATTACTTACAGAACTGAACTGAACACACAGAGGATGCACAGTAGACCAACTCTGAACACGTTTCGTTCCACAAGTTATGGATGAGCCACTCTAATACTAGCGTAAGGTACTCTGAAGGGCCATTGATAACTCGTTGAAGTAGTTGCTCTGTCCAGAGAAGGTCACTGTGTTCCCTGTTTACGCAACACCAGTTGTAGTCTGGATTGGTTTAGGTGACAGAACAGTCACTGGCATTGGGAAGGGGTTTCTCCTGGCTGCATAGGAAAACAAAGGTGATGTAAATGGAGGTGAGCTGACGGGTGTTTTGACGTTGCAGTTGGTATTGCCAGTACAAAAGACAAAAAAAGGATGAAGACACAGGAGAGTCAGAGAAGAACAGAGTAAGACAAAGAAGCTGAACTAACGTTCAGACATGGTGGCAATATGGGTTACTGCACCGCTACCAGGAAATGGACATACGTTATTCCGCATTAACTAGGCAGCTGCCAATGCTGCGCAGTAGCTTCGTTAGAAAATGTCGTGGGTACCTACAGTCTGCTCCATGCTGCCACTGCTAAATGTATGCAAGAAGGAAGTTGTACAGGAAAAGATCATTTTCATTAAAAAAACAACAAACAGGGTGGCAAAGGTACAATGAAGAATATATATATATTTAAGGAGATTCAGTCAAAGACTATTAAAAGAGCTTTAAAAAGTTAATGACAAGAAACGTAATGGAGCATTATGCTGAATGGGCAGGGTCAAAAACCCATCGTTTCAATAGGTTTAGTTAGCTGTAACGGCAGTCGTATTTAATCAACACTGGTGGTGTATAAATCTAGACAGCGAACTGGTACTGTGACATCCCTATGATCTCCCTAAATCATTTTGATAAAGGAAAAGGCTTTTCAAAGTATCACATTTTTTCTGCTTCATTCTGTCATTTTATTGCCCAATTCTTCGTTACAATTTTCCAATCACTTTACATAACCAACCGTTTCATCATTGCCACACTATTGTAAACCACATCAGCAAGTTAATACATAAAGCTTTGCATTTCAAAAAACTAGACACTTTAGTAACAATATTACAAAGATTTTAGCTTCAAAAATAACTGAAAATGAAAAAAATAAACTTTTAAAGAATTAGCATCATAAAATTAATTTATTCCAAGTAAAAATACAAAATAATATTAATGACATTGACCAGATATGAAAGTCTCTCCCAGAAACAACTATATTAATGGTTGAGAAAGCACTCCTTAAAGAAAATACGAAATAAAAATGAAAAATATGTAAATATGTTTAATTTTTTTCTTAGCAAAAAATCTTTCTAAAAATAACAATGAAAATTTGTCTCAGTACAAAGGCTACATTACTATTGAAAAAATACCAGCATGAAGAAAAGGTACATATTTGACAGTAGAAAAATGATTTTAGTGAATCACAATGTCTAAAGTCTGCAATGAAAATAAATCTGCAATAAAGATTTATGCCTTTTTTCTTTTCATTTTCTTTTTTTTTTTTTATACAAACAGTACAAACAGTATTGCACATAACAACAAATAGTCGAGGTTAGGTTAGCCTTCAAAAAAATCGACTAGTTCAAGTCTCACATCAGAAAAGGCCACAATAGGACCTGTTGTACCCAGGGGCTTCTTCGTCAAGTTGCAGTTCAGAACTCCGTATTTTAAAAAATAACTTTTTTTCTTTTGAAGGACCCTCTTTTAGTAATAACATATTAACAACTCAGGGGCACATTCATTTACAAAACAAAAGGGAGCATGTTATAATTTAATAAACTAAAAAAAGTTCTCTTTAAAAAAATACAAACAGAAGAACTCTCACAATTCTGGTCAGTCGTGCATAATCACACTTGATTATAAATATACAAATTAAGGGAAAATATTTTTTCCACCTTCTATTCACAACTTTCAGCACCAAATGGAGTTTGCTTACACCTGTTTTTTATGATAGTTTTGTTTTTAGTTTTAACCCAACGCTACGCTGTACTGTACATCTTCCAGCTTTTCTTTCTCTCACTCTTTCTCTCTCTCTCTCTCTCTCTCTCTCACACACACTCTCTGGGGGTATGCTTGTACATGAAAGAGGGGTATTTCTTCAAAAAGGTTTACTTCTTTCACATAATTAGGTAGATTTCTGTAGGTTAGCTATGATCTTTAATATTACAGTTATAAAGCTCTAACTTCTTCATTTTCAAAAAAACTCAAATAAGCATGAAAAAAATAAAGTTACCCATCTGTTAAATCATTTTTTCTTGCAGAATTAAATTAATATATATTTTTCTGAATAAACTTACTTAGAAAATATCATTTTCTTTCCTATATTTCAAAATTGAGGTATTGCAAAAGATCATGTCAGTCAGAAAGCATGCCTTTTTCTTTAAAAAAAAAAATCATCAGCCGACTGTTGAAAACTGTCTAGATACAAAAAGTAGTGCATAACAAAATGTCTTGTACAGATGAAAAAAACAGAAAAGACACCTGGGCTGGGAAAAGCAATATCACAAAAATGCCCAGAAGTAACCTCTAAAGGGATAATAATAATTAGCATTTGAAACCAGTAAAAAACTATTTTTTCTTTTTTTTTTTCTTCAAAAACAGAAAAGTTCCTTTCAAAGCCAATACTCGCAACTAAACATTGGGAAAAACAGCTCACTAAATTAGACACAAACAAGGACATCACGACAAACAAAACCCAGAACATTTAAATCTACTCTGCGGTGTCATATCCAGTCAGATTGTCCCCAGAACTGCAAAAACAAAGCAAAAAAAAAAAAAAAGGAAAAAAAAATAGTGTACACATTCTCACAATCATTAGTATACCATGTGTGTTTATATTATATGCTATCTGCAGCCCCATAGTTCATGCTAAAAAAATGTCCACTGTGTTAGCAGGTCTTAATTGTGTTCAAGCTTCACAGGATACATCCAGGGATTAGAGAGATAACGCCACATCCACAGAGCAGACATCTCGTGTTACTTTGATACGCAGACATTTCTTTAGCACCACTTCTTTTTCTAGCTTTCTTCAGTGTGCCTAGTTTATTAGTTTGACTACATCTAATTGGTAGTGTATGTACGCTAATATGAGCTCTTTGGTTTTCTGGGCAAAGTCTGCAACTACATAACTGATGCAAGCGTTAGGAGAGATTGTAACTAAGAGCTCATTTCTGTTTATGTACCTGCTATGAACTGTCAAGAGTGTGTTAATGTTGGATACAGAGGCTTTAACAGTTAAGTTTGATCACAGTACTAGACAGAATCACCTTACTATATAAAATAAATTGCACGATATATAACAGAGCACCGCAAAGTACTTCATCTACCATCCACAAATTTGTTTTAAGAATATCCTACAGCTAGTTTTTATATTTGTTGAAGTATAGGTCATTCTGTAATGGGCTGATCCTAATTTCAGAAGCATTACACTTACTGAGGCATGCCTTCCTCCAGTCAGTAATCAATTTTGTTTTTTTGTTACTCAGTATTTTGTCACCTAAGTAGACTCGTAATTTGTGCATTGTGGGCAGGTTTTATATTTATTAGACATATATAAAATTTATTGCATGCAGCAACCTGATTAAGTAAACATGCAGTCAAAAAATATTGACCTTCCTTGGAAGCTTTTCCGTAAGCTATACTGATCTCCTTTCAGCAGCCATCACTATTTTAATCACATATTCATTTTTTAATTGATACCCTAGCCTGAATAGAGTAGTATGGTATTAGTAATACCATTTTAATAGCAGCAAAAGCTATTGCAGCATACATTTACATAACACTAACAGACCTAACAAAAAAAAAACAAAAAACAAAAAACAAAAAAAAGAAAGAAAAAACCCTCAGCAAAACAAAAGAAAAAAAGTCTGATCCAGCTCATGAGGTATCATCCTTACAAGTCAAAAATGGAGAGCAACTAAAGGTTTATTTTCTTTAAGGGTTATTACTACTCTAAATGACCCAAACTAACGATTGCTGAATATCTGTTGAAGTTTTTGCTACATCTGCCACCTACTTGTGAATATTACCTTTGGTAAGTCATCTGCTAGGGGCAAGTCTAAATTTCTGAAAATAAGTGCATGCTCCAGTTTAAAAATAAAAATAACTATAATTATAATAAAAAAATCTTCATCACATACACATCAACCCAGTGAAGGCTGATGAGAATGGCAGTCTACGTAATGTCACTAGTGACAAGTCTTGTGTAGGAAATTAAGGTACCAAGCAGATGTTTGTGTGAATCAAAGTGCAAAATCAGTACAGTTACACTCTGCCGGTTTGTATTATACTGGACACTGAGTTCAGTAATGTGACTGTAAATAATAATAATAGTAATAAAAAGACCCATCTCTTCATTAAAGTCGAGGACGAATGCACAAATTTCCAGAACACTAAGCCCTGAGGCAGCGCTCTTTTTCTCTCGGTTTTATCTACTCCAGTACTTGTTGCTGGGGGAGGCCTGGGCTTCAGCTCCAGCGGAACGGCACGTGGCGGGGCCGGTCACCTCCCTCCTTTACCAGTGGTTTGTGGAACTCTCGCCCAGCACGAGAGTGTATGCTTGCCCAGCAGTATTCACAGTAATACTGCAAACAGGTAACATTGGCACAAAAGAACGGAGCAAATTTTCCACCACAGCGAGTGCCTTGGCATTCATCACACATCTGATCATCCAGCACGTATGGCTTCACTTCCACCTGCATCAAAAGAGAGAAATAACTGTAGGTAGATGGCGTAGTTTTGTTAAGGATGAGTAGGAGGAACAACATTTTAGTTCTTTTGACTCTGCTGAAGGTTTCCAACTGATGCTGGATTAGCCCAAAGGGCTCGGCTGTTAGATTTTCATACCAAGCAGATTATGTGTCAGAAAAATGTCACCGAGGAGCACAGTACTTAGAAAACTATTCAACATTTCTTAGAAAAGTACTAAGGTGAAAGTACGGCAACAACGGCACCACCAAGGGTTCTACAGCTAGGAAGCTTGCAGGTATGTGAATACAGCTGTTTCGAGGGCAGAGCAAGAGTGTGGCTCATTTGAGGGAAAGTGGATTACTGATTAAAACAAACCTGTACTTCTAAACTTCAGAGTTGAGAGTCTGATGAGCTTCAGAGGTGGTGGGTTTTTTTGTGGCTGTTGGCTGCTTTTTGTGAGCTGTGAAAATGCAGGACCAGACTAACAGATGAAGAAATGATTCACATTAAATCAAATTAAAGGCACTGGTGTTAAACACTCTGCCTTACGCTTGCAAAAATCACTGTCTACAACGTTAATTTAGCTCTAGCAATGTGGTAAGATTTCACAGTTGTTGTAACTGTGGCCTTGCAATCAATTACAAATAGGCTGGAGCAGCTGACTATTGTCCTGGTCTCAGCTGTAAACATCCAAGGACAGGATTTTGTTGCCATCTGTAAAGCACCTGTGCCAAACACAGCAGCACTTTGGTGCACATCTAGGCACTTGCTGTAATACTACTACAGGAGCTGACAGCATGCATGTTCTCTCCTGCTTCTGTTCCTCTGAATCGTGGCATTGAAATTTAAGTAACATTTAAATTGACTGTTCTTCCGGGGAAGTCAGTGGTTTGTGTGTGTGCAATTCTTATGTCTCTGTGATGCTATTTATAGAGTGCTTAAGTTCAGTTTGCTACATTACAAAAAAAAAAAGACTTAAAGATGAGATATGCATACTTAGTAAATGATTTTGCTGCAAACATCTGTTTATGGCATGGAAAGTCTGACTGCAGTAACTGCTCTTAAATGAATTCAACATTAGACACGGAACAAAGCAGTAAGTTGAAGAACAAGAAACTTGCACAAAAATACTTACGGTGGATTTTACTTCAGTTTGTCAAATGCTTCAAATGCTACTTGTTTGAAGTAAAGCTCGTACAGTGACATTTATTGCTTACGAAACTGATAGAACAGGGTTGTTTTTTTTTAATTACACTGTGCTACTGGAATGACACTGAAGATGTCTTCGTATCAGATACCCTGCCATTGTCTCAAATGAAATTGGAAGAAAGCAGGTCCAATGTCCAGCATATCTCTAGATCTCCACCTGCTCACATTTCCAAAATGTGAATTGTGAAGGTCCGAAATAGATTCTCTAACTTCTTTTCTTGTTTCAGTTACTAACAAAATAGTTTTAGGAATGGGTGGTGTACAATTCAGGGATTTCAGACTATTGGGTATAACAATCTGAGGACAGAATTAAATGAACTCATGCTTCTTTAAGCTCACAGATAAACCTATGTTAAAATCAGGTAAAAAGATAATGAAGTAAGCTTAAATTCTCAACCAACCATCTGGGGTCTGGTTCACAAAAGCAACTACTAACTAGCATCATTTGTGGATGTGTCCTTAAGCTTAGCAAGAAAACAGGGTTTTCAAGCACAAGTGATACATAAACCTCAAAGGGTTTAACCCTCCACAATTCATTTTGTTAGTCTCTCAGTAGAAACTATAAGAATTCAGTGAACAAAAGAGAATTAGGAACAGCCTCATCTTAGATAAAATCACAGTGTGCAGCAGCATCACAAAAATAGTTTGAGGAGACATAACTATGACCTCATCTAATCTGACAACAACAAAACAACAGCCCAGATTTTTAAAGAGAAAACTAAAACCAGCTTGGACAGTGTGCTGCAGAAATCTGCTTTTAACTACATACTGCATATAATGGACATACTCGATACCCATCAAGCTGACTCTTAACAAGCAATTCATAGTAGATTAGGTAGAAAAACAGCCATTCCTACTGTTACACATACCAGCACTGCATGCTATGCATGCTTTTGAATAACTTTAAACACTAAGGCCTCAAAAGCTTGGGTGTTATTTGTACATGTAACGAAGAGAAAAAAATGGAATGCCTGAAGATGTAAGATCTGGAAATTAAGTAATGTTTTCTTTTAACGTCTTCAACTCAGAATTTAGTAGAGACATTAATTTCATCCTCTACTTAGAAAACCCTTCAGGACCCATAGACTGAGGAGAAATAAAAAAAGCAGCAACAACCTCCTTTTTTTCCTCTCCCATTTACTCATCAAACATTTTTGGCATCTCATTTAGGTTAAATAATACCAAGATTTTGAGGTCATCATTATCTATTATTCCTATGACAATAACTGCACTTTGGGAATTTTAAAGCGAGACACACATTGTGGAGAGAAAAAGTTGCCTAACTGCAGAAACGTAACAAGTGATCCAAGTAGGCAGAAGCTATCTTGATAGCCAGAAATGAACTCTGCTTATGCGTAACAAAGAAACATCTACAGCTAGCGAAAGAAGGCGGGTTAATTCTACAGTGTTTGACCTTCAGAATTCAAAGCAAATAAAGCTGTTTTCTGGTTTCATTGTTAAAATCGTTACTTGAGATGTTTAAATCTTTCAGTATGCTCTAAATAACTCAAAATAATATGCTGAAGAACAGAAGTTAGTGTGCTCTATCACAGTATTCATGTAAGGATGCTTTTAATCTCTGTACAGTTTTATAAGTAACAATCATTTCATACCATCTTACTTACCCGTTTATCAATGTCATTGTGTTGGAGCTGGACAAAGCGAGCACTGATAGCAGCAATATAGCTCTGCTGATTAGAGAAAGCCACTCTGCCAGCACCTTTTGGGTACTTCAACTCTGGGTCTGTATCAATGCCGGCATAGCAGACACCTCCATATAAACGGTCCATAATCATTGCCAATTCAACTGCAAGAAGGCAATTAAAAATATGGATTCAACATAAATAACAGTTCTGTTTGGTTTGCAGGATAAAAAGTAGCGGTATTTGCCTTAGCATGCTCCTGTTCCGGAGTCTAAAATAGAGACCAAACCTACACGTTGGCTTTGAACAGCTCAAAATAAGCGTGTAGAAATTATAGTAAAACATAAAGGAAAAAAACTGACTAAAAATGAAACTTGCTGTGATTGAGCTGTGGTAAAAAACACACCTAGTTAGAGCAGGCATCAGTTCAACTTCTCTAGAATCTATCACATAGCAAACTGAAACTGTGGTAGTGGAGATTAAGTACCCAGGATTTATCCCAACTCCAACAAGGCTTACTAACACGAGTTCAAACATAAGGCCACTTGAATATTCTCCTTTATTCAGAATCTGTTATTTTAGCCTACACGATAGCAGTCTGGAAAGGCATGAAGGAAGCACTTTGTGTTTGAAACAAACTTTGGTGAAACACCAGAAGCCATGCTTAAGTTGCTTTTAGTTCTGTCAGTATAGATGAACATACATTATGTTCATGTTGATAATAGATCCAAGAAATCACCCTCAGTAATTTGCAAGTCTTCTGAATCAATTTTGTGCTTATCGTTTCGGGAAGTTCTTCAAATCTACTTAGGCTCTAAGTTTCTTGCATATGCATGGGAACTTAACTGGTTAATCTTACATCACCCAAATAAACTTTTTCTACTACTTTTCTATGGTAACATCAAAGCTGCTAGGGCTCAGGCCAGATTTAGTTCTGTAACCATTTAGTTTTTTAATGCATGCCAACATTTAGGGTGAATTTTCATCTATTTTTCTAGAATATTAACTTGATTTTGGGTCCTTTCAAAACAACTCAAAAAGAAGTTATAAACATCACTCAGAAGACAGCGCAAGTGTATGGATAAGGGGACATACAGAAAGAAGATGAAGAGCTGAAGGAAATGGAGAGGCATGTAAGCTGTGCAGAGACGTATGGTTGCTGAGCCAGTTTCCCTCTATAGGCTGAGAGGGAAACAAATTTAACAGACAAAGGACAAACCCTCACAAAGCAAGGCACTGGGACTGCCAGCTCAATGATTTTATAATGCCAATGTGTGAAAACCCTCTGGTAGCAAGTTACAATTTAGATATCTGAGGTGAAAATGAATGTTTAAATATTTTTTTCAAATTCTCACAACGCTTGTTAACTACACATAGAATAGGGCCAATGATTAAACTAAGTATGCTTAAATGTGCATTTATATAAGCCAGTGGCACATTAAGGGAAGAGCAAATGTTAATTTGGCCATTTGTAATAACCCATTTCACCAAACTAGACCAAACTCATACTCCAAACTGTAAAGGGAAACTATCTCCACAACACAGAGAATAAAATATTCCTTTGCTTTCCTGCTGTTGGTAACTTTTTTAGGTAATGATCTCAGAAAGTAACAGTCTGGAATAAACAAGAACTTTTTAAAACATTTCACATTATTCCAGCAAGTTACTCTTGCCATAAGACAAAGAATATACATGATTCCAGGAGGAGGAAACCATGCAGTGTTCAGACACCTTCCATGAAACACCTGAATGAGGCCTTGGAAGTTGCAAACGGGAAAAAATGGAAACAGAACGGCTGCATTGGAGAATGTAACACTCTGTTTTCAAATAAACAATCTATGAAAGGCCAAATGACATAGTTTTGTGAAGAGCTATAATTAGAACTGAGATGATGTTTAATTGTTAGCATTTACATAATTATCCTCTCTTAAAATTATGCCTTATTTTAAGAAGTTGAGGAAAATGGAAGGTGCCAAGAAACCTGGCTAGAAAAATCTTTCTGAGAGCAACGACTGAGGATCTTGCATAGTGCTTCCCAGAAGAATTATGGATAAGACTGGGCTTGGAAGAAAGGGAAAGCAAGGAGTTACAGTTGTAGGGGGCTAGAAAAGAGCTGCCAAAGGAAAACAAGGACTACCAAGAAACCTGGTTCCCAAGTCTTTCTTTGGGACAATTGAGAGTCCTTGTCTACCACACTTCTGGAGAACTATGTTTAGGATTAAGACGAAGAGTTGATGTGCAGTTGACTTGGAGGGAGGCTGAAAAGGGACTGCTAAAGGAAAGTGAGGGCTGCCAGAAGATCTAGAAACGTTTTGACTCTCTACGGCTTTGATTTTGTCAGTTGCTCAATGAAAATATAAAGGTTAGGAAGGCAAAGAAAAAAAAAAAAGAGAATGTAGTGCTGTGAGCTGTACTAAAAAGACATCCTTCAGAACAAAGTGGGGGTTCGGATTATCAGTATTTCCCCTGGCCTAGGGCTTGGGAGCCTTAGCTCCCCAGCCTTAGCCTTGGGAGTCTATGGCTGTGGAAAAAAGGAGTGGGTCTGGAAAGCGGCCTTCAGTACAGCATGAGACTACAAGAGAACAGGACAGGGAGAAATCTTTCTTCTGAACAAATGCTGAGGCCTTATCTATAGCTCCACAGGAAAGTTAGAGTTAGGGTCAGAAAGAAGAAGAAATTATAGAGCTGGAATGCGTCTGAAAAGGAGCTTGGAGACGTTTGTGTTCCAAAAAAGGGTGGGGAAACTCATTTGCATCTCAGCAAGAAAATCAAGGATAGGATTAAGATGGTGTATATATACAGGAAAAAAAATAATCCAATTTCGGTATATCATGCAAATTTGAGGAAAACTGTTTCTATTTATTAGCCAAATTAGTAGGAGATAAAAAAATCAGGTTTTATATGTTGTGGACAAGAAGAAGCTGACTGAATTAGGAGGTGAGCTATGATCTTGAGAAAATACAGGGTATATTTCCTGCTCTTTTATATTTACTGTACATCTTTTCTTCTTTTAATGTTTTCCACTTAATCTGAAAACTCTATTACATGTCCAGCATTTTCCTTTCACTCACCAGCTCGGAGGGGCCGTGGAACTCCTCCAACAAAAATAGTTTTTCTTGGGTCCAAAGGCTGAGACCCATCCATCACAAAGTCACTGTCGCTTAAGTTCCAAGGTCGAATTTGCACCTGTAAAGGGAATTAGAGATTATTTTTAGTAGAGAAAGTTGACAACTCCAAATAAACAAAGAATTACTAAATCGTACTCTAGTTAATATAATTTTAACTTAGCAAAAGCAGTGAATCAGTGGCACAAGCACCAAAATTTCAAGAACACA
Source organism: Cyrtonyx montezumae (assembly GCF_038088225.1). NCBI lineage: Eukaryota > Metazoa > Chordata > Aves > Galliformes > Odontophoridae > Cyrtonyx > Cyrtonyx montezumae. Next base: position 17,630,706 of record NW_027072045.1, on the reverse strand, counting down.
GCTTAAGTGTTTGAGAGGAGGAGGACAATTATTAATTTCTCACCTCTAGAGGCCAGGCTTGAGTTAAATTCTTCATCATTGCAAACTCCTACCTCATTAGTTCCCTGCCCCCAACTGGCATTTATAACAAGCAGTCTGTGAAAGGGCTTCCAGAACATTTCATCACCTGTGTATAACTGCAGATGGAGTTTGGACTTCACATACAAGGAAACAGACTTTTTTAAGCACTGATAAATGGGAACAGATTAATTTCTGTGCTTGAATACAAAGAGAGTTTATTTTAAAAATGCAGTTGCTCACTTCTGTTAATCAGCAAGCAACACAGGTGAGAAGTCTTCAAACTATGCAGAAAGAAACCGCTCACAAGTGATTGGGACAAAGCTGTTTATATCTGCTTGTTCTTAAATTACATACACACACTGCTGTAATATGAGATTGCTCATTTATCTGTGTAAGCTTTTTAATAGCGTTTTAAGAAGGCAGCATATTTTTTATCTAATTCTATTTATTTGTAGTTTCCATATAATCTGCATGTATCCAGTGCCTCGAAAAAGACTGTGGCTTTGACCAGTAATAGCAGTGTTAATAGAAATGAGGTACTGTATGTCCTGCCATAGCTTTCTGCATTACTTGTGTTTACCCTTCAGTTTATATATGGTAAATCAGAGCTACCTAATATAGATAATATAGATATAACTTCTTGGTTATTGCATCCAGGGCAAATAATAATTAAGAAACATAATGGATTACAGGGGATATTTCAAACTACCTGGTTCCTCACGGAGGGATAGAAAAGGGGGTAGTTAAATTTTTCATTTCACTGTAAGGGTTTTTATTTTTTCTTTCAACTATAGAGGGAGAAACGCTGCATCTAATTCTTTTGTAACTAGCATGGTAAAAAAACACACATTCCTGTGAGACACCAGAACACCAGATACAAAAGTTAATAGAACGTGACATTCATCAGAAAGAGCCAAATGTTAAAACCATGTTACGCAGATACAGAACAGCAGCTCAATGCAACATCAAGGGCAGCAGCAGGAAACAGACATCAATTAACGATAAGTATTTATTTCTTTATTTAACTGAAAGGAGTAACAGCAGATGGGCTCACGGCCAGCATAGGTGTCAGGGCATAAGCTACTTACTGGTTTATCCTTAATGGTGGGACTTGACACACACAGGTAAAGTTTCCCATCTTCTTCCAGGCAGGCATCTATCAGAGCCTGCACGGAGCTTTCTTCCTGGAACAGCAGAAAGGCATAACCTTGGAAAGGATAAAGGTGGAAGAAAAGGAACAGATTAACTTACAGAACTTTTCATTTATTAATTATTTTTAAACAGCCCGCAAAAAGAATAAAATACATGAATAGCAAGTAACTCAGAGTTCTTAGTTAATTTCTAAGCAAAATCACCTCTGCTGTACTGTCAGTTGAGATTTTAAATCGCTTCTCCGGAACACATTTTTACGTCTTCGTGTTTTAAAACTGCAAAGTCTGAAGTTATGAAACACTGAGAACATTCAAAAACAGTCATTGCAAAGGAAGGTTATCACCCAAGGCAAGATTAGTGCTTACCTTTACAGATCACAAATATGCTGTTAATAAGACACTGTGACACACGGAGTCAAAAGTTAACTTTAGTGGAGTACATCGAGAAATAAGAACAATGTCACAAAGTACAAAGTAAATTTTTAAATAGCTGCTTGTTTAAACTCTGCAAGGATTGAAATGTTTCTATGTGCACGTACTTAATCTGGAAAACAAGAAGCAAAGCTTACTTGAAAACAACAACCCAGAGTGAAAAAAAACCAAACGCATTTGTTGTGTTTTATTACGAGTCAAAAGACTCGCTGTGTTACATTAAATGCAACAGTTCAAAAGGAAGAAGAAATTCCAGTCAAAATTACTCCACGCGATTCCAAATTCTAGGACTTGAAATTAGACAGTAAAACTAAGTGTGCGTGGCATTCAGCGCTCTTCTGCATGCAGCTACCTTCAGATAAAAAAATAAAGCTTTCTTCAGTTTCAAAGATTTGACCCAAGCAATGTTTTGCCACATCAGAAGGGAACTAACACAGCACATGCTACAAGCAAAACCATCTGAAGACTGGCAGCCAGGCTGCATACAGCTGCCCATTGAAAAGGCTTTTCTAATGTGCACGCTCTTGTTTTAATCAGCACAAATTGTTTTCATCACTGAACGTGAACATGTTGATTTTGACCTTTATAATTTGGCACCCGCATGTCTGACAGGCTACCTCTGCAAAAGATCTGCAGCAATTAGAAGCAGCTGGAGTTTAAGGAAAGACCGCAAGACCTTCTCTGCCTGAGAGACATCTAAGCACCCACCCAGTGGTACTCCACATTTACATTATGACAACTTCTGGTACAGCATTACACAGCCTATTTGCTACTAAAATAGTTGCAACTTACCCTAATTCTGCAGTATTGAGTGACTATTATTTGGTACATCTTTTGAAATATATACCACACAACTTTGATTTATTTGAAAAATGAATAAGACGCTGCAAAAGTGTTTTTCTCTGTAGAGCATCATCTGCCAAATCACCTCCTTCCCTATCGTCTCTCACTCTATGTGACTTCTGTATGAGTGGTTTCAGAGGCATAAAAGAAAAGCACTAGCAGCAGAACTTTGCGTATTTCAGACTTTTATGATCTTAAACCAGCAAAGTGTCTGAAGTTTCTTTAGCATGAAGTCAAAGTCAAAATTGGTAAAAGTGTTTTTTGGCTTAATCACTTTGCAAAAATGTGGAAAACAGCTTCAGACACTTCTTTCTCCTGTGGGACTTTTCCAAGGTTTTCTGGGTCATAGGAAAAGGTTACACCAGCAGTAGCTGGAAATGACCGTCATTTCTTTGGATACACATTGCACGATCATAAAAATCATGAGCTAGATGAAATTAATCAAGTTTTGGCTGCTTGACTACACAGACAGTCCAAATTAGTAGAAATTCTGTTTCCTAACCTGAGGCCAGCACCAGCTGTGAACTTCAGGATGTTAACAATTCGTGTTTCTGGACCTCTGTGACAGGAACACGTTGGCCTGCAAAGGCATCTCTGTAGGCAATCTGAAGTCAGTCAGGCAAGGAGAGCACAGCACTGTTTGGTTAATCTAGTGAGGCAAGCAGGTTGGACTAGCAAAGTACATACAGTGTTCAGCTTTACTTCAGAATTTGGTGATTGCACATCTGTTCCATTATCCAACGATTTTCCACACTCAGGATTAACAGAGGTTACAGAGATATTAAGAGTAACTAATATGGGCAAGAAGGATACCTGTCAAAACTGGAAGTATTTTTACTTTTCTATAAGTGTGCAATGACTGCGTCTCCACCGTACCACTCCCTGCATCTGACTCTTCACAGAAGCACACGCGTGCTTCCCTGGATGTAGGGAACATCTGAAGTGAACTGTGTAGCACAAGATGCACTCTAAACTCAGAACGCTTCATAAAACAATGAACTGGAAAAATACTCCTGCCCAAACTGATGCTGCAAAAGAATTCCTTCCTACCTGATAGACTTTAACAACAGTGAGGTTTTTTGCATAGGAAGAAAACGGCATTTTCAGTAACTTCCGTTGTAAGAGAGCAGCAATCTAATCTGTAACTTTGCAAATTAAATTAATATTCTAATTCAATATCTGTGCCTATTCTCTACCATATAAAAGTAGCTTCAAATAGATGTAATTTTTTCACAGAAGATAAATAGCACTTCAATTTTTTTTTCTGAATTAAAAAAAAAATAATTGTATTTAAATTGTACTCCAGTTGTATATACCGGAACTGTTGAATACACTTAAAAGCCCACAGTAAAGGAATATTAAGGATCAGTATGAACTAAATCACTGTATCAGTTAACGTGATGATAGAGGGTCATTGCTGAAAGTCACCACTAGAAATCTCACTAGAGGATGCTTTGAGCACGAATAAAACACAGTGCTAAATCCGAAGATGAAAGGACTATTAAAAATGAAACTCATTTTGGAAAAATAAAAATCCAAGGTGTTAAAAACCCACAGACTTTCTTTTAAACACTGCAGTGACATGACTGGATTTTCAAGACGACATCAAAGGCTTTAAATACTTAAGAAACCTTAAAATAGAAATGACTGTAATATCACTTAGCTACTGCAGAAGAGTGAAATTATGTATTAGTCAGGGCTGCAAAGATTTCTTTTAGGCAGTCTAATTTTAAACAGAAGTGTATGACGCTGTCAGCTGATTCTTTTCTCTAAAAAAGCAGAAGGTACATGTGCACCGTTCAGCACTGTACAGCTACACTGCTACTGGGTTTACAGTGGTTGTTTTTTTTCCATGAGTACTAGACTAAGTCTGAGTAATCTGATAAGCAAGGCATTCTCCATACACCACATTACAGTTGGGGTTTGGAGTCCTTTTTGTTTGCTTTTAATTAAAGTTATGTTCTCCATGTCCTCAGTTCCACAGCTGTTAAAAATAACTGAACGCTGAATCTATGTAGTAATTAAATGAAGGTTACATATCTAAATGGAAGACAAGATGCATATCGAGACAAGTCAACACAGCAAGCAGATCACATGGAAGGGTTTAATGAAAACAGATTCTGGATCAGAAGCCTCTGTGAAATGAACTGTGTATGTCTTCATCATTCTGATTTTACTATTAAATAGTCCACGTCACAGAGATTACTGACAGCAGAAGGTAAACATTTCACCTTCACTGCTAGTGATATTATCATACCCCAAATAGAAGAATTAGTCATTTCCTACATTATTGTAACTATTATGGGAAGTGTTTCCCCAAATCTCCTCCACATCTGCAATATGAATTAAAAAACAAAAAAAACCAAAACACAAAACCCCACAACCTGCACTGCAGCGCGTCCACTTGCTCCACGAGGACAAGGGAGAGGAGCCCCTGTGTTTCCTCCTCACTGCTGAATGGAGAGGACAGTATTTCAATAGCGACGCAGTGAATAAACACAGGTAGAGATTTACAGAGTCCATTCATCTCTGAAACGCATCAAGAAGCAGAAAGGATCTGCTGGTGGTCATCACTGCCTGCAGTTTCTCTACAGTTTATGGAAAACCATTATTACCCAGATAGCATCTCCATTTTCCCTGTAGTACAGATGCTTCTCCTCGCATTTTCTGAAGAAAAAGAAATTTGAAATGCATCCTTTAAAAAACAAAATCCACTAAACTCCTGGAGAGTATTCCAAAATGGAACTGAAGCCGTCCTTCTATGTGCCATTTTACTTCTACACTGTGTAAAGCATTGCAAGAGCAAATTTGTACGGTTGTCTCTTCTTTCAAAGGTCACCACCATTTTAAAACTTCAGATTTCAGAAAGCATAGCAGCTCTAAATCAGAATCGAAGGGTATGGAAAAAGGCTCTAGCACACAATTGGCTTTATTATAGTTATGATAGTAGTTACATGAATTAATTATATGGCAGACTAAATTTTTGATGAGGCAAGAGCTATCTCTGTGCAGTTGACTGGGCCGGCAGCATGAAGCAGCAGGCATCTGCATTCATCAACACAGAAAAAGCACAACTAAATTCAGAAGTGAATTTGTCAATTTCAGTTTCCAGAGGTGGTATTAAACCACAGCTGCTCTTGGTGAAGCAGTTCTTTTTCATCTCGCACAGGGCTCAGGTCTGTGCTGCTGCTTTAACTCTGAGCAGATGGCTGAAACCAGTCTCCAAGTCTGAAGGAAAGCACGGTTATTCCTGTTTGTCAGTAAGCCAATTTCAGGTTCTACTCTGAGCAATATTAATATATTTATCTAGAATTTTTCTTTAAGTCATATTCTGCTTGATTTCACTTTCCATTCCTTATCTCAGCAGGAGGTAAAATAAACTGATGACCTGCAACTTTCATGGCAGAAGACAGAGTCCCAAAAATCTAGACTGCTTTTTAGCTGGAGCCACTTATTTGTAGTTAGAAAAAAAAAAAACCTGGATTTTATAACAGTATCTTTTAAATTATATGGTTCTCTTAAGTTAGTTTATTTTTTAAGAAAAAAGGGAACTTGCTACAGCTATGAAGCACAATATACTGAGAAGTGCTATAAAGAGCTTCTCTGAAAGATCTTCAAACCAAAAGATGTAACATGACGTCACTGACACAGACCAAGATGCCAGCAAGATGTTCCTCCATCCGTGTGAGTCCAGCAGTCCTGCGTGCTCACACTTAGCTTGCACTTCACCACGACTTTGTAACTGTCTATAGAGGTACTGAAATTGCAAGACACTTTTTAAGACAGAATGCAAATGCTCGGCTTGATAGTTCAGAGGTGGGTGAAGCCAAGAAAGGCAACTGTTCAGACAGGCTATGTTCTCCATCCTTTACATTAAGGAATTTACCCTAAGAACAATATCTTTCATCCCTCCAACAGGAACATTCCTTAGGAAGCCAAAATCCTAGAGAAGTGCTACTGCTGTCTCACAGGGTCACTCCACACTACTGACTCTAGTCCAGATAGAACTGCTAGTCATTGGTCATCCAAAGGGAAAAAACATTACTACTGGTTAAGAATTTTCCTAACAAGCTTCTTGTAATTAAAACCACTGACTGTTCATGTCTGAAAACCATCCCTTCTGCTTCTGTTTTTCTGCACGCACACAGAACTGGCACCGTCATTTATCCACGAGGATGAGCTACGGGAAAAAATACCTGCAAAATCATAGTACTGCACTTGAGCCTTTGATGGTTTAAGGGCTTCACGTGGAATTTACTGCAAGAATTCTTCCTCGATCTGCTATCCAGATGGTTTCAGCTGTGGCATCTGCAAATCATTTGAAAACACCAAAGCTACAGATCTGGGGAGTGGTGCAAATGGACAACATAAAGGAGACTGTGCACGTACAGTGTATCAAACAGTCAGAGCAACTAATCTGCAGAGAAAAAGAGAAAAGTCACCACAGTTCAAATTCAGAGAATATTTTAGATCGTTTTATATTCCGCATCCCTCCAGTTTATAGCACTTACACATTTTTAGCAGTATTTGAGGAGACCATGCAGATTAATTCAGCACTTCGCCAAAAAGCTACTGAAAGAAAAATGTTTCCTTTTCTGTCACATCAGCAAGCAAAGAGGAATAACTCTTTGAGACCGGATAAAACAGCGTAAAGAATCAAGCAGTGCCAACTTCGAGTAAGAAGCATCTCTTCCTTGCAGCATTCAGAACATACTCTGTATGTTGGCATTCTCACTGATCTAATCTTACACATTTTGTGAAATTAGTGTTTTCAGACGGTTCTTTTTGTTTCAGTTTTACAGCTTAGCTAAAACAAAGAATTTATAAACATCAGAATTGCAATTAATTGGTATTCCAGTTCTTTCCAAACAAGTTACGCTGTCTGCAGTTTCCCATAACAAAAACTTTTCCGTTGCTGACACTTCAGCACTAGGTTTAATCATAAGAAGTCAGTTCGTCAATTTCTGCTGCAGTGAGTTGCCGGTTAATGACTGGTTTGGACGTGCACTCGCATGTGGTTGTTTCCAAGCTGTAGCTGCTCAAGGCTGACATCTCCATTGGCTGTACAGAAGAGATGCAGCTTGAGGACCTTAATGACAGGAAGTTTTCCAGAACTCATCTAGTCACACTGGCTGAACAAATTTCTCTCTCAAAGTTTCTACTCAGCAAGCACTTATCTGGGAGATCAGAATGGTATATCTTATAAAGAAATATCATAGGATGTACCAAAGCCTCTAAACCACTATGATTTCCACTTCAGTCCATGAAAACTGTGCACCCTGCGTTGTGATGTAGCACAGCAGTGTTTATACTGCAATGGTGTTACACACGTCACAGATCCCAAATCTAGGGCCATACTGCCACCAAACACAGCAGTGAGACATCTGAGAGAACAGCTCATGGCTCCTGAAGCCAGAAGGAAGCAGATGCACTCCCAAGCACCGTTTTCCAACACCCAATGAATTCCTATTTCCAGCCTTAACCTCTGACTTGGGAGAATAAAAGTAGGGGTCGTTACCTTTGAAAAATTGTTGATGCATGTTTTCAGATGATACAGAACTGATTTTAAATTACCGTATGATTTCCGTAGGGGTGGAATAGTGCTCATCAGTGCAGTGATTCTAAGAATAGGAGAGTATAGATACACTGCTGAGAGGAGTTTATAAGGCAGCACAGATCTGTAATTCATGAAACCATCGCAACTTACCAGGGGGTGCAGGAGGAGTAAAAATTATTTTTAGATGAGTAAACACACCGCAGTGCTCACAGTACAGAACCCCCTCCCCAGTGATCCCCTTCAACTTTCCTCAATAATTTGAAAGAAGGATTTGATGATCCCTATATTATTAGCAAAACAGAAGACACAGCTCAAGCAATTAGCAAAGCACAAACTCCTATTTATCAAGACCTCAATATCACTATTCAAAGAAACTGGTTTTATTCTGGAGCCCATAACACCAATTAACCCAATATGTTCCCATGCATAAAACAACAGAAAAGGCAGAAAAATAGAATTTGGATTTTATAGGAAAAAACAACTACTTTATGAAAGAAAGCAAAGCATCAGTAAGATTGGTGTGGTTTCAGAAGCAGTTTAAGAGAATCAGAGAAATACTTAGCTGCTTTCATTTGACAAACACAGGCTGGTGCTTTCTTAGGGTTAAGTAAGACTTACACTCCTATACTTTAATATGTCCACACTGCAAATAATACTTTCATCTTTCTCCATTCAGTTATTGCTGCCTTAAATCTTTTTAGTGCTTTAATCCTGGAAGGCTTTCAAGTAACAGCTAGAAAACCCTCCAAAGCCCCACATCCAGTGTCCCTTAGCGATCTAAAAGTTTGTTGGATCCAAAATCTATTTTTGACAACAAGTATGTATGTTCTAAAGAAGGATCAATGGTTATTTCTGGGACACTTCAATTAAGAAGGGCTTTACTGACCTTTGCTTTAGATAAAAATAAAGGTTGTGTGTCAATGTCAAATGCCTCTCCTCCCTCGTTACATCATTTATGCTGGGAAAGGTTGAGATCTGGTGTTCTGCACACACGCTGTCATGCAGTTGGCACAACAGTAACATTTACACACAAAAATATTTGGAAAAATAATAGCAACTTTACACATTAAGTGTTACAAACGTACATGTTTTCTGCTTTGAAAACTATTCAAAGTGAGAAAGGGAAATACCACCTTTTGAACTATTTCAGGAGAGAATACAAACTTCAGACTCGATCTGTATTGGCAGCTTTTATGGCTAAGTCTTTGCTAACACGATTTTTTTTATGGCTAAGTCTTTGCTAAGTCATCTTTCATTGTAAGTATGTATGAAAGAATAAGGGGCACATTTCTAGCAAAAATATTTATTCCAAACTCTTCATAACCTGCTTTCTACAATTCATGGAGGTGACACTGAAAGCAATTACAATTGCACACTGAATATTTACTGTGAATCCTTCAGTACTGTCACTGTCCTCTGTGAGCAGCATGCATATCTAGCCAAGCTGCACAATGTAACCCAATTACACTGATGCTTTCTTCCTAGGAATTTGAAGGAGAAAATACACTACAAGTAGCACTAATTTTTAAAATATTATTGGGCCTTTGACTTGACTTTGTTTAATAAACGTAACACGAAGAAAGTAGTGTTTAGGGTGTGTACAGAAAAAAACTGAATCTCAACTATACCATTTCCTCTCAGGGGAATTTTAGACATCTTCACTCTCTCCTGCAGTTTTCTTTCCAAGTTATTTCCACACTGAAATACGTTGTACATTGGTTTCCTGGTAGAGTACATGCTGGTGGTTTTAGGTTGGAGAACAGAGCTGCTTGACTACTACTGCAACCAGAGCCTGCCTCAGACCAATCAGATAAGAAGAAATTCACATGAGAGAGATTTTGGCTAGATACTGTGACCAGGCAGTCACTCAAAGAGAATCACTAACATTTTCTTTCCTATTTGGACCATGAAGTGATAATAAGAACTCAATTTTCAGTCTGCTTTGGAATCTTTTAGCCATTATCCAATGCAAAATTTCAGTATAAACAGTAGCTACATAAAATTACTTAGTATAACTTAATTTTATTAATATATTTAAAAATTAAATAGATATTTATCTGTAAGAGAATTCACAATCAGAACTCATTTTCTTCCCCATACCAACACTTTGTAGTTGCTACAAATAGTGAAAGTACGAAAATATAGGCCAGCCCTCCTGAGCAAGCCACGTGACAGGTAAGCTACTCAGCAGCTCAGTTTGACATGAACAGTATAATATACAGAGATGCTGATTTAAGTATACCATACATCACAGTAATATATATCATCCACAGAAATGACAGAGCGCACACTCCTAAGAGCGTACAACTCAGGGCTCCTATTTAGGAGACTGTGAAGTCAGTCTTCAAGCTCTACGTGCTTGTTTCACAAAACACAAAGCTTTCTCCTGAAGAAGATCTGTATCTCCTCTCCACCTTTGTCTTGTCCCTGAAATGGACAGGTAACGACTCATCTGCAGCTATTAAGAAGGTAAATAGAATATTTTTAGTATAATCTTTATGGGCAGCTCTCTTGTTATTAGCTGCCCAATATATTCAAAAACTGAAGTCAGAGTTAGTTACCTCTATTATCAACAGAAAAGAGAATGCCCAAAATATAACCTTGAAAACTCTAAAGATACGTTAAGATACTAAGCTGAATTCTGAATTGGGCTGCAGTTCTAAAAGAAACAGCATTTGGTGTTGAAGGCAACAGGAAAGCTGGGAGAGACTAATCCTGCACAGCCACCGCAGATGGGATTTGCCCTGCCTAGGTTTGATTGCTCAAAAATAACTGTATTTTGCCTCATCAGAATCTTGTTTACTCTTGGAAAAACAAACTGCGACTGGCATTGCTCTAGGGACAGACATTCTCTTACGTGAAGCAGCTTCTTGAATTTTCTCTGAGACGACTGCTGTGCCAGTTAGCAGACAAATATTTTACAACCATTATCGCTTCACCACCAAGACTCATCAAGCACGAGATAGGAAACAGCATGAAGATCTTTACAAAGGAAGGCTTAAAGAAAATTAACTGAAAATCTAAGAGCAACTCCTACGCTAAAAACAGCCTTACATGCAGTTAATATGTACTGCATGTTGCTGCCGCACACTTTGTGAACTGCATTGCTTTCGGATCACGCTTTCCAGCTGTGGGAAGGCACGGGGCCTCCAAATTACATACACAGCCTGAGAGATCAGTGGTTAAAGAAGTGACCTTGTGCACTTCCAATGTGGAAGCACACACACAGTTTGAAAAGAACTTTCATTGCTATTTGCCATACAACGCGTTTCTGGATAAGGAACTTAAGTTTCCATTCCAGAAAATACTACGATCTCCAGCTTCTGTTAGTAAGATATGAAAGCTGGACGGGCATTCTGTGCTGTACTTCAATAATATGACAATAGATTGTTTAGACCAAGATGACTAAAAAACAATAAATGACAGAATGATTGGGTTGGAAGGCATCCAGTTCCGAGCCCCTGCTGCTGGCTGTGTGCCACCCACCAGATCAGGGCACAGGGCCACAGCCCAGCAGCCACGAGCACCGCCAGGGATGGGGCAGCCGCAGCTTCTCTGAAATGCTGAAACTACTTTCTGTACAATAGACGACCGTACTCGGACGAACCAGATGCCAATTTGTGAGTCTACTTGATGAAGTTGAAATTCTGGCACCATACTTTATCCTTGTGACTATTCATTGCTGCTGCTCCTGCAGAAACTACCATCTATGCTGCACTGGCAATGGAATTAACCACACAAAGGGACCTCAGTCACACAGCAAAGGTCAGACGACTGCCAGTGAGTGTCCTGAACTAGTGTACCTTACAGATCATCAGGAATGCTCATACAGTCTCCCACACCAGCAGTTTTAAATGAAAGCAATCAATTCCTAATGTGTCTTAATGCCACTTTATATATAGTATTCTTGCTGCCATCTTGCTCATCCCTGTGTGCCCTGTGAGCAGCAGGTACAAGCTGTCTATTTTTAACCAAATAAAGAACTGAACAGAGAAAACACAAGAGGATCAGACTGTCGTACCATGTCTTAATTGACCTAAAACCAATGCATTCCTCCAATCCAGACACATCCTGCTGTCAGCTCTGTCCCACCTCATTTTCTTGCTCTATAATATTCTTTCCTCTTAAATGGAAAGAAACAAATTTTGGTATAATTTTTGTTGTTGTGAAATGTCACCGTTATCACAAAGGAAAAAAAAACAGTAAAAGCTCTTTTTGTTAAAAAAATTCTCTTAAAGCTAGCAATTTGTTAAAAAAAAAACCAAAAACAAAGGGAAAATGTTTTTGGAACACTTGACACCATCTGTTTAATAAAAGAAGCAGGAAAAAAATTGACTGTAGTTAGCATAACCATTGCTTGACTCAGCAGACCAGCAAACGAATTGGAAAGCCTTCACATTTTAATCAAATACAAATTGAATTACCTGGATTTTGCCAGAGTGAAATAAGCTGTCATGGTAATGTGTAACTGCATTTGATAACTTACTTTGTACATATTTAATTATTTCTCAACATCTCATAGGTATTCAGAAAATACTTAATCACATGCCACACTTAGTTCCCAAAACTCTGTGGTGAAAGCCAAGTAAACACATTAGGAACTGGGCATCTGCTTACTGAGACCAGCACTTGGCATTTATAAACTTTGCCAGTTCTGTTACTAACTCATCCAAGCAGATGCCAAAGGAAATCATCCAAAGACTTTTCAGGCAGCAGTAATGAATTGGCCTCATTCAGAAGCAAAGCATTAAAGTCACCTCATGTATGACACCAACATAAGAACACAGTGCTAAGCTTTACAATGCACTGCAGAGGTAAAAAGAAACGTTGAGGAAATAATACAGATGCTCAGAACTAGAAATAGCAGCCTCTTATCCACATTGTCAGCTGTTAGCAGCATCTCTTGCCCGAGTGCAATAATCTACACTTTCAGTGACAAAACAGCTGGGTGCCACCAGTGTTCTCTCTGCAGGCTGAATACTGAGCTTGCTATGGCTTCCTTTAAGGGCTGTTCGATCCACCAGATAATTCTGGTTTTGTTATGGTAATAACCAAAATTTAACCATTGATCAAGCCAGATCTCTTTCTCAAACACCTGTTCACTGTGTCATCACGTCAGGCAAGATTCAATATGGGTAACAAAGACCTAGAATACCTGCAAAACCATGAAAACCTGCATGATATGTACACAGCGTGCCCCAGGAGCATGATAAGCACATCCCTGTTGATCTGTAGTCCCCCCCGGTCCAAAACCACATTAATAAGCTTTGTGTAACTCACCGTGCTGGAGACTGCAGTTCAGTGTATGCCTCACAAAACTGATCTATTTCCATCAGGTCCAGCACCTGCTTGATATGCTTAAGCAAAGACAGTGACTGTACAGGGCCAGCAGCATCACCCTGCTCTGGATGCCAAATCCAGGAACACATTTTTTGTTCAAGCTCAGCACTGTGGGAATGTTTGTGTACCTCAGTTAGCCCTGAAAGCAGCTTATGTGACAATGCACCTAAGCTAATGAACCACACCAGTTAATAAATTAGCTAATATGGCTTGCCAGATCAAGACTGACCGCACATCTAAGGTCTGACTTACCCACCAAACTAACCAGATAAAGCTCCAGATAAAGAGAGGAGGGGAAAAAAAGGTCATTAGACTGTAGTTTTATTTTAATCTTTCAGATTTCATGCCAGATCAGCTTAGTCATGGCTAATAGCTCCTGCAGCCTTTTGTTCCAAGTCCTAAGGATATCAAGATAGTGCTCCTAATATAAAGCAACTGTATGGAATTCATCTGTTGCATCAAATGTTGTAAACATTTCACAGATACACTCCATTATGAATAAGGCATAGCATTTTTCTTGAAGAATCAACGTAGATGCTGAAAGTCTGTATCAGTATGCTCAGGACTGTAAGAGTGACATCACCTGCACGTACCTGAAGGCAGAAATCCCCCATGAAACTGCCCCAGTGTAAAACTCAGCTGACTATGCTGACCCAATGGGATGATATCTGCTCCAAGCCTGAATGCTTATCAAAGCAAACAAAAAACAGCTTTTGTTCTAAGTCTAGGCATAGTCCTTGGCCTGACCTACAGAAATAAGGGGGTAATAAAAAAGCCTACCCATCAAAAGGCCACTGAAGTCCATCTGGAGGAGACAGCCTATTTTCAGAAAGAACAGGGTTCAGTGCTACTGCCAGACAGGCACTTTCAAATAGGTGGGAGAAGCCTCGGAGATCAGTCTTAATAATGTGTGAACAAAGATTAGCATCCACATCACCCCACTGCATTCCCACAGTACAGTGTTCTTGCTCTCCTCTGAGACTGGTAGCACACAACAGACATCCTCTGTAATTTAATTTCTCTGTCTTGTTTTGTTTTTTGTTTCTTTAAATTATTTTGGACAGATTTTTCATTTGAAATAGTAACACTGAAATTGTCAGACATTTTACAGGTTAGTAGTAATGTGACATGGAAGAAAAGATGTGGAAAAAAAGGGAGAAAACATCCTAAATAATGAGTATTTGACAGCTGAATGTCACTGAATGTTGTGCAAAAGCATAACCTCAAACATCTCTTTTCATTGCATTGCATTTTTTTTTAAATAAGTGCCTGATAATAAATGATAACAGCCTAAAATAAAACCAGTAAAAACAAGTAAATACTGTGGTTTTATTCTAAAGGAGCTTCTATGGAAAAACAGAAATAGAGGCATTTTATTGTGGTGCTTCTCTGAATGATTTCATAATAACCTTGCAAGAAAAGTATTCTTTATATATATCTAGATTGGATGCAGTATTTATCTAGAATAGATGCAAAAGATTAAAAGAAAAACCAAAAACAAACATAACGCGTTCAAACTTTGCCTTTGGACTCCTGGTCTTTTATGCAGACACTGCCTACGTGGAACCACAGTAAGTCATGTACGTTTGACCAACCAAACTCAATACAACTCTTATGAGAATCTCAAAGACAGGAATGCAGGATGTCTGATGCTGCAGTCCTGATTGATAACTAAGAAGTTAGTTATAAATAAATCTGGAACAGTTGGGATTGACTGCTGTTTAGCACTTTCAGACAGACATTCAGGGCAACTGGCATGGGCTTCGAAAGCTGTTTCCTATATTAGAATCATGACAAAAATAGTAGCCAGCCTGCATTCCTTTGTCTTCTGCTAAAATAGATTTTACTCAAAAACATTTTCACAAGTTTGGTGAGGCATAACTAGACCACTGTCAGATACAGAACAAACTCAACAATGGAAGTGCCATGTTGATCTGGCTTAAATAGTTACTGAATTAATGAGAACAAAAAGTATAGAGGAGAAGATCAAGAGATACTGGGGGAGAGGAAAAACCTTGTTTTATTACTGCTCTTTATACTTTAAAGTGAAAGTGCAAAAAAGTTGTGTAATTTATTTGTGTATTTATTAATTCAGGAACAGATGTTGCATATAAACTCCTGACAGCAAGGCTGAGTTGCAAGAATGGGAAAGGAAAGACAAAGCATGTATGTTTTGTTGTTCTGTTTAAAAGCAAGGGCCCCAAATGCTCTTTACAGAAGAAGCATTTGTCATAGAGCTGCCCTGCTTCCAGCACTCAAGCTTCCACATAAACTGTTACTTGTCTGTTACAGTGAAAACTGTATCTATCAAATATGTTGCAGGATTAGCTAGTTCAGTGAACTAGTAGCAGAAGTAGCAGCCCACTCTTCTGCCAAAATAACCAGCGGCCTTAATGAGCAGTCAAGAACTTTGAGGTCCAGTGAAAACAGAAAACCTTAAGGTATAGATCAGAAATTTTGTGCCTAGTTTTATGGTACAGTTTTCGACCGTGCACGAACTCCCAAACTATATGCAAGAGGCAAGAGTGACTGAGCAGAGACAATATGGCATAATATAAGATCACAGCAGAAGGTACAATCAGAGCAACGGAGGTTAACCAAGCAACTCTCCCAGACAGTTCCCCCCCCCCCCCCCCCCAAAAAAAAAAGTCAGTATAGTAATTTGCTGATGGGTGTGAAATAGCCCCACCTGCTTAACTCTAAGCCACTCTGAAACATATCGATTCCGGCCTAGAAGCTCTGTGGCCACAGTGCATGACACCTGTCCAAGCTGAACACTCCTCCTTGCAGAATTCACTGCTGCAGCTCAGCAACAGCAAACCAATATGCAAACCTTTTGGTTCTGAGCAGGATCACAGCTTCCTGGGTCAGCGCACAAAGTCGGTTCATGCATCTCTACAAAATACCATGCACACCATCCACTTCCTGGCCCTGAGAAATCTTGCACTGTTATTCTTAAGGTTTCAGCAATATGCAAACCACAACAGAATTAGGAATAGGAAATTGCAAAAGCTTTCCTTCTAAACTAAGCCTCGCATCAATTAAACACTGAATTAAAGACTCCGGGTTTGTTGAAGTACACACACAAGGCAACATTTCATTCACTGATTTGGTTTTTTTCCATCACGATAGCTGCTGAAAATACACTTGTTGAAAGAGCAAATTCATCATCGATAATCAAATCCTTTCTTTTTAAATGGATTGCCACACTGTAGACAATTTCCTTTTACCAGAACAGCCTGCATAAATATATTTTAAGCTAATTACCTTTAGGTGGAAAATATGACTTGCTTTCAGCTTTGTGAGGCCAGTCCACCACAAGAGGTCCAAACCTACGAAAGCTGGCAGTGATCTCATCTACAAAAAACAAACGAGGCACCTTAGAGAAAGTCTGAAGACTGACAATGGCAAGGTAAACATTTTTCAAAATATTTTAGAAGTCTGTTTTCTGTACCTATCAAGAACAACACAAGCTGCAATGTTGTATATTGATAATGCCTACATGTTCTTTCAGTTCTGTGATAATGCGTGGCTGCTTAAATAACGAATTTTGCCTTCCACTAATACAAGTTTGCAGTAGGATTAAAAGCAAACATGATCTATCAAAAGTGAATATGCTTCAGCTGTGGTCTCCATCTAATTATAGCCACAAAGCAGTGTCAGATGCAAACACGGGGACTGACGGAGAAGCTCCACGTCAGCATGGCCACTCCTTGTAGCATGATCCAGAAAGCAGGCTGCATCAGGACATGCAACTGTGGGGACTTCACCTCCACAGTTCCCTTGGAAAATTGGCTTTGAATCACCATGTTTTTGGTTTTTTTTAAAGCATCAGTTTAAAAACACCATAGAGCAAACACCTGGAGCCATCCTCAGAACAATCCTATAGGACAATTTTATTTAAAGAAAACTACTTTTCCCTCAAACTTAAGCTATTCATATATATATGAATATATAAATATATTCACACACACACACAAAACCCCATATATTTATCTTTTTATTGCAGTTATGCATTTTAAAGGAAGTAACACTTTAGAATTATATCTAGTGCAATGCTGGATTGATCAGAGCAACAGAAAAAAAATCTTGAAGAGAGAAGGTATGATTTTCCAATTCTTTGGTTGCTATTTGAGATGCATCCAGATTACCTGACCCGCATGAGCCACAGTACACAGAACACACAAATCACGAGCCAAAAGAAGAAGATGTTACTAGAGTTAGTCTCTCATGGATGAGAGTAATAGTTCCCAAGCAGCCACAGTTCTTTCTTCCATGTATTTGGACTCCTAAGTGTCCCAGCAGTGGTCACATCAGTTGTACCTGTTGCCATGCTGCTTGCATTTGGACACTCAGATGACCCAGCAGTCCCTGTATCAACAACCAGTGATGTGTTGTGGGAGATGCACTTGAGCTGTCTGTGAAGCACTTGTTGGCAACCTACCTTATTTTTATTTCTTTTAACTGACATTGCACTTAGTTTATTCTTTAGATTTAGTAGATGATGAGATTCAAAGATTCCTCCCTTACAAGGCATCCTCAAATACCCTGTGTATGCCAACTGAAGCTACACAGAGATGGATTCCTGCTATAATATGAAACATACACCCCAAATTGTAATGTTTTGCTGTGAGTCTGAATGTGCATGGAAACATACACATGGAGCTAATATGGACAGTGGAAAAAAAACCTGACCGTCCCTACTAAGCTGGTTACTATTGCAACCATATTAAATACTCTGCCTTGGTGAACTGAATGCTGCATATATGCTGGATAGGAACCCGATTTATT
This sequence comes from Cyrtonyx montezumae, assembly GCF_038088225.1. Lineage (NCBI taxonomy): Eukaryota > Metazoa > Chordata > Aves > Galliformes > Odontophoridae > Cyrtonyx > Cyrtonyx montezumae. Next base: position 17,612,532 of record NW_027072045.1, on the reverse strand, counting down.
TTGATAAGTACTGCATTAGCAAAGCCCATAAATCAACCACTTCTATTGATGAGGGAAATTGTGCAAAGGATTGACAGTACCCACTGTGTTTTCTTTTTCTTTTGTTTTACATATGTGAGAGTACATGCTGCTGGTGCAGACTAAGAGACCTGATATTATGCAGGCATTTCTGTCTTCCTCTCCTCTAATATGCAGTACAAGAGAACATCAAGGAAATTCTCTGGTGTTGTGGGGCAAAGTGGGGAGGTTGTTTTAAATAACACCTGGAAAGATGCATTTGTTTCCATGACAAAATGACTTTTTCTAAGTAACGATATGAAAGCCAATTCCCATTACCTCACCAATGTAACTTATTGACAGTACCTTCATCAATGTCAGGAGGAAGACCTCCAACGAACACCTTTCTAGAATAGCGCTCCACTCTTTCACCATTCTGACAGCGTGTTGGAGAGCTGAGCCCCGATGACAAAGACTGATCCCCGTGACTGTCGTCTAGGAAGCCATCTTCAAAAGGAAAGAGTGAAGAGCGACCTGCAACAGATTTCATAGTATCTATAGTTAAAGCTATTTCCTGGACAATGAAATAATTCAGTAAAAATTTACAATTTCCTTTTCTGAAATAGTGTCTTGCTTTTAAGAGAATTTCTGTTAAGAAGTCCATCTAAGCAATCAGTTGTTCAGATGATGTTCATTAGTGTTGCTTCTATTTTTTCCATAACTATATTATTCTTAGAAGATAATACACTTAATTTAGTTTAAAGCAGAAACTCTTGTGAATGGCTAGCAAATGGAAACCAGCAAGTTGTCCGAGGAAACTGTGTCGTAGCTACAGAAAGAGCCTTTCAACACTTCAAACCAATCCTTATTGATTTAAAACTTTCGGAGCAGATCTCAAATAAATGACTTTAAAATGCAGATCACTCGAGTCATGGGCAGGATGGCCTTCTTCAGAATGTTTTACTGGCAAATGATCCTGACTGTAAGGACTGCATTGCTTCCTGCTTGAGTGAGTGTCTGAGCAGGAGACAAACAGCAAAATAAACACAGAAAAGCTCTGCGTAGTGCATATTAGGTGTGTAGGCAAAGCAAGCAGCTTAGATAACAAGATAAAAACCTTTAAAAGACTTATTAAATAAAACACAATCACTTGCACTCAAAAAAACCAACAAAAAAAAACATTAGCAATGGCAGTCTGTCAGATTGTTACTCAGTGTTAAAACACCTTCAGTAAATGAACAAACAGAAAGCAACATAAATGACTGCTATTCAGTTGTTTGATGGAAAGTAAATTATTTGTGATCACCTAACTCAAATAACTTGTTGCTATTACTAAAGCATACACGCCTTATCTTAAGAACAGATTTATTAACCCAGATAATAAAAGTAAAGGTCTTCAAAATTCATAAAGGGTGTACATAAGCAGCACAGCAGAACACAGCACCTTTAGATTTTCCTACACTTGAGTTGGAAAATAAATCCTGTAAAGTGGGATAAATGGGAACCTCACCTCAACTCTGAAGAAACTACTTGTCCCCTCATATCGTGTAGGATAGCTCCCAGGGACAGAACTAAAACTACTTGCTACAAACAGTTTATAGAGGGGTTAACTATAAGTATAAATAACAGGAAAAATAGCTAAATTACAAGATAATTGATCACATGGAATTGACCTCCAGCAAGACCCAAAGAAGAGGAAGCTATAACAGCACAGGGAAGTAAAGGGAGGAAAGACAGGGGCAAGGAGGAAAACAAAGACACGCAGATTGACGCTAGTCAGAAAAAAATGCATGCACTGAATGATCAGTAATAGAGCCTTGAACGGTAAAGGCTACATTACAAAAAGCAGCAGCAAACCTACATACAGGGAACAAGATAAGCAACCAACAGGAAAGACGTTCTGACTGACACAAAACACGAGCTTCATTTTTTTAATTAAACACTGGGTACCAGAAAAGACTTGGTTAAGAAGAATAGACAGAACATAAGCAAAGAACACAGAAACAAAAACCCACAGAAGTAAAAATCCTTCTGTGCTTTTAAACACCAACATAGAAACGGCAAATGCCACAATTGGAGAAGGATTTAGAGATGCTACTCTTAAAGTCTAGCACAGCTGGCTGTCAGAAATAGCAGCTTTAGAGCACGAGCCAGAAAGGACTTGATTGATAGATATTCTGGTAATGCATGAAGAGGTCGTGCTTTCTAGCAGAAGAGAGAGCACATGAATGAGAGTAGTAATAGGTAAGGAGAGTAAAAATGTGTAAGAATACAAATTATTAACAGGCTAAATAATATTTTATTTCCCCCCACAAACATACGTCTTTAAAAAAAAAGATAGAAGCTTATGTATCAAACAAATCGAGATTTAGCTGTTCAACTGAAATACAGGTCCATTGAGAAAGCTGAATGAGAGCTATTTCTGATGGAAATCCTACAAAACACACAGTGGCTTAGAAAGCAAGGTGTCCTCTCTGATGGTCAGATGCTCGACAGTTCATAGACACTATCCTGAGCATAAGCGAATATGAGAGATGATCTAAAGCTTTATTGTGAAGTATGCATTTAAATGTATGAAGTAAATGTTCCATATAACAAAATGCACAGAGGAAATGGAGTAGGGAACAATTGTTCATTGTCTCTTCCAAGTGAGGGGAAACAAAATACATTAAACACAATCAGAACGTGGTAAGACTCAAAGAAAGCCAAACTGTGGAACCCCTTACCACGGGCTTTTCAGAAAGCTAAAAAGTTCACATCGTTTCTGAAAGAGGAAATGAGCAAGAACAGTGGAAAAACCCATCTTGGAGCATTAGCTATTGAAACATCACATCAGAACACATCCAGGGCAAATCTCTGTAGAGTATCATGGGAAAGCATTACTGAATGCCCTGTTTCGATATGCCTGCAGCCCTTCCCTGGCACCTCTGAGTTGTCAAGGCAGGAGGAAAGACTTTCTATAGCTACTTTTACACTCATATCTGAAAACCTAAAAATATAAAATAATTTGAAAAGAAGATGATCTTGTTTTCAGGATGCACAACAACTCAACAACCTGAAGTACGATATCTACAAAGAACACACGTATATATATGCTCCTCTCAAATCACAAAGGAAACAGAGGATCAAGCTGATAGGTTACACCAACCTCCAGTATATTTCTGACAACACCCTTCCCACTAAAGATGCTTAGTCACAGTGACAAAGTGAAAGACTAATTAAAACACTCCAGTGTAATAAACATGAAATGAGTCCCTGCACAGACTTGCCTCTGAGTTCTCTGCATATTATTACTGCAGTGCAAATGATAAAAATAATAAATATGACAACATTTGATAAACACCATATTTTTTAAGTAGACAGCTGCAGAATTGCATGGTTCTTCAGGTTAAGAAAGCTCAAAACAACATTATGCAATTCAATGTAGTAAAGAAGCAGGCATATCACAGAAGTTAATATTGTATGAGTAGGGCATGCCACAAAATCCCTGACACTGATGACAAGAGACGCGCACACACACACCTACTAGTTACATAGAAAAGACAAATGCACACAGGTAACAATTATTATGGAGAGAAACATGCATTTTAGTCAAGCAAAACTATCCTGAAAGCCCAGCACATCCAGAACCTGCTTGCCTTGTTTTGTCATCACCACAACCTCTACAAAGAAGCCCACACTGAATTTTACAGCCTACTCTGAATGTACCACAATTGCAATCGTCACATCACTTACATTTTGTTCTACAAGTCAACACACGTCACAGGAAGTTAACAGTGCTCAGAAGATTTCCACCTCCCTTCCTACTTTGCTGCCATTTAATCAGTCTGGAAACACTTGGCACAATCCTATGTACACACGCATGCAGAGCGCACAATATTTTATACTCTACATACTTTCCAGTTTGTTTCAGTACCAGGAGAGCACCAAAGAGAATAATTAGCATGCTTTAGATATCTGTTAATGATAGACTATCCTCTGGGAGGAAATCTAAGTTTTATAAATACTATTCTCTGTTTACCAATAAATTAAAAGCTAAACACCATCAACTCTGAATCAAATGAGCTCAAATTTTATGTTAGAAACAGTATCAGTACAGCCTACAATATCAACTCACACAAGTGCAAACTACAAGTTACTTATGGCTATCAGATGGTTTGTACAACTAGGTTTGGCTCCAAATTTGATGCAAATTCTACACTACGAAAAGGAGGAGGCCTTCCAAGCAATGTCCCATGCACAGCTGCCACAGAACACACATTAAGAAGAGATAAAGTGAAATGTGATGCCAAAGTACCCCAAACAGATGGCACTGTCCAATTCTAGCTGTTAAACGCCACGAACTTCACCATTACTTTCTCAGATAAGAAGTCAGTATCAGCTACAGCGCAGTACATAAAAAATAAGGTCCATTAGTATCTTCCTCGGTGAGCAGCGTGTTTACTCTTGTCGACGTTCATTAATCTCTCACAATAAACTTAAACACAGCACTGTACAACATCCGTATAATGCTTTCAAACTGTTCTTACTTTTGTAACCATTGCTCAAATGATGAAATACGGTTAAAACATGCTCATATTTTATGGTCTATTTTTTTTTTCTTCCCTCAGTGTTCACCGCTGAGGACAGTTATTAGTATTGGTATTCACGATGTTCTACCTAAGGTAATCTGATGAAGTTCTCAAGTACAATCTTCAACAAAAGTTCCATCCAAGAAAAAAGTAAACTTGAAATAATTCTGTAAGATAGCGGAACATTAAACTTCTACCAAAAAAAAGTCTGAAAGCAATCTTCATTTCTTAAATTTCACACATTTAAAATCATAAATATGTGTTCAGATTCTTTTGCATGACATTTACCCATTCTCCAGTTCAGCAGTAACAGCAATGTTCTGAGTTACCTGCTCAAATCATCACTGCTTTAAGTCGACAGAAAAAAAGGAGATGTTTTGCAAATGAAGGATATCAAATGGATTTATAAGTAAAAACTGATCAACCATATAATGTTAAAATTGGTAACGTTATCTTATCATATGATAACTAAATATTTATATCTCCCACTATTCAGCAAACAAAACATTTAGTAAATACTGTTACCTCTTCTCCGCCCATAGCTCCTGGCTGCATGTAAACACAGAAGAAAATTGTCGGTACAGCTGTCATTAGATTTAGCTCCAAAAGCAAAGAAAACGTAGCTTCCAAGTCTTCTTTTCCCCTCCCACCATAAAGAAGGAAAAGGCATTCAAAAGTGTGCAAAATGAAATTCAGACAACCCAAGACAAGAGAAAAAGTTTGAAGATGACACAGCCAGGGAAAAAAAAAAGAAAAGAAAAACAAAAAACCCCATACGTGCTGTGCAAGTTTTCTACATGTCAGGATTAATAAAAAAATCAGGCACATCAGACTTACAGTACTATAGATGATTAATTTAGGACCATGATTTTAAGAAGTAATAAACATCATCAACAGTAATCCTAATTAAAATAATTAATTTTGCATTTCATTAATTAGCTTGTGGTCAACGTTTTCCACTTCTGTTTCAAGTTAAATAATTAGCCATCTGCAAATGCTAAAATCCTACCAAAACCATATGAACTCCATAGCCAGAACGTTCGGACTAATAAAAACAGATTGACAAAACATCTTCATAAGAACCAAAATGAATACAGCATTTCAGTGTGATGCGCATCAAGGCAAATCTACAGCGTTGTACAAGCACGGAAGCCACAGAGCTATGAACAAAAATAAAAAGCACTATATAAATGGAAATGCAAAAAGGATCATTTTTTGAATTGAACTTCTAGAATACCAGAAAATAACCTGAAAAACAATGCCTTCCATAAATGGAAATGAATGCAACAAAATATATGCAGTCTTCTAAGGAAACCAAACATGCAGGCCATGGATCATATAAAGCTTTTTTCAACACAAAGTGAGTTTAGATAGTAGGTAGAAGAGTTGTTCTCGTCTCTCTTTTCAGTGAGAAACTGCCTGTATTCCTCCTCTCCCCCAACTCCATCTCTTGCTTCCACATTTAACACAATGCCTTCAGGTCCTGCCTTACAGGCCCAGGTTTTAGGAGTGATTCTTTTAGCTCTCCCAACACCCCTTTAGCCCCCATCATATCAAGCCTCCTCTCCCACCTTCTACATGCCAAGTATCTCCTACCTTCCCATTCTTCCCATATGTATATTTCCATCCACAAACACATGACCTGAGATGTCCAACCACGCACTCAACTTTCCACACCTTCCTCCTGGCCCCCACTCTGCTGAGTGGGCCCACAGCTGTCACCCCATGCATCCCAGGGCCCTGCCAGTGAAGTCTTCCACAAGCAGTTACTGCCTCAAGCCCTGAAGAAATGCAGCCTTGGAAAATACACAACTGCTTCATCTCTCCTCACCGTCCCAGCACTTAGGTGTCAGAAAAGCAATTACTCGACTGTTTCATTAGAGGAACCGCATAATAATAATCATTTGAGGCCTGTAATGAAGAAGAGTTTCAAAATTGCTTTTTCCAGGAAAAGCCGAGTTACTCAGCCAGGCAACTTAGGGATGTCAACACATCCATTCCTTTTTCATTTACACAGGATGCAAAATAAGGATGTGTAATTGAAGACAATTTAAAAATATCAATTTTGGTTATAACCAAGTTCAGAGCACAATAGAATTAACAGAAGTAATGGTTCATAGGATGAGTTTCATAACACCTCTGGTTTGAGTAAATATTTTGGAAAATAAAATTTAGAAGTTAATCTTGAATGAAGATATTTGGGAGCTAATAAGAAACCACTGTTGGTATTAAGAACGCCTTTGCAAAATGAGATGAAGAGCCACAGAACTCTGGAGACAATGTGGTTTGCATGGTGCATGACAAACTGAAGCACATCCACAGATGGCCCTCAAGGACTGAGCAAAAGGCAGTGACCCAAGAGCCCCTGCCTACAGCCTGGGGAAGGCAGCAGGCTGGACATCCACAGCACAGTAAGGTTGGCAAGAGAAGAAAAGGGACAAGGATGAGGGAAGTTACCGTGTTTAAAATTATTCTTGCTCATTTAACATTCATTCTGAAAACCAAGAACATAACCAACAGGACATTTCATACCACATACCAACAAGAAAACCCCCCTCACTCTTCTGTTCACTTCTTATGCTGGGAATAAGTTAGGGTTTGTCCTGTTGTTTACCTTGGAAGGTTCCAATATAAAAAAGGACACTGTGTATTTTTGTGTGATAAAAGCAAGTCATGTAAACAAATACCAGAATTGCACAAATGGTTTCTGAGAATTATTTTTAGTAAGGCAGGTGTTCTGCAATTCATTTGTGAGATGAAACCAAGAGAGAAAGCTATAGAAAATAAAGGATTGACTAAACCATTCTCATCGACTACTCATTACCTGGTGCACATTAGAGCACCAACAAAAATCACACAGCTCAGCTAGAACACCTATGAGAGCTGACATGCAATGCCCTACGAGCCAAGATCATCGATGCACCCAGATGAGCATTCTGTTTTCCACAGTGACACTACAAAGAGTGCATTAGACCAGCCACTGTATATTCTTCTCTTGTTTCATTGGCATTCAAAGCAAACAAGTTACAAAGGTTTTGAGGCACCCTCCTGCCTGCTTCTAATACCTTCTTAGAAGTACTTTGTTTACCATTTCTCTAATGCCTTTTTGAACCTGTTGATATTATCTGCTTCCCAAAGTTTCCGTGGCAGCAAGTTCCAGCAATACAGCAGCACTGTTTGTGGGTTTTGAATGAACCTACTAGAAGTTTTACCAAGTGTGCTAGCCCTAGTCCTGTAGGACATGACGAATGGCACTTCTACGTTCCCCTTATCTGCCACCTTTGTGATTTTTGTAAGGCTCTGTTGCATTCACCCTCCACACTCCCCTAACCAAACTCAAGTGTTTCAGCCTCTTCAGCCTCTTGGTAATTCAGTACAGCCACAGCAGAGACAGACTGTAAGAAAGAATTGTTCTAAGATACACAGAATATTATATTCTAATAGTTAGCAATTGAGTTAACATGAAATAAGGAAGGAGCACAGTTAACAAGAACCAAATAAATAAAAATCTAACCTCTCAAAAGGAATAAAGAAAACAGAAACAGAAGTGAAACCGATGTTCATTATTAGGCTAATTAACATTACCCAAAAGAGTAGGGAAGGTTTCCAAAACCCAAAGATACATGCTCTTACTGTTTTAATTTATTCCCATGTATGAGAGAAACATTAAGAATTTTACATGAAAAAATATTCATGCATTTGGGTTCTTAACTATTTACCACTGTGGTCTCAAATCACACTGCTAACTGATCTTGACCTACCCTTATGATGATGGTACTAGGCACTAGCCACAGCACAATTCAGCTGTACAATACCAGAAAAAAATCATCAGCACCTGGTGAAAATAAACACCAGTGATGTCTGTGTGGAAGTTCAACCTAGAAACATGTACCATTTGACCTGATTCAATTAAATGCTGACATAATACATCAGTACACAAAGACAACACTAACTTACATTTCAATATCCCTATGAACCAAGCCTTTAAAGTTAATAAAGGCTGGCAAAACCAGAACACCTTCCTTGACTAATATCTGTTATTTCCAGACATCATGAAATCATGAGCTTCAAATGTTGGAGAGGACATTCAGCTACAAGTTCAATTCCTATGACTTAGGAACTGATATTTACTAGTAACATGTTTATGTCACCATCTCTATCATAACAAAATTGTCCCAATAAAAACTAAATTAGTTTTTCACCTACATCAAGCAGATTAAAAGCATTCAGCAGCTTCATTATGGCCATATTAACAACGGGTGAGAAAGAGCCTTCTGGAGAACCTTTTCAAATGCATCAAAACCTCACTAAAAAAACTGGTAACTTAAACCTACAGGCAAGACAAAGTACTTCCAGTAGGCTCATAGAAGAGATAGTCTTGCCAAATCAATTTGTCAGCTTGTCTTTTAAATCAGCAATATAAAACTGACAAGCTGTGAAAGATCTTTTTCACAGATTTCAACAGAGGCTCACCACAAATTCTGCATTTCTTTTTAAAAAATTCTTTAAGTCAGTTTATTTGCTATAACATACATAACATTTATTTACATGTATTCTGACTTTTAAAGTGTCTACTATTCACCAACCTGTCTCAAATTACCACTGTGAAAAAAAAAATCATCATTGCAATTCCAACAAGACAAGCTAGAAGTTTCCATTGTTCACTTAGTCAATCCACCCTGTTCTGTCTGAATGCTGAAGGTTATTCAATAAACTGTAGTTAACACGTGAAAAAACAAATCTCTGAATAAGAGCTAGGCAAGGCAGGTTCTACTGAAAAACTGAGTTTCTGTACAGATGGAAGCCTATGAAAGCTCTCAGCTAAAGCTGAAACATTGAGTAACTTAAATTGAAGCAATCAAAGAAATAATATTATATACACAGAAATGTAGTTTAGAATTACTTCAACATTTTTAAGACCTAAAATAGGGGTCGAGATTGACAAGAAAATTTTGCATATAAGATGAGGCCAATGTTTAATGAAAACAGCATTAATTTAGTGAATATAAAATACTATGCATTGATGACATGTCCAGATTTTAACTACATAAGCAGCAAGCTGACAAACGAACACCATCTGACAAAACTCAGTTAAGTATGTGCACAAAAGTATGGAAAAATAAGAACTATATTTGAGATCAAACTATTCAACTGTGTTCACTGTATTAACTGTTGGCTTCCTTGCCATACATTTCTACTGTGCTTCATATGCTTACAAAGAAAGTTTTCTATATATTAAACTGTCATTCTCAGACTACTCTCCCCATTTTTTCAGGGGTAGTATTTAAAATTATTTTTACTTCTGCATGTTTCATTGTTGAAGAGCTGAATGATGACCAGCTTCTTTAAGAAAACAATTCTTTTTTCTACTTTCTTTGGCTGTAAAAGCTGTTCAAAAAGAACAAGATCTCCATCTTCCACTCCTTTTAAGGAGATCTTTGAAAGAAAAAAATACGGTGCAAGTAATTAAGATTTTGGAATTGAGATGAACTTTTATTCACTTGAGAGTGGTTCAAAAGATAGTTCTTAGTTTCCACTGATAGAGAGCTGGATGTGCAGACTGGTGTTGTGACAGTATAGTGGTATGACAGTCCCTTCTGGTCCACTTCTTTCCAATGACACACTGCAAATGATTGTTACAACAATCTCTCTGCTAAAGTGTATTAGCATATACATGCCATTAAATCCCACCTTCAGAATCACACAGTCCATATACAAGCTGAATTCAGGTAAAGCCCACACACTGGATCTCAAATACTTGATCAGAAATGAACTGCATTTGATACTTAAAACTTATTGTGGCAGAAAAAACCTACTGTTTAAACAGTTTAGGTCTTTCTTCCTCAAGCACAGTTAGTAGACAGGCATGTGTGCAGGAGAGAAGACTTCTATTTTCACTTCTTTGTTTTCATTTCAAAAGTAAACTAATGATAAAGTTCACATTTCTAACAGCCAAGCTGATGGAAACTTCCTTCACATTGCTTAAAATTCACCAAACAGAGTTCTGGACTGCAGCCTTCTATCACCATATATAATGCTTATGAAAAAACTTGTCAATTCTTGATCATAAAATGCTGCAGAAACAGATGGCACTCGCCCAAAATAGAGAGGATCACACAATTGAAAGAAAACCTCACACCGGTGAGGTTTAGATGCAAGAAAAGAGTGAGAAAAAATAAGAAGGTAGTACAGAGCTAGCAAGTGGAAGTAAAAGGAAAAAAGGAAAGAAACCTTCCTCTGTTACAAAGATATTTTGGCAATCACTGGTATGCGATAGTGCTCTTAGCAAATCTCAAATGAGATCCCAGAAAATGCAGATATATATAAAAAACAGAAGGGAAGGGAATAAAAAAATGCCTTCTCTCTCCCTGCCTTTTTTCTCTTTTTTTTTTTTTTAATTAAAGAAGTATAGCATGAACTTTGATACATATAGAACTAGTCTTTCTTACAGCCTCTAGGGCAGCATCAAACCTAACTGTTTGTACAGCTGATTCTGAAAACCGTACCAAGGTTATGTGTAAAGTGACAGTCACACACTCTGGGAATCACAGCACTGCTGCCTGTGCTGTGTCACACTTTCCATCATTCATTTTCCCCTCCCATTAAATCAATTCTGATCTCTTATATTAATCAGGTTTGTAAAACCAGACCTGATGTAGCTCTCTCAGTGTCTTTTGTTCCATCTTATTTCTCATATGCTAATGAGTCAGTAATTGGTTGCAGCTTGATGTGGCAATCAGGCTTGAGGTCAGAGAATTCCAATAGACATCAAATTATCAGGACAGCCTGATGCCTCATAGAAGTTAGCTACATATTTTCCAAGAATATTATCACTACCAAAAATGTATACATATTACCAAGTAAACTGTCAACTAAAGATTTTGCAAGAGAAAAATAAATAAACTTCCTATTCAGAAGAGTTCATTTCAAGGTGTATGTATGTCACTGACACAGCAAGTTTGTTATATCTAAACACGACATGCTGGAATGCAGTACATCAGAACACACAAAAAGCAAAACAATAGCTCTTAAGGAGACAAGACAATTGTGAAAAGACACCAGAAGCATGAAAATAGATTGCTTAACTCCCATTGTCTGTCATGGATTGAAGATTTCCCCCCCCCAAAATTATTATTCATCCTAATAAATCAAAAACTCTGTACATACACCTAAAAATATGCCCTAAAAACTCACCTAAATCTATTTTGTAACTCTTTTATTAGAGACAAATAGAACTAAAGGACAGTAAAGAAAAGACAGTCAGATCACAAGTAAACAGTACCAGACCTCACAGACGATGCATTTTTAGATGAGACAAGAATGAACAGTGGTACCAGATGGAACATTTGAAGCCCAGCAGCAGTCCCTGCGCATAGGAGCTTTAGGAGAAACAAAATCCCAGCACTTCAGAGATGAGTTTGTTTATTTATTGAGGGAATGAGTGGTAGGGTGTTGGCTGCTTCTCAGGTTGATGGGCTTTGGTTTGTTTTTTGTTGTTTGTTTGTTTTTCAATTACCTTTAGTCTAAATTCATTTTACAAAGGTAGCTTTGTATCTCAGCAATACAGTATTTCTTTAATGAAGACAAGGAGTTAAAGAATGCACACAGCTCCTTTTTTCACCTTGTCTACTTCCCTCCCGCTGAACTTCCTTGTCTTTCCAGAGCTCACAAGGAGCACTAAGGACAGCTCACACCCTACTGACAGGTAACTCTGTCCCTTTGCTGACTGTTCAGTCCAAGTACAGCTAAAATCAAAAGGAGCACGTGTTAATTCCAAAGAACGCCCAATCCCAGTGTTCCCATTAGAGCAATGGCTGCAGAAAGGTATGACTGAAAACAGGATGAATACCAGCAAGAGAAGGGGACAGAGGACACCTTTCTGTTCATTTTGGCCAAGCAGATTAATTTACCTTCAATTCTTACTTTGCACTATTAAGATAATTTTTAACTAGGATTGCAAATATCTAATAAGAAGTATCAAGGTCGTATCAAGTAGTTGCTTTCTCTAAGTTCAGATGTGTATTTATTCAAATAAGATCAGTAATTTCATTTATGCTCCATTTCCCCTAGAAATTACACTATCGATTGTATTTAAGAAAGTGCTGTAGATGAAAGTTCATAGACGTTCTTCTACTGAGTGTTTAGCTCAGGATCAATAACATTATTAGAAAATTAATGAACAGATTGAAGAAATAATTTCAATTCAACTGTTTGAAAGTAACCATACACTAGTAAACAAAAACACTCTTTGTTGCAGTAGTAGTAAGGGACAGAGTGATGTAATATTTGCAAAGACAATCTGATTTGAAATCAGTAAGTTATCTGAGGAGATAGCATATAAAAAGCAGCTTTTCCCCTTTGTATAATGTTCCCAAATCTAAACATTTTCATCTCACTTTTCCTGAAGTCTTTAGGATTATGCTCAGATCTGTCCAAATATGTGAACAGCACATTCCTCCATGAAAGTCTGACTTCCATTAAGAGCATCACGCACCTCTGCCCTGTACCCATGTACAACTTGTCTGCATACAAGCCATTAATGTCAGTAAATTCATAGTAATTATGTACTTACAAGAAATCCTTCTATCCAAGCAATTTTATTATTTCAGAACAAGATGCTTCAAGATGACAATTTATTTTGCACAGGGATGAGCAACTTTGTGGCAATATGCTCTGTACTAAGCCCTGATAACTAAGGGGCTGAGATTTTAAGGTCCTTTAAGCAGCAAGTTGCACATTACCTCAAACCAAACAGCCTCCTTCAACAATGACATGCAGAAGCGTAATCAGTAGCTAAGAATTGCTATAAAGGATGGGAAGAAGGTAAAGAGGTATCCACGCCTTAAAATACCCAATGCACTGTAAGGGAGAGGAGAATTTTGCACTGCTGTTGGCACGAGCCTAAGTTGGCATCCAGCTTCAGAAATATTGTGGGCAGACATTAGAAGTTTTATTTATATTACACTATATGATTTTTACAGTTTACAATTTAAAGAAGTTATGCAAGATGCTAAATTTCCTGGAATAAAACATTTCAAGATTTATTTTTTTTAAATCCAGATCAATATTCTTCCAGCAGAGGAAGGCAAATTTCTTCTTGGTCTAACTTTTCTTAGCTTATTTCCCCATGGCAAAGATAATGGATCACACAGGGGTTAAGTAGTTCTAAATTTCTTAGTTTTAGTGCATAGAAAAGAAGAGTAAAATCACAAACAGAATTTTTAAGCTTATGTACTTGAAAATCTGATTTTATTCTCAACTGTCCAAAGATTAAAGAACAAAAATAAATAGGTTTCACAGCTTCTGCACTCTCAGTAAGGCCAAAAACAGTGCTTTGTATGGCATTTTCCATACATGTTTTTCAAAAATCCCAGCTCTACAAGAAATGCTTCCGTGTGTTACACAGCAAACACGTTTGGTTTTGGTTTTAAAATGAAAGTAACTCAAAATTCAATCGCAGCCTCCCACCTTCACAATTATATTACTATTGCAATTGGCAACTGAAATGCCCTCATTAGAACAAATGCATTCTGAGACCACAGTTCCTGTCAAAACAACACTGGGATGTATAGGACTTGCACCCACACACAGCCAGCTTTCCCCTTCAGTCATATCCTTAATTATGTGAAGCATTTCTCCCAGTTAATTACTTGATTTCTTGTAATATGTGCCCGTACCAAAATGAGGCATATATTCTAACTGAGACTAGAGAAACTAGCAAAAGAACATCTCATCCTTAAATATGTAGAACTAAATGTGAACACAAGTAGACTTACAGATTCTGAAGGCTGTCACTCTAGTGAGTCAAAAGCTTAAAACACTTGCCCTTTTTCTGTTACAAATTTTCCATTATTCACATAATTATTATTAATATATGCAAAGACTAAAAATCTGCAGCTGTCAATATTACACTATATGATTTTTACAGACAGCAAAAAAGCAGAAAGAAAAAATTAGTAAATTAATCCTAATGCCCATCACTAATACAACATCCTAAGCAAAAGTATTACTTTCCAAGAAGTTTAATGACCATTTCTGTGGATGTGTTTGTTGCAGATTTCCATATATGACAAAAATTTCCCATACAATGTATCTTGCATTCAGGCTACAGATATTTAGCTGTGACAGCTACTGTACACAATAAAAGTAAGAGAGAATATTCAACATAGCAATATTAGATTTTACATATTATGTACTTACTGTTAAGGGCCATAATATTATCTGTTCCTGGATGATGGAAGTTTATTCCCATACGCCCTGTAATATAAATAAAAGCTATTTTTAATGTTTTATTTAAAAACTGAATACAATTTATTAAAAAGAAAAATTGCTGAAAGGGGGTGAACATTCAGGGTAGCCAAAGCCTCCATCTAGTGCAGATAACCCCTCAAGAATGCAATTTTAGGATATTTAACTCAGTAGTACCATCAATGTCATGTTCTTAAAATACAGAGAACTCACAGAGCAGCAAGATAAGTATTTCTTTAACACACTCCTTTATTGGTACTAAGTAAGGATTATATTTACTCTTTCAAAATAAGGTCTCAATGCTCAGCCTTCTACTTGGTGCAGTTTATTACAGGCTTCAAATGAGAAAAGCATTATGTAAACACTCATCAGTAAGACTAAACCACAGTTTTCCATACTACCTATGATACCAGGAGCAGATCACTGGGGCTACGAGTGCTTATGCTGCAATCTGGTATTGCTCACTGTATAAGATAGGATGCTGTGTTGGATAAAGCTTTGTTCTGGTGGAGTACAGAAACTCACCTGTACTTTGAAAAACATTTATTTTTGACCCATAACATGGGGCCATGACATAAGCAGACTCATCATGAAATTCAAATGTACTCTGCTGGTGACAGTCCCAGAAGATAGAGAGAGGCAAAATAGCACTAATTTTAACAGTTTAAAGATCAGCTTAAGAAGATTTTCTTTGACTATAGGAACGGGATGGGATACAATTCAGATATTTATTTTGTTTTAGAGGAGAATTAGCTCACAAAAATCTATTCTTACTATCAAAGAAAGAACATTAATCAAATTAGCTCATTTAAGTAGTACTAGAAACTAAGTCTAATCTTAATTGAGCTGAAGCATTAAAAACATACCCTGAAGAAACTTCGTAACAGAACCCTCCCCAAATAAAACAAAAATATAACTGATTTAGTCAATGGTTGGAATAGGATTTAAAAGGTTATTGCTGTCATTTAAAAAATATTTCCATTATAGACATCAGTTACCTAGAAGCATTGCAATCCATTTTACATACTCTGTGTATCTTTACATTTGTGGTTATGTTTAGGAAGGCTTACATTTAGTCACTAGATTGGCACTCAAATATGAGAGTTTAAAACCTAACTAAAGCACCAATACAAACCAGGAAGTTCCTCTAGTGCAAACTGTTCTACTACAAAACCAAGTTCTAACAAATACACTTTGACAAAACAGAGCTAAGGCCAATCTTCTCCAACATTTTTAGCTCATATCAGTATGTTAATGCCTTCTATTTCAAGTCACATAGACTGCTGTGTTGTAATTAATACTCTTTCTGGACAGATGTAACACAAAGTTTCAGTTCAGTTCTGAAACTAGAGTCACAAGCAGTTTAAGAAAATAAATCTTCTTCATGTTATCCTTTTCTTGTTCTTTCACAAAAAAAAGTCCTGCTCAATAAAAGCATAGTGAAGGAAATGGCACCTGCAGAAAGGAGTGGGAGAAAAGGGAGGAAAATAAAATTCCTGTTTTCCTTTCCAGCTCCTTGAGCAAAGCTTCTTAAAGAGGCCTTCATTAACTACTTCAGATTTTCTCATTACAGACCTAATCTTCTATAGTTCACAATATATTTTCACATTAATCTGGCACTGCAGAAACATTAAAGCTGCTGCTAGTTCAGTTAGTATAAGCTCGTGCTAAAATACTTCAGAAATCTTGCTAGAGTAATTCCTTTTGCTAAACAGCATACTGAATGAGCATAAGGTTAGAAGTATATTTTTATTAAGAGAAAAGGTGTACATAATGATCTACACTTTTTAATTAGGACTTGTAATGAAATAAAGAGGACTGCTATTAAAAAAAAAAAAAGGGAGTAGAATTTAAATGCATAACGCTCTCAATCTTCCCTTGCTGAAGCTGAAATTCTGCTGTTTTCCCAGCTTCAGAAATAGGATCGTATCTGTGACATCTGGGCTTGGTTTTTTCTTCCCTCCAGGCAGTCACTGGACCAGGTGCTGCTTGCATGACATTTTGTCACCTGCCCTTGGCCTGCTATTTTTAAACTGTTCTTGTCAGCTATCTTTTAGGAGGAGCAGAAAATACAGAGCAGCACAAGCAGAAGGGCATGTTCACATACTGAGCTAAGCAATAGCGGGGATAATTCTGTGCATCTTCAAAGGACCCCTAGTACAAATGTACAGAGACGTATTAATGGAACACTGTCCAAACTCGCGTGTATTAAAACCATTCAGAATGGACTGGCAGTGCACCAATCGTAAGAGAAACAGTAACTGCTATATACATGGCCTTTCATACTAATGATACACTTTTAACACCCGACTGTCTGAAGCAAAGAAGTCACGTGCAGATTACAAAATTGCATAATTATCCAAAGAACTAGAAGAGAGCACTAAAGGTGCAACAGAACTGAAATGCAATTAGAAACACACTCTCAAAGAAATATTTGGGTTAAACATAGAAATCACTATTAGGAAACAGACAATTTCAGGAAAGCACATCTACACTATCTGCACTTAGTTTCTAAGTCTATATAAGCACACATCTCCAATGTTACTTTCCATAATAAGCATTTGGATAAAATTTTTTCTTTTCAAGAATCTGAAGCAAAATAAACAGAAATGCAGAGAAGACAGAGCACAGAAGGTAGGGACTCCAGCAGTTCACTGAAGTCAAAAATAGGAGACCTTTCCATAACAACTACCCTACTGCTGGTACTCAGTGTACACCTGCCATTTTCAATTTGCCTGTCTTGGTTTCATAGATATCTGCTTAATATATATTCAATTACTTACTTTTATATCTGCACTTCCTATTACTGCAGTTAAATTTCAGTAACAATCACTCTTACATATAAGCCCTTTGAATTAAAAAATATTTTAAAATATATATTAATGATAATTGAGTCCAGTTGTAGTAATAGTACAGAAGTTGTTGACTTCTTGCTCTTTCAACATTTTGGAGCATAAATAAGATCTTAACCATTCTTTTATCTCAGGCTAGTATTTTTTGCATGTCATCTATGTCAATAAATTCCTTTAATTCTTGTTCCTGGCAGCATTCAGAAAGACTTTTCTGGCTGCACTTCTTAAGTTTTCTGCTGCATGTCCAATATGCTTACTATGGCAGAGAGCCCAAATCCTTTCTCAGAGCACATCTCAATAACACGCATTTGTCTTTTCTGTATTATGCAGGAAATAAGAAGATGCCACATCTATGGTAGACAAAACTACTGCATATCAAACATTTACATTCAATATCTTATTATTTTAATGCATTAGTTTTCAAAAGCATTTCAGAACTGTCTATGCTTCCAGTCAATTTAGAATGATCACCTTAAACATGTAGATACGCATTCATTGAAGAACAACTTAATTCTAGATAAGGAAATGTATTAAAGCTGGTGAGTACAACTGCTGCCTCTCCATTTTTAAAAATAATTTCTTTTAAGTGTTCCAAATTAATTTCATTGCAGAAGTGCCAAAGTCATGCTTTGTTTGCCTTCATTTACTCAGACTTAAGTACATGAGCTTCAGATTCTGTAGTTAACTTGTTCCTCCACTACTCTTCTATAAGCATTATTTTGATAATTTCCTATATAGGGGATGCAATAATGCTGTGTCACATAAATGATCCAGATCTAACTTATTAAATCTTCTGCTCACAACTTCAATAATTTTTGTATATTTTTGTATATAATGTCTTCCCTGACATTTAACTTCATCCCATTCTCTTCAGAAAAGCATGATGTTGAAACAATTCCAAAATCTTTCCAATAATTTGAAGAAGTATAACTTTCAGAAACACGTAATACATTTTTTGTTACCTAGACAGCTCAGAATTACATTAACAGTTTTGAGAAAGAATATTGCTCCACAAGTAATAAACATGGATATCAAGCATGGTGTTTACCACTATTATTTCTTTTTGTTTGTTTGTTTTTTTGCAGTGTCCATAGACAAGTTTGCCTACAGAAGTTTCCTTACTCTCAACTCTAAAATCCACTACACTTAGTCAGGCAAGCTCATGAGCATGATCTTTACAACTATGTGTAAATCTGATCTTCGATTCCATCATTTTATTCTTTTTCTGAGTCTGAAATAAACACCAGTGATTAAGAAGTTTCATATCTGTAAGTATTTAACTTCCTAAATTGCATTCATTTTCTCTTCCAAAGTGGTTATGGGTTTTTTTTTTTGCTTTTTTTTTAGTTTTTAAATCCTAATTGGATGTGCACATTGACTTGGTGATGAATTAAGATCACGGTTATCTACTTTCATCATTTTGATATTATAGACAACATTCCAAGAAGCAATGTTTACAGCTAGTTACTAGTTATGCATTGAGTACGACTTCTTGCTCTGTTACACCTCATGTTTTTTGCCAAGATCAGCCACTTACACAAAATTCAACAACTGGTACTTGGCATGAGATTTGTTAACAAATAGCAAAGGCTTTTAACTGGTTCTGAACTCTCTGACATCAAGAACTTCTTCTTAAGATCGCTGTTGATATCAGTCACAAGTTTTGACTACAGACTCCAGTGGGAATGTCAAAGGATGAGGTTAAAGGTCAACTACCTTAATAATACCTCTTTTATTGTTTTAATCTCTTCTATCATACGATTTCAAAGTTGGTGCCAAGATAAGGCTTTACAGAACTGCAGTAGTTATTTGAAAGGACAGAAAGCAAGTAGGGTAGAGCAAAGTTTAGACAAAGAAGTTCAAAAATCAAAGTAAGATCAATATTCCATAAAACAGCTGAAAAAATATTACACCACTGAATGCACATGGATCGAAGTAATTTCCAGCATGTACACACACAACTGGCTTAACCATGAATCACAGAAGTCCAAGAAGAGTCAAATGTGTAAGTGTATATGCAAGAGCATAAATCTGGGTAGACTTCAGACCATTCACTCCCTTCTCCACTCCAAACTATAGACACCTGACACAGCCAGAACAATTTTTAAAGCATTAACTATGTAAGCAAGGGTCTGAACAGAGAGCTGTAAGGATAACTCCATGAAGAAGATTCAGGGGTTTGGTTGTTAGTTTTGCTTTTGCTTTGTAAAGTCTGTCTACAGTTTGTTCACATCCATAATTATAAATACCCACTTGAGAATTAGAGATCCTTTAAACATTAACATATGCAGCAAAACAAGAATACTACTGTTCACCAGAACAAAAAAGAAAAAAAAATTACTGTGTTCACACACAGTATAATTTTCGTGTATAAATACATAGTGTAGCAATGCGAACAGAAGTGTCTAATTAACAGCTATGAATCAGGAACAAAGCTTGCTATACAGCTATCAGTAGTAAAACTTGCTGATACTATCTTCCTACCACTGACTGTCACACACATAGCATCAGAAGAGATATCTGTAAAATAAAACAATGTATACACAACAATGAAATGCACTCTTCCTAAGTGAAAAACACTAAGGTCAGCGGTGCAAACAAACACTGTTAGTTTGAAAACATCTATTGAACATGAAAGGAAACCTGACTTTACCTATGAGGAACAGACAAGGACAAGTACACATATACACCCATTCTACCCATAGCTCAAGAAGTGCACTCAAAAATTGGAATTCTTACTGAGCATCCTACTGGGAATAAAACCAACCACCTTACAAACAGCAGTCTATATTAAAACATATAAAATACTCAAAAAAGTAGAGAAGTGGAGAAATAAACGAAAGAGGAGAAATGTTTTATGAGAAATGTTTTATATTCTCAAAGTACAACATAAAAATGGAATTAAAGGGAAGAAAAATAAATGTATATCTGTATCACCAGTTCTATTAACAAACTAAAGGGGACAACATCCTCAGTCCTGCCCAAACCAGATTCAGCAGGTCAATGACAAGGACGTGCTGGATTCCAGCAGCAAATAAAGACGCATGGTTAGATTATGGAATCACTGAAGTAAGCACTAAGAAATATGTAGCCTTTAATAGTCATATTCTGTCCTGAAACAAAGATTAAAGAGGATTTTCTTGAATAAGCAGTGATTAAAAGCCAAAAGAAACACAGTATGTTTCCTTTAAAAGGATTAGCTTAGGTGGCCTAATTTTACACGTAAATAGATGTGCAAACATCTGTCTGCTAATTCTGGCTTTCATGTTCATTGACAGAAAGGTGCTCGATGAGCATCAAGAATTTAAGAAAGGCTATTACACTGCACTTTTTCTATATAAAAAAAAAAGTGTTGCAAAAAGCTCTGACTGAATGGCACCACTTCCAGGACTGAGATGACAACATCTGTTCTATTTGCATGACCTTTGTGTTCAGCTGCTAACTGCAAACACAAATATGATCATTCACCTTCACTTTTCTCAGGTCATGTGGCAAACTTACTGCTTTGCTTAAAGAAAGCTTATAAATAATTAGAGCAGAACAAGATCTGTTGGCATGCACTCCAGTTAACTGAAGATTGAGATGGAAAAGTAAATGCCCATTCTATATGTATAACGGTATTCTCTAGCTCGCACATACTCTTAAAATACTGTTTTCAAATTCATTAACAATAATATCACTGAGTTAAAGGTAAGCAGAAATATCAAATTTTACTTCGCTTTCATATTACCTGGTATTCTTTTTAGAATGATTAACAGGTAGCAACTTCAGTTTTCTCTTGTGCAAATGTATGGCTACCATTAAATGCTGACAATCAAGATGAAGTGTTTCAGCATAGATGCTACCTCTGCCTCTGAACTACAGTATATTTGCATATACAACATCAAACAATCACAGAAGAACAAATGCTACAATAGCCAGGAAGCTGTCCGTGCTAACGAAACAATATCACATAACTAGCATGTATTTTATTATACATCCTTCTGCAATTTGATATTCAGTAAAAATAGTTTCAATAAAGCCTGCTATGGAAATTCTGCTTGTACATGTGTTCTCTCCAAATACTCATACTTGAAGATATCTCACATTGTTACTTAATAAAACCCTCCAAATTTTTGCTTACTTGGAGATCTGCACATTGAAAAATCTGTCCCATTGAAAAGGAAAAAAAGACAGATATTACAGTTATTCCACCATATCCGTAAACATTAAAAAGAAATGCTTCTTACAGCTGTGATGTCCCTCCTCAATTTCATATTTTGATTCAGCTTCACGATCTGTGGGAGCACACGTGCATAACATATGAACTAACACAGATGAAATATTTTAATTATTTAAAAATGGAACAAAGGCAGCTGCTAGTTACTACTGATCAAAATATATTTAATAGACCAGAATGTCTGTGTTGCAATGCAGTAGTCTGACACAGATAAACATATTGCAACAGTGACATATTACACCATAGGAGACACTTTGATGTAAGAAAGAAGTGTTTTAGCCACTATTAAGTAGCAACTTCTTATATTCTGATAATTCCTTTTTGCTCTACAGTATTAGGTAGAAGCAGGATATATATACCAACAGGTTATGTATTATTGCAAATACGTTGTTCCTTCGTAAAAAATAAAAGCCTCTCCTCTGTGTTTCCATAGAGTATGACATATTTTATTGATAGCTCAGAAAAACAAATAAGCAGCTCAGAAAAAACATCTCACAATACTGCTCACTTCTGCCATATAGGCTGGGTCATGACTGACACAAAGCCAGATGTCCTTGGTCATATGCAGTAATGTATCTTTAACAGAGGAACCTTATCTGTCCTTTTGCTGTACTTTTTATCTCATTTTCCCTTCATTTTTGCAATAAGAAAAGGATTTTTCAAGTGTAGATGGAAAGAGAAAATAAGAAGTTGAATACTGTTCTGACAGCAGGGAAAGCAGGTAAGGAAGTCTACCTGAGTGTCTTGGGAGAGGAAGAAAATGCAACTTCTTTTTAGAGAGTTTGCAGTCTTTACACAGCTCCCAGACTATGAGAGGACCCTAGAGCAGCGTACTCCTGTGTGGCAGGAAAAGCTAGGGGGTGAGGGTAGAAGAATCAGTTTCAGACAGAAAAACAGCAAGAGCTGATGCTGGAAACCTGCCAAGACTGGGCTCAAGATAAATTGCAACATAGAAGGATAAGCTGTTAATTTATCTAAGTCCAGAAACCTCTAAATTAGATATCAAATCTCTCTTACAGAATGAAACACCCAAAGAGAACTAAGTGATCCTAGCTGGAGAGGACCAAGCAAGCCTGCCAATCAGATTGAATTTGTACTCTGTCAAGTAATTCAATATTGTGAGGCCAAGGATCACTTCATTTCTGCTGCACTAAAATCCTTCAGTATTTCTCTTATTCCACAGTTGAAACAACACTAAAAAAAAGCCACCAAATCACATGCCCTCATATGCCAAGTGCATCTTGCTTTGAGAAAAATGACCTGCTTCAGTGACCTTGAAATAAACTGTTGACTTTAATGTCCTACATTAAAAAAATCTGAGCATATACACCTTAAATTCAACAAAGCTTCCACTACTATAAATAAGAGGACAGACTTCCTTTCACACTCCTGAACTTCTCCCTTACCTGTGCTGAACAAAGTGGAGCACGCAGTACTGTACTGATCTGCCCAGAAATAACAAGAGATGAGAACAACCTCAGTCTGCTCTTCAGCCCTGTTAACTCTCCCATCAGCATTCTGATCAAAAGCCCTTATTATGTAACAATTGTTTTTCGGTTCATGTGTCTGTTACGGTGCTGGGAAGGGAGGGTGAGGGCACATTTGCGAAGAGGGGCTGTGATCTAAGCAATGCTTAAAACTTCAGCTAAATCACAGGCAATATTCTGCTTATTAATAAATACTATAGAGAATACTTTTATAAATAGATATTTGTTGACAGCAGCAGACTGGAATGATCCTGAAATAGCTGCACTGACTTTTTAACATGCACTGAAGGTTCTAAGACTGCATAGCTTTTGCTAGAATGAAACCTTCCAATGTTTTCCAAGGCAGAGGCTTTTGCTATTTATCATCTCATCTCTTCCATTTAAAAACTTTAAGAGTAAATATTAAAACTAATAAGGACAACTGACTTTTAAGCCCTGTTAGCTAAAATTGATGAGAAAACAAAGCTCATTTACCAAAATATGAACAATTAAAGAATTCATCTGAGAGAAGGATCTCTAATTATTTCCCAGTTTGTTTTAAACTGTTTGTGGTTCTGTTTTTTGTTTTTGTTTTTTTGTGACTGCTTTGCATTCTACACACAAAAAAAACACTGTGAAACCTACGAAAGGACACAGTCACAGATCTTATAGGAAGGGAAGATTTCAACGGAAAAACACAATTTATTATGAAAGACAAAAGGCAAAGCAAAGAAGAATTAGCTCTGAGAGCTGATTACTAAGATTCCAGAGGTAGCGGTTTTAATTTAGCGAAGAATCATCCACATAGTAATGCCTATGAGGAACTGAAAATTCAAGCTTAATTACATAAACAGAATATTCAGAAAGCTTAGAGGTGAAAACAAACAAAAATGGGGTAATGGGTGGTGAAATGAGCAAATGCAAGCAAAGTTGATCTCTTACTTTCTCAAACTAAAATGTGCTGATAATGTTAAGTGGGAGAGCCAGAGGAGAGTGGGATATATAAGAATAAAGCCAAGGTGAAGTGAAATTTGAGGGAGGCACAGAGAAGGGAGGTTGAAAACACTGTCTGTGGAGAAGGAGAAATTTGGAAATACAGGGGAAGAGTCAAGGAAGAGTCAACCAATTTTTACTGAAAAGGCAGCAATGAAAATTCAGTAGGAGAATAAACCAAGGAATAGATCAAAGTCTGCAGGTTTATTTGTTTTTGCTTTTTGTGTCTAAACAAAAAGGAATCAGTTAAAGTAGTACTGCAGAGCTACTTAACACAGGGGAAGAAAACACTTCTGGGAGAGTAGAATGACCACGTCCTGAAACAGCCACTCTTACAATATTGCCAATTGTGCTGCACAGTGTGAGAACTGGAGCAGAGGGAAGTGCATGCAAGGTCAAGCCGAGGCTGGAGGTTAGCAAAGTTATTCCTGTACTTGGAGGGAGGAAGAAAAGAAAGCAAGGGTAAGAATTAACTACATCAATGGAAAAACAACAGCTGGGCAGAGATGGAATCACAGATCTAATAGTAAACAAGAATTCTCCAGAAGTTACTGGCCTGGAAGAGCACTAAGTAACAAGGCAAGAAAGGCTGAGCAGGTGAATATGTCAGGAAGCTGAATATGTCAGGAAGACATTCAGTAAGTGACAGAAACCCTTCATAGAGGAAAGGTAAAAGTCCTATTGGCAAATAGAACAGTTCAACTAAAGCTTTACAATTAATATTCAAGTCCTTTGTTTTATGCTTTTTGTTTTTGGTGGGAAAACTGTTCCTATTGCTTTCAAGTACCTCATGAAACTGAACAGCCTCCTGTACAAGTCAACACCTCACAGAGGTGAAAACATGATCTATTTATTTATTTGTAAAACGATTATTTTCTTGGAAAGAAAGAAGATGCTTAATAAAGCCAAGAATCTCATGTTATCTCATGCACTGAAGCATCAACAAAACACCAACACTTACAAGAACTATCTCAGCTTTGTGGTAGATTGAGTCAACAAGGCTGGATATTTGTACCCAACATTGTTATTTTATTGTCTAATATTCTTATCTAGAAATGTTTTTAAAACTGCTGTTAAGGGACAACAATAAAGTATAAAATCATAGAAGAGCAGCCTGGCATGAAGTCTTTTTTCTAGAGTAATACAATTTCTAATAGATTTTTTCATTGTCAGGATCATACAGAAATTCAGCCTTTAAAAAAGTGAGTTTCAATGTATATATTTAAATATATATTAAATTTAAAAAACACAGTGTTTAGCTAGAGTATAATCAAACTAATAGCATACAAATCTATTTCATAGTAATGTTGTTGCTGAGAACAACTCAATCTCATTTTAAAACGTACCTGGAAAATACCAATTGTGGAATGTGTATACAGCAGATATCTCAACCTTTTCTTTTTTTTTTAAATACGTTTCAAATTAACACTTATGTTTGAGGAATACAATCAGAATAGAGATGTGACTATTTCATGCCATTTTAGACAGCTCAGTAATAGTTAAAGACAGAAGTATAAAGGCCATAGCACAGAATAATTGAGGAAAGCACAGGTTAAAAGAGCTGAGACTACATAACTGAGTTTGGAATGGTTGAAGTAATTGTTACATCAGAAGAGTATGTATATGCATGTGAAAAGTTATATTAAATTTCTTCTCTATCAGTTCCAGCATCTTAAAGTTTGGGAATTGTTTCTAGCTCAATACACCCTAGCACATAGCTTACTATTAGCTTCAGCCTTCAAAGGAAGGAAATTTGCAGCTTGTGATCAAGAATGTACACCTGTTTTGAAACGTAACCAATGAGAGATGAAGACAACTGTGACAGACAATTAGGATTCACTGAAATGCTTCTACAACCTTTCACTATTCTATATCAGCTAAACACTAGAAATAATTTCATCTCCACTGCTGCACCTGGTAGAGCAAATACAGTTCAGTAGCATAAATAATCAACATTTCTTAATGCTTAACAATGCCTAACACTTATTGGCACCTTCTAGTGTTCTGAAATCCAAACCAAGATACCTTTTTTAAAATCATCCTTAAATAATATTAGAGAGTAAGCTTGATACAGCGGCATTTTCAGATCCCTGTATATTAGTTGATGATCTGTAAACAACAGTGATATTAACATAATTGGACTCCGGTTGCACTACTCATCTTGTGAATTGAACAGTGCGATTTGGTGTGCACAAAGTTTCAGAAATGACAGTTTTTAGATAATATTATGATTGTGCACTTATACCAAGTGAGCACACATTTCTCCTCATCTTCCTACAATAATTACCCTAAGATGGGAAACAGAAATATTACATAGCTGACAGCTCATTAATTAGCAAAGTTTATAGCAATACTGAAAAGCTGATATTTGTTTAAAAACCAAGCAAGCACGGACATATGAATATTCCTAACCTGTAAAATGATTCCTCCACATTATATCAGCGAAACTCATTGGTGGGCCACTGGGAGGGTAGTGTTTACCTTTCAGAGGCTCATGATCAGTCCTTATCATATCCATTAAGGAATTTTCCAAAGAGTGCAAGTTAAAAGTGTCATAGGGCCTATTCCGGTCCTAGAAGGGAATAAAAAATAAAAAATAAAAAAGAGGAAAGACTGTTACAGACTAATCATTTTCTAACACAGGCTCATTTCTTATTTTAGAGACTTCCAAATGCAGTTCTACTTTTTTTCTTGATACATTCTTTTTATATTACAAAGGAAATTTATAAAGATAAGCCTCTACAGCTGTTAAAATTATACACTTTATTTTTAACTATTGCTTTCAACAGCATAGATTGAGTAGTTTTGCAATATTTCTGAAAATACAAACATGAAAAATAGTTAACTGCAAATATTAATATTTAAGTAAGTTAGAAATACAGATATGTTAATGTATCTACTGGAGAAGTGAAATTATTTCAGAGTTCAGAGAAATCTGTTTTTCAGCTTTGTCACCTGCCCTCTGTCACAGTGCTTCCATAACACAGACCAGAAGCAAGCAATCCTCAACAAACCAGCAGGCATATCTGTCCCAGAAAGTACAAAGATATTGTTCAAATATCTAACACAAATCTCACTGGTTTAAATAGAGTGCACTAGAAACAAGTCAAAACAAAATACAAGATAGGATATGCCACACTTTCAGAATAGGTTACTGAAAAACTCGAGTTTGTATTGTTTTTTTTTGTTGTTTTGCTGCAGTTCATCTGTTTTCACATAATTAAATAAAAGAATAAAAAAACTACAATGGTTCTGTAAAAATAACCACTTTCAAAGTTCATGAAAAATTTTGTGGAGGTTTACTGATCTCTGGTTCACTGATGTCTGGAGTGCTGAATGCAGTGGGACAGCATAACAAAATGGCCTATCCTCCCATTGTAGTCAGATCGTTTTTAGAAAACATTAGTTTTCTTAATTTCATCACTACCACTTAAAAAGGCAAACCAGAAGTATGTAAAAGATTGCAGATAATTTACAGCATTTTTAGTTCACAATGTTGTGCTAAAATTAAAAAAGTCTATTGTGCAGACTGAAACCTTCAGTATCATGTTTATACTCCCAAAATTCCCAGAAGAGTGTTTTTCACATGCTGGTTGAAATAAGATAATACTCTTGCTTGGGAAAATAAAAATTAAAATCCTTAGACCAGAAGCAGCAGTGTCCGAAGGCCTTTGACAACTGCTTAGAAAACCAGCTTCTGCATGTTATTTAAAAATGAACTTGTTTACCTTCCCAAAAGGATCTATACACGCTTGTGAACACATAGCATAAGAGAGAAAATTTATGCACAGGAAATATAAAAGAGGTCTTGGTCGGGAAAAAGTGTTGTTCTCTTGGATATCTAACAAAATACTTTACTTTGGTATAAGGCAATCCAACATTCGGCAATATACAGTAGGTTAGAAAAATTTGTTTTATATCATATTTGAAAAGGCTATGGTACAGGAAAGATTTGTTAGAATGCAGAACCCTTCTGGCTTTAAAGGGAAATACAAAGCTACCATAAATGTTCAAGGTCAGACTACACCTACTTGGATCAGTTTAATCAAAATTCTTACCTAGACACTTTCCACTGTACAACAAACTAAATCAAGTTAAGGAAAGTCAGGCTTAACCACTTTTTATGAGTATGCTGTGATGTGTACTTAAGTATAATACATGGTCATTACAGATTTCGTAGAGTGGGTGATAAACCAATCAGAGCCAACAATCTAGCTGCTAGGGGCTGCTACCTTATTTCTAAGGACATTTAATTTCACTAGCAACCCAACTGTACTCAGCACATATTGTTTTATACATCCAGTAATTTCTTCCAAGAAGCCTTGTGTTCCTGCACACACAGAAGGGGTGATGTTTCCTTATTTCTCAGCAGGAGTGGCTTCTCTTGGTTTTGTGAATTGGTACCGTTCTGTCTCCCAGCTTTGCCTTTCACATCGTTTCATCAGACTGCCCGTGTGCTGCCAAACAATCCCAACAATGGAAACAATCCACAAAGGCCCCCAGCATCACATGAAAATGCTGCAAAGAGATTCTGGGACTAGGACCGTGACCAGAATATATGAGATTATATCAGAATATATGCTATAGAGTGATAAAACATAATAAAAAATTTGGAAAAGCATTTTGGAAATCCTGCAAGTCTGGAAGATCTGCCAGGGCCTATATGAGACAAATATCTAAACTTAAGACCTAAATCATGAATAAAAGAGATCTTCGACTACAAGGCACTACATTTAGCTAAAAAGCAATCACCAAAAGCTAGCAGAAAATCTAGACCAGCCTGCTAAAATTGGATTGTACTTTCGTTTTGTACAGACAGCAGCTCCTTCCCTGTTAGTTGCCAGTATATATGGTAGCATATTTCAGTTTTTAAAATGCTCTCATTGCAAGAATGGCTTAGTAATAAGAAGAACATCTGAAGAAGATATGGGTCCCAGAACTTCAAATCTCAGTTTGTCTGCTATCTGTAAGTTCATCCATTGAACAGGCTCCCTCAAAGTGTCTATGTTAAGCAAAGTATAAAATTATAAATGCACATGCAGGATCAAACTGTTGAAAGATCACAAAGCAAAACCGAATTGCTGGACTGTTAAATATCTTAAACATTCATTGAAAACATCACAAAATAGTGTCTATAAATTGCCTCTGTTAATTAAAACACAAACAGCAACTCTGACAAAAAATATTTGCAGTACTGCAACACTAAAATAAAATGGAAAAAATATCAAAAATTTGCATTTTACACTCTCCTGCACACGTATTACACTAGTCTTTAACTACACAACCACAGTAATTTTTCAGATGTCTCCAGTCACCATCCAACACATATAAAGAACCTCACCTAGGAATGAATCAGAACTGTGCTTTGAAGGAGTCTGTTTATCTCTAGGACTGATGCCTTGTTGTTTATTGCAGGCTGAGGTGTCATCTGTTTGACAGCAAGTTCCAGGATGGGAAAAGATGTTCTTAAAGGATACTTCAGTTATGAAGCAGAGATCATTTAGCAGTACCTAAAGTTCTCAGGAAGACGTAATTGACGTGCATGTACATCCTATCATTTGACATCAAAAGGAATTTTCCCTTTTGTCATACCCTGTAATATAGTGTGCTCTGTCTTGTTGACTTCTGACTCAGAGCAAAAGCATATAAAGGCAACACATACCCAGACTACTTCAGTCAAAAGAGGGCTTTACTGATGAAGAGGGGAAGGTTAAGGATGGCAAAAGAACACATCACCACATGGATAATGAGTACCTGCGTGACAGGTGTAAACAATCTTTGAATGACAGACCGCATGCATATGCTTACAACTCAGATGCTCTCAAAGAATTTTTTTGTCCAAATTTATCCAAGACACACTTGGAATTCTTAAGATAAACAATAATCATCGTCATTGTTTTACTAGGCACTTCTTACAACACTGCTGCAGTTGCTTTCATTGTGCAATAAGAATGTGCAACCCTAATTTAAAGTCTTCATTGGGCTGTCTAACAAAAACGCATATTTTAACTAACCCTTTGAAACTCCAACGATTATGGATGACAACGCCATGACCAGATCTACAGCTAGTGCCCCACGTGTTTTTAAATGGTCTCTCATAAAGCCTGGTTTCCTTTCAGCTTCAACAGGCAGCTCAAAGTAACCAGAAATAATGAACTAATAAAGGAAAATCAGTATAATCCATGACAGAAACAGAAGACACACGCTTTTGCTCCAGAAACTGAAGCTGCATCTTTTTCCATGGTCTCTGCACTGGGTTGTGGCAGAGAGGATACTTGACATTGGACTGATTGAACTACAGTCACAAAGAGTAAAGTTTTACCCTGAGAAGGCACGTCAGGAATCTGACACACGTTGCCCAAAACTAGCTACCATTCATAGTCAAAATCTTTAAACATTTATTCATGTGTTAAACTCACATCACCATGGTCATCTGCATTTGTGACACAAAATGCACACAGAGCTGTGAGATACAAGCCGTGTGCCTATTTTGCAGCTTGCAAGCAGCAAAACCTCAGGTACCTATAATCTTCCAGTGACATTTCCTTGTATTTATATATTTCAGGTCATCTACTAACTGCACGCCTGCTAAGTTTTCTATATTCTGAACAGTACTTCAGTTCCAGTAATTTATTTCAGTGTTCCACATTTTCCTGCTGCCCTAGATTTAGGCTGCCTGCACCAGCATGGCACAGCCTGACTGCCGAGCAGCAAGATGGCCTCTGCTCATCAAGCTGTTCACTGCTTCTAAGGGAATACCAAATGGCATCTAGGCTCAGAGAAGCCCGAGCAGTTTTTCAGCATGTAGATTAGAAGAAAGAGATGAGATACTGGAGAATGGCTAAAATTCTTACGGCTTAAATAACTTTTCCTATCAGTGCAAATGTCTTCACCATCGTCATTGCTACGTTTTATCCTCCTGTGCCTATGCTTAGCCAAGTTTGGATTTGGCTGTGCAACATTTCTAAGCACTGCCAACTAAAGCTGAAGTCAATGGAAGCACAGCTTTGAATAAATACAGTGTAAAATGCCAGCACTGTCTCAAACTGGGCTCACTCTATTCTAGCACCTGCAGGAGCAGTTATTGCTAAGAACACAAGGAAAACAAGTTTGTCTCACTTCAGCATCTCAATCCAAAAAAAAAAAAAAAAAAGCAGAAAAAAGCCAGCACTATGAAGTTTGGCTTGGGATGTGCTCAATCTGCTACAACAGTGCACATGAGTGACTACATCTAGCAAGCTCTGAACACTTGCTGAGCAATTGCAGGTTCCTAACAGCTTCCTTTGATGCAATCCCACATGCACCTGCCACAGACTTAATATACAGATATACTCTTCAACAGAAGTGAAATGTGAGGAATATGGCCATGCAGCAAGGTAAAATGATCACTTTGCAAAAGAACTGAAAAAACTGTAAATAGCAAGTGTTACTTCCTTTGCAGCTTGGCACTGGAATCTTGCCAATAGCAACATGACTGACAACACAGATGTGGTCAGAACTAGCACAACCAGATATTTCAGTAATATTTTCCTTATACTGGATTTCATAAAAATATTAAGTAAAATGAAACAAATAAAGAGGGATAAAATGTAGGCAGGAGGGGAAAACAGGGTAAGTTTGTGAACGCCCATGGTATAGAACAGCATAATAATGGCAGTGCTAATGGTACTACTTCTTAATGGACTTTTATTTTAATTCCACATTCTTTCTTGAACTTTCCAGTTAATTTTGGATAGTATTAAACTAAACTAAGATTTATTATGTTCTTTCCCTGGAAAAAAAAAAAAATTAATAGTGGAATGTTTTCTTGTGTTATCATTGTTCTTAGAATGCCCACAGAAGAAACACATCACCTTGTCATCTCTTTTTCTCTTTCCCCCACAAACTATAACACATTTTCCTTCCCTACATGTTCAGAAGCTCACTGGGAAAAATGTTAATTTTTTTGCCCTATTTTTTTCTAGCTTTTCCAAGAATACTTTAAGAAAAAGGAGGCTACTTAAAAGAAAACAATATAAAAATATCTAATCATATATAGATCAAGGAAACATGTTTGCCATTTGAGCAATGACATCTTGGACCTCTAGTTAAGAGCATTTAATCATCTTTTCTGTACTATATAACTGTTACAGGTAACATGCATGCAAGAATTCAGATGAAATCCAAAAACCTTGAGAACTTGACCAACTCAAGTAGCTTTTCAGAAAAAGATAAACGTTGTATGCAAATGTACCCCTCTTACAGATGCTAAGCCCTGAAATGTTACAAGGAAACTAAAATCTCGCAGTGTATTGTTGGCAATTTGCATTTCCAAATGAACCAAAAAGCACAGATAGGTAGAAACAGAAAAGGCTTTCTACAGAACCAGAAGAACTAATCCTAGTTATATTCTTCAGTTTAAAACTCACTTTGCATTGCAGTAAAGATGAAATTCTCTTTTTGTACACACTTGAACTACATAGAAAATGTTCAGGCTTTACAACCAAAAGACATGGCAATATGAAAAACAAAATACTCTGACAAGCTACTAAATATTCAGTATTTGCTTTTGAAATATGAGGAAGAATGTAATAGAATTTAACCAGTCTTTTTTAGAGGTGGTGGCGATAGGGCAGGCTGAGTCTGAGCAATTTATATTTTGCAATTATAGAGAACAGAGCAAAATATGGTGCAGCTGGATGCAAATGATCTCTTGTTCTATATTATACTGCTTGTTTCTTCTAGCTACTCAGCAGAGTTTTATTAAGCAATAATCTACTTACTGCGCTGTTTGAACAATAACAATCCTTTGCTGTTCCTCCAACACATATTTTGATGATATGCTAAGTACACTTCTTGCATCATCACTACCTCAAATTCAAAGACAATAAATCATTCAAATACTTAACCATGTAACCTAGTGCTCCAACTAGAAAACTGTTTATTACCAGCAAACAACAATATAATGCACTTAGTTTTCTCCAAACATATCCCTGTCTCCATTAAATAATGGCAAGTGGATAATGTGTTAAAAAAGAAATCCACTAATCAGACATTATTTTAATATCTCATTATGCCATTGTAAGGAGGAGTGATCTGTACACAACTGTCTGAGCACTCACTGACAGCCATTTATGTTTAGCCATATTTCTTTCCATGTGAAGTTTTAGATAAAAATCTGCTCATCAGTCCACTTTAAAATGCATCTCAAAAAGCTGATCTATCCACTTTCTATTATAGTCGCTGATTCCAGTAACAAATGATTGTAACTACTCCAAAATATGGGATTAAAATAGTTATGCCCAAGATGATCATCAATTCACAAAAACAAGCAATTGGAAAAAAGTGTCAGCAGTAGGACTTAAGGCCATTCATTATAACCTTGTTATCAAAGAAATATCATTCAAGTGGTACAGTGGTGGACTGTACAAGTCTTCAACCCCAATAAGTTACCTTTGTTTTTCTACCATTCTGTTGAGTAGAAGTATCACCGTGTTCCACACACAGCAAGGAAAGGTAAAGTTTGACCAACTTACTAAAATGAGCACAACTTAAGTGCAACCCTAAAAATCACAAGATCAAAGCACTACTAAGATGCAGACTGCAAATGGAGAAAGGAGCACAGGGGATGCTACACCATAAAAGGATCAAGTGAACATGCTGCACAGTCTGAACTGCATTATGTAAATGAGAGTAGACAAAGTATAAAGAAGCTCTCAAAAATTTTTACAAACTGAGGAGTCTACCCCACGTTGTTATAGGATAACAAGACAAGATGGGATAGAAAAGCATCTTTGCACAGTAAAGGAATCTAAAGGATTTCTCTAAAACATATGCCGGTTTTATTTTTCAGTAATCACTGACATGGGATTTATATTGCCAAGATTAAAAAAAATTAAAAAAGGAGAATATTACTGAAATGTTTACAATGTTTAAGCCTTGTGGCAAACAAAATATTGTCTCATATCTCATACTTACTGTGCTTTTAAAAAACAATGTGATTAAAATAATATCTAATCAGCATATTTCAAGACAGGCTCCCTGTTTCATGTCTGCCATGTTCAGAAGATAGCAAGCTCTTGAGTAAAACAACTTCTAAGTGCCAGAATTCTGGATAGATACTTCAACCAAAAAGGAATAAGTTATTTAATCTGCTCCTACAGGACAATATCTTCAACTACTTTTCTCTAAAAGAGGAATCTTTCCATTCCAATGCCAATGTAGTCCTCTTAAAAGGAGAAGAAAAAAAAGAAAAAAATGAAAAAAATCACAGTGGGAATACTTGTTCACTAAGAAAAGAAAAGTGAGGTCACTTACTGACAGGTCTAAAACAGTACACAAACACTCTCAATGAAAACCAGCACCAAAGAAGACAAGAAGGTGACCTTTTCAGTGTGATGTCACTTTGCATTCAGCAGGACTTAAACAAGATGCTTAACCTATTTGCTGCCATATCACTGAAACTGCTCACATGTAAGTGGTCTGTATCCTAACATTATATTGTTATAGCACTATTAACATGCATGACAAATTGTGGCACAAGAATTAAAAACCTACTTAAGAAGAGGTATGCACAGAAGTCCAGTAAGTCACGTTCTTCCTAATGAGGACTGAAAATAGTTTAGGCAGCAAATGTTCTCCATCCTGGGCCTTCATCCAGGATATAACCTATTGCAGAAGCCAAAGCTGTCACAGTCATCTTCTCATAAAAGGACCACAGGCTCTCTCCAACTGTGCACTTATTTCTAAACATGAGCTGAGGACTCCTATATAGCCACTGAAAAATGAGGCAATCCTTTTGCAACAGTGTCACTATGCTAAAAAAAAAAAAAATCATTTAAAAGCATTCAGTGTCAGCTATGTGATGAACTTCCAAGTTCTTGAAGGCTGTGTATAGGCAGGTGACAAATGCATTCAAATAACTGCTATACATTTGGATTTAACAAATTAAAATAATTCAGAATAATTGCATTTATATAAACCAATTCACCTAGAGACAGCAAGAGAAGAATAATTTTCTTATTTATTTTTGAGCTGAAACTGAGTCAGCACAGGGAAAATTTAGTTAAGATTGCTCCAGATGTCAAGAAGATTTTCAGACAGAAGCCATCCCGTTTGCAACAGAACTCATTTCTATTTTGTACAAGGTAATAAGGATTGACAGGCACCTTAGGAGATTTTGTTATAAGAAGAGAACCAGGATGTTCAGCCACTTAACCACACTCAGTTAGAAGTTCAGCATTAATAAGTCAAACAACAAATGTTTAGTACAGTCCAGCCACACAGATGAAGGAATTAAATAAAAATTATTAGGGGAATGAGGATAATGTGTACAACTGACTGGTTAAAAAAAAATGCAATGATGGAAGCAGGATATGAAACTGTAGAAGACAAATGCTCTTTCCAGTTTTTACACTTGAAATTCACAGATGTCTTTAAGAAAGAAAAAGTAGAGATAACAGCATCATACAGTAACTACATAATATTCTAGAGAATGATCTCTGGTTCCTGAAATAGTAGGATATGCCCTAGAAAGAGCTTGATGCAGTTGATACAAGGATTGCAATGTAGCACCTTACACACTGTTACAAGCAAAAGTAGCAGCATAAATGAAAGAAGTGGGAAACAGTGCAACTGGGGTTTGAGAAAGTAACGCCAGAAAAGGAGGAGAGTGATAGCACTGAACATATCATCTAAATAAGAGATACTAATGAATTTTCTTAATAAAAAAAACAAACCTCAAGACCAAATGTATCAACAGCACTAGTATTCAAGTAGGAGCACAGGAGCAATATTTACAATATATCATCGGTATACAGGAGACCAGCTCATCACACAGCACCAACTAATTGAATTTGAAGAACTGCAGCAAAACAGGGTGATATTTAATATCACTAACTACAAGGTCACAAGATCAAGGACTTAGTTTTCAGTATTAACTGAGACCTCAGCAACCAGAAAGGACACAAAGGCAAAAGAATTAATTAGCAAATTTCAGGACAGCTACAAACCACAAATATTAATGCAACTGTAAAAAGGTTAAAAATAAAAATAAACAGGCTGGATGAAAAATAGTACTTCTATGTTTGAATCTGTCTACATCTGTGTTCATATTTTATATATAATATAAATAATATCAGTGTATTATCATTGTACTCTATTATTCCCATTCACCCACATCTCTGACTGAGATGAGGAATAAGCCATGTTTTGAAACCATACCAGTTTGTTTTTTATATTTTAATAAGGTGAAATAGAAAGAACCTTTCCAAAAAAAAAAAAGTGTAAATTTTATTCCAGACCATTTTAAAGGAGCTATTGCAAATAGAACACAGGAAGTCACTTACTTCTGCCTTGCTTAACTAGAAAAAAAAAATGTTATATAAGTAATCTTCTATTTCTTTTTTGTGAAACCATGTCAGAAGAATGCGATCCTGTTTAGACAAGGCCAAGAACCTGTCTACAGAAGCTTTGAAAAAAGCATCAGTTTTAAGCTCTGCTGACAACTTCGGTTGATGCAGTTTCTCAGCTATCACAGGTATACTTTCATTTATTAGCAGACAAAAGCAGCAGGGATCACCAAGCTGAGGACCCTTCCTAATGCAGTGTGAAATCCAACCTAATGTTTGCAAGATTTCATTAACTGAAATACTCATTACAGAAAGTGAGGAGTTATACTGTCATCTTGGATAACCATATATGAAAGCACCACTTCTCATTTTGCATTATAAAAATCCTATTTGTTCTCACCCCTGAAGTTTGCTTCCTCCACCTTCCCATTGTGCTTTACTCTCCCTGCCACAGTTATCAACTACTTAAGACTTCATGAGCTTTAAGAAAAGCCCCTTCTGTTACTGGGAGATGTTTCACTGTTTTGAATTATGTCTTTTTTGAAAATGATAGAGGAAGAAACAAATGAGCCTAGAAAAAGTATACAAAAATGAGACTCTTTTAAAGCTAAAACAAATACACCAGACTATTACTGTGATCATTAATTTTAAGCTAAAAGGTATCTTTATAAATAGTTTAAAGGAAAGAAACTGTCAGCAACACAAAGCATACTATAAACACTTGACAGATTTGGTTATTATAGATCTTAATGGTTACTAAGCATATCAAAAGATGATATTATATTTGTTTACAAGCCATCTGTTAATGTGCTGGACCCTAATAATGAGATAATATATTAATCATTTATTAACCCTTTACAAACATGCAGCTGCTTAAAGGTCCTGTAGGAAACTGAAATAAAACTAGCTACCCACTGGTTCATTCCTTAATGCATTTAACAATCCTCCCTCACAAAATAAAATACTGTGTTACAGGACCCATCACAAATTAGCTTTGTTCTCAGTGGAGAACACTTTGTTGTGAGACCACAGTGAACACAAAAACATTAAACTTAATGTTTCTGAAGGATGAATGTTGGCTGATGGAAAGTCATAGATAGTCATGAGATGTTCTATCACATGCTCCTAATTTTCTACTGCATTTCCAACTGCTTCACACATGATCAACTTTAGATTCCTGCCTTTTAATTCTAGGTGTCTGTCTAAAACTAAGCAGATGCAATGACACCTGGACCTCAGTTGATACACAGTGATAATATACAAACAAGAACTGTTCACTGAATTCAAGAAGAGCTTGACACGCTTGTACATGTAACATGAAAATGTCACTTAGTATATGAAAAATGTTCCTTGAACTATAGCACAAATATTTGCTTAGAAAAATAAGGGTAAAATTTCCCAGTTATTTTTTGTGAACCTAACACTGCCACTTTAACACCTAATGGGATGACTGGATGATGACAGTCATGACAATGGAAGGCAGAAGATCTAATATTTAACAGAGCATCTTGCACTGCATTGCTTTTAGATACAGTAATTTAATGGAGCAATTTTGTTCCAATTCCTGTTCCTAAATTTAGTTCATCTACAAATACAGTGTAAATAAGCCAGGCAGTAATGATGAGGTAAAGTATCAATTCTGTATTTACAATTTCAGCTTCAAATCTCAAAACCAAGTCAAGCTCACTAGGCTGTCCCTCTTAATTCTTATGAGGCAGAAAACACATTATCATTCCAGACAACATTAAGCTCCCATAGAACAAGCAAAGATGATTCAGCTTGTGACTGCTGAAGATTAATGGGCCTTGCCCTGTAGCTTTAAGCTTCGACAGATTAAGCAGAACAGGGAAGGCCAACTCAAATGGGAAGCTTCAGTAAGAAAAAGGGGAAAAAAAAGCAGGAACAGAAAGCAGTAGAAGAAGGGAAGTCTGAAAGGAATGGAGTTGAACTGTTCAAGCCTGGATGAAACGAGAACAAGGAGTTATGCCCACAAAAATCACACTTTTACCCTAAGCCCTGACAGGAACCCCACACACTGAACATCTCTGAAACCCACTGACAAGTATGTACTCCCCATACACTATTTTCAATAACCCTGTTAATCCAAGCATGATCTATGGTGTTGATCAGAAGACTCCAATTTGGTTGGTGAATCATGTGAATATCATCATAAAATGGAAGACTGTCTGGTATTGTTTATACATTTTACACTGCTCTAGAAAACATAGGAGACTTTTGAATTTTGTAAAGCCATACAAAAAGGTAGCACAGAAGGAAGATTGCTCGGACAAATCAAATTGTACCAGTCTTCATGAATAATTAAGTATATGGTAAAAATCATTTTTCTGATACAACTTCAATTTCAGACAGTGGCCAGAACGGACCTCCACAGTGATTTAAGCTTGTCTACAGAAGCTCTAAGTTGTCACATGCAGAATTTGGAAGATGTACAGAGGACAGTTCAAGGAAAAGTGGATCTCATTTAAAGAGAGAAATTTTTTTTCTTCTTTTCTCTGATGAAGAGTTCTTAATTCCTGAATAATCACCCCATAACTTAAACTAGAACTGTTCACATGTGACAGTTTATTTTCTTCACTTCCTGGTGCTAGTCTGAGATTTACACAAGCAGAAAACAAAGGCAGTCAATGGATGTTCTGCTTTGAATAAAAAGCAACGTATGCTAAGTATTACAGAATAAAAGCTTTTTAGTGTTCTCAGATCGAACGTGAGAAGAAAATGATTTTCCCAAGCAGTGCCTTTTATGTACATCTTTAGAACGGAAATTACACCACCTCTTCTCCCAACACTAATGGAAAGAGGTCATCAGCATCTGTCTCAATACAGATAGTACACAGTGTTTCTCTTCTATAAGATTTAAGAATGACTGATTTTTTTTTTATCTGAGATTATTTTGAAAGGCATGCAATAAAAAGACAAAGTCATGTTGAATAATGAGGAAAGGGAAGGCATCAATTAGCTGTGTTTTACAAATTATACTGTTAGAAGAAAAGATAGAATTTTATAATTAAAGTTTATGAAAACAAAAACAAAGATACACAGGCACATCTTCTGCAGCATTTCACCACTTGGCTCTTTTAAATTCTGAAGTTTACAAGTAATAGTCAGAGGATGACGCAAATGAAGACCTATTTCTATAAACAAAAATAATACATTCATCCACCTCTAAACACCTGCTTATTAGTAACATGCACATGTAGTATTTTAATGACAACTGCTTAAAAGCAATGCTTCTGCACTTACATTTCTACTAAATGTAACAGGAGAACTAAACAAAGAAGGAATAATGAAAAAATATGGGACCCAAAATCTAGTTACAGAATGTAAAATATGCCATAATAGCCTAAAAACTGAAGAATTGAGACATTACACCAGTGTACTTGCCAGACAATTAGAATGAACTACTACACTTTCACCTGCATAAAACTATTTTTACACTAAGTATGAAAAGAAGCAAGTTATGTTAATAGCAGTTATACCTACTTTACCAATGCTGTTCCAAAGCAGATGTCATTGAATATTATCAGAGCTTGTTTTCTGAAGAAAATGAATTGTTTATACATACATAGACCCATACACATACACACGTATTTTATGTGTATTTACACACAAAATGCTAACATTACTAGGAATGAAAAATTTGCTTAAAGCTTTGAAGTATGCACTGCTTATTTCTCTCATACTATGTATTTCACTTACTCCTATTGCTGGCTGGAGGGAAAAAAAAAACTTTAAATATATGTAGACATTTAGGAAGCATCCATATAGAAAGAAAGTTTTAAGTCTACATAGTAGCAGGAGTCAAAAGGGAAATTTAGCTAACTTTATGCTGAGTCAACAGGAATTAGAAAATCCTGCTTCCTGCCCTTTCTGAAATTTAATTTCCATCACACCTTCCTGAACAGGTAGGCTGAGACAAGAAGTGGAAAAAAACTACTTTGGGTAGCAGATTGTGAAACCAAGCACCTAATTGGGCTTGCAATAGTCTAGAAAACTGATCATCCCTGAACATAGGCAGAAACTTCTGCCTACTATCGTTCCACTTCTATTCCACTTGAAGATTCTACACCCACATTTTTATATCCTCAATTTTCAGCTGGCAATTGCAAATAACAATTACACGTGAAAATCTTTTTAAACTGATTTCCACTGAGAGAGAGTTGAGAGACAGAGCAGGGGACATAGAAGAGAAAGAATACATTTTGCATGTGAAGTCTGGTAATTGCCACTACGCAAGCAGACTTCAGCAGATCTTTCTTAAATAACCTATTACAGGTTACAAAAGCAAAACAGCATGCTTATCAGGAGAAGAAAAAAATGAAATTTGTAAAGGCTTTTGCTTCCTTTCGGAGTTTATGCTACAATTTGGATTAACATTTTTATAAAGTTTCTATGATAATCATATTTGTACGTAGATAGTATTTCCAAATTCATAACATTATCTCAAGTGATCAATAGGAAAAAGAGAAACAAAAAGCTCAGAGAGCCTTAGGCTCTCTCCCACAGGTCAACACTGACTAGCTGTGGTATGATGCTTTTCTCTTCAGACTAATTTGAAAGTTTTGGAAAGCCCGTTATTCTACCCAGCCTAAGCAAAAATCAAATCTGCATGGTTTAAAATCACTAAATAACTTCAAATCAAGCAACGCTACCTTTTAGCTCCCTTTGATGTGCTTTATCCAGGAAGCACTTGAGGAATCGTAAGGAAATGAGAACTATTTTACCAAATGTGAAGAAATGGAAACGTTCATCATCCACACAACAATTTCCTCCTTGAAAAGCACCTAGGCAAGGAAAACATTCATTTTCCATATTTCTCTATCTAACATTCAATTCACAAAAGCCATCTTTAGTCAATAAATAAATAAACAAATCCAGGGTACAATCCAAGAA
The DNA here is from genome assembly GCF_038088225.1 of Cyrtonyx montezumae. Lineage (NCBI taxonomy): Eukaryota > Metazoa > Chordata > Aves > Galliformes > Odontophoridae > Cyrtonyx > Cyrtonyx montezumae. The sequence continues at coordinate 17,570,946 of NW_027072045.1, read as the reverse complement.
AGGAAATAGCAAAATAAACAGCATGCTCATCCACCTTCCCTTCTATCTTACCTCCCAGAGGCAGATAATTCCTTTAGCAAATCTTTAAGACAAAATTATTGATCCATTGTACTATATTAAGACCTACCACATCTTAGAGGAAGTTCTGCCTATCTATACACTTGCTGAGACCTTCATCTCCATACTGAACTTGCACCTTCACTCTACCATCGTTATCTTTGAGCGAGGGCTTAAATGTGACTCCACTGTTAACTTAAAATCAAGGCAATCAGTCATTAGTGCTCAAATCTTCACACTCTGAATATTAAACAGCAATGCATTTGTTATTCTGTACTGTGTCATTGTGGCTTAATTTACTTGAAAATGCAGATATTTAAAATTCAAACAAATATCCACCAAAAATTGTAATATAATTCACAATACTAAAGCTAGAATGTCATGTATCAGTTGTAAGTTTTATGCTGATAGATTGCTGAGATAGCTTAACATTTATTCTCACTCTTGATTATTCAGAATCAGGCTACTTTTGGTATTATTTATGTTCAGTGAAACAGTAATATCAGAAGCATGTCAGGAGGTGGGTGAAGGCAGGAGGAAAGTAGAAAATCCAACTAAGTTATTTCCACAACAACTATACCTCTGTGTTGGTTTTTTTTTGTTTGTTTTTCTTTTTGGTGTGCATGTGTGTGTGTTTGTTTGCCTGACAAAGTCACAGGCTATGAGTACTTCTCAATCATCAAATAAGAAAAATTTAATATTAGACTGCACTTTAAGAAAGTTTTCAAGATGGCAATGGAGCTCCTGTTATCAGTACAGCTACCTACTATACTGCCAAGAAGCCAGCACCCAGAGTGTCAAGTTTAGAACAGGGAAATAGTGTTCCAAAAAGTCTTCAGATAGACTTACTGCATGATATGCAATGTTTAGTTGAAAAAAAAAATCTAGACTTGAAGTCTTTACACTTATAAAATTGAGATAAATAAGATACTTTGTATTTTTTCCCCAGAAATAGACAACAATTACTCTGTGCATGAGTCTACTGTATGTACATATATGTATGTGTGTGCATATACATAATTTCTTTAGAATATAAACTTGCAGTGGAGTAGATAATGCTATGAATGAACTAACATGACAGGACTGAAGAACTTCAAATATTTAAAGAAAATAGGCTCTTAAAGAGCAGTCTATTCATCTTCAACTGAAGATCACATCAGAACTATCAACATTACACTGTGGCCGTTTCCTTGGTCTTCATTAAACAGCTATAGTGTGTTTACTACCACACACAATAAAGTACCTGAACCTGCTCATGTGTTACTAATTAATGTATCTATATTTAAATATACACATACTAACAACACATATTTCTGCATCTATATACATATTTATAATCAAACCAGCTTCATGTTTGGAATTTTATTTTGAGTAAAATAATTTTTTTTTATTTCTTTTTTAATTTACCTCATTATTTTCTCCATAAAAAATGAAGAAAAAAAAAAGCAAGAAAGCTAATTCTTATTCAAAATCTTTAATTCCTATTTCAAAAACAGAAAACAACTAGGTCAAGGAAGTTTTGTCATTATTATCTCTGATCCGTGGGTACTAACAGGCTCTGCCAAAGAAGGCCTGTTAAAATTATCATTATCCACAATAAATACCCCACTTTTTACTTTTGCTTAGGACATATTTATCAGTAAAGTTGTCAAGAATGACTTGATACATGCCAGAATCCTCAAAGCACTAAATTGCTATGCAGTTTTTAAAGTTACAGTTTGCCATTACGTATTTTTGATGCTTTCTAAAGAACATGATTGGGAAAGAAGTAGATCTAACAAAATTTGCATAACTTCTGAGAAATCTTTCACTTACTTGTTATAGTGTTATTGATCTATTAAAATCCCACATGGTAGACTTCTTTAATTAACATACTGGCCTCCAAGCATTTAATTTCTACTCTATCTTCTCAAAAGTAAAGATAATTTCTTATCCATTCATTCAAGGACCTATTTCAGGCACTATCAATCCTCCTAACTCGACAAGCTGTGTCACAATGTATTTTTGTAAGGAAAAAGACAAAATAAATATACTATTTACCTGAGAGAACTGAAGGAAAAGAGAGTTCTGGGAGCACCTCAGAAACATGAGATGACAATACTCTCTTCAAGCTCCACTGCTCTACTGTAAGAAGGAACTGAACGGCAGCCCTGGTCCTAGGAACAGTCAGTCAATGCCAACCTCAAACACCAGGAATGAGGATAACCTGGCATAACTGCAAATACTGCTGCTCATCACATGACAATCACAACAGAGGAATTCAGCCTGAACCACTCATAAGCTGAAGAACATTCAGAACAGATTGGCTGCATTTCTGTATTTCATATCTGGCCATATCTATTCCCGCAATCTTATCTCCAACTCTTATTTGCTACAGTACATCTCATTCCATACCAACTACTTTTTTTGTTCTCCTTTACAGCTATCAGCTTTGTATCTTCAGATTTTTTTAATACAATGCAATCCATTTTCCTCAGTAGGCATATTGAAACAGACTCCTTCAAAGCATTTTTAGTTGCCTATCAGCACTGGTCACGATTCAGATGCCAACAGTACTCCTCTGAACTGATACTTTATGTGCCCTCATATAATTCAGCACAAGTTCTCCAAGCAGCCACCTTATAGGCTTTGACATGCAAGGCACACTAATCTATTGCTCAAAATCAGGGATAAAGGCACCTACCATAGTGCTCTATATACACGTCCATTAAAGAACCATCAATTAATTCTATTTTTCTACAGAAACAAAGTATATCAGAAGCTGACACCAGCTATCTTCAAATATTACAAATTCATAATAACAAATCCAGACTGCAGAAATTTTATACACCAAATTTTTGATCATTAAAATCTGAATTGAAAAAAAAAGTATCATTGTTAATTCCAACAGTGAAAACATTAATTTCCTTTTTACTCAGAACACCTTGAGTTCCACTTGTTAATGATTAATTAATTCAAGATGAACTAAAAATGTAAAAAGATCATATAATGTCAACAAAAGATAAAATAATGGGTTTGTACAATGAAGTTACTAATTTTTACTAGCATGGGAAGTTTACTGAAAGATATTTCTGAAGCAAACTAAAAACAACAATAAAAACTTCAGTTATGAAGGGTGGCAGATGTACATGGACAAACCTGCCAGAATTACTTGATAGTGCTGACAAGCAGAACTTACTGTGTCAACATATTGCCCAATTTCTATGAGGAAAAACAAACAAATGCAACCAGACCCAGGCAGCAAATATTACACTCACATGAAACTCATTTTATCAATGTAAATTTGAGCTAAACAGTTGCTTCCTATCAGAAGTACATTTCAAGATTTCTTTGGCACTTTGGGAAGTGTAAGAGCAATTGGCATTAATGCAGATCACAATCTTAAATGCAAAGTTCAGCAGTTTGTATTAAAAAGAATGTACCATTAAAAAACAAACAAACAAAAACTAACAACCAAAAAACCACAAGCTTTCTGAGTCTCTGAAATCAGACTGGTCTTTCAGCTGGTACTGAAATCAGCCTAAGTATTTGATTTCAGTTGAACGAGAAAATACAAGATTACGTTCAGAAAGAAAACACATTTCCAAATTTATATACTGACTAATAGCTTACATTTTCAAAACCTTAACTTTAAAATCAAATGAACTATGAACTTTTCTTCAAAGCACTTATCTATTTTCTTCCCCCCAGTGATGACTAAATACCAGACACATACATTTGTGACTATTTCTAGTCACAATAATAAATACCACCTTAATGAATGCAGAACTTCACGTACCATGTTGACCAAAGCACAGGAATAAGATAATTTACTGTTGTTTTTCTATTAAATTAATTTTACCCAAGTTTATAATGTCTTAAATGGTGATAAATAAAAGAATACTTGTAAACTGAAACATCTGACACTCCTAACGTAACAACTGGTGCAATATCCACTAGCTTTTGTGCTAGAGTATTCTGTGCAACATAATAGCTTCACTAGGCATACTGTATCTGAAGTATAACCTTTCTCCACACTTCAGTGCTACAGAGACACTGCCCAGCAGTTTATCAGAACACACTCCGCCTTAATTTAGGGCAGCCAATAAAAAATTAGCAACTCTCCCTTTAAATAGAATGAAGCAGCAAAATGAAATATCAGGGCTGACTACAAGATACCCTCTTTGGATGGGGCTAGAAAGTGCAGAGGAATGCACATATCTTACTTCAGCAATGTCTTAAAGAACGAGTGGTGTTTGTTTGCTTTGTTTCTAACACTAAGTGTCAAGCTAGATGATAAGTCATGCAAAACTGATCTGTTACAAATGTTTGAGAGTTCATGGCTTACTGATAAAGGTAGTACCTTAAAAGAAAGCATACACAAATGATTTCACTGTATTCCAAAACAGGAAATTTGGATCTGAGACTAAAAAAGCTAGCCTGGCAGAAATCTGTGATTCACTTCACCTTGTATAGATAAAACAGCAAGTGCACGCTCTGCTTCCTTCAACTTAAAATGGATTTCACACCATGACAGGTTTCGTTCTGCATTAAAATTGCAAATCTTCAGTGTGGCCCAGTTTCAGCTGCAATTGATCTGCTTTGTCGTCATAGATTAAAAAAAAAACACACACACTGAAGGGCACTGCAGCTTTAAATATTTCAGAGCTATGTAGCTAGTAAATAGACTCCATTGCAATATGGCTCTGAAGGTCGTGTCCTATTGTCTCCTTTCTCAGCAAATATTTTGAACAGCATATATTAGTTTATTTTACACAATACCTCCCTGCCGTTTCTAAATCATGTCAGTTGTATTGGGCATTTCCTTACTGGAAAGGACAGATATGCCACTCTTTCCATACACACCCACACTGCCTCTAGATGTATTCAAACCATTCACCGTGAATGTAATAGCACAGGGTATATATCAGACATGCACAGCTTTTCCTATATATACATTATATGAACAGATCCCCCTGTTAAATGCCCCAGCATAAAGACAAGTAGTTATTTCAGTGGTGATAAAATAATCAACTGGATTTCAAGCCCAAAAGCATCTTTGGTTAAAATTAACATACCAGTTAGAATACTGAAGCAAGCAATTTTAATGTCTCCTGCTACTCTCATATGGGAGAACATGAAAAAACAAAAAAAAAAAAAGAGCACCGATAGAACACAGTCTGCCAAACCTGCTTCTCATGTAGAAAGGCTACTACCTTTCTAAAGCTATAAACAAACAGAAAAGGTAAAGCCCAGCCACATTTCAGAACAGATTATAACAACAATGAGACTGTTAACATCAAGCCAAAATTTGGAACTTCTGTGTACACACTCCCTGGACCGAGCTTATTTCTTTTATATGGGGTGACAGTGCAGACATGAAGTATGGAGATCCCTCTCAAGCAGAAGAGCATTGTGAAATATACCTCTGCAATAAAATACAGCTGCGTGACAGACGTCACCACGTAGAAGGCACATTTACCTGAAAAGGCAACAGATTGTTGCCATTGTCCGTCCTAAATGCGTTGTCTTCCATCCAGGATTTGGGGGTTAAGGGTGCAGCCCGTGGGAACTTCGGAGGGGCAATGACATTGCTGGAGAATGGTTTTTTGAGGGGTGAAATGGGATTGAGGGGGGAGGGTACGCCGACCCCCACTCCCACGCCGACCCCCACTCCAACTGCCCTTCGAGGGTCCCTACCAGCCTGCAGCCCACCCCAAGGGTTGGAAGGTGTACTCCAAGCTGCATTTTGATGGTTATTCCAGCTGGAGGAAGAAGAAGAGGATGCAGAGGAGGAAGACGGTTTGCTGGTCATGATGGGCTGATGGCTATAAGCAGCATTTCTCTGGGCAAAAGGTGCCTGATTGGGGCTCACAGGTGACCTCCGCTGCTGCTGCTGCTGAGCTTGCTGTTGCTGCTGCTGATGTTGGTGGTGTTGAGTCTGAGCTAGGCCAATTTGAGGAGAGAAAGTGCCACCAAATACAGGGTTGACATGATGTGGAAAATTCTGGAAAAGCATTGTTCCATTGACTGGAGTAATCCCTTGGAAAAAGCTATCATCCACCGTGTTTGTGGTCCCCGTCGACCAGGTGCTGCCGAAGGAGGGAGACAAGGAGGTGCCGGCTGCAGGTTCTTGTTGAGGCTGGTGAAAGCTCAAGCCAGGCAAAATGGGAGACTCCATCTGCATCTTCTCCTTGCTATTTTGGGAAGGAGCCGATGTGCCGATACTAGTCACTGAGCTGTTGTCTTCTGGCTTGGGCGTTTCTGACGATATGGGCGTAGAGGGGGCTTCTGCTGAGTTTGGATCTTGCTGTTGTTGCTGCTGCCGCTGCTGCTGGGGCTGGGCTTTGCTTTTGTCCATCAGTAAATCATCCTGCATGGTTTGCGCAGCTAAAACAGTAGGGGAAAAAACCACAAAAACAGATTATTAGCATTGTCATTCATAGCACAAACGAGGCTGCTTTAATCATTTGCCGGTCAGAAATCTCCTCCTATTAGTAGTGCTATATGCTACAGCAAGTTGCAAGGCAAACCCGTAATCTTCCCCCTCCCCCATTTAGGAGCATGTAAGCTTTGATCGTGCTAGATCGCCTTGAAAATATTTTTTAAGATGCTTCACCCTTTATGAAGTCTTGTTTCCCTTCAGTCTAAATGAGAGATGTGCTTATAGGGCAGAGATATACAGCAATTTCGCCACGTCTCTTTTCTCTTACACCGGAACTCAGAGCTCTCTCCCTGCAATAAGAAACTGATTCTGGTTCCTGTTTTTCCAAGCACCCTCCTCCTCCTCCACCTCCTCCCCCTGGCTATTTGCATACGTCAATAAATACTGCTGCGTCCTTCAGCAAGGTTAAAGAGACACCAGTCTCTACTCCTCTCCACCCCTTTTCCGACGAAGGCACCTTTAAAGGAGCCGATACCCATTTCCCCAGCGAGCAGCCAGGCTCTCCGGCCGGCACTGCTGGGGCCGCGGGGACGGGGAGCGACCCTGCAGCGGGTCCGGGGCGCGGCAGTGTCGGGCGCAGCGCTGCTTCGCCGCAAAGGCGTCCCGCTCTATTGACTTCACCAAAAATCGTCAGTAACTTGTTGGTAGGAAAATATAAGGCCGAAAGGAGCAGATCGGGGAGGTGCTACTCAGCTGTAATGCTCCTGATACTTTCACAGTGAAAAATTAAAATGAGACTAATCTGAATGTTTTAAATAGAGACACGGCACGTTTTAAGAGCCTTCTTTAGATGCACAAGACAAAGACTACCAATGGAATTAATTTGCTACATCGACGTGTATGCTTAAACTTTTAGAAACGAATGTACATAATATGGCCAAGTCTTATACCTGGTGGAAGGGGGGATTCATATAAAGGAGGGCAGGTAATGGAATTTGATCAATATTTCAAAACACAATACTACTGCACATGCAGACATCGTTGCATGGAACTAGAACAGGATCCTCCACATTTCACAGACGTCTAGTCAACTGAAGTGATTATTATAAATCACAAAAGCATTTTCAATGAGCCAAAAACCAGTTTCTCAATTAAAGTATGTCAAAGATGGTCATCACGGAATGCCTAATGGCATTTCTACTGAGCTAATCACAACAGCTTGGCCACATTCTTTTTAGGATTGCTGTTTCAATGCAACAAAGTTCAGCCAAAACAATTATCTGGTTAAGAAAAGCGACAAAGAGCAAAGCCAGTGACCCCTGACAACAGTTTTGAGACAGCCTATGCACATCTTTATTATTATTATTTTAATTTCTATATAGTAATTCATGAACTTTTCACCTCAAATGAATCTAAGGATATGTCTCTACTATTGGTTAAGTTACTTGGCTTGTTCCCCAGTATTTCTCTTCTCCATATGAAACAAATAGCAAGGGTTCACGCAATGGCTATGCTGTGAGACAACATTAGGGCAAGTTCCCAAAAACAGAGCAAACTATTGCATCCAGCCCGCAGCCCTGCTGCTGCCAATGGGGCAGGAGAAACCTGGAGACAGCTTAAAGCAGTGCTGCAGAAAAAACAGAACCCACCAAGCTCCATGTAGCTTTTCACATGCATTTACAGCAAAATCACCATTACTCCTAAGACTGCAGGAAATCATTTGATGATTCTACAGCAGAGAGGTAAAGGATAATCACTTATCCCTTCCCTAGTCCTCAACTATCAGTATAAAAGTGTATTTAGAGAGGGGAAAAAAAGGCAGCTGAAATGTTGCAATTCTGTCATAAATAAAGTATATTTAAATCACTTAGTCACTAGGTTATCTATAGTGACTCGCACGGCAGATACTTCACACACGTACCTTGACTTGGCTATTTGCTTTTGAACTTTATCCTAAAGACTGTAATCCACATTCATTTTCATATTGTTTCTTAAAGGTAAAATCACCACAATTCGACTCTCTTGTCAAGGTCAGGACCTACCTATAACAGCAAAGCCAGTCTGAATGGAAAAATACTGGATAAAAATAATTAAAAAAAAAAAAAAAAAAAAAAAGGAAAGGAAAGGAAAGGAAAGGCCACCCATGTCTAATTCTGGACTACCATACACAAGCAAATAATCAAAGGGTGCTATAAGTATTTGTGCAGATAATCCAGAACAGGAAATCTATATCCCCACAGCAATACCAGCTCTGCTTGCATGCAGTAACCCACGCAGCCAATGCAGAAATTCTTAAGGAACAGTTACCTTTGGATTTTCTGTATCTAATGCTCAACAAAACAGTGTGTTTATTTTCTTCTTTCGGGTTTGGTGTGTGACAAACAATCGGCCACTCTGGCAAGAGCACTTTGACAACTGGAAGCTCTCAGCGCATGCTCAGCCGCGGCATTCTGGGTTTTGCAGTCCGACGGGGGCGGACGGGCAGGGCCTGCAGCGGCGAGCGGACGGCTCAGCTCGGAGCCCACAGCGCTTGTGAAGGCAGAGCGTGCAGCTACACGGAGCAGCAATCGCCAGCCAAAGGAGTGCTTCTAGCATTCCCAAACTTTCTTTAAAACTCCCCGTTTGTGTATGTACAAGAAATTATTTACAAACTTGTATCAGCTATAAAAAGAAAGTCACAGCTGTTATAAAGGAGATCATGCCACACTGCTTAGCTGAGGAAACCACTAGGGAATCTTTTGTCACAAAACCATTTCTAAAAGCATTCTGACTCAAACACAAATAGGGCAAGTATGAGACTTCAAAACAAAAATCTGCACATGGCCTGTACTATCTGAATAACTTCCAAACTGCAAATTGTTTCTTCACTTCGCTACTGTCACAAGGTAAAAGCCTTCAAATAAGAAAAATAATAATAATACTACTCTGAAAAAAATAAACATTTTCCTGTTTACCATCACATTCACTCCATTCTGCAGCTCCTCATTTCAGCTACCTTCCTTCTACAACCACTATCCACAGATCTCCAACTTCTACTTCAATACACAGCCTGAAAGGCATGAGTCCCATGTTGATGGTATAGGTCAGATACAGTTCAGAATTTAGTCTGCAGGCACTTGTATTCCATCCAATGCTGATCTTTGAATTATTCTGTGTATTTGTTCTGGGTAATCAATAATATTGATAATTCTGGGAAAAGAATGCTAAGGCTTGTATGAAAAGCACATAGCAGAAATCTGAAGTGGGAAAATACCAGTGTTTTATAAAGTTTCAGGCTGTCTTTCTAAAGAATGAAATGTGCATAGCTTTATGGCCCAACTCTGAGAAAGATAAATTAGGGTAGTTGAAAGCAGCTTGTTCAACCACCCTTGTATTTGCTTTCTGCTGTCTATTTGTGTTGGACAGTGTATTCCACTTGCCTTGAATTAATGCTGTAATTAAGAGTCTCTGAACACTTGCTCTAACCTGTTTGTACTACTCTGAATCATTAAAGGCCAGGAAAATTGCTTTCTTACAGCAGCTGAAAATATCTCATTTGTTGAAAGCTCAGCTAGTACAGGGTTGGCTCTGATCACTCCACACTCTTCCTTTATGTCCCTTCCTGCTCCTTGGGTCATTGCTCTGCAGATGCTGTGAAGATCTATGTGGAAGGAGACAGAAGACAGCTTCACTTCATAGATCAAATATTAATGAGAGCAATCATAACAGCCACAAACAGAGAAGCACTACATAACCAAAGAAATTTAAGGTTTAATGGAAGCTTTTGATCCAGTAGCTCCTAGAAGGAAAACTTTTTTTTTCCCCCTACCAGCCAACTATTTTGTAATTGGAAGTTAAAAGATAATAACAACAGCTGTATCAGAACACAAAAGCTTCATTAATCTGATACCTTTATTGCTCGGCCTGGGCCAGCTCCAAAGAAACAAATGTAAGAAAGGCTCAAGTAAGCCTAGCTAACTCAGCTAAGATCGTACTGAACACAATTTTGTTTCACGAAATTCATTATAAAGTAACTTAAGCCTTCTAGAGCTAACAACTCATACTAGACTGTCAGAAAGTGAATATTCCAACTAACTTGAAGGTTAAAATGAAGTATGTTACTACAAAAACTGAGTTTTATTGTAGAAAGATTTTTTCCTCAGTTTACATTTGTTTCATTTGAGCTTAGTGGAGAGCTCCTTGTATTTAGAAAGATAGAATCAAGCAAATATAAAATATAGTGATCTTGCCATTTAGTTGGATATGCAGTTATCACAGCAGTTAAAATACAGAATCAACAAAAACCAATACTTTCATACTGAGAGATTACCTAGCTGTGTTAAAAATAGTGAATAATTCCAGCAGCTTCAATGTTGTAGATGAAAAGAACAGTATTAAAGTAGTACTGCTGAAATAGACAGGTAAATATTCAATATACCTCCATGCTATTCTAATGTTAATTGTTTATCCGTTTCTTTAATAAGTTTAATTAAATCTGTGCAAGTTTGTTATCATACAGTTTAATATTTTAAAATGTGACTTTCTGGCATAAATCTGAGATCTCTAACCTATATTACTTTTTGATAGTTTTCATCTAATTCTGTATTTGCCTCCAAGTGTGCGGTTTGATTTAATTCAAAATGGCTGCTAACAACAGTTGGCATCAATGAGGCTGAGTTCTGCCAAATCCCAAGAGGTAGCAGTCCTCGTCCTACACTTCGCATTGGCAAAAGGGAGTCCTCCTCTGGGAGTCCCCTCCAGGCTCAAATGCAGCTCCCGACAGGTGAAGGTGAGAGAGGACCAAACGAGTCAGCGCAACCATCACAGACAGAAGGAATGAACAAAGAGGACTCCATTAAGGGACGATATAGAAAATAATGATTTTAAAAAATGAAATAGCTGCAAGGGCCAACCTGAAGTTTGTATATATTGCCAATGTAATAAAAACAATAAGTAGAAAGAAAAGGAACAGTAAAGGGGAATAGGGAGAGTGAATGGAAGAAAGAGATTGTTGGGGAGAATAAAGAAAGCATTTTAATGGAGCAGCTGCATATCCAGTTCTGTCAGGGGGAAGTGATGAGGATGGAATGACAACTTTTGCTCTGTCAGGGAATAAGGAAGAGTTCTCTCAAATTTAGACACTCTTGGTTATTTTATGTATTTTAATTCCACACTGTGTTTCTAAGAGGACAAATAGAAATTCCATAACCTGAGCTGTCTAACAAAGCCTGGGAAATTGAGAAGACAAAACGGATTTTAGATTTGGGGTTTTCCAAGCTTCTTGTAAGATGTTAGGAAGTCTGTCATGTCTTTATATATTGCATGTTTCCAAGGAAATACAATGTACACACCTGCCAAGTGTTTACCACATACACAGTTTTCGACCCAATACACAGTTTTCAACCACTCTTGCCATCCTGCCCTCCCTGGCTGGGGGCAAAGCAACCTTCTTTGTGAGAGACTGCTCTGAAGCTTCATATAGTAGCCAGGTGATGATAGATTCCAGTTACATTTATTCAGGTAACTACTGCCCTCAGCCATTGCTGCTAATCACAACCTCATAGCCTTATCCTAAATGGTGGGCAACTATCTTATCCTCCCAACCCCAAAACAAAAACACAGAAATTGTACAAATACCAGAATCCTAGGAATAAAATAAGACTTCCTTACTTCTACTTCAGAATAAATATATAAAACCCAAGCATTTGGCTGGTCTATTTGATCACTACTTTGGCCAACAGACAGTGATTTATTCCAGATGAAGACCAGGAACCAGAGACTCTGGTATCTAATACTGCTCTAATATTTCACAAGCAGCTGTAATTGGGAAAGTGAGTATTATGCTCTCTTCCAGGAAGCCATGCTCACATGGTTTACTCAGGCCACTGTACACACAATACTTTTCAGTAGTGCAAGAAAAATTGAATTTACTATCCTAAGACAAAGTACCAAATAGATTTTCTTGGATAGTATGTCAGCACACTCCCTTCTTCCTACTTGCTTCTACAGATACTTTCTATAAGCAAAAAATACCTAAACATAACTGCTTTAGCACTCCTGATGATGATAGCGTTGGTAATCAGAAAACAGACAACACCCTCCTTATTCTATACATAGAACACAGCTTGCAAGTCTAAGTCCAGCTAATAAAGGATGAACGGGAAACAAGATCTGAGAAAAACAAAGCAATAGCAAAAACAGCATAATGTACAAAAAATTGGGTCTGACAGTGTAACCAGCTTATACACTTGTTTTATTCTATAATCTGAAAATGATGCAACACTACTTTTTTATGCACATTTTTCTCCTGCCACAGATTCAAAACCAGACTGATTTTCCCCTAGCTACAACAGCAGGGTCAAAAGACAAAGTACTTTCACTGCAGTCTCCTTCCTGTCCTACCTGATCTCTGCAGCTGTACAGAGCCAGCCGGCAAATTCTGCTCATCTCAAGCAAGAACTGATGAGCACTGAAGAAGGTGCACAGGTGCAGAGCTGGCCTGGAAAGCTGCTACCTCGCGCAGCAAATACAGTATAACAAAGCAAGATATAACTTACACAGGATTTAGAGGACTGGTTACATGCAGCAGAGCTGCAGTTATTAGATACACCGACACATCGATCAACACTTGAGAAGGAAGACTTAAAGCTGATCTTTACCAGCCCTCCTAGGAATCGGGAATGTAGTGTCTCTGCAAGGAGTGACACTGCCCTTCACGTGGGGAACATAAAAGACGCAGAATTTTTCATGTGTGCCAACGCACACACACTTGGGCTGACGAAGGAGTGGGAGAGGGCCCTGCGGAGCCAATAGCAACGTCTCCCTGCTGCTGTCTGCCCCTTCGTGCCATCGCGGCTTTTCAGATTCTAAAGTCCTATATCTTAGGCCGTGTATCGACTTCAGAGCATTCAGTGGATTTTAAAAGCACTTCGGGGCTTTTTCTCCACTTGTATAAGCTGCAGTGGAAGCGCTACCAGCGCCCACCAGCCCCCTTCCCCAAGCACACAGGGCCGCTCTCAGGGTTGCGGAGCTCTCCCCTCACACAAGAAAACAACGCGACCGCGGCCCCTCCCCCAACCCCGCGCGGGGCCGCCCTCCCCAGGGGCACAGGCTGCACCTGCCGGCCGGCGGCAGCTCCTCTGCAGCTCCCCGCCCTCAGCAGCGGCACCACCGTGCGGGACGGGCTGCGGAGCGTAACGGCCCCTGCCCGTGAGGGAGAGCGGAGGCGCGAGGGCCCTTCCCGCCGCTCTCCGCTCGACGACCCCGGGCCGGTGCGGAGCGCGCGGGGCGGGGCACGGCACGGTGCCGCCTCTCCCCCAGCAGAGCCTTGTACACGAGCGCGGCCCCTACCTGCCCCGCGCGTAGTGCTGGGCAGCGGTTAGAAGAGGAACGGCATAGGGAGGGGAGTGGACGGGGGGGAGTGTACCCCGCGGGACCTTTAAGCCCCCGGAGGCCGCAGGACTACACTTCCCGGCTGCCCCGGCTGCACCCTAGGCGCAGGCGCGGTGTGGAATAGGGCGGAGCGGATGTCGTGGTTGCGTTCGGCCTTTACCTCACAGAGGCGCCCCCGCCTCTCACCTCGGGCGCGCGGAGGCTCGGGTCGTGCGCGTGTCTTCTTGCGCGTGTCCCGCCCGCCGAGGGAGGTGTGTGGCGGGGGCGGCCCTGCTGCACGGCCCCGATTTCTCCCGGCTTGACGCGCCGCTCCCCCTGCGCTGGGCCCCTTTGTCGGGCTGCGGGCCCTTGGCTAGGCCCGCGCCTTCCACTGCTGGAGCCATGTCGGAGCAGACGGGCCTGGCCTTGCCGCAGACCATGGACAGGTACGAGAGGACCGGCTCTGGGAGGCCCAGTAGAGCGTCTGTGGGCTGGGCTCGCCGTGGCTTTTGTCTCTTGGGTGGACTGGGCCGCGTTAAGCTCGGCCGTGCATCAGTGTGCAGCGGTAGGTAACTCAGGCACGGGAAGCGTTTGGGGTGTTCCCGGAGGCCTTGAAAGGCGAGGTGAGTTTAGCCGGGCCTCGTGGGCTTTGTTGTTAGCTTTGTTGCCTTTGGAGAGACCTGTAGTTGCTTTTTGGTGTTGCTGTTAAAAAGTGCAACTTGTAAGCTGCTCTGATTTAAGTCTAGTGGAGAAAAGGCGTTCGCTCTTGTTACGCTTTCTTCCTCTGCTTACTTGTATTTGCATACGAAACACTTTCACCCTGTTCTGCTGAGGATTTGAGATTCCCACTGTACGCCGTTGAGTCATCCGGGAAGCTCTTGAGTCCTGCCCCTATAGGCAACGCAACAACAGCGGTGTTAGCGCCGGAGGCGTGACAGCCGGCTGTTTCCGAAGGTGGGAACCCATCAGAAATCTGTCCTCTACTGATTAACCCATCAAGCTTTCATCACAAAGAACAAAAAAGGAAAAAAAAAAAAAAAGAACTACCAAACCCTGATGCTCTGATGTTATTCTCCTTTTGTAAGGAAAAAGGATTGTACTGAAATATAGGCTGTCAGCAGGCAGGTGATGGCGAGACAAACTCTGGTTGGCAAGGGCAGAGCTTACACCACTTGAAAGGTGAGGATGAGGAATTCCAGTCGGATGCAGGAAAAGACTAAAAGTGAGTTGTTGGGGGACAGAGGAAGAGGGAAAGCTAGTTGTTGGTTTTTTAGAAAACCAGGAGAAGAGATGTTGTTAAGGAGCCTGAGAATCAGGAACTGGAAACATTTTTGCAAGAAGTAACAGATGGGGATAGTTTTTGTATGTTTGTTTTTAGAAGCACTGTTATACTTTCTGGGAATACAGAGAATAAAAAGGAAGTTGAATAGGAGGAAGATGGTAATAAACCTATTGTGTAGAAAGGAAGAACGAGGAAGATTAGGAAGAATGTTGCACACCTGAAACTAAGTTTCATCTTCATCCTGAACTTTGTCCTCTGATGATATGTAATGTTTCATTATTTTGGATGCCTAAGAAATCATTATATTCTGAGTGGCTGCCCTGCTGTCTGTGGCTGTTTTAACATAGTGTGAGGTCCTAATTCAGTGGGAAGTGTCTGAGGTGGTGTTTATCTGTGTTGCAAACAGTAAATTGATGTAATTAGATGACTGCCTAATAAAACTGAAGCTTTTCTTTTGTGCTTCATCAGCATTTGGGACTGTGACATGCTAAAATCTAGAATCTTTTGTCATGTCTTTGCAGTTGTTTTTTTTTTTTAAAGCTTACATTTTTAAAATGTCCTTCTTTTTTTCTTCTGTATTTCTTCTACCCTGGAAGAGACTTTAGGGTCTTCCCAGTATTAGTAAAGGTGCAAAGGTTACTAGTGTTCATGATAATATTACAATAAACTTTATGAAAAACTGTTAAAACCAAATGGTGTGTAGAAAGGAGTGAAGGAAGTCATGGAAGATTTAGGTGAGCGTTCAGTAGGAAGGAAATTGGTTACCTACCAGCCAGACCAGTTCGCTGTTGTTTAATTGGATATATGGATTCCCGGGGTTTGATGCACGTTTAATGTTCTTAGAAACTAGTTTCACAAAGCTGAAAGGATACATCTCTGGCCCTTTCCAAAGGCTTTTCCTAGTAAATTTGGAGTAAGAGTTGATCATCTAAAATAACTGGAAAATTCCTGGCTTGCTTAACAGTGAGGGCGATAGGGGAAAGGTTTGAAGTGCTTAGGAAGCATAGAAGAAGGTATGAAGAATGACTGCAGCTTTCATGCAAGCTTGTTGAACTCAGTATAGGAAGCTTTAGAAGCAGCATTATGGGAAACAATTAATGGAAATGGTAAGAAGGCACCAAGTATTTAGGGTTTGTATTTAATTCAGGGCTTATTACAATACAAGAAGAAAGATCTTGGAGTGAGACCTTAAAATGCAGTCAGTGTGAATGAGTCTTCTGTTGCATACTGGGGTTATGGAGTGTGATTACAGGAAACTCTACTGTTTGTTCATCTGGTGTTTCTCAAGATCATGCATAACTGCTTTCGTGTAGTATGTAGTGATGATCAAGACAAACATTGCAGTATTTCACATCAGGAGACATAACCTGTGAATGGCTCCTTTCTAGGGATTCGGAAGGGCAGAAGTGCCTTTTCTTCCATGCTGTTATCACTGCTGCTAATGACAGGTAGTTATTACACTGGGTAGCAGTAACAAGTGCGTATACAGAAGCTTTTGAGTAACTGTTAATGTATTATCATTTCACACAGAGCAGACACTGTTAAATCAAATTGAAATCTCACAGTGAAGGATGCAGATAATAGCTTTTCAGTGAATGAGGCATTCATTTGAGTGTAATACTTGTCATTGGGAGGGAAAAGTAGTTTTCTTTCTGATAAGTAGGTGGTATCACTGAGAATTTGTGAGAACGGTGATGTGCTATTTTATGAGTAATTTATTGCTGCAGATCTGAATGTATGCACTACTTTGTATGCAAGGGTGATAGTTCTAAAATCAAGTTCTTCAGTATGTATTTGTGAGTGACAACATCTGCAATAACGTGTAAATTTTTTGGGCTCATCTGTTATTTTTCCTGCATAATTTTAGTGTGGACCACATTTCTAGCAAATTATGCCTTTCTAATAAAAAGGGTAAATAGCTGTTGTGATATAATCAATTTCTTATGTGAAATTTCTAGCTAAGGACTTTATACTTAACTGAAATGAAAGGTTGCTACACCATAAATACAAGAGGCATGAGATGCAGTCATGACCATAAAGTGACACTACTTCCTGGAACTCTGTAGTCTGTGGCATGTAGGAGACTGACCTAGACCATTTATTCTTTTTGGCCTTAAAGTTGGGTTTTCCATCTCTTCGTCACTTTTTTCTTCTGGCTCCTGTTTAAATAACAGACCAGGGTAATAGTCTTAAAATAGTGACCTCCTGCATGCAGTCAACTCTGGAGCTTTATTTCTGGAAATATATATATATTTGAAGTACTGGTCTAAGTAATGAAATTTTATTATTTTTAATCAATTTATTTACATCAGTGCTTCTTCCAACTGAACACTTCTACTAAATGTTCTTCTAGCTGCCTTGCCAGGTGTTCTGGCTGCTTTGTGCATGCTTCAGACTTGTTCTTTCTGTGTAATGTTGGAAGATAAGCTGTTGAGCTTTGTCAGATTCTGATACTAGGTTTCATTAGTAACTTAATCTTTTAAGTATGTAGGTTGCTCAAAAAGTAATGCTTACTATTTATTTTCATGGAAACTAGAACACACACAAAGAGCACGAAAACACTATTTCATAGAGCAAATTGTCAGCTACAAAATGCTATTTTTCAGTGTAGTCACTCGCATCCTCTGTTTGGTCTCCATAAACGTTCAGCAAGTGGTGATGAATGACAGTGGGTGTGTGCTGCTGTTTCCAAATGGAGGAGTTCAGTGATACACCTTTGCACACACATCTCCATATGTGAGATGCTATTGTGTCAGACTGCCCCTCTGCTGCCATCTGTCACATGGCAGCAGTATGGAATGGAATTAGTGGGAAGGTTCAGCCTTTACTGCCATACCACCACCACCTGCCTTTGACTTCATTGGCCAATGTAATAAAATAGGAGGCATTACTTTCAGTGCAGCTGTCATAATTATTTCTTTCCTGTGTCATTTGCTTGTAAAATGTAGTTCTATAACTGTGGTTTTAGGCATAAATAATGAGTAAATTCACTTTCTGAAGTAATGTCTGTAGCTGCATCTCAACAGTTTGCTATTCAGTAGCTCTAAGTAACAGCTTTCCCATTGGTGCTAGGACTGCAGTTAGCACTGGCCTGTAATGCTGAGCCTTCCTACAAGAGGGCCTGACTGTGACTTGACAGAGTTGCTGTTAGAATACATACAGTAAAACTAATAATTATTCATCTTGCTGTGCGCTCTTTTTAACTGCGTTGGCTGAATCAGATGCTTTTTGAAGTGACAAGATTTAAAAAGCTATTAAACAGCTAATTCTTATAATGCAGTCAGTGACAAGCTGATATTGATAGCAAACATAGTGAAAATACTTGATTCGTTCAAAAATTGGAAGCTGTCATTTTTTTTTCTTGTTAGGTTTTTACTTTTGTGATAAACATTTCATTGGATAGCTTCCAATTCATATTTTGTGTTAATAATTTGGTCAATCAGATGTGTTAAAAAACAACCTAAAAAGCTAAATGCTTAGCCACACACTGGCTTTTTCTAGTGATGTCATTGCCTATTTTTACCTTAATGTGAGCCGTAATGCTAAAATGTGCTCTTCTTTTTAAGCTTTATTCTCTTGACTTCAGCAAGATTATCTACAGATTGCTCTTGCAGTTTGGTTATGTTCAGGCTTCAGAACGCTGATTTCTGTTTGTTTTGTGGTAGCGATTTGTTGCAGTTTTCTATCTGAAGACCACTTCTTCCTCTCCTCCAATATGAAAGGGCTGCTCTAAGAATAATGCCTCCTTGTTTTATCAGCAAAGATGAGTGAAAACTGATTGCAAACCTTTAGAAGGCCTTTGCCCACCTGTATAAAACTGTCAGGATGTTATTTGGAAGCTATTTTAACCTTGAGACTTTTGTATTATGTGTATAGATTTCCATTTTGGCGTCTGCTTTGATAAACTTGTGTGCAAACTTGAACATTTTAAACTTAATGACTGCCTAACAGCTTAGTTCTACCTGCAGACAGTAGACAATTTGCTCTCTTTTTTCAGGGTGAGGAAACTCCCAAGAAGCTGTTTATCATCTTTGGTACTGAAAAATCTTAGTACTGTATATACATTTTCAGGGCACTCAAACAGTATTTTCATCTGTTGCATCTAAAAAGCTGTACAAAAGACTGTATTGATAGCTTCTTAGATCTCCATAATAGTGCTTAGCTGTTTCCCTTGGCGTGGTGGCTGAAGTGAAAACTTGTGTCAACTAGTACAAATATACCAAGTAACTATTTTAATATGTATAATTTCAGGGAAAAAAACAAACCCAAAACCTACAACGTTAATTAATTTTAGAAGATCTTTAAAGTGCAAGTGGCAGTGAATACACCAAATGTTTATTGGTGCTTATGGTCCTGCTTTACTGTAGAGAGGACAGGGAGTTTCATGCATGAAAATACATAATAGAACTTCTGTTTTAAAGCTGTGATGTCTTTATGTAGTTTTCTGTTCTCCCCTCGCTTATTTTTCCTGTTAACAGATTCTTCCTCCTGGCATCTGAGTACTTTGTTTAGAAGTCAGTATTTTATGCTGGGCTAAAACATGCCGACATAAGGCTGCCTTCTGTGAAGGTTACTGTTAGGGAGGCCATGTGCTGAGTGCTTGTGATGGCTGTGCTGGTGAGTCATGCAGTCAGCTTGACAGCGCTGGGCTGTTACTTAATGTTATGATCAGACACCTTGGTGCTTGGTTTGCGTTTACTGAAGACTTCTCCAAATTTTCAATGCCTGCCAAATATAAGTATCTATTTGTGAGCCCATCACCTCCCCAAAATCTCTCTTCTTGGGGTTTAGAGTCTGTATTGAATTATTTTTTTGTGACTTTTTGATGCTTTGTTCTTAAATTTTTGTTATGAATATTAGGAAGGTATAAGATGACTGTGTCTTCTAGGTTTCTTTTGCTTGCTCTCTCACATACTGTAAATTCTATAATAAAAATAGAAGCTATAAACTGAGAATATAACTTGAGTAATAGCATCTATTATATAAGCTATTGAATTCCAAGCCATTTGCTTGGAGACATCCTGCCAATTTTTGCAGCTTTAGGACTCCATTTTTTATTTTATCTCTACTTTGTTTGGAAGAATGTAACAGGAAAAATTGCTTTAATCATGGAACTAAGAATGGAATGTGAACAGCCATAAGCTTGGTTTTTAACTGATAAAGTCATTGCTAATGTGTTTACTTTTAACTGTACTATGATTAAAGATTAAGTTTTATTTTTACATTAGCTGTGTGACGCTTTAAAATTGATGCAGGAGTTTGTGCTTGCATAATGCAGACTCTGTGAATGGGATCAGAGTTTGTACTTCTTATCTTTTATCCTTTGCTTGTCACAGTAGTGGTTTAATGTCAAGATGGCTACAATTTCAGGCATGTCAAAGTTCTGTTCTCTATTTATGTTGCTTCTGATATTTGTAACATCTACCACCTACTTTTTACGTGTACTACAAACACCAGTATTGGTATTCTTCTCATGCAGTTTCTCTTCTTTCTCCAGTGCAAATTAAACAGTTTTATATAGTTCAGTGCTTTTTAAAAAGAGAAATGACATGTTTTCATCTTATTCTTGAAACTGGCAGTTGTACTTAACACTCCAGTTTAAAACATCATATTAAGAATATCTTGATACCAGTCTTTGAGAATGCACAGATATGGCTAATGCTTGTCCTCTCTTATCTGTAGTAATTTAATGTTATAAGATGGAGAGCTAAATGAGTTATTTTCTGTGCATTGTTCTTGATTAAATGCTTTTTCATCAGCATTTTTATACACTGGCTTGGCTGAAGTGTTGTTACCCACTAACTGGAGAATGTATTGACTGAGCTGCTGAAAGCAGTGGTGCAGGTAATCTTTTTTTCTTCCTCTAAGTGTAGAATCCAGGTCATGATGACTGTGATCAAGAGTATAGTTGAAAGTGCTTTTCCCAGGAGGCTTCAAATGATTGAAGTTTGACAGATATATATGGTTTCTTGTTTTGCTATGCTTTTATTGTCTGGCAAGTAAATTTGGTGCATTGGAAACCATGGAAACAGTTGAAAATCAAAGTTTAGCACATAGTGAAGCATGTAATGTGTCCCTGGGGAGTAGGCATTGGTGTAAGAATTCAATACAGTAGATTGCAGATGAATTACAGGAAGAACGACTTTTAAATTTACTTTGAAGTCTTACTCTGTCTTCTGATACATCTGGCAGTGTTGCTAGAACAAAGTTTTTCAGCCTCATAATAATCCATCCTCCTTTAATGTCTTATTGGTGTAAAAATTGGGTAGTTCTGCCTGTCAGGAGTTGGGTGTTCTACCTTAATAGCAGGTCATGTTATCAGTTGGAGAAAACTGTGTGTGGTCCTCTTGCCATCTGGAGTTCTTGTAGTATCTTGAGCATGCTAGCTGCCTTTCTTTCTACGGGCAGAGTAAATATTAGTATACAAATCCTACCTCATCTAGCTTCTTACTAACTATATTATACATATACATACTTGTCATGCTGCTCAGCAGTTCAGCACTGAGAGAAGCTGAGGCTTTAAAGAATTTCATTTTCCTCATCCAAGCTTTCAGACATACTGCTCTATAATATTGCAACTATTGCCGGCAATCCGAACATGATTAAAATGTTTAAAGGAACATTCAAGAAGTATTTCTAAGTGACCTCTGAATCATAATTTGCTAGGTGTTCTGCTACTGTATTATTACAGTAGTACCATTACACAGCAGTGTTACATTACATATTACTGTTACTTTTTACTCAGCCTTCTTTTTTTTTTTTTTTTTTTTGAATTACATCCAACCCATATTTCAGCTTTGGAAGTAACTTGTGTGTAAGCTTTCTGATGTCACTCTTCACCCCCCCATTACTGGATTTATTCACTGTTTATTTCCTGTATCTGGTGGTAAGTTTTGCATTACTGCTCCATAGCAGTTGCTTAGTGTTTTAGATTGCTAGAGGTGTATGCTAAGCTGCTAAAAAGTAATGATGACAGCTTAATTTGTAAAAACGGGTAATGTTTCATTAATAAGATGCTTGTTCTCAGTAGTAGTTTTGCCTGATTTGTCCATTGCTTGGTTTCAAGAAGGCCCTGCTTTCCTTTTCCACTTCAGTTAAATAGATGTTTGTAACAGCAAAGTTCTTTGTGTATTTAGAGACCTGCAGCAAGGCTGCTGGACCTTGGTGATTACTCACATTTTCCTTTTGAGAAAGTGAAATAAGTATGGTAATAGCAAATTGAGCCCTTCTGAAGAGAATTGATTTGTGAACCCTTTATGGAAGGTGTATGCTTGAGTAACTGTTTGGTCTGTCCTGAATGAACAGTGGTTGTTATTATTACTTCAACAAGTAGTGTAAATTCTTCGATAAACTAGGCCCTAAAACCCAATGAGAACTTAAATGTACTTGAACGTATGATAACTAAATCTACTGGAGATTCCTTACTCCAAGTTAAATAGAAGCAAAGGCCATGAATACATGTAAGGCATGATTTGAGTGCAATAGGTGGTGGCTGGCAATCCAAGGTTTAATTTTATCCAAAAGCTATAAAGTTGCCAGCAGGATTTTGTGAACTGTCCTTTACTTGTATCTCTTTATATAGTTTGGTTAGCTCAGGAGTAAACTCCTTCTCTTTAATTGGAGCTATTATTCACAACACATAAATAAGCTGAACTAATGTTAATGGATAGGTCTCTGGTATGCTTTGTGGCTAGTTATTTTGTTTTGCTTTTGTGTGTTTCCCTGACTGCCTTTGGGTGTTAGTCATCTGTGAGCTTTTTTTTTTTTTTTTTTTTAACAAAATAAAAAAATATATAAAAAAGCTTCTTAAAGTGAGGTTTAAACAATGCCATCCTCTGGTCAGAGGAAGTCAGAGCTTTTCTATGGATGCTGCAATTGTCTGGCCATGTGTTTATGATTTTAATGAATTTTTATGAATTTAAAATTTCCTGGCTGGTTGTTTTTTTTTTTTTTTTTTTTTGACAAAAGCACTACTTTTGTAGTAAAGGCTTGACCAGGAATGGCAGGATATTAAGACATATTACCTTTAGGAACTTCCTTTTATTAGTTACTCTTAGTTTCAAGGGGGCAGCAAGCTTTCTACCTGAATGATCCCAGTTGGCACATAGCTGTTATGCCACACTGCCTTAAATAAGATTGGTTGAAGTCATGATGGAGCCTGTATAGCTGGTGTCATGCACTAGAGTAGCTTTGCACTGCTGCCTTGCTGGGCTCATTTTTTCAACTGTGAGAATTTTTGGAGTTTGATAGACAGAACTCAGGTTGAAAGTGAAAGCATTTTATTCTTAGAGAACTGGAAAATACTGGGGGAGATAGCAGGGCTCCATCTCTAATCCTGCTGCAATCTCAATTTGCAATCTCTAATCCTGCTGCAATCTCAATTTTTCCTTATTGAAAAATTTCCAATTTTTCAATAAGCAGCATCCACCATTCTGCTGGATAGGTCTCATGCATTCTGCTGCTGAAGTCTCCATGATGCTTCAGGCTTTGCAACTGAGAGCATCTCTTCTAACACTTGCTCTCCCCCAAGAAGCATGACATAAACTAGTGTATCTCATGCTAAGTGGCACTGCCTTCCTGATAGCATTTATCAGACACATAGGCCATACTTGCTTGTCTCTTGTGACCAGAGAATGGTTTTCCGTCACAAGATCTTTCTTGCTCCTGCTTTCTTCCTACTCAGGAGAAGGAAGTGCTTTGCAGAGTATTTGCAGTGTATTGTTTCACTGCTTCTTGAGAAAAGAGCTTACTGTGTTACTCTCCTGAAATGATTTGCAAAGCAGCTTGCCTGCATTGCGTGCTGCTGCATAACTTCCTTTAATTTTGGAATCTTGGTCTTTCCACTTATGTATAATTTTACAGTATGTAGAGCATAGTCGGTAGGTTTATTGATAGCTTATTGCTATTCATCAGTAATATTTTATCTGTCAGTATTGTCTATGCATTAAAAACTTAGAAGCTCATGAAAAGTAGCTTTACAAATAGTGGACTCTGGTTGTTCCTTTGGGACTTTGCCTTTTCATGGCCAGCTATTGGAGTGCTTTCAGTCACATCTTCCAGTGCATGCTTTCACCTGTTACTGCATTGGCTCATGAAGAGATTTCTTCTATTTTATGAAGAATCTTTAATGGGAGGAAAATGCTTTTTGGCTAATGGTTAAGTGCTAGGTCTTGCTAAAAGTTTTGCAAGAATTTTCTTCTCAGGGGTCTTCTGTTTGTACTTGAACTTCACGTGTGTATGCCACTGAACCAAAGGGGAGAATTTCATTCTCTTGAAGCACTGAATATGTGGAAACGAGCTATAAACAGCTGTGTTGTCCTAATCTCACAGATCACCTTCTATTAAGTGTTGTGAATGTCTGGTGGGCTTACTGGGCCTTGGAGATTTGTGAGAGCTCTTTACTGATGGTATACAACTAACGTACTTTTAAAATGCTGTTATTGCTTGTGTAGTGTTTCCTGCTTGAAAACAAAGCTTTATCATGACTAGTTCATCTCTCACAGACTGAGGTGATTTGATTTCAATAACTTTAATTGGGTCTCATCCTTCTTCTCATCTAATGCTGATTTGAGGAAAATAATATTTAAACAGAGTACAACCCATAATTCATCAGTGTGCCTGTTAGTGTGTCTGTTGTTATGGGAGGATCTCCCTGGTGCGTTGGTGCTATTGCTATAGGAGAGCAGCTTCCTTAGTGATGCCAGTTCATGGTTTGCAGAAGCTTCTTAAGCAAGCTATGGATTTCTGGATTAATTGTATAACGTTTTGAGTGTAGGCTCTCTGATCTTTATTACAGTTTTCTGTCTATCCACTTTGCTTTTTACATGTGTAGTTTCATGAAGGGAATTAATCTTTAGTAGGAAATAAAGTGGATGCAATTAGTTTTTATCTGAGTCAGAATAAATTTTTTTTTAGACTGGACAACTTCTAGGTACTGGGGACCTAAATCTAAAATGCATTGGTAATCTTATATTCAGAGTTGAAATGATACTGTTCTGCTTTTTGTGTGTTGTGGTGGTGCTCTTAATGGCTTTCTTATTCTTTTTAACACCACAGACGTATAGGAAAAATACATTAGTATTATTGATTTGGCTCTGTAGAAAAGTCATCAAGGAAAAAGGGATTCTGTTTCTATCAGAAACAATGCTTTGTTCCACCTTTTCTATTTCAGGTTATCTGAGTAGCAGCCTCATTCAGTAGTAAGAATCAAGGTCATATTTTATTCAGTACAAGAAAATGGAAAATGTGGCAAGAGCCAAGATGCTTGTTTTGAAATGGCTTTATTTAGCTCTTTCTGCTACAGATGCAGTCAATGGAAAGAAATAAAGCTAATGATAAAAACATGAGGAATTTGCAGGTCATTATTCATGACTTGTTAAAGGCTTAAGACTATAAAGGGTTTTGGTGTTGTTCTCATAAGTCTTTCAAGTTTTTCAGTTATGATCACCTAGCAAGAAATCAAATGAATCGGTTAAGGAAAAGGTGAAGGTTTTCCTATTAACAGAAGACTTGAACATAATTTAATCCACAGAGCATTCATGGACATATTCACTAGTTAAATATATTTGTCATTATTTGAATACGGTTTAGACTTCTTCGGTTTTGGCCTCACTGGCACCTATAAACCTAACTAGCTCTGTTGTGAAGTTCTTAACTGAAAAATAAAAGTATGAGTTATGAATGTAGACTTAATTGGGTGTGTGGAGTGAATGAGTGGAGCAAAGGACAAAACTGGAAGATGGACAGTGCTGTGAGTAGTATTGCATTGTTTGTTTTTACAGCAAATGTACAGGGGGTGACAGAAACAAGAGGGGGTGATGCAATAAAGGTGAGATACAATTAAGCAGTGAGATGTGGCAAAAATTCTTTGAAGGAGACCTGAGAGGAAGAAGGTCAACAACTGGTGACGAATTCTTCTCTCCTCTAGAGGAGGAGAGAGCAAAGTTTTGTTAACCCCCTTAACACATCCCTACATAAAAACTGTATGTTTTGTAGTTGTATGCATTTATCTAAAGGGTTTGTTATGCTGTATCAGCTGTGTTAAGTTTTTGTCATGTAAGAGGACTGGATTTATTTTCTCAGTTGAAACTACTGCATTGATTTTGTATTTTTCGTTAAAAAAAATAAAACGCTCGGTGTGGAGGGAGATAATTGATCATATAAATCAAATTATATGGATATCTCATGCATTTAATTATTAGGAGGCTGAACTACTGTTGCAGTGCTTTTTAACTAATTAATTAATGATCAAAAACAAATTCAGAATGTATTAAAAGTATCTGCTTAGCTGTCTGTAATATTATATTGTTAATGCTGCAGGACAAGACTGTGGTTAAAAAGAAAAGCCTATGTATTTGGTGATTAGGAATGAAGCAACAAGCATCATTTCTAGGTATACATTTTCTAAGAATATGAACAAAAGTTTAGCACGTGAAAGTAGCAAAAATATCTTTTTTTTTCTTCCTGTAATTACAGAAGCTGCTGGGTTTGTTTTGCCACCGATGAGGATGATCGGACAGCAGAGTGGGTGAGACCTTGCAGGTGCAGGGGCTCCACGAAGTGGGTGCATCAGACTTGTCTACAGCGCTGGGTGGATGAAAAGCAGAGAGGAAACAGTACTGCTAGAGTTGCTTGTCCTCAGTGCAATGCAGAATATTTAATAGTATTTCCAAAGCTTGGTAAGATGTGCATCATTTCAATCATAACATAATGGATTGTTTCTGTATATTGTTCCTAATTCTTTACTTTTTTTTTAATGCTTGGAGTCTCTATTTTATTGACAACTTTGAGCTGAAAAAATTAGGTGAAAGGAGATTTGAGTGATGATACATATTGCTAACGGGAGGAAAAGTAGCCAGTGTGCTGTCAGTTGAAGAAAATGTAAAACACCGTGATAACTTGTTAGTAAGTAATTGGTATATCAGTCCTTGAGTCAATTCTGCTGTAAGGTAGAAAGGAATCTTCTTTACCATGAAAAAGGCATTAAGTGTTGATAATTAGCATTACTTTTGTTGGGGGAGGGAGGAGGAGTTGATATCTGAATACTGAAGATATACCACAAAACTTGAAGGCTTTGGCAATGGACAAAAGTGCCTCTGGTTTGTTTAAAATGCATGCACAGGAGAGGAAAAAAAAAAAAGCATTTTCATTTTATCCTGCAATTTGTGGCATACTTTATTGGAATGCTAAAATGTATAAATATCAGTGTTCCTAGCTTCTGAAAAATCTAAAATTCTTGCATAAGACCGTTCACCTCTTGCGTGCAGGCATCTTGTGAAATCTTTTGATCTATTTTCTCTCACAATGCCAGTTTTTTTCATGGTAAGGATAAGGAGGCATAAAGTTTAATGTGTCTTGTGTAATTTTATACAAATCTAGCAGACCAAGAAAATGATTTGGGGTTCATCAAACTTCCATTATGACCTGAGGTCATAAAATATTACCATATTTTGTTATTTCATGTATATGTTGGTGATTTTTTCAATTTCCTACTTCCTTAATATAATCTTAAGAGATTTGTCTTGCCTTCCTTCTTCACTACTTTCACCCTAGATGGATAATTAAAGTTTACTGGAACTATTTTTTCTAATCTAAGCTCAAAATTCTGTACCTAATTCTGTAGCATGTTTCCTTTCATGATTGGGATCAGTGGGTGCAGTCTGTTAATATTTTATCTCAGACTTCTGCTGTTGCTGTACCATCATGCCAAGGTGTGTAAGGCAAGCCTCAGTGCTTTGTGTTACCCTTCAGGACTTGCAGATTATGATGGTTATGTGTGGTTTTGGGGGGGTTTGAATGTATCTTGCCTTTACCTCCTTCAAAAGAATGATGTAAATTTTCAAAATAGTCCACTAAACTTTCTCAGTGATTGTGGGAAGCTATCAAGATTTAGTGTATTTAGCACTTGCAGTTATGACCTTGTTGCTATTTCAAGATGCTTATCCCAGCCACCTTTTAAATATGCCCTGGAAAGTTAAACATAACTGTTAATACAGTTGAACTGGTTGTTCAACAAATGTATGTTTTGAGTGATACATTCCTTTAAAAAACGACTAAATTTGATACCTATTCAACAGTAAGTTGCTCAGCTTGAGAGTGTGAGTACATTAACTCTGTAACTTTGTCAGCTACTTAATGACTAATGCACATCAGTTGGTGTGTTTGAAGCAGGGTGCTGGTGTTTTTTATTGTGAAGAATGATGCTTAAGGTGCCCTTAAAATTAGAGCTTTTTACTAAAACAGCACATTCTGTACTACAAGATGCATGGGAAGGTAATTAACAGTATATTAGTAGGGTAAAACATGATGCTCTGCCAGAGCTGGACTAACAAGCTAATTAAGCAATGTACTGCCCAAGTTAGTTACACAGAATTGTCTACTAGACTGATACATAGCTTAGCCTTATTTACAGTTACTTATGACAAGTCTACGTGTAAATGAGGTGCTTAAATTGTGGATCTTCAGTATGATACGTGCACAAACACCAGTTAAAAGTTGCAATCCCTACATCAGGTCTCTGGGTGGTAATACCATACAAATGGTATTGAAAATATTGCTCTGTATTTGGGAGTGTTTTACAAGAATGTCAGTGTTGAGATAAATTACACCTAATTCACCTAGATGTTCCTGTTACTTGTTTTCGTTGGCTGGCTGGAGCTGACTAGAATTGGTGTTGGTATGGGGTGGTGGTGTTCTTTTATTTTTTTGAAAGCACACCCATTGTTCTCTTGCAGAGCCAACTAAATCATGAAATGGGAGTCACAATTTAGTCAGCAAGAGAAGTATGCAGAAAAGTAGTCCTCAACTATGTTTACGTTCTGACAACATGTAATATCCTGAAAAGCTTGTTGTAAAACACAAAACAAGACTGCTACTTTTCTGCTGATGTTTAGAAGTCTGGCAAACACAAATATAGCGTGGAATGTGGTCATGGTGATAGCTGCTTTTCAGTTTCCAGACTTTTCACCTTGTAGATTTTTGCTTTGCTGTTTCTCTTGCAGTCTTCAAAAGAAAAGATGTGACTATGCTCTGCTTATCGAAGGCTGCATAAGTACTTTGTTGCTCTGTGCAAGTCTTAAAAGTGGAGTTGTCAATGAACAATGAAACTGTGTATGGTCAACAGCACTAAAGATCAGCTTATGGAACATAATAACTAACTGGATTTTATCTTTCTGAAAAATAATGTAGACAAAAAAGTCACTAAGCTTATAAATGGTTTGTATAGCAGAACCGTTCTGATTCAACAGATGCAAAGGGACGTAGTCAACTACAGCAGTGTAAATTAGTGCTGTAAGGAGTATATTTCTCTCATGTTTCAATGGATGAAATAGTATGTAGAAGTTACTAGTTCAGCTCAGTAGCTTTTAAGCTGTATGTTCTTGTAAGCAGCATATGTAGGATGTCAAATTTGTATTTTGCTGAGTTCATGCTTTCCTGTCGGTAATAGGTGCTGAGAGCTTTCTTCAGTATGTTTGTCTGCATCTTGAAACCTTACTCTTCCTCTGTCATAGGTCCAGTTGTTTACGTTTTGGATCTTGCAGATCGACTGATCTCAAAGGCATGTCCATTTGCTGCAGCTGGAATAATGGTGGGCTCCATATACTGGACAGCAGTTACATATGGAGCTGTGACAGTGATGCAGGTACACATGTATTTCCTCTTCTAGATCTTACAGGCCTTGAAAGCAAGGCTTTTAAATAGGGCGTTAAAATTAATATATATGTAAAAATATATATTTAAGTAAGAATTTATATGTTTATATATAATTTATATATTTAATACAATATATAAATAAAGACTCCTTTCTTCACTCAGCTCAAAATGTGGTTTAGCTACTTTTATCACTTTCAGTGCAGTTAGCAAGTATATTCAAGGTGGGTTTATAGAAAGCTTTTCACTTTTCACAAAGCAGCCAGTCTGCATAAAGCCCATTCTGCCTGTATGAACTGTGTTCATGATCTACAGCTAAGAAAGCTCACTACTGTTGTTCCTGGCTGCCTTGCACATGATAGGCTGATGAACCCACTTCTGTTCTTAAGAAAAAGTGCCCTTAGCACAAGGCTATTGGTAATGGGTAGTGTAACTCCTAGTCTTGAGATTAGAGACTAATCTCTTCTTCATATGCAGAACAGTTTTGCTGGTTACATGGGGAATTTTTCAGTCCCAACTCCTTTCCTTATTACGTAAAGGAAAATGTGCATGTTCTGAAGGATACAATTCGTGGTTAAACAGCAAATGCAAACAACTTTAAATTAATAATACAATCTGAAGTAATCAAAATATGATAGCTGAAAAAACTGTCTCTACTTCAGCTTTTGTGGACTTGAAGTTTAACTACAAGAATAATGTTGGCAGATGCTGGGCTGTTAACTGTTGTTCACAACTATCAAGTTTTACCTACGAGGCTAAAGTTCATAGATTGTACAACTAGCAGGACATTTGTTACTATTTTAGTTGTTGATTCCTGTATCTATCCTATAGGCAATTCAGTTATACACAATACAGATGCATTTATTAATTCTGTGTTACGTTATAGAGTCGTAACTTATTTCACATGTAAAACCTGGTGCTCATCCACGTAGGTTATATGGAACTACTACTTCTCGAGCTGTGTGGTACTGCCCTGTGGTATTCTGCTTTTATACATTTTTGCTGCAAGTTCACATATGATAACCATTTTAACTTTTAACTTTTAACACCAAATGAGTTGGTGCAGTCTCCCTGGTACCAGTGTCACATGGCTGTATAAAAATGATATGACTTACAAGACTTCCTCCATTCACGTGGATGACTTTCCCAACTACAGGATGGTACATCTATGAATTTCCTCGTCCCATAGCTTGTTCTTGTAGCCCTTACGAGGGCACTGCACAAATCTGTAGGGATAAAACTGGAATTTAGTGAAATGTACTAGTCCTTATCGTTCTGAAAACTGCTACACTGAGCCTTTTTCTACAGTAACTTCTATAATATTTTATAGCTTCTTTAGGACTACATAACAAAATGGAAAACTAAACGCTCCCTTCTATCGTTGCTTTACTTTTCACTTGAGATTCTGGCCTTAAGAAGAGGCAAGCTTTGAGTCCAGTTAAGCAACTGCATGGTGACAACTTCACACCTATGTTGTTGCAGTACCTGGTTAAATCGTTGGTTTGAAGGATTGGCTTTTTTCCTCTGGTTTACATACAGTGTGATCTCTATTGCATAAAGGATTCCTAATTAAGATACTTCTAAGTAAAACTTCCTGAAACACAATTTATCATTTATAGAGTAAGATCTAAACAATTTGAGTATAGAACTAATTATTCAAAAATGTAAGTTTTTGTATGCGTTGTTGAAAGCTTTCTGTTCGCATACTTCAGATGTTAATGCTTTTACTCATGAATGCAGAAGGACATTAAACTTTTGCTGAGATGGTAAGGATTTGTGTTACAGGCCTCTGTTGTAAGGTTAATGGCATACACACTGGGGCAAGAAGCTCACTCACCTGAATTATGCTTGATAAACAACCAAGGATGCAAAAGGAAGACTGAGGACATTACTTGAAAGATTTTTGTCATCTTAGTGTGTGGACAGTCCCTCCCCAAAACAAGCCTTTAAAATTGTATTTCTTGTTTGTTTGTTTTGTCCACTATATACATATTTATCAGGTTGTGGGTCACAAAGAAGGTCTTGATGTTATGGAGAGAGCTGATCCTTTATTCCTTTTGATTGGACTTCCCACTATCCCAGTCATGCTAATACTGGGCAAGATGATTCGCTGGGAGGACTACGTGCTCAGACTGTGGCGCAAATATTCTAATAAGCTACAAATTTTGAACAGCATATTTCCAGGTAATGTGGATTGATTTGAAAAGGCAATACTGAGTTAGAGTTTCTCCATCTAGGAGACAGGGATGTGAGTTTTTACCATCTTTAAGTATGGCCGATTATACCTTCCCTCTACTATGTTTGTTTTATTTTAGTTGTGCTCATATGGTACCGAGTGGGGCAGGATGGGCAATAGGAGCAGGAGTATGGTTTCAGTTAAGGCCTTACTAATGAAAGAAGCTACTAAAAATAATGGTTCCTCATTTGAGAGTAAAAGTGAATATAGTCACTTAATTGAAATGGGATATCTGCTGAAAAGAGGGTGAGTTATCAAAGCAACTAAACTGAATATCTGTGCTGATGCACTGTAGATTTATAATGAAGCAGAGGAGGGCAGGACTTGTTCCTTCTGTGTTCTCTTTGAGGCAGTGACTACGTTATCTCTTCATCTCTCGTCCCTGTAGGCATTGGTTATCCTGTTCCTCGTATTCCAGCAGAGGCCAACCCTTTGGCTGATCATGTCTCTGCTACACGAATTCTATGTGGAGCTCTTGTTTTCCCTACTATTGCCACAATAGTTGGCAAGCTGATGTTCAGCAGCGTTAACTCAAATTTACAAAGGACAATCTTGGTGAGTTACTTTTATATTTGTTACGTAAATAGTTATATGGGATTGTAAAGTGCTGTGGGTTGGGGGAGGAAAACAAAAAGAAGAGTAAAGTGAGCTAGAAGTTGAGTGGCATTTGATTAACAGTAGAGGAGATTTTCTAAAGTTGTCTGTCTTGGCCATGGGCAAGCATCACGAGAGATGTTTTTTTGCCTGTGACTTTAAGTAATCTGGACAGGGCTAAAACCTATGTCTGGTATTGTGCTAGGCAGAGCTTAACAGTAGATGAGCAATCAGTATTTATCAACAAGCTCTGCAAGCAAGGACTAGGGTTTGTATTATCAACCTTTTCAGATTAGCTTCTGTTGACTCCTTGAAAGAATCAATTTATTGAAATAAGACTGATAAGATACATTTCATGCACCTTAAACGAAGGCATAAGAACAAATAGAGGAGAAAAACCTCCTTTGTGAATAACCTCTTAGGCTTGCAGCTTTTCAAGAGAAAGCAAATTGAGTTTCATGAACTGGCATCCCTCGTAGATCTGACTGTCATTTCAGTCTCTTTTTTTTTTTTTTTTCCTTTTCTAATGTGGAAGAAACAGTGGTGTTACAACTGTTCATGCAGACTAAAGGCTTCTTAGTCTTTCCCCTTAGAAGATTTGAGATGAAGACAGGGTAAAACTTCAAAAATAATAAATTGGTTTTATTTCACTTTATGCTTGTATTTTTAACGAGTGGCCTCTTCCACAGTCTGTTTATGGAATGGTGACAAATTTGTGCCACCTATAATTATTCAGAGAAGGGGAAAGAAGCAGACAAATTTTACTTAGTTATTGAAATATGTTCTAAAATATGTTCCATTATTCTATGTCGAACTCACAAGGAGATAAAAGTTTTCAAAAATATCTGTAGGTCTATCTTGTAATCCCTTACGTATAGTCTGAACCTCTGCAATACTGTATTGTGACAGAAAACTGTTACCATTTGGAGTTGTCCTAATTACTAACTTCAGAAGAAAAAGCTGTTTGATTAGAAAGTAAACCTTATTTAGCAAGAAACTTTTACAAAGAACACGTGCAATGATGTGATGCTGAACTTTACAGGCTTTCAAAATCTCTTTTTATTTCAGGGTGGAATTGCTTTTGTTGCTATAAAAGGAGCTTTTAAGGTTTACTTCAAACAACAGCAGTATTTGCGCCAAGCTTACCGCAAAATTTTAAATTATCTTGAGCAAGAAGGTGCATAAGGCTGTGATCATCTGATGTCATACAGTCTCACCTAGCAGGTTTCCATGTTGTATTGGTTCCTTCATTATTGCACATAACTGTGATAAGTTGCTGCTCCTGTTTTTTTCTTCAAATGTAATAAAGCACTGTCTCATGGCAGGGTTTATCCTTTCAGTAATCACTGAACCTAAGAATGTGACTTGCTTTGGGGTATTTCTTTTGAGCACCAGGCTTTAGAATTACTTTCTTTGAGCCAATTTGCTGAATGGATGAAAAAAAATAGCACCAACTACACAACAAAAACGCTTTAAATTGTGTAGTTAATATAGGCCACGTCCAGATGCTTTTTCTGATATTACTTTCATATCCAGGCTGTCATCCATTTCAGTGTTACACACAATGAAGGTGTTTGGGGTTTTTTTGTTTGAGAAAGGAAATGAGTCACTACTAAGGAAAAGTAATTGTGGGATATCAGGCAATAAGGATTTTCTTGTTTCTTTGCTGGTGTGGAACAGGGAATGCACAATTGTCAGCGGTTTGTGGGACAGTTTGACCCAATACCGTGACAATTGAGGCAGGGGACCCACGGGCCCACACCGTGGGGAAGGGGAAAGGGAAAAGGAGAAGGGAGATGGGCCTAGGAACAAAACAGCGGCAACGATCTGAGGAGGAAAGCTAACTTACTAAATAAGATATCAGAAAGCAAAATAACACAATATAATACAATATAATTGGAATTGAGGCTAACGAATCAAATAAAATGAGCAAGAGAGTGTGTCCGATAAACCGAAGGCCTTACGCTAACGCTGAAGGCGGACGGCTGCAACAAACACCCACTGCTGAGCTCCATCCCGAGGGAAGAGAGAGTCCCGTGACCGCAGACAGTTTTTATCTTTCCCTCTGAGCAGAAACACATAAAAATGCAAAGCATCGCAAAGTCCTCTGGGGAACGCAGTTCTTCTCTTCAGAGACAGTTACACCCAGAACTATCGATGGTCCACGGAGCTGGAGCATTAACTCTTTAACTCCGAATGCACTACATGATGTTATGATGTGGAATACCAGTACCAAAAATCATAAAACCATGACATTCCACCCCTTATTCCACATCACTACATCATGCTTGATATATATATGGAAGAACAATGACTAACATGCATTAAATATGAGCACATGCAACATATATACATGGAATTATTGACACTCCCCCAACATCAGATTCCCCTGTGGTACACACTGAACATCTCCATTCTTCTGCATCACCCACCAAGAAGACCCAGGTCCCTGAGCAGACAGTTCCCAGGAGAGGTTTGCTTTTTCCAGAAGCAGGAAGGACCCAAACTGCTTTTCCCAACATGTTCTTTACATGTACTACAGGGACCTTATCTCCCTCTATATAGTAGGTAGAGATCTGGATTGGGCAGGACCATTGTGATTGATGGATCCTCGGCTGTTGACCAACCAAGTGGCTTCTGACAAATGCTTCTCCCAGTGCTTAAATGTTCCGCCACCCATTGCTTTCAACATTGTTTTTAACAACCCATTTTATCTTTCAATTTTGCCAGAAGCTGGTGCGTGACAGGGGATGTGATAAATCCATTCAATGCCATGATCTTTGGCCCAAGTATTAACAAGAGACTTTTTGAAATGAGTCCCATTATCTGACTCAATTCTCTCTGGAGTGCCATGTCACCACAGGACTTGTTTCTTGAGCCCTACGATGGTGTTTTGGGTGGTAGCATGGGGTACTGCATAAGTTTCAAGCCACCCAGTGGTTGCTTCCACCACGGTGAGCACATAACGCTTACCATTGTGAGATCGTGGCAAGGTGATATAATCAACCTGCCACGCCTCCCCGTATTTATACTTCTGCCATGCCATCGCCCTTCCTCCCAAAGAGGTTTCATCCTCTTGGCTTGTTTAATTATGGCACATGTGTCACAGTCATGGATAACCTGTGCAATAGCATCCATAGTTAAGTCCACCCCTCGGTCTCTAGCCCATTTATATGTTGCATCTCTTCCTTGATGGCCCGAGGTCTCATGGGCCCACCAAGATAGAAATAATTCACTCTTATGTTGCCAGTCCAAGTCTACTTGAGCCACCTTAACTTTGGCAGCTTAATCTACCTGATGGTTATTTTGTTGTTCTTCAGTTGCCCGGCTCTTAGGAACATGAGCATCTACATGTCACACCTTTACAACCATATTCTTTATTTGGGCAACAGTGTCCCTCCACAGTTCAGCCTAGGCTTACCCCTCTGTTGCCAATCATTTTGTTCCCATTGCTGTAACCACCCCCATAAAGCATTTGCCACCATCCATGAGTCAGTATAAAGATAAAGCATTTGCCACCTCTCTCATTCAGCAATATCTAGGGCCAGCTGGACAGCCTTTACCTCTGCAAATTGACTTGATTCTCCTTCTCCTTCAGTGGCCTCTGCAACTCGTTGTGTGGGGCTCCACACAGAAGATTTCCATCTGCAGTGCTTACCCACGATGCGACACGATCCATCTGTGAACAGGGCGTATCTCTTTTCATTGTCTGGTAGTTCATTATATGGTGGGGCCTCTTTGGCACGTGATACTTCCTCTGCTGGTGTTGTTCCAAACTTTTTACCTTCAGGCCAGTCCATGGTCACCTCCAGGATTCGTGGATGACTGAGGTTCCCCATCCGTGCTCACTGTGTAATCAGTGCAGTCCATTTACTCCAAGTGGCATCGGTAGCATGATGGGTAGAGGGAGCTGTCCCTTTAAACATCCAGCTCAGCACTGGCAGTCGAGGTGCCAGAAGGAGCTGTGTTTCAGTACCGATTACTTCGGAAGCAGCTCGAACCCCCTCGTACGCGGCTAAGATCTCCTTCTCAGTTGGAGTGTAGCGCTCCTCAGACCCCCTGTACGCCCGACTCCAGAACCCAAGGGGTCGGCCTCGGGTCTCTCCAGGAGCTCTTTGCCACAAACTCCAAGTGGGGCCTTCCTTTCCAGCAGCAGTGTAGAGGATGTTCTTTACATCCTGTTCCGTCCGCACTGGCCCCAGGGCCACGGCACGGGCTATCTCCTGCTTAATTTGCTCAAAAGCCTGCTGCTGCTCAGGGCCCCACACAAAATCATTCTTCTTCCGCGTCACCCGATAGAGAGGGCTCACAATGAGACTGTAGTTTGGAACATGCATTCTCCAAAAGCCCACTACACCCAAAAAACCTTGGGTCTCTGTCTTACTTGTGGGTGGAGACATGGCAGTGATTTTGTTAATCACATCTGTTGGGATGTGACAACGTCCATGTTGCCACTTTATACCTAGGAACTGAATTTCCTGTGCAGGCCCTTTCACTTTGCTTTGCTTGATAGCAAAGCCAGCTTGCAGAATGATCTGGATTATTCTCTCTCCTTTCTCAAAAACTTCCCCTGCTGTATTGTCCCACACAGTGATATCATCAATGTATTGTAAGTGCTCAGGAGCACCGCCCTGTTCCAATGCAGTTTGGACCAACCCATGGCAAATGGTTGGACTGTACTTCCACCCCTGGGGCAAACGATTCCAGGTGTACTGAATGCCCCTCCAGGTGAAGGCAAACTGTGGCCTGCATTCTGTGGCCAAAGGAATTGAGAAGAAGGCACTGGCAATGTCAGTGGTGGCATACCACTTGGCTGCTTTTGACTCCAGTTCATACTGGAGTTGCAGCATGTCCGGCACAGCAGCACTCAGTGGGGGTGTGACTTCATTCAGGCCCCAGTAATCTACCATCAGCCTCCATTCTCCACTGGCTTTACGCACCGGCCACATGGGGCTGTTAAAAGGTGAATGAGTTTTGCTGATCACTCCCTGGCTCTCTAGCTGACGGATCAAGTTATGAATGGGGAGCAAGGAATCCCTGTTGGTGCGGTACTGCTGTCTGTGCACCATTTTTGTAGCAATCGGTACCTGCTGCTGCTCCACTTAGAGCAACCCCACAACAGACGGATCTTCTGATAGGCCAGGCAAAGCAGACAGCTGCTTAACATTGTCTGCATCCACAGTAGCTATTCCAAAGGCCCATCGATACCCTTTGGGATCCTTAAAATATCCCCTTTTGAGGTAATCAATACCAAGTATACATGGAGCCCCTGGGCCAGTCACAATAGGATGTTTTTGCCAGTCTTTACCAGTGAGGCTTATTTCAGCCTCCAACATGGTCAACTCTTGGGAACCCCAGTCACCCCAGAAATATAGATTAAGTCTGTCTCTTGGTGACTTGAGGGCATTAGAGTGCACTGTGCACCAGTGTCCACCAGTGCCTTATATTTTTGTGGTTCTGATGTGCCAGGCCATCGAATCCACGCAGTCCAATACACTCTATTATCCCCTCCCCCCCCCGGCTGGGGGGCAGGGGCTATTGTGGCTGGTAGGTACCTCGCTCAGTTCTGAAGGAGTACTGTTCAGACAGGAGGACATCTCGCTCAAACCAGAGGGTGTCTCTTTCCAGTTGGAGGGCATCTTGCTCAGATTGGAGGGTGTCTCTCTTGGATTGGAGGGCGTCTCTCTCAGTCTGGAGGGCATCTTGCTCAGACTGGAGGGCATCCATGTTGGACTGGAGAGCATCTTGTCGAGACTGGAGGGCGTCTCTCTCGGATTGGAACTTGTCTCGCTCGATCCGGAGAGCATCTAGATTGGACCGAAGGGTCTGATTGTCAGCTAAAAGACTCTTTCTGGATCAGGAGACTGTCCCTTTCAGCTCGGAGACTCTCTTGCTCTATTTCAAAAACTCCATGTCTCTCTGGGATAGTATTGAATAAGGCCCGGTAAGCATCAGCCAGACCCCAAATAATTTGGGCCTCCTCAGATCTGTTTGAGCCGCAACATCGCTGTGTCAAATATCTGCTTAAGTTCTCAGGATCTTGCAGGTGTTCAGGAGAAAAGTTCCATGACATCAGTGATGCCCATTTCTCTAAAGTCTCTCGAAAGTCCCTCCAAACTCCCTGCCAGTCAGTATTCTCTGGCTCTGGGGAAGGTTTTCTTAAAATATTATAAATACAGATACTGAGTAAAATGATGAAGAGTACATTCAGGGAAACTGACACCACAATCATTACAAGCATTGGATGAGCATTCAGAAAACGCATAATGAATTCAAAGGAGAGGCCAGGAGTCTGTTTAAAAATCACAAGTAGAGTTAGCAACTCCATCTGGAGTTACTCCGTCCAGAACTGAATGCCACATCGTATACAAAAGCCAGGTAGGTATGTCCATCAGTGTTTTTAGTTTATCATATAGAGACCAAGCTCCATGGATCAGACTGGCAAACTTAATTTTAAGTCCCTGTACATTCTGAGCATTACAAGGAAAAAACGATGAAATGCAGTCCCTATAAGAGCAGTTTAAAAAGAGAAAGCTTTTTTTTTTTCCTAAAACATGCTGGCAGCACCCAAAAAAGTTTACAAATATCCCAGAACAACTGGCAGTACGCCCAGACTTCAAGGTCGTGTTTTGCATTACAGCACCTGCAGTACAGATAAGCTTGCTAACAAGAGACAGAGATTCACTCCCCACACTGGGTGCCAAAAATGTCAGTGGTTTGTGGGACAGTTCGACCCGGTACCGTGACAATTGAGGCAGGGGACCCACGGGCCCACACCGTGGGGAAGGGGAAAGGGAAAAGGAGAAGGGAGATGGGCCTAGGAACAAAACAGCGGCAACGGTCTGAGGAGGAAAGCTAACTTACTAAATAAGATATCAGAAAGCAAAATAACACAATATAATACAATATAATTGGAATTGAGGCTAACGAATCAAATAAAATGAGCAAGAGAGAGTGTCTGATAAACCGAAGGCCTTACGCTAACGCTGAAGGCGGACGGCTGCAACAAACACCCACTGCTGAGCTCCATCCCGAGGGAAGAGAGA
Source organism: Cyrtonyx montezumae (assembly GCF_038088225.1). Lineage (NCBI taxonomy): Eukaryota > Metazoa > Chordata > Aves > Galliformes > Odontophoridae > Cyrtonyx > Cyrtonyx montezumae. The sequence goes on along the minus strand of NW_027072045.1, from coordinate 17,531,368 downwards.
GTCCCGTGACAGCAGACAGTTTTTATCTTTCCCTCTGAGCAGAAACACGTAAAAATGCAAAGCATCGCAAAGTCCTCTGGGGAATGCAGTTCTTCTTTTCTGAGACAGGTACACCCAGAAACTACTGGTGATCCACGGAGCTGGAGCATTAACTCTTTAACTCGCAATACACCGCATGATGTTATGATGTGGAATATCAATAATACAACAAAAATCATAAAACCATGACAACAGTACACAAATGGCTGGACAGAGATAGCAAAAGACAGATTCCTCTACAGGACTTGTGTGTCAGCTTTAGCCACCTAAGTACAAACTTCTGAAATCAGCATGGCTTCTAGGTGACTACTGTATTACTGATAATCGTTGTCCTGTTGTATCTTCTGCAATGCCTAGCGTTTTCTCATGGTTTTTTTTTTTTTTACTGTTTTGTAACTGGTACTAGGTAACTTTCTTTTTTCTTCATATGGAAAATAATTACATGGGGGAAGTAAATTTTGATCACTTTCTAGTTAAATATTAGAGCAATTGTTCAGTTCTCACGTTCCTTTCGATTTTGTAAGTTATCTGTACAAGTAATAAGAGTAGTAAAAATATGAGGAAACAATGGACGCAGAAGTTACATTGAGAAGACCCAGTATTCAGTTTCAACTTCCAGTCTTTTCTCTGCCCCAGCTGTCTGTATTGGCAGGATAGCCAGGAACAACACCTGAAAAGGGGGCAATGCTACCCTGGGGTACCGAGTTTAAGGCATTGCCAGCAGTTTAGACAGCCGAAGACAACTTGGTATGTTCTGTAAAGGACTAAGGATAAATCTTCAATGTGTGATAAACTAGGGTAGCTTATTTGCACAGTAAGCTTTTCTGTTACAATACGTTCAAAGTAGCCTGCTGATGGAGACACTAGCACTTCAGTTATTTCAGGTATTTAAACACTTCAACAGAAATTAACTGTTTTCCAAAGTTAATTTTGACAAATATAACATGGCTGTTTAATATTCATTTCAGATCTAACCTCAAGTTAGTACTTGAAGTTATCTTCACAACAGTTTGTTTTCCTCAAAAGGTTTTTCTTTGTAATAGGATGTCACATGCATGGAGACAGGTTTAAAAAAAAATTAAATAGTGGAAATATTCATAAGTAACTATTTCTTTTCACCAGAAATGAAGGAAATGTGGAGTGGACTTAATGTTTGACTGCAATAATGTATGTTAAAGAACTTGTGGTACCTTTTCTATAGTATGTTTGTCTTAAATACTGAGATGTAATATTTTGGAATTGTATAAAAGTGTACATAATGGCCACCTAGTATTCAGAAACTACAGGTACCGTAAATGATACATTTGATCCATATCAGATACTTGGAGATTCTTGCTGTAACTGAAGAATTGCTACAATCTTGCAAGTCTGCTGATTATATTTGTCTTAGAGTGGGCTCACTTTTATATAAAACTTTAGATAGAGTAGCAACCTTGAAAAGTTGCTGCTTTCTGTAAGATAGCCTTGAAACATATACATATTTCTTATGGAATTCCTCATTTCAAGAAAAAAGCTTTTCAGTGGTCTTCACTGTATATATTTCCAGCCAGTTTATTACTGTTTTTTAAAGTCTCATGAAGAATTGAATGATGCAAATTGTCAGTCTTGAAACTTGCTCTATTGGAAGAGATAATTGTCTTCACTGAAACTTGAAGCTGCTGTAAAAATATCATTACAGAAACACTGTTTGGATTATATGATGATTTAAAATGGTGGCAGAAAGTCATTACTTTGGTTACTATGTTGTAAATCTTGTTTTTAGTATTACAAATTATAGTTATGTTGAATTAGGCTGAATAAATATTTTTTACGCTTCCTAGTGTATTTTGTCAGTTGAACAAAAGCCAAAGGCAATGGAATGTGTTTTAATGCATGTGTGTGAGGATTTATATGATCAATTTTAAGTTGATAGATCAAAGAAATATCTTGTGGTAAAGGAAATATGACTGAGACTTGAAGCTTATGCCTTAAATGCGTTGTCTGGTTTTTTTCCCCTCGCTTGCTTGTGATCAGTGAATGACATGGGGGAATGCATTTCTCAAACATTTAAAGCAAAACACTGTTGCAGCGTGAAAGAGCTCAGCTAATACAAAATCGTGATAGGGAGTTGCTGGATAACTCTGGGTTGGCTGATGTGCTGAGTTTATTTGGGAATGCAGTGATCTCTCTTCATTGAGAAAGATAATACTGACTGTAGGAATGGTTTTTTTTTCACTAATGTCCTGTTACCTTCACAGAAGGAGCATTAAATGTTATTTAGCATTCCTCAATGCTATATAAGGGCTCTCAATCATTCTTATCCACTACTTGTCTCTTTTTTTTCTCCCATTGAAGCAAGAACTCAACTATATTACCATAATTGTATGGTAATACATGGGGAATGATCCTCCCCTTCTCACTCATCTTCCATTTTAAATTCTTAGATTTAAATGGAGCTCTACTACATTTTTGTTTGAATGTTTTTTCTTTTATTTGTTCTCTTTCTCCTGTAAAAGTTTCCATTTGCAACAGTTTCCTTGAGCTGCCTGTTTTGAATTACATTGATTCCCTCATCTTCTGTGTTTTTTTCTCTAAAGGTAGCTGTCTCCTTTGACTTATCAGTGAGGGATCTGACCATGTTGCTATTTGAGGCCTCTCTCCAGGGAGGCATTTAGAATAGTTCTGTGTTTGAAGGTGTGTGGAGGTATTGTTGACTACAGAATTACCCATTTTTGATGGCACCATTCAGTTTGACTAAAATTTCAGTTGCGTAATGTTTACAGTGGCAGCTGTATCCAAACTGCCATATTCTAACTCTGTTGATTAAAAATGGGACATCCTCTCCTCTAGTCTCACATGCTGTGGTTTGGGGGGAAAAAAACCTATTTCAGTGCATTCCAGCATAATCTGGGGAAATCAGATTTTAGTTGTCTCAATTCTTGTAGACTGATGCCTAGACTTCTCTTCGCTGAGGTCTAGCAGGTTCCTCTAATGGAGTGAGCTCCAGAACTAGAAATACCTGTGCCAGAGTTTGCCCAGATTTTCAACTATTTAGGTTCTTTCTGCTTTACTAATTTATACAACATAAAGGTAGACTTTACTAATTTATTTCAAGGGCTTGTTCATGAGCTTGAGAAACATAGCTTGCTCCCCAAAAGTGCAAGTCTAAAGATGTGTGCAAAGAAAATACTACAAGTGGGGAAAAAATATCGTGTTAAGAAATATTATGTAAACAGGGACCAGTCATATCCATTAGATTGTGGCCCCTTTACTTTGAAGTTTAAAGGTCTCTGGCCTCTTTGTTCTTGCCTGTTATTTACTCCTATGTTTGGTTTATTTAATTGCTTTTGCACCTCTGTGTATCATGAGCACATAGGATTATTTCTGCTTGTACCACACTAAGTAGTTTAGAAAAATTCCATTCTGGAACCAGTGAAAGCAAATAGCAGACATGACTTGAAACTGCCTCAACTAAACAGCTCAGCAGCACCTGTCAAAACATATCTTGCAGGCACCTCATTTAATGCTGGATGACTAAGCCATGGCAAAGCAATTGCCTAAGCAGAGGGCCTCTATAGGAAGTGCTTTGTTTATTTAAAAAAATAAAATTATGCAACTTTATTTCCACCTACAGAGCAATATTGGTGATGCAGTATGCATGGCATACTGTTTTGTATTTTTTCTTAGTTGTTCTCTTCAGTAACATTTTGCTGCAGCTAACAGAAGCCAATAAAGGAACACATTAATTTACCCTATGTGTAATTTTGTAGCTGTCATTTCTTTGCCACGGATCAAGAAGCTAATACTTGATGTACCTCTGGAAGAGCCTTCTGATACTAGTTTTCCAGACACTTCTGATGCTCAGAAGATAGTTAAGATAGCCCGGAATCAAACGTTTCTCAATTTTTGTTCGTAATTGAGGCTTTTTCCTCCTCCAGCAGAATTATATTTGGTTCAGAAGCATTTGACTAATTTGAAGAAGAAAATCTCTACCACCTTACCTCCCTTGCTAAGAACCCACAGATAATTGAGTTTGTTACAAGTGATAGTGTGAGGTGTTACTTGCACACATTGTGTGCATTATTCTGTTTCAAATAACAGGAGTGCAGTGCAGGAGTACAGTCCTACTTCTCCAGAATATTTGCTTTTCAACCTTAGGGATTTGGTTTCTTAAGACAGAGGTTGGTTAAATACATACTGTAACAACTCCCTCTGGATGAGCGGAGCTGCAGAAGTTCTATGGAACAGAAGGTACTCCCTTTTGGAGAAAGGGAACTGAAGGAATAAGAACCAGAGCATCATTTCTAGATGTAGGAAAAAAATGCTTTTTTGACTTAACAAAACAGACTCGGACCTAAGTCCTTCAGTACTGAGCTATGAATGTTAGTGGCATTTCTCACAACTGGCACACTTGCCGTTATTTTCTCTGCAGAGAGAGAGGCAATCGATAAAAAGTTGAATAGAAACAACAGAAAACTGTTGCTCATGTGTAAGGATAACTCGGTCTGAATTTCATCCAGTGTTTTAGATTTTTCTTAGGTTCTTTAGTGCCTTTTGAACATGAGGGTATGGCTTTTCATTCTGCCTGAGGCTTTGTTGGGGGAGGGAAAAAATAGTGTACTTTAACTGTAGGATTCTCTACTCCCCCTCTCCCCCCCCTCCCCCCTCCGAGTGTTGTTAAATGTTAAGGTACTGTAAAAATGGAAGTGCTTTTTACTTCATGTAAATTAAAGGCTGTAGCTAGCCTTCCTAGCCTTTCCCCGTTACCAGGTACAGCCTCTCATGGCAGGTGTAATATTGTGCTGTGTTTTAAGTTACATACCCTCTTACTCATTACCAGGGCTCACTTGCCCATCTTATTTTGAAGATGAATGAAAATGCAAATAAACACTAATAATTACATTCACAAGCAATTTCAAAACTATGGATGCTTGTTGTTTTGCTTTCTTTTAAAAAATGCTTTTCTTACTCCCTCAGGTCTTCTGCTATTTCAGATAGATTCAGAGTAGCTGATTACAGGCAGTCAGTGTTCTTCTCTAACTCCTGATCAAAGCACTTCAGTTCTAGCTTAGCTAAATCACATCTGCTGTGTGTTGGAATCCCTGTATGTAACACTTAAGTCAGTAGCCCAGAGACATTATATTGTCCTTATCTATAGCTAAGGAACAAGAAAATCAGAAAAGGGCTGTGTAGGTATTAATGAACTTTACTTAACTCGTTGTAGCTGGCACTTAAGTGTTGCAGAAGGAAGTACTTATTTTCCAACTTAAAACTAACTAGCAGAATGCATTTGCCCTGGTTATTCTATTTGTCCTTGTTGCCCCAGCAGTTAAATTGCATAAGCCTTACAGTGTTTTCCTTCCTCTCTCTTCACTGATAGGACCATGGGTAGCATCCACCTATGAAGAGTTAAAGGAAAATAAAATCAGTATTTAGAACAAGTTGGACACCTCCAGCAGTCTGTCTGACAGGCAGCTTTAGGAACTTCGTTAGGATAATTAGTTGCATCTGGAGTATTTCTCAGGACCAAATTATCAAAATGTTTTAGAAAGCAGAGCATGAGATTTCATTTCATCACTTTTGGCAGCTGCATAATCATCAGCTGAGAAGCCATATAATTCTTTTCTTGCACCTAAAATATATTATGAATAGCATCTAGTGAGCCAATTTTGAAATCTGTTTGCATACAAGTGAACATGACAAAGAGAAACTAAGTGCATTCATCAGCCATGATGTGCAGCTTTGATGCTGGTTTATAGTTTGTTTTGTTTATATTCTGTTTTTAAAAGAAGGAGGCTTGTGATATGTTGCACAAAAGGCATAAGCAAGCTGAATTCATGATGTGGTAGTTCTGTTCCAGTCAGAAAGCAAATAAACCCACTGAAATGTAATTAGTATAAATCAAATATGCGCTGCAATTACATAGCACATGGTAAGCAGATTGTAAAACTGAGTGGTGTATTTTTGCATCCTCACATTTCCTGTATTCCCAGAGCAGCTTCTTTCCTTATTATTGCACTTCTGAGATGTAATTAGATGGCCTCAGAATATCTCTTCTCTGTAACAGCCTTTTTTTCTGAAAGTCAAGTCTCTTCACTAATTGATTAAAGGAACAGTAGCACCATCAAAATACAGTCACATGACTTGATATCCTTCTGTCCAAAACATGAGGAAGCAGAAGGCTGGGGAGAGTGTGCAATGATTAAATTCTGGTACTCCATAACAGCTGAAGTGGGTGCTATGTCATGGGTACTGCATCTGTTGTTTTTTGGTTTTGTTTTTTTTAAGTATCATCGGCATTAAAAATGGAAACATCTAATCAGTTTGTAACCACTGCTCCCATGCATGCATCCCTGTTGTTCAGTCCTGATACCAAACCAAACAGACCCTGGAGTGGCAGCTGACTGTGTCAGCCATTTGGCCCTTTGAGTGGTGTTCTGTTCATGCACAGGGTCTCATCTGCTTGGAGATAATACAGCAGTGAATGCTGGCAAGCGAGAGGATGTGCAGAAATACTTACCTCTTAGAGAAATGGTAATGCTGAAACAAAGTCATGTGGTCACTGAAGTGTGAGGGATGGAACAGGCAGGGACTGCAAGGTCACTTCCATCTGCACGATCTGATTTTTAAGTCTCTGAAGTCCTACAGATTCCCTGACAATCACTTGACACCATAAACTGCCAATCCCAACCCAGGAATGGGGTTTCTTCAACATACTTGACAAATTTCTCCCAGCTAGGTGTTCTTAAAGATAGAATGTGTGGTTACACAGCTAGCTCACTGTCTTTGCTGGGTGAGAGGATACATATACCGCAACTTTGTGCCACCATGAGCCATGGATGTGCAAGCTGTACTGCACTTTGCCCCTTCCTGCCTTGGACACGGCTGCTCATTCTGGTGAGGCACTGATGCTCCTGCCTTTGTGCTGGGTTGTACAGCAGTGCCCCCATCCCTTTGCCCACCTTTGCTGCTGACAGCTCAGCCAGGGCGAGAAGGCTCCCAGCTCAGTAGGTTCATGGCTATTGGGACAGAGCTGTTATTTAATGATATATACAGGAAGGGATCTCATCGGCTTGTTGCATACCTGCATTCAGTCTGTTCTTGGGACAGCAGGGAACTACAGAGCTCTGAGCTGACCTGAAAGTAATGAGGCTGCACTGCAGCCAGCCTGGCAGAACAGTACCTCTCACTTCCTCTGGGATTAGAGCCAAGTCAGTTCTCCTCGGGCGTACCAAAGGCCCTAAAATCCAAATCCTGCCCTAGAGTCAAAGACAAAGAGGCACGAGGTGCCCTCTGCCACTGCCATACAGTGAAAGTGGAGCCTAAATGCAGACAGCTGACCTGCTACTTGCCTCAGGGAGGATGGGGTTGAGACTATAGTCTGTGCTATTGGATGAGCTTCATGCACACTTTTTCCCAGCAGATACCATATTATTAAACCACGCTGTAGCTTTAGTGGTACATGATAAGGCTCTGACACCAAAATGCAGCCAGACCACAGTACAACAGTTTCACAGAGGTCAGGCTAGCCTCAGAGTCTTATAAACAGCAAAACACGAAGATGAGAGAATTGTGGCAGGATTCTGAAAGCATACCAACTGCTTGGCAGAAAGAACAGATTTTATATCACAGCCGTGGTTGCAGTATAAGCCTTGAGCAGATGCTGGAATTGTACAGTTCTGTATTATCTGGAAGCAGAACTCGCTTGGCCCTGCAGCAGGTAAAAAGTCAGTACCTGCCATCGCTTGGTGTTATTTTCCTGCCTCTCCTGCTCCTGCCAATAGTTGTGGTTATGCTGAAAATTTACTCTTAAAGGTCAGAGATAAAGATAGATAGACGTGGATTTGTAATCCTGAACACATGTAGTATTTGAGAAGATGATCTCATATTCTGGTCCAGCCCTTTTATAATTCATCTCTGCGTTTTCCAGCTATGTAGGAATTGCAGATTTTGGCTAATCCTTTGCTATGCCTCTGGTGGTTGGAGGTCTCATTGACAGCGGTTCATCAGTACAGCTCGAAGCTGTCAAACAGAAGACAAATGAGAGCTTACAAAACAGAATTCTCGCTGAACTGAGACAAAACTTCCAGTGCTGACGATGGCAGGGATCAGAGACTATCTCATAATTGCCAATTTAGCAACAGCTGAGCCTGTACTTATCTGAATTGGTACTTCTGCTAAATTCAGGATGTTTCTGTCCCATGCTAAGCCTTGAGGTTGGCAGACACAATGCAGATGCAGTGTTCCAAGGATAACTTCTCACAAAAGCTGGCAGGTGGTGGTTAGTCTGGGAACTGAATCATGGGGGAAGATTGCTTCTTTCTTTCGTGTGGGCATCTGCTGTTGAGCTGGGACTTTTTGTCACCTGCAAGCATCAAGCTGATGAGCATGCACTGATGGAGATGTTTGCTGCTGATCTCAGTTCCAGCCTCAGCCTTTTAATCTAAGCCCGAAATATAAACTTACTTTTTGTTTAAAACTTCCGTATCGTGTTCTTTGGAGTCCTGCCTAAATAACTGCTTATCATTGGACATTACTCATAAAAACTGGCATTCTGTCATACCGTGAAGTGGTTGCCACCAAACACTGGTGAATAAATCGTAAGCATGCCTTATTCTGTCAAGGACAGGTGATTTGTAGGAAATGATTACTGTCTAGCCTATGATTTGCTCTCTCATTAAAAGATGTTTGGAGTTAATGAAAAGCATATAGAAGGATACATAAAAATATGCAAGAGCCATTTGTCTGATCCATTAAGAAATAAATTTTGTTCCAGTGCAGTAAAGAGCAGACAAGAATGCAGAAATAAAGCAAACTCATTCGCCCATTTAAATGAAAACCACCGTCTCGGGAGGATTTATACTGGAAGAATAATTCTCTTATAATCTAAAATCAATCATCAACTGTAACATTAGGCAATGGAAGTCTGAGTAAAAAAGCATTTGTTCAGTGTATTGATGGTGTTAGTACATAACATGGCATGCCTAAACCAGAAAGTGAATGCAATATCCTGAAGTTAGACTTTCATTACAAGAATGGAAGATGGAAAAAAACTGGAAGGCATGCATCTTTTCTCCTTTCATGTATGGGTATACTGCTACCCACGTCGGGACAGCGACCTTCTAACAGCCTTCTAACCCACGCTGAGTACATAAGGAGCCATGTACTTTTCCAAGCTGACAGTTGCTCTGTTCCTATATATAGCTTGCAATAGAGCATGACAGAGAAAACTAGAGTTGGAGGGATGACACAAAAATAAGCTATTGGATTCAGGCAAGGGAGGAAGTTGCCTTTAGCTGGAATTTGAAAAGTTACAGACCATCACGCAGCATCTTAAAAGGCTTTGACAGGCTTATTATCAGAAAGAGTGTAATTTCTTTTCCCATCATACATTCTCAAAGTTATAGCTGCAGGTCTTTCTTCTGTTAATATGGGCAGCGTGTTTGGTTTGCTTTTTGGAGACGAGACAGATCACAGGCTTTATTACTGCCCATGGCATGAGGCATCAACGTTGGAACCAGCTCTGACAAAAAAGTGCAGTGCTCAGGGTGTGTCCAGCTGGCAGAAGCGGGGGCTAGTGACACCAGTCCTGCTCGGGGTGCTGGCACTGGGCAGGGGAACATGAGTCCATGGCAGCCCTGATGCATGCAGCTGTCTGGGTACAGCTTTCACTTTGGTATTTTTAAATCATATGTGGGATGTAAATTCGGGGCTAATGCCATTATTCAAACTGCTATCGCTAATAAACAAGGATATATGGCCACAGCCATCTCATAAAGCTCACCTTCAGTCTGGCCCCTTTGCCTACATGAATTCACCCTTCTCTTTGTTGCTAGATTTAGGTAATTTATTACAGCTGTGTGTATCTGAATCTGACTTTTAACCATGAAAGGCTGCCACAGAGAGGGTCAGAAGAACAGAGCTTAAAAAGGAAGCTGTAGCTTTCCTAGGCTTGCTCTTTAATATGCAAGTAACATCGCTTCAAACTTGCATCATGGTGGTTAATAGACAGAAGTAGGTCTAAGGCCATTCAAGCTGTGACTCATCTCTTCTCTGTACCGAGGCGATTCGCCTTCTGCATTAGCTGAGGTCTTTGAAATTTAAAAAAAAGGACAAAGGGAAGACAAAAGGGAGCTTAACAAAATGTGATAATTAATTCAGCAACATTTGAAATCACCAAATGCAATGTTATTCAATTGCAATGAATGGAAATTTAAATAATTCAGAATGTTTCAAATCTCACAGCAATTACTCAACTGAAAGCTCAGAAGTTCAGAGCAGCCTTCAGAGGGGTGTGTTTTTGATGCACAGGACATCTCTCAAGCCAAAAGCATGCATTTTCTCTGCAATGTTCTTTGCAACCTTACCGCTCTGAAGAGTACGGTTTGCTCATCTGCCAGAGTGTTTGCACTTCTTGCCCGTGTATCATTTATGTCGTTTTTCTCCAAGCCAGAAAAAAACCTGTCTTTTAAGAAAGACAGAACAAGCCCTGAGATACCGATCAGCTGAATGAAAGCCTGTGCTCTATTTTCTATCTTCTTCAACCACATTGCTTCATACTTAAGTTAAACCAGTTCAATGAGCTTTTGCTCTCTGTGACAGAATTAGAGAAAACAGAATAAAGCAGCTCTCCAAGCAGATGTATGAGAGCCATGGGAGCCAGCTGCAGCCCATGGACACTCGGCCAGCGGTGAGCATGACTCAGGGGAAGCCTGCTGTTCACGGGTAAGGGGGTAAAGCAGCCCTAAGTTACCGCCTTGCAAGGAAAGGTTTCCTCCTCCACCTGAAGGCTGCTACCACTAGCAGGCTGCCTGACATTTCTTTGAGTAAGACCGTGTTTCCAGTTGCCAAGATCCTTGTCAAGCTTTAAGCTCCGTGCTGGCACGCTGAGCACGCGACCCGCAGGGAATAACTACGTAAGATTTCTTCCGTCATAGTTTATCACTTAATGAGGTGATGCGGCAGGTCTCCCATAGTCTAAAACTTCGAAACAGGGAACGAAAATGAGGAGGCAGGGAGGACTGCAGTGTGGAGGCGGTCAGGACGAGGAGGCGGGAGCAGGGCAGGGCCCGGCCACAGCGGCTTAGCGCCTTCCGCGTGAGGGCGGCGGAGAGGCGGGAAGCGGCGCGGCGCGCGCCTGAGGGGGAATGCGGCGGTTCCGCGGCCCCGGGCTCCGCCAGGACTGCCCTCCATCCAGCGAGGCGCCAGCTGTGTGAAGACGAACGCAGACGCAGTGTTGCTGCTTATAACAAAGCAAAACGAGACGCACCTGAACAATTTATGTGTTTATTTATTTTTTTTTCCAGGTTAAGCAGTTGACGTTCTCTTTGTTTTTATCCTTTGATTCAAACAAATAGGATTTTCCTCATCAGAAAGGAGAAAATCATTTCCATGCATAAAGATGAGGTGCACAACGCTTCACATTATTATAGGGAACAACAGCAAATGTTGTATCATAGCACCAAGAACTTCCATTACAGTGTGAAGGAAAGACACCATGAGAGCTTGTCCTCACGGCACATCTTTATGCTGACATTTGGATTCTGAAGCACATGCTCTTCTCTTAACAATGAAAATTAAACTTCGCATTACGAATAAAATATAACTGCCTAAAAAAACTTGTCACTTTCTAAGAATTAAACTAAGACATTCGATTTTTTTGCATAGCAAATTTTCTTTACACTTCAAAAGAGGTAAAACTTAATTAATTCTTCCTTGTCTGGTCTTCTGTTATCCCAACCTGGCCAAACAACAGGAAGTAATTATTTAAGATACAGCATGAATCTGAACATCCCTCTTCAAATTAAACATACAATCCCGCTCTTAATATTGTAAAGATAACACTACAGAGTTCAACATCTACTGTCAATTACATTGCTTCTACTCGGCTTTCTAGGTTAAAAAGTATTAAGTGCCAGCTATACAGGCTTAGCAAGGGAGCAAAAATTCATTATTTACCATCTGTTACTTTCTTGCATCATCATAAATAACACACCTAGTTCTGCTGGTTTGCTTAATCCAAAGATTAGGGGCTAGATGCAACACATAATTTTCAAATAAATAGGCCTATCCCTACCTGAGATAAAGGAACCTGGTTGGAAATGGCACTAAATAGCACACTGTAAGAAAACTTGAGATACCATGGAACTTCATTTCTAACAAGAAAGAGGTTGCAACATTTAGTGTTAAAGTAAGTGAAAAGATCTGTTGAGTAAGGAGACAGTTGCATGTAGTTGCTGTTCAAGAACAGAGCACGTGAGATTGCAAAGGGTCAACAAAAATGGGACTACCCTCCTCTCTTGATGCCTTCTGCCACTCATGTACTTTCAGAACAAGAAAACAACATTACAAATGAAGGGTTGTTTTGCTTTGTTTTGTTTTTAATAGCAAAGAGCTGCTTTTGGTCTGTGGATCCTGCAGTACTATCCATCCTCATTATGTGCCTCCCAGCTGTGCAGTCTCTTCTCTCCTGCAGTAACAAACTGTCAGGACCGTGCACATTGATGCCAATACATCTATGGAGTCATCCGAGGGCACCTCAGTGCTTTCACTGAGTCCAGAATTACCAACAGAACATGTAAAAATAGTTTAAGCTTCCTGACCCTGACTGTGCTGTTCCTCACAATCCTATTTAATTATATACACACAAACCTATACCCGGTTTGGATTCTGTATTCCAGTTTGGATTCTATACTCCCCCCCACAACCTTTTTGTTTGAACAGTTACCTCCCCCTGAGCTACTGGGCAATCAGTATATAAATCTTTCCACAAACATTATTTTCCTTAGCTTAAGAAAAAGGTGATACATTAATAACATTACAGGTGTAGCTAATACAGATTTTTACAAATTTAGATAAACATTATCTTGAATTTTAAGATTATCCATGGTTGATGTGCAGTGGCTCCTGGAGAACAGCGGGGAACTCCAGTTTTGTGGGACCATTAGCTAAATTTACAGTTTGGTTCAAAGCATGAAACTATAGGACTCTATTCAATACCTTTTCAATAGAAGGCTGAGACCCTAAACCTGGATCTCAAAAACTTAATGTTAAAAAAATTCCAGGCCTGTTAAACTTTTCAAAAATATTAAAGATTATGTTAAGTGACTTGTCAGGGATTATGCCAGAATATAAAGTATACTTATGTTATAATCTAGGGCTAACTATCAAAATGCCCCAGGGCATCACATTTACTCCAGTTGTCTGGTTAGCTTGAGCTCTTTGTTAGGGTTGAATCTCCAAATTATCTCAACTGCTTTTTCTGTCTTTTAGTAGAGAACGTAATTAGTAAAATTTATGAGATTCTGCTATTTTTTATTCTGTTGCTTCCAAATCTCCAAGAAACTTAAGCTTTTCAGACACTGCAAGTTGTCCTGAAAAACTTACCATATTAACTCTTAGTCACTCCACACTTAAAAAGCCTAATAAAAATGATTAGCTATACACTTGTGCATTGGTAGTTTACAGACATTAACACACAAAGCCTTTCCACAGGAATTTATAATCCACACACAGTGATGACAGATAGACATGATCATTAGACAAGAAGAGTAAAATGGCATGCAACTAGCAGCTTTCAACTTATATGCACTATCTTCCATTTCAACGTTATTTTTATTGAGTAGCTCACTGCGAGAAAGCACCCAACATCACTCTTACATTTTGTATATGCTAAGCTTAATACAATCTTTTGAATTTTAACATTTACATCATCTTAAAACTAATTATGTTTGACATTTAATTCAAGTGGAAAATCAGAACTACAAACATTCTTCATATACGTATTCTTCAAGTTACACAAAGTCTACATGCTATTCCACTCAAATACGCCTTCCAGAAAAAAGGCTGTGTATAAGGTACATTTTTATTCGATTACTTACAGCAATCAAAGCATATTGTGCATACAACAGCAGAACAGCCTCCTGTTATGGTTGAGTAGCACCTGTTTTCAATTTTTTTCTGAAATACTTGGTTAAGTCTCCCACTGTGCTGAGCTTCAGTAGCCAGTCATGTGGCTCTCCAGGCCAAGACATCCTGTAGATGCCATCTTTGCACCATGTTATGGATAAAGCTTGCCATGATTAGAAGACGAATTCAAATGATGAGAAAATATTCCATAAGATGCATGCAGCCTGCACTCAGTGCGTGGCAGTGCTAAAGGGACACTGATGACATTTGTGGCTGGCATGACAATGGGAGTACCCCGGTCCTCTCACCTGGGTCAAGACCTAACACACCATGAACAGCAGGCATCTGCCTTAGGAGATGACACAAGGAGCATGAGAACTAAATCAGCTTGTGGAGATGCCAGATCCAGTTATAAGTACAGATGCCTGTGTTCCTACAATACTTGTAATGCTGCAGACAATTTCATCTGGAAATATCAATCGAATCTGTGAACTGGGGAATTACATGTACAGATTTTTTCAGATTCCTGAAACTTCACCCTTAACAGATATGTACCAGGGAATGGCACTGGTATTTCACAGTTGAGACACAGAACATCATTTGCAGTAAGTGTTCCTAAGAAATGCTTTCTTTTCAGTGCTGCTGAAGGCTTGGAATACGAGTATCAGAAGGCTAAAAGTCATGAGAATGACAAAGAGATAAAGGTGGGGAGCACCAAACCCTTAGATAGCTAACGGTCTCGGTGGCACTGGCAGGTACTGATCTACCATCATTCCCCCTCACTTTACACACACACAAATCAAAAAACACATTGAAACTGAAGGCTGAACCTTTGGGTTGAAACCTGTCTGGCTAAATTTACTTCATTCCCCATCAAGTTCTAAAATACCAAGTAAGATATTTTTCAGTGCTAGTTCTAAGAAATGCTTACATGTTTTTGGCATTTTAACCAACTCCAACGCTGCCTTGCGAAGCTTATCACTTCAATAGCTACATGGCACATTTTTAAAAGCCAAGCCCTCTGAAAGGCACATATCAAAAACTGACATCTTTAACGCCAATACTCAGGTGTTGTTAACATTTGTGCACACACAGATTATCAGATTTCTCAAAATGCCATTTTTGCACATGCCCTCAGATGACTCAGCCTTAACAATGCCCATTTTCTCTAGGCCATAATTCTCACCTTCCTGGAGACCAGCAGTGCAGCCAGGGGACTCCGACTCCTCTGTTGAAACTGTTCTAATTTTGCAAAGGAAAAACACACACACACATTGAGTCCACGCTTACCATGGGACACCCACTTTGATGCACAGTGGAGGGGAGGGCTGGAAGGGGTCCTGAGCTCCAGCTGCTGCTCCAGTGAAGTTTACCTGTCTGTGATATCCTACACGACAGAGTGGCTGTCACTACAGAAGCACAATTCCTCACTCCCTTCTTGAAAGAGAAGCTGGGCAGGCAGTGAAAAGCCGTAATGTAAACCTGAAGCAGAATGAAGCATCTCTAACACAGAATGGTGTTAAACCCTCAGAAAGATGCAGGATTTGAACTTGGATCCTTCCCACAGGACTTTCCCACCGTCTATCCTGGTTACTTCCTCACTCAACACAGAGTGTTGACTGAAGTCTACACAGAAGTGTGTACCTCTTTCTCCTTGCATAAATAGTAAAGAAATCTATTCTGAATTTTGCATTGCATGACAAAAAAAAAAAAGGATGCCAAAAGTTAACAGCAGCAAATGCTCAGCACAGTGGTGTCAACATCCCTTAACATTTCACTTTCAGTGATAGTTCACATTGCTGGTGTGCCTTAAAATATTAATTTAAGCAGCCATAAATATTTTAAATCTTAAAACTCTGTTTATATGCTTGAGCTCAATTAAACTGGTTTGTGACATTTCCTGTTACTATCTCTCTGGCCTTAACCACACTTGCTTCTTTCCTTTTGAAATTCAGGTTTCACACGTTGCTGAAATTAAATTCTACTAAGAGCATACACTACAACTTTTGAACAGTATGTAGACTCTGAAATGCTTTAGCAGAAACGACATAGGCAAGGCTTCTTTATAAAAAAACATGAAAAATCAGAAAGTTGTCTGAGCTCTTCTTCCTTAAAATAGTAAAGATGTACCCTGTATTGTGTCGCATGCAGCTATAATATTAAAATAAATTAAAAAAAAAAAAAGAAAGTATTTCAAGAATTGGATGTGAATACCAAATTAGCTATCAGCTCAAGGAAAGGATCCAGATGTAATTGTAGTTGACCATATGAGTTCAATGGTCAGTGACTGAAAAAACGTGGAAAGGTGTATGAATAAAGACAGAACTTTTCACTTCATAGTGGAGCTACAAGGAAAGCACACTAACTAGCTACATGTAGAGAGAAGCTAGACTAAGATCCTACTGGTCTTGTATTAAAACAAGAGCTAGAAATAAAAAATGAAGTTCAAAAGCTATGTAATGATATCTCCACACATTGTGATTACTTTTGAGTGCAATAAAATGAATACATTATCGACAGGGGTCGTTTGCATCAACACACCTGAACAATGGTCTGAAAAAGCTCAAGATTTTTGTTTAATGGCTAAATATGACAGTCTAACTATATTTGGACAGCTTGGGTTTGGCTTTTTTTGGAAAAGATAAGGCTAATGTTTTAAGATTTGTACCAATTTGTACTGTAACAATAACAGTGTAGTTCAAGAGCCATAATTTTAGGGGCAAATTATTTTTTCCAGGTGGTTTGCAAGCATTTTAGTCGAGTGGAAATTACCAGCCATTCCTTCCAAAGCCAAGGACAAAAACACCTGCCTTGCTAGCTATCAGACATTTCTTCAAGGAGCCCTATCAGAATAGCAGAAGTGCACGCTGACTTGTGTCTCTGTGCTGTCAGAATTCAGAATTCACACTATTTGTTTTTCTAACACACTCTGTAACTTTGTGCTCGTAGTCCTGTGCATAAAACAAGATGATGTAATAATATAGATTTTCAAAAGCAACAAAATCTGCACCAGCCAAGATTAAATGCAGTGATGCTCTGTGTTTATAATTTCAATTATTAAAATCTAATCTTATGGAAATATTTCTACCTTCATATTATAAAGTTCTTATACTCAGAGTGCAGTGTAGGTGATCTGCCTTAAAGGAGGGATGACATGTGGGGAAAACTTGAAACTCCCTACAAGTGAACAAGAACAGTTCTCCAGCAATGCTATTCAGCCTAACCAGTCCAAGAAACTGCAAAACTGCACCATAATGTATAGTAAAAACATTAAAGAATGACAGCTGTAACATTACCAGTATACAAAGAAAAAAAAAAGGAAAAAAAAAGAAAGAAAAAAGAAAAAAAGAAAAGAAATTAAGAACTCCAAACGTTAAATTCAGATTGTTTATTGTAAACAGAATAACTCTAGCACTCTGTCATACTGGCTGTGTCACATGCACCCAATTCCACATCAACTGCTTAAAATAGCACTTGCAAAAATTACAGTTATGTAATAATAATTTATGGTTTCTTACATAAACTAATTAACAAGCACTAAAATTGAATTACAGTGTATCCTAGGTAGTTTTTTATTGCTTGTAGACACTGCAGCTTTGGATCCATTAAGATGAACCCACTAGTATGCCTGAGTTTTTCAAAATTTACTGCTATATCAAACTCAGAAACTGTAAAATGCTGGAGAACACTTAAAAGCATTTAAGAGATGTTCGAAAACTACATGTGTTTCCACATCTAGTCACAGAACTTGACAATTCCACATCTTTTCCTGTGGAAAATGTGATTTGTGAGCTTGTGCTAAGTACATGGCCATTCCAATTTATTTCTATAATTTGTTAAGAGTTCATAGTACTTCCATTACTATATATATCTGTTTTGGTTTTTTTATTACACTTGACAGAAGCAATTTGATTTTATTCACCATAAGAATGGTATGTTTAAATACCACTAAATCCCAAAATATATATTCTTATAATATGTTGTCAAAAGTTTTAATATATATAATACAAATACTTTTACCAAAAGAAAACTATAAACAAAAGCAAAACATAAGAGTAAAGAGTCCATTTTAGGTGGAGGATCCATGAAAAATGTGGTGAACAAAGATACCTGTGCTGTTTTTGCTTAGACCATGGCTGATTGTTTTCTCACTTTAGGCTACAAAAAAATGCTAGTGGACTTTCCCAGCAACAGGTTACATCACAAACTATCATCAGTTTATTGAAGAGATCTTGAAACATATCCTGTTAGCCTTAAAAACAACTTAAATACTCTGTATTTTATTCAGCTAGTGCACAGTCAAATAAACAAAACTTAAAGCCCTTAACCCTGGAAAGCATTCATTTAACTGCCTTCAAAGCCAGTGTTACTACACTGACTGCACAACAAGAACACCGCTCCTGAATATTCCAGGATTCTGATGTACACGTACATGACACACATTTAATATCAGGGCCTTGACTTTTGGTTCTGGTAGGAGGCAAACTCTCACTAACACCTCTGATAGCAAGGGCTTACTATGAACAGATTTTACATTTTCAGTACTTTGCATCCTCTCTCCTGTCTGAATAATTACAATCAATTTTATGCATTACCATGTAAGAGAAATTAGTAAGACGTTCCCTTATCTTTTTTCTATTTGGGGAGTTTATTCTAATTTGATGTCTCAAGTGGAAGACTACTGCGGATGTCGGTAGACTTAGTGAAGATTGGACACTGTATTAACATTTTACTAAGTTATGGAACATCTATACAAATATTTCAGCATAATTCTTGATCCCTGGGTTTCACAGAATCTTCTTAAAAGGAGTAGGAAGAAACGTTTTGTGATGTAACCTGAACTGCACACAATGCCACGACTACTGCCAACCTGGTACTGCTATGCCAGCACTGCCCCATCTCAAATGCCTTCTTGAAGGACAAAAAAGGACCCACAGAGCCATATAAAAATAATGAGTCTGATTTCCTTACAGGGCCCATATTTTGACATCTGTTCTGCAGTCAAGAACTAACTCACTAGCACAAATAGCTTTAAGCATAAGCACTTGACTGAGACCTAATGACAAGAAAGGCAAATTGTACTGGTGAAGAACTCACGTTATGCACAACTGAAAACAAAAAATGACACCAAATGAAGTATCTTATACATCACATGGAAACAATTCAGAATAACACTGAAAAGGCTGAGGAGGATATTGATATTACCAAGATGAGACTAGGACAACACTTCTGATAATAAAAGTTGGACTATTAAAGTGTTTCCAGCATTTCACGAGTTTTAATATAAAACGTCCCCAAATTTGTATATAAAGATTAAAATCATGTCCATATCTTCAGTTATTTTCATTAAGACAATTCTTCCACTTACTAAGTTATCAGCTTCTCTTTTTCCTCCCCTCCTCTGGTTTTCACCAAACTTAAATAGAAGACATGTTATGCTGATTGCATTAAGGATCAATTTTAAAAGTCACATTCAACACAGCACTTCAAAAAATGTGGAACACTATTTGAAGAAAAATCGTTGACCCCATCCCATTCTTTTTTCACCCCCCTCCAGTTCCCAGGAAGATTATTTTTGGGCTACTAAATGTTGTTGATTGTTTTTCAGGAATAACGAGGATATTTCAAGCAATTGTTTAATCCAGAAGCTTACTTTATCAAAATTAAAATCTGAAGGGGGTACATTATTTCAAAAATATACTGCATCTACAAGTTGTTGTTTTTTTATTATTATTATTACTCTTTCAGTTGATTTTGGTTTTCAACAGGTTGTCTGTAATATAAACGACACATGACCACAACTGATTTTTCTATACTCTCTATGCCTAACACACATCTAATGTCAAATGAACCAAGAAGGAATTTGGGACTTTCATAATGGACAGAACCATTTATGCTAACAGTCTTTAATAATTTTGCTCATCATGAAGTCCCCTGAAACCACACCAGTACTGATCATTTGCATTTCTTCATCCATTGGGGTTCTTCACAGTTTTGCAGCCATGAAATTGATATGTGGTTTCACCAGTGGAAAGAGTGGCAGACTGCGCTTGAACTCTGTCATGTTTTCAATGACACTTGGCTGCAAAGAAGCGTATGCAAGAAAGTCTGCTCAATTATCTTTAACCACAAGAGTGAGAAATTCCCCACAACTATTCTACAACTACAGAAATATATACATCTTTCTTCTTTCCTTTTAAGCAGTACTTATGGTTCAACATTTCATAACTACAGAATTTTCCCAAGTAAAGTGGTATTACTTCTGAAATGAATGGTTTAATACCTACTCTAAATAATTTAAAACAATAACTGTAATTGCACTATTAATTACCATCAGGTATTCTAGAAAATGTAGAGTTAAGTCTGTAAAAATAAAAGCAATTATAAAAGCTATTATTTGTAGTTGCTGTAATAAAGTCACTTTTAAAGTCAAAACAACAAACACACCCATATTTAATTCATACAGGAATTTCCACCGTGATGACTATCTCACCCATAAGCACTGCATAAGAACAGCACAGATCTGCAACCGCACTGCAAAAATAATTACTTATTGGGACAAACACTTTTCTTCAAGCAATTTCATTTGAGGTCCAGGAATGGCCCAGTGCTATCACATCTACTCACACAGCAACACTGTGCCTCTGTAATACTTGTATGAACAGATACTCAGTACAGCTACCTACTTATATTAATTTTCATTTCAGTGGAACAGAAGGAACAAAGTTAATAGCACAGACTGCTTAAAAAAAAAAGAAAAAACCTGTCGTTATTAAAGACAACCATGCACATGTAAAAAAAAAAGCTAAAAAATGAACAAAAACAAAACAGCCTGAAAAAGTATAAACGTCAAGAAGTCTGTACTCTCTCCCTGTAACCTTATTCAAGAACTCTAAACTTTCTTTAATAAAGCCTGGGATTTTGTGTTGTTTTTACCTGTGGTAGTGGTGGTGCTGGTGCCAAGTTCACATCATTTTGGCATGGAAATTCTCCAACAACAGGGCCTATTTAATACCATCAACATTAATTTAGAACCATAAGTCACTCAGTGCCTTTCATACAGCAGATTGCTTTATCTTTCAAGACATAGAGACATAAAACACAGGACAGTAATTTCCAGATATCTCTAAATAAGATTTTCTGAAGATTTTGCTTAATTGTGCATAATTATCTTTAGAAATGCAAGCAGATTAATCCTTGATTTTACTTGAGAACATATGCTGAGGCAGTGCTTTTTTTTTTTTATTTTGCTTACACGTGCAGAGAATGCAGAAATAAAAAGTGCTAATCTACTGAACAATAAATACTTATAGCTATTTTTCAGTAAAAATTATGTGAGCAGTATTAAATGCCAGTGATATATGCAATAACAGCACATCTGTGTTCCAAAGAGAATCTTTCAGTAGGACATATTTATGGAGGCATGGAGATTACTCCACATACCAAATCCTCTTTAGCAACCCCAAGTCTTCCCCACCTGTCCCCAAGCACAATCTACCTACACCAGTCCCCCACAAACTTACTACATACAATCAACCTGTCCCACGTATTAATGCTGTGCGGTTCCTTAACTCTCTCTTCCTCAATTTTCAAACTAACGTTTCAACCCCTAATCTTTACGCTGGGAGTTCAGAAAGTTCCATCATCCTAAACTCCTACATCTCTACTGCTTCTGACTATTCTCTGTGGAAATGGTATCTGCCTCCAAGAGGAAGGGTGCTCTCTAGGAATCTTTTTAGCCTCCTTCATGTTACCCTCTTCAGCAGTTGCACTTTTTCCCAAGATTGTTAATTTGGACTCAAAGGAAATGAATCAAAGTCCCAATTTCTCTTTCATGGCAGAAAAAAAGAGGCCACTTGTCAGACTAAATGCCTTAGAAGTAGGGGAATACATGTAGAGAAGGCTATACCTTGCTATAATCAAGAGTTATGCAAGAGTTAACTAGCTATTAGGCTTCCTCCCATGCTCCTTTTGGCACAGGAAGATACCATTCCAAGCAAATAATAAACCACTTGGCAATACAGTTACTTTATTTTTAGAAAGTTTTCTAAAGTTTGTCACAGTATTAGAGCTAATTCTATTTAGCTAACAATGATTAGCCAGGAAAGATATTTTGGAACAAGTCTTCATTACTCAGCTGAAGAATTATGGTTTCTGTGGTATCATAAAAATCATTCTGATACTGGAAGGAGTTTCACAAGAGGCACCCAGCTATCTGCTTCCTTCCATTCCACAGACAAATCTCCAACACCCTTGGTATGCATGCCAGCATTTAATTCTAGTATGAACTGGTAAAGAATTAGCACAGAACAATGTAAGTTTTTCCTCTTTGTATATTTGTTCATTGTCTATTAACTGGAAACACTATTAATCTTTTCCTTCTGGAATTCTAAAATAGAGTAGCAGAGCATACAATGCATAGATAATCCAGACTTTTTGAAAATAAAACCTAAACAGACTTTCTCAAGTTACACTAAATGCAACATTTGGCAATCCTGGAGGGTTACGTTTTATTTGAGTGCATTGAGGACATTTCCTGATCGTAAGAAAAGCAATCATTTTATTGATAACTGAAAATTCTAACTTTGGGGTTTTAGGTGTACTTAAAAATATTTTATTTTGTAAAGAAATTCTACTTAACGATACCAAAAAAACTTTAGAATGTCTGAAGAACTTGGCCACAAATGTCAACTAGAAAATTTGAAGCAACTATGTGAAGAAAATCTAAAGAAGAAATACATTTTCCTCTGCAAGGTATGTAATCTCTGAAGCTGGATTTCTTCTTGAAGAACGTTTATATAATACGACAAGAGTATTTTTAACTATGACTTGCTTGAACACAAATTGATTTAATACTATATTCAGCACAGTACTTACAGGAATCCATTTCCCTTGCAAGGACATGAACTGAAACCTTGTGTCTTCTGGGAGCATCAATTGCCAACAACACCTACAGTAAAAAACATCAATTATTTCAGTCGTGGAAAGTATCACTCAGAGATTGTATTTATAAAACTGTAAAAAAATGACAGCATTTACATTTTAATTTAATTCACATAAGGGTGAATTTTGAGATGGCCCTTAAAACATTATTAAAGGTAACCCATACCCCAAATCATTTTAGAATCAAGTTGCTTACAAAATTCATGTACTGCTTGGGACTCAAACCATCCAAACAAAAACCAACCAACAAAAACAAGTAACAAATTCAGCTATAAACTATCACAGTATCAGGAATACCACCTAAAACCTTAGCAGCCTTCCAAAAGTACATCACGCTGAACACAATTATTAAACTCAGCAGGACTACCTCACCAAGCTAGAATTATTTCTGCTCTGAAATATTTGTTAATCATTTACTGACCATTAATGTAAATTAAAAAGTATCGATTCCCACAAACAGAGAACATGCATACTTGCTGAAGTTATCAAGCTACTGAAATTCCATTTTCTAAGTTTATGTTTGCTGTATCTTCACCCATGCCATCATACTGTGAAAAACACATATTAGGGTTCACTGGGTCACTGAAGTAGTAACCAGTTGAAAGCAGTAAGACTGAATCTCAAATACAAATAGAAGATAACACAAGAATGACCCTGGTAGTGAAATGGATAAACACAGATAGATTACAAAAGCAAAACAATTTTGAATGACATCTCTTTCCAAATGGTATTTCAACTACATGACTAACTTACCTTGTAGAACTGTATGATATCATCCTTGGTCAGGGTCTTGAGATACGCCACTTCAATGTTATCTGCACAATAGTAAAAATTAGAACAAGTCTGCAAATGACAGCTGGTCATTAGCACACTTATTCCAAGCATTTATTCTTTCCTGCAATTAACCGTGAATGGTATGCTTTTCATTCTTAACTCAAAAGCTAACACTTGTACCACTGTGTCAGTGGAAGCTTGGGAGAAAATTATACTTCAACTGATGTCCATTGTGATTGGACTTACTAAAAAAAGTGCATGTTTGAAGAATACTGATTGCACTGTATCTTATTCAGTAGCTAAAAACGTGCCCACTTCTCTATGTTGATCTTCAAATCAGTGTTACATATTTCTAATGCAGACAGTTTTTATTAACAGTTCGGAAAGATAGCATGATTTTTTTTTTAAATGAAAGTGAAGAACAGTGACTGTCTACATCATATTATGGAATAATCACCATTCAGGTATTTGATGACAAGTGTGTCTCAGTAGCTACATCACATTATATAAATTCAGGTGTAATATACTAATAATGTAATATCAGTTGTAATAAAACTAATGATTTAGTATCACTCTTAAGCATAAGTGTTTATATTGTAGGTGTGCCTGCATTTCTTAGGATTAGCAGGAAGGTCAAGAAAGAAATGTGTGTAAAAGAACATGTTCACCAACATAAGTTGGTGAAGCATATTGAAAGTAGTTCATGTAAAGTTCTAAAGGGAGGAAAAAAATCATCAAAAATCATCAAAATAATTTGGAAAATTACATACTTGGAGACCATATTCTAAAATCTGATGTAGAACAGTAGAAGTAATAATAAAAACATTAAAGCAAAAAAATCTTTTTCACTCAAGGCTGAAATACACATTTCTCAAGTGACTAGATTTGTCAAATCAGAATCATTTAATGAAATCATATTCCCAGAGGACAGAAGGGGAAGATGAAACTCAAGGGGAATAGTGAGTTTAGCAGAATTTAGATCTGAAAGATATAGCTATAGTTAGCAATAAGAAATTACATAGAGAGAAGATGGATCCAAGTATGGTAAAAACAGCAAGACTTAAAGCAGATAAAAAATAAATTGTTTCATCAAACACAAAAAAGTACTCAAGGGCTTAAGTTTTCACACCAGTCCATAAACTCAGCCATGAAATCTTGTCAGTAGCTCTCACTCCCTCAAAACTAAGCTAGAAAACAACTTGAAATTTTTCATTATTGTAACAGTTCAGTTAGTCTACAAAAAAAAAAAAGGCTACTTGCTAAGAAAGGCTGATACTCTGCACATAAAGCAAAAGAGAAGTCACGATACAGAGTGAGTCTTATGTAGGCAGCATATTATGCATGGGAGATGGAAAATTATAGCTTTAAGAGCTGAGACATGAAAATGTGATGAAAGGCTGATCTACATCTAAATCTGTACATTAGTTTCTTAACTTTAAAAAACAAAACCATTTCAGTATAGATTTTTCCTTCTTCATAAAAAACTTTTTAGAAAGTAAATAGTGAACTAAATAAAAACTAGATTTAAAATTCCTATCCATTACCTTTTAGAAAAAAAGCCACAGGTCTTTATTGTAGAAAATCAAATTAGCTTTGTTTCAAAATATGGCATTCAATGATACAAAATAAAAGCTAACTCAGAATATTGTCTATATACCTAGGTATTCTGGATTTTAAATTTTCCAACACTGACAAAAAAGGGAAAATACAACTTAAACAGCACGTAGGATCACAGTATTATGCTATCACTGTAAATAACTGTCATTCTCAGTAAGAACAGTAGAAGCTGGATTTCAATCAATCTTCTACAAGCTTATAATCATCCAAGCATCACGGCTTAAAAAAAATAATTCATGTTTCTACTCTGCCTACTCTAAGTTGAGACAGGTCACGTGTTGGTTAAGAAGTCTGCTGTTGCCACTGCCATGTTATCACACCTTCAGAACAGAGCTGCACTATGTAAATAGGATTCGTATTAATGTCTATACTGTCAGGAATGTCAAAACGCACTTGAAGCATCCAAGTCAAATTTTAGGTATGTATGTAAACAGGTGTCTGAACATCACAGGAAGAAATTTAAGCTTCTACAATATCAAATGGGGAACTGTAACCTTTCTTACCTCTGTCAAAGTTATACTGCTGAGAAATTATTTCTCCCCAGTATTTAGCACATTCTGCAGACAGCTTCTTTGGTTTGTCTAGACGACGAATTGCTAAAGCTTGGATGTGTTTTTGGAAGGCCTCTTCTGTCATATCTTCTATGCATTTCTCCATAGTCTTTAAGAACGCTTCAACTCTGCTTTCTAAATAATGTGGTGGCTTTTCAGATTGGATAATAAATCGTAGACCTTGTATGCCATTTGCCCGACGTGGACCACTGAACACAATGTAACCTTGGCAAAACAAGAACAGTAACAGATTTAAAGAAATCCCTTGTTCAAGCATTAAGTATGCCAAACATGTCAGTTTTGATAGGGATGAAGTGTCTAATTCTGCATTATGGATGAAATAATGCAGATATTCAAAATACACTACTTTTTAAAAACATCTCTATTTTGTTGAGGTAAGCATTGGTTCAGGGGAGAGGTGAAGAAGAAAGGAAGCAAAGAACAAAAGAAATTCTGTCATCAGTATTAGGTAATCAAAAATCAAGTGCTTGATTAGACTCAACACTAGGAACTTGCTTTTTTTTTTCCCCATGAAGTCTAATCTGAATTTACTTTGCACTATTTCTTCTATCTTAACAATTCGATATAAAGAAACCATTCCTCTAATTTCTTCTTGCAGCTTTAGCTTATATGAGTCTTTCTTCAGTCTTACTCCCCTTTTTGTAACAAATCTGTCACATTTCAGTCTTGTAGATGTTGTTTTATAGCTCTTCAATCATTCCTTGATTCTTTGTGTCAAAACTGGGCATAGTATTTCACAATCCTTATCTGAAGAGAAAAGAAATATTGTGTACTAATCTTGGAAGCTCTTCTTTATCTATGCCAGAGACACCAGCTTGACACTGCCCATATATGTTCTACATCTGATCTACAGTACCCTAGTGATTGTTTTCTACATAACTGCTACATAACTGCCAGTTGTTTTCTATCCTGTGTCTGTACTGTTGATTACTCCTGCCAAACTGATCCTACCAAATTGCATCTTATCTGTATTCAAGCTGTGTTTCCAAAATGTCACAAACTAAGTTTGAATTCCAATTCTGTCTTCCCACACACAAGCATCTTCTCCCATCTTAGTAATGTGAAGATTTAGTAAGCCTAAACTCTTCAATTATTGAGAGCATTGAAAATACTAAATAACACTGGATGACAATAGAGAACCATTCTTATTAATTTCCTGGTCACAACTTTCCATCCAAACATGAAGCTTTTCAGTTTACATGCTCTCTCTAGTTTGTTTAAGAATGTTGCACATCCTTCATACAGTCAAGATGAGACCCACAACAGCATCATTACTAATCCAATGCATTGAATAATTTATAATATAAATTTATAAATTATATTAATTTATAATATAAATTTATTTATTAAATAAATAAAATGGTTACTTTGACATGACTTTGCCTAGTAGTTGCTCCTGCCATCTTCTATGAGTTTACAACTGGTTTGACAGCATTCCAGGAATCACAGTGAAGCTGACAGATCTATAATTTTCTTGCTCTTCCCTTTTATTTCCAAAATGTATAGCACTTATCTGTTGTGTTTTTCCAGTACCACACTTACAATTTGAAATTCTCAGTTACAGGATTTCTAGTTCCACGTATCCAGTATGTTGCTTTAGAAACAAAATTAATCACACTTGAACTCTTTAAAAAACTACTGCTTTACCCTTCCTTTGTCTTTCTTACACTGCTGAAGTATTTACTGAATGAGTCCCACAGTTACTTTCTCTCCTGTTTAACATACTGGTAACTCGAAACTCTTTCTCCCTTAACTGTCACAGAGATCTTACTAACAATTTAATTGAGTTTACTGATTTTTTGCTGGTATTTCTGCTGCCTTCCCTCCTAAGTCTTGTGAACTCTCTCTCATTTGGCAATCATACCATACTGGTTTCTGTACTGACATAGGCACAGAGTTCTTCCTCACTGATTTCTTCCACCTCCTGTTAACAGTTAAATCCAACTTCTGTAAGAAATCTGCCACCAACACATTCCAAAAACTAGCAAAACCACCTGGGTCCTGCCCTATTTTCAAGAGATGTCTAGATTGATCTGATGTGGGAGATCATCTAACAGCTCATAAGAAGTCTAATCTTGCCTGATCTCCCTGGTAATTCATAAAACTGTAATGGTACCAGTGTTCTTTTTTCCATTCAGTCATTATCCTGAGACATCCCTCTGCCTTTCATCTTTGAAAAATAAACAATCAAAACAAACAAACAAAAAATCCACTAATGGTACTAATTAATATTTCAGTCCTCTAAACTGTTAGGTGACTCTTTGTCTCTCCCTGTTACCCAATATGGAATAGCCTGACCAGTTTTTAGTCTTACTGGTTCAGGTAATGATTATTTGCTTTTCCTAGTGAGCAGCTGTATTCTTAACATGCTTGAAATGCATTTAGGACATTAGTATTGCAACTTACCATTACCCACACAGCTGTATTCCTAAGCTAGAGGTTGTGAATCCTCAAGTGCACTTGGATTCTTTAAGATCTAAAATTTAGGAAGTGATCTTTTCTCCTTCTGGTAAAAAAATAAATAAATTCTCCACAGGTGGTTTTTGTTGTTGTTGTTGTTTTGGTTTTGTTTTTTAAACTAGGAATGATTTCAGATATTTAAGACTTATCCTAAAAGTTAGGCTTTTATTCTCAGTTACTCTCAGTTCAGAATGCATGAAACAGTAACATTCCTTTGAGTCATCAGCAGTTAAAATGATTTGCATTTACCATGTGTCCTTTAAATGGCATTCACTGAATAGGGAAAGAACACCTCATCATGTCTCATGCAAGTGTATGAATATGCATGCCTGGGTCTATACAGACAATAATCACTATGCTTACCTAATTGTTCCTTAGTGCGCAGAGTATTGAAGCATGGTTCTGAGATAATTTGACAAAAGAGCTCCAAAAACATATTCTCAGAAGTGCTCTGCATATCTGTCTGGTAATATATTTCAATGCCACAATTGTTATGTACTTCATTTCTCTGTTGATACACAAACCATCCTCCTAAAAGACAAAGAAACCGTAGCCTAACTGTTTTATAAGTAAACAGATAGTTTACTTAAAAAGCATACATTTTTATTGTCCAGTATTAAAAAATGGTCTATCACCTGTGAAATGGAATTAACATAAATGGTTTAAGACTTTCAATGCAGAATTTCCACAAACAGATCATCATGCACACTTTTCATGAAACAGGCCAAGAAAGGATTATTTTAACACATCAAAATGAGCTTGAGCACATCAGAAAGTAACGTGAAGCTTGCTGTTTCACAAGCAAGTACTTTTGGAACTGGAATGCAATTCTGCATTGCATTGAATGTAGTTTCCAAACAATCTGTCATAAAGAACATGAAAAATAATTCAGTATTCAATAACAACAGTTTCTTCCACTATATGGTTGCTTCCACAGGCTGCTGATCAGCTATGGGTAATTGATTCTGGCTGCATAGCCAAGAATGTCATCATTCCTGTATAGCTCCCAAGAATTCCTTGAAGCTCATTCCTTAAATGTAAGATCTTTCACTCAACAGAAGTAAAATCATAAAAGCACCATAAAACCAAAAGAAAAGAAATCAGAAATAAAAAATATATACTTGTGTAATAGCTTTTATTTTTCTGTATAAACAGTTTTTTGGACAATCCTTCACTCTATATTCAGTTAACACCAAAAGTGCTCAAAGAATGATGCTTATTCAAATATGTACATTATGTGTAGCAGAGAAAGTGACAGATCTTATTTCCACCAAGCATGCAGAGTTAATTAGGACTGAAGGCCAAATTACGCACATGGATTAAAAATGAAATTAAATATACCAGAAAAAAAAAAATATGTGTGTATAATTTTACTTACATAACAAAATCACATCAGAATCTGCTACATTTGCAGTATAAAATAATTTGAAATAAATCTGATTTTGAAACAAACTCCAAGCAACAGAATATTATTCATCGTAAAATGCCATTAGCAGACCAAGGACCTTGATTTAACGTGCAACAAAAATTTGTAAGTAAATCATTTAACTTACTGTCAGGGAGTTGCACTTCTCTGTACCTCACTAGCTGACTGGGAAGGAGTGGCTTCGTGTGAGCGTGCTCAATAAGAGTGTCCTCAACCATTTGCATAATTCCTAGTGCAGCCTTGAAGAGAAAACATAACTGACTTCCATATACAAGTAGGTAAAAATGAGGAAGGAAAAAAAGCTTTGTTTATTTCCTTGTTATTAACTAAGTGCTTTCAGTCGACACTAGCAGTGCTTTCTAACATCTGCTGGTAAAAAAACCCACAGAGCTACTATGATAACATCTGGAGAGAAGTACTGCAAAAATGTGTATGTTTTACATATAAGAAAGGCATTGGGTTTTGTACACACTTTCAGCTATTTGGTTAAATCTCCTATACAAGTACAACTGTAACTTTTTATATAAGACAAAACAAACATTTTCTGTTTTTCACTCCTTAAGACACAACTAAGAGCTATGAGCTATATGGACTAACACTCCTGCTCAGGTTTGTACAAAGCATTTCACTTAGCAGAATCATGGATTCCTGAAGCTTTGTTAGTTAGCCTGATACTTATAGGTAGAATAGCAGGATGTACAGCACATCATTCTCTATGCAGCTTGATCACATTACAGCAATAACATGCAACACAGACTTTAAAATATTTAGATCATATGCTGTGCTTTATTAAATTCCCAAGAGCAATACAAGGGGAGCACTCAGCCTAATAAATCTAAAATGGAAAAAATGACACCATGATAGCCCCATAAAGATATAAATGTACGAAGTCAAATTGTGTAATCACATTTGACAAAGCTGCTTTAACATCTCAGAACGTTCAAACAGCCTTTCATTTTTAATGCTACTTTTAAATAAAAACTGTGTTATTAAAGAAAGTATCACACCAACCTGTTTTGTTATATTGCCATGGAGAAGAGCTTCAATGTGTAACCGTGACAACAGCTGAGCTATAAAGGCCTTGAGGCGAGGAAGAGTGACATCTAGAATAGATATAAGGACAGTTAAATCAGTTTCTACATTAAAAAGTACCTAACATTACTAGATATGGTATGTATCTTAGAGGAGGAAAAAGTCATTGCTGTAATAAATAAATAAATAAATAAATAGAAACTGAATTGCTCCTTATAAAAGCAACACTGGAAAGCTTCCAGGTCTGAATAGCAGTGCTCATCATATAGCTTGCTTTGCTTAGAATTCACGTATCGTCTGACCCAGATTCCAAAAAGAGAAGAAAAAAGAGCTCTCTGAAGTCTTCTTTCCAATCATCTCAAGCAAACATTCATTCTCTAGGGAAAATAGTAGCTGTCGTTTAGGTGGTGATCCAAAATAAAGCCTAAGCTATTAACTAAACAAGAAAAATGTAATTCATAACACTTGAGAAAAATGCTGTACTTTTACCATCTTGACTAAAAAAATTCATCTGAAATAGTGTTTTAATGCTATCCTTGTAATAAGCAATACACACAAAAAATTTTTTTTGCAGTATATCCCAGAATATACACACATACGCATTCTAGTTAACCTACCTTTGTAAAGTAATTTTCATATAGAAATCAAAGTACAATAACATACAGAATGAATGGAATACGAGAGAGAGAACTGATGAGTGAATGAGATGCTCTTTCTGAAGTCGACAAATACATTGTTAATTCACCAACTCTACATGAACCCCTACATCTTTTTATCTTAAATGTCCATTACAAAACCTTCAGAAGAGCACATGGTTCTTTTATGGTTGCATAACCCTAATCTCACTTTGCACTATTAATAAACAGTTCTACAGACAAAAAAAGATGAGTTGCTTTGAAGGAGAGAGGTTGTGAGGAAAATAAAATCACATGTGAATTCCCTGTATTTCAAGCAGATTTCCTGCAGTGCTGAGCAGACAGCATTCCATTCCAGCATTCAATGTTTAACCCTTCTTATGCTGAATGGAGTAAAATTAATTTTATAAAGACAACTTAGAAAAGGAACAATATCTGTTTGGATATGAAATTCAACAATCATTAAGCTGAACTCACTGCCATGAAAACTGGCATTAGCTTTCGCATGGACCTTGTGATCTCTAAGAAGCCTGCAATCATTCAAGAGACAATACAGCTAAACATTTGCATTTCTGTCTTGGAGCAATCCTGTGGAAAAACTCATGCACCTTTGTGCAGCTGGCTTCAGGCACCTAATGAAGCAATGTTAAGCATCAGAACTTCAAACAGAATGGTACGTGCTAGTCTGATAAATATGAACGTCTATTCCGAATCCACCCCTCAAATAAATACCAAAAACAGATATTCTTCTTGAAAAGAACATCTCACTGTATTTCAAGGAGATATTACAAAATATTTTGCAAACCATCCCAATAACAGCCTTTTATTATAACACAATAAGACACAGGTAAGGGTTATTCAGCTAATATTGAAATCAATTAAATATCTTTATTTGTAATTGTCTTCTCCCCAAAACTTTTTCTTTATTAACAATCATAATCTTCTTTACTCTTTCCTATCTAAATTTATTTTTTATTATTAGTTACAAAACTGGAAACATGTTGGGAAGTACAGCACAGATTACACATTCCAGTGTGCCTGCAAGCTGTCACCTGGAGTCCAAATGAACTTAGTGCTTAGTGTTCTTTATGCCATACTCAGGCTCATACCTACAAAGGCAATGAGCTACCCTAGCACTGGCAAGAATTTATACCAGATTAATGGCAGAGCCAGATCAAACTGAGCCTGTACCTTTGTACAGCCCTTTGTATGGCCTATTCAACTTTCAAGAAACTGGAGGACATCTTCCATAAGGAGAAAATTAAAACAAAAAACAAGCAAACAAACAAAAAACCTTTAAAATTAGGAGAAAATTACCATCAAGAGCTTCTTTTAATTCATCTTTGGTCCAAGCAACTTCTGTCATCAGGAGTCGAAGATAATACATTGCATGCTGGTGAGGCTGTTCAGCCCTGAAGTTGTTAAGTGACCTCATGTACTGAAATAAAGCAATTAAGTTCAAATTACAGAGCTCCATTCCTATACATTAAATATTAACTGTGCTTTCATCTTGGCATATCATCAAATAAGCACATTTTTAATGTCAAGAACTTTCTTTTGCCTGTTAAACCAATTTTAAAACTTTGCTAAGTCATTTTAGTAATAAGGTAATGTCATGAAGCTACATATTAAGTAGATACCATAAACACTGTTTATACTAGAATGAAAGCAAATTTCTCCATAACATTAATGACTGGAAGCTAAATTGTTGCAGACTAACCCTAAATAAGTATCCAGATGAAGTTGATGTAAGTGGGAAACATAACATTTTATGATGACTGTCTAATAGAAAAAAAAGAAATTAGAAGCTAAAATTATTTTCTCCTACTTGCTTTCTACCATTTCAGCCTAGGGAAAATGCAGTTTCATCTGGGAAATTCTTTGAATTCTTGGCTTGGATAAAAGAATTATGAAAGAATAATCAGTGAGTCGCTCCAAAGAAACTTCACTAGTCCAGTTGCACCTTTGCAAAACAAATAGAACCTTTTTTCTCTGTGAGAAGAATTGAATGTGCAAACTAACAGTTTCAGCAAGTTGAAATCTGGTTTTAATTAGTACATCTTACATATTACAGGAGAAAAGTAGCTCATTTCAGAACACATGGGTGAGAAAGAGCAATCATGAAGTTGTTGAGTACGCATCCCTTTCTGTTCTGAACAGAAAAAAGCTGTTAGCTCTCTAATCTGTCCTTATTTTATACAAACAAATGGTCTGTGCAGTGAAGACTACAAAACAACAAAACACTCATACATACAGACACAAAGTTTAAGTGAAGCATAAGGACAGAAAGAAACATCTCAAACTAAAAGATCCTAACAGATCATTCACAGACCCTAACAGATCATTCACATTACCCCTAACAGATCATTCACAGACCTCTGGGTTCATGGCTTTTTTTTCTGGGGGTGGAGTTGTTTTACCTTTACATTTGTCACACCCAGTTAAAACCTTCTAATTTATATTCCATACATAGAGATCCCATGTCTAGATCCCATTGAAGACTTTCTAAATTGTAAAACAATATAAGTGATTTTATTTTTTCCTCCTCTTTGATTTCTACTCTTGCCAAGGCAGGCTGCAATCTCTTAGCCAGTTGTAAGAAAAACTGAGTGAAAGTAGATGCAAGGGTTATTTTAACCTAGGAATATAATTCAGAGACACTGGGAAACTCACAGATACAAAAAAAAAAAAAAAATGACAAAAGAAAAAAGCTTCCAAAGTCCCAGCAAGACATAATTTAATTTTGGATGGATAATTAGCCCTCAAGATTACACTTCAAGTCAAACATTAGATTATTCTAAGGTATAAATCTTTCACGTAGCTTACCGCTTCCTTGATAATTTCAAATCTTTTTTCATCAATCTCAAAAGTAGCCATTTTCTCAATGATCTTCTTGAGCAAGATATGTTGCTTGTCATTATAACCTTTCACAGAGAGCTATGGAAAAAGTGCATAATTAGCTTTAAATGCATAACATAAAAAAGGAAAACTACCAAATCTCACATGACTCGATGAACAATAAAATCTTGTGTATTTGCCCAAGAGTTATGAATGCAGAGAATCCATGTAAAACTAGATTAACGTAACCAAGTTGTTCTCAGAATAAAAGATCCTTAATATTTATAAGTACTGAGTGAGTTCAGTTAGTAAACAACAAGCTCAGAGTACTGAAATGGTTTTACTCAAGGTTTTGGATGTTGGTAATGAAACTAGACTTACAGCTTTCTGAAATTGTCCCCAGTTTACATACAGACATGAAACAGGATTAAATTTTTATGCGAGACATTTTACATAAGTGGAAGTAAGCAGTAGCCCTAGAAAGGAGGTACTATAAATTGCATAGTTGTTGGCAGTAAACAATAGTGCTGAGCTATAGATCTGATCATACACATTTTCTAGAAAACATACACAAGTTAGGTCGTTAAAAAAATTACTGTATGTTTTCATCAAGGTATAGATACTTCTGCCTTACAGAAAGCCTTTTAGGTTAAAAAAATCAAAATGTGGTATGTAGGAAAGGAAGTTTAATTGGATAAGTGCAGTATCGTTATCAGGATAGAACTGGTCAATTCCTGCTTTCCACGAGGAAGAAGCTTTTCTTCTGCAGTTAAAGAAACACATGTAAACAATTAATTTGAAGAAAATGCTATCATAAATGGGTTTATGGCAAAAGGTTGGCATCCTAGATTAGCATGAGAACCCTGTTTTATAAAAATGTAGGTGATTATTCTTAGTGCAGTATCTAACCTTTGCTTAAAGTTATCAACACGGTACAGATACACATATGGAATACAAAGACCTCTCATGAGATAGAAAATATTGGAAATTCCCTGATACCAAAATAGAGTAACTGATCTTAGTATTTTAAAATATAGTCTTTACAGAAGAGGAATAAAAAGTCCCTGCCAAAAAAAAAATCTAATATTTAAAATAACTCCATAATTCCAAACTATGACTAAAAATGAAGAAAAATTAACCACCCCCTGACCATGGAAGCATCAGTGAGCTTTGAGACTGAGAACAGATAATCGTGTTTGAAGTTTAAGTGAATGCTACCATGAAATGAGATATTAGATTTGCGTTGACTAAAAAAGAAATTGCAGGGATAAAAACATGGTATATTTTTCATACAGAAAATACAAAGACAATATACTCTTACAAAGATGATTTTGAAATTAATATATTAAATTTCAAAATAAATTTTGTTATATAAATGATGGTCAACAAAATTCTTAATAGAACATCAAGAGAGACTAAACCTCCTTCCATAAATCTCATAGGTGAAGAAAAATAAGAAATAGTCACTTATCATCATTATTTCTCAAGTAAATATAGTCAGCTCTTGAAAATACATTATAAAACCCACAATAAAAATGCACATTAAAGAAAAGCCAAAAATGTCCAGCACTGAATTCTAATGAGCACATGCACCATCCATTTCCACAGCTCACTACAGCAGAATTAGAGGATTATGACAGAATCTGTAAAGCTAACATTAATTCAACAGAAACCTTAATATTTTCATATAGAAACTAGCAGTAGTATTACATAGATTACCATGCAAGCAAGTAAAAATGTGAACTAGAATGCAACAGCTGCACTGCACACGTGTACTCAAGACACTGCAATCTCAAAGAGGTCATTTAGCACTGATTAAAATGCATTGTCTTGCTTTGCCTTTAATTCATGATATATACGCCAGGGAAAAAAACATTAACCATCTCATTTAGAAATGCAGAAGTCAAATGTTTTCTCCAAGCTCAACGGTTCACAAGCTGCTTCATTTCCTCCTGTGTTTCTTACTTACAAGTATTGCATTCATTCCTGATGCAATGCCATAGACCAAACCTGAGAGGCGTGCTGCATATGTATACTCTTTTAAATCATCCTTCAACAACCTGATAAACAGGTATGTCATGTTGCAATGGAGAGGATCAGCATAAATGTAGCGACTAACAAAAAGAAAAACAAAAGAAATGCTTTGATACCTCAAGCAGTGACAAAGTAATGGATGAAGAAACATGACTGAAGAGTATGTATATGCAGCCTCATGACCAGTAGTTGTTGAAAAGGAAAGCTAAAGTGTATCATTCATTTAATAGTATAAAAAAGGGGTCTTCTACCCCATAAGTCAGAAAGTTTTTAGGAGATATCTGGCAAACTGAAATAAAAATATAAGCTTGCATTAGGTTGCTTTTTTATTTCTTTTAAATGGAGGAAGAAATCTTATAACTGATTCATTTCATGAATGACAAAAAGAAAGAAGAAAATTTCCTTAATATGAATGGAAAGATCGTTGTCGACTTTGAACAAAATTCAACTTAAAATTCAAATAAAGGATGGTTAATAATTAAGATCAAAAGGAGTAACAGCCTTAGACCCACAATGGAAAAAGCTGTTTTTAAAATAAAAGTCCTTCCACCAAATCAATATAAAAATGTTGATGAGTGGAAGTCATTTTAAGTCTCTAATCTTTTCCTTGATTTGGGTACTTACATACATCCCATAGATGGTATTTTGGAGATCATAGTTCAAGCCAGCTAGTTCTGCTGCATATGCATACTCGTTGAGGGAGTCTTTGAGTAGTTCAAGGTACAAATAGGCCATGTTACAATGCAAGGGATCCACGTAAGCAAATGGGCTGGAAGAAAGTGTTGAAAGTAAAACATGCAGTTTAAAATTACTTCTCATTTCCTTTTGGCCTTTTAAATTTGATCTGAAGGACGAAATATTTACTGCAAATATGCTGAGGGATCCCATTGTGAAGGTTTCCTATTTTGAAGCCAAATATGAATATGCCTGAAAATATCTACTTAGCTCACTTATGATCTGAGTGATGCTAAATACCTTGAAGATTCCAGAAATATTCCTTTACTTGTGCTGATAAATCAAGATACGTTATAATTGTTTTGCTGAGTGTCAGAACTCACCACGAGTAAAATAAACACAACCTGAATGAATAAGATTATTTAACAGACCAAAATGAAAACCTACATGCTGAACATTAATTTGATTAACACTTTTAATATTAACATTTTTAGCAGAAAATAAAGTAGTTATTACAGAAATTAAGACATTAGCAATTAGCAGCACACGCGAATCTCAACTCAGGAAAGAAGTTTTGCATACCCACTTTCTCATCACAATAATTCTTTGTGATATCTTGTTAAGATCAACACCCATACAAAGTTCTACTTTTGACTCAGTAGAATCTGATCACATACACTACTGTTGCAAATTTCTCAGTAACTAATGCAACTCATAGACTCAAGCCATATTTCAACAGTACTGATGTTTGTTAAATACCTGAGTTGTTTAAAGATTTGCAAAGTCAATACAACTTATTTGTCACATATTTATTTCTTATGTTTCTGAAGTACATATTTATTCATGACCAAGTTCTCAAAAATAAACTTGCATTATCAAAGACCAATAGCTATCAGGACTGGGTATTTGACAGTGTACACCAGTATTAATGAAATGAAGTGAAAACATCACATCACCAACATGTACCTGCTGATAACTCTAAGATGCAGGATATGCTGTTTTACTAACACTGTGTTAATTATTCTGGGGTAGGGCTTCAATAACTTAAGTAAATGTCAGTAGAAAAACAGGACTCTGCTGTTTGCTTTCTCCCTAAAATGAGTTTTCCAAATTGAGCAATTTTTCTGTGACCAGTAATGCAAATCCAATATAGATTTTTTTTTTTTTTTAATTAAGATTGAATTCAAAGCAGGATGTAGGTCAATCCCATGTTATATCCTCCTACAAACTCATTATATTCTTTTCCATTAGTTGGCCAAGGCCAGCAAGGAATTTCAAAAAAATGAAAACTACTAAATAGCCAGCTGTTCAGTGAAAAAGAATAGCCAGAAAAGAATTATAACACTGTTCTCGTAGTGTTTGTTTCTTTTTTTACTGATAACTTTATAAACAAATGCTTATTCTTGGTCTACCCATTTTTTTTACTGGACTCAAGGAATAAAAAAAATGCCATCACAAGATTGAAAAAAATCTCAGTCTTTTTCCTGTTCCATCAAGCTGCTTGTGACATAATCCATATCAACAGCGAAGTGTTGATAGAAGGTCACCTTATTAGACACTGCTTTTAAACAAAGGCACTCAAATTACTTAAAATTTTTCTTAAACTGGAAGGAGGCACAAGTGCTTAAATAGGTTAAATATAATTAGCATTGTATTTTAACGTCCACCTCTCTAAAACAGGAGAAACGATGCGCAGGGGTTATAACCTTTAGAAGGTTTTCAAAGCAATTGCACATAATGCTGTTTTGCATCTTTTTAAAAAGGGGTACTCACTGAGTTCTTAGGTCATAATTCATATGAAAGCAAAAGCTTTTTATCCTCCTTTAAGCCGGGCAGTAATTCCCATGTCAGAGGATTTTACTGTTTTGTTTCTTTAATACAAGCCTTGCATAGTGCCCCCTACCTTAGGTTTTTCAGTTTTCAAACATGGCAAATTCAAGAGATTCACATATTCAGACAGTCCCTAATGGATTTATACATGTGAGGGAGAAGTCACCATCATCTTATAAAAATCTACATAGCAGTTGTTGTTAGAACATCTGAGTCAGGAATTCTTCCAACGATCTGTGATAATCAGGGCTGACAGGGAGCAGAAATCTCCCTTGTTTTTCATACCCTATTGAAGCAGTCTGTGGTGTGAGACAAAAGTACAAGTCTAACTGGAAAAAGCTGTCACCATACCATGCATATGTGCACATACTTATACCCTTGCATGCTCTATATAAAATTTGTTACTATCTTCTAATCTGTCAAAAATTGCTTTAGAAATTGAATCCTTCACAACTCATTTAAAATTTGTAAAAAATATACAAACTCAGCTTCCATCAGTAAAATTCTATTTGGGATTTTGGCCAAATACAGTCCATTGAAACCCAGCAGATATTAACAAAAGAGGCAAAATATTGCATCTGTCATTCCCTGAATAAGATACAAGCATACACCATTTTGGTCTTCCACGCCCTGACACGTTAAAGTCAAAATAGTCATAATATTTGTGCTGTAATTTCTAGAAGTAGAATGAAAGAAGAAAGGCCTACACAA
Source organism: Cyrtonyx montezumae (assembly GCF_038088225.1). Taxonomy (NCBI): domain Eukaryota; kingdom Metazoa; phylum Chordata; class Aves; order Galliformes; family Odontophoridae; genus Cyrtonyx; species Cyrtonyx montezumae. The sequence continues at coordinate 17,491,895 of NW_027072045.1, read as the reverse complement.
CCCATTTTTCCTAACTAGTACCCAGCACTAGTTCTGACACTGAAAAACTCCTCAGTATAAAATTTTTCCAAGGTCATGTAGGAAAAAAATTAGCAGTCACTCTGAAGAAGGAGTTGAGCTCGTCTATGAGAATCTATCAGAGCCCATATAATAGCAGCTCCAGAAATATCAATATCCTGGCCAAAGGAGGAAAGATCCTGAAATTATTTTCACCTTTTAAAATCCAACACCGAAATTGCTATACTGTGAAGACAGCAGTAAACTTGTATATTAAATTCAAAAGTTAGAAATTATTACTCCCAATGATCCAGAACACTAAGAAGCTACGTTGTTTTTGTGTTAATTAAAAAAAAATGCAAGACCAGAATAAACATTACAGCACTCAATCATGCATACTGAGGTAAGAATCATGCATTCGCTAATAATGCAGAGGTGTTCATCCCAACAAATAGTTACTGGTGTAAATTAAACAAAATCCTACAATGATAAACACTTAGAATCTTATACTGGACAGCATTATGTGAGTGAAAACAGAATTTGAATATTAAAAAAATAGCAGAATATTATTTTAGAAAGAAAATTACCTTTGAACGTTTCTCATTTAGTCATTAATGCAAAAAAAACAACCATAGCCATTCTTAAAAAGTTGTATAGCAATATGCAATACAGTGTTATTAGCAGATGTATTTTTAGGTACAGCAAGTAAAATTTCTTCTAAAGCACTGTTAGATAAATCTTTCCTTTTAATACATATGGAGTAACTCCAACTGCTTGCTACTCAGCTGCTGCATAACACACATGAGCCTTCTTGCTATCTCACTCTCACTGCACAATACACCAAATAAGAGCAATCACTTTAAAGCCACAGTACAGAATGAAAGTTTTTATCGCAGAAATGCAGATTTGCAACAAAGAAATTTTCTGAAATAACTTTCTGATAAATATTTAACATCGCATACCTGAAAAACTCAAAGTTGAGACAAGCCTTTGGCAAAAAAAATTTGTCATCTTGCTTGAACCACAGTTTGCTCATAGCAGTGTCCTGCGAGAAGAAAAGACATTAAGTCACCTAACTTCTAACATTTCTAAGTTCTAACATTGAATAATTATTTTAAACGTCAATTACTTCAAATGTTAGTGTTGTCTCCTTTAATTCACATTTCAGCTATGTCAATTTGTGTAGACATCCATCACTCTCCATTGAGGCTCTCTTCTTAACCATAATGCACATTCACATGCAGTTATACAGCTACAACATTGTGTATGAGCCTATGGTCATCACGGGAACAACTCCTCCAGAGCATGAATGCTCAAAGAGAACTGTCTGCTGCGATGGACATTAAGATGTGCCACCATAGGAACAGCACCAAGCAGATTACAGCAGCGCACTGATGCATGATTTAGACAAACAGTATAATTGGAGATTTAATGCTCTCAGTAAAAATGGTTAACTCACAGCACATTGCTTTAAAGTAACACTGGTAATAAAAAACTGACGTATTTTAAAAGTTAAACTAGATGCAAACAAGATCTATCACCAAAAACATTTAGAGTAATATCCTATTAGAAAAACTACTCAGAACAACTTCCCCTATTCTTTTTTTCTCCCACTAACATTATGAAATAAATATACCCTGTCTGTTCTATTCTCATCTCCCCAACATCTTTTCTATAATTGCAACATGAAAACTTTTTTTTTTTTAAGTATAAAAATATGTCTTTCTCATATTTTTGAGCAGATGTTCTTTGCTTCTCAGAGATCTGCCATGGTATTTTCCTTCTCCTTTTTACATCAAAGAACTGAGTCTTGTACATTACAGCACAGCACATAATATTCTACTCGTACTAAGCAGTCAGATTACAGCTTGTCTCTCTGACAGGTTTTTTTTTCTATTAAATGACCATTACTCTATTACACAATTTAGAACACAGCAAGGACAGAATCAAACTGACTACAGTGCTGGAGACTCAATGCAATAGTGTATCTCTGCTGATCCGGTTCTTGTAATGATTTGCTATGGGATCAGACAAATGCCAGGGCCCACAGAAGGAAAACAGCACAGACATACAGCTGGTGACAAAATCAGAGATGTAGGCAAAATATACGTAACAGTTATTTTATCAAGTACAGAAGGTTAAAAACACTGCCTCTGAGAACGTACTCTAAAGGCAAAGGAAGAAACCAACAGCAAATACATTTCTAAAGTAATGAAAGCAAAGCTTTTGTGCAAATCAATTGCCTAGTTGCTACAGAGACACTGAAGGACCATCAAGTTTCTGTAGCAAACCAATTAGTGCTACTTACTAGAGCTGTAGTATTTGTCCCTGCTGAGGTTTAGGGTTTCAGTTCAGGAAGAACATTAACATAAGCTCAAAGTCCTCCTCTGTTAATAATAGTGCTTCAAGTATATGCCTAAAGTGCCCTGTGCAGAACAAATATGTTTTCCTGAAGGATGTCTTCGCTCTAAAGCAGACTTATATTAACCTAATGCGCAAAAAAGTGTTCCTGAATTAATTTAGTATTCAAGTTGAAGCACAACACATAACTGAAGAGGCTTTTCCTATTTATCCTCCAACTAAGCCCAGAGCAGAGATGAGCATAATTAGCAAAGACAAGTACATGTTAGTAGCATGAAATAATTTTTAATTTTTCAAATACTGAGATTTTCTAAACAAACTGAGATTATTCCATGATGCTTCCAGGAGACTGGAGACTGATATTTGTTTATGTTTACATCTTTCTGTCTCCATGCAATCGCAAGCTTTCTTCATGCACAGTTACAAACTGATAGCCTTGTCTGTACCCTCAATTTACTGAACACTGCTCAAAAAATACAAGATGGGTAGTCAACCTTCTGCTGGATAAACAGTTTTAATATTATTTCTATTAACTGTTAACACACTTTCAAAAGGACAGAAAAGTTCAACTTGTTTGAAGATTCATTTTCATAGTAGCCATAATCCCAAGTTTAGTGTGAACTGACTTTCTATCGTCTAGCGATACTTAGATTTCTTTCCTGCTTTGTCTATTACTTTCTGGAATACAGTATAACCTCTATTTTAAAAGTACACTGCTAATTTAACTGCTAACTTCCCAGAAGATTAGCTAGCAAACAGAACAGATACCTTACCTTGACAAGGGCAGGGTACTGTGTGGCATCTTTTTCCAGTGGTAAAATCTCAAAGTTAGTAGGAATGAACTCATTCTTCATTGGAAGCTTGAATTTCCCATTCAGGTCAGCATTTTGCCATTTCTAGATAAATAAAAAGACAACGAGGCTAAGCAGAATCTCTGCTTAATTAATATATATAACATACATAAATGCTGTATGTATGCATACATCTTCTAAACATATTTATTGCTTTTTTCTTGTAACAGAAGAGTCGGGAACACATTCCACTAACTTGTGTGAAAATACAACAGGGAAAGACAAAAATCTAGGGGATCAGGTCAGTAGGATGAAGTCCTCATTAGGAGGGTAACAAAAGATAAAAAACATTTTTTATAGTTTCTAGTCCTGTGCCTCATCTTTTCTGCTACTACAAACTCTAAGTGAAGGCAACACACTAAATGCATAAGCAAAAACTGTAATCAATAGCATAGGTATGGACAAGCTAAATGAAGTGAGATGTTCCCAAGCACTGTCTGCTCAAAGCATGTTAGGCAGGTCCAGTATAGAGTATATTTAATCCTATCTTTTAAAATAAGTAATAACTAAATAACAAGACACAATAAGGATTTGCTCACCCTCTTTGCTAGAGCTTTGATTTTTATAAGTTCAATTAATACGCTCATATTGTAAGTTGCAAAAATCAATTTCAGAAACACAGTTACTTATAACAGTTGTAAAAACGTTCCTTTCTTAACAGAATAGTTCAACATTTAATAGACCCAGAGGTGTAAGCATCACGTTTTTAAAATTTAGAAGTAGCCACTGCATATTATGGACTTTTTATAGAAAAACTGTGTAACATTCTCTGCATATAGTTTAAGACCATTAAATGAGTTTGCTCTATGTAATAAATATAAATGTGAAGAGCAACGTAAAAATTCTTAGTTCTAATAACATTAAACATACTCTTTGCATATTTTTTGCACTATACAGAGCAGATTTCAGCTTTTTTCCTTCCTCTAAAGGGAAAATTAGACTAAGATTTACCACTGTCTTTTGCTTGGAGATAGTGGAATACATTAAATGTTTTAACGTGCCTTAATAACTTCATCAGAAATTGCTTCTTGCTTGTATTGTGTTCCATACCAGTCCTCTGTTCGATCAGTTTTTCCTTCAAAAGACTTGGACACTATTGCAACTCTGAAAACAAAGAGACAAAGCACTTTGGCATGAATGTGTCTGGGAAAAACTGTGAGAAATTATTTAGAGCACTATTTCTGTTCCATCATTTGAATGCATTTATTTGTGGAAATGGCCCCTGGACAATTACAGAGCACATTTAGATAGTGATGATAAATACACTGCACTACACTCTGTAACTGTCTGCATAAATAAATTTCCCCATTCTTTCCTCAAGTGTTACAACCTAGAGTTGTACACAATTGTTGTGATCTATTTCTGTTTCTTATGCTTTGTCCTTGTTCCAGAAAACAAGGAAAGCAGTACTTGAGATCTTCTACAGAAAGAATAAGTGACTAATGGTGTTTTTCATACCACCTATATCAAAACTCAGGTTAAGTGGAAACACTTGACTACAGAAATTTTATTCCATACCCAGGATTTTAGATTATATTACTGTAGTTCCCATTCATATTCTGATTAAGTTGCAATTTTCCTTCCTTTTGTATCAATCTCATTTTAAATTGACACTGGTTTTGCTTGTTTATGAAGATAAAAGTCAACATATTATACAATCAATACTACAGGATTACACTCAGTTAGAAACCCAGAGAATAAACACACAAGTCCAGAATGAAGAAAACTGCAAACGTATAGGTATTTTTTCCACAGTCTTCAAAATAGGTATCAAACAGCAACACCCTCTTCAAATTCTTTTAAGCATCCTACAACAACATAAAAGAGTACTCAACAGAAATACACAGAATTCTGAGATGGCCAGCAAAAGTAACATAATTATCTCCAACATACATTTAATGATCACTAGATACTGGATTGCACAGTAACAAACTCTGTTGAATATTGTGCAGATGGCTAAAACACATGCTAAAGCGTCAAAACATATACAAGTGTTCTTTTATAGCACAGTATCCACAGGCTAGGAACATTCTGTTATGGATTTTTAACAAGTATGGCAGAGAGGGGCAGAAATCAAAACAGGCATATGGACATAGCTCAAACTACAGTACTTTATAAATGTTCTACTGGAGAATTCCTCTGGGATGAACTTTGCAGTACATCAAAAAGTTTAAATACGTAGAATGTTAATATTGTAAGTGTTTATCTCCTTAGCCCTCCTTATTCACCTAATGCACACACGTGAACGACTAAATGATCCAACAAGGTTGAAGAATCCTGCTGTATTAAGTTCATGATTCCTCCATTAGCAAGATTTTCAAATTATTGTAATTTAACCTGTTCTCTGCATTTCAAGCAGCAGGATGACAGTGGGGTAAAAAGTCACTAGACAATAGCTAATATCAGACGCATTTAAATAGGAAATGCATCCCAGAATGATGTGAGATTTAAAACCATTCTCTAGCAACAGATCTGAGAACTGAAGCAGGACTTGTGCTGCTTATTTTGAAGCAGATACACTGAACAGAAGTAATCAGATCTCAAGGATTTCACGGATACAGATCATTTCCTCAGGGTAGCCACATGATTAGCATGAGTATGTGAACAGACACAAATACAGAATACCTCCTGCTTTTTTTCAACACTCCTGAGATATCCAAACCTGGACATTCTTCTTAGAAAGATATATTTCATCTCTCATTGCATACATCAATAGAACTGGTTAATATTTTTATTGCAACTTCATATTATGACAGTTTAAGTGTTTGCATGTTATACCATTTATCTTATTTTTATATCTTTTTTTACTTGGTATTGTTTCTTTTTTAAAAACACCCAGCAAAGATCTAAGCACTTCAGTTCCAGAGTATATTGACTCTTGCAGAACAGCAGACACCACCGCAGTCAACAAGGTGAAATCCATTACAGAGATCCTTGTTTACATAAAAATGAGCCATAGGAATATTCATTCTATGTTTTGCATTTTAACTTGGACAGCTGGTGAGCAAAAGCTCTAACTCGTATAGACAAAGTTGCTAGGAGACTGTAAAAAAACAATGTCTATTAAAATTTCATAGCTACCTACCAGTCCTTTTTCTCCTATCCTAAAACAAAAACAAAGTCTCAAGCTAAAAAATTATTCCGATAAAATTCCAATAAAGATGAGGATTGAGCAGCTAGACAAAGGTGTGCCACAATACACAAACGTCTTTTTATACTACTGCTTGAGCATCAGTAACCTGGAGAAGGATAAGAGGGAGTAACAATATAAGCACCCATACAATTGCTGCTTCAAAGAGCTAAGAATAATGAAATTGTGGCAGTCAGCTTTTTCTGCTTCATGGGATCCTCCTGCTCTCCCTATACCCTGAGTCACCACTAGCATAAATAGTTACATTCTGAGCTCTCAAAAATAAAAAGCCCATAACTACATAAAACAAACCTAAAAGCATTTGATGCGCTTGTAACTCAACCTAAAACAAGCACCTACAGCAAGGAGTAGCAGGAAGGAAAAAGAAAAGGGAGAAAGAAGCACCACAGGTAGAAATGCAATGCTGTGCAATTATTTAAATGCATCACGATGCATCTTTGAAGTTCCCTGTGATGTGACAAATATGTTGAACAATGAACACCCATGTGGTTTAAGACAGTGCTGAAGTACACCAAAATTCAAAATAGGCAACCTTTAGATTAAGTATGTTATGAGCAGTTCACAATAAACAAGTACAACTGAGCCGCTCATGAAAAAGGAACACAGTTGAAGCTACAATGCAATTTCCTCCTCTTTGTACTCTCTCGAACACGTGAACTATTCTAGTTCACAGTTACTCAGTCACGTGCAGTGTCTCTACAAACACAGTGGTTTATGATGGGAAATAAGTGAACACATTATGATTTTCAACGTTTAAATTACATGAATTAAATTTAAATACAATGCAAACAAACAAAAAACCCAAACCCTGACATACATAGAATATTTCTAACTTGTTTATCAGCATGGGTGAATATCAGCAAGTATGCTGAAACAACTATTTGTTCACTGTGAAATTCAGGCCCCTAGAAATTTCTCTATCAACACTTCTGGCATTCATTTTATTTTATTTCGCTCTCGGATACTGCTAATGCTGCTCTTCAGATATCAAGAAAGAAAAATAAACCATTTACGATCCAGATGAAAATGTTCTTTAGCTGCTTAACCTGATGAGTCACTAACTTTTTAACTTTTAATAAGAATATTTATACTGCAGATGATAAGGGAAAAAACTGTATTGGAAACAACAGGAAAATTATATTTTTCAGCTAAGATTGTGACACATGACTTATCTTCACCTTCACAGATGGTTGTCAAAACCCAACGCAGTTTGAGCAAGTAAAAATGATATTTGGTTCTTAAAAAGGTCTCTCTCTTGGGGAAATTCAACTACTAAATGCAACAAGTAGTGCGTGGGGGCAGGAGAATATAAAAATTTCCTGTTATGGCTTAGTCAAACAGAAGAGCATATGGATATTTGCTACCATCTGTGAGTATGGGTATCTTTCCATGCTTTTTAAAAACTAAATTTGTTAGAAAATAACATGGTCAAAAATCTGAACTTTATTTTCTTTCAAAGGCACTGAACAGTAGTCTCTAACTGTGAATACAGCTACCCCAATAAAGATATGCCAAGAAAAATCCTTAATGCAGGAAAATCCCAAAAAGATGATGAAAAGCAAATAATAAATCCATTACATGAAAACCACTGAAAGACAATTTATACAAAGCAAAAATTCTAAAAACAACTAGAAGGTCAAATTTGTATGGAAATTCTGGTTAAGCTTTAAGAATAGGTGTGTCACAATGACAGTATTTCCCATTACATAGTAAAAGCAGTCTTTGTACTACAGTAAGCTTTTTTATCTAATTTTCAGGAATTTGCATGAATGTGAAAATCCATTCAAAATATAAGTATTTAATACAATTGAAAAGGAAAGCTGCATATTTTCTTTTAAGTTTTGCTTGTTCAAAATACACTCTCCAAATATTACAGCTTCATTTGTAGTATCCCACACACATTACAAGTTGATGCACACCCACATACAGAGATATAGGTGCTTCTTTAAAGGGCATTAATTACTATGGCAACTACTGTCACTGACACAGGCAGTTCCATTTATTTTATCATTTCCAGCATACCCCTAGAAACAGGAGAACCTCATGACACCTGCAAATACAGATAATTCAATTCTAGATTATCCAATATTTTCAAATATACTATTTTTAAAAAGCAAACCAATTTGCAGCATAAACTAAATGAATACACAGGAGTTTGACATATATGAATGTGTGCCACACTGTCCTTCTACATAGATCACTTCAAAAATTGTATAGAAAGCACATTCAAAAATACATTAAAATATTTTTTAAAAACCAGATTTGTTTTTATAAACACTCTAACAGGTGTTCAAATACTACAACACTGACATACAGAATGATAAGCAAAGCCAAGTTGCAACAACTTATTGTAGCTAAACTGCAAACTAAACAAACAAAAAGAGATCAGGCTCTGAAGTGCTAGTATAGTTATTGCCCATGGAGACTTGATATTCTCTCTCCCTTTCCAGTAACTAGATTTTATTAAGTCAAACATATATAAATCTATCCACATAAAAATTTAAACATTACAGAACAGCCAACTGAGAAGCAATTAATTGATATTTTGTCTGTTTCACTCCACGCATGACCTGACTTACTCTTTCCAAAATTCAGATCCTTCTCTCTAAATGAGCAGAATTATTGAAATTTTATTTTCCAAGCACTCAGTGTTACAGCAACTAATTTCATATTTTAAAATATCCCAAGAGACATTATTTTCACGGACAGCAAGCTGAGGCATAAAGAAATTCACAGGAAATAAATTTTAGATGCTTATTTTAAGACTATTTTTTCTCTGTACCATACAGCAGCTTACATTCATGCACTGCATTCATCCAACTGCATTGGTAGATCAAGCATAGACATATGTGGCACTGACATCTTATTTAAGTGATGCAGGTTAACTTTTACTAAGCTTTTTCCTCAGTAACAGTTGAGCTATTCTGAGTAATTATCCTCTTAAAAACAATTTCACTCTGAGGAAGACACCTTGTATAGGAAAAAACAAAAAGATGGTTTTGTCTGAACAGGACAGTTGGTTATTTTCAATGGGGAGCAGAAAAAAAGCTCCTTAACACACAGAACAGATGTCTCTTTTAAATTGACATTTACTTTGGAGCTGTAAGAGACACCTAAGAATTTGTATTTCCATTAGTTCATTGCCTTCCTTATAATACTCAGGTTAAAATACAAGTTATGGCATTTTAACTTACCGAATGTTTTCTGGCCTCAATTTATCCAATACCATCTCTATTAAATCAGGCCTGAATTCTTCAAGCAAATATTCAGCAGCCAATACTTCTTCTATAGGGTAATACTAAAAAACAAAGAATAAATACATAGATGAATTAAAAACTAAGCATAAAAAAAGCACAGTTTTGTAAACACCATTAAAAGTGTAAATCTGTGGTAACTAAACCTGTACCAACTTCAAGCTTTCAGAATGGAAATGCATAGACCTATTTAAATCACTCTTCAAACTAAACAAGATAGAGCAGCACTCTGATTATGCAGATCATATTTTTCCAATACTATGTTAATCTTACACACTGCATACTACTAGATTTCTCTCTTCAAATATCGCATGTTTCAATATAAAAAGTCACCTATCTTTAAATACTGTTTTGAACTAAAGTAAAAATAACATGGAAAATGCTGACCCCTGGAGGATATTTTTAAACATCGAAGAGCACAAGTAACCAGTGCGTTTGGGAAAGTGAAACATAACGAAGCAAGCAAACAAACAATCAAAAAAACCGCTCTGATTTTCTTAGAATGCCATAAGAATTCAAATTTTTATAACTGTAATTTAAAGGAGAGTAATTTCATATATCTATAAGTATAATATTCATTTACTCAGTTTTAATTCTAGTATTAGAATTAAATGACAAGATTATCTCCAGACACCCCTTCTAATCTCAGCCGTTCTGTGATTTCTTTTCAGAAATTCTGTTTTATTTTAGGAACACATCATGTTCTGACCTAAATTCATCTACATGCAACAATCAAATTTAAATGAAATCTTAAAAATGATACAGTTAGGAATACAAAAAAATAAAAATTAAAATGAGCATAGCAAGCCAGAGAACAACTATGTGGAAAACATCAAGCTTACAAGACAAACAGGAAATGTAATTAGACAGAAGACTTCTGTGGTGACTCCTTATACAAGCACAAATGTTCTTTGCATAGAAATTCTTGCTCATTTTAATCCTTTTGACAAACATATAGCAACTTATGATATTACATAAGTTGCTTAGGCTAACTTACATAGGTTCTGTATATTTGGTTCGGTTTTGTTGTTTTTTTTAAATGAAAAACACTTTGCATATATAAGCACTAAAAAAAAAATCACCAAGCAATAGTCCTAGCTTGGTTATTTTGTAAAATAAATTTAGTAGGACTCAGAAGAAAGCAGAAAAGTTATTTATCTATTTGTGTTTAAGCAACTAATATCAGAATCAAAGTTACCATTCGTACTGCAAAGAATTTCTAAAGAAAAAACACTGTCCTGATTTGATACTCTGATCTTTGGAATACTGCTGACAACTTCCTGATCTGATTTTTCAAGACAGTAACTGTGATCAGGAATTATCCAACAAATCCAAACCACTGAAAGACTGTTCAAGAGATAGAAAAAGTTCACTTCTTAAAGAGATTTTATGCATCTAAAAGAAAAATCTACAAATGGCATCTGAAACAAGAGCTTTTTTAAATATTCACCTGTGATGAGTTGCTTAATGCTTTTAGTAAACAGAAAGACAATTCTAAAATCAAAGACTAATATTTTAGATGTTACAAATGAAAACTATAGAAGCGTATACAGGAATTGCAAAGAAACAAAAAATGCCTCTGTGTACATGTAGATAATAGATGTGCAACGCAGATCAGCTGCAATCCACATAAGTTGTACAATGAGTTTTGCTGAACAGAAAACGCTACATATTACTTCAGTGCAAAATAAAGGGAGTAAATTTTCTAAGTATAAAGATCATGTATAAGCTACATGATGATCCTTTCAGTACCAATATATAAAAGCACTAAAAGAGTCAAAATATTTTTAATTTCCTATCTTAACACTTCTGCTTACTGCAGTATTTCAACACTGTTAGGTATAGAAGCATTTAGAACAGTTCTTAGCTTTCCAATAAAATTTTATTTCTCTAGAGAACATTTAGCTGTCAGGTAGGCAGAGAATGATAAAGAACCTGTGTGTTAAGAAACACTGAAGCAAATCAAATAGCAACTCCAGTTGTAGTATCACTTCTACCAAGTACAGAAGTATAAAATGGTAGTGTGTGAAGAAAACGCAACTTACTGAGTATCAGTGGTAAGAGCTATGTAGCATATTCACTTCCTAAACTCAGAAAGTACAAAGGGCCATTGCAAATGCCTGTATTAATCTGGAGCACGGTTAAACATACTCCTACATGATTAATGTATTGTCCAAAATACAAGATTCTTAAAAAGCAAGCAAAAGTATCACCTACATGCAACATTCCTCCAAGCTTTGATGTATAACCTCGTGGTCGTTCTTTATCTTTAAATCTGAATGCCACAGCATTTAGATCCTAGGAAACAATGCAAGAAAAAATGTACTTAAACAACAATTAAAGACTATTTTTTCATTAATTTTGTAGTAGCATTCATTCTGAGACAGGCACATAAGACAAGGAATAATACTAAAGTTGCATAAATCTCATGATCAATTTCAGACAGTCACACAACATTGAGCACTATAAAACCTTACTTCCAAGAAGCTCTGTGCTGAAAAAGATAAGTAGTTCTTAAGTTACATTCATAGTAAGAGATCTGTCCCATAGCTCATGTATTCAGATCTCTTGATTATATGAAACATCCCAAATTTGATACAGCCAATCATGTTCCAGTGCAAAATACAGACACGGTAAGCTATTTCTTCTTCAACTTCCATTATGCTATCATGCAACGTTACTTCATAGCACTGGAAGTGCATTTCACATTTACATTAAAGATGTATTCTCAGTGTATTTGTATTTGTGTCATGTTACAGAAAACACGCCTTTGAAATTATAAAATTTATTCATCATGAAACTACTAAAGCCTATTTGCACAGCTAAGAGTTCTGATTCTAGTTACCATCAAATAAATAGAAAAAAGCAGTGGTAGTGTTTTTACAAGTACCAATCCCTGTACCTTGCACTCTTGGAAAACCCATTCTTGAGGTCCTTCTGTACGTAGTTTTTGAATATATTGAAACATGTGCAAAATAATGTCTTCAACATGCACTGGAAAGGAAAAAAAACTTAATGATTGGCTCAATTCTACAAATGTATGTATATATTTATATATGAAAAGAAATAAGAAAGACTGTATTCTGAATTACATCTAATACACCAAGATATTTGAGTATGTGAACAACCCCAATGAAAAAGTTACTGTGATTATTTACAGACATGAATTGTTCAGGTCTCAAACTAATTCTGAGAACTGCTTTGAACATGCTGCATAATAAAAATTATTATAATATGATTTCATATACTATGAGTAAGTAGCACACAAAGATATTAACAGTTTTTCTTCTAAAGTACTTTTAAACACTTAATGAAATATTTCAATGCTGCCTCAAATAAGTTAACACTCTTTATCCAACGTAAGAAGTGAATATAGTGACAGGATTTAATATATTAAAGTAACTGGTTATTCTGGGTTTATCTCTCAAGCTATAAATATAATTAGTCTCTCTGGAGACAAAAACAAACCCATCAGGATCAAGACTAACGTGAAATGCAGACATAGTGGCTTCACTTACAAAGTCCTTCCTCTGTCAAGTCCACATTAATAATGAAAAACATGAAACCTCTAGCACCTTCCTTCTGTCCTCCAACAAGAGTATACACCCATCCTATGAAACCAAAGAGAAAATGAATTGCATAAGCAAACCTGTAAAGAATTATACCTCACTTCAAATGCTTTGGCAGCAAAACTTTTCTTTTTTCTTCCTTTTTTGCGACACCTTGATACTTTACACATGTCCCCCTTGCCTATCTGAACATCTGTAGCAAAAGAGTAAGTTAACCCTCTGACCCATCTGATCTTGTGACGCAACGAATTCAAAAATCAACTGATCACCAGGCAATTTATTTATGTTTGGAACACAGTAATATAACAAACAACATTAAGGTACACTCTTCTACTCTTCCAGACATTAAGAGAGCTGACAGTAGCCCCTAAGTCAGTGACAGAAAAGAGACGAAACAGTATTTCAACATTCATATGTCTCTAAGCAGGGCTGGATGAAGCAGATTGCAAGAAGTAGTAGCTTCCATACCCAGGGTGTTTGTTATTTATTCATTTTTACCCACCATGGAAACAAGAATGTAGAGGGAAAAATGATTTACAACTCAAATTACTCAAATAGCTGGAGACTTCAAATTTAACATATAATTAACATATAAAGGTCAAATTTATGTGAAACTTTTTTTTTTAAAGTCTTCAAAAACATGAACTCAATTTTAAATTCTTTACATTCGAAGGACTTACCTTTGGCTTTAAGCTCTGATAAAAGACTCCCTGGGCCTTCATGCCCAATCAGATGACCAAGGTAATGACCAGGATTTGACTTATAGTATTTCTGAAGGTCTGGTATAGGAAATGTGACATAAAGATTTCTGATGTCCTTAATAGGCACCACTTTGTAAAGTTGCTGAAGATGAAATTAAAAAGGAGAGCCATAAACAGACATTCACTCAATCTCATTTATTCATTTCAGTAGTAAAAATCATGTCCCCTTCACACACATAAAAACAATATTAGGTTGAAAGCAAAGGTATGTAAGAACCACAGCAACACTTGAGCCATTCATGTTACAAACACACAAATGGACTATCCCAACCACTGCAACCAAACATACAATCTTTACTACAAACTATATAAAATACATTCATGAACAAGTAGGTGAAATAACAAGAAAAGAAATAGAGACAGATATAGAAGTAGTGAAGTATACAATGTAGTACTGTAACATGAGAAGTATCACTTAAGGTATATACTCCCCACCAAAAGATGCATCTCTGTACTGACCCTGAGATGTTCTTCTTGGAAAGGATGTTCAGGAAATTCTGGTATAGGAACATTTTTATTCTCTACTTCAGAAAATAACTTCACAACTAGGTTAGTCAGCTCATCCAAGGATTCTATAATAAAGAAATATTAGAAAACACATAACCATTATCTTGTTTCTATCTAATTTAGATTTTTCATATTCTCTAGAGAAGATACAGATTATACAGAAAAGTAGTTTTAATGATGTGATGGTTATTCAATTTAGAAAGGAAGCATATAACACTACAGTTTGGAAACACAATATGTTACAATCACCATGCTTATTAAGGGCTTCAACATCCTGCTAGAACAAAAAACATCTGTAAAATGAATTGATGAATCTAAATCAAAGGCACAGCAAAAGAAGAAATAAATCAGATGCTGAGCCTTAAAAAATACACATTCCACAAAAAGCCTAAGGAACATAGAAATACAGTTGCTAAATTTTGTGTACGTTTCAGCAGATTTGACAAAAATCTTATGTTCTTCATCCTCAGCCTACCTCCGGTGCTTCACACACACTGAGGGTCACGTATGCTCAGTGACCCCTAATGTCATAGGTTTGTTTAAGAAATGTTCAAACATTTCCACTTTTACATCCAATCTAGTTGCTGACTGTGACTGTACTAATCTCCAAAAATGGTAGAAAGACCATTCGTGGAAAGAACGTATTATGCAAAAATGCCAAATACAAATACCTCCCAAGTACATCTATACAGATACAGATGAAGAACTACCCTCAAAATACCTGCCTGCTTAAAACCGAGGCATTTTGGAGCACTTCTCACAGTAAGAATAAGATCCTTCATTCTTCAACAGCAATCAAACCAAAGCAGTCACTCACAGAGAGATTCTGTGACCACATACTTTTGCTAAAGACCCACTTTTTTTTTTTTTTTTTTTTTTTTTTTTGCAATGTGGGTAAAAAAATAATAAAAGTATTGAAGAAATTACCTACAGTTCAAAATAATATTGGGCATAAGATTTGATAGATACTGTTAAGGCCTTCTCTGACTTAAAACCAATACGGTAAGTCTTAAAAAATAATAATAAAATAAAACAACAACAACAAAACAAAATAAACAAAAACAAAAAAAAACAACCCAAGAAGTTCCAGGCTTCCTTTACTAGAAAACCAGTCACACTCATGCTACCTCACTTAATTCTTAATGGTAAATCTTCAAAAACATTTATATCAAAACAAAATTGTGAGGTCAACAGGACAACTTCTTTCTCTTTAGCCAACAAACAACTTCACAATAACATTTCTAGTTAATGGATTAGCTTCCTTAGCAATTAGTAAGTAAACAATTCAGCTACATCAAATATAAGAAGTCTGAATCAAAGTTTTCCTACTTAAGTTTACGTAACACAAGAAAAAAGAAAAATGCCACCTCAATACAGGCAGAAAAGAGCACAATCATTAAGCTTCACAGCTACACTGATAATTTTCTTTAGGACAGATTTCCAGTTGCTAGGGTAATTCTTACTGAAAAGGTAAGAATTTAAGAGCCTACATGGAAACTGCTACAGTGAAGTTGTTCCATGAATAATATGAGAATTTTGCTTTTGATTAGATTTTATTTTTGCTGAATGAATTTTAAAACAATCAAATATTTTAATAATGAAACGCGGTTTAAAATCTCAGCAAATTTTTGTTCAGAATATTTACTAGTATTTATGAGAAATATTCTGATTCTCTCACCACTTTCCACTGAGGCACATCATATATAAAAGGGGAGGGTAAAATTAGAATTACTAGGCTGCACAGTGCTTTACAAGTGCATCTACTTCAGAATGCACAACAGTGAGATCACAGAGGACCTGCAGTGAGCAACTTTTTTTTTTTTTAATGTTAGAGCATTTCCAACTATTTACTGATGTATCAATTAGTAGCTCTGCTACATTGACAGCAAGGTGTTTTAGAAAAGAATTTATGGAATTGTGTTAACGATGTTTGTTTTCTGCAGCTTGATTTTTATGTGTGGATCTCCCTGTAAGCAAAAAAAATTAAATAAGGAAGAATCTGGAACTTATCAGTTTTCAACTCTGATTCTAGAAGACCTCAAAAGAAAAAGAACAAAACAAAACAACAACAAATAAAACAATCTGTAAGATACAAGGCCTCCTGGAAAGCAATTGCATAATTCTGATGCTTGAACAAATAACTGAGAAAAGAAATGTCTCTGTTTAAGGAAAATAAGTAAAGAGAAGTAAAGGCTTTTCATGTTAGATGAGGTTTATCCTTTAACAAAGCAGAAATTTTTGGAGTGGAACTATGTACAAGTTTAAAATATGAAAACAGTATCAAAAGCCCTCCCAATATCTGAGGTGTCAGTCTTCAAAAAGCAAGCATATGACAGCAACTGATGATTCAATAACAGACTGACAACTTCCAGCTTAGTTTTTGTACTGTAAGCTTATGAACACTTACATTTACAACACTGCAAGTTGCTTTGGAGATGTTGCTAAATATAACAACGTTTTATCATTCTGTACAAGCTTAATTTTTTCCCTTTTTGTAGATTTTAAAATTTTACTTTTTTATGAACATAAACACATTTAAAATCTTATTCAACCAACAAGAAAAAACAACAACACTTTTGAGCTCTCACCTCTTCCTAAGACACAAATAGCCATTAAATTTGATGAATAATATGTAGAATGAAACTTCAGTAACTCTTGTCTTACGTCTATTCCTTCTTTGGTTGGTCTAGTTTCCAGAGTGAGTTTATTCCCTGTAACATAAAATAAAATCTAGCAATACAGCTTGCTGATCACAGGTACACTCATGCTTTACAAATTTACAAAAAAAAGAAAAATATAAATGAATGAATCTGTTTTTGTCTTGATTGACAGTCAATTTAAAAAATAAACATTGAGCATAAAGTAAATTGATTCTATACTGTAGAAAGTTGTGGAAAACATTGTTATGAACACTTCCATTCTCCATGTCATCCTCAAGAATCTAAGAATTTATCAGACTTCCAAATTAATATTTTAATTTGAATAGTTATTTCAAAGCAATGCTAGTAAGCCTCGGCTTTAATTCAGAAGGAAAAAGCTCTTCTTTCACACAACTTGAGCAGATTTTACACCTGCATACACACACCTTTCAAAGGAATCACTGTATGAAATTACTTGTGGCACAGCATGACAAAAATTATAGACTAATATTTTAATTAAAAAATAAATAACTGATTACTGATTTAAAACATGGTTTGTAAATTGTGACTGTTCAGCTTCTGCTTCCCCAGCACTGAACTGTTGCTTGGTGTCATCCACAAACTTGCTGATGGTGCACATTCAATCCAAATGTTGATGTCATTGATGAAGACATTAAAGAGCGTCAGTGCCAATAATGACCCTTGACACCACTCGTCACTGATCTCCATCTGGATATCCAGCCATTGATCATCGCTCCCCAGGCACTATCTCACAACCAGTTCCTTACCCATTGAACTGTTCACCCAACAAATCCAAATCTTTCTAATTTGGAGAGAGTGATTGCAGGAGACAGTGTTAAAAGCCTCACTGAATACTAGACAGGTGACATCTGCAGCTCTTCCCTTGTCTACTGATGCATTTACACTATCATAGAAAGTCAGGAAGGACTTGCCAGATATGCTCTGCTCCCTTGTCTAGAGGACAGATTCCCAGAAAGTTTTGTTCACTAACTCCCTAAAGAGCTGGAATTTGGCTTTCCGATGATTAAGCTTCCTGATTTTTCTCTTTGTCTGTCCAACATCCCTCGAGATTTTGAACTCCACCTTCATGTGCCCAGGCAACCTCCAATCCTGATATCACTAATCAGTTCACTTGTGCTGGTGAGCAACAGGTCCAGCATTGCATCCCCGTGGTGAGGCTATTACTCTGCTCTGGAAATTATCCCTGATACATTCCAGGAGCCTCCTGGATTGCCTACATCTCACATGCTACATTTCCAGCAGATGTCAAGGTAGTTGAAGTCCCCCAGTAGAATGAGAGCCTCTGTGATTGCAACATCTCCTGTAGCTGAAGGAAGATTTCATCAACAGACTCCAGTTGATCAGATGGTTAGCAGCAGACACTAGCCACACAGTTCCCTTCTGAACAGCTTTTAGCCATTATTGATAGCCACGCTCCAGTCGTGGAAATCATCCCACCAGGTTTCAGTGACAGGAACTGCACTGTGGTTTTCTAGTGGCACAGTGGCTTTCAGTTCCTCCTGCTAGTTTCCCAAGCTGCGTGTATTGATGTAGAGACAAATCAGTTGGGCAGGATAACTTCTTGGAGGATAAATTCTTAACTTCTTTGAAGTATTTTCCCTTGAGTTTCTCTGTTGCCTTTCTCCTTGTGCCTCAGTGGTCCCCTGTCTCATCGTCACAGGATTTGAAGTTTGCTGCAGAATTGCCAGTATATGTCAGGGCAGCAAGTTGAGGGCCACCCTGTCCCTCAAACTTAGTTATGCTATCCCACACCTTAACATCGGTAGGCTAGCTACTGCCACCTTCCCCCTTCAAATCCAACTTAAAGCCCTACCAATGAACACTGCTAGCTTTTTCTCCTTCCCCCAAAGAGAACTGAAACTCATCTGGTGCCTGCAAGGCCGATGCCATGTAAGCCATTCTGTTAGTCAAAGAATCCAAAACTGTGGAAGAAGTATCAGCCCTGAAGTCAAGTGTTTATACATAGAAGTGAGTAAAAGCAAGGAATCCTAATTTAAGGGGATATTTAGGGTATTATATTTAAAACAGTTTGTTTATATTCTTTCCCATCTTTTAAGCTACATCAGCTTATCAGATTTTACAGATCTGAGCCTAAAGACAACAGAAACACAGAAGTTTTAGACAGCTCCAGAATTAATAGAAAGGTCAAATTAAAATGAAAGATATAAAACTTAAGCTTAATAACTGTTCTATTAAGAGTACCAGAGTAAGTTAAGAGGCAACAGTCAGAAGACATCTTGTAGAGGTAGGAAAATGGACAATACAGAAGTGGGAAGAACAGGACACCATTGAGGAATTACTGTTACAAGCAGTTACTCAGAGATAGATAAAGGGGATATGTGGACAAAGGAATAAATAAACTTAAGAATTAAGGTGTATTTTTTTTTCTCTGTATAGACAGAGTAACGTAAAGTCACTGCCAAAAGGGGCTCTGCAGCAATAAGCTGTGATTCAAAGCATCAAATGGGGTCATTCCTGTATTCTGCTAGACCAGCTAACAGCTCAGCTAGCCAACAGGAAACAAGGATGTCAACTGTAGTTATCATGAGAACTGTATCTGGCAACTCTGAGTAAATAAAAATCAAAGTTGGGTGCAAGTTCTGCTGAGTCAGATTTACATGAAGATTATGCCCTACTGAATTTGAGCAAACCTCAAGTATTCTCCCTATGCAAACATTTCCCTTTTCAGCTACAAAATCTTCCTAAACTGTAAATAAATATTTCTGCAATGCCTAATAATATTTTCTGAGAGCTGCGTAGAAATGAAAAAAAAAATTCTTAAGTAAAAGCGAAAACTTTATTTGCTGATTCAGGAAGGCCAAATTCCACCCCTCTGAGATTACAGAATGTACTTTGGATACTCGCCTGAAATTTCCAAGGCTTGCTTTCCAATTCATTTGTTTGGGGAATACAGTTTAAACTCCTCCTGTTTAAAACAGCCTCTCCTCATTGGAAAACAGAGCACGATACACTCTTGTAGCAGCTGGCTACCAGCCCTTCAACTATATCCTTCATCAAGTGTAAAAATATTTTTCTTAAGACAAAGGAAGGAGCCAGTCCTAACAGTTAATTACCTGCTCTCTGAGCTCCCTACTGTAGATATTTCATCAACTCTTCACTCAGCAAATGAACCCAGCCACAAAAAACATTCACTGTTAATAGTGTAATGCCCAAACTAATGGTACTATGACAGCTTCAACATAAACCCGCAACTCATGTATAAAATAACTTCAGTGAAAACTCCAATTAAACTTTGCCAAAGCGCCAAATAGCTTTGGTTTTAACAGTAACCATGTTCTGTTACTTTAATGCTTTTTAAATTGAGGTTTTTGAGTTTTCATTACTGAGCATTCTGTGATTAATCAAGACTGAAAAACACCATCAGCCACAGGATTGGGATTTGTCCAATAATAATTTACCCAGACATTTGCTGCTGCATTTTATGCTTCATACTTTCTTTTCATGTTCTTATTCAGTAACTGTCAAGTGACTTAGCTAATCTTTCTGATTTTACCAGTCTTAACAGAATACTACTTAGCAAAAAGAATGCGACTAACAACAACTTAAACTCAGTCTATTCACACTGCCATGCACAAAGACTTACAAATCAAATCACTGGAAAACAGCATCCACTGCAGTAATTACCAAAATCATAAAGAATGCCTTGTCACTGTCAAGCAAGTCTTGTATCACTCTTGTTTTGCATGCTTTTGTCTAGCTTGGTTTGGTCTACCACATGGAAAATGTAATAAAGCACCACAATAAACATGTATGGAGCAGAAAAAAACAGAATTGTTTCAATCCAGTCTTAATCAACTTCATATAAACAACAACACTGCATACACTACACAACTCCAATGGGCGAATAATAATTTTCCAACAAACCTGTTCCAAATTTACTGAAGGGATGATTGGGATTCCCAGTAGCCTTCTCCAATTGAAACAACCTCCAAGCATCATTCATCAGGTTCTTTTCATGCTCAGAATCAACAGCATTCACTTCCCTATCTTTGCAGCTTTCATCAAACAAAGGGCACAGGAAAAACTGGGCAAATCTAAATAGAAAATGTTCAAATCAAGTCAAAAGTACTTTCCATTACATTTATTTACGATACAAAGTATCCCTCCTGAAAATAACCGATTACTTTTTAGTGCAGAATTCCCAAATTCCGTAACAGTTTTGACACTGATTCATTAGTTCTCCATTTCTTTACCTATGAATGCAAACTACAACACACACTACTTTATGCAGTAAGAATCAACCTTAAATCACAAATCATACATTGAAAACTTCTACAGTACAGAAGTTTAGCTGCAAGACATTCTTAATCTTGTGAATCAAATCAATTTTGTCAGATATCGAGGAGACAAGGAACAAACCTTGAGACCAAGAGAGCAAATTTCTCAGTCTTAATGATGAGTGTGAACAACTTGATCATCAACACAAGAATTCTCTGGCATTAGCAAGGGATCCCACAAAGGGAAAAATCCATTCTTCATCTCACTGACTACGTGCCCTTCTAATTCTCATCTCTCCCACAAAAAGCAGAGGCTTCAGACATTTCCCTTTACTAAATACATCCAATTTTATTTCTAGCCTTCATATTTACGTTATCAAAGAAGTGAGGTTTGAGGCATGCAAAGCATTCGATCATACAATTAAAGTATTTGCATAATGCATAAGCTCATGATCACATTCTGTGTCTCACATTTTTTAAAATATTCAGTATAAATACAACCACTGGACTTTAAAAATTCTCCCTTGGTGAAGAAGTCTGCTAGCTGGAGAAAAAAAAAAGAACAAATTTTTTTTAAATTGAAGTCAACCAGTATCAGTTTTAACAAAAGACAATGCTCTCAACCTTTTAATAACATAGTGATAAAACTATGACAAAGAACTCTTACGTCATTTCAAACAGCAGCAATAATTTAAATAGAAGTGTGTTTACCTGTCCAATGCACCTTCTAGATGTTCATGTGACACATCAAAGTAATAGTTTGTATGCTCTCCACTGGTGAAAGCATTGGAGCTCCCTGCATGCTCACTAAGAAACTGACTATATTCATTCTCTTTTGGGTATTTCTTGGTTCCCAGAAACAGCATATGTTCACAAAAATGACTAAGTCCAGCAATGTTGGGTGGATCAGACAAAGACCCTGCAAAAGGAAAGTCATAAAAACATTGATAAAAAGTAATAATAAAACTTTCAGTCTTTTAAAGTTCTTCCTATCACAGTATGTTGCCTAAGTCAATTATACAAATTCTGTAGTTTTAAGTAGATACTTGGCAGCTACAGTCAACTAAAATCTATCTTAAAAAAGGAAATTTAAAATGAGTAACTGAACCAATTAGTGTCTCAAATTGCCTACCCGGATCAGTCTGCATTGGATGCTTTTCAAAGAAATAAGATTAAATTGAAGCTCGTGATTCATAATCTGCATAGACCTGGCAGATCACAGTGTTCTGTCTCCTATAGTATGATTTTAATAACTGCATTGCATTAAAAGGCAGCAATTGACAGCCACAATTAAGGAGGTGTTTCTCCTGTGGTTTACAGGATGAGTAATAACCTGTGATTAATTTCCAGGACACAAGCAGCTATTGGCAGTCAGCTAGGAAGTGAGAAGGCAGACATTAAATGACAACAAAGGCTTCCTGAAATGCAAGGCAGAAGTGGGAAGTTTGAATCTGCCAATCCTGCTGTGGACCTTACAACAATGTGCAATGGGTGAACAGAGGTGAAGACAACAGAGACATCTGATTATGTCAGAGACACGTGCAGGAACAGGACATAGTGGATTACTACTGTCATAGTATCCAAGAAAACCAGATTTGGGATCTTCTGAACTAGGCAATGATTTGTGCTAGAAGTTTACAAAGTTACTCTGCTACTTCTATCCTAACATCAATGGCAGAAAGCTCCCAATTGTAAATACTGCAAGAGGATGAGTAAAGATGCTTAGGTAATATGCGCATGCATCACACTGTAGAAGTATGTTTATCTCCAATAAAAGAGAAAGCTTCCACAGCTTCAGAGATACCATCTTCCCCTTCCATTTCTGTTCACAACTTAAGCATCACTGCAGTTAGGGCGTGCCTCCCCACCTCCTCCAGCACTACAGCACCTTCTCACCTCAACTCATCAACAGTTTAACAAGAAAAAAAGAAGTCTGATGTGACAGATGGAGCCATCTGAAATAATTGTACTCACACCCGCCCCTTTCCTGCTTACAAAACAGCTTTCATAACATGAAACTTACTCATTAAAAGACATATTTCTACACTTGAGTAAACACAGTATACCAAGAGAATTCAATTAACTCTCACAATTTTCAACTTAACTTGTCAAAGAATTAAGCTCCAAATTACAGCAAAAGACCAGGCTACCAATTAGACGTTATTCTTGCCAGTTTATTTGCAATTAACATACACAACTTAAAGGATTTTAATGATACAATAAATATTTAATGAACACAAATTGCATTAGATACCTATGTGCACATCGAGCGCTGCTGAAGACTTATCCGTGGTGGGGTCACTAATGAGAAGTGCTTTAATGCCATTTGCCAATTCCAGTCCACGATATTCTCGCTTATCCTCAGGTGATTTGATAATTTCATTTGTTATTCTCTTAATAGCACGATTGCTCATTTTGTTATTTGTCTCCTTCTGAAGACTTAAGGAAAATAAAAGAGATTTTACTTACTGTTTTTACTTAAGACCTGTTCATAGATTAACAATTACGTTAGAGAATACGCGGTGGGTGATAGAGACAGCAAGGAGTTTAGTTCTGCACAAAACTCATAAAATTGGCCTAAAAGGATAGGAAGTGCTGGACTGAATGCTAAAGCAAACCAGCAGAAAAAGCCATTCCACCCACTAATAAGGAAATGGGAGACTAATGCTTTGAGGCAAGCAGAATAAAATAAGGTGGTATATACCTGTACCTAACGCCCCTCCACAACACACATGAGCCATGAGAAATGTTTGTATAGTTCTGGCATTACCACATTTGTGACAAAGGGTTTTACAGTACTTCTTCCATTTTCATGTTATACTGATTAAGAAACTACCCCAATTTTAAGACTAGATGCAAGCTTTTAGACTATATAGGGTGCAGTACATGAAGGAATGTACTGCTTTCAATAGGTTGTTACAATAATCCAGTCATTGTAACTAACTTGTGGAATCAAACCAACTGCATACCCAATGTTACCAGGTGGTATAGAAGGAAAAACTGAACCTAATTATATATTTTATTCATGGTTTAAAATTCTAAATAAAAAAAAAAAAAAAAGAGTAGGATGATAAAATCATGCACCTTTCAAAAGGGAAGGATCCTGGCAGCTACTGTCCTGATGACTTTATTGATGGTCTAAAAAGTATCTGACTCGAGCCAGCACAGTGCCAGCGTGGGAGACAATGTAGCTGATAAAGAGTTGGTTACTAACTACACATTAAGGATAGAAAGTTTCTAAGCATAATGCCTCCAGTAATAGCTGGGAAAAGAAAGCGTTTCACAAAAAGAAAATGAAGATTTAACCTGCAGCAAAGATGTTACAGGGAAGGATTTAGGGGGAAGGAGATACATATAAACACTGGGAGATGCATCATCAGAAAGCAAAGTGCAGAGCAGGCATTAGATCTTGGAAAAATTTTTGGAAGTAAAAAGACTATTTGTAATCTTCAAATAGACTGAAAGAAATCACAGCAACTAACAAGAATTAAAATCCAGGTTAAAAAAACCTAGAACATAGAAAGCATCAAGGAATAATCAGAATCTGAATACTCAAGCAAGAGCCAATAATGAACAATACAGAATAGCACCTGTAAACATGCTGCAAGGCACATTTCAGAGGAAATACTTCCACTAGGAAAACAGGGTTCTCAAACCATACTTCAAAAGAAAAAAAAAAAAAAAGTACAGTCAAATGTAATAGCTAACCCCCAACTTGGATGCTGAAATTAAATGCCTGCACTCTAATTTAAATCTGTCATTCATTTACTAGCTTAACCCTGTATCTAGGGTGCAGCTGTCTTTCACAACCAGAGAATACTCAAAGCATGGAAACTTCTGTTTCTTTGCATCAACAGCACACACACAAGGCACATGCCCAACATACAAACATCTCCTTGTTCAAAGTTCAGAGTATGAAGTAGAAATACTCTATTACATTTAAACATTGAACAAAAGTTATAAAGGGAGAATTGACACTACATTTTATAGATGGAAGTAACTAAACTGTTCTTAATTCTGTTTCACTCCTACACTGTTCTACTGGACTGACAAACATAAGCATACAGGAGAACAAAGTCATTTCTTTTTCTCCCAATTTCACCTCTGCTAACAAACAACTAGCAGCTGGCTTTCAGTTAAAGCATTCTGCCTCATTAACATACCAGTTAATAAACAGAAGATGAAGCAATACTATGAAATTTCCAATCTGGGAGGTTTGATATGCTACACAGTTTCCTTGTCACGTGGTACCTCTTTAATTCTCTACCATCTCATTGAGTCACAGAATGTTGATTGCTCAAATGACTCATCATCCCAACGTGATTCATCAAATTACACAGCTTCCGTGGAACCTTACAATCTTCACCTGATGCCTTGTGAAGCTGCACACCACCTCACTTTATGATCATTCCCCGCTTGTTCCTCCTTCAGGGCTATCTCCAGTTCAGCAGTCAAATTTCAGAACAGAAAAACTACAGTTCTCAAAAGATCAAGTGATTAAGCCTTCAAACTAAGGACTTAATCTTGTATCTCCTGACTGTTATTTACACGGGCACTGTGAATGCAACACTCTCTTTATGGCTTGAATGGCTTGAAGAATGTAGAGAGGAAAAGGACCTGGGGGTGTTGGTTGATGCATGGCTTAACATGAGCCGGCAGTGTGCCCAGGTGGCCAAGAAGGCCAACAGCATCCTGGCCTGTATTAGAAATAGCGTAGCCAGCAGGAGCAGGGAGGTGATCATCCCCCTGTACTCAGCTCTGGTACGGCCGCACCTCGAGTACTGTGTTCAGTTTTGGGCCCCTCACTACAACAAGGACATTGAGGCCCTGGAGCGTGTTCAGAGAAGGGCAACAAAACTGGTGAGGGGTCTGGAGCACAAGTCTTATGAGGAGCGGCTGAGGGAGCTGGGATTGTTCAGTCTGGAGAAGAGGAGGCTCAGAGGAGACCTTATTGCACTCTACCACTTCCTGAAGGGGGGTTGTGGTGAGGAGGGGGTGGGCCTCTTCTCCCTGATAAATAACGACAGGACGAGAGGGAATGGCCACAAGTTGCGCCGGGGAAGATTTAGATTAGACCTGAGGAAACATTTTTTCTCTGAAAGAGTGGTCAGGCACTGGAATGGCCTGCCTAGGGAGGTGGCTGAGGCACCATCCCTAGCGCTGTTCAAGAAGCGTTTAGATGAGGTGCTAAGGGATTTGATTTAGTAGTTGGGTAGGGACAGTGATAGGAGGATGGTTGGACTAGATGATCTTGTAGGTCCTTTCCAACCTTATGAACCTATGAACCTTTAGCTTCAAAAGTTCTCATGATTAAGCCAGAATTACTTCCTTGTAAACTACATAAACTGTGCTAGTGGACAACTCACATGGAGGCAAGAGAGCAAGAGCAGATGAACCACACATCATATTTGGAAGGCAGTGTGCCAAAAGAAAACAAAATATACAGATCCAATACCTTCTAGCTAAAGCACTATCCTTCTGGTGCTATACAACTATAACATGATAGCTAGAAAAGAAAATGCAGATTAAGGCAGAATATTTATACAGTGGCATTTTCTTAAGTGAGCTGTAAGCTCCATTCATTTGCAACCGCTTTTTGACAACAGAAAAAAAAGAAAAATATATTTCTGTTTACTTATTTCTAGTTTATTTGAGAAACAGCTTAATTCCTGAAGTCATGCTGAGGGCATGTCCTAAAATACTGGCACTGTATCTACTCGCTATGCTATCATCACAGCAAGCACGGGAGGATGCCGACATTCAGTGGGAAAGAAATTCATCCTCAAACTAGCTGCGTTCCTATTCAATGACTGGGAAATTTTTGACATTCTTCCTTCTCATCAAAACAACTTCACTTGTACAAGGAAAGTCTAAGTCAAAACAGGCATCACAGCAGTTTGGAGTAAAGTTGTATTCTATTCTTTAGGGTCCATTTTTGTAATGAGTTGTAGGCAGGCAGTCCCACAAACCCAGCGAGGCTCCCCGGGGATGCCAGCTTCCAGCTGCAGAGTACAACAGAGTGGGAGTGGGATATATTAAGTGATACCTGATTCTGCCTACTTATTTTAGTCTAAGTTATTTTAGTAAACTCATTGTAATTAAAAATCAACCACCATAGTCAAGCCTAAGCTCAGTGTTTGAACAATTAAAGACCATATTTGAAAACCAATTAACAGAAACTCCTGAGAGCAACCTTCATTGCATGAATGTAACTAACTAATAAAAATATGACCCTGAAAGCACAAACTCCAAAGCGCTTTTCAGATTTGTTGTCATAACAGGCTGCACATGTTTTAAGTCAAACGTTGGTAGGGAGGTCTGAGCCAGACACATGGCTATAAACGCTTCATCGGCTTCAAGTAACCAGATGAAGGACAGCCAACACCACTACAGATTTCCATGCTTATTTTCAACATACATCAGTTGATTTTAAACTTGGGGGTTCCCTGAAACTTTCTTACAACCAAACCTTAATTTCTTTCATGCACGTCTGTGGGAGCTTCAACACATTCACTGTACATTTGCACTTGTATATACTAAAATCTGCATTGCTCCTGGTCTTCAGTACACATTTCATGTGTTTTGATTACACTTGATATGCTACCTAACTGCAACACAAGCATTCTAACTCCACCCTGACAGCAGTAACAGTCAAATTCATGTTTTATCTGCTTGAAGTTCCATATTTTATTTGTACATCCACTTTTATATATATATTAATTTTTTTTTAATTCCAAACTTCACTGCCTACCACTTACCAGAGGGAAATCTTTGTTGAGCCCAAACCTCTGTTCTACCTACTAATCCTCATGGTTTAGTGTCCTTAGTGACTTACACAAAGATTTCTTCAGCTGGCAATGCCTGGAGCAAAAGAAGAGCTGAGTGCCTCAGCAGGAGGCCTGGGGCTGCAGAACTACAGCCAAGAGAACTCCCCGTGTTTTCTCACTTTGCCTGCAGTGAATTCTTATCAGTGAATTGAGCACTGTGGAGAATTCCATGAACATTCTTCAGTTACAAGCTAGCGACTGCCTTGCAATTATAAAATAAATCTCCATTCTTCCACAGATCTTTACCCCTTCTCCTTTCATGTCTGCCCATCCTCATGATAGCAGCAGCATTTAACAGCACTGACAACCTTATGTTCATAACAGTGACATGAGCAGTAAACCAACTAGTAACTGACCTGCTCTCTCAACTTACAGATTCACCTGTACGCCACAATTAAAGTTATTTTTTAAACTAAACTGTAATCAGGACAGTTTTGTTTTTTCTCTAAAAATCATTCTGCTGTTTTCGTTAAGGTACATATATATATGTATATATATACTTTAATATCTACCAATATAATAAAAAATTCCAGCAGAAAGCAAGTAATCTCAACAAACATAATTAGATCTTCTCAGCTGACCATTACCATAATAAAGGATGCTTCAGAACCCTCACTGTAACTCTGTCAGGTTACACAGTTCAAAAGAAGCCAAACCTAGTAAGCCTTCTTTTACACACTAAGAAATTAAAGCAGTTGGTATGATTCAACATCCATAACCCACAGCAGCAATCTGCTGTGAATTTACTTGTCAAGAACTACAGAATCTTTCTCAGATTCCAACACGTTCCTGATGCTGATCTGAATAAATCTGATTGCACACACAAACAGACTGCATAAGTAGATAAACCATGACTTAATCAGTGCTCCCAAGTTCTTAAAAATAACTAATCATGCCAAATCAGGCAAGTCTGAGGATGAGGAAAATTTATAAGGCATTGTTAAGTAGTTCATTTTGAAGAAATTCTGAAGTCTAGCTACAAGGAAAGCATTTTCAGAACCTCAGTCTCCAGCTTTTTGCCACATCTGGAACCAACTCAGAAAATGAGAGTGGCCAGGACAGATACTGCCTTCTTTACTCTCCTTCCCAGAAAGGTCCAGCTTCTGCAGCTTCTAGATTACATCCATAAGGCTCAGACTGCTACAGCTTTCACTGCCAGTGGGACTGTAAAACTGGACACAATTACTAGTAGCATTTATAAGATGATAGCACATTGTGAACTTGGCAAAATCAACAACCATGATAGTTTCACCTGTAAGATTCAGCCCTAATGGAGCAACTGGAACAGCAAAATACTATGTTTGATTTCAACAGCCTCGGCTTGGTCAAACAGGATGGGATCAAGATAACACAAAGCTAACTCTGTGCCTTAAAATTATATTCCTTCGCTTGAACATTTTACAGTTTCCAAAGTTTAAAAAAAAAAGTTAAACAAAAAGGCAGAATGTTACACAATCTGCTTTCAGACATAGCAATAAAGAATAACAATTTTTTTTTCTTAAGTGTATCTTCCCACTTCCTTCAGAAACATTCATATGAATTCATTTCATTGCATTATGCATCAAATCCCTGCAAGCCAGAAGGGTTCCCCTTTGCCCTTCCTCCTGCTCTGACACTTCCCCAGCATTCCCCCCCTCCCCACCACAGGGCTTGGTCCACAGCTACAGGGCAGTAGCAGTGTTAGCATAGCCTTGCATGTGCCAGAAAACACACAGAACTGGATGCCATGGGAGAGACCACTGTGCTTTATTCTAGAATGAATTGGGATGCGTATTCCATACTTTTGTCAGCAACTAACACATCAGATTGTCCAAGACTGTCTGTAAAGCCAACTCACCTAACACTTCATGCTACCATCTGTCTCAAACCCTCAAACTCAAAAACTTGTGAGGTCTGAAGCAAAAAAAAAAAATAGACGAGACTAAAACTTTAGTTACACTGCACAACACAAGTACATGGAAAGATATGAGAACTGGCAAGAAAAACTGTTCTACCAACAAAACCACAAAGAACTTTGGGATTTGGTGTCATTAACAGTACTCTAATCCCCGTTAAAAACAACTGCTTATTTAACACTAGAGCTTTAACAGAACCAACAGAGCTGTAACAATGAGCAGTGTGCTGTGGTGTGTTTCAGCAAAGGAATTCCAGACTGTTTACCTATTTTTGTTCTGTCTTTTATGATTTTAGACAATTCAATCCAAGTTACACTGTGAGTAAATCTTCAACTTAGAGCAATTTTTTCCATTTCAGTTGTTCAGGCAAGATACAGTTCTGACTCATTCTAAAAACAACTTGCAGAAGGTCAGGCCTTCTAAATAGAGAGCAACAGTGAATCAACTTTTGAACAAGCTTCAACAAAAATCACCTGACCACGAATATACAGCCCTGCATCATCGATATAGTTAATCAGCTCATTGACTTGAGTAGCCAAGAACATAATGATACTCATTTACAGACCACACGTATCCAAATATGTAATAGTAGGCACAGTATAGTTAAATGAATTCCTCTCCAGACATTCTTGTTACTAAGTGTCCTTTTTGCTATCTTGTTAAAAAGACCAACATTATGAAAACATCCAATACAAAAGAAATAATACATTAGAAAAATCAAACCAATATTCAAGCTTAAAGAGAGTATATTTAGGTTAAATGTAAGGAAAAAGTATTTTACAGTGAGGGTGCTGAGGCACTGGAACAGGTTGCCCAGAGATGTGGCGGATGCCCCATCCCTGGAGACTTCCAAGACAAAGCTGGATCAGGCCCTGGGCAATCTGATCTAGCTGTGGTGTCCCTGTTCATTGCAGGGGAGTTGGACTAGATGACCTGTAAAGGTCCCTTCCAACTCGAAGGATTCTATGATTTCCCAAATGCTCTCACAGTATTTTTAGTAAATGACTTCAGTGAGCAACCTGCAGTGACCCCTAACCATGCACTAACACCTTTCAGCTCAGTGAAACACTAGAGGTAAGGAAACTTTTTCCCCCCTTCAATCTATCTTTCTCTGGAGCTCTGGAGGAAGCTGAGCAAGGAGTCCCTTTTGTGGTCATATGCAATATAAGGAATAACACTGACACTCCTGATAAACCCTGAACGTAGAGACTTAGCTAGTCATACACACACGTAAAGACACTTGTAGGGACATACCAACACCGGTATAATTTGCTCTTCTGTTGAAATTAGCTGCTCTAGCTTCAATGTTGCGTGAGAGATTAGAAGAGATAAGGAAGTCTAACATGGAAATGAGCCGTGATACTCAATTATTAAATTATATCTGTTACTAGACTCCTAAGTTTCACACGTTCTCCATCTAAAAAAAATAAAATCTATATGAAGTCCTAGGCCTCCTCTGCCCCCTCACATTTCCTTATTATTTACGTAGATCCTAATTTACAATTAAATGGATGATTAATTCATACTTGCAGGCAGCATGAAAACATAACAGGCCTACTCACACATAACAAAGTCCAAGCATACATTCAGATGCTCTAAGTAACCCAGAAGGAACTACATCCTCAGAAAAGCACTGGCTCAAAACATGCATTGTGAATTACCTCCACAACAGCCAACACACACTGTATGTTCACGCCGTGGTGCACACAGCAATTACAAACAATAACGGTGCACCCAAATTGTGCCACACAAGCAGTTGACAGCATGAGTCATCATAAGCCCTTTGTTTTCCTAAGGAAAAGAAAAGCTACTTTGCCATCTTACTTCTGCACCGCTAAATATAGTTTTGGCCATCAGGGTAACATCAGGGCAGCACTTACAGAAGGAAGAAAACAAAGTTGCCTTCTCCTTCCTGTCAACTTCGGGCAACTCGGAGCAATGTATTTTCACCCCATTTGGGATGTTTATGCTTTAGGAGGACAGGGCAAGTAAAGCAACATTAGAACTCCTTTTTTAAAGGAAAATAAAGACCGAACAACAACCACCACCACCACCACCAGGAAGCCCACCCGGCATGCAAAGGAAAGCCCCACGGGGGCAGCAGACCCGGTACCGGTGGCACAGTGCAGGGCTCACGCAGGCCGCTCGCCCGCGCTCCCTTCACGGCTCCTCCAAAGCCCCGCGTTCCCGGCCGCCCTCCCTGCCCACAGAGGCAGGGCTGCTGCGGCCGCACAACGTGTCCCCGGCCCGGCCCGGCCGCACAACGTGTCCCCGGCGACGCGGACGGACCTCCACTCCTTCACGCAGCGCCGTCCCCTCCGCCCCGCTCCCCCGCCTCGCACGCGCACACCGTACCCGAGAAAGCCGCGCTGAGGGGTGAACTGCGAGGCCGAGGCGGCCTGGGGACGCGCGCAGCTCAGCAGAGCCCGCCTCAGCTCAGGGAGCAGCCGCTGCCGCATATCCCGGCCCCGCCGCCCGTGCCCGGCCTCTCCTCGCCGCCCGGCCCGGCCCCGCTCAGCACGCGTCGCTGCTCAGCTCAGCTCAGCTCAGCTCAGCGGTACGGTCGGCGGCGGCGCCATCTTCTCCGCCCGCCTCCCCTCCCCGCCCGGCCAATCCCTCCCCGGCGCCCTCGGGGTCCCGTCCGCCCTCCTCGCCCGGCGGGGTCGATTCCACCGCTTCGGGCCTCGCGAGGCCCGTACCTGGGGGCGCGTCGGACTGCCTCTGCTGCCGGCGGGGCGGGGGCTGCGGTTGGGGAGGGGGCGGGGGGCCTCTGGGAGGAGGCGGAGGCGGCGGAGGGGGTGGGTGTTTGGGCGGGGAGCCGGGGCGACACTCGTCGCGGCGGGTGGGCCCCCGAGCCGCGCCCGGCGGAGGCGGACGGCGCGAAGGGCAGCGGGAGCGCCTCGCCGCCTCAAAGGACCGCGCGGGGCCCGGCCGCTTCCCTGCTGGCGAAAGCCGAGACAAAAGGTAATTGGATGCCTCTTAATTTGAGTTTGGTGCCGCCCTGAATGGCTGAGATTTCAGTTCTTGTCGCGGAGCGGGTGTCTAAACCCTCCCTGCCCGCAGGGAGAAGAATTAAGGTTTGGGAGCTGTCCTGGGGGAGACGCGTGGCCTCCGCTCGCCGCCCGTGAGCGATGCGGCGCCGGGCCCCGCTGTGCCCTGCTTCGGGAGATCCGAGTGCTTGCGGTGCCTAAGCTCCCGCTGTGACGGTGGGCCTTCGGCTTTCTGGCGAAATATTTTGTCCTCTTGTTGGTATACTTGCCAGTGGGAAGGCTATGGTTGTGGCTGGCTGCTTTAATTCATTTTTAAGAGAAGAAAATTAAAAAAAAAAATCCCCACAACACCTGTTTGTGTTCTTTTTTTCATATGTAGCTTGTTTCCTCTGTCCAAAGTCTCAAAACTTAAAATTACTGAGAAATATCTCAAGTTGTTACATGTAGTGCCCAGTTTTAGTCCATGTACTTCTCCCCACCTTCTTTGCAGGTGGCAGGTCACAGCTGGAAGCACTTCTCAGGACCCTGCTGTTGTTCAGAGCCCAGGAACTCAGGTTATTCCTGTATCCAGAGGTGGGACTGAAGATGTATGTATATAACAGCTTTAAACCTGTCGGCTTTGGTAACATTAGCTGCTTAGGATGACAGCATGGTACTCCATATGGTCAGCAAAATGTGTCAGGGAGTTTGGATAGACATTCAGCTGCTGGTTCTCATTGAAGTCTGAGCTGCTATAGAGACGCTCCTGTCTGTACCTGAACTTCCTAATTTAAAGTAGTCATGTCTGTATCGAGCACACCCACACTGTGGTCTTAGTTTAGATGCAGAAATGTCTCACAAGTTAACTAAGCCTGGTTAGAGCAAAGCAGTAGTCTTTGCCTAAATTAACTGATTGGATTTAGAATTGCGTGGGAACCTAGTTTTAACACAACATGGTACATCATGCAAAAATGAAGTGTAATGTTGTCCTCATGAGATTCTAGTTTGAGGTAATCTGGTTGTTTTTTTCCCATTTCTTAGTGTATGTGAAAGAGAAGGTAAGGATGTAGTAATGGTAAGTGATGAGATCTTTAGACTTAATTCTGTCCTGTAACCACTGCCAGTGAATGAGAATGGTTAATACTTCTGTGTCAAGCAGAAGGCTTACTCTGCCTAGTGATTGCCTCTTAATGATAGATCTGCTTTCTTCCTGAAGCAACCACGGGATTAAAAAGTCGGGATTTGGAGCAGAAGAAATGCTTCCGCCTCTTTTGCTATTACAAGTTCCAGATAGCTGATACAACCTATCATGTGAAAGCTACAAAAGCATACAAGCAGTTTTTTCCTTTTTCAGGTCCTGAAAGAGTTTTCTACCTTAATGTGCCCTGCTTATTTCAGCTGTGTTAGTAGGTATTGGTAAATACTACCTTTCCCTGTACATCTTGCCTAAGCTGTGTATGCACACTACGTTGTCAGAACTGTGGTCTTCTGGGAGTAGTTGCGTCTAGAGTGAGGGCTTCTGCTCGTGCAGCTGTGATGATGAAAGATCACATCTTCATGTGTCAAGCACAATAAAGCTCACATCTACTGTACTTTACATCTGTTTCACTGACTGAACTCCCTCTAAGCTTGTTTAGAGGCTGTGCTATTGCACTGATATTTATTGGAATATACTTATAAACTGAAACAGAGTAGTTAATTATATAATAGCCAGAAACCACTCTCATCCAAATTTTTTTATATATTTTGCATGTTTTTAAAGTATTTTTAATATAACACCATTACCAAAATAAAGAACTTTTTCAATGTAGCCCAGCTGTTTAATTTTTTTCCCTATAGGACCTCAATTGCTTAAAGGCAACTGGTGCTGATTTCCTTATCTGCTATAGAGGGGAAAAAAAAGCTGTTGTCAAAAAGATCAATTAGACTTAAGGTTTGAAGTCACTGTGGAAATTATTCAGAAATTCCCATTAAGAAGCCAATAGAGGAAGATTTGTCTTCAGGATATGTGGCAAAATAACAATTTTCTATTTCTGTTGAAAACTGAAGCAACAAGTGTTAAACTCCAAATGCAATCGTGTTATGTTTCTAATAGAAGTTTATTTTTCTACTTCATAAAAATCTACACTGGTGGAGATGCTAAAGAGCACCACCCACCATTTCATTGTTTGATCTCCATAAAGGTTCAGCAGTCATTGATGAATAACAGGTGCCATTTTTTCCACATGGAGAAAGTCAATGACACACCTCTGCTTTCATATCAGACAACATTTTATCAGACTGCCCCTCTGCTCCCATATGTGACAAGGGCAACAAAATGTAAGGAATATTGGTGGGAAGATTCAAATTCTTCTGCCATACCACCAACATCTACTTCTGACATTGTGGGCCAACATAATAAGAGTTTTGGACTTTTGGAGCAGTCCTTGTGAAATGCCTCTGAAGAAATCTGGCCTCAGACTGAAAAAAAACCTGTAGGCTATGGTTATTTCCCCTCTAAAATAGTGATCATTTCATAACAAGATGTAGATGTAAAAAGTGTTTTTGATCACCACTGGAATATGCTTATAGCCATACCATCTGTGCATCTAACTGTAAATTCCCTAACCAAACCTTTATACATCAGAGAAGTTGTATAAATGTGATACATTGAAGTGCAGTTATGTTACAGAATAGAGTCTGTAATCAGGCACATTTCCTTAGAAAACTGAGATTAGGGTCTTCTTCAGTAGTGATTGCATATGGAGACTCTCCTCTAGCCCATTTCAGCTTATATAATGCATACCATGTTGGTAATCAAAATAGGTTCTATTAAGCCTTGAAGAAGTCTCACCCAAGCTTATAATTATCTCTCTCCATCATTATAACTTTCTTAATTCTTAACTAATCATGTTTTAGTGTCAGCAGTTCTATTTGCCAAGCTCCATATCTGTAATTATCCAGGTCATCTGATCTGATTTATTGAGTTAGTTTTGAAATATTCATTTTCTGTGAATATCACAATGAAACATGGACCTGTTTTCAGGGTTTAGTGAAAAACTGTTTTTATCAATAAGTAGGGATTAGTAGTCTCTTGAAATCATACTGGCAGATGTGCATATTACTGTGTGGATTTCTTTTCTGTAACGCTTTTTGTCTTTTCTTAAAATGAAAAAAAGAAGATATTTCTCACAGTGCAGTGTACATGCATTCCTAAAGATCATCCTCCTAACCACTGTTTAGACTAAATATTCTTCTTTCTTTCTCATGCTTGCTTTTATTACTTGTGAAATGCCAGCTCCCTGTTACTCAACTTGTGTTTATTGTGTATTAGTATCTTTAGGCTCAACCTTGTCTCCTATGTATGATAATTGTGCTATACGTTGTCTTTGTAAAGCAGAGCTACAGCCATTAAACTGCAATTTTTACACTAACTTGATTACCAGAAGTTGCTGCTTTCCACTTTCCACAGGTTCAGCTCCTAATAATTAGATTGATTCTTGTTGTATAAATGCAGATTTGTATGATTTCTTTTATGTTAATGACAGATACATTCATATCTTCAGCAAAATTCTGACTAATGCAGATCATACTTTCATACCAGAAAAGAACAAACAGGCTGAAATGAGAAGAAAAGACATCTTGTCTGTCACTGCTGCCTTCTTTTTTATGATACGTATGAGAGAGTAGAGGGCAAAAAGTTTCAGTATGTTTGTATATCCTGCATTCCACTCTTCCAGCCTTCCAGAAACTCCAATACAACTTTAAATATGATTTATTTTTACTCATAGCAAACACATAGTTAAAAAAAAATAATTAAGAATGATTGTGGTCTTAATTCGCAATTGCTATTGCTTTTGTATTATATTCATTTTCCTACTTAAATTTTAACTGAAACTAAATGGATTATTGTGATTTTAGTGTTTCATTAGAGGCTTATAGATTTATTAATGTTTCATGAACCCACGAAACTCTTTGTGGTTGCAAAGTTAGGCTTCAACACTGGTAGAAAGGATAGATTCTGTAGTCTTCCGTGCTTACAAATTAAAAGATTTTATTACAAACTTCTTGTATTCATTGCCTTATTTTCTGGGTTAGATTCCAACAGTTTAAATTGTTGAAAGGCAGCAGTTCATCTGGTGGTTGTGAACTATTAAATATCCTTGCAAAGTAATTTTATTTTCATGTACTATATATATCCTATGTAATATTTGCTATAGTTTATTACTGCTATATATACATTAATGTTATATTGTTTTCAGTGGCATAAAATCAGTACGGCCTTATATGGAACAAAGAGCAAACAGTGGTACTGTCAGGAAAAGGACCCCAGGCATCGCAGGCTGGGGTTCATTCTATTAGCTGTAAGAGCCCATGGAAGGGGTGGAAGTTTCAAAGCATCCATTAAAACTAAAACAAAAAAAGGGGTGGGTGGGGAAGGAAGCTGTGAAATTATGGGTGGGTACTCCTCGTTTGGGTAATTGCAAAGGCCCTAGAACAGCAACTGTAGCAGGTGACACTACGAACAGCTGTGGGAGCCCACATAGCTATCTCGAGAGCAGATCGCCCGGGACCGATTAAATCTCCGGTGGCAGCCGCTCCTTCCGTCCTCCGCAGGACCCTCCCGCGCAGCAACGCCACGCGCTGCCCCGCAGCGAGGCGGAGCACGGCGCTGTCACGGGCCGCTCTCCGGCGCCCCCAAGCGGGTCGGTTTCGGGGCGGGGCCTGGCGGCGGCGAGGCCCGCTAACGTCTGTGTCACGTGACGCCCCGGCGGCACTACAGTTCCCGGCATGCACAGCGCTCGGGAGCAGGACAAACCGTGTGCGTCGTCACCCGACATTTGAAAGTAAGTCCCATGGTGCCCCGCGGGCGCCTGCTGATTGGTCGGGCGGCAGCGGCGCGCGGTTCGAAGGTGGCGGCGGCGCGCGCTCGCGGGCGTTGGGCTGAGTCTGAGCAGCAGTTTCGGCCTGAGCTGCGCCCAGGCAGTGTGCACGGCGCAGCGACTCTCGTCCTCGGTCCGCTCGCACCATGGCTTCCCTCAGCTTCCAGAGCGGCGGCGGCGGCGGCTCGAAGAAGGAGGAGAAAGGCAAGAACATCCAGGTGGTGGTGCGCTGCAGGTAAGCGCGGTGAGGACCGGACCCGAGGGAGGGGAGCTGCACGAAGCGTGCTGCTGGCCTTGCTGCTGCGGGTTGGGGCTGCTGCACAACGAGTTCTGCGGCGTGGGTAGGCGGCTGCTAAAGTGGTGTAGTAACTATCCATCATGAGGCCGTGTAGGGCGGGTAAGGGGAGCTGGACGAGAGTCAGCGCAGGTCGTTACCGTTGCTCCGGGTCACGTTCCGAAGTGCCTTCACGTGGTTTCTTGTGCCGGCACTACGAACCCTGGCTTACCCGTTGTTGCTGGTGCCTCTCGCTTGGAGGCTCTACTTCTACAAACGCACAGTGGAAGTAGCGATGAAACGCGGCACTGTCTTTTAATTCTTGCAGTGCAAGTAAGAAGGCGCTGCGATGAGCGTTAGGGGACTGGTGTAAGCCTTGGTGAAAGGCAAGGATATTGCAAAAGACGAATAATTTTGAAGCAGTTGTATCTGAAATACTGCTGAGCAATTGGCTTCTCTTCCACCTGACCAGTGCTGCGTTGTTCTGGCTCAGCCTTACTGCACTACTGTCTATTCAGTTAAGATTACACTCAGTGTGACACCATCAGGATTATATGAGAGCTGTGTTTTGCTTTTGTTGTGACTTATGTTTTAGAGTAAGGTTTACATCGAGATATAGTCTCTATTTTCTAAAACTTTGTTCCTGTATTTAGTAGTGTTTTCGTTTTCAGTATTGCCTCAGTATGCAAGCTAGTAAATGCTCCTTCCCCATTCCCTTCTGCAGCACTCAAGCTCTGCTCGCTTTGCAGATCAGTGGGTGCAATCGTTTCAGTGGTCCCTGATTTGCTTCTGAAGCCTGGTGATCCTGAGCTTATCGAAAACCACACGTTCACTATGTTTCAATAAAACATGAATTTAAACCTTTTGAACGTGTTTACTACTGTGTGTTTAAAGGTCCATTCCGGCTTAAACTGTTAGATGATTCTGTTGTACGTTAACGTCCTTTCAGTAACATGGGATTGAACCTGTTGCCAATCATCATCATGGCATGCAAAGTTGCTGCTCGCCTAGTGGCATTTGCTCTAGTTTAATTGAATTGCCCCTTAATTGCAAGGTTGTGGCCCATACCAAAACATCATTTGTGTGATTCATTGGTCTGCATTTGTCTGACTCTCTGTTATATCACTGCAAAGCAGACTACAGTTACTATTCTGCCTCCTAGTATTTTAGAACTGGCAAAGCCAAAGCTGTAACTTCCCCCTGTGAACAAGATGTCATCACAGCAGCCTGACTCTCCTTGCCGTCTTGTGGTGAAGCATCAAGTAGGCTATCTAGAATCTAACACTTCAGCCTCAGTGCTACCATGAGGAGGAAACGTTAGCCACAAGAGTCAGGAGTTCCTTTATGAGTAACAGCCACTCAGCTCAGTAACACAGCAGAATGAAATATAAAAACACATTTTGTGATTTAGCCTGTGTTTTCTGTGGTGATTATTGTTGACGCCCCTTAAAGGAAGATTATATGTGCCACGTTTAGTTTAGTGATAAAATACTGAACTTTTTTCTTCTATAGCTGTTAAACTTTATTTAAAAATGTTAATTAAAATGTACATGGGCTTCTAGTTCCTCAAACCCAGAGGTGTTATTTTCTGTCTTACGGAATTCCATTCAGAATTCACAGATTTTATTAAAATGTGTCAGCATTGTGAAGATTCCAGCATTGCTGTCTACTGTTCTGCTAGCTGTGGGTTGTATTAGCATATCTGGTGCTTAGGGAGTTGTCATTCATGAGAGGTGTGTGGGCTGCACTCTTTGTATAAGTGGAAAAATAGGAAATTTTTGAAGTGCCTTGGTTTGGTTCACTATTACCTAAACTATCACGCGTACATTTTTCCTCGGGGTGCTTATTTATACAACTCTTTGCAACATTCAATTGCTCCCCTCATTGGATAGGTAAATCTAGCAAAAAAGGCATTTTAAAATGCAAGTTAAGTATGCATACAACTCAGTAGTCTTAAATGTATTTATGGACACCTGTTTATTATTAAAAAAACCAACAACAAACAGCTAACCATGTAAATGCATGAAAAACTATAGATGCTTGAGTTGCACTGTAGCAAAGAGAAAGAGAACAAGGTCTGGGAAGCAAGTTGTGCTACTTTTCCTTAAGTTAAAGGCCTTGTATTTGTTTAACTCACTTAATGTTTCTTTTGCTCAATTATGATTTTGTGGATTCTTAAATGGAGTGATACTACTGCTTTGTCGCTTCATGCTCTTGTTAGCAATTGTATTCATTTGATGCTCTTCTATTTTTAGGCCTTTTAATGCCTCGGAACGTAAAGCCAACTCCTATGCTGTTGTAGACTGTGATCAAGCACGAAAAGAAGTTAGTGTCCGCACTGGAGGAGTCACAGACAAGATGTCCAAAAAGACTTACACGTTTGATATGGTAACTGCTTGTCAAGCTGGGGACTTGTAGATATAACCCAGTATATTAGTATAGTCTGATGTCTGCACTCTGTGATGCATTATGTTACTGTACTGGTAAATAGGAACTTGTCTTTGCTCTGACAGGTTTTTGGAGCTCAGGCAAAGCAGATTGATGTATACCGGAGTGTAGTGTGTCCCATTTTGGATGAAGTTATTTTGGGCTATAACTGTACAGTGTTTGCGTGAGTATCCCACTAATTATTATTAGAAAATTTCACTTTAATTTTTTTTCTAATTTACATCTTAATTTTTCATTCTTACAGCTATGGCCAAACTGGTACTGGTAAGACTTTCACAATGGAAGGGGAACGGTCACCCAACGAGGAGTACACATGGGAAGAGGTACACTGTTACTCATGAGTTTTCTCTTATAGCTGTACTGTGTGATACAAAAGCAGATATTGCAGAAAGCTAAAGACAACCTAAAGTCAGTTCCTTTCAAGCACTGAAGCTGACTTTTGGTAAATATTAGTAAGTTAACAAGTGTTCTCATTACTTATGAAAACTAGAAGTTTACATCATTAACGTATATGTATAAGTATTATTAATAATTGTACAGAAAATAATCTTAATTCAATGTATTTTGGTCTGTATCCAGTGGACCAACTACTGTAGCTGAAATTTGCTACTACTTCCCTCCGTCCCCTGTCTCTTTTCTGTATATTTGTGTGTATATATATGTGTATATATATATTTTTTCACTTTAATCTGTAGGATCCATTAGCAGGTATAATACCTCGTACACTGCATCAAATATTTGAAAAGCTCACAGAGAATGGCACTGAATTTTCAGTGAAAGTCTCTCTTTTGGAAATATATAATGAGGAGCTTTTTGATCTTCTGAATCCTACTCCTGATGTTGGAGAAAGACTGCAGATGTTTGATGACCCCCGAAACAAGGTAAGTGCAGTCTTCCAAAATCTGTTATATGAAGGCTTCTGAGACTGAAGAGGTAGAATGAACATGTCTTCTTTTCTGACAGAGAGGTGTAATTATTAAAGGCTTGGAGGAGGTAACTGTACACAACAAAAATGAAGTCTATCAGATCCTGGAAAGGGGTGCAGCAAAGAGAACAACTGCAGCTACTTACATGAATGCGTATTCCAGGTACAAATCTTGCCTGTTTCAGAAACTTTTTTTCATTCTATTAAACTAGATTTTACTGAAGAGGTAAAAATTGCTGAAGCCAGAGCGAACTTTGCCTAATCTTGAGTTTGTATGTTAAAGTTTGTTGTCATGTGTGGGTTAGGAAACTGTAACAAGAAACTTTCTCTTTCTTGTATTCTGTACGTGTATGAAGAGGTATGTGGAATGTGGAAGTCTCATCTTAGAAAGCTGTTGCTTTTGGGAAGGCATGTGATGATACAAGCTCTTGTTTCAAGGCTGCATGCTATTTCAAATATACAGTTAAAATGGTAGTCCTAAAATTCCATTTATCCAGGTGCATTGTGAGGGGTAGAATATTCTTAGTCTGATGTAGAATTTGAAATTTATTAATAACTCAAAATTAAACAGGTAGTTGTTTTTTTTTAAACTTTATATTCCTATGGAAACAAAAGATGTCTGACAGGTACCATTGAAATATGCTGTATGGTTTAGCATGGGTTAAATAATCTCTACAGTAAATATTGATTATGTATAGCAGATATACCTGTGGTAGAGATGTATTGTCTTTGATCTAGCTACTATGGGATTTTATTGGTTTATTGTTGGCTTTTTTCCTGGTTCTGCTCACTAGAAAAAAATCTAGATGTGTCTGACATGTGTCCCTTCCTCTCTACACCAGCAATAGGAAGTGGTATATTCAGATTTGTTTCTGAAACTGAACTTATAAAATAATGTTCAGATCTGTTTTTTACAGCATAAGACTAGCTTCTGAAAATGCACAAGGTATATTGTAGAAGTTGGGAATAAAAAAGACAGATTTTTGTATGGCATTGCAGGCTGTGTCATATGATTGCAGCTCATAGTCAGAATCTGGTAGACACATTAGTAAAAATCTCAGTATTATGACTTCTCACTCTTGAACTGCAGATTTCATGTCTGTCATTGCAAGCAAGTTGGTTTCAAACTGCCATGACTTCTGTGGTTTACTGTGTCTTATCTTCCTATTGTGATAGTTTGTTAAAGAAATAATCTCAAGCTAACATTTTTTTTAAAACTTAATGTAAGCTTCCTTAATGGTTTGAATGAAAACTAAATTGAATTTCTACGTCTCAATATTAGATTAAGTTTCTTGATGATTTTCTGGTAACTAAGTTTCTTTATCCCATGTTAAGTAAAATTGTTCCTATTGTATTGGCTATAGAAAGTGCAAGCCAGTTTTATTGAAGTGTCTGTGAGTTGAGAACATAGAAATATCAACATCAAGTATTTCTGTTAGCTTCACTTGAAATAAGATAAAAGCATCAATGAAGCACCTGGTTGAAGCTTGATTGGTATTCAAGCCTGAAAAATTATGATTTCCTTATGTGTATAGAGACAAAAATAGACAAATTTTACTGGATTGGAAATGTGTATGTAGCAATTAATGGGCTGCAATTATTAAATTTATTATGCATTTCATAAATTTATTAAAGAGCACTGATAACTAACCTGAAGTAATGTCTTGTAGAAAGCAGATAATTTGGCTTAAAGAACGTTTGTTTGAAATTGAATTCTTTTATAGCCGTTCCCACTCCGTATTTTCGATTACCATCCATATGAAAGAAACGACAATAGATGGAGAAGAACTTGTTAAAATTGGGAAGCTAAACTTGGTAAGTATTTGAATTAAATTTAATTGATGACAATATTAAAGTAATGGACTAAACAGTGTAACCTCATTTTCTTAAGAATCAAACACTTGTAAGGGCAAAGAAATCATTTCAACATCACTGTTCAAGAAGCATTTAGATGAGGTGCTAAGGGATTTGATTTAGTAGTTCAGTGGGTAGGGATGGTGATAGGAGGATGGTTGGACTAGATGATCTTGTAGGTCCTTTCCAACCTAATGAACCTATGAACCTATTTTTTTTAGCAAAATGTTTGTCACTCCTAAAATGTCTCTGACATTTCATTCCTACAGTCTCCCGAACAAAACACATTAGTTCACATGTGTTGTGATCTGCCACACAGCAAGCACTTTTTGTGGTGGTTTGAGATAGAAACATGTCTTTCCTCTTTCAGGTTGATCTTGCAGGAAGTGAGAACATTGGTCGATCTGGGGCAGTTGACAAAAGAGCTCGTGAAGCTGGAAATATCAATCAGTCTCTCCTGACTCTGGGAAGAGTTATTACTGCTCTAGTAGAAAGAGCCCCACATATTCCATACAGGGAATCTAAACTCACAAGAATCCTTCAAGATTCTCTTGGAGGACGAACAAAAACATCAATAATTGCCACAGTTTCTCCTGCATCTATAAATCTTGAGGTAAAT
Source organism: Cyrtonyx montezumae (assembly GCF_038088225.1). Classification (NCBI taxonomy): domain Eukaryota; kingdom Metazoa; phylum Chordata; class Aves; order Galliformes; family Odontophoridae; genus Cyrtonyx; species Cyrtonyx montezumae. The sequence continues at coordinate 17,447,852 of NW_027072045.1, read as the reverse complement.
TTTAATCTTAATATCTATTCCTAAAATGTGTGTTTTTGGTGAGGGTTTTTTTTCCAAAAATATGTTCTCCTCAGTTTGACCTAATGTATCTGTTTATCACAGGAAACACTGAGTACACTAGAATATGCCCACAGGGCAAAGAACATAATGAACAAGCCTGAAGTTAACCAGAAGCTGACCAAAAAAGCTCTTATTAAAGTAAGTTAGATATATTTACTTGATTACTGTAAAAATAGAATATATTTGATTCTGTGAATTCCTGCACAGCAGAAACTATGCTATGAAAATGGGAAACTGACGACTAGCTGTGCTTTTCTGAGGTGATTTTAATCACTGAGATGATGCTTTACTAAGCTACTCTTTGGTACAGTGTTAAACACTAAGCAAATACTGAAGCTATTGCTGAAACTAAAGCTGGAGAGGGTGCAATGGCTAGTAGCATGACTGCATATAGACTGCCTGTTAACCAGACAGTGAAGGTCTACTAAATAACACTGGATTTTTTTTTCTGGATTTCTCTATTAGCAGAAAAATGCTAGGAAATGCTTAACTTTAAGCAAACTTGTTAGTAAATATGAATGAAAAAGCACTATGAGGAACCAGCTATTAAAGAAGCTGCAGTTCCCAAGATAATCTGTTAAATAGAACAAAGCATAATTTGAGTGGGAAGCTTCAATACTCTACGTATGTGCAATGATATGAATTTAAACTGCTACACTGAATTTATTTGGATGCAGAGGTGAAGCACTAGATTCTGGAACATACTTCTGTGCTTGTGCAAAACTTCCATATAATTCCATCTTTGTGAGATACCTGTTGAGGAAAACTTTGAAAATAAAGGGTAAATATTCAAGTTGAAATGTGGTTGTTTCTTGATGCAGGAATATACTGAAGAGATTGAGCGTCTGAAACGAGACCTTGCTGCTACACGTGAGAAAAATGGAGTCTATATTTCCCTTGAGAATTTTGAGTATGTCTTCAGGATTGCTATATAATGTCTAACAACATATATTGGCTCCTATCCTTATACAGAAATGTTTCCATATCTGTTTTCATAAAGCTAAAGTAGGAAGATTTAACTATCCAGTCACTTTCTTTAGCAATTAGTTATTACATGAAATTTGCTTGCACTAAGAACTTTATTTGTGGAACTTCCCATAAACTTAACAAGCGTGCATTTTTATTTAATGTATATAAGCTGATAGAGCAAATAAGATAACTTTCTCTTTGAAACTTTCTGTATAAACAAGTCTTCACCCCAAGCAAAATAAGCTGTCGTTAATCTTGTCTGTATTAATTGAAAATTCTAGCACTGAATTAAATGATACTTCTTGAAATCACTAAACGTGCAGTATGACACCAATAGCTGATCTGAAAATCAGCTTCATTACTATTAATTATTGTTCTTATTAATCTTTACTTTAGAGCCCTTAATGGAAAGCTGACGGTTCAGGAAGAACAAATTGCAGAGTATATTGACAAAATCAGTGTCATGGAGGAAGAGATGAAAAGAGTAAGTGCCCTTTCTCAAGTGTGGCTTAAATCCCCCAAATAAAGAGAAGATGTCTAGAGGGAAGGAATAGGAGATGTTTGAACAGTAACAGGCTGAAAAATTTTGGTCTTGAACATTCTTAATAATTAGTAGAGTGGAAGCTTTTTAATCTTAGAAGTTAAGAATTTCAAATACCATACACAAAATTTCAGAATGCATTACTGATTTTTAAAACTTTCAACATTTAAAACAGCCTTTAATTTTCATAGGTTTTCAGCAAAAATCTTCTTGCAAGACAGCATTATCTCAGTTGCCAGTTATCTGCTTAGATGCAAAGAACGAGGAGAGAGAAGGAATGGTGATGAACTCCCACTAACAATTTAAGAATATGCAGAAATTTGGAGCTTTCTCTTTAAAATAAATGGAATATGTAACTAGTGTATGTAACCAGGCTTACATTTTAATCATTTTTACTGATTATTCCTCATTTTATCAGCTTATATTTGTTAGTGGGATTCCTTCATAGTGATATAACAAGTGTTTGGTCTTGTGACTTTGAATAGGCAAACGAAGGATTATCACAATGAAAACAGTATCAGTTTGTGATATTTTGAGTAAATAAAGATTCTTTTAGTCTCTAGCACGCTTAAAACTTCTGAGCCTTATAGCTGGAACTTGCTTTTGTAGACGACAAACTGCTTTCTAGTATTGTGGCATAACTTGAGAGAGATGAGGAGTTGCTGTTGAACTTACAAAAAGCAGTGTTACTTTACTGATGTTTGTCTTCATCTGTAGGTAACTGAACTGTTCACAGTTAGTAAAAATGAACTTGAGCAGTGTAAAACGTATCTGGAAATCAAGGAAAAGGAACTGGAAGAAACACAAAAAGATCTGCAAGAAACCAAAGTTCATTTGGCTGAAGAAGAATATGTGGTTTCAGTTTTGGAAAATGCTGAACAGAAACTTCATGGCACAGCTAGCAAGGTTATCACTCTCCTAGCATCTAATTGCAAGAATAACTTTATCTGTTGAAAGGTTCTACGATCTGTTCACAGAAATCTTTGTTACTAAAGTTAAGGTTTGAAAACTATGATTGACCCTCTAAAAACTATTATGGTGAGGAGCTACTTAGAGATTGCAAGGCTTCCTCTCTGAAAGTATTAACCAGTATATCTAGCAGCCTGCTGCTCAGTCTAGAGCTAGCTTTTCATGAGGTTTTCAGTTCTTTGCAGTATCTATTGTTTTGAGTTGTTTTGCAGAATAATAGTTTACCTAACTAGATGCATAAGCCTGACCCTAAAATGGAGTAAGTTATGCATAACTACAGTAGAGAAATAGCAAGAAGCTGTTTCTCTATAGCTATTGTATGCAAGGAACATGTGCATTAATACTCACTAAGTAACTGAAACTATTGCCACTTTTATTTAGAGGGTATTTAGGGTTTTTTTTAACGTTATGACTTGTCTTAATTTTCAAAACAGACTTGCTAGAAACAGAGACCTGCTATTTAAAGTGCAAAGTGATTAATCCTGTGTCTTCTTCAACACATAAAGTTCTTTCTATTCAGATTCCTGAAAGTTTGGGAGGGGGTGCTCAGTTTTGCATGTGGGTTGTGGAATGTTTTTGTGAGATAAATGGGTACAGGAATCATTTACACTAACTACAAAACCGAACTTCTACTATACTTTCAAATTCTAAATTAATTATCATGTAAGTAATACTGGAAATCACTTGCATTCAGTTCAATTAAAAATATATTTACTGTCATAGCTTTCAGAAAAACTGAAGTGACTGGGAGTTTCTTGGTTACTGTTCTATGTTAATTATATTTTTATTTCCAAAGTTCTGAAGATATCCTATTTTAAAACTTGACAGTTGGGGAAAATAAGATCCAGTAGGTAAATTTTTCTTGTTCTAAGACTATAGGTGACATAGCACAAGATTAAGGACAGTTGTAATTTGACATTTAAGGAAACATCTGCATCACTTTCAACTTAGATCTAGAGTTCTTCCTAACTGAATTTATGCTTTAAATATCAACTGAAGTAACTTTAAAATTTTTTTAGTTGCTTAATACAGTTGAAGAAACCACAAAAGATGTATCTGGCCTCCATGCAAAACTGGACCGTAAGAAGGCTGTTGATCAGCACAATGCTGTTGTCCAGAATATGTTTGCACAACAGATGACTGATTTGTTCAACACAATGCGAGATTCAGTTAATGAAAACAGTGTGAAGCAGCAACAGATGTTGACATCTTACATAAACTTTGTCGGTAAGTGTAGTACCTGTATGTGAGGGTCATCCTGATACTTTGCAGAAGTAGTATCAAAGATCAGTATTTTGAAATGTACCCATTTTAGTAAATAGATTAAGCTTTATTTTAAACAATGTAGTGATTCCATAATAATGTGTCTGGGATGATCAACTAGGAGTAGTAGTTATGTTCGGCTGTATACCTTGACTCTTTTCTTGGTATGCTTTATGAACTAAAAAATATTCTGCCTTCACAAGTTGTCAGAGACAATAAGGTGATGAGCAATAACGAGTGTTTGTATCTTAGAATGAAACTGTAAGTTTCGTAACGCTTCACAATTTCTTTTTTAGGTCACATCTTGTCTACCAGTTCTTCAGCAGCTAATATTCTTACATCAGTTGTATCAGAATTGTTTGCCTCTCTTAAGGAATTGGTGTCTACTGAAGTGTCCAGCTTGTCTGAAAAAGTGTTACAACATGAGAATCTGTCGCTTAATCATAAAGACGAGCTCCTGAGATTAACTGTTAGTAAATTTACATATTCTTTCATTATTTGCAGTATTTGCAGGACAATTTGTCCACAATCAGAAAAGGTGCTATTTTTTTTTTCCTGATGCTTTGTCTGTTTCAACACCTGGCCATGATTGTGTCCCTCTTCCTTTCTCATCCCATCACGAGCTGTCATGTATTGCAAAAGCTAACTGCAGAGCGCATAGACTTATTCATGTGACTATGGATAGCTTCTTACAAATGTACTGAAAAGACTTTCCTATTTTGTTTTACTTTTTTTTTCCTATTGCTCTTTCTAGGAGGAGCATGCATCTGGATTAGGAAGTGCAATAAATAGCTTGACACCAATGGTAGAATTTGTCCTGGGCTTAAACTGTCAGTTTCAGACTAACATGAAAAAATACTCAGCTGTAGCTGATAAGGTAATACACAGATTTTCACTTGTGCTTTTCTCTTCTATGTAACTTGTATATATACCCTTTTCTGCAGTGCTAGTATTTATATACCTAGTTTGGCTTTATCTTCTTTATTCTGTCACTTACATCATTCTACCTAAATGCTGCGGAAGAATGATAAAATGTAGATTCATAAAGCTACATGTAACAGATATTTGATAATATTCTTAGTATAGTCTCTACTGTATTATAGAAGACTGAAACAGCTGACTTAAATGAGTACTACTTCAAATTTCTCCTGCTGTTGTACCAAATGTTTTTTTCCTAGTTATATTCATTATGGGGAATGTGTTAGTATATGATAATGATATGCATAGACAGTGCTGTACTTATAAAAATCCTATGCTTCATTTTTTTTTTTTTTTTTTTGGTCTATGTTATCATAGAACCTGCATGATTATCCAGCCCAACCATCCACCTATTGCCAATATTTCTCACTAAACCACGTCCCTCAGTACAACATATAAACACTTCTTGAACACCTCCATGGATGATGAGTCCACCACCTCCCTGGCAGTTATGTTTTAACTCTTTGTTGAACTGTAGCTCCACTCTAATTCTCTTAACTATGTTGATAAGAAACCCTTGGTTTCAGGTGGAAAACTAAATTTCTCTCTTCTGTCATTTGCATCACATCTGAAATAAACTCACTTCATCTAGGGGCTGATTACTGGTTTTCAAGCTTTAACAGCAGCTAGTATGTGGCTTACAACCTGTTGTTTCTTACTCTAGTCTCAGTCAAGTATAAGCATGCTGAATTTTGTTTAGGAAAGTCCGTAACAAGTGCCATTCTGTAAATTCAGGATATTCTATGTGTTATTTGCTACCATTTATCCACAGTACTTCATTTGCCTTTGACAGTTTTGTTTTTTTTGAAGTAAAAAGTTATGCTAACATCCCCATTAGAATGTTATAATTCTAACATTTACCTTATTTTTTTTTCCAAAGATGGAAGGTCATAAAAAAGAAATGGATACCTTCTTTGAAGATCTTTCCCTCACACTGAAAAAATTACAGGAGGAAACAGCTGATGTTCTTGCTCAGCTTCAGAGTGACTGTGAAAACTTAAGAGAAGAAGTGGAAATGACAAGACTAGCACATACAAAGGTACCCTTAGAGTAAGGAGAAAACTTAGTGTTGCATGTTATTTTGATTTAAACTCTGAAATGGTAAACCCTGGTATTTGTTTCAGAAACACTGGTAGGACAGTGGCTTAGTGATCCTATTTCTTTTCAACTTTTGTTGTGCAACTTTAGGTATCTTATGTAGGAAAGTAACAGGAGTTACCCTTGCTATGAACGTGTCCAGTTTATACGCCTTGCATAAATCTCCAGAGGCAAAGTGTCTATCATCTACTGAAAAATTGTAACTTAGGCTTCAAAATAATAAAGCTGTAGTATGTTATATCTTTCTTAAAAGATATGCAAATGCCTTTCTTAATGTTAGTGAAGAATACCAGTAAGATGTATGACTTTTCTTAATAGAGTGCAGCTGAATTAATGTCCTCGCTACAAAGGCAGCTTGACTTGTTTGCTCAGGAGACTCAGAAGAATTTAGCTGGTGTACTGGCAAAAAATGGAAGCTTGAAGACCACCATCACTGCTGTGCAAGAAAATGTTCGCCTGTAAGGAAAAGATTACTTTTGGTATAAACTAAAGCATAATATGTTAAAATCGACCTTGCAAAAATCTCTGAATTGTTGAACATCTGTTGTTGCAGGAAAACTACAGACCTAGTCAGCAGTACAGCTTCTAATCATTGCAAATTTATTGCATCTATGGATAATTTTTCTAAGGAGCTCAGGATTATAAATGGTGAAAACAAGAGGATGCTGGAAGATTCCACTGACCACTGTCAGCAACTTCTCATCAATCTTGGAAATGTGTCTCAGGAAGCTGATAAACATGCTGAACATACAATTGCTCAGATAGCCAGCTTTACTGATCAGCAGTTATCGTCCTTCAGGGATGAGAAACAACAATTTATGTGTTTTAAAAAGGTACGTTAAGCTACTGTAGTCTAATGCAATATTTGGAGACAAACTTCTGCAGTAGAATTTGTAGGGGAAAATTCTTAATTATAACCAGTACAAAATGAAGTATTGATCACAGTGTACTCATGCTAATTAACTAAAGCTTTTTTATTTCATCAAAATGTATTTATTTAACTTGAGTAGGAGTTTAAACTAGTAGTACAAATAACTTAAAAAAAAAAAAAAAAAAAGTCAATCCCATGTGGCTAACTTCTATCCTTCCATCTCTACCTTAAGCTTTTTACTTCTTTTGTAGTATGTAGCTCTAATTCTAAAACATAACTACAGGTAGTGTCCAGGGGAGATTTAGGCAGAGATAAAATATAAAACGTAACGAAACAGACAAATCCAATTTGTTTTGCTAACTTCAAGAAAGTTAAAGTGCTTTATGCATTTGTAGTCTCAAGGAAGGCACTCTTGCTGCTGAAAACTTCAGGCAATTCCTTCCAGTGGGAAGGACAAAATATGCTTTCTTCTTTGTCCTCTAGAAATGCATAAAGCTTCTGGTCCTGGTAGGATTTTATCACTTTCCCTTAAAAATCCTAATTTTGTGCAGTTATGTATAGACATGTAAGACTTTTGTTCTGAACCAGGTGGCATCATTTTTAGTCTGAAGAGTGGCTTTCTGAAATGATCATACTTTCTAAGAAACTGACTCTCTTGTGAAGATAGTTCTCAAAATGAGAATGTAAAATTGGCACCGAAACTTCTCAATTTGAGGTCTCATATTTGTTTCGTTTCAGATCATGTCACTAACCATGCACCCACATCTTAGAGAAGAGGCCATAACCTTAACTTTCCTGTTAACTTGATGTTTTTGTGCTTTTTGGTTTTTTTCTGTTGTTTGTTTGTTCTAGAAAAACAGAGAAAACTGTGATAAAGCAATAGCTGAAACTGCCCACCATATTGATACTCAAAAAAGTGCTGAAGAGAAGATACTAAATGGTCTTCTTGATCAAATAAAAGTTGATCAGGGGGTACTTCTGGAGCAGAAGCTGGCACTTAATGAGGAAGCACAGTGTGGTCTGACTCAGGTTAATGGTTTCCTGCAAGAAGATCTTAAAGTGGATATTCCAACAGGTATTTGAAGCAGGGGAGGAGACAGAATAATTTTGTGGAAAGCAATTTGAGTTGTGGTGCTCATGATCAGAGGTTGATAGGAACATAATGCAGCTGGCCATCTTGTACTTTTTTTTAAAGGTGAATGCAAAGGTTGACTGAAGAAAGTGTGACTTCTGTATTGAGTTAATGTAAAACAGATGATCTGTAATTAAAGCAATTGCTTTGTGTGTTTAATGGTATATTTCATTAGTATACCATCTTCATTAAAGGGACAACTCCACAGAGAAGAGACTATTCCTATCCAGTCACTCTGGTGAAAACAGAACCCAGGGAACTTCTACTGGAACAACTGAGACAAAAGCAACTAAAACTCGATGCTATGCTAAACAGTGTGATAAAGGAAGAGGAGGGGAGTACTGATGAGGTATGCACACGAGTGACAAAAATGTCAAGGAAGGTTTTACATCTCTAAATATGTGTTGTCTTTTTTTAATCTGGGGAAAGTTGACTAGAAACCCAGAAGCGTTGCAGCCTTCCTGCATGGTACTTGGAATTGCATGCTGAGCTTTTGAGAAAAAAACTTGAAAAATAAGGGGAGACCTTAATAGTTGTTTAGAGGCTTTCATTTCTGTTTGACAAAAACGTGCAGGACATGATAAGACCTATAAGAGATGCGGCACTTCCATTCGTGTAGGAAATTCAAACATCATTAATTTCTCTGAACACTTTTGTTTCAGGATCTGCTTGAGGAGGAAGGGACACAAGAATCCAGTGAAAGCCTTGACTGTGGCAAGTTCTTAGTGGATATAAACATAAGCTGTCATGCAAATGGGGGCGTTCCTTTTTTCCAGGTAACTTTCATAGGTATTATAAACAGTGAAAGAAAGTTAGAATTCTATAATAGACTTGCAGCATAAAATCATTTGCTGATAGTCTTCAGTGTAGTCTCACTTCTTTTACTGCTGTAGAATATGCTTTGTTAAACTTCAGCTAAAATAACCATCTAATAATACATTCTCACAACCTAGAAAAATACCATGATTTGCTAGGCACATGCCTTTGATTTAAAGGAAAAGCCAAAATTTAATACAATACATTTTCTTAGAATCCTGATAAAAATATTAGTTCTCTTGATTTTTTTTCTACCTTGCTTTTGACCCTTCTATTCCACCAATGTATCATTGTAGACCTGATATATTAGTGTTTCTTTTATGTATACTTGTAATGGATCCCTTAAGTAGGTATACTGACAGATGTCTACAATAAATAACCTTAGTAAATGCAATATAAGAAATCTTTTTCAAGAGTTTTACTAACTTATTTTCTCAGAATGCTCTGCTCTTAATTGTACATTAGCAAGAAGTCTTTTTAAGTAATTTCTATTTTCTTAACATGCAAAATTTATTAGAAGTTTTCTTTAAATTCCAGCACAAAAGGAGTCACAAAAAAGATAAAGAGAACAGAGCTGCAGTGATGCTGGAGAAAACCAAAACTGAAGACGTGACAGAACAGCTTCTTCCTAAATCTAAGCTACCCTTAAGATCAGTTAACTAAGATATACATACATACATATATATATATATATATATATACTGCAGATTCTTTTATAAAAATACTTTTGGTTATTTACTGAGCCATAACTTCTCTTGGTTATTCTCTCTCTGTATATAGTGATGTAATGATGCAAGATTGGATTAAAAACCTAATCCAATATGTCCTGCCTTTGTCTTATTTTTGTATGCAATGGCTCTCAAAGTATTAACAGTTTTATTAAAAAAAAAAAAAACAACAATCTGCAGTTTATGGTGCTGTATGTTAAATTGAGGTTTTTTTTATCTTGTCAAGTAATACATTGCTTTCTCCTTAGTAGATATGTAGTAGCAGGAAAGGATATGGAATAATGCCTTTTTTTTTTAATTAATTGTAAATAAGTGATCTGTTTCTGTACCTGCCTTACTCTGATTCCTGTTACTATGAAGTAGATAGTTGTCTTTGGGATACTTTCAAATAAATCAGTTGATACACAGTACAGATGTGTAAGCATATGGTGATTTCAGTCTTAAATTAAACTTGATATTTTAACTAAAACATTAGCATATCTGCAAAATAGATGCTCTGGATGCCGTTCAGACAACTGCTGGTATGTAAAGATAAATAATTTTGATTATGTCCTTGCACTGTGATTCTCTTAGCTCTAGCATCAAATAGACTGATGAGAAGTATTTCTCTGTATCACCTCTTACCTGCTATTTATTCTTTGTGGGCAAAGCTGATTGCTTTCCTTTAGCAGCTCATAGCAGGAACCAGAAGCATTCCCTTCCAAATGAACAAGGCAGCTATGTGTCCACAAATGCTTTATTTTTGTATTTTTATGGTGTCTTGGAAAGATTTGGTGTATAAGCTAAGTACCATTGTATGGATCTTGGAACCCCTAAGAGGGATTTTGAAATCCTATTTTGTCTGCAGGAATGTCTTAATTGGAGTGGTTGGTATGTTGTGAAACTCTGACAGCGGACGTAAGGATTCTCCAACGCTTAGCATCTAGGTTCTTGTGCCATGTTCTTTTACACTGGCAAGATTTTTGTTAGTATTATCTATCCATTTCCTAACTAAAATGCACTTCTGCAAGTCTTTCACCCTTAGTTTGCCATATGGAGTTCATGAGATCTGTGTGAACAAACAAACTGGAGCAGCCAGTGCTAAGGAAGGATCGCATCCATTAAAATCATACCAAAATCTACATTCATTTAAGTTTTCTGAAACTATACCCTCGTCCATAGCTGTTTGATTTGCCCTGGGGCAGACACAGGTTGATTTTCTCATATTGAGAGCCTTAACAGATGCAGGAGTCTTCGGGGCAGACCATTGTTTCTTTTGTTGGGCCTAGTAGTCACACCAGAAATCTGAAGGGGATGAAAAATTTGGGTATAGGATGTCTGCTTCCTTGCCAGCGTCTCTTCGCCCACTAGGTGGCTCTAACACTAAAGTGTTAGTCTAAACCTCCAGTGCCAATTGCAGGATTTAAGAACAAGCATTTTGCCAAGGTTTTAGTCAAACATCTGTTACAACAGCAGGTTTGAGAAACTAATAATTTCATGCTTTTGTTAGGATAATCCTATATTCAAACCGGGGTGGTGAAGGCTTTTTTTAAAGAAGGAGCTGCACTTGAAGGAAATGTTAAGAACTGTGGCCTGAGCTTTGCTGCAGGATCAATAGATGCTTGTAGTAATTAAATGCTCTCTGAGATCTCTATTGCGTGGGTGTTCATTGAAGTAGAAAGTAAAACCTACTTGTTTTGGTATAAGAAACACCTCTTGCTTGACTTTGCTTACAAAGGTTTACTGGATTCCCAGGTTCAACCCAAAGCGAGGAAATCAGTGTCATCTAGGGCAGTTTACAGGATGGTATCAATTTGGCTCGTTAGAAAGCATCTTTCATAAGAAGCTGTTTCCACAGAACAAATAGCAAGGTCATACCCGGACTGAATTAGTTCTGCTGAGCTGGAGGTGGAGTTGTGGTGTGACTGGGACTGTAGCGTACAGCAATGTTCTGATTAACCAGACGATTTTTCATCCGATTCTAGAAGTGGGACAACTCTTGAATTAACAGGAGAAAAAAAAACACCCAGCAAATGTGTGATGAATGAACAGGAGAAAAAAAAAGGGCTTCAGCACATGTAACGTGGGAGAATCTGGAGAGACTGATAAAATGACAACAGGAAACATAATAATCAGAGCCACTAGCTTTCTTTTCAATTAAAAAGAGCAACAAGGAGAAAGTGGAAGAAAGGAAGCTTCCTGCTTCCAAGCTGACTGGCTGCTGTTGCTGGCTGCTTCTATTTCAAGTATCAGATGCAGCTGTGTGGGACTAGACAGGAGGAGGAGTGTGGAGAAGGTATGTAGTTGTTAGGCTCTACCTTTTTTCTGTTAGGCATCAGTCACCCTTGTAATAATCTGTTAAATGAACAGAGGAAACGAGAGAAAGCTTATAACTTCAGGGTGATAAAACAGATTTTATATATAGAAGGAGATGGAAAAGGAATTTTAACCCTTTTTATTTTCCCATCGAAAAGCATTGGGAAAAAATGAGCTCTAATTTTCTAGAACATTTAAAAACAACAAAAATTAAATATAGTTGCTAAATATATACTTTAAATGACTGTTTACAACCATTTGAGTACTATTTTTTCTTTCCTTGTTAGAAACTACTTTTTATGGTAGAGGACTACGTTCTATAAACTATCCGCCCACACACGTAGTCGCTTTATGAACTTAAATAACAATAAATCATTCCCGGTTTTGTGTTAGTAGGATTTATATGACGCAGCATTACAGGTGGGGTGTAGACCACCTAGCAAAGTAGGCTGCTCTTGAAGGCTGAACCCAAACTCAATTCACAGTGGTATTGCTACACTCATTCTTGAAAATGTTAAAAACCCACAACTCATAGGAAAACAGGGCAGCTAAGTGAAGGTTCAGAATACATCTGAAATCATCTTTGGTTCCTACAATGCCTGACTGAAAATGAGGGCACTTTATCACTATGCACGTCCCTTCAGATATGTTAAATAGGAATTGTTTCTTCTTTCAGGGAAAAAGATTGGAATGAACTGCCATTTTTATAAGGGATCTGAAAAATATTTAGCATGCTTATTCTGTTTCAAACACTGTCAACTACAGAGTGATATGCAAAACCTTATGAAAAAAACCTCAGCTTTTAGTTGGCATAAAAGTAGATTTTGTTAAGTAATGGGGCTTACCTGGATTGTGTTGTTGTTTCTCTTTCAAGAATATTAAACTTATATAAATGTTTCCTTGGCTGTATTAGTTAGACTTGAAATTCTTGGAGGATTCTTGGCCTGTTATAACCCAAACATTCATAATTTGAAGAATGAGACACAGTGACCGAAATGTTGAACGTGACAAGTACACTTCATTTTTTTTAATTACCCAAATGTAAGAATGAAATAAACAGATGACATAAAAAGTTTGAGGGGTTTTTTGAGTCTTTCTAAATATGATTGTCTATAATGGCTGATAACACGACTGACAATATTTTCATTCCGATAATATTCAGAGCACTGATGCTACTACATGAAGGTGGGTGGGTTTTTTGTTTTCTTTTTTTTTTTTTTTATGGAAAAGAATTGTATTTTCATTGACATTAAGGTAATTGAAAGAAAAAATCTTTTTTAGCCTAGTTAACTAGCAGTTTTCCAAGTGGAAAAGTAACAGAAGTTGTGGCAAATAAAATATTCTTTTAGCATTTGTGACAAATATTAAGCAAAACAGATGAAGAATGTGGTAAGAGATTTATCTTCTCCTCTGTAGCCACTGGAATAATACTGATTGCTACCTCGTAGAGGAGAGGTTTCCTCTCTGGTTCTGTAAGGGGGTAATTCTACTGCAATCACTTGGTTTATATAAAAGAGGTAAGGTTGAGGAATCTGACTCTCTATTTCTAAAGTACATACTAACTTGATAATGATCATTTTGAAACAAATCCAGGGCTCTCTGACAACTACAAGTTTCATGATGTTTTGAAGGATTTGTCTGTTGTTTTTTGTAATTCCTAATTCTACATGTTTTTCACTCTTATGTCAGACAAATTTTCTTCCCCTACTTTGTGAAATCATTTAGGGATCTTTTAGGGTAGGTATGATTGTATTGTTCTGCTGCTAAAAGTCTTGATCCAGTGTCTGTTGAAGCTCCTACTGATGTCATGGTCTTGGGACCGCTAACAAGATCTGTAAGTATTGTGTTCATCACAGAAAGAAATGAAACATGGCACTATAGTTCACAAAGCAGATGTCCCCTATTTTCAGGAACTGAGCTTCACAGCGGATTTAGGGACCAGCACTGCCGCTTTGGAAGTAGATTGTTAATATCTTGCTAAGATGTTTATGAGGGAGGAGTAGTCACCAGTCTTTCTGCTGATACTGAAGAGCTCAAGTAATCAGTCATATGCAAAGGCTGTTTGGAGAAAACTGCTTTTTCACCTTTCAGTTAACATTCACTAACCATCAAAACTAAACACAAGTGGCATCAGTGCTAAGTTCAGAGGCTGAAGGAAACAATGAGTGAATCACTTATCCTTTGTTAGAGCCAGCAATTTCTGTGACTTAATTAAAACATGGCATTAATTTCAAAACAATTCATTAAATCGCTTTAATATAATAAAATGATGATAGGCACCAAAATTTTGCTTGTTCACTCTAACAGTTTATTTTAGGAAACTTAGTCCAACAGGATGAACCTTGAATATACAGATTAATGCAAGGGAGGAAATTTTATGATGTCTGTTAGTTAATACAGAAGCCAATCTTATTAATCATGGATTTACAGAGGGCTGTTTTATTAGATGTTAACCATAGCTTATGTTGACAATTGATTTTCATTGTGGGACAACTAAATTTATTATTTGTAATAAGATAAAGATAATTAAATTGACTTTATAAAGGTTACTATCATAAATGTTGGTAGTACCTGTGAATAGCAAACATAGAACTGCTTCAGCAGCGAAAATTCAGTTAAGTGATAGAGGCTTTTTTTCCATTACATTTAATTGTCCCTGAATATTTTTAGCCAGTGTTTCATTTTCTAGCCTTTCATTTTTATTTTGTAATGCTGTGAAAAAACTGTTCGGGTTGAAACCTCACTTGTTTATTTTCTTTCCCAAAAATCAGAGGCAAAACATTTAAAAAATTACAGAAGTAAAACAAAATGCTGAATATAAATACATGTATTGTCAGTGAGTTATTAACCATGTGTTGAAATAGGTCTGGGATCTACAATTAAATTTGACTTTCAGGTATTTTTCTTTTCTTTGTTTTGTTAATAAAAATGTAATAAGGAAGAGAATTTGGGCCTTGCAAAAATGAGACTATTCAGAAATTATTTAATCTTTTTAAATTGTATTGGTTTCATGACGTGTATATCTCCATCCCTCAATGCCATTCATACATCAAGGTACAATCTTTTGAAATTGTGGAGGAATTCTGCAGAAGTTGAGGCCTTGGGAAAGCACCAGAAGTAGTACCTTCAAACCTAATGACGTAGAATACCCCAAGTTGGAAGGGGCTCACAAGGATTGTCAAGTTCAACTCCTGCCTCCACAAAGGAGTACCTTCCAAAGATTTAAGCGTGGGATTTATGCTGTACAAAGGTAAATTCTATCAAAACACAGTGCATTTTTACCATAATATTAATCTTGTGTTTCTCGCTCAAATTTGCTGTAACTTTACAGACTCATAACTTGTTTTTTCTTCTTTGTTATTTATGAACCAGTACTAAAAAGGAGGAGGAAGGCCTTTAGGAAGACTGTGAGGTAAGGATGGATGTTTGATATGGTGTGTGTGTTGGGCGGGGGGGATCATTGTTTTTGGACAGATCTTTGTATTATTAGGGCTAACTGTGATTAGTTCTGTGATTCATCCATTTGTGGAAAGAAGGTGTAGCTATATGGCAGAGTATGGAGGAGGTGAGAGGAGGTGAGCAGTACGTCGCAAGAAGTACAGCTTACTAGGGAGGTCAGGCTGCTGGTTGCTGGGCTGCAAAGTAGGTGCCAATCAATTGTTTCATTTATATTTAGTTCAGGAAAAAGCAGTGAAACTCTGTCACTTAAACTGATGGCTGGTTGCCCCATGGCTTTGTTACTGATGCTGCTTTCTCTAACAAAGCTATGAAATATTCTGTGTCCGCTGTATTTTTAATGCTTTGTTGTTCCTGTGTGGAACTTCTGAGCTCAGGGCTCTGCTACTTGATCCAAGAGTAGGCAGGAGCCCATACTGCCAGGATCTGAGTGCTACAGATAAATTTTTTATTGCTATATTTCTGCTGCACACAGAGCCACAAAAATCTCATGTGTTACCTTGGGCTCAGGCCACCTCCTGGACAGGTTTTTCTCCCTAAGCAAAGCAGAGCCTGTGTTCATCCTGTTCCCTAGGGGAGAGCCCTGTCACATTCTGCTCTGCCTGAAGCTGCAGAGAGAGATGGGAACCTTAGAGAAACTCAGCACCTGGTGCCCAATTTGGTTTCCTCCATCCCTGAGTGGAAACTCAAGGAGATCATGCTTTTAACTTGGATGCTCCAAGTGCTCAGATGAAACTGGAATAAGCATTGCTCCCTTTGAATTTTCCTATTGTACCTTCTTAATGTTAAATACATTTATTGAAACATAAAATACAGATGCCTTGGCTGGAGGTTGGCTCTTCACAGCTACCTCACACTGTATTCCTGGATACCTTTGGGTCGTAAGTAGCACTTTCTGATTCTCTGTGTGTTATTTGTAATGAAGGTGCTGAAGCCATTGCAAGAATTTGATATTGTCTGGTTTTAATACACGACTTAATCTGCTCAGAACAAAGCCAGGGCAGTTCTCATTCTTCAAGCAGTTTCCATTTTTTTTGCAGTATTTATTTTAAATGAAAGGCCATGATCCTGTTCAAAGCCATGATTTTCCCCTCTTTCCCCTGCTGTCATTAGAACCAGATAACAGGAAGAGTGAGGAAGATAACTGCCATTTATTTGGATTTCACTGGAGCTCTCAGGCAGAAGCAGGGACGCCAGCCAAAGCCAAATCAATTTATTTGACTGATTTGCTGATTATATGTGTTAGTTATTCCTTGATTATCTTTCCCATTGTCCAGGACTACCTCTCTTTGCCTTTGGGCTTGGGTTGACTGCTTATTTTTACCTGTTATTTGTTGTCAATAGCGTGTAGCACACTCTATTTTTTGTAGTCCAGAGTAATTGGCACTCGAAGAAGTGAGGACTGCTGTGTTACCTAGCTGAGAGAAAACATCAAGTTCTTGGTTTATCATGGGGACACAGACTGGTGGTGTGAGCTGTGCTCCAGCTGCATGTTGCAGCTGAGGCCAAGGTCCCATTGCTCAGAGCTGGTGAGCTGTGCGCTCCTCCCCTCTCTGTCACTGCTGTACCTCTGCTCTCCATTCCAGCAGTGCACATGCTCAGGAAGAGTGGAGAATTGGTGCTGTTCTGCTTGAATGTAAACTTTCACTCTGTAGGATCTACCATGATCTAAGACAAGGAGCTATACCAACATTCAGCAGATTGGTGTTAGTAGCACAGAGGGTGTTAAAGTTATAGTACTACATGACAGAGATAATTTGGTTGTGCAACCAGGTCATCTCTCTCCTGTAACCAAAGGATCTGAAAAAATTATTCAAAACCTGAGAAAAATGTCCTGCGCTTCAGAATCTACGTCAGCAAAGAGAAAACTGTGCCTCTGAGTAGGACCTTTTGCACTTCCAATGACTTCCTGAGCCCACAGATTGCTTTCTGGTTTTCAACCACACTGTAGCAAACATAGCATAGATAAACAAATGTGGCTTTATCCACACTAGGAATAAATCACTTGATTCATATTCATTACATTTCCTGAGTGGATTCATCGGCAGCGAATAGTGTAGTTAGCACACAGCCTGAGCAAACGCAGGAAAAGTCAGGAAATAAAGCTGTGACTGAAATGAACTTCACAGTGGTTGGAAGGGACCTCTGGAGATCAGCGAGTTCAGCCCCTAAATTCTGTCATTCTGAATGGCACAGAAAGAATCCTAAGTGACAAAGCAATACAGATTAAAAAAAAAATACCCATTTTGCGGCCAAATGTACGGCACCAGGTATGAAAGCAGTGATGTCAGGTCAAGGGCCAGATTCCCTCTCTCCCACACTGTGAGAGTGGTGCAGCCTGGGAAATGACTCCTCCTTCGCCTGCCTGCTGCCTTCTCATTTCTGAACATGTGTGTTTGACTGTGCTCATCTTGCTCTTCGGTCAAGATAAATTGAGAAGCCTGAGGAGAGGCTGATAAAACAGCAATTACAGAGCTAAGTCAACAAGAAGAGATGGCACCATGTTGGCCGGTGGGAACGTTTGTTCAGCAGCGTTCCAGGGAGGGGAGAGAGCTCCAAGAGCACATACAACTTTCTCAGCACAGATAACAGATTTCCTCTTGACTTCAGTCCCCAGCTAAGTTGATCTAACTGATATTATCTACAGAATCAACCACTGGCTGGGCCAACAAACCCTGCAGTCCCCAAACCTTAAAATATCAAATTTCAGTGACACGCTTTGCTTTAAACTTTGGGCATTTATTTCAGATGGAACAGATCTGATAAAACTGTGAAAAGAGGAATTCAGAGATGCCAGAGCTAATGTTCAGCTTAAAGATTAATTATTTAAACTTACAGGCATCCGTGTCTCTCATTAGGAGAGGAGCATTAGAGCGCTATATTAAGACAGGTCATAAATTGCAATATCTCCTTCCTGGCCATGACCAGAGGGGCTGCTGAGGGGATCTATGAGAAACAGCCCCAGCCAGAGATATCCCTTCCTGCTTCCATCAAACTGCAGTGTAAGGGCTTCCTGAGCCAAACTGTAAGCGAGCTGCTATATCCAATCCTCATCAAGGTACCTATCCTCCATTAATTTGTCTTCTCTCTTTTTTGAGCTCGTTTGTATTTTTGGCATCCATAGCTTCCCATGGCAACGAGTTCCATGGTTTAATTACGTGCTGTGTGAAAAAGTGCTTCCTTTTGTTTGTCTTAAACCTGCTAAAACAGAATTACAGGATGCACAACAGGATTGCATGGTCAGACTCAAATGGGAAGATAATGTGGAATGACAATGGAAAATCAGTCTCAGTGCAGAAAACTGGGAACCAGTTCTGTTTTTGTGCTGCTCTGAGCACCAGTATGGGATTAGGTTGTGCTTCCTATCAGTACTCTCACTCTCATAAATAAGCTAATCTACCCTATTAGTGCAAAGAATCAGAAAACAATTGGGACTCACTACAGAAATGACATATGTAAGAAAGCAAAGCAGGTCTTCCTTTTCTGTTAAAGTGAAAAATGTTCTGACTACTGCTTAGAATTTACATTTGTATTTACTGTGTAATACAGTGTTTTAAAAATCAATACATTTTGAGGCTTTCAGAGCCACACTGCAGGGAAGGAGTGAGTGAACCTCTCTTCTTGGAACTGAAGCAAGATAACATCTGGAAAAGGTGAGCATAGTGCTGTGCACCTTGTTACAAGGAAGGCAAGCAGGAGGGAGTTCAGAGAAGAGGAGCCAACTGTAGCTGTGCACTTGGAAGGACTGCTGGTGAGAAACAGTGTAAAGAGCTGACGGTGTAGAGTTTGCTCGTCAGTGCTCAAGGAAGATGACATAACTAACACGTGAAGTATGAACCTGCAGGAATGAGAGGAACTAGGACAGCAATTTCATGGCAATCTGGATCATCCTAACTCTTGTAATTCACTCATTGGTGGTACACATGGAGGTTTTGGAGGGCTGCAGTGCTCCCTATCAAACCAGCTGGTTTATCTATAGCAAACACCTAACCTGGCTGCTTGACTTCAACGTGCATTCTTACAGTTTAATATTTTACAGGTGTCAGATGGGCACTGTGAAGGATACATAGAATGCAAGGTCATGTCTCCCAGTGGATTCAGTCCTGGTATGATATGAGGCACAATCTGAAAGAGACAAAAATAGTACAAGAACAGCTCAGGAGCTGCAGAAATGAAGAAGTGCAGAAAGGTATTGGCTGAGGCACATTGTTTTAGAGGCAGGCGGTTCAGACTTGGTGCTGTGATGTTGGTCCTACTGAATCTGCTTTGACTTATGGTCCAGTTTTCAGTGCATCTCAGACTGCAGATCTTTCTTTGGGAACAAATCTTCTAGAAGCAGTGTAACAGCAAAAGGCAGGGAGGGCTCTCCCAATTCCTCCCAGGCCATCAGATGTCCTTCGTGAGTTAATGTGATTGACATCTAACTTTAAGTTGGTTAGTTAGTTTCAGTTAATCTTGAAATTTTAATTGGAATTGAGTTTTAAGATTTTTTTTTGCAATTTCATAGACCTCCTGAAGTCAGATTGTACAAGTTTAAAGCATCGCTGCACAGGGAACAGTGTAGAAATTGATCTTGAAAAGGAAAATGTATTTTTTCCAGTTAATATCTACTGCTTGCTCATAACGTCAAGGGATCAAGGGATCCTCTTTGGTGTCTTAAAATTCTAGTATTGGTTGGTCTTTTCCACAATGGCATGTTTCTGAAGCCTCTGTTCTGGCCAGGTGCTTGCTGTATCTCCTCTCCAAATATTGTATATACCTGGTGAGTCTGAACAGATTTTTAAAATCCCGTGCTTTTGGCTGAGGACATTCTTCAGCTACTAATTTGCATTTATTTTAGTAACTTAGCAGTAGATTTTTTGCTGTAGGCCAGAGATCAACTTCTGGATTAGCACCTGCAGCAAGTTTAGCTCTGAGCTCATGATTTGGGTTCAAGGAAACATCTGGGCTATGGATTACATGCTGCAGCACTGACACTGAACCTACAATTGCAGGCCCCAGCAATGGGACGAGGTAAGATTATGAGATGGTCAAACTATGGAAGGACTGAGAAACAGCAGCTGTTCTGAAAAATGAATCAAACTCAGTGCATAAAGTATTGGCAAGGAACTGTAATCCTTAAAAGACAAGATCTGACATATAGATTTCACATCGGTGCACTTACTTTCATGCCAAATTTGATTTATATTTTGTTTTGCTTTTACCAAAAGTATTATAATCATGTTTTGGTGTAGATACCATTGTTCCAATTTCCATTTGGGAGAAATTGTTTTTGAGACAGCACACTGTGCTACCAGCCTGATTCCATGCTCACTGCAGGTTCCTCTGAATAGTACTGTTAGTTTCTAAACCAGCATGCTCTAGAAACACAACTCAACGAAGATGAATTTTCCAACCAGGCTCCAGGTGAAATATATATATATATAAAGACAATGAAATACAGTAACAGTGAATGGCAAAATCTAGTTTTGTGAAAACATTCATCTGATTTCCAAACCCTGAAGAGGCCCAAACAGTGACTTGTCTTACAGGTGACTATTGCTGGAGAGAGTGAGTGTAATCAGACACATCGAAAACACACTCAGATGCTCACCTACACATTTCACTGGGCATATTGAATTGAATATAGCAGCTATCTTCTACTTTGACTGGAAAAAGTATCCTTTTTGTCTCATGGCTCAGATTGCATGGGTTTCTCCTGTATGGTACCATCAATAGGGCCCCAGATGGAGCTGTTGGCAGATGTGGGCAAACCAGGAGTCAGTGCCTCCTAGTGCTGCATCTGGAGTGGATCCAACTGCTGACGCAGGCCAGGTTGGCTGCTCTTCCACAGCTGTGGCATCCTCCTGAGTCCTCACTGTAAGGCAGAAGCCCTAGTCGTTGGGTTCCAACATCCCCTGGACAGCTGGAAGTGTCATCAGTTCTCTGTGACACTGAGACTTTGGCACTGTCAGTAGACTCCATACTGTATTCAGACCTAATAGGAGCAATTCCACCACCTCTGGAGTGAACTGATGGTATATGTTGGCACAATGCATCCTCTGGACTGAGACACTCAGGGCTATGTACCATCTGCAGCTGGAGCCATGTTATACAGGCTGATTCTGGGCTGTGCAGTTTCCATCACAAAGGAAGACCTCAACTCCTGTCCTGGAGCAAAAATGGGAGGTATTGCCTTAAGAAAATACGATTCTTTTTTTTCTTCCATTCAGTATTGAATTCTACATGGTATTTCCATGTGCAACCATCAAGGCATATTCTGTCATACTGTTATGAAAAGCTGCACAATTGGACTCCAGAGGTCATCAGCTCTGACGGGCTTCAAAACCATTCCACGAGCTCTGAGTTAGTCTCCAAAGTGCACCCTGGCCTTCCCACATCAGCTCTACCCCAGTGCTACAGCTCCTGCCCATGGAATTGGAGCCTTGAGAAGTTCTGCACACAGAGCTCACACTGTTTCTTGGATGAGGACAGATTCCAGATCCATCCTCCTAAATCCACTGTCGATCAGCCATGAGCTGTTACCTCAATTGTTACTGTGTGCTGCTGCTTTTCTTTTTTAATAACTGCACACACCTATCAGCTCCAGATAAAACAAACCTTCCTGGGGACTGATTTCATGATTCCAAAATGATAAAGTTGGCTAAAAAATGTGGAGTGAATGTGTGAGCTCTGGAAAACATTAACAAAAATAACCAAGTAACACTCCCCATTCATACCTAATTCTTACCAACATCAAATTTAGCTGTGTGTACTTTGGACCCACTGGAACTCAACTCCTGTTTCAAATGCTCAATAGCTTGTAGTCTGATTACTCTGTGAAAAATAGATGCGTTGTCATCACAGTAGTTTAGGCAGACTCTCCATTGTCTGCTCTCTTGTTATGGGCATTTACATCAACACGGAGTGGGTGTACAGCAGCCAGCAGTCTGTGTTAGCAGCACTTTACAATCAGTTTGCACTTACGTAAAGGATTGTGCAAGATGTGAGAGGGAATCTAGCCCCTGGGAATTCTGTGTGTTTTTGGGTGTAATCTTGGTGTGTGTAGCCAACACATAAGAATATAGAGAAGTTTTAACATGCTGTGGCTGCCATCACCCCAAATAAATAGAACGAACCACAGAGCTCTCAGTCGCACTTGCATGCAGGATCCAGAATAGCCTGTGCTTTGCGGTGGCAGATACACAGAAATATGAGCCTGTAAGGAACGATATATTGCTGTTTTTTACAGAGTTGTTCACCACATTCTCGTAACAGTCAGATTAGAAACTCTTTGGGCCAAAGAAGAGTTCTAAAAAACATTACATTCTGTGGAGTTTCCTAGGATGTCTCTTTGCAGATTGGAAGAAAACTGGTGAATTCTGTTCCATTGAGCAGAATTAGACTGCAACTTTGGTTTAGAGAAGCCAGTATCACTGCAATCATTGGGGCAGCCCAGAAAGAAAGCATTATGAAGGTATGTTTATGGAGTGGGGCCATGTGTTCCTTCCTCCCACCTCAGAGCCATAAATGCTGCATATCCCACTCTGCAGCATGAAGGTGTCCCAGCAGAGGTATTAATGTAGTGCTATCGGGGGCAGGAGGAAATGGAGGCACCTTACCCACGTGCTCCCTGAGGATCTGCCATATGTTGGTTGGAAATCTTTGACAAGACTCAAAGCACCATTAAAGCTCTTCTGAGCCTTTTGAATTTATTTACTTTCACAGCATTGGTGACAGCATATAGGAAAGGGGCACTCGCTGGTAGCAGCATGGCTCATGCTCGCAGATCCCCTGTGCCAAGCAAGAAAAGCCCTCTCAGTCATCTCGAAGTCACGACCCAGACATTACAGATGGGTCTCTGTATAGAGGTTTGGGATCTTCCTTTTGCTGCCCGTAGACCACAGCCCCAGTTGGAAGAGCAAAGGAGGAACCAAAGGCAGCCCCTGGCTGCATCCTTCATTCTCCTGAGGTTTCCCAGTGGTGATGAACCATGGGTTCCCAGCACAAGGCAAGGATGTCTGTGTGTTGGCAAGGGGATTTGTTTTCCTCTGACCTAATGCTTAGAAACTGCTGAACCAGTTTTGCTGAGACCTTACAAATCCTTAGCATGAGGCAGATTTCCCCAGGAGAGAATTTTTTTCCCCCTGGAAGATTTAGATTTGGCAAAAATCACGATCAGATGAACGTAGAGGTGTAGGATGAAAAGTGATAAGCCCCTGCCAGTTCTGCCTGCAACAGAAATTCATGTCATCCACTTGCTTTTTCACCAAGATTTGTCTCATTTGCTACAACTAACACATACTTCTAGTATTCAACTAATGCTGTTTTGCTAGAGCTCATGAACATTTTAACCTGCCTGATGCTTGTTATGGTTGCATTTTGTTGGTAAATGGAGAGGAGGAGATGTGAGAGCCGAATGTCTACCAGATGAGCGATCTGGAAGATGGAGTGCGGGCTGACATCACCCTGCAACGCGCAGTGCTGCTGTCTGGAGTTGTCTGGCTGCCATGGTGCTAAGAAAATCAGAGAGCTGAACTCCCTCCTATTTCCTCCTTGGATGGGGTTCAAGGCTGCGGCCTCACCTCTCTTGGAAGCAGCTTGCAATCCCTTCAATAATGGGAAGGGGTGGAATGGCTGTGGGCAGGATCCTCTTGGAAAGTGCCAGGTAGCGCTGGGAGATGACTCTGGCAGCTGGAAGATGGGCTCTGCTGCACCAGCTGCAAATTCTGCACAGCCCAACATGGTTATTTTGGCCAAGGTCATTAATCTCTGGTCCCACAGTATCACTGAGGGTGCTATTATGGGCAAACTCCCATTTCTGAGTGCAGAAGCCAGGCAAGCCCCACACCAGAAAACCACACCAGTGGGAACTGAGCGAGCAGGGCATTCTGTGCTCCCAGACCCACTGCTCCTATAAATTGCAGAGCTCTTTTATTGCCTGCAAAGACGACCCTACGGATCAGAAACCTTCTAGGGAGGCATCTGCAGGTAATCGAGGGTGGGGAGCAATAGAAAATACCACCTGGAGGCTGCGGCCACCTTCAGGAGCTCTGCATTCCCGACTCTCCGATGCAAGGTGTGTGTTGGTTTGTATGCTCCATGGCTCTTTTGTCGAATTTTTGTTGGTTTGTTGTTCTTTTTCACGTTGTTGGTGTCCCTCTGCCCAGTGCTGCCCGCAGCACGGTGGGACTCCCGGGAAGGGCAGAGCAGGGCAGAGCCACTCCGCGCCCCTTCGCAGACACGACACAAAGGGGCAGCACGAAGGGAGGGTCCGTGGGGCTCCGGGCAGCGCGGTGCTGCTCCCAACCCCGACAGGAGGGTCCCTGGGATGGGGATCGGGGACGGCAGAGTGGGCGAGGAGGAAGGGGGGGGGCCGGATTTGTTTTATTATTTTCATTTTTTGTTCGTTCCCTCAGCTCGGAGCCCCTCGAAGGGGATTTCGCAGAGAATGATCGGGAGGACAGGGCCTCGCCGTTATTACAGAACTAATGAGTTCTCCAGGCGCTCCCGTCGGGCCGGGCCCCGAGGTGCGGGGATGCCCCGTGTCCTCCCCCCCACCCCTCTCTCCGCAGCGGTTCTCGGCTCAGAGAGAGAGCTGCGACAAAGAACGGGAGAAGTTTTATAATCGCGAAGAAGCGAATTTTCATTTCTTTTTTTTCCTCTCTCCGAGGAATTGCTGTGCTCCGCAGAGGGACGGCGGAGGAGAAATAGCCCCGGTGCGAACGCCCCGTCCCGGGCGGCTGCGGTCCGCTCAGTGCCGCCGCGGGCGCTCCGCGTTCGTCGCAGCGTTGGGACCGCGGCGATGTGTCCGGAGCTGCGCTGCGTCCCTCCCGACAGAAAAGTCCGACAGAACGCAGTTCCAAAAAGAAAGGGAAAAGGTTTGATTTAATCCAGAAAATAATTAAAATCTCATGTATTTTTATTGGTTTGAGTATCCAGCAGAGTGAAAATATTGAAACTCCGAGCCCCCTTGCATTAAAAAGTCACAACTGCTCCATTTTATTGGTTCTGACTGTGTGAAAAAAATTATAAGGACAACATTGAAAAAATCCGGGGTTTAGAGCCCCGAATGGCCGTAAAAACAATAAAATCAACTATAAAACCTGCACTAGTGATATTAAAAAATTATGTAGTTCAATAAATGTGACATTTTCATGAATGCGGTTTAATAGTCTCCGGGCCGGGAGGAGGAAGGCGAAGGGGTAACAATTGGATCGGAGCGGGGCGGTGCTGCGGGACCGCGAAATTAAGTGCTTCATTTTCCTTGTTGGGGATTATGCAGTGGGAGTGGAATGTAATAACTGCGCCATTAAACCTTCCCTTTAACAAGGCCTGTTGCTGGTATAAAAGTCAGAAAAGAATAATCTCTTCCTCTATTTATTTGTTTTCAAATAATACAGCAAAACATGGATTTTTTATTTTTTACTTTTTTCTTTTTCTTTTTTTTTTTGCTTAAATTTGTTCTCAGCGCTGGGAAGCACAGACCGTAACGCCCCGCGGAGGCCTTTGCGTACTGCTCGCACCGTTCCCGCGGAGGGCAGCGGGTCAGTGCCTCCCGCGCCCCCATTAAGTGCTCCGAGCTGCAAATCCAACACTTCCAGCCCCAGCCATGAGCTAACCAACCCCCTTGGACGGAGCAATGCCTCGGAGACCGAGAGCGGAGAGAAAAAATAATCAGAACTGTCAGACCGCTTGACGTGTACCTGATATTTACAAGACACAAGACCGCGCTTTAAAGGTGAGTTTTGGCATTTGTTAACAACATAAAGAAAAAAATCCTACCTCCTGATATTATTAAAAATATATATATATTTCCATTTCCACAACACCCCTTCGTCTCACTCCCAGACTCTTACTTATTAAGAACTTCGTGGGTTTAGGGAAAAAAAAAAAAGCATGTATATATATATGTATGTAAAAACAGCACCTGCCGTTCCTTAGCAGCTCTCTGCGCTCGCTGTCACCACGCGGAGGGAGGAGGACACCTGCTGCCGCCCCGCTCCCACGTCGGGGCGCTCCCCGGGCCGCCGGAGACGGCTGTGCGGGGTTTGGTGCTGCCGGAGGAGGGCGAGCGGCCGCCTCGCACTGCTTCCCTCCCTCCGGGGCACTGGGAGCCGCTCCCAGTGCCGCGTGCGCCCTGTCGGGGGCTCCGCCGCCGCCGCCTCTTACTCTGAGGCAGTGGGTGCCCGAGGGGTACTGAGTCTCCAGGCCCGCACAGCCCCCGCCGCCCTCTCTCTCACCTAGAGCCGGGTCGGGCCAAGGGGAAGGGGGGAGGGGGGGAAGGGAATCGCCCCGTGGGACGCCCGAAATCAGGTCCCGGTGCAGGAGGAACGCGCCCCGCTGCCCCCTCCCCGCCCCCCAGGTGTCCGCTCGGTGCCGTCGGGGCCCGGATCGCGTTGATTGGCGCCGCGGGGAGTCCGCTCGGGGGAGGCGGGGGGGAGCGTTCGCCGGCGGGGGTGGTTTCCCCCTTCCCTGGCCGGGCTCATTGGCTAGACGGAGCCGCGGCAGGAAGGGGACAGAGACCACGCGGGCTCCGCCCCGCGTCGATAGAAACCTATCGGAGGGGAACCCGAGCCCGGAGAAACCCGCGGCGGCGGTGGCAGCAGCCGGCGGCCGCGCTCGGGGCCGCTCTCCGAGGGGCGGCCGGGCCGCGGGGGGCCGCGCCATGCAGTACCAGGCGCCGGGCGCGGCTCCGGCGGCGGCCCTGGGCGTCGGCGTCCCGCTGTACGCGCCCACGCCGCTGCTGCAGCCCGCGCACCCCACGCCCTTCTACATCGAGGACATCCTGGGCCGCGGCCCCGCCGCCGCGCCTGCCCCCCACTCCCTGCCCGCCCCGCCGCCGCCGACGCTGCCGTCGCCCAACTCCTCCTTCACCAGCCTGGTGGCCCCGTACCGGACCCCCGTCTACGAGCCGACCCCCATCCACCCGGCCTTCTCCCACCACCTCGCCGCCACCTACGGTACCGGCGCTTACGCCGGGCCCCTCTACTCCTTTCCCCGCGCCGTCGGCGACTACACGCACGCACTGATCCGTCAGGACCCCCTGGGTAAGCCACGGCCCCCCCGCCCCCGCCCGGTCCCTATTCCATCCCGTCCCGTTCCGTCTCATCCCGTCCCGTGCCGCCGTCGGGGAAGTGGCGGAGCTCAGCCCCCGGCCCCCCCGGCCCCCGCCCGCTTTACTGTAAATTCAGGGCAGCTCCGCGTTGGGAGCGAGACCGCAGTGCGCGGCCGCGGTGACTCAGATTTGTTTTCCTTCAGCCGGTTGCCTCTCAAAGTGTCCTTAGTGATGTCGCGTGTGGTTTTGGTGGGGAGTTTTAATTGTGCCGAGAGATCGCGCGGCAGATCGCGGCCTTTTCCTGCCGACGGGTCCCGGTGCCGCCCGCACCGGCCCCGCTCCGGGCCGTGCGGCTCCCGGGGGGGTTCGGGGGGGCCCGTTTTGTCCCGGTGCGGGGCCCGCGCTGCCCTCAGTGATTGCAAAACGCGCTCTGAGTCACCGCTCCGCCGCAGCGAAGGAGCCTGACCCTTTCCGTTCATACAGGAAACCTTGAGCTCTCGATAGGAGTAAATCTGGTTTCAGAAGCTGTTAAGTGTTTTCCTGGCCGCCCGGAGCAGGCTCTTCCCCGGGAGTCGTGCACAGCGCTGATTACTTTATCGACATCCTCAATACAGACAAATTCAGGAAACACTCGGCTTCTGATAGCCGGGATCCGTTTTTCTGATATTGTTCATTTCCTCTGTGTGGGATGTGCCTTTATGACAGCTAAAATAACCAGTTGCTTCCTATTTTTTGAGGCTGTTTTGCACCAGAATTACTAAAGCCTGACGCAAGCAAAAATCTTGAAAAACAATGCAGCGAATTTCAAAGGCTGAGGGCGGCGGACGGGGGGGGGACAGCAGCGGTGGCTCCACGGCCACGGCCGCCGACCCCGGGGACGCCCCGCGGGCACTGTGCCGGAGCGCGGCGCGGGGTTGGGGCGTGCGGGCCCGGGCCGTCCCGGTGGGAGATGTTGCGGAGGAGACACGCGGCAGCGAAAGAGCAGAAGGAAGCGAAGGGCTTTTTTTTCTTTTTTTTTTTTTTTCTTCTTCTACTCTGTATTTTCTTTGCGCGATAGACCAACAGGAAACACATTGACGGAAACGCTGCCAGAGCCCGTGGAGCGGCTCTGAACGCTCTCTGCTCCACGGGGCTGAGAAAGTGGGGGGGGGGGGGGAGAAAGTTAAGAGCGGGAGCGGGGCTGGGGGGGTCGGGACTGGCGATGACGGCTCTGCCCCTCTCTCCCCGAAGGAAAGCCGCTGCTATGGAGCCCTTTCATCCAGCGGCCGCTGCATAAGAGGAAGGGTGGGCAGGTGCGCTTCTCCAACGAGCAGACCATCGAGCTGGAGAAGAAGTTTGAGACGCAGAAATACCTCTCCCCTCCCGAGAGGAAGCGCCTGGCCAAGCTGCTGCAGCTCAGCGAGCGCCAGGTGAGGCCCTGCCCCGCTCTCCGAGGTTGGGGGGATCCCCGAGGCCAGACCAGCACTACATTGTGCCTTTCTCTCCCGCCGTAGGTCAAAACGTGGTTCCAGAACCGCAGAGCCAAATGGAGGCGCTTGAAGCAGGTACGGGATGGTTCCGTTTCTATAGCAATACGGGTTTAATGGCGTTATCTCGGCGCGGCGCCCGGTGCGGGATATGTGCAGCACTCATCCGGCGCTGTTTAACCTCTTCACCTTGATTAAAACGGCAAACACCGCGCCGCGGCCCGACGGGGCTCGCTCGGGCAGCACTAATGCTAAAAGCTCCTAATGCGGCTCCGGGTCAATGCCGGGCGGCCCTCACACCGCGCCCGCTGCAACTCGGCGCTAATTGTTTTGTAAACCCATATGTTATTTAGCCAATTAGCGTGGGGGAGATAAGCGAGCGACAGTGAACAGCTCTGGCGGTGGGGTCGGAGGGGGACGGCCACTGCGCATTCAAACCCTCCCCCCCACCCCAAACCTGCCGTCGGGGACACCGCGGTGGGAGCCGTGGCAGTTTACAGGCGGTCCCGATGAGGAGCACCACGCAGTTCCCCCCTTCCCCTATGGTGGAGGGCAGAGCTCTGTTTTTATGACCCAGCTCAGTCGAGTCGGGGCCCTCAGCTCAAACGTTTGGGAAAAAAATCCTGGTCGTGGCCTGGCTCGGGCACGTGGGGTATTTATTCTGCGGCTTTGCCTCGGGTTTACCGCACCTCTGCTCAGATCCCCTTGCTCCTGAGCCCAGTGCCGGTTGGTGGCAGAGCCCCTCGGCAGTGCCTGCTGCTCCCGACACGCAGCCGCTCCCTCTGTGCCGTGACTCCACTCATGTCCACACACCATACCGCAGTGCCACGCGTCCCCACCTGCTTCCCCCACTGTGGGCACGCAGGATCTTGCCCTCGGCAATGGGCTTTGGTTTGATTTGATTTATTTTTTAATAGCGTGTGTTTTCATGTTGAGGTTTGGCCTTACAGCTTAATTATATATTTTTTCCCCATTTACTTTTGAGCCACTGATGGCTTCTGTCTCCCTCCTTTTGCCACGGGGGTTGTCATGTAATTCAGGACAGGTCTGGGCCATGTTTGGAACTTCATTGGGACCAAACATTTACTTTGCTTAAGAGCGGAGTCAGCCCCGAGCCTGGTGCTAGGCTCAGCTGGTGCGACTCAGCTCTTCCCACATGGAGCCCCGCGGTGGTTCCCTGTAGCTCCGTTCCCAGCATCTTTCTGTCCCTGCAGGAAAACCCTCAGGCCACCAAAAAGGAAGAGGCAGAAGGCACCGGTGACCACGGCGACCCACAGCCGGAGGGCAGCCCCAGCCCTGCTGGGGGAGGCGAGGCCGAGCCGCAGGACAGCCCTTCGGCCGCCTCGCAGGAGGACCCCGAGTCCGATGTCTCCGACGACTCTGATCAGGAGGTGGACATCGAGGGCGACAAAGGCTTCTACAGTGCCACGCGCTGATGTCCCCGTGGGTGCGGAGCCGAGCTCGGCTTGCGCTGTCCTGGGACTGCAGGAAGGGGGATTTTACAACGGGAGAGGACTTTCACCATTGTGCTGAGAGACAAAGAAGCGCAAACGGACTCGTTTTGTAATAATCTGAGAAAGAAAAGATACGTGTTCTGCAAACGGTCCATTTTTTGGCAGATCTCTGGTTTGATTATAGGGACCGATTGGTGGTTTATATTTACTGTGTAAGATCTCTCTGTGCATTGATTGGTGCTCTGACTGGGACACAGCGCTGTGCCTATCTCCGGCTGCTGGAAACCCCCCCACAGCTCATGTGGTGGGTGGGGAGCGCAGAGGGCAGGACCATGCCATTGTGTGTGCAAACAAATGTGCTTTAAATGGATTAATATAAGTGCCCTTCACAGGCAGAGAAATATATTCTGTGCCATATAGAGGGATCGGAGCATCCCAAAAGTGCCTCACCCCACCCAGGACCTGCCACTGCACACCCCAGTGGGATCTCCCCTCACCGGGCAGAGGCTGTGGGCACGTTCAGTTTTGCTCTTGATGGGATGAAACATTCCTCATTGCATTTTGGAGGACTTTGCCCTGCAATCTGCGTGATTCCGTTTGCAGGGAAAAAAAAACAAACCCAAAAATGTATATATCAAAATATACAAAATATCAGATCACCCCAGTCTATTTTTTTCCTTGACAAATCCATCGTGCTGTCCCCCAGATTTCCCATTTAAGAAGGAAATGGGGGAGCTGACAGGGCACTGTGGGGCGCAGTGTAGCAGCGGGCAGCCGTGCCCAGTGTGTTCCTCTCTGCTTCTGTACATAGCAGTTTGCCTTAAAAGTCCTTGCGGTTTTATACCTCACCTTGTTCATATTTTGTACATACTGGTTCAATGTTTAAGAAAAAAAAAATAGGAGAAAGCAATAACTAGTATTTAATTTTTGATGGATCTGTTTGAAATAAAACGAAACTGTGCACCACCGCTGCCCGGCTCTTGGTGCAGCCCCCAGGTGCCCACACCAAGCTTT
Source organism: Cyrtonyx montezumae (assembly GCF_038088225.1). Taxonomy (NCBI): domain Eukaryota; kingdom Metazoa; phylum Chordata; class Aves; order Galliformes; family Odontophoridae; genus Cyrtonyx; species Cyrtonyx montezumae. Next base: position 17,416,705 of record NW_027072045.1, on the reverse strand, counting down.
TCACTCCAGGAGCCATCATCCGCACCCTCGTGTCCCGCTGTCCCGCGTGGGCTCTCAACCGCGTGTCCGCTTCGTGCAAGTCCGGGGGAACACGGGGAGAGAGGGGACGGGAGGAGGAGCAGAACCGCGGGGCATCGACCGGAGCCGGGCAGCCGCTGACCTGCCTGAGTCAACAGCGGCGATCCATCGGCCTTTCTCCGAAAAGCCGCCGGGGATTGGGGGGGGCCGGGGGGGGGGGAAGGGGCTCCGCGCGTGGTGCCGGTGCGTCGCGTCCGAGCGGGTTCGTGCCTCCCTAAAGCAGCCGAGCTGGATAACATCAGAGCAAACAGCGCACGAAGCGGGAGGTGACTCTGCCACTATTCGGCTCTGGCAGATGTTCGACGCCGTGACACGAGTGGGAGCATCGCCGTGGTCAGGGAAGGGCGTTTCCAGCGCCCCATTCCCCTCGGGTCGGGTCTCTGCTAAGGTCCCACCGGGCACGGAGTGGTGGCAGCAGGGCAGCCCCGCCGTTCTGCTTTCCTCTCCGAGATCGGACAGCTCCGGCCGTGCCGTCCCGCGGGAACGGGATCACGTGTGGGACAGAGCTGCGGCCGGCTGCGGGAGCCCCATTTCCAAGCGATGTGATGCTGGAGCCTCCGGCCCGAAAGGTTCGCACCGCACCCGGCACCCAGACGGGCTGTGGATTTGCGGGGTGTCGGGCAGGTGGCGACGGGGCTGTTCCCTGCGGGGCTGTGCCAATGCCTCCGTTCCCCGCGGGGCTCGCACTGCGGGTGGGCAACGCGCCGCGGGGAGGCTGAGCCGCGGCTGATGCCGGAGCCTTCTCCCAGCATCCCGGCCCCGCGTGGGGCTGCCCGCCGTCCCGCTGTCGCGTCCTCGTCGGGAGAAAAGCGGCCGAGGTACTTTACACCGTGAGGCTAAAGCTCCGAGCCCCTTCCGTGCCACGCTGCTTTTTCTTATTTGTTTGCCCGTTGGCTACTTCATGCCGAACTAGCATGTATGACCTTTCCAGCACAACTCCGGTCTTGTTTTCGACTCTTTTATCAGCAGATTCAACTTGAAAATGGTTATCATTTAGCAGAAAAACAAACAGAAAAGCACATTTTTGTAAGCAAAACGTTAATGATTGGAAGAATTGCACCGATTTCAGCTTGACAGTGTGTGATTAATCCTCCAGGTCAGGTACTTATATTTTTAGTCATTGGGTTCGTCGGCCTTTGATATGCAGAACTCTTTCTAGCCTAATAGGATATCGACCCGGCTGCAGATGTACTTTGACTCCTTAAACAGCGGCTCCCAGGTGCGGGGACTCGGAGGCCTGGGACGGGCACGCACGGAGACGCCCGGGCTTTGGGGCCGTGGGAGCTGCAGGTGGGACCTGGACACAAAGCCCCAAAGCCCCGGTGTCCGACCCCAAAGCCCCGGTGCCGCCCGCGGTCGTGGTCCCCTGGAGAGCCTCGAGTGCTCCCGCGTGTGCGAGGGGACAAGGGAAGTGACTGCACGCTGTTTGCAATCCTGGATGCTTTAATCCTTTATTCTGTAACGGGCCGAGCCTCTTTCTGAACAATGATAGGAAATAATCACCGAGGGCGTCTAATTGCGCTCGCAGAAAAGGAGCTGCCCCTGTTCACTGCGGAACGATGGAGGGTTTGCTGCTGAGATTGGTGGACATCAATATGTTACACTGGGCCCAAACGAAATCTTCTATTGAATTTCTTCTTTGAGGACAAAAACCTGTGTGCAGTATTACTGTCTTTCAGATACATATACATATGTTCATATATATGAAAAAATACATATAAAATATATTTGTAAATATATATATATGCAAAGGTTAGATAAGAAAGAGCTTCTTTTAGTACAAGAGAATGTTTCAAAACAGAGCTGAAAACCTGAAATAAGATCCGACAGCCAGTCAGAGCATGGTGAGCTCATTCAGCTCTACTTCCACTGATGTTTACTTTCTCTAATATTCCAGAGCTATTGGCAAATGACTGCTGAGAACAAGCAAGCCGTGCTGGGACTGTCATTTTGGAGTTATACACGAGTTGCTGTTCAGTGGACACTTTAATTTGCACTGGTAACTTGTGCTTTTTCCCTGATCGTAAGTCTTAATCATAAATAGAACAAATAGAATTTTTTTCTTTTCTGTACAAAAAGGTCCTGACACTAAGCAGTTGGAGAGGCTGGGCTCGTGCTTCTCCAGTTGGGGTAAGGACTTTTTCCTGCACTTCTTTGTCTCGTTTATCTACTTGTATATTTATTCATTCATTTTCCTGAACTGCTGTTTAATACGTCAAAGACGCTAGGACAATTCTGGAAACTGTTTCTCTAACTTGTTCACTCTCTGTTCAGCTTTGTAGAAGCACAGCAGAGCAAGGATGTACATTAATGACTAAGAGCTTACCTGCTGACTTGATAGGAGATGGCAGTTATTACAATGTGAATGTGTGCATGCATGTTGGCCACACGCTTTAAAATAGATGTTTAAAGGAGTAGATTAGGCTGAGGGCTTTGTCTGAGTACATTTCACCATAAACGAAGGCAGAGGCAAAGCCAGTGGCCGTTTGGTGTCCTGTAAGAAAGGAGTGGGTGCTCACACCCAGCTGAAAACACTGATGGTAAAGAGCCATTAAGCTTTGCTTTTTTTGGTGCATCTTTGTCAAATGCATTGGGGCAAAGATTGAATGGGCATGGAAAACGAGCTGGGATCTCATCAGCCTTAGGGAAAGGGGCATTTCCAGAAGTAAGTAACTCAAGCTTATTAGAGGACTAAGAATCATATCTGACAACACATAGATTTCAATATCCTTAAGGTTGTATTAGCAGGCTGTTATTGCCTGCTGGGACTCTGGACCTGCTACAGCTGAGCAGAACATAATATCAGAGGACTTCTTGTAGGTTTTGCTATTGAAAAAAAAGATTCTGTCTAAACTGAATGTACTGAAATGGAATCTTTCTCTCCTGTCACCTAGATATGACCTCAGAGCATTCACCCACTTGTCAATTTTTGTCGTTGCTTTGAAAACCTATATGGAGAAACTCCTTAATTATAACTACCTGTGCTCCATGCTCCTTGGCTGCAGCAGTGGGGCTTCCCATGAGCTCAGTGTATCATCCTAGAAAGCACTCTGTCATTGCCTAGATGAGTATAAAAGTTGTGTTTCTAGGATGACTTAGCAAACACTTTTTAACATTTTTTAGCATTTGATTTGTCCTATCTATGCAAGGTTTCATAACATGATAGTCAAACCCCCTTAGTTAGTATCTTTAAAAACACAACTTTTATTCTAGTCTAGACATACTGAAAGAAGGTGTTTGTTCTGGAGTACACCCACATGAGATTATGGCAGTTATACAATGAGTCAGGACTGCTCACTACTATGCAGTTTATCTCAATGACTTACTGCAGATACCAGGATAAAGATCACAGGTTAAAAGGGGAAGAGGTAACTTTTACGTACATCACTTCTTCCACTTCCCTTTCTGTATGAGAAGGAACCCTCCTACCCAGCCCAAAGAACTACTCATCCACACATGGGGTTGGACAGAGCAGCTGACCCTGCCCACACCTGTGGTGCAGCAGAACACATTCTGCACATGGCTGGGTAGTTTTAGAAGTGGCTCTGCAGAGACCCACCCTCTTGGTTCAGTCACCAAACTTCTTCACTTCTACCCTGAGATTGTTTAGTCTGAAGAAGAAGCCAAGGGGAGACCTTTAAGCACTCTCTACAGGCGCTTGAAAGGAGGTTATTGTGAGGTGGGGGTCTACATCTTCTCCCAGGTAACAGAGATAGGATGAGAGGTTATGGCCTCAAATTGTGACAGGGGAGGTTCAGGTTGGATATTAGGAAATGTTTCTTCTCAGAAAGAGTGGTGGTACATTGGCACCGACTGCACAGGGAGGTGGTGGAGCCACTCTCTGGAGGTGTTCAAGAACTGTGCAAATGTGGCACTGAGTGACATGGTCTAGAGTGGTCACAGGCATGGGTTGGTGGTTGGACTGACTAGGTGATCTTAGCGGTCTTTCCAACATTAATGATTCTACTATTCTATTATATAATGGTCTTTGATGAAGGGGTTTGCACTAACTTGGTTTGTTTTGTCCAGTGGGTATCTGGAAACATTGTGCCCAGGCAGCTCTGCTGGCACACTGAACAAATGTTGCCAGTTCTGGAATTATGGTTGGTTGGCCCTAGGCTTCTTGTCAAATTAGATATTGAATTCAACTTGGCTGTGTCCATGCCGATGCCAGCCAGGTGTGGGGAGGAGTAGTGTTGGGCTGGGAACAAAAGTGCTGCCCAAGAGGTGGATGAGGTCTGCTCTACAGCACTAGGCCCAGCTCTGGTGCTGGCCCTGGGTGCTGACCCAGCATTTCTTTGTCACCAACACAATGCTTGGTACAAAGTGGTCTCCTTGGTGCCACAACATCCACACCACACTCGGTGTTAGGAGCATCCCACCCCCAGGGAAACAGCCTGAAATAATCCAACAAGAGCAGCAGAGCTGTCAGTGCTCAGGCAGGCTGCACCTCTCAGGGCTCCCATGTCCACAGCCCTGATTGTGAACTTGGGGTTGGACCCAGACCACACCACTAAGCACTTTTGAAAATGTTGGTCAAAAAAAGCACCAGCTCTCCTCTAAGTGTAATGTGTGGCAGCCCAAGTGCACTCAGTTACAGAATCTTTTGCAAGACAGCAGAAGTGCCCTGTGCTTTAAGGAATAAATATTTTGCACTCCTGTTTGTGGCTGAGGACAGCAGTTTATACTAACTCATAATCGAACACTCCAAAATTAGATTTCTTTATTGTAACATAGTCCTCAGAAGTGGTTTCTTGATAAAATTATTTTATATTCTTATGCAAATTTTTTGAATATAATACTTTTTTTGTGATTGTCTCCAGAACTATCAGTTGCTTGATTCACTAACACAACCTGTACAGTCTTATTTTTTCTCTCTGTATAATCAATATATCTGGCACTGGAAACTCAGGCATAAATCCTGATACTTTAAAATGTAGAGTATTAAGTTATTTGTTGGTAGCACCATTACAAATGTAGGATAATAATGTAGTTAAACAACAAATGAATTAAGGCCTTATTCTTCCTTAGTTGCTTACGGAATCTGCATTACTACATACTTTCCATTGTTTGCAAATTACACCAGACTAATTGAATAAATGCTTTAAAATGGGTACTGAACACTGGTTTAGAAGCACAGAGGAAGTGGTTTCTTAGACAACTGCTGCCCACATATTGATTTGATAACGGGGAGGTGGAGGGGAGAAGATGATTATGTTGATGTACGGAGCTGTTGATTGTTTAATTGAAGGTAAAATTTTTAGCTTCACTAGTCAATTACCCGATCTCATTAAGTCCTTAAGAATCACTAAAATACCATTCTGCCTGAAGCAGCTGCACTTTGCTATTTTATTGTCCGAAGCATTAGGAAAATCATTTGCTAATGGTGATTTACGAGTGTAAACATGCGATATTTTTAACATCTGAACAAGCTTTCTCCATGTGAGAGATCTCGAATGACTAACATCTACCAGGTGAAGACAGGGAAGTACCTGAAATGTTCTTTTGTGGTTGCTTAAATGAACTGTAAACTTCTAAATATCCAAACATTATCAACAGAGTCAAAGATGGAAGAAAAACCTCTATTTCTTGACATTAATGCTTTTCAAATGTACATATCAGAAATTTGGTGTTCGGCAGAAAACAGAGGCTTTTGCAGGGATAAATGTAAACTAAGACCCCATTTGCCATCCCTGTGGTGAGGAAAATCTCAGTGCTGTGAAGGTGTTATAGGTACCAATGTGGCAACACCAGGTAGAGGTGATCTGGAGACTTTTGTGCAACAAAGACTGCTTGTCTTATGTTGGGCACTGTTAGTTTGAAAGCTGCACATAAGGATTTGTGTACAACTTCCCAGATTCTGTGTACAACATTGTGTGTAGCACTGACATATACTTTCTCATAACTTGTGCCATTTGATGCATTTCCAAGCATCTTGTGAACAAGTTCTTCCAAGTTAATGGGTTTTTATTTTGTAGGATGACTGTCACAGAGGAGATAAATCACTCAGGGCTTATATAGAAAGTGAGATCTGCTTTCCAAAGGCTACTTGGTAAGAGCTCTGCTTTGCGTTTTGATTTGGTTTGTTTGTTAGTTTTGTGTTTAGGTGAGTTGATAGAAAGACAACTGCCTTCCTCGCATCACTCTTCCAGCAATGTGGCTCCAGTCGCAAGAACCTGATGAACTCTTGCAGTGATTTTGATGTGCTTTCTTCTCAGTGTGAAGATGTAACAAAAGGTTATGAATCAGTTCCAAAATTTGAGATTTAGCAGGAGTTGTTTCTTCTTTCCTTTTTCAAAAGGACAATGATAGATATTAGAAGCTGATAACTACTTTAGAACAAGTTCAGTAAGATGTGGACTTCTCAAACGATTTGGATATTCCCACTGCGATGTGGTTTTGGTTCTACGCCTGTTTATGTGTCACTTACACTCTATCTGCAGTCAGAAGTGACTGCTGATATATGAAGAAGAAACAAAAGAATGCAGCACTGATGGGGAAAGGTGCCAGTAACCTGACCTTAACGCCTTCAAACTTCTTGGGAAATGGAATTAGTATCTTCCAGTAGTTGCCTAAAATAACCCTAAGTTCACATCTCTCAGTAGCCCCTGAGCTACCTGTATGACTGTCGCTTAGTTTTTTAGATACCCAGTCGAATTGCAACGTGTGAGGCAGAAGAAAGCACCAGTGCCGTGTTCTGCAATTATATAAATTGGCAACTGGGTTCTGCACAACGCCCCAGTATAAATTAGGAGATCTACACAATTCATGGAGAACCTTCCGTCAAGAGGTTGAGCCAGAACAACTTGCTTTACCATTACTCTTTCTGGAATGATGGCAAATTTGGTTATGATTTGTTTACAGTAACAGTCAAACCATTTCCAACACTGTTTTCAAGGTATTTCTTGGTGATAGTTGCTATCAACATTTCGTTGATCTCCAGCTTTCCCAGTGAAGAACTGTGCCTGGAAGCACTGTGCAAGTAGAGCTGTGTGAAGGGAAGCCTTGCACAGGGAAGCTCTGGGAACAGCCAGCTCAGGAAATTGCCCAGGGCCAAACATATGCAGAGTTTTTCTAAACTATGATTCTGCTTTAAGTCTTTGTGGTTTTGAGATTAGATAATGTGGAAACAGAATAAAAGCAACTACCCACCAAAAGAGTGAGTTGTATCTGACTATCACTTGCGTGCACAGCTGCCCTCCCCGAAGGACCTGTGAGTGGCAGGGGCTGCCTCTGCTGTCAGTGAGCACATTGCAAGGTGTTCATGGGCAATGGAGTTCATAGAGTTTCTGAAACATCTCCTAGCCTGCATCTGATGGATATGCACTAATATATATCTGTGCATTTAAAAGAATCCTTTGTGGTAGGGGGAGAAGGTGCGGAGTCAGGGTGCAATTTTCTTGACTATAAAAAATTAATTCTGAAGTCCATCTTTTTAAGCTCTCTTAAGTTTTGTGTTTTATTTCTTTCTCCTGTTGTTTTATTTCATGAGGATCTGATTCTCCAGTATTCTGAGGTATACCAGATACACCAGGATCTATCTACTCTTGATTTTTGTGTCAGTTAGCTGGAAGTGTCAGCCTACAGGGACTATTTCTTGAATCAATGTATCAACACATTACTCAAAATGAAGGTGGTAGGTGGCTGCTTATTTTGTTTTGTTCCATTTCATTTCATTTCATTTCATTTCATTTCATTTCATTTCATTTCATTTCATTTCATTTCATTTCATGTCACATTGCCTTACACAGCCATGGATTTCATAGAATAGAATAGAACCATTCAGGTTGGAAAAGACTACTAAGATCACTAAGTCTAAATATCAATTCGCCCCTACCCCACCTCCATGCCCACTGACAATGTTCATCAGTGACACATCTACCCCATTTTGAACTCCAGGGATGGTGGCTCCACCACCTTCCTGGGCAGCCTGTGCCAGTGCGCTGCCACTCTCTTTCTGAGAAGAAATTTTTCCTAATATCCAATATGAACTTCCCCTGATGCAACTGAAGGACATTATCTCTCATCCTATTGCTGTTACCTGACCCCCACCTCGTCCCAAACTCCTTGCCCTTAAGCTCTCTGAAATGTTCTCTAGACAGAGAGTAATTATTTTGTATCATATGTCAAACTGCAGCAAGAGTTTGACGGTTATAATACTTGATAATAAAACACATTAACAAATTGCTGCTTCACAAAAATCGGTTCATATGTAGTGCCATGAATATAAAGCATTAGGAATGGAGATATTTCAGTGATTCTTGAGGATATACTGTCTTCTATTTCTAGATATGAATAGGTAATAAAATGCCCTATAAATATACATAATTTTAAAATCAGGATTTCCTCATGCCCATTAAAGTCAGTAATATATGATACAAAAACAGAGAAGTGTTTCATTTTATCTTGGCAGCAATCTTTTCTCTAATTAGGTACATCTTATTCCCAAGACAATAATCTTTCTTGCAACCCTTTTAATATGATCTCTTACAAATATTGAAACTCTTAATAGTAATGTTGTATGATGTTTATATTACCTAGTCAGAGTTTACTGTGAATCTATTATGTCTTGCGTTTAATTCATAATGATACTAAAATTAAATTAGCGATGTGCTCTCCTACAACGTCTGTCTCCACAGCTAGAAGACTGTTTATACAAGCAATCAGGGAAGTTAGCTGTTCACTGGCAGGGCAAGTGTCTGCAAATACTCTCTGCAATAACATGTTAGCTACTGCAAATGGAGAAATATGAATTAAGCATATAGATTTTGCACTTGTTTCCCTTGTGCCTCCCCCCTTTCCTTGGCATATTTGCTAATACATTTGTAATGTCAGAAATGGCTCCGAATGCAGAGCATTAATTAGACGTGGGAACTGGAGCATAAAATGACATCTACATTTTATCCTTTTTAATCAAGAGGAAATGCTCTAATGTTGGATTTAGATTTAATGCAAAACTAAATATTTGACTCAATATATATTATGTCAGTAGATTAGCTGGTATTTATCACAGTTTCCAAAAGCAGGGCTTTAATGCCTCATTTCACATGATTTTGTCAGTCCCTGGCAGAAGGCTGATAAACCACCCATTTGTGCCATTACAGCTGTCTCTTGTAGCACTGTGCTGCTATGGAGAGGAGTCAGTTGTCATTTCCTTAAAACCTTTGTTTTTCATCATTTTATAATAGGTTGATCATTAAAGTTCATTTGGCTCTATTGTAGTAGGTAAGTTCCAGACTATAAATCTGGTTTTGATGGTACAAAAATAACTTAAATTGACTAGGTGGCCAAAAGTTATCTAACTGCTGCTTCATTATCAAGGGAGTCAAAGCTATGGCTAGAGCTCTACTTCTTCTTACTTACCATTACTTTCTTGCTTACCATTCTTTCTCCATGCTTATGTACTTGTTTTTGTTTGTTTGTTTTGCAAAGAAGTAGCAAAAAGCCCACAGCATTTTCCACAAAAATAGACAGATTCTGAATTATATGGTCTTGGCTTATGAAATAAGCTGGTTACAGAGGATTGTCTAGCTCAGAAACCCCCTACAGGTTCGTGCTGTAACACAGGTGAGGTTCTGGGAACAAGCAGCTCATTTCTTGACCTAATGCAGAAGCTGCAGCACTGTAGGGAGAGCTGCGAAAACCTGAGGAGGGGAAAAAAGAACCCGGGGGTTTCCATTTCTTCTGTAGTATCTTTTGTTTTGTCAAACTCTGCTTGCAGAAAGCTTGACTAGTTTAATCAGAATTGGTAAAAACAGTAATAAAAAGCCAACTGCAATATGAGGAAGAAGTGCTACTCTGATGCCCAGTGTTCTGTCACTGATCTGCTCTGGAAGATGAAGGATTTACTACAGCATTAATTGAAAAAATGATGGCTATTTACTGAATTAGTTGTGTAATGGCCCCAGTGTGGCGACTGTTAGAAATAAGAAATGGGTGTGTATTTAGGAAGCACGCTTTATGGTTACCTAAATGAAAGGAATTGCAGACTTTCAGATCAGGTCTGAACTTTGTCCTTTCTCCAGAACTATAAGGACAATCAGTCCTGTGACATGGAAAAGGCAGAGCTCATCTTGATTATTTTTGCATGGTTGCTCCCATGGAAGCCAGTGCCTGCATCAGTGTAAGATGAGCATTCAGCTTTAGTGCCTGACTTTTGATAGAGAAAGTACATGATAAAAACAGCTGCTTAGGAGTATGAAAATGCTTTTTATGTCACAGGTGTAAAAAAAACAGTTCCAACCCAGACAGCTTATATTCTGTCAAGATGTCTCAAAGCTGAGGACACAACATGTTTTAAAAACTTCAGCTGCCGCATGTCTCTGCACCTTGGTGTCAGCATCTGCCCACCACTGCCCTTAGGCACAATAATCCTCAGCTGCATCCGGTAACTATTTCAGCTACAGGCTTTAATTTCTCCTTCTGCTTCAGGAAGAGTAAATGGTGGGCAAAGAAACCAATTTCCCCATTAAGCCCCACTAGAAGGTGGGAGGAGAGTCAGACATATTTGTGCCTTCTTGCAGTCCACCCACTCCTTCCTTCCCTGGGCCCGGCCTTCCGCCCGCCGCTGTCCCCAGGGGCACAGAGTCTCTGCCCTTGGTGTATGTGATGGCAGCAATGAGGTGGCAACAAGCACTCCTTCCTGTAAGGCCTGCAGGGGATGAAGAGGTCTTCTGGGGGTCAGCCGTGGAGGAAAAGGGGGCACCTGTCTTCTAAATGCTGTAACAAGAGCTTTCCTCCTGCCTGTGCCAGGTTGTGCAGTGTGTGTTTGACAAGATGATCTGGCTCTGTGGTTCCTGTGCCCCAGGTCTACCAGGTGGTTCTACCACTTCTCTAATACAGCTTAATTTTCTGAGCTGCTGTCAAGGCAAAAATAGCTGTGTAGTGGGATGAAGTTAGAACTTCTGCTATCATGACAACCTCATGAGAACCTGCTGAGCCCGTGGGACCAGTGGTACAGCATCTTTCCTTTGCTGAACTGCTGTGAAGTCAACTTTTGAGGACTCATCAGTGCCAGTCAGCAGAAGTCTCTGAGCTCATGGTTCAGCTCTTTATTCACATGAAAGTCTTGACACCTTTGATTCAGTACTTCTGTTTTTTCAGGATGATACCAAAGCAAAGTCTTGTGATATCACTGTCTCAGCAACTTTCATGTGTGAGGTTGACACACAGAGAGTTGCCTTTCTGGCATCTGTTTGCTCAGTGGAAAGTGAGCAAAGAGACACAGACCTGCCCCTGGGTGCCACAGAGAGATGTCGCCAACTTCACATATTGCATTGTTTATTGCACCAGATTGTATGTTTTGTTTCCACTCATTGTCAGACTCAACTCAGTTCAGATGAGATGGATAACTACATTAAACAGTAGCTTGAAATGGGAAGATGTTGTGGTCTTTAACCCATTATGAAACACCAGTTCTGCCAACTTTGCACAGGTTTAAAATTAGAGAGCACTTTGCAGTAAGCTGTGCGAGCTCACTGCTATGTACCCTAAAGATTCAAACTGCTTACTAATCAGTGTAGGTGAAATGCGATTATCCAATAATTTATTAATGTTCTAGCACAGAGAAAGGAAAAAATGAACTTAATAAAGTTACAAGCCCCCAGATTTCTTAGAAATCGCAGTCTGAATTCTGTCTCAGGAAATGACAAGCCTAGCACTCACCTACCATGAACAAAAATAAGAAACACCTGTTATCTTGTTGTTCTTACTTAATTTACTTCCTCTGGCCCACTTTGTTTCCTTTCCTTCATTCTGAAGACCTGAGATGAGCAGGAGTGAGGTCTTTGTTGTTTTTATAATGTTTATGATTAAAGAAATAGGTAAGTGTAAGAAGTTGTAAGAAACTGATTTGATTTGCTTAGTTTTTATCCATCATTTTGATTTATTTTTGTTCTCTTCCTTTGTCACCTACCATAGTAGGTATCTGCTACTTTTGGTAATATGGCCACTTATTTCTCAGGTTACTGTTGTCTTATAGGAATACAAAGCCTTGTCACTTAAGGAAGCATAACTTATTTTAATTTAAAAAAATAAGTAACAACAACAATAAAATCAAAACTCTTATTTTTATGACAGATTTTTTTTTTAATGCTTGCGTCAAACCAGGTTACACAGAATCCCTTTAATTTGGAGCACAGGAAAATCAAAGCCCTGTGCAACTGAGTGTGTTCCAGCTGGCAGAAATATCAGCTTCTTGTCTTGAAAAATCTGTTAAAGATTATGAAACAAAAAGGGGTAAAGTTATGTCCAGTGCTCATCTTGGTACTTTGAAAAATAATTCAACATCAAATTTAAAATGAGTAACGCTTCCTGTTAGGACACAGCTGGCTTAAGTAAAATGGAGCTAGCATGTATCTATTTGTCCTTTCTGCTTCTGGGGGATAAAGTCCAACACTTAATTTGACTGCTTTTTTACTTTTTCCTCTCAAAGGAGGAACTTTAAATGTTTTCTAGTGGTACTTCTTGTGGTCACTTAAAAGTCACCATATAAGTGTGCAAAACTATATATCCTCTAGGCAACAAGAACAAAAGCTTCTATACGTGCTAAATATTGTTTCATTCAGGAAGTTATTCTTATGTGTATGTTTCCACAACTATTATCAGTAGAACTGAAGGGTAGCAGCAATATCCACAAGTTGTCTGATTTCCTTCCCGTACTATCAAAGATTGAAACAACAAAGATGAAAACATTGGGGGAAATGCCTGTAACGATGACATAAATGGCTTTCCAGAAAACATTTAAGGAAGTTGCCTTTAGTATTTTGTTTATAGTATGCAGGAGGCACTCCTGCCTGAAACAGTTGGGTTTGTTGGATCTTTTAAGTATACCACATGTCTGACCTCAGGATGTTCTTCAGAGGGTTATGTTCTGGTGTCTGTAATGGTAATGTGAAGCTTCTCAGTTGTTTTGGGGATGTTTCTTCTGAATTTGCGCTAATGCATCTGAAATTAGGCTATAAGAAATGCCTGTAAAAATTCCACTTTCAGTAGCTCAGGAAAGTTCAGAGGATAAAAAATTACTCCTCTTAGAGCATGTTTTCATTTTACAATGTTTTGTCATTTATACAGATTCTGGCATGACCTCTCTTGATGTTCGCTAGCACGTGTTAAGTTATATATATAGCATATAGCTGGGATATATGCAACAGGTAGCTTAATGAACGAGCAGCTGCAAAGCCCTGTAATGAGCTGTTGGAGCCCTAGTTTACAGCTCCTGTTCCTACCTAGGAAGAACCCTCTAAACATGTCTATCTTGTAATGGAAGCACGTGCCTGGCAAATGGCTTTAACGTTGCTCAACCTTTTCTGACCTTATTTTGTTTAATGTCACAAATTGGTTTAGTACATGTCCTGGTACAGGAATGGAGAGGAAGCAGTTGGCAAGGCAGCTGGTTGGGAAAGGCATAAAAAGTGGACATCAGGTGCTTTCTTGATTAGGATCTCCAGGCTGATGTTCCCCCGGGGTCTGAGAAGCACTGGAGGAGTGAACTGATATCTTCTCAGGACACCCTTCTCTTCTGTAGGGTGGCACAGAAGCTCAGTTCTCTCTCCCAGGGTTCTGCTAATGAATAACAACAACTGGCTGCAGAGCTCCATGCCACAGAGCTTCTCTGCATCAGCAGAGCAGAAGCCTTGGTGCAAGGCTCCTCCAGAACCCACATGCCTGACCTGCTGCTGTTGCCCTGCCATTTCCCCACAGAGAGCCTCTCAGCTTCCTGGCTCTATGAAACAGCTCCTTTATTCATGGTTAGAAATGCTTCTGGGGAGGGGAAGAAGAAAAAGCCTTTGCACGTAATTGGCTGGATAGTTAGCAAGGCCAGATATCTGGGATATCTTCTGGCTCCCAAGTGCTCATACTGGGGTAGGCCAGCCTGCTCACACGCAGCAAACAGTAAATGCCAGGGAAATTAAATCACTTGAGATCTGCCCCAGTGCGAGGGGAAGGAGCTGGACACCAGTTTCTAGATTTAGAAGCTTCAGTTCTTCCTGAGTCTCTCCCGTACCAAATCATCATCGTTTATTTATTTTAAGTGACCAGTACAGACCACCCAAGGCCTGGAGGAATGGAAGTGGTTCATTTGTAGCTTGCTGGAGGAGAGTTTGGACCTCTTTAATGTTAAGTATACTTGCATTGCAACTAGAAATTTTGAAGACGTGAAAACAGAATTTACTACAATCTAGGTTAAGATGACTTCTCTAACTAAGAAAATAATGCTTTATAAACATCATTTTTAATGCATAAGACAGGTGAAAATGAGTCAGTACACACCAAATTTTACTTGGTGAACCTGTGTGCTCATCAGATCTTACTGTCTTTCAAAGGCCCGTGTTAACTCTTCAATCTTCATGGTTTCAAGGGCAGAGGCTTCTTGTTCATTTGTTGTAGAAGAGGCTAAAAAAAACACAAGATAAAAATACTTAACAGCCAACTAGTATCTGCAGTGAAAACAGGTGAGGTATGAATATCCATTGCCCCACAGCTTGTGTCATCATTTGTGTCAATCCAAAGTGGTGTAAAGGATGTCAGGGTTAGGAACCATGTTAAATTGTGTTAATCTGTTTTCTAATACTCTATGGAGAAAGTAGTGCTCTATATTTGTGTATAAAGCTCAAAGGAATGCCAGAGTCTATAATATATGTTTTTGCAAGGCTTCATACAAGCTCTGGAGAAGGGAAAAAAGATCACTTTACCCTTACATGATATGTTGGTTTTGAAGTGGAATGAAGTAAAATCCCTTTTCCTCTTCCTTCTCCAATAGTACTAGTTTGGTAGTATTCTTTTTTTCCCTCTTAGCTGGGAGGGATTAATTTGACTGTTTTTTTTAACCTTTTTTAACCTTGTTTTAACCTTAATGATAGGCATATAGGGTGATACATATTCTTAATGACTTGCTGAGGGATCACACAATAGCTGGTGGCTCCCTCCAAAATCTCATGACCAGCAAAATCCTGAGCAAGCTCATGCACATTTGAGAACCTGTTGTTAAAATCTCTTGGTTTCATGTCCACGTTTAATTCCTATCCTGTGTCTTTCCTGAGTTGCCTTCCCTCTGTTGCTGCCATGTTCCCTCTGGGCTTTCTGGTCACCAGCCACTGTGGGATGTGCTGTCAGTGCAACCATGCGAGCGCTGGTGTGGTGACACAGCTGCTCATTTGCCTAACTCACTAGCAAATACTCTGGGGGACATCTCTTAACGTTCTGCAAATTGATCACAATTGGTATATTGATTAGCACAGTGATGGGAATCAATAATTGGTGTTTTTGATTTTGTTTCCATCTGTCTTACACAAACTTGGTTTTTGTTTCAAGTAAATGACATACGTTTTGCCCTTAAATTCATTCCTGTAAAATAGGAGTGATGATACCTACCAAGGAGCTGTTTGTGAGCTTTGAGTTTTTAGAATCCTCATCAGGAAACAGTGTAGAAGCTTATGGCCAATATATTATTTCTACACAGACCAATTTTGTATTCTTGCAAATGCTCCTTCTAGCTTGTGGTAGCTTACAGTCCCCTTCCAATATATCTGTCATTGCTGTAAGACAGGTTGCAGTCAAAAGGGATTTTCTGGTCCTTCTTTCCTCCATCACTGTTTCCATACGCTTTGTGAAAACTCATGCTAGTGAAAACTAACCACTTTATTTGTATTTTTTTTTTCAGGTTAATTTTCAGCTGAAGTTTCCTGATCTAACTGGTCATGTGGTTTCATGGCTGCTAACTTACAGAGATGCAGTAAAGAGCACACACCTGAACAATGGCAAGGCTGCCCCTTTCAGTCACAGTGAGTATGTACATTGGCTAATGTTTTCAGGCAGCCTAAGTTCCAACAGTGTTTCTCCAGAGAATGGTGAGTAACATTAGTGAGCCCCATGACCTGCATAACTTCACGATGCTCCAGTTAAACGTTCTCTTTAACAATGAATTTTGCCTGTGATAAAAGTTATGCCTGTGATAAAAGCTACCTGAAAATTGGAGTTGCACTATGTTCAGGAAGCAATTTGCATAAATCCTATAGTCAGCCTTTTTCTGATTAAGTGGCTTGAGCTAGTGGAAAAACTATGTCCAGATCATGCCCTGACAGCCATCTTTGTGTCCACACTTGAGTGGTGGCCTTCTGGGGGAGAAGCAAGCTTGGCACCTCATCCTTGTGCTCCGCATAAAATCATTAACTGCTAAAGCTCAGGTGAGGTCTTCAGCAGTCCCAAAATGTAATGGCAGATTGCTGCAATGAAGGGACGGGAACCCAGCTTGATGCAAGCTAATGCTCGTTTATTAAGCAACAACTCAAAGCTTATATACACAGAAAGGCAACATGTGTTAAGATCTGATTGCAGATAATGGGGATATATAAATTTGTGAAAGCGGAGAAGCTAAATAACTTTTCTGGGATAGTGACAGACTTCACTTAACACCCTGGAGACATGGGAAAGTCAGTTAGTTAAACAGAGTCTCAAGAATGTCTCACATAGTTTTCTCTGCTGTTCAGGACCCCACTTCCAGATAACAGGACAATACATACTAAGTACTTGAGTCAGCTGGCTGCCAAAGTACAAATCTGGTATTTGTTCCCATTACACAAAGTAGCCCTGATGTCATAAAAGATGTGAAAATGTTTAAGTTGCCTTTTGTATTTCTAAGCTACCTCATGCTTCCATATTTTGATTATTTTTAGCATATATCCCTACAGTAATGGGTGACATGCATCGTAAAGTAATGCATCATTAAGTATATGCAAAAGTGGATGAAAAATTAAATGCTGAAATATTTCTGAAAACGAAATTGTTGTGATGGGTTTAAGAAGGTGTCCAAATCCAAATAAGATGTTAATGAATATTTCCTAATGAAGTAAGCTCTATGGTTTTGTGTTTAGTGTTTTTTGGTTTTTTTCCACATATTAATCAAATATTAATCTTAAACCATTTTGTCTATAAACATATGTTCTTCAGGTGCCTGTTTGTAATTGTGGTGCCTGATAGCTTTGTTCAGAGCTCAGCTTTAAATGCAACTGTCTACGTTAATGGGAACTAGAAAGAGAAACAGTTCCACATCCGATTAAGACACTACCATGGGTGCTGCTCCTACTAAAACAATTCCTGGGTATCATGGGATGTTTTTTCATAGTTAAGTGCATCCATTAGTGTATAAGGAGCAGCTACAGGCATTAAATTACATTGTTGAGGAACTAACCTTCTGTGACTGGACTAATGTGGTGCTTGAATGAAAATTGTTTTATTTCAAGTTCTCTCCAGGATAAAACAAAAACAAAAAAATAAAACCAACACCCGTCTACTGGAAAGTGATTCTTATCGAAATACTTGGTTGCTTTTTCACTAAACTTTAAAGAAATGATGCTTGACTAATGGATGTCCAGAAGATCCCAGAACTCTTCAAATAGGCATTAAAATAACTCCTGCTACTGCTTTTGATTGTACCAGAGTGAAGTTGTTGTAACTCTGTCAAGGTCACTGCTTATGAACTGCAGACAAATGCATTGATTTTGGAGAGTGCTTTTTCTGTTGCATTGAGTAGCTCTCCTAAATCTGCTGGAATTATATAATCCAAGGTGTTGATCTTAATTCAAGGACAGTGTTCAAAAAGTTATCTTTTACTTAGTAGCTATTGGGAGGTACTGCCACGAGTCTCAAAGCATGTGAATCTTAGTTAAATAGGAATTAATTATTACAAACATTTCTGTATGTATCTGCTGGAAAGAAAAGCGCACTCAACTTGAAGGTCATTTTAAAAATACCCTTAGAAAAGGGTAAGACTTTCTTGTTTCTTTGGTACTATATAATTAGTTTATGCTTTCATCCTGAGTGAAGATACATCTTGGCTCTCCAGCATCTCTCGCAGTTGCTTGCATTACACTTTTTGCTTTCTTGATGGTTTCCATTAGGAAATAGAGTACCTCCCCCAAAAGCTTCAAATGGAAGACACTTTAATAAAAAATGCCCTGTGTCCTGTACAGGTAAAATGAGCAGAGGTGAACAGCTAGAAGTATCTGGTCCTGTCTTTTAAAAGAAATTGTACACACAGCACTGTTTTTGGCTTTTTTTAAAGCAGCTTATTCAGCTGTGAAGTTTTGGGGTTGCTGTTTAATTAACTGTTTAGAATTGTACGCTTTGCATAATCACTATTTGACTACACTGAAAAAAAGGAAGTTCAAACTATTCATTACTCAACTAAAACAATCTGAAGTGCGAATCAGACTTTCCGATTTCTCTTCAGTGTTCTTAAGTTTTGAGGTAAATAATTCTTCCAAGGAAAGACACTCAGACTTCTGCCTGAGCAGTTTTTACTTTGGTCCTGTGCGTGGTTTTACCTTGAAGCAGAATTTCGCATAAGTGGGGAGGTATTATATTCAAAGTTCCTTTGACATAAATAAGTCATTTGACTTGTGAAAGTTGTAAGCTGCTCTGCAGTTTTAAACAAGGAACATCAAAACCCAAGCAGACTAATATCAGGTGTGAAAATTTCTCCACATGCATATACTATTTACTATGCATTTAGATGTATAGTATATTTACTATACATACAGAAGTTTTTATGTATTATATACATAAAAAATCTCTTTAAAATATTTTGTACTGATTAATTTCATGCCATAATAGGATCTAAGCATGCTTTCTCTGATGTTCTTTCTCTATTATTTCAGAAGATGGATAATTTTTGAAAGTTTTAAATGCATGAATATTTTCTTTAACTGACAGCATATCTGGCTTCATATTACTTGCACTACTCCCACGTGCCCAGGGGATCTGAAATGCACACTTGAGGTTAGTGGGACAGATCTCATTATTCATCCTAAATTCCTCAGACTGTAACCCAAACATAACCCTTCATAACTATAAATGTTGGCCAAAGTGGGTTGCGATGAGAGATCCTTCTTCTGCTGGCCTTCTGTTCCAGGTCCCTCTCCACGCTCTTCTCTCCTCCCTGTTCCTCTTTGTCCTTTGCTTCCAGGCTCCTGCAGCACCAACTGCTCACCCTACCTCTTTCCAGGCAGGCAGCAGCAGTGGGTTTTGGGCCCCAAGGCCCTCTTACTTCTTACCTCTTGATATGGTTCAGGGTCCCAGCATGTGCTGAAGCCATGGTCAGAGGGGTGATGTGGGAGTGGTACTGAATCACAGAATCACTCAGGATGGAAAAGACCTCAAATATCATCGAGTCCAACCATGACCTAACCATATTACCCTAACTCTAACAGCCTTCCTCTAAATCATGTCCCTGAGCACCACATCCAAAACTGAGGAACAAATATTTCCAGGTATGTCTTCATAAAGTTTGCAGCAGTATTCCCGAATTCCTGTTTTGACTGTTGTCTACAGATATTGATGAAAAGCTCCTTTCATGACAAAGGCAGGAAGCTTTTAACATGAAAACGGTCAAACTGTTGTCACAATTCAAAGCAAATATGAGGCCTGGATAGAAACACAGTGTAAACATTCCCAGGAGAAGCTTCTCAAGTCTTGTTATGCAGAGCAAAGTTGGCACGGTGTCCCATTTGCAACACTAAAAATCAAATAGTTTTTTATTTGTTATTTTTACACTACTCAAGTGACATTCTATGTTTTAAGAATTTGTTTCTGATGCACAAGTCTCCTCTGTCCACTGATTCGCATCAGGTGAGCACTCTGTGCAGTCACAAGTTCTGCTTTGTTCAATTGTTTTTGCAATTGAAAAATCAATAATTAATTCATAGCTGAGATAAAGAGCTCAATCCCATTATGAGATTACTGCCACTGTGAAGGTTTTTGATTATATTAATATTAGAAGAGGAGGAGACTGAGGGCCTCTGCTGCTTCTGGTTTGGTCCACTGCCTATTCTAGCTTTTTTCCTGAGGTGCCTATCTCTGGGCTATCTCAGTAACAATAAACTAGTTACTCAAATGTTGTATTGAATAGGGCTTTCAAGATAACTCAGTGTAATGAGAATGAAACTTTTTCTGATAGTGATAAAAATGTTTGTTCAATAATTTTCTACCATAATTCCCAAGTGATCAAGCAGCCCATGAGTTCATGAAGTAAGTTAAGTAATTCAATAATATCTCATACCTGAAAAACACAAATTGCTGTCTAACTGATTACGTTAATTCATCTACTGGAAAAATCACTATGATGAGTGGGAATGTATGAATGGTCAGAGTAAAATTAACAAATGCATAAAATTAAAGTTAAAGCAAACAGTTTGTAATTACAAATGATCTCAGTATCTGAAGGAATCAGTACCTAGAAGGAAAGGAAGAAAGACAAATTTGGCAAATGTGTTTATTTTCTCATTCGCTTAATTTACTTTATTTAACCTGTTGCTGTCACCGTGGCAATTATTCTCTCTTAAAGCACAGGAAGCACACAGTCAGCCACAGCATTTGGTTCTTTACTCAAGTAAATGGCAAAGAGGCTATTCAGAAAAATAATTATAGCTAGTGCCTGTTATGGTGAATCTATTGAGGGTGTGAAAGATTTCAGCTTGGTATTTTATGCAGTGTATTACTCTGACTGTATAGTCATCAGCATTTGCTGGGTTGTGTTCCTGCTTAAAATTTCTTCAGAGGCAAATCAGATTCTCCTGTTCTCTTTCCTGCCTGTCATACAGATTGCTGCTGTGGTTGTGCTCAAACTCAGATTGGTGAAATGATCCACTTAGAAAGGCTGTTAAAAAGAGTTTTGGTGGTATATTTAATAACCTGGAGTTCTTTGTGGCTCTGGCTTGGTTTGCCCAGGCTCAGCACAGGCATGCTAATGGCAGCTTCAACACTGATGAGATGATATGCTTAGTGCACACTTTGTGGTCAGGTTTAGGTCTGATCCCCAGTATGCAGTATCCAATGGGACAAAAAAATGTTGATATTAGGACTCTTTATGTGTTAAGGAACAAAGTGCAGGGCAGATCTCTGGGAATATCACCACAGAACTGTTGCATGAATTTAACCTGTCATTATGTTTCCCCTATTACTTCATAAATTTGCAACAGAAGCAGAAGTTGTAAAACTCTTCAGCTATTGGTAGCGCTTGATTGCTTTTTAATATGCTGCAGTTGCTTCTCTCTGGACTGTTTACACAGTCTGCGCTTTTCAAAAAACAGTATATGCTGAAAATATAGCAAGATGTGCACAGAACAGAACTACAAAAAATGGTAATGGTTCCAAGGCAAAAGTTCACAAAGGCTCTTTCTTTGTACCAGAACAAGTTATAATATTGCAAGTCTGGAGGCCTTCTGGTCTGTCAGAATGGGGACCCAGCATCAGGGCTGGCTCAAGGACATTGCTGCATGGGGTTAGAGTAAAAGCTTGCATAATAAGGTACCTGCTGCAGAAGTCCGTGGGGAATCTCTCCCAAGCTTCAGAGATCTGGATTTCAGTGATTTTTCCTTCAATTTTGATGATGAGCAACTCTATTTTGCAAGTGTCACTTTTTTTTCTCTTATCAATTCTTGATATTTTGCATTAGAAGTTGCATGTACTTCAGACTTTCAGCTTCCATTGGTTTTTACTTTTAAAATTGATTTACAACTGAAACAAAACAAAAAATTAATTGAAAAAATATATATTTTTTAAAACTTTTAGAATTCAAATTTGACATGTGTTAAGTCCTTGCATTTGGAGCTCATCTCCCCCACGAACTCTGCTGTGAAGGAAAGTTCAGCTGCTCAAATATTCATGATATAAAACCAAAACAATTATAAATATCTTATAATTCTTGTGTTTTGAGTTGATGATGGTGAAAACTTGAAGGGAAACTCCATGAGAATGAATAAGTCATGTTTCCCATTGGATTTTTCCTATGCTGGAGGTAACCAAGACTTTAAGCAGTTACTCTTTATTCCTCTTTGTGAGTAAATGTTTTGTGGTTAGCTTCCTATAGAGATTTCTTTTTTAAATGGAAGTAAAAATGATTCTAGCTGAAAGGTTTCTGAGTTGCAAGGCTTTAGCAGCAATACAGCAGCTTCTGGGAGAACATGTATCTGAAGACTAAATAATTGGCTGTAGTTCCTCAAAGAATCACTTCAGAAATGTGTGAGTAGCACCGCTCACCCACTTGCTGAATCTTAGTCACTTGTGCCTTGGCTTTTGCAATAGCCACGTGAAAAAGAAAGGGTTATTTATTAAGAGCAGAACAGTTCCCTTTTAGTTCTGTAGCAATCATGTCTCTTTTTTTCCAGTCCATGGAAAGTGTTATCTCAGGCAGCTTTGTGCAGGAAGTTCTGTTTATCACTTCCTCACAGTTGCAGTTTGTCTAGGACTTAAATATATGATATCAGATTGCATCAAAATGTGGGCCTTTGTGTGCTTAACTCATCAAAGGAGTGGACCCTCAGGACTTGATATCACTTCGCTGCATATGCAGTCATGTAACAAAACAAAGTCTATCTAAACAAGTCAGAACTATTTCTGTTGGTAGTGTAGCAAAGCGATCAGAATTGGTGTAGTTTCAGGTATCTGCACTGTTTCACTTCTTGTTTTTAAATTTATCACTTTTTTTAAAAAGTGACATGGTTTGCCTGTTTTTACTATGTAAACTGTGTTAAAAACCGAAATATTACTTGTACAATTTAAAAAAACAAACAATAAAATTAAAAAAAAAAACCATAAACCAAACCCAACAGGGATTAATTTGGTATAAACTACTGCTATGCCTGCTTGCATTGCAAAAACACACTCTTAAATTTTGAATTCATATGTTTTAGTCGGCTTCAGAAAATATGAAATGATACAAAGCTATCCACAGAATTGTGTGCCAAAAAAGCTTGAGATACAGTATCTAAGAGTGTAAGAGCAGCAGTAAGAGCACTTAGGGATTGTGCACCTTTGTGGCTGTTGCTACTTTCTGTAGCCCTGATAAAGGAGTTCCCTCTTCAGTACAGCAGGCTGCCTTGCCAGATGTTAGTCTTCATGGGTAGCCACAGGAAGCCTATTCAAACTGTGTAGCAATACTTCTCCTCTGAGCAACAGCTCCTCTGTGCTGACTCCGGGTTTCAATACCACCCTCTTCCACGCCCCATGTGGTATCTGACTTGTTTGTATTGGCCTTTTTTACTCAGCACAGGCTGCTTTCCTGATGGCTGATATATATCCATCTGTTGTGGAGCCCACTACCCATTTCTGCCCCTTTCCATGTGTTTCAGGTGCATGTTTTAATGACATAACATGCAAAACTAAGAATGGAAATTTTATGTTGGTATCTGCCCTAATATCCATGATGAAGCATCCCTTCTGCTTACTAACCTCTATTAAATATATATTATATTTATATATTTGGCAGTAAAATATGTCAGCTCTCTTGATGCCTCCTTTCTTACTTATGAAATAATGTGTTAATGTAACACGGGTAAAAACAATCTTTTTTTCCTTCATGAAATGTTCTGTGGACTGACGAGCTCAACTAAGAGATTACTCCGAATCACATCAAGTAACTGCTGTGGGAGCCAGTGGTGAGATCAGAGTGAAGCTGTCCCAGGGACTGAAGGGGCTTGCTGGGGTTGATCCTGCAGGGATGATTAGAGAAAGTTTCAGGTCCTTTCCAACACAAATTATTCTATGATTCTTTTCTGACAGTCCTTCAGTGAGCTGAAATAATGCATTTCTTATTCCACTGGTGTCCAACCTGCTTTGTCGTGACAAGGAAACCCTGAGAGGTGTTTTGTTGTCTGTTCAATGTCAATTTCTTCCTTCCACTGCATTTTCCACAGGAGGGGCTGTGTTGGCCCTACCAGTCCCTTGGAGCTATGGAAAGTTTTGGAAGGTGTAGGACATACTGCTTTGGGCTTTATTCTCGAGCTTTGTCAGAGCTTTAAGTTGTGAACAAACTCTTTCTTCCAGGTTGAAAACAAGAAATCTCTCAAAACTGAGGTTGGTTTGTTTAACTAAAGCTGAACTTTCTTCCCCTTCTCTTTTAACGTGATTATTATAGCAAAAATGAAAGTCAGGATTCAACCTTGGCTGTCCTGCTGGTCCAAAATTCTTCGACTTTGAAAATAACTGTATTTTGAAGACAGCAAATGCATGTTGTTGCCTTATGAGGAATGCCTCAATTTTCACTGTGGAGGTGGAGGGAAAATGGTTTTTGTTAGACAGTATGGATAATCAGTGCTCTGAGTCAAGTTTGTAGATACGAATCAGTCGTGTCACACTTCACATGTATGCGTATACACTGTGAAAACTGGAAGTTTTGTGTAGTTCTGCTTTGTGGAATATCATACCACCCTAAAAGTGCGTTCTAAAAGCTTTTTTGGATTTGATGGGTGGAAAGGGGGATGTTTGCAGTTTCTATCTAGAGACGGTTGATCTTTCCGTACTTTTTCCAATCTAGATGTTCATATCTGTACTTATTAATATACATACAGAGTATAAAATATTACATGATCAAATAGGTGATGGTACCCTGTGTGCTACTGGAGATGTTGGAAGGGTCCATGTTCTTGACAGTCTATGGCGTATGGTTTCTAATGAGCATGAAAAGTTGGATCAATTAGTTTAATATATTTCCTTCTCCAGTTAGGGTGAGACTTTAAACAGAATTACTTCTGCCCCTCACTTCTCCCTCTCTCTCCCAACCTTCCTTCAATCCACTAAAGGCTTATTTTGGTCCTGATTAAATGTCCTTGAGGCCACGCTCAAGAGAGCACATAAAATGATGACAATTTTGAAGTTCTACTTTAATCCAGCTGAAGTCAGCCAGGCTGAAGAACCACCAGTTGAACAATTTCTCATTTTGGGTCTGCTTCGGGACTCCTAGGGATGCTGATGCATGTTAATTTAAACTTCTTATCAGCAGACTAGCAAGGCCATTCACACATTTTCCAGAGACACCACAGGATTTAGGCTGTTGTTCCAAATGCTATTGTTCAGGCTGCCAGCTATTATATTTACCCCAAACTGTTTTCATCTTGTTGGGAGCCTGGTGCCAAACTGAAAAACAACACCAATGTTGGCAACTTGTCGCCTTCTGGAAGGTGAAGCAATTACACTATAGGATGCAGACAAGCTTCTATACAAATGGTGTAAACTTTTGGCTGTGTTTTCAGTAGATGGTGAATTTGTTTTTAGGGAAATACAGGGATCTGTGGCAGAAAGTCTTTCTTTAGGGTTTTTTGTTTGATTATTTGTTTTAATTGATAAAGATCTTGGGCAATCACCTATGTTTGTGACCATGATTTCCGTGTTTGATCAGGTCTGAACTCAGTGACTGTCAGAGATGAGTTTCTCTGCCCCACGGAAATTTTAGCTGCTCAGAAGAATATGTTTGTACCATCATGATAGTACAAGTCTGAAAAATGTTTTATTTTCTTCCATTTTCGTTCCTTGTTTCAGTTTAGGAAAGAGTCAGGAAACTTGTGTCCTGAGCAGCAGATTCCACATTTTAGGAAATGCATTCCTGCAAGACTGTGCTCATCCATAAAATTGAACCCTAATTGTCCAACTTCCAAAAGTGCATTCTTCTCTTTTGTATTTCTGGGTATGGTCTTTAAAAACTGCTTTAAAAATAAAATTCAGTTCACAACTCATAGACATTCATGCAGACATTTATTTGCTTTGGAAAAAAATATAGAGACTTGCCCTCAATTTAAACCAAGTTTGAGGCAGGAAAAAAAAAAAAAAGGTTTGGTTACACTTGCATTTGTTTCATTTTTCATAAACTTCTCCAGTTCCTTTTTTTGTTGGAATACTTCCACCTGGAAATACCAGAAATAAACCAGGGCACCCTGTTTTGCAGAGGATGGGTGTTCTTGTGTTGAAGGCTTTGAGCTGGGATTTAGGAAACCTGGATTCAATTTTCTGCTTTGCCGCTCATTTCCAGTTTAAAATTGTGTAAGTCATTCAGTGAATTATGTCTATGCTTCAATATCCCACCTGTGAAACAGTTTATATTTCCTTACCTAAGAGGGCAGCAATATGGTCATTTGTGGTTCTGTGATGCTTAGGTGCTGTGGGGATCATTGGAGTCATTTGTGAATACAGGTTCTTTTAGAATAGCAATAAATTGCTGTCATGTAAGATTTGTTTTTGTTTCCCAATCATTATTTTTAATCTTGTTTTAACCTGATGGAGAATGAGCTGTTGTGTTTGTTCCTTGGTACATGTAGCACCCCATTCCCAGCAGCTCCAGGTGTGCTTGCTGTGGTGGTGGTGTTCCTAAGCAGCTAACCTGGAATGTGAAGGGTGAGACAGATCGTCCTCAGTGGCGTTTTACAGCAAGTTCCTGAAGGCTTACTATTCTCAGTAAGACATTCATAATATGTTTTTGTTTTTCTTTGTCTTCTGATACCTGAAAGTTAGCAGATCTTTGATTTGCTGTAAGTGTAGTAATGTTTTGTTTAGCAGTGTGACTTAGTGGGCAGTGCAAGTATATACCATGCACATAACACTGCATTTGAGCAAGGAAGGAAGCATTTGACTTTAAGCATTTGAGCTTAGATTCTGGCCCTGTGGATCAACATAGCATCTCACATGTTCGGTTCTCATTCTGATTCTTCTCCACATACAAGAATATATTCCAAGATGAACAGGAGCAAGGTGTATTTAAGAGAAGGATTGACTTAATCTGAAGGCAGCCATGAGTCTAACCAACTCCAGTTAATGATCTGAAGACCACGCTTGTTCAACTAGGAAATGGTGAATTAATTAACTTGTCAGCCTTAATGAAAGGGCTTTTTCTCTTTAGACCCTCGAATTACAAAAATGAGCAGAGCAAGTGTAGCAAAGGGACAGGTGCTGAGGATTCTTCAATGTCATGAGAACTTGCAGCTACTGCATTAAGACCACATCCCCTGATGCTGCTTCAATCAAAATACATTAGAAGGCAATGATACAGCTTATCATATAGCTATAAATAGTAAGTGTAGGTATTCAGTCAGTAACACAGTATCCCTTTTCATGACCTGGCTCTCCGAATATGTTGCAAGATTTCATGAGTCAAATTTTTGAAGTGGCTAACTAAGCACAAAGATAATAAAATATTTAATCTGGAATTTTGTATGCTTGCTATTGATTAAAAATGCAAACCATACAAATAAAATTATTTGCAGCATAGTACTCCACAAAATACTCTGTAAAGGAGAGCTTTACAGGTAATTGGATTCCCAGGAAAAAATTCATCACAGCTGCCTGAGCAGCTGACAGACGTCTGATCAAAAAAGACAAGTATTATATGCTGTGAAAACAACATTAAGTATCAGTTATATAGCAGTTAATTTAAATATCTGCTTCTCCATTTTGCTGGACAAGAATCTACGGTCTTACATTTACTCTCAAGCAAACAGCAGCTCTTCTTTAAGTAGCTTTATGTATACTGAAAGACAGATATTTTCTTGTCATTATACAGTGAGTTAGCTGTCTCTTTGGTTATAACTACATACCTAAGTAAATATATTACAGTGATACAGATACTTTGCTATTGCTTTTTTTTCATAATACCTTGTGCTTTTACATCAAATGGTCTTTGAAAAGTCCGTCTACAACCAGAAAGAATGCCTGAAGTTGATCTCAATGGCATTTTCATTTCAGTATGTTCCAAGATTTAATGAAAAATTGCTTTAAACTTAAAGAAGATTAGATATTATAAAGAAAAAAGAAAACAACTTACATACACAAACTAGAAACTTGAATTGTCACTGTCTGCTTTGAAAGTTTTGAGAAATCCAGCAGCTAAGTAAAGGAGTTGGAGTAAGAAGATGCAGCCTGCAGCGCGTGGCACATTTATAGTTCTTAAGAGAATGTTTGCCAAGGGCAGGCGTGATTATTGGTTACTGTGTTGTTGACATATATAATTGACACAAGGCTTTTAAAAACATATGCAAGCTGTTGTTGGGTGTGATAGGATCTAGACACAGTTTTCAAAATAGCTGCATTGGATTAAATGATGGATGACCTTCCAAGAGAGGTTTCAATATTGAAACTAGTACAATTTTAAAGAATTCAAATTTAGTTGCATACTTCCAGAGAGCTTGATAGCATTACTTATTTGAGAAAATTTGTATCATTAAGTCTTTACACTGTATACTATGTATTGGATTTATATTGATCAGTTCTGTTCTTAAAGACTGATATACAGGAGACACATAATCCGTATGATTACGTAGAACCTAATCTATGAAATTTCTGTTGCTGTTTTCTAATGTGTTCTACCAACAGGAACTCCTTTAACAATTATTCTTCTCCTCAATCATTGTTTCAAAATCTTTCAAAGCTGTTCTTAAGGGGCTGAGGTGCAAAGCTGATTTGGTGGTGGTTATTTTTGAGGGAATGAGTGGTGGTTGTGCTTCTTCTCACATTAGAGTAGAACTCTGTACTTCTAGCTTGTAAGTAGAAATCTCCGACTATAAAAGCCATGACTGCTATGCACTCCTTTCTTTACTGCCTGTCTAGACCTTTAGAAACTGGGAGTGTCTAGCTGACCTCTTACCTCCAAGCACTTTAACCACAAGTGGCTGGTTCTATAGGTTAGTCTTGGTTAACTGCATAAATGCTATAGATAAACAACTCATGATCTCCATCTCTGAATTACTGGCACTAGTCAATGGATGATTGATTTGATTGACTCTTAATTTAACTAGCAAATTCCACGAGGAACATTCCACCAAGTCTACTTCGCCGTGCCCATAGTAGAAAGTAGATACAAAGTGTATCAGTCAGAATGATGCAATTGTCTTTTGTTATGCTTCATTATATCTGGTGTAGGACTTCCTTTTTTTCCTTTTTTTTTTAAAGGCATTGTATGTAGGCAAAGAGTAGTATTAAATATCAGATAGATTACTAATGTAACCTGACTGTTTTCTCTTGGAATTATTTCTGTGTTTGTGAAATAATTTGGATGAATTTTAACAATCATTCGCCAGTTTTCAGAAAGTTATTACAATGTTTTGGCAGAGAAAATTGTAGCCCAGTATAGGTGGAATTGTCACAGGGAGCATAGAGAGAATGAAGATCAGAAAGATGATGTTTCTACTTTGCTAAGCAGGAATTCCTAAATTTGATCAAGTGCTTTCATGTTGCTCTCCTGAGAAACATAAGAATTAAAGTTAACAAGAATTAAATAAATGAAATAATTGGCTGACCAATATGAATTCCTCTGTCTCAAAATCTGTAAAATAAAATAAGGAAGAAGGAGTTGAAATCACTTCCCAAAAGAAGAAAGGGATGATGAAAGCTTTTATTTGTGCCTAGGGTCTTATCTTGATGAACTTGCATGCTAACTTTAGGGAAGGTTACTAAAGGCACCCGAAAGTTGTTTGGCAGCTTCCTGTCAGCTGCACAAAATCAGAAGGCATTACATTATTTTTCTTCATGAACAAAATCCAATGTGACCTAAAATTCTTCATCTTTTTTTTTTTTAATGTGAAAAATGAAAATTTGTCCTCATGTATGAAAATTATAATGGAAGAGACCCAGCAGGGAGAATGCTTCTCTGTTGCCAAATCCTTCAGCCTATGTGAACCAAGCAATTCCCGGACATTCACCCAGGGCAGTCTGTGCCCAAGCCCAGGGACTGTGAGGTGGGAGCTGCTGTGCAGGCCCAGATTCCCCATTGAGATAGCAGGGTCTGGCTGCTGCTGCCGCCTCCCTTTCCTGCAGCCCACCTCACAGGTTTCTACTGACGCCATGAGGGCATTTTAAATAAGCCTGGGCAAATTGTCCCCTTTTTGAATGGGTGAACTCAGCAATGAGGAGTGCCCTGTTACTTTGTGCTGCATCCTCTTGAAATCTCTTAGCCTGGTGGAATATTTAGGGCCAAGCATTGTGAGGATGCATCCTCAGCTAATCCTCTTCCCATTTGCCTTTGGGAAATGATAACTTTCAGGCTTTCTCTGGCTTTCTGACCCTTGGAAAAATTTGCTCTTGTGAGAGGCAGTGGTGGTATAGCTATCTCAGGTGAAGTTGAGTCTCCAAGCAGGATGCATCACCCGTGGCCATCTGCCTGGCTGCCTCAGTATGGCTGAACATTGGGAGAGGTGTCAGGGCTGCAATGTCTGCCTTATTTTGTCATCTCTCTTCTGGCATTTTGCCCTGAACAACTAGCAGTCCTCATTGCAATGCCTGGGCATGTCTCAGGGTATAGCAGAGGCCACCAGCTGATTCCCAGCAGTTAAGAAGGATGAGGGCATCACAGGCAGGAGACTGTCTGGCCGTGTGGGTTGGATCTGTGTTATGCATGCCGTTAGCTGACAGGTCCATAGAATGGGTGTCAGCCCTGGTCAGTTTCCTAGTATAGGTGTAGTCTCTGATACCACAATGGAAGTTGCTGTACTCAGACTGTGATGTAAGACATAAAAACAAGGTTCCAGATTTCATTAGCTGAAAACAGCACGTGATAAAATGGCATCATCTGTCCTTTTAATTTCTCCCTTCTCTAAGTGCATTTGTCCCTAAAGGAAAGCTTGTGCTGACGGGCATGGTGTGCTCATCCTCCCAGGAAACTGGCCAGCAAGTAGTGCTGTGATGACCCCTGTAGCCAAGGAAAGAGAAGTAAAGGGCTCAGCAAAAGTGCTCCAAAACTCATCCCGAAGATGCTGACTGCCTATGGCATGGGTCTTGAAGAGACTCTAACCATTAGAAACAATGTGTTATACTTTAAATGCTTCAAGGTAACATACCTTGTAACAAATTAGTCTGATGAAGTAACAGACAGGTAATCTGAGTCCTTATTTTTATTTTTATTATTTAAGTTTAGCAATTGTTTGGGCTCTGACAAAGTGAATCTCAGTATGAATCAATGATTATTCCTTATCTCTTCTTGAAAAGAGAAATTCAGATGAATTGGACTATTCTGAAAACTGATAGATACTCCAGTCTCTGGCAATCTGTTAAGTTTTTCTGTGCTTCAGTCCATTCACAAAAATGTTAATCAAACCATAAAAAATGAAAATATTAATGCAGTGTTTGAATCACTGAATTGGACAGACTTGAATTAGTTACCTTAGAGGAGGGCAAGAGTTTTTTTTATCAATTATATAAAAGTAATCCCAATGATGCTGAAATACTGTGATCAGTATTGTTTAATGTCTTCTTTCTTATTAGAACATTAAGTAGTAATTTCCTTTCCTCCCCCACCCCACACTTCACCTCATGCTTTATATTTACTGAGAACAGCAGGTAACAAGGCAAGCCTGGCATCTGACCGAAAAGGTTTTTTAGCTAGTGATTCATTAGTATGTATAAAAATAGCTAACCTTGTTTAAAGACACTTCTTACACAAGAAGAAAGGAGTTCAATTGCCATAGCTCATTCAAAGTGAAGATTTAACATCTTTACCAGGACAGTGCACTAATCCCGTGAATCCTGTTTATGTTGAAATGTAGTGCTATTGGCAATAAACAGCAATTTGAGAAGTCATAACACAAGAAAATCATTGTCAAGTGACTTTAGAACTCCCTATAAATTTCCTCATGATGACTTTGGCAGTAGTGCTCAACAACAGAGTTAAATATTTGTATTAGATGCTCCTGCCTTTAACAGACTAATTAAAAAGATGGAATTCTTTGATTCTATCTCAAATCATTTTAGTTCTAATCTCTCTTGGGCAAAGTCAGCTCTATAAATTGAGCCAAATGTATTTTTTTTTCCTTAATAGAGACTTTACAGTGTAGCAATAAATTCAAGCACTGGGAAAGTAAATGTAACTGAAGTGCTTTTAATGATGCTACTGTGTAGTTGTTATGGTTATAATCCCATTACGCAGACCACTACCTTGAAGGTTACAAATTCTTTGAGAAATTATTCTAATGGGAAAGGGCTCTGCTTGAAGCTTTGTGTTAAGTATAATAATCTAGAGGAGGATTTAGTTTTGAAGAACTAAGACACACAGGCTGCCTGTCATGAAGAGCATCTAATTTGTATTTCTCAAGAAACTATCTAGTGGAATAACAGTTATTAAAATAAATATATACTAAATTAATCCTTGGGATACAGTTGCAGGTGAATGAATGGTGGGGAGGGTAAAGATTTATCCTAAATTTGCTGAGGAATGGGATGCTGTTGTTTGCATCACAGGTACGTTTGCAAAGTGCCTGTTCTACTCTACGCCTGCAAACTTAAGAAACAATAACTGTGTCAGGAATTGTCGGTCTAGAGACCTAACTCCAAACTCAGT
Source organism: Cyrtonyx montezumae (assembly GCF_038088225.1). NCBI lineage: Eukaryota > Metazoa > Chordata > Aves > Galliformes > Odontophoridae > Cyrtonyx > Cyrtonyx montezumae. The sequence goes on along the minus strand of NW_027072045.1, from coordinate 17,384,541 downwards.
GAAGTCAATGTGAGACTTCCCATTGATTTTAATGATTTGGAGCTAAGTATTTCTAAGACAAAAATCAATACTGTCCCACAGTGGTAATGTTTTCATGTGTTTCTATTGATCATTTTGTTGTAGATTAGAGGATACCTTGGCACTGTCAAGATACAAAGTTTCAGCAAACAGATTTGATTTATTAACATCTGCAGTAGCAAGTATTTAGTGAGTATCAGCAAACAAAAGTCCACCAGAAGGAATGCCAGGGAAAATGACTTGTTGCACAATGAGAGTTGGAATCTAATGGGAACAGGTTTTCTTAATGCTGGTCTATGTCAGAACTCTATGTGATGTACTAAGCACAAGTTGTCCATTCCAAAACAAAAACAAAGACAAAAAACAAACAATGAGAGCACTAGATATAAGAAAAGTCTCACCTCTTTGGAACTACCACATTTATCTCTTGTCTGAATCACTGTGAAAAATAACATTGCCATGAGAGTACGGTTATAAAAAAGATGCCAAAATTCTCAAATTAAATTGAGCTCAGCCTGATGGTTATGCTTTATAATTTAATAAAGGATCACCTTTTAAATACTTATAGTGAAATGCAATGTCCTGTTTCAGAAATATGTTGCTGTATATATAGCATCTGAGTTACAAATGCTGGTCATGGGCATAGTCAACAGAACTGCTTGTCCTGGTAATAGTTACAACCGTGGACTCTTCAGCTGACAGCCCTGACACTGGGCTTTGTGCATCCTTAAAACCAGACAAAAAAATCTCCTGTAATATCTCTATAATGCCTCTTTAAATTCTAGGCATCTAATTCAACCTGATTTCAACACTATTTTAAACAGTTCACGCAGTTTAAGAATATGATGGCCAATATAATGGTCAGGTGTAAACATCATTTCCTCTGTCTGAGAGAATAATTTTCTAGTCTCAGAACTTTCCTGATCCAAACCCAAAGCTACAAATTACGCTCAACATAGACCACAAATGGTCATGTTCATTTGTATTTTCCAAACAGTGTAAATCTTAATTTTCTAATTGAATTTGTAATCACTTGCCTTGTAATTATTACAGTAAGAATCTCTCTAACAGTTCGATCGATCATAACAGAAGTGCAGATACCATGTAAATCTTATCAAGATCACTCAAATAATGGGATTTTTGTTTACAAGGTGTCGATTGGTTTTAGAAGCATTGATAATGACTCCAGACAGTCAATAAATAAGGAGACTGTAACATTGCCGGTAGGAGCCGAACTGAACTATCTAATCTTTTTAAAATGACAGACAACACAATGAACTCTAAACTTAATCCCCTCCAAACACTAAGGAGACAGTTTAGTACTTAAAGTACTATTCAGACTCAAAACCTACATTTAAAAAAATCATTAAGCGTCTGAGTTAAATACACAGACCCGGGGAAATTCAGAGTGAAGGCTGCAGCTCCAGAGTGGTTTTCCTTCCCGTGGCTCCTGGGCTGTCTGTGGCAGGCTATGAGACTGCCAGCAGCTTGTGCACGGCAAGGAAAACACCTGCGGGTTTTTTGAAAACAAGTTTGTAGCCAAATAATGTAATGTATATGTGTAAATCTGAAGTCTTACTTAATTTGTGTTCTAGTGACAAATATTTTCCCTAAGGTCTTTAAGAAGAGATTAAAGAGATGGGGGTAAACTTTGCAGGCAAAATTCCAGCTGGCAGAATTTACCCCACTGGGTTCATAACCTCTGAATGAAACACATGCCCTTTAGGAGAAAGAGGGAACTGTAAATGTAAAGCTTTTGTAGATGGGGGAGAAGGTGACAGGCAATGACTGATAATTACATAAACTTATTAAATGCATTGAAGTATGTAAATATGTAACGTATATAAAGCCATCCCTTATTTAACTTCAATGTTTTTTTTCTGACTGTGGGGTTATATCTTACACTAGTAATAAAAAGGTGAGAAAATATTCATTATCAATTCTATCAGATAATAGTTTGCTTTCCAACTTGTTTACTATTGCTGCAGTCAGTATAAATCTGAATCTGACCAGTACTGGTAGAAGCTCAGTGTCACCCTATTCTCCATGGGTTACATCTTGCAAGTCTCTTTTATTGATCTGTCTTGTAAATGTATGTCTATCTAATGAGTGGAGGAATCAGCATATTCTGACATTTTCAATATGTTCCCCTTTCTGCTTAATGAAATGCTTCGCAGGACAAGTGCTTTGGCTTCATTCTTACCACAGCCCAAGTATCTTTATTGGCTCTCCTGGGTAAATGGAGACAAGGGGTTGTTAAATCTCTGTATTTATTATTAATTAATTCTACTGAATAGATACTTCCTGTGATCTTTTCCAAAACTTCTCTGTGGCTTAGGGTAGATTTCTGTATGTAGAAGAGAAAATACAATTTAAATAACCATTTAGACTTGAAATAAGGAATTTTCAGATATCACGATCTTTTTAAGTTGGTGTATGCAACCTGTTCCTATGCAAAATTATGCATTTTATTTCCTTATGGATATCCTAATAGTTTTTTTTTAATACATTATAGTGAGTAATTTCAAACATCTGGTTGTTAACAACTGATTCTCAGTTTAGGAATTTCTGAGGCTTCCCGTCTTCATTTTGCCACGATAACTTAATTAAGCTTGACTTTCTGGTTCAGGCAGGCTGTAGCTACATGTTGGTTAAGCTGTCATTTAGATGAGACGTTATCGGGAGTGCTTTATAATGTGTTGTTACTAAGAGATGTGTTGCTTGTATTCCCATGATGAGATCAACTGGCAGAGGTGAGAGAATAACTATTTATTTGGCATTCCTATCTGGTGTTTTAAACCATTTTGTGCAGTCTCTATTTATATTAAATGCACAAGCTATATCTTGATTTCAGGCTCCAGTTCTATTAATGAATTCTGCTGACCTGTGACAACATTCAAGATTCTGTAATATGATTCTTAAAATGTTGTTTTATTATTAATTTTGTAATGGTCAAATGGCAGGATTTGATGTTCAGTATTTTATCAGGTGGCCCATTCTGGTAAAAACTAGTGGAATTCTCTCTTCCATGGTGCTTCTTCTTTGCAACCCTGCATTTTCATATAGCTTGATAACTATTGCCTGAGTCAGGCCCATTGTAAAGAAAAAGGAATGTTAATGAACCAAAAAACTACAAAGTACTACATCAAGTTTATTTAGATTTATTTTCTTTCCTTCTTGTTTTGCATAAATCTTTATTAGTCACTCTGATAAAAATTGCTTCCTAAATATGCTAGTTGAGCTTACTATACAGTAAAATACAAGTACTGTAGAAAGTCTTGCAGGAGGGAAGGCTGTTAAAGACCTAGATAATTGCTCATGAATAAATCTAAGTGTTGTCCAGTAAGAGCAGTACGATAAGGGCCTCTGCATTCTTTCTCTGTTCAGAGACTTATACGCAGCATTAGCTCCATAGACTGGTTTGACTTCTGCATGTGTTTTCCCTTTAAAGATTTCCCTCTGAAAACAGACAGAGGACCAGCTGCCTAATTTGGTACTACATTTGATATCTTTTACTCCTCTTTTCACTACCACACATTCCTTTTTTTTTTTTTGGGGGGGGGGAACAGACTTACAGCTGACTCAGTCCATAACATATCAAGCTATAATTAAAGCTTATTATATTATTATTGAATGTCTGTGAATTTTTGTATCTGTGGAAACTATGAAAGTCTTTATGAAACCAAATGATCACTGCCAGCACTGTGGACAAAACCTCCATGTCCTGGTCTGGGTGGCACAGGACTTGGGAATTAGCACCTCTGTGAACCCTGTGGCCTCACTACAATTCGATATTTAAGGCATGGAGCTGCTCTGTGCTTTGTAGCACAGCCAGCGTGCTGCCATCCCCAGCTCCTGGGCTCTGCATGGAAAGCAAGCTCTGCTTCCAGAACTAACCCTGCCATGTCGTGAGCTTCCTGCTGAGAAGGTAGATGGTCGGACAGCCTTTTTCCCTTCAAAAAAAATAGCTGTTGCTGTATCATGAATTCCCAGCTGTGCAGTGAGTTCACAGGGAACTTTTACCAGCTTCCCAGTTTCTGAATTGATCAGCCCCTCCTCTGACTCTCAAACTGCCTGTGTATTTTTAGCCATGTAACACTAAAGTAGATCTGCCTTTGTTTTTGTGATTTTGTGATTTTTATTTTTTTAACAGGAAAGCATTCATTAGCAAATGTTGTGAGAACAATACAGTAACTGGAGGTTATTTAATATGAAAATATTGTTGATTGTTCCTTCCCTAGAAATCTCTCTTGCCAACTTGCTTCCTGCCAAATGAATCAGCAAAAGCTGCCCCTGAAGGTTGTTAATATATAATACAATCATCCAGCACCGCACTTAGTTCTTATCTATAAAGTCCGTTTGTGATCAATGATTCACATCACCTTTTGATTAGTCTCTGAGCACAAACTGTTTCTTAATATAAATTAATGGCCTTGGAATTTCTAAATAAACATGGGCTTTTGTTTAGCATCATTTCCTATTTTCTTACTGAAACAGAGTCTTACTGTAATTGTTCAGTTTTCACTGGAAAAAAATGTGTGTGGACTGCTGGAATGTTCTTAAAAAACAAGTGGTTCCTCTCAGAGCCTATGGTGTTGACTTAAAAGTTTTAACCTGCTGTGTTGAGTATAACTGGGAGATAGTACTAGTATGCAGCTACTATCATCAGATAGGGTGAGAAATTGTTCTTTACTGAGGGAGGGGAGTTTTATTTTGAAGTATACTTTGTCTATGTAAGTCTTACGCTCTTTTCTCGACCTTTCAAATACAAAACAAATTAGCTAAATATTGGTAATTTCAAAAACTTCCTCCTGCACTTCTCATTGTTTCTAATGTAGCCATGTTGCTGTCACAGGTATAACCAAGCTCTTTGGTAAACAGCAGTCCTGAAGGTTTCCTCTGGCTAGGGCTGACTAATAGGGTAATTAAAATACCAACCATCACAGAGTGGTTTGCAAATGTTAATGATCCTCTCTTGCAAACTTCAGTGGAGCAAGTGTAGAGAATGCGGCAGAAGCCTGACCCACAGAGAGCTGGTGCAAGAAGCTTTCTGATCATTTCCTTTTCTTCCTTTCTTTTTCAGTAGTTATTTGATTTAAATCAATTAGATGGAGTTTAAACTAAGCTGAAATAAGAACCTAGGAGAAGATAAATGCCTAGAGACATTTAGTTTAATTAACTGCTAGCCAAAGTGATTCAAGCTTATGTTCAGACAAGGGATTTCTTTTCCCTAAAATATTTAAAGAATATAGGCCATGATAAAAGTGATCCAGCAGGTTGTTCTAGTGGTTCTGCAGGGTGTCACTTTGCAGTGAGGACAAGCTCAGGTAAAGCAGTGTCTGTCTATCCCTGCAGCCCAGTGACAGAGCTCCTTGCTAGGCTGAGGTCACCTCCTATGACATGTCCATTGGGCACCGGGTCTTGACTTCAGATATCATTTCCTTTTCTATCTTGCTCTGTGCCACTGACACAGCCAGCACCTGTCAGGGAAGAAACAAAGCTTCCCCATGCCCCTGGGCAGCTTCTGGCTCAGGGTCTTACCCAGTGTCTGTTCCATGGGCAGGGAAAACAGCATAGTACCTGTTTCTCAATGGCACCAATGTTACATAAACACATAGAATGAAATGTGCCAGTCAGGAGTACCTCCATCAAACCAGTAGTCTCTGTGGCTCTTTCGACTTTCACAGAGATAACATCAGCACCAGAGAGGATCTCTCCCGATGTGCTTAGGCACTTGGAAGGGGTCAATAAAATGTCAAAAGTAGTTGGTGATGAACCTCGCTCCTAGCAGGAGAGATGTTTTGAGCAATTTGCCATAAAAATAACAGATATAAGTGTGCTATCAAATGTTATTACCTCCATATTCTGATGATTTGTATATGCTGTCTTATTTTAAATCTGGTGTAATCAAAACAGAAAGCAATATATTTACAGATTTTTACTGTAATCCAGGAAGCGTAATTCACTTAAACATTCTGAAAAGACACAGTCATTTCCCGCCTGGCATGGAATACAGGAGTCAGCAATCGGGAAAGTCCACAGCTCTAAAGGAATGCATTTTATAAGATGCTAGCTGGAGAAATGTTTTGTGCACAGACACAGTAGTAGCTCACTTGCAGTGATGTCAAGTTCTCAGCCACAGGAGCTCTCGCAGCCCAGGAGCACTTTCTCAAGGTTCTTGGCCTGGTTAAAGCTCAACTAGTACAAGTGTGATGCCCTAGAAGAGGCGATTCCTGCTTTCTCTTTCAGCTTTGGTAGGTAAAGTCCAGAAATTGAGAGAGGGGAGCAGGCTGGAGGGAAGCACGAGGCAAGAGCACCTACAGCAGGAAGGTGTCACTGATGGACTCCTGTGCTTGTAGCTGGCCACAGACCCACCACTACTTATTAGAACTTTCTTCACATGTCACAATCTAGCATTGCTGCAATATGGGTATAAACTGCTCCAGAGAGCCAAGCATCTGGGCTGGGGCAATTTTGTTTTACTGTTGTTAAATGTTAAATGGGTATTTATAGGCAGCTGTGATACCTACAACATTTACACAATGGATCAAGTACTATTTATTTTGGTTGGTTCACTTCTGAAGGAACTCCTGCCTGTTTGGAAAAGGAGTGAGAAGTAATTGTATGCAAAATCTTTGCATCTAAGTATCAAACTTATTCAAAATCACACACAAACATTCATAAAAGCACTCCAAATTGTGCTCCCTTTGTTGAACCCTACCAGGGTCAGATGCATCATGAGCCAGGAGATGAGCTCTGCTCTGTGCTGTTCAGGAGAAGGCTGGTAGCTCTTGAACTGCCTACATTAAGTCTACAGACCAGCCTCTGGTAAGGCACCATTACAGCAGACTGGTATTTTTCATTTTTAATATATGTTGCTTATATTATATGCAGGAATTTCATTCAGTGGTAATTAATTTTCCTTCAGGTATTCAGGTATGATCAGTGACATACTCTTTGCTGTGAAGAAAGGATAGTTGCAATGAGGCTCCAAAAAATACCCAGCATTTATCTGCAGTGACATGATTGGTAAGGAAAGGGTAAAACCCAGAGGAAGTTGTAGTACTGTGATTTAGTTCAGAACTTTTAAACTTTCAGTCAGAAGTGGAGTAGGAATGGCAAGACCCAAACAAACAAGTGTACAAGGTAGATACCAAACTCATTAAATGTAATAATTCTTGCTGTTAGTAATTTCATTTTCACATGATCACTTCAAATTTGATAATTATCTTTTAATCTAGCGTCTGTTAAGATTGGGCTGGATAGTTACAGTATCTTTTCATCTGCATTTGTGTGACATCCAGTGGCTGGATGGGTCAATCACAGGCACCTATTTCTTATTAAAGGTGTAAAAATATTTTGAAACACTAAAGAAATAGAAGTACTGACAATGCCAATTAACTGCTTAATTTTAGTTTTAAAATAAACAAATGATTAAAGAAGCTTGAGGGAGTGCCTTTTGGACTTGTATGCATGTAACACAAGTGCAGACCTTAGAACTCTCTCTTCACTTGGCTCTGGGGTGAGCTCCCCTCCTCAGCACTCCTGCTGGGACAACTCATCACCACTGCCAGAAATGAGTAATTTATATTTTCCTGTACTGAATTCTTGACTGCACCCTTGGCGTCAAGACTTGTATTAATTTTGTCTGGCACAGCATTGGTTGAAACTTTTGAAATACCCAAAAAAAAAAAAAAAATCCAGTATAACAAGACTGACATGCCACTCAATATAAAATTACGTTTCCCAAAAGCCACTTAAATTGAAAGCTCTAGAACTGCAGTCTCATGTCTGAAATAACTGACGGACATTAAAATACTTGGGAGCAGTTGTACATGTTATGATAATGATGTGAGCCTAGTACAGCTCTAAACACTGCAGGTTTCTAAGCAGGTAATGAGTAGTAACAGTTTTGTTTGTTGCATAAGGGCATGCATTCATATAAAAATTATTGTTGTCCCCGAATATTTTTATATACTGTTATTAAAAACAGCATCTGCTACTGCACAGAATGAAAAAGGTGAGAATAAGAGTTTCTGTGCCTTTCCAGTTTGCTTTGCAAGATCCACAAACCTGTACTCTTTTTAAGAATACATTAAAAAATATATATATATATAGTAATATTTAACAAAGAAACTGAGCATTGATATCTACTGTCTGAAATAACTTTAAAATTATGTTTTCCAACTGGCTTAATATTTCAGGGTTAATATTTCTTACTGGCCAACTGTTATAAGAAAAAAGATATATTATTTTTGCCAACAGATTTTCTATTAAGATAAATCAGATATATGCAGAAAAATGACGGTACCGGCCTGAATATTGCACACAAGGCAAATGTTACGAGCAGAGACAGGAAAACAGCAGCTGTGCACCATTCTTGGACACAAAGTCCTCAGGAGTCACGAGGTTAGTGCAGGATCTGTTTTTTCATGCCTGGTTCTGCTGACTGTGGAGTCGCTTAGTCAACGATAATGATCAGAATAAAAGTCCTCTCCTAAAGTTCGAGCAGTTTTTATACTAAACTATGGCAAGGAAGAGCAGGCCAAATATGTCTGAAGTGTATCTAGAAGAAAACAAAGATCAGATATATGAAAACGCCCTTGCTGAGATCGAGTCCTTTGAGCTGCCTCTTGGAACCACCCTAAGGTATGCTTCATTTAGATACTGCTATATCACTCATGGTTGATTTATTCCACTCTTCAGCTGTTCTGATTTCAGTCAGCCCAACATATCACAAACTGTTATCCTGACACTGAAATCTACTAGCTAGTGGAATTTAATTTGGGTATGATTTGGCCTGAATGAAAAAAAATAAAAATAAACTGAGGGCACCTATGCAACTCTTCACTGGGACAATGCTGTCTTTGACCACAGGCTGGATATAGGTTCTCCAGAAATAAATATATTGCACTTAAGCATGAAAAAAAGGGAAGAGGCATTCTTTTATGTACCAGGTCTTTCATTTGACAGCTATATTTTTATTAAATTAATTGGTTTGTATTATTAAATTTATAATAAATATGGCTTCCTTTTTAATCACTTAAAACACTGCTTAAAATTTTAATGCTTAAAGTTTTAAAATTGATATCTGTAAATATCTGAACATGTAAATATTTTTTCATGTTCAATTTATGGAAATACTTCAGTGGTGAAAGAATAATTCAAAAAAGTTCTTTATCAGATCCACTCGTACAAAAAAGTAATACATAATAGATTATGATGTTATGTGTCTAAGTATATTGTCGGTAGCTGTAGAAGAGCTTTAAAAATAGCCTGCTTGGGACTGTGGGCATCATATTGCAGTGACTATAAGGCTAAAGAAAGAGAATTTCATTTACTCTAAAAAATGTATGTGTCAATCTATTACCTTAGGAATTTGGTGATGGGGTAGTGTGGGACGGAGGAAGAAAAGAAGGAATGTGGGAAGATTGTTACAGCACTTCTTAAAGGAAATACTGTATTTCTTAAGGAAATACTACCGCAGTGATATCCTGTAGGATTTTTCCCAATTTTCTTTCTGCAGCACACACTTTTTATTGTCCACATTTAGAGAACTCCTTGTTGTTTCAGGTGTCATCAATACATTCAGCTGAATCAGTGCTGTGTATAATAAAGCCACAAGCACAGACAAGATGTACAGCGCCATTTATTAGCTAGCGTCTGGGTGTAGTCGCACTGGGGAAGGAGGGTGATGAGTTTGATTACAGTGCTTGAAAGCATGGCTAGTGCTGCTATAACCGGCTGGTGTCTGGGCTTCGCTGTTCTCAGCATGCATGCAGCTCTCTGCTTCTCCCTGTGTATGGTCATGCTGGAGCTTTACACATAAGGCCCATAATCTGGCTTCCCATCCGTGCACAGAGAGGAACACAGGTGTATCCTGTCTCCTGAGCATGCAGACACAAGGACTCGCTCATCTTCGGCCACAGACCGCAAAACATGCGATTTAAATAGAATTCCGATTTGACTGAAAAAGGAGGTTTGATGGCACTGGTGCCCAAGGACACTAGCGCAGAAGCTGAAGCAACGCAGGGTCCACGCTGCCCGTTTGCAGCGCGACAGATCAGCTCCTGAAAAGCATCAAGGCAGTGCTTTCGGCATTCGGAAGCTCAAACTAACAAAGAGCGAGTAAATAAACTCGGGGCTCTGGCAGCAGAACCTCGCCCTGCCCCGGGCGGCACGGAGCTGCTGCCGCCGCTGCCCCCCGCCCTCCGTCCCTCCCCGGCGCCTCCCGCCGCGGCGCGGCTGCCGGGTCCCTCCCATCCAAGATGGCGGAGAGCCTCCCGGAGCATGATCGGATCCTGCAGGAGATCGAGAGCACCGACACGGCCTGCGTCGGGCCCACCCTGAGGTGAGGGGCGGCGGGGGCCGAGGCGCCGCCGCCGGGCGAGGTTTCTCCCCTCCCGCCCCGCGGAGCCCGGGCCCGGCGCGGCTGACAGCTCCTCCCCGGGGACGGCGCGGGGCCGCCCGCAGCGCCTCCGGCGGGAGCGGCAGCCCCCGCGGGGGCCCCGGCGGGGCACCCGACGGACAGGGACCGCGGGTGGCTGCGGCTCCGGGCGGGCAGCGCTGACAGCAGGGCAGAGTGCGGCCGTGTCCCCGCCCCCGGTCATTGTGCGCGGGGGAGCGGCGCGCTGCCCGGCTTCCGACGGGGCCGTGGGGCCGCCGGCCGGGACCTGGAGCCGGCCTGCTGCGGGCTGGGGATGCGCGGCGGGATGGGCTCCCGGCCCTCACCGGGAACATCCATCCATGGTGTGTGTGGGGTCTGCAGTGGGAGCTGGAGCGGAAGCTCGATTTGGGTGGGGGCTTGCGTAAGGCTGGTTGATGCGCAGCCGGCTCTAATTCAGCGCGGGTGGAAACGGTCGTCTGAAGTCCACCACCGTGTTCGTATTTCCCATCGTGGGCATTTGACGTTTTTGGGAATGCCATGCCCTCAGTGGCTCTGTTCCGTTTTCGGTCTCATGTACTGGCGAATGGCATAGTTGGAGTGTCAAGGAAAGGATTTAACCTGTGCTGCCTGGGACAGGCACAGCGGTGCCCTGTACCCGGGCTGCTTAGGGAAAGGAGGGCCTGGGGGCAGTGGCTGGATATGGTGTCGGGCTCACGCTGAGCTCACCGACAGCAGTTAGAGGCATCTGGAGTGAGGAGGAATGGACTGCAGCTAAGCAGGGATATGAGATAAGATGCAAATTGGCGGTTATCTCTTCGGGAAGATACAGAGATCTGATGTGTGGGAAGCTGGAAGAGGTGGTTTGGGTGGCAGCGTGCTGCAGGTCTGTGAGCACACCATGCCCTGGTGGGTAGCATGTGCTGGGATGTAGGGAAGAGCAACTGAATTGGGATGCTGGGGAGTTATACACCGGGAGCTCGAGGAAGGGAAGTGTTTATTGGACTTGAAATGGGTCACTTTGTACTTCATAGTGAGTGATGCTACAGTTGACTGTATATGGCTGCTGCTCTCCAGCGCTGAGCAATGTGTGGGTGTTTGCAGTGTGGGAACTTGAGCAGGGCCGGGGCTCATCAGTCCTGGCAGAGCCTGAACAGGAGCGTGGGGGTGGCAGAGCCAGTTTGGAGCAAGCTGTGCAAGACTGCCTCCATCTCTCCTTACTGCTCCCAAAACACAGCCACTACCAGTTAGGCATGCAGAGGTGCTGAAGCTGAGTGTGATGGGAAGCTTCACCAGAGAGTTTGTGAGTTTGGGCTGAGAGAAGGTAGTTGAGATGTTTTCAGGCTTGAGCTGGCCTGGAGTCAGTCCAGCTGTGTTTGAGCTGACAAGCCCAGGCAGACGGAAGCTGACATCTGCAAAAAATACACTGAACTCAAAAAACATAGCAACAAAATATTAAATTTAATTGCAGCTTTGCTACAGTCTCTGAAATAGACAGAGGAACTTACATGAAGAATGCCCAGAAAATTGGGTTGAGCAGGGGAACATGTGTTTGGGAAACACAAGTGTGGGTGTTGGAAAGACATAAAATGTGAAAGGGACAATATAAATCTTTTATCTGTGTTATACATTTAACATGTCAAAGTTTTCATAAATATAAATATTTACATTCATTATTTTTGTGCATGGTCCTGTCCTTTTTGTTTAAATCAGTGTACAGAGATCTCTTGTATTCTCACTGACTTGCTAGAGGGGATGTTTTGCATTGGTGGCTCAGAATTGGTAGAAAAGCAGTGTGGGTTTGTGTGATCTAGCCCCTAGTGCTTATGTACAAACCAGCCTGAGCTGAAGAACATTTACATTTGGCTGAGCGCTTTGAAAAAGGCCTGGCTGACACTGCAGAAATAGTTGTCTGTTTTACAGAAACAGAAATGTTTAAAACCAAAACTTAGTGGTCTGCTCAGCAGCCTGTTAAAATTGGTAAGTTGCTGTGAAAGACTGAAAAGCCTAAAATCCTACATCTGATTTCAAGATCTACTTCACAAAACAAAAGCTTGTAGATAAGAGAGTGTTATTATCTGCACAAGATACAGCTTTTACTTGCTAAGCAACATAAATGAAAGAAATGAGTTGGGTAAGTGCACGTGCAGTGCCTAAGCCACACCACATCAAGTGGTCCATTGATCTCAGTTGAAGAATCCGCTGATACTGTTGTTTTGTGTAACAACTGAAGTTACATTCACTTCATTATATAACACTGAATATTTTACTTAGCTGTGGTGCTGGGAAAACACAGCACTTTGACGTGGGGCGCAGCAACAATATTGCTATTTAAAAAGCAGAACAAAGAAAGGGGCTTAAGGTGAGTGCTTTGAATGAGTAGTGTGAGGTAATGCTTAATGCCGGAGATCATATGATATGCAAGATCTGACTTATCCCCAGTTGTTCCTGTCAAGATCTTAATATCTTCCTAATGCTTTACAAGGAAGTGTTTTAAGTGTTGTTTTTTTTTTTAATTATTATTATTATGGAGGGGGGTGGGGTGTAGTGGGGAAGGATGGGGAGATAATATGTGGCCTCCATGGTGCTCTTATTTTTCCCACAGCATCTTGTTGCCAGCTTGGTGTAGCTCTCTGCTGGCACAGGGTTGTCACTGGAGGAGAGGCCATGCCAATGCATAGGGTATGTAGAGTATCAGTGAGTAATTGTTTTGTTTTAATTTCTAGGTAAGGAACAGTGCACAGATAGGACCTATGTGGGATTTGTAGTACTGAGGTGCACACCTGTGTTAGGAGTAGGGAAGCCAGGTCCTTTACAGTATGAATGAAGATACAGCAGTTTTGATTATTATTTAGGAGAGAAAGTTAGCTCCTGAGGATTACTGTGCACCCTTATAGATATCAAATGCAGAGACTGTTTGATTACATTGATAATTACTATTAAGTGTTAACTGGACGATTTTTTTTTTTTTTTGCTTTCAAACTGCTGGTGTTTGACTTGCATGTCTAAAGTTTGTAATGTGTTGGTGCATGTCACTAATGAAACTTAAATATACTGTGTAACATGCTTTTCATTAAATACATACACTGTGTGTAAAGCAGGACAGGATTTATTTATTAGTATTTTTTTCCTGTGGGCTCTGAGGCTGCTTTATCACCATCTTTCTAGCTTTAATGGCCAACCAAAGGTGATTAATGACAAGATCTGTTAGAGGCTCTTCACACACACCTTTTTATATTATGTGTTAATGCCTTGCAATTCATGTCATATACATGCAGTTTGCAAAACAAGGAAGAGGTGTCAGAAAGAAAAGATAAAAGATGATGGAGACAACTCCCCTACTCCCATCCAAAAAAAGAAAAAAAATTGCATGAAAAAACCCTTTCAGGTTGTCTGTATATATTTCAGGTTGAACTTCATATAAATATATACTAACAACATTTCAACTTCTAAGTGCATCTTTATAATTCTTGAATATTCCGTTGGATGTGCCAGGGTAATTAATGAGATAAATTCTGATCAGAAGATGATTGACCTTATCTTCTGGTTGGGTGGAGATGTTCCTATATCCTTTGGGGGGGTCTGTCAAAAGCCAAGTAATTGAATGCCTGAAATGCATTCTGCAGTATGACAGGCTGCTCTGAAACCTTAGCGTAATCTGGTTTATTGAGCGTGTGCTGTCACCAGTGGGCATGCTTTGGCTAAGTGGCTGTGTCTGTAGCAGCACAGTCGGTAAGCAGTAGCACAGGCAGGGTGAGTGGTTTCTCTGGATATGGGAAGCCGAGAAGAATTACACACTCACAAACTGGGAAGTGTATTTTCTGAGTGCTTGTCTGTGGGCTGCTGGGATTTGTGGTTGCCCTTGTTTTTGCCCCATGATTGTGTTTGTCAGGTATGATTATCTAAACACATTTTTCTGTGTTCTCATGTTTTTGTTTTGGGATACGAGGCAGTGATTTGCCTCTTTTGTCTGTAACTCAGTCTTGCTCTCATTGTAGAGCAAATGTAAAAGGACTCTGAGGTCATCAACCAGTGTTTTGAACCAGGGCTGAATTGATTTAATAGTGTATATCAATTTAAGATAATATGATATTTCACATTATTGTAGGCGGTTTTTCTGATTCAAAAGCTGGTCTATAGCTTCAGGAAGGCTCTAACTATGCTAGTTCCTGAGTTAGTGTGTTTTATTCCTCTTCAAACTGAAGTTACAAAGTAGCCCAGAGGAACTCCAAATCCCTTCTGTATAAGGTCTGACGGTTTCTAGATAGGATTATAGAGTACGCTTTGAGTATATGTATGCATCAGTTTATCTTTGTTATAAAAGCTAGCTTGTATTTTGCAGCTGGGTGCTGTAGAGTGATGAGAACCACCTCCTCATTGAGTCTGAGGCATCCTGATAAACCAGCAAATTGCCTGTAGTGTGTTTGCTGCAGGCTTTGCATTAGGAACACAATTCGTTAATATTCTAATAATACGTAAAGGGAAGAGTCAGATAAGGCAGCCATCTATGTGCACAAGTCTATCACTGTATATTTTTAGGAAACTATGTATTTTTCTGCCACTCTCACATTGTATGATATGAAAACAACATAAGAATATTATAACAATATAAGAATATGCTATAGGCTAATTAATTTGACATTTATATATTCAGTGGTAGAACTGCATTTTTTTTCTTCGATTCTGTAGGCTACCGTGATATATCAGAAACTCTTCAGTTTTGCCATAAGATCTTAGAAGGTCTTTGCACATAAGATCTTAGAAGGTGAGGATTCACCTCCATTGCTGCAAGTTTCAGCGCAGCACTTTGCTTTTATAAAACCTGAAACTGGTGGATAATCACACCTGCGTCATGTTTCTGGTTGTACAAAATTCTTTTTGTTCCATGCTGATTAAGTCTGTCATTAAATATGTGTCTGCAAATCAGGCTATCTCAATCTTTTTGAGTGTTTATGCGTCTGCTCCTGACTCAGTCCTTGCGGTGTTTTCCAAACAGGAACTGCTGAGTGAAGCTTTGACCTAACCCCTGACCTGCAAGAAGAGTGCGTCTGAAAGTTCTCTGTAATTCCATGAGCGTTACCAAAGAGCTTGAAATTGTTCCCATTTTCAGGAAACATATTTCAAAATACCTGAAAGCTTGTGAAAGAAAGGCATCGTCTGCTGGGAGATCCAGAAGGGTGTATTTAATGGGCGTCTGATGCAGTCTGTAACATGGTGTCTCACCTCAGTGTAACCTGACCATCATATGCGTAGCCTATTCACTGTTACATTTTTAAATTCAGGAAAGCCACCTGGTATTTATATAGTTTCTTCACTGGCTTACTCCTCAAGCTGATGTTAATTCAGTGTCTGTTGACCCAGATTTTTGGACTTGCAGTTTGCATAGGAAGTGCATTTATTTTAGATCCTGCACAAATATCTTTCATTCATTCATTCTTTCATTTTCTTCTTCTTCTTTTTTTCTTTTTTTTCTTTTTTGGAAGTCAGTGACATGCACTGTTCTCTAGGTTTCTGTGCATATTTCTGGACTGTATTCCTGCAACTTTGCAGTTTTCTCAGTGCATCTGTCTACCTGACAATTTCACATAAGCCTCTTTTTGATCCGTAAGTTCTAGAGCATTTGCACATATAGGGCTGAAGCTACAGCAGCTGCATGCAGTTAAGTAGGTTTTTGTTTGTTTGTTTGTTTGTTTGTTTTTTGCATTGTATTTCATGGATTATACTTCAAAAATAATGTAGAAATCTATGAGGACTGATGTTTCTTAAATAATGCCAGGAATGGATGTGCAAATGGGAAACTATTTCTATGCACAGTTGTAAAATATTCAGTTCTAACTTGTTCAAAAACATCAAACTAGTTTTGCGGTGGCATCAAATAGTCAAATTAGATGTTATCTTAGTTAAAGACTTGCTATGGCTAGTTATACCAGCCAGCTGCTGCCCATCTTTCTGGCTACTATCTGACAGTGGATGAAATGCCCAAACCTTATACCTGTCACCACAGACCTTGGTAAAACAATGACATCACAGTCAATTTGATGTTCACCTTGAAGTCTGCTCAGCATTGTGTCTTTTCTTCATCTTGTCTGTGTGTGTTGAGGAGTTACTTGTGTGCCTGACCAGCTGCATTCTGTGCAGAAGTTGCCACGAACCTGTCCTGCCAGTAACAGTACTATTGGGAGCCTCATGGCTGGAGGAGGGTGAAGGAGAGAGGCAGGTGTTAAAGTGCACCAGCCCTGATGGAAGGACTTATGTGTTTGGTTCATGTGACCTGAAGAGAGCAGAAGAGAGCAAGGATGGTTGTGGGTTTTTTGTTTTTTTTTGGTTTTTTAAATTAATTATTTTTTTCCCTGTTCATAGCATTGGATTTTAAGGAAAACATTCATCTCCAATACTGAGTGATATTTTCACTGTCTCAGAGAAAGTAATTTGCTTGCAAAACTGCAGTGAGCACAAGTCTTGCAATCCTCCGTGAATCAGAGCAGTACAGAATTAATGATGCCTATGCTGTATTACATGATCTAAGGGGGCCCTTGAGACATTTATTTCAGCTTCAAAAAGAATTGTTCAAACATCCAAGTATCACATGGTTAAGTGTTGATACCCTCACCTTCTATCACAGAATATTGGGTTTTTCTGTTGGTAGCAGCTGTCATGGGGGTTTTCATTTGCTAACTTCCTTATACCTGGGGTGCCTTTGGGCCTATCTCTATTCCCATAGATATCAGTGAGAAAGCATTTTCTTTTGAGCTCTGTTTTTAGGTAAATTTCAGCATGAAGTTAATTCTTACTGTTTTTTCCTATGTGGTTTTTTAAACTGAAGGAATTGTAACCAGGTGACCAAAATGCACCATCTTCCCTTAAAAATAGCATTTCTATGGGGTTGCTGGTGCCATCATTCCTAGTGCCTTGAACAGGTTTTTCTGCCACTTAGTCTGTTTAACAAGCAGATAGGGTATTGGAAGAACTTAACAAATATTAGTAGAAGTTATGTAATACATATGTAACAGTTCCCAACAGGATGGGCTTTGGAATTACTTCTCAAAAGTCATCTTCCATTTTCTTGAGTGATCCTGGGAGAATTGCATGTAAGAGGATTGTAAAATAGGATGTGGATCTGTGTGAGAAAAAATAAAGTTTATGTTCATATTGGCTATATGACCTCATAAAGGTAATTAAAAATATATGATATAAAATTATTGGAAAATGTATGCTTTGATTATACATTTAATGTGACATGTTAAGGAGTTATCATCTTTTTATATTGAATAGAATACATTCCTAAACCAATTTTTGCAAAACTTAAATTATTGGATATTTTATTTAGTCTGGAGCTTCTTAATTTCTAAACTAATGTATTTACACCTGTGTGGTGTTGGTATTCAAAACCAATTGAAATAAGTTACTTAGGCATCTTAGTTATGTCAGTGGGCCTTTGTCTCATGAAGGCTATACAAAAACTATTGGTACATAATTATCTTGAAGATTACATATAAAGCATCCCAGATACAGATGACACGTTAGCTGTAGTAGATGGCTAACAGTTTCTGGGACATACACAACAGAAGTCTGATCAAACCTTTAAAAACATCCCAGAAGTTTGAATTTTCATTTCTAGATGAATACCCCATTTCTCTTCAAATTGAACAATTTATGTTGCAGTCTGTGGAAATATAAAGGGAAAGTAAGAATATTGAGATATATGGACTTGTTTCTGGTTATATTTTCCATGAAATGACATTGGTTCCAGCTATGTTCACTGTATTAATTTGGGTATGTGAAGCAGATGGCCAGACTTGCTATTTTGCTACATGTCAGCAGCTATTACCAAAGTGAGTGGAACTGGCACTTTCTTTGCTGTTTTTATTCATTTATTTATTTTTTAAATCATTACAACTCAAATTTGAAAAAAAAATAAAATTAAAAATAGCACTTGTTTTTCAGTTTCTTGCTTCACACACCAGTAAGTAGCACAAAGGCTCAGCAGGAAGAGGCATCTCCTTGGTCAGCAGTGTAAAAACAGGAAGGAGGAAGTCTATTGCAAATCTGGGTTTGCTGATTATCAGCTCCTGTTTCTCTGCAGAGGATGTCCATTAACAGCCGTTGGTGTGCTCCATTGCTTATCCAGAGTGAACAATGACTGCTATAGTGTTGCTGCTACTGAATATGGAGCCTGGTTATAGGAAGTAATGTTAACTAACAAACTGTACTCAGCCCTTTCCTGCTCATAGAAACAGGATACTATTAGTGAGAACAATTCACAGAAATGGCACATACAGGAAAACTAGGCAAGTGAAGCATACCAGCTAAACTAAGATTAATAAAATCTTTTCTCTGATTAGGCTGTGGCTTGGGTTCTGCGTTGTTCTGCCATGGAATAAGCTCTTTTTAAATAGAGCAGTGAGAGGTGATTATAAACAAGGATGGTAGAACTGGACCCTAGGTAGTGTCTGGCAAAGAAAGTCTGCTTAAGTTTTAAGAAATGTGCTTATTGCCATAGCTCAAGTTGAATTACAGGAAACACCTGGACATTATTTTATAAAGCTTTTTAAGGGAGTACATGGCAACCTATATGAAATTACTCCTTGGAAAAATCCATACAAAGTCTGTAGTTTGTGTAAACAGAAAATATCTTCGTATATTGCCGGACAAAGGAAATTTCTGCAGTGTTTCCTGTGAAACTCCAGCTTAAACTGAATGTGTGTTGCAGGATCATGCTTAGGGATGCCATGGTTGTAGTCAAAACTGCTGTTCTATTCTAAAGTCTTAATTTGCATAGTTATTTTTCTTGTGCTTGCATAGATCCCACTGAACTCATCGTGCACACCTGAATTGTGAATACTATTTTACAGCTGTATTCTCTCTCTCATCTACTTGGCCTCTTCTTGTGGTGTGTTTATAGGAGTATGTTGGAAGCACCTCTGGTCTCCATACAAAATCAGCTTTGGCAACAAGATGTTAATTCTAAAAGCATGGTTTTCTACAGGCACTGCTTCTACACTTGAGGTCTGGTTTATTTGTATCTGTTAGAGTGAGGATTCTTTGTGTGTATTACTGCTTTGAAAAATGAAATAAAAATTGTGTGCCTTAATTTCTCTTTTTTGTGTGTGTGACTTGGTTCAACTACTCACTTTGATTAAAAATATTCCCCCCCCTTGCCCCCACCTTTCTAAATCTGAAGCTCTACAAATGAATATGTTTCTGTTGCGTCCTTTGCAATACTAAAAGTTGTACAGTTTATGTCAGACTTGTACAACTGTTGTGCAGGTATGGTTCCATTATTGTAGGAGCCCTCATGGAGGTGTAATACATACTGAGTGGTTGTCAGTACACTGACAGGAGCATGTGTATACAGTTTTAATTGCCTCATATGTCTTATGCAATCAGGAAATGAAAGACTGTGGCAACGCAGACAGGGGTGGGGAACGTGCAATTCCTCCTAGAAAGGGGATGGGATGGGTGGGGGTGTGAGCATGGTGGCAGGAGAGCTGTTTGGTGATGAGCTGTAGCACTGCCTGTCCTGCTGTCCTGGCAGCTGAGCTTCAACCTCAGCCTTTCTCCTCACGCTTAACCCAGCTTTACAGATTCTTTCATCAGCGTTATCTGTTGGCTTTCTTACTGAAATAAAAAAACTGAATGGGACAGAAAACTGAATGGGACAGAAATTTGGTGCAGAAAGTTTGGTGTGCGGAGAATTAGGATTGTAGTTTTCTCTGTTTGTTCCTAGCTGGCCTGGGTGTTTCAGCTCTATGCCAAACAGAGAAGTGAGAGAGAGCATCATGCTTGTGGCCTAAGGGGTGGCCCTTGCTCAAAATAAAAATTGAAAGTATTTGAGAGTCCCAGTGTGTTTCATAGCTGAGCATTCATAACAGACTCACACTTTTAGGCCCTTGGTTTATTCTAGAGTTCTACCTGGAATGCCATGTTGCCATCAAACTCTACGCTGCATTTCCATGGTCTACGCTTTGTCTCATAAAGAGATAGATAGGGCTTTCTCTCTTTGCTGACATCAATTTTTGCTATTTTTTAAATAAACTATCTCTTCTCTACTGCTGTGAGAGCACGTTATTATAAATGATTTCATTACTAAGAGGAGAACTGTTCACTCAAAAAACTTAAGATAGTGCTGCATAAGCTCAGTTATTTATAAGTTATTTATCCTGAATATGTAGTGATTAAAAATAGTCATTACTTGTTTAAAAAACAAATATATATAACTTCAAGAAGTAATGTTTGTGGCATTTTGTTGTAGTTTGCTGCTTTTGTTTTTTTTTCCCTTTCAAGTTCATTTTTGCCTGAAGACTGAGTACCTGGGCAGTTCTCACTACTGTTATAAAGTTATATCTATGGCAACGTAACTAGGGACAAAATTGTGTCATTTCTCCTCCTGATTACTCTTGCATTTCACTCTTCCAAGTTAAACTCCCACCAAATAGATGGCAGTGGAAACTGTGTTGTTTGGATTTTTGATTATTCTCATTTTGTTGTGTTAAGCTGTTGTAGATGTGAAGACCAGAGGTGTGAGGTGAAAAGGAAATTTGAGGTGTTAGCTGAATTCTTATAAATATTATTATTCTCCTCTCCTTTTACAAGTCCTGCAATCCAGCCAATATATTACATTATCTATGACTATTCTTTAGACTGTAACTATTTTTTTTTCCCTGATGCTGATATTCTCTTAACCAATTTGCAGTCGGGCATTTAATAGGTTGCATCCTGGTTGCATCTATAGAAATAATCTATACAAATCTGTGGCAGAAACACACTTTTGAAACTACAGTAACCATTGTGAAGGGGTTTTTGATAGCATCTTCCAGTGATAATGATAATTGGCATTATAATGAATCAGATAATATGAGCATTAGTTATTTGTTTCTTATAAAGAATCAGGCGGGATTCGTGGCAGGTTAGGCTTTATGAGTCTTGGCTGAGTTTTTGATGCCTGGAAATGAGCGTTTTTTGCTTCCTCAGCAGATGGAAGTCTTTTTTTAAGTGTGTGTGTGTGTGTGTGTGTGTGTGTGTGTGTGTGTGTGTGTGTGTGTGTGTGTGTAATGGCGCCCTCTGGTGTTCTAATCGATTTTTGCAGGTAAATGCGCATAATGTCAATACAAATCTACTCAATTGCAAGTTTTTCATCGTGCACTTCAGTTCTGAAAATAAAATTGTTAAGAATTCTGTATAGTTATTAGTAGGGTGTCCATTAAGCTTGTTTAGTTGTCTTCAATGGCAAATGGTTGTATATCTGAAAATTCTCCGTCATTTATTTATTGATACCTGAATTCATGTATGTATTATCTTTGTCCTTTCAGTCTAGCTGATAAGAAAAGACCTAGGCAAAAATATCGCTGCTTCAATAACGTTGAGCCAGAGAGGGGGATATCTTTCTTATTTCTTGTATATTTCTTTAAACTTCATGATCACTGAACTATGAAAGTAACCTACACTACTGCATTATACAACCTCTACCTAGATACGATATTTGAAAACAAATCAGGTGAAGCTGCCTCCGGAATTGACTTTCCCTACTTTTTTATTATTTTTTTTTCTTTCTTCTTTTGAGTACTTTCTGCACTATCTTGTACCTGCCACTAACAGCATAGATGTGACTCATATTGTCCAGTTGATGGGATGAGTCAGAAAACTGTCTACATACTGAGTTCTGGGAAGAAATAACCTACTACACTCATTAACAGAAAAGCATTCTTCACTTCTACTTGTGCTCTTCATGAGAGCCCTGCTCTCCCCATTGGAAGTGCATATATGTAGACAAAAATTGAAAGAACTAGATAATATGCATATAAAATATCCTTGGTAGGTACTTTATCCTGAAATAAGTGAAGTAACAAAGTGAGATGTTTTTAGGAAAGGCATAATAGCAAGTAGAACTGCAGGTCTTTCTTTTTGCAGAACTCTGTTTCTCACTGGTATATTGCACTGTGGTCATCTGTCTGCAGGACTGTTTAATTGAAAAGCACAGAATTGTTATCAGGATTATGGCAGCGCTATAATCTTCAGATTAATAATTATCAGGTAGTAATGACTTCATTTAGATAAATCTAGGTCATTTTTGAAATATGCGTGGGGAAAATTAGCTTCACGATGAGAAATAAACCATAGTGTAGCATGTGTAACGTTGCCTGATGGGTGAATCAAGCATGTGTTACTCAGTTCTGTTTACAGTTTTGAGAAGACACATAGTTTCTATCCATGTCTGGAGATGGGATGGCTCTCTCAAGTAGCTATATACTTATAAAAAGAGTGGTGCTTTTGGTCAGACATATTTCTGAAGCCTCAGAAGTAGCAGGTGGATGAAATTTGTGTATGGTGTCCTAAAAGTACAAAGCGCTGAGAAAGTTGTTGACCTTTTTAATTCTTTTTCTTTCTTCTCGTGGATCTCACAGTTGTGACTCAAAGTGCGATTTTTTTTTCCTAGTATGTGATGAATTTTTTCTTTAAAAAGTTCTGTCTCAGGGTTTTATTTTCCCATGGCTTGCTGCTGGAGGGTGATGTGTTTCTGTTCCCACCAGGTGGAGCTCTTGACATATGCAATTAATGTGAGATGCGTACCACTGGTGAATCTCAGGGAGCTCTGTCACAATACAAGTTCAGATCACAGGTCATTAATTAGGTCGTCTTTGGTTCACAACCTTCCAGAGAGCAGTATTATGTAGAACAAAAAATAGCAACTATTGTTTTAATAAAGTAGGGTAATTTTTTGGTGAAGGCAGTGCATTGATTATCAGTATTATTATTATTTTGTAATTATGAACACTTACTATAATATTTAACTCAAAATCGTGCCCCTGTGAATTATCAACCAATACATTTTCATTTATTTTCATTACCCTGAGATAAAAGTTGTTTTAATACTAAGAAAATATTGCAAACACTGATTCTTATAACCATGAGTACTGTACTGCACTACAGTGTTTGCAGTTCCAGAATTTGGCTGTGTTGTCTGGAGTTGTTTGATAGCATTTTACATGCATAAGAAATCTCCTAATAGAAAACTAATTATGTCAGTCAGTGTTTCATAAACATGTCTGCCAGACATGATAGATTTGAAAGTGATGCAGAATTATCTGTTATATTATATATTATATATTATATGTTATATGTTATATATTATATATTATTATATATTATATATTATATATTATATATTATTATATATTATAGTGGTGAACTGCAGCTAGTGGAGTGCCCCAAGACACCACAGAGCAGCTAAATCCAAAGGCATTGCTATGACCACAGACACTGAGGCAGTACAAACCCAGCAGTGGGATTCCCCTGGCAGTGTCTTTTTATAGTTCTTTATTCTCATTTTAGATATGTTTGGTCTGTGGTGTTTAATATTATTTTCTTTTATGGGTATGTTGAAGAGTGTGAGTACACACTGATAGACAGAACTCTACTTTTGTGATAGTGATACTCCTGTTTCGTTTTTCTTTGAGAACAGTATAAGGAGACAGTATAAGGAAATTTATAAGAGTATAAATTTGGAGGGAAGCAGCAACAAATAGAGCTTTTTGCTCATTTTGGTTTTGCATTCAGCACAGGCATCGTGCGCAGCCCATGCAGGGAGATACTGTGCATATGCAGTATCTATGGAGGCATGGTCATGTGCATCTAGTCTTCTTACTCTTTATTTCTGCTCCAGAAATGGCACTCTGAGTCAGTTGGGTGTCCCTCTGTGGCCACCCTGCAGGTTTCAGCACCTCTAACCTTTTCTTACCTCTAACCTTTTCATACAACCAGCTTGTGGTGTTTCAGAGCACCCAACATCAGATGTCACACATTTCTCTCATCTCTTTCCCATTCTTCTAAAGGTATAAGTGATACAGCCTACGTGTCTCCCCTTGTTTCCTCAGGTGCCAACAGCTTGCCCAGTGAGCTCACTTAGCATCTGGCACCTTTCATCACCATAGCCAGTTCTGCTTCCCATTCTGATCAGAGCCAGGCCCTTGATGCGAGTGTTCCTGCAGGCGGCTGGGGTCATTCCTCATCTCCCACCGTAGCCCTCATGGCTGCTTTGGGTAGTGTGTGGTGTCCCTTGCAGGCAGCCTGCCAGGCACCACAGGAGAAGATTGCCTGCTTGTCACACTGTGCTCCTTCCAGCTGTCATATCACACTGCAGCAGTGGAAAGGGTGTGGGGCGTTTCCCCATTTGTGAACCATTTCACAGGTCAGCAGCTGTGGGTTTTCCTCTGGTGCATTTAGGAGAAAGGAGCCTGCCTTTCAGCACATTACCCTTATTTTCCTATCCTAAGCAAAGGAGGGGATAATCCTTACAGCTTTCAGGGGTTGATTCATCAGAGAAACAGGAATATTTTATTGTGTGGATTTTACTCTGAGAGAATATTTGTGGGCTCTCAGGATCTGAATTTCTTCTTTTGCCATGTGGGACAGCTTATTGCCTTCCTTACTTCTTGGGCTTCAATACCCTCTCTCAGTATATTGTCCAAGGTCAAAAGGAACTAGAAAAGCATCAAGAATCTAGTTATGAGTGTTTTAATCCTCCTTGAAAGGTCAGGTTCTTGCCAGGCACTCAGCCATAGTGTTGTTGAGCAGGTGCTGATGACCCAGACTGTCAGAAGTCAGCTGTCTGTTTAGAAAAGAGAATCTTAAAGGCTGTGGGAGGACAAACTTTGGCAAGAAGGCAGGGAGGGGAGTGCTTTAATAGAATTGTAGATCATAGAATCGCTGAAAGGCTTAGGTTGGAAGAGACCTTAAGGACCATATAGTTCCAACCCCTATGCTATTGGTTGGGTGCCACTCACCAGATCAAACTGCCCAGAGTCCCATCCAGCATGACCTTGTATGCTTCCAGGGATGGGGCATCTACAACTTCTCTGGGCAGACTGTGCCAGCACCTCACCATCTTCTGAGTAAAAAAAAATTCTTTCAAACGTCTAACCTAAATCTTTTAGTTTAAAGCCATTCCCATTTTCTTATAACTATCAGACTGTGTAATAAGTCAGTTTCTCCTGTCTGTAAGCTCCCCGCAAGTACTCGAAGGCCACAGGGAGATATCCAAGCCTTCTCTTCTCCAAGCTAAACAAGCCTAACTCCTTAAATCTTTCTTCATAGGAGAGGTGCTCCAGACCTCAGGTCTGGGCATCGTTTTCTCTGCTCAGCAGTTGTGGGGCCTTTGGCTCACTGTTGTCTGGCTCTTGAACTTCAGACCGAAGTTTGCTACAGACAGCATTAACTCCATTGGAACTTCAACCTTCTTTTCCCCTTTCTTCAGATTGCTATTTATTTATTTTAAATAGCTTTGCTTTTCAGATTTATGGAGAAATATTTGTCGTAAAGGAGGGAAATTAGAGGCTAAGAAAATGCAAGTTCAAGATTTTCAGTCTCCTGATTTTTATTTTATTATTGAATGCTCCCTGTCTTGGGAGACTTCGTACCTTTGATTTCCCACGCAGTTGTCTCTCTCTCTCTCTCTCTCTCCCTCTCTCTTTTTCGTTTCTTCTACTTCAAATTGCCCACTGGCTTCTTTGCTCAATGTTACGCCTGGGTGTTTTTCCATGCCATTCTGAAACAGCTCAACAACTTAGTCTGGTAACTTCTGCAGCCATGTTTCCTACCTGAGGCTTCTAAATTTGTAATCAAACCATTAGTAAAATAAACCAAAAGAGCTGATTTTAGCCATTCATGAAAGCTGAGTTCCACTTCAGTAGCAGCCTTAAACGTGTGCATGTGATGATTTTGCCCTAGGGCATGTTTGGGGAGCTGGAGGAGGGCAGTGCAGAGGCTGCTCTGGGAGTGGACCAGCCTGGCTCTGGCAGCTGCTCTGGTCGTTTTGGCTGGGGGCATCCAGTACTGATACAGTTGGATAACTGCTCTTAGGAGTGCTAGATTTGTACATTTTCTCTTTTTTATATTTAGTATATTTAGAGTGGAATTAGATAGAAAAGTGATCTATGCCATTTGAGGTGGTCAGAAAAACAAAATCTTTTGTACCCATGTTTGAGCATTAGGGCATAAACAACAGACCAGTGAGGCTCAGGTCAACCATGATGTAACTGGTTAAGCACCTGGATTAATGCCATAAGGGCTGGGTTCAATTCTCAGTTTTGTACTATTTCTTTGTTTTAATGCTGATTTTGGTGGAGCATATCACAAATAATGGTACCATAACATCAAGTTTGCATGCTTTTACTTTTTTTTTCTTCAATAAAGATTTGTGCATATTACATTTAACTGATGGGGTGGAAGTAAACTTTGATTTTCTTATTTCTATTTGACAGGTCTGTATATGATGACCAACCAAATGCACATCAGAAGTTTATGGAAAAACTAGATGCCTGCATACGTAACCATGACAGAGAGATAGAAAAGATGTGCAATTTTCACCATCAGGGCTTTGTGGATGCTATCACAGAACTTCTTAAAGTTAGAGCTGATGCAGAAAAATTAAAGGTAAAGAGCTGGTTTTTCAGAGTTTTATATTATTACCTTTGAATAAAATAAAAATAAAAAGAGGGGTTTGACTTTTCTACTGAAGAGTAGAATTTTCATAACTACCACATACGTTGTTATTTGACACTTTTTTAAAAGCTGATTACGTAGGATTTCTGATGAAGACTGTTTTGTCTGAGCCAGAAATACATTTAGAAATTGAAATATTTTATCAGGTCTAATGCTGATTTTCTCATGTCCATTTTCAGAAAATGCTAGCCAAATGACTTAGTGATTTCTAAAGGCTTTCTCACATGTTAAAGAACAAGAAATAGTGAAGTATTGGCAAAACCATTATTTCTTACGTAGATCTGGTTTTTCTAATCATGTGTTTATATGCCAGACCTTAGAAAGTTTCAAATTTTGATTAGAAAAGTAAAACCCCCGCAATTATCTGTGGAAAAATAAGTTTTATTTACACTGTAAATGAGTAGGTGAGTAGGTGGAGTTAGTAGTTTTCTTTAGAAATGAGAACTAAGATTTCCTCACAAATCAGAATGCATTATAGTGAATTATGAGATCCGTCCCTTTTAGCTCTCTTTACACTTTTGAGAGCAAAATATGCACACCAGACAGAAAGAGTATAGTTCATCAGAGGTTATGATTAGAAGAGCATTATATAAAGGATATTCAGATAACAAGAGACCAAATACAGCGTCAATGAGGTCATTGAGCATCTTTGTTCAGAAATTAATGAGATTTTTAATAAACTAGAATGTGCTTCCTTATTATGATGACCTAATGAGTCACTTACTATGTGGGAAAATCTGAGGTCGAGCTTTGCCTGCACCTGCAGCATTAAAATGTTGCTGTGGTTTGGAGATTTCCACGTTTGATGTTAATCAACCACCCAGTGTTTGCATTCAGCAAAGTATGAATGTTTAATTACCATAAAATGCAATCACCATTTCTTACAGACAATGAATGGCCCATAGAGCTCATTGAGGTTATCAAAAAGGGACCAGTGGTCAATTGGGTCAATGATTTGAATTGTTTGACAGACCTACAGAAACAAGGAAAGTTCAAAAATCCCAAATAAATTTGAGAAGTTTGCCACAGAATCTGTTAGAAAGAACTGTCATAAGTAATTGAAGTTAACGAAAGCCCTTTGCGATCAAAAGTTCAAGTTCAAGCTGTAGAGTTAATTTGAATTTGCATTTCTTTGTTCCAAGTTTCTCATGAAGCATGATCTGATTACAAGGGTGAGCAGTCACATCAGGGCAATATATGCATATTTGTCTAACAAAGGTGAAATTATTTTTAAGGTCCAAGTTACTGATACCAACCGAAGGCTTCAGGATGCTGGGAAAGAGGTGAGAAAATGGTGCTTCCTATATGGGCATTATGAATATTTGTAGCAAATTAAATGTATTTGCATAATTTAATTGAAATTTTCTGTTAAAAAACCTCCAAGGTGATAGCCCAAACAGAAGAAATCATCCGATGTAGAGTTCAGCAAAGGAATATTACAACAGTTGTGGAAAAACTACAGTTGTGTCTTCCAGGTGAGTGAAAGATAGCTAAAGATAGTGGCAAATAATAGTAATAACAAAAAATAAGTCACAGTGGCCAAAATATGAAAGAATTTTATTTTTAAAGTTATGGACCTGTAAAAATCAGTTTAGCAAAAGGATTGTGGTGTTTTAGATGTCCACATATATATTCTGTGACTTTACAGGATTTGACACAGGGTAATTTTTCCACTTTTTGAGAAAATACTGGGAAAGGTGGTGCAAATAAAGTAGCCACATGTACTTTTAAATGTAGTCATACATTCAGTTTGCTAAACAGTTATGTTGTTGCTTATTTTTTAAAATATTTGAATTCTACAAAAAGTACATTTTTTCTATTTGAACATAGTACTGTGTTTCAGCTCTGTGTCACTGCCATCTTTGATATCAAAGCATAAATGCTCCAAATAACATTTCAGAAAAGTGATACTGTCGTGTTGCACACAGCCCTATTAGAATTTCCTGCTCTTAATACAGTACTACAGATCTGAGAATTTCTTTAGTCAAGACTTGTTGTTGACTTATTGTGATTACAGTAGAGGGTACTGTTGTCATTTAGTGGACACAAATTGTAGTTTTGTAAAATAGATAAAATTGTAGCAAGTGAACAAATATGCTCGATGTATTGTCTACTGTTCTGTTTAATCTTAATTCTTTTTTTCATTTAAAAGCTGTTAAGAGGTCAGCTCCTTTTTCTTTCTCTTAGATTCATTCTAGAATCTTTTTTTTTCCTAGTTATATCACATTACCATCAGGGAGGGAATTGAATTATGCAAATTTAGCATATCCTTCTTTGTGGTTTATTTTGTCCCTTACAGTACATATTTCCTTTTTTATTAACTAAAAAAGCAATAAGATGCATGGGTTAATCTGCTTGTTTTCCTACAGTGCTGGAAATGTACAGCAAACTAAAAGAACAAATGAAAATAAAAAGGTGAGTGAATTTATTTTTATTAGCAAAAAACACCTTCTGTAAATAAACTGGTAGATTAGCAAAAGCTGGCGTAGACAAGTAAATGTGAAAGTGAAAGTCCTGTAGAATGGTACTTACAATGTTCTTTCCATAGTACCTGGTCTGTTTCAAGAATGTTATTACAAGTGAACGAATAGTATACTAAACATAAGGACTTCTAAAAGCTTTGTGATTGCCATGGAAAATAATGGTTATATAAATAAGCATTAAATGCAGTGACAATGTGATTATAAAATGTGAAGCAGAATGGATTTTGTGTTTGATGTTTTTTATTGTATATATTTGAAACAATTTAAGATGTGATAACAAGACCCTTAGAGAATAATGATCTTTGCATAGTACATTAATATCTGCTTAGTCTGTGATAATATATTTAAATCAAATTTATAATCCAAGGAAAAAGGACATTTCACGCCATATATTTTTCTTCATACTTGACTCTGTACTGATCTTTTGTGTATATGAGACTATGAAAAGGACATGGAGAAAAAGTGTTTTGTCTTTTCAGCCATATTAAGGGTAAAAAAACAAACAAAAAAAGCAAACATAATGAAAAATAAAATTGTAGAATAATGTTTTTTAACTGGTACCTCCTTCTTCTGTTTCTTCATTTTCCATCTTCTGAGGGAGCCACTCACTGCTGCTGCAGCCCCAGTGTTCCCAGTTCTCTCTGTGGCTGCTCTGCTGTCCCTGTCCCCCAGGGGCTGCTGCTGCATTGTACCTCATGCACACCCACCCAGCAGTGCCACTGCTGTTTCCTTCTTTCTGCTCTCAACAGTACCTTGTCCACTTTGTCCACAGCTGCTTTTCAGACAACCTCCGTCACTGTTTGCTCTTTCTCTTCCCCGCTTTACTTGTGATCATTGTCATTTTGTCTCTGTGTGCCTGGCACCACTGCAGGATGCTCCTGCTAACAAGTCTGTCTGGACCTGACTGCCTCCATTTGGAACTATTTGTGCATAGTCACATGTGTACATTCTAGACAACAATCTAGAATTGTTTTTAGACTGTCTGGATTTCTATTATAAGAATAGCCAGTGCATTTTGCCATGAAGCTGGACATCTGAAAATCCTAAACAATAGCTGCTGTGCAAGAGCAAATCGTCTCTGAAGTCTGAGTGCAGACAGTGTCCAGAATGCATCAGATATACCATACACATCAGATCAAGCAGAACTGCAACAAATCTGATGCATCTCAGCACTAGTGTGTGCTACGTGCTACTTGTGTGCATGTGCTGTCTGGGAGGTTT
This sequence comes from Cyrtonyx montezumae, assembly GCF_038088225.1. Taxonomy (NCBI): domain Eukaryota; kingdom Metazoa; phylum Chordata; class Aves; order Galliformes; family Odontophoridae; genus Cyrtonyx; species Cyrtonyx montezumae. The sequence goes on along the minus strand of NW_027072045.1, from coordinate 17,353,938 downwards.
TTGCACAAATATGGGTTCTTTAACAAAAATTTGAATCTGTGCTCTTACATAACAATCAAAATTTGCTGGATGGGAACCAGTTTGGTACATCTCATAAACTTGATTATGATATGCTGCTTCCTCTGAACAAGACACTGGGACATTGTCTTGACAGCAGTGTTCTTGGAGCACCTGAGTAGAAATATGTAAACAGTCCAGTGCCCCAGCTACTCCACTCAGAGATTGTAGTGCAGAGTATGCTGTCTGAGCTACATGACTTCCCACTTCCTCATGCTTGCTTAACTGCAGAATGTACTACATTTTCCATGTTGATGATGTGGAAATGCTGGGATGAAGGTCTACACTTTGCCATGTCCTTGTTCTGTCAGGCAAGATGAATAACATACTGGCTTTAAAATTGTAGGAGAAGTTATAGTTCCTAACATCATTGTGATAGATCACCTAGGTGAGATTAAATGGTAGATGACTTTAAGTGCTTTGACTCCATGTTTGCTAATAGGTTTGTAGTCTACTGATAGTTGATGGGCTTTCTGAAAAATCATCAGTACTCTTTCAGTCTATGTTTCCAGTATTTAGGAGATACAGATCTAATGATTTGCCTGTGGAAGGAGTTGTTTGCCAGACAGGAAATCTTAAATGTTGTAAGTCAAATAATGATATACTGAATTGAGGGGTTTGGACTTGTCATTGTCATACCATAAAAAGATCTAAGGGAAACGGGAGATGCTATAGCTTTGATGTACCGTACCTTGAAGACACACAAAGTACAGAAGGTTTACACTCTGCTGCAGGCTACTGCTACAGCTCAGGTGTCTCTTTCATTAGTTGTGCTATGGTTACTACTTGGCCTGTGACTTTCAATTCCCTGTAATACTACCTAGAGGTGGATATTTCATGGAACTTGCAATTAATTGAAATGGTAATTTCCTTGTGGCTTACTAGGCAACAAGTCCAAAGGATGAGTGCATTGTGGTCTTTATCACTAAGTGATTCAGCAGTGGCAAGGACATCCAGAGTACCAGTGCTGAGACTCCGTAGCTGATATGTGCAAGTAGAAAGGATTTCAAATCTGACCTTCTGAAGCTTTGCTGTGAGGCTTTCTTGGAAGAACTAGGGATATGAGCATTCATAACACCTGTCCTAACAAAATGATGGAAGTGTTTATTTTGGACAAAGATAGTTTTTCTCATAAACCTTCAGTGATGTTCATTAATGCAGCAGTTTTCATTTGTTTATATGTTATATATATATGTATACATAAAAGAACAGAAATCTCTTTTGAGTTCGTTTTGCAGCCTTTTAGTATATAACTTCATTATTCTGTTGTCTTTAAATATCACAATACAAATAAAACTAGCATTTCTTATTTTTAAAGAAACGAAAGAAAAAAGTGTGGATACTCTACACTTTTGGGGATAGTTATTTTATGGTAAAGATTGGAATTATATTTTCTTTTCTCCAAGACAGACAGCTTTTCAGATAATGTGGAGTTTGGCATCTGGAATAAATTCTTTTTTATGCAGACAGAATGAAGTTTTACTGAGGAGTCCAAAAAGCCATCCGTTGGTAGCAACTTTTGGTGTCTGCCAACATGGGTTATGTTTGAGCTGATGACCTAGAGGTGAAAGGCTCTGTATCCTATTTATCTGTTTCCTGAGCCATGCATAACACAAGTTGACAAGAGAGTTGTGAGAGAAAATAATTGAGGAATCTGCTCTAAACAGACACAATTGGCTGGAAAGATTTGTGAAAGGTTTAAAGTCTTAGATGAGGAAGCACAAGGGAGAGGCCTAGTTTCTCCACTGCTCTCCAAAAGACCTACTGGGGTTATCTTTTTAGATGGAACTTCCTCCATCTTTAGCTTCGGGTCAGAGATAAGATCTCCTTGCTTCATGCAGCTCTCTTGGTATGGCTACTGTGTTTGGGTAGTTATATCTATCTGGAGAAAGTTCCCAGTTTCTTCAGGGGTCTGTAGATCAACATTCTAATTGAGAACTGCTAAAACTAGAGGCTTTGCAGATCTTTTCACATAAAAACAAACAAAACATTAAAAAAGCTTAAAAAACAGCTGTTGAATTGTAAAGGCAACTGGAAATAAAAAAGCTGTTTGTGTGGTGAATCATTTTCAATTGAGATTTCAGTATGTCCTCTTCAGCATCTGCAAAAATTTGACTCTTTCATGGTAATATTGAAAAATTCCAGATGAACTCCCTCTAATGGTTTTGATAGGAAACAAAAAATTGTTAGCATTTACTCAATGGAAATATAATAAGAAGGGATATGTGGTATTTGTCTCAGAGGGAAGCATACAAGTCAGAAAACATTTTTCTTTGTAAATTTAATTTCTTTTGTTAATAAAATTTAAATGAGAATTTCAGGGTTGTCTCTTTAATATATTTTTTTCTTTTATCCAGAATTTTAGTACATGAATATACATTTCTTTACAGAAACACTTGCATAATGCTTTCTGCCTAATAAAATTCACAGCATTTGAGTTCATCTTACTCCTATCCTGTACAGCTACTTTACTGCTCTAGTAACTTGGAGCTTGTTTTAGTAAGTTACAGTATTTCTTTTAATTGCCTTCAAATGAAATTCCAGTGATGTCTTAAAAGTTCTATGTGTCATTTATAATATAACTTGTGTTGTGTGCACTACTAATAATTCAAAGTTATAACTGTTATCTTTTTCTTGAGATCATACAAAACACTAATGTTAATATTCTGTTTTTGTTTGCCTACTTTTTCCCATCCTGCTTCTTGCTGGTTTTAGAAGTTTCCTTTCTTATAGAGAAGATGGTAGCATAGGTCAGGTCAATCTATTTTATAGTGTTCTGGTCTTGATGACAAGATGGATCAGTTCTGGACAATCTCATCTTATGAACTTTATTGGTGTTTCAAATTTCTGTTTTCAGTTTCAAAGCTTATAATATAAAATTTGTCTCGGGGAGTGTTTTTTGCACGATTAGGCCAGATGAACAGACAAGGGAGTGGTATATTTATATGACAAAAATAACACTGAAGATGCTTCTTTAACTCATTTATATTGAAATGGGCAATCTTCACCTTCACGTGGTAGATAATATATGATATAATAATATTATTCTCAAGATCTTCAAATTTGAATTAAATCTGTGGAATGTTTTTGAAGCAAAATACACAAATACATCATTGCTTGAAATGATATGCCATTTTTTTCTTTTAAATCCTGACCTACAAGTGACCTTCAAATTAATAAGCTTTCAGTGCTTTATCGAACAGATGTTAAAAGAGCAAGATCCTGAGCGCGCTCTCTCTCTCTCTCTATGTATATATATATAATTAGTAAGGGACTCTAGAATGGATTTTAAGTGGATTATGTTAATTCTCGTCTTCAAGACAACAGTCAAAAACCTTCCAGATGAACTAACAGTGTTCTGATAAGCTGATCTGTATAATTTAAATACAAACCTTTTATACAATTTTGATGCTATTATGGTTTTATTCCTCAGAAATCTCACCCTGTGGCCCCCTTGATCATTTGCTATTAAAAAAAATCCAACACCACAAAAACAACAAAACCACACACAGAAACCCCCCAGACCCTTTTTCTTATCTGCAGCATTCTCATTGCCTTATGTATATTTTATATAAACCAAGTATATAATAAACAAAAGCTGCTCATTTACACTTGAAACCTCTTTATTTGCAGCCTTCTGAAAGCAGTTGTGTTCTGGAATAAAAGAGAAGGCTTTTCCCATCCTCTGGCTATGCTGAATTGTTAGCCTAGCTTAAAAGTGCCTTGATGGAGAAAATCTTTTTTTTTTTTTAAGAAAATAGTAAAAAGAAATGTGTTTATTTCACAATAGAACATTGTTACAACTGAGTTAACAACTTCCTAATTTTTTGTTGACAGAAGAAGAACCATCAGCTTGAATTTTGTTACAGTTGAAACATGTTTTATCTACTGTATCTACAAAGAAATAGTGAGAAGCACCAGAAGTGAGAAGGAAACTTATCGAGTTTTTCTTGAACATTTTCAAGGGTCTTTGCATATGCTCTGCTTCCTACTTTCAAAATGATTCAGTAATTCTACATTACTGATTGTATAGGACTTCAAGAATGAAAAAGAGCCAAGGCTATAATATGAAAAGCTAAACATGGGCTATTGCTCTGTATTTGTTGAAAGGTTTGGAAGTAAACAGCAAGTTTAACAGTCTCATCTCTGTTTTCTTTTCATTGGGTCACCGTTATCTGTTAAAATAGAAAAACAAAAAAAAAAAGGCATTTTCTAAGCCTCCCAGACTGAGTGACTGGTGAGAATAGCGTGTAAGTGAAAACTATCACATCTACAAATAATTTCTGTCCTATTCACATTTAACCTCTTTCCTGCGCATCTCTTTAAAATGTTGTCATTGCAGTTCTAATGATTGTTGTCTTCTCAGTTTAGTTGTCTGTTCCAGAATTGATACAGTTCTATTTTGCTTAGTTTTTTAAATAAGTTTTCCCAATCAGGAGCCTGTGTTACATCTGAAAATGAATCAGAGAGATCTGAAAATGAATCAGAGAAGTCTATGACTCTATGAATGGGCATGATTCAGAGTTCCTTGTGATGCTTATCTCTCCATATAAGAGGAAGCGCAGGAAAACCAATTTCCATTTGTAAATTTTTCCCCAAATCAATTGGAAACATCATAACTTTACAGGCCTAGAGTTGATAAATAGTTCTAACAAGTCTTGGCCCAGAAACACCTGTAATCTATAAGAGAACTGAGATTGAAGACCAGTAGGCAACTGTAGAAGGAGGTAGATGTCTTAGTATTTGGAAGATCTCTGTTCTCAAAATTGCATTTATTTAGTATTATTGAAGAAGTAAGATGACAGATTTCTGATTCAAAGGATCTTGTGCTACGTATGATACAGATGTAGTCTGACTGTTCCTTTATCATTTTTTTGTAAATTATTCCTTTTCATTTGGTCATCTTCTATTTTGTGTTTTTTTTTTTTAAGAGTACTATGTCTCAAAGACTTTTTATATTACAACAATCTAGAAATCAGAGCAAGAACCTGAAATAGTTTACTAGATATTTCATCCTCTGATTTTAAGTTTTTGATACCTTCATTAATATAGCATAAGTCATTTGTAATGCTTTTTCATCAGAACTTGTTAAATTATTACTTATTACACTCAGTGTCTGTAATATATATATATATGTGTGTGTTAATTCAGAATGTTTTGTAACGATGAAGTGAGAGTTCAGCTCCTATTGTTTGTATAGTGTTTTCATTATCACAGTCTCAGTTTTATTTGATAGATACAAGTCTCATTCATTTTTCCAGAAATGTACCTTGTTTCATTCCTTCCCCTAGAGTTACTGACCTTGGCTTTTTTTTTTTTTTTTTTTGTAATATTTGAAATACTCTGAAATTAGAATGGAATCACATTTTATACTTAGTTTTAACTTGAGTATTGTTTTAGACTCATTGTCAGTTATGTAAATTTTCACAAAATTGCTCTTAATGTGTGGTACATCGTCTTATGGACATGAGAAGAAATATTTCTTGGTGTTTTGTTCCCCAGCACTCTCAGACATTTGTCCGTATTTCTGATACAAACACTCTGTAGTTTAAGAGTAAATTGAAGAACAGTGAAAACTGTGATCTTTCTTTTTCTCTTTGTTTGGAAAACCCCTGACCTTAAAGCTTGCTCAAAGTAATGATTTTGTTGATTTGTTGAGATATACTGTATTTTGTCATAATAGCAGATTAGATGCAAGGTTTACAGTAAGCTGGAGATAAGTTTGTAGATGTATTTTCCAGCTACGGATGGCAAGAGTGGTATGGATATGTGTGTATGTTCACATTTAAAGCAGCCAGATATGTACAGGCACAAATTTCCAAGACTTATAAGAGTTATTATAAAATAAGAGTTTTTATTATTTGGTGCATGTACTCCAACACTGTGTGATTGTCAGTTTGCATTTCAAAGACGAAACTAAATTAAACAGCAACAACAAAACTGATCTAGAAATAGAGATTATTGTTATGATTTTACTGTCTCCATTCCACAAGCTACTGCATGTGGCATTAGGAATCTATTGATCAGAACAGCTAATACCATAGAAGCCTACTTAAAATCTTGACTTGACTGAGTCACTCTGACAGCTAATTGTTTTGTTGGTTTTTTTTCCAAACTAAAACATTGTATTGATGACCTTTCACTTCACGTTGTTCATTTGACTAATATAGTAATTCCATTAGATGCTTATTGATTGCTTGTATTATATTGATACTTTACATTTAATAAAGAATGTAGTTTATTAAAATTTGATATGAAAGCTATATAATTTGATTTTAATCTCTTTGTAGATATTACTCTGCTTTGAAGACAATGGAACAGCTAGAAAATCTGTATCTTCCCAGAGTTAGCCAATACCGATTTTGCCAAATAATGATAGAAAATCTTCCCAAACTACGTGAAGAAATAAAAGAAATTTCTATGTCAGATCTGAAGGATTTCTTAGAGAGTATTCGAAAGCATTCTGACAGAATTGGGGAAACTGCAATGAAGCAAGTAAGCCTACCTAACAGTATGACTTCAGCCCTACTACCTACTGAAAACTGACCTAAAGCAGAAAATATATTCTTCCAAGAGTTTGGTTAATTAATATAGTTTATGTGACTTTAATATTATTAGATTGAATATTGCTAAAGAATGCTGCAGCTTTCTTGCAAATAATGATTTTGATTTGACTTTTCTGTTGGGTGGTTATGTTGGGTTGCCACGTTTTCATGTGAAGTTTTTAGAATTTTGTAAAGTGCAGTGCTGATGAGAATAAGAGAGACACACTTAATAACTTAAGTGTGTCTCTCAACAAGGCTATTGTATTGTCCCATGCTAGCCCTGTGCATCCCAATCACAAAATTGTACTGTCCTACGTTTGGTGCATTTCTTTCAGTGTTATGGAGAATACAGTGCATTTGAGTACATTTGACTTCTGCAGCTGGTTGTTCAGTGGGGCTTAACTGAAGACAGAAAACAAATAGTTGGCAAACTCTGTTGTGATATCTGTACTTAGATATTGATTCTGTGCTTGCAGTTTATTGTTGGGAAAATTATGGATAACTTTTACATTTTTTTCTATTGAACTCTGGGGATAAGGGAAGAATTGTGCAAAAAATAGCTGCTGAATTCATTTGTCATCCCAAATCAATTAAGAGCAAAATCATCAGAGTAGGCATGTAATTACACTGATTTGTGTTCTATATGACCACCTGTTTTTCATGACATAGCATATATTTTTAAATAATGAAATGTGAATTATATCCTTCTCAATTTGTGCAACTTTTAAAACAGGCACAACAGCAGAAAACCTTTAGTACCACTCTTCAGAAGCATAATAATGTAAACTACGGTCGGAATATGCATTTAGGTAGAAGCAGATTTTTGGAGTCTAAGAATGAAATGACATTGAAGCGAACGTTTGAAGAAGATGATGAACATGATGAAGAGGTAGCCCTTTGCTAAATCTTATTTAAAGTTAATTTTGCAGTTTTATTGAACAAAACTTGCAGTGTGCTGTCTATAGATGGAATAACAAGAGAACCTCTTCAATGGACACCAGCCCAGATCTTCATTTTAGGGGGAAATCGAAGTGTGAAATATTAATTTCATTAATGCTGGATTTAGTATAATGGTTAGTACCATTCAGTTGAATAGAACACATAATTATTCAACTGAATTCAACTTGTAATTTTTCAGGAATTCAGTTGCAGGTTACATAATACACTACCTGCCCACTGCAGACTGTATGTGGTGCCCTGGAATATTCCTCTGTTGCTACGGTGAGCGTTTCTTTAAAAAAAACACCTTAGCTTGTTTTAGCAGTCTTTCAGCTGTTGAATACTCAGTATCTGTAAATTTAATAAACAAGCAAGACCTTTGAATCTGGTGCTCTGAAAACACAATGAATAGAATGTTTTTGCAACACAAATGCAATCTAATACTGTAAAGCAGAGGGAGGGAAATACTTGTATTTCCTTACTCTTTTGAGCCTTAGATTTATCAGTCTATTAACCAAATTGTGCAGTCTTAAAGTTGATGACATTAAGTCGATTCTTTTAAAGTAAGATAATTTATCAAGTATTTATTAAGTGGGCAAGTTCTGTTGGTAGTATATCAGCAGATTATATGCCTTTTAAGCTTTGTTACTTTTTCCTTTCCTCAGGTTTTAACTGCTCAAGATCTTGTGGACTTCTCTCCAGTCTATAGATGTTTGCACATCTACTCAGTTTTGGTATGTATTAAGGTGGCTTTAAGATGATCTTTTACTTTTCTAAGTTGAATGTTCTTTATTTTATTTCTCCAATACATACAGAACAAGTGCTATGTGAGTCATATAGATGGAATACTTCTAAGTATTTCTAATCCTACAATTTTAGCTGGATCTGACTCAACATTCAGGCTGTGTTATAGTCTTTCTTTGATTTGCCTGCAATGTGTAGCATGGAAGCTTGTATCCTGAAATAATATTTAAAGAATTATTTCACTGTTCTTTTTTTTTTAAAGAAGAAATCCAAACAAAAGTATCAGTAATTACTTTTAATTAATTTAATTAATTATCTATAATTACTTATTTCAGTGAAGAGAGACAAAAAGGCAGGCTGATAGAACTGTTAAAAGAGTGATCAGGTTGCTGTGTTTCTTTTTCAACAGAGGAAATAAGTATGAAGTAAGCTGAGTAGTGTAAAATAGACCAATTGACAATTTCTTCTTATTCCTTCTCTAATGTAATAAAGGAACAGGAAGTAAAACTGATAAATGGCATTGAAAGGTAGTATGTGATTTTGGTTGTCACGTTTTAAGGGTCTTAATGTTGTGTCCTTGATCTAAGGATTTACTGTTCAAGTTTGCGCAGAAAGAAAATTTGCCAGCTTCCAAAATTTCTGGAGACAGAAAACAACTTGGGAGTGCTGTCTGATATCAAAGGCCCTTAGCCCTTTAGACAAAAAGGCTTGTTGATGACTTTAGAATAGGGCTTCTGTCTTTCTTGCCAACATCATCTAATTAATAAGCCATGGCAATGTTATCAAGAGTTGTGGATTAACCTCTTCTCAGAGTCCTTCTCAATTGCTTGTACCATTTCTTTGATGAAACAACCATAACAAACTTACATTATAAAAATAAAATGTTCTTTATTAAAAATACTTAATATCTTATAACGTAGTTAAGTAAGTCAAACTGGCATAACAGCATGAAATCTCTGCGCGCTTTTGATTCGTAGACTTTTTGGAAGTCCAAGTAATGAAATTCTAAATATTGTGAGCCTAATTACAGGCTTATGATGTAAAAAGCAACCTTAAAAATGCTAAGCTGTGATATTCTGCTTGCATACAAGCTACATCACATTCTGGAGACAGATGAGTAAATGTAGCACTGATTTCAAATGGATAGATGGTTTCTACTGAATGGTCATCCTAATGAGATGGCTAGGATGTCATTGAATTCCTCACAGTGTAATGATTAGGCATAGAAGGGTGTTGTATTTTAAGGACTGTGATAGGAGAAAAATCCAATTTATTAGTGTTTCTATTTAACAATTCCAAAGGGAAGAAATGAATATTCAATAAATTTTACGTGTTTTTCTCCAGCTAAGCTCTTGAATGTGCTGTTTAGCTGTATCATATAAACACAGGAATTCTAATGTAATGTCGAATTGCAATCAGTTTCTTGACTAGCCTGAAGATACATTTTAAGACACACTGAGTTTTAGCTGTAGAACAATAGATAATATACCTTATGCATAAACATAGGTATTTATTCAAATGTATAATGTTGTATGACTGCAGTCACAAGCAAAATTTTTCTATATTTCTTTTTTAATTATATATATATATGTAATCTGTATATTCCATGCTTGTTAAACTTCATTAATGCCAGCAAGAAAACTATGTAGAACAAGTACATAATATTTGACTTAATTTAAAACATTATTCTACCCTTAAGAAGAATTTTTTAATACTGAGAGAATGACCTTGTTTTAACTATTTCTGTCTTCTTTTTAGGGTGATGGAGAAGTATTTGAAAATTACTACAGAAAGCAAAGAAGGAAACAAGCAAGACTAGTTCTGCAGCCACAGTCAAGCATGGTAACTATTACTTTACTTTTTGCATTGACTTAGGTTATACTTAATACTGAGTGTTATTTTTATTCCTAAACTTGTTTTCTTTTTCTCTGCAAGCATGAAACAGTAGAAGGCTATAGAAGATACTTCAGTCAAATCGTAGGGTAAGTTTTCTAAATGGACATCTACTTCAGTTTTACTGTACTGATTCTTAATTCATCCTTTGTTCTCCCACTGTCCAAAAACTTTCTGCTGCAAGATTCATTTTCTGCATAAATGATGTGGGTGATGGTGGCTGGATCTGAGCAGTGATGGGCGTTCACATCCTGCCAGTATAGTGCCCCCGAAAGACCCTCTAGCAACCTGGGCTCCCGCTGGCACAGAACAGGTTTTTCCCATTTTGACTTCACGATGAACAAAGAACACCAAATCTACCAAAGTGTCACTGCTCCAGTGGGAAAGGGCTTGACTATACTTTTCTCTTGATATTAGAGCAAATTCTGCTCTTTCACTGAAAATTTAATTGAAGTATTGCTTTGTTTTAGGTTCTTTGTAGTAGAAGACCATATTTTACACGTAACCCAAGGACTGGTAACTAGAACGTATACTGATGAACTCTGGAACATGGCCCTTTCAAAGATCATTGCTGTTCTTAGAACCCACTCAGTAAGTGAGAAGATTTATCAGTATTTCAGTATAAATCCTTTTACTTAAGAATTCTGTGTATTTAAAACTGAGATGATAACTAAGTGAAAAATTAAACCTCTCTCATGTTTTATTTTCCTTTTGATTAAAAATTGCTCAGATTTGGGAGGGAGCCTGCCAAGCTTTTGTTGTTCCTAACAGTGTCAGGCTGTGATCCACAGCCATGGGCTATTTGCATAATCCTTCACTGATTTACAACTCACTGGGTCTTCCAAACCTTCTCTTAGTCCAGCAGTTTAGAATATGCAGAGTTAATCTGCTGTTATTATTGCAATCCTTCCTCATTAGTCTCAACTGACCTCTTCATTAGATCAGATTGAATAGTTCAGCACTGAAAGCACCACCAGGAAATAGTTCCTAATTATCATTCCAAATGCTGTGTTTCCAAAATAAACTCTGTCGACAAAACCCTCAGAGCTACCTTTTCAATGCTATAGTAGTAGTATGTTTATGTTGTGGTAACAGTGTTAGAAAAAAAAAAATCACAAGGTTAGAATGTAATTCTCTGTCAGCTGAGTATTTCAGTTTATTCAAAGCAATCTCCTGAAGTTATATTTCAAGTCTAGCTCAAGTGGTGATGCCTGATATTTCTTATTCCTCTGTGGAAACCAGTGGAATACAGTTCATATATACGTAGAAAAAATGGGGGAGAATTACAGGTCAGTGTTACATCAGATGTACTAATGCTTTTTAACTCTAGTTAGACTGAAGCTTAGTGTTCACAGAAGGTCCTGTGGAAATCTCTGATATCAGTTTAGCAAAGCATTTTGCTATGTGTTTATATTCCATCAAAATAAATGTAATTTGCTAGTTTTTAATCTCAGTATGACACTAACATTTATTGTATCTTAGATTTTAGTTTACTTTTTTTTTCTGAGCTTTAATGCTATTGTTAGTTCATGTAGAAGACTGAACAAATACTTTATGTAACTGCACTGCATGAAGGTAAGTGAGTCTAAATAGTTTTAACCAAAACAGTCAGTCAGGGATATGGGTAAGGCTGGAGAGTTCAACTTTCCTTACATGCTAATGTTCTTTGAAAACATATGTCCTGAGTTTTGAATCATTTTAACAAAACTGGAATTTCTTGCTTTCAGTCGTATTGCAATGATCCTGACCTTGTTCTGGAACTGAAGAATCTCATTGTGGTATTTGCTGATACTTTACAAGTAGGTGTTATATTAGTAATTTAACTGAAATTCATAGAGCCAAATTAGAACTTTGAGTGAGTACATTTTGGATCCCCTGAAGTCATATGTATAAATCATGAACAAGATTACAGAGTTACAATTACAAAATTTATGTTTTAAATAATGAAAATGTCTGTACTTCATGCCCTGGATCCTCCTTTTCAGTATTAGCAACTCAGTGTATGTATTCTGGGCAATTCAGTTATCATCAGGATATTCATATCTGTGTTGCTTGTAAACATTTTTATCTTTTGTAAATACTTTACTTCTGAACTTGAACGTGAATTAGCAGTCCAGCTATCATTAACTGTCTAGAGGGATAACCAGATGAACATTAATGACAAATATTCTTCTAACATTTACCAGACTGATTAAAAAAAAAAAAAAAGGTTAGCTGCATTAATATCAAGTTAAAATGTTACAGAAAAATGGGACTGATTTCGGCCTGCTAGCTGAAAGTATGGTAAAAAATATTTTGTAAGAATATAATAAATAGTCTAGTTGTGTATTTAAAGTATTGTAATCTGATTTGCAGAAGTGATAAGATTGATCAGTTATTTAAGATTCTTGAAGATATAATAAGAAATAGCAAATTAGTTCCTGAATTATCCATCCTTTCCATTTTTATACCTTAGGGTTATGGTTTTCCTGTGAATCGACTCTTTGATCTTTTATTTGAGATAAGAGACCAATACAATGAAACACTTCTTAAAAAGTGGTCTGGATTGTTCAGGTTAGTATTTCAAAATAATCGTGCCTTTCGTATTGATTTTATTGCTTGTTTCTTTAAATTTTGTTACAGTTGTAATTCTGGGAGAATTGACTGAGTATTGCATATGAAGTTCAGATAAAGTAGAACTAATGTATTTATTGCATGTAACTAAATTTAGGAGAAGAACCATCAAGGACTGCTTCTGTAATTAATGGGGAGAAGAAACCTTCCCTCTTAGGGATTTCACTGGAGAAACACCAAGAGAAGGACCCTGTTTTTCCTCTTTAGTAAACTAATCAGCCTAGGTAATTGCAGAAGGCCATTGCCAAGTGGTTCCTAGTTTAGGTTGATTTCAAGTTTAAAGTCAGACATTACATATCTATCAGTGACAGACTTCTGACTTTGCCGATATGTCTTCATGTTCTTTCAATGCAAGTGGGTTTGCACATGTTCTTTGAAATTATTTTTTGAGCAAATTGTTAACCTGGGAGTAGGGCAGCCTGGTACTGTACTCCAAAGCCTGTTTGCAGATGTCTAAATGTGCAGATATTGTTTACCATAAAGATTGTTGAATCATATTACGCATAACCTTAAAATTAAATTGACCACTTAAGATTCTCACTTTCCCTAGACTCCTAGTCATTGAACTAGTAGAGAAGTCCAAGAGGATACTTCAGTAAAGCTGTGCCCATTGACCTACTCATGTTCTCTGAATCGTTTCCATTAGTGCATGTAGCTGTGGTACTGAAGTTGGCTGCTCTGAGTATCTGCTTTAGTGTAGGCAAAGTGTTGGTAACACCTCCTCACAGTTTTTCTGGAATAGAGTAGTTGTTCAAAAATTCCTTTACTATGTTGTATTTTCAGACATGCATAGTAAAATGTTTTCAGCTTTTTTTACTCTGTGATTTGACAGAGCTTAAAGAGCCAGCATAAAATAGTTACTCTCAAATTCATCTAAGCATTGTTTGGACTTGTCAAATTAAAATGATTCCAATCCATAATATTTTGACATTGCACCCCTAAATTTAGTAGTAAAATTTATATTCATTAACATTTTTTGTTATTGCAAAGTACTGTTAATAAATTACGTATCTCTATTTTTGTCATGTTATTAACTAATTCACCAGGGATATTTTTGAAGCAGATAACTACAGCCCTATTCCTGTAGCAAATGAAGAGGAATACAAAATAGTTATAAGCAAATTTCCTTTTCAAGATTCAGAACTTGATAAGGTAAGGAGAAGTTTTATGTTACTAAGATTTGCCAAAATCCAATTAGGAATGATTAGAACAGAAATGATATTTCTAATTAGAAAGTAATTAAAAATAGAAAATCTATGTAGATTAAGAGTGTAATTATGTATTCATAAATAAATATGAAAATTAAAGCTCTAATCACTTGCTCTGATGTTTGAGTGAATAATGAAACCTACTGTTTTGTAAACAAATGAATAATTCATTTTAATTAATACAGTCCTTATTTAATGAGGTAGCTTAGATTTTGATGCCATGCATTGGGTTTTGTAACACAGTGTTATGTGCTGTAATACTGCAGAAATACAAGTAATGACCAACAGGGATATATTAGAGATAACAACTTCATTATCATGCTTTGTAAATTAGATATTTGTATCTGAATATGTGAGACAAAGTAGATATGAAGGGACTGTAATAATTCTGTTGTACTGGCATTCTGATGTGGTATTCTTTCATAGCATCAACCACTTTCTGACTGAAATTTGCTTTCATAAAAGGGTGATTAGTATGTTCCACCTTCTGAAAATGATTTTGGTAGTATTGATCAAGTAATAACAAACCCATGATGGAATTTACATAAGGCACTTAAAGCACAGTGGGAGTAACTGGTGTAGAGGGGAACTGTTTTATTCAAGATCCATTGCTGCAGATACCTGAAAGCGGACTCTAATTTTGTGATCCAGCAGGAATGTAGCTGATAGAGAACAATAAACACTCCAAACTTCGTTGTAACTTAAATAAGTGATTATGTTACATTTTGTTTATAAGATGTTTAAACAGATGCAGAAGTCAGCTCAATACACACCACTGCTTATATTTGGTGAAAAATAGAAAAGCTTTTGATAGATTAAAATATTGATGGTGTTAAGTAGTTTTCCAGTTGTTACGTTTAATACCAATCTCTCCTTAGAATCAGAGTGTTATCTTTATTTTCACAGCAATCCTTTCCAAAGAAGCTCCCAATGTCTCAGTCAGTGCCTCAGATTTATATCCAGGTTAAGGAATTCATTTATGCAAGCCTTAAGTTTTCAGAATCACTTCACCGCAGGTAATCTATAAGAATTGTGACTGCGAATGACCATAAACTATCCTATAATTTCCAGGTGAAATAATAGTTAATATTAACTTGAAAATTCATTTTTATGGATACTTACTTGCTTACATGCATAATTCTTTATATTTTATCTGTGATTCCCAGTACTATAATGTATATACAATGTAGGTATGTATACATGAAAGTATGGAATGCATATGTGTGTAGATGAATTTAGCTTGCCGTAGTGAACACACCAAAGCTTTGCTAGGGCTTTTTTAACATTATTGACTGATTTGGATAATCTGGAGATTTTTGGTTGAACAAAGCCTGTAAGATTTCAGAAACATATTTGAATAATGATCATTTCCACAATAATTGTGTAGCATCCCTGGTTACTTTTTTACACCTTTCCATTTTCAGTGTTTCCCTAGTAATTATTTCTCCTGCAATTTAATGTGCCTTTTACATGCTAATTTCCTCTTCTTTCCCACCTTTTCCTGAAGGAAAACATAATGTTTCTGACATGTCCTGTTTTCATGTGAACCTCTAAAGCTCAGTTATAATTATGTAAAATAACATGGCAGGTCTAAAATCTGGGAGTTACTTGTGGCTGCTCACCCACTTCTGCTCTGTTAAAGATGTAAATGAATCGCTTTCACACGTTCTTAATTGTTACTGTTTATAATTTACACGTACTAATTGGTGCGTGTTGACCTCTGTGGTAACTCATTACAAAACACAAATTACTCTTTCCTAACTGCTGTGTCAATAAACATGTCCAAAATCTAAAAATAACAGGATTTGCTTCTATGTTGAAATGTAGTTAATGGATGATTTGGTAAATGAAAGAGGTGTTTTGTGTGTTAGATCACAGATGACTTGAAGCAACCAGAAATTCAATGCACATGGATAATTCTGAACACTAAAAGTTCTCTTTGTAAGGAAGAAACTGAGTTTTACTGTCAGAGTATTGTCATGTTTTAAAATGCACTTTTATTTCAGCTCAACAGAAATAGATGACATGCTTAGAAAATCGACAAATTTGCTGCTAACAAGAACTCTCAGTAGTTGTTTGCAGAACCTAATTAAGAAACCTCATATAGGTTTAACAGAGGTAAGGTTTAATATACATGCCCCAGTCTGTGCTCTTCTAAGGAAATTATTGCCAAAAATATTCTTGTAAAAGTACATATAATATAGTATTAAGATTATGTAAGAGAAGTAAGCAATGTCTGCTTTAAAATTCTTAATGCATCTATTTATTTATTTTAATTTTCACAATGGTGTTTGTTTTCTTGTTTGCTTGCTTTTGTAGTACAAACTAGTGATTTATTTTTGGCAGTATATTATCCTTTATTTTCCCTTTTTTAATTCTAAAATAACAGTTGAATTAATCTCACTGAGTAGACACCTACAGTCTTCTTTTTTAAAATGGCTTCCATATGTAAACTGTGGTATTAATTGTTAGTGGTATTTGTAAGCTAACTTGAAAGTTGTCAGTTAATAGCTGATAACCTGAAATGCTGCAATTAACTTCCATCAACGCTGTTTCTGAAAGCAATCCCTATTTACAACATCAAATGTCAATGCATAATAGAAAAGTGCATTTTATGATAATTATTTGTTTCTTGTAGCTTGTTCAAATCATCATAAACACAACGCACCTGGAACTAGCCTGTAAATACCTTGAGGATTTTATCTCTAACATCACAAACATTTCACAAGTGACTGTTCACACTGCAAGGCTTTATGGCCTTTCTACGTTTAAGGTATGGCATACATCATCTGTTATGCAACCATATATGAAAAGTTAATTCATTTGCAGTGATTTTAATATATTTAAAATCAAAAACGGAATGAGGGGAAAGCTGCATATTTTCTCATTTTAACTCTAAAAGCTCTGTTAGGAATTCAGTTTTAACACAGATAAACGCTGTTTTTTATGTTATTGGTATGGAAACTTAATATATGAGAAGCATCTATATTCTCACAGATGCCTGTTTTATTAAGTTACAGAGTGACAAACAAAGCTTGACTGCTCCAGGAGCTTTCAGTGGATTAAGCTTCAAGCAGTGTGAATTTCTGAATGCAGTCAAACAGCTACTGTAATCTGACATGGTTTCATGACTGTGTGATGATAATGTAAAAGCAATATTTAGTACATGTTACAAAACACAAATTATCCAATTGTTTTTAGAATTCCTGTTTTTATTAATGTCCTTTACATTTATTTGCATAGTAATGCTTGTTAAAATGGAAATAGGGCTAGATATGAACAATTATATTTGTGTATAATTATGTACAAAAAAATCTTTATTTTTTTTATCTTTAAAGATAAGTATCCTTAGAGAAGGATTCTTCCAAATTTTATTATTTTTATCACTTATATCTTCATGACTATATGGTTGATATTATAATGACTGTTCATTCAGAAAGCAAACCTGTATACTCTATGGAATCACAGGTATTCACTTCAAAGGTTTCAAACTATTCTCATGAGCAATGTGGTATTCTGTGGGATGGCACTTAAAGGAGCAGGGTTCTCTGTCAAAGTTTGCTGCTAGCTAACTAAGAAATGAGAAATCAGTCACTTAACCTCTGCATTTCTCAGTTTTTCTCTGTAAGCAAGAACTTAACAGTCCTGTTGTAAAATAATTTTGAAAGTGCCATATTTACTAATAAAAGATACTCTCCATAGACAATGAGTGCAACCAGGTGATTGCATGTATTGCAAAACAAAGTATTGGAGTTCATATATGTAAAGTAAGACAGAAATTATTTAATCAACTGAATCTAGCCAAGTATCTTTTTTTGGGGGGTTAGAACAAAAGCAAATCTGTGTGCTTTCTGGGGAGGAAATGGACTTAGGGTTTTCTTTCTGAAGAAAACATTCCTACAGAAGAATAATCCTGCATGGGTCATTTTATCCAGTAAATCCAGCCAGTGCATTGCCTTCCCAGTCACTTGGGACTCCTTTGTAGAGATTTTTGGAAGAGAAACACAACATCCAAAAATGTCATAAGGGACTCCAAAGCACCTGTAACTTGTACTTTAGGTATGTGGGTTTTTTTGCAGTATACAGTGAAGTAAAGACAGATGGGATAAGGAGGGTTAATCCTACTGAGAGTAGCTCTGTTTTCTGCATCCCATTTTTTTTCCTTTTGGTGTAATTTATGGCTTATTCTATATCTATATCCCCTCTAGCATATGTTAAAAGGTTGGTGAGGTGGAATAAGACATCATCATAATTGCAGTACACTTTATATTTCCAAATGATTGCCAGTGATTTTCCTGTTTTTCTCTCTTCCCCTTCCCTTCTTAAGGATTTCTTGAATAAGACAAAGCAGAAAAAGTGTAGCAGATGTTGTGAAGTTACCATTGCCATGCCCGTACAGTCTTACTAAGTTTTGACCTATCTTATAGATCAAGGCTATGTTGGCTCTGTTATATACCAACAGTGCATCTGTCTGTTTGAATTTTCATGTCTGTGGATGTTTTCTTGTAAGGCCAATTCATGCTTTTCCTAACATTCGTAACAAAACACTGCACTCATAGTCTGATTTTATTAAGAAATGTTATTTGTTCATGAATTTCATCTAATAAATGACAGCTTCAAGTTTACACTTTATGCTAATGGATTTCGCTTTAATTTATGTTTAACTACTATACAATTTCAATTTTGTTGGAGAAAATCACAGGATATTATAGCTGTGTATTAGAGCTGAGCTTAGTACCTAGGCCCTGCAGCAAAGTACAGAGTGAACAGTGACAAACATATAAGTAAAATGTTCTGTTTTCTCTCCTGTCTCTTTCCCTGGAGAACCTGTTAGCACTACATTGTCTACTTACAGCAGAAAATTCTTTTCTCATTAATCCTTTTTAAAAAAATTGTATTTAATGAAAAACTGCATGTAGTTCCCCAACTGGACCCTCATAAAGTTTGGTATGTTCTACAGTTATTAAATTCATCTCCTGGTGGCAAATCATGTCACCTCATTCTTTCTGAGTGATCAAAAAACTCTTTTTAGCAGTGTTTACGTTCCATGAGATGATCTCAAAAATACATCTATACTGTTGTTTTCTTTTTTTAATACAAGCCCTTGGACCTGTTTCGTTGCTGCTATTTCTGAGGGCTGCTTTTCCTCTTTTAGTATTGGATGTGAGATGCCATTTGAAAATACCATTCAAACTCTGGAAGCATTCTTTTGTAACAGTGTAAAAGTAAAGTATAAATTAAAAACAAATAATCAACATCTCCACCCACAAAACAAAACCACCTTGTTTCATTTTATCGTGTTAAGAAAGTGTAGCTTTCAGAATTTACAACATACTTCTGAGCTTTATGCTCAGAAGGCTGACTGCAGTTGTGGACGCCATTGCATTCCTTTGCCTCTTTAATTCAGCAGTCACACTAAACAAAAATAAATAAATCCATAGATCTAGCTGGTAGAATTTTTTGAACCCAGGGTCTCAGTATTAGGGTATGTAATGGCTGTTGAAGAGCCAGATACAAAGCATTGAATCCTTTGCCCTCTAGAAGAAGTTTGTTTTTAAACCTAATCTTCCTTTTAGAAAGAAGCCGTTTAACGAAACTGCTTCATCCGCCTTTGTCATTTTTCTTATGGGTGAAAGTCTGGTGAGCTTTCACAAGTTTTTTGATGTGTTTATGTCACTGAGATAAAAGGTGGAGTATTTCCTCTGCTTCTAGAAGTCATCCCATATCTGAATGCTGCTAGGTTTTCTTCACTTATAAAATCATAGAATGGCCTGGGTTGAAAAGAACCTCAAAGATCATCCAGCTTCAACACCCCTGCTGTGGGCAGGATCACCAGCCACTATACCAGGCTGCCCAGGGCCACGTACAGCACTGCCTTGAATGCCTCTAGGGATGGGGCATCCACAGCTTCTCTGGGCAGCCTGTTCCAGTGCAACATCACCCTCTGAGAGAAAAACTTCCTCCTAACATCTAACCTAAATCTCCACTGTCTTAGTTTCAAACCATTTCCCCTTGTCCTGTCAACCCGTGTAAACAGTCATTTACCCTCCTGTTTTTATATGCTTCTTCCAAGTATTGGAGGTCTCACAGTGAGGTCTCCCTGGAGCACTTGTGCATGGGATTCACAACGCTGTCTCTCAAAAGTACTCTTTGGATTTGGAGTCCATTTTGTCGTCTCCTCACACATTTTTCTTAGTGTACACTCCTTGATTAAACAGTTCACAGCACACTGCTTCTGTTGTAACTCAATAACCAAAGCAGAATAAATGGTAGCCAAAAACAGGCTTCCAGAAACAAAAACTAATGAGCTGATCTTGTCATTGCCATTTAGTAGGAATGATTAGCTGGTGAAGATGATACAGCCACTCCATAAATAATTTGGGTTTTCTTTGTTTTGTAGACTAAATGATCACACTAAACTTAAACTTTTCACTATAAATTGTTGAAACTGAGGTCTCATCATTAATTAGAAACTTTAGACAAAGGCTTAACTTTATTTAAACTGTTAGAGTCGTATACATCTGTAAAACTGTGATTGTCAGCGTATTCTTTCATTTGACATGTTAACAGATTGTCAAATTCTTATGCGTTGAAGGAGGACTGTTTATTGGAAGTATTTACAAGCTAGTTTTGCAGAAAATGTGCTGTTTCAGTTGTGCACCTTAAAGATATGAATTACATAAATGTTCAGTGGTTGCTGGACTTTATGTCTTATAGCATAAAGTAATTGGGTTCAAGTAATTGAGTTCTTTTATTATTCACTTTGTAGAAGAGATCAAATAAATTTCAGGGTTAATCTATTTGTAAAGCTGAATGAAACATGATTGTTGTGAAAGAGAGTAAAGCAATTGTTTTGTTTCCAAGTTCAAATATATTTCCTTGATTGCTGAGAATTTTGATTATTCTCTTAAGTATACTTATATATACTTTTAGACAACATCATAGGAGTGTTTTAAAAACAACAGCCTCAGACTTATTGCTTCAATAAAAAGCTAACATGGAGTAAAAAGTAAAAATTCTAAAAAAATAAAAACCCATAAGACTTCAATTTCATTGAAGAAAATGATTTAGTCCATGTTATAGTAATATTTCAGAATTCTGGTAATTCTGCATTTTTTTGCCCTCAGGATGCAAGGCATGCTGCAGAAGGAGAAATATATACAAAGCTAAACCAAAAAATAGATGAGTTTATTCAGATTGCTGACTATGATTGGACAATGTCTGAATCAGATGGAAGAGCCAGTGGATACTTAATGGACCTCATTAACTTCTTAAGAAGCACCTTTCAAGTTTTTACTCATTTACCTGTAAGTGTTCAAAATTAAGTGTAAAATCAAGCCATTAGAGCATTATTTTCTTTTATAATGCTAAGATTTTGAACAAATATGTGATTTTTTTAATTGCATGTGTGCTAGCACATATTTCAGTATTTTCAGTACAGATGTGCTTCAGATGTTTCAGTATGTTGATGATGCTTACCTATGATAATAATTAGAAAATACTTCTGAATACTCTAGAAGTAATACAAGCAACAGCTGATATACAAATAGTGTAATAAGTTAGGTTTACTAGAGCAGGCAAGTCCTCAGATGTCCTTTGTTGTACCCTTCTGTGTTTACATTCACTGATTCAAAGGGCACTGAATTGGTGCAAGTTCTCCATTTGTGCAGATTCTGGAGGCCTTGGGTTTGTTCTTTTTAAGTAGATCTGACAAAATAAATAAATAAATAAATAAATAATAATTGTTAATTGAACATCATTGAAGTGAGTCCCCATTCTTATTCAAATATATCCTTTGTTACTTTGTGCCAGGTGAAAGGGCACCAGTATCCTGATTGATGTACTTTTTACATTCCGTTGTTCACTTTCCCCTGCCTTAAAGATAAAAAAGCAAGATCTTCTAGTTAGAGCTATCATCCTAAGAGTTCATACGTTTGTAGATGTGGAGTAACTTCCCGAAGTCTTTCAAGATGCATCTGCTTTTCATCAGCTTGTCCTTTGTTGCTGATGTCACAGTGATGTCTGAGTGCTTTACCCACGTTGCAATGCCTGTCAGGAATCAATTCTCGGTGCATAAATGTTTTGAGGCTCCAGATTGGAAGATAATTTATTTACATTCACAGCAAGGTGCTGAAGTTGCTGACATAGTAGGCTTATCAGGTCTTCCAAATTCTGCTAAGTGGCTGCAATTCTTCAGTCTTTTTTTTTTTTTTAACTACTCAACATCATAGCCCATTCATTGTTGATGTGAATGGGAAGTGTGAGGCACAAGCTTCCATGCCGAGTCAACTGAGCATTTTTTTTAATAAAGGATAACATGCTTGTTGGTTAAATTCACTGTCGCCTTTTTGTTACTCATTGAACAAATGTCACTGCTCCTCAATGGGCACTTGCACGTAGCAGCTGTGAACAATGATGTACAGCTTGTGATATAGGTCTTCTCAAATGGACCACAGACAGAAGTTTAAATGTCCTACTGTCAACTGAAAGAAAGTTGTAGGTTCTTTTAATGAGATAATTTGTTAGGAGTGTTGGAAAGTAGCAGCTACGGCATTAAGAGACTTGAAAAACATAAAAGGAATAGAAACAAGTGCCTGGAGATGCAAGCCAACCTTTGGAGAAAACTAGTCCCTATTAACTGTTTATTTTGTAAAATAAACTCTGGGCAGGTAACAAGCTGGGGCTGTATGGCTGAAGAGTCTGCTCTGGCAGGAGGTTTCTGGTTGCTTTTGGATTTCCCTGGTGGTTGCTGGATTCCTGTCATTAGAGTCCTGTCTTGTTTCGGATCTGTGTGTAAGCTGTGGAAACACACCTGGAGGTCTCCTTTTGTGCTCTCACCCGAGGCTATATCAAATTATTTCTGTGACAGTGTAGACACAGATTTTTAAAACATAGTCTTTCTGTTAAATGTTTTGTGCAATTTGTGTTATTTCAATGGGAACATAAGAGATCTAAATCAGATAGACATTGATCTCAGTGTTTTTGAACTTGCACACTTCATAGCACAAGTTTGCTGGAGTCTGCTAGACCCACGGAATCACCGGAAACATCTTACGTCTCTGAATGTTTTTTTTCTCTTAAGTTTTGTGTCTCAGTTTTCTCCTCTGTATATATGTACTGTGCTTTAGCATCAGTTTTGGAAAAGAAAATGTGTTAATTCCATCTTCCAGTTATAGCACCATTACCTTTACATTAACAGTTATTTAAGGATTGTGTAACATTTAAATTATTACTGTCCTAAGCCATTCTAAATTTTGCCTGAATGAAGTATGTTAATACCATACAGATAGCCTTCATAGGCCAAGGCAATAAACATGGCATAAGTATTTTGGAATGTATTATTTGTTATATAGAAAACTTCATGGAAAGGCAAAACAACAGACGTTGCCTGATCTGAAGTTTACTGTTTTGATATTTTGGTATGCAGTTTGTTATTACAGGAAAACATTTTAGTGCTGAACTAGTATTATTTCAATTATAATCTCTTTGTTGTACATTGACAAAATACTATAGAAGTGCATGGGTGTGTTTTTTTTTTTTAAGCAATTATATAATTGTTATTTTTGGAAACATTTCCTTTTATTGCTACCAAATTTTTTATTCTTTTTTTTTTTTTTTTTTTTTTTTTGATGCTGACAGTACATCTTAAATTTTTTGTTTTGATTTGATTGCCTTACTGGTTTCCTTCTCAGAATAACAACAATGACCATGCTGCTATGTCGGTAAGTAGATGCAAGATGAAGAAAAGCATGTGAACTGAAAAAACTATGAACTGCCTGCAGGCTTATTGCTTCATTTTTTAATCATTAAAAAAAAAGCATTTCTGTTTTGTTGATGACTTGCTGTGTGCCTCGTGTGACTGCATGCAGGAATCAGGTTAATGGCTAATGCAGGGCTTTCATACACTGGAATGGCAGGAGTCCTAAAAGCCTTGCAGAAGGCGGGTGGTGTGCATTGCATCCCAAATGAGATCATTTAGAGGAGGCTCTGAGGCCTTTCACAAGTGAGGTCAGGTATCAAAATGCAGTGATGAGGCATGCATACAGAATTGAGGTAGTTTGACATAACAGAATAGAGTATTACTGAAAGGTCCATCTTTTCTCTGCTACATCTGTCTGTGGTCAAGGGAATTTGTTTGCCCACATACATATTTGTTTAGAAGATGATGGACTGCATTTAGAAATTCTTCCAGGCTCTGATTATTTTCAGGTCATCAATTTTTATACAAGCAGTTTATTTTAATTTGGCAAAAGCATTTCTACTATAATGAAAATGTTGAAATTATTACTAAAATCATGACAATTACTATGTGAATGTCTAATTCTGGTTTACCATCACTAATGTAATTGAATCTTATTATGCTGCATAACTGATCGAACGTGTACTGTGCTATTCACTATGTGAGTGAGTAAGTGTATAATGCACTAACTGTATACAGTGTGGGGATCAATGCTATGATAGATGGAAAATTTGCAGTTAAAATTATCTTCTCAGGGAAAACAAAAAAATTAATAATAATAATTAAATGTAGTTTAATACCAGAGCAAAATCTTTAATACTCAATATCTCACTGGTGCATAGATGTATTCTTGTATTCAATAAAGCATAAACTTAAAATACACGTGCAAGAGGTGGACAAATCTGAAAAAGGCATTTTATTCTATTAGTTAAAACCTTCAGTTTATGTTGAAACAATTATCAGTAGTTACCATAACAATTTGGAATTAAAATATATCACTTTAAAGGGAAAAAATAGTAAAATCTGTATTGTTGTCTAAAATTCCTTGATCTATTTTTCAGTAATTGTCAACAGTAATTTGAATTTATTTGTAGTATAGATTAGAATTTTGTAACAAGGGCAGCCAGACATCTGGGCAGTTTTGTTACAGTACAGTACTCATTGGATTAGGTGCCAAAAATAATTTGGGGAATTTCTGTCTCTTGTTTACCAGGGAAGCTGGAAGTGGATCCAAAGTAGTTTGTGTTGAAGTGTGTAGAGATTGTCTGTAAAATTGAATAGCATACATTAAATAGTAAATTCTACTCCTGACTGCAAGAAAATACATTGAGTGTATATTAAATTATATTAGGTTTGTTCTATTTCCTTTTAATTTGTGATCATTTAAATGTTCAATTTTTTTGGTTGTTGTTTTTTGGGTTTTGGAGGGTTTTTTTTGTTTGTTTGTTGTTTTGTTTTGTTTTGTTTTGTTTTCCCCTTAGGATTTTTAGTTTGCATCCTAAATTTACCCTGAAATTTGACAAAAGATAAAACTAAAGCTTAATTCATGACTTAATGTACATAGACAAATTTAACTGAAGTACCTCATCTAAAGTGTCAGCAGGAGAGTGTACTTTAATGGAGGGTGTTGGAAATGAAGGATAAGTTTCCAACGTGTACAGTTCTCATTGATGTTCTCAGTTCTCATCTATTTTCATTGGTCTTAAGATTGGTGATCTTGTTAAGAAGCTATCACCAGCTCCAGGGAGGGCTTGTCCTGTTGCAGGCAGGGCAGGGCAGGGGAGCTGATGCTCTGCAGCTGGGAGTCACCTGGAAGGACTTTGGTTTTGAAGCAGTGTCAGTGTTTCCCCCACGAGAGTTATTTCCAGCCGTGGTTTTATTCTAGAATCCAATGGTGCTCATGTACGTAAATCTTCATCTCTTCCCCTTCATGGTATGGAGAGCTTCTTTCTCCAGATAACTGAGAGGATAAGGGTTCAATGCGACAACTCCTTTAAAGCTAGTTCCCATGCCACCTTTCCTGGGAGGAAGTTTGTCTTTTTCGTTGAAATATGTTATTATACACATGTGCTTCACTAATGAAAAGAGAGATACTCTGTTCATTGAATAATTTGTTTTCCCCTAACTTTGTACAGCTGCTTTAGTAGATTATGAGAACTTCCAATTACCTCGTCATCACTGCAGTAATACACTGTACTGTGTTAGATCACAAATAGTTCCAATCCTTAGGCAGAGTCCTTTTGAGAAGAGGAATATAGAGGACAAAGCATTCTACTACAAAACTTGTTCTATATCCACCAAGTAAAAAGCCAATGGACCTGAACTAGGGTAGGAAGTAGTCCTTGAAGTGGGAGTTTGGACTGAATAACACTAGTGCATTCCAGTGCAAACTTCTGTTATTTGAATACTCATGGTGAACTATCAAGGTGGCATGAGCACTGGGAATGTTGAATATTTTGTTTAGAAATACTTTCTGTTACTGTTGGGTAGGCATCAGTACGCTGGTTGTATCGTGACCGAGCACTGCTAGAATTCTAGAGATGAATGGCATGAAGGCCACATTGCTTTTGAAAGCTTACAACTTGAGAGTCATGCAGCTTTTAAAGATTCTGTTTTCTGAAGTCACAAGGATTTGGTATTTTGAGATTATTGTTGTTTTCAGTTTCTTTTACATGAACATCCTGTTTTAAGCTCATGCTGCAATATATCATTAGATACTTCTAATCAAAAAGGAAGTCAAATTTTCATCATACAGCTGTTAACTTCGTAAAGACAATTGAATGATAAAGTTTGCATTTTTTAAGTTTGTATTTTGAACAGGTAAAGAGTAATCATACATTTTGCTTTTAGATTATGGATATGTATATAAAAGGTTTTACAATTTTTGTGCCTTGTAAGTATAAAGTTAGTCATCCCCTCAGGAAAGAATAGTTAGTGAAAAGTTACAATTACAAATTATTTTCAATTAGATACTGTTGGCTATTTTCAGTAGAATTTGTTGTGGAGACTTGAAGTAAAATTGAGTCCTACAGTTATATTAGGTTTTTAATATACTTGTCTCTTTATCTATAGTTTAAAAGTTGGATGTGAGTTCTGCTTTAGTTTTTATAGCTGACAAAATTAATATGTTTATGGGTTGTTGCCTCTTTTTTTTCAGTTTCAGATTTTTATTTTTTGCTGAACATTTCATACTGTTAAATAACTTCTTAATCTTAACTTCTTAGATTTAACAGATAAGTTTTGCTATTTCCTTTTATGCTGAGGATGGTGGTTTGTGTTATTTTATTGTTTCTGTGATTGACAGCAGAAGCCTAATTTCACAGCTTGCAGTAAGGGTGAAGGGGTGGTGGTTTTCTGCAGCTATGTTCAAAAACTGTCAATCAAAAGCCTCCATAGGCTACTTAGAGAATGGGTTTTCTTACTGATTTCTTCAAATGCTGCTTCATGCTGTCTTTGATTGGCACAGCCTGGCAGGGAGGATGGATGAATCTGTCACTGGTCGGTTAATTGTGTTGCTGGTCTCAGCCTGACATCAGGTCTTTGACTCTTAAGTGGCTCAATACAAAACAAATTAGAAGATTGTAGTCATATTTCTCATTCTATATCCTTTGACTTTGTTGAATGCAGTCCATAAATCATATTGACTGACACCACAGTGAATGATGAAAGCTGCTTTTGAGACAGCTAGCGTGGGTCTTAGAAAGCAGTGCCGTGGAGGTGCCATGGAAGGATGCATATGGCTGACCCTTTGGGAATTTCCTAGGAGCCAAATGTCTCTTTACTGCAATTGTTCTTAGGAGAAAAGCTTTTGGGTCCTATAAAAAAGGATTTAATATGTCAGCAGATTCTCTTTATAAGCTCCTTTGAAATATAAGTTTGTCTAAGGGTTTTCTTTTTTTTACAAACTTTTATTTCAGCAAAATGTGAAGGCTGGGTAAAAAAAAACAAAAACGGTTGCCTTTAACACTGTTAGCAGGTGTTTTTGCTTATAGAATAGGGTCCTTGTTTCCTCAACTTTACATTGGTTGAGTGGAAGAATAGGTTTTGTAGATAGCAGCAATTAACATAGGGAGAGTGGAGATAATAGTAGTGTCCTCACATGGGAGGCAATACTGGAACAAACGTGAGAAGCCTGCTGAATCTCTGCATGCTATTGAATATAGATATTTTATTGCTTGATACAGTTGGCGCAGCCACTCTCTCGCTCTCTCTCTCTCTCAAAAAAAAAAAAAAAAAAAATTAAACTAAATGAGATTTATTTCATTGTGGAAAAGAAACGTTTGGTTTTTTTATGTTCACAAATCTCAAATTTTCCTTTTAAAATGCATTATGAAAAAATGACAAGTAATTGATTAATTGGTGAATGATGGAAATTTGCAGAGGGATTTTAACTGGAACTTACTTGTCAAACAAATTTGGATTTCATTCATTTTTAAATGTTGTACATCCAACTTATTTTCTACTGGGAAGCACTGAATTTTGATGAGGGTTACAATGAAGTTCATATTTATCTGAGGTAAAATTCAGCATTTATGTTGATAAGTTAGCTGCCTCCAGATAACACAATTAATTGATTTTTGTAAAGTGTAAACTGTATGGTAATCTATTATCTGCCATGTGAACAATAAGCCTGTAGTTCAAGTTGCATAGTTGGAAATAGTCGAAATATTAGGATGTTTCCATCTTACAAAATCTTAAGAGAAGCATTAAATGTATGTGTATTGATATTTATTTAAAATCCAAGTGTCTTTTCCATGTCATTTTTGTATTGTAATCATTATCTTGTGCTCCAGTACTATTGATATTTGCCATATTTCAACAATTAACTACAGATGCTTATCAGAAAGATTAAATTCTGGTTTTGACTTACAATAATAGGAGGAACACACATTGTTTGCATATAAAATACATTAAACGTTAATTCTTTTCCTGACAACCTATTAATCTGGTTGAACTTTTATTACAGTATAGTGGCAGCATAAATAGGACATGGAGCTGATTTGATGGAGCAGTACTTTAAACAGAGATGCACTAGTTGTTCCATTAAATCAAAATGACATTTCCATTAAGTATTTGAAACCCACTACACAGTAATTAAATGAACTGTGGCCCATTGATTGCCCTCCTCACCTCTTTTTTCTTCATTTTCTTTTTTTTCTTGTCTTCCCCCCCCCCCCTCATTCATATTGATATTGTTCTGCTTGGGGAATAGAGCTGCATGTCTCCCAGTGTAATTACCAATGGATCTGGGAGACTTTTAAGCATGCTGTTCTTGCATTGTTTCTTACATACCATGTTGTCACTTCATCTGTTTTGGTCAAAATTGTTATTTACTTTTCTGAGGTGTTCAATTAAGAAACTGACATCTCATTTTAGATATAAAGCTCCTGACATTTTGAGGTATTTTAAAGCTTGAAAGGTATTAGCAAAAGCTGTTTAATGTATGCATGAAAATTTAATAATATGAACAAGTCTATTAAGGACAAAATCTTCAGATGTTAAGGCAGAACTTCCCAAACTTTTTCAACAGTGAACTGCTGTCAGTCCTTACCACGTTCCTTGGCTTATATGTGTTTCTGTGAGTCAACAGTGAATTATCATCCCAACCTTGCACAGAGCAGTTGGGGAACCATTGCTTTAGAGAATATTTGTCATCACTTTACTGTTGGATACGATGGTTTATATACCCCAGTAGGTGGATTACATAGTTATGATTTCTTTCATATGAGCATGTAAATACTTACCTTTGTTTCAGTATACACTGTAATACAGTAATTGAAAAGCATCTTTTAAGCACATAAAAACAATTCATTATAATTCCATTTGCAAACCAAGATCTCTGTGATTTTGAAGGTTGCAGTGCTATGAATAGAATGTTGGCATCTGATTGAGTATCTGCTCTTAATTCATTTTCCTTCTGTAGCAGAATTTCCATATTTTTATAATTTTATGTACTAAAATGTTAATACCTTATCAAATTAACTACTGATTTTTGGTGATTTGTTTTATTGTTCTCTGGTCTGGAAATGATTTGTCTCAATTACTTATGCTTTGTTAAGAGAAATGTTACTAACTAGACTGATTGAAAAAATATTTCTATTCTGTACAGCAGAGGGCTGCATTTCATTTTGTACGTGGTTGATTACTGACAGCACTGATTTATTAAGCACCAAAAAAAATTATGGATAGCATGAATATTTTAAATAATTTAGCACCAAGCTCTGAGGTGGAATTCAGGCAACGAAGGTGTCAATGATTAGCAAAAGCTGTTATGAGAGATGCCCCAACTGAAAGCAGTATTTTTGGTTAGTCTCTTTTTTTAAGACTATTGTTAAAAATCTGCAGCATGTTGATGCACACATTTTTGCTTTCATTTGATTTGAGTGAAAAAAATCCACACTCAGGCATCCGCAGCTTATATTGTTATTATGCTCTTCCTTGTTTGGAAATGCCCTTGTATCTTTGAAAGCTGATGGAATAATGGAAGAAGTTTCAATAATTGTTTGACATCCATTTAATTTAGTTTCCTTGCTGATTTAGTGGAAGCAAAGCTAACAGGCCAGAGAAACAGCTACAAGTGTGATCATTCTTCTTCTAATCTAAGTCCTGCTTCATTAAGACTGAGCGTATAATAAGATCAAATCAGATAAGCTGTTCCTTAGTAATATGTCATTTGTTTCTATCGTAAAATGTGTTGCTCTTTCTACTAGGGAAAAGTGGCCCAGACAGCTTGCATGTCAGCCTGCCAGCATCTTTCAACATCACTAATGCAGATGCTACTGGACACTGAATTAAAACAAATAAGCATGGGAGCAATTCAGCAGTTTAATTTAGATGTGATACAGTGTGAATGTAAGTAGATGTTCCAGTATTCTTATCTATGTCTGTCTTAAAATTACAGAGAAATGTAATGTTAACCACAGAGTCATCTTTTTTTCTATAATCTATTAAAGTTTTGTCAGTTTGCTGTTGCTGTTTTTAATATGATAAAATCACAACTTCCTATAAAAGTACTTACAATTAAGTGTGCAAGCAATTTTGAGAGCAAAATTTAAGATTTTTTTCTTAAACTTCAGTATCTGATTGAAATATACAACTGTTGCTACTGCTAATGGTATCATAATCACTACATTTAGTCTAGCACAAAATTGCCCAGAAATACCACATAAATATTATGGCTGTAAGTTTAAGCACAAAAAAATAAAATGTCTGTGAAATTTCTATTTTCCCACTTGAGATTATTTATTACAGTACAAATTTTAATTGTGCTGTTACATAGAGTTTTCTCCCTCCTAGAGCCACTGCTTACTCACTGTGCAGAGTGGCAGTGCTCATTTCATAAACTCGCTATTCAAAATAGAGCAACCAAATTATTCAATAAAACTGGTTGAATCTAGCACCAAGCACAGAATTAATTTCCCCATATTTTACATGGAACTCACCACTGTAAGTCAAGCTTTTACTCTGTATTAAGGAAGTCTTTTCTTAACATTGTTGTGGTGTGAATATATTTCATGCCTACTTTTGCAGTTGATGGCTGAGATTCACTGAAAAGGCTCGCTAGCACTTCTTTAATGCATATCTTTGGTTTCTCATGCTCTGTTTGTTGTTGTTTTGTTTTTGTTGGGTTTTTTCCCCTCCAAATTATCTTTCCTCTTATATTGAGGAGGCACAGATCTCAGTGATTTTAGTGACTTCTTTAGATTGTGGCAGTTCTGGATATCCTCAGGTGTTTAACTTGGACACATGAAAAAAAACTCAACAACTTGATGTCTGCTCAATTAGCAGCCATCTGTGGGAAACTGGAAGTTTGTTTTCGAGCAATTTAGTTAGCATCACAGGGGATTCTTGTGGGATTCCAGGGGCAAAGTTAAAAGACATTTTTGATGCCCACAAGCGTGTCTTTCCTCCTCCTGCACTATTTGTTACATTCCATTTAAAACTCTGTAGCACGAAATGAAGGCATCTTTCTGACAGGCCATTGTGTTGCAGCCTTGAGGCCTTTCAGTGCGCAGGGTGAGATGACAGGATTACAGGATCTGTTTGGAAATAATATACAAGGGCTTCTCCAAAAGTAATGCCTCCAATTTGATTCTGTTGGACCACAATATCAGAGGTATACCACCAATATTGGTGGTATGGCAGTAGAAGTTGAACCTTCCCACCAGTATTCCATTACATGTTGTTTCCACGTGACATATGGCAGCAGAGGATCAGTCTGACGCAATGGTGTCTGACCTGGAAGCGTATATGAAACACAGGTGTGGAAATGAATTCCTCCATGCAGAAAAATGGCACCCATTGACATTTGTCAATGTTTGCTGAATGTTTAAGGAGACCAAACAGTGGATGTGCGTGAGGTAGAGGTGGTGTGTGTTTCAGCAGTGGTAACAGCAGTGTGAAATACAAGCCATGCTCTGGATGGTTGTGCAGATGTTCACAAGCATGGCATGCAGGCTCGTGTTCATTGCTGGTGAAAATGCAAAGTTAATGGTGGTAATTACATTTAAAAATAACGTTTAGTAGCTGACAATTGACTCTGCCTGTTTTGTACTCTTCGTATTTGTTGTAGTTTCTAAATAGGAGGCATTACTTTTGGAATTGCCAATAATATTTGTGATCATAGCATTAAGGTTTGTCTTATGATGAGATTGTATAAGTTGGCCACAGATTATGTTTTGATGTTTGATCCTTAGTGCATTTGATATTGCAAACCTAACTGGTTTTTTCTAGTAGATGTGTAGGGATATGTGCATGTGCATTTGTCTGATTTCCCAATTTTAGAAAAAGATCCTGGCTGTGAAAGCAAATTGCATAATATACATGGAGCTGATACCAAAGCGTTCACTTAGACAAGCTGAACTAGTGCATCCATTACATAATCATTTGCCTTCTAAACAAATAGCATAATAGCAGAGAGAGCTTGCCCTGTGCTTTATTATTCCATTTCTAATGTTTGAAATAAGTACAACTGTAAATAGATTAAACTAAAATTATTTCTTTTTACAAAGCTTTTAAAGCATAGTAAAAAAAGAAAATGGTTTTACACATAAACCCTTTGAAAAGCTTAAAAAGGACTGTGGCAGCTTGGCAGAATAGTACGCTGCAGAAAATAATGTCTTCCCTTCTGATTCTATGATTCTGTGGAATAAGGAATTGGCACTGGATGTTGCTCAGAGACTGCTTTGCTGTTGCAGTTTCATTCATAAGGTCCAACATTGGCACATTCCAGGCCTCACTGTGATGCCTGTGATTTATGTTCTTGTTCATCGCTCTCTCCCAGCTTTATTCTTTGGCACTTTAAGATTAATGGGTACAACAGAGACATTTCAATTAGTGCTTAGGGTGTGCAAACATTCACAAACATTGGTAGTTTTTTACTGTATTGTATATGTGGGTTTGACATTTTACTTATGGACAGGGTGGATATGCTGAGATGATTCTGAACTAAAAATTCATGAGAAACAAATAATATTTGAAGCTCTTTTAATACATTCTTGGCAATGTTCTAGATACTTGTTTTGATTTATAAAATTGCATTTTTATTATTTCTGGTATGAAACAGAGGAGAGCTAGATAAACGCAGGAAAATATGATTACTGTCAGAAAAGGCAATCAGCAGTCTGATAACCAACCCGACTATCTGTTAATGAACTGTTAAGTCAGTAAGTGCTGAAATTCTTAACAATTGTAGCAACAATGTAGCATGATAATTGGACTTCCAGGAAACTAAGGTGGGATGGAAGTTATCTTGTGATGACTGGGATTTCATTATCCTGCACTTTGTTTCTATGAAAAGTACCTGACTTTAAAAGGCAGAGCAGAAAATCTTAAAGTATCTTTCAGATGCTTTTGTTGCTGATAGTATCATATGGTCTTCTTAGTCATTTAAAAAACAGTGTTGATCATCTTGCTTTGTTCTTCAGTTTTGCTTATTGTTTCCAAACATTACAAAAGCTTTAAGTTTGATTTCAGAATGTCTCATTCTAATTGAAGTATTTTCCACTCTCTCTTACGTATTTATGAACTAGAACAGTGTTTTACTTTTGTTTTTCATGTCATTATTTCTTAATGATCATCTTCCACTAGAATAATTGATTTCTTACAAAAATGTTCAGAGAAATACTATGTATGTACTTGCTTCCATTGAAGATAACCCAATGATTGGGCTTTGCTTATACAGTGTTTCAGTGTCCAAAGGAAGAAAATGGGTTGGGAAGGAGAGGCATTTGCCATTTCTCGAAGGTGGAATTCAGGTGTAGGTTGGTGTAGCTCACTTCATGAGAATCAAGGTGTAAATAATAGCACAACAGTTTTTTAGACCCAGGCTAAAAACTTTTTTTTCAGACCAAACTAAAAACTTTTTTTTAGCCTTTGGGAACGTGTGCTGGTTGAGTTAGGGAATCAAAAATCCACAACAAGCCAACAAGCCATTGAGCTATGTTATTTGTGATATGCAAAGATACAGAAGTATCTTTCTGATCATCAAGAAAATGTGCTGGTAAAATACTATATGTAATTTAGTATAGGCTTTAAAATATGAAAATTTTATGACGAATGTTGTATTACTAAGTGATTGTATATATTTCTCTGACTCAGCCAAGGTGTTTCACAGCTGCAGTATTATCAAGCCATTTTGCTGAAGAGGTCCAACCATGCAAGCATATGTTGCCTTCTTCTTCATACAAATAGTTTCACGCTATGTTTTTTGCTTTCACAGAAATAAACATAAATTTTTTTAAATACAAATTTAGACAACAACTTTTTGCTTTGAAGTTCACACTACAATTTAAGTGAACATAATGCTTTAATTTACAAAGTGATCCAGATCTAGATACCTTACACCAACATTTTATTAATTAAGTAGAACTAGTCAGAAATTCTAGTTGTTGGAAAAGTTATCAGTAACTTTTGTAGTTTTTAGGTTTATTTTAATATAGTTGAAGTGTGAGACAGGATCAGTTAGCAGAAGGAGGGACAATTGAGTAGGCTTCCTTCTTCATCCAGCCATGAGTCTGTGTAAGAATGGAGAGGTTTTTAACCCTGCCTATTGCTGAGGGTGAAAGAAATTCTGGGATGACATCAGATAGCAAACATATAGAGCAAGGCAGGTTGCAATATACCTTCCAACCAGTGTGATGTATTGAGAGCTGCAATGTCCAAGTCCAAATGGAATTCGTGACCCATGTGCTCTCTCTTGAGTGTACACTGAGGTGATCTCCAGGTGAGCATGCCAGGAGCTGTGGAACCCAAATCCTGCTGGAGGATTGCTCCTCTGGAGGCCCCTCACTTTACCTGCCTGTCTTCCATCTACAAGGCCAGGTCAACTTGGCTGACTTGATACAATCCTTCATCTGCTGGACACATATGGCAGCAGAGGAGCAGGGGAAGCAGTGATGTCTGGCCGTGCTCAGGGAGGGCTGGAGCCTGGCAGCTGGTGGCCCCCTCAGCGTGGCTCCCCCCAGCCTGTTTGAACAGCTGGAGCATCCAGCAGGGCTGCAAAGTGGCCAGAGGCTGTTCTGATATTCACCCATTCTCTGCACTTCATTTAAAAATACTGTTGCAGCTCTGCCTTTGACTTGAAAATTGATGCTATGACACTGACGGAAGCTGCCCTAAATTTAGCTTTTGATCCAAAGTCTGATGCTGATTTAAATTTTTGCAGTTGAGCTGGAAACTGTCAGAGAATAAGATAAGTACTGAGTTCCCAGACCAGCAGAGCACACATAAATGATGGCTGAGACTGCGTTTTGAGAGAATACAATGAAGGGACCTGTTAATAAATCCAGAAGAACACAGAAATTCAGTACTACTCACATATGTCTTGAGTTCCATTTTAGCAGACACAAGCTTTTTTGTAAGATATCCAACTCATCCATATATATATATATAGATAGATAGATAGATAGATAGATAGATAGATAAATTCACATATATCCTCTATACAAAATGTAATGAGAAGAACAAATTGAAATACTTAAAATAAAGTGAAGTCATCTTTACAACATTTAAGTTTACAATTATTGTTTACCTGTTACCTTATAGCCCATTTTGGTATTGGTACATCTTTTTTTTCATTGTATTCTACTTCCTTTACATTCCCAAACTGGCTGTTACAGGAACTGTATTTCTGTGCTTAATAGTGAGAAGCTTGGGCGTGCTTGACAACACATTCTGCCAAAGATCCTGCTTTGTATACTCAGAAAAGGGCATAGTGGTATTAACAAAGCGCAGGAAAAGTTGTTGACAAATCTTTGTGAATAGGAGATTCATCTAATGTGTATATTCAGCTTATTTTTCTGCAAGCATTGAAGTTCCTAATTCAAACTACCGAGCAGTTAGTTGTTTACCCTTGTATATGATAGTCTTAATGGTGATCTTTGCATTTTCACTCTCAGATATTGTAAAATTCCTGAATGTCCTTATGCATGCTAAAGCAAACAAACAAGTAGCCCCCTGCACCTCCAAATCCTCCTTAAGATTAGCATGAATGTAGGGGGTAAATATTTTAAAAGATCTATATATGACAATGTTTCATTACTATCTGGAAAAGGACTCCTAGGACAAAGACATTAAGAATGTTAATCCTGTTCTTATAATATCTTCCTAAAATGCTGTGCAGTAGAAAATATTTAATTAGCTTTGCCTAATTGTTAGCAAAACTTAAAAGCCCTGAGCTGAGGGAGTGGGTCTGTCTGACCGTTACCATAAGTAGATTATCTTTTTGCCCTTTGAACTCATGAAATTTTAATAATGAAAAAAATTCTTCTGTAGTCACCTGTCAAAAATGACCCAAATGGGAGAATAAATGTTTATGCTATTATGAATGTCTCCAGTGTCATGAGTAAGTTTATAATAGAAAATCGTAATTACAGAGAATAGAGCATATATAATAATTTAGTTTGAGGCCTTGCATACTTGCTCTGTAGCTATCTGAGTAGTAGGTGCTTTATAGTGAAACAAACTAATATTGCGTTTTTAAATATGTCAGGATAAATTCTCAATTGTATTACCTGCATGAACACTATCGAGTTTGTTGACTGCTCAAGCTGATGAGCCTAAGAAAAATTCTCTTAAACTCTTCTGAAGTGTGATGTCTTACTTGAGTGGATGTGTGAGACAGTGGGTGTCTCTGTAAATGTCTTTTATAAATGTAGACTGGGATAAGAACATCAGAAGTGCCAACTGAATGAGGCTGAGGCTACCTTTAGCCAAGCAACCTGTTCCCAGCAGTGGCAGTATTTAGAGAAGATCATAAAACACTGGGCTGTTCAATGAGTGGCCCTTCCCATTGCAGATCCATCTTCCAGAAATACATAGAAATCTAATGAACAGATGTATTCAGACTATTTTGTTTAACCACTGTTGAAGGGCCTGTATTACAAATATATATTCTTTAAATTTCTACTTGTTTCTCATTTGTATTTCTGTCATGCACAACTTATTGTAAGAATGAGTCCCATAATTACATTGTGTTCTATGAAAAAGTACTGTATTTTGATTTGTAAAATTCTCTGTGTTGATTTCATTGTCTATTATTTCTTATATTACAAGAAACAGTAAATCAGTGATAGTTTCCTTTTCATCTTTTTGCACACAGTCAATGACTTCCTTGACATTGGTTATTAGGCTACTGCAGTACTGCTGTCTGAAGGACTGGACTGAGTTCGTGAGAAGGCCTTCTGATCATATATAAGACTATTGCTTACGTAGCACATGCTTCATGTCTGATCTCTGACTTTTAAAATGTTACCATCATGAAGCTTTTTACTTACTTCCTTCTTTACATTTAAGAAAAGACAGTGCCTGGAAGTGGATTCTTTTGAACGTGTGGGCTATAAAATTCCATCCCATCAGTGCTTCTTTTGAGTACATCCTGAAGCAATCTGAAATACCTGGACATTTTGCTGAGCGTCTATTCATGTGATTTTCATAAAAGGAAGTGGGAAACTGCTGAAGTCTTGATTTGATAGCACTCTGCAACATGAACAAAGGAGGAGGCTGCTGGAAAGCTTTGTTGTTTATCTCCTGAAAGCATTGACCTTCTCTATAGTAAATCAATGCTTCATGGTATTTCCTGATTATTAGTTTAACTATGATGTACAATTTGGGGGATTTCTAGCTTTAATGAATTTCTATTTTTACTGTTTTTACTTAATGATGACAGAAATCTGTGACATTACCCTTCTTTTATAGACTTTTTTTTTTCCTTAGTCGCCTTCAACTTGCATATGAAATTAAAATGAATAAAAACATATGTTAATTTTTAGGTTTGAAAATATTTGAGGTTTCCTAACTTAAATAAATAGCTAGTTTGTTTCATTCATGTGTTACTGTTTTTTGTACTTAGGAGATAGCTTTACCTTCCAGTTATGTCAGTCTATTTTTGGGTTCAAGAAGGGCAGAAGTTCATTATCATGAGCAGACATTTCAATTGTGCTCTGACTGTGGCACTGAGAGCTTTCCACCTGTTGTCCATGCATTAAACAAGCTCCCAACTTAGTGTCTGTCTTTTATTGCTGTTTGGATAGAGGATTTTTTTTTTTTAGAGCAGATGTTGTAACAAAAGCAGATGTTGGAAAATATGTTGACAGCCATGGAATTGGTGTTATTTCAAAATACTTCAGTAATCATTCACCTCAGGCTGAAAATGTAAAGATGTTGGCTTTAATGTTTATAGCGTTATTACTGGTTTAGAATTGTAAGCAGAATTGCTAAATGTCATTCTAAAGGTATTGTTCTTGGAAAGTTTTGTTGATTGGTTGGTTGGCTTTTGATTAGAGTCAGTTTATTAGTTGTGATGTCTTTGTGTCCAACTGGTTTTGTTTTAATGCTAGCTATCATTTATAATGCATACAGCTCGTTTTTCTGTTAGATTAAAAAAAAAAATCTACATCCATAATTTTTAATTTTTTTTTTCTTGCAGTGTTTGCTAGTTCTGAGCCTGTGCCAGGATTCCAGGGAGACACCCTGCAGTTAGCTTTCATCGACCTCAGACAAGTAAGACACTAGCTGCTGTTTTTTATCCTACTAATTTCCCCTTTTGACCAATGCTGGAGTTATTAAATTTGAGAACCTTTCATGCTTTAGCATTCCCATGTAATTGGTTTTGAAAAGCAGCTACTTGAAGTGTTATTAGTGGCACTACTCCTTGTTATTTAGTATAAAACTGTTTCTTAAATGTGGTGTTAGGGGGCACTGTGCTACTGGTGCAATTACTACGTGAATATAACGTTGAATTTTGGTCATGACTGTTTTGTAAAGATCCTGTGATGATTTTTTTGAAAGAGTACACGTTACCCTGGTGTGCTGTTACTGTTGTTTCTTTCTGAGCAATTCTCTTTCTAGAGAATGACTTCTTGGAGAGTAGAATCAATTTAACATATTACCTTGACTTGGTACATATTCAGTTAGAAAGTCACTTCTTACCAGCTGATCTTTATTCTAGACCAAAATTAATTTGAAGTGCCTTACTATTGAAAGCACTTTTCCACAGTTCTTGTCAAAAGAAAGGTTGTTTTTCAGACTAAAATCAACTTATCTTAATTACACATAGCCACTTCTATTCCCTGCTCTCTGAATTCTAATAGTATATTCAACCATAGCAGTTCACTTTTGTAAACCTTTAATACTTGAAATAAATTTAAAGAAGAACTTGGTTCATAAAATTTCATGTACAAAATGTCTTTTAAATAGTGAAATGAATCATCAGCTGCACAAGGAGGCTCTTTAGCTCTCTGCAGATGGCTGATAATATTTTTCAGCACCATTATGTGTCTGTCAAAGTCATCAGAAAAGAGTAGAAATGCAAAATCATCTATGTAGTAAGAACATGTTTGCTTTTAATAGTTCAGTAATTTTTTTCATGTTAAGATAATGAAAAGGCATTTCAGAAGGGAAAATTCCTTTGGAAACTGTATTTCAGTTTCTCCTGATAATTAGAAAGGACTAAGCGTATTTTTAAATGAGAAAGTGAAAAGGTAGATTTATCCATTATGTTCTCAGTGGAACGTAACATAATGAACGATATCTACAATTGGATAAGCTTGGCCTTTGTGAGGAGAGTCTAGGATCGTGGCTGTAGGATTTATTAATGTGATACCTAAACATTAGGAGCTCCAAACTTCAACACGTATGGTAGTTTAAGTCTGGCAAAATACAAATCTTGCCTTGACTAACAGCCTTCCTCTTTTGGTTTCTCTTTTATTTTCATTTTATTATCAGTGTTAGAATTGACTAAACATTTTCCAATTTGTATGAAGATGATTTAGTTAAAGGGAGATAATGTTGGGAGATCTTTGGAATCATTTATTTCATCCTCTTGAGCACTATAAATCTTTGTGGAGCCTATGTTTGTCTCAAGGGAAACTGATTTCCAGCTATGCAGAAAGGCAGGGTGGGCACATACTTGCTATGGGAAATAAATAATATTTAATAAGTTTTAAGTACCAGCTGTTGAGCATATCATGTAAATAAGGATTATGTTGCCTGTAATAGCAG
This sequence comes from Cyrtonyx montezumae, assembly GCF_038088225.1. Taxonomy (NCBI): domain Eukaryota; kingdom Metazoa; phylum Chordata; class Aves; order Galliformes; family Odontophoridae; genus Cyrtonyx; species Cyrtonyx montezumae. Next base: position 17,313,700 of record NW_027072045.1, on the reverse strand, counting down.
TTAGTTTATGTTAGCAATTTACATTTAGAATTCTCTTGGTTCAAATAACATTTTATAGAGAATGCTCTGTATCCCATGGAAATCTAATTGATTTCTGAAGCTTCTTAAACAGCAAAAGTGTAGGCTGCAATCCAAGCAAGTAAATGTAAGCAGGTCTGTTATATTTGTTTTGCTTTTTTGTTTGTTTGTTTGTTTTGGTTTTTTGGTGTTTTTTTTTTTTTTTGCTATATCACTGCATGCTTTGCCAAAAGTGCATAGGTATTGCAAGAGCACATAAAAAATAACACTTAGCGTTTAGTGAGGATTTGCAGTGTTTTCCATCTCTTCCTTATTTGTGATCCATTTCTATCTTAATAGGGTAGATGACAGTTCTTTTCAAGAATACTTAGAAAAGCAACAGAGCCTTTTTCAGAAAGTTCTTATAAAAGGTCATGCTTCTGTTTTTTAGTTTGAATTTGATACTTCTTCATGAATTGCAGGATATGAAAGATAAGGAAGTAGGTCCAGTGGTCAGGTTTTACCTGCCCACCCGGACTGTGCCCTGAGGTCAAACTTCTGATATTGGCTGTTTGGTACAGAGGAGCTGATGACAGGTAGGGGCTGATACAAGGAGGAAAGCTTGAACCGTATCAAAGCTAAAAGGCAGGAGATTTGGGACCCAGTGAGAGACTGTAGCTAAAAGATGGATCAGCAGGATTGCCCTCTTCTTAAAAAGCAGCTGACCTGCAAGGGAAAAGACTTTATCGTCCTGCCAATCACATGCTTGCTAATGGAAGCCAGTTATCTCAACAACAGCTTACTCTCTCTGTGTTGTACTAGGACAATGTGTAAGATTAATGAGGATTGGGCAGTAGGATATTGTAGCACATTTTCCTAAAGAAGTAAAGCAACTTACGAGGAACAAGCTTGGAAGAAAGAGAGGGAAGAGCTACACTTGGATGATTACCACAGGGAAAGAAGCAGCTTTGAAAAGAATTGCCTTTGGAATTTTCATCCTAACAGTCCATGAAGGCAGTGTATGAACAGTATATCGTTCCCTGCAAGCCTAGTTCCTTCCTTCTTCCCACAAATGCAAAAGAGCAAATAGAAAGTTGACATGAGAACGAGTTGCTTCTGGAAAAAAAAAGCATTTGCAGAAAGCTGCAAGAAGCTGGGAATGGCAATGGGGCAGGCACTTCCCACCGTCCCCTTTGAGCCTCTATTTCTTATTATACTGTCTCCTCTTACACTTTTGGAAATACTTAATATATTCCTTAAAGAAGCTTAGTAATCTGGAGAAACCCTGGTCAATAAAGATTTTTGTTCTGTTCCCATATCTATAGTATCTCAGCATCTTACAGACATTACTTATCCCATGCAGTTGACTAATCACACAAGGTATATTTGTTCTCCATTCTGTTTTCTTCTGCCTGGAGGAAGGCTTTTACACGCATAGACTTCTTTCTAATTCAAATGTTTTTGGCTGTATTCTGCTATGTTTTTTTTGGCAGACAAAACAGAAAACTTTTGGGGCAGGGCACAATTTCTGAAGAACTTAGGAGCTTATATATCACATGAAGTAATCTAGAAAAATGAATCCAGGACAGTTTCATGTTCAGACAGTCTGCTTTGTGTGAGTGATTGACTTAAAATGGATGAGGCCATTATATTTGCTTTGTGCAGATGGATATGTAAAGAGCATAGCCAAAAACACACTTGGCTTTTGCATCACTGTAAGTCATTGCGTTGCAGCCAGCGAACTATTCTCCAAAGTATTTATCTAACTGCATAGTGTAATCCCTGGACTGATAAGAGGGTATTGTATACTGTGAATATGGGCAGTGGCTATAGAACCATAGAATAACATACAGAATCTTCTTAGAGGGCTACCTGAAGTTTACGTTAGAGAGAATACCAATATACAATTCCCTGTACTAATTAAGGATCCCACAACCACGATCTTCTAAAAACTTGGAGCTCCAGCTAGTTTAGCAGCTACAAAAGCAGCAAGCAGCTATTAAGAAAATTTCTATACACACACATTCATATACACATTCACTCATTTCTATACAGCTGCTGTAATAGTGTCATATGCTGTTTGTCTTGAGGTTTGACTAGAGGTCATACCTGGGTGCACCATTTCATGTCCCTTACTTTAAGCACTGAGGAGCAAGCCAGCTCATCAAGGCGATTATCAAAGTGGCATGTGATTCTTAAAAGAGAATGGTCTTTGGCATCTCATGAAGATGACCTGGCTCTCCTGTGACCTGCATTGCTCTCTGAAGATAATCTACTGACTATATAGGGAGCCTGAATAAATAGTGCACTGGCCCAAAATGAGGTGGAATGAACTTTGGGGATTTTACTACCATTTCAGATCCTAGGTCAATTGGAATTAACCTTTGAAGGTAAACAAGTCTTAGTTCATCCTACCTGAATTAGTCTCTGAGAAAGCTTTGCCTTCTCCATGATTAGTTTTGTCCTGGTTATGATCTGTTCTCTAGTGTCTAAAGGTTAGTATTACTGTTTTGGAATTTGAGACAACTTCTTGGATATCCTGCATATTTAAACACTTCAGGGAGAAGGCCTGAGTATTATAGTGTGTGTATTCTTCTTTGGAGAGCCAGTGTAGTGTGTAGTGGACAATAATGATAACCTGGTCAAGTGATTTCTCATGCTTCTCTTCAGCATGGCATTACTTCAGTTTCAAACAAATCTTCCTCTACTGACTCATCTCTGACAAGTACTAAGCTAGTTTGATGATTGTGGAGTTTTCTTGTTTCAGCAGGGATGAAGAGATCTATGTATTCTCTTGGCAACTGAGGAGGTGACATTAATATCCCCCACTTGCTCTCAGGGCTGTTCCTGCAACAGGGATATCCGTCTGAAATGAAGCAGAATCAGATGTTGTAGGTAACCACCAGGTTAGCAAGTTCCAAGTTAAGGAACCACCTCAAGAGTCTCCACTCAGGTGGTAACACCATTTACAGTCCATGAGACCAATGACTGTGAATGACAGGGTCCATAAATTCTGCAGAGATGATGAGAGAAGTATTTTTCAGCCATATATATTAACATTCTGATAATATTAGAAATGCATTAGATGTAAAATCATAATTCAATCAGTACAATTAATGTACAGAATAATGCACCGTGGAAACATGAGCAGACACATTTTTCTCAGACTTCTGTATGTGTGTGTAAGTAAGCGTGCATTTCTGAGTCATTTTTGATACACCGTACATTTTCCTTTTAAAAATTTATATCTAACATTTAAGAGCATTGTGCATTTTCTTCTGTGTGCAAAGCATAATGGAAACTGGATTAGTAGTTTTTTTGGGCTACTTGTCCACTTGCTTTGTAATGAATTTTTTGCTGTACTGTTGGTGAGAAATACCACTAAACTTCTGAACAGTAGAGCGGCATGCAACACATGTAAGTTTATTTAAAGCTGAAATTTCTTATTAGCATCATAATGTTGTCCTTCCTTTTCTTCTGTTGCCCAAATTTGCTTCTTATTCATCAGTGAGAGCTGTTGCTGTCCTGATGAACTGAGTAGTGACTCATTGCAGGTAGAAAATGTGGAACAGATTGCTGGACTTCGTCTCAGCCACTGGGTTGTCTGCCTTTCAGTAGATGTCAGAGAATAAGTTGCAAGCTGTTGCCAAAATGATCTCCCATTATTCTTGCAGGGCATGGGCTCTGCAGGCATCCAGTGCCTGCAAAGTGCCTTGGCTTTGAAATGAATCAGGTACAGCCATCCTTGGGCCCTACTCCACGGCTCTTAACTAGAGAAACCATTAGGTTTCTCCAGGAGGGAGAAGTCACTAACAGTCTGTTTAGGAATAAGACTTTAAAATCCTTGTAGTTTAAAGATAAAAGTAAGCCTCTCTTTCATAAGACGGCAGTTTGAATTTTTAATTATCAGGTAGTATTGAATATTTCATCTTCCCCTTCCTGAGGGAAATTGTTGTTGAGACTTTCATCTTCACAGAGGCTCTTTCACAATGCTTACTGATCCCTTTCTCCCCCCACGTTCACTCCCCGGCTTCTCTGAACAAGCAGAGGAGCATGTTACATCTGTAACATGAAGCCCAGCCTCAGGGTGCTATGTAATGGGATTTGCACTTCTCTAGTTTTCAGTGCAATGCTGCTTATTCAGCTAAAGAAAGGAGCTCAGGTTTCAGACAGCAACAAAACAGAAGCTGTGCCTCTCTGGATTTCAGGTCACAGACCCTGACTTTGCTGGAAAAGGAAGCAACTCTTCTTGGCCTTCCTCTTTTCCATAAATTGGATCCATAGTAAAGCAAGAAAGAGGACTTTAGTCCACACATTGAACAGAGCAGAGGCACTGCAATGCTCAGTTTCTCATCTATTTGTGTCATACTTGGATAGCATGCACATACATGCATACCTGTATTCTAAATAACACAGTTGTGTGTGTGATTGCATGATAAATATGTGTTGTACAGCTTGCGGAGAATACACAACACATTTTCTGAGTACTGTAGTCTTACAAATAAATGAGAAATCTTCTGACAAACATAACAGTTTGTATGCACTTATATTTCCCAATGGAAACTCCTGCTTTTGACTTTCTGCCTAGGCTCTGTGAAGCCTGTAGGTAATCACAGTAGGCTGAGATCACGAGTTGTGTGCGTAGATATCTTTGAGGAAGATCTCAATCAGTGCTCTGTACACAGAAGGCAGCTCATTACTGAGATGGGATTTATACTTGCCAGCTGGTAAGAATTAGGAAGCTTTGGAAACAAATGCACAGAAATTAGCAGTGGGGAGGGTCAACACCAAGCACACTTTAGATACACTATCTTGATAAGGATTTGGATAATGAAAGCAGGATGGCATGTCAGTCATTTCCTGGCAGTAGGTATTCTTGCCCCATTGCTGCCAGAAGCTGAGAGCACACGTGCCAGTTATTAGATCTGTGTTCTTTGGGACATTAAATCATTCATCAAATCCATTGCAAAATGGTCTGTATCCAGGTCAGCTTCTGAATGCCTCTTTTTCATCAGAGAAGTGCAGATAACACAGTGATACTACACCAGATTTTTTTTTCATTCTAGATCCTGGCTTATTGGCATAGGGGACATACCTGAAAAACAACTTTTAAAAACTCAGTGTACAGATTCTTCTACTTGCCTTCAGGAGCCCCTTCAATAGCTTGCTTAACTAAAACAGTGTACAAATGGATACACTACTCCATCTCTGCAAAAACCTGAGAATTTCTCGAGAGAAAAGTGCAAATATTATGCACAAAATAATGTGTACTGAAATCTGTAATGCTTGAAATGAATGGCATCTTCTAACTGACAGTAAAGAATGCTGTACGTACCTGCAACTGTGTAAGTTTCCAAAAACACAGAAAAAAGATTCTTTATTATTCCTTTGGGCTAGTCCATTCAAGGGCCACAATTCTCTAGTTGTCCACTTACCAAGCCAGATATGTACACAAGTTAGATGAGCTGCCAAGAAATCATGTAGTAAATGGTAGAATTCATGAAGCTTGACATTGAGACCTACAGATAATGTTTGCATAGGAGCACAAGCCTTGCTTGAGCAAGAGAAGGTTGCTGTTTCTAGGTGAACTTAACAGTTTTTAAAGCTCAAAAAGCAAAGGCTTTTGTTGACCTCTTAGCCATGTGCAGGTGAAACAGTTGATTTTTCATAGACCAGTGCAGTGAAATTCCAGCTTGTAAATACTTCCATCACAGAAATTAATAAAAACTTCACTGGAGAAGGGAATCAAAGCAGATATTAAAAAAAAAGGAAAAAAAAAGAAGTAAAAAGTTCCTGTCAAGATTCTTTAGATGGATATATCTGAGTCCCTGTCTAAATAGTACCAACTGTGAGAATTAATCAGCTTTCAGAATCAACTGTACTTTCACAAGGCAAGGTTTAGAAGGAGTCACTTCATTCAAAACCTACAGAACTGTTACGATGATGATACTCAATATCTCCAGAAAACTTCCTGTTGAAGAAAGTTCATCTCTTGGTTACAGATGAGTTCACGGCAAGATTGTGCTGAAAATGGCACTATAGCTGTATCCTCAGTAGCTGAAGTACATGTCCCAGTTAGGCCTTGTCTGTAATACTGGAACCAAAAGGTCTGTTTTCTCAAATGAAGTATTTGATTTCTTCAAAAACTTCCATTTTATGTCTCTGAGAAACTACTTATGAAACAGGCAAGTTTTAATCAGCAGCATCTCCAAGGATGTTATGAGAGAAAGCAAAAAAGTGAGCCTTACATGGGAAAGGTATTCCATTGGAAACCTTTTCTATTATTTTGCAGAAGTACCTATTACTAGAAAGTTGCCACTGGACTCACTTTCACGTAATTTTTCAATCTTTTGCTTGAAATAGAAAAAAATTATCCACTGCCTATTACATTTATTAACTCTTGCTTACCCTTTATTTGAGTCACTGATATAGAGCCCATGCAGTGGGAGCTATATAGTGGAATGAAGCATTTCTCTGACAGTTTTTTACTGGCAACTTTGCTTGCCAGCTGATGCTTGCCTTTATTTTTGTCCCACGAGAAATATCATAAATACAAATTCAAGGCTTTACTGTTAGCAAGATTTGAGTGCTTGACTTTCCTGGAGTTTGGGAATAGATTGTATCAAGCTGCTGTCTTTCTGCTGACAGCCTGTTGCTACAGGATCTCTGCCATTGTGTCTGGGTCCTTCTGTGGCTCTGAGCTGATGGATGGAGTTCAGTGTGGGAGCCCCCAGCTCCACAGGACTTCCTCTGTATCCTGTGGGTGGTATGTGGTTCCTATGACTAATGAATGAGCATTGTTAAATGAACAACACAAGAGAAGAAAATTGTTGCTTTCCTTCAAGTTACTTGTTATTTGTGTTCTTAGCCTCAATGAGCTCTGGTCACTCATCAGGGAGCCATGGGGCTGCTAGCTGTTTCAGTGTAGTCAGTAATTTCTGCCCCGAAATTGCTTACATACTCCAGCCTTAGCTATACAGGTAATATCTCTGATTATACGTAGCATATATTGGGCTATGCTAATAACCACTTTACCCTACAGATTTGCCCTCAGTATTTTTCAGTTGCATCAATCAACATATTTAGATTCTAACCCTTCTCTGAATTCCCTGTCAAGCACGGGCAGCAGGCTAAACATCCCCCCCCCCCTCCACACACACACCCCTCTTTTTGTTTTGTTTTTTTATTTTATTTTTGTTTTGTGGCAGATACTTCTGTAAAGTGAGAAAGATAATCCATCTGTTCTTTGAGAGTCACTGTAGGGACACTTGAAAATTCTGTAAAATCAAGAACTTATACAACAAGGAATCCAGGACATCAAGGAATTCCATGCTTCAGAACAAGAGCGGTGAATGAAAGGAGCAGGGAGGGTTTTTTCTGTTGTTTGTTTTATAGCACAAAATGCCTTCACGATTGAAGACTTCCAAACCTTTGCACTGGTGAAAGTGTTCATTTGGAGTATACATTTCCATACATTTAGAAATGACTATATATTCATTTGCACAGTAATGTCTTAGAACAAATAACTATCTTCAAAAGTGCTTGTACAATATAATATAACCCTATATTAAACTACATCAATCAACATAATTAATATTCCATGCGATATAATATAAATTTCACATGCAGGTTGTGTTTTAAAACCTAAATAATAATTATAAAAACTCTTGGAGAGGATTTTCCCTTGACTATTATTAGCAAAAGAGCAGCACAACTCAGAAAACTCCCCAGTAGTAGAGTGAAGGTGGAGGAAAAAAATAAAAAATAGAGATGAATAAGAACAGAAATGCAAAGAATGGGAAAAAGGAAAGAGAGAATTTTGGAAGGTGAGGAGATGAAAAAAATCAAGATATAGGATGAAGGATATAAAAAAGAGAGAAAAAGTCAGTGCCTCTTTAACAGCACTATACTGTTCTTATCCTTTTTTCTTTCTGTGTTTATCATTTTCTATGATTTATGCTGAGACCCATTAAGAACAGACTTTTTTTTTTTTAAACAGCTGAAGTCTGAAGAGGTGTTTTTCTCCAAAGGAACGAAAGGCCTTTCAGTGCACAGTTAATGGTCTATAGAGTCCATGTAGCAATCAGGTTGTCTTATTACCTGGAGAATGCAAGCTTTCCTGGTTTCAACGTCGTGCCTCCAGGAATCGTTCCAGGAGGACACACAATTAGCCCACACTCCTCCAGAGGGCACAGTGTAACATGATGCAGTTAAACCAGAAGACAGTTTTCATCTTTTGACCTTGTGTCAAACATGTCAATTGAGCAGCTTACCTGATCTCTGGAGGAGCACATAGGCTACCAGATACTTTCCCATAGGGAGGAACAGGCAGTACACACAAAAAAATGTTGGTTTAAAAAGTGTCTTATTTTCTAAGCAACAGGAAAAGTGCCAAACCTTTTCAAGTAGCTTGTCCACTCAGTGCATTCAGATTCTCCTTTCTTTTGGCCAGTCTAAATTTTAAATAAAAAAAACTTTGCTCATGTTCAGTGTGTCTGAAGACTGTAAAAGCTGCTCATTCATTTTAGGCACTAACAGGATATTGAGTCCCATGGATGTATTAATTTGGTCCTCTTTTTGATAATGTCATTGAAATGCATATCCAAATGATAGTTTAGGGACTGGTCATGTGTTCAGAGTAGTGCCTAAGTCTTGCATCTATTGACACAGAGTATGGCTTAAAAAGTGCATCATGAAAAGAGTGATGTTGACTAGTCCGTAGATGGAATTACTTAGGTAATGAGGGAAAGCTGCCTACCTTGTAGATTGAAAAGACACAGGTTGAAACCTCAGATGACAATATAAAACAGTCTCTGTAGCTTAATTAAATAAAACCAATAATGTGATTTAAACTTCTTTGAGTTAAAATTACTTTAATAAGGGTGTTAATTACTAGAGGATTAACACTGCTTACATGTGATAATAGATGTGGTCAGTCAATAAAGGGTGAGAATAATGTTCATTTAAGAAGCAAAAGAATCTAGCACAAGATTACTTCCCAGAAAGGGATAACATTTCAAAGTGGCAAGTAAGATCAGGGGAAGTTTTTCAAATTGCAGGAGGCATTTGAGGCTGAATCGTGTCATCCTGCCCTTGCAAGGTTCCATGTATATTGAGATCCATTGGAGGTAAGGTATGAAGAGTAGTAGTCATTAAGAATTACATATTGCATAGCCTGGATATTTTTTTTTCTCTCTCTTCCATAGCAATTGTAAATATAGTTTTTCAGATGAAACATTTTAAGGAATGTCATCTAGAAAGTGATGAGAAACTGCATATCCTAAGGAAAAATGTCAACTTCTTGGGAGAATTTCTTGAAGGTGTATTTCTTAGAAAAGAAGAAATAGTGGAATATTGATGTTGAGCAGGAAGGGTTTTTCCTAAAAACATTTGTAAACATAGCTTCAGGAAAAGAAAGACCCTTCACAAATGGCCTACAAAAACAAAGTCTGGGTTATCTGAGTTTCTTGTTACTACAGCTTACTAGGCTTAGAGACCTTTGCTAAACCAAGTTATCTAGGCAAGAAAAGCAAAACAAAAGAAACAAAAAACCCAACAAATACTGTGATTCTATATGGACTGCAGTGTTTGCTAAAATGCTTTTAGAGCCATTTGATGGATATATATGTAGAGGTAAACTACTTGTAGTAACTGAACAAAAAAGTGAAGGTTGTCTGTGGAAGAATAGGAAACTTCAGTGGCTCAGGCTTTGCTCTTAACTTGTCTATATTTACATTCCTGAGCTACTGATTGTGGAATTCCTTGTCCAGTGGTTCCCAGGTCTAGTATAGCTTTCCCTCAGGGATGTAACTTCATCTTCTATGAAGGGTGGGTGTGCAGGCGTACCCTGAATGCACTACTTTGGAAGAAATAATTATCTGTTTACAGTAAACTCATGATGAGCACACCTATAAGTGTCTGTACCTAATAGATTGCACTGGATTTTTTTTTTCTTTTTTGATGCAAACAAAAGGAAAGACACTATTTTCTGGCCTCTGGTGTCTTATATTTCAGTTGTGGTTAAAACTTTTATTTGTGCTACTGCTGATGCACATGTTTTTACACTTGCAACTACCATTGATGTGCTGTAGACATTCTTTAGTACTGAGGCATAGACCCTATGTACTTGGATGTTGTGATTGTGCTCTGAGGCACAGTCATTGAAGGAGGACCGAGAGTAGAGCAAATGCAGCCTCTTTGGAACATTACATCAACTGATATAAAGTGCTGGAGCCTTTGATGGCTGCCTGAGAGTGGATGGAAGAGGTGACCTCTGTCAGTGCCCACTAGAGATCACTGAACTCTGTGGAAACCAAGTGCTGCACAGTCAGGAGATACTCATAAGCTATATAACCTGATACATATCTTCTTGTTAGGTTGAAAGCCTCAATATTTTCAGCAGCGTACTTTCAGTATTTTCCTGAGATGCTATTTGATCTGGTGTTTTGTTCCATGACAAGGAATGACTTGGGAAAAGGAAACATTCAGTCCTACCAGTAGATAGCTGGTTCTCAGGAGCTAAACTGGCTGCTTCCTGGGTCAGTTTTGTGAGTTGCAGTTTCATATGAAGAGCTGAAGTTGCGTGTCTTTGCAGGTCTGATGCCATGGAGCTGTACTATACTTACTTGTCTTCCTGTAGACATCCGTTTGTGTTCACAGGCTGAGACTGTAGAAACTCCTGCCTTCAAACCTAAAAGTAATCAGATTAACATTTAAACTTGGAACTGCAATTATATTCGAACAAACCACTGCAGATGTTTAGTCCCAGAGTGCAGCAGCTTGACAGTACAGATTAGACATGCATGTATATAGGGACAGTTTAGAATAGTTCTAAACATCATTTGTCAAGTAATGACTTTTCACAGCATAGTATATATACTGAGCTTTAGTGAAGAGCTACTCACATGGATGCTGCTGCATTGTAAATATGGCAGATGGAACAGGAGTGTTCAGGTGCAAAACACACCGTGGAAGGTGCTTTGTATTTAAATTTTGTTGCAGTTGTATGATGTTATGTGATTCTAGACAAGCACATAATTGAAAACAAGACTGTTTTAAGTCTCATGCTATTGAAAAAAAATGCTTACAAAAGATTTATGTGTTTTTTTTTAAACTGTGCTGTAAAGGTTACCTCAAATTAATTGTGTTCCTGGTAAGTTTTGTTTTAAGTGTTACTGACACACCTGTGTATAAAAAGAAAAAAGAAAAAACAAAAACAGAAGCAAAATGAAAACAACAGCTGTAAAAGTAACTGTGATATATTAAAGACTTGATTCTACAGCTAAAATGATATTTTCAATTCCTGTTAGATGAGAGGCAGAAGCTCTGTTTTTGGGGCTGCACTTGTGACTCCCTGCATGTTGTTTGCCAGAGTGTGCCTCTGCTTTAGGAGCTCAAAAATAAAAAGTTGGTGACTAACCCAAACATTGCATAATGCACGATGTTTAATCCACACACATTCTACCACTGACAGTTCTATGCTTTGTCTAAAGGGACTGTGTGTACAGGCTGATGGGATGGACAGGAGCAATTTGGCCAGAGCTGTGCCCTCTGGAGCCTGACTGCCTGCCAGGCTCCTGCTTTTCAAGCTCCAGCCGGTTTCTGGGCTCAAAACACAGCTCTTTTGCTACTGGTCAGCTTACTCATTAATGATGAGGAAGAGCATGCTTCATAATAAACATTTGCACTGTAGTCAAGCAAGTGTTCTTTGAGTATCTATTACTTGTCGCTAAATTGTATACTGCATAGGGTTGCCTATTTACCTCAGTGACTACTTCAGTGACTTTCTTTGGAAGTTACATCTTTGGCTCCTTGATGTCTTCATGAGATTTGTTAAAGCTATACGACAGGAGTTGTATTTTGGTTATAACAGCAACAAGCTTGTTTACGTGGCTTCAGCAGTATATGCAGGCCACATTCATTTCATTGCCAAAAAATCAAAATATGCATTTGGCTTACATACATGACAAGACCAGGCATCTCTCAGAGCGTACCTGAAGGTCCACATTTTAGGGAAGCATTCTGCCCTTGGGGAGAATTTAGGCTATAAAGGATATATTCAAAAACAGGAAACTTCTCTCTTTTTCTTAGCATAGTGACAATTCCCAAAGGTCGGGCTGTCATAGCCTCTGCGTTTACTTGTTGCACACTTACAAATGTGTCAAAGATTGTATCCCAACAGATACAATTTTCACTTATAAATTTGAAACAGATGTAAATGTTTAGATATCAAACTGCTTCATTCTTTCGAATGTTTAAGTGTATTCAGTTTAGGCACAATTTCTGAGTGCTTAGTACTTAGAAAGAGAGGGAAAGAAAACACGTTTAAACGCGGTAGGCTTAAAAACTGAAAGACACTGCCTTTCTAACACAAACTATCCTTCCTTTGAAAATCCGGGGCTCAGTTTTCAAAGCATCGCGTAGGAATTTAGCCTGCGACCCCCATTGACACTAATGGGAATTGCATAGTTAAGTCCCCATACCGTCACTTTGAAAATGCATTTGTTCTACCAATCCAGAAAAAGGGCAGCATAAACTATAGGGAGACATTCGCAGATCAAGAGATCAATTTGCACTTTGAAATACAAGACCCGAGTGTGTTATTCCAGTTATGTGATCGGTAGGGGGGATTTTAAAATTCACCACGTTCACAAAATAAGTCACCAGGAGTAAATAAAACCAAATATTTTGGCAAGTGGCAGGCAGACTTGCTAACCAGGCTAACAAGGTATTTGTCGGCAGTGAGGAGCACGGACTGATGAAGTGATAATTGCGTTCGGTTGGTGCGCTGTTATCCCACAGTTCTCAGGCTCTGCCTTTTCTCCTTGTTAGCCAGACTTAGATACCTGTATTTTAAATACTTCCGTTCCTCCTTTGCAAACAGGAGATGCTTAGCACGAGCAAGACTTTTCTCTGTGCGGTTCTGATTTTGGTCCTTTGCGTTTAGTTCCAATCTGTTAAGTGCTTTCACAGAGCGTGTGCTTTAAAAAACAGAGGGGTTGTGTTGTGAACTAATGAGCATGTTACCTTACTGTTCCTTCGGGGGTTTTGTTATTTCATTGAAAATAAGTGTATACCTGTGGAATGTATGTTCACTTGTGCCTGTCTTTCCAAAAAGAAAGCGACTTTGTTTCATAGTAGTGTTAGTGCAGCAAGTCCCAGCCGCAGCCCGTGGCCCCGTTCTGCTGGGCAGAGTATAAATAAGGGTTTTAACAAAAGGAAGACAGCGTTGCCTCAGAGTTCACGAGCTGATGAGATTATAGCTCCACTGTAAGGTTAGCATTATGTCAGAAATTATGAAACAAGGAGTCTGACATGCTTTCTCTTCGGTCAGCGAACTCATTTGCTCTCCTGAATAGAAGGTGTCTGTAGGTACAGTGTGAGCTCCTTGGGAGGGATTTTGAGGAGTGGGATGATTGTGAGTGGCTTCTGCAAGTTTACTGTCTTTAAAGTGGAAAAGTCCTCTTCGTCTCCCAACTCCAGGACTACTAACAGTATTATTAATATACTTGCTACTGTTTTATCTCAGTGACTTAAATGATATGTTGCCAATGGTCATGAGGCCTTTTTTTCTAGGTCAAAAGCTGTGCTTACTCAAAGTGTGATGTTATTCCAGTATTCTCTCTTAAAAAGCACGTTTGACCTAGCCTGCAGCTGTGTATGCTTGGCACCACTGCTTTCCCAGCAGAGCTCACCAGTGTTCAAACCTTTGGGATTTTTTTAATTAAAGAGGTCAAAATCCATTATATCTAAATTTCAAAGAATTTACCAATTAGTTGTAGTCTGCAATGCCCAGCAGGTGGCTTTTATACTATTAAAGGGAGATTGTTTCCATCTCTGATCAAAGCGAAAACAAAACAAAGAAAAATATAGAATATTTTGTGGTACACAGTGCAAACCACACACAGTGTAAATTATAGGTGAAAACTGTACGTAGGAGACTGCTCAGTTGTACAAATTTAGCAAAAACTCTCTGTATTTTCACACCGATCCCTGTGTGGATTTTAACAGCACTGTCTAAATCTGTTTAGATCACCGATTAGCTGAGAAGATTAGACAGCTTGCTATTTCCTAAAGTTAAGATTTTAGCATTTGCTTATTTAAAAGTAAAAGTAACAATGTGCAATTAAGAAGATTAACAAATTAGATAGAAGTAAAATCAGAAAAAGCTGACGGTGCTGGAATGCGGCAGGATGCAGCATTGGAAAACTTCTAATTTGCACTTTTCAACGAATCCAAACTTCCCAGATTTTTACCTACTTAAAAGAATGTTTGTGACCTTTTGACCCTTTTGTTATCCCTTGCTCAGAAAGGCCTTTATTCTGTAAGGCTTAGGTATAAAAAAATAAAAAGAGCGTTAATGGCATAACAGTCCTTTCTGATCACCCTGTGTAAGATGTTTATGCAAAGTGTCAATAGAAGCAATTGGCCTAACAGTGTGACAACCTGCTTTGCTTGGAAATGGGCTAATCTCCTGTTTGGGTTATCCAGAGGTCAGGTAAGGATTTCTTTTTTTGCACTCCCCGTAGTGTGCGGGTGCATAACCTGAAAACACCATAGGGCAGAAATCAGGAGCAACTGAACCCACGGATGCTGCAAAGCTGCTAAAAAACCCACAATCCTGCCCTTTTTGCTTTTCCTGAATTTCGTTCAGATCTGCTTTTGATTTTTTCCTCCTTTCCCAGAGTCTTAGTAGCATTGCTTCTACTTGAGCACGTACAGGATCAGCACCCACTGCATTGCTTCACCCTTGCTTTTTTTCATTTGTTGGTTGCTTTGGCAGGATACTTTGTTCCCAGACAGATCTCATCCCACTCTTAGTTTTAAATTCATGTGCAATCTTGCTGTGGGTGGCAGGTTTGTGGCTGCCCTATCCCGGCGGGTTGAGTGCACACTCTCAGCCACAGGGCCGCGACATGGCCCAGGCTGGGAGCTCCCTGCTGGCCTGAATCCGCTTCTGCGTGTTTCCATAACTGCCTGTTAATTATGCCCCTGGGCTGTGGAAAGACAGCATTTATCAGTTTCAACAGACTAAGTTGCAAGTGTTCTGACATGTTTGTCAGGCAAATTGTACCTGAGAAAAGGTAATTACACATGCAGTGGAGTCCAGAAGTAACTGGGTGATTAGGGGTTAATAAACTGCTCAGCACGCAAAATATTCAGCATTGTGAGTGCAGAAGGGAGGCCTGAAGGACATGAACAACAGTGATGTGTTTCAAGAATTACTTTTCTTTTGGTGAAATACTGGGAGTTTCAGGAAGGTGAGTGGGATGTTAGATGAACAGTTTCTCATTTTTATCTCCACCTCCTGAACTGTGGGTGCTTTGCTGCCCAGCCAGAGCTATATGCAGACAGTTGTGATACTTAAGAAGGGATAACAGCACCATTCCATCTCATACTAATCTATCTTGAGAATTTTAAATTAGACAACACCAACAGTGTTGTCTAGAAAAATTTGAATGGACTCTGACCCCATTTCCTCCTGCAAAGCCCTCATCATCATCTCCTGTCTCCGCCGCAGTGTTGGCTCTGTGGACAGCTGGCTCCCAAAGTCGCATTATCTCCCAAGATTATTCCTGACAGTTGCCCCAAAGTAAAAAGGAAAGGGCATCTGTATGATATCTGAGGATGTGACAGAGGCTCTAACTGCACTGAAAGGGCCGGATGGGTGAGTCCGGCAGTTACCAAGTGCCTAAAATTCTCATGTAATTACAAGATGGCCTAAATACAGGAATAAAGCTGAGCTACTGAGGGCTTTGGGTATGGGTGATACAGAACAAAACTTCACTGAGTAATGATTAGCATTAATTTCTACCCAAACATGGCCACATCACCTTGGGGAATGCTTGGGGAAAGGAGGAGTTCTAAATTTGAGTTACAGATGCAACCCATTTGAAACCTGAATTCTGCCCCTTAAATCTTAAGACATTTTTTCCCACATGACATCAATATTGTATTGTGTTGTGTTGTGTTGCGTTAACTGAAGCCTGTAGCAATCAAGGTCTTGAAGTAAGACCTCTTTTGAATGAAAAGTAGTTTAGTATCCTTTATGACAATATTGTTGTGTTTAAAACATTTTTATAGAAAAAAACAATGTTATCTGTTATAAAACAATTTAAGTAATTATATAGAATTATAAGAAACCATGTGGTATTACTTACTTTTATGTAAGTAAAAGTATGTGTGAGAACTTTTTTCCAAGTGTTTATTTCCAGCAGAGAAAGCTTACGTTAGACTCATAAAAAGGTATTTAGAAAGTACTCAGACAAGTACAGAAAGTTAGAAAATCCAAGATTTGTACAGCGCAAGTGTAACATGGCAGCCAAAGGCCTCAGTTTGTCTATTGAGCTGTATATCCACGACTAATAATGCAGTGGAGAGGGCAGCACTTTAATATGCAGTGAATAGAACACATTGCCCTTGGGATCATCAGCTCTGATGTTCCCAAGATGCTGGGTGAAGGTTCCCCTTCTATCCCTTTCTATCTCCTACGTAATCTTTAGAAGAGGCAGAAGTGTTCAGCATATCTGCTTGTAAATGTTAGGGGACAGTCTGTTGATGCTGCATTTGAGTATGGGTAGAGCTTTTCCTGTGTTTCTTTCTTGGTAGCGATTCACAAATGCACACACTTTTCTGCAAATTCTCGTCAGTTGCTTGCAGTCAGAAAGGTTTTAAGATCTGTTCCCATGCTCCTAGGGAAACATATTCTGCTCCATTGTAAAACTCTCAGGTATAGCATTGCCTGTCTTAGCTTATTCTTATTTTCCATGGTTGTTATGGGATAAAGAGAGTACAAGAGCACCATTGTTCTCACGTAGCAGAGCACCTATATCTGCCCTATTAGGTGCTTCACCATGTCGCAGCCGTGTAAGCTGTTTCTGACATGGGTGGCTCCTTGGGTGCGAGCAGGTGGCTGGCTAACAGCCCACAGTCTGCCCTGCCTCTGGGAGTAGAGGGAAAGCTTTGCTTCTGTTCTGTTTGAAGGATTTCCTGTACATGTTAAGTGTGAAGTGATGCATGTACGAAATAAAATGGTTTCCTTATTGTAATTTAAATGCAAACAATGCACATTTTATCCTCAAGGAAGTAGCAGCCAGCAGTGCATGTTGTGCTACTGCATGGACTTTGATTTGTTCTTAAGGCAGAAATATATTTATTGCCAATACCTACTCTGTGTGTATTTCTCTTACTATGGTGCACATCATTACAGGGTACTGTGTGCTGGACAGCACATCCTGCTTTCGGTTATTGTCACAGTAATTGCAGTTTTAGTGGATAAAATAGCAATAGGGAAATACTGCATTAATTGGCCTCTAACAGCTTGATTTTGGTTGCCACACTAAGAACTATCACAGGACCTGTGTGAGGCCATGTGACAAGCTCACCTCACCTTTTATCCCCAAAATGTTTTGTTTTACTTTAGCTGACACTTGTTGGCAAAATTAACACCTTTACGGTTAGGCTTGCCCTCAATACATTTTTTTTTTCACATTAGTAGTAACAATTTTTAAAATCTCAGAGATTTACAGCCTTCTTTTATTTCACTGGAATTTAACATATCCCTATATTACATCTCTGCAATATGAGTATGTCAGCACATGGAGCCAAATCCACAAAATGTTTCCATTATATCTTCACCTTGAACGCTGCAATACCACCAAAGGCTGTTCCCTCTCCCTGTGGTTTTGTCTGCACCCAGTCCCTGCCACATCATAAGATCATTTCAGTGTAAGTCTATTGTAAATGAAATTACAGCAGAAATACAGAGAAAATCTTGATGTTTTTGTTCCTTCTGTCGAGGAAGTTGGCCAGGTGTTAATTTCTGTGATAAATTTCATGTAAGTTTCTCATTGTGTGAAGTAAAAAATTGGATTTTTTGCATCCTCTTGCTCTTCTGTTTTCTCTCAAGAGTCTTGTACATAAAGATGGAGGTAACTTTATCCTCTCCTAACATCATATTCATCTACCACAGGATTAGGTAGGCCAGTTTGAATTACACAAAGTTGTCTGCATCTTTGGATGGATAGGCTGTCTTCCAGTTCCTGTGTGTGTGCTCAAGATGGTCCCACCATGATAGCTCTTCATATTTGCAGAGGCTTGTATGCTGCCGAGTGCCAGGCCAGATGCAGGGGAGTACAGATCTGAGAGAACCACCTGCAGTACAGTACCATCAGGGCCCCTTAGTGCAGCAGTATGCCACAGTACAGGACAGCAACTGTGAGGGGCACAGAGCTCCCATATGTAATTGTGCACAGCAGCAGTCTGATCTTCTGCAGTGCCTACAGCCTGTTTGGAGCCCTGCCTGCCTGTGTTTGGTTGGTAGGTCTGACCTTCTACCCGCGCTGTCACCAAGTGACTCAAACACTGCTGGTACCAAGATCACTGACGATGTTGCCTCAGAGGATTCTTAGAACTTTTCAGCACTGTAATGGTATCGTTAGTCAGTGGCTTTTGGGCTGCATGGCACTGAAGGGCTACAAAGAGGGTAGTTGGGATTTATCCAGTCCCCAGTGACAGCATTACAATGGGGATACTTCCTCCCCCTACACATTTGGTTTGCTGAACACAGCTGCTGCAAGAACATTGGTGTGGTCCTTTCATAAAGACCTTTTCCATGTGGATCCCATGACAAGTGGCACTGTAGGTGGTGGTAATTTATTCATACGTTCCATTTGCTTTTTTGTGACAAAGAGGAAACATGAGGTCTCCAGGTTATGTAGCCTGTGTGAGTGTGGCTGTTGGCTTTATCTTCTCCTCATGTCTGCCCAATTGTCCCGCTTTCTGCTCTGTTGATCTTGGTTTGGAGTTAACTGCACAGCCTCTGTGAGGACTGGGCATTACTGACTGTTGCAGCACAGATTATAAGGGATAGGTGTTGTGCAGCATGGAGGGCTTCACAAATACCTCTAATTCTTGAGTTATCAGAGCCTGATAGCTCAGACCAGCTCTGTTTGCTGACTGACTGACAGCATATTCTCTACGAATCAATAGGAGAATTGATGGTGACCATACTGAAAAAGCATGTTATAATAAAGAACTGCTTGTATTCGACCTTGACAGCTATCGTGGATATACAGGCAGCAGAGGATGGAACAATCTCCTAGCTTCTTGTGTGCCTTTCGCCCATGCGAGGTGCTACAATGTAAAATCTGGGTGTTGCTGAGGTCGGTAATGTCTTTGGAGGACTTTGAAGGGACTGAGCAGTACCTGTGTCACAGGAAATGTTACTCTGCATTCAGAAAACATTTTATTACATACATTAATTAGAAAATAATTGATTTAGATTAGATACCTTATTTGGAAATAACTTAAAAGGTCAGAAAGGAAAGGAGAATGGAAGCATGTGAGTTTAAAGGTGCAGCAGTTGGTGCTGTTGAGTCCCTATTGCAACGGCCCTGCTCTGGCTTACAAGCAAATGCTGAAAAGGAAGCAGGGTTCTTTCCAACAGCGAAACAGTGCGGCTGGCACGGGGCGGCCCGGAGCAGCCTGCTGCTGCAGGACGAGCCCGGGCGCCGGCTGCGGGGGAACACGGCGATGCCCCGTTCGCATTGGCGGCCGCTGCGGGCCGGCGTCGGTGCCGAGCGGCGGCTCTCCGGGGCTGCTAGTGAAAGGCCCGACCTGGGCGCAGATCTCTGCTTGAAGGTTGTTTGTTTTGTTTTGGGTTTTTTTGCTTCCCCCGTTTTAGCCGTTGAGAGTTGTTTGGTCCAAGTGTGCCGGGGAGCTCGGGGCTGCGACGTAGGGATCGTGGAGAGTGCCGCGGGGGTTCTTTAATTCACTTAGTTGGGACTACCTGAGCCTCTCCTTAAGGCTCCTGAGAGCGGCACCGGGCTCCGCAATCCCCTTCTCCCTGCCCGCCGTGAAGCACCCGGGCGGGGGCCGCCGGCATCCCCTGCTGGGCCCGGCCCCGAGCAGCCGCCTCCTGCCGAGCGGAGGGCGAAGAAGGGGCCCCGGGGAGAGGGCGGCCGGCGGCTGCTGCCCGCTTACCGCCTCTTCTCCCGCAGCTCCTGGACCTCTTCATGGTGTGGGACTGGTCCACCTACCTGGCCGACTACGGGCAGGCCACCTCCAAGTACCTGCGGGTCAACCCCAGCACGGCCCTCACGCTCCTGGAGAAGTAAGTGCGGGCGCGCGGGGCTGAGCCCGGCCCCGACGGGGCGGCTGCGGAGCCGGGAGCGGGGCCGCCCTCCCGGCAGCTGCGGCGCTGCCCGGGGCCGGAGCCGCAGAGCCGCGCCGGGACACACGCGGGGATGCGGCGGTGGGACGGGAGCGTGGCGGTGCCGCTGGAGCGCGGCGTGCGCGGGCTTGAAGGACTTTTCTAACGGCGTTGTTCTCTTTCCTCCCTGCGACAATCTGCGCTTTGCAGAGTGCACAGAGGGTACGTATCGCTTATCTTTTACCGAACGTTTTTTCTTCAATGTATTGCTTTTCCCGAATTTCGTTTTGAAATCTTTCAATAGCGAAGCTCAACCTCTTGGAGCGGTTTGTGCAGCCTGAACTCAGAGCCCAAAGCCACTACTCCGCTCGGATCTTTGTTTTCCTCCCTCCTCACGCAGATGTAGGGGCAGCGCCTGCTGAAGTGGGATTTGCCTAACGTTTAAGGTGTGGTTTGGGAAGTAATACTTGTTACCGCGACTTCCAAGTGCTGGAGGTTTAATTTAAGAACATACAGATAATGGGTTTGTAACGCAAAGATGAGAAGAGGAACGAAAGGAAACCTATTGAAGTAGTCAGGTTTTCCCATTCCAAATGATGTTTCTAACACGTCTGGATCATTTTTCTTTTTCTTTCCTCCAGAATGAGAGACTCCAGCAAAAAGAACAACATTTTTGCCCAGTTCAGGAAGAACGATCGTGACAAGCAGAAGCTGATAGAGACGGTGGTGAAGCAGCTCAGGAGCCTGGTGAATGGCATGTCCCAGCACACGTAGGCCTGCTGCTAGCAGAACTGGTCCTCATCACACCACGAGGTATTCTGTAGCCACTCGTTCTGCCCAGCGGTGCTCTCAGTTGGGACATTTGTTTGATGGGGCAAAGGAAAAGCACAGCTGTATGGCGGGAATGCGCGGCCCTCAGCAAGCACTCTTTGTACGTATTTTTAATGGATTGAGAACTATTTTGTATATTGTAAACAAATGGTGAAAAATGAGAACTGTACAATAAAACCAGCTCTGTCACTTCGGACATGGGACGGCTGAACTGTAAATACATTATTTAAGTGTCTGCAGACAAGATGTTTGCAGTGTTGCTCTGGGCGGGAATTATCTGAGAATTGATCCCTTTATTGCCAGTTTCAGGATGAATCCTAATTTTATGTGTTGGGTTTTTTTGTTGTTGTTTTTTGCTTTTCTTAAGTGCTGAGATCCCCGCATTCAGATACCTCCTGTCATTTTCTCTCATTACATGTATAGTAGCCTTAAGGTGATTGGACATCATTTTGTATACCGAATTTTGTAGTCTGGAGGTATGAGAAAATCTAATGATTTTTGCTACCTTTGAAAACTACCCGAGCGCTAGGCTTGGTATTTATTTAGCACTAGGGCTTCTAGGCATTGTTCTCTGAAAGGGTTTATGAGTTTCTGAATGTAAATAACCATTTGAGTTCTTTATAATGTGACTTTCTGTGTTCCGTTCCTCAGGGTGACCATTTCTAACTGTACTTTTTAAGATCCCGGGCTCTCTCCCCAGGGCGCAGTAAGGAATAGATTCGCTGCTGGTGGTTCTGTGCTGCATCCGTCGGTCCGAACGCCCCATCGCAGCACTGAGTGCCCCAGGCCAGGCGCTGTGCACTGTCCCCTCCTGGCAATTTTAGACACGAAGAGAATGTCTAATAGACACAAACCAAATGGAACGTGTAAAAATAATGTACATTTCGCTGTATTTTTAAGTTATTGACCGTCTAAATACAGTAATATAAACCTTACCTGTGTTCGCCTTTGATTAACGCGCACCTCGGCCCTGCGTTTCGGTGGGAGCCGCGCGGCTCCCGGTGATTTACCTCTGGGCGCGACGGCGTGGCCGCGCCTGCGGAGCGGGACCGGGGCGTTACGGGGCGATGCCGTGCGGCTGCGCCGGGCCGGGGGACAGCGGGGAGCCCAGAGCCGAGGTGCCCTGTCCCGGTTCCGGCTGGAACGGGAGAACCGGGCCGGGCCGTCGGGGGAGAGCCCCAGGGGGCCAGGAGGGAGCGGGGCGCCGGGTCCCCAGCCCGGAGGGAGCAGTCGCTGCCGCCCCCATCGCCCCGCGCCCCTTCCATCAATCCCCGGCTCCAATCACCGCACTTGGCCGCGCTGCTTAAATATGCAGGGCAGACGTCATCCGCGAAGGTGGATCGGGCGTTAAGTGGCCAATATCTATATAAATGTGGCCGAGGGGAGAAGCGGGAGCAGGAGGCGAGCGGGGTCGGGTGGGCCGCAGCCGGGAGGGCCTTTCCGCTGTCTCCGTTGCTTCCCGGCCCCGCGCGTGGCAGTCGCCGGGGCGGGCACCGCCGCCGCTCCCCGCCCTCCCGGCGCGGGGCAGGGAGCGCGGGACTGCGGGGCTCGCCGCAGGAGGGAGGATGCCGGCCGGGCTCTGCTGGCCCGCGGCGGCCGCCCTGGCTCTGCTGTTCCTGGCGCTGCTGCTCGCCCTGTGCCGGCACCTGTGGGCGCTGCGCTGGAACCTCAGCCGCGACCGCACCAGCGCCCTGCCGCTGCCCAAGGGCTCCATGGGCTGGCCCTTCTTCGGGGAGACCCTTCACTGGCTGCTGCAGGTGAGGCGCGGGGCGACGGGAACGGGACGGGACGGGACGGGGCCGGCAGGAGCCCCAGACTGACCCGCGACTTGTTCGCAGGGCTCCCGCTTCCACAGCTCCCGGCGGGAGCGCTATGGCAATGTGTTCAAGACACACCTGTTGGGCCGCCCCGTGGTGCGGGTGACAGGCGCCGAGAACATCCGCAAGATCCTGCTGGGCGAGCACACTCTGGTCAGGGCGCAGTGGCCCCAGAGCACCCAGATCCTCCTGGGCTCCCACACCCTGCTCGGCTCCACAGGTGACCTGCACCGCCAGCGTCGCAAGGTGAGCCCTGTGGGTGCGTGGTCGGGCACCTCCTGCCCGTGCTTGGGTCACAGCACCACACAGACCTCTGCTTTAACCACCTGCCTCTATTCCTCCCTTCTGCTCCTAGATCCTGGCCAGAGTGTTCTGCCACGCCGCCCTGGAAAGCTACCTGCCACGGATCCAGAAGGTTGTGAGCTGGGAGCTGCGGGGCTGGTGCATGCAGCCGGGCTCCATCGACGTTTATTCCTCTGCTAAAACCTTAACTTTCCGCATTGCAGCTCGGATTCTGCTGGGACTCTGCCTGGAGGAAAAGCAGTTCAAGGACCTGGCCAAAACCTTTGAGCAACTGGTGGAGAACCTCTTCTCCCTGCCCCTCAATGTGCCCTTCAGCGGGCTGCGCAAGGTACTGCTGCCTGCCCCACTCCTGCACGGGGCTGGGCCGGGCTGTGGCTGCACAGACCCTATCCTCAGGCCTGACAAGGGGCACCCCAATGAGTGGAGCACTCCCCACCCTGCTGCTAGGTGCCTCCAGCACCTGCCTGCATAGACCCTGGTACAGCACAGAGCTGCCACACATTGCTGGAGCCTTTTCCTCAGCTTTGGTTGCCCCATGCCTGCTGCTGTCCCATTGCATCCCCCCTGGGTTCAAGCCCACCTGTGGCAGAGGTCTATGTGTGGGCAGACAGCAGTGGGCACAGAGGGACCTCTCTGTGCACCTCGTGCAGGCTGAAGGCTGGAGACCCCTTTCTGGTGGAAGGGAAAAAAGCAGTAGGACAGCCTGTTCTGCCTCTCGCAGTTCATTCTCTGCTGCCCTGCCCCTTCTTGCCAGCTGTCTCATTTCAATCAGCTCTTCCTCTCCAGCTTTGGGTTCTCTTCCCCTTTGGGCCCACAATCCAGATTGCCTGCCTTTTCCATCAAGGCCTTGCTCAACCTTGTTTCCACTGTGAGGTCTGATTGCCATCACCTTCCTCATCCCCCAGCTGTCACCAGCATGAGCTTCCACCAGCTGCCTGTCCCTCCTGGTCTCCTCAGCTCAGCCACGGTCTGCGTGGCCCCAGACCAACCTCTTCATCTCCTCCTGCTCACTGCCCCTTTTCCTTTACTCAAGTCCTTCCCACCTGGAGTCTTCATTCTATTTTCTTCCCAGTTGCTGGCTGTGGCCACTTCTGCCCCAACCATCTGGTCCTTCTGGCCTTGCAGGAGATCTCCTGCTCCATCCATCCCTGTTCTGCAAGGACATTGTTCCTCACTTGGTTGACTGAGGTCTTCTCAGATGTTTTGCTGCACAGCCAGGGATTAGCCAGGTGTGATTAACATGTATCCACGCTGGAAAAGCCCCTCATTTGTCACTGTCAGTGCATTGCTTCTAGGGCTCAGCTCTAAGTGACTACCCTCTCCCTGGACAGGCTCCTATTGGACCTGGAGTTGTCTGGTGCAGACCCTTCTGGATTCAGTCCTGTGAGTTTGCTGCTGTCATCTCCTCTCAAAGCCTTTCCTAGGACTTGTACTGACTCACAGCAGAAAGCCAATGAACCTGCAGCAGTTCTCACCACCTGCTGCCTACTGCAAGGCCCTGGGGCTGGGCAGCAGGCTAACCTTGCTTTGCTGTTGCAGATCCTAGGGTTAAAAATGACCACACTAGGAGTCCCTTGGCCTCTCCAAAGAGGGGGACAGTGCCCAGGGCTTCCCTGACCTGTGTCTGCCACCCACAGGGCATCAAAGCACGGGACATGCTGCATGAGTTCATGGAGAGGGCCATACAGGAGAAACTGCAGCGAGCCAGCTCAGAAGAACACAGCGATGCTCTGGATTTCATAATAAACAGTGCCAAGGAGCATGGCAAAGAGTTCACCATGCAGGAGCTGAAGGTAACCGCAGCCCCACGCAGCTCCCTCCCGAGCTGGAGGCTGTGAGCATGGGGTAGAGGGGTGGCAGGAGAGGGCTGTGCGGGACTGCTGGTCAGGCTCTGCCTCATAACAGAGCTGGAGCCTAAAAAGGAAACAAGTGCCTCTCCACCTGTTCTCTTCACAGGCATCTGGCCCCAGCCAGGTTAGGCTTAGGATGCATTTAGAGTTATGTGGCTGTGCTCAGACTTTGTACATCAGCTCAATAACCTCCAGGATGCTGTTCTGGAAATACATGGAGCTGCACCCAGGGCAGTGTGCGTGTAGATCACGTCAGCCCATTCCTCGGGGCTGGGAGCCCAGAGAGCTCATCAAAACGGACCCTGGGCTGGAATGATGGGTTCTGGGACATTCCCTATCAGCTCCTTGTTAATTACACTGGGGAGCCTGAGGACCGTGCGATGCAACATGATTCATCGCTGTGACTTAGGGATGAACCCAGCCGTCCTCGCTGGGACAAAACGCAGTGAAGAGCACTTTGCCAAAGGTCTTGGGAAAAAAATTGTCATTAGTGCTGCATCATTCATACCTCCAGGTCATTCTGGGTCAGGCAGGGACATGACACTGCATCTATGTGACAAGTTTTGAAGCAGTTTTGCATAGGTACAGTTTAAACACGTAGGACACATGGCTTTACTGTTTATTTAGATATTTAAGGATAACGATCCAATGCTAATGATACAATGTTCTGTACCTATTTTGTGAAAGTCTAATCTCTAAATTGTGAAGCATTTCAAAGACATTACAGAGGCTCTTAGATACAATTAGAACTGTTGTATTTCAAGATAAAAGTAATCTCCAGATTTAAAAT
Organism: Cyrtonyx montezumae; assembly: GCF_038088225.1. Taxonomy (NCBI): domain Eukaryota; kingdom Metazoa; phylum Chordata; class Aves; order Galliformes; family Odontophoridae; genus Cyrtonyx; species Cyrtonyx montezumae. Next base: position 17,287,960 of record NW_027072045.1, on the reverse strand, counting down.
GTGATTAATTAGGCTGGGTTGACCTTTGTGAGTATTCATACGTGTATTGCACGAGAATAATTACATGAGCTCTCATCATGCCCCTGGCTCTGATCACAGGTGAGATGATAACAGCAGGAACACACAGATACTGAACACAGTGCGGGGTGACATGGCAGTGACCTGAGGCTGGCTGTCCCCGGCTCAGTGGTGGCCCTGCTTCCAGTTGGGCTGCAGCACTGGGACACACCGAGGCAGCTGTGGGGATGCAGCCTCACTGTCACTGGTTATGTTGGCCCTGTAACAGCAGAGAGAGAAAGTAAGCAGCTTGGTGTCACAACTTACATGGCAGCGCTGTCAGAGGCTGATGCAGGAGGTCATAAGGGCTATTATTTCAAAATGCAGAGCCTGCCCTAAATTCCTTGTGCTGTGTTGTAAATGTCCTGGCTTTTAATTGTGAGCTGTGGAACTCAGAGATTTATTTTTTTCTGGGTCTGCTGTCTTGTGGGTGTAAAAATTCCTGCTGCTGCCTGCAGGAGGTGTGCTAAGGGTCAGCAGGGACCTGTTATTTCAGAGGCATTATTTCAGCTGAAAGATGCCTGTAAGAACTGCACTTTGGCAAAGCCTGCAGTCTGGACAATATATAGTGCTGGAGATGGTAGCAAAGACTAATCTTTGCTGCATTACCCTTGACCTTACTGAACTTGTCTCCAAGTGCCTTAAGACATCAGGTGTCCTTCCTGTCTTCTGGCTTCACCCTCCAGACCTAGCTCTGGTAACCCTTAACTTTTTGTGCTGGTCCGAGTCCCCTTCCATGTGAGTGAATGGTCAGTTATAACAAGATGGGTTGAATGGAGCCCATTTTAGCTGCCAGTGCGTCTGTGATGCATACATAAGCTTGCAACCTCATTGCTCCTGGCTGGCCAGAGAGGCAGAAGCTGCAGGGGAGACAGAGGAACCTGTTGATGAAGGTAAAAAACATAATGCTTAAAGTGAACTTCACTCTTTATGATGAAATGCATGCTGAAATTCCTGTTAATGTTTGTAAATGTGGGGCAGAAAGCTGAGAAGAGACAGAATGGGAAAGATGTGTGCTCAGTTGTTTTGGCACCAGTCCCTGAACAGGTGGTTGTGTGCTTTGTATAGAGGTGGATGAGCACGGATATGTCATATGCAGGTCCCTGCCAGCCCTGGAAGTGCAGGTTATAGAGAGTGGAGGCAGAGGTAGGGCCCTCTGCACAGGGACAAAACCTGTGAAAGCTGAGAACAGCCTGAAAATCCTATCACAGCCAGCTCAAAGTGGCATTCAAACCTGTCCCCTTCTGTCCCTGACAGGAGTCAGCCATCGAGCTCATATTTGCTGCTTTTTTCACCACGGCCAGTGCCAGCACTTCCCTCATCCTCCTGCTGCTAAAGCACCCCTCGGCAATTGAAAAGATCCGTCAGGAGCTGGCGACCCACGATCTGTACCCACAGCATCAGCACTGCCCCACAGAATCCTGCCCAGGGGCAGGCAGGGACAGCAAGCAGCAACTCATCACCACGGCCAGTAATGCTCACGAGGACCAGAGCCAGCCCCATGGCCCCACGGGGGAGGCAGAGTTGGGGGATGGCCGCTCCCTGCATTTCCCAGCCCCACTGGAGACTACGTGCCACCCAAACAGCCCCCGGCCCCAGGGCTGCCACTGCCCCCCAGACATCAGCCTGGAGCAGCTGAGCCGCCTGCGCTACCTGGACTGCGTGGTCAAGGAGGTGCTACGGGTACTGCCACCTGTCTCTGGGGGGTACAGGACTGCGCTGCAGACCTTCGAACTGGATGTAAGTGCCTGCAGAGAAGGGAGAAGGGGGGCTGCCCCCAGGTGCCTTCCACTGGGCCCTAACTCTCCCCTCCTCTCTCCTCTCAGGGTTACCAGATTCCCAAGGGCTGGAGTGTGATGTACAGCATCCGTGACACGCACGAGACGGCTGCCATCTACCAGAGCCTCCCAGGTGGTTTTGACCCTGACCGCTTCAGTGTCACCCAGCCAGAGGCTGCCGGCCGCTTCCACTACATCCCCTTTGGTGGCGGGGCACGGAGCTGCATTGGCAAGGAGCTGGCACAGGCCATCCTGAAGCTGCTGGCCATCGAGCTGGTCACCACGGCCCGCTGGGAGCTGGCCACCCCCTCCTTTCCTGCCATGCAGACCGTGCCCATCGTGCACCCCGTTGGTGGGCTGCAGCTCTACTTCCACCCTCTGTAGCCCGGTCATGGTGGTGAGGCCTGAGCCGGCCTACTTAGCTCAGCCCTGCAGTGGTGCACATGGCTGGGCTGCTACAGTGCAAAGCCCCAAAGTCTTCTTGTTTTTCCCCCTCCTGGTGCCCAGTGCATTAGGGAGGGTCCCACAGAGCTCTGAGCACTTTGGGAAGCCTCAACCCCCTTGGGTGCCCACCAGCCCCACACACATCCTTGGGAGCAAAGCCCCATTCCTGCCCTAGGGCTTTCTCTTGTGGGCTTGTGAAGGAGAGGTGGGAAGAATGTCCTGCACGCCCCGTCCGGCACACCACAGCTTTCTAGGACTGGAAATGAGGGAAGATGGGAGCTCTGTGGGGAAACACAAGCTAGGTCTGCTCAATTCACGGCATCAGCTGTAGGTAGGATAACTACGTCAAGAGGTTTTTATTGTAAATATTTCAACTCTTTCCTGCACTTCCTATTAGAGCAAATGAGACGTTTGTTGACCCAGTGGCTGTGTGTGCTGTGCCTGAGCACCGCACTGCTGCTCGGGGCCTGACGCACAGCCCTGTCCTGAGTCCCTGCAGGATGCAGCCTGCTATGGGACGTAGGCCTGTGGCAAATAAATGTTGGGAGAACATTCATTTCTGAACAGGCCTGCTTTGTGATGTCCTGTGCTCCTGATGGTGCTGGCACATGGTGGAGGGACACCTGCACAAGGCTGTGGTGGCTGTCCCAGAACAGCCACAACCCTGCCCCAGCCCAGCCCCATGGGTCAGCGCTGGCAGTGGCTCTGGGGCATTGTGGTAGTGCCTGGGGCTGAGCCCAAGAGCTGAGGGGACACACTTTCAGGTGGCTTTTGAATTCCCCACTAGGCTATGAGTCTCTCCTGTGTACAGTGATGTGAATCCCGCTGCTTGTGCTCTGAATGCCTGGTATCAGTGCCGGGCTGAAAGGCACCCTGCCCGGCCCGGCCCTGTCACACATCTATGCTGAGGCACACAGCAGGGCACAGCTCTGCCTGGGGCAGAAATGTGGCTCCCAAATGTGGCGGGTCAGATCTGGAAGATGTTGAACTGCGGGGCTGAGCTAAGTGCTGTTGGCAGCTTGACCCCACTGTGAACCAGAGCCTCTGCCCCTCCTGACCTTGTCCTGAGAAGTGAGTCTCCCGGCTACCAGAGGGAAAGCAGTGGCTGCAGGTGGCACCGGGTGACCGCTGTGGGGCTGCCGGTGGGACAGTGACCGGCAGGACATGAGGGACACGCGGGCTTCAGCCACGGGAGCACCGGGGCTCCTCCTGCAGTGCACTTAAAAATTACCCCGAGCACTAACGAGCCCCGCAGCCGCCTGCTGAAAACGTGTAACGTAGAGCTAGTTAAAAAAACAAGACTCGAAACTGATTTTGTTTTCAGATAAACACGAGCATTTACAAATGAAGTGTAATAATTGTTACTTGTAATCAAAGTTTGTTCATATTAGGCTGTTAATTTCTTGACCTCCTTCCAAGATGTTTTTAATTATCCCTTTCACTCTTTACTATTTGATTCTTTTCGAACCGATGGCTGCGGAATACACAGCTGGGGAGATAATAAAGCCTTCCTGCGGCAATTATCGGTGCTCAGGCCACCGTATCTCGTTATTTTGACAGACAGTGAACTTGGCGCGGTTGCCGGCCGGGTTCACGCAGATGTCACGGTCCGTGTTGTAGGTCACGAGCGGGTCAGCGCACGGTGAGGGGAGAGCGCCGGGTCAGGGCGCGGCCGCCGCTCCGGGCCGAGCTCCGCGGGGCTGCCACGAGGGTCCGCCCGGGCCGGGGCTGCGAGGGGCGGGCGGCCGCAAGGGGAGGGAGGGAGTCCCGTCCGGTGCACTGAGCGTCAGAAAAGTACTAATACAAAATGACACCTCGCCGTCGCCGCCACCCCCGTAGACACAAACACACGCACACACAGCTCCCAGCGTTTATTGAGGTTGTGGTAGGAGTAAGAAAGCAGAAGCAAAAAGGATGGGAAAGTAGGGGGTAAAAAGGGAGGGGGAGCGATCACGATCGTTTATTGGTAGCAGTGGAGATGTCTGCGGCCCCATCCCTCCCTCCGCACCCCCGCAGTGCCCCGGCAGCTGCGTCCCTCGGAGCTCATTCTGCACGGGCCCCAGCGGAGCCCATCGGGCGTAGCTCCGCAGCTCCGGGGCCGCGCTCCTCCCGCAGGTGGAACCTCGGGACTGCCCCGGAGCGGAGCGCAGCCCGTCCGGAGGGTACTGCCGTGCCAGAGCGCCTCTCCTCGGCCGCGGCAGCCCCGGCGAGCCCCGGGCGAGGGCGGGCGGCGGAGATCGGAGCCGAGCTCAGAGGGCAGGGTGTTCCCTTTCCGCGCTCACCTCCCTTTCCGTCGGTGACCCGCGGTTGAACCTACATCGGGAGGCCGAGACGGAGCGCTGCCCGTTGCCTCTTCCTCCGCGGCTGGGCAGAAACACACACCGGGCCTTCCGAGGTGAACCAGGGGACAGCGGAGGCTCCTTCGCCGACGCGGCTCTGCCCGGGGAGCCACAGGGTGCACCCGGCGAGGGGCAGTGCCCCCAGCCCGGCTACCAGCGCGTCCCGACCGGCGACGGAGCCCCGCAGCGACCGGGAGAGCCCCGCGGGTGGGTACCTCCCGGTAGCCGGCTCTGAGCCGCCGCAATGGGGCACCCCTCCGCCCCAGCACTGCTGGTTCCCGACGAACGCGGCGGTAAATCCGAGGGGGCGGCGGGTCCCGGCCGGCAGCGGATCCCGCAGCACCCCGTCTGTCTGCTCGGCGGCCGTCTGCGGCGGGAGGGATGCGCCGTGCAAAGCAAACGGTTAAAGATTTCGGGGGGAGGAGCCAGGCCGCAATCCGCAATTAAAGATGAACTTTGGGTGAACTAATTTATCGGATGGTAAGGTAGGGTGGGCAGCAACCTGGGAAGGGTATAAAAGGCGGCCCGCGTCGAGCCCAGCCCGCGCACTCGGAGCTCCTGGGGGGCCGGGCTGGGCCGGACCGGAGAGGACTCGCTGCCCCGCCGTCTCGCCATGGGCTTCTCTGCCCTGGTCGCCAGCGCCTTGTGCACCTTCCTGCTGCCCCTGCTACTCTTCCTGGCTGCCGTCCGGCTCTGGGACCTGTACTGCGCCAGTGGCCGCGACCCTAGCTGCCCGCTGCCGCTGCCCCCGGGCACTATGGGGCTCCCCTTCTTCGGGGAGACGCTGCAGATGGTGCTGCAGGTAAGGCGGGCAGCTCCTCCTCTCCCTGCAAGGGATGAGGCTGAGCGGGGCTGTACTGGGCTCCTGAGCCCAGGTGCAGATGAGTTCATTCTTCTCCTTTTATTTTTTTTCCCCGCTATTTATTTCTAATTTATTTATTCCAAATTTACTTACTTCCCTTCCCTATCCAGCGTCGGAAATTCCTGCAGATGAAGCGTAGGAAATACGGCTTCATTTACAAGACACACCTCTTCGGGCGTCCCACGGTGCGGGTGATGGGCGCTGAGAACGTGCGGCACATCCTGCTGGGTGAGCATCGCCTGGTCTCCGTGCAGTGGCCCGCCTCGGTGCGCACCATCCTGGGCTCGGGCTGCCTCTCCAACCTCCACAACGGGCAGCACAAGCACCGCAAAAAGGTACGGCCCCGACAATGGGTGGGGAGCGGGGCATCCGACCTGGGTGTAGTGGCTGAGCCCACGTCCTCTTCTCCTTCCTCCTCGGTCTCTGGGCAGGTGATCATGCGGGCCTTCTCCCGGGACGCCCTGCAGCACTACGTGCCTGTCATCCAGGAGGAGGTGAGTGGCTGCCTGACGCGGTGGTTGGGCGCTGGGCCCTGCCTGCTGGTGTACCCCGAGGTGAAGCGCCTCATGTTCCGCATCGCCATGCGCATCCTGCTGGGCTTCCAGCCCCGCCAGGCCGGACCTGACGGTGAGCAGCAGCTGGTGGAGGCCTTCGAGGAGATGATCCGCAACCTCTTTTCCCTCCCCATCGATGTGCCTTTCAGTGGGCTCTACCGGGTAAGGTTCCAGGCAGCGGGGAGGGATGCTGGTGTGATGTAAGTCAGCAGTGTGGCATAAGTTGGTGGTGTGGCACGAGTCCCAGCTTGCTCTCCCCCTGCTTGCACAGGGCCTGAGGGCACGCAACATCATCCATGCCAAGATTGAGGAGAACATCCGTGCCAAGATGGCCCGCAAGGAGCCCGAGGGTGGCTACAAGGATGCCCTGCAGCTGCTGATGGAGCATACACAGGGCAACGGAGAACAGCTCAACATGCAAGTGAGATTCCCCCCATCCAGATCCATCTCTTCCCACCCTGCCTCCCTCCCTCAGTTGCCAGCATGTTTGTCTTTGGGACTTAGAGTAGAGAACTGGAGGTGTTGTCCCTTTGCCAGGTCATTAAGCATCCTGTGCAATGCATGAGGGTCCTGGGGGCAGATGCTGGATGAAGGCTGTAGGGGGTGTCCCCATGGGATCTACTACCCACCCTGGCTCCTGGGTGCATGCTGTAGCCTGAGATCACCATGCAGCATTGGTGGTGGAGAGAGCTGAGTGGGGATACCGTGCTCAAGCTGTGTTTTCTCTCTCATGTCCCGTGTTTAAGGAGCTGAAGGAGTCTGCTACAGAGCTGCTGTTTGGGGGCCATGAAACCACTGCCAGTGCTGCCACATCGCTGATTGCTTTCCTGGGGCTCCACCATGATGTCCTGCAGAAAGTGAGGAAGGAGCTGCAAGTAAAGGTGTGTGTCTTTCCCGCAGCCAACTCCCATGAGCAGGTGGCGGGAAGGTCCCTCAGAGGGGTGTCCCAAGGTGGATTTCCCTTGACACAGGAGGTTTCCTACTTATAGGGTGGCAGGGAAACAACATTAGCTGTGGGACAGCTGTCTTGCAGTGCCTGGAGCCTGTTCCATAAATGTCATGGCAGCATCTTCCTACCTAGGGATTACTGTTTGGTCCCAACCAAGAGAAGCAATTGGACATGGAGGTCTTGGAGCAGTTGAAGTATACTGGCTGTGTCATCAAGGAAACCCTCAGGCTGAGCCCTCCGGTTCCTGGAGGATTCCGAATTGCACTCAAGACCCTTGAGCTGAATGTAAGTAGGGCTGAGGCTCAGCTCCTCAGAGCACTGCCGAATGCGAATGTGGTTGTGAGGGTACCTGTCTTAGTGTCTGGGGGGAACCGGAGGGTGCACTTACATGTCCTGTGCTGACACTTCAGCTTCCATAAAACAACGAGGTGCTTCATGTCTCCTTTCTCTTCTTTTGGTAGGGTTACCAGATCCCCAAAGGCTGGAATGTTATTTACAGTATCTGTGATACCCATGATGTGGCTGATCTCTTTACCAACAAGGACGAGTTCAACCCGGACCGCTTCATGTCTCCGTCTCCAGAGGACTCCTCTAGGTTCAGTTTCATCCCTTTCGGTGGGGGATTGAGGAGCTGTGTTGGCAAAGAGTTTGCAAAAGTCCTTCTAAAAATATTTACAGTGGAGCTGGCGCGGAGCTGTGACTGGGAGCTGCTAAATGGACCTCCTACAATGAAAACGGGCCCCATAGTGTACCCTGTGGACAATCTGCCTGCCAAATTCATAGGCTTCAGTGGCCAAATCTGAGTGCTTGATGCTTGCCTCTGTCTGGATTTCTGCAACGTCTCATATGTACATAGTAACTTTTTATAGTAACGAAGGCCTTTAAATATTTAAACTTGCAAATGTACAGTAGTTATTTATGTCTAAGTATTTCAAAAGGCTGTGATGTTTTTCCCCAAGCACTACAATTATGGGTCTCTGATTCATAATTAGATAATTTTATTTCTATAGAAATAAGTTTTCCCCTATTTAAGAATCTTATTGCAAGCTGGCCAGATAAGTGTTTGACAAAGACATTACACCATGGTGTATGCATTCAGAAATATTCTCAAAGGCATCTGAAACAATGGCAACTAGCTATCATCCAAATTATCTAAATCGTTTTGGTTTGAGGTTTTCAGTATTATTTGTGTCTAGACCTCATGTTTAATGTGTGACCTTTATGTTTGATAATAAAGTTTATTTTTGAAGATCCTCTGTGTGAAGATCTGCCTACGTGCTAGAGGGGTAGCTTAACCAGATAAAATGATTCAAAAGGGTCTGAACACCAGTCAGACTTGCTTTTGTGGATATGCTGTTGCTGTTCCTATGCTCACACCTCTCTTATACCTTCCTGCCCCCCACAGTGAACTGTTTTGGCAGTGTAGTACGGTAGTGAGTGCTACAGGTCTCTTTATTGAGCACATAGTGTTGAGACGTAGTAAATGAGGAAGTAAAAGGAAGCAGAAGAATAGTGAATAACACAAGCTTTTATCTGGAACTGGAGAAAACAGGTAGAGAAAAAAAAAATTCCATGGAGGTTCTCCCGTGTTACTGCTGACCTGTATAAACAGACACTGGCTCTTGTTCTCTGTTGAGTCTGCAGTCTGTGAGCCTTTACTTACAAAGGTGTCTCTTATCAGCTGTTAGAGCAAATAAAATCTGCAGTGATTTCTTGTTGAAATGCAGCAGTTCTGCATAGGTCAGAGATAGAGCGTGCATTTGGTTTCAGAACTTCTTTCCTGGAATTCAGCAAAGTGAAAACTAAAAGGCAGGCACTAATGTGAATTGATTAACAGGGAATCAACTGTTGAGATGCAATTCCCTAGGGCTGTGTAAGCAGCACAGATAAAATGCCCTGGGCATGACCCCTGTTTTGCCTTAACCATAAGGTTTTTTCTGCCTTCCCCCACCGCCCCATTACTACACCTATTAGTCTTCCTTCAAAAGTCAAACAACATTGGGTGACTCTATAAACATCTACAAAGTACTCATGTAATTTGGTGTCGTGCTCGATTCTAGAAACATATAATTTTTTCCTTTGCTTCTGGACCTTGCTTTTTCATTATGGTCTCCCAAGGTCAAAATTATGGATGGTGTTAAGCTGATCAAAATCACTGCAGCTGTTTGAAAGCACCTGTGAGGTTTGGGTCTATTTTAGGGGATGTTTCCGTGATACATTCGATATGTTTTTAAAATGCTAGCTTCAAACACAGACTTCTCATGCAAGACCTTATTTATGACTTACATTTAAAAATGAGCATAGCTGCTGTAGTCTTAAAATAAAAGATTAATTTTAGATTATGCCTACGTCTTCTTGGCAGTATTTAGAATCTTAAATAATTTTCAATATGTTGATCTCCTGAACAATTGTGCTCTTCAGGGATTTAATCAATGATCTCAGTTTAAGACCCATTTATCACCAATGTAGTAGTAGGAAATTGCAAACTGCGATCCCAAGTTGGAGGTTATCCAGAAGTCTAGAGAACAGCACATCACTCATTTTGGTATTCTTTAACATCGTCCTTGTTAACATGACAACATCCTGCAAATCCTGACAGAAGCTGGTATCTTAGAAATGCTATATGATTCCTAACTAAAGATCTGAAGTGGGAACTTTATGAACTATCACTAGTTTATGCTGAGGTTTTATAAAGAGTGAGAATCTAGAGATGTCTGGAGAGTGCATACCTATTTCACAGTGTAAGCCTATGATCACTCACACTTTTCTCTGTTTCCTTTTATATTTTTTATTCAGATTCACAAGCATTTTGTATTTGGAGAAAAAAGAATAATACACTTATTTTGATTTTGTCTGAACATCTAGGGGCACATCCTCAGCTGCTGTAAATCATGGCAGGCACAGCCCCTGTACAATTCATCCCTGGAGTTCAATGGTCTGTCACTGCTGTGTAATTTAGGCATCCAGGAGCTAGCTTTCAACAAGCAACTCCAAAAAGTGGTAGCAGCATAGCTGCAGTAATACGGAGCTCGGCGTGGGTTAATTGCAAAAATATTTGCCCTACTTCTTGAGCAGGTTTTACAGCCCCTGCTAATCTCCCCTAGCAGCTGTGTGTGGCAGGGTGGGTGTGCAGCCGACCCACAGGTGAGCTCTGCCATGCTTACATGGCTCTGCCCACTCAGCAGCACTGGGGCAGCTATGGGCTAAGGTTGCAGCAGCCAAACACTTAGGGTTTCTGAAGCCTCTGTGCAGTGTTTTGATGCGTGTTTCTCGTTAACAGCATGCAGTTCTAGCCATCCTTGGATAAAATGAATGACTTTGGTGTGAACTGACACTGAGGAATGCTACTGGGTAAATCGGTTCCTGGTTGAAAGGCGGTAGTATTTCCAGATCAGGCCAGGACAGGTAATAATTTGGAAGTGGTTATATGAGCAAGGAAAAAAAATGCAAACAAACACTGTAAATTTAAGTTGAAAGAAAATAATACTGCTTGATTTTTAATCGTTTAATCAAATTTATTTCATTTTTTCCTAGTGGAATTTTAAAAACAGTCTTATTACACTCAGTAGTCAAGACAAGAAAGGGTTTTAAAGGATATTTTTCTGTTTGGGTTCATAAAAGCACCTACTGAAGGGACAGTATGAATTTTAGAATTAAGATTTTTCTCTTTTGTAACGTTTTATGCTTTTTTGTTTGTTTGTCCTTTCTACGGGAACCTTCTGGATTTTGCAAAATGAGGCTGACAAAAATGTTGCCTTTCTTTCTACCCCATTTAATTGATTGTACGCTTTCGTGTTTTCATCTGGTCAGTGATTTAGAATGACCTTTGGAGGGGGTATTAAAAGAAACACTTTATAATATGTAAAATGTTCCATCCTTGGCTTCCAAGAAGTACTTGCCTACCTTAGGGCTACACGAAGTTTATTAAACTGTTTTTATAGATCTGTGTCAAGCTGCCTTTGAAAACAGAATGCTACAGTGCTGTGTCAATTATATATGTTGTCAGTAGTTTTCAGTGTGGGTGCTGATGAAAGAGTTTGGCCCAGTATAGTTAAAAATTTATGTGCATTAAAATGGACCCCTAGGTCCATGCCTCAATATTCTTTATTTTTTAATTTATTTTAATTAGAGTTGATTTCACAAAATATGAATACTCAAATAATGCTGCGTAGCTCAAAGAGCTGCACTGCTGAGGATCCTTGAAAATCCAACTGCTTCTGACTTAGTCCCAAATTAAGCAGCTTAAATGCAAGCCACTTGTTCCTGAAGTCTTTTACTTAATAATTGTTACATAGGTCTTTGTTGGAACAGTTTCACAGAATTCTATGCTAGACTATGTCTCTGCTGTACACTCATGTATGTTAAAGTTCAGTCTATTGATTCTTGATAATGTTTCTATTGATTTTTGGTAATGGTTCTGCAATATGAAAAGGTAGTTACAAATCTTGTGTTTGGGGCATATTGCTTAGTAGGGTATGTTCCAGCCCCAAATTAGTGACTTTATTTATGACTTGTAGGTACTAAGTCACATGTAGTTGTCTTCTGTATTATAACAAAAAAGAGTGGCTAGGTTTGGATAGCCGTTGTTAATGCAGACAGTTTTGTTTGCCAGGTGGTTTGTATTGTAAATTCTCTGTCAAGTTATACATCCAGCATGCAATGCAAAACATATACAGATTAGCAGCAAAGATTCGAAAAGTTTATTAGTTGCAACCATTAGAGTGATAGATTAGGAGAAAGGAAACATAACTGGCAGCAAGTTTAGAGAAGGCTCATTACTAGACCAGCTTGCTTCACTTGTTTAATAATTTCTTATGAAAAATGTTATATGAGAAGTTCAATGAATAATGCAGCTTTCATTAAGTTATGTAAATGAATGTAACTTCGTGGGTGGGTTAGAAATAAAATATTAACAAATCTGTTTATATCCAAAGAGTAAGAGCAGCTTTTAATGAATCACAGATTAAAATATTTAAAAGGTGATAGATGAGAACTTATGTAGTGTGGCATAGTAGTGCTGTTTTAATAGATCTTTGCAGCCAGCCTTTCAGTTGCATCATAGCCAAGACAACATTTAAAGTATTTTCAGGTCATTAGAGTGTTATTCACTCCTTTATCAGCAGTGCCAGTGACTCTGTTTAGCTTGTGTATGTTGACAGCACACCAAAAATGCATGCACAACTTGCATGATTTGCAAGGCTAGAAGTGACTTATGATGTACTTGTTTGCAAGGTCACTTTGTTCACAAACACACAATCATTCATACACAGGTTGGTTTCAATGCATTTTTGTTTTTTGATTTATGACCATTTAAGAAAGCCAAAGTCTCTACAGGTTAAGTTTATGCTGCCATACTGCAGAACTGCCACAATGTGAGGAAATTATAAACCAAGGGCTAAATCAGCTGTTGACAACGTGCTTTCCTACCACGCCTACAAATGCCAACCTTTCATATGCCTCTCCCAAAACAAGTCCTTGGATTTGGGCCTCACAGCTTACGCAGAAGGTCAAAGATTATGAGAGGCTGTTTTTGAGCAAAGTGGGGAATAAATTCCAGAGCTGAGGGCCCCTCACAGGATCTCTGAAGAGATAAAAGTAACCGAAAGACAGTCACATTGCGCTGGTTGGAGTGGGAGGCAGGGCAGTCCTTGTTCACAGCGGTTGGGTTCTGCCCACAGTCTAGAGCTGAGAAGGCTTAGGAAGATGCACAGAAAAGATAGGCACACTTGTATACCAAGGTTGTGCTCTTCATTAATGCTGCTTTAAATAAAATAGCTTTCTCCAGGAAACGTTATCTTGAGGGAAAAGCACAAATGTGTCTTTATTTTCTGCTTTTAAACTGAATGTATAAGGTCAACATTAGGTTAATGTGTCTGTATTTCAGAAATAATGCTGCTTTTACAGGAAAATGTCAGCAGAAAAAAAAACATCTTTTCAGGATCAGATTGGAATTTGCAGAGAGATGGTGGTAGATCTTGGCTGACTGACTTAATTGACTGAAGGAAGCAAAAGGCTGTGGCAGGCTTTGGCCTAATTGCCTTTATCTTGTACCAAGGCCTTCCTGAATTAACAACCTGTTTCTGCCTCAAGAGAGGAAGAAGGGTATAGGCATGCCCTGCCACTGCAGCAGATCCAGCCTGCTGAATGGAGTTGTTTTGTTTCCTCTTGCTTACTTCATCCACCTAGTTGTAAACAACCTTGCTTCTCTCAAATGCTTCTCTTGGAAGCCTGGGGACTGCAGAGTAATTGGAAAACAGTCTCAGACCCTGGCAATAGCCTCCTCTTTGTGAATTAGACTGAACTTCCATAGCAATGGAAGGAAACAGGGTGGGAACAAAGGGATGCCAATGTCCCCATGTGCTGCCTTGCTCCATCGCTCTGGCTGCAGGTGCACAGACTATTTCCACGCTGGTGTCCTCCTTGTTCTTACTTCTTGCACTCTTGGTTGTTGTTACAGTAAATATACATTATTGATGGTACTGATTCAGTGCACAGCACTGTAGCAAGCTGTTGCATGCATTATAGATCTCACAGTTAAAAAGTTCATTACTCTTATCAACAGATTGAAACAGCAAGTCGTAACCTTTTTGCTCATTTATGAAATGAAATGGCTCAGGTTTGCATCATTTCTGAGGGAATCTTCCCTGTAACTGGGACTGAGAGAGTGCTGATCACTTAAGTACACTAATTATTAGTCAGCATCTCAAGAAATGATTACAGATTCCAACCACAGGGTTGGACAGAGAAAAGTAAATTTCCCAGAGGCAAGTTATGTGCCCACAAAGTGGAACTATCCACATTTTATGGAATCATCATTTTCCTGTATTTCATAGTGCCAATCATTTCTTTCTTTATTTATTATTTTATATTTTTTGTATGCAGTTACAATCAGAGCATTCAGAAAGGGAGAGAGGACACAGATAGAGCACGCCGGGAGAGGAAAAATGAGAATCCTTACTCAGTCAGAGGTACTATTTGTTTATTTTGGTGGCTCCATGGTGATTGTTTTTGTATTTCACCTTTTATTAACCTGCAGATGGATTAGTCCTCGTAAACTAAAGAGAAGAAACTAGCACACAACCCACTGCCCCACAGATAAGGTCACAAAGAGGGGACGTGTCCTGGGCACAACCTCGGAAAAGAAATAGAAGTCTGAAGGCATTTACACTAGACTGCCATTGCACTTTACTAGCACTAGTGTGATTTACCGTATCAGCTCAACTGCTGACACCTTTATGTCCCTCCCTCCTATCCCAGCAGGCCACAGAGACACAGCCCATGATAGATGCTGGTGAACTTTTCCTCTGATCACCTTCTGAAGAACTTTCCCATAATCTATTGTTTTCCATCACAGTGGAAAACAAAACAAGGTTTTTTTGACTCTCAGTTACCAGCTATTTTACCCTAACTTTAAAGCAATGTACTGAATTTATTACATCAGTGTGAAAGAAGTTTTAAACTCTTGTCTCTTTATCTTACTCCCTGAACTTAACATGGTCCAGAGTAAATCAACGTAATTGCTGTTAGACCTACATTGTTGCAGGAATGTTTTATATTCCATGTTGTCAGTTATTTAGAACAGTTAATTGAAATTGCAAACTTAAAAAGAGGAAAGCTACAGTTAAGAAATTAACTATTTTTTTTTCTTTTGCCTGTGTCTACAGTATGAATTATATAAAGAGGTAATGTTAACTTCCACTTAAGACAAAAAGTGTCTGGAATATCTAAAGGAGAAAATGCAGTTGTGTATTCAAGGCAAGTCCTTCCTTTAATTGACCACATAAATGTATACATACTCATTCCAGAAGCAGCTGACCTAGAATAACTCTAAAACATCTACCTGGTCCCCCCAGAATGTTGCACTTGCTTCTAAATAAGTAAGTGCCATGGGCTGCACCTGTTTTGCTCTCATCAAAATTCATTATGAAGGCAGAAGTCACAGTGATGTTAGGAAGGGACGTATACAGGAGAGTGCACTTTGCAGTGTGGTTTCACCATTTCTCTTCAAACTCTCATTTAAGGGCTGTTCTGAGCATGCCCTGCTTTAGCTTGCTTCCAGGTTACCACAGCCTCTAAGCAGAGCTGTATGTAGAAGCAAAATGGTCTCATCTTATTGCACAGCAGCACATATATAATGGGAGGGTTAACTGGCAGCTGCATCAGGAGAGAAGACAGATGGGCAAGACTGATTCAGTGCCTGCCAGTAATGTTCTCATTGCTGCACTGATCAGCTTCACCCTCTCAGCAGAGAATGAGGAGGTCTGTGCTTGAGGTGTTTCCAAATATATTTTCCTAAGGCTCACTGCTCTCTGTATGTTGTAACAATATAGCAGTACATCTATTTTCTAGTTCCAGCGTATGGGCTATTCCTGTTAAAACATAATTTTCATTGCAGCGGTCTATGTGGCCACGTTGTTGTGATGCTATCTTTCACTCCAAAAGAACACGCTGTGTAGCTGGGCTCTGCACTGGGGCAACAGTGAGCTTAGGAAAGGAAGGAAAGGACTGGTATCATGGGTTTGGGCAGGGTGTAAAATTTCATCTCGTTTCCACAGAGCTGGGCAGTTTGCCTCGTTATCCTGAGCAAGTCAGCCTGCCATCATATGTCCTATAACTCTACCTTAAGGTGAGGAAACAGTGCCTTTTCTGCAGGACTCCTGTTGTGTTCCCAGTGAGCCCTCTGGCTGAGAGGGAGACTTGTTTTCCACAAAGGCTGGAGAAGGCACTGGACTTCCAGAAGAAGCTTCCAGCTCAGATGCACTGCCCTTGCAGCTGGAGCAAGGAAGCTGCAGGAGTGGCATAGGCCCTGCGGCTGTGTGGCTGCCCTCCTGCCTGCTCAGTGCCTTTTACCAGCTAAACTGAGGAAACAGCAGGTGAGAAGAGCAGCAGCCCAGCACTTGCAGACATCGTGGCTCCCGAAGCATACCTGGGGTGGTGTGAGGGCTCACCTCATGTCAGCTTCTGGGCCTCCTTTCCTGTCCTTTTGTCCCCATGGGTGGCTTTGCACTGTGCTACCAGTGGTTTCCCCCTGCTCCCACAGACCCCTGGGCAGAGGCTAAATGTGGTTTCACATCATCTCGTGCTCTTTGCACCTCTTTTCCCTGTATCGGGCTTTCCAGCCCCCTCATCGCCCATGGGTGGCCCTGGCTCACAGCACTGCCTGGAGGCTCCCACACGAATCCCCAGCCTCCTACTCCTGCGGAAAGCAGACTCTCCAGCTTTATTTGTCTGGGAAACAGCTCATTTAACTGGGACAGGGAGGATGGGCAGAGATGAGAAAGAGCTATTGTTAGGCTGAAAGCAGTTAGTGGGTGCTACCACACACTTGTGTGATCTACAGACCGTGGCAGAAGTCCCTTAAGCTGTGCTGGCGCAGCTTAGGGCACTTCTGCCTTCCCGAATTTCTGATAGTTTTTTTTTTTTCTCCTCAGCTGAAGAAGTGTCTGATACCAGTCTACACAAATCCTTGTCATTTCTTAATGGGTTGGATGGGGTAGTCGCAACACACCACGCCTTGAGAATCAGCGTGTCATCAGTGACCAAAGGCCCTGGCTTTGGAGAGGGCAGGAACTGCTCTTCCTGGGAAGGGCAAAGCAGACAGGGCTCAAGCATATCTTCTTGAAGTGAGCTGGGCATTTGTTGGCTGCGTGGAGAGAGGACTTGATGAAAAAAATATCACGTTGCATTTTTTGTA
The DNA here is from genome assembly GCF_038088225.1 of Cyrtonyx montezumae. Classification (NCBI taxonomy): domain Eukaryota; kingdom Metazoa; phylum Chordata; class Aves; order Galliformes; family Odontophoridae; genus Cyrtonyx; species Cyrtonyx montezumae. The sequence continues at coordinate 17,271,283 of NW_027072045.1, read as the reverse complement.
GCAAATCTATCTGTCAGCTGTGTACTCCAAGTGTGCTTATTTGATTGAGGAAGTCTTTGTGCTTCTGTACAAATTTGCCTTAACTCTGTATTAAACACAGTCAAATAATTTGAGAGACTAAATTATAGCTTAACTTGGGCTTGTACACCAAAAATCATTTGCTGTTGTATTTCTTTTACTTTCCAGGGGGGTGTCTTTTGGTAGCAACGTGAATTGGTGTTGCTCATGTTTTATGTTCTGCTGTCTGAAGACTTGGAAATAGCTTACATTTTCATCTTTTCCTTTTTTCTTTTCTCTCCTTCATGCTCTATCTCACAAATGCTGACTTTAATATTTAATTCTTCACAAGTGGTAAGCCTACCTGAGAGGCTAACAATGTTTTTCTTGTGGCTGGCAATTTGGAATATGAGTAAGACTTCGTTAGTCAGAAATTGAGTGTTACTGATTCATTGAAGCAAATCCAAGTGGCTGGTGGGAAGTAAATATGCTGAAATAAATCACCAGCGACCTCTAAGGGGAAGATAATGTGTCTAAGATTGCCTACAGGTACACCTTCTAGATTGATATGGAAGATGGCTGTTTCCATATTCCCTGAGAGGTGTAGGGAAGGGGCTTGAAATAAATCTTGTAAGAAATAGGGTGGCTGGCATATGGTGTCAGTCACCTAAGAGTCACATCCAGCCCAGCAGTGGCTGAAGTTGTTAATATATCATTGCCCTTTAATGGTAAATGAAAATGAACTTTTGATCCCAGTCCTGTTTTAAGTAAATAGATGACCCCATCAAGCAACACCATCCCATTTGGGAGCTCAACAGAGGCTAAAACTAGCAGTTAAAGATCTGCAATTTACAGACATTGCTAGTCAGCTGTGAACTTTTGTCCGGGGTGATAGTGGTGAAAGGACACAGTAGGAGGAAGGCGGGAAATTTAGGTCTGCTCAATTTCTGGTAGATTTCTTTTGAAATCTACTTCTTTCTGTCACAAGATATTTTGGAAATTAAGAATATTATTCATGGATAATCTCAGGAGGCACAAGAAGTTACTAACCCTACTGTCTCTCTGGTGGCAGGAGAGAGGTCACCTGTGGTTCAACTGTCCTCTGATCAGAGGACTGTACTGGCGGCATAGCATTGCTGCTTTTAGTTCGAGTGATGGTGAAAAATGGCAGTTAGCACATGTGCAGGCTCTGGCCTTGCTGATCCAAACTCAGTGATAAAATAAATAAATGTTTCTACTGGAACTGTCATGCAGATTGAACTATTTCCCATTTCACTGCAAGGAACTGAAAAGGTAACGCGATGTGCTGCACTTAAGTGGTCTGCCACATCCCTTCTAATTTGATATAAAAAATGTTTTTTCATGAACAAGAAAATTCAGACTATAAATATTTTATTTTGTTTTATTTTATCTTTTTACGGATTAAAATCTTCTTTGGCAAGCCCAAACCACTACTTAAGAATTGTCTTGTACCATAAAGCTGGATAACCCTATTTTGCTGGGGGGAGGGGAGGGAGCTACACAGCCTTTCACCCTCCAGCTTTACAAGCAAAGCCAAACTTCTGGGCAATCACTGGGCAAAATGTTTTCTCCCTCCCCCGCTTTCAGCGATGGCTGCAAACAAAGGTCTTTAGGGCTGGCTATCCCAGACTCAGGACTTTTAAGGGTCTTTACTTGACTGGAGATCAAAGGTTTCTCCTTAAAGAGTTTATCACTCAGACAAATATTCTGCAGTTAGCATTTCAAACTGGGTTTACAAGTCAAATAATTTAGCAATTTCTTCCAAACATGTGGCCTTATGCAGAGGCTGCTGGATGCCAATTATAGCACCACTTTGACGTGGAGTGCAGCAGCAGCTACTGACAATTGTGTGTGCCCTTTTCACCATTCCTAGCCATGGGGAAAGTGTTTTCCACATATTCTGAGTAGATCAGACTGCTCAGTTGGGGTTTGAATTCACTTCCTGGGATTGCTGATCCCTTATGTATCACCTTAAAGACGTCTGTTCACCTCTCTTCCTCTTCAGAAAGCCTTTTCTCTTTTAAAAGCGTGAGAGCTGTGGAAAGATGTAACTGGATGGTGGGCTTTGTTGTAATTGGTATACAGCACATTAATGGGACTAAAACAAAGTCTTCAATATTGTTGATCAGATTCCCTTTACTATTAAGCCTTCTCTGCTCATGGTTTTTGTTAGAATGTTGTGACATCAGGAAGAATAGTTTGCTTGTTATACTGGTGATAAAGGCCAAGCCACTTCCCAAAATGCTGTTGGGAACAAACCTTTAGCAATAGGCCTTTCATTCTAGCTGCGTTAGTCCAGAGCTCCACTTGTGTTCTGTCCTAGATTTCATCTAATATAGTCTTGGTGGGTTCTCTTGCTTATTTATAACTTTCAGCATCCTCCAGAAGTGTACTGAATAATAGCACCTGTCTTAGATTCATGCTTTTTTTTTTTTATTTCATCAGGCACAGAAATTGAGTCAAAGTCTTGCTGAACAGCATCTCCACCATGCTGAAGGCCTTGACAGAACAAGTGGAAGCAGAGGAGGTAACTACATTTCAAAAGCAGGCAAATTCATTTCTTTAGAGCTTTCATATCCAATGTACTTTATGGAGATGGTAGTGAGATCAAAGTAATGATCTCTAGCTGTATTTCCACAAATTACGCTTAGTTGCGCTGAGGAAAACTGATGCCCTGTTGTTTCATTTCTGAAACCTTCAGAAACAAGTAGCATTCAGGTGAAGGCAATGACAAATACTGTGTTTGTATAATCTAATATACCGTACTTTGAAGTCACAGTACCTTACCCAAACTACCCATAAGGAAATGTTGGCATAACAGAAATGTGAAGAACACTAGATGCTGAATTATTCATGTACTAACTGAATTACTAAAAAGTTGAACAGGTAACTGTTATGTACGATACATGTAGTATATGATAGATTATGAAGAGTGGTAGAATGCTCAGCTCCAAGGGAGAAAACTGATTTTATTTGGCACATTCATGCCAGCACAAGATTGTAAGAACATACTGAACTGACCAGGAGGCAGGATTCCAACATGGGATTTGGGGTGCTCATTTGAAAGTAAGGGGGCTTGGCTCTACCTTTTGTAAAGTAGAATGCCTGCTGAAGGAAGCTTCATTAGGATGAAGATGAGTTTTATATTGTCATTCTGGCTACTACAGTGGTGAGAGGAATGGAAAAGTGTGAAACTGATGCGTTAACCTCTGATTTTTATCCTCCCATCTACTACCTCAGCACTGGAAAACAAACTGCCAAACTTTCTACTAATGAGTGATTTTGTTTGAGACCAGAATATATTTTTTTTTAAGGATGAAAGATAGGTTTCCATGAGACTCTGCTTCCAAGGGTTCAAGTCTAACCCTTCATGACTTAGTTTAATTGTTTCCTATAATGGCAGTACAGACCAATGTACTGGGTAGCATAGTTGCACATTGTGGTCATGAGAATAGTGGTTAGAACTGACAAGAACTATCGAGGCAAAAAGCAGCAAAACTAGCTTACTGTAGGCATACTCAGATTTCTTAATGGATTGTCAGTGTTTCAGTGCATGAATATGAACACTGTCTGCTTTATTATCTCTTTCTGAAAAGAGGAATTGGGTACAAGACAGACCTAAACCTTTATGAGTGATTTATCAAGTAGTAGGAAAATTTGGAAAATGAAGGTTAAATCTGGAAAACAGCCATGTTACAGAGAGAATCAATGCAAAATGTAAATCTATTGTTCTCTCATATCCTGTTTTTTGTTTTGTTTTTTTCAATGTAGCAAATGGAGGTTCAGTTTTGCATTCTTTATGCAAAAGCATAACTAATGTAAAAGAATTGTGTTACCTGAAATGTAGCTGTGATAGGTCTGAGTTAAATAGGACAGGACTGAGCAGTAAGTCACACACTACAGATGAATAACTTCCTAACATAATAATATTATGTGCCACAAAAAGTAGAATCTAAAATATTCACACTGACTGTAAAAGAATCTTTCTGCACTTTACCACATCCTAAGGTATGTTTTCTTTTGGAAGTAACGATATACTGAACTTTCAATATAACTGGGTCAACATTTTGCATAATATATTCCTATCGTTAGGAATCGTGCTTTGTGAAGTGGTTCTTGTCAAGTTTAGTATCTGATGGAGCCAGTGGTGGGAGGAAGTGAGGAGAGAAAGAACCGTTGTTTCTAGAATTTAATTTTGTGAAACACCATATTAATATGTCAATACCTTGCAGGTGTTATTTTACAGATAACTTTATTTTGGCAACAGTGTGGTAATTTTTGTATCAGAGCTAGCAAGTTTTATCACAAGCAATATATCTTAAGGTGACAGACAGGAATAAACCTGCTTTGATACTGCCATTGCAGGTAACTACTATCTGGCCACAAAACCCATTCTCAAAATCTATCAAACTCAGTCTTAACAACAGTAAAGATTTTTGGTGCTACTATGTTTAATGGAAAGCTCTTCTTGATTGTCACTTTTCTAATAGTTCAAAACTTTGAAATCTGGAAAAAAATGCTGAGCTAGATAATATCTACTTATTCTTGTGCTCATTTGGTTTAAAATTCATTATGTTTTTTTCCATCTTGAGTTAGCTTTTTTTCATGTAGTTAGAGAGAACTGTCTCAGCAGTCTTCTCTCTGTTACACCACATGAACCATTTAATTCTTGTTTCCATGGCTCCTGCTGAAAAAAATCTCTTCAGTCATTCAATTTTGAACAAAAAATAATTAATAATATGGGAAAATGTGAACAGTAATCCAGATGAGGTTTGAAAACACCTTCTCGAGTGTTGAGAATATTTGACTATTTCCACTGGAAATGCCTCGCCTCATATATTCCAAGATCACTTCTAGCTTTTCATGGTTGTATCATGTTGGCAATACAGTCTTTCCAAAATCATGTAATACCACCTGATCTCTTTTCCCCCTTTGATATTTCCAGTGGATGAGCCCCTTAGCTTAATCTAAATTTTCATTATTAGTTATTAAATATATACTTTACTTGAAATAGTACTTTTCTTCCAATTTCTACTACTCTAACTTTCAAGAGCATCTGTTTCTCTCCTGTGTTGTTCTAATCATTTTTTGCACACACCCTCCCCCACAAGCTTTTTGGCATTTTAGGAAACAAGATTAGTCACAAAACCAGTTGTTGCAAACTTAAGTGGTAAACCACCTCCAACCAAATACTCTTCCTTTCAGCACCAGTACTTTGCCCCTAGCAAACTTTTCACCCACCTCACAACTTTCTCAGATCCTGTTTTTTTATGCTACTTACGAACACAGCATTAAATGCTCCACCACAGGCTTTGTCTGTGCCCAGAAATTCTGTTATTTTCTCAAAACAAGCTATAATAAAATATACCATTCATTCTGGTGTATCTGCTACAAATTCTCAAGGTAAAGCTGAGCTTCACAATAGTTCTGTAGAGTCTTCTACAAAACAGTACTTAGGAAAATGGAAATCATACCTGAATTGATCCAACGTTATCACAGAATGTGCAGGAAGAATAGAGATCGCTTTCTGACAAATAAAGCTACGTGCATTCAACTTTATTGATGTTTTTAAGTTTGAAGCCTTACCATGGCTCCTGCTAAAGCAAAGACATCACTGAAAGGATATTCTAGAGAATGATATTTGAAATGTACAGTTGTATGCATTTCAAATATTGGTGATAGTAGTGATAACGTGCAGCTTTGTGATACATTGGGAAACATTTAACACCCAATTCCTCCCTTCACAGAGGGGATAAAATGCAGTAATAGGATATATATTTTACATCTTCATCTGACTTCTGGGTTTGTCTGTTGGTTTATTTGCCCAGATTCAGTGTGATGAAATTCTTTCAAAGCTGATGAAAAAATCCTCATGATTTTGAGTGGTCTTGTGTGGAGTCAGGAGCTGAGCTTGATGATCCTTACAGGTCCCTTCCAACTCAGGGTATTCTGTGACTTCTGTTGTGTAAAACTTGTATATTTTTTTACTTGTTAAGTCTTTGTGATAGCAAGCTGGCAGTGCTGATCTGCTTCAAGAAAAATTAATGTTCTCCTAATTACACAGAGTTGATATGAAATAATGGCTTCATTTCAGTGTTGTTTTATGATATTGTTTTCATTTGAGTACAGATAGTCATGAAGAACTGAATTGAGAAAAGTTAAAGGGTGTTTTCTGTTTTTTCTGCTTTGGCCTATTTCAAGCAAGCATAATTAATACAAATAAATAAATAATACAAAGCTATCTGTATACTATTAAAAGTTAGAGGAGCTTCAAAAAGTTTCCATTCTTGGGCTCTCTTGTAAAATATCTCTGTAATTTATATAGTAGCCATTTCTTAATAGTGGAAGAGGCTTTTAATTCTTTGTATGCAACCTTGTAGTACTTTCTTACAGATATATATATTATTTTTCTCATTAATAATGGTATGTAATAGGGAGTAATTAAGTTGTTTGGGCTCATATTTGGTCAGATGATGTACATCTGATAAGTGAGTGAAATCTTTTCTCTACAAAATGGAGTGGAGCCACAAAAGATAGATTTTTCTTTCTCAAAGAAAAGTATCTGTATTTTTCTAAGTTCTGAAATCCTGCTAAAAATAATAAAATAAGGTAAACATTCAGACTTCAGACTTAGACACCTGGTTTTGGAACACAAAACCACCTGTGCAGTGTTAAACGTGAGAGGAAGGAAGTACAGTATACAAGGTAAAAAGTACAGAGTGAGGTGATGTGATGTATCCCTTAGGTCAAACAAGAGGCTGTTTGTAAATGACCCTTCTGAGGCAGACATATGACTTCCCAAGATTGGAGCTTTCTACAAAGGGATGCATAAATAGCAGTTGTTCACAGCAAGGGTTATACTATATGGCTATTAGAGTGAATAGAAGCAACTCACTTCTTGCCAATGACAGGAAATAAGGTCAAGTAAAGATAACAGGTCTTTGAATTAGAGGTTTTCAAAATATTAGTCTTACGCCTTCAGTATGGAGTTGAATGAGTGGTTCTCTTTAAAATGATCTGCCTCTAAAACTCGGAGATATTTGAGACCAAGGGCATGAAATAGCAATGTTTAGATTTTATATTTGCCTTACCCAGCTTCACTTATCCAGAAGGCAGTGCAATTAATAGCATAGCCAGCCTGAATGTACATAATTCAAAAGCAAAACAGAGGAATCTGTGTCGTGGTTTAAAATATTTGTGTTTGACATGATTGTTCTCTCTAAAAATGAGAGGAAATAATAACGTAAATCAATGCTATAATAGAACGGCTAAGCATTTGACTTGATAAAATTTCTGTAACACTGTATTGTTTGTCATTTTTCTTTAATATCTGTATTCCTGTGGTGCACATGTTTCTCTTTTTTCATGATCTTTGAAGGAATTAACTACTTAGTCAATTTCCAGAGATCCAAACGCTCAGCCTTCTTCTTTGGCATTTGATAATGCAAAATCGGATCTTTTCCTGTTGTTTGTTGCTGAATGTGTCTCATAAGTCATTTAGAATGCAAGCATTTTAAATCAAAATTTGTTAGGGAAATAGATTTCAAGTGATTCCTTTGACTTCAGTCTGGGCTACTGTCCTTACATCTTGAAATCTCATGTTTTCCTATGAATCATTTAAAAATGTAAAGTGAACAGATTTGACAGGTGTATAAAACTAAATCACAGACATAACATTAGGATAATTTAAACTCCTGTGTATACACATCATGTCAGTAAGAAATAATAAGTAAGCCTATATATATACTTGCTCCATAATGGGATGAATTGAAAATTAGTAAAGCTATCAGAAAAAGAGAGGATCTGTGCAAACATTAAAAAAAAAGGGCAAATCTTGTTTTGTAGCTCCCTTAGTAATCAGCAAAATCCATTAATTTTATATAAATATTTTTCAGTCCAAATCAGAAATTAAAAAGTAGTTAAATGCAAAATAATTTATTTGATTTTGCACTTAAGTTGCTGTTTTAGTAAAATAAATAAAAATTGTTGCTAAATGAATAATTTCTGGATAGTTAGTCATATAGCATGAACAGACAGACTTCTGCTTGATTGTTTGCATATTCATTTGTGTTTCAAGTCAAACATACAACAAACAATGGAGATCAGGTCATTTATTTTTTAGAAAAAAAGTAAGTAGTCTGGTCTTTCATTTAGCAAGGGAGGGTAAAACTCTTGATGCTCATTAACATGTGTTAGGTGGGCTAGAAAAAAAGATTAAACATCCTTTAGTATTATCCCTTAATCATAGGCAATTTCCTTGATGCAGGAGTTTCATACCTTTCATAGGGATGTCAAAGTGACCTGTCTAAATAGATCAACTGCAAGACAAGGGGAGAAAAAGGTTCACACATTTGTGTTGCTTTTGTAATGCTGCAGACTCTCTTTAAAACAACAGAAAGCATATTTCCACCTGGAGTTTTGCATTTAAGTGAAAAATCTTTCCCCTTTTATATTTTCTGCTTTGTTCAGCAATAAAATGCCAGCAACGTTAACTCGATAGATAAATATTGTGGTTACATCATCAAAGAGTGATCTATAACTTACCATGAAACCAGTAGTAAGGAACAAATGCTGTGAACAATTATAGTACAGATATAAATTAAGGAATGCTGCTTTGAAACAGTGGTAAGACAAGGTTCTTTATCTAAAATAGACTTCTTCACTACTGTACATCTCTAAATGGTGGGAATAAAAAAAAAAAGACAGTAGTCTTCATCAGCTGTAATATCATACTAGAAAGTTTGTGAAAATCTGAATTGTAGACTGAGTGTGCAGACAGGGAGATACTGTCTTCTTAAAATAAAGACACTATGCCAAGTTCACAGATCCCATGGCTTAAGAACTGAATATAGTGTCTGCCTTCTACTAATTATTTTTTACACATTCCAGTATGTGTCTTTAGGAGAACAGAATAACTTAACAAAAAAAAAAAAAAAAGAAAGAGAGAAAAAGCTGTTACCTACTTCAAAGTTTGCCAAATCTAAACAGATCAAGGTTCAGTTTTAATTGTTCTCTTTTCTGTTCATCTTAGCTATGTTGGTGATATGATGCTTGTTAACAACAGTGGTCAGTGGTGTGTTGAATATCTGAACAGCATAGCAGAAAAAATTCCTGCTTCTCATCCATTTCCAATAATGAATATGTTGTTCACAAGTGAAATGTAGGATCATCAAAAACCATGAAGCCTGATTTTTAATAAAATCCAATAAAATTATAGAAAAGGAGAAGAAGGGAAGAGAAAGAGGAAACTACTTATACTCCCCCACAGACTTGTTTGAACTGGTCAGTTTAGTATCTTTAAATTCATTATCCCATATAAAGTTCTGTTAACAGTGCATTCAGGTAAACCTAGGTGTAGTGGAGGAGGAAATCAATTCCATATCTGGAATTTCTCAATGTTTAGTAGTATTTGCCTCTGAGTCTACGCACTCAGCAGATGCTATTCAACAGTCAAATTATGTTAAGGCATGAAAGTGATCTGTATTAAACTTTCCCTAAGGCACGTATATCCAAACACACCATAGTAATCAGGACTGGTTACATTGCTTCTCCCTGTACTGCTCCTGACCTAGGAAGCTGTTTCTTATCTCCATTTCCTTACAGAAATCTCCATTTTCTGTTTGTCTTCTTTTTACCTTACCAAGGAAATGAAAGAGGGGAAGAAACATATTTCTTATTTGCAATTCTACTTTGTTTTTTTTTCATAAATACTATTGCTCACAAATGTCAGACAGCTAGTGCTTGTGTTGTTTAGACTTCTTCCTTTGTGTCAATTCTCATTTTTTTTCTTTTTGCTAATTTTGAGTAAAGGATACCTTCGGTTTTCTTTTAAATAATGTGTAGAGTATTATCAGCTTTACAATATGTTCTTGTGCTTTGTATTTTGATAGATATGACAAATTATCTGTCCCACATTGGTCTTTTCTTCTACTCTTCATTAACTTTAATGATTGCTGATTTCTACCATACATTCTATGAGGTCCCTGAAGTAAATTTCTGAGTGGTATTTCATTTTCCTTCTTCCCTGAGTCTTCAACATTTATTTTAAAACATTTAAGAGCTGCTGCCACATTTTCCTGTATTTGTCATCTTGAGTTATTCCTTATTCTTTAAAACATTTTACTCAGAGTTAACTGCTTCTGTTTACTCTTCTATTCAAATCATTTGGGGGCAAAGGATGGCAGTTTTCCAGAGCTCGAATGATTTTTTTTCGTAAATGTCTAAAGTTAAATATTTTTATACACTCTTGAGAGGTTTACCACTCCTCCACACTTGCTATCTCTACCTGGAGAGGATGTACTAATTCAGCATTCTTGGCTGTGCTTCTGCGCCATGACAACCCTGAGCTCAGTCATTCTGTTTAAACTTTCATTCCCAGGCTACTGGGAGCCTTCCTGAACAGCTCCACCTGAGAGACGTCTTAAAATTGGTCTGTTCTGCGTGTGGTCGCTATGAATATAAAACCCAAGTACAGCATTCCAGAATTTTTCTTGTATTTTTCCTAATAACATAAGTAAGTGTTGTTATTCCCATTTCACATATGGCTCTTCATGCTTCCGTTTATAACCAGCCCAGCCTTCTGCTGGATGACACATATCGACACAGATATTCATTTCTTCAACTGACAATACTAACTGACAAAGTCTTAGGTTACTGTGCTGTCTGTATAGTTTCCTTCTTAACTTTTAAAAGGAACATTCTTTAAAACATGGGGGTTCATACAGTCCAAAATTCTCAAGTTTTTAGACAAAATATGCTTAGAAATCGTTGCACAAAATCAGTATGAGTTTGAGTCCTGCTTTATTTTCTATTTGTGCAGGTGCAGTATTTTTATTTTATTTTATTTTTCTCTTGCCTTACACGTATGGACTTTCTATGTCTATTGTAGCAACATTAAAGAAACATTAATATTGTATCTGAGGACCCTGCTGAGAGTTTTCGACACTTAGCCTGGGAGGGGTACATATGCTAGTAATGATATCTCCAGCTGCTGCTAAATAAATCATAATGCCATCTTGAAAACACTGACAAAATAGAACCAGATTCCATATTGAAAGCTGGCCAGTGTTTCACATGAATGTCTTTTGCAGAAATTCCTGGGCACCTGTTATAAGACTTACTCTTCATTTTTAATTAGAAGATATCCACGAGTATTTTTATTAAATACCTAAGCACAAGTGGTCATCTCTTTTTGTCTTTTGTTTCTTTTCTGTGTAAAATCATCTGCCAAGCATTGTAATCTGTGCAAAGTGTGTGGTTTGAGGGTTATGTTGAAGTGGGGAGCCTAATAGATGGCAAAGACGATGTTCACTTCTGAAACTACACTTCTATATTCAGTGCATACAATGCTTCCTTCAAATTCAGGCACACTTATTCTGTTTTGTTTCAAGCTCTGTTGACTATGGTCCTGTTATTTCCTGTTGAAGTCTGAATATATGAGGGAAAATGTAATTAAAATGATACAAAATTAAATAATGAAAAGATATAAGGAATAATATAATCATTATATAATCATTATATAATAATATAAGAAATAACTCAACTACACTTTCATATTCCTCACTACACTGAACTGAAATTAAATTCCCTCACTGTGAAGATTGTTCTATTATTTTTCTGTTTTCCTGTTCTGTGACAAACAGGTAAACTTCTGCCTACTGCTTAAATCTTTATTATAATGCTTTTTGTATTTTGTGTGCTTTTCATCTCTGTTACATGTCTTTCATTTTCTCTAAGGGAAACTGCACAGCTACAAAAATTACTGGTAGCTTATAGTATTCAAATTCATTGTTCACTCTTTATAGAGTTCTTCATCTTCCGTCAGCACTTTGCTTTCTTGGGAGATTTTACTTGACAGCTTAGAAATCGTTTTCAATAATAGCTTTGAGAAATGTGACTTTGGGCCAAATTTTCCCTGTGTCAGTGAGCTCTGCAGACCACAGTCTGTTTTCAGCACAGGTTTGGAAACAGACATCCTCTGTTCCTGCTCAGTGCTGTCCGTTGGAACAGTCCCTTCACATTGTGTTAGCCTAATAGCAAAACACCAGTAAACTAATGCTAGCTGTCTTCAGAAGGTGAAATGAGCGAGGATCTTAGGATATCCAGACTCCATGAGACAAGCATGTTGTAGCCAAAGTTTTAGAAAACTTTCAATGTAATTCTCCTTAAGGCAAGGAATTATGAAGCTGAAAGACAAATAGAAGTACATTTTTAATGTCGACAAAACAAGCTACGTAACTATTACCTGCAAAGAAGCAGTCTGTAATAAAAGAAGCATATTTAGACCATTAACTCTTCTGTACAGTGGCAGAAGTAGGATGTGTATTCAGAGGCAACCAGTGCTGCTAATATTTAGCTACAATTTTCAGTGCATAAGTCTACTGTTGTGCTGAAATTCTGTATTGTGAGAGCTATTAAGAGATGGAATTAGAGAAGCAGTGCAGCACCACTGAGTGCTGACAAATGCTCACTTCTGAAGGTGGCTGATTCACAGTTGTTAGGAAAATGTGTTTATTGGTAGCTCTTAAGAAACAGAGGATGCTTAATCAGGAAAACATAATTTAGCAGAAATTAGCATGTACTTGTCACTAGCCAATTGTGTGCTAGTATGAAATCATTCTGACATACCTTACATCAGAAGTGGTATTTTCATACATCTGTTAAGTTAAGCTCCATAGAAAACATTGCCAAACCAGGAGGCCCTGTGTGCCTTATGTTGAACATGCTGTGTTTATTGCCCAACACCTTGAAGAAACTGTTAAAAAACCGTTTATGCAAAGAGAATCCCTGAAATTGTGCCAAGGTTAATGTTAGTATGGATTATAGACCATTCCAAAGCCCATAGGGCTAGAAAGCCTGCCTGAGGGCATAGGAAGGGTGTAGCATAGTTTGGAATGGATTAATATGATAAAGAATGTAATGTAATTACTGGATACTGAAGAGTAACAAAGCATTTCAAATTAAAGATAGAACTTACTTTTTTTTTTCTCTAGTTTAAATACATGCAGCAGAAAGACAACTTTTTCAAAAAAACTTTCTTCTAACCTTGTACTTCAAGCAGTTATTCTTTGTGAATATTGTGTAGTTAACCATTCATATTTTAGAAGCTTCTTCTCTTTATTAGGTAAGTCTCTTTTCTTGTGGTAAAGTCCTTAAAAGCCTATACTTTAACTGTGAGCTCATTTAACATCCGTTAATGGATGTGTGTGTATGTTGACAGTGTAACATAAAATAAATCTAGAGTTAAATTCAATGGATAAACCACAGTGACGATTAAAATTGTTCCATGTAATAAATAAAAAAAGGGGAGTAAGAACTGTCTGAGGCATTGTCATACACAAAGTACGCAAAACATCTCATCTGCTTTCTGGCATTAACCCAGCTGAGACCGAGCTACCATGTAAAAAACAGATTAAACCAACATCCATCAAGGTGAAAGATAATTATTGCTTGTGTCAGACAACACCTGTTTTTGCAGCATTCCTCAACTCAGTTAAACTAGAGACATGCTGAAGCTTTCCACTGAATTTTACATTTGACAGTTCCCTGAGGCAATTGCGTCTGCAAAACACCTTAAACACCTTCACCTCTTCCTTTGTTTACATTTTGGGTAGATTAAAAATGTTAAAATATTAAACAGAAAATTTAAAATTAAGCAGAAAATCCAACAGCAGAATATGTGAAGACAATGATGAATATTCGCTGAAAAAAGTCTACATGAAGATCTGTTGAAAGCATTCATTTGAGAATGAATTGTTTACCTTACTCACGTGAGCAATTTCACTTACCTCACTGGAAGTTTGTAAGATGGAAAGAAATAGTCCCTAAAAAATGCCATAATGCACTCATGCTATCTTTAATTGCACTGCATAGGTTGTAAACTAAAATATTCATCCTATGTGTTATCTGTATTACAGGTCCAAGGCTTCACAACAAAGTCGTGCTTCAGATGTGCCAGAACAGTTCAGGGCTCATGGATCAAAGTGTATTCTGTTATGTGACAAGGAATGATACATATGCTTGCTACAGCTTTTTGTAGGTCAGCTCACAGAGGGATTTGGTGTCTTTTCTGTTTGGTTTTGCCTTTTTGTGAGGTGTAGGATGAAGTTTGATGTGATAGCAATATCAGCAATCTCTCTTTTGAAATATAGCTTATTTTTGCTGTAAATGGATAAAAATAAGTTGAGAACTCTAGGTCATCAGCTACTCTGCAGGTAACAACCTGACTTGATCAGATTAAATACAGAAAAGTCCAATCTAGACTGCTTATATCAGAAAGGGTCTTTTAATGGAGTTGGAGTTTGGATTATACCTGATAGAAAGGCAAGGTGGATGACTGTGCTAAATGGTAGCCCATACATGAATCTGACTGGAGGAGAAGTGGTAGAAAATGCACATTGAGCTGAGAGGGATTGGAAGTGGGTAGGAGTACATATAATGGAGTACCAATCATCCCATTAAAATCTAAACTGCCAGCACATGGTAATCTATGGCAAACTGTGTTCAAAGGGTGAAGAAAGCTTCTCTGCAAAAATGTGCTTCCCAAGAGAAACACAGAGGTACACAGAACAGAATGCACTAAGGTCACAGATGTGATATTTATTGGGGCAATAGATCCAGAGGCACAGCATGCCTCATTGCAAAAGGAGGCAGCAGTTAACAGTGATTGGTACTGGATGTTTTTAATGACACAGTACTTTTAAAGGCTGCACACAGATTTGAAAACAATCATGATCAGATGGGAAGATGTGAAACAGCTAAAATATATATGACTTAAAGGAAAAGGTGCTGCTGCAAACAAGTTAGGGTAGTCAGCTGCACTACTGCTGACAAAAGTTTTAAGAACTTCTTGTGGGAAACATCCACTAAAAAACCAGGTAGAAGTAATACTGGGTCTATTTCATTTAGTCTTAAGGGCTTTTATTCAAGAACATGTCAAGCCAATACGGTCAGCTAGCGCAGTGCTGATGCCACCCACAATGAAGAAGGGTTGAAGGGACTGCAGTGTTACATTTTCCTTTTGAAATTCATTTGGGGGACAGACCTTGGTCAGCAGAGTACATCCTTAAATGAGTAACCATGCTCCCAGTAGAATAGAGCAGCAAACATAACAAAATCAGCAGATACCACAAATTCATTAAAATGAAAAGGTATCTCTCTGAAAACAAACAAAACAAAACAAAACAAAAACCCCAAGCAAATAAACAAACAAAAAAACTGAAACAAGACCAACATAAAACAACTTAGTGATCTGTATAGATTCCCTGAGTTTTTGTTAAGATTGAAATGCATTGTTAAGATTGAAATGCAAGTATTAAGTACTGAGGGAGGAAGGACAGTTGGTGACACAAGCACAAATATTTTGTATAAAGGGTGCTTTAGAAGAATCCATGATCTTACAGTAGATGATAGGATGGCCAAGATATGCACATTTCAAAATGTTTTAGTAACTTCAACACATAGATTTCCAGAGACTTCAGAGCTATGCATGGACAAAGACCGAAACCTAATGTGACAATACAGTAACTAGAGGCAGGAGTTTTCCATCCAGGAGTATGCAAACAGTGAGAGTGTGCCTGTGGAAAGTGTTCTGGAGACAATGCATCAATAGAGGATGAGGTCAGTGGAGAAAGCTGTCAATTATTTGAGCTGGAAATCTACATTGCTGGGAGCTGTATTAACAATACAGCTGGTACTGATTATATAAAAGCAGTGCAGGAAATACCAGAAACAGAAGATAAAAAATGTCCTTTGGCTTAAATATATGAAAAATATTTCTTTGTAGTTACAGTGATAACTGTGGAAGGTCTAGTGTGTTTCTTTACATTTATTTTAATGTACTGATTCTATGTTCTGAATAATGTGCTTAGAGTGTGACTCAGTTACACTGAGCATAACTAAATTAAAGGTGCAATTACTGATTGGAGGAGTGTACTGAGATCAGTGTGAGGAACCAAATGATTAGGTCCTATATGATGTTTTTGTGCATTTTATTTTTTCAGACATATCTGAGTGCAGACCTAACATGCATTCTTTCAAATTCCAGACATGAAAAAACCACAACATTGTGACTGTTTCGAAACATAATAGTGTTAGCCCTGAGTTTATAGCCTAGAACTGAGTGCCAAGTATATATTTCTATCTGTGTTAACACTTTAGCCCCTAATACTATCTAAAATGATAAAAACTGGAAGAGAAAAAACAAATCCCTAGGCCAACAGCAAACTTAAAAGAACAAATCGCTACAATTAGCTGCCAATCAGCTGCATCCCTGTTGGAGGAACTGGCCTGCTGATCATCCACACCAGCTGAATCCCATGTAACAAACTCTCACCCATTTCTTTGCATACCACGTACTTGAGTTGGTACTAGTGTAGAACATGGCACTATATTTATCTTACAGATTTTTTCTGATTCACAGCTTCCAGATACCTGCACAGCTAAAACCTTTTTATAGAACTCTCACCCTCTCATATCTCAGTTCTAAGATACCTTTCTGTCTGGGTTTCACAAATTCAGTTTTTCCACGTTCATTTCCATTTAGAAAGACAGCTAAAAGCTTTATTTTCCTACACTGTTATTTCACTCATCTCTCTCTCAGAGCTGTTCTCTCCATAGTGTAAGTCAGTGTAAACGTTTGTCTGTGAAGGAGTTTCATAGCTTTATCTGAGCTTCTCATTCAGCATCTAAAGGTCAACTCCTATTTTTAACCCATTAATAATGCCAGTATCTATTTTCCACTTGTTACATTTTGAAAAGAGCACCATAGTGCTTTCATCCATATATTTGGCAGGAGCGTCATTAAGAACTTCTTTAGAAGTGCAATCTATTTATCTTCATTACCCTTAGATACAATGCCTACACAAAAATTGCCATCAACAGACCACTTGGGGTCCTGAGATGCCTGCTCCTCAGGCTGATAAGTATTGCTCTGGTGTTCTGTTGAAAAGCTCTCTCTGTAATTTGTTCTCTTTTATGTAACAGGAAAGCTCTTTGGGGCAGGGACTTAGGGATTTCTTCTGCTCTGCATTTATGCAAGATTATTAGGACCTGCAGCGTTACCAATGGATAAAAAAAATAATTGTTTATTAAACAATAGACAAACAGCATCCAGAAGTATGACTCCAAGAAGCTAGGGTTACTTACCACTACCGTATACCTTATGGACAGCTACGCACAGGGAATTACAGCCAGTAAGTGGAAGACTTAAATTCTACATGATCAGCTAGCTATCTTGAAGTCTTGACCCTCCTTTAGCACCAAGCAGGGGGTTTGTGTGTGATTACATACATCATGTCTGAAAACGGACTTTAAAAAAGTCTGCACCACGCTCTGCATCTTCGCATGCATTTGACTTCTGCTAACTTCAGAATTTATAAAATCAGCCCTGAATTTCAGTGGCACTGCTCCCTTCTAAACTTTCTTCTTCCTAATCTCTTAAAAATGCATGCATCAACACAGCAGTCTAACAAGCCATTTTAGGGGCTGATTTGATTGATGCTTCTGTAATAGGTTGCCAGTACAAGTCCTACAACAAATTAGAAAGAAATGGGAAAGCAGCAGCACATGCAGGGTCTACAGAGCAGGGGTCAACTTCCTAAGTTTCACAGAGGGTTCAGTGCTTCAACTGGGGAATGGGTTTGATGTACTGTTCTGAACTTCCCAGGAGGAAGACAAGGGAACGTGAAGGATTAAACACATTGGTTATCACTGCAAGGGTAACAGCAGCAAAATATTTCCTGTGTATTATTGTTCCAGATACTCTGTTAACTCTCCCTGCTTAGGTGCCAACAGTCCCTTCCTCTCCACAATCAGCCTGAATGAACCCCACAGAAGGGCTTGGCTGTGTTGGGGCATTCTGCAGGAATGAACCCTACCTGGAGAACTGTATCCAATTCTGAAGCCCCCATATGACAGGGACTTGGAGTTGTTACAGCAGGTCCCTAAGAGAGCCATGAAGATGAGCAGAGGGCTGGAGCACCTCTCTTGCAAGGACAGGCTGAGGGAGATGGGGCTTTCCAGCCTGGAGAAGAAAATGCTCTGAGAAGACTTTATAGCAGCCTTCCAGCACTTGAAGGGGACCTACAAGAAAGCTGGGCAGGTAGCGGCAGGGTGAGGGAAAATGGCTTCACATTGGAAGATGTTTTAGACTAGATATTAGGAAGAAATTCTTTATTGTGAGGGTGGTGAGACACTGGAACATGTTGCCCAGAGAGGTTGTGGGTGCCCCCTCCCTGGAAGTGTTCAAGGCCAAGGTGGATGGAGCTTTGAGTAGTTTGGTCTAGAGGGACGTATCCCTGTCTAGAGAGGGAGGCTGGAACTAGGTGATCTTAAAGTTTTCTTCCTGCCCAAACCATTCCATGATTCTGTGAGTGTCAGCTGGTGGAGAAAGGCAACTTTATCCCTTGTAAAGTTCAGCAGGTTGTGAATTCTCAGCTGCACGGGGGATACACAGAAACAATGAACGATTCAACAACTGATTTGTTTTCAAAATAGAACGAGAACAGCAGAGTGCAGAATGTTCTTGTTGCAGGTCAGACCTCCATATGGAATTCCACCACCTTCAAACAATGACCCAGCACCTCGCTGTCTGTCTCTTTGTGTACTTCAGGACATTGTGGCACGCAGGTGGGTCCCAAAACCGAAATATATATATATATATATATATATATATATATATATATATATATATATATATATATATAAAGAGAAAGCAGCTGCTGTCACTGCCTGGCTAACGAGAGGGCTGGATGCCGGCTGGATTCCAGCTCCAGGTGCGATGCCCTTTTCCAGCACTCAGTCCCAGCACACGGTGCTCGCGGCGGGGTGTTCAGGTGGGAGCGTGCTCGTTAGCGATGCTCATTAGAGCCGCGCGGACGGGACGGCTTCTGCTGCAGGCTTCGCCGGGCTCTGGCTCTGAAAAACGACTGCCCCCTCCTCGCAAGCAGCGCGCGGTTTTGGTCTCCTTTGGAGGTGACGTAAGAAGACGGCGGGACTGCTAACCGCAGGTATGAGAAGCTTACTGTAGTTAAAGCGGGTCCGCGGTTGGCTCTGGGCGCCGGTTGCTTATCGTTGTTTGCGTCTGTATAACCCGTTAATTGCACGGCCGGGAGCTCGGTAACTCCTAGGGCACATAATTAAACAGCTGCGCATCCCCGCGCGGCTGCGGTCACACCTGAGGAGGAAGGCTTAGAAGCAGAGCTATGCCACGAGGCTTTGGTGCTGAATTCTGGAAAATAAAGTCGCGTCAAATGTCTTTAAGCTGGCTTAGGTGTTTTCTGGTGCTTGAATCTGTTGTGCTGTCGTTGTTCAGCTTTGTTAGTAAGCTGTGTTGTAGAGATGACACGAAATGTAGTATTGTTAGTGATGGTTGCAGCTGCAGTAACTAAATAATTGCAGTAAGTGAACTCAGGTCGCCCTTTCCACTCCTTTTCAATTGAAGGAAGTACTGAGTGATGTAGTCTCACAGATCCTGCTGTAGTATCATTATTTTTGCAGCCGATTTACAAGGGGCTGAACAGTTGCAGGGCTTTATCATTCATCTGATGATACTGCAAGGCTTGTTTGAACCCAGCGTAGTTTGCAGTTATCACTTAAGGTGGTTGGAAATCTTTGTCATTTGTATGTGCTGGTGACTTATGAAACTGATAGTGAACTTGAGGCATCATCCAGGGTCTTAAGAATAATTTTAAAAGCCTCAAAATATTTTTCCAAGTTATGTTGGCTGGTGGGTCTAAGGTTGAAGAAGCATGAATTGAGACTGCTCTAGAATTTTTACTATCTCTTAAGAAGGGATCGTAACAATTATATGTAAGCAAGCTGTAAGGAGCATCACTAAGAACCTTAAATGCTCTGTGTTCTCCTCCCATTCCCTTCCCTCCCCCCCTGCTTTTTTAGTTTTATTCTTCCTATTTTAGTTTTTGAAGGATATAGGTGTGGGATAAGTCAGGAATGACTGCGACAACCTTTTTCCTTTTGGGGTGAAAAAAGGGATTCCAACTTCTCCATAATAAAGAGAATCCAGCATGAACATAAAAACAAAATTGCAATGCAGGCAGCCAAGTGAATTCATGTGTGCAGAGTATATGCATTTTAACTAACTTTATCTGTGAACTCCCAGCCCTGGAGCCTATTTGAAATAAGATAGGAAGCTTCAGTCTTGTCACAAATGCAGCTACAACTTGTCCTGGGGAAGCCTTCGTAATGGGGTCAGGTAAAGTTCAATGAACTACCAAACTAGCACTATTTCAGAAATGCTAAGGTGCTCTTTCCACTGATCTCTCCACTCTCTCTGGCTGTTATTAAACTGGTAGTTTTTACAACATCAATAAAGAACTTTCCTACCCAATTGCCCCAGACAAAGGCCTGAAAGCTAGGTTTAAACTATGAAAACTTTGTGTTAGGTTCATTTAGATTGTTTTGCTGTGTCAAATACTCACTTGAGTTCAAAAGTTCAGATGAACCATGAACTTTGTCATTTCACAGCAGGCAGTTCTACAAATACAACCTGAAAGTGAGAAAACTCACAATATTTAGGGTGTGTTTGTTGTTTGCAATGGAATATACTGGAGTTCTGTGTTAGCAAAGTTCTGTCTGATGTAAAGAAATTTTTAACTCTTTAAAAGAAAGGAAAAAAAATAAGCACAATTAAGTCAAATAATTCCTTGCTCCCTGACCTTTTAGGCTTTCAAACCAACACATATTCAATGACTAATCATTACTGCACAAACTAAACCCAGCTAATCTTCTTAATAAATTGTGAAGTCTTGTATGCCTCATGGTTTCAGTGATGGCTTTTCTCCCCGTCTGGAACACTATGGAATATCAAAACAAACGGGTCGTGGCTTCATGTATTTGTTTAAGGCTTGAATCTATGTCATCTCATGATATGGTCTTGAGTTGAACGGGTTTTACAAGTGTATGTGAAGTAGAAGACCATTAGGAATGAGAAATCAGTCAATGCAGTTTTCACATATTTAATAGATAAAAATGTGTCGGCAAAAGCAGTCTGTGCAAAGCTGCTTTTCAAATGTGGAAACTTACCCGACTGAGGAGCCTGTAATAAATTCAGCTTCTTTTCCATGAAAAGGAATGCTTTATGCCTCCTCTTCTTGCTTCTAGTAGGTCTGGAGACTCAATCTATCAGGAATAAGCAGCATTTTATTTCAGACTTAAATTGGACATTAAAAACAACTGCTTTCAATCAGTCATCCTCAGCTGTTCTAAAGCTGTGATTCAGAGAACTACTGTGTCTGTTTAAATAAATAATCAAATCTTTTTTATTAATTAATAAAAATTATTAATTATTAAATCTTTTTTATTGTTACTATTATTATCATGCATGTTTTGTGAATTTTTACATCAGAAAGAAGCTGAAAGTTTTTAAGTTCTCTTCATGCAGTGTAAGAACAGGGACCTTGTTTGAGGGTTCATCTTATTACTGACACACTCTTGGAAATCTGCATCTAAGGAAAATATCAAATAATTATGGAGGGTTTTTTTTTTGTTAAAATTGCTAAATTTGGTCACTGTATAAGGCACATGTTCTTTACAGAATCACAGAAGGGATCATTTGATTGTTCAAAATAATCTATCGCTATTGTGTTACTTAGCAAAGAGCAGTCAAACATAAGGAAGAAATTAGCAGTCATGTCCTTTGTGAACAACAAAGATGGGAGAAATGAGGAAATGTCCACCACTGACATCAGCAGTAGTTCAAAATTTACTATGCTAAGTCAGTAGCTGTAGTTGAGATTGTGATCGAGCCTGTGATGTGGGCTGTGATTGTTGCTAGGATCACAACTCCACCTCCTCCCTCTTGATTCTGTTAAGCGGGGAAAAAAAGTATTTGTTGTAAGAAAGCATTGATTAACTTGGGCCATTCTGTCACATGAGAAAAGGCTGCAGTATGCTAATGGCATGCACCTATTCGAGGAGTTGGTAGGGCTTACCTTATGGGGCTAGCTCTGCTGCAGTGTGAGCTTTCTTCCCGCTTACAGGATGTTGTGGGTTTAAGCTAGTGAAGGAAAAGCTGAATTTGCCAGAATGCAAGCAGCGCATCTCAGTGGCAGTATCTTCTTATTGGGTTGGCAGGAATTATTGTATAGCACAGACCTCCTCTAATGGTTTGTTTGTAACAAACCTAGTTTATGCATGTAAGGCTCTCCTCAGTCATGCTGGGTAAAAATCACGGTGGTAAAAAAAGCTGTAAGAATTCCAGGTCTAGGTAAGGCTGTGAATTCTGCTCTCTTTTCCAGCACTTATGTAGCTGGGTTTGTGGTAGGAGAGTTACTGGAGGTGAGGGCTGTCGGCTACATCATGACCATAATTTGGTTGGTGAGTAACCCTAGAAGCTGTGAGACAGCCTAGCCTCAGAGAAGTCTCAGGGACAGCTGTAAGCCAATGGGGCATTCTGAAAGCTCTGTGTGCATTTGCACAGGAATACAACATATGTACAGTCTCCCTGAAGTGCTGTGTAAACGTGTGTACAAATGTCTGAATGAAGACAGCTAATGCTGGAGCAGCTGTTCTTTACCTTCAGTTGCTGATGCTGGTACAGGTGAAGACACAGGAAGGGGAGATTATTTTTCTCCTATTCTGAACCTGGCCAGTGGTTTTAAACATCACCTTCTTTGGTTCTTTGGGAACCTATGTTTTATCTGAAGAACATTTCACTGAACCAGGCTGTGGCACTAACTGTGCTTATGCAATTCAGTACTTTACATTTTAATCAAATAGACACTACTTGCAGATATCTCTTGTATAAATAGATCTTCAGGGATCTAATTCACTATGCTAGGTCCTAACAGGTGAAAACTTCTAAGTAGGTCTTCTGTTTTTATTATCAATTCTCCTAAATGTATCAGGAATGCATTTAATATATTACACAGTTACAGCAAGAAAACTGACCAAAAGCTAATGTGACTCACTTTTTTTTTTGTTAGAAATTTCTTGGTCCTCTGTAAGTACAAATAAAAATTGATAGGCACAAGATTTCTTATTAAAACTACATGAAAAAGGTTAAGTTCATCTAGTACCAATCTAGTACAAATTGGACCATAGTATCTTCTCATATTCTTTTGACTGGAATATGATTGGTGGCAAATACAATCAATCTTTCCTTTTAGATTGTTGTTGTTAGTTGGAATCATCAAATTATTTGGTGAATAGAAATAACTCTAGTTTTAGAGAAAGTGGCTGACATGGGATTGTATTCCTTGTGAATGCTTGGATTACTAGACTTCTCTAATTATTCCTTACGTTTGTTATAACTTCTTACTTAACAGTGTAAGAGATGTGATACATTTATTGCAACTAGCTGAATCTTTAGTTTTTTATGTTGATGCGCAGACAGTGTATCAACATAAAAAGAAATCATGATTCCTGTTTCAAGAAATACTGACATTCTGATTTGGCAATTTAGGCACCTAAAATGCAGTCTGGTTTTCTCAAGCTTCTTGAGACTTGAAATATTGGACAGAAAGCTTGAAACAAAACGTCAGTTTCTGAAATTAACTTCTTACTGTCTATTTAGACATATCTGGTGAAGAGAATTTTCAGAGGTATTTTGGCCTTTTGGCTCCACTTGCAAGGTAAGTAAGATTGAAAAATCATTAGGGTTATTTCAGAAACATTTTGTTTAGACTCTATGTAAAAACATTTAAAATATTTTTTGGATGATAGTGATGGAAAACTTGTACATTTTTTCCAAGGTGGTTGAACCATCACTAACTCAGTGCGCTATTACCCATATAGTGCAGTAGAAGTTTGGACTTCTTTTTGAAATAGTGTCCTTCAAGAGCAAACATTTGTCTTACACTCTACCTCCATAAATGTTGCATCACTGTGGTTAGATTTCGTTACTAGATCAACTAATCTTTTGGGGTCTGACTTAAAGTAAAAGCTGAACAGTAGAGAGAGGCTGAGACTGGCAGTGAGACCACAAAGAAGATAGTGGTGCACTTGTTTAGTATGTTAATGGAAAGATCACTAAAAGATGTGCTTAGAAGTCTGAAAATAATACAGTAGTATTGGTGTACTCCCATGTGGAAACTGAGAAGCGGCAAATTTCAATTCCAGGTCTATGTGTTTGTAGTAAGGTCTTGTACAGGCACAGAAACAGCTGCTGTGGTATGTCTCACTGTTGGTGTGCAGGTGCAGGGAGATGTTTCTTGCCGCAACTTGCAGAAGTGTTTGCCTTTAACAGGAGTGTTTACATACATAGCAGTTTACTTGTGAAGGACAAGGAAAAACATAATCAAAACAGTGAAAAAAGCAAAATAACGTTATATTGTAGTAGTTGCAGCAAGAAGTTTGTCCTGTATTTGTCTGCCTTCTGGATTCTCTAGTGTTGTCTCTTATATCTCGTTAGGGATACTGTCAGGAGAGGTCTTTTCTTTTACCTTATGAACAGTTGCCGTTTTCATGCTAAATGAGTGTTTCTCACAGTGGGTTAGCCATGAATTGACATAGCTCCATCTTTCATCTTTTCCTCCATCTCAGATCAGATAACTACTCACTGAGCTGTGCTTACCAAGTCTAGTTCTTTGGACTGTTTGCTAACTGCAAAGCTGCATTGGCTCAGCCTTGGCACTGCCTCCTGTCCTTCAGCCAGTTACTCAATAGCTACCCTCTGTTTCCTTATTCTTTTTGAAACATATTTCAACTGCTAAAAGCATTATTTTTTACCTCAATTTTCTCATAGCTAGATGAAAATGAGGAACTGCTAGTACTGGCTTCACAGCCCTTAAAAGAACTTGTGCTAGTTTTCACCACAGTTTTTTTGGGGAGCTGTATTGTAGTAGGAAGCTGCTCCTGTGCAGCTGTCTGAGATCATGCAGTAAAGTGACACTTGTCACTGTATGTTTCCACCTTGGTAGGCTGTGAATGCTGCTGGCCTGGCCTGTGCCCTAGGAGATTATCCCACCTCAGTACAATCTGCAGAGGCTTAGCTAATTTGCTGTGCTGAGAATGCTAGTGCCTTGTCAAGTCATCCACTGCTGCAGGATTCTGATGTGGCCAGGGAGTTGTTTGGGAATTGAAGGTGGATTTTGAATGGAGCTTGTCAGCATTTTTGTCATTTGTTTAACTGAATCAATAGGTATGTCTGTACAACTGGCAGAGATCCCGTTCATGGAGATGACACACTTTGTTTACCTAAATATAGTTTATTTCCAGGCTTTCTTGCAGCTGCAAAAAATCTTAATGTAGATCTACTGTATCAGGTGTCTTCTCATGCATTTCACCGCCTGCCACTTTATACAGGCAGTGTATTAAGGTCTCTAGAGGACACCTTAAGAGCCTCAAAGCCATGTTCAGTTGTGTAGACCTTTTGCCTCTGGCAGAGGGCCTGCTCTGAAATCATCTGAGCTAACAGAAATCCTTGAGTCCTTCCCCAAGTCAGAACCTTGAGGTTCTCAGGATCTTATGAATAGAATTGTCCCTACTTGCAGTCATGTCTGGCAATGCTAAGCTGTCTGCAAGTGCTTGCTTGCTGGAGCGTTCAGAGTAGGCTCAGCCATCTCTGTTGTGTGACTGAGATGCTGTTTCAGAACTGTATTCTGTTATGTGACAGGACCTTGAAACTTCAGAAGGGGATAAAATAACGGAGAGAGACCTTTAAATAATTGCATTTTCCCAGTGTAGTCAGTGATATTATATGACATTACTAACAACTTCTTGCAGAGAAGTCTGGTGGGAATAGGAAGAAGAGAAGCAGCTACTTACTTTCAAATAAATCCACCATATCTACAATCTCCCTTTGGACAATTCCATTATATTCAGAAAATATAATGGATTTTTGATCCTACTAACATACTAAGGTTTTACATCTTATATATGAATATTGTTGAAATGACTCTGTATGAATACATATATATATTTGTAGGGTACAAATATTTAATGAACAGCTTTTCTTCTACTGTCAACTTTTGTATACAAATCCTGTCCTAACGTGTCTTTATGCTTGTCTTTTGGAGCTTTTTCTTAGATTGATAATATAATGCTCACTTTCCTCTTTCAACCAGAAATGAAAGATTATGCAGTGACACATTATTAATCTATGTGGAGTGAGTATCTTTTCACTTTAAATATTGTTTATTATATAGGTCAAATGTATTGTGAATGATATTCTTTTCCAAAACAAAGGCACACCTGTGTGTCATTTGCTGAAATCCCTGTGCTGTAAATTCTGTAAACTCAGGTTTTGCAAGTGTTTGCTTTTTAATGTTGTGTATAAGCTTGCTGATCTTCATAGGAGCTGCTTCTTTGGTTAGCTATATTAATGGACTTCCTGATGTTATGTTTCCAACTTAAATTAGATAGTGTTGGTCATGTAGTACTTTCACAATTGGTTCTAGCTCTGTACACTTAGTCCAAGGAAATCACTTTATTTAAATGATTCACTGTGCAACCTGTAGATGGATGCTTCTCAGGCTCTGCTTCACATAGCTCACAATTCACGAGTGACACTGATCTGTTCAGCCTATATTTTACTGTACCAACATCTGTCCTTTTGTAGTTCCTATGTTCTCTAATAGCATAATATTGTGGCTGATAAATCTGAAAATTTGAGGTCATGCTGGAGAATCAGAATCTGTTTGAAGTTCAAAGGATGCTATACTTATTTCCTTTGTTGTTTTCTGTGTACTTCTAGAAGGTATTAATTTTTCTCTAAAACTTTTCTCATATTAGCCTCCTAAATTCCAGTAAGAAAGACTGCTACTTCAGCTGTTCCATAAGCAAAATATATTTCTGTCAAAAGTACTGTTTTAGTAGAATGACTTTCTGTCATAAAAACACACAGAAAGCACAGCCAAGGAGAGACAGAGCAGAGGAAATCTCATTTTTATGCTACCTCACATTGGGATCTGGTTATCTTCTGACACAGGTGTGCTTAGAGCAATCTTGTATTATTGCTGGTGGGTTTGTGTGTAGTGAAGGATAAGTGGAGTGTGTTGATAGCCTTGAGAATCATCTTCTATATAGAATTTTTTTATTCCAATCTTGGATTTACTTCTATAAGGATGTTATTATGGCAGCAGAGTAGCAATAGTAATTTTTGGACAAACAGCACTTGTACCTGTCAAAGAGTGTGCAAGTATAGGACCTGGCTGCAGTGTACCCACTGTTTCCTAGGGAATATTTTATCTCCTTGTATTGACGTGTCTGTGATGTATGGGGTTTAGAAGAATCATAGAAGACCAGGATTTTTCAGATGGTTTAGTATTTACAGCCATTCAGTGTTATTAAGGTTGGATTGTAATGCAGTGAAAAGACTGGACTCCTTGCCAGTATGGAAGCCTTGGTAATCTGGCATGACTGCTTAGAGAAGAGGGGAGAAGGTAAAGGTAAAATCAAGTGTTGATGAGAAATTATTTGGCATGTGAGGATGTATTCATCATATGTCTATGGCACTTTTAAATAACAATCTACCTTTTAGATGTTCTTGCATCTGTGATCTCTGCTCTGCTCCTCTTGCGTTCTTTCATCTTACAGCTGGAATATTGAATGAGTGACCTTTTCTGACTCAGATACATTGTTGTCTCTGACCTCTTCAAGTCATGGTTTCACCTTTGTTGCTGCCAGATGCTTGTCTACCTTCCATCTCCCATTTCTCTACACCTCAAAAACTGTCCTCCACTGCTAGCCAAATCTTTTCTGTTGGTCTGACACAGAGCTGCTTTTCTCACCACTCGCATCTCAGATAATAATAACTGACAGGCATTTATGTTTTATTCCACTTTAGGAAAGCAACTTCCATATGGAAAACACATTTTATGCTTGTTTTATCCAGGAGCTGATATTAGGCATGATAACTGTTTCTCATTCAAGGTTCCTGCTTTTATTTCAGTATTTTCCAGCTGGACTGTTTGAGGCATAGGAGGTCAAGTGTCTTGTACCAGACTGAGTCAGTGCTGTGAATTTGGACTAAACCCAGTATCCTAATAGCTCTGTCTTCTCCTCTGACCATCGCTAGACCATGCAGCATCTCTGAAAGGCTTGGCTCTATGAAAGAAAAGAAGTTAAGAACACAGAATTAGAATCATTAATTCCCGAATGTAGCCATTGAGCCTTACTCAAATTACAGTGAAAACATGTTTTTGTAAGTAAATAAACCACGTAACAGCTTTTCGGGGTTTTGAATTTGTCTCTTTTGTGCTGTCCTAAGTCTGTAGTGGTGATAATTTTTTTTATTTTTTTTTATCACCAACTAATACAGCAGGGAAAGCATGAGGAGGAAGAAATCTAGAAATGTTTGGCCTGTCGCTATGATTTAACATATTTTGGGCAGTCTGACTCCTGTAGCTGCATGCAATTGTAGTTGGGTAACTATTCCACTTAATCTGAAGGTACTGCTCTTGAGAGGTAGAAAGTCAAATCCTCTTCTTTATCTGTGGTGTCTACTATGCTTTTTTCTGAGGTGCCTTCTGGAATGCTTAGGCTTCAGAGACCAAAGTTAAAACATTTTGCTCTCAGGGAAGCTCCACCAGGTGACAGGGCCCTCCTTGGTTTAAATGAAGTATGATTAAAGTGAAGAGAGGTTGGTGTAAAAGTGTCTAAGTTTGAGTCTCCAGTCTAAAGACTTCAGACTTCACTTACAAGATAAAAGAAATAATGTTTATACTTTTAGTTGTTATTGACTGCTTGTGAGGTTTTTTTTGTTGTTTGTTTTAATGATTACAAAAATGGCTTGATCACTACCTCATTGTAATTCCCCGAGATGGAATTTCAAAGAGCTCATCCCATAGAGACTTCTGGCAGAGTTTTTTGGACAAGCTACAAGTGCTGTCAGCTCTCTGCCACTCAATAAAGAAGTAATCTGCAGACATAACTGCTTGTGCTAAGGTCCCATGAAGCCTTTTTCTGCTCTGTTGTTTTTTTGTTTGTTTGTTCGTTTTCCTTCCCCATCTTCTGGCTCTTCATCCTGGTCTCCAGTCTGAGCAAAATAGTAGTCTCCCAATTAAGTCTTAAGTCTTTGTTCTTAAGCATGGTGATGTCAGGCATTGTCATCTGCATATCTTGATGGAGCTAAGTTATTCCTCGTTTCCTAATCTCATTCCAGGCAGCAGTGGTGAAATTGCACTGAAGCTGTCCAGAAGACTATCTCAGGGAAGATGGGAAGAATGGTAGCATTCGGGTTAATCAGTTGAGGATCTGCAAAATCAGAGGCAGTGAAAAATTGTCTACCCTTAGCTTATTTTCAGTCACTTGTGAATAGAGTGAAGTGCCAAGGGCTAAGTTGGTTCTGCAAGGGCCACTATTACATTGTTAGTACAGCTATGGGGCTGAGCTCTGAAGGTAAAAACAACAAAACCTGTCTGACAGCAAGATTCTGCTAGGTACCTGAGCTTTCTTTATTTTCTTTTGTATAATGTGCAGACCCCTGGATGCCTCCACCTCCTTTATTACCTCATATATGATTAGGGCTAAATTTGTGTTTAATCAAAAATTAATCTCTCATCAACGCTTTGACTTTCATGTCTGTACTATAAACCAGTGGTAACAGCACTCCTGATAATGCAATATATAGTCTTTTGGAAGATTTTTAAACTACAGAAACTCATCTGGTTTTGAAAGTACCTAGATATAATTGTCACACTGCTTTTGGCCAGCTAAGATTGCTTGACTTATTTAGTTCTTACATCAAACGTTTTTGATGATGCTCAGAACTGATTCTGAACTGGTATTTATCTCCCTTTAGATGCTTTCCCATAGGTAGAAGATCTGAGGCCCTTTCACCATGCACACAGATTACTCGACTGTATTTAATTTTATTCAAATTTTAAATTTAACTATGTTTTGTAAGCCTCTAGACAGAGGGAAGTACAGATAGTGCTCCAACTAGCACTTCCCTAAAAGTAATTGTTAAAGATTTCCTGTGTAATTTCAGATTGAATTGAAAAAATGGGCATGTAAGAAATGACATTTACGTACTGAAAGATTCCAAGGGAAATACATCAAGTTTAGCAATTCTTGTTAGCTGTCTGATCTTTAAGACTCAGTCTTCATGGGCATTCATATTTTCATGAATTGTTCAACCAACGAACAGACAGCAACTGGAGCAGATTTGTCTAGTGTTGGTTTTTAACTACAGTCAGAGCTATTGGTTCAGTTATTAGGCAACTTCAAGGAGACTGCCTTTCGTGTATGAAATCCTTTATTCTGCTGAAATATTAGGCTGAGGCTGAAATACACGTTTGAGGTTCTGACTGTAGCTCCTCTCTATCACACTTGCCATAATTACATGTACAAGTACTTTTTTTTAACTAATTTTGTTTAGCAGCTTGTATCTGGGGAGGGAGTGTTGCGGTGTTGGCTCTTTTAGAGCTTGTTCTGTTTAAACTTGAATTTGAACTCTGGAGGTAAACCTTTCCAAAGAGTATTTTTCTTGGGTATTTTTTAGACATAGATACTTACGAAATGGAGAATCTCTGGTACAACACTGCTAAACTCTATTTAGGAAATTTTGTTATAACTCAGTCTTTATGATGGAAAGAAATATTTTATATTCTGATGTCATCTATTGTTTTTCTGCATTTGAAACTTCTCTGAGGTAGTAGAACAGGAACAGTACATACTAAATATAGTGAATGTGTTATGTAAGCAATGGATTTTTTTTTTTTAGCTCTGCAACTATGAAATGAATACTTTTAGTGCTAGCTCTGTCTGGAAAGCTGAGCTAAATAGCAAATTGTGGTTCTGCTCACTTTACTGTGGGACCACAGTATGCAAACTTGTGGCACAAAATGTTGCATTCAAATGAGAGAAAATGAGGGCGAGGGAGGCTTGCCTGGTTTTCCACCTGCTGCTATGAACTTCTGACTTCAGAGTTTGTATAAAGCTTAGAAAAGCATTAAAGTTTAACAGCTACTGGTCCTTCATCAAATCATTTGTAACAACCAGTGCATAGAATACTAGTTGCTCCCTTGAGTTTCTATGTGCAACGCAAGAGCAAAGTTTTACTTTCGCTGTCTCCTGTATTGTTTTTTCTTCTGTTTAATAACAATTACAGAATGCTTTGTAAGATCTGCTTTTCAACATATATTGCCAGTCTCCTACAACTGTAGCTGGTAAGGAGAGTAAAAATGTTTTAGTGCTTTTATTTCTATTTTGTTCTGAGTATTTTTGTTTCCCTTCTCCTTTTTCCTTCTTTCCACTTGGAACACTTGACACTGACCTTTATTCTTTCCTCTACAGTACTTTACAAACTGGGCAAATAATTTTACTCATGACAGAAATTAAAGCTACGCATTAGATGCTTCTCTTAGCTCTTTGAATTTCCACTGTCTCATCTACTTGTTCCAGAAACCTTGCTACTGAGGTTAGGTGCTGAGCACAGGAACAGGTAGTCTGCATCAGAGACTGCTTTATAGCTGCAATAAGTTAGTAGTTTTTGAAAGGAAAGGAAAACTCTAACCCAGATTACAGTTCCTTTAATTAGTAGGTTTAACTTTTATTGTGGTCATCATTGAGTTTTGATTTTTGGGTTGTAGGTTTTTTGTTTGTTGTTGTTGCTATTGTTTGTTTTTCCCTGCAAAGAATATCATTCGGAGTGGATTTAAGTAAAAACAAATGAGTTCCACAAATTTTACTACCTACAGAAACTGGGAAGTTAAGTGAAGCAAGTTTTGATATTCTGTTGGTTTAGGGAAAGGAGGAAGGTGACTACTTGTACAGGATCTCTGAAATGGGGAAAAAATCTGTGGGGAAATCTGTTTTATCTTTATTGAATTTTCTTTTTAATCAGTTATGACATGGTACACCAAGAATGGCTATTTCTCTCCTTCCTCCCCCAATGAATTCTTCAACAAGTAGCAAATTATTTAAGATAAATGTCTACTGCTGTAGACAGCTGCCAGAATAGAAGTGAAAATAAACTGGTGAAAGGAAACTGCCCAGTTCATGGAAAGGGCAGCAACGATATAGTGCAGCAAGTCCATGACACTTCTGGATACACATGCTGAAAGACTTACCCTGGCTGGCCTGCTACAAATCTCCCAGTAATTCATTAAGGGAAACGCTTGCAACATTTCACTCCTATTTTAACACCCTTTGTCTTTACTTTCCATACTCAGTGGGTTCATTCCTATGTCAAGTGAGCCTCACTGAAACCAGTTTTTCATTCCTGATAGAGCATTCTGTTTTGCTCAAGTAGAAAGATTAGATGGATGCTTTTACTGTAAGTATTTTAACAGTCTGTGGTATTTTTCAAGGTTTGGGGTCAAAAGAAGGATATGATCATTGTGATCCAATAAATAATGTAGAATAAAGTAGCGTGACTAGTGACTAGCAGTGATGAATGTTGTCATGTTTTGCCATAACTTTGAGAGACAGCCTTGAAGAAACAGTCATCCTCTAAATATGTTGCAATTTGATGTATATTAAGATGGAAAGACAAAAATATTGTTGTGTTTCTGATCTGCTTCAAATCTCTGAAGTTACAGAATTAATTTATTTTCATTATCACAGAGGGCAATTTGAGGGCATTTTGCTAGTTGCTCAGGGAGGAATCCCATTAAGCTCACTCGAATTTTTCTGAATGCTGACTATGAGATTTGTCCCACTTAAAAAAGTTTGCCATTTATGCCAACTAGCATTTAGTTACATCAGGTGTCTCTGTTCTTCCTTATGTAACTTGATTACCCTGAAGAAAAGTCATAGCTGAGTCCTGGTTTAGTAATTTTGTATTTCTAAAACAGATCAGAGTGAGATGGGACAATACTTGAATTTACACAATAGTTTCTGAAATATGTTGGCAGAAACCTGGATCTAGATAACCTGAATGCGTGTATCCACAGAAGTCAAGAATCTTATCTTTTGCTTATAGTTGACAGTGTTATAAGATTAGGGAGAATGGGAAGGCAAAGTATAGGAATACCTGTGCTTCAGGTATATTTTATTTTAAACCATAGTAGATGTGTAACGGAAAAAAGGTGCATAATTGATTAATGATAATTGCTGCTGTAGCTAGAGCTGATTTGATTTTTCTGAACAGCAGTGTGCAGATCTTTGAGTGCAGTTTGTAGAGAGTGGTTCCATCAAGAGAAGATTTCAAAATTGTTCTGTTTAAACTGTAGTGCATCTCTAGCTAGAGATTGCACTTTCCTACAGACTGGATGAAAAAACAAGACTTGAAATGCTCCTCACTGGTGGTTTTCTGTAGGGCCTCTGGATTTCATTAATATTCCTGATGGGATTTCCATGGTCTGGAGAGATATAAGCACATATGTGCACCCTGCAGCTTATCTGTGTAAGGGAAACTCCTCTTTAGTGGATGCAAGTACACGAGGCATCATCTGACTGCTGGATTTTTATAATGGGCCAAGATTGTATGTTTATACTCATCCCTAATCCAGTAAGAAAGCTAATTGCTATAGTACTTGGAAATTTTATTGTCTGTGTCTTGTGTTGCTGGCATTAAACATCATTACTGTTTTGTTGTGCTTTTTAAAGTTTGTGTTTAATGGTACTAATCTGTGTGACTAGAATTTAGACTGCAATAACTGCTGTTAAATCTAATGTGGTTTCAACTTGGAAATCTGGTGATCTGCTGTTTCCATGGTTTAATGCAAAAAAGTTGTTTCATTTGCTTTTTTTCTGTCACTGGGATAGGAACTGATAGAATTACAAGCAAAAGGAAGCAAACTCTTAGCACTAGGTATTTTATTTTACTCTGCTTTAAATTTGAGATACATCTATTTCTTTAAGTCTGCTTCACCTTTCGAAGTGGTGAGAACATCTAACTGATGAGTTTGTATGTGAGTATATATTTTCCATCAAGCTCTTTGAAGACACGAGGAACCTGTATTTGGCATCATACCTATGCTTTCTGCTTTCTTAATATTCACATAGAACATTATTGAATTTTCTTTTTCACTCTTACATTTTAGCACTCCTGTTTTTTCTTTGTGATTGTATTTTGTGTCTAAGTATCATTCGATGTGCTATGGTTTGTATAGGCTTAAAAATCTGCCCCTGCTCTGTCAGATGCATGCATCACCTTCTTGGTTTTGTAACATACGCTTCATACTTAGAGAGCAGAATGTAGTGGTGTAGTTTGAATTCCACCAAGAGTATATTTAATGCTTTGTACAGTTTTGGAACCTGAACCTGAAGTTTTCTTCTCTCAAGGTGAGCAATTTCTCTATGTTTATCTGTGTGTTCTTGTATAGCCCACCATGTCCCACAGAGCAGGTGCACTTGCAAGGCTCCAGAGTGGTTTCTGGGAGATTTTTTCCCTTTGTTCTGCATGGAAATACCTCCTTGCTTAAATTCTTTCAAAGTACCCTTTTTATTTGCACATATGACTGCTGGGTTAGTCAGTCCTTGTCATATATGCACAGGAATATTCTTTTTGTGCTTTACCTTTATATTCTAGCCGACAAGGCAACTTTTATAATTGCTCTTTCAATTGTGTGTTTCAAACAGTTTTGATTTTGTGTCTTTTATTCCAGTTGATTTTATTAGCCTTCTGCCATTTTTTTTAAACTCTAACAATAGGAAAGTAGTAAACTGTGATTACTGACTGCTTACAGAGGTGTTCTTCTCAGTCAGATGAGCTGTGATAGCAGGACTCACTACAAACATGTGAAGATTTAACCTGCCTACCTTATAGAAACTTCAGATTTCTTTAAAATTAACAATTTAAATACAGTAAAATATATGTGAAAAATCTCTTGTGTACAAATTAGGTGATGCATGACCTTTAACATTAGCATGTAATACTTTTCTGTAATTCTCCAGATTCTATTTTTATGCCTCTGGTTTATGTGAGGTGGGAATAGAAATTAAATATTCTACAGCCTATAAGAAAATGACATAATTCGCTCTTAAAGCATGTGATATTTTTGCTTTTGCTAGTGCATTCAGTTTTTGAAACAATAAGTTACTTTTAATGTCTGGAAAGCATTTTAAGGACCTATCAGATCAAAAAAAATCTGTGCTTTACTGATACAATACCAAATGCTTTTGTGTGTTCAAGGCTGCTATAGTAAAGCCCTCTCTAATTTGTAAATTCTCCTGTCAGATAAAGTGATAGATTGAAAACCTCTGTTACATAAATCATTGTTTGCATTTAAAGATTTTTTTTGTGTGCCCCATAGTTTGAACATGGCAATAGTATGCAAGCAAGTTGTTACTTCTTATTTACCATTCATTTTGAGAATCTGCAAGTGCTGCTGCGTTATCCAAATTCAGACTGTTTGATTGCAGCACTGGTTTTAAGAGTTGAATTTTTACTGCTGGAGTTGCATTGCTTTTTGGGACTAAGGTAAATTGTTACTCCCCTTTTTAGCTGGAGGTTAATGAATAACAGGTACAAGAAAC
The DNA here is from genome assembly GCF_038088225.1 of Cyrtonyx montezumae. Classification (NCBI taxonomy): domain Eukaryota; kingdom Metazoa; phylum Chordata; class Aves; order Galliformes; family Odontophoridae; genus Cyrtonyx; species Cyrtonyx montezumae. Next base: position 17,235,940 of record NW_027072045.1, on the reverse strand, counting down.
GTGTTCTTATTTCTGTGATTTGAGATATCCTTGACCACAGTGAACAAATTAATCTGTCAATGGTAGGAGTAATTTGTTCTACAGATTTGTGTTCTGTGTCCCTATTTCCTAGCTAAACCCTAACTCTCTTAAGCTGTATGCTTCTGTTTGCAACGTGCTGTTTCCTTGTCTGACAGTTGCTCCTCTATTGAACAACACCTGTGACTGTCTCATACCCTTTTGCTACCACTAGAACAAGAAGCAGCATGTCTTTTGTTGGCTTTTGTTGCCTTGCAATTTCATTGTATTTATTTGCCAGTCATTTTGTATGTCTGAATTAGCCAATAAGCAGGCCACGCAGCATGGTTGGCTGTTAAATAAAGGTTACAGTCTTGCAGTGACTTTGCTGGTACATGACTCTTCACTTGTCTTTTGAATTCACAAATGATGTGTGAGCTTGAGACCACTACTTAGCTCTCTCAGCTTGCCTAATCCTATTAACAGGCATAAAAGTTCTGCAGGAAAATGGCAGATAAACGAACTATACTGTTTTAAGAGCCTTACTTTATGAAAACTAATTAGAACATCATCTTTTAAGCCAAAGTATCTTTCCTATTTCAAGAAGAGCTGATATATTTGTAGCACTTGAAGAACTTACCTTATGTTCTGTCACTTACCTTGTAGTTGAGTCTTATAAAACAAATGAAATTAGTTTAGAAAACAGTAGCTGTTTAAGTTGATAATGATAATTAAATTCATCATTCTATGATGAATTTTGATAAGCCTCTGCTGCTGTTTTAGCAGCTGTTTTGTCATCTTGTCACATTCCCTAGCAATGAAGAATTTAGAGTTTTATTCTAGTGTGACATCTGAGAATGTTTGTTTGTTTTTTATGATCCACAGTTAATAATCATACTACTCATGATAGTCTTCATTCAATCAATCATAATTATAATAATCATACTATTTTTTCTTCCAATTCTCTGGCATCTAAGGAATAATCTTACAGTTAAATCTGAGGAAATATCCTTCTAGTTTATATATTGTTTCTTTTTTTTCCCCCTGCTATTACTTGGTCTTAGACAGAGTTAAAAAGTTCAAAAGAATCTTGTTGTCTTTTTTTCATTTTAGCTATACAGTACAGGAGTGTTTCTCATGTAAACTCTACAGCAGATCAAAACGAGAGTAAGATTGCCACTAACATGTGAGGGGAATCAATTCCTCTCTATAGACCATTGATCTTGTATGGACGTTTATGAAGGCATTTCTTTCTGTAAATTCCTAAGCCATGTCAGATGGAGCTCGTCTGCTACCATTTTTGAGAGCCTGCTCTATACATATCACTAAAACTGCACAAAACCAGTGGTGTTTCATTGCTCAGACAGCTACCGTTTATATATTGATTCTAGCTGTAGATGTCCCTGTTTGTTGCAGCAGGGTTGGACTAGGCCTTTAACGATCTCTTCCAACTCAAACGATTCTATGATTCTCTATAGTCATTAGTGAACTTTCATAAAGGTGTCTTCTTTGTGTGCTGTTTCCTTACCTGGCTTCTAAGTAATAAATCAGCATCTGGGATAACCATGCTTGAACTGGCTGAAGCTCAAATGTGAAGCCACATCTATGATTTTTATTTAGTTGTGTGGTCCTAGAATAGCACAATATTAGCTTTCTTTAGGACCATTTCTACGTTAAATGCCTGATTTAAATGACTGTAGTTTTCCTGAGTGTTATCCTGCAAAGATTTGATTTGTTCACCATCTCCTTGCTCATGCAACAGGCAATTGAAGCAAGGAGGGGGGGATGAAAGGCCTTGTTAATCTGTGAGTCTCTGTGGTCAGGGTGTACTGTCAGACTTTCACAGATCTGTCAGTGTTCACTGGGAAAGCAGCCTACTGATGCAAAAGCTGTTCTTTTCCATTCTTGACATTGAGATTGCAGTGTTAAACTTCAGTTTTTGGCCTGTGCTTTCTGAACCTGGTAGATACTTAACTCATAAGAAAACCCAGGCTGAAACCTTGATGAGATGAGATGCAGTGAGGAGAAACTGAAGGATTCTTTCATGGCAAGTATTACAGAAGCACAATGATGTTCTATCAGTCAAAGAGGGATTGCATTTAAAGCCACACAAGCATTGTGTCTTTAGATCCAAACACATGTGTTTATGATTCATACTCATTAGAAACTCTTTCTTGGTATTTTCAAAAACCTGTGCTTTGCAGTGCCAAGTGCATTACTTTGGAAGGTTTTAATCTGTATTTTGTAGCAGAAGTGCTGCAATTTCTGGATTGACACAGAAGCTCATTAATACAGGCATAACTACCATTGCTTGTGTTCAAAACAAGAATCCCAAGCTGAATTTTAAGTAAAAACACACATACAGACCTACATGGTGGAGTGTCTGCCTTACCAGTGTCTTGGTTTAGTATAGCAAAAAGGCAAGTCTGTAATATGTACAAAAATGAAGGGTCATCGTGAGCAGCAGTGCTTTGCTGGATCAGTCCCTGCTTCAGGAAGTCATCTGTACTTTAGGAAGCAACAAAAATAGAAAAAGTGAGATTAGAGTTGAATCTAACTGGGCATGAACATAAGCACAGATGTGTGTTAGAAACATTAAGATTCCATAGGATTTTTTTTCTTCTTTTGAAAGAATGTTTCAAATAAGGAACATGCAGTAATTCAGGGCCCCAAGTGTGTGCTCTTTGAATTGCAGTAATTATTATTAGGGTAGGAGAGAATGCAGGATCACTTCCATCGTGCTATTTATTCTTTCTAGTGTGTTGAGTCATTGAATGTGAAGGGTATCCTGCCAGTCTTTTGTGACACTTCAAAAATCAACAAGAAATCTAAATTTCCTGTGCTGTGACGAATGAGATACATTTTCATCTCGCAACAGCGACAAATACAGCAAGAGGGAAAGGAGGCCTTTCAAATAGCAACAGGTCTTAGAAATACAAATTTCCAAGTGTTCTGAAGTCATAGTATAGGCATTAAGAAAATAATTTTTGAGAACGGTGTATGCTTTAGTGGAGTAGCTGCATGTTTTCTGAATTAGATCACATAAAATGCTGAATTATCTCATCCCTGCCTCAGAAAAGAACCAAGAGCCTGTTTATCAGCCAACTGACATTTCACCCGGGGAGCAGACTTAAAGGCACAACCTGGTAGGTGCCCTTTCATACACTAAATGTTCTCATTCCTTTCCTTCTGGGAGTCTCTCTCCATCAACTTGTCCTGTGAACAGCCAAGTGTGTCCTGTGAGATAGAGAAGCCATTTAGCCCTACACTCAGAACATTAGCTCATCTAGAGTTGGGCTCAGGTTTCAGAATTCACTGTGACAGTCATCCTTAAGGTGAATTAGAAGTGCCATAGATTTCTCTGCTAGGTAAAGTAAAACCCTCAGACACTTGGGTTTGGATTTGCCTTACTGTCACTATATTAGAGTGCTAAACAAAGAAAACCAATACTACTAGATTTTATTAAACCATTGGTTATCTATGAAAAAAATTGCCAGCAATACTTGTTCTTGATCGTGGTTATTTACTAAAAAAGAAGAAAAATAAGTAGAAATTTCAGAGCAGATGAGATTACTTCAATCCAGTAATGAATGGCTCTGATTTTTTAAGTGAGGTCTCTGCAAGCTTCTGGGGAAATTGATTACAAAATTCTCTCCCCTTTCATGATACTTCTGGTTTCCTATTTGTTCTAGAATTGTATTATGGAAGTAATTGAAGGTGCTTATTTGATTGTTTGCTTGTTTTTTTTTTTTTTTTGTTTTGTTTTTTTGTGGAAACAGTTTGGTATGTGAAGGAAAAGATGTTAAAGAATGAGTTCAGAAATCAGTTTAAAATATAAACTTGAGTTGAGTTCAATTACTGAATATCTGGAATACTTACCTGCCACCTCCAAAGAAGGTGCAGTGGGAAACAGGGATATCCTGGGAAAGAAAGGTAAAAGCCTTCATGTTCATGTTTAGCCCATGATCATGAAATACAAATCAGTTTGTCTCCTGCTCAGAAGAGAAACCATAGTACATCTACCAAAGTGTCTAAGACCCTTATTATAATATAAATAAAGGGAAGAGACGGCAGTTTTATTTTAAAGAAGTTTCTGAAGAGAATTCCACAGAGAGTGAAACTGAGCTTAGAGAAGTTCTCAGACTTACTGGGGAGCCCTTAATACAGGACAGCAAATACTAAAGTATGAAATTAAGAGTGAGCTTCAGTGAGCTGCCATGGGAACTTCTTGGGTGATTAAGAATTGTTACAAGTAAATTTTGCCCACAGAGGTTTACCTAAGATCATATAACAAGTTAATGGCTGTGACAGGAATACAGCCTGGATCACTTGGCTTCTGATCCAGTGACTTATTCAGTTCCAGAAGCAAATGGTGATTAACAAAAAAGCATCAACACTGATTTTTGGCAAAAATGGGAAGCCATAATATGTTGGAGATTGTAAATGCCAAAAAGCTGCTTAGTCTACCTCTTAAATATGTTTGAATTACAAGTACACTAACAAATCTTGGTTAGACAAATGAGCAAAAGTCAGGAAATATAACATTTCTAGTTAATCTTATTTAATTTAGTAAATCCTATCATTTATATGAAAGGACTCCTGCTTATCCAGGATAGCAAAGCAAAAGGGAAAAAAACCCTCAAATTTTACTTCCCTTGAGTTAATCATTAGAGATGTTATGTTCCACTGACTTTTAGTGATTTTGTTTGTTTAGATACATACATACATATATATATATATGTGTATATTTTTCCCCTTTGTGTTTGTTGTCATTTCCAGTTATTTTTTGGTCCTGTTTTCAAGCAGCATACCTAATTTACTGCAACTTTTTTTAACCTGAGTTGAGTTACAAAGCTTTAGAAGTTCAGTAATTGTTTTTCTTGCTATGAAAAATGAAGTTCTCAGTGAAAAAGGCTTTTATATGGTGATTGATAGATCTACTGTATTTCTGGTTTTAAAATTAACTTTGCTCATTTTTTTTCCAATATTTTTTTGCAAAGAAGAATAGTGTCAATAATACATTCTATTCAGACAAGTCCACTATAGGCACTCAGATGTCAAAATGTTTCGAAAACATATAAAAAATAAAGAAATGAATAGAAGCTTCCTTGTTCCTTAAATTATTACTGTGTTACCCTGAACTGTAAGTGAACCCTTTTTGCTTATAAAAGAAGCAGCTGTTCATGCGATTGAAACCATGGTTCATTACAAGCTGACCTCAAATTCAGGAGTAAAACTTCCTCTATTTTACTACAACTATTCAGACGTGGACTAGAGATAAACAATAATCAAAATCAGGATGAAACTTGACTGGGAAACCCTCTATACTCTTTGGCAGAATTATAGCGGCTCTTGGATCAGGGAGAGTGATATAATGTTAAATGACCCTAAAACATTCCCTTCTCAAATGCAGCAGGTTCGGCTGCCAACTCTGTAGCAAACAAAGGCTGATTGTAATGACTCCTTAAGCATAAGAGTATAGAAACGTTAATTATCACATTTTTTTCACTTTAAACATTTACAGAGAGTCAAGATGTAAATGGGCCTGTTTATGTTCATTTCACACTTATTTTTGGGTGAATTGTGTCCTATTTGAATTTCTTATCTTTCCTAAATGAATGGTTTTGCTTTTAGCTGGTTTTGCAGTTATGTGGAGTGAATATCTAATAAAAGTAAGCTTCTGTGGCACTACTCTTCTGACTGAATATGTACATCTAGAATGTCATACCATAAAAAAAAAAAAAAGTAAACTAAATTAATGCTCATTCCTAGCCAGCTCTGTTTTATAAATGAAGTAGGGCAGTGACACAGAGCCTTGGATGTATGTTTCTCTCTTTTGGTCTATTGTGTTTGTTATCCCTTTTCTGTAGCTCCCTTGTTTGTTGTTGTCCAATTTTGAGACACAGCAATCCTTTCTAACATTATTCATGACCCATATAACGAGACTTAGAAATATGATCTTTTAGTATTATCTAGAGTGCCATAAGATTTCTTTCCGAATATGTGTTTGCCATGATATGTTTAATTACATAGATTTGGAGTAACAAGTTTGAGTCAATGAAGAATGAGATGCCTCAAGTAATAGCAAAGTTAATGATACTTGTTTAGTAATTTGGAATTCTTCCTTGTAGTATAGCTGTGTTCAGACTGCTCTTCTGGGTTCTGGCCTAATTTTAAGTGTGAGGATTTTAAATACTTAGCAATGGGAATGTGTCTCTGGATTTTAAAAATGTGTTATGGAAACATCTTAAGAAATGTCAGAAGTTTAAAAAAAGTCACTGGGGGAGGTAAGCTGTTTGCTGACTGGGAATTACTGGGGATTTGTAATGCTGCTTTGAGAAAATCTGTACACAAAAGCTGATACTATCCTCCACTGATAGATAATTTTCCTTATGCGTTACTCCTCCTGAAGTGCACGTGGTTTGGGACTCTCATTATTAATAATGCATAGAATTGTTGATTTCCTTTACTCACAGATTATGAGAGAGTTTGTTTATTTATTTATTTATATATTTTCTCTCTCAGAGATGGGGTTTTAATTGTCAGTCTTTCACTCTTAGGAAAACAAAACTTTCTTCCCATTTACTGAGGTGTCATCTTGAGCGGAGATCACTGAAATGATAAAATGTTAGATTTTTCTAAATGCTATCTTAAGTTTGTTAGACTTTCTTTGCTCAAAATGCATGCACTGCTGGAAGTGCCATCTTCCTTGTTCTTTAGAATTCCATGTCACCTCTGTCCAGGTCTCTCTGTAACTAAGCCAGGAGGATACCAGCTAACTATCGCATCAGTCTTACTAATTCCACTGTTTGGTTTGATCCCAGCACTTTCAGAATCCATTGGGTTACTTAGGTCTTCTTGCTAGAGTATTGAGGAGTCTTGCTTGAAGCCACGCATGGGAGAGAATGAACTAGATATGTTTGGGTTTTTTTCCTCTTTCTTCTTAAGCTTTTGCCCTACTGGTGTAAACTCTGCCATAGTGGAGAAGATTAAAGAAAGGGGGAAAGGAGACTACCTTTCCTTCCGTCCAGACTTTAGGGGTGAATCTCTTTCACAGTCTGCACATATCCTGTTTTCCATGTCTTACAGTTTACTTTGTGGGCATCTGGTCTGCTGGACAAATCAAAACAGTCTTACTTTTAAGACTGGGACTCCAATTACGTTCTTTTGATAAGCAAGTATCCACCTTGGTGCAGACACTTTTGATGTTCAGTGGACACAAACTCATTGGTCATTGTGACTTATTTTATCTCAAGGACAACCTTGTGGTGATTTAGACAGTCTACCACATTCTGCCTCCCTCTTCAATCACTCTGAGGATTTTTATAGCTAAGAATATTTGTAGTTTTAACGATTCTTCTCCTTTGCAGTGGTTTGAGTTAAAAATGAAGTGTCAGATGTAAGTTTTAATTTCCTGCCTATTTCATTTTAACCCATGTCTTTTTGCTTGTTTTAATCAGTGATATTTTAATGCAGCTGTTGACAAATGACTCTTGCTTAGGCATGTTTTAGAAACACGCAAAATATCTGTGATTTTAAAATCAAATGATGCATTGCAAAATTGAAGAGCATAAAGAGAAAAGTAGACCTATTTTTCTTTATGTTGCTAGAGCAAAACAAAACTGGTTTTCTTAAAGCAACATAGAGAGGACTTTAAAAAAAAAAAAAGACAAAGGCCATATGTGCTTCGAAAGGTGTTGCATATGTGTGGCCCTTGCAGATGAGAAAATGGCTTAAAATGTGAAAGACTGTCTTCGTTTAAGAGACCTTATAATGTTTTGAGGCTTTAAGAACTTGTAAACCAGAAAAGATATCCACTGCTATCAATTAATTGTAAGAACAAAACAGATAAATGCCTGTATCAAAACTGAAAATAGGACAATTACAATACACAGAATTTAAATACCTGCTTTTAAAGTTAGCTATAACATGTACTGTTTGGTGTCGTTCTTGGTCCGTGTTTTAGGGAAGTTAGTTTTCCCTGTGGTCATGTTGGATTCATTCAGGGAAACATAGAAAGGTCTAAATGTCTTGGAGAGGTCCTCTGGTGCCTGGTGTGGACACTGCTCTTACATTGGTGAAGATTGTACTCCTTTTCAAGAAGAGTCAGAACAAAACAACCCTTCCGTGACCAAAACCAAAATATAGGGTACCAGAAATGTATTAACTTTCCAGTGCTTTCTTTGTTCTGATACTGCACCACCTGTGATTCTCTTGAAGTATTTATTTGTTTTGTAGTGCCTGAAAGTTTTTGCTTTCATGACTGTTAAAACATTTAAGAAGGTAGCAGTGTGACTAAAAACCTTACAAGCTAAAAAAAATGGGTTTGAAGGAAGAACGTGCATTTCTATTTATTTCTGCTTGTTTGTTATTTTGTTTCAGCCTCATCTGCTGCTTTACATAGCTGCCATTTTCTAGCAACTTTCCATAGTTACTGGGCATTTAATTGCATGTCTTGTCCTTTGTAACCCTTTCTTAATCAATCGTACAACTCTTGTACGATTTTTTCCATTCTTCTTAGATTTCTTTAGTTTTCAAACTTGTGTACAGACATTTCTTTCAGAAGAAAAATATAAAAATATATAAAAATATTGTAAAAATATAATCTTCTTCAAACTCATTGGTTGTCCCAGACCTTTTTGGGAATTGCTCCTAACGTGTAGGATTTTAAGTGCTTATTATTCTGCCAGTCCTCTTAGTATGCCAGAGCCATGGGGTATTTCCATTATGGCCATGAAAAATATACCTATGGCAAGAATGAAACCTACTCTGTACTTATTGCTTATGGTCTATTCTGTGTTTGCTAGTCCCAGGGCATTGCAGCATGGAACATCTTTTAATTGCTTACGAGAATGTTAACGGTGTGATCTTTGTACAAGTATCAAACAGAGGCACTTCATCACATTTGGGGGATGCTGGTGTCCCTAGGTAGAAAAGAACAATGGACTTTGGTATCCTCTGCAGTTATAGAAAAGCTAGAGAAGAATGCAGGCACTTTGATTTTGCAGTTTTGCAGTTCAGATGTCTTATGAGACAGATTATTTGCGGAGGAGATGGGTATTAAGTTGTTTTGTTTCTGTTATATTACTGTTTGTCTCAAATCTGATTTTTAAAAAATAAGAAATCTATCAAGAGATGCTGAGAGCTAGACCAAAAACTGCCAACTGCTGCAGTGTTTTTTTTTCAGATCTACTCTTGGTTTTTCATCACTGTGTTGATTTGTTCTTCATTTTCTTTTCATTGTCCCCACTTCAAGAAAATCACTGTATTCTCTAAACTGTAAAACTGTTAATGAAATGAATATTAGTACTTCCAGAACAATTACTAAACGAACCCGAGAGCTTGGCTGACAAAGTCATATTTGAGCTCTAAATTTGAGATCAGTTAAGTGGCTCAAATCCAAAGGCTTTGATATGGTTTTCTGCTACTGCAGTTAGACTGCTGTTTTTTTTTTTCGTTTGTTTCTTTGTTTGTTTGTTTTCTTATTGCCTTATTTTCTGTATGGAAGAGCAGATGGCAGTGTGGGGAGCAAGTGGAAGCTGTGTGGAAAAAGGTTTGGGCCTCAGAAGTCCTTAAAAAGGACTTCTTAAGCTTTTAAATCAAAGAAATTTGTCAGTTGTACTGCCTCACAGCAGTAGGACAAATTTGGTGTGAGTGAGGACTTCTGGCTCAAAGCTACCTGAAGTTGCAAGTTTTGGCTTTGTTGTTGATCTTTGACAGAAACTGTAGTTCCCCTCACCTTCCTGAGACATCAAGAAGTGACGCTGGCTTTCTTCCAGCTAGGGCAATATTCCAGAGGAAGGTAGCATAGCTGAGCCAGTTATCTAGTTCAACTATTTTCAAACAGTTAGGAAGAAAGAGTGAAAATAGAAAATGTCTTTTCATATAGAAGAGTTATTTTGAAACAGGTTTTTAATTGATGTACTCCGACTTCTCTCTAAAAATAGCCTAAATAGATTTCCTATTCGATCCCAAGCTTAATATGTCTCCACTGGAAGAGATTGGCTTGAGGAAAAACCTGGCTTAAAAAAAAGTTATATATTGAAGAAATCTAAAAATTAAGCAGAAAGATTTACTCAGTGAATGTCTTTAAAATTTTGTTTCATCTGAGACACGTCTCCAAAGCTGAGACAGGAGAGAACAGTGATAGTTTTTAAGTGTCCCTAATCAATTTGTAATTAAATATTACTTAGCGCTGGTTGTAAAGTAGTCATTCCTTTCAACCAGAAGATGAAATCAAATAAACTTCTCTAATAAGTGATTGAACTGGAACACCTTTCAGGGGAAGGTCACCTGCTTTCTTGTCCTGTGCCTCCCTGGATTAGTAACATCCATGCAGCTGGAGCGTCATCCTGTATGGCTTCAGTGCAGTTCGGTACTACTTTCCCTTTGTGCATGTAAATGTCTTTTTCTTGGATGATTCTAATTCTGATTTTTCTTTCCCTAATATATCTACATATTTCTAATGACTTGGCATTATTTACTGGTGTTCGTGCTCTTCTTTTCAAACTCTCTTCATAAAATTTCAGGAAATACCAGTTTTGGGTTTTTTTTGGTGCAATAACAGAATTAAGACTATAGATGCTCTAATGAAGATCCTCAGCATAAATCGCTATTTTATTTTATTTTGGCAGAAGTTCTGTCCACTTTCCTGAGCTTAGATTAATGAAATTTTGTTCTCACAAGGTCAGGTTTGTGTTTGCTGTGAGCAGCAAGCCCTCAAGTGGGTGCTTCTTTCAGGCAGGATGACAGAGTCTGATAAAAATAGCATTGACATATAGGGTGACCGAATCAGATGTGGCATGTTATGGTAAAGGCTGGTTTGATAGGTGGGAGCTGTGATATTCCAGCAAATACTTTTTCAAAGACATGCTAAGCATCTTGGGTTTATTCAGAGGTCCACTTCTGTAGTCCCATGTGGAGTGGTGTTTTATTTATTTATATTTTTTTCTCTCTAGCGTTTTTGTTTTTTTTTTGTTATTGTTTTTTTTTTTTTTTTTTTTTTGGGATGGGGGGGTGCGGGATGAAATGAAGGAGCTGCTGAATATGTGGAAAGGCTTAAATGCTTTTTGTGTGTGTGTCTGTGTGCATCCCTTTGGACTTTAAATCTCAGTGTGACTTTGAAAAATCTTCAGTCTTTGAAGCATCTTGCTTTTCCTGGCATGCCTTAAAAATAATCAGGCTTTGAAAAAAAAATTCCAACCAGAACCGAAAGCTGCTGGGAGAATCTGGGAATGGATTGTTCAAATACCTTATGATAACAGTGGTGATGAACAATTAAGACTTTTGCAAGAATAATCCAGGATTTAAAAATAAAATTATAGTTAAATATGGACAAAATCAGAGAGCACCATCTTAATAAAAGATGATCATTAGATAAAATGACTCATGATCCTTAAGGGCTGTAATTCCATATTGAGTGGGCTAACCATCAGTGTTAGTGTCACACCCTGTCCACACAAGAGAGGATTCAGGCAGGTGGAGGGAAAACTAAGCTTTGTAGAGCATGGGTTTCAGATGCATATGGCCTGAGAGTTCCTCTGATGGTTGGGTGCAGGCTGACTACTTTGGTTTTCCTTTCATGTCATTTCATTCTCTCTGTATATTTTATAGGGAGTAAAGACAACTAATAGTAAAATCTGCCTTTTTGGCATTCAAAATCAATTGGCAATCAAAAATAGTAAGTCCAGGAGCAGAGGTACATTACAGCATATGTAAAGGTTAGTTGTTGCATTATCCAACATGAAAGTGCTTCCAGCTTTTATTGGATATGTTCTGAATTTTCTTACACGCTGCTGGTCATCTAAAAGCCTCGTGTGTATGAGATGAATCTGTCTAACAACTTCAAGCTTTAGTATGAAAATCTGATAGGAGATGAAACAGAAAACACAGTGGGATGGGCCTTCTTTTCATAGAAACTAAGCTAAATACCTGAACTAGGACAGTGTTTTGAGATCTCAGAACTGTACCTTATTTGAGATTTGAAATACGTCATTACCTCCTGTTTTGTTTTTTTTATTTCCCTTTATTTGTGTTTTTTTTTCTCATGCTGCCTTGTATTGGCTGGCTTAAGTAGTGCTCACCGTCAGTGAGCTTAAGGTATCATGCAAATAACTCAGTCTTTTCAAGTAATGAGTGCATGAAAATGAGAAAAGCTTTGTCTGAACATCATAATCTTGAGTGTTTATGACAGGTGATTGTGTATTCCACAGTCCCTTTTTCAAATCTAACCATATATCAAACTCATTCAATAGGACAGAAGAAATAGCTCTTGGGACCAACCACCATCTTAAAAATGGCGGGTGTGTGCAGTCTCTCCCTGGTTTTGCCATTGCTGCTCGAATGCCTGCTCCCTCTTGTATTCCCAGCCTATGCCTTAGTAGATATTCCCACTCCTATTGCACTGAGAAGATGTCAGCCTTGTTTAGCATCAGCCAAGGTCAGGATCATTGAAGTTGATGCATCCGCATAGTTCAGCATAATTTGGCACAAAGATATGGCTCGGATCCCAAAAGCAGGATATTACTGGTACTAACGTGGGGCTGCACTTTTTCTCCAGAGAATTTGATTATTTGGGTATGGCACTGATTTTGGTTTAAATGCTCTTTTCAGGTAATGTCTCTATAATTACAAACTCTGAAACCATGGAGGTTTGTTCTGGTGGATTAAACCTTGAACCAGAACTTAAGAAAACTGACTCCTCTGGTACCTGACCTGTTGATGACAGTGAGCAAAGCTTGATACTTAGCTAATAAAGCATGTTCACATGCACTGAAGCGAGATATCACTACTACATGCCAGAGCCAAGAGTAAGAGTGTTGCACTACAATATGAGCTGTTTTAGTCTGATGTGACATCTTTGCTCATCAAAAGTGTGATCAGTGGAGAGTTACCCGGATCTCTGTTCATGAAGATAAATGTCAAATGTTATCAATCCAAATTCTCAGATGTTGTCTATCATTACAGTACCTGAGTGTGCCACCAAAGCGATAGTGCTCACAAATTTATACCTAAACTGGTTAGCAAAAGATGATCAGAAAGATGTCTCTGACAATTTTCTGGCACTATCTGTTTGGGTCAAATCTATTCTGTTTCCTTTAATTCCATAACAGACAGAGATAAGCTAGTTTAATTATTTTGGAGGTGAGGGGAAGGATTAAAAAAAGGCTGGATTTCGACTCAATAACGGGACACTAAATTCCTAATAAATTCTTTTACCTTCCTCTCAGTTTGTCTTACTACCCAGGAGGCTAAGGACATGTTCTCTCTTCTGAAGTCAGTCTTTGGAGTAAGCACTGCCAACAAGGCCAGGTGTAATTTAAAAATATTTATGCATTGTCAGTTCTGGAATTAATCTTTCTTAATTGAATTGACATGAACGCATGTCTGCAGGTAATGTAAACTGTCAAAAGCTCTGCCAGTGACAGCATGCTGGTCAGGGTGGTGAAGTTAATGAGAGATCTAAATTGTGATGGAATATCTCAGTGTTGGCTTTGCAGCCTGGTGTTTATAAATGCATTAGTAACATGGCATTAACTACAGGCTTCAAGACTCCTGAGTTCAGAAGGGCTAATTATTTGTTTGCAGTTGCTGAAAGAACCAGGAATAAGATGTTTGTACCTCAGAAACAGCAGTATATTTGCTGTAGTGAACTTTCTTTCTCTTGAAATGCATATAATGGAAGTTTTAAGCAGAATTTGTTTCACTTGAAAATCTAGTTTTATACAGTGAATATTCTACTTTAAAATACACGTGTTGAAGCATTCATCAGTAATGTCTAGGAACATCTTAGCCATTTCCACTGATAGCTAGGTCAAGCTTACTGCTACCTTACAACAGAGCACATAGTCTAATAATGATGCTTCCTACCCCTCGTGGCAAAAAGCTTCAGCTGTTGCTTTAGCTGACTGGAGTAGTGCAGGAAGGATACTGTGTGTATAGCAGAAATCATAGATAACATTTGTGTCTGAAGTACAAAATCAGCAGATGAGCCATCGCTGTAGACAAATGTTCACAGGGGTTTCCCTGGATTCTCCAAGCTTAGCAAAGTATGCAATCTGCGTGACACGCTCAAGGGCTGAGGCTGCAGCCAAGTTATCTGAGTGGAGGTAGGAGCTTATGAATTTGCAGCCTGAGTGATCTATATCCTGAGAGAAATACTTGCTTAAGTGCCATAATAAATACTAGTAAGTATCAGGCTGCTTTCTAGGCTAGAGTTCAGACCCTCTTTACTATATACATGCTGTGCTCAGTGAAGATTTAACACGTGCTCATGAGTGGAGCCCTGGAAACAAAGAGTTAAAAGTTTGAGTATGAAATAGTTGAATGCTTAACATTGGGACTGACACTCTGTAGGTCTGAGTACAAATGAGCTCAGAATTAAGTTTCCTTTGAGCCATACCATTTTGCTCTGGAATTTGTCAAAAATACTCATCATTAAGTCACACACAAATCTTCCAGATATATATGTACTTATTTTAAAGAACTAAGTAATGTAAGTGAAACTTAAGGTTTGTGGGTTTATTTTTATTTGTTTATTTATTTGGACCATTAGGAATTGTTAATAGCTGATTATTTACTACAAAAGCAATAACTGAGAAGATACAGTGACCTCTGTGCAGGCAGGCCTCTTTGCAATGAGAAATGCACTGTGCACAAAGAGCAGACAGGTTACTTCTTGCTGTAACACTGTCAGAGTGGTGGTAGGTCTGGTGAGAAGCTTGGTATGTTATGATCTATCTTGTTTTACAGTCATAGGTGAGTGAGGTAGAGTTTTGGAAAAAGAGACAGCAATCCACAGAAGTAGTCTTGTTCACTGATAAATGCTATTCTTACAGATCATTATTTTCTAGTGTTCTTTTTTTCCCCTCCTAGGAATGTAATTCATTGGCCTATTTCCTAGTATACTTTCTTAGTAGCATCAGAAATTATGAACATTCTGTAAAGCATCCATCCACATTTTTCAAGGCAATAGCTTTTATGGCATAATTCAATTCGCTGCTAGTTTGTGTCTTCTGATCTTTCTGTTACTCGTTCTCTTCCTTATTTAATGAAGACAAAGGTGAAAGAAATCTACAAATGGGTTATCTGAAAAATGCAGCCCCAGTAAGACTACATTCTTAATGCCTGTACCAGCACCTCTGGAAATGGTGTCTTTATGTTAGCACTTGGCTTCCACATCAGAGCTCATTCTGCTGTTTGTGACAGACAATTCTGTAAGTTCTTCTACTTGTGACTGGAGTAGTACAGCAAGTGGTAGGGTAGGCAAGCTTAGAGTATTCTGACCAGCGATCCAACTCATTCTCCTAAGGTCCTGGTGATCTTTCTGGTTAAAATTACAGCAACTAGTTCAATCCTTCTAGATTACATACAGCGCGTGGTTTGGATGATTTTATATCTGTACTCTGGAAAATGTGTCCTCCTGTGTTCCTGGACAAAATCATGAACTATTTAAAAATAGTAATAGGGCTAGCACTTAAGCTGGTAGGTTGTCATGATCAGGCCTTGCCTATATAGATTAATAGAAGTAGTTTCTACTTTGTTGAAGACTGGAAGTAGCTTACCTGGTTGGAGCCATTGAGAGACCATTTCTGAATCAGCTAAGCAGTCAATGTAGTTAGTTCATTTTAGAAGGATCATGCATAATAAAACGTATGTTCACTGAGCTTGAACTTTCAGTTGAGGTAGTGTGGGTGTGTTGATCATTTACAGGTAGTGGGTTACAGGTACTGGTCTTCAATTCTAAGAGCTTGTATAGCTCCAGCACTACACGAGGCTTGTAGGTTCCTCTGCCTGCTTCATGTGAAAGCCACTACTTATTACCACAGCTTTCTGCGGGTCTTCATTGAAACAGAAATTTGTGTTAATGATAGAACTAATGTGTATGTTATTTTCATAGGTCAGCAATGGACTTCTTTTCTTTCTTAATGTTTCATGACAAATTTTCACAGCGATTAATATTTTATTTTCATTGTATTCAGAACAAAATATGCTAGAGTTGAAATTTGGGAATTCCAGTTTCCAAACTGGAATCTCAGCTTTTGAGGCAGTAATGATGTGCAGCAGGATATATACAAGATAGGTGGGATTTTATGGGGCATGTGTCCAGATGCTGAACAACTGTTGTGGGAAAGTGTTTTAAATGTGACCTTCTCACACAGTGGAGATGCTGATGCAGGGACTGTGTGAGCTCTGCGAAGTTAAGGCTGGCTGAATTAGAGTCTTTTTCCCATCTGTTCCAAAAGGGACTAAGAGCAGAGTAGCAGTCCAAACTGATGCTAAGAGCAGAACCCTGCCAGATTTAGCCAGGCTGGCTCAGTTTTTGCTGTGCAAAAATAACTTGGGATTTCAACTCATTTTTATATCTCCTCGTTGCTCTGAATGCAGAATTTTGCTTTTTGGCCCTTTTGCTAGTTTGTGAACAGGGGGGGTAGTTTCTCTTTTATTCCTTCGGGGGATTTCCATTCCATTTTCCTTTAATTTGCTCCTCCCTGTTAATCGCATAAGAGAAGCTTAGAGTGTTAAGTGAACAGATAATTATTGGTCTATGTATATGGACTAGAAGAATTCAGATTTACATGAAAATAGCTATCTTCAGGTTAGACCTTTACATTTGGAAATAAGCTCTTTTCAGGTCTATTTTCCTTCCATTGTTATGTGCTTTATTTAATGTGAATGGTGGATGTTTGAGGAGGGACAGAGGTTTATTTCACTATTCAGATTCACCCGCGGGGTTTAAGTCGGCACAGCATGGTCTGAGCTAGATGAGTGGAGACATCTGACTTCTAATTAAAAACACGCGCAATACATGCACTTCTGCAGTTGAAGTAAATCGGTTAACTCGTTTCTCAGAGTCGATTGCTTTTACCTTTTTTTTGTGTGTGTGTGTGTGTGTGTGTGTTATGTTTAAACTCATAGCACAGTGGGACCATCAACATTTTGCTTCAGGAATTTCTAAGGCAAGAAACAAGAGTCAAAAGCCAGAGCAGGTCCCCTGCAACAAAGCCTCTGAATGTGAACACTGGGATGTTTCTGACCAGGTGTTCCAGTTCTCTTCTTGCACAAATACTTGTTTCAGTCTTTTTTTTTTCCTCTTAGTTTTCTAGCAGTAGCAGTTACACTGTGCAGGCTTTTGTGGGAGGGCTCATGGGCTATGTGGTAGAATGCCTATGTTTTGGGCTAGGTGGACTAGATGTGGGCAGGATTAATCGTAGAAGTTTCATTGTTTGTCTGCCTCCTGCTCTGAAATGGGAACCTTTAGCTGTGGAGGGAAGGCAAGCTGAAGTTAACTTCTGTGCCAGCTCAGGGGGTGTCAGAAATTTAGAGTAGGAGCTAATGGCTAGAGCTGCCGGATGTGCCGAGCCTGGTGTGCATCTTGCTCCCTAGAGGTGAGGGCATAAGGCTGAAGCTAAGGCGCTAATTATTAACTGTTCACGGTTCTCGACCGCATGGTTGTCTGAAGAAAACATTTGTCGACTGTGTTAATTAAAACAGAGGCTTAATGTGTCCAGGAGAGCAGATGCATGTACAGAATATTTCAGCAACATTTCTCCCCTTGCAATCAGGGAAAGAAGCATTGAGAAGCATTGGAGTTTTGCTGCAGAAGCCCCAATGCGTTTCTCCCCAGATAGCGATGTGAAGGGCTTTGCTACTAACTGGAGCTTTCATTGTGTTGCCATCCACCAATAACTTCTACATCTAGGGTTAGTGTCAAGCATCAGAAGGGATTCTCTTACCTGCTTAGTTGTCATACTTACAAGGTCTATCCCCATTTCTGGTATATATACTTTAGTTGTTTAGTTTTCTTTTATTCTCTTATGGTGGGGTGTGGGGGAATATTCTGAAGGTCATTCTTATGTAGTTGATGTGATCTTATCCCTTGAGTCTGCCAATGGGTCCTGAAAGAGGGCTTTGGGACAAGGGGACTTGCTCCGAAGTCAAGTCCCCTGTTAGCATTTTGTTTGCTGTCTTAAGATATTGTCCTGTGGGATTACACACTCTGTGATTTATGTCAGCATGCTGTATAGTACAGGGGTTTGAAGCAAATAACAGTTCCACACTGAAGAAACAAATGAACAAAAAACCCAACTGGTGTCGTAAGAAATTGGTGTTGCTTCCTTTTGTTCTGATTCTGTTGGCTGAGGATGTAACAGTGGACAGGAATAAATATCTACTACTAGCATCGTTGCCAATGCATTGTGAGGCTGTAGCCCTACTGGAACAGGGACTCTGAAGCTGATCCAAGATCGTTAGAGCGTTTCATTAATCACTTCTTTATGGTATTTGATCTGATAACCTGAGTATTAAGAAGGAGTAGACACACAAGTCAAGAAAGATTGGCAACTGTGCAACGGTGTGTCTCAGCTGTGAGTATGTACTGCTGTTCTCAGTTGCAAAGTGAGGAGCTGAGTGCTATCCTAGGGGCTCCTGCCATAAGCATGGGATGCAATGAAATATTGGAGCTTGTTTATTTTGCGGTGTTTTCATAATATGCAGGAAGGTACTGCAGCTCTTCTTTGGTCCTATGGAGTTAAATACTTTGACAGTGCGCTTCAACAGGAAGCCGAAATCTGAACTAAAATGTGTCTGTTAACATTATGTAATGCTTTTTTTTTTATTTTTTCCTTTTTATGCTCAAGGTTCTGAGGGGAAGAGTGAGTCTTTATGTGTGCATGTGCGTGGCTTTAAAGAAAAGCTTCTAATTTATATGTTCTCTACTTCCCTGTGGTTTCCATTAGATACCTGTTACTGTGTCACTTCTCAGTGCTGACCTCTGTATCTACTACAGGAAGCCTTACTGGTTTCTTTCATTGTCCACATTTGAATTTTTATTCATTTATTATGTGCCTCTTTGGAGACCTATGTCAAAATCAAATAGGAAGTTTGAACATAAGCTGATTATGATTGATAGAGCATTGTGACATTGGTTTATTCACTGTGACACTTCGGGTGATGGCTGCAACTTATGTTTCCTTAATTGCTGTTTCACACTGAGTTGCTCTCACTGGCAGATCTGATAGAGGACATAGCTGTTCAGGGAGAGTTCAGGGGCTTGGGTGCAAATTATGTATCACTACTGCCCCATTCCAATTGCACGTAAGGTTTATATGAATTCCTTACTCACTGCTACTTCTGCATCTCCTCACTGATAGGGATGTCTGTGTCCTCTTACAGCTTGGCACAAAGCTTTGTCGTGGCCAAAGATTCAGTATTTCTGAGGGGCTGAGAGGAGGTCTGTGCATGTTCATTTCTGTCTGAAAAACTTCAACCCGAATCTGCTACTGAGCTGCACATGTAGCATCTAATTCCACCAGGGGATTAGAGATGCAATCCCCTGGTGGAAACACCCTCCAGCAGCAGGAAAAGGATGGAGAGAAGTGGTTTGGTCTGTGGATCCCAAATAGTTGCTGGCAACGTGTTGCAGCCCTCAGCCGTGTGGTATATGATGCTAGAGGATCCTTGTCCCTTACTGCTAAGTAGCTCCCGCAACGGAAGTGGATGAATGCCTCACACCTGTGTGCTGCTACTTGTGCATCCCCCTGTGGTGACTGATGGTCCCACTGCTGTTCAGGTCTGTGCACCTCCTGTGGTGCTCTGAGCGCCCTGGTGCTTTTTGCCACTAGTCCTGTCAACTGGAAAGGAAACAGAACTGCCTTGGAGTCTTTCATAAGCAATTACAGTGTATTCAGAGCTTCTTGGTGGCTTCTAGGAAGTAAGCATTTACCCTTTGGTATTACTCATCCTATATTTGTCAGTGGATTTCATCTGTTAGCTACAGTAAATGTAAAAAAGGAACAAGAGTAGCTTTGTGGTTAGATCTCGGGACTCATCAATGTCTAGTTTTTCTTGTCGTGTGAATTTTTACAGAACTTTCCAGTTTTCCTTTAGAAAAGTTACTTTCTAATTCAGTGTATGAGTTTCTTCATACATAACAGTGAGCAGTTGTGTAAAGCCTGTGTTATTTACTAGCTAAGGTAATTCAGCTCGATTCAGTGCTGAATGCTGCATTCTCACTATCTGGTACTGTTTCAAGTTGCCCGCAGACCCTTAGGCATGCGGTGGCAAGGGATGGACGCTTCACAACTGCAACACCAGGAGTAAGTGTGAACCAGACTTTCACTTTGTACAAACACACACAAACACAGCGATCCAATAGTTGAGTTCCAAGGGCACTGACAGCTGTGCTTGCCGAATATGCTTTGAAGGAATGGACTTCGGTGGGACTGCATTTTCCCTTAACTATTAAATAGCGTTATTGTTCATATTGTGAACAAATGAGACTTGGGATGCCACCTTGTGGCTGTTCGAAGAAATGCATGAACAGCATGTGGGTATTGCTGAGTTTACTCCTTTATTCTACCCTGAGCTATTTTGAGAGCTAACTTTTCTTTATGAGCTACGTGATCTTTTTTTTTTTTCTTCCTTGTATAATCCTTGAAGTTGTGAAGTACATTACAGGAGCCCATAATTTTCTCACAGCCAGTAGTCTGGGCCTGGGGTGACTATAGTGTGCATTTTCCATCTTTTGAAGAGCATCTGATAAGAAATCACACACTTCTTGGAAAGCTGAGTACATCAGTGCAGCTGCTTCTTTGAGTGTACATGGTTTCAGAGCCAGGATTTAGATGTATTGATGGCAAGTGATATTTATTGAGCTCTTTTTTGTTAAAAGTGCTATCTGTCTAGCTTTAGCCTTTCCCAGCCTGTTTCAGCTAGCTTGTGTTTTATGTCTTAAGGATGCTCAGGTGCAGAGAAGGTAGCCTGATCAAACAGATTTTATTTTTCCAAAACAGAAGTCATTTTGGAATCATCTCTTTGGAACAAAGTGTCTAAGTACTAATGTACTAAGGACTTGTGGCAGGAGGGCCCCTGACCAGGGCACATCACTCATTGCTCTGTGCCCCAGGTATTTTGGATGACAGTGCTAAACTAATTGCTAAAGTAAAAGAGTGAGTTTTTCTTTCTGTTCTGAATACTACTGAAGAACTCAGTATTATGCACCTACAGTGACCTATCTTCACTTCCACACTGAAGCCTGGATTTGTTTTCTGATAGGGTGGGTGTACTTCCCAAGCTGCTTTAACAGATTGCAAACTTACACTGTGCAGCTTGTGGAAAATTTTCCTGAAGGAAAATTTGATTAGGACAGTGTGCAACAGATCAACTATAGAAGTATGGCTAGTTGCAGTTACACAGAATGATTTTAGGGAGTAGTTGAATGTCATGGCCGTATATATTTGCCAGGTTATTAATTGAGGCAAAGCAAACTTGCAGGAATTCCTCCTCCTGTGAGGAACTCCTACGGCTAATTCATTTCCTATTAAAAGGACCATTTCTATTGTGGCTTCAAAGGGTGTTACCCGCAGTTGCTGTCAAGCGGAGTGATGCAGAGCTGTCGTGGCTGGCACGGCAAGAAACAGTGTAAAGTTGTTATCCACACAGAGCTAAATCTTTGCTACAGCCTTTTTAAGGTACTGTATTTTGGAGTCGTGTGTAACAGTTACATCAAGGATTACAGATGTGACTAGCATTGTATGTAAATGATAATGTTCACATCACTTGCTTGTGAACATGTGCTGCTGTTGTTTCCAGAGTGAGCTTGGAGTCAGAGTGGATTCTCCAACTTTCCAGTTACATTTTATGTAACGCTTGCATAATTATAGAGAAAACAGTCAAGCCTATGCATGCACAGAGGCAGCTGGAAGACAGTACCAAAGTCTTGAAATGCTAAGGGAAGAAGCCTGCGCCGATCTCTGCTCTAACTGTCCTGAGGAATGCTGTTCTTAAATACCTCCTTAAAGCTAAATGCTCATCTACTGACAACCATTAGAAGCAACACACGTTTTTGAAGTAGAATGAAAAGAAAGCTGCTGTGATTTTTACCTTCTGTCATATCTATGGCACTGACTTAGATTTTATTGCTGGATGAACAAACATTAGCTGATATTACCATCAGTTATTTCAAAGTGCTATTTGTTTCATTATTACTGAAGGGACAATCCATCTGGATAGAGATTAGCTCCAGCTCTGAGCTCTCAATCATATATCAAGATGCTTGAAAGTTTTCTTTTCTTTGTTTTAACCAAAAAATAAGGACGTTATCTTTTTGACAGGATGGCTGTTGCTTGTGCTCTAACATTGTAGTTACGTGATGTCTTTACTCTAGCTTGCTTAACAGCATTAAGGCAGTAGCATTTATTTTGCCTGACAAGTGCATAGTTTTCAGTGTTTAGCACACAGTACTGTGTGCTGCTAAATACAGACTTTAATTCTTGCAATTATTACTGCCATCTTTTTTTAAGGCATGAGGAGTCCTGATGCAGTTAAGTATGTAACTATCACAGAAAATGCAGATCCTGCTGCAGCCCTCCTACTTTTAAAGCACTGGAGAATGTTCATAGAGAGGCTTCTGCTTTGACCCTCCATAAAATGAAGGTGGAATCTCACTACAAACCTGATTTTATTAATTACTTTATATTTCCCTGCAAACAGGGAGAGGATAATGAGTCCAAATGAAATGCCTTCTATGTACAGATCTGGCTTCAAACAAGAGTTGATCTAGGTTGCATATCTTAGTGATCTGATTCCAGATCACTATATTACTTGGCTTTAGAGATGAAACTATTCAGCAAGTTCCATCTACTTATTAAATTCCTCACTAATGAAGAAATTCATGAGAATTCTGTGCTGAAGTATTTTTTTTATTCTTCACTTTAAGGGCAATAGTGAAATACCTTAAATTCCAGGTTAGTGACACCGTTATCTTCTGATAGTTATTATAGTGTCTAATGTGCTATAGTTTTGCAATAGATGAATCTGGAAACATGCATTTTACTTGTGGATAAGTTTATTTAACCATTTTAAAATTACAATAGGTAAACAGTATATAATGTAGTTACTTCTACATGCACGTAGTTGTTCGGATACGTACAGTATTTTAAGCAGAATGATGCTGAAGCATTCTATAAAATCATCTGACCCATCTTTAATTATGCTGTAAGACTTCTTTGGTACACATAATAATAAGTGGTGTTTGTATTTGCAGTATAAATTAATAAGAGTTTCAAAGTGCACCAATAGAGAGGAATTATCAAAAGGTGCACTTGTTAGAAATAGTAAGAAC
Organism: Cyrtonyx montezumae; assembly: GCF_038088225.1. NCBI lineage: Eukaryota > Metazoa > Chordata > Aves > Galliformes > Odontophoridae > Cyrtonyx > Cyrtonyx montezumae. Next base: position 17,212,821 of record NW_027072045.1, on the reverse strand, counting down.
TAGCAGTTTCCTGAGTGATTTTCATGAAAAAAATCAGTATAAAAGCAGGGGAAGTCAGAACCTTACTATGGATAGATGTTACTGTATTCAAGAAATTTACACAGGGGTATTTCTTTTTGTTTTGCTTTTTAGAATACCAGTCATGACCTCCTGAGTCTTGGATATCCTTGGTTAAATTCTTACTTATCTGTTTTCCAGTTCAAAGCACTTGCAGACAAAATGCATGGAAAGCCTCACTCAATTTGGTCCACACCCTGAGGCAAAATCTCACTGCTATTTAAAGACACGAGGTGGAGAAAAACTCTTCTTTAAATTGGCTTCACCATCTTCATTGACAAGTAGTTCTGTAGAAGTGAGAGGGAAAGAAACAAAAAGTGAAAAGATGTACATGAAATACTGCAGTGTAGTTTTTTGAAAAGAGATTTTAAGATTCTAGACTGCGTCAGAATGCATTCAGGGCATACTAATTTCAGTTAAAGAAAATATTTCAGAGTAAAGCAGAATGAAATCCAGATGCAAGTTTTAATTGTGTAGATAACTGACACTTCTAAAGCAGTCATTTGCTTCAGCTCTAGTTTTAACATAATTAATTATTTCTTATTAAAAGTCAGTTGAAACTCTTAATAGCTGTTAACTTTTATAATCCTTATGTCCCTGCTAGAATTGAGTCGATATCTCCTCTCTGAAGTAAGGAGTGAACGCTGTTTACAACTCCTATAAAAGCTAGCCTCACGCTAGAGCTTAACAGCAGCAACATTTAAACATTCTTACCGGTAATGAATAGAGGAGTACTGCTACAAACAGCAATACAATCAACAGGATGATAAGGCCTATGAAGAGCCACTTAAACCTGCGCCACACAATAAATCTCATTGTCTTGCAGGGATTTGTAAACCAAAGGAAGGACGTATCAGGTCGGCTGTATTTTGAAAAGCAAACAAATATTAATCACATTGTAAATACAGAGAGTACTACTGAAGTGTGAAAGTATAATGTATTAAAAAAGTCTGAGTTTAGAGTTGAAGAAAGCAGAGTTTTTTTTATTGTCAGACAGCAGCTTTGCTAAAATCTGTGCCATTATACTGAGACCACCTTGCATTTTATCCTTGTACTTGCAAAGGAAACACAGATGGCTTTTAGAAGCAGTTTATGGAAGGACAAATATAGTTCAAATATAATGGCTCATTTTTAATGCAGATTTTGTCGGGAAAATCATAGTAGCTAGAAATATGTTCTTCAAGTTAGTAAGAGAAAAATAACTTACTTTGGTAGATCTAGTTTGGGGTTCATGTTGGGTTCATCTCTTCCTTTACCAGCTGGCCTTTCCTCAGCTTCTTTTTCATTGACAACTTCCAGTGTCATTTCAACTTTACCCTTCAGAAAACATGACAAACATTTTATTGTCTTGAAGGAGTAAGAAGAGTACTTGTTTGATATTTTGTGTGTCTGGGGAGCAGAGGTAGTGTTCCCTTTCCCTCTGCAAATATGCTTGTTTCCGTACTATGATGATGTTTGAGAATGATAAATATGGGAAAAATATCTTGTGCTATTTTCGGTTTGATTTTTTTCTAATTCAAGAGCAGTTACATTTTAAGCTATGCACTGCTTTTCACAATTTACTAAAAAGAAAAAAAAAACAATTGTTTTTGTTTTAAGAACAACCCAATGAACGCATCTTTTCCTAATGAAAATTTATTGCTGTTGCTGACAGATGTTTCTGACTTTTTCCCTTGTTTATCAAATTGCAGTATGAAATTTAAAAGCAAAAACACTGTAAGGAAATAGCACATTCTCAAAAGGCTTAGTACTCCAGCAAACAATAAACATGCTTTTTTTAATTCTTCATATGTTTCGAGTCTAAGGCTTAACCATATCCTTGAATATCTTTAATATTAAAATATACCAGTGGTTCTTTAGTATTTTTTCCCAGGTAGATACTTTGTAGTTAAAAGTAAGATCATTTTAAGTAATATTTCACTTCTCTTAAAAATTACTTTAATAACCATACCGCTAAAATGCGAGAGCCATCCTTTTCAACACAACATGGCCACCACCCCTTCATGCATTTCTGCTCAAAGAGAGAGGCAGTCATAGCAGCCTTCTGAGAACTGTCTGCTTTGTACTCTGGAATCATGTCCATATTGCACTTCTCTGGAACTTTTGCTGGAATTATTGTTTCATGTAAATCAAGTTCCACAAAACCTAAGAGATAAATAGAATAAAACGTAGGCACTGCATAACACAACCAACCGAAAGCAAAGTGATTCAGCATAATCCTTTCCCATATCCAAACGTGCTCTAGAAAAGAAGTGATTAAAATACATGTTTTGTTCTTGTATGCTTGCATATTGTGAGGCAGGCAAGTTTGATGCAGCAGGCTGTGTTTATGCTCATCTTTTTGGTGCTGAATGTATTAATATTGATAAAATGTACTTAGCAAGCTGCAGTATCAAGCCCCCCCCCGTGTTTTTTTTTTTCAAATGCAAGATAACTTACTTTAATCTTTAATATTTTTCCACTATGTGCTTAAAAAGAACCTGACAAAGTACAGAAATATAATGCTCAAGTAATTGTGATAGTGCAATATATTATTTGGCTAACAGTAGCTCACTTTGAACACGCAGCTCGTATATAATAATTTAAGATTGTTTTGTTTTCTTACCAAGATAGTCATCCAGGGAGAATTTGTCATTATCCCATATCTGGATGATCAGTTTGGGTGGGATTCTGAATTCTGTCTTGTCAAGACTCCAAAAATGTTCCTAATATTTAAAAAACAAAGGAGAAAAAAAAGTGCCTGCCATTTGTGGCCAACATGTTGTTCCTGGCTAAAAGGAAGAATCCAATTTAATGTTTAAATTTAATGTTTGCAGTAGCAACTTGAGAAAACTTTGAGAAACTGAGCCAATCTGCCTCTGTGTATGCAGCAGACAAAATTATCAGCACTAGTTAAAATCTCTATTTTGTGTACAGACATCTTCAGAAATACATACCTTTTTGGAAACTATGCAGAGTTGCTCTGCTGGGAGATAGTCAAAAGGAAAAACAAATCTCCAGTTAAAGTTTCCTTCACCATCCAGAGATCTGTAGTGAACATCTGTTTTCTGCTTGTTTTCCTCATTACCAGGCATCCACCTGTGGAAGTACAGGTGGACATTTTTGGTGTCTGCAGTGGAACCACACCAGTAGTTTGTACTGCAGCCACATTACTGAGTGGCTGCAACTACGATAGAGGAGCTGTGCACAGAGGCGTGGAGACTTCCACGCTCCTTCATTTCGGTTCTAATTTGGTACTGGAAATACAAACACCTGAAACAAACTTTTGATCTGCTCAGACTATTACACTTTTTGTGGTTAATTGGTTTAATTTTTCTTTTCCTTTTTTTTATAGAAAGAGTTAGATAAATACTCTATAGTCTTTTGATTTCTATTGGATTTTTTTACACCAAGACTATGAAATGTAACAAGATTTCAGGATGTGTAGCACCAAAGCTAACCCCCTGCTTGTCACTTCCCATCTCTAGGTTCTAATTTTTTTCTAAGGCTGCACTTCTGGGATCTTTTATAACACAGTAACAGGTCATGCTGTGTCTTATACTTCAATACTTCTGAGCTTAGCACTATTTCTGAGGGTGCAGGGTACACTGATTTGTCTGAACGAGATCGTTTTTGGACTCATTTTCTAAGCACTGACGGGATATCCCTAACCTCATTCAGCCATGTGTGCTACAGGATAGGATGCTCTTACCCCTTCACATAAATGTCACTCATTTCTTCCCCTGTGATGCTCTTTTCATCCAGAAGGACATCTTTGGTGTTCCAGACAATCACTCGTAAGACATACCTAAGAGAGACGATGTTCACATGAAGAGATTTGAATTAGCTTTGTGAGAGCTGCCAGACAGTGCGTACAGATACTCACTTCTTGGCTTTTCGGGGAGTGATGTTGAAGGGAGGGCCTGGAGGTCCTAAGCTTTTGGGGAAAACATCAACCCACATCTGGAGCTTTCCCTGCAGTAGTACAGAAGACAAATGAGGGAGTGTTGCATACATGTTTGTCATAGTGATTCCCTGTAAAAGTCTACTGATGTGCTTACTAGTACTTTCTAGCCACAGAGCAGACTCACTCATCTGAAGACTGTCAGATCTTTTACAAGCTTCAGCTAGGGGAAAGCATGTTATGCTTCCTCAAGTAAACGATGCAAAAAATTCAGAAGGTGGTAGGGTCATTAACTCCTAGGGAACTCAGTGCAGTTGGGTACCTAAGTAGTTCTCATTCTGTAGTTACAGTTTTCTGTTCTCTCAGATGTTAAGTGCAGAGTGATTCATGGTGGATTAATTGCAGCTGCTGGCCTTCCTACTGTAGAGGAACAGTTCCCTTCACTAGATTTAAATGGGGCAACCACTGCAGATTTTGTACTTTATTTGGAATACAGGCTCGTGTATTTATTTAACTTCTCTGACTGCTATGGGAATGCAGTATTTCTGTGTTCAAGGAACAGAAGTAAAACCATTTTGCAGTACCTGAGGTATGTTGGGCTGGAAGGTGCTATATAAGGTCCTTGTCTCCACATGCTCAGGCACCAAACCCTGGGTTCGTAAGATATGAAGGGCAAGCCGCTCTTGACCTGGACCAAGGTGCTGATGTAGTATTTTATTAGCTTCTGAAATAGAATAAAGGAATAGAACAGGGGTTCATGATCCAGAATTTGCATTTGAAACTTTAAAAAGGAGAATTTAGCACAAAACTATGTTCACTAGTCATATATTTTTTTTCCTATTCTTCCATGAACAGTGAAATTTTATATTTGTATCAATGTGATTTAAGAGAAAAATAGAAAATAGGTGAACAAGCTCACCAACTTCCTCCAAAGTATAGTCTCGTCCCCCGTAGTTAATCCTTCTACCATTTTCAGAGAATACAGGAGGAGCATAGCCTTTAAACCGGGCAATGTTTTGCAGTAACTGGGTTGGCTTCAGCTGATCACGCCAGGTATTCACACCTGAGCTTTTAGGAAAGCAACAAAATATATCTTAAAATTATTCACCATTCCTGGGCATCTGCAAATTATGTAAAATGCATTTACTACCTCTAAACGAATCCAGAAAGGGCAGAAATGCAGCTGCCTAGACCTGCTGACTGATTGTGATAGTGACATAATTACCATTTGAGACAGAGGGCTTCTTTCTTTACCTATCAAAACAACATGCTAACAGATGCTTTCATATTAACTCCCAGGAATAAGTCAGAAGATTGTGTTGTGTGTTCTCTGTACAGAAGACACACATTTTACCATAGGTGAAGAATACTAAAATGTCTGACGTTGTTTTCACTTAAGGCTCTTCTGAAGATTTGCAGCTTTACTTACCAAGCACCAGAAACTATACTGTTGTTTTTAAAACATGCAATTAAGATGAACACAGTTCCAATTTCACTGTTACAGAGAGTGAGAACTAGATCTACCAGATACAACTTTTGAATAAACAGTATGACTTACATGCAATACTGCTGTGGGATGCCACAGTGAGATCCATAACGAGACAGAAATCTGTTCTCCAGATCAATTATGGTTTCACCAACTTTTTCATCACGAGTCAATGTGTCGTAGTCATAGACTGAAATTTTCAGATCTTTTTCTTGAGGTAAGAAGCAGCTGAGTTCATACATTCTAAACATAAAAATGTCAAGTTTAACACTACTACTCAAAGTTTATTTTTGAGTGATGGCCTTTAGAAGATATTAAATGGATGCTCTGTTGTTGATAATTCCAGTAGCAATTACTAATGATACACTGCTTGGTATTTGTGCTCATTAATAATTATGTTTTGTAGTCTTACAGACATTGCAACATTCCTTTCTCCACAATGTGTTACTTATAGCGTGGTGTTGTTAGGCTCAGTATAGAATTTAAGCTTGTTTAATCCATAGCTCCTGTATGATTAGCACTTATCTTTTGTTAAATCACAATACAAACAGTCAAAGCTTTTATAAATGTTTCAAATGTTTTCAAATTTTTCAGAGTTAAAACTGTTTTTCCTGTTTTGTTCTGCATTAGACAGGACAGTTTTAAAATACATTTTGTTTGCATTTGTGCAGTTTACCCATGTAATTCAGAACATTTATAGGCTAGCCAAACACCTAGGTTGTCTGTTGGTTTCAAAGTGAAGTGGAACTTAAGTTGCAATGGTCCATTATATAACTGTGAATACTACAGTGGATCTTTACAATAACACTTAATTGTATGACATTATCAGAAAACATGAAAATATTCTGAAATATGGAAAATTAAAAATACAAAGAAGTTTGTTACCTGCCAAAAATTGGGTTGAGAGTATTAGGCACATAATTATCTCGGTCTTCAATTACTTTTTTGCTTAGGGATATTTTTATGTAAGGATCACACTATTCAAAATAAGAATAAATATCGTTAAGAAATTGTTATAAGATTAACTGTATTTAAACTGTGGTACAGCAGAGTTAGATCACAGACATCCCAAAGCCAACGAGTCTCACCAGCCCATTGTTATCCTGGGGTTGAAGCTGCAAGGCTCTAACGATATAAATTCGCACTATGCACTCCTGAGGCCCACTGTCTGGTAACTCCCGGAACTGGCGGGGAGGAGCTGGAGTAGTGGGATCAGTGGGTAAGGCATAGATTTTAAACGACCCCTAAAACACGATACAAAGAATCAGTCTAGGTAAGTGTAGAAAAGTCAGTCCTGTTTATCGTATGTCTATACACAGTTTTACATAGAAACAGTAAAATCACAGCTTAATTCAACTTAAGAGTTGTAACTCAGGTGTCATTTGACTCAGGTAATACCACAAAGGCAAAACTACATCCTGAGAAGGTTCTGTTCCACAGGGGAGACTGCATTAGTATTAATATTTCTTTTAAATTAATAAATATTGCATATAGTGTAAGCTATGTGGATCAGTCCCTTTGGTGGAAAATAAAGACCGTACTAAGCAGTTAAGAGCATCTGTTGCCACTACTAACACACACCTCTGCTGAAATGCTTGCATTTAGACTGACTTAAATGATAAGCACTTAAATGCTGGATGCAGTCTTCTGTACTTGTTTTTTTCCCCATTACCTGAAATTTACCTTAAATTCCCCAACAACTGATGGATCATCGCTGTCCTCAGATTTCCCTCTGTACAGCTTATATGTTTCACAGAAATCTGTTAGGTTATTAAATTCAGGTACCTTTTCCAATTCACAGTCATACACCTGAAAGTAAAAAGGATAAAAGCAGAGTTTAGAAATTATTGCATGTATCAGCTCCAACTGTGTGGCACTGCGAAGCACATTATATATAGAGTGGAATATCTTTAGCTCTCAATTTTTTTAGTTCCGTGTTTTATATGGTACTGCTCTCTGTTCATACTTCTCTCAGTCTGGATGTTTACAAATAAAATTAGGAGTAAAATTCCATTTGACTGAAGGTTAGACTAAACTCTCAGTAATTGTAGTTATGTAGAAAAGAAGCAAAGATTTCTACTTTAAACTTTAATTTCACCCCATGAATTACTAGCAGACCTTTACAGGAAATCACATACTGCTAAATTTTGAGGCCTTAAAAAATGAAGGATTCAGCTTTGACCAGATTTGGGGCCTTTAAAGTTGGCAAATATTCATTTCTTTTTTTCTAGAGCAATACCTTTAATGTATCATAGCCTTTTGTAATATACTGTCCACATTTTTCATGTTCTCCTGTTGAAGCATAAAATTTGCTCCACCAGTCAACAATTTCTTCCTCCTTTAAAAAAAAAAAATAAATTAAATGACAAATAAGAATTTTACTGGGAAATGAAGCCTCTCATTCCATGCCGTGCTGCTAAGCATAGTAAAAGACTGTCTTCTTCAAAACTTGTTAGTAGTTAAACAGTATTAAAGGTTGATGTGAATGCACGCTTAAATGGAGCAGTCAGTTGTTTTGGGTGTTAAGGAAAAACATCATACGTGGGGTCCATTGCAGGAATCATATTCCTCTAAAAACTATAGCAAATCTATTAACGTATTTATTATTATTTTTAAAAATGTATTTATCTCAGGGGGAAAAATGTGCTATTTTGCTTTTGGCATTCCCATTTCTCTTGAAATTGTTGTTATATAATTACATCAAGACAGATCTGCAACTCTAACCACACATCGCTCCATTAAAAGCAGTGGAAATCATCCGCACCATGTCAGAGCCTTGTAGGTTTCAAATGCAGTTGGAAAGAACAAGCTATGAACTCTTAAAGACAATACTTAAACTCTCATGCAACTGCTAAATGCTAAAAAGTCTGTGCATTCAATTAACTGTAGTTCTGTGTTTATTTATTTTCTTTTTTAAATCAAAACTCATAATACATTTTTTTTTCCCCTCCCGAACAGAGAACCATGTTTTTCCCCAGGGATTATCAGAATGTAACTATATGCTCCTGAAAACTTACTCCAATCAATAATAGTACTTTTTTCTTTATTTCCTTTATTTTTATATTTATTTTATTTATCATAATATATTTTATATATTTATTATATTTTCTTTATTTTCTATATTTGGATGCGAAGAGATTCTTCAAGTATTATACAGATCATTAAATGTGAGAGGTCTTCTTGAATATCTGGGGGTTATTACATCTGTATTGCATACTTATCCTGAATTTACCATTCTACAAGTTGATGGTATATTTTATAACATACTTTGAGATTACTGTTCTTATCTGCGCTCTGAAATTTTAGGTAGCTATACTGATATACTGACTTTAAATTAGAGTTTTCATTTATGAGAAAGCAATGTATAGATTTTTAAAAATAGCATACGTTACCTTTTCTGTAAGCTGTTCATGAGGAACAATTCATAAAAAAAAAAAAAGAACAAAATAGAAACAATTATGAGGATATGCTCTGTAGAATTTAACGGTTTAAGTAAGCCCTAAAAGCTTTGCTTTCTGGCATTTTTTTGTATAGTTCTTCATGAAAATTAACTAATAACTTTACAAGTTAAGAATATTCAGACACCATACGTATACTTTTTTTATGCTGCTGTCATCATGACCTTGATGTTAAACTTGACTGACAAATATACATAAATTAAAATCAAACAACAAAATCCAAAGCTGCAAACGTTTAAAGGGCTGTGAGACACTACAGTCCTGTAATACTTTGTTCTTCATCTAAAAAAGCAAAACTTATTATTGCAGCATTAAACTTTGGCTTCTATTTATTCATTTCCACTGTAGTTATTCACTGCTTTTCCACTTGCAGTTGCAGAGTACACTGGATCTAATTTAAACACATTTTCATCTGAAATAAAAGCACTTACATAAGTGACTTTATTCCAGAGATTCTTTTCCAAACAAGATTCACATATATAAAAATGATTTTTTTTACCTTGTGGCTAACTACTTTGAAAACAATTTGCTAAAACTCAGCAGCACTTTCCCTTTCTACTGCCATATTTTCATTTGTTTACAGGCTACAGAATTTCAGGAGCCTGAAAAAAAGTGAATTACAAAATACAGTAACAATTAGGATATTTGCCTATGGATTTATCTGTGCAATTACAATCTGCACAATCCAAAATGCTTCACCTGTTAAATGAGAGATACTGCAAACAAGATCAGACCTTCCATTAACACCACATCATGCATCCCATTTGGAAGCCAGGATTAGATAGCATGATTTGTTCATGTTCATGTTTTGTCCAATGTGGCTTAATTTAAAGGCATAATCCATTCATTTTGGTTAAAGCAAAAGGAAAGTGCAAAACATTTTATGAGTACAAGCCAAATGCATCAATGGGTCAGGACTTCATTCTTATATGTCATATTCTTCTAACTCTTATTTCTATTCTGAAAATAATTATCTTGCAGGATATTCAGGCCTGCTATGTTTGAGAAGTCTTGTCTAACTTTAAAAAAGTCCTATAAATCTGAAAAATATTCTGTTTCTGCTTTAAAGGTAAGTGAAGCTATTTGTTCTTAGAAACTATATTACTGATTTGCAAAATTTAAATGCAAAATTTAGGAATTGAATAAGTTGTCATATTTAAAGTTGGCTTTGTTTAAGCACTGGTTTACAACATGAAGGGTAGCTTCCATAGCTATGCAATAATTGCTTAAACTCTTTAAGTAATGCACTTTGCTTTGTGAAGAAATGGTTACGGCAAAAGAGAAAATCCAAATCATTAAGACTTCTTCAAAAATTAGTAAAACAGATAATGAGTATTTGGATACTATTACTAAAAGTGATAAGCAGGATGTGCTCACAGAATGCTAAGAAAACAGGGTAAAATGCCATATGATAAATCTGAGATTTTGGAGTGAAATATTCACATGGTAAAGACCATTTAACAGTTAAAGCTTTTTATTGTTTGTTTGTTTTTAAATCTATCCACTGATTTCACTATGGATTGTTATACATAAAGTGTATTTACACTGAAATATTAGCATTGGAATATCTTAAAATTGTGGGGGAAAAAAAGACATAAAAGATCCTTAATGAAAGTTAGGGCTACAATTTTATTTTCTGTACATTTATTTTATTGTCTGGAAAGCAGACTTTGTTCAAAATTTTATAAACTGATAGCATGGTTAAATAATTATTTTTAATTTTGGTGCTTTTAGGACAAATATTCCAAATAATAACTAATGATATAGTAATATTTATATATTATAGCAATAGTAAATAGAGACATAGTATGACATTTATAAGTCTCGGAAGAAAGTTACACTAATATTTTTAACTAGCCTTGTTAGACTTAAAGGAATAATTTCCTCCAAGATCTCTGTATGGAATCATTGCTAAGAGGATCTCAGCCATAAGACCACAGCCCGTTAGCATTCAGCTACGTTCTGGTCATCTCCATGCAGTATTTCCATACATACATACATGCACTGTAGTTGGAGAAGCCATTTTGCTGAGTGCTGTTGACATACTGCTTAAACACTGGAAATTGGAATGGAATTGATGAAATTTTGTCCTTTTTTGTCCTTAGGAAATTGCCTGCATATCACTTATGCTTTCCACAAGTGTACTTAGTTGTACTACAACTCAGCCTGAATTGTTTTGAGTATTATTCCTTCTCTCATATGGATGCTATCACTGTATACAGGTCTGTACTGCATTTTCTTTGGGTGATGTCAAATGCCAAAAGAAATTACGTTTCACCATATGTAGCATTTAAAATATTTCCTATCATAAACAAAATCAGCTAAAACAATTCACACTAGTTTTGCCAGAGGGCTCAGTTGTTCAGGGTTTTTTTTTTTTTTTTTAAATTCTCTTACTTCCTTTAGAAATTTTATCTATGCCATCTAGAAAACATTTTTATTAGAACACAAGGCCTAAGTCAGATAAAAAATAGACATTTTTCAACTGTTATAAATTCTAATTTATATTCAGGACACATTAAATTCAGGACACATTAGTTGTATGAAGGAAATAAATAGAGCATTTTCTTATAAGAGACAACTGCCATAAAATTTCATGACATTAAAATGCTGAAGAATAAATAAAGGAAGACCAATGCAATCAGTAACTTTAAAATAGCAAATAGTCTGAATTTAGTAGGATTTAATTTGGGATCTCTGTGACTATGAAAAAAAAAAGTATATTTGAAAAATCAACATTGTGGATTAAAAGCCTACCAAATTAACAAACTAGAGGGCATAACTTTAGCCTATTATTGACAAGAAAGCTCCATCAACAATTTATGAAAACATCTTCTAGGTTAAGTTCAAAAATTACTGATAACTTTTTCCTTGAGAAGATACTGTTTGGAATTTGCTTTCACTCAGGTTCTAAGCCAGCAATAAAATTCTGCAAGCTGAATTATTTTTACCTGTAAAGTAAGACTGTACTGTAGGAGTCCTGAAAGAATCAGAGCAGTCGTGCAGAAAGAGTGTCAAGGCACAAGAGAACAGGAAAGAAAAGAGGTGTTAGCATAGAGAAAGTTGTTCCAGTGTTATTGGTTTTGGATGACTATCTGGTGAAAGGCAAAGTCATGACTGTAGAAAAAAATTAACAGCTGTAGGTCTGTGCTACAACAGTTTTGATCCTATAATCACCAAAGCATATACTGTCTGCTTGCTTTACTTAAAACTGCTCAGTCTGTGTGAGATCATCAGGTTGCTGTTATCAGTTGGTGACTGGGTAATGTTCTGTCATATTATTTCAGTTGAATGAATGAATTCCTAAGCTACTGGGTAAACTTTACCTTGCATAAAAAGATGCAGTTTGATGTTTATACAAAGCAGAGGATAAAATAATTAACATATTTCCTTTGCTTTCTCATATCAAAGGAAGTTTGCTCCATCTGATTTTCCAGATGGCTACACGTATTTCTGACAGTTTTGCTGTTTAGATCATCAGAAATCACAGTTCTGAAGGAGAAAGTCAAGCATCAAACTTCAACCATTACCTGAGCTGCCAGCAGTGGCTGTGTGTCTTCCATTTCAATTACTGTATCCCGGCGGGGTGCAGCAGAGAGCAAACTAACTGTAAGCCAAAGATTTTATTAAGGTAATACCATGTGGAAAAAATACCATACCAAATCTTTCCATAGGATTTGAAATCCAAACCATTATAGAAGATGCAAATTAAGTCAATGACCATAAGCTTGATCCTCTAGAGAAAGCAATTAATTGCCATTTTTTGCTAAAAATAGATATACATCATGTTTCTGTGCAGTATATTCAAATATTTCTCAGAAAAAAAAAGTTAAAAAGCAAAATTTGGAAAAAAATACAGGTGCACTCAGAACATTTTTGCTACAATACTGTACTGTTTCTTTGGTAACGAGAACAGTGGTAACATGCAGGTAGTTAAATTTCAAGCTAATGCTAAAGAGGAAGCAGTATGCTCATTCTCACAGTAGACTTTCCTTGGCACTCTTAATATCCCACAGAGAATACTGCAGTACTTTTTTTTCTTTTTTTCTTTCAGATCTCCAATTAAGTACACAACACCAGAAGGCCAGTTCACCACTACAGTATGCACAGTAAACATAAAAGGTTGGTTTCTCTAGCATCTCACAGGAAAGCATGACTTGGTTTTTTTCCAGCTTCTTACCTTTCAGTTGTGGAGCGATGTCTTCTTTGGTAGCGTAGGGGTCGCAGCGAAAGCTCTCCAGTACATCAATGGTACACTGTCCCACAATGGGCTTCCGTCCAAATGGTCTATGGTCTATCACTTTAATAACAAGAGATGGACTGTACAATTCCTCTTTTGGCAAAAGCTAAAAGCAAAATGTGAGAGTTAAATATTTTCATTTTCTTCTGTCTGCATTATAATCAAGTATTTCCCCCTAAATTAGAGCTGTTTCTTTCTTTAGTATTAATCTACTACATTTTATGGGTAAATGGTGAATGAAATTTCTGACCTCATAGAATATTCAATAAAAGTCATTAAGAATACTAGTAATTGCCTCAAATCTTCAATATTCTTGAATCTTACACAGTCTCCATCCCAGAAATAAGAAAGTAGTCACACTTCTATAGGTAACTGTTTTCTCAAATATACACATATATATGCTGCACTGGAGCATATGAAACTGTATACTTTTTCAATGTACATACAGACAATTGCATGATCTTCACTAGAATTTTCATGCTCAGTAAGTTGCTTACATTAAGTAAAAAAAAAGTGTACATTTTTTCTTTCCATTCTCATATAACAAAGCCTCTTAAAAGTATGCTGTAACTCATTTTGCTACTCATAGTAGGTATATAATTTTTAGAAACCTACAACTTTCATGAAGAGAACAGAAGATGGAAAATTTGGTGTCTTTTTGAGGTTTTTGATCACCACAGATTCTACCATTTCTCCTCCACACTCCACTATGAGACTCGGTGACGTAACAGGTGCCAGTTGGTAGTTTTTCATGTTTCGCAACCCCCAAGCCAGAATCTGTTAAATAAAATCCAATATAAGCAAAAGATATGCTTAGTATGGTATTCAAAAAGTAGGAAAGAAGAAAAAAGTCTTTTCAGTAAACAAACAAACAAAAACAGGACACATGACTGGCAAAATATTTCAAGGTTTTTATACTATGAAAGATAATGGAAAAAATGAAACCTGAAAATGCTTATAAAAATAAAATCCAGGACATTTCTCACTATTTTTTTCCCCTCAAAGCAAATAAACAAACTTGCTAGCTTGAGGATGAGTTTGTTTTCAGTTAGCTTAAAAATAGCCAGTACCTCAACAGCAGTGAGTTGAACTACTGGTCTGATCCCTTGAGGTACCATGTAAAGCTTTGGTGCCCTTTGTGATGGAAGAATTGGAAGGTTGGACCCACTCTGTTGAGACAAACACAAATACTGGTTTCTATCCTCTTCCTTAAATGAAATACTTTACAAGTATTAAAATAATTCTTTATATTATGACTTGCTGTGAAAGAAAAAAAAATATACATACACACATATTTATACCATATGTACATACACACACAATATTATAAATACATGCCTTGTCCCGTAAAATAAGTTCTGCAGCAAAAAGAATATCTCCACTAGCTTTGCCATTATTTGTTACAGGATACCAGAGCAGTTTTGGTGTGATGTCCTCTTCTGGGATTAATTTGACCACGGGGGAGCAGACACTTCTTCCAAGGAATTCATCTTTACCCTGTTATCAAAAATGAAAATCATAGCCATTAATGTTATTGTCAAATAACAATAATAGAAAAAATAATGATGATAGAACAAGAATCAAGGTAAAAAGCTGTCACATACCACTTGGTCACTGTCAAACAGTTCAATAACAACATTAGGTGGGTTTCGGGCTACTGTCTGTGGGTCCCCATAGATCTCAATTTCATTGAATATGAGAGTTTGGTCCCATGTAGGATTTAGAGTTGAATGAATGATCTCAGTTGTTTTGCTTTGATGGAGGAAAGAAACATGAGCATACGGATCTGAAATATTATGCAAAGATTGAAAAACCATTATGAAACCATAAGGCACACAAGCATAATTTTTATCCAACAGTACATTATTGTTCTTCTCTTCTGTCATTACCATTTCTATAAGCTGTTCCATATGAAAAAAACACAACAAAACACCATACATACTATTTACATTTAATAGAGCAAATTCCTCTTGAATACTAAGTAGCTTCCTTTATACCACTCTTTAATGACAGTAAATAAATGAAAATGATTATATTATTAAAACAAAAATCACAAACCAAACTTGAAAACAAAAACAGAACACTGGCTATACTATGCTCCTCTTAAATATGATCTGCAGAGGGTTTTTTTTGTTATCTCCATTGATACTTACTTAACTGTACACACCCATAAATTATACAAGGAGTTCATTCTAACTACCTCATGCCAAATAAATTTTCACAGGCTATTATTACTCAGATGAAGCTTTGATTTCAAACATCTTATTTACAACAACCACTTATTGTGAAACAACTGAATGATTAAAGCAGCCCTCTGTTTGGCAGGTCTTTAAATCATCAAGAGCTCTGCAGAAAGTATCTGGTGATGGTTGTTAATATTTCCCGTACAAATTGCAATTTCTGAAGAGCTGAGGCTGTTTTGAAGATTACCTTTAGGTCATTTTCAACAGCTTCTAGTACCTGATCTGAACTGTACAAAATTTGGATAACTATTCAAACTAGCTGCAGAGGAAAATAAAATGTAGGTGTTTTGGTTTATGTGTGACTGAATCTGAGGTATCCCTCTTGAATTCTACATAAATGAATTAGAAGTATTTATTATTGCCTCTTAATATTGTTTTTAATGCTACATATTGATTTAACACGAAAGACAATAGGCAGCTGTACAAAAAAAGCCTAACAACTTCATCTCAAGAAACTGCAATTAATATACCTATAGCTGTGTATCTTTAACAACATAAGGGGTGCAATACACAGCTAAAAAGGGGAGAAAAGAATGCCAATGAATGACAATTCTGATAAAAATGAATTTTAATTTGCCCACTTCATCTTTCTTTGACTGAATTTATATAAAGTAAGTGTAAAGTCATTCTTATACAATCCAATTTCAAATTATTCTCTGACTTGCTAGTGGAATTTTAATTGTAGTAAACAAAAATTAAACACTTAATAACCTCAAAATTGAATTAGCCTGACTACAGAGATGCTAACTAGACCAGCACAGATGGAATACCTAAGAGCTGGAAATAAGCACAGAAGTTATTCTTGTAAAAACAAACAAGATCTGTGCCTCTTAGTACAGCACAGTGTAGCTTTCTGCAAGTTCATATTCTCAGTAATTAATAAAAAATATGTCAACAACTTCCTGTCAGTGTTCAATAACAGCCATCCAGCTTTCCTCATCCCTGCTTTTACTGGGGCTTTCTGCAAGACAGCTTAGAAACTGTACGTATGCTCCAGTTAAGAGAAGCTAAGGCATAGGGTAATGATTGGTCTTAGGAAATGACCTGACCAAGTCCCATTCCTCACAAAGAATTCCATGGACAGCAGAAAGTGCTGCTTATTCAGAGCACTTATATTTTGGCTGTACAAATGAAATCTGGATCACACATAATGAAGCAGAAACTTCCTTCCTGGCACAGTTTCAGTAACTGGCACTTATACACAGAACTTAACAGATTTAAGACACTCCATAGGTAAAATCAAGGTTCTAGTTCATTGTAGATCTACTTTTCTGCACCACAAGTAGAATTTTTCCATACCTGAAAAGCTGTCTTTGTCTAAAGCCATGAGATTCCTTGCCTGGTATATGTAACAGCGAAGGTGGTAAGTATACACCCCTGTATCAAATGAAAAAAAAAGTTGTGTTACTCAGTTGTCTTTCCCAAAATGAAGCTATTTTCAGTCAATACACATGCTTCAAACATTTCCTTGATAAAAGCACAAGCACTGTATTAACTTTACTGCATTCTAGTACTGATGCAGTAGCACCTGCAAAAATTTCTTCCAACACAACTTAAAGCAGAAATGAAAATAAAAAGACAAAAAAAGAACACTAATGCTATTCAGACTTTTTCAGTGCATCATCATCTAAAAATCCTTCTATTCAATAATGCTTGTTTGTAAGAGTGATAATCTAGCTCTTCCAAACAGAACTGATAACTGGGTACTTCTAGATTTAAATTAATCACTACAGAACTTGGAAAGACCTAGGAGAGACCTTCCAAGTACATCTGCATAATAATTCCAATTGCATCCTCAGCTCTTTGCTCAAATATTTTTTTAAAAACCCCACAAAATGAATCCTTGCAGTCATGATGGAATAGCTGAAAAGTAGGATGTGATGGAGACCCGTTACTACGTGTTTTCTTTGCAGATGTCAGCTCTATCGCTTCCTGACTGTGTAAAAAAGAATTAAAAAAATAAAAAAATAAAAAAAGAATCATTCATTTCCACAATGAGCTGAAACCTCTGAAATCTGGCTGGAAAAGGGGCTATTTTTCTCCTATCAGGGTCATTACTTGAAAGAATCAGCACGATTACTTCCTCAGCTTCTGAAAGACAAGATTTGGACAGTCATTCCCAGAAGGAAGATAGAGTTCTGTAGGATCCAAATAAAGGCAAGTTTTCCAGTCAGAGATCTTTAAAAAGGATGTTGAGTCTTACGACTGGCATTGAATTGGGCTCTACTCCTTTTAACACTGGTGGCTCCCCCCTCACTGTTCCTACTTTTGTGAATCTCACTATGGTAACTCCAAGGCATTTCAATGCAGTCCAGGCTGGCAAAGTTACAGTTCTGTTTACTCTGCCAACTCACCTACATGGTCATACTGCTTATACTGGGTCAGGCATTTGTCTGATGTTGCAGTAAGTTGGTTAAGTGAACTAAACCAGCAGCAAATTAACTATACATATGTACTCTCTGCTGGTTTAGCTTCCTGAGTTGTCCTGGATGGACCTTAGTGCTAAAATGTGTCTTTATTAATAAAGCCTACAATTTTGCTTTTGTAATAATTAGCTTAGGAATTTTTGTCCCTGTTTTGCAGATGTCTGAGAGATATAAAATAAAATGAGATTACTTTATCTATATCAAATTACTTCATTTTTATATTTTTTTAATATTAGAATATACGCTAATACGAACTGTAGGCTATTGAAATGATCAACTGTATTTTTCACTTAGTAGGATAAAGAGTCCTCAATCAAGAATCAGATGGATAATTAATGCAGGAGGTTTACAAGCCTAGATGTAAAACACAAGAACTAATTACAATTCTGTTTGACACCAAAGAGAAACAGACACGAACTGTAAGAAATGAATTGTTTGGAACCTACTGTCAAAGTAGCAGGAAACAAGTGGTGTATTGGCACCAAACACCTTTGTAGCAGAATCCTTGGTTTTGTCAGAACCCTTCCCTTCATCATCGGTGCTAGTGTCTGCTCCCTAAAGTTTTGTGAAGAAAAACATCACTGCATGCTTACAAATGCAGAAACAAAACAAGCATGACATATTCAGTCTCGTTGCCAGAACAAGGTGTAACTTACTTTTCTACGTAAAAGTACAGTAAATGATGTTTAGTCATACAAAGCTCATGTCTTGTTGCCATTGAAGCTGTGCAGAAATCAGCTTAGAAAAACAAAGCAGCCTCCTTACAAGACTGTGCTTTACTATTATGGGCTCTAATTTGTATCTTGATAAACCAAGCTTATCTATGAAGCTGTGTTAACCTGAAAACTTGAAGAGTAACAAAATTTGATCAACTGCGACCTACAATATTCTGACTGAAATTTTCAGATACTTTGATATTTTTTGTCTCATGCTTGGTTGTTTATACTTGCAAATATTAATCGGGGGCAGCTATTTCAATTTCTTCTGCTCCCTGTACTGATGTTAATACATCTAAATTACGTGCATGAAAAACTAAAAGTCATCTTTTCAATTTACTTACAGAAGGCTTATCTAGTAATTTTGTCTTTTTATCTAGATCTCATTATACAATAATAATTTAAAGAATCAAGTAAATAAGCATGTTATTTAAGAACTTAAGTAGTTACTTCAATGGTCCCTTTCAGGCTTCTGGAGTATAAACTGTATTAGTTCCCCAGACACACATGAATTTAGTGATTCAGAGACTACAAATTAATAGACTGACCTCTTAAGGACTTTTTTTTTTTTGGTACTGTGTCCCTTACCAAAGCACCTTCAAGTTTAAAGATAGCTGCAGCACCATGGGTCTCTGAGGGAGCCATTTTTCGTCTCCATCGTCTTCGACGGAAAGTGTCAGAGCTGCGTTGCTTCCAGTGAAATTTCCAACCAATCAAGGAAGCGTATTCCCATCCTTCTTGATCTTCATATGATGACATTCCCTAGGAGACGTAAATCTCTGTTATCCACAACATTGTATAAATGTCATGAAAAAAAATCTGCAATTGCTTTGGCAGGCACTGCTGCAGTGTGCAAGAAATGCAGTTTGTAATTGCATCTCTCTTCTGCTCACCCTTCCTGTTGTTACTGCCTGAGCTGAATCCCTCTTACGCTTCCGCACCAGTCTTCGTCGTCGGTGTGTATGATACATTTTCTCAGCAGCAACCCATGACTTTGGTTTAGTGTCTGGAGGAATAGTAATTCCATATTCCCATCCTAAAACAAAATTAAATGGTATATTTCTAGAAACACATGCAAGATACCAATAAAAACAATATGAGATTTTTTTTGTGTGTGACTACAAAGAATGAAGACAGTCACATGAAACTGTTTAATATGTCCTATGAAGACAGAATGAGAGAGCTGGAGTTGTTCAGCCTAGAGAAGGCTGCAGAGAGACCTTGGCCTTCCATTACTCGAAGGGGGGCTATCGGAGAGTGTAGTGATAGGATAAGGGGTAATGGTTTTTTGACTAAAAGAAGGTAGGTTTATATTAGACAATAGGAAGAAATTAATTACTAAGAAGGTGGGGAGGCACAGGAAGAGATTGCTGAATTTGGGTTTATGCGTTAGAATTCAGCTGCCAGGTATCTAGGCCTCTGACATTTATTTAAACTCCTCATTGAAGGTTACTGCAGAATCCTAGCAGAAGTTTCAGTTATGAAACTTATAAGTGCATTACAACAAATAAGAGCTCCTTATAGCTGTAACTATTTGAGAATTTTTAATTGTTTCAGAACAAATTTAGCAAAACCATTTAGCAAAACTTCTGAACTTCACAGTCTTCTACAGTCATCCCTTTTTCTTTTATTATTTGCTTTCTAAACTATTAAATGCCCTGTAAATACTTTGCTAGGAAGGACTGACTGCTATTTCCTATTACCACAGAATCCAACTTATTGGATTATGTGGTTGTTTTCATCCCAAGTTCCAAGATGGTAGTAGTTTTCATTTTGTATAATTAACAAGCATGTTGGAGCCCCACCAACTCCAGGAAAAACAACGGCTCTACCTGGTTAGGAATTTCTAATCTGATCTGATGTATAGGACCTCTAACTTGAAACATTCTGTCTAGCAGTGTTACACTTGTCACAAAGTCTCTGAAGTCACCTTCATTTCAGAGCTGGCTAATAACTAGTTTGTTTCATATGTTTACACACTGATCAGTTTTGCACAGCACTCCTGCACAGATTCAATGTAATCATTTTGCTTTCAACAATATAGGAATTCTTCACAACCTTGTGCCATCTGTGACTAGCAGAAACAGGCTCCTGCCTTTGATTCCTAGACCTCCTGATTCACCTCTTAGCTTTCACAGAATCATAGAATGGTCTGGGTTGGAAGAGACCTTTAAGATCTAGTTCCAACCCCCCCTGCTATAGGCAGGGATACCTCCTCCCTCTAGATAATGTTGCTCAAAGCCCCATCCAGCCTGGCCTTGAATGCTTCCAGGGAGGGGACATCCACAACCTCTGGGCAACCTGTTCTTACCACCCTCACAGTAAAGGATCTCCTTATAGCTAGTCTAAATCTGTTCTTTCTGTTTAATGCCATTTTCCCTTATCCTGTCACTATGTGCCCTTAAAAAAAGTTCCTCCTCAGTTTTCCTGCAGGTCCCATCCAGGTACTGGAAGGTGACTATAAGGTCCCCCCAGAGCCTTCTCTCCTCCATGCTGAAGAGCTCCAACTCTCTCAGCCTGTCCTCATAGGTAAAGTGCTCCAGCCCTCTACTCATCTTTGTGGCCTGGATCCAGTCCAACAGCAAAATGTCCTTCTTGGGGGGGGGAGGGGCAGAACTGGATGCATTACTCCAGGTGGGAGTTAGACGAGAGCAGAGTGGAAGGGCAGAATCACCTGCCTCAATCTGCTCATCAAGTTTCTCTTGATGCAGCCCAGGATACAGCTGGCCTTCTGGGCTGCAAGTGCACACTGCCAGCTCACACTGAGTTTTTTGAGCTTTGCCTGGTGATCCTTTCCCTGGCCGAAGGCTCCCACCTAAAATATAAAACAGACCCAACCCTGGCTTTGCCACATACTCTAAGGTAGAATTATAGACACATGATGTCTCAATCTAAGCTTCTGTCTTCTCTAAAACAACTGTTGCTACTGACCCACATCTTACAGGTCAAATCCTAATCACTGGACTTCACTGACACTGGACATAGGAAAAAAGTTTTGGAAATGTATTTCAAACAAGGACAGGTTCTGTTTCTAAACACACTGTTTTTACAACCAGCTTTACAATGTGGAGCCTCTCATGTCAGCAGATTATTGTTCACATTAGACTTCTTATTTTCTTAATTTTTAAAGCTTTTGGCTGAAAAATTGCTACTGCTGCTACACTCAAGACCAACACACGGTTTCTCAGATTCTATGATTTGTTCTCTGGTAGACACAAATACATTTATTAGGTAACATATAAACAGTAAATCTTACCGTGCTCATCCACTGCTCGATTTAAGTCTGATTTCCAAGCATCATCTTCCCACATCCATCCAACAGGACATATGAACTCATGTGGTGGTGGAGCTTTTTCTCCATTCTTTTACATAGGGAAAACACAGCAGTTCCATGCATTAGCAGATAAAACACACTGTGTAGCAAATCTCAGAACTTCTCTTAAACTTCCTTCTTTTGACAGTGAAAAGTACTGATTTGTATATCTCACCACATCCGTGAAACTCTCTTCAGCAGCTTTCCATTCTCCTCCAGGATAACGGCTCTCATTCTCATATACTTCATCAGTAAACTCAGTATGACCAGCATCAGCTTCAGTCAACAAACTGCAAATCCAAAGCACAGTATTTAGCCAAAATTACTTAAGTAGGCCACAGAGAATAAACAGGAGCGATACATATGCTGTAGTTCTGGATTGTCCATCTTTGTGAAGTTCCACTGATATATAGAGCACAGTGCAGCCCTCATGTACAAGAACTTTTTTTAATTAGAATATCTTCCTAACACTACAGCAGCTCCTCTAGTAGTAGCAATAAGAGGAACATTACTTATGAGTGACTAGCAGGAGGTAACACCTCTGCCACTGTTATTCAGCATCTTTGAACACTTCTCTTGGAAACAGAAAACACATCATACATTTAAACAGTGATGAAAAAAAACCAGACCACGAGACAGCAGTATGCATTTCTAACTTATTTCTATGACTAGCTAAGCACTAAAATTTGGCAATGTTGCTAATTTTACTCCCGTTCTGTTATTTACAATCTGAATACTTAGTTGGTAAGTTTCTAACTTGAAAGCAAAATAAATAAAAGAACATTAAATTAGATAAAATAGCCTTGATTTCCATTTGTTACTAATTGTGAGTCAGAAAGCACTAGAATATGTTCTTAAGTGCCATCTGCTGGTCAAATAGAGTCACAAAGATTTTATTTTCCATTAAAATCAGGTTTGAGGCATAAACAAATGAGCATTTCAACTGGACATTTCTTTCCCATTACCTGAGAAAGCACCTCTGTGTTATTGCTTTTCTTCATCTCGGACTATTCATTTAAGTAACATGGAAATAACTCCATCCATTCATACCTACAAATTTGCTTGACTTCAAAAGGAATAAAATAGCACAGATTTTCCTGCATATTGTTTTTATAGCAACAGTCCTGTGAACTTCTTACCTCAAGAACAAAAGTATTAAAAGTTGACAGACCCTTTCACTAAAAAAACATAAAAGAAAGCACACCATAAAACACACACACAAGAAAACCACATCTTTTTTTTAAATTCTGATTCTGGTTTTTCTTTTTTGAACAGGTCATTTACCCAGTCCCATTTTAAGTGGCACAATGCAAATGGCTGAACAGGGACAACATAGGAGCTGACAGCCTCTGACAGAACAAGAATGAACCTGCTGGAGTTGGGGGAGCATGGAGACCTCACGAACTGGATCTGTCAGGGGAAGAAGAATCTTACGGCAGCACAGCCCGAGCATCTGAAAACGATCCCTGCCTCAAGTCACTCTGAGAAATAACCTGTGACAATTGTTTAATGAGTGTCATGGACCTTCTCAACATCTAGTGAAAAAAAAACCAACCAAACTATCCAGAGTGTGTGAACAAAAGGCTATAGCATTTTTACAATTATTAAAAAGCTTTGACTCTTGGTTGGTTATTGCTGTCTTAAGAAGTTGAGCTGTAAATCTCCTTCTTACCAAAGAAACAGAGAGAGGATATTCTCCTCTACACTATGAAGTTAATTCCTTTATTCCTGCTTGCATAAAATTAAAAGAATCTCACCTTCTTTCAGGATCAACCATCCATTCTCCTTCCCACTCCCAGCCTTTTGGGGGTAGAAAATACTCTCTTTTCAGTTTGATTTTTCCTGTGACATCAGAAAACTTGTGTCGACCAACAAGCCCTGAGGTACCCCACTTTCCAAAAAGAAGAGCCTGATTTTCATACTGTTTGAGAAGAAAGAATAAAACAGTCTGTTAGGAACAAAGAAAAGATTTCAGGAGGAAAAGAAAAAAAATTGGAAAAAGGTTTATTTAATAGTTATAATTGAAGCATTCTACTATTTACTTTATTTATTTGGAATCAAATATTTCCTTCCCATGTTGCCTTACACTGTCATCATTAATTTCTTCTTTTTTCTCCTGTTCTGTTTTGTAAATGTAAACAATGATTCCACTGCTAAATGATGCTGTATTCTACAGTCGAATTCCCTCCAAGTTAAAGGTTTGTTGAATAAAATACCTTTACATTATTGGAACAAGAGTTTCCTTTTTAGTTTTCTTAGTGCACGATCCTCTCTTTTCCATCTCAAATGATTAGTCTTATGGAAGCTAATGGGGAAACAATTCTGATGTCCGCACAGCTCATATACTGTATTTCCCTATTAATGGGATTATTCCTAGTTTATAATGTTCTGTTCTTACTGCTATAGAATTGTTGCATTGCTGTATGAAGAGGAAAAAAGCAACCAAGATATTCCATAGCCTCCACTCTGAACAAACAATGCCTTTGAACATCTACTGACTATTTTAAGCTATTTAATATAGCACTACATTTACCATTTTAGGCATAGGTGCAATGATGCCACAAGTCTCTGTAAAAACACTATTTCCTGAACTGTTATAGTTGATTACATGCAGCATTAGGCATGCAAATTAGGCAGAGAAAAGATGTTTACAGCTTATCATTATCATATAAAATCTCTATTATACACTGTGGGACTACTTGAAGTATTTTTCTTCCAGCTTTTTTTATTTTACCATCGACATGTTACAATATAGTCCTTTGTCAGTGAAATCTACTGTTTTTGACCTGTTTTTCCTATAGCAGTTAATTTTTGGCAATTTTTCTGCTCCTACAAAAGAAGCATTATTAAACAAAACCACTTGGATCCATGCATCATTTGTAAAGAAGTGAATAATCAATTAAAATATCTATTTGTATGCCAAAATGTCATGTTCTAGATCTAAATCTTAATTACAACGATAAAAATCTAAAACAAATGTCTTGAAATCACTGGAATTATCCAGACTTTCACTGATTAACCAGTTCAACACGTGTTCTGCTGAAGTTCATCTAGTAGGCACAATGCCCTTGATTATTAATTGCCTTTAAAGTGGTCTACTTGTTTCAGCACTTTTTTCAGTATAATAAATTCTACTCTCCCTTTCTGCCAGGCATACAGAAGAGCTCAAATTGCATAGAATTCCTAAGGTTCATGTTCAAGTTTAATGCAGGAGTGTGATGACGGACATACCATTTCTGCAAAAACACTGAATGTTCCCTCTGCAAAGCTATTGAACTTCTTTTCAACTGCACCAAGCCCAAGCCAAATGTTAATCCGCAGCTCCACAGGCATTTTGACATCTTTCATCTTGTCCTGTGGGTACTGACACACACATACATACTTCGTTATGTTATACAGGTGTTCCAGCTTTCAGTACAATCTAAACAATAACACAGAGTATGAGTAATAATACATTATTTATCTCTTCCTCTGTGGCACTTCCTCAAAAGGAGCTAATAAAATACTTCAGGAAGGAGACATTCTTTAAATGGTACCTGCCCTGGGCATGTAAAAAACAATTACAGAAAACATTCGTATAATCCCTGCTCCTGTACAATCTCTCCCAAGTTTAATCCAGAAATGGGTTCTTAATTATGACAATAACTTAAAAGTTCACGTGGATGTTTGTATTTCTTGTCAGAAGAGTCTGTCAGTGTTCTATGCACATGTAAGAAAGCAGCACAGTTTAGGGATTTCAAGTTTAAGGATGTTGAGAAAAAAAGACGTACCTTTAAGAAGATTGTTTGTGTCTTTCCACAGTATTTACCAGATGATTCAGGGCTTGTGGTAGAATACAGCACTTGATGTGCAGGAACACGAGCATAAGCCAGCCTTTTCTCTCCTCGGATCATCCATATGATTACATCAGGCATACTGTTTTGTGGCTGTGGATTATTTGCAAGGTAAAGAAGGTTAATTAAGGTCTAGACGTTAATTACTACGGCTAATCACCTGCAGAAGTACTACATATATACCCTGTGGTCCCTGTGCCTGCAGAATGACTTGCAGATCTGAAAGAAAATAAAGGAAAAAACACTGCCACTTTGAAGAGCTAAAGAGCCTGTTGTAATTCTACAGTTATTTCCCAACATGCACTCTCAGTGAAGTTGGATAACAAGCTAGAATAATCTATTTAAGTAAATCCTAATTCCATAGAGGCACGTTTACTTTCATGGCATCTAAAGCTACTCTTCTAAATATTGCTCGATCAGCAGTGAACATTATACCACTTTGGATTAGACAGCTACTTCTAAACCAGCTGAATCATTGATATCGTGTGGTACTAACCTCTTCGCTCAGTTGCATTAATTTATCCAGCCAATCCTCAATTTCTGTCAAAGTGGCTTTCACATCTGTAGCTTCATTCCTCATCCTTGCTGCTGCTTCTCCAATCTGTTTGAGAGACCTTAGGCGCAGTTTTTCTATCTGAGTGTCAAGGACTGTAATATTAGATTTGCCTTCTATAAGGGGAAATGGTTTGCTGAAAAATAGATTCATGATAATAATTTAAAGTGAATTTCATTTAGCCATACACCAAATGAGTACATGCATACAGTGGCAAAAGACTGAGTGCTACTGCTTTCTGTAATTAAAAACCACCACAATAGTACTACAGCATCCATTTCTACAGACATTTCCAGCTGACTAAGCGTCCACAGCAAGTTGGAGAAATGCTGTGCTTATGTAGGAAGCACCAATACAAAATAGTTTGAGGGATGTGCTCTCATGTAATTGCTGCTTACCCAATCAAGCAAAATCCATTCCCTAAAATATGCAGATCAGAAAATTATTGTCTCAGAATGTGCACCTCAAAGATAAAATCAGCACCTTCTGACCATGATTATGTTCCTTTCCTTTACTTCCTTCGCTGAAACCATAAATTCTCAGAAATTCAGTACACAAATACAGCTGATATCTATGACTACGAGAGCAACCTAACTCTCTGGCAACAAAACACAGAAAATCTCTAAAAGAAACCTGCAGCACAGAACTTCTGTGACACCAGAGGGCAGGATGACTATTTAATGGAAGTAAGCAATATCACAGCAGCACAACAGAGCCCAGGAAAGGGAGTGGATTTTTTGAGGTATTGGTTTGAGGAAAAGGTAGTTTTTCAGAGATCCATGACTAAATTCCTTCAGTAGAGTTCTGTAAAGGTCTTTAATGTGATACTTAAAAAATAAAATGCTAGAGCCACTGCAAATTTTGGAAACACTGACTCTTCTCTGAACTGGTTTTAATAGTATTTCATGCATCTAAGGACTCTGACTCTGCAAAACCTTACCACTGACTACTGCACCCATCACTGTAGTTGGTTCTACTAATCTGAATGCACATGCTTCCTGTCCAGGGTACAAGCACCTACACTTGGTTCAAACATGCCATATCCAAACTTCCAGAAAGTCATCACGTGTTAGGTTTAAATGATGCACTGAAAACTCTCTCAAACACCTATTCATTAAAACTTTATCAGGGCAAAGAAAATTGTTCTATGAATTAAACCCAGGGTATTTGTCTTTGACAAACATTTTGTGAGTTTCCTGAAAATACACCACAGAGGGCACTGTATGCTATGAACAACAGGAAGCTAATGTGGTTGATGCGTCTAGGTGCTACTGCTAGCCAATAAATCAGTTTGAGTAGCAGTTCAGATGCATCAACAATGCAAAGATTAAAGTTTCTATACTCTCCAGATGGCTCCACACGACAACAGTTTGCCTTTCACATTTTGCTTTCCTAAAGCATGTCAGTTCTTTCTCTGCTTTTTTCTGTACGACAGCAGGTTTATACTTTGAGATAAGTTATCTGCCATACAATTATTTGCTAAGGTAAAATGATCTTCACCATGTTTGCTTTTTCCTCTGTTCACTTGTACTTTGGCTCTAAAGCTTGATGAATGATTTCTTCTATAATTGCATATTTTCTATTATTTACTCTAATGAATAATGACTGTTCTCTCATTTTTCATCTCCCTTCCTCATCCCCTTCTGTTAATGCCTCTTTCTCATACATTTCGTTCCTCACTAGAATTTCTTTTCCTTCTAAACCTCAAGTGCTGACTCCCATTGTGTTTTCTGACCAGACTACAGGTATGTTGACTGAAGAGTCACTCAAAAATATTATCTTGACAGCCCTTAAGCTCTAAACAGCTTAAAAACCTTTAAGAAGATAAAGTGGTAAAAAGGCAGCAGAGATTCACAATCTCACATTTGCAAAGCAGTTCTTAGATTCCTCCTCCCCCCTCCCCCCAAGAGTTGCTGCTTTATTACTGCCATTGACTAAGATAACAGAATTATAAACCTAAATGGATGACTTCACTGGCAATATCTGTGTTATTTTACTACTTTCAGAAACTTCTGGAATTCCAGTTTTCAAGTCAATTCATACAGGCAGTGAGTTTTATAGCCTTTAGAATTTGTTCTGTGACTCAGTAAGGCCAACAAAGATTAAAAGCAGGCCTAGGATGATAATGCAAGAGATAAAATAAAAAGGTTCTTTACCTTATATCATCTGTAAGTTCATCAATAAGCTTCAACCACATCTCAGCTAATCTGTTTTCAGAAGTTTTAGCCAGCATTCCTGATTTTAAGTTTGTTAAGTTGGATTTCTGAGGGATTTAAAAGAAAAGGATTTGCACTTCGAAACTTAAATTGCAGTATTATAGTCAATATGACTTTCAAGACTTTATTTTGGTTTTATTGTAAAGCCCAAATCAAAAAAGACGAAGATATTCAAACACAATTCCAATTCAACAGAACTCTATATGTTCTTTCACACTGTGTTTATTATACCACACTTCAAGGCAAATACAATTCTACAAACACGGCGTGCTCTTAAATGAAGAGCACCCTTCCACATCCTGTGGGAATTCCCTGCAGATTGAAGCAGCATGAGGCCCTGCCAGAATACAAACCTAGAATTATCAGTGCATTTCTCACATTGATCTTTGTTTAACTTTGAAGAGGAAAGAAGGAAAAAAACTATGTTCCATAATTTGCTCAAAAAGTCACTTTTCTTCACACATCCAAGAAAAGAGTCAAAGCAGCAAAAAAGAAATCTTACCAGTCTTTCAACCATGTTCAGGATTACATTCACGGGGTCCAATCTATGACTGATGTCCTCCCAAAAAGAAGTCAGTGTTACCACTGGCTTTGTGCTTGCCCATGGCAGGTAGTAATAATAATTACCTGGTGTGAAACATGTTAGACAGAACTCATGGCAGGGACACATACTGTACACTGTACAAGTTGTTCTATTCACTTCAGTTATGAACTATCACTCAGGAGGAACATGCAGCTAGCCGAACTTACCAAAGGATTTATACTTTTCAGCACCCATAACTTCTGTTGGATGGTAAAACTCCCACTCCAGCTGTATAATCAGTTTTTTTGTTTTTTTTACCAATAGATATTCTGTTAACACATTCATTGATCTAACCAATTATTTACTAGTGTAAAACACTGTGAGAATTAATGTGTTTCTCTGAAATAAAACATTCAAATAATCACTTTCCCTATCCTTTGATACGCAGAGAAAACGTTTGCATTTAATAAAAAATTTATAGCCCAAACATATATTTCTGTGACACAGATAACTTGTTTTCTTATAGGCTGTCAGACCCTCAGTTACAAGTTTGTTATCTCTCAAAGCAGAACGTTCTGATGGTGCTTTCCCTTCTTAATCCCTAGCTTTTAGATACCTGTAAAACACTGTGATTTCTGTTTCCTACCAGTTTTCCTAGTACACAGAGCTCCTAGTATACTGAACTCTGAAAAATTTTCTTTACAAGGATCAAGAGGCCTTTCAGTCTACTTTCCATCAAAGACCATAAAGAACCATGTTATTTTCTGTTCATTTTCCAGTAATTTTTAGTGGTGTGAGGGCTGTCGTTCCAAAAGTATAAATCCCCTGCACCCTCAAAGGACAGCTCTACATGATCTTATCCCAGTCAGAGCAGCAGCATACTTACCGTCAAAAACAGCACGACTGTACTGAGTTGTCGATGCCAAAGGTTTACAGGTGGTATCAAACTTGTTGCCATAGTTACCAATGCTAACTTCAAACTGGATAGGCTCACCAGTGTCTTGCAGCATGGTAGCAGAATGAAACACAGCAGCCAAGCAGAACTTTCGCCTGCGCTGGTATTTCTACAGCAAGAACATTTTTAGTTCTGTTGAAATATTTGTAGATATGAACCTCAATTAAAGGAAACAGTACTGTTTGCTCAGTGGAAATAAAGATTCTTTTTTTCCTTGCTTCTGAGTTGTACCAAGAAGACAGATGTGTGTCATAAGTTATTGCATTTGAGAGCATAAAAATGATAGAATGTCATAGAAAGGCTTATCTTGGAAGGGACCTTAAAGATTATTGTGCTCCCATCACCCCTCTGTGGACAGGGTTTCCACCCAGGGCCCCATCCAACCTGGCCTTAAACACCTCCAGGGATGGGACATCAATAGATTTTCTGGGCAACCTGTTCCAGTGCCTCATCACTCTGAGTACAGAATTTCCACCTAACATCTAACATAAACGTCCCTTTCTTTAGCTTTTAAATTCCCCCTTAATCTTATCCAGAGGGATACCACTCATGACTGCCCTGCACGAGAACGTGGAGTCACTGACCACAACCCCCTGGCTGCAACCATCCAACCAGCTCATTATCCATTGAACAGTACAGCCCTCAAATTCATATTTCTCCAATTTAGAGATAAGAGGTGCAGGACCACGTCAAAGGCCTTGCACAACTCCAGACTTCAAAGTGGCCTGGTGATTTGGGGGCAGACAGGTACATCCCTTGGGTAGCCTTGAGTACCAGGAGCAAGGGCTGCTGACAAGAGCCCTTTGCATGCTTATCTCCTCCATACACAACTTGTCCATTGAAGACAGCGCAGAGCAGCCCTGCTTCTCTATCCCACACCCAACTCTGCCTTCAGCCTGGGGCTGGGGCAAGCTCTGGCTGCCTCTTCCATTAATGTGCTGGGAATGTCCTGAGGAGGAAGCAGTTACTCCTGCAATGGTGATGCTCCCTGTTTCTGCTGCCTAGCAGGCTGCTCAGGAAGCCCTTGCCCGAAATGCAAGGCTCCTGAGGTGGGGGAGGCACAGGCACCAGACTAGCAGGACATAGGATGACTCCCAGGTGCCTTAAGGACAGTCCAGAAAACTGTAGGACATGGGATGGATGAGTCAGGGAGTAGTGTACTCACCACTGACCCAGCCCAGGGCCCCTGCCCCAATGGGCTCTGCTCCAAGCACCCTCCTGAGGGGTCCCAGTTCAGTCTCAGCAACAGCATGGGCATACTCCAGGGTCTGATATTTCTGTAGCCACACTATAACTAAGCATGTCTAAATTCTAAGATTCAGCTCGATAGTTTCAATTTTACTAAGGTAGATCACTCTCCAGAAATAACCAGACAAGGCAACCCTGCATCACTTACAGCTACAGCAAAAAAAGAACGTACCTCAACCACCAGTATATCATCACTAGGGATCATGTCTAACTTTTTATTAACAGGTTTGCTTTCAAGCATTGTAGACAGTTCAACAAGAATTCTTCCTCTATAAGCAACTCCTTCTCCCTGTAACAGAATGACAGATTTAGTCTGATTTTACATTTTTCTCCTGAACTAACGTAATCTTTCTTTGCCTGTACATGCTTATGGTGGACTAAAGCATTCTTAAAACTTTCACAGAGGCATGCACGTACATATTTGAACAAATGAAAAAAAGCAGTTGAAATTAATTATTAATATAGAAGTGAAAAATAAATGGATACTTAAGAAAACAAAGAGGTAAGAAATACAAGTGCACAAAGAGATACAGGTAGTGGAAAAAATCACTAAAATCTCTGTTGCTCCTTCAAAAATGTTTAAAAAATATAAGAAGATACCATCAGAAAGAAAAACCACCATCAGAAAAAAAACCCCAAAGGGAATATGTGAAAAAAATACAATTTAAAGTGAGTTAATAAACTGATTATATCTAATTGGGTTTAATCCTTTTATTAAAAAACAATCAATAAGGAAACTGACCTTTCCAAAGTTTAACTCATCATATGGATCTGGGAATCCTGTGTATTCTCTTGGACTTCCATAGAAGTTTAAGTAACAAGGTCCAAATGTTGGTAAAAAGCCAACTTCTGTTTCTCCTGTGTTGACTAGTAAGCAAAAATCACTATTATATCTCTGTTAGTTATCATTCAGAGAAAGGAAAACAATCAGCATTACTTTCAAACGCAACAGAACAAATGTGAGATATTAGTTACGTATTAGTTATTAGAAAATTAAGAACACTTTATTATCTGGGTATACAATATGAATTTAAAGTAACTATATCACTGACTATTTGTTCCTAGCTTCCTCTTTCATTGTACATACCTACTGTATACTACTTCATGCAGTAAAAAAAAAACAACACAAAAAACCCTAAGAATAAACAGAACTTTGGGCCCACTCCAAGTACAACATTTTCATTAATGTGAATACACTCATGTGTTAATGGAAAACATCTTTTCCACTAAGAAATGAAACACAAAATCTGCATTCATTTAAACACACAGGTCATCATTGCTCTAGCTGAGCAGTCACAATAAAGATGTGCATCATACCACAAAAATCTAGAATTTAGCAGAATTAATCTCACTGTTTTAATTGTGATACAATTTTTCTGTGATTATACTTTGTGGTAAAAAAAAGACAAATGCAGACTCTATTAATAACTGCTACTAATTACAATGACAGTAAGATCCAATTTATATACTAATTTCCTCCCACAAGTAGGAAAAATACTGCACAGTTATGAGAACAGGAAAGATTCTATCTTTCTTCTCTTGCTTTAACCAAACTTCTGTCTTGATCAAGTGAACCCCATGTAAAAAAGATCTGAATCCAGTTCTAAACCTTGCAGCATAAATCACTCAGAACGATCTGTAGTACAATGCAATACATATTTACAAGAAAATGTAGTTGAGGTAAGAAAGTGAAAAATAAAAGGTTTTGCCTTCTGTGACTTTGTCACAGTGACTAATGACTGACACGAATAAAAATCAATGTAATGTCTTGACATAATTTCCTATCAGTGCAAAGTAAAATCTCAAAATGTAAAATAAAGATTTGCAGCATCTTATGTCCGGATCCTTTAACCTTCCACCCTCTTCATTGTTGCTGTGTTTTTAATACTTATATTTTCTTAAATAGAAAACATTTTGAAGGCTGATAATTGTGTACTACAGAAACCAATTCCAAAAAGCTCTTTTGCCCTTCAACTTAGTATTACTTTTTTTAAGAAAGAAAAATAGTAAACAAAGTACTTGGGTGCAGGAATGTGTTTGTTACCTTTCAACTGCACTCCAACTGTATTTATTTTTTATTATGTAAATAGTTATACAAAGTCTTTCAAAGCTTTCAATACAGTCAGAAAGAGCCATCTTTCCACATTTTCACAGAGCTAAGGATAAGCAAAGCATGCGCTTATTATTTATGCAGTTATTTACTACTGTAAGGCTCAGAAGCTGCAAACATAGTTTAGAGCTCATAGGTTAAGTTGAAAACTGCAATCCATTGTTAGAGCACTTAATAATTTAAGTGACTGCAAACACAACAATAAAACACAGCTTGAAGCATCAGCCAAACAGAAATTTTCCAAACAGTTCCAGTGCCAAAACTGTTTTATATAGTTAGCAATGTTTGATAATCTGTAATTATAATAGTGAAGTCCTTGACAGAATTTCAAAATATTTATATACATTTAAGATGATGGGTTTTCTTAGGCAATACATCTCAGTTTGGGCAATGGAAGTAAAATCAGTAACAGACCAAGATATAAACCTTCATACGATGAAGACCCAACTCCCGAAGATGAAAATTCTGTATCATAAAAAGAGATGTTGAAGATATTACAAGAAAGAAGACAATAACATTTTAAAAACAAATATATCAAAAAGCAATCTGTTTTAAAAGTACAGGTGAAGGCCTGAGGAAAAAAAAAAAGTTCACATGGGCTAGAATTTCACTTCCTGATTATAATACGAAGGCGTTACTTTTCTTGTACAAATTTCAAAGGAAAAGGAGTTTCTGAGTTATTTGGAAGCCAGAACAGGCTTCAAAAAGCCTGGTTCCTGGGAATATAATCTGAGATTTTACACAGAAATAGTTTATTCTAGTGTCACTACTTTAGTAGAGAGAGAACCCAAGAAATATGTTTGCTGTTACCCAGCACCTGAATGAGGCACTCATGGCTCTCGAGTGAGCTCTGACTCAGCAGTAGTTCAAGTTACATATTTGTGTGGGTAGTACAAGTGATTGTTCCAGAGCTGAAATATACCCAACAGCCCAGTCCTTCTGCCTTTGATTTCTCATTGCCTTCCTAACCTTTGCTTTTGGCTCTGGTTGCATGTGGATTATATGAAAGTAAAGTTGTACTTTCAAAAGCAGTATTTTTAAGGGGACCAGATACTAAGCCTGATGTTATGTGACCGGCAATACAACTCCATCTGATATTTAAATATCTGCTCACATCATGCAGGGTTGAAGCCACACATTTTGTTAATGAACTTCTGCCATAGCTACTTGTTTGAGGACAAACCAGGCTGATTTCCAACCATAAGTACACTTCATATACATAAACACAAGAGATAAAAAGCCAAACAAACAAAACAGCAATTTAGATTCATATTGATGAATTGGTTTTAAGTCTGTGTCCCACAAAATAACGAACAACACATTAATAAATGTCAAGCATGATTAATCATGAGCTTTAAGATTGTGTCTGGCACCCACCATGCCACACTATGTTCATGAAAAAGACAAAACATTTTTTTAGGGAAAATAATGCAGCTGGCTCAAATGTATGAAGAACCTGCTAGGAAAAGATGGGATTATAGACATAGATGACAAAGATATTATTTGTAAAACATTCACAACATTATACTAGAACAGAAAGATAATAGAAACTGCATTATTTAGTATTTCCCAAAATCTCTGCACAAAACTGCTTATCATACCACTATGAAACATTTCATTACAAATTGTCAAATGGAGTCAACAAGCTGTAACACAGGAAGTTCCACATAAATAGGAGGAAAACCTTCTTCAGAGTAAGGGTAACAGAACACTGGAACAGGCTGCCCAGAGAGCTTGTGGGGTCTCCGTCTCTGGAGACATTCAAAATACTCAAGTTAAGGATGCTTGATCATAGTACCTCAGGCACTTATATTAATAGCTTCAGTGATAAATTAAGGGTTGCTAAATAGTCACATGGAGCTCATAAGCAATGAGTTATAGTGTGTATTTCTATAAAGCTGCTGATCTAAGCAGTGACTGATCAAAATTCCTCTCAGCATCTGAAAGCAGTATACAGGAAATAAGTAGGTGGTTCTAGATCATTCCTGTGGGCTAACTACTCAGGAATATCATCCTCTTTTTACATTCCCTTTCCAACAAAAGAAGGGATTGACTCATAAGGTGGCAGAAGAAATCTGGTACACTAGTACTTGGTGAAGCAGTGATTATGAAACACTGAATTGTTATTAAGTATCTTAGCAAATTTACTTATCTTACTAATTATATACTGTAAGATAACATGGTTTTGTAATTTTTGGATTGAACTTACAAATGTAATTAACTCATTAACTGTATATATATGTATATTCATTACTATATTTATTAAATATTATAGATACTTATTAAAACAACACTGAATTTTGAGTTACTGCTATTTTTATGATGATGTGGTTTAAACATTAATCCTCTGAACATCCCAGTGTATATTTTCTGTGAGTATTGTTTTAAAATCTCCGGAAATAGATAATCTTTTTGCCACAGAACTGAGGAGCTGTATGAAAATATGCTTTCTTAAGAGCACTGATTCTTGCTGCTCCTCCTAAGAGAAGAAAATATGTCACATACTGCTGAATTATTTACCTTCAATTTCCCCTCCAGAAGAAGCAATTTTTGAGAGACTCAAATATGTTGTTCCTACTACATCATTTCTGGTAAGACGATCCCTACAAAAAGAAAAAGGAATGGTTTTAATTAAACTTTATGTTGGCCATTCTACATGGAAGCAAATACAGGTGGCTAAAAGGCACTCCAAGATTGCGTGCTCACATTTGTATCATCTGGAATGTTTTACTATTAGCAGAAGGTAATGGCTAATTACAAAAACATTTTATCATGAGGAAAATGTGTGAAAAACTGAAAAACTCCTTAAAATAGTTGAATTTTAGCAACCAACTTAGAAGCTCTGCTGGAAATAATCATTTATATATCTTTCAGGATACAGTAAAAAACTTGTAGTAGTCAGAAAATTGCGATCCAGATCCCTGTGAGATTTTCTGCCTTCTCTCCAGAACTACACCTAGTTAAGTGTAAATAGGCATACAGACAGAATAGCAGCTGTACCATACAAGGAGTTGAACCACCTAAACAACATGCATGCTTAATATATGAATGGTATTCAACAATCCATGAATTAATAGGGAAGACAGTATTGATGTGCAAGACAAATTTACAGAAGCACTCATTCAAGTTTTTTCTGAAAATGCAATGGAATTCAAACATTCTTAAAAATTCTAATGAACTAGTCAGTGAGTACAAAACTAGGGAAGAAAAGAGACTAACAAGTATTACAAACATTATTCTTCACTAACACCTAAATAACAACAGTGTTCACTATTCAGCACACTAACAGTATGCTAATCAGGTTTCTTGTAAAGGAACTGTTATTGTTAATGCATGTAATTATGCATATGCTTAAATACTCCTAATAGATTGAGACTCTAACAATATTTGACAGCTAAGGATTCAGACTTCACATAATATAATTCATACTGTCCAGTACTAAAAGTTATAACTCACCAGTCAACAACTGAAAGTTTTATTTTCTCACACATTGAGGGAAACTGAAAAAAAGCAATGATAATAAATAACCAATTAATTATTTCAACTTGCTAATCTTACTACTTTGGGTTCCAAAAGAATGTTCATTTACTAAATTAACAAGAAAAATAAACCCTGACCTTGACTTGAAGATAAATAATTTGGTTCCACTCTGGATTAGCATTTTTCTCAATTATATTTGTGCAAACCTGAAAAAAAAAAACAAAAAATAGATAGGGAAAAGATATAATGGACAAAAAAAAAAAACCCAAACATATACTAGCTGTGATTTTGGATCAATCACATTCTACTCAGAAAGATAAGGGGTAGTAGTTAATGATAAATACTGAGGTTCTTATGCTGCAATAAACCAGTTGTTTTCAGTTCATAAACATTGCTAACCTGTCCTGCATAGGTAACCTTAACAACTATTGGAAGGAAAAATACAATTCTTAAGTAGTATTTAAACATGAGGCTGGAATTACCCTAGGGGGAAATAAAAAGCATGTTATTTCCACTAGCTACAATGAAGGTACTTTCACACTAATAATGATCTCTTATCACTGCAAAAAGACAAGGCAAAGGAATGACCTAATATCAGCTTAACTTACACATATTTCAGCATAGATGGAGAATATACTTTTTGGGAGTGCCTGTATTATTTGTTGGTAATGCAGACTGAAGATCTCCTCTGGTTACTGAGAGTGGTAACCTGATTATATAGCATAATAAAGGACTGGCATTTTTCCTCTTAAAAACTGGACAGCTATGAATGTAGGCTGTGCAATTGGGCTTCAGCCAAAATTTGCTATTCTGAGGAACATATTAGTCATAAAATGAACAAATGCTGTTAACCTGTCCATAAAAACCTGCACAACCCATTACAAAAAAGCTATCAGGAACTTGTAGATAAGTAGTCTGGCACACATCAGTTCCTAGCCTTTAGTCATACATTCTTTTTATTAGTCATCAGCTTTACACCCATTCTACCATCCTTTGTAGACTGCCCTTGTTTTAGTAGGTGAACTTTAGCGCCAATGCTTTTTCATTCCCATAATATGGGAAAACTTAAAAACATATACTGGCATATAAATTCTCCCTCAGGATCGTGACTAAAATGCAGTGACTCAGATATTTACTTAATTACCTTTCTTCCAGCAAAAGAAACTTCCACAAAGGGATCTACCAGGTTTTTCTTGTCTGCTTCTCCTCCAAATATTTCCTTGACAGTCTGTGCAAAAGCATCATCCACTGAAGAGAATATTCAAAACAGAAATTAAAGACTATATTTTTTTTCTTCAAATTTAAACTTGCCGTAACATTCCCACTTAAATCAACCAATTTATACATCAACGTAGGGTGAAGTCTAATCTGATGAACAAAGTTATGAAGATAAAAAATATACTGGTGAAAGGGGAGAATTTAGGCTTTGGTGAAATTTCAGGAATATAAATTCCTGAAACACAATAAAACTGAGAGTCGTATTTGAAATGTTTTACTCAAGTACCTGTAGACGTGGTCACCTGTCACAGATAGAGGGGAGAAATCATGCTATAATAAAGGGATAAAATTGGCATATTCAAAATTGACATTCATAGAACACTCAGATACCTGCAGACCAACTGTAACTGAAGTTAACTACATGCATTTCACTTCCACGATTGCAGAAAGGCTAATGAACTACTTATTGAAGCCCACTCAGGAACAGATGAACATCACACATCTAGTGGGTAACATTAAATTACTCACTGTAAGAATGAAGTAGGCTTACTGAGCATTACCAAAGGGCTGAAATAGGCTACTTACACCACTGCAAAATTATTGGCTCAAGCAGCAATGTTTTATGTTTCATGAACAGCTAAAACAGATAGCTGGGTCTGAGCACTAGCATAGGTACTTCTACAGCGTTATATTTTCTAATCACCAAATGCACTAATAGGCAGACAGTAAGAATCTAGGTACTTTGTGGAATGTCCTCAGCTCTGTAGATTTTGAGAAGGAAAGTGACCCATCGAAGTGCAATTCCAGCTGGCAGTAACAGATTGCTTTCCACATCATCGCTTTCATTATCTTTTTCCCTTTTTTCAACCTGTTGGGAGATGCATTAGTACATAACAGCTAGTACGTAAGAAAGATGGAGATTAACATGTAGGTTTAAGGCAATTAGTTAAACTGGTGCCTGCAGTACATTTCAGGTAGAATACCATTGTCAGTTTCATTATAACGACTGAAATCTTATTGTATTTTCAATCCATAAAAATTAACTTTACTAAAACTATTTTATTGAGATTTTCATCTCGATTCAGCTTATCACAGTCACACTTTTAAAACCATCATCACCTGATGATCATTAGTATACTCACAGAAAATGCCAGCTTTGTGCAATTTTCATACCCATCTTGAGATTAATATTGTACAGCACTGTATTACAACTAGCTAACGTGCACAATTTTGATGTAATTTACCATTTAAAAAATAAACAATAGATTCAAAACTTCACCACAAAAAAACTACGAATATCACTGTTACATCAAGAATCACTAAGACAGCGTGAACTTTAAAGGTTCTTTCCAACCCAAATCATTCCATGATTCTACAGTATCGGACAAGAAGGAGATACTCCATGACTGCAGGGACCACATTACCTTTAAATTAAGGAGGTGCAGAATGTAAAAAATCTCACGCAGGATTAATAGCAGAATTGAAACTACAGACAACATTCAAGGGTGAAAAAAGTCACACAGGGAAGAGGGTCTATTTTTGCCTTGACAGGACAGCAGACAACTGTTAAGGATTTAATTTATACTAATAGCAGTTAGTTTTCACAATTGTGTGCTTTCCTATACATCAAATTAACTAACCTGAAACTACTGATGGGCCTGATTTTCACCAGGTAAGTATTTGAAGCTTTCTGGTACTGAGGCTTCTCTCCAGGCTCATCTACATCACGCAATAGCTGAGACATTCCTGAGTTAGTCATGCAATTGATACCAAAAAGCTGCTCAGCCTGACTACCTATGCTAAGTAGAATTACATATTAGCTCACATGCAGTGCTGGGCTAGCACATTTCTGCTTCTTCCAGGACATGAAGAAATACCTACAAGTGGTTGGTCAGCACAGCCAGAGTATATACAAAGGTTGCTGAAATAGGAGTTCTTTTAGATACTGTTCTTAGAAGGAATAATACAGAATTCATGAAGCATGAGGGGGAACATAAATACATATCCATGAATGAGGTGGAGGGAGTAGAAGAAAAGCATATCAATCTGACTTACTGGTGGCTCATCTCCAGTTCCCAGGACAAACATGCTGACTTTCATATAGCCTTTAGCTCCTGAACTTGTATCCTCAGGATCACTCAGCAAAAGCCATTTTCTCATGACTGCATGGCCTAAAATTAAACAAGCAAAATCCACCTAATAATAACCATTTCATAAAGGCAAAATTCATAATGTCAAACCTAACTGTTCCAAAGAATTATCCTGCCTTAGGTCTCAGTATCTCCCATTCAAATAAGACATCTAGCGCTGTTAAATTAAGTGGCAAACTTGTACAGTGACACAATGAACAAATAATTTTGCAGTGCTTTAAACACTTAAAAATGTCTTTAATACCAAAACTAATATCCAAATTTTGGGTGCTTGTCCTTCATCTTGAAAGCACTGAAAAGAATTACATACTGTTGGATTATTATTTTTTTTAACACTTTAAGTAGAGATCTCAATTTACTCAAGAAACAGTAATGAAAATATTTCAATTCCAAGTTTCAAACTAGAAAAGAGGATATTAAGTAGCTGTTACTTACCAGGCTCGTCATAGACATAGCCAATGTCAATCTGCAATAAAGAACAAATACATCACATCTGAAGAAACAGATCAGAAACAGAATGGCTGGGAAAACTTCTCTGAAGTTTTTCCAAAGTTTGTCACAAACAGTGTAAGTTTACACAGTACACTCCTGGGAGGAAAAAGAGAAATTCCTTACATTGACAAATGAGGAATTTTGAATAGATACAGCATCCAAAAAACAAACAAACAAAAAAACAACTCCATAGAAGATGCATACAGTTTAACAGAGGTAGTTACTTCCTTCTTTCCTCACATCTCTTGTTCTTCCATTTAACAGAGACAGAAGATGGAAGTAGCTTACTGCTTCTCAAATTTCCATGTTTTCTCTTAATTTTATGTTCATAAAGGCTTTATTTTTTGTTCTGTTTTGTTCCTATCTCCTGCTGAAAATCTCAGTTGCAGAAATTACTTTTTCTTCTAATGAATCATTTCATTTTTCCTTATAAAAGATGAGTGATATTTCCTCCACTAGTTGAAACCTGGACAAGATTGCACATATACTACTACTATATTAATTGTATAAGATTTCAAACATGTTCATAAAGGTTAAGTATGTTTGCTCATGGCAACTGGGGCCAGTACTCCTCACAGTTCTGAAAAAAGTAATTTCCTAGGGTTCCTCCTGAAATGTGTGCAGGAACAGAAAGCATCTGAAGTACATGCTGTCATCTGCCTATTTTTCTTACTGAATGAACAATCAGAGCAATATGTCACTGTCTGAATCACTAGAAATGATAGAGAAACTAAGCAGTAAGGAGCAAAAGCTACCAGGTTTGTGGCATAACCTGCTTCATATAAAGAGAGCTCTTCCACACATATCAGGTCTAGAGATGTACAGAATTTTTGCAGTACAAAATAAGCAAATGAAAGACAATCAACACTGATATTGGAAACGTTATAACAGGGAATTTGAGCAAACATTACAATTATCATATGAATGCTGTGTTCGTATTGTTTTAGAAATACCTTCAACAGGGCAGATGTCCACCTCCCAGTATTGACTGCAATGCATCCCAATAACCTATCACACTATTATCATCAGAACCACAAAAGTTACTTTAAGAGACTTTTCTGTGATCAATTTTACTTCAGCTTCTGATCAACCAAACATCTTTTTGCACCATTTCAGAGCCTGCATCTTTATGCTGTCATACATCTCATACCATTCTACTTGTCTAATAAAATTATTTCTTCATACCAAATAATCACCTTGTCACTTTTTGAGTAGAACATTAATCTTCTGGAAAATAAGTTTTTCCGTTTGGATACCAAGTGAGAAAACTTGGTATATAAAGCAGATACAATTTTATTTTAACAATAATCTACTCAAGTAAGAAAAGCAATTACTAGTGGCTAGAGCCACTAGTCAAGATAACCATGAAGACATCGCTAGGTAATTCTCTGGCCCCATGCTAAAGCAGTGTAAATTTAAATGCTTAAAACAGAGGTTTTATTAATTCCTCGTTTTCTTTACTTTGGTCAAGATACTTAAAATGTTTCATACCCACCTTAAATTCTCCCATTAGACAGTCTGCTCGCAGGGAGTAAGAATCATATGCCTATAAAGACAGACACGAATCATGAATGCTTCTGACAGTGAAACAGAGAATCCCATATGCACCACTTTTTCTTACCCGGATGCTAATTGTTTCATCAAGCAACTCTAAAGGAGTCATGTGGACATTGTAGAAAAATATCTGTTAAGGTAAAAACAAAAAGACCTGTCACAAAATGGCAAACACGCAATCCTTTGAGAAGAAAATCAGAAAACTTGCTTTTAGGAGGCTTACAAAGCCTAACTTGTTATCACATTTTCAGTCTGCCTCTGTGTTGAAAACATTATATGATTATTTACTGCAGAATTAAAAACTGAACTTGGTAAATAAGCTTAGCATAAAATAGAAGACAAATGAGGACTTCCACTAAAAAGAATGTAGTAGGTACAGTTGTGTTGGAAACTTTCAGCACTGCCTTTGCTCTGTACTTCATATTCTCCTCAGGGGAACATATTCTGCAATTGTAAAACCAATTTGTTCTCCAGGACATTCAGTTATGATAAATGTTCATGATAAAATTATTATAATGATTATAATGATTTGCATCTTTGAATTTCAAGGCCACAGTAAAAAAATCTGAGAGTTGGACAGCATGAAGATAAATATACTACTTACTAGCTTATTTGCTCTTATTTGTAGTATATGCTTTACTAGGTTTGATGTTTGAGCCTTGTCATACTTCAGTTAGAACTCGATTCAAATAAAGGTACAAGAAAATGGTCCCCCCTCTACATACTGACTACAGTTGATTAAATTAAGCTGCAAGTTATTTTCTCACTCTCTTTTCTTCTTTTCTCTTTTTTTTTTTTTGCCAATATGAGTGAAATATCTATAGGTTCACTGTTCCAGATATACAGTCACATTTGTGCCCTTTAAACTGTTGTGAATTCTATTCTGTCATTTCCATATGTTTCAGGTACAAATCTCTACCTGGGCAGGTAAGTCTAGTTGTGCAATTACAAATTATATATAGTGAGGCAGTGGCATTTCCAGATTCTGTGTGGCAGTCTTAGTAAACCAAAGCATTACACAGAAAGCTCAGCTGCAGACATCACAGAGATCTACAGTAAATTCTTTTTTTTTTTTTTTTGTGATTTTACAGCCTGCACACAACTATTCAAAGCCCAATATTCAAATATATATTAATATATCATGTGGACAACGACATCAAAGAATAGGTTACACGTTTCTTACAACACCCACTTCATCAAAATAAGGGTTGTTTCCTCTTTTGATTCTTGTTCGATGTGTCTGACCACAGACATGAACTTTAACAACTGGTTTTATGTTATTTCCAGGTAACTGACGACCTTCGATGACTCTAACACGAATCTGAATAAATAAAGAC
Organism: Cyrtonyx montezumae; assembly: GCF_038088225.1. Lineage (NCBI taxonomy): Eukaryota > Metazoa > Chordata > Aves > Galliformes > Odontophoridae > Cyrtonyx > Cyrtonyx montezumae. The sequence goes on along the minus strand of NW_027072045.1, from coordinate 17,169,330 downwards.
AAATGATCAGACATTTGTATTAACCCATTCCCTAAGGTTTTTAATGTCCTAGTGGCAGCAATTTCTCAATACACCATCAAAATAGCTAATCAAACCTCAAGCAACTGGCAGATATGGACAGACTTTTCAAGCTTAATTATAACTTTATTTGAATTTTACAGGGCAAACTGGAGATAAGTTTTTCAGTAAGGTTTTTTTAACTTGCATTTACTACTTATTTTTAAAGCTGATATTGTAACCTGATATCATCCAGCTATACAGTAAATAAGATTCACCAGTATTTCGGTCAGCTCTTCAAAACTACACATCTCTGAATATGAAAAATACTTTGGAATTTAAATTTAGGTTTTTAAAGGCTTCTAAATTTAGAGGTTAATTGTCTTCACAATGCATTAGCTTTGAATGATCTGACATTAATACTCAAGGATAACATGAAAGGAGTGATACCTGAAAAAGGCAACATACAGTATTTAATAAATCTATTACCTGAAAGTCTTGTGGTTTGTTAGAAAGGATTCTCCGTGTTTTCTTTCCTTTGGTGATGCGCCTAGCTAGCTGAGCTTCCCTTGTGCCACTTGGAACTGTTGGTGTGATGCCAGCACCAGCACCATCCAGGACATCTTCACAATCTCCGTCATCTTCTCCATCTGCTACAGTTAAACAGCAGTGCAGATGATAAACAAATAGTACAACTTGATATATTATTGTTGACGATTTTTCAGTAATCAGAGAGCCCTGTCCAACCTGACTTTGCATTCAAAGGGACATCTACCACACCCCTGGGCAACCTGAACCGGTGTCTCACCACCCTTAATGTAAAAAACTTCTTCCTTACATCTAAATCTCTCTTTTCATATGGGGGAAACCATTTCCCCATGTCCGATCACAACAAAACCCTCTGCAGAGCCTGCCTTTAGCCTCCATTGAAATACCCTTGAGGTATCGAAAAAGCTGCTCTCAGGTCTCCCCAGAGCCTTCTTTTCTCCAGACTGAACAGATCCAATTCTTCCAGCCTATCCTTGTAGAGGTGTTCCTTCCCATGACTTGTTTTTGTGGCCCTTTTTTGGACACACTCCAACAGGCCCATGTCTCCCCTGTATTGATGACTTCACATGTTCATGTATTACTCCTCACGAGGTCTCACCAGTGCAGAGCAGAGGGCAGGATCACCTCCCTCACCCTGCTGGCCGTGTTTCTTTTCATGCAGCCCAGGATACGTTTGGGTTTCTGGGCCATGAGGGCAGAACACTGGCTAATGTTCTGCATGCCATCCACCAGTTGAAACTATTTTTCCTAACAGCAAGACTAGACTGTAGCATAGCATTGTTTTTTACTTCAGCATTGAAAATATGAAACCATTTGTAAGTTTGTGAAGGAAGATACTGCCTTTTAAAATAAAACTTTGAATCCACCTCCATAGCATGTAACTGTAGAATAAAGGGAAGTTCCTTAAATATCCTCTTTAAAGAGGGTTCTTAAATCACAGTATCTTTGTGGAACACGGTTCTACAACCCCGTGACAATACAGTACTGAATCATACAGTGAAATTCCAGTATTACGAAACAGGAGCTATAAATATTTAGACCACAGAAGTGTCATTCCCTTGTGTTTTTAGCTTCTTTCCTTAAATGAAGGACAGTGAACGTGGTAAAACCTATGAGAACATGCTGTGTGTATGGTAGTTAGCATTAACAGAATGTTTGTTAAGTTCATGAACACGGGACACTGATCACTTTGCATAATGAATTCCTCAGTGATCCTTGTAAGAGATGGTTAAAAACATGACTGACATATTTTTTAACTGGAAGTCTCCATCTCCCTAACAACTTTCAGAATCCATTTGGATTCATGAAACTTGATTAAACAGCCCAACTCAGAACTTCATATTTTTACTTCTGAGTCAAAACTGCAACAATTACAATTCATTTCAGTTAATGGGAAATTGGTATTACAGTAATGAACTAAGAGGTGTTTGCTAACTGGCAGTGAAATCATTTTCATGCAGTTGCTGGATACTAGCTAAAAGCCTGCATTTTATCTGTATTCCATTACAGTACATTTTTTAAAAGACTATCAAAAAATTTTCATAGAAGTTGATTAACATTTTTAGCCTTCAAGTCCACATTACCATGTAATTATTATGAAGTTTAGTAATTTAACACACAACTTTTCTGTCTACATTACCTGTCCTTCCACTCCCTGAGCACATCTCTCAGTGGAAACAAAATTTCACCCCAGGACTCTTAACTTCATTGTTTTTCCTATCTTATGTTACTCTGTATCAGTAGATAATGGTCAAACTGATTTATTTGGCTCAAGCATATAACTTTTATTACATTTAATTATCTCTACAAGTGCAGTCAAACCATTAGCATATTTATTTACCTGTCAACTGAAAAACTTTTTTATTTCATAATTCTCTCATGAGTTGCAAAAAAACCCCAGAGGATCTCAAAAACATTCTCAGCAAAAGTCTGGTTAAAATGATACATAAGACAACAAACAATAATTTTCTGAAAAAAGACTGGAATACCTTCCTGTGTATTGGTCCCTCCTGGGTCATTTGGATTCGCAGGTCCAGCTGGTGGCTCATATCCAACTACCAGATCTATTGTTGCCTATAGAAAAATACATGGTTTTCTATGAAGTACAGTGTTTGCCATAACTCATTTAAAGAGCCAGCTGTTCTAATAATGAACATAAATAATAACTACTTCTGATCACAGCAAAATTTATGATAAAATTTCAAATGATTGCTCTAAAATATTATTAAAAATACGATATTGCTTTGTTTATATTTAGAAATATATGTTCAAATATAAGTAAATAACACATTCAACAAATATTAATGTATTTGATTTCATGATACTGATGCAGATTAGGTGACATCCTACGTTTAAAAGTAAAAAAATATAAAAACAACAGAGAGAGATAATGCTATCTGATCAACAACCTAAGTCTGAAATACAAGCAGCATTTCCTATCTGGTTCTTTAAATTGCCAGTTCATACTTCCATCCTGGAAGAAAAACACAATGTCATTTTCCATTCTAATTGCAGAGTTGCCTTTTTGTTCTTGATTGTGGTTTTAGATGATTGAATGAAACATCATTATTCCTAGTTGCCACAGTAACATGAGGAGTCCGGAAAAAAAAAAAAAACAATTCCATGACCAACTAACCATGACACTAAACTGTAGCTGATGAAATACCAAAAATTATACTTTTAGGCTTTTTATTACATGGACTGGAGTATAATATGAAGTGCCTTAGCAGCCAGACTGCACAAACACTAAATTTAGTTCCAGACATTACTTTTATCAGACATTGCTTAATTACTCTGTTAAATTTAAACACAGGCTAAACTAAGCCAAGTAAGTTCTTGTGTAATTTTCTGAACTGAGCTGGAAGTAAACATTCACATGATTATGTGCTTCCTAGAATCACTGCTATGACTCAGGTGGACATTAGAAAGAATACAGCAAAAAGTGAAGTAAACTTGTTGCTTAGGAAAAAAAACAAAGCACACGTATATTTAATAGATTGGTTTTCACATACAACCTGTGGCTCACTGTATCTATAACATATATACAAATAAGTCATGCATACACAGAAAATAATTTAGCTAACTTAAAGGAATCTCTGATATCCATCAAGTTGACTATATAGGAATAATTACATCCTGCTATAAATTACATTTGTCTAAAGCTTTTGCTACAAGACTGTAAAGCATTTAATGTATACAGCAAAAATAACTTTGAAATATATTTGTTTCTTGCTGCTGCAGCATTTTGATCAATTCTACAGTAAAAGCAGGGAATGTAAACCACTCACTCCAGTTTCTTGTCCCCTTTCATTTAGCAGAGGTACAAGTTTGAAGGGACATGATCTGCTTTGGTTACCAACAAGATCCTTAAGTGCTATGGATGCACTGCCAATTAACCTGAAATGAAGTAAAAATCATTATTAGAATACAAACACTTATCAAGCACAAGTTGCCTTTAATCCATAGCTTGTGTCTGTCAATCAAACAATAAAATGATATCTGTAACTTGAAATCCCAACATAACATTGAAAACGTCATCTAATGGCTGAGTAATGCTAATTCATACTTTCTTTTTCTCTGAGCTTATAGGTACTTATTTTCTTTACTGAAGAGACACTTAATCTAAAGGAGCTTAAACAATTAAAAATATATACATTTCTAATTATTACATTCTGTATTACCATTAGCAGTCATGTTACTTGCTTCATTCAAAGTTCTCACTGTGAATCTAATCTTCTCATATAGTTTTGCAAACTCTCAGATGAAAAGTATTGCATAAAGTTATAGCTGTATCACACAGAAACATACACAAAAAGACATACGCATATCTCTGTAACAAAAACAGTGAAACAGAAGAAATGCAATCCATATTCTTTCCACATTCTTCATAAAATAATCTTTTTACCACACTCTACATTTTCAAATAAGTTCATCATGCCTGCCTCTCAATTCTCTAAATGTTTAGATATTCCCATAGAGAGGCCTAGCAAAAGAAAAGAGCCCAAGAGTTATGACTCAGGCTCTCTTGAGCTGCTTCTGCCTTCTTGAAACTGCCTCTCTAACCCTTATCTATCTTTATTAAAAAAAAAAACAAAAGTGAAAATTGCATTTATTTTTAACCTGAGAAATTTCTTTTAGACTGTTTCTATTTGTGTGGCATCAGTCTCACAATGTCTGGCACTGCACTGAGTTACCGAAGTATGTAGTAACAATTAACACCTGTACTGAAGTGAGATTTTTGCCAGTGAGAATCCCGTAGGATAATTCCACCCTGCAAATATTTAAGAGAACTTTTACTGACTTTGCTGCTGACATGGGAAAAAAAGATCCAAGTGCAGTCCCTTTGAGTACATTACACTGCTTTTTAGATTACGGCGCTTTTCCAGGCAGAGGGTAAGGATCCAAAGGCATATGTGATGTGATGCAAGAGTACTGCGCCAGATGCACAACCTGTCTCCAGTTCCCTGCTGACGTTTCTCTTTGAACTTACAACCCTCTAGATACTGTTTCTCAATCTACCTTTCCTTCCCTTGTCTTAATCTTTCTCCTTCTACATCCCACCTTAAAAAACATTCTGCTCCATGTGCATTCATACCATTGCCATTTTGTTTTATCTGTCACTTCACTGAACATTTCATTTACTTTTGACTGGGGATACTCTACTACAGCTCTCAGAACCTCTCCAGTCCTGCCTACTTTTCTCCACTAAAGCATTTCTAATGAAGTTGTCTCAGCTAAATAGCAGGTCTACAATACTATCTTCATTGAGATATCAGATTTGTGTTATCACCACTCACACACTTTTCCTTCAAGCCTTAACCTCCTTTAACTTCCAGAGATCTTTCATACACTACTTCTCTTCTGCTCTATCTAAGCACTTTGATTTGTCACAGGATCTTAAAAGTGAAAGGATGCAACAGGGCACCAAGTCGAATCTCTTAGTTTCACAGTTGTCCACATGATCTGAGTTATTTTCCATACAACACTGTCTCTAAATTAGGTTATGAATTAATATTCAAAATCTTCTCTTTAACATTTGAAATTAATTTCAATTGCTTTTGGTCCCGTAATTTAAGTGATGCTCCACAGAAAATAGTCACTATGTGCTGGCCTGCTGGCAATCCTCACCCAGCAGCCAATCCTAAGCCCCATCTCTCCCAGAATGTCGGGCAAAAGAGTTGCTGGAGCATTTGATTTGCATCACATATTCCAGACACACAAGGGGTGTGCTACATTTAAAAAGCAGTTTAAGACTGCAAAATTAATCAAGAAATTGTATTTCAAATTTTCCTCAAATCCTTCAACCATGACTATGCCTTTTTATTTGAGAATAACAGACATAAACATACATAGCTTGAAATATCACAAAAGGGAAAAAAATAAAAATAAAAAATAAAATCTTTTCCCATGCACATAAGTAGAAAAGTTTTGCAGACTGGCTATTATGTTTTGATATAAGCTGGAGTGAATATTGACTTTGAAAAGAACATCATCTGGCTGACTGGTTCAGTAACCACACTTGCTTATCTGGTGACATTAACTGAAGGGATAACTCATCAGTAGCAGTGTTATTGAGACTTTCCAGCCTAAATTTGTACCTCTGCATCCTCTTCTCTCCTAAGCAAATAGAAACACTGCACACATTGTAATTCATAGTACTGATCAGCTCAGGAAGACTGAGTCAGTTAGACAGACCACCTGAGTGCCTCTAGTGGTCTCTGAAGTGCCTTCCTCTAACAGGTTGGACAACAGTCTTTCATCTTTTCTCACTCCAGCAAGTCTGAGAAAGCTAATATATAGCTGATATAGTATCTTAGACTTATTCTAAGCTTTAGACAACCTTGAGGCAGTTAGTCTTCTTCCTTTCCTCAAAGTGATCCTGTTCATTGGATATGAGTTGTTTTACTCCACCCCGTAAGAATGACAGAACTGCTGTAAGGCTGTTCAAACCCCAGCTAAAAGTCACCTGCAACACAGTGCCAGTCCGCTCTGGTTCTGATCATGTGGCTACTCAATGGCTGAAGCCATATTTTCAGAATTAACAAGGAATGCCTAAAGGTCATTGCTAAGTCTCACCTTTATGACTTTTACAAGTCTTGGAGAAAGCCTTTTGCCAAGCTGTTTCTTCTCTAGTCTCTAAGTTTAGCCTAAGTCACATTAAGTCCCTGTTGGCTAAGTTGTGCCATCACGTTCCTGAACAATTTGTTGCTGTTTAATCCCTTTTCTGTGAAGACTACTGCAGCACTTGACTCTAATAGATGCCCAGTTCTTTGCACCACTATTACGGACCTACACTAAGTAGCTCTGTCTGAGCTCTCTAGCCTTCTTTGCCTCGAGGCAGGATTGCCTGCAATCTCCTTCCACAGTCATGACTATAAAGGTGACGGAGCTTTTGTCTTCTAGCAACTGAGTGCTGCTTCTTAACGCTGCATACACACCTATCCAATCATCCCCAAGGCTTGTACATGTAATGTGCCCTGTCAGTCAGGTCTCAGACTTTTCTGGCTTTGCTGAAGGAAAACAAAAGAACCTGTCCTGCCACAAGCAGTTCTGGTATATCACAGAATAAGACCTCAAAAGAGAAATATAACTTCCGAATTTAGAAGCAGATTTTAAACCATGTGAAGTATAATTTACCATACTAGGCCTTTCCTATACATTATAAAGAGAAGTAGTTTATCGGCATAAAATCACTAAGCTACTGGTGCCCAACTGTTAGAAATAGTGTTGGATTTGTGCTAACACTATTTAATCTGCAAGTGCTGTGGTTAGTGCTTCCTGTTACTGGCCAAATAAATACCCAAGAGAAGTGAAACTTCACACCCATTCCTGGATCAGGAAATGCTAACTCATAGTACCAACCATTTAATTACTCTATCCCAGTTTGAAGGTAGCAATTTATACTGAATTCTTTAGCACATCAAGTACTCCATCTGCTTAAATACTACTTCTACTGATTTCCAAGTGATCTTAATTAGCTGAAGTTCAAGCCTTTGAATTCTAATGGCTTATTTTTGAGGGTTTACTTTGGCAGAGGTTACACTGATTGTTCTCATCAGTGAACTTGAACATTACAGTTATAATTTCTACACTCACTCTTTTCAGTAAATGTGTTGCATTATAGCTTCTGTTTCACAAGACCTGACACCCGCCTTCTGTTACTTATCTTGTGTTTGAAAATGTTCATTAAGAGCAAACCAACTATATTCATCTTCTTTAGTTATTAGATAATAGCTGTTGCAGAAACAAATTTAAGACACAATACAAGATACTACTTTGTGCAAAGCAGAAAACTCCCAAACTGAATCCTATCCAGCCTACATCTTGCAGCCAATATATACAAGGATGTAGCCACTCCGACACAGAAAAGAGCTGACACTACAGGATCCAAGTGCAGGAAGGCTCAAACAATCCAGTAATTGTTTACCTGTGGAAAATACTTAAACATGATTAAATAATTTGCTGCACTGTAAGGGTGTGCCCAATCTGTTTCTCCTTTGTGTTGCTATGTTACTAACTACACAAAGAACCTGGAGAAACTTAATCCCAGCTCTTCCCTTCAAATCAAATCACTTCATTCAAACAAGATTGCAACTTAATGGTAGTTTTCTTTTTAAAACTCCTTAGGGATAACAGATGCAATTTTAGTTTGTTTTTTTCTTTCTTTCTTTCTTTTTTTTTTAACAAAACAAAACTGCATAAGGATTTGTTTGGAGAGTTTGAAATCTTTCAACTAACCTTTCTAAACATAATAGAAAGCAGATGTGTTCTCTTTTCAGACAACATTACATTGGAAAATGTAGCTCAACACAGATCATATGAGTCCTTCCTGGTTTATTCTTATATATCTTATTCTTCTGAACAATTCTTATTCCTATGCCCACATACATGTGAGTGTGCTTTGCTTCATTTATCTTTTTGAGCAACTGTGTCTTTTTACCACGAACAGCACTCATTTAATCTATCTGCAAAAGTTTAGTGATCTTGTAAATAGAACAGTAAATTCTACCACCAGGAAAAGAGAAAGGGAAAATATTCAAGTGTTCTTTCAAGTTTGTTTTTACAGAAACATGCCAAAGCAATGAGTCATCCACTGTGCTCCTCATCCTGCATCAGTGTAAGAATGTTCCTCTAGAACAGAGAAAATAAGGCTGAATGCAGCATAGTTTCTTCTCACTGCTCTTTCTCAGCAGTCAGTCAGTTAGACATACCCACAAAAATCAAAAGCTAAATCCCAGTTCAGTCTAGAATTCAAAGTAAAGTAACATGATAAATAAAATCATGAACCTCTACGGAAAAGATTAAAGTAATGAACAATTTATTTGATTTAGAGTCAAATCCCATTACATTAAGCACAAAATGTACTTCTGAAGCTAGTGGGTCTGCTCATGAATAATGTCAAAATCCTCACCAAATACTGTTTTTCTGAAATAATGGGCCTCTATGTTGGAAAAGCTTGAGTTACCAATATCAACATTACATCTAAAAATTAATGTAGTACATTCCAGCACTCGCTCTCCTGCCCTGCCTTATGTCTGTCGTTTCATTTAACATCACTGACATTTATAATGACGGTAGTAAGGACCACAGGGAGACACTCAACTCCACCTTCCCAGTCCTGAACTCGAAAGCCAACAGTGCAAGGCAGTGTCATTTGCACACAGCTCTACTAAGCATCTTTTTGGAAGACTGCAGAGCTGAAGATATGTGCTGCACTGCCCGGATATACGTGCAAGACAATTTTGAGCTTGCTTCAGCTATCCACCTCACAGATTCATAGAAGAATTGACTGGAGAGGTTTTCAACAGAACTCTTCCCAGATATAGAACACAGAGAAAACAGAATTGTGTAACTAGTGGGGTGACTTCCTTGCAGTATAAGACTTTCACAAACCTTTTATGGACTTTAATAGTTCCCTAATTATAAATGTAATGTGAAGTGCTCACTTCTTAGAAATCAGTGGAAGTTGAGCTAGATGTCATGAAAAAGAAATGTTTCACCTGGGGACCAAAATTTGAATTACTCTAAGAACTGAAAAGCTGCATTTTTCTTTATCAGAAATCAACAGGCATAATAACCTGGAAATAAACTGAATTTCTACTGTATTTACACACACAGTTTGTATACTCAACTGAACACAGCAATATATTTAAGCGATATATATTGACTTAAAAGACAAGATTTTCATTTTTATTTTCATTTTTAAAGAATTCTTAATTCAAGTAAGTTTTAGTCTAATTAGTTTTTAGAGACTCAAACTGTGATTGAAATCACCTTGATACAAACAACTGTCAGACTATTCTGAAGAGTGTATGCAACATCAGAACAATACCGTGGCAGATCTAGAACCTTCACCTTTAGCATTACTAAACAGGATCGGTAACTCTACCGAAACACAGGTTACGCATGCGAGTAACATGGGAAACTTATTCCAGAACTTACTCTCCCTCTTTTATATGCTTCAGTCACTAGATATTCATTAACATAAAGTCTATTCTGCTGTTACAGGGCTTTCTGACTTTAAAAGAAATTTTGCAATGACATTTCCTATCATCGTGGTAGAGTCAGGAAGCTTATTCATCTATTCCTACTCCTAACTCTGCTTATCCTGTTTCCCTGCCAAATACATCACATGCTGCAAATATGTGGAGGGTTTTGAGGATTTATTTCCAAAGAACAAGACTTTGCAGGCACCGCTCTGTCTTTAGTATGGATTGCACATATTCTTGCACTGCTCTGGGCACAGAAATCACTTTTCCAAACAATTCTACTTTGTTTTTTTTTTTCTTCCACAAAGATTTTTTTTAAATACGTACACAGAATAAGTAAGTGGTAGACACTACATAAGCACGGCATTTGTATAAACTGTGTGTTAGGCTCTTATTATTATATTATAATATAACTTATTATTATTCATTTTCATTATTCAAGCCCAGATGACAGTTACAAAAAGGGTTTGAAAAACATGCTTGCTACAGTTTGAACCCCTGTACAGAAGGAAGTATTTTAAGGGCTCGAGTTAAGTACCTTCCCTTATTTGGTAATAATCTACAAATTCCATTACAACGTTCAGATTCCTGGCAGGCTTTCCTCCACAGAGTGCTTTCTGGGATTTTCCTGAAGTCAGAGACATGCTTTACTGACCTAAAGAAATCTCAGAAATCAGAGACCTCAGGGCATCTGCTCACATAAGAGTTTTAAAAGCAGATCTGATGAAGCACTATAAAAATATGAAATGCAATTTAACTGTTGGGAAGAGGCAGAAAGGTGTAAAGAAAATCTACAATGGAGGTAGACAACTACTGATAGGTATGTATATATAGTGTGTCATAAAATACCCAAATTTATCATCACTGCCTTTCAGAACAGCAACAGCCCTACTTGGCCTTTGTGGGGAGGAAGAGGGGCTGACCAGGAAAGAAATGGATTCTTTTAAAAACCTTGGAACTTCATACAAAGTAGTAGGGAACTGACATCTCATTTAGGTTAAGGTTGTTTTTTTTTTCCTGCTCACATTTGAAAAATTCCTCTATGACTTCAAGAACTATACTCGTTGAAATATGTATATTTATCTTTTCAGCAGAAAGCAGATTAGGTGAAGATCCTAACCACTATGGGATTTTAAACAGATCAAAAGCTTTATCTTGCTAGGAGCATTAAGAAAGAATTCCTAAGCTTTGCCAGTCATGTTTGGACACAAAATAATACGTTTTAATAATAATACAAAAATAATACATTTTAAAAATAATACATTTTAATAATAATACATCCTGCTGTGGATTGCCTAAAACAGACACATCCAAACCATGGGCCCACGTGGCCCAGTACAGCTTGCAGTGCAGCCACCCCCTGCCCTGCACCATCAAAGCAGCAGCTCTATCCCACCGGGTGGACCAGCCCAGCACCAGGCATGCAACCATCACTCAGCACCAACTGAGCATCATGCAGTGGTAACTCAAGCTATTGCAAATACGTTAATGAATTTTGATACAGTGGATAAACGCAGTCCTGTAAGCAGCAAAAAAGAGGCAGCCTTCCTTTCTGTTGTGATAAATTTGAGAATAGATTTCAAGATTGCAAAAAAAATTACTGATTTTTAGTATATTTGCAACTCCATTTTCAGTCAACATAAATACATGACTTGTAAGTTTTCAAATGAATCATATAGCACTGCCATCAGATATTCAACTTAAAAAAAAATGTGATTATGTCCCTCTACTTGACTTTTACAATCCCTATCTTACAGAGAAATATCCTTGCTTCACAGTTGCACCTTATTTCTGCCATCACTTTTTGGCAGTACATACATCTGTTTTCAAGGTTGAAACACAGCAAAAATTTCTTCAAAAATCTCTGACCAACCCCTTAAGAGCTCACTAAGAACGGCAACTGCTTCCACTGAACACCGGTGTATTATGTTCACAAAAACAAGGTCACATACCCCACTTGTTCCCTGGTTTTGTTGCTCTTCTTATGTTTTTCAAAAAGTATTAAAAATTAAAATGTTTTGTTAATCATATACATTAACTACATTATATATTTTATGAGGCCAGCTCCAAAAATAATGCCTTCTATTTTAATCTGTTCGCCTATGACATCAGATGCAGATGGTGCTAGAGGTTGACCCCTCTCACCAACACTCTGTTACGTGTTGTGGCCACGCAACAGACAGCAGCTGAGGGCAAGCCTGACAAAATGGTGTCCGACGTGGATGCATATATGAACCAAAGGCATAGAACTGAATTTGTGCATGCAGAAAAAAATGGCACCACTGACCTTCATTGATGCTTGCTGATAGTTTATGGAGAACAAACAGAGAATTTAAGTGCAGTGAAGCAGTGGGTGGTACACTTCAGCAGTGGCAACAGCTACAGTGGGTCATCTCTGCTGATGAAGGGTTTTATGAACGTGGCATGCAAGCTCCTGAACAACACCAAGAACACAGAGCTAATGGTGGTGACTAAGCTGAAAAATAGCATTTTCTAGCTAAGAATCTGCTCTATCAAATAGTACTAATTTGCTCATTCTGCCTGTTAGTTTTTGTGGAGTTTTGTAGTTTTTGTAGTTTTGTAGGCACTGGAATGGCCTGCCTAGGGAGGTGGTTGAGGCACCATCCCTAGCGCTGTTCAAGAAGCGTTTAGATGAGGTGCTAAAGGACTTAATTTAGTAGTTGGGTAGAGATAGTGATAGGAGGATGGTTGGACTAGATGATCTTATAGGTCCTTTCCAACCTCATGAACTTATGTGGAAATAAATTAGAAGGCATTACTTTTGGAGCAACCTACATATACAGAGGCCAAGACTCTTCCTCTTCACTCAGTGGAACCCATGTGAGCCAAAAGACTGGACATTCATGGTCTGATTTATGATCAGCTTGGCCTTCACAGACGAGCTTAACCTCTTCCTGCAACTGTCTTAATAGAGTGGCTTTTTTCTGTGCGACCAACACCATGCAAAGCACAAGAGGTTCCTCACAAGTTCACAAAACTATCTGTAATTCACATCTTCGTTACTGGAATGATCAGCATACACTGCTTTAAGGTACCTCATACAGATAGGATTCTATAAATAATAAATAATAAATAGAAGCTGAAGTCCTACAAAACTGCAGATAGCTGTGTGGTTTTATTTTCCTTCAAAAATCTATTATCTTGTGTTCAGAACCACATAAAACTTTAGAGCCTGCACTGTGTACTTGTTCACAACTGCAGCAGGAACCAAATAAAAATGATATAAAGGCACCTTACCTTTTACTAAAGTTTACATATTATGCTTTTCAATTAATTTAATTACAGCGTACACACGTATACAGCTGTAATTTTTCAAGGCATCAACTTTTTCAACAGCCACCATTAAGAGGTCATATCAAAATCAAATCATATAAACAAATCTAATTAAAAAAAATAATGTAAGCATGAAAAATACATGGATTGCTCGCTAAAGTTAGTGGAACAAGAATCCTTATTTACTTACTTAGCACATGGTCCCATTCTGTAAAACCAGAAATCAGCATAAAATGTCTAAATGCCAAGCAGACATCTAACAGCATTTCAGTACTCATGCTTTCAGTGTAAGTTTTTATAATGTCCTCTCATATCATATAAAGATACCAGTTCTAATTCAAAATGGCTGTCGCCTCAACAGTAAAATTACATTAAAAAATAATAATTTCAGAAAATCGTACACTCCGAGCATCTTTTCTGCTGTAAGTACAGCATGTTTAATAAGCCTAGACATACTTTCTCTGTTTAGTTGAAGGAAATCCATCCACATTTTACATTATAACTTTCCAGACACGCATAGATATTGCTACAGTTTAGTTCTCTAAAGCTGATAAAGAAGCCTGATTTAGTCAAAACTTAAACCAAGCTTCTAACTACTGCATGAAGCATTTTTGTCTAAGCAATGAGGACTTCCTCCAAAGCCTAACAAAACTGCATGAATGAAACTTTTGTTCGGCCTCTCACAATGGAAAAAAAATAATAAAAATCTGTAGCCTCAGGTCTCATAATATTTGATTTTTAGATGCATGAAAAATACATAAAGCTGATGTTAAGTATACAGATGCCTCTACTATTACACTAGGAGAGTTCTGATTTTTAGAGCAGGATTCAGGCCTCCCTGCACACACTAACAGCACAAATCAAAAGAGGAACGGAGCAGAAAGTAAAAAGCCTTAAATTCCTGCAGATGATGAACATAAAGAAAAAGGGTATGTCTGTCTGCTGAAGACCTGAACACTAAGTGCTTCTCTGATAGCAGGAATCTCTGCTTTCCTTTCAGATAAGCAAACAACAGAAAAGGTCATTCTCAGTGCTTTCCCCACTTCCCATTTTTATAACCCTAGTTCCCCTAACAAATGGGAAGCCAGATATCCAACTTCTTCCACTAATGTTATTCAATGTACTTTTCCCAGAAGACTCCCTTAATTGTAAACTAAATATTATCTAAAACAAAACAAACAAACAAAAAACAAAAACAAAAACACACAAAAGACCACAACAAAGCCACCAACAAAACAAATCAAATCAAAACAAAAATCCTCAACGCCGCTTTTAAAATCTTTTTATAATAAAACCAGAAGAGGAGGTAGCACCAGTGCTGCCAGCTTTTGGTATATGCCACCAGCCTTAGGTTTTTAACATTCACCCACAGGCTGAACTGAGATTTAGATTCAGTACTCAGAGTAAGGGAATACACCCTTACACTACAAAGAGATTTACAGGTTGACCTTGGGGAAGTTGCTCTCACTTTCTAGTCTTTTAATAACTGCACAGAGAGCAAAAAAGTCATTGAGTCAGAAAGAGTACAGAAGGAATGTGACTTCTCGTAATAGATCCTATTGGCTAGGACACCCAAAGGAGTAGGAACCTGGATTACATTCCTAAGGCAGTTTTTGTATCTTACTCAACATATTTATCCTGATAACTAAATAACTTTCCCAGGAAATGAATTCCTTCAGACAAGGTAGGAAATTGCACAACTTCTGCTTCATTTCTTAGGGAATACTTTGATGTAAAATACAGTGTCTTATGGAGATTTTAATGATAAGCATTATGATTTCTTTCATGGCTTATTTTTGGCAATTTATTAAGTATAGTAGTTTTGGGTACTGCACTGTACCCTTCTGCAAGATAATGACCTACTCCAGGTATAAGTGACAGAAGTCTACTTACACAACAACTTTGACTACAAAGAAGTGCTAACTGAATCATGGTACCTGTGCTTTTCAAATGACAGGAACAGCCACAGGTTGCATTTAGGTTTAATGCTGCAGAAAAGTACGTACTTGTTTTGCCCAATTGTTTCAAAATCCTTCACGACAGCTGTCAGGGAAGATGAATTATCCAGAGGGATTCCTTTCAAGTCAAATTCAAGAATCTGATTTTAAAAATAAATAAATAAATAAAGGAGCAAAACTAAATCATATTACAAGTAACATATAAGGTAATTAACAGCAGAGTAGTTTCCATAGTAAAATTATTCAGAAATAAATTTTGCATTTAGTTAGAGATCTACAAGCATGAACTGGCATTTGCAAAAGCAAGACTTTAAACCTTGGAGCATGCTCATAGAACACTGAGTCACTGCTTTCCATTAACAATACAGAAAAAGAACTCAATTGTTTAATATTTAGATACTATCTTTTGCAGTTCCACTTCATCATACTAAGATAAGTAGTTTATTATTATTCAGAGGATTGGATACAATTCTTCTCCAAAACTAGCAGAAGCCACCTGCTGTTGAATTTAAACAAATATTTGAAACTTCCCTTTCTTACATGTTCTACATTCAAAGAATAATCTTTAGCTTTAATTTCTGATTGTAAAAAACATATAAGGAAAATATTTTTCCCAAGAAGAATACTACAGAAGATGCAAAATAGCAGCCTTAGCATAAACCAAAAGGAACTTCAGTTTACAGTTCATTCTGTGTTTGTTTCTTTTTTCCCTAAGTATATCATAAAGGATGCAATTATGCATGCAAATACAGTACTGAAGGGCTGAATGCCATTTGGTCCAAAGTAAGAAGGAAAAGAACACCAACCACACACCACAAATTCGTTTTTACCTAAAATCATTATTTATCACATTACAGGATGCAGCACAGGATGAATCCATTCACTTGTATTTATTAACACCTTTTAAGAACATACATTCATAAGCTCCAATCTCTAATATTCACAACTGTAGAAACTGGTTTTCAAATTTCATAAGCAGTTTGTGTCATAAAAGATCGAGAATTAATTCAAATAAAAATTACCTCATTCCAAACAGGATTGAGTTCACTGTCAATTTTCTTTGTTTTCTTTTTCTCATCTGCAAATACAAGGAAAGAATGATCATTTGCCTTCACTAAAGCATTACATGTACCAAAATATTTCCTTTCTTTTCTCAAAACAAAACGACCATTAAACCAAACTTTTCAATTCTTTTTGTCCCCTTCCAGTATCTAAAGATTTTCCAGTTAAAACTGGAAGACCCCCTCACCCTTAAGCAAGGGAAATACATTTCTGTTGTTATAGGAGGTTCAAAGCAAGTAATGCTTCACAGCTTTAAGTTTTAGCTGCACTACAGGCATACAGCTCTGATGGAAAATACCTTGGCACAGCACTTGGGAGCACAAGAGAACACCACAAACAAGCAGATCTCTAAACAGAAATGTCATATGCACACATTTAACACTAGTATCTCAGCAAAGTCAGTATCCTAACTGCTGAACTGTCAGATGCTCAGCCACCTCATGAAGCCTATGTTTCAGACAGACTTTGAGTTTAAGGTATACAGTAAAGGTGGCAACGATTTTATTACTTGCAAGTTATGCCTGTACTTCACCAGGAAAACTCTGTAAAGATCTGAGAAACAAGAGCAAAGACATGCCACACAGGCAGGTTCATATACACACTATTCAAGCAGAAGCCTGTAGTAGCTGGAAAAAAAAAAAAAAAGAAAAATAGTCATTGCGAGAACTGACTTACATTTATGTAACAGGAATTGTCTACAACTTACACAGGATATTGACTCACATCACACCACAAAGGAAAGAGCATTCATTACCTACCATGCTTCAGTCTCACATTTTGCAGAACAAGGAACTAAATGTCATGCTAGTAAGGGAAATCCACTTAATATAAATGAAAGTTATCTCATAGAAGACAAAGCACTTTGAAAGCTGGATATCCTGGAACATCTTTGGCTTGAAATTGGTACTCAAAAGTCCTCCTACAAATTGGAGCCGAGAGCCAGGGAAAAGAGGTTTTCAGTGCCAGTGGAAAAAGGAACAGTTGCAGCTGTTTGTAAAGGAGACACTGAATCACAGATCTTGAGAGAATTAATGAATAAGAGTCCTACGATTCCTGTCTAAGCTCAAATGCAACTCTGTAACGTGAAGAAAGTCTTGGCTCAAACCTCAGGCAAGACCATTCTTGACAAGGAGTAAAGTATTCCCACTCTGGACTATCACTTTCACAAAAACAAGACAGTCAGATTTATGATTCATCAATATATATTCACAGTATGCATATTCTAGAGTGTATGGAGAAAAAACATCTTGTGTTGTGCATTTGTATGAAAGGTGGATGAAAAACACTGGGGAAGCAGTGTTCTGTTGTAATTTTAGTCAGTCTGAGTGTAGCACTTACATTCCTCAGCCACATTTTTTCTCCACTTTCTTTTTTTTTTTTTGCAAACTTTCTACTGATTACCATTCTTCTAATGTACTGTGTATTTTTGTTTGTTTGCTTGCTCTGTAAGCTACAAGAAAAGCACCTTCCCACCAAAGTTACCTTGCCAAACATGTTATTGCCAAGCAGGACAGGATGGAGCGCACAGTTTTAAGTTCTCAGGCTGTTCTCTTCTACTGGTAATAAAACCCACTTAAAGCAGTCGAGACTACAATGCAACTCACAGTACATTCTAAGATGGAGCCTGTCATCATTCTAGTTTGGCCCCATCAAGAAATAAGAGTAAGAAATAATAATGGATATGAGTGGGACACTCTGCACGTTTGTTTCCTTAAAAAGTAACTATGCTATTCCTAATAGCATAGAAGAAATCTTTCTTTGCTTTAACTGGATAGAAGCATTATACAACTACAGGTTGTTCAGTATTTTTCATTGCAAATATTTCAATGCTATAAGAACTTGTCATAAGTCAACGAGATGACAGCGTTCAAGAAATTAATTCAAAGATGAACTGTTTAAATAACTGTTCCATCATTAGAAAGACAATTACAATACCACAGAACAACCCATGCTTACATCTTGCACACTCTCCTACAACTGGCATTTTTATCAATTTCAGCAGGTGGGGAATAGCAGAAGCAAACATCATCTGCTAAAACAATCCTAATCCTGAGATTCAAAAGAGCATCATGGTCCAGTACACTACATTTTCCACAGAACTACCATTAATGAAGAATTGCTCAGTAGTAGAAGCAGCAGGATCAAGCAGGCAGACCTCCAAAAGCTGCAAAATGAGTTATTTCATCTCTACAAAACAGAAGATTTATTTTCTAATTATTACAGTCTAATACTCTTTTCTTTCACACCCTAAAATACAAACCAATAAATGGCAGCATGCATGCTGGAAAGCTCTTAGATTAATCACAAGAGGAAGATGACATTCAGGTAGGCCTAACTAAACTGAATACCGTTTCATGGAGGTTTTCAATGAACAAAGCTGACTGACAGCCAAAAGGAAGGAACAATGCACTAAATGTCCTAGACCTGACTGCACACACGAGCAATTACACCAACTTTTGCTTCCAAAGACAAATCTTGTACATTTTTTTCCAATTCGATATATGTCACAAGTAAAAAAAACAAAACAAACAAACAAAAAAAGACATCATCATTATCACTTCCTACCACTTCAGCAAATGACAACGCTTTTTTCTTATTAATTTGACAAATCATTCTTCTTGCATAAAATGACAACAAACTCAGGATGCCGGAGCAACAGCAGCCAGTTCCAGATGGCCATACTGATTTACTTTTGGGGCGTAGCATTCTTTGAACAATGAGCTGTTCATAAGGTAAATAAATGAAATGTTCCAATCCACTGGACTGAACAGAAACGTGCAAAAAAAAAAAAAAAAAGTCAAATGCTTACACATAAAGCCTCTGTTGTAAATAAAGCATCAAAATGGAAACAGCTGCTTATTTCCTCTTCACACGGCACCAGTGTAATAATTGTGCTGCCTGCAGATAGCCTGTAACTAGTTTACCTACACAAGTATTGATGATCAAATCTATTGCATACATAGATAAAACGATAGTAAAGTATGCAGGTTAGCACAAAGTGTTTTCAATCACTTCCATGGCTGTAATGATCTAACCTTGAGAGATACTAAGTGGAAGTGTTAAAATCACTGAACCTTGACATCAGCAAAGGCCACAGAAAGCTCAAGTCTGAAAAAGCTAAGGGAAAAAAAACCACACTGTTTAATGACATGAACTTGAACTGGCTGTATGCAGAACACCTCAATAAAGAGCCAGAAGTTCAAGATAATTCAGATGCAATCCCTACTCCTTCACATTCAGCAACCAGCTACTGCAACTTCACACTAAATCAGAGCTCCTCAGCTTACTGCTCGCCTTACACAACTCTGCTCAGAAAGCCAAAATGCTGACCCCTGCTAGGTAGTGCAATGACAGAAAAGAGAAATGGCATAAGGAAAAGTTAAAATGACAAAATTATGAAGTTAAATTGAAGACAATAGCTGATCATGTTGTGAATATCAATAATGCCAACTACAGAACATCAAGTATTAATGTAAACTCATTCCTTTAATGTTTGTTATAAAATTATTGTGTTAGAGCACTGAGAAAGAAATCCATCAGTATCAAAATAAATGCATAAATAAGTAAATTGTAAAAATTATATTTACTGAGTACAACTGAATTGTATTAGACCACATAGTAAGAACAGCACATTACTGGCAGGAATTAAACAGACACTTGAGGTACAAATAAGAGAAGGCACAAGCTAACTCTGGAGCATGGAACTATAGAACAGAAGTAACACAGAAAGTCAAAAATCAAACAAAACAAGAAGAAAAAGCCAAGAAGCTGAAAATATGAATAGCCCATCAGGTAGGCTCAGTGACATTCCCTAACACACAGAGAAACAAAGACAAACATGAGAAAGAGGAACAAAAAAAAGGAAATGGAATGATGCCATGTCTTTTTAGTGCTCAAGTATCTGAAAACTTTTTTATTTTGGAAGTTAAGACACGATACTGGGTACCCACTGCCTCTTCCTCTTCCAGCCTCCAGAAAAACGTCATGATTTCATAGTTCATTTCTGAAGGTGGTAAGCCCTTTCAATGATGTCATGCTTTAAGAAATACCATTCTCATTTCAGGGCAGCTAGAAAAACAAATAACTTTGCTACAGTTTCATTGAATGATCCAAAATAGCTTGCAGGTTTCTACACCTTTAATATAAATCAGTATTTGCAATCAAGTTCCTTTAGTCTAAACAAGAGAAGAAACGATGACAATAGGTAAAACATATAGTAAAACACAGTTAACTTTGCATATTACAAGTGACAGCAATAACTAAAACCTCCTATTTTTATGTACTACATGTAAATGCTAATTATACCAGTTTTCTCCCAGATGCATCTAGCCATTAAAAACACAAAATGTGTTATCCATCCTTCATCTTTCAATTAAATAGTCTCAAAATGGAAACACTGTAAATGCAAACCAGCTTGTTACAAAGAATTATCCTAATACCTTCAGTATTTGTACTGCTGTTTTACATACTGGTAATGCAGCAATAACAAGACAACAAATAAAGGTACAGTAATGCAACAGTGGCATTGTTAGCGAGCGGTAGCTGTGCAAAATACTCAAGACAGAGGAGTGATTTATCAGCTGGGAATTTTAAATATCAAAATTAAAAACCAATCCCTCTCTGCAGCATGGCTGGGTTTTAAAGCAAAGGGCTCATCCTTTGTGAAAACTCATAATCCGCATCCCGCAACAGAAGTGCAGGAAAAAGCAGTGCACTCCACCCAAATCCAACTCTACACAGGTAACTTCAGGCTCTAATTGAAGAACATCAGACGTAGCTTCATGCAAACGTGTTTTCACAGATTTTCCAGTTCTCGCTACCACGACACAAACCCTCCGAGGTACGTTTGTGACAGCTTTCCTTACCTTTAAAAACAACGGAAACGATCGGATCTGGCTTCCCAAACTTGGTTTTGGGGATACTGGAGGCGGACTCTACGATGACCCGGAGCATTGCTCCGGACGCCGGCCCGCAGAGCCACGCACGGAGCCGCGGGCTGCCAGGAGCGAGCAGGGAGAGGCGGCAGGGAATGGCACGGCGCGGCCGGAGCTCGGGGTGGGTCGATGACGAACTGCTCCCGAAGGCTATGACAAATTCACTGCCTGTAAACTGACACCAAGGGCCGTGTTTTTTGCACAGGAGCTCCGACTGGAGCTGGAGCTCCGATCCAGCAACAGAAAGGGGGCATTTGTTGGTGCTTTCTTCCACCGTGCAATAAATATCACATCAGTAACCAAGGCAAGCACGAGCAACGTATCCAAAGCAACTCCAGCAGCCGGGATACGTCGCATCTATCTCTCGGTACGCCGAGGCATTGCATTTCGTGGCAGTATTTTTTTCCCCTCCGATTTGAGAGCCGCGCTCGCCCCCTGCTGCTGCCAGCTGCGGGATGCCCGCTTTGCAGGCACGAACACAACGCACGCTGCCTAGAGTTGCGGGGCACCCACGAGGGATCCGTTTCCACACAGGACCACCCGAAACCACACCACACCCCTGACAGCATCGTTCACACGACCCCGCGACCACCGCCCTGAGAAGGCTGTGCCAAACTTTTGCTGCATTTCACGTGGCGTGTTTAGTAGATCCCTTGAAGTGACCAGAAGTCATAAGTAAAAATGTACAAGAATTGAGCAAACGTGCAATAAACAAACAAACGAGACAATAAGACTCTGCATCTTGGAGGCCTATATTATCAACATGAACGCACACAGTAGACTCCATGAAAAGAAACCTTGCTAAAAATTGCATGACAAGGACTCTTTGCTCCAGGCTGCCCCATCTTTGCCTTTACAGCAGTTTTCCTCAGCTGTGAGCCAGATGGAAAAAAGAAGTGGTTCCCACTACTGCAAAATCTGTGTTTTAAGTGGAGGGCGGTGCAGAATGAGTCATCCACAGGCAACGGTCAACCGAGCTTTTCAGCATGGATCCATAGGAGCTGTAGGAAACCTACTATTTTTAGAGCCAATACGAAACTTGTTTCCTTTCTCAGATGAATCATAGGCCAGAATCACAAAATCACTAAGCCAGAAAAGGCTGCTAAGATCACCAAGTCCAACCATCAATCACACCTGCTGACCACATCCCTTGGCGCTATGCCTACGTGTTTCCTGAACACATGCAGGGACGGTGACCCCACCACATCCCTGTGTGTCACTGCGTGAAATAACTCCTAACGCCCAACCTGAGCCACCCTTAGTGCAGCTTAAAGCCATTACCATCTTCTCCCATTGCTGCAGTGTGGAAGAAGAGACCGACCCTCCCTCCAGCATAACTTCTTTTCATATGGTAAGATATTAGGTAGCAGAGAGGAATCCGAGGGAAGAAGCAGCAATCCAATGCAGCACGTTTAGGAAAGGGGATAAGGGCAGAATGGTCGTAGCACTGAGTGGACCCAAAGGACGCAGATGAAGCACCACTGTGAGCCCTCTCCCGAGGCACCTGCAGCCATCATACTGCTGCTACTGCTGCTGCTGCTGCTGCTGCTTACCCTCTCCATGCCTGAGCGCCTCACACAGAGCACGACGGCCACGCTCTCCTTTTAATTACGAAGGCTTTTAAGCAAAAATTGATGGCTTTGTACAAGAGACACAGCCGGCAGCATGCCCGACCCTGCTCGGCTCCAGGTGCGCGGCTACGGCCAAATGAGGCCCCACAGGTGTGAGCGCCAGGGCTGGGGCAAC
Organism: Cyrtonyx montezumae; assembly: GCF_038088225.1. Lineage (NCBI taxonomy): Eukaryota > Metazoa > Chordata > Aves > Galliformes > Odontophoridae > Cyrtonyx > Cyrtonyx montezumae. The sequence continues at coordinate 17,146,302 of NW_027072045.1, read as the reverse complement.
GCAACGAGGCGAGCGGAAGGAAGGCCCCGCCGCATTGGCCAGGCAGCGCTGCCACCGCCGCGGCAGCCAATAGGAAGCTTCCTCTCAAACCGCCGTCGGCGCACTGACGGCTGTCAGCAGCCACCTGGCTCTGAGCAGCACGTGAGCCTCAGCCCCGCCCCCGTCCTATTTGGACCCTCGGGGGATGCCGTAGCTGTCGCCTCGCTTGTGGGGCGGTGCGGCCGGAAGTGACGGTGCTGCTGCCGCGCGATTCAAACTCCCGGAAGTGGAGTAGGCACCGAGTGGGTTGCGCGCCGCCCGGCTCTGTGGGCCCTCCTGTGCCGCTGGAGGGGAACGGAGCGCGCTGCCCGGCGTGAGGCTGCGGGAGCTGACGGCCCCACGTCGTCTGGGCCCTGTCCTGCTCGGAGGGGAGGCGGTTCTGTGCTTTTGGTCTGCGTGGCAGCTGGAAAACGAATTCTAAGATGGCCAAGGGCGTGATTGTTGGCAAGTGGAGCTTAAAGTCCGGTAGCTCCAGGCCGGAGAGCGATGTTGAGAAGAACAAGCAGGAGAATGCAGCCCTAAGGAAAGCCCTGGAGAAGGTCACTGAAGGGAAGGGCCGAGCGGCGGACCCGGAGCACAGCCGGCTGCTGGAGGTGAGGGGACGTGCTGTGACGCTTCTGTCCTGGCATTGCCCCGCGGTAACTGAGTGGTCGAAGCTTTCCGCCGGTAAGGCCGTTAAATGCAAAGGCTCGAGGCCAGAGCACCACCGAGTCTGTTCGGTCCTGCCCCGTTGTGTCCAGCTGACCCCAGTGCATTGGGTCCCTTGCACGAATGAGGTTGCCAAGCACCTCAGCTACGACTAAACAAAACTGTAACTAATTCCTCATCTCGTTATTCCATTCTGTCTGCAACGAAAACTAAAGCACTGCAGCTTCTGCACCTCTTAGTCCATTAAGGGTAAACCTGTGGCTGCAGGAAAAATAAGTTATAGGAAAAATAAGTTGCTTGATATGTAGTGCTATCAGGCTTCCCAAAATGACCGTGAAACTTTAAATGGACTCTTTCAAGGGCTGTGCTTAATAGACTAGGACCAATACTTCTGACTTACCTCTTTGTAATAGTTTTCATGTCTGTGCTTCAGTGTCAGTTCTGATGCTAGACTAAGTACTGGTTATGGCTTATTGCCGTGGCAAATTCCTGTATTGTGTTTCTCGTGTGGTAGAGTTTGCTGCTTACTGAGTGTTCGTTACTTCATAGCTGGCTGCTAGTTTAGATGTTGATAATCACAGGTATATTTTAGGTATACTGTTAGGCGCCAGTGTTCTAGCTCTAGTCAGCATTAGGTGTGGTTTTATACCGTTCCTTAAGTGAGGTCTTATAAAATGCAAATTCTTCCTTCCTAATGACTTGATATCCACTTGAAGGATTTCAGCTTTGATATACCACACAGGGAATTACTTATTGTAACAAGTTTATGTATAGCTCTGAGATATCTCAAAATACTAATGCTATTCAAGAATTTGCTGTGCTGGAGGACTATCTGAAAGTCACTGTAAAAAAACAAAAATAAAGAAAAATCCAATGAAGTGCATCTTGAAACTGAAAAGCTAGATAAACTGTGGGGGGGGGGGGAAAAACAAAACAAGACTTTTCTCCTGAAAGCTCTATTAGACTTCTATAACTTCAGTATTGTCTCTTAACTTTTTTTGAAGTTCACTTACTCCTAAAAACTACTGGACATCTTACTGGTGTTTTAAAAAGAAAACATTAACAACTTTTCTTTTTGCACTGCAATTGCTTTAGAGTGCTTATACTACTTATGCTTTAAGGCTTACATAACATAGTGATTTGTATTTATAAGTAAAGCTGCTTACCTAGTTGAAGAAATATAGTTCTCTGCAACTATTTCCTTGTTTCGTCTGCTGTAAACTGTTCTTACAATCATCTGAAATATTTTGGGTGATTGCTGTTGCATTGTTTCTGTTATATTCTCAGGTAACTAAAGACAAAGAACCTTTTGAAGTTCATATCTTAAACTGCTGTGCGTTTGCTAATATTATTGTTGTATATGCAGATGCTTACTCATTTGTGCCACTTCTTTGTTTCAATTAGAAAATACTTTGTCTTGAGAAAGAAAAAGAAAAATACAACCATCTTCTTGGAGAGAAGGACAAAGAAATCCAAAACTTAAGAGACAGGCTTAAGTCCAAAAAAAAGAGCAGTGAAGTCTCTTCATTATACAGTCAACTAGAAGAAAAAACAAAGGAAGCAGAAAGGAGAGAACGGCTAATTTGTTCTCTATCAGAAGAAATTAACCAATTAAAATGTGATGTATTCACTATTACTGCAAAATGTTCTGAGATTGAAAACAGAACTGGTGATTCTCAGGCATCCCAGGTAAGTATTACAAAAAATAGCAATTGTTCACAGGATAGACTTGGAATTTTCACCCACTGAGCACCTTTATCTGTTATAAAATGGAATATGACTTTTAATCTTCTTAGAAGCTTTCATCTAATGTTCCAGTGTACCACACAGCTGCTGATATCCAGACTGAACACTAAATAAGCAGTCAGAGTATGACTTCTGGCAACACAGTTGGGAGAGAATTCTGTACTGCCAGGTCCTTATTTCCTGCCCTTATGCAGGCAGGTGTGACTGGTGGTATGGTATGCTGTTGCTTAAGGAGACACTGTTCCCCTAATGGATTTGTGTGCTCAATGGGTAAGCAAGAGTGGGAAGGCAGCAGTAATAGATGTGGGGCCTTAACAAAGGTATGTTAAATTTCTCACCTACTTAACTCAGGGTAAGTGCTGAGAATATCTTTCTCCTCTCTGCTTTTGAAAATCTTCATTTACTCCTTGGTTAAAACTAGTTGTCTATAGTTCACGTGGTATAATGTATAGTAAATGCTTCAATATAACATGTTTTTTTTTCCATTTAAACTCGTTAATAGTTGTAGTGTCAGGTACTTGTTACGTTTGTGAGTGCATTTTGTTTGCTCCCGTTGTTTTTCAGCTATTAAAATGTTCAATGGAAAATGCAGAATTGTATCAGTAGGGGGCACATGGAAATCAGTGCTTGGAAGGAGCTGTCTCTAAGTCTCTTTCAGTTTCCTACCTGTAGATGGTGCTAGTTCCCCAAGCTATATAACAAAGTTGGTCAATTTCTAGAAATTCAGCTTTTATTGAATATATTGAATACATTAAATGAATAGATTAGTTTAGTGGGTTTTTTATTTATTTTCAGTTATAAAACTACACTATTCAGTGGGATACAAATATGTATCTTGGGAAATAAACGTGTTACATCTAGTGGTATTATGTCTAACTTCAAAGCACTGAAGAGTGCTACAGAACATTTTAAACTTGCAGTCATTCGGCATGGTTTTTATGCTGTCCCTGTCGATGGATTTATTGGCCTAGTAACCACTACAGGAACGTGCTGGCTTAACCACAGCCATAGCAGAACTGCATCTCTGAGCAGTAAGTTGCTCTGTGTAAACTTTCCTTGTTGCATCTAGTGTAGTGGGCTACAGGCAGCACAAAGTTCAGTGGCAGTATGCTTAATATTCTAATATACATAATATTCTGACCCTGCAGAAAGGTTTAGGTCATCTAAAAAAATAGAGCAAAGTATCCTGTAGCCTGCTGAATCCTTTCTTTTGAAGGATAAAGACCACCATGTGCTATCTGTACTGAGTCTTCAGTTCTTAGTTCAGGAGTTTTAAGCAGTCTGCTACTTAAAGGAAGTGTATATTTCAATCTCAGGTACAAAATATGAGGATTAAAGAGTGATTACCACTTACTCAGCAGTGGGTTTTTTTTGTTACGCTAGAAATTAGACTTTCTCTAATTTTAGAATAGCTTGCTTGCATCAGTGATTAAAAAGCCTGAGGGAAGACATTCTGGACTGTTAGAAGTTGGATTCTGATTTATGATTTTAAACTAAAAATATTTGTCCTTTTCTTTTAATTTTTTACTGATATTAGTGGAAGACAGTGTTTTTTAGACTTTCTTGCTGAATGTTGTAGGAAACTTAAAAAAAAAAAAAAAAACAAGCTTAGTGGTGTTTCTTAATACTGCTAGGTGATGTGCAAGCAGCAGGTGTACTCCAAAGCAAGCAGAACAGCTGTATGACAACTTGAAGTGGCATAGTTATCACTGATGCACAAGTTCTAATACTTACTGAAGTAAGAATCTGAGCAGTTGTGGTGAATCTAAATCCTATTAGAAAGCACTGAGCTTTAATAACTCTGCTCAACATTCAAAGTCTCCTGTATTTTTCAGCTATAAAACTTGTTCTAAATCATGTTTCACAAATAACAGGAATACTTTAGATAAGTGTAGTTGGGTTTAGCTAATCTCTATTATGTCCTTACGTGTTCCCTCTGGCTTACCTGCACAACTTTGAAAAGCTTTCTATGGTGCAGTGAATAAACATACTGTTTTTGTTCATAATGTTTAACAGCTCTTTAGTTTTAAGTGGAACTCATACTTTCAGTACTTTGCTGTGGATTGGATCTTGGAAAACTCATATGGTTCTGAACTGGCTTGCGTAGTTTTCCAAGTGTTTATAATCTTATGGCTATCTTGTAGTTTAGGTTCTCTAGCTTCCCCCAACAACTCCTATAGGTCTGTTTTATTGTCAAACTCCTAATGATATGAAAATAGAAAAAAAAAATATTTTCTTATTTAAATAATAACCTCAAGATACCTGAATTCTGAAGAAGCTTTTGTGTTACCCTTCAGGTCTTTCAAGTTGAGTTAAACAAAAAAATGTCTTTTATGAAATGTTATGTAGTTTAGTTCCTTCTAAGAATAGAACAGATTTTTTTTGGAGTTCAAGTGTTAGATAAATGCATTTAAAGTTTTAATCTACTCTTATGCTAACTGTGAGATTAATAGTTATACAGCATTAGATATAATGTTTCTTTTTTTTAAATACAGAATGCTAACTGATAGCTCTTTGTCTGCAGGAAGCTGTAATGAGCAGCCCTGGATCTTCAACTAATCTTAGTGAAGTTGAAAAACAGCTGAAAGATGTAAGCTCTCCTGTACAACATTCCATGTAAAATCACATATCAAGATATGTGATGATAGTTTGTTCTTATGCATGTTTTTGGTTAGAATGGGACCTCAGAGGGTATGATAGAGGATACTACCAGTCAGAAATTGGGTATCATCTTAAAGGCTTTAAGTTGCTTTAATTTATTCTGTTATCATGAAATAAGCTATTATATAATAAATATAAATATCTATTATATTGTGTAAAGAGATTCAGTTTGCTGGGGAATCAAGTAGTTTTTCTTACACAAAGGTACAATATGTGGTTGTTTTTTTTTAAGAAGTGAGGTGAATAATACTTTAAAATCTGGTGAAGTACTAAAGGCTTTGTTTTCTCTTCCTTTTCACAAAGGCTCTTGAGAAAAACCAACAGTGGTTACTGTATGACCAGCAACGTGAAGCATATGTCAGGGGACTGCTGGGCAGGATCTTTGAACTTGAACAGAGGTCAGAAGTTGTTAGCCAGCAACAACCAAAAGAATCTAATGGAGAAGGTATTGATTTTATTTTTTCCCGTGAGTGACCCAAATGGTAATTACCTATAGAATACATTTTCCATAAACAGATGCAGGAATCATGACTTTCTTCACAATATTTTGCTTTCTTCCTGCTAAAACTTTAAATTTCTTTACTTCCTGTTTTTTAGCTGCATTGCTTGATCAATTTATTTTGTTCCTATCTACTTCACCAAATATTTTTTAAAAGCTTTGACAGTTTATTGGCCACCTTTCTCTTTGTGTAAAGTGTTGAGGCAAATATACATATATCTCCCATCCTTCAAAGTACACTCTCAGCCTCCATAAAAGGAAGCATTAAAAATTTACTGGTTAGGTGTGTATCAGTCTGTTTCTTTCAAAATAAATATTATGAAAATGACTCAAGCCTGATGTGTTCTTATTCATCTGAGCAGATCTGGCATGAGAAATCTATCATAGGTTTTGACACCTATCCAAGATGTTTTGCAATATGGATCTGGTTACCTCTAGCTCACTTCCATGTGATGGCGTTCAATAAGCACCTTCTCTGTACCACAGAGTCAGATTGACTTGGCCAGTTTGTAGAGTAAAGCTGAACAGAAGAGCCAGAAGGAGTTAGCTTCCTTTTCATATTAAATTGTCTGTTTCATACTGCAACTGATCTGCAAGATAAATTTATTTAATAGAACTATCCTCATCTGGAGTAAGAACGTGCCTACAGGTGCTTGCCACTTTGTGATTAATGTGCAGTGGCTTTGTTTCTCTATTGCTGCTGGGACCCTGAAATAAGAGTTCAATGTCATTTTTAACCTTTCTTTGATTTAAGAATCTCTGAACAGTGTGTTGGAGGGAGGCAGCCTGTAATACCTCACCAGATGAAGTAATCAGAGTTACTGTGGTCAAAGCTTTGTCATCAAAGCACCCAAGAAATGTGGAGTAAGGGGATGGGAGTTCCTCTTCAAGCAAATTAGACAGTTATTTTTAATCTTAAGTTTCTACTGCTAGCTGTACAAATGGTACATATTTTTTTCCAAGGAAAAACTTGGTAGCTCTCTGAAGAGCTCATTGTCATATAAAGGAGTATTGCTAACAAAAATAAGGCTTAGCTTTAGGTGGGAAATGTTGAACATTCAAGTGAGAAACTCCCTAGTAAACTATACTTTGAAGAACACAAGGGAGGCCTTCAGCAGGAGAAGCAAGCAAGATAAGAACTTGAGTATCAGAAATTGCAAGGGACTGTAAGACAGCATTCCATATTTTGCTTCTGGGTATACTTTAAATTCTGAATTTCCACAGGCCACTTTTTCCTAGTTTAATAATCTTTGCTTGGGTCAACAAGCATAAACTATTTGAATGGTGATTTAAGCAACGGTTGCTAGCCAAGAAGCAGCCATTCTTGATCAGAAGACCTACTCCAGATTCCTTTAAGTGCAATTTAGAAGCAATTACATATAACTTGAAGGCAACAGATATTCTGTCTTTGCATGATGGTAGAACAGAGCCTATAGGACTCCCAGGGTGTCTCCAGGGAGAGGGTATTGACAGAACCTTGACAAAGGAGCCTAAATCTAAATGTGAGATTCTGATGTTTCAGTACAGTGCATGAGGCTGTGTGAGAACTAATAGAGGGACCATGCAGTTTGTGTAGTCAGGACAAATGCTGTAATATTGCTATAGCAGTTAGTGAAGGAAGTGGCTATGGCACTACATGAGAGCTGAATCCCTGTTTTCCAGGGACTATCCTTGGAGAAGATTTTTCTGCTTTAGAAGTTTATAAAGCTGTTTTTTAGTTTGGTGATAATCTAGGCTGTGCAACAGCCTAAGATGTCAATTTACATCAGTATGCTTCTAAATGCTATCAAGAGTTTGGTGCTCTGATTCTGAAGTGGTTTCTTTCTGTTATTCTCTCCTTATATGTCTCATTCAGGTCACGCACAAGAAGAAAACCAAAGACGTTATGATCAGCTCTTACAAAATGCAAAGGATGATCTTGAGGCTGAAAGACGCAATGTGGCCCAGCTGAAATGTCAACTTAACGAACTGAAAAAGTTTGAGCAAAGACAACAAGAAATAATGAGTTTAAGTGCCTCACTGCAGTCACAACAAGTTGCTGAAATGGAGGACCTAAAAAATGAAAACAAAATTAAAGGAGAGAAAATACAGATACTAAAACAAGAAAATGATAGTATTAAAATACAGCTAAGAGAAGAAAAGAGAAAGTGTGAAGATCTCTCATCTCAGGTAAGAAGATAAAAACTGAAGATGGTTAGCAGAGAATAAGAGCTGGAAAGCTATACTTCATCAGAATGGACCATCGCTCACTTGGTCTGATAACTATTTGTGTTCATCTATACTCCAGTCCTTGTGGTTAAAACTGAATCCTTTAATATTGATTTAGCAGTTTAGCTTTGTGGAACTTACTCATTTAAACACATGTAAGTTCACTTATTTCAATAGTCCTGTGGGGCACAAAAGAGAGGAGGAGAACACATCATGGATTTTAACCTGGCTTCATTCTCAATTTTTTTTTTTTACCTTTTCTGATCTCATTCACCAGAACTCAACATGTAGTGTTCTATCATTTTCAATCATTTTTTCTTTGCTAGGCTTTCCTGTTTCCATTTTTATGTTAAAAACAATATTTTGGTGCTTACGCTTTCCTTAGAATAGTCATAAGGACTCCCTGTGAGGACAGCTACAGTGGTAAATTAAAACAAAGTACTAGCATCACAATTCTGGCAGGAATAAACTTTCTTCTGGACATGTAATCATGCCAGGTTCTCTTCATCAAAGAAATGGTTAAGGTCTCCTTGATGATCTATACTCAGATCATCCAAACAGTATACACTTAACACTCTGTGGTCAATAGAGTGAAATAGATCAGTACCTATTATTATTCTAGGTTAAGACTAAAACATCAGACTAGGTTTCTGAGTACATGCTGGTGGTTGCCCCTTGTTAATTGTAAACTGTTACTTTGTATTTTCAGTTTATTCAACTGAACAAAAGCATTTGCTATAAATGGCTGATACGTCCTGTTAATAAAGGATATTTTTATAAATGCATTTAATTAATGCCTTATAGTTAAGTATTTAACGTTTTCAGTTCTATTTAAAAGAATATGAAATTACTCATTAAAAGCATCATTGTGTCATGTTAGTTTAAACATCTGTTTTGTCTGTGTTTCTGTCTTGCCAATCACCTGGGGAAGTTCAGGGTTGTTTTTTTGCCCTCAGTAAAATATCAGTCTACTTCCTTCCCTACTCTGCGCAGTGATAACATTTTCCTGGGGTTTTCCCCAGGGAAGGAGAGGTACTTGAATCCTGTTTGGCTGCTGCGTAATAGGCATATGTTTTCTGCTGGCACTGGAATACAAAATTTTAGTTCTGCTCCTCCTTGGGGATTTTTTTTAAACTTATTATCTATTTATTGTACAAGGAAATTACTTGCTTTTCTCCCTTGTAGGTACAGCTTCTTTGTAAATCATTGCTCAAACAACAGGAGGGACACAATAGGATAGCTTTGTTGGAACAAAAGGTATGCATGTTCAGATACTGGCTTTATTCAAGAATCTGATATTTAAATTGTATAATATACACAAAGGCTTTCTAGAATAACTTCAAATTCATGACTAAGTAGTATAATCATGAAGTAATGATAGATACAGATACATCTCTGGGTGATCCCTTATATTTCCAAAAGTTCTTAATTTCCCTGAAGAAATCTTTTGGAGCAACTTAAACCCAATGCTGCTTTCTGCACAATCACTTATTCCCATAAATAGAAATTGTACAGCCTCAAATGAGGTCTGGGAAACATCCTAAAACCAAACAGTTCATTGAAATTTGTAATGTACTCCTGATAAAGTTATACAAATAACTACACTGCCATCTGCTCCATCTTACTGACTTTCTTTTTCCAAAGAAATTCCTAGAGATCTAATTTAGGGCCTTAGGAGGAAGTGCTATCGTACATTTGTCTGCAAAGTTCTGGTATAGCATTACCTGTAGATTTTTTTTCTACAACAGAAGTCATGGTGTAGAAACAGTGCAAGTTTCCCAAAACAGTGTCAGTATGGTTTTCCAGAAAATCTTCAGCTTAGGTTTGTGAGACAGCTGAAATATCTTCCAACCAAAATAACTTCAAACTCTATATGCTCAATTATGAAAATGAGAGGCAAATTCCACTGAAATGAAATATGATTTTAACATATTTTAGGATATGATTGCAAGTAAAGTTTGCTTTACATACATAAAAAGGGAAAATCACTCTCCTTCCACCATTTTCTTAATTCTACTTTTAATTCTTTTCATTTTGTGGGATTGCAAGATTCAAGTGTGCACCACAGACTTGGAGAATGAGAAGCTTGACCGCCAGAACTTGAAGCATCAATTAAACAAAACCCTTAAGGAGTTGTGCAAGGCTAAGGAGCAAATAACTCGTCCTGAACCTCTGGTATGTACTGAACAACTTGTAGATGAACTGAAGAATTTTGCATAAATGAATCTCTTTTTACTTTAGAGTGTAGTGTAAGTGTATAATTGTTTTGTCACAGTGTATATCTAGTTTTGTCTGTTGCACAGTAACAAAAGCGTAGCATGCTTCTACTCAGAGTTGCTGCTAGTGAATGAGGAACTCCCCTTAGAGTTAAATCCCTCTCCCCAGACCCTATCCTATTATCTGTTATATAGAATGGATGTCTCACTAATATGCCTCTATTTCCAAAGAGGTCTGTTTAACTCCTGAGATTAAAAAGGACAATTATATTATGGGAGGGCCATGATCTGTTTGCTGCTTATTATATAAGGCCAAAGAAAGACACATGGATTTGATCGTTAGATCCAACAGGAATTTAAAAGGGAGGATTAAACCTCCAGCAAAACCACTGTTTGCTTTGCTGTATCCAGGATTGCCTCAGTATTGAGCACAAATGTATCCTGTTGGTGTTTTTTTTAGTCTTGCAAAATATATGATATCTGAATTGAATTGAGGTTCAGATGAAAAAAATCAGATGCCTGTATCCTTCAGTAGATCAGGTGTGAGGCTGCCTTGCTTCTTTCAGGGAAGATAAATCCAGAAGTTACCAACAAGTTGCAGAGCAAGAGGATTTCTAACTCTGCGTTATAGCTGCTGCTGCCAGTAGGGGCCCCTAGAAAACCTAGCTGCAGGAGCAGTGTTCAGTTTCCCTGTGCTGAGAAGTTGGATGGATAACTGCTGGGTGCTATCATCCATTAAGGGGAAGCTTTATGCATAGAGACTGTGGTTCATGGTGTTAGGTGGAGAAGGGAAAATTAAGGCAAAGTTTAGGAAGGTGATTAGGCAGAGGTGGCATTCTATGTAGGGGAGATTAGTGTATTTGATTAAGGGAGGAGTAGTAGATGAATGGCTAGGAGGATTCCTTGCAATGGGGAAAAAGAAATTTCCTAAGTATAAGTGTAATTGTAAATCATGTTGAATTCCCTAATACATATATGACGTGTTTTTAGAACTTTCAAAGGAACTTTTCAAGTGGTCTTCAATGTTCAATTCTCACAAGGCTTGTGATCCTGCTGTAAGAAAGTTTCAGTGTTCATTTCCTTCATTATCCCTTCTGTCAGATTTCTTACCCCTCAAAAAAAAAAACCCACCAACCCTGCATATGTAGACAAAAATGCATTAAAATATCTGTATCTGTTGAGTCCTCGTGATCAACTGCTTTGAAGTCGGCACAGCCGGAGCTGCAGTGGCTGATTGAGGTACAGGGTGGGTTTTCGGGAGGTTCCAGTCTCTCGGAAACCGAGTGAGAGCAGCCAGTCCCTACAGCTGTTCTCCGAGAGGTTAATCTAGTGTTAACGAGGCACAGGCATTGCCAGGGTTTCAGCGCCCTCGCCCACACCCCTCAGCAGAATAGGGCTGAAGGGGTATATCCCTGAAGGGCTCAGGGAGGGCAGCGAAGTATCACATTACAATTCATATCTATATACATATTATTATAAACTATTATTTATTTATTTACTTTCAATTTTTTTCATTTCTTTGTTTTTATTTTTTTTTTTGTGCCATGGTCTCTACAAGACAGAGGGCTTGCCTTAAGAAGGCTGTGGCGACCCAGACAGAAGGTCTGCCTAGAAGTGTGGCTACACAGGTCTCTGGTTGCAAGGAGTGCCAGAGCCTGCTACTACTAGATGAGGGTGCTAAGCAGTTCTCCTGTGCGAGGTGTGAGCAGGTGGAAGATCTGCTTAACATGGTGGTTGAATTGAAGGAGGAGGTTGAGAGACTGAGGGCCATCAGGGACTGTGAGCGGGAGATTGACTGGTGGAGTAACTCCCTAGGGTGCCAGAGAGAAAGGTACCAGGGAGATCCCCCGCAGTTGGTGGTGGACTCCCTGACCTGTCCCTGTAGGGCAGAAGGGGGATATCTGAGGGATAGGGAGGGCTGGCAGAGAGTCCCTGCTCGGTACCGTGGGCGATCTCCCCCTCTGCCTCCCCAGTGTCCCCAGATGCTTTGTACTCAGCTCTGGTACGGCTGCACCTCGAGTACTGTGTTCAGTTTTGGGCCCCTCACTACAAGAAGGACATTGAGGCCCTGGAGCGTGTTCAGAGAAGGGCAACAAAACTGGTGAGGGGTCTGGAGCACAAGTCTTATGAGGAGCGGCTGAGGGAGCTGGGATTGTTTAGTCTGGAGAAGAGGAGGCTCAGAGGAGACCTTATTGCACTCTACCACTTCCTGAAGGGGGGTTGTGGTGAGGAGGGGGTGGGCCTCTTCTCCCTGATAAATAACGACAGGACGAGAGGGAATGGCCACAAGTTGCGCCGGGGAAGATTTAGATTAGACCTGAGGAAGCATTTTTTCTCTGAAAGAGTGGTCAGGCGCTGGAATGGCCTGCCTAGGGAGGTGGCTGAGGCACCATCCCTAGCGCTGTTCAAGAAGCGTTTAGATGAGGTGCTAAGGGATTTGATTTAGTAGTTGGGTAGAGATAGTGATAGGAGGATGGTTGGACTAGATGATCTTATAGGTCCTTTCCAACCTTATGAACTTATGAACTTATGCATTACTAACATTTCTGCAAATCATGTTCCATTGTTCAGTATTTAGGGTGCAGGAATTTGTCTTTTAATTTAGTTTGTATGAAAGTTCAAATTGCTGCAGATTAGCAATGACAATATGGGAGTTTGAGGCTTGCTGTCATAGTTTTCACTGTTTGATTTATTTGTTATACCTTATGAATACGCTGTTGCAGCCCCTACTATAGACTCTGAAGTGGCAAGAATCAGACTCTCCTTCAGTGTTCACGAAGGGGAGAAACTACTGCAAGCTAAGAATGTGCATTAAATACTTCCATATGTAATTGATGAGCTCTGTATTATCTGTACATTTAATCAGATGTTGTAGAAAGCCTGTGCTACTTAGCCTGCAGGAAAGTTACCTGCAATCTAATTCAAATATTATATTAAAGTTATTCAACTGGCCCATAGTGCCCCTTGTTGTAAATGCAAGTAGCATAATTGCGTTTAGCAATTAAAATTCTGTCCTTAGTGCTGTATGTGTTGTTTGTGTGCCATCAAATATCTTTTTTCCTACATCTGTGTGATTGGAACCTCACTGCTGCATGGCCTGGTCCCTCACTAAAGCCTCTCCTTTTCCAGAAGCTCCAAGAGTCCGGACACGTGGAACCACAAGATTTGCAAGCTGCATTTGAAGAGAAGATTGCAGTGTATGTTAGTAGTCCTTCCCTGAAACATTCAAATATCCTTGATGAAAGTTTTCTTGAGTGCCCCAGATGTAAAGTGCAGTATCCAACCAGCCAGCACAGAGAATTACTAGCACATATTGACTTCTGTACAGCTTAAGCTCCAAATGGATTTATATTTGCTCCTTATGCACTGCAAATATACTGTTTATAAAGGCAAAATATTTTTGTAAATTTTTCTTTTAAGGTTAATGAAGGGCTACTTAGTTTGTATTTCTATTCAATGAAAACAGTAATTTATTTAGCATCAAATATTCCACCTGACTTTTGTGGAAATGGCCATTGCATTTTTACTTGCAAATGGAATTATCTGTAGAGTATACTATTTGAAAACAGTTCTAACTACTGATCTTTTTTGCACTATTAAAATGAGACCAGTAAAGATGTACCTACTGTGTCAGACTGATACTTGGCATATCCAGTTCTGAAGCTGGCAGAAAACTTTGAGTTCTTATTGATTTGGGATCACAACACAGTTCTTATGACATCTACTGTGCACTCGGGTTTGTTGGTAACATTTTCCTCATTGTATCTGTAGTGAAGTCCATGTTCTTGTTATTGTAAGAATGCTTTTTAAGTAGTCCTCAGTTTAACCAATGATCAAGGTAAATCTCTCTGTACCATTTTGAATTGCTAGCCAGTGTCAGCACTTTTTTTCATCATAGTTTGCTGAGAAATGTTGTGCATCTGACCCACAAGGCTCTTCCTATTCTTGAGTGGTTAACTATTTTTTAAGCATAGGGGTATTTTTCAGGTTGTTTCCTATTGCTATTATAATACTACATTTTTTTTATTTTTTATAAGAGCTAATATTTGAAGATAAAAATTGTATCAGCACTTCTCAATTTTACTGATTATCAGGCCCATCTTTGTCTTAGGCAATTTACTATTTAGCAAAGAGGTGGTGAACTAATAAGTAAAGCAACCTGCTTCAGAATTCTAATGTTTTTTCATGATGGAAATTATCTTCATTTCACATCCTTCTAACTTTAATTCAGGATAACTATGCTTTTCGTTCCAATCTAATGACATTAATCTCTTATTAAACTACTTTTTTAGAAGTTTAGATGTCTTTTAACAACACATTAGTCAGCTAGTACTCTATTCCCAGCTGTATATTCAGCATGATTTCTGCAGTATATTCTGATCTTTTATGTATTATAGATGAAATAAGTTGCCTGCTGCAGGTTTTCTCTGCAGTAATTTTGAGACTTTCTTAAATTAGCCTGAAACACTCTCTCATTAAAGCTGGTGCTACCAAGGAGGACTGAAAGGCTGCAGCTCATTAGCTGCTCAGTTATTTAGAATTAAATGGAGGAAATTCAGATAAAGTTGATAACTTTATCTTTTAAACTGTTTATTCCAACACCTGCTCTGAACTTTAACATGTTTAGACCTATTGAAGCACAAAATAAGAAAAGTGATACATTTGTGCAGCACTGATGTTAGGCTTGAAAACTGTCAAATTGACATTGAGTGTGAAAAGTCCAACTTTGAAGGCACAATCACAAATCTGTCATTACTTCTGTGATTACAGCCAACCAGAGAAGGAAACTCAGCCTCCTTCATACAGCATGCAGGTCATATAACTGTTTCTTCTTTGCAGTTCTTCCGTGGTCACTGCAAGTGAAGGAAGTCTAAGACCAAAATTTTTTATCTTGAAAGTAAATGTTACAATAAAAGATCTACTGCTTTTCTCTCTGGTTACATGTAGGAAAGCCAAGTTTGTACCTAGTGCTTGTCTTGGTTAAACTGTAAGCTCAATAATTACGGCAAAACTTTTTTTCTAGAAAAGCTATTCTCTCAAGTACTTACTGCATTTTCAGTTTCAGTAGTCTATTCTCACTTATGTCCATTTCAAGTAACTGGATTTCAACATAACTGTACTTTGTTGCAAAAACTCTGTGAAATCTGCATTGTATGAAGATGCCAGTCTAGGAAAGCTTTTGGGTTAATACAGCCTATTAATAAATTCTGGCGTGCACATAATACACTTTCTAGTTACAAAGAACTGTATAAGCACTTCTGATGTAATGAGGTATTGTTGGAAAGAAAGCTATACTGAGTGTAACAACTGTCTTTTCTTGCACAAGGTTAACTTCTTGTGAGGTAACAGCAACTGAAAGATGGCTCTTACTCATCAACTTAATGTAAGGTTATGTCCAATGAACCATTCAACTCTTCATCATTCAGTTGCTGGTGCAACCTTATTACTTACTCTTGAATTTTACAATGTTTTGTATGGTTATTTGTTCTGTGCCAATAGCTGTTCTACAGATGTTTAGGTAAGCTATGTAATAAACTACTTTAACCATGTTGAATATAATATGGTGGGGAGGCAGTGTGCCTGTTATGCTGTAAAAGAATCATGCTGAGCTACACAAATATTTAGAGAACTGGATGCCACTGTTTGGCAGGTAATGCTAACATTGTGGTATGGTGTCCTTGAGTCAAGATTATGGGGAATATTGCCCTTGTGATATCTCTGCAACAAAGCAGATGTAGGTGAGAGATTACAAGTAATGAAAATGTCAGTTCCATTTTAAACTGCCAATCAATCTATTAGTTTCCACATCTTGTAATGAGATAAAACCAATTGCTACTGTAATGTTAACAGTTCTATCTTAAAAATGATAAATTTTATCTCAGTTGTGCAAGAGAGATATGCATGTTATAATACAAGCTACAGTGCATACAACAGGACTGTACTGCTCAGAGCGTTACCTGTAGCAGTTCTAAATCTTTTCTTTCCTCTAAATTGAAAAACATGACAGAATTACTTAGCCAAGTGAATCTGTTCCCTGCTGTAAGGATGCTCTTGTTGAAAGTCTCTGGGTGATAGAACCATTGTCACTGTGGAGGTCCATTTGGGGGTATTTCAAGACACATCCAGGCTGAGCAGTTACATATCTATCAGGCAAGGACAGTGTCTTGAAATCATCCACGTGCTATGATGTTTGAGGATTCTGAAGGGTAGGTGGGATTTTACAAGACTCAGAGGAAAGAAAGAAAAGCACGATACCTACCAAGGAAGAAGAAAAGCCATAGGTTGATTTTTCTCTACATTTCTAACTTCAGTTCCTGGGGAAAAAAGAACAAAACATCACACTGCCAAGAGCTGGCACTTGGAATTGTATCACGTGCCCACAGTTTCTTTACTGAGCAAGTGCTGTGAAGAGGGAAAAAAAGATATGCTAATGTAGACTTTAGTCACAAATGCTGGTTTCTTAATGCAGAGAAGTATAAATATTTCCTCTAGCCTATACCACAGGTAGCACAAGGAGCTGAAGAGCTGTACTATTTAATAAGTATCAAGAATTCATAGCTACTAGAACTTAAGTGCAGCTAAAGGTGATCACTGCTCTGATTTATGTAGTCAGAACATACAGTATCTCTGACAAGCAGCCTCAAGTGGATGTTGAGTATAAAGACAGGTGATGTTTCTCATCTATGAGACCTGAAAATCTCAGGCTTTGAGAGACAGACATAGTCTCACGTGTTAGTAGCTCTTGATGGATTTCCTTCCTAGGTTCCCCTTGAACTGTTAAAATATTAAATAACTAAGGAATGTATTAGGCAATTCCAGGCTAATCTAATTCCAAAGCTACTTTGGCTTTTCACAGATAATGCACCTGGTGCTTCAATGTTTTACATGTAATGTCTGAGGTACTCCAAGATAGGAACTAAGAGCTCTTTAGAGAACAGCATTAGTTTTCAGTTTGTCAAGACTAATAAGCTGAAATAACAGGATGAATACAGTAACTTACAGGTACAAATAATCAACTAAGAGCAAAACCAGTAGGATGACTGTTTAAATTCCCAGGAAAGTTTCAGAAACTGAGCCATGATTCATTATCCTACTTGCAAGGTTGTACTGCAGTTTCATATCATGAATAAACAGAGACTCTTACATGTTTTACACGTTTTTTGCATTTCTAGTCAATAATGAGTGTTTTAGCTGGAATACAATACTTAATTTCAAGTACTGTACTTCAAGAACAGTTTGAGCTAATAAGAGTGTAGGAAGCCTTTCAGATTTCTGACCAAAATTGTCAGAGAGCTGCGGCTATGTGGTCTAGCAAAGACCACATGTGACATTTCATGCAGAGGAAAGAAGTCTTCCTATGTTCAGCAAGAAAAGTAACTTACAGCTGCAATGAGAAACTCTGACATAAGGAAAATCATTCTAGTGGTTGGGATAGATGAGAAGTGAAACACATTGCTCACTGAGGCTGTAAAATCTCCATAGGGACAGTTACATATCACTATCTAAAACATTCCAAGGACCTGAGTTCATTTCTGTTGCCTCTCTAGCCGACTGGTGTCACGCTCCAATATAAAGGAGGGAGACGAAGGTTCTTAGATTATGTATATACCCAGCGTGAGATTAAGAAGCAACGGTTCAGATGTTTGTCCGACCAGTTTATTACCACTATAAACCAGGGAGAAGGGGAAGGCGGACACTGTTAGGGTGATGGGGAAGGGAAGGCGAGCGATAGGAAAGATAGGAAGGAAGCAAGGGCTTGTACAAAGCAGGGATAGTCACCAGCCAGGATCCCAGGGGCGGTCCGGTTGCAAGCGGCTCCGACGGTCCGAGGCAGAAGAGCAGGGGCAGCAGAAGCGGGGAGAACAGCGGCAGCGACGGGCAGCCCTGAGCAGCAAGCAGTCGTCCGTAGAAGCAGCACCGGGTCAGCACAGGAGGAGGGGTGCGGGGTCAGCACGGGAGAAGCGGCGAGGGGTCAACCCCCGGAGGGGCAGCAGCGAACAGTGATCAGCTCGTGAGGTCTCTCCAAAGAGAAGGCCTCTCCAGGAAGCAGCAGGCAGTGATCAGCTCGGGAGGTCTCTCCTAAGAGAAAGCTTCTCCAAGGGGAAGCCACTCCAGAGAAAACCCTCCACCTTCGTGGCTGCAGGACCCCTCTATTTATCTCCCAGATTTCTCCAGTCTACGTGACGAACCCCTCGAACCTCTCCTGCTTGGGCATCAGGCGGGTATCGCCTAAGATGGTTATCTCCCCCTGGAGATGAGTTCCATAAACGAGTGTTCTCCGGTCATTGAGCTGCAGCACTCCGGTCATTGAGCTGCAGCGTCAGGGGAGTATCACCTGAGATGGTTATCTTCCCTTGGAGGGGAGTTCCACAAAAGAGTGTTCAATGGCCACTGAGCTGCAGCTTAGGCCGCCCCAGGACATGCCCATCAGCTTGTCCCTGAGACAAAGGATTTCACAACCCTTTCCCAGGACTAACTTGGACATGTTCGGACATGTTCATCAGCAACCTTTGAGGCAATGGTAAAAGATATTAGTCTCTTACAACTGGCAGCCTGTGTTTCAAGCTGAGAAGTCTCAAAATGAGAGAGCAAAACAAAGTGCCTCAGCACATCCTTCAATAAAGGAGTCTGGGGCTTTATCAAGTCAATACCAGCTTGCTTCCTGACAGAAGTGCAGCCAGGTTTAATTTCCCTGATCTTCTCAAAAGCGGTGAGCAAGCACACTGCATTAGCAAAAGCTCAGGTTTTATTAATGTATTATCTCATTCAATTAGATGGAAAGCTGTACAGCCTAATTTAGGTGCCCAGACACACGGACATGGCTTATGAGAAGCTGTAAGTCACATCTCTTTAATTATCTCATTTTCATTTATAACGTAACCAGACCCTAAACAACTACAGATAACAAAAAACGTGAGCAGTGGGGGAAATAAATACTATGATCTAGCAGTGCTCTTGGGATGTCAGAGGGTTTTACATCACAACTTAGAAAGTTATCTGTACTTTCACTGGGTTTACAAGAATGTTTTTTCTGTTTCTCCTATCTTCCATGCTAGCTGAGCACAAACCTTCTCTTCAATCAGGACAACACTTTGCTGCACGGAGTCAGTCTGTAGCCTATTATTTCAGAATGCCTGAATTTCAAAAGTAAAGCTTTTATCCTGATTCTGATCTGAAGAACCTCTGCTGATCTCAACAAATCACTCTTCTAAGATAAGATATAAAGGAAAGAATGCATGCAGGTCTATAAATAAGAGCATTCTCTAATCACTGTTTATGGGATATGAGGGAAAACAATGACATTTGTGATCTCTGCCTTGTGTGCAGCCCCCATTGCACAGATGTATTCAGAGAAAGTCTGAATACATTTCATGAGGAAGACAGGTTAATGACAATTTGTGTTTATAAATCCTTCAGAGGAAAAATATAGTATATTCTTTGATGGATCTGCATTTAAGCTCATCAGCAGGAATGTAAGTAACTTTATGCACCATTGAAAATAAATATCAGAGAGCTTTTGCAGAGCTGCCAGGGGAAGGGCAGTGATGCTAAGTTCAGTGGCACTTAAATATCAGCCTACAATACTCTATATACATCTAGCTCATATCTCAGTTCCTTAAGGTGCACATGTAAGGCTGTTCTACCAGGTCCTGCAACGTCAGAATGAATCATCCTGATAATGTGTATTCAGTGATAAACTCCTGAAATCCAAGTATAAGATGTGTAAATGTAATACAGCACCTTAAACTTACAGGAAACAGGAAACTACGTCTAATCAGATCAGCCTGGCTGGAGCTGAGTCACCCTCATGAAGCTCTGGTTAGAGTGTAGCACAACAGAGACCGTGACTTTCTGGGGAACCCACTCTTACATGGATTCTGTACTTACATTTGCACTTGACTTACAGAGAAGTGCCTCCTTTACTGTAAGTCATAAGAAAACTGTTGACAAAACTTTCTGGTGGTCCTGATGACAAAAAACCTGATCCAGCTCCCAGCCTTTTTCTGATGGACGTTGACCACAGGAAAACAAGGCTCCCCAGAAAAAACTGGAGAGTCAGTACTTGACAAAATCACACAGATCCATAAAGCATCTGCTATTTCCCATGAATACTGGAGTGGGTGAATTTTCCACTGCATGAATACAAACAGGCATTTATATTTGCACCGCAAATTTAAAATAGTCACTTGGACATTGGTGTAAGTGCTTCAGCTCACTGATGTGAAATCATACTGTGGGTGAGCAGTTAGAAAACTTCCTGAAAAGCCAAGCAACTAAAAGCAGATTTGTATTTGAAAGAAATATTAGAATGGCATAGCATCTTCCAAGCACAGAAGCAGAACAACTCAAGGCTAGCAGCAGAACAGCTACAAGTATGGTATGTAAAAGAAAAAACTGAAAATAGAAAGCTAATCTGTATTGAAAATTATGCTAAAACTTATTATATAGACATAGCTTGAGTCACCTGCTAGCTTGGAACTTCTATTGTGAAGACAAAGAGTCAATACTTCTAACACGATGAACTTACATCACTCAACTGACAGTAAATATACAACACACCTGTTACAAAAGTGAATGCTATTTACTTATTGTGACATGGGTGGATGGAAATACTGCCCAAAGACCTAAACAACAATTTACACACAAGAGATTACATAAATAAGATGAAAAGCTTTCCATGGAAAAAAAAAATAGACCATCTCCAGCATCATCCAACATCTCCTAGCTCAGGAAGTCCCCCTCTATAGAAATGTTTCTTATGCACAAGAAATAAACAAACTGAACTACCCCCATCTGTCATGACAGTTCACAGTTGTCAGGGGAACAATCTGAAAAACTGAGTTTGGCTTATGATATCAGGTAACATAGCATGCACTTGCCACAGAGAAGGAAGGACTAGAACTTGTAATCAGGAGGCTAGCTGCCTACCTCCTCAGAGATCCCCACTACTTTCATTCAGACTGGAACAGTGTTATTGGAGTTGTCTTTGTGTTTCATTGCTTCTGAAAGTAAAAGAGCAAGTAGGTTGAAAAAATGATACAGGTAAGGCATTATAACAGGTTTCCAAGCATTTTGCTAATCACTTCCCGTTCACAAGCATACGTGGACCATATACTGCACACAGCATCCACCTATTACAGTAATGCAAGAGTAGCATATTGAGGTTATGATTCTTCCCTTCCTCAGATCTCACGTTGTGATGGTTGCTATGATTGTAGCTATCCAATGGCAAATACAGCTTTTGTAATTCATGGAGGGAAAAATATTCTTTTAGGCAAATGGATCCATTAGACCCATGAATAATCAGTCTTTTTTTTGTTTGTTTGTTTTTTGTACAGGAACTCCAGTTCATTTGATAACACCCCACTGTAACATGCTTGTTTTTTTATACACCTCTGTAGTTCCCTTGTACAGTATTTTGTGCAGAAAGCAGTGTGAAATTCATTCACCGAGAGCATTCTGAAAGTAGCGTTTTGCTTTGGTACTTCTGAGTAACAACTGGCTTATAGCAAAGAGAGTTCTCATTCACATCTAAGGACCAAAGCTAAAGGTAACTTTTTCTAGAAATCAGGGATCTGACCTGATAATCCATTTTCAAAGCTTTAGGTCATTTACGGCATTCCTTTCCTTCATGTGCACCTTGGCTTCTTCAATTATGTTGCTTTGGATGTTTTGCTCCTTATTTCTTTTCTCCCATTCTGTTTCCAATGTGTTCACTTTACCCTGAGTTGATAGGATCAGGTTCTGATTTAATTTTTCATTGATACCAAAGGGGTTGAAGACTTTATTCATAACATGATTTGCTACCTGATTCTGTGCTACCATTTTTCAGCTCACTACACATTCCATTAATGCCTTCCAAGTTTCTGCACAGGCACAGACTTATAACAATGACTGTTTCCCACATCCTGGTCTCCATTCAGAACTGGCCACATCACTGCTATTGCCATTTGTCTACAACTTTGGGTCTAGCTTGTCAGCTTGCATAAAGCCACAGGCCTGTGAAGTTGAGGAAAGTATTTACTGTTTTTAAAATATTTTCTGCATATTTTACTGGATCAGTCTGTAGCGGAAACAATATAAATTGTGGCCAGGTTTCTGGAGCCCCCACTAATGCCATTACATGACAGGTTCATTGCAGAGGTCACATCCAGAATACTGCAAAAGCAGTGCCTCCTTACAGAGGCTAGCTGATACATCGGCTTGAACAACTCTCACTTAGAATAACAGTTAATAGGAAAATCATAATGCGTAGCTCTATATGCCAAAGCCTATGGCAGAAACCTTAAGCACTTGGCTCTGAATCAAACACTGCTCTAGAGCTGTCTGAAGTTATACAACTGTTTACACAGTTCCTGAGAACATTTTATCTTCTTTTACGAGGCATTATCTGGTTGTTTCTGACCTTTTATATGCTTAACTCCCAGCCCAGAGCATAAGCAGGAAGGCCATCTCCAGCATACGATCGACTGCTCTCAAAATCACAAGAAAAATGTTATTTTCTACTTATGTCTACATTAACTATGCTTCTTTTGCCAGAACACATAACACAGACAACAAGTAGGTCTCTAGCTCAACCCAGTGTAAGAATTAAAATAATCGGTATTGTGACATCTCACCTCCACACGAGAATACAGTTAATAAATGCAGTGCATGAGACCATATTTCAAAGGTCCCTGCCAGGACGTGAGGGTCATATAAATCCCCCTTTTTTACCTTAGGACAGCACTTGTTTTCCTGTGTCCCAAGAAGAGCTTTCACAGACATTCTTCCTTGAAACCCCTCCTGGGGCTCCTGTTTCACCCTGTGCTTTTGTGCGCATGCTCCAAACAGAGGGGAGCATCCTGAAGCATCCTGCAAGGCATCCCCAGCTCGCCCAAAGGGCCTGTTTGAAAGCAGGGCCGCTGTGAGGGAAGCGGCCAGGCCCAGGTCCCCTTGGCATGGAGGTGCCACTGCTCTGCCCCACGCCCTCCTTGGGGAGGTGTCAGAAGGCCCCACTCGCACCCAGCCCCTCGCTGCCTCCCCACGCACGCGGCCTCACCTTTGTGTGAGCTGTGCCGTGTTTGCCCTCCCACTTCCTTGTTGCGCTGGAGTGTGAAAGCCATAAACTATACGGCTGGCACAGCCAAACCCTCGGCAGCACAGAAAGAAGGAAGAAGAGGAGGGGGATGGCATCCAGCCCCCTGCCCTGTGTCAGAGCACCCCAGGTGCCGCCGTGGTGGCTGGGAGCCCTTCCCCTAGGGATGCTGCTGCTGCCCGCGGCAGCGCTCTGATGCCTGCTAGCCGCCCACATGGTCGGGGCTGGGTTCACACCAGGGCAGAACAAGACTTACTTCCCATTCTTCTCAGACTTCAGGGGTGGCAATGTGACGGCCCTGCGTGTTGGTGAGTCAGCTGCGCTGGGCTCCATCTTCCTGCTGGCCTTGGTCGGCAACATCTGGGGCATCTGCCTGCTGGCACGGCAGCAACGGCTGAGCGCTGCCAACTACCTCATCCTCAACCTCTTCTGCTCCGACCTGCTCTTCATCACCGCCATCCCGTTCATCGCCATCGTGCGCTGGACTGAGACCTGGGTGCTGGGCGACGTCATCTGCCACATGCTCTTCTATGTGGTGACCCTCAGTGGCACCGTTGTCATTGTCTCTCTCTCGGCCGTCAGCCTGGAGCGGGTTATCAGCATTGCCCGGCTGCACCACGCTGCCTTCCGCCGCCGCAAGCTGCTGGCTGCTGCCCTGCTCATCTGGGGCTTTGCTGCTATCGTCACCCTGCCGCTCTGCTGCTTCTTCACCGTGGTGCGGCTGCCCAGTGTCACTGGTGAGGTAAGGGTGAGGGCTGGACAGCCAGCACATGTGCCCACCTCTGTACAAAGTGGCCATGCATAGGTTTTTCATTCTAGTTTTGAAATGCATACAAAAGTACATCCAGTGTGACAGTCAAACACATTGTGAAGTCTGTAGGTTTCTATCTTAAAGTTGCTGTTAGCATATGATATGGAATTTATGGTGGTAATTAGATTGTGGACAACTCATCTAACTTACCTATTTGTATATATGTGGGCTTTTTAAAATATAAAGTGATACATTAAGTGACAGCTTTGCTGAATAGGAAGCCTTCACAGATTCAGTTTAGACTGCAGCCATTTTTTCCTTGGGCACAGAGAGAGATAAATACAACATCATAGGAAAAATAACTGTAGAATGTTAATTTTCTTCTTTTTTCTTTGTAAACAGGAGATTCAGATTTGTACCTTGGATTGGCCCAGCCATGCAGGAGAAATAGTCTGGGATGTGACCTATGCTGTTGTAGTCTTTTTAATACCAGGAATAATCATTGTCATCAGTTATTCCAAAATCTTACAGGTATTTGTAAAATTTTGCTATAGGATTAAGAGAAATTAGCAGTAATTCATTAGGCATCAATATATTCTCATTGTACGTAAATACAACTAAAGAAGTATGTGCATTATTTGCTCAGGTAGAAGAGCATGTGATATAAAATAAGGCATTTCAACCTGTAAGTAACATTCTGTACTTTTCAACTAGAGGCATACTTGAACAGCACATTACCAGAAGACTAACATAAAGTTTGTCTTTCATTTATATGTAGTATTTAATACTCATCAAATACAACAAATACATTTATTTGTTATTCATATTTAAAGACTGTCAGCTGAAATAATATAAAACTAAATCTTGCATTCTGTAAGCTTAAAAGTGCAGGGACTCACAGGAGAGTTATAGGAAAGCAAAGAAAGGCAGGACTAGAAACAACAATTCTTCCCATTTTAGATCTACTGATTTTCAGATTTTCTGCTTTCTGCGTGTATCTGTAGTTCACAGATTTTATTAGAGTATACTTACTCCTCCCCAACTTCTCACTTTGCAGACAAAGACTGTAAACTCTGTATCATTCTGAGTAGGTGCTGAAATACAAGGCCATGACACCAGTCACCACGGTGTATATACCTAAATTCCTTACAAAAAGCTATTTTCATACGCTTTCCTCTTCCAAAAACTAAGTGAGAAAGGAATTTGAAAACTTCGAACTAAGTGCTGGAATACCTAGTGTGTTTTGGGTTGCTTTTTTTATAGTAACAACAATATTATTGACTCCTGTACTAGGTAACTAAACTTCTCATATTATTTATAAGCAACATTTTAGGCTTTTGAAAGGAACTGCAAAATATACAAATTATTGAGCAAGGAATTAAATGGTGAAATGGTGAGCACTAGGGGCTGTGAGTAAACAAGCCAGAGCTAGATGTAGATGTTACCATGAACCTATGACCTACGCACCAGGCTCTGCATGTACTGCTATTGATCAGGCTCATAGTCAAAATCATAATCTCTTTGTTTCCCTGTGCTCTAACCTCATTACAATTTTGAGGTAAATGCATAAGGTAAGCATACTCTTTGCAACTTCATACTAGCTTTAATGAAGATATACAGTATCTCAGTGGGGATTCTGAAAGAATTTTGAAAGAATTCCAAAAGACTCTGTAACAAGGATTGCCACAGTCCTTGGTCAGAGACAAGGACAGGAATGGTGTTCTGCTTGTCCTTGCAGACTTCAGATCACAACTGATAGATTTAGAAAACACAGTGGCACATTGGGATCTAGAAGCCCAAAAGAGTGTTCAGAATACTGGATTACAAATCAGTCCCATGGTACTATGCTCAAATTTCTTTTCCAGATTGATAATATAGATGCTAAATTGTGTTACCATTCCCCCTGAACTGGAAAAGGAACGAGGCAGGCTCCCACATGTTATAACTGGATCACTCTCACACAGCTCTTCAGGAAGCTGGAGAGTATCTTAATCCCTGAGTCATTCTCAAGAAGAGATTCACTCTAACTTTGTGAGAACACTCCATAACAGTGCACACAGTATGATGCTGAGATACTGGAAGCACTTCAAAGCATTAGTGTATTCAGATAACACAGCACCCGTGATGATGATTCACTACAAAGATAAGACCTCTAACTTGATAAGAAATGTACTCTCCAAAGGTACCTAAATTTAATCTGAATCTGAGTATTAATTTTATGCAATACTTCAAAAAATGACCAATTAGAGTTGTTTTTGCAGTGTTTCCTCTCTCAGGCATGTCAGAACCCATGTGGATTTACACAATAGTAAAGAAATTAATGTTGGGAAGGTATTACTTATGTACACACAACCTTTACATTTCTGGTCTTCAGAGAGTGGCCCATTGTACGTATCAAGATTCATTATGCTAGGCAGACCAGAAAGGGATCCAAAACTTATCACTATCACCCCATTTCAACTGAGCATTCCATTAAGATGCAGTCCTAATAATTCTTGCATTCTTAGTTCTAGCCTGTGCAGCTCCATCAGGGAAGGGGAGGGGTGCGTTCATAGGACAAACAGAACTGTTGGTTGAGGACATTCTTTAGATGTTGTTTTGAAAACTGGAAATGAGTAGAGTATGCAGCTATTTCTCTCCACTTTCTGGATGAATGTTTAAACCCCTGCACTCCTATAGTCATAGTCCTTTACATGGTATGAAAAACATGTCCTTACTAAGGCAGACTGTGTTTGATCTGGGAACAACTCCTCTTTTGAATCCTTCAGAGTAAGCCTCATTTCTGGATTTCAAGTAGGATCTGCAGGATAGGATCAGGCTGCAATAGTTTTACACATTTAAAACATCGGAATCCTCTGCCTACAGAAGCGGTTAGTGAGATTGTCCCCTTCTCAGGCTTAACAACTACGGAGAAGCCCATTTTTCTATCACAGGTTTTGATTTATACACCCACATTCTGTTGATAACTTTGCCAGAAGTCTAGATAAGTATTCTGTGACAAATTACTCGAAGTCTATAACCATTATCATCGTTACCTGAACCAGGAAATTATTAAGTGTTAGTGTTAGCCTTTAAGTTATTGAGAATGGTAAAAGGGTACGTCACACATACAAGCAGCAAGAAGGTTCTTAGGCTTTTGAATTCCTATGTAAACACTAAGTTAATCCAAACTTTTATAAACATCCCTTCTTTACTCATACAGAGTGTAAAAGAGCATCTCAATTATTTATTATATGTATATTTTTCTAAATATTTCAATCGTATTTACTTTGCAACAGATATGTGAATCTATCAGACTTTAAATCTTCTGTGTAAACATCAGTGAAGACACGGAGAGCAGAGGCTTGGACTTAAAGTTTTCTGCAAGCCCTCAAGATTCAACATTTTATCTATTGACGGATGATACACACCCATGAATAGGATATTTCCCAAACTATCCATACTCTGGTCTATTACATCAGCCTGTAATTTTACGCAACACAGAAAGACTTTCATAATGATGAAAGGAGCTGCAGGAATTCAAATAATTCATAGAATGTAATTCTACTTAATGACTGAAAAACAAAGAGTTTTGACAAAACTTGAAATCCCATTCAAATTTAAAATATACCATGATTTGGTTACTGTAATACATCCATGTTCCTTCTAATACTTATCTTATAATACCAGCATGGCAATCATACAATTGGATTTTGTTCCTTCTTCTGGAATAACAGGATTGTTAGCTATGTTCCAGTTTGCATTTATGGAAAGATCAATAGATAGTGCAAATGAAGTCATAATTTGAAGTTAATGGGATTTCATGAGTAATTAAGGCTCTATTTTATGCTGAAATTTTATGACGTGTGAGGAGTCATGAAGGGAACAACCAGCTTCACTAATGCTGAAATGAATTCACAGCTGAGACAAAGAAAAACCTTGCTAGTAAGTGAAAAGGTTGAAATGAAACCATTAACAAAAAGCAAATAGGGAATCCTGCAATATCTCTTTTATAGTTACTTAAAAAAATAGGAACATCACATACCAAGATTTACTTTTGCACCTGTAAAAATGTATTAAGAATTTTTCTATAGGTTTCAGTGAAATTTGCTTTCTTCTCTTTTACTGTAGATTACAAAAGCATCAAGAAGAAGTTTAAATGCTGGATTGGCCTACTCAGAAAATCATCAGATTCGTGTTTCCCAGCATGACTACAAACTATTCCGAGCCCTCATTATATTGATGATCTCCTTCTTCATCATGTGGAGCCCAATTATCATAATTATTTTTTTTATTTTAGTCCAGAACTACAAACAAGATCTAAATATTTTGCCATCGGTTTTCTTCTGGATAGTGCTATTCACTTTTGCCAACTCTGCTGTCAACCCAGTTTTATATAATGTTGCCCATTTCAGACGTAAATGTCAGGAAATTCTCCTCTGTTGTACAGGGAACCCTGTAAGGACTGGAGCTGGTTCAGAAACTTCTGCAAGAAGAAGTAAATGTGAACAACCTAATTTGTCTGTCATTGTCAGATAATTATTTAAAGTCTGGACTGTGACTCACTTAGGATATTAATGTCTATACTATCCAAGTTTGACTAGGTTATCATGCTATAGCATTATATACTAGAGGAGGCAAAATTAAAATAAATTATTCCAGCAAGTAAAATCCTTTTGACTTCAGTGCTTTTCTTCAGTAAGGTTTGCACAGTTTAATCCAATGGATTTAACTCTCCACTTGTACTGGAAGAAAATGAAATATGGCAGTGAAGTTGGTGAATGTAAAATAGTTGAAGTACTTAGCAGAACTAAAATTGATGGGAGTACATTTTCAGCTGGCAAAAATGTTATTAATTCTAATAAAGTTGTAGTGAATCTATATCAAGAGCAGATCTGTTCTGTTTTTACTCTTTATTTTTACTGAGATCAACTTTATACTGAAAATGTACATTTTCAGAAATTTTCTGCTCTTGTAGATTACCAGAAAAAAAAGCACTTGATTTTTACAGTTAGGTAACTGACTACCTGCACAAAGGTTTTGGCAAATGAGATTATGAGCTTCTATTATCAACATGTGAATAATAGTTTTGGTTCCACCTTAAATTAAATACATGGATATAGTACCCCTTAATTTATAAATAAGTTATAAATAAATGTTTACTTGTCATGTATAAAATAGTTCTTTTAAAGAGATGCATTTTTTTATTACTTTTGTAGTCATAAATTTAAGCAGGGATATATATTGTTATTGGAATTCTTTTCTCATTTTTAAAATACTACTGGAAATGATTTTCAGTATTTCCTGGGGAAAAAGAAAGAAGAAAAAAGAAAAAAAAAAGAAAGATGATGTTGTACTTGAAAAAAAGTAAAAGTTTTAGAAACAAATACAAATATTTTGATTTTTAATTAAAACACTATTAGTCAGAAATTGAAATCAGTAACAAAAAAGAATAAATTCTTAATTGTTACTATCTGTGAGCAGTTTAAAATAGTTCATTATGATAACAATTTATTATTAAAACCAATGCCTACATATGTACAGATGTGCATACAGACAATTTGTAACCCCTGTAATCCAACTTTATTAAAAAGTTTCATTGGTTTATTAAGAAAATGAGCTATGTGGTTCAGATAAATATATTTGAAATCTAAATGAAGCATCTAAAACCTTTTTAAAAGAGCACCTGATCAGCGTATTAACTTGACATCCACGGTGCTGTTACATGGTTTCCTTCCATACTTATGGATCCCCTTAAGAGCAAAATCCTGAAACAAAAACAAAAAAAAAACCACAATTTTGTTTTTCAACCACATTAGGCAAAAATGAAACATACAATTTTTCACCAGACAATCCTGAACCAGACCAGCACTCGGAGTAGCCTAACATAATGATTTTACAGTGGAATAGTACTTTTTAGAATTTGACAGATATGCAAGGAGCCACTATAAAACACATCTCTCAAAGTGACAGCAGAGCACTTTTTGATTTAATACAAAAACCCCCTTAACACCCCTAGTAATCTCATTATTTTGTGGGTTTTTTAAATCTTCAGAAATTTTAACTCTAGCCAGGTGCCACTTGAAGGGCAGAGAACGCAGTATTCAAAACAAGAAAGTATCATCAGTTTATAAAAAAACATTGTTTATCTTCTGTCGTACATTTTATGCAATAAAACACATCATTAGCTTTCTGAGTGCTGCAGCAAATGGAGCAGCATTTTAATTATGTTGTCTGACGCATCATACAGATGTCTTTCCTGAACATACAGGTCAGAATTCAAGAGCATCAGAGTGGTTAAATTTTTTCGTGTGAAGAAAGTATCGAGTAGGTACCAAAATCATATCTCACCTGCCTGTTTGATTTCTCTTAAATTTGACAGTCTTAAATACTTTTATGTTGCCTCCAATTCTCATTAAAGACAAAAATTTTACTTTTTGTTTATTGTTGTCAGGCACTTTTCTAGTGGGAGGTGTCCCTGTCCCTGCCCATAGCAGAGGAGTTGGAACTATATGATCTTAAAGGTCCCTTCCAACCCAAGCCATTTTATGACTGCATTATTTTTCTGGGTTACTAATGAGGATACTGAGCACCACCAACCTCAGTAGATCTTTCATGCACCTTGTTATCAGAATACTTTACTATGTGGCAATATATTACTCTCTGTTTGTAGATCAGGTGAGCAGGTAATAGAGACAAAACCTGACTGTGCTCACCTGTTCTGACTTTCTAAGACACAAAAGTTCCTTTAGTCAATCCCAGTTTATTCCATCACGTTATTTAGAAAAGCCTTTTATCTTGATTTTCAGATTTCAGTGATGAAGACCATACAATGGCTCTCGGTAAACAGTTCAAAAGGTTAATGAACTTTGGAGTTAAACAAATGGCTATTTATTTCTGCTCTGAATGTATCCAGTTTCAAGTTCCATCCGTTGTATTTTATTATTCCTATGTTTGCATGTGCTTTAACATTCAGCTCTTATTCCTTGTGTGGGCAAACCCAACTTTGCTCAGGTCAGTCTTTAAACTCTTGCTGATGAGAAAAAATCAAGCTCTTTGCAACGCTCACTAGTGGACACATTTAACAATCTTTCAATCATTGTCTTTACTCTTCTTTGAAATTTCTAATTCATTCTCAAATCCTTCCTAGTTATTAACATAATTAAACATGACAAATCAAGCAGACCTATTCTAAGCACAACAGTCTCATGTGAGTCTGTAAACCCATATTTGACATCCATGACTTATGCATTCAAGAATAACATTAGCTCTTTTGTCCATGGCATTATATTGAGAATTCAGCTGACTCACCAATCAATCTTCTGCAGATATTCTCTCTTCCAGAATGCAAAGGTAGGAATGGGGGAACAATGTTGTTTTCTTTGCCCTAAATATTCTGATCTATTTTCTTCATTCTTCACTATTTCCCACTTGGTGTAATATTCATCAATAATTTTTCAAAGAATTTTTTGAAAATACATTGTATTTCCTACATCAGTTACTTTGAAGGAAGGCAAAGAACTCTGATTAAAGGGATAAAATTTCTCTTTACAGCAGCTATGAAGATACCATGTTTAATCATGCCACACTGATTTAATTGTTTTACAACTTCCTCTTATTATTGTTTCAGCTGATACAGCATGCCACATAAAAAGCTATGCAACTTGGCTCTCCTTCAGATAAGAGAAGTAAAAGTTAAATGAACTCATTACAAGCTCCAGCTTTCAAATGACAATGTTAAAGCCACTAAGTATAAAATGTAATGCATTTTCTATTTAAAGAGACTCCCAGTGCTTTTCTCACTAAACCTTGAAATAAAATAATTGAGAAAAAAAATTTCTTACCATTATGAACAATAACTCTGTATTTTCTGTCCAAGCAGAGGTCTATCTGCCTTTGTCTGACAATTTTCTGTGCCTCTGGAGGCAATCCCTTGGGGTCCCGGGAGAACACAAAGGAATAGCTATCAGCGCAAGTGCCATCTTCATTTAGCTGACGGCAGGAATAATGAAGAGCATATGTATCATAATCTGTGTCCACTACCCAGTGATCATCATCTGGAAGAAATCATAGCAAAGAAATTAGCTCTTTGTTTATTCCGATGTCCAGTATTTGGTTCTATGCTCTGAGGGGAAGTTTATTTGTTTGTTTTTAAAATGAGCATATATATTAGGGACAACAGTGAAAAATGAAGGGCTGGCACTACTGCGTCTCCTCTAACACTGGCACAGAACAAGAGCAGCATGAGAAAGTGGTAGTAAACATCCTGTAAACCCATGCCTGAATATTATTATAAAATGTGGCACCAAACACAAAGATAGAACCATATGTTAGAGTAACTACTGTGAATATTGAAGCTTTCTTATTTTAAGCAAAAAAAAAGAGTATGTTCAAAATAGTTAATAAAAAGAAAAAAGTGCTCTTTGTCACGCTAGTTGTGCTCCAAAATACATAAATATTATCATAAATATTTCCTCCTAGGAATATTGCTTCACTCATATTTTTAAGGTAAATGAAATACAGTTGCCATTTGAACGCAATTCTCTTCCCCATCTCTCCTGTGGGTGGGGACCTCGGTTTTTAAGAAGATAGAGCCTGAGGTCAGTCAGCAATCTGTAGTATCCATGAAAACATGGCTCATCAGTATGCTTTGAGGCAATTCAGCAACAATTCAAGAGCAATTGGCATCCAAAGCATTCTTTTTAACTGTGTTTTTGGAGAGAATGAAGCTTCAATCACTTCCAAATTCCATCTGCTGCTCTTGGAAACAATCCATAGAAATGTCTTGTGCTACAAGTAACTGAATGTCTACCTCAGGCAAGAAACTAATTTTGCATAAGGCGTGAAGGATGACAGGAAAATGTAAATATATATTTTATGTATGATACTTGTAAAAACAGATTAATCTCTCCATTTGCAGATATTAGATTATGGAAAAGAATAGTTGCAAAATCATCTTCCCTACTAGACTAAGTCTGACATTGGGGTTTTCATTGAGAGCAGAAGCATCCAGTAAATGAATTTTGAACTAAAACAAGGCATAAAATACTACATTTACCTTTTATTTCTTTTGAACAGTCATTTTAGATTGTATGATTAAGGATTGGGTAGCAAACAAAAGAAATACAAAGGTATACAAAACCTTGGTCTTCACTTGCTTAAAGAGTATCAACCAGATGTCTCATAAAAATAGCAATTACCTTGATCACATTAAGACTTTGCTATATTATAGTTCTTGGTGAGCTTTAAGTGTTCAAGAAATACAGCTCTGCATTTTTTTCCTTCCCCAACATCAACATTCAGCATAATCAGGCTCCCAATTAGCTCCACATCTTCCATAGTTAATTACTCACTTCCTTTCTGCAGAAAAGAGGCAACACCCCAGTACTTCATCTTGAACTTGGCAGGATCCTCTGTGTCAGTGAAAGAGCCAATCATATCAGCACAGACATCCCAGTTACTGCAGCCAGGGAGAAAGAAAATATCACCTTCAAATCTGACAGCACAGACTTGGCGAGACTGTGACTAGCACAAGGATAGCAGGCAGGATTCAAGCAAGAGCAAGCAAAGCAGAAGGGTAGTGAAATGGTACAAGAGGGTGATTGAAAATAGCTTACTTGAAGAGTCTGACTCTGCCCTTTGCAGTGGCACTCATCTGTCCATTCTCATCTACAGTGAACTGGGCAACCACATTGTCCTGCAGAAACAGCCCCTCAGGATCTTTTTTTGCCATGGCGTACCAGGTGCCGCTGTACTGCAAGGAAATGAAAAAGCCTGCAGTCAGACCTAGAAATAAGGAAAATACTACAGACACTGCAAACGGGAGTAGGATGAGAAAGGGGATGACACATAGACCTTTGACTCCCATGCCTTGAAGTTTTACCTATAAACTAAATCTAGCTCTACCAACAGCATAAGACCACCAATACATCCTAGAATTGGTTAAAAATCATCTGTTTTTCTGTTTGCATTATTTTTCTGTTTGCATTTATCTTATATTGAGAAAAAAAAACTGGTGGAAGGAGGATAGCGACTAGCAGGTCTTAACAGATCTCCATCTAAATATGTCTTCCTTTATTCCAAAAACACGAAGCATCTTTTAACAGAAAAAAACTGAGTCGCTACACTCCTTTTCTATTTAGACCACAGAATTTGAGAGCAGCCTGCTAACCTCAGTTTTTGCAGTATTCCCGTATCAGTTATATCAGGATCCAGTACTGTGGAGGTACAGACATCAACACATACTTCTACTATTTTAAGTACTGCAGTCTTAGAGTGAAGACATAAACATACAATGCCAGATTTTGTAGCTCGGGAAGGACAGCTAGGCAAGATATCACAGATTCAGAAAAGAAAGATTTACCCTGTTTTTGTCAAAGTTCTCCTTGACTTTGAAGCTGCTCACACGGCAGTCCCTCTCTGCCATGCTGCTGCCCAGAAAGGCCAGTACCAGCAGCAGCAGAGCTCTCCTTGTGTAGGCCATCCCGTCCCTGCAGCAACAGCAAAGAGACAATATCAGAAATGGCTTCTGACAGACACCCAGAGAAGGGAGGGGGCAGACCCCTGCAAGTCCCCAGGGCTTTGTGCAGCTTTCCCCAATGCATCTGAAGGGATGATGCCCAGTTGCCCCCAGTCCATTGCAGCAGGCTCCTTACAGTGTCACTCCCTGCAGCCTCCTAAGAACTCTGTGTTGGTGGCAGTGGCCAGGCTGTCCAGACCAGGAATGCTTTATGTAGTCCTGAGGCTTTCGCAACCCCCTGAGGAACAAAGCCAGCATTGGGGGGGGAGCAGGGAGGCAGGTTGATGAAGGCTGCAGTCTGGGCCCCCTTCACAATAGCCCCTTGCATAACATCCATGGGCTCAGGTGGTCTTTGACCCTTACCTGTAGCCAAGCAGGCTCTAGGATCAAAAGCGTCTCTCTGGTTTGACCTAACTGAAAAGGCAGAGCTCCCATTGTGGGGGTAGGGGTGTGCACATCTGTGGTGAGGACAAAGGGAAGGAGAACCACACCATCTTTTCACAGCAGGGGAGCCAGCTGCCTCCACCTTCTCTGCCATTGTACACACTGCAGTCCAAAGTCCTTCTTACCCAATGTGCTCAACCCAGTCACAAGGTGCAGACTTGTTTCCTCCACCTCCTCCCTAAATTCCTTTCCTCTCTTGCTGATAAACACAGGAAAACATCATACTTGCAAGTTTCTGCTAACATCTCTGAAATCTTGGTCATGCCAGAGCCACTTCAGATCTGCACAACTGGTTCCCTCATGCAACCCGAAGGATGGTCCAAAGCTACCTCATGCCAAGCTCCTAGGGATGGGAGCTGGGGCCCTGCAAAACTTCAGGAAACCAGAACACACCTGTGTGGTGCCTTGAAGGTGGTGGGACGTGTGTTCTGCAAATACCTGAATGCAGGTACAAACCACCCTTGGCTCCCTTGACAACAAGAGTAAATCAGAGCTTCCAGAATTTCTGTTTTGTTTTTGGCAAACTGTTTTCAGTTATATAAACCATTCTTTTTTTTCTCCTGTCCAAGCAAATTCTGCTGCCTCTCAGTCAATATTTGTACTATAGTTTCAACATCTTTAGGAAGCATTAGAGAAAACCTGTTAATTATTTTCTAGATATGTAACCAGAGCAGGATAGGAATGATGGTTACCAAAAGAACTCATTACCTACTTATTTCACCTCCAGTTTTGAAAGAATAAAGGCAGAAGTCCCTAGCTGAAGTGCCTGTGTTCACTGTTTTAAGAATTAAGCAAAAATATCATTCAAATATGGAGAAATCAGTGAAGCATACAAATATTTCAACATTAGCCGCTATGCAGAAATAAAGCAGTTTATTCAGCATATTTCCCAGAAACATGCTTTGAGCCTCTGTTCCTTTCACATATTCAAAAAATATCAAACTTTTTACTGTTACTGCCCTTTACAGTCTTTTTCAGATGTAATCCAAACTGGCACAATCTGCTTGGTTTATCCGTTATTCTTTCTTTTCTGCTTTGTATTGGAACCTTGTTGTACAGATAATAATGTATTTTTGTTCACTTTCTCTAACATCAAACATCTTTGGCTGCTCCAAGTTTATCCTGAAGCCTTTGGTTCTCTGGATATCAACACACATTCTGTTATATATAAAATTAAACTTCTTTTTGGGTG
Source organism: Cyrtonyx montezumae (assembly GCF_038088225.1). Classification (NCBI taxonomy): domain Eukaryota; kingdom Metazoa; phylum Chordata; class Aves; order Galliformes; family Odontophoridae; genus Cyrtonyx; species Cyrtonyx montezumae. Next base: position 17,110,322 of record NW_027072045.1, on the reverse strand, counting down.
GAAGAACAGACTGAGTGTGAAACCAGGAAAAGTCAATTGATATTGTCTTAAAATTTTCAAGAGTAATCTTTCAAGAAGCCAATATTTCCATTTTGAAACTGTGAATTTAAGTTTGCTGATTTCCAAACCGACTGAGAAACAATAGAAACCTATATCTTGAAAGTAGCTTCCAAAACCTCACCCTAACATCTAGCAATTGCAATGCCAGTTATATGGAGATATTTACAAAGCTTTTAGAAAACACACAGTAGTTTTAATATATGAATTATATTTACAATATCAAAATCAATATAGATTTTCTTCTTTCAGTGTCCCACATGGCTGATACTAAGAAAAAAGTTTATCACATTTAAATTTTCTTTCAAACCAAGGAAAACAATTCTTTCTTAATTCTCTGTCAATTTGTGAAATTTTTTATGTGTGAAAGTTTTTATTTATCTTAATTTTGTTCTCTTCAAAAATCTGTATACAGTTCTATACTCCCAGAAAGGTTCTTTCAGGATCATATCTATACCTAAAAACTTTGTCAATAATACAATTAGTCATGAAAATTCTATGGTAAATGTTTTCAAAGGAGTCTGTGGTACCATAGCCAAATGTATAAAAGTAGGACAACATTTTGAAAATCTAGGTCAATAGTCCCATGATAATTACTGCATGTTGTTGTCAGCAGGACACCAACCCAAACTGCACCAAAACAAAAATAAAATTCTGCCAATAATTTTTGCTAAGATCAGTTCTAAATACATGTGAGAGCTATTACAGCCTCTTAAGTTAATCTGAGGTCTTCAACAAAAGTAAATCAGAAACATACAATTTTGTATTAGGCATGGCACAGCTTTTCTTTTAATTGTGTACCTCCAATGACCTCTGCAGTACTTGGTAGCTCATCTCATGAAGGCACTTGGCAGAGACTTAGTGACTGTAATTATAACTTAGCTATACTTCCATTTCTGCCCAGTTGAGACATCGTTTACATTAATGAAGTCTTTTTGCAGATATAGCTAAAGCACTTACTTGGTTCAATGAGACAACAATTTTAGGCAATAAAACTCCTCTGCTAAGTCATTTACACCCCAGTCAGGAGGGTAATGGAGGAAGGATGAAAGGCTGCTAGCAGACTAACATCATTATGGCAATTCAAGGTTGAATTTTTTCTCAGTCCCAACAAAGGTAGCTATGCCAGCACAACTATGTAAACTCATAAACAGCGTAAACTTTGCCTTGGTTAATAATCATTTGGATCAACTTAGGAAATAAGCTTGGTTTAGAATTGATGCCAGCAAGTGACCATCATCCACATCTATGGAACCTGGATATAGGCCTTGCAGGTTTGTACTTCTCATGTACACAAAAAGGAACAGAATGTGGGCAAGAATTTCAATTGGTTCTGAAGTAAATGAATGTAGATAAAATCAGTGGCATCAAATGATTGCCAGGTTCTGGGAAAGCAGAGAGAGTTAAATTTAAAAGATTAATTAAAATATCAAGGACACATATGCATGAGAATAACCTCTATTGTAAAGCATAAGTTAAAAAAGCTTGTGCTAAGCTGTCAGGCTTGATGAATTTCATATATGACTTACCATACTGATATTTGAAACTGGCAGCATATTTTGACTACTATAGGAAGCTTTTTATAATAAGCTGTGTATTTATTGGAACTGTATTTAATTGAAGAGGAAGGAAACCTTCTACCTTTTCATATTGCCAAAAGGCCAACAAAGGGGTTAGCTTATGGCAGTGATTTTGCAGTTAAAGTGGTTTTTTTTTTACAATAATAGCCTGTAATGTTTTCCATTAGGAATAGCAACAGAAAGTGCACAGAAAAGCCGAGATTTTCAACAGAAATGGCAGAAAAAAGCTTTTATTGTAGGAGCTATTTTAGTTTAATTTATGACTGCATAATAAAAAGGAAGAAGAATGAGTCAAATTACTATTTAAAACATTTTTTAATTCCACAACATTAAAGCTTTTAATATTGAAAGAAATAGAGTTCTATTTATGGTCACAAAGATAAGTCTAGTTTTCAGGAAGAAGCAACTGGTAGTAAGTAATGGGGTATCCATTTCCAGACAGATTGTGCACCAGTTGAAAACTTCTTGCTGCCTTCATATGGTTATTTATTTATAGAGCAGAAACCACAGACATGGGTATCCAACAAAGTCTTAGAGGCAGAATTTGCAGACAAATGAGTGTTTTATGCAGCGAATTTGAGTGCAGCCACAGCCTTGTGGAACCAAGCTCACGTGAACAAAAGACAACAAATGGTGTGAGCTGAGCCAAGGAGCTCAGTGTACTTTGTAGGGGCAGTTGTGTACACTGTCACCATCACAGTTGCTCCCCTTGGTGGCAGTCTGAGTACAGAGGTCAAGGACAGAATCAAACTGAAAATACTGGTCTTTGTACTATAACAGCCTGCATGCTATGTGTTTTTGTAATTCAGTGACATGATATTCTGCTTGAAGGAGTATATTTACACTGGACTCTTTATAATAAAAACAGTATTTATGCAAACCTAGTTTAAAGTGGTAGCTTTATTTTCACCAAACCTTTGTAGGGACTGTGATTCTGAATCAAAACATTTTTCTAGATGTAGCACTAAGATGAAAATAAACTTCAGACAAAGATGTCAAGTATTCTGCCCAAGCAATGTTAGCGGGGATGACACCAACTATTAAGTGAGGTGTGTGGACTGATCTTAAGAAAATGCCATAGGATGATGTGGAGAGGAGAGCCTTGAAATCAGATATAAGGTCAAAATCAAAGTGTATGCACATAAATAAAAAAAACACCTACAGGACACTATTGTGGAGGAGCTCACAGACCTCTGAAATCAGCATGACTGAGCACGTCTCTTACCCGCTTCTACACTGATACATGCATCATGTGGAGCAAGCAGGAGGAATGAGAGATGTTACAAGGTAGCTCACACAGCTGGAGTGCTGGACACAGACTCTGAAGGAAGGCCAGGCCAGAGTGGCAAGGAGGGTGAATTACTCTTCATGTGAGGAAACAGTGGGAATGGATGGAGCTCTGTCCGGGGTTGTATGATGAGCCAGCTGAACGCCTCTGCATTAGGCTTAGACAGCAGGCCAACATGGTCATGTACTGTGTGTCTATCACAGATCATTTTATTCAGACAGCTGTAAGAAAGCTCACATTTCTTGGCACTGGTCCTCACTGGAAACAGTCATTGTTCAATGACTGATTTCTATTGGAAGAGTAACACAGCAGGGGGGGCTGAAGTGCACTGACTATAATCTCGTGACACACATGATTGAAGAAGCAATGAGAGAAACACTCGATGGGCCTGACTCTTACCAACAAGGAAGAATCGGTTGCTGGTGTGGAGTCTGAGGGCAGTTCTGGCTGCAGAGAAAATGGGAACCCTGGGTATCAGGAGGACATACTTCAGCCTATTCAGAAATTTATTAGGAGGAAGACAAAAACAAGCTAATACTGCAGAGAATCAAGGGAAGAAGCCATTTCTAAGGTCTACTGTGCATGATTCTTTCATTAGAAATCTTCAGTGACACCACAAAAACAAATTACAAAATAAATAAGTAAATAAATAAATCTGTATCCCTCTTATTTATGCTCAGACATGAATCCACGAATACACTGAGTTATGATACAAGACTACTGGAAATTTTGGAGAGAAGAAGAATCTAGAGATTAAATTAAGTAGGTCTGATTTTGCTCAAATTGGAATTACAAAATCATAGAAGTTGTCTGCACAATAAGGCTTAATTGCTAAGGGCACTGCTCTCTGTCTGAGACTAATGAACCCTCCTAGTCTTAATGAACGCTGTGCTGCAGTGATGATGTAAATGCAAGCCCTGTTCATGTGTCTTTAAAGAGCTTAGGGGAGAACACAGATAGAAAGAGATGGGTATTAATCCCCAGTGTGCTGGCCAGCTTTCAGGCTGGGGAACTACATGCCACCAGCTGTGTTTTCCTTGTCATTTCAATTACTCTTAACTTTCTGCTCCAAATATTTTACAGCGTAAGCACATGCCTGGTGCAAACAGCAGGTACTTTTAGCTTTGAAAGCAGGTGCCTGTCAACAATAGAAAACCAGGATATTTAATAATTTTTAGCATATAGTGGCAGCCCTGCATGTTTGTAAAAGCATTTTGGAATTCTCAGAGGGATAGCGAAAGTTGTTTCACTCAGAGGGAAAAGGAAACAAAAATCGTTGACTGCCGTATGTGACCATTCAACGAACAGTGTAACACACCAAAAGCTGCCATACGAGTTAAATCTGGGTTTCAGCAGGTTTATTGTCGTTAAGCTACACAAGGCTTATCCATGACGCAGACCACAAGGAAGGCACTCAGTGGGTAAACCCTATATTTGGTGTTTCTCTCTGATGAGTTGGAAAAGCAGCTTCTCAGGGAAAGGAGCTGGCAATTGGCATGCAAAGTGTGGGAAACCTCTCAAAGTCAGCTCTCTAATGTTTTTTTTTTTTATTATTTATTAATTTTTAAATTAATCTGAGCACAGATATTACACATAGGAAGCAATTGTGGCATAGCACCATAACCTAAACTGTAATTATAATGATCTGAATCCTTTTCAGGGGCTTTAGGATGATACTTTGATAAACAATTCATGTTCATACAGGAGACAGTAACCAAAAACAACTCACAGTCAACATTAACTACAAAAAATAAATAAATAATAATAACAACTAATAAAGTAACACTGGATAAATGGACAATATTCAGTGGGAGGCTGTTGTCCAGAGTCCTGCTCAGGAAACAATAGCAAAGAATGATTTAGAGGAGAACTTCTGCCCTCGGAAAACATTTTCTGTGCAACAGAGAAAAATGTTTTATCAATTAAGTACCTCTCTTTTGAATACATTGTATTAGCTGTGCTTTCTTGTAAGATTTTTTCACAGTGAAAGCTTTGCAATTGTTTATCGAATAGCTACTTACTTCTGATGTTATTTTGAGCAAATCAGTATTTGTGGTATTTGTGTCTATAAGAGCAGTAAGAAAAAGAAGTGTGATTTTCTCATATTGACTCAATAATTATTATATATTGCCTCATAACTCTTCAAGACTGATATTTATTATATGTTCAAATGAGCATACAATTTATGTGCTAAGAGAGGAAAGGAAAGTATTAGATTTAAATAGGAAAAATGAATATATTGACTGAAAAATATTTGAACTCCTTTTTGACATGGTCTAAGTTGTCAGCTGTCAGAATGTTTTGTTCTTGCCAAACTCTCAGACACCCCAAGGAACCTGCAAAATTATACACTGACAAGAAAAAAACAAAAAACCTGAAGGAATACCTTTGAGAACACTTCTGTATGTATAGCATTTTCAAAAACCTTCCCCACTAGTGTGCTAATTATCTGCTGGAGTATTCCTGTAATTGTGTACACAAATTGTTTCCATTTCACTGGTGGGAAACAGAAATTAAAAAATGGTCAGATAATCTAAGATCACCAAGGAAAAAATGCAGAAGTGGATGAGATGGACATCAAAAGGCTGTCCTTTGCCTAATCCATATACTCAAATTCAAGCCAAGCTAGTGAGAAACCCACTGTGGTCAAAGCTAAAGAGCATATGTCAGACCATGCTAACTCCTTCATGCTAGATTGGACTCGATGAACATCCCTGAGAGGCTACAAATCTCTGTTGACCAGCTGTGTGATGAAACATCAAAACAAATTCTAGACAGTTTTAAGGCATCGTGTAAACTTGCAGTCAATATAGAAAAAAGTTACTATTTTCAGTGTTTCAATTTTTAAGATTATTTTTTCACTTTGAAAATTATTTTAAAAGAAATATTTAAAAGTTGATATTATTTTGTATCAATCAGTGATACTAAAATACTTCAGTGCAAATAATCGACTATGTTAGGGCACACTGTACTGTTTGTAAATGCCTATAGGATAGGTAGCTATAAGGATAGGCAGCCTAGTCGTTTAGAAAAAATAATAAAAATAAAAAAAATCAATATTTCTGAGCTATGTTTTCTCCTATATGCTGATAGTGGCCACAAAACCATCCATACAAAAATCCACACAACTGAAATAAACACATCTGATCTGTACTTCTGAAAATCTTAACTGAGTTAACCATAGTAAGTGCTGTAAAGATTCACAGATACACTGAGATGCAAACACTGAGCTGAACTGGGAAACCTTATAAATACCTTAGACATTTACGTGTTGCTTGCTTCTATTTAAATAACATGTCTGCCAGTTATCCTTCTTAGGAGTTTCCATGTATCACAAGGGCTCAGCAATGGTCTACTACTAAGAACTACTCCATAAATAGTTTTGATTTCTGAAGTGAATGTGAACATCAACAGAAAATGACACCATATATATTAAAATCACAAAGTACATACACTTTCAATATTCTCTATAATTAAAACAATTTGCAAAAATATAACACTGTGTTCATCATGTTTTAAAATCAAACCACCTCAGCATGGACAAAGATCAAAGCCAACTGTATATTAGTTTTGCCTTGCAAAGTTTAGTGAATATAATTGAGCAAGATGAGCTTCAAACATTAAACATCCATGCATATAATGGATCCTAAATTAAAATGCATTTCCTTAAAAGCTGACATTACTGACCTTAGCACCAGAAATATAAGAAATTATACTGAACATTTTTTTCACAATAATCTTAAATAGTAGTGTGAATCTGCATTACTAAAAACAAGATTCAGTAATGTGGAATACGAAAATAGAATCACAGAATCACAGAATTGCTCAGGTTGGACAAGACTTTCAAGATCATCAAGTCCAACCTCAACCAGACCTTACTACCCTAACTCTTAACAACCCACTGCTAAATCATGTCCCTGAGCATCACATCCAGATGGTTTTTGAACACATTCAGGGATGGTGACTCAACCACCTCCCTAGGGAACCTATTCCAGTGCTTATCCACCCTTTCTGTAAAGAAGTTTTTCCTTATATCCAACATAGAGAAGATAATAACAGAAAACAAATGCCTTATTCCAGCACGGTAACTTTAAAGTTACTAGAATGACAGTACTCCAACATGATTAAAAGATCTAATTTACAAAGTTCATTGAAGTACTAACATGAGAAAAATGAAACTTCACCAATACAGAGTATTTTCCTAACTTCAAAATGAGGGCTTCCATACATGTAATATAGTTGTAAGTCAAACTGAGTTTTTAATTTCTATCACATCACTTCAACTTCTTGGTTTGCCTTAATATTCAGAGTTAATTGATATGTACATAGAATTTGTCATGAAATATAAAATGACTTAAATTAACAGTTACTGAAGAAAGCCAACTAAGCCATCTTTCAAACATGAACTTCATAAAGAAATTCCAGCAGATTTTGATACTCCTTTCCATGTCATTTCACAACCACTTAACAGAATAAGAGTGCAGTTCTAAGCATGAATCTTAGTTTAAAAGAGGAAAAAAATAGAGATGCTTATTTAAGAATGATGATATGGCAACTCTGCTACACCTGAAATACTCTGTTAGAAAGGAAGGTTTACCACCTTACATACAGTCATGTCTAATTAAAATATGGTCTTGTCAACTCAAAGTAAAAATAGAGTAACTTAATATTTGTAAAAACCAACAGTCATGATTTAGATGTGGTGGAACTACGATAAACAATTTAATCTGTTCTATATTTTCAAAGATGAGCATACGCAATAATAAAGTTGCTAGATAGCTTACAAAAGGTTGACTTTTACAAAACCAGAAAAAAAAAATCAATACAAATACTTTTAAAACTAAAATATTTACGTGAATTTGTATCTTTGTATGTATACACCATTTCATAACACAAAGAAACAGTATTTATATCATGGTTAAGCTGATACAAAGAACCAGCATTCAAATATCTTCTAGTCAACAAAAGGATGACAAACAAATCTGTGTGGCTTGAAGCAGAATGAGAAGATAATGCCGAACCTGCACTTCTGGGGATCTAACTGAAACAACGCATACAATGCATTTTTATTCTAACATAATCATGTAACTCCTCAAAAGTCTCCAGTTTCTAGAGTACTATGAAGGTATCCAAGCTGAAACTGTGTCTGATTCAGGTAAAAGACCAGCTATTGTGAGTTACACTTTTAACCTAAAGATGAATTATGAAGGAGTTTCTAATGAAGACTACCATTATTGTGCAATGTTTAGCACATGCCATTGTAGGTACAAAAACGGTAATATTACAGGTAACATTAAGATAAAGCTGTGCTTCGATAATTACTCTTCTCAAATTAAGAATTGCCAAAAAGCACATGATCTGTTTTTCTTATACCAAGAATCTCTTTCTGCTCTTTTGATGAGTGTGGGTGCCACAGAACAACAAACAAACAAGAAAAACCAAGATAATTATATTGCAGCTATGCTGCTCTGCAGGTATTTAGATCTTTTCCAGTGAACCCATCTCATTTGCTGTCATAGCTGATGCTAAGTTTAACACCAGTTTTCTCATATAGCTGTGTGTGTGTTTGCCCTTAAAATCAACTGCAATTTTCAACATTCCTTTTCCATTCACAAAATGGTTTATGCTGAAAGGGACCTCTAGTCCAAGCACTCTGTTTAATCCAGGTCACCTAGAGAAAGTTGCCCAGAACCATGTCCAGATAACTTTTTGAATATGTCCAAAGAGGGAGACTCCAGAACGTCATTGGGCAACCTGTTCCATCAATTCATAGACTCATAGAATCGCCAGGGTTGGAACAGACCTCCAAGACCATCCAGCTTGAACATCCCCCTACATCAGCATTCTCCTACTAAACCATGTCCCTTAGTATCATATCTTAACATTTCTTGAACACTTTGAGGGACAGTGACTCAGCCACCTCTCTGGGCAGTCTGTTCCAGTGCCCGAACACTATGTCAGAGAAGAATTTTTTTCCTAATATCCAACCTGAGCCTTCCCTGGAGATAGTCATCTCCACAGTGAAAAAAGTGTTTCCAAATATACTGATGGAACATTATTTTTTTGTCCTGTCATTGAACCCCATTAAAGAAAGAGCCTGACTGCATCTTCTTTGCACCTTCTCTTAACAGAAAATCCACATGAGTGATTGTGAACTCCCAGCGATAGGAAACTTCAAACATATCATAAAACATCAAGGTTCCCTATCCACAGTATCTGTCAGTGATTAACATTTTCTGCTATTTAAGAGAGCAGAGATCACCTATTTTTCCTGAAGAAGGCACTGAGGAAACAATATTGCTTCAGGACCCTATCTGGTCATTTGTGCTTATAGACTATTGTATTGGATTGTATTGGATTTTGGGCTCAATTTTGTATTCAAACCATTTTATAATTTTACTATTTCACTTAGATTATATATTTTTTTGAAAAAATATATTTGCATATAAATAACATTTGTTTGCGCTGAAGCAAATACTGGTTCTTTTATTTCATCTTCATCTGGGTATATGACTTGGTCACGCTCAGTCTGTTTCAAAGTCTTTAGGATTTAATGCATTTTATGCACATATAGCTTGGTAATTATTCACTTCTGGTAATATAAATTCAACCATCTCTTGACTTACTGAACAAAAAAAGTAATTGCAATTAAAATCTGTAACATCCTGTTTAAGTACCTCTCACAAATACACGTGTACATGCCTGTGCACATGTACAACGTGGGCTAAATATCTAAGAGGAATTCCTGAAATTAAATTTCAATGGAAAATGTTGTGTGTATAGTTAAATATATCAATACAAATGAATGAGAAAATTTACATGAAGACATCTACACCTCAGTAAATTTCATAAGGTCTAGGAATTCATTGGTTAGTTTCAAATACTAAAATGACTCCTTTAGGATTTATGAGATAAGAATGCTTAGGGGTTTAGTGTCCTGACATCTCTTTAATTAGCAGTCTCCAAGATCTCACACTAAGAAGACACTAAGCCAGTGCCTTCTGTCATATCTCAAGAGTTTCAGAAGGCTTGGAAGTCGCAGAGGAAGGTGAATGTACTATGCCTTTGTACAGTATGTACAAAGTTCCATTTTATTACTAGTACCAAGTTAGTAATTCTTGCAACTGCTCCTGCATTAATGGTGATGAAGTTCTGAAAGACATCCTGAGAACAATCCAGCAAAAATGGGCGAGGTAAATAAAGATGCTGTTGAGAAATACTTGGAAAACAACCCCCAGTTTGCCAAGGAATATTTTGACCGCAAAATGAGGGCAGAAGTGCTGGGAAGCATCTTTCAAGTGAGCCCTGGAGATGTGAAGGAAGGAGTCAGCTTCAAAGACATGTCTCGTCTGGAGGAGTGTAACATACTTTTTGAGCTGCTGACAGAAATCCAGGATGAAGCAGGCTCTATGGAAAAGGTTGTGCACAAAACCCTGCAGAGGCTGTCACAGCTGCTGGCAGCTGATCGGTGTAGCATGTTTATGTGTCGTTCTCGAAATGGTATTCCAGAGGTAGCTACAAGGCTTCTCAATGTCACTCCAACTTCCAAATTTGAGGAGAATTTGGTGAATCCAGACAACGAGACTGTTTTTCCTTTGGACATCGGGATAGCGGGATGGGTTGCGCATACCAAGAAGTTTTTTAATATACCTGACGTGAAAAAGGTGAGTGATTTCACTTGGGGGATGGGTTTCTGTGCATTTGCTTACTCTACTTTCTTCCTGCAAAGGGCTTGTGGTTTGGAGTCATTCTTCAGAAACATCCCTGAGACAGAAATCCGCACATAAACAAGAGAAAAGCAACACAAAATAATGCTTCTAATCCAGAATTACACCATGTAGCCTAGTGAAGTAGTTCTTGAATCCACACACAATAATCAAAACCTGATTTACTGTAATAATGAAGGAGAATATCAGATTAATAGAGACCAATGAGTACTTGTGTTTCTGTTGAACAAGGCAGGAGTCTCCTACTTTTTTTCCCAGTATAGGTCTGCAAGTGCTATCCCTTATCATTTGATACTGCCATAAACTTGTCTCTGAATATAATTTAGTTGTAGCTTTCACAATTAGAGTGCTTCCTTACAATGTGAACGAATCCAGATGGAGATGATGTCAACATATATATTTGGCTTCATGACTGTCTATGACTTTAAAGTAGCTTCGAATTATGAATATGTCCAGGTCCAGGACTGTTCAGAATCATCTACGGAAGAAAAGCTTCTCTGTTGTTTTCACAGTTCTTGTTGAATTTGCACAGAATTACGTGGTTGATTTAATGTGCAGATAGGGTTAACAACAAATGTGAATGATCTGGCAGAAATTAAACATGCATCAATAAGAACTGCCTTACAAATGGCTTTGAAATACATAAAGAAAGGCAAATATCCTTTGATTGTTGCAGATTTATTTTAAAAATGCTAACCTTATATAATAAAACAGCAGCAGCTTCACCTCTTTTGATTCTTCTGTGGAAAAGCTCAGTGTAATCACATGGCAGTAAGATGATTTTATCCAATGATATCTGAGTTTTCCATATTTCCTACACTGACAATTTAAAATTATGGAGGATTTTAGAGAAACCACCTCAATGTCCAAAGATCAGTGGAAATAATGGGTGTCTTTATGCACTCCAATTTTCTATTTTTTGTAGGAGGTAAACAAATAATACATTTTGTCATGTTAAAAGCTGGCAGGCATAAAAGAAGGACTACTCTTAAAGCTCAGAATCAATAAAAACGTGTGTACATGAAAAGAATATTCCATTATATAGTAAACTACTTCAGATGTAAGTAGGAAGCATGGAAACAAACAGAAAAATAAGTGATATGAGAAAGCAAATCAATTGATTTTTAACCACTAGGTTGCTTTCTTCAGTGGCTTCTGCTCTGACAAGAAGCATATGACTTACTGCCGCTTACCACCACATTTGGAGATTGGAGGATAATCCTTCTAAATTCATAAGGCTGATTACATGAGAAAAGATCAGGAGGATCAAGAAAGATGTGCCTTTTATCAGACACTGCATTACTCCTAAATATCGTTGTGTGAGTGGCACCCAGAGCAAGGCTGCTCAAACCTATCTGCACTTTCTGTAGGATTTGTTTACAGTTTTGTGAGAAATATAACTTAAATAGTGAGACTGTGTGTCTATCTAGCACTGCTAACCATACATTCAGCATGCCCAAATGAATTGCTTGCTGAATACCTATTCATCTGTTATTCAGCCACTCTTGAAGTAGTATTTGATATCCATTTACTCTCTTAGGATTCCTGAAGTCTGTGCCATTAGGCCACGCTTAAAAAATGCAATCAAAGCATGGAGCCATTAATCCACTTTTAGTAACTGAGTGTCACTGAAGTGTTAACATTTTACAAGTTAATTGCAAAACTCAAAGGGATTTTTCAGGAACCAAGTTTTGTTATTTAAAAATAACTATTAAGGTCTCATAATTGACAGCATTTCCACTCCATTGGTAAAAAAATCCAGAGTCCAAATCCACACTCTGCACTTGTAAAGATCCTACTAATGTCACCTTATCTTTGTAAAAAACACAGAAGTGCAAGTTCAGCCAGTAATGTTTAAGGAATATAGTCGGTCTATGGCAAAAGAAACAGTCAGCCACTGAAGCCTTTATCATATTTTTTGAAACAAGCATTAATTTTCAAATCACTTTGCTTGCACCTCAGTCAGACTAGATTGTCTACTAGCCAAATCCCAAGCAAAAAAAAAAAAAAAGACGAGTTAATTCTGAGAGAAATGTTGTCCCATTGTCTTGTCAGAATACGAAATGCACAATGGATACAAAATGCAGAATGAATGATGGCTGCAGTGCTTTAAGGATATCATGTCTAACCACTTTCTATTATTGACACAATCCATATCCAAACAGCACTGCATTTTCTTTAAATCATGACAACACTGAAAAACCCACAGTGAGCCATCATCATGCTTTAATCACCACCCCTTCATAACAAGGGAATGAAACAGAAGATCACAACTGCAATCAACCTTCAAAAAAACAGAGGACTTCACTTTTAGTGCCTGGTAAACAGTTCTTGAGAGATTACCTCCTTCAACCTGGAAAAGTACCAATAAACATGAGGAAGCTCCTCATCCTGACTAATGCTTCAGAAAAGAAAAGCAGAGGAAAAGATACAGACTTTTCATAATTAACTTAGTAGCAAGAACAGACTCCCCCCACAAGATTAAAGACTTGTTGACAGCAAGAGCTAATAGTATTTAATCCAGGATTTAACAGCAGTGAGAAATAAGAGGCAGACAGGACCACTGCTGTACTGACTGCCTCACGTTGTTCCCAGGGCCTAGCAGAGTATGCTACTCAAACGTTCAAAAGTAAAATAACAGGCTGCATAAAATCTGATATGTCCATTATTATCCTATAAATATTAATATTGACAAAATTATAGAGATTACGTTACATTCTTTCCTAGTGGATCATTTCCAGATAGAACTAAGACCTAAGAGAAGAACTTCTGAGGAATTAAAATCTCACAGTCTCAACCTGTGAAAGCCAGCAATGACTATATATATTTGCTTAAATCCACTATGTATTTAAATTATGAATGAGTAAATAATAGAGCATTGAGAAAGTCCGTGCTTCCATCTCAGATTGAACAGTCAGAGCACTGATCATTGTGGCACCTGATTTAACCACTGGAAACATGCAAAAAAAATCATCTTAAATAAATCTTCAAGTTGTAAGCATTTGCTTCAGCCCTTTGTAAATTGAACCAGCTTCCATTTGTATGAGACCTTTTTTTCTTCTGGAGATCTACTTCTCTTCAATTATAAAGTCTGGGAGATACTTTCATATTGGGACTTCCTTGAGTGACAGCATTTTCAGAGTCATGGAATGCATCAGACCCTAAACTCTGTGATGCTGGGACCTGGAATGAAGAAGAGACACTCCATCCTTTCTCTTGAATTTACACCACATTGTAAAAATAACTTAAAGATTATCTGAAGACAGAAGAGATCAAGTGGAAGCATGGTGCTCAGTGCTTTGAATGTTCACAGTGCAGTGAGGAGGTCTGGACACCAAAGACACTGTCCAGATGCTGGACATACACAACCATTCTGGTAACGTACAGTAGTAGTCCTGGGACCTGGTATTGATCTTAGACTCCATCCTTAGGCAAGAAGCGTTTGATGGAATCATGCTCATCCATGTCAAAAATACAAAGCACTGGGGAAGCATAGGAGAGAGGAAGATGGTAAATGACAACTCGCTGATCTGAGAATGGTAGTGGGAAGGGATTAGGGAGGAAGAAGGAAGAGTGGGAGTCACTTTGTCATTAAGCTGGTAGCAGGCCTGCCATTTTGTAATGAGATGTCTCAGTTCTTATCCCCTAGGAATATGATCTTGAAGAAGAAACCCAAATATCCAATGAATTGATGAAGCAACAGATGTTAGATGAAGTTTCACAGGCCAGAGGTAGATTCTTAAAACAACTTTGGAGGGAAATTGTTGAGAAACAAACTCAAAACTCTTAGAAGAAATAAGAGCCAAGATGCACAATGCTACAGAAGTACTATCTTCCTGACTGGCTAGAATGCAATGAGAATAGAAACAATCACAGCATCAACTAAACATGAGGAAGAAAAAGAGAGGTAGCTTTTTACCTGGGTTGAACTCTCACTGTGTGTACATGTTAATATCTGTTCCTCTATTTCATTTTGGCATCTTGATAAGAAAAAGACTGTCATAAACTTATAATCAAAATAGCAAACATTAAGTGGGAAAATGGAAATTTGTTACAATCTATTATAAAGACAAAGATTCAGTCCATTTATAAGAAAACATTGTAATACAGAAACCAATTTCTATTAGTCATGTTTTCCAGAAAAATAATAATAAAAAAATCACACAATTAATTCTCTCCTTGAATTGTGTTTGAAGAGGAAATCTGCCAAATGAAAAAAATAAAAATTAAATATTAAAATGAAAGGTTCCCCTTTAGGCTTATTTTCATATTTTATGTGAAAAAATTACTTAAAGAATTGTAATAAAAACTCAGTTTCATAAATTATCAAAACATCTGCTACCTTTGGTAATAAAAAAGCAGAAATGTCTGTGACATGACTGAAAAAGTTAAATCCTCAAATGCACATAATTCCTACTTGCATTCATATTCAAAACTCCAGTGATCTTGAAGATATCAAATTCAATCTGTTCCATAACTCCAGCAAGTTAGATGTTGAACTATAGCTGTTCTATATCCTTGATTTTTTCTTTTCAAATGTGGCCTAGTGAATGGCCAAATCATTTAATTGTTTTTTTGTCTTGAATGAGAATAGTGATAGTGTCTTATGTGATGGCAGGTGCTTTTTATATTCCATTTACAATCAATTGTATCATTCTGATACAAAAACCTTTGTGTTGTGAAATTAGGATAAGCAGAAATGAGAGGAGCAGCGGTGTAACACACCAATTCTCTAAAACTCATCAGCAAAAAAGTTTTTTGAGAAATCTGAGCCAATAGAAGACAATCAGTGGGAGAACAAAATATCAGGAAAAGGAAAAAAATACTGCAAGGCTATCAGAAAGAAAAGCAGAAATATGTACAGATGGTGCACATAAAAGTGTAACAAAGATGAGAGTGTGACACTGGGTCCTGATTACATAGGTTTCTGTGGTTTTTGCTCCAGACCCATTCCTGGTCATCCGTGTATTTTACCTGTCTGACCTCACCTATGAAACCCAGAAGCACACAGTAACAAATCAGTGGTGAAAGGTGGAGGAAAATAGGCATTGGCAGTCTTGGCGCAAGCCACATAAGCTGTAGGATTAAGTCTTTCCATTTCTCCTCCACTGTGTTATTATTGGAGGCACTTTGTCAAACTTAAAATGGGGAATTGGCTGCATAGCAAGGTACTGATGCATCATTCAGAGGGAACACAGTAAGGGATCAACAGAATGACTTTTCTGAATGGAAGTAATTGAAGGTGATGTGCAAACCAAACTGTAAATGTCACCTGTGAGGCACAATCAAAATTACATCATATTGCCACCAAGAGAGGCTCCCAATCAAGGAAACAATGTTAATGAAAAGTCTCATTTCATAATAGGTAAATCGTATGCATAGTGAAGATACTCAAAGAGGACGAGATAATAAGCAATCAAAAGTGAGAAAGTACACTGGAAATATGAAAAGTCTGAATTACTTGATAGTTTTAACTGCTGGTCCTATTACCTCAGATGAACCAGCATAAGGAATCTTTACCCTGACTGGACAAATAGGGAAGAAGGATCCATATTCCTTTATGCTTTCAACTGATTTGCTTCTCAAATTTTTCCCTTTGTCTTTCTTTCCAAAATAACAAGGATCACACTATCTCATTACTTAGAACAATTTTGCATGTTTCTGGTCAAATTTATATTCCGAGTAATTCATGTTGTGGAGTGTGATCTGGAGGTTCCCAGTAGTGTCAAGCTCATTTGACCGAGGTTACATTTTGCCACTCATTGCATTTTGCCAATCAGAAATGCTCAAAACAGTGCATTGTTATGGAACACAGTGTTTCAAATCCTAAGATAACATTCTGAACGGGGAGATGCACTTCTATTATTGAATACTACATGACAGTAGGACAAACTTTAGAACAGCGGTCTTCATCATGATGTCAAATATGGCATAGAATTAAGCATGTGAAAATTTAAAAATCCTGAAGGACCCTTTTTTTATAGTTTGCTTAAAAAAAACCAGACAGTGAGCCAGAATTCATCATGAAAGAAATAGCAAAAGGAGACAGAAATTAATGCATCTCTCCTAAGAAAGGAATCGAGATCTGCAGGAACAAACATTAAAGAGAAACAAGATGGTTTCTTCTTCTAGATGGTCCACCAATAAGAACTTTCCAGAACCAATAAAGTAACACTGTTTTTTTGAAAACAAAACATGATGCAAACATGAAGGAAAATTATTATCTGCTCATATAGTTTGAAAATAAACTGTCTTTTTCTCCACTTGATCTGATTACCAACACGAACTTACAGCTATGTAGCTCGAGTTCACAGTTGGCTGTATCTCAGCAAGCAGGCTTATTATTAAGCACCATCCAAGGAAAATAAAACATACTTTTAGAAAGAATTGTTTTTTTCCCTTTCACAGGGGTATAATCACACTTTTCACAGCGGTGAATTACAATTTTGTAAACTCTACTGCTACCAATTAAATAGAACATAAATCGAAGAGAGCTAAGGTTATCTAAATTAAGTAAACATAGAATATTACATTGATAACTCATTGGTAAAAGGTTTATCATAATAATGTGTAGTAGTACTTGCAAATTACAGTGAGATAAAACTGGTGTCTTGGTTTAGAGAATGAAGAAAAATGAATTAGTCATTCCAAATAAACTGGCTAGAATAACGGTCAGCTGCCAAACCCCTCTCCAGTCCTTTCTTTAATCACCTGTAACAGAGGACAAACACAGAGACAGGTCCTGATTTTCCTCTCATGTGAGCTGGTCCTAGCTTACTGCAAGTCCAGGATACGTTGAACAGATCAGCATATATTTGCAAAGCTGACTGTAGTACTGTAAGAGGCTACGTATCTTAGCTTCAAATGGAGCTAGTAGAAAACACTTGCAAATGTAGAGAATTATGAACAAATCCCCTTTCCCTCATCTGTTTTATGATTTAACTGAAAGCTGAAAGCTCATGACATCACTCTAAAAGATGGCTCAATTTATAAGGTCAGGATTAAGTTAAATTGTCTGCCTTAGTACAATCATAGAAGCAGCAAGATATTATTCTGGCTCTGGTACTAGAAAGATTATTTGACTATGAGCAGGATTTTCCAGATATTATGAAAAGTACTTTTCTTCAAATCCAAAGGCGCTTATGTTCTCAAGAGAAAATATTTTAAAACCTTGACTGGAAATGAATTACTACCAATTATGAGCAAAATTTCCAACATCAAAAAGTCCAAATCAATACACAATTTTTTTCTTGTATGCACAAATCATACATAATTCAAGTCTTTGTATATGCTGTGACAAGCTTACCAATGTGTTATATTTTGAGCTATCTGCACTGAACTATCCAGGCACAGTTCACGTTGGCTTGTCGTTAACATAACTTTTGGTTTATTGACATAGACTTCCATCCTTTAAAATCTTTCTGTCATCTGCAAAAATCTTATGACCAAAGTGCTTCTTCCCGAGCACCACTATTTGTACCTTCAGTTAAAGAAGTTTAAGACTCATCTGCTGCATCTAGATTATTCAGCACACTTTGTGTAGGTCCCAAGCATTCAGAGACCAGGAATTCAGTTAAGTGAGACATCCCTATACCTTCCTTCTAGAAAAAGAGAAAGCAACAACACACAGCTAAGTCAGGTGCATGCCAGCTGGGAATGCCTCACTGCCAGATGCATTTTTAGCCATAAATACTGTAAATAGTTTCACAAGTAGTTTTTAACACCATGTGATGGGATAGTATCATTCATTTTATCTACAGAAATTAACAATAATAAATATCAATGTAGTTATGAAGTAACAACACATGCATTAGACTATCAGGTAGCATCGAATTCATTTTATTCTCCCCGCCCCCCCTTTTTTTTAATCATTTTCTGTTTTCAATTTCTCAAATAAATCTTCATTCCAACAAAAATCTGAAAAGAACGTGGCTGCAGTATTCGTAACCAATTCCTAAAAATGCATTTACAGTCTGTGATACTGTTAAATAACGATAATACTTTAGGCAGTATCAATTTACTGCACCATGAAATTGTGCTTATATCATTGCAAATATAAATTATGAAATAACAATAACCATTTACTTTTGGTATGATAATTAACAGTAATGTATTTAAGCTGTGTTTTCGATTTTTTTTTCTTTTCCAGAATAACCATTTTTCAGACTATCTGGACAAAAAAACTGGCTATACAACTGTCAACATGTTGGCAACCCCAATTATGCAGGGTAAAGAGGTGCTTGCTGTTGTGATGGCTCTCAACAAATTAAATGCCAGTGAGTTCTCAAAAGAGGATGAAGAGGTAATAAACTACCTACTACACAACAGCACAGTCACTAGTTCACCAAATAGTTCAAGTGAATCTACTTCATGTTTTGAAAATGTATCTTATTTTTGTTTTTGTGTTTTCTTTGTTTGTTTGTTATTTTTAGGTCTTTAAAAAATACCTCAATTTTATATCTTTGGTCCTAAAAAACCATCATACATCATATCTCTACAACATTGAATCCCGAAGAAGTCAGGTATAGAAGAACTTGTAAATGATAATACTTCGTTTTTGCATGAAACCATTATTCTCACTATCTGATAGTCTCAGAAGCTTTGGAGTAAGAAAAGCATTTTATTAATTTATTTCTTTAACAGTAATTAAACATATTGCTTTATTCTGGAATATATTCATATGTGTATGGTTGGTTTGTTTCATTCAAATGCTTTCTACTGTTGTGAACAGCTCTCTTTCTCTTTTGTTGTAAATAGATGCTTTTGTGGTCCGCCAACAAAGTATTTGAAGAACTAACAGACATAGAACGGCAGTTTCACAAAGCACTGTATACTATTCGCATGTATTTAAATTGTGAAAGATACTCTGTTGGTCTGCTGGACATGACTAAAGAGAAGGTACCATTCATTTTGCCTACCTGCTAGCAATGTGTTACTCCTAACATTAAGTTATAAAATCTGTCCTCCTAACTCATGGGTTCTGCCTATTTCCAGTGTACCTCTCTACAAGACATAAAGATTCCATCCTCTGTAACTCTTTGGGATAATTCATATAAAATCTGAGTTACAAAAAAATCATATGTAAAATGAGCATGGTGAAGCATATGAATGGGAACTGTTGAATGAAATCTGAACCACTGATGGATCACCTGGGGCAAGCACTGAGTCAGCTGCAGGAGCACAGGTGAAGGCAATGCACTTGTGTGACTGGAAGGGGTGGAGTCTGACTCCAGCTCTCCCAGACCCCATTTAAGGACTGACCACCACTAGGGAAGGTTCTCTGGTTAGAGATCCCTCCTCTGTGGAGTTCTAGGTGAGCCTTGACCATCAGTGGCAGGTGAGCCTTTCCTAATTTACCAGTTGTCTTTATACCATCTGGGTAAGCCATACAAAAATATACTGTCCACCTTCATTATTTTGTGTGAGTACTATCCTTTCAGGGTATTTCACCCTACATTATACAACGATTATAAACATGAGGCCTAATGAATTTTTTTGTTTTTTGCATTGCTAATACAATCTGAGTAAAGAAAGAAGTGTAGTTTGGTCACTGTTTTATAAATTCCTGAGTACTAAAACACCTGAAGTCTACAACTGAAGACAAGCTTCACATTAGCCTGAAACTTACTGATCAGCATTTCTTGCCTGGACAATACTGTATGGTTTGTTACTTGTTTTCTGAAATGTGTCCATAAAACTCTTGTGGAGAACAAAAAAGATTGTTATCCACAGTTCTCATGTAATCTCTGAACACAAAACTGATTTTTAATTTTGCTAACGTCTGCGTATTATTTTGTCAGGAGTTCTATGATGAATGGCCAATCCGGCTTGGGGAAGCAGAGCCTTACAAAGGTCCCAAGACACCAGATGGAAGAGTAAGTATATTATTTTTCCTTTTGATTAATCTTAAATTTGACATTGAGGTTGCACAGGTAACTTAAATGTTTTCCTCTTTTTGTTTAGGAAGTCAACTTTTATAAGATTATCGACTACATTTTGCATGGGAAAGAAGAAATCAAAGTCATTCCGTGAGTACTCCTTGGCAGCCTGTTAATGTAGTTAGGTTTATTGCTGGGACAGAATACTAGCATGTCTGTATTTGCAGAAACCATCTAATTTCATTCTCTCTCTAAAGGTCACCTCCAGCAGATCACTGGTGTCTTATCAGTGGGTTACCAACATATGTTGCTGAAAATGGATTTGTAAGTTCATACCAAAAGTATAAACTACAAGCCTTAATGCATGAAGTTCTTCTGACTGAGCAAAAAAAGAAAAAATTCTTCTTTCACCCAAAGTCTCTGAAAGTACTATGCTACTTCCAAAGTCAAGTGAATCACTAGTCTGTATGGATACAAACCCACAGCACTAATGGCCAAAATACCAAGAGAGTTTCCCTTGATTTATGGCAATGTTATAGGAATAAATAACATGTTTGATTTTACTTTCCAAATGTATGAGCATTACAGTAAATACCCAAATATGCACAGTTAAGTTTTTCTTTCTTTTTCTCATGTCTTCTGTGTAGCACTAAGTTGGAAAACATAGTCTGGGCCAAATCAGCCAGAAGGCATGTGCAGTTGCATACTGGTACAGCACTAGTTCAACATGACACATAGCATAGCCAAGATATGTAATTTAAAGCTACTGTGAATGACAGCTATTAGTAATTCTGTGTCATTTTTAATAGCAATAAAGATACAACCTTTTGAGGTAGAATTCAAATTATTTACTTCTATAGTTTCCCATGCTACTGAAAACTGGCACAGAAGTTTTCTTAACCTTTACGTTTATGAATTGTGAGGTTACATACATAAGGCACTTTGGTGTATGTGCTCCAAAATGATATGTCAGAATATCCAGAACTAAATTAATAGGAACAGTTTTATTCTTTGTAGCTAGCTACGATGCTCACTGCTGTTAGCTTAAAAAAGAAATAGAGGCCAAGTCGTAGTACATTGTATTCCCTTTAAATAATGTCTCCTTATCTTTATATTGCAGATTTGTAACATGATGAATGCACCAGCAGATGAATATTTCACATTTCAGGTAATTTGAGTAATGTAAATAGTTATAAACATTGTGGAAAAATATGCTAAAGCTTTTCACAAATTAGTTATATGACTGAGTACGTGAAAAATTTCTCCTTTATGATTCATGGCATTTAGTGTTACGTGGCCTACATTAATAGCTGAATTACTACTTTCAAAGAAATATGCAACATTTCTTCCTCTCTTTCTTTTTCTATAGAAAGGACCTGTGGATGAGACTGGATGGGTTATCAAAAATGTCCTTTCATTGCCCATTGTCAACAAAAAAGAAGAAATTGTGGGAGTTGCAACATTTTACAACAGGAAAGATGGAAAACCTTTTGATGAGTATGATGAACAGATCATTGAAGTAAGTTTAACAGGATTACAAGCCCTAAGGAGCCATATGATGCTAAACAAACAATTTTTTAACAGGTTATATTAACATCTAATCAAAAATCTATCTTCCTCACCATAGTTTAAGAACGATTTTTACTCCATTAATAAAACTAAAAATTTATGAGGTCCTTAACATTCCAACAATGAAACAGTCAGGTATTTTTAGGTCATTTGACTCTCTAATGATGGTCAGTGTTCATAATTAATGTGAGTGGGTTAAAAATGGGATGGAATGGAACAAATCAGCTGCAAGGAGCGTTTAAAGATCACCTAGTCAAACCGCCTGACCACTGCAGGGCTAACCAAAAGTTACAGAGTAATATTAAGGTCAATATCTAAATGCCAAATATTAGCAGATGAGGCATGCTTCTTATCAGTGAACATGCCTGCAATCACAAACTCTAAAGGAGTTCATGTGCTTTGGCAAGATATGATATTACACACTGTATTCAAGTCCCCAGGCTAACCTGAACTTTGTAATCGCCCAACTCCAGTGTGTAAAATGGGGGTATGGGCCCTTAGTTACACAGGTTGAAACTAACAACGTCCTTAAAAGCTGTGAGGGTCAAATGGCACCTGTTGATAGGAAGGAAAGGTCATCTAAAAGGTAGAATTGAGTGTTGATTTTAAAAGAGCATGACCAGAATGTAAATTTTAAAAAGTTTAAATTGGTAGTTCAATTTTATTGTCATGGTGTTACATAAACTTTGCTTTGTTTTGTTCCAGACTCTTACACAGTTCCTGGGGTGGTCTGTGTTAAATACTGACACTTATGATAAAATGAACAAGCTTGAAAATAGAAAAGACATAGCACAGGAAATGCTTATGTACCAGACAAAGGCTACTCCTACCGAAGTTGAATCTATACTGGTGAGTTTCTGTCCACAAAATTAAAGTAGGAAATTTGCTACACAAACCCTGAATGTACTGTTTGTTTTACATTTTCAGAAATACAAAGAGAAATTAAATGTAAAGAGTATAGAAGAATGTGATGAAAAAGATCTTATCAGGATTTTGGTAAGTCAATAAATGAAAATTTGACTTCTGGAAGTATGTTGATATAAAATAGTAATGGATCTTCCCTATTGAAAAAACTGTATATAGATAGATTTTGTTTGATAAAATTTATACCAGCTATCAATTCCACAACTAGATGAATCTAATTTAATTTAATAGTACATATTTAACTTCTTCAGTTCCTTCATGAACAAACTCCACTGTTAACTATAGGGAAATACTGTTTTCCATAAATGTTTTAATAGACCTGGATATTGATGCAAGGTCACTTCCATTTTAAGTAAGAGAACACGTACAGGACTTTCTAGCAGAACTAACCTACATTCCCATGAACTACCCTGCATTTCCCTAGGCAAAGAAGTCCAAATGCAGCAATAAGATACCTCACAGTGATGAAACAGATTTGATCTAAGCAGTTAAGATTTTCCTTTTGTTAAAACAAAAATGAGCCACTTTCTTTCTAGATTGTGTGCTCTTCTGGCTGCCTTAATACTTCTTCCTAGAAGGGGAATGCCTTTTTGAAGCAAAATTCCTTTTGTGCCCATTTACTACAGTTTCTTCTTGTTGAACAGTCCTGAAGCACATACATGGTCTAACTGAAATAAAACTAAAAGGTGTGCTTCAGGAAAGTAATGGATGAAGCTCAACTGTAAACGGAACAATACAGAACCAGAACGAAGATGAAACATCAGATACATGCAGGATGGTTGACTTCCACTACCAGCCACCACACATTTCCTCCTACTATACCACATGTGTTAATGAAGGCATTAACCATGGGGAACAGATTTCTTTAAGCTACTTTTAGTTAACGTATATGCTGGAGTGCAATGGTGTTCAAGTTTTGCTGGCTCTCACAGAAAAGAGGTTCATGCAGCTTGTAAATAGTGAAACCAAAAAACATCATCAGACCCCAAATGGTTTCACATACCTGCTAACGTAAACATAGATAAATTTTACAATACCTTTCTATTTGTACAGCAACAATTAATTATGATAGTGCAGGCTTCCAAAGGTAATAATGTTGCATGAATTTTTAAATCTCTAGAAAGCAAGTAAAATGAGTTCTTTTAACATTGCAGTGTTGCAAATTTAAAGGTCTAGTATATTCGGTACTGCCAAGGCTACATGCAAGTGCTTTATCCTATTATAAGGACTGGAATCCCAGATAGCTAATAAGATAAAGCAGGTGTTTCTAGATCTGATGATTCACAAAGTAATGGGTCTTAAAACACCACTGTTACAGGTTTCCTTGTCCTTGACCTCAGATCAGAGCAAATTTAAAGGGAAATCCAACCAAGGGAGGAAGAAGTACTGTTCCATAGATGTTCATCCTCATTAGTTGAAATATGTTGTCTAGGAGCAAATAGATTGTTATAATTTTCCTTATCTGTAAAACTGAGATTTATTGGCTACATGGTGGAAGAGAGTCACTGTGATCATACAATCTATTTTTGGGTTGTACCAGATTTCCCTGAATTGTTTTCTGAATTGGGGCATATCCTTTAAAATATTCTGCTGCTCTCCTTAGGCTTCGGGATATATAAATGAAAACAGTTACAGCACAGTTTGCCAATGTCACTATTACCAGTTAGGTTATTCAGTGTGAATCAATAAAATGTATACAAAATAGGCATTTTGAAATTCAGTGCAAGCTTCTTAACCTTTTCATCCTCAGAACTTAGAACTCTTTCAGAAAGTTCTTCAGTTCATTTGTATCTGCCCTTCAGGGAGAGAAATATCCCTGAATGTCATCCACTCATTTTCCCCTAGAAAAAAGATGGAAGATCTTATGAACTTATGCTGTCCACTACTTCTGCAATAAGCTTTTGTTTTCATCATGGGTCATGACTGTTCACAACAGGCTGCTGCAGGTTACAGAAGACAATTCTAAAAATCACCACCAACACAGCAGAAAAAAGCAAAGGACTCTAAGGGATTTAAGTAAACCACAATAATTGTGAATTCTACAAGCTTTGTACATTTAAGCCTTGAATTTTTTACTTTGAGATCATTCAAAAACAAAGTGGTCAAGAATCTAATTCAAGCAGACAAACTAAGACTAATAAGCTTACTCACCATTTAGACATTAATTGTGAATTATTACTGTTCTAGGATTTTTCACTGCCGAATAAACTCTGCAGGTTTCTCTATTAAGCATACATAGTTTATCACAGGCACAAAGATAGATTGTCATGGGAGACAAGGTAAGGCAAATTAGTTTTAAGAGTATATTGTTAAGAAGCAAGCATCAGCATACTAGAAGATAAAAAATGCACAGGAGTCTTGGCTTGGCTATAGGTTCTTCACGAGAAGACAAGGCTAGAAGTAAGTAACCATGAAAGCAAGCCTTCTGTCATTACAAAAAACACAAAAACCTGTAGTCATAGTATATTCTACTGTTAAAGTAAAAAAAAGTTTTGTTCTAGGAAGGTTATTTTTGGTCACAACTCCATCAGTATTCATAAGATTCAACAGGGATGACAACATTTACCAAAAAAAGATGGGCTTGAGAAGAACTGCAATTCCAGGCCAGAAGTGGGGAAATAACATGATTTTATACAAGAAACAACTCCAAGACCTGAGATTTCTTCACTAAGGAAATGGAGATAGTCCCAACCAATTGTGACATTCTTTTTTTCGCCGTTGTGTTTCATAACATAATACATATTAGATGTTTGAGGTTAGAATAGGCATGCTGTCCTTATACAATGTTCCCAGTGAAGTAAGAAAAGAGTTTTGCAACTTTGTGCTTGCCATAAAAATCATTCTGCTTTTGACTTTTCCTAACAGAAAGAAGAATTACCCGATCCCAAAGATTTAGAACTATATGAATTCCGCTTCAGTGACTTTCCAGTTACAGAACACGGCCTGATAACTTGTGGGATACGGCTGTTCTTTGAGATAAATGTCGTTGAAAAGTTCAAAGTCCCAGCAGAGGTTTGATTTATTTTGCCTTGTTTGGATTTATTTTAGTATAGAAGACTGATTGTAGGTTCTTTATTATAGAAATAAGCGATCCTAAACATTTAATAAAACACTTGGATATCTGTCGTGAAAGACTTAAAACTGATCCTGAACTTGGATTCCTGTTCAAGGAATTAAAGCAACATGCATTTACATAAGATCTATTTACTATTTGCAGTTTAATTATTTTCGTTTTAAAAACATATTATTCCAGTAATTTTATACAAATTCCACAATTTCCTTCCAGTGAGCAGTATGTTCGCAATCACTTTTATTCATAATAGGTCCTTACAAGATGGATGTACACAGTCAGGAAGGGTTATCGAGATATCACTTACCACAACTGGCGACATGGATTCAATGTGGGACAGACAATGTTTACTCTGCTGATGGTAATGTTGCTAATATCAACCTTACATTCATTACTTAGCTTTCCTTTCAAGGAAGGTGCACAGTAATAAATGCTTGTTTACCTTTACAGACAGGTCGAATAAAGAAATACTACACTGATTTAGAAGCCTTTGCCATGGTTGCTGCTGCTTTCTGCCATGACATTGATCACAGAGGGACCAATAACCTGTATCAAATGAAGTAAGTAACATTAACAGATTTTGTAAACACAAATATATGGATATGCATTACTCCCAGTGGCAAAAGAAAGAACAAATTAACAGATGTGAAAATATACTGCAGATATTCCATGAATACATAGCATGAAGGGATGTGAAGAAAGGCTGATGGAGATGGGCTTGTTTAGCTTGGAGAAGGCTCTGAGGAGACTTCATTGCAGCCTTCCCATACTTGAAGGGAGCTTGCAAGCATGAGGGAGACCGACTTCTTATGTGGTCTGACAACAATAAGGGGGAATGGCATTAAACTAAAAAAGGGGAGATTTAGGTTAGAAGCTAGGCAGATTTTTTTTTACTCAGAGGCATTGGAACAGGCTGCCCAGAAAAGCTGTGGATGCCCTGGAGGAACATAAGGCCAGGTTAGATGGGATCCCGGGCAGCCTGATAAAGTGGGTGGCAACCCTCCAACCTAAGCCATTATGTGATTGACATTCATCCTACAGAAGATGAGAATTCATCATGGCAGCTGAAGCAATGACAAAACTCAAAAGCAGAATCCTAGAAGGATCTGCTAGGGTTGCAATTCATTTTTAGGAGAGTCTGCTGTTCTAACTATCATGAGAAGCAAAAAGGAATTTTTAGGATTTTAAAAAGAAAGCATCATAAATCTCTGAAGACAATCTAAGCATATGGCAGACAAATTCATTTAACTTATCTGACTGCCTTAGTTCCAAAATTAAACTTCAGTGCTCTGTCTTGCTACACTGGTAGTAAGTCAAAATTAGCTTCAATAAAAAGAGTAGAAAGTACCTAACTGGAATTATTTATTTATTTTTCTTTCGAGATAGGGTAAAGGCATTTTTCTGGAGTGGGATTCAGGATGGGGAACATGAAAAGGCCAGCTTAGAAAGAGACGGGAATTCAGGTGCATTGTTTTCTCAGCGTTCTAGTGGCTAATGTGCCTAGCTTTTTTAAACAGTGAGTTTACTGATCGATGTAGATCCTTTCCTAAGAGATGATCTCCTCAAATCATGTACAGTTCAAAACTACAAGCTTGCTTTCTGCCACAAAGTTAATGTGCCAGTAAGTTATATACCATGATGCTAAGCTTTGCAACTTGTATTCCTTTGTGCTCTAAATGGACAAAAAGACTTCATTGTGATCTTTTCCTTGCTGTTAGTAGATTCTCATAACTAAAAAACATAAATTCATATTATTTTAAACCTGTTTATTACAGCTTTACATGTTATGGTGAGGCCAGGCCCACTGTTGAAGAGTGAGAAATCTACCCTTTAGTCTTTTGAGTGATTTGTTAGTTCTGTGTGCTACCCAACTGAACACAAGATTCTCAGAATATCACATGTGCCAGGAGATTCAAACCATAATTTTATGAGTACTGTTTCCATTAACTGTATCTCCAGAATGATTCATCCTCCTCCTCTGTCCCTGGACACACTCAGCCCAGGAGAGGAGGTTTCAGACCACGTGCCGGGGCAGTGACGTTAGGGGATTTTCTGATTATTCCCTGGGATTCTCCAGGTGACGTAGGAGAGAGAGAATGTCAGATGCGGATTCTTATTCAGCTGACTGCCTCTCATCCAAATAAGTTTAAGGGGTTTTTAAATCTTCCTGCTGTGGTCTTCCCTAGCTGAAAGCCCTCTACTTGAGGTCATACACAGTAAAGCTATTTATAAAACCCATCAGCTTTATGACTACAGCCTGTAAGTCAATCTCATCTATAAGGGGAGAAAACACAGGTAGCCTATAACAATACACCTTGGTTTATCTCAGGAAACAAGTTTTTAGCCAAGGGAAAAAAGGAAGAAAATACACTGCAGAACAACCTGAAGCTGAATGATAGGACATTTCTCCCTTCTTCCCACTGCCGTAGTCTGAAGCAGAATTACCTTGAAAATTAGACCAAGGTCAGAGGGATTCTTTGTGCTTTGTGAAAAGACTGAGCACATCTGAGCAACCAGAATTTACACAGTTCGTAAATCAGTGATTCCGGGGGCAGGGAGAAGCCAAAGGGAGAGAGGAATTAAATTCCATTATATTAGTACATTATGTAAGTTAGAATCACAGGGGACATGGTCCACAGTAATTGCAGATAAAAGTCACACCACAGAATAAATTCTAAAAGATGGATTAAGCTTATTTTTAAGAGATACAGAAAGCATGTAAATTAAACAGCAGAAAGGAATGTGCAAGATGAAAGAGATATTCAAAAACACAGCTGTCTGTCAGCAGGCACTTTCTAATTTCTATCTAATTTCTGTCTTCACCATCACAAGAATGAAAGCAACTTCTTGCTCTGCCTCATATTAGTGCTGATGATATATATTAAGCTAATGAATAAGCAGATCAATAGCAAACTTTTTTAACAGGTCAGCTGCTCCACTGGCAAAGCTTCACGGCTCTTCCATTTTAGAAAGACATCACCTGGAGTACAGTAAAACTCTACTGCAGGATGAGGTATGTTTGCATGAATCTTCTGCTTACAGCAATAAACACAAAAGATACAAATAAATTAAATTTCACCAGGTCTTATTCACTTCGCTAAATCCAGATTAAGAAATTATACTCAGAAATTTAAACCAAATTTCTTACTCACTGTCTACTTTTAGAGAATAGCAGCTTGTCCTGTAGGCCTCACTCACATGGCTCATACAAAACAGCTGAAGTTGGTGAAGAAAATGAAAGCTGCTGTAATTAAACAGCTGCACCTGGCTCTGAGTTCAGCTGCTGGCTCTGTCAGGGAGGAACAATTGGATGGAGCTGTTTGCAGACGATGCCCTCATCCACAGACCAGGTCCTCCCCCCCCCCCGACCCACCCACCCAAACAGGTCAGCCATCATCATGGCTCTGCGGCAGCTCCCATTGCAGATCTCTCGAATTAAGCAGATATTTTTTCCTTTTCTTTCTGCCACCCTCAAGTGGTTTTCCCCCTTTTCACAACCACATTTCAGAGCTCTGCTCCTCACTGTGGGCAGGCATAGGCATTCCAGTGGCCCATAGGGTCACAGCGGCGCCATGTTGCTCCCCCTCAGGCTGAACAAAATGTCCGCCCTGAGGAGCCCTGTACCTCCTGCATGGGACAGCCATTTCTCCCTCATCAGTGCCCGGCTCTGTCCCAGATACAAGGGGAAGGGAAAAGTCTATTTATAACTATTTAATAAGGTTTTTTGGTTTTTTTTTCAGGGAAATAATAAGATAAAACCATGTAGATCTGAAACCTCGTGGCTCCTCTATCCCACTTCTTTCTAGCAGTGTGGAGGACACTCACTTCCACATCTGAAAAAAATAAAAATAAAAATCCGCAAAACAGATTTATTACTTAAACAAAAAAAGGTAGTAAATAAAATAATTTACCGTCATTGATGCAGGGGGTGTGCTTTTTCAAATGTGAGATGCTGTGGACCGACCATCATTTCTGGATGGTCAGGTTTTTGAAGGTGCTGAACAGGGGTATCACAACAACCACACTCTCCTCATTTTTGGAAAAAAGAAAAACCAGGGCGCTCCCAAAAAAATGCAGGGTGTGGTGCTTCCATTCCCTATTTGTGGGAAAATGGACACTGTGCTTTACTGAAGCAGAGTCCTAATAACACCACGGGTAATTGTGCTGAGCCAGGCTAACTGGAAGAAGAGGTCTAGAGAAACACACAGGTCCATGGATGTGACTGGCGAAGAAATAAGGCAAAGCAGCCATTTCTTTATGAATTATATAGAATCCAGTTGATTTTCTTTGGTTTTAATTTAGATGTAACAATAGCAGACCAAGTCAATATGCATTTAGTCATTTGTGCAGCCTCTGGGGGCAGCACTTTAAACCTCCATACACAGTATTTAGACATTTATTCTGGTTCCATCCAATTTTCATGACTCTGTGCAGTCCCATGTGACTTCTTTGATTTCTCTCTCCCTATCTCTGCCCCAGCTGATCTCTATTTTCAGAAATATTTTGCACTTTTCCATCTTTCCTCTTAAAAGGTGGTAAAGATTTAGTTAGTATATACAACAATGTTGTGAAAAATATACAGCAGGATGTGCTTATTTGGATCTCAGTATCAAACATTTCTGCAGCTGTAACTGACAGAAATAATGGGATTTAAAAGCTTAAGAACTACTCTTGAATGACAGCCACCTTTGAAGAACTTTTTCTTTGTAGTGTTATTTTGATGTTGAGTGTATAGTTGACCATGCATACAGTTTTGCTATACTGTCCTATGGGGCAGCCCATAGAATACAAATCAAAGACAGTCTTGTAACAGGAATTGAATTCGTAAACTTTCCATCTTGCAGAGTTTAAACATCTTCCAGAACCTAAATAAGCGCCAGTTTGAAACCGTTCTACACTTATTTGAAGTTGCAATAATAGCAACTGACTTGGCTTTGTATTTCAAGTAAGTACTAAATTCTGTGTAACTTCCTACTGAAAAAAATGTCAATCCTATACTATTTACAGCTGTAGGTTTTTGCTTGTTCTGTGCAGGGTAAAGAGTTGTATTATAACGTGCTTTTAGTAAGCAATTCTCATATATATAAAAAAAAGACATTCTTATTTTCATTATGAGCTTTCAAATTTCAGAACATATAAATGTCTGTAATAGTTTGCATACATTTAGTAAGTCATTCAAGTATGCATTAAGTTACAAATATATGCCAGAAATGTAAATTTTGTAGCCTAATTCTAAAGTTGTCTGCATGCGTGATATTTAGTGTACCATACTGCAATTATTCATATTGAACAGGAGCATGCTTATGACATAAAAGACTTCAAAGTTAAAGCTATCCATCCAACTTTACTAACTTAATATGCTTTTATAAAGGTTAATGACTCTTTGGGTTTTTTTTTTGTCCAGATGTCTAATGACTGGGATGATTTAAAGATAGGACACAAGAAACAGTTCAGTAAGATTTTCAGAGGCAACTACTAAATTTCAATGGAAATTAACCCCCGTTATTTCTTTCATTAGAAATGCAAATTAGAATATTTATTAAACAATAATAAGAAACACTTTTCAGAGTACTTCTGTTAATTTTAAACAATTTTTTAGGATATTTGAGGGGACAGTTGTTAGTATTTGCTTCTTTTCCCAATTAATTATATTACTGGAAGGAATATTACAAAAGAAAACATAATACTGAAGAAACATTAATGTCTCTTCAGTTTAATATGCAGTCAGGAAACTTGTTATTTGGATCTTCATCAGTAACTCTATAATACTACTTCATATATCAAGGGCATATAGCATAGCAGCATATAAATTTGTTAGGTTAACTGGAAACTTGGAGTTCAGGGAGAAGACGGTGTCACTTCGAGACTACAGTGAGTAGGATGCAGCTTCAGAACAGCACATGTATGAGAAATACAGGATTTGTTTTCTGTTTTATTTTTAATGCGGGAATTTTGTTCACTAATATATAGTTTATCTGTATGTTTTCGCAGGAAAAGGACTATGTTTCAAAAGATTGTGGATGCAATTGAAAAAATGGAAACAGAAGAGGAAGCTATTAAATATATATCTATTGACCCAACCAAAAAAGAAGTCATCATGTAGGTTGTCAATAACTTGCTCTTTATTCATTCAGTTAACTACAGACACATTTCAAAAGTATTAGGGCATCTAGATGTGCAAGTTCAGATTTGTTATCTGATAACATCAACAAAATATGTCTTCTCAAAAGGTACATCTGTCTGCATCTTGGGTATCTAAATAGCTTAAAACATGGATCCTTTGTTGGTGGTTTTTTGTTGTGTTCTTTCTGGTTTTTGTTTGCTTTTTCTTCCATCACTCTAATTATTATAACCTTGTGCTTTCACAGGGCAATGATGATGACTGGATGTGACTTGTCTGCTATAACCAAGCCTTGGGAAGTGCAAAGTAAGGTAAGTACTTTTCAAACAGATAATCCTGCATTTGCTATCTTTTTTCCCGCCCACTTGTGCCTGATGTCATGAAAAAAAACAAAAACAAAAGAACACATTACTTATAATTTGATAGATATATAAATATTTGCACCCAACCACCTTTCTCAAAATCAACCTCTGTGTTTCTGTCACTGAGAGTACAAGGGCTATCTACCCTTTCTAACCCTTCTCAGTCAGCTAAAACTGCACTCCCCAAATCTACTCAGAAATAACGTAGCTAGCAAGAAATGAGTCCTATTTTGTGGATGTGAACTTAGTAATAATAGATAAATAGTAAATTGAAAGTATGTCCATTTAAACAGTAATATGCCAGTTCTGAGACAAACAACATTATTATTATTTTTAAGAACTGGAAAGCCTTGTTCTTACCTTTCTTCATCTATTTATTTAATCAGATCTACTGTTTTCAGCTTACATTTCCTTTGAATTATGATTTTCAGGTTGCCCTCATGGTTGCAAATGAATTTTGGGAGCAAGGTGACCTGGAACGGACTGTACTACAGCAGCAACCAATTGTAAGCACTAAATAATTTAACTGTGTTAAGCAATATTGCTTGTGATTTAAATATTGAATAGATAATGGCCCATGATGATTATCAGTTCATTATAACCAAAGGCATGATCTCTACATAATCTAAATTACTGCTATTCTGTTCTAGCCCATGATGGACAGAAACAAAGGTGATGAACTACCTAAGCTCCAAGTTGGTTTCATAGATTTTGTGTGCACGTTTGTATACAAGGTAAGAATAACTTCTTTTTTTTGTTTTCCCACTGAGTGGAACAATTAACAACCAACAGCTGCAATAAGGAACAGCTAACAACCAACAGCTGCACAATTCTTATTTATTGGGTAAACCACTATCACTACTGCCACATTTCTTTTACTCTTTTAGATTCAGAAGAATTTGTCCCACAAAAAAAATTCAAGACATGGTTATCAACAGAGGATCTCAATATAACTTGAGAGCCCTAAGTGTTTGTTACTACCTTCCTTGAAAGACTGAATTGGAAAGTCCTCTCTGGTTCCTTAAAGTCCCATTAAATATAAGTACATGATATCTAGAAGGATACAGAGATCAGTTAATGGCAAAGGAAAAGGAACAGAAAATTTGCAATATTCTGTAAGGATAGCTATTGTATATTTGGAAATTGTACATATGGAAAGCACTTTAATATCAACATTCTTAATCTCCATTTGGTTTTTAATATTGTCTTAAAATGTTACACAGAAAAGTATGACGGATTATTTCAACAACTTTAGGTACATTCTAATCTCCCTGGAATTATACTAGAAAATAGTAGACTTTGGTTCTATATGCTGACATTGATAAACATATCAGGAAATAATCAGCTATCAAAGTTATAATTTTGTTATACGAACCAGACTTTTCAAATGTGGAATTAGGGAAGTTACTACAATGTGCAGCATATCAGATCTATTCTATCACTATGTACATTATATGGCATTATTATCCCAACGCAATATATTCAATGCCACCACTGCATGGACAAAACATGCTCTCAAACATGCACTGGCAGATACTGGCACTATATTAAAAATTCTTTTCTCTTCTACAGAAAACCTACTAACAAAAAGAAATGGAACAAGTGGTTGAAAAACAAACAAGTCAAAACCACAGACTATCAATTAAAATTAATTCATCAAGCATACAAACAGAAATAATTACTTTTATTAGAAAAATGAAAGCAAATGCTTTCTCTGCAAAGCAGCATTTCCAGAAATTCATACTTTACAAATCAACAGTGTTTTCACATTTCTAATTCATTAACTTCAATTGCTTGCATAGGAATTCTCAAGATTTCACAAGGAAATTACACCCATGTTCGATGGTCTACAAAACAACAGGGTTGAATGGAAAACAAGAGCTGATGAATATGAAGAGAAGATGAAAGTTATTGAGGAACAGAAGAAAAAGGAAGAAGAAGCAGCTGCCAAAAAAGGTTAAATAAGTTCTAATTTTTTCATTCGTATATAGGCAGTTTTTCTCTCTAAAATTCACACAGGATAAACTTTTCAACATTCCTTACACTGCCAGTATTTGAGTTAAGAATTAGGTGAATTAGCTTTGTCTTTAGTTGGAAGAGGAGTAATCTTTAAAAATTACACAAATCCAATACACTGACCTTATTTTCTAATCTGCACAATTACAGAAAAGACAACCATCATAGAAGTGAATATATAATTTATTTTGTCTTAAGACATAAAACTGATCATTAACAAACTCTATTTATCTGTGAGTGCTACAATCATTTGAAATATGAGATGTATCAAAATTCTGCACAATGTAAGCCTCAAATTTATTCAGGTGCTTTCTTTAAGCTGAAAATAAAAATATAAGGGATGAGACTGGAGAGTGTGCTTGTGAAACAAAGAAGTCCCAGTACTCTTCCATATTTGAGATAAAGCTTTTGGTTCTAGTTTCCTAACACTGATTTCTTGGCTAAAATATGTTCTCTCATAGTACAAACCCAATGCTAATCTTTCCAATACCTAAAATTGAAAGTATGGTTTTCCATATGATGAACAAAATGACAGTCTGATGTTTATATAAACTGAAAATCTCAAGTGTAAAAGTGAAATTAGTTGTTTTATTCTGTATTGCATTTGAAACATCAGCTCTGATAATCAGCTGAAATGAAAAGATTCAGAGATGAGAAAAATGTGTGTGATTTTTAAAGAATGATTTACTGACAGCTAGTTTAGGAAAAAAAGTTAGTTTATTCTAATAGTGTATTTTGCATTTTTAACACATAAAACAGTACTGAATAATTTGTTAATAAGTGTCTGTAGGAAATAGGTGAGTATTCTTCAGATTTCACATAAAAAGAGAGGTTATTCAAGGCTATGTATCAAGTTACTGTCAGAATTTAAAGTATAACTAGAAAATAATTAGCTCATGAAGCAAGTGTTACTAGGGTAAAATTCAAACAAACATTGTTGCACCACTTCCAGTTTTCATAGGAATTAGGCCCACCCCATTGTGTCCCAGATTTATTCATTTTTAATTTCTGAGAACTAGCTGGTTCTGAATAAGAACACTGGAATGCACCTACAAAAACCAAACCACCCCAGGACCTGCACACAAACCTCCATACATTTTTGCATTCTTGGCAAAGAGAATAGTTACTGAAATCTTATCCTATGCCCTTAAGCATAAAGTTCTTCTGAGCTAAAAATAAAATAATAATTTACAAATTTAGGACTTATACTCCCACTGCTTCTACATGAAGTTAAGACCATCTCACATCATTGGTATTCTGGAGTTCCTCACATTACTAATTTAGAGAAATAAGCATTTTCCCACAAGGCACTTCACACAGGCTAGCATGGACAGACTGATTAACAGGAGCTAAGGATCTGGACTTCTTTGCATATCATAATTGGCATCAAAAAGTGTAAGTGAATTATTTTGTCTCTTTTAAATGTGCACTGGAATGAGACCATACATATTTGTAAAGAACAGATCTGACACCGTCAAAGTCAAGGCCATGTAAATAAATGCCTTTGTTAAAGAGTCAGATCATACAAACAGTAATATGATGCATGCTGAACCACAGTAGTCTCTAGATCACACTGACCTGGCTATTCTGAACCATAGGCAGAACACAAAATAAACATATTTGCTGAACCACTACAGTGGAAAGTTCAGAACAGAAAGCATAATACAGTATTAAGAAAATGAAATACATATTTAGTAATGTAGTGTTGATTATATCCACAAATTACAGAGGGTAGGACACTGATTATGTGACATGTTTCAATGCAGGTGGAAAGGGTCGAAAATGACCTAGTAACATGGTGATCCACAGCTTTGAAATGTAAGTTTTAATTCTAATATCGGTATCTTACCTTAAATGAATCTGGAAACGCAATTTATCACATTGAAACAAACCTTAACTATGACCAATAAACATCTGTGGAATCATTTGAGAGAGACATTACAGAATCAGTAGCTATAAAGTATTAAAAAGCAGTCTCTCTGTCTTAATTGGTTGTTACCAAGGGATTCATGCAGGGTTGGAATAGAGTTTATACAACTAGGTCAAATTAAAGTTTTTGTTCCATCTCCTTCAAAAATAGTTTCCAAGATGATATTAATTCAAGAGTTTTCCTCTTTAGCATGGCTGACATACCTCAGTTTTGTATGTGTGGGACAGTCTTACATAAAGTACTGAAACTTTCCAGTAAGAGTGGTTCAGTGTGTTTGGTTCACTGAGAAATGTTAGCATCAACTGCTACATCATATATGTATAGGTATATATAACATGTATAGTTGTTGCAATCTCCATTTTCCTGAACAAGTAGTAAAAACATGTTCCACTTTCAGAGAGTCAAACACACATAATATCCATATCACAAAAGCAATGTTTTTAAAACAAGAAAGTAAAGCAACTGAAAGTGACAGGAAGTACTCACTTAACTTTTCTTCTGTGTTTTTTAGCTGAAAATGCAGCCGGAGGTGGTGGAAGTGGAGAGGATGGAAAATCCAAAACATGTATAATTTTGTAATTCTTTATCTCAAAGACACTGTTTCTGCTACAGAAAAGACATCTAGAAAGAACTTCAATGAGCCCAGTGGATTTCTGCTTCGCATAGAATAGCCTAGATCAATCTCTTAACAATCCTCTTAAACACTCGCCATTTGTTGGAAATAATTTTTACTGGAATAAAAATAAACAGTTACAATTAAAAACTAAAAAATCAAAAGACAAAAGAAAAACTAAGTAATGGTGCAAAATACATAAATGTGCATTTAGATACTTTTTCATGTCACTCAATTTACATACAGTATTTTTATCAAAATAAGTAACTTCTGCACACAGTCCAGAAAAAATATAAATATTTTAATAGATTATCTATGAAATTACTGAATGACATCTAACATGTATAATTCAATCAAAAAAAATCTGTTTAATAACTTGTATATTTAGATTTTTATATTGTGTATATCTCTATAACTACATCTACAGCATATTCCACATTCAAATGCATTTTAAAACTTTATGTACCTCCAATGCACCTTCTTTAAACTGCAGTGAAATGAACAGAGTTTTCTAGTATCTGAAAACCAATGAACTGACAAAATTCAGTCTGGGGAGGCAGAGAGTAGCACAAGTAGAACGCATCAAAATTCACATTAGCTCCCCTTCCACAACCAAGCAGACAGACTGCACACAAATCAGCCCTTCGTAAACAACAATCTCTCTACAAAAACAGTCTGTTATTAAAGCACGACAGAGACCACTCCACTCCTACTCTGGTCCCATGAAGTTACCTCCTCCTGCAGATGAAGGAAGGAAAACAGCTCCTATATCACACATCTGTCTGAACATTCAGGGGAACCAATTTCAAACCTAAGAGAATCTGGAGGTCAGAGACAATTCCTGTAACAAACAAATTTAACACAGAGTCTCCTAACACTTTTATCCCCACAAAACAGAATCACATGCTTTAATTTTTTTCCTCTGAAGAGCTCTCAGTATTAAAAAAAGGGAGGATTGAAAAATTTGTCAAATTATATACTTTTATAAGAATGCTGTAAAGATAGATACTATGTATAGCTATCATTCAAAAAGAATCCACACAGTTTCCCACTTACTACATCCTTATTTATAAGTGGGCCAAATATTCTATGCAAATTTGGTTATGACATAAAACTGGATATTGTGTATTATTTTCTGTATTAAATGTAGATACAAAAGAAAGCTATTCCAAAGTTGTTTCATCATGTAACTTTATTCATACTGTATTAAATGATGTATTTAATATGTATTCTGTACCATTTTATAAACATATTTTGAAGACTCAAAACAGAGCTAGTTACCCAGAACACACACCTAATATACAATGCTTGCAGCAACAAATATAGCAACACATTCAACAAAAGCCCGTTGGGGCAAGTTGCATACATGTAAGCAGATTGCTGCAGATTGGATTTGGCTCTCAACCACACTTGTAAGATGACAGAGAATTAACCTTTAAATCCACCTTCTTACCTAAAGAAGCCTTCATGCAAGGCTACATTTATTTGTTGCTCAAGGACACCTTAAATATGTCCTTGTACTGTCATCTATTATGTAAGTGCAAACTCTTTAAAATGTTATTATGTCAAGAAGTACCTGTAACATGTTCGTAATTACACTGCAACCATCTCTGCTCTTACATTAGCCAAAAAATACTTTTTATAAATACTTTCTATAAATCTATCTACAGTAGAAAGCACTTCTAAAGATGTTTTCTTCATCATAAACTTTCCTCAGCTTGTTTTACATTAACACTTAATTCAAAAAAGTTTGTCCTTTATATTCAAGGTAATTTTCATCTGAAAATGTCTGCCATATCTATTCATGTGCAGAATGTTTCTTTAGAAACATAACAATAAAGAATGTGTCATGTTGTGCTATGATGTGAAAATGAAGATGAATCCAGTAAGTTTCTCAAATGCTATACATTCTTTACTTGTATGTTCAGGATTACACTTTAAAGAAGGATTAGCATTCAATCAATGCTAAGGAGATCAGAAACCACAGATAACATACATGCCACGTGTACATATCTGGTGGCAAGCCACACACTTTATTTACTTAAATCAAAGATGTCAACAATGTTGAGAACAATTTGGATTTTTATTAATGGGTGGAATTATCAGTCACACCGTATCATAACCAAAGTTTTAAGGAAGATGGGAGACATTTCAGATACAGTTTACTTAAATTCCAAGCAAAACGCATGCTTCATTAAAATGAACTTCTCTAACAGTATCTGAAAACACTCAGATTAGTATCTTGAAAATATTAAAGTCTACATGACTGATACATCTAAAGCTATTAACTACAGTTGAATAAATTATAAATACAAATATATTAAAGTATATGCTTTTAAATTGACAATAAAATCGCCTAAAATGCTCCTTAGAAGATCTGTCCCTAACTGAAATTTGGGATAGAATAAAGAACAGCCATCTTCTGTGGGGCACTGTCAATAAAACATGTTCTCATTTTTCTACATTCTTCATACTTTTATGTTAGGATTTCACGTATCTTTAGCTTGCATTTCTCAAGTATATTTCTTGCACTGCATGAGTATACAAGCCTACCCCCCCAAAAAAAGAAAAAGCTTTCAGCCCTGAAGCCTTCTGCAAAAGCAATTCACCCAGATGGTCCATATGGAGTGACCATAGAAAAGGCATGCTGTTGGAAGAGGTCTCTGGTCCCTGCTTATGACTGGATTTCCAGACACGCATCTTGACAATTCACAAAACAAAACAAAAAATCAACCCACATCAATTTCAAGCTTCAGAGAAACAAGTCTTGAAAATATTCATCGAACTCTTCCTCTCTGCAAAAAAAAAACAACCAGAAATATGTCAAAGAAAGTTTTGCTTTTGATTTTTTTGTCTAGAAGATAATAAAATATAGTAGTTTTCTGATTAGAATATGCACCTGGTATAGATAATTGTGACTTATTCACTACATTCCCATACCCTTCCCATTTCTTTTTCTGTGCAACAGCAGTGAGCTTACTGCAAGGATTTACTAGTTCATGGGATAGCAAGCACAGGATAAGACAGCAATGGTAAGTTAGCAGGGTTTCTCCCCTGCCACTGTATATGTGCCCAATTAAAACAAAAAAACCCAACAACAAAAAAACCCAACAACATTCTTAGCGTCAGTATACAGGAGATCTGACATAACTTTAAATGTTATCATTAAAATACTCAGGAAAAGACTCTGTCTTTACAGCTCTAAATGGTCACAGTACAGTTCACAAGACAAAAGCACACTGGTTGTTCAAACTAACCGTGATTTTTCATCTGTTTCTTGTAGAGGACCTTTCCAAAAATCAGCATCTGAAGGACCATCTTGGGCATCACTGTTATCTGAATCTGTCAAAAAAAAATTCAGTGCTCAACTAACACATTTTGAAAGAACGTATCGATTCTTTTACATAGATGGTTGTTGGCTAGGAGAAACATTTCACTGTAACCCTGATAACAGATAGCATGCTTTACTTTGCATGAAGTAAAAACTAAAACATTTGCCAATCTTTCTCAATACAGGAAGACTCTTAGAAACCATTATCAACTGATACCTTGGCCAAACATAGCAACAATCGTGTCCGAACGCTCATCCTGACACAACAGCTGCACCACACCTTGTTCATAAAATTAAAGTCTTATAATCACAAACCCAGAATTACAATACATTTATATTACAACATAGAAACCTATGATGTTGAGTGAATCAATTGCTTCACTTTTTACTTAAACAACTTTCATCAACTGTAACATATCAGTGACCTTGCAAGAAACAATGGATTAGTGCCTAACTACTCCATATCACTATGCAGAAGGAGCGAAAACCAAATCTCATTATTAGAAATCTGTTGACTTAAAAAAAAATAATAATAATCTTTCAATAAGATTTTCTATACAGCCTTTGGGCATGATGCGGGTCAGCAGAAAACTGCTTCAGGTCTTCCTGTATTTGTACAGAACATTCCCAAAAGAGTATCACACAACAGGACATCAGTTCTAGAAACATTAAGATCCTTCCAGAGAGTCTGCAGCAGTAATTAGGATGACCAAAAGATGAGGCTTATTTCATCTTAAAAGTATCTGGGGATTGGAATTACTGAGATGCAGTGAAGAAAACCACTGAGACTCAGCACATACATCTGCAATTTCCTTACCACCTTATCCAATATTGGAAGATTCAGAAGATACTCAAATGCTTTACCTTTATCAGAAGAAGAATCTGAGTCTTCTGAAGAAACCTGATCTAGAAATAAACACCATTTAAAAAATCAGTGAGCTTATCTTGGTTTTATCTTTTATCTTACAATGTTTACAAAGGATACTTCTATCATAATAAATTACACATAAACATGTTGCACATGCACACACACACACACACACACACCATACATTCAAAAAAAAGAAAGCAAACACTGAAGCAAAAACATTTTTTTCATGAGTTGAAAGGTCATCAGTTTGAGCTCAAATAAGTGATCCCAAAGATCTGTGGTGCAAAAAGGTTATCTTACATTTCCAAAAGGCTTTCAACTCCAAAGTCTCAAGGAATTGCAATACTTTAGAACCATTCACAGTATACAACATCCAATCCTTAGACAATGTATGATCTAAAAAAATGCCCATGATGTGGACAATTGTTTGTTGCAATTCAAGATTTCAAAGGGCTATTCCTATTTCTATAAAATGGAAGAAATTCACCTTTATTTATTTATATTTTACTTAAGAAATTTACCTTTTGGACTACCTATGTTACACAGTGTGGAAAGAACTGCAGATCTACATGTTATCTAACTACAGTAAAATTAATATTCAACTAATTTTATTTAATATTTTCAAAATTCAAGTTTAAATTTACCTTTGTGAGCCTTTTTTTTTGACTTCTTTTTTGTTGAATGAGACAATTTTGTCTTCTTAATTTTTGGTTGTTTAGAGTTCTGTACAGCTGTGCCTCTTTTCTTGCTTGCTTTGACTTCTTTCCTTCTAAAACATAAAAAGAAGGCACGTCTTCTTTAGTGTATATATATATATATGTATATATATATATATACACTAATAAAAAATATATATAAGTAAGTATTATATATAATATAGTTACTAAGCACTAAGTATATATATATGTACACTATATTCTCTTCAAGCAACAATGAATCTTAGGTATTAAATTCAGTCAAAATTCTGAAACTTATTGCTATTTAAACTTTAAAAAAAGAAGATAAATGAAAACCACTATAGCAATACTAGATCTCCACAGATGAACATAAAGGACAGGAAATACCGAAGCATTAAAGTGCCTCTGATGCAGACAAGAAAAACGGTGAATTGACAGTCAAGCATTAAACAAAGCAAATTATCATATGATGTGCCAAATTCACATTTACAATGTCTTTTTTTTCATATATACAAAATCACTTGGTACATTAAAATGAGAAAAACAGCAGTAATATGGATTTTTATATGCTGTTTAATAATTTGATAGCATTCAAAGCTGAGGCAGAAGAATCTCAAGGCTAAGAACATGCTACATACCAAGAACACATGTATTTTTATTTTCAGCATTATTAACGTAGGCTTACTGTATGAAACTAAGCAATTTTTTCCTGTTTGTTTACCTAAAAGTATGGAAAATTATTTCTATCTTAAGTATTGCTTTGAAGCTGACAAAACCAAACATACTTAACTCTACTTATTCCAAATTCAAGTGGTTTTACAATTTTAGCTCCAAAGAGAAGCAAGATAAACAAATTTCAGTTACTTAACTGTCACCCTTAAGACATACCTACACAGCACCACTTTGAAATTGAGTATAAATTATCATTTAGAATAGATTAACTTTCAGAGATATATACATCTAGATATGCCATCCTAATTTTTAGGAAAGGAAGAGCTTTCCAGAGCTTAAGCAGACCAAGAAAGAAAATGAAAAATGACAACGCTTCGCAAAAACTTTCTGAAGAGGAAAATAACCATTGGGCTGAAAGTAACCAAAAGAAACTGTTTTGGGGTATTCCTCTTGTTCGGTAAGTTTCATAATTTTATTAGCACAAAAATATCTAACTCTCAATGGTGACAGGATAATGACTTTATACGCACTCCAAAACAGAATCTATTCATAGTTCAGCCCCCATATTCCCACAGTACTTCATTACCTGTGATGAAAGTTCAGCTTGTAAGAACATTCTGGACATAGTCCTGAAAAAGACAGAATGAGAAAACTACAGCCATGCATCTGCTGAGCACAACTGAAAAAACTTCTACCCTTAGGCTGAAGATCCACAGACCTCTGAGAGCATTGCCAGCAACCAAGTGCTGCCACCTTGGAGTGTTTTGTGCACAAAAGAAAAATCATCATAAGCCTTTTTTACACAGAAAAACTGTGTAAACTGTTATAAATTTAATTACCTGCTGAATGTAGCAAAATGTACTAAATAAGAAAATCCCACTCAGGAAGCATGAATAAAAACCGCAGTGATTTAAACGAAGCTAAACTTTTGGAAGAAAACGTAACAGTGAAAAATAAAATCAGTTGAGCTGAAGGTGTGCAAAGAATACTATTCCTAATTTCTAAAAACTTCTAAGCCATATAAAAAATTAATTGATGAAAATAGAGGAATTCATCATTGTCCATTAAAACTAGACATGCTTGTATACAATACAGTTTATAAACATTCTAATTTTACAACATCAAGAATTATACATAATGAGGTGCTCAACTACTCTGTCATAAATAACAGCAGTAGCCTCTCTTGCTAAATCAAGTCCACTACACTACCTTTAATTTAGCAAACAAAATGATCTCAGTTCTGAAGCTTATTTTCCACTTTGCATGCACTGTTCTCATCACTGCGTCTAACTCCGTATCTTTTCAAGACTATAATATCTGTCTTCTTTTAAGGATACATAAACTTTGTTGGACTTACTCAATTTCACAAGTGCATTCCTCTTTTCACCATGCTCAACATAAGCAAAATTCACCTCCCAGCTCTTCAGGCCTTCTTTCCCATCACAGTGCTTATTTCCACAAGAAAACTGACCTTTAAAAAGATAAACAAAAACATGGTTCAGTGATTAACGTGAATAAGTTTGGGGGTTCTGATTTTGCTCAGCTTTTGCTTTTTGCTTTCTTTCAAAGAAAAAAGTTCAAAGCTAAAATAAATTTAAGGAAACAATAACTGATAGTGACAAAGGAATCACACTCGTCTAATACTGCATATTTGCAAAGAAGCAACAATTTGAATCTTGAATTGCCTTTTACATTGTATTAGAGGAAGGAAGATCACAGGAAAATTGAAACAATCTAATACTGGATATGAAAAAATAGCTGTTATTAGGATATATTGTATGTCCTACATGATTACTTACTTAGCAAAACACAATGGATCAGAAGTTGCAATTTAGATGTACACACCTATAATGACATCAAACTATTCGATGTAGAAAGATGCCCACATTTTTATTAATCTACAAGTTAACCTGATATACTGCAAAATTTGTATTCAAGTGACTTTTCATAAACACTTTACTTTTAAGAAGAGGAAGAGCAACACTTAAAAAAAGAAATCCAAGTCTGTAAAAAGGCATGCAATAGCTTGAAATACTTTCTTGGGTTTATTATATAAAATACAGCACTGCTTTTAAAACAATATACACACAGTCTATGTTGCTCACATCACTGAATTCCCAACACTGTATTAATAGAGATTCACATATTCATTTTATAGGAGACTAATTTGTCTGCAGAGCCAGTGATAAGGATCTATATTAATAGGCTCATGAGCAGGACCGTGTGAACGATTAACCTGGGGACATTCTGCTTAAGCTTCTAACTAATGGATT
This sequence comes from Cyrtonyx montezumae, assembly GCF_038088225.1. NCBI lineage: Eukaryota > Metazoa > Chordata > Aves > Galliformes > Odontophoridae > Cyrtonyx > Cyrtonyx montezumae. The sequence goes on along the minus strand of NW_027072045.1, from coordinate 17,065,363 downwards.
GCCAGTGTCCTCAGATACTTCAGTTCTGCAACGTAAAACCACTTGCACTGCTTACACTTGAGCCAAATAAAACAGCTCTCAACTGTAAGTTTCAAATTCATACACATTAAATACATTTAACACTGTGTCAGGTGTGGCTGTCAGGAACCTACACCACCTGGAATCATTTATATACGACCTTACAGAGAAAGACATGGAAAGCAACCAAACATTAACAGCTTAACCATACATTCCCTTCAAACCATAACCCAATCCAACAGTGGTGGTTCTCAGCACCACTATTACTGTCCCAGCTAAACTAAGCACACGCTCCTTCTTTGAAATGTGAATCATCATCCACTCACAGCTGACCAAGTTAAGGCAGATATTAAAGCTTTGCTACTCTTCAATTAAAGCAATTCCTATTAGTAATTTATTCTAGGGAAGAGCACAGGCGGGCATTAGCCACGTCCTCCTGAAGCGACCGCTTCCCCCTGCACGCCAGGCAGCACGGGGTCCTTGTGCCCCCCAGTGGTGGGAAGCAACGCTGCTCAGTGCTCCAAGCCCACAGCAAGCAGCATGCTTTCCATTACGATGTCATTGGTAAGCTTAAAATAACGCATTTTGGCACTTTCTCACATATTTTTCAATACGGAGTACTAGGTACTAAAAGCACGATGCAGCCTAAAATAATCCACCCACTGTAAAATACATAATTATCCATAAATAATTCATTTCTCCTTTATTTTAAATGTTTGAGAAGGCTATGTAACTACATAAAATTGAGCTGCTAATATAACCTGTAGTGCTGAGAGTAATGCTACCTTTAGAAAGATGATGAAAAACCCTTTTAAACTAGTGTTGTATTTCTAATTCCTTTATCTAGTAAAAAGTTCTTTTCCAATCAACAGGGTCACAACATTCATTTTTCTCATACATGCATGCATGAGTGCTGAAAGCTGCACATGTGTATGAGCATCCTACCACAGAAACAGCACTATGTCCATTTAATGTACTTGCTTCTTCAGCTGAGAAGTTCATGCCCCACAGCAATTAAATGGGGACCACTGAAATGAGCTCCCATGGAGAATCAGCAAGAATAAGTTACTGATTTAGAGATGGGACTGGAAGACGTGAGAACTGTTCTCACTGAAGCTTTCAGTTTACTCTGAAAGTTGTCGTATCTGGTACTTTAAATATATAAACATAACATTCTGCAAAACAACATTGGTGAAACTTAAAATCTTCAGACGAAAAGTATTGAGACTTCAATTATAGGTTTCAGAGGTATAATAATATATAACTTAATGCAAAACTACTGGAAAGAAGCAGCTAAAAAGCCATATTCATGGTATTCTATGTTATCAAATGCATTACGATGGTTTCCATGGCTCATGTGACTTTGTGAAAACAAACCATATGTTCTCTTAATTTTTCTCTATGTACATTAGTATGCTCACTAGAGCTATGCAGAACAGAACAGGGAAGTTAGAAGTTATAATGATTTATTATCATCTGATACACCTTAGTATAAATTGTCAAATAATGTCAAACAAAATTATGTTGAAAAGAAGCAATAAAAGCAATAGCCAAAGTGAAATCTAATATAAAATGAAAGAGAGCATTACCTTTTCCTGAAATTACTTCTTTCTCATGTCTCCATCTAAATCCAAACTGTTAGGATAAGAATGAAAATTAGTTGTGAATAGTCAACACTTACAGTAATATAAAGACTAATTTCAATCACTGATATCCTGCATGTGCCTCATTAATTAAATTTCATTTACCTGTTAATTAAAAGTATCTCACTGCTTCTGCTTGCAGAAGGATCAAAACTTATACATGTAATTTATATTCCAGTAGATGCTGTTCAATTCTGAACAACTTTCTAAAAGATTTCATAGCACGTAGAGGAACAAACAGGAAATTGGGACAGGCTGTCTGGCTTTACTAGATACTTCACTGCCATTTTGTACACACTAAAAACTAAGTCCACCACTAGAATACTGAAAAGGAATACGACTGCAAACCCATGGGTCACATCTCACATCCTAACACTATGACAAAAGCAAAAACTAACCTATATGTCCCCCTACACTGCAAAAAACTTCACCTGATGAAAACCCAGCTACTGCTTTTGTTTTCCAATAGAATCTGCATCATTCTCTCAAGGCGCCAAGTAATCTAGTGAGAAGACCAAAGTCAGAGGGGAGCAAGAAAAGCCTCAGAAAAACAAGTCTCTTTTCAATAAAAAGTAGAAAGAAAGGACAAAACTCAGTGCCATCCAGCTTATCCAAAAAGTGTTATCTAAAAGTCATGTACACGAAGTACATAAAGATAGAAATAAAATTCCTGCTCTCTGTAAGCAAGGCACAGAAGATGCTGAACTTCATGTTAAAACACGAAAGGGTCAGGATGAGGCAAACTATGGGGAGTAGGTTTCTAAAATTAAAGAGGTGAACACATGGCCACAAAGCCCTCTGAACCCGTGCTCCAAAACATCCCTTGGGATATGACACTGCTTTGGAGGCAAAGACTGAACCCACACAAACGTGCATTTTCCCAGATGCTGTGGCATGCATTCTGTAATATATTGGACTGATTCAAAGAGTTGGGTTTTTTAAAATCTAATTTTAACACTGTAGAAGTTCAGATATCTACTGATATATGTAGTCCTATTCATATTTTTTTAATAAACCATAACAATTCATTCTCTGTAGGGCTGCAGTATGGAGTTCTCAAATGAGAAGTAGTTACGTGCTTCAAAGAACACTGGAAAAATGGGATAATAAATCTTCTGGCTCTTAAGAATATGGCTCATCAATGATAACTAAAATTGAAAAACTGAGCAGAAAGGCAATATAAGCCAATGTATTACACAGAAATGTCTAAGAAAACTAAAAATGTGAACACCAATCGATTATTTGCCTCTGGAAATCTGTCCACTAATTTCAGAATTGGTTATAGAAGTATAATATAAACAAAGTTTGCATAGTTACTAGTTTCATTTGAAAAACATAACAAAACAAAGAGAACAGAAGAGACGATCAGGTACTGCTCTCAAACTGTGTATGATGTCTGTTTGTTAAGGCTGGATCAGGCTGTGCTTGTACTACTCTGCAATCTGCACTGTGGTCTAAGTACCAGTTAAACCACTCATGCTTCAGTGAAACAAAAATAAATAAATTTTAAGGAAAAAAAAGATCTGTGCTGAACAATCCAATGAAAAAAACTATGCAAAATACAGTTGTAAATATAGAATTTATAATGAAAAACAGATTTAACAGTTGGTCTAAAGTGATTAAGGCCATTCCAATTCCGAAAAGCTTGAGTTCCATTTAAAAATACTGCACATTTAAGATTAAATGTCAGTAATATTTTGGCATCAATATTGCATGTGTGTGCTGCAAGATATAAAAAGTAAAATGTTTTCTCATTGTCCCTCTGCCACTTCCCTGCTCACCATGTTATCTATGCCACAGAAAGTAGACTTGTGTTCTTTCCCTCAGTCCCAACATGAACCATTATGATATACATTTGCTGATATCCTTACAGAGTATTTCTGCAAAAGTATCAAGAAAAAAAAAAGAAGAGATTACAATATAAGGAGAGAGGAGAGAGCCAGAACCACCTGAGCTACCAGAAACTCAGTATATGTACAGTTGAGATGAAACTTACTCTTATCTACAATGACTACAGTTTAGCTCCACTAAACTACAGTTTGCCTATCACTCTTTCAACAATTAGTACAAAATTACAGAGGGAAAAAGACTAAAAAAGAATCAATAATAAAAGCTATGCAACAACCATAACCCTCTAAGCTAAAATACCAGAAACAGATTAAACTAACATTGGAAAATTAAAGATAGGTTTATCAGCAGACACATTGCTGACTCTTCGTTAAATGTGTTCAACAAGATTTAAAACGAGCTATTTCTCTAAGGAGAAGTCTAAATAGACTAACACCAAAATGGATGTTTTATGGGACTATCAAGTGACTAATTTAAAAAGTAGACAGTATCTGAAGATGTGAAAGATCTTTTAATATCCACAAACAGTAACATTCTCAAATGAAGTATGGACTGCTTGCATAATATTTATTGTTTACAACAACTAACATGTCCATGGTCACCTCTTTTATAAAAGAATAAAGGTACAAATTTAAACAAAACTGTGGAAACATTTCGTAGATATTTTAAGTATTTTTCTGTTCCCATAGAAGCTTTCCTTGCTGACAGCGACAAAAGTGAGTGTATTACCAAATGGAAGACAAGTTGGCCTAGATATCTGAAAATGATCAAGAAAAAAAAAACAACACAACACAAAAGAATAAACTATTCTGTCTAATGACTGGGTGTCAAATCAATCTCATTTCGTAGCAAATGGCAGACATTTCAATCTGTTGAGCTACAAAACAAAGCACAAAGACAGCGAATGAGAATCCTTCTGGGAAAATAAGGCTAAGAGAAAGAACACTTCTAGCCTAACGCCTAACGAAGTCTAACTTACATGCTGAGCACTCTCCCTTACCACACAGCAAAACTGACAACAGAGCTATTATATCTGACAATACAGATGGTCATTTATCAGCCTCAAAGCTTGCAGACAAGAAGCTCAGAGGTACAAACAGAATCTTGACCTTAAGTAACTTGGATCTAGGGAAAATAACAAAGAGTAACGAGAGCTGTCACAGCATACTCTTCCAGCATCTACAAGTAGCCTCATACCAGAAGACCACCTTTGCACTGCTCATTAGAAGTGACAACAAAGACAATACATAATGAAAAAAAATGAGACACAAGAGGATTTATTATGGAACGTTTAGAGGAGGAACCAGAGGCAGTGAGGAATTAAGGAGATCTGGAAAGAGAGTAGGATAACATAAGGATCAGGAACAGAATGACACTATCTGTGTTCACATCAGTGCTTGTGTCTGCAACCTGCATGGCTGATTCAATATGTCTATTATATGTACATAATAAATTATTACCATTACACACACGTGTGTGTGCTCTGTGAGTATGCCTAATAGGAATACATTTTCAGCTTCATTACTGATTGAACCTGGGTGCATGGCACTGCAGAGGACTCCCCATCTCAGGCTGCTGGACCCAGCATGATATATCTTCCTTTAAAAAAGACCTGGACAGGATGGAGAGTTGGGCAGAGAGGAACCGGATGAGGTTTAACAAGAGCAAATGTAGAGTCTTGCAACCTAGGGAGGAATAACCACATACTACGGTACAGGCTGGAGGATGAGCTGCTGGAAAGGAGCTCTGAGGAGAAGGACCTGGGTGTCCTAGTAGATGACAAGCTGGCCATGAGCCAGCAGTGTGCCCTGGTGGCCAAGAAGGCCAATGGGATCCTGGGGTGCATTAAAAAGAGCATGACCAGCAGGTCGAGGGAAATGATCCTCCCCCTCTACTCTGCCCTGGTGAGGCCTCATCTGGAGTACTGTGTCCAGTTCTGGGCTCCCCAGTACAAAAAAGACAGGGATCTCCTGGAACGAGCCCAGTGGAGGACTACAAAGATGATGAAGGGTGTGGAACACCTCCCTTATGAAGAAAGGCTGAGAGACCTGGGTCTGTTCAGCCTTGAAAAAAAGAAGACTCAGATCTGATCCATGTCTATAAATATCAAAGGGACGAGGTTGAACTTTTCTCTGCAGTGTGTGGTGACAGGACAAGAGGAAATGGCTAAAAACTGAGGCACAGGAAGTTCGACACAAATGTGCACGGGAACTTCTTCACAGTGCAGTGATGGAGCACTGGCACAGGCTGCACAGAGAGGTGGTGGAGCCTCCTTCTCTGGAGACATTCAAGACCCACCTGGACACCTACCTGTGCAACCTGGGCTAGGGAGCTGCTTTGCCAGGGGAGATGGACTCGGTGATCTCTAGAGGTCCTTTCCAACCCCTATAGTTCTGTGATTATGTGATATCAATATTAAGAAGCCCTACACAGCAGGTGAGGGCATTTTTATTGCCTGCTTTTGAGCTTCTGATATTGAAAATGCACAGTGCTGATCTCTCAGACCTCAGCAGTGTGCTTAACGTGGAACTTTTTATCCACTTATTATCCACTACTTAAGAAAACTGAGTTTGTTTCCTCAGATGGAAAGTTCTATGTGAGATCTGAACTGCAATCTCAACACATAAGTCTGAGAAGCTAGACTGAACTAGCTAGATTTGGGTTAGTAGCAAACAATTTTAGTGAAAAGACAGATGAAATGGATGAGCAAGTTTCAATCTATGTCTTTTGATAAGAGCTTTGTATAGATTGATAAAAAACACACACATTAAAAAAAAACCTACACAAACCCTCATCTTCAACTTTAAAGTTACCTAACAGGATATAAAAGCATCATCAACTACGAGATGGTAAGCTGGTCAGCTGAGAAGCTTGTTACCCATCCTGCACCTCTCAGCACCAACACTGCAAAACTGTATGAGCAGCTAAAAGCTGGCTGACTTCAATTTCTAGAAAGACAAAAAAAAAAAAAGAATCAAGGGAGAAAGAAATCTGAAAGCACAGGCTGCATTTCACTGGTGTGAACAGGAACTGACCAGCAGCCTATTTCTGATTTCCAAGAAATAAGCCTACTCTAACATCCCTCTGTACCAAGCATAGGCATGGATACACCAACAATAGAGAACGATCTGGAGAAAGCACCCTAGAACAGTCACAACATATTTGATGACAGAAAGCATAAAACAACGTAAGGGAATAAATTACATGATATATCAGAGTCATGCTGAAATAGCAATTCCAAAACTGTAACGACTTCTTAGCATACATAGATATTCAGAATGACCTCAAAGTTAGGACAGTCACATCTGAAGTCTGATGAGGGAAGACTGTTCACACAACACACATGAAAAATAGGAAACTAGGGCAGAACAGTTTCCCACAGAAGACAGCGAACATATGGAAATTTGGCACAGCAAGGAAAGAAAGAAAATCTGCAAGCAAGCTCAAGGGAAACTCAGGTTAGGGGCAGTGTAAAGACTGAGGCATATGAAACAACTACAGGAAATCAAAATGAAGTTTACTCATTAAAAAAGGAAGGAAGGCATATGCAGCATATTACTTCCTCTTTTTTATTAACTTTCATTTAATGTTTGCATTTCTTCTGTTCAGCTTTCTTCAGAGAGCTGTGATTTTTTTTTTTTGGCCTAATATTAGAACTTAAGTCCAGTCCTTATAAATATTTACCAGCAAATGTACTATAAATAGTCTCAAAGAACTTTATATAGACACCGTTTGCAGGACTTTGTTGTTACTATGTGCTAACAACACTACTGTGCATTTGAGTTCAGCAATAAATTGTAAAATCACAAAACAAAATTCATATACACTTTTTTTTACTAAGACATTAGTAAGAAAAAAAAAAAGGAAACAATAAAGGCTGCTTTGGTTAAGAAGAAAAATGTGCCCTGGAATTTGTCTGTTTCTCTTAAGAAATCCTATTTACTTACAAAGAAAATACAAGTCCTGTTTCCATAAACAGAAAAGAACAAGCAGCAAGAGATACTGTCTTAGAACAGACACATCCTGAACTGTTTAAGCCAGCATACAAGTACAGAATGCTCTACTTTTAGACTTAAAAAAAAAAGAATAAAAAAGAAAAAAAAAACGAAAGAAAAAAACAACCAACCAACTCAAAACAGCATCAAGAAAAACAGTAACATTCCCTGGTTTTTTTTTAAGCCTTCTTGAACTCCTCTCTAGACAAACCTCCACAGCCTTCTCCTCTAAACTCCTCCATATTTTCTGTTTACAGAAATTCCTTACTTACGCACAATGTATCTCTTCATAAAAAACTGTTACACAGAAATGCTTCATTCCCACAAAAGCACATTACTGGGGTAGGGACAATGTTCAGATTCAAAACTGCTGCTGCTAATTAAGTAACTTGACAGTTCTCACAACTCTCTTTCTAGGGAAGGGGTACTACTAACATTCTGGTTTCACAACATACATGTACTGTAGGAAAAATAAAAGCATGCTTTAGAACATAGATTATTTACAATAATCAAATGTACCTTATTCTCTTTGTATTTACTGAGATCTGCTATACAGTATTCTTTGAATAATTTATCATAATACTTCTTTGCGAGCCTCTTCTCCCTGTAAAAAGGTTGCTTTTTAAAAAATTAAATATAGAATACAATTCATCCAAACCCAATTTCAAACACAGAGTTAAATAAGAAACTAGAAGCAAGTCCATTCCTTTCTGACCTAAGTATTTTGAGGTTGGACTTGATGATCTTGAAGGTCTTTTCCAACCTGAGCAATTCTGTGATTATATGATTCTGATTTTACATTTTAACAACATTAAACAAGAGAAATGCATGTGGTTTCATCTGAAGCATGCAAGCTGCAGAGCTAGAAATGCAACAGAATATACTCTTTGACATAAAGAGAAATTTCACAAAAGTGGAAAAAAAGTATTTAAAATACATGTACAGCCCAAATTAAACTGCATTTTTTTTTCAAAGAGGCTTCCTTCAGGATATTCAGAACAATCATTTGGCTTACAGAGAACGCACAAATAATTTTCAGTTCTTTCTGTTGTCAATTCATTTTGTCACTGAGTGGTACCACTGCCCCCTAAAGTTCTTCCACTTTTAAATGCATTAAAAATCAAAGATGATCACAGCAATCTCTAATTAATAGAAGACACTACAACCTTAGTACAAAGTGACCTAAAATTACTGTTGTATGTAATAGTTCCAGTTACCAATTCATGTCTGCTTCATCATCTTCTCTCCACAGGAATCTATGGTTTTCTCTTATAACATCAAGATCTGTCTTGTCATTTGCACTAGAAAAGGACATTATTTTTTCAGTACAACATAATAATCAATAGTTAGCCACACAACACTTTGGTAAATATAAGTATCTTGTATTTTTTATCTCCATGTCACCACATACATGAACGTACTGCTGTGGAATTTAACTATTCAAAAATGGTTCATTATTCCCTAATGAAAAATCCCCAGTGGCAAATGGCCACTAAACTGTGGATGGCACAACCCTGTCTGAAAATACTTCTCTTTTAAGACAGCTATGTCAAAAGGCAGTTACAGACAGCTCTGCAGAAAGGTATCACTATTCTGGACAACTGAAAGCAATTTAGCAAATTTCAGCAATATTCCACACTGATATTCTGAAAGTACTGCCAGATATTTTTCAGTGTACCTTCAACTAACACTCACCTGTCATCTTTCTGTTTACAGAACAACACAAGAATAATTCAGTTTACAATTACATTGTTACATAAAAAATAATGATGCAAAGTGAAACAGAGCAGTTCTGTGCTCTGGATATTTACAGGGGATGTAGTTACCACTTGCCACCAATCGAATTAGTAATTTGAGATGCATATCTCTTATCTCCCTCAAAGTTATAATTTAACAGCTTTGCATATCAGGGGGACTCTGAGGACATGAGGGGAAAGACTGCTTACCTAGAACGTCGGAAATCCTCCATTTTTCCACCATAGTACAAAATGTAGTCGTTCACTAACTTTCTATGTCTTGAATACTGAATAAAGCAATTAAGGAGTCTGTTTCGGTATTTACATTCTTTTATTTTACTATTAGTTTGCCAACTAAATGAATAATTAACATTTTTTTTGTATTTGCAACAGGAAGAATTTTTTTGCACCCCAAAAACTGTTTGGCAATTTCCAGAAACAACAGAATTAATTAGCAATTTTTACCCAATAACCTCTTACAGAAGCTACCTTCCAAATATAGGACTTTAAGGCAATTTCCTCTGTAAAATCTCAATCAGCTGCCAGAATATTATAAAACTGCTCTTCAAAGATGCTCTATCAGCATATACATAGAAACTGGCTTAAATCTTCAGCTGTGATTTGCAACATAACTTCTTAGCACTGCTGTTTTGGTTTAGAACAAGTTTATACTTTGTATTATATAACTGCTTTGGCTACAATTTATTGCTTTATACCACAAAATACAAATAAAAGCTATTTGCTTTAGTTTTGAGATGAAAACCACAGGAAAACGTTATGTTTTGGGTTCTTTTTAAACCTGGGCCTCAGAGATATGATTTGAAACATATTTTGTACCACAATACGAGCAAAAATATGTAACTACTTATTTGGAAAATAAGCATCTTCACGTTATAGATGGCTATTCAAAAATATTTTCAATTAACTTGTAAAATATTTCTGAAACAGCAAGTTATGAAATGCATACCTCCTGCTACACACGTGGGCAAATATTACACCAGCATGAAAAAAAACAGTTTGCACCAACCTTATATTTTCACATGTATACTTCAATGGAGAAAACATCTTATTTTCCAAAGGTCTCAAAAATGTTAATTTAACCTCAGTATGTATTTTCTTTCTCCTTTTCACCACAAACAAAAGGAACAGGATGGACATTCCTTAAACAAGTAGGAAAGATGGTTCTGGTACAACACAACACATTAAATACAACATACTATTTTGTGTTCTTATATGAGTTAGCAGGAGTTAAAATAACAAATCAGTAAACGTCTTAAATAGAAACCACTCAAAAACAGCAGAACCTTTTAAGAGTTTCTACACAATGAGCTTTGTATTCACTCCAGGAAATACAGGCTTCTCCCTAATTAATGGCTACCTACAGTGTCAGGTGGACTGATTAAGATATGTCTATGACACTAGACGGTTTGGTTTCTGCAGCTCCTGGTCAAATAAAAACAGAGAGCTGAAGTTACTTTCCTATTATTAACTTTTACCATTGGAGAATAGCTACTTAAAACAAACAAGGAATGGACAGCATTTGAAATACAGAGTGTCAACACACATAACGAGAACAAATCTAAGGGAAGTAAAATGTATTTCACATTTAACTGCAGAAAAAGTCAGGCAGATACCAAAGCTTTGTGCTCAAGCTAAGAGATTTTTAAAAAAGCAAAAGTGGAAACAGTAATGCAAAACTGTCAAGAACATTTAAATTAACTACTTTCACTATTTGATAAAGCCTTTCATATCTCTCTGCCTTAATTAAATTTGACAGAAACTAAGTCTGCGTTGTGTAAGGTAAATATCAAACATTTGATCAAAACATGAATCTGAAAGATACACAACTTATTTTAAGGAGTACAATGTGTACTCCTTTTGTACATACATTGTAATTATTTTAATATGTGCCCCAGGTGAAAACTAAATAAAAGGAGAAAGGTTATAATCTAAATAAAGCCGCAGTACATAAATGGTTGCATGAAATATGCTTAAGAGATTTATAAAAAAACTAAAATAAAAGTAGACATGATATTAAACAGTCTTATGTTAGGGCATCTCTAGAAGATACAGCTTGAGATTATGCTGCTCTGCACAGACTTTTGAATTTCTTAATGCAATTCTCGGACTTCCAGTGGAAATGTATTTGCCCACAGATACTGGAAGGTTTATATACAATTATATTCTGTACTCATCCAACTGAAAGAGCAAAGTGCCCTTGTGCTGATCTAAGTAAAATAACAAATCTGTTTCAAACAAGTTAATATAGCTTATCAAAAATCTGGGAATGCTGAGTATTCTGAGTAGTCAACTCTACTGAGATTCTCAGAGAGATTTCAGTAGCAAAAAGAAGCTAATCTGAATAACTACTTATATCTGGTGCTGTGCTGCCAACTGTAAGAACTGAGAAATCCAACTATTTTGCCAAAACAGATAACCTGCACCCCATTTTCAAACTCAAAGAAAAATTAAATAGAAGGATACTGCATCCATCGATAGCAGGTGAAATCTTCTTTTCCTTGCTTCTTCTCTGTTAATAAGAAATACATCTGAGCAAAAGTTATATTTACATTAATGAAAAAAGCCTCATAAGTGCAAAAGATGAAAAATACCTGTCCCATTCTTCAGCTGCACATTGTCTGTGAGCAACCTTGACTTGTTTTGGTTTTTGGAATGGCTTTACCAGAAGGCTATCTTCCTTTGTACTAAAGATAGAGAGGGAAAAAGGGAGAAAATTCAGTCAAAAACTGCCAAAAGCAAAAGCATTTACATGTAGCAAACACAAGTAACAGGAGTAACAAAAACTACTATGTTCATTTCTACAATAATTAGAACAGACCTCCAAATCAACATCAGTTTAGACTTCACTTCATTTTGAAAGGCATTTACTTACAGCTAACTTTTATATAGTATTTTAACAATAATTTGTACTATCAACATTATTACTATAAAAAAAAACAAAAAAAAAAGTAAGATTTTTTAATTTGACTCTACATTTGAAGCCCTCTGTAAATATAGGTTGCAGAGACAAGTAGAAAGAGAAGAAAAATATGCTCTTTGACTAAGACTGAATATTGGAAACACTATCCCATCCTTTCATGGTAATGTCTCAGCACTTCATTAAACAGCCCTGCTTTACTTAAGACATCATGAGAATCTAATTTAAAACTTAAATTTAACTACCATCGTGTGAACTATTCCTGTCAGTGAGCAGTTAAAAATAATATCAAAATTCAAGAAAATAATAAAAAGTTAAAGAGATGCACTTTTAGCTTACTAGAAGGTATACTTAGTTTCATTCCTCAAAAGAGTTGAAGAAAAAAAGATTTTTCCATAATTAGCAGATGGCAGAAAGAAATCAGAAATCTGTAGACAGTGAGCCAGAAAGTTTATATTTCTAACTATGGAATGTAAGAATCTAGGAACTAAGAATCTCATTTGCTCAAAAGGACCTATAGGCACAAAAATCCCATAAGGAGACTCTATAAAACAGCAATTCAAAGAAAACTTAAGACTACTGTTTTCCTAAGTGAAAAAAAATGTCATCATAGAGCAAGAAACAAATGCACACATATGCAGCAAACACATGAAAGCCCTCCTGGGAATCAGCAGCAGTGTGCCAGAATTGAAGGAAATGATGGTATTTTTGAAACACTCCTGATAGTTAATATTCCACTTAAGTAGTGGAATGGTGCAATGTGCAATTGCCTTTTAAAGAAAACCAAAGCTGAACAAAAGCAGTCACTGTTTTCTTCTATGATTCTAATGACCAGAACACCGCTATTTTTTTCCCACTGAATGCAGTCAAAAACTACAAAAAAGATTCTTTCAATACTCAAGAGTCCTAGGAAAGTTTCCAGAAAGTAAGTCCAATAAACAAAGCAAGAACAAGACAGAAAAAAGGATTAACAATATACACGTAAAATATAGGCAAAATGTTCAGTATGGCCTAGAGAATGTCAAAGGATTATGGTGTCAAAGCAAAACAAACACTTGAAATAAAAATCCCACAGTTGCTCACTCACTCCCCTTCCAGTGTGATGAATAAAAGAACAGGTAAGGTAAAAGTGCATGATGAGCATGATGCCATATGGTATTGGACATCCCTTTGGTCCACTGGGGCCAGGTGTCCTGACTCTCAGCTCCCTGTGCCCCCCCCCAATCCCTCACTGTCAGGACAGTATAAGAAGCAGAGAAGTCTTTGACTCAGTGCAAGCACCACTTTGTAACAACTAAAACATCACTATGTTTTCAGCACTATTTTCATTACAAATTCAAAATATAGCACCATATGAACAACTATGAAGAAAATTAAATCTATCCCAACCCCAAATCAGCACAAGAATAAAAAAAAAAACATCAGTTCTTCAACTCCTCCACATTGGTGCTTTCTATCTACAGAGCCTGCTGCCAATTGGCCTTCTTGCCTTGCTCTCCTAGCAGCTTCATGCTTCCTGATGGATTGCAGTGAAATGAAGGGAGAAGCCAAACCCCAGCAGTTGATACTAATGCTCAGAAAATGAAACACACTGCTTTGAAAACTGAAAGGCACACAGACACCAGATGGACATGGCAGAACAGATCTTAATCATCTGTCCATGGGAAACAACATGCTCTGGCAAGCATGGCATGAGGAGATGCACAAATCTGAGACTGATTTTTCAAAAATCATTTCAACACCAGACTTTACATACCACAGCATTATCTTCTGAACACAGTAACAGGTCATTAGTACAAAAAAAAAAGCATTAAAACTGTTTTACATTACCTTTTAGTCTTTTGCGCAGACTTCTCTCCATTCTCCTCGTCACTAAAATCAGAATCATAGCCTCCATGGCCACGTGCCTGTCAACAAATAAATGGCAATGCAGTCAAGACACCCCCTAGAGTAGCATGGATAAAGAACAACTAGAGATCAATACTGTGCATCATGCACAAAGAAAAGAAAGACACGTCATAAACAAGTGCAAATGCTTACATACATCTATCCAAATAAAATCCAACAGAAAATGCAGAATGTTTCCCAAACAGCATAGGACAAAGGCACCATGGCTTCTCACAGACATTGTCAGTCTGTCAAAAATCACTTTACAAATAATTCATATTCCTATGTTCCCATACTCAATCTTCACAGATGCAGATAACAACAAGATGGTAAATCATTTTTGGTCTTTGCTTTCAAACAACCTCCCTTATACACAAAAATGTGAAGTTTTTTTTTTTTTCTCTCCAAGAACTACTTCAGAGGGCTGGACAACAGAAAATAATGGGCCCATGTTAATAAGCAAAATTGAGAAAAAAGTTTTTGGGCTGTGGTCCAGACTGTTAGTTCTTACACTGGAAAGCTGGTTGAAATAATTAAAACACAAAACAAGATGCCTGCAAAAACGTACAACTTAATCAGCAAAACATTTGTATCATGAAATAAAATGCCTTCCATAAATTTTTGAACTATTATTAGTTACTGTGTTTCCATATATATATATGCACATACATATAATAATATTCACACATGCACCATATTTTAATGCCACCAAATGAATAAGCACTGGCTAAAGCCCAGATCCGTCATCTCCACTTTTCAGCATAGAGCTACATGCCTAATTCTTTCAGGAAACAATGGCTTAAGCCACTTCCTTCCAGCTGCACAGCTGCAGTGGGTTGTGAAACCACCCACAAGCCAGATCAAACCACTCACTCAAGTTACAAATGATCTTACCCTCAGAAAACCATTATTATAACCCAGGTAAGTTTCCTGGTACAGTTCATCCAGAGCCTCCCCATCCAGCACAGAAACAGAACAAACTTAAAACTGGCACTGACAACAAAAAAGTGTTCACACATCTGCAATGTTCACGGAAATGAGTTTAAACCAAGAGGGATAGTTATTACACATCCACACTTGGAAAGGTTTCACACACAGTTTGTAAGTGTATTGCTAATTCCTCCTGTGGACAAGAAAAGAAACTGAAATGGAAAGCCAATATGTCGATTCCTACATCACCTATAATCATATTCCACCCCAGACAAAAGCCTGACAAAAAGAAAATCTGCAGAAAACACACATCTCTTAAGGATGGGTTTGATGAGGTGCCTTTTCTGGAGGTAAATGTCTCCCACTGATGCCATGCTGGAGAGTCAACCTTTTCCTCTACCAACATCCACAATTGGTCTGTACTGTGCGGAGTATGTAGAACACTTCCTTTTGGCACTGCTGGTCAATCAGTGATTTTTAAGATTTTCTTATTTTTATTAATATCACATTCAGCCATTCTTGCTTGCTTGCTTGTGTACAACAGCTGCAGTAGTTGTCCGCAGCACTGCTACTGCTGGGATTAATGCACTGGTAATGGAAAGAAAAGACTGGTAAGTTCTCCCAGCAGTGCCACAAACAAGCTGTAGCCCAGGAGCAGCTCTCAAAGCTGAGGCTGTTTCTAATGGCAACTCTGTCACTACTTCACTAATGAAGCTTACGTGGCCTCTAAAAAAGGCTGGATATAGATTGTGAGTTTGCTGAAACGTATGTACAGCAAATACTTTTAAGCTTGGCCTCTAAATCTTAAAAACAGCACGGCAATCCAGGAATGTTTTGAACAGCAAATGTAATGCTTCCCAGATGAACACAGAGAGCTTCCCCTACACTTAGAATGGGAGAAAGTCAAAGCCAACACAACATGAATGGAAGTCAACATGAGTTTGATTAAGTATAAAAACAGGCAAGATGAGAAAAGCTCAAACACAAGCGGCTGCCCTTGGATGATTGGCCCCTGGAAAAAAGCAGACGTACTCAGTAATCAGCTCCCAGCGGACTTCAGGAATGAATCAAATTTAAAAAATAAAAAAAAAATTTTAAAAAAGAATAAAAATAGATACTGCTCCAACAGAATCATGTTGAGAGTCTCTCAGGCTGCTCACTGCCTTGGGAAGCTGTGGTTGCCAATATAAGTGCAGGTAGGGCTGAGTCCCCAGAGGCTGCTCTTTCAACAGAAAACTTCTTCACAGCTTCAGCTATTCCTCCAAATCACTCTAACGGTTTTCTGACAAAATCAGGGTGAAGAAAACCCATGACTAATGTCCCAGCACTTTTGAAACACTCCTTCGAAGGTAACAGCAGAGCAGGCAGGTGCTGAGCTGAGGCTGGGTTTGCATGTCAGCAGCTCCTGCAGTGCTGAGGCCACGCCTGGTGACTCCACTGAGCAATAAGGGAGCCCTGCTGCCTCAGGATGGTCCTCAGATGATCTGACTTTTAGGTAAAAAATAGAAATTAACTCTTAACTGAGAATCTCATCCAGACATTAATCTTTCTGCTTTGGATTTATTAATAGCAAAGCACCACACCAACTAGCTTAGGGCTACTAAGAAACTACCAACTTAAAGAAGGTAAACGTCCTAGCACTGTATGCTGCTGGCAGCAAGCAGGAGATAGGCAATGTGGACGCTGCAGACTCCCCAGTACATCTGCAGAAGGCATTTGCATGCAGGAAAGGATGCAAACCTTCAAACCTCCCTTTACAGAGAGGTAAGAGCACACTACTGACACTACTAATATAAAACTGTCAGTATTGACTCCTGATC
Organism: Cyrtonyx montezumae; assembly: GCF_038088225.1. NCBI lineage: Eukaryota > Metazoa > Chordata > Aves > Galliformes > Odontophoridae > Cyrtonyx > Cyrtonyx montezumae. The sequence continues at coordinate 17,048,548 of NW_027072045.1, read as the reverse complement.
ACGACACACAGCTGAATTGAAAGAGGCACTATAAAAAAAGTAATTTTAAAACTTGTGTGGGAGGGGGGTGGCACAAAGCAATCCTACACACAAAATCCCAGCTCAGGGCTGCCTGCCTCAGCCCTCATCACACATCTCTGCTCTGCTTGCAGCCCCAGGTGCTCGCCCTGGGGCACACGGACTACTGGAGAAGGGTCCCACGAGCACGGGCTGTGGAACACAGCTGGAAGGGGCCTTGCAAAAGAAAGTACTAATAGTAAATTCAGTCAGCTTCAAACCCACTCTCTGTATATAGTGTAAACATTCCTAACAAAGAGGAAATCCACACATAAAATACAACTCCTTTGCGAAGTTTTTATTGTGAGTAGTAACCTTAAAGCTTCAGAACTATAAAAGGAAAAGTAAAAGGTAAACAACAGCAGAGCACGGCAGCATGGAGCTTTATGTGGCTCCGCAGCGTAAAGGACACTGAGGAAGGCATGTGCCAGTCCCAACGTCGCTACCGAAAGCTGTCCTCATGCCCTAAAAGCCTCCTGGCCCTGTTCGGCCCCTCGCAGGCCGCGGTCCCCGCTCGGCTCCTTTCCCGCAGAGGCACAGCCGCCATGGCGGCCTACGGCGAGGCCTGCCTGCCTTCCTGCCTGCCGCGCCGCGCCGCCCGCCCGCCCCCGCGTCCCTCCGTCCCGTCCTTCCCTCCGTCCCGGCCCCACTCACGGCCGCGGAGAGGCGCAGCTGGCCGGGCACCATGGCGGCGGCCGCCGTGGGACGCGAGCCGCCTCCGCCGTCCGTTCTGCCGTGCTCCGCTCGCGGGCCGCTCCCGGAAAGCCGGGGCAGAGGCGGAGCGGGGCCGCGCCGGGGGCTGCCGGGCGGAGGGGCGCGGGGAGCCGGCGGGGCGCGGCGGCGGGGAGGGGAGGGGAAAGGCGCTCATCATGTTTAGGGGCCAGGGGAGTCTCCCCGCCCGGGAACCCGGTGCGCGGCGCCGGCTGCGGCGGTCTCCGCCTCTGGGAAGGTAGGACGCGCGGAGCCCCGGCGCCGTGCCGCCCGGAGGAGCAGGGGGCGGGCGGGGACGGCTCGTGGCGGCTGCGGAGCGGTGAGGAGCGGGGCGGCGGCCCGGAGAAAAAGGGCGCTTGGGGAGCGGCGACGACCGGGAGTGCGAGGGAGGAAGGGCACGGGGGGTGCTGCCCGGCCGCGGGCGGTGCGCTGCCCGGCCGCGGGCGGTGCGCTGCCCGGCGGAGGGGACGCGCGGTGCAGGTGCCTCGCTGCTGCCTCGCGGCTGGGAAGGGCGGCTTCCATCAGGGACCGGCGGTGGGGGGGGTGGTGGAGTTGGGCAGTGTGGAGGATGCATCAGGAGAAGGAGCTTTATGAACTAAAACTTCGCCTGAGCTGGCTGGGAGATGGGAGCCTCCGCCATTAAGCCATCCGATGCAGCAAGCAGCTGTCAGGGAGCTGCTGCTGTGCCACGGAGCGTTAGCGCGCACCGTACCTGAGCCAGCGTTCTGACTGCTCTGCTCAGGAACGCCTCAGTGCATCGCAGGTACTTTTTCTCTGGAATAGATCAGAATTCCCAACCGTGCTATTCATTCCTGGAGTCTTAATTTACTTCCCGCAGGGAAGTTTTAAAAACTGAAGTATACATTGTTACTAAAGAAAACAGATGTAGGGAGTTGCTGTTAAGCACCGAGACTGCCGCGCGGTGCAGCACTCCTCGTGCCTCTTCATCTCCGTTACTGAATTTTGGTTTCAGAAGAAGTGTTCTCCATCTTGCCCTGGCATTTTGGTCACTTGCTGTGCCCTTCTAACTCTGAAGGGGTTCAGAGGTGGTGTCCCCTGCAAAAGAGCAGAATGCTAACATGCTTGTTGGAGTGCATGCGGTGTTCTGCTCAGGTCCCACTGAATGTGGCCCATTTCTTCTAAAGGGCAGAGACTCTGTTGCAAAATGGCATTATCCTAGTTAATAATTTAAATATCTCAAAATAAATAATGTATACACACGAAGCCGTAATAGCAGGCATCTTCTTTTTGTTATTCCTCTCTTTGAAAATGGCAGACTGTTTTAGTATGAATGAATCCCAACATGATTCTGGAAACTGGGCCAACTTGTCATTGATTATGCACTTTGAAGAAAAGAGGGAAAGGTAGAGAGATGTACAGTTCTTGAATCTCTCCTCACTGTGATGTGGCCACAAAAGCCTGCATACAGAATATATAAACTTTCTGGGACACAGGAAAATTCTGCAGTGATTCCCACTATAGCAACTGTTGTAGATGCTGAAGTTACTTCATGATCAGTTTTGTTGGGAACAGCAGCTAGATAATTTCATTTTACTGTCTTGCACTTTTCTGATTTCTGAATGTTGCTTTAAAGCATCCCAACTCTGACTGCTTTTCCTATAAAGCCTGCAGTAAGCTCCTTTACAACCTACAGCTGGATAAGTGGATCAGAAACGACCTCGTAAATAAACTGGAAGTTGAAACCAAGCCTGCCCTTAGCCCTTCATACATGGATTATAGCTTGATCCTATGGGACTAAGTTCATACTTTAAGTGTAGCATCAGCATTCTTTGGCACCAAAAAAGATGATTCTGTCATCAGATTCCCATAGGGCTAAAAGATGCAGGGGAAAAGGGAAAAGAGATGGGCATCACTTCTAGCAGGGTGGAGTCACTGCATTTTTAATGTGGTTTCCCATGACTATTATCAGCTCTTAGGAGCACAGTTTTCCATTATGGGTGCATCAGTCTGCTGGTTGGCTGCTGCTGAAGAGGGCATTGCTTTTCTCACATTTGCACTTAAGCTAGTCTGACCTGTTTTTCTCACATTTGCACTCATGCTAGTCTGACCATGTGTGCTGAACTCCAGCATTTGATTTTCAGCTTCTTTGATTCTCCTGCTGTGGCATCTGATGAGTAACAGTGCTGGTGCAAAAAAAGGCTGGGAAGGGAGGAATGGGACAGGAAGCAAGGTGGAGGTGAGCAATGAGGGTGGCTCTTTCAGCAGCAGCTCTCCTGCTCTTAAATGACAGGAGCCCTGAACTTCATGGCCCACAAGGAATGCGGTGTCATTGTAATTCTCCCTTTATTCCTGACCTAAATCTAAGGGCTAAGTATGAGACTTAGTGTATCCAGAATGCCTGACTCAGACATGTTATTAAAACATCCAAGAAGTAATTGTTTTGTCTTAAGTTTTCAGATCATTGATGCATTCTTATATTTCTCTTGCAACTCAGTGTAACAATTCCATAGAAAGCTCTGGGAAGAAGAAATGGAAATTACTGTGAAGCAGGGATATTCATAATAATAGAATGTAATGTGTCCATGATTCTTAAGTACTCCTGAGCTTATTAGCTTCTCTGCTTTCACTCTTGCTTATGGTTATCTATACAATCACATCACATTATGCAGATCATGAAGATAGTATGCAAAAAAAAAAAAAAAAAGACAAAAAGGGCAGGCTTTATTTGATTGAATTTGCCACTTCTCAGTCATTCAAATTTATTAAATGGGTGCTGAAACTTGCTGGGATCGAAAGATTTATGGCTAGATATTGACTCATCATTTGAGCTAGAGGGAGGAAGATGTGTTTCAGCATCTGGACTGTGCCTTTGTGGGTTCAGGGCAGACCTTTTTCCTTGTCATTTTGGGAGTAGCAATATGTTTACTTAAGCAACCTGTTCATTTACCTATTTCCCCCATACTTTGATGAGGGATTGTCTTAACACCATATGCGTGCCAAAGGAAGGTACTAAGTCACAGAGATAGAGAATTCAAAAGGCCATACCTGATATACTCCTGAGCTCTTCCTAAAAATTTCCAGTAGAGGAGTTTTCACAGCATAAGTAGCCTGATTTATTAATCTTTTTGGTGTATGCATATTTTTTCTCCTAATATTTAGGACAGATGTCCCTTGTTGCTTCTTGATATAATTTTTTAATGTCCTAAACCATTCAATACAAAAGGGAAAAATTTATCTGCATTTCTATAATGCATCTTTGAATACTGGAAGACATACATAACCATAGTCTTTTCTTTTTGAAGTTAAAGAAATTAGTCATTCAGTAATTCTATGAAGATTATTGTCTCCTAAGGTCTTCTGATAAGGTTGCTTATACTCAATAGTGTCTGATCTGTTTGGTCAAAATTAGTTTGGTTAGATGATTGTTACTACCACCAATGTTTAATGCAGCTGATCAGGCAGCTTTGCCTGAAGAGGCAGCTCCCCTTGGTATGTAGTGAGGGCAAGGCAGGCACTGCCAGCTACAGCTATGGTAAGAGCTGTTTGCAGAGTGCATGTTTGGGTTTGATGTGAGAAAGTAATTCAGAAACATATGATTTATAGCCAGACTTATCAGTAGATCAATGGTGTCTAATCTTTTCCTCCATTAAGCCAGTTATTTTGTTAAAAAACGTGAAAACGAGACTTTCTAGCATTATTGACACCTTCCTACATTTTAATTATGTGAAGTTATCAAATCATTTCATTATCTTCATAGTATGAACAGTTTCACAGCATCTGTTACATTCCTGATTTTCATCTCCCTCTATCTGAAGTCCCCTAGTAATTTGTAGAAAATGAAGTAGAATTAAAAATACAGGTTCACAAGTGCCAGTAACATTACAGTGACTGTAGTTTGTCTTCTTTTACACTTATCTGTACAACTCTAGGGATGAGACGGGCCTTCCAGTGAGCCCCAAGCAAGGTCTGTGCTTAAGGCACAGCTGACTCACAAGCACAGGAATTCCTAACAAACAGGGAGAATCAGTGGGGCTATGCTGAGGTGTGATGGCTTGTGCTCACCAGTTCCCATGATGGGGACTGGTCATTATAGGTTAGTCACCGAAGCCTACAGTCATTCTGTAATGATGTGAAGATTATGTAAAGAAAAGAGGATGTTGAAATGCACACATTGTGTCAAATCCTGTTATGTTCCACAATTCTTTTGTCATAAGAGGATGTGCAACTTGGAGTTTTACTAGCCACTAGATGTCAATGTTGCTGTACTGTAAGACAAGTGCAATTTTATTTGTTTGGCTGATAAAGTAATTTATTCAATAAAAACACTTCTGGTTTTCAATTTTTTTCTGGTATAGAAACTGTTAGTGTGCTTTGCCTGTTACTTTGAGAGCAGCCATGCTGTTTTATGGCATTTTGGTATTACAATTACCGTTTCCGTGTGTAATCATTGTTAGAAAAGTACCTTTAAGAAGAGAACATCCGATTGTTCAAAAGTTTCCTCCCATTTTCTAATATCCCGTATCTTTTTACAAGTCACCACAGTCATCTGTATGACATTTTATTTGTTAATAGGATGAAATAGAGATGATAATAACTTATCATAACTATTAGAATATAAAATTTACTAGATTTCATTTCTTAATGGAAATTTTCCTCTCAAGTATTCCAATTTAGCACTACTAAAGATCAGTGTCAAATGTGCTATGTAGGGACAGAATTCCTATAACATTAAGGCTTCTGTTGTGAAGAACAATTTGGATAATTAGATTTTTTTTCAAAATGTGGCTCTAATTCTATATAACAAAAGGATATGTGGAAAATTTGACCTTTGGACTTCTGTTATTCCAAGTTTATGTACTTGGAACATGAGGAAAACACTGTAAATCTTCACAATCCTTTGCTGCCTGCTTTAGTGTCAGACCTGTATCTGGAGCACTGGTTCTGTTGGCCATTTCCAGAGACTAAATTTTGTGAATTAGTTTTGCAGATACTAACACAAAGCTCAAGAAGAGGACAGTATGCATCTCAAATTCTGGATTAAGCTTGTTCTGCTAATAGGATTTTTTTTAAGGCTTTTATTAAAAATACAGTTGAAATTGATCTGCACGCCTTCAAGAATTGAGGAAATTTCGCCTTTATTCTCAGCTGTTCAGTTTGGTGAACAAAATCCCAATTTAGTCCACATTGTTACCAAATACAGACTAGCCTGATTTATTCCATCAGTTCCACTTTGATGTACATAAAGTCTCACCATTTCAAACACAATTCACAAAACATATTTGTTGTTACTGTTGGCTGAGTAGCAACCATATCATTTTCATCACCAACTGTTCTAGTATAAGTCACGCTCAACACCTTTTTTTGATAGTGGCATCACTTACTTACACTCGTAACATGCTAGTGGATCACAGATATAAGAATCACCGTGGTGTCTAATATCTGAGTTTTCTCAGCTATGAATATGGAGTTATGCAAGAATCTAGTGCTATCTTGAAAACCAGGTTGTTTCAGACATTCATTCTGTTGCATTTAGGTGAACACTCCTAGCAATAACCTGAATCCTAAAATTTCTGTGAATTATCCAAAACCAAAAAATATCATTAAACTAGACCAGAAGCCCTTGTTAGTATGTATATTGTAAATAATACAATACCAGTATGACCCTGAAAAGACCAATACAGCTGTGGAAGTAGTAAAGAAGGTAATAACTATTGAAAGCAACCTACCATGTCATCTCTACAGATACCTTATTTTTTTCCTCAAAGTACATAATTTTACCTAAGAATTACCCCAGATATATATTAGTACTGTAGTCTGTGGTGTGAACACTTATCTGTTGTCTTTTAATTGGTACTGCCATTACCCTGTTTGCACTTGGCTGGTGATTTTGGTCTTCAGGTCTTAAAGTCTGGCAGTGATGCTGAGAATTAAGTTCACAGGATTACACATGCACGTAGACATGCATAAACAAGTTTAGTCTCCTCAATCTGTTAAGAACTTAATTAAAAAATAGTTATCGATATGTACAAAATAGCTCTTAGTCTATCAACCTGCTTTGAAATTAGTAGAATACAGAAACCAACTCCTCTCGAGTGTTCCAGGTTTTACTTCAGTTTTTAGAAATGCATTGTGCTCAAAATCCCTAAAGTATGAGCATTTTCCTAAGAGAGTAAAGAATGCTTAATCCTTTTTTATGTCTAGATGTGTTGTGGAAAGTGACTGCTGCTATTTGTGAGTCCAAGAGAAAGGGAAATCTTCCAGCTTGGTATCAGATTTATTACATGAGGTGGAAAGGAAAGAAAGTAAGCATCAAGAGAGAAGGAAAATGTAGTGAAGTGGAAATTAGAAAAGAAAAAAAGAAGGCAAGAAACAATGTGTTTGTTTCCTTTAAATTCAGTTCTTTACCACCAGATGTGTTATGTGAAAATCACAGAATCACAGAATTGTAGGGGTTGGAAGGGACCTCTAGAGGTCATCTAGTCTAACATCCCCGCCATCCCTAGACCAGGTTGTACAGCTAGGTGTCCAGGCAGGTCTTGAACGTCTCCAGAGAAGTAGACTCCCCACAAAATAAAAAGAATGTGAGGAGAACTGCAGCTCACTGCACTTTTATAGTGAAAAATACATGTATTCCCTTGTTTCCTGGTACATGCACAATTTATGCATAATGTATACCACACATATGTATTTGCTGATAATGTACTTATTGGGGCTGGTACAAATAATTTACAGTTGAATGTATGGAACCTAAAGAGTACATAAAGAGGTGGTGACAAGTCACTGTCAGAATTCTCAGTCATAGAAGCAGTTTAGCACAGCTGGTTTACCCAATGTAATAGAAAACCTAGAGATGAAAGGTGCCTCAGGGTCTGCAGTGTAAGATATAACTGAGAATTAAGGTCTTATTCCTATGTATGTGTTCCAGAAAACACCTGTACTTTTAGAGATGTGTTGCACCTTAGTCCAAGTAAAAGTTCTGATCTTAATCTGGGTACCAAGGTCAGTTCTGCAAACTTATGCCAGTGGTCAGTCACGTTCATCACAATGTTTTCCACAGGGTGTTAAAGCTAAGTGTTAAATTACTTAATAACAGAGATCATTAACAATATGCAGTGATAGAGTCAAATGTTTACAATCACGCTGATGACAGATCTTTTAAAGAAAAGGTATAAGAGCATAATAAAGCATAACAAGAACAGAATCAACTTCCATTCCACCTTATGATTTCTCTGGGATTATTTCCATAGTAAAGCAGTAGAGTTACTTCATGTAGAGGCTGATAGTAACTGGGTTGAGGTAAGCAACAGATGACCATTCAGTAGAAACTGAAGTGTACAGGCATATAAAGAGGCTGCTCTGTGCAGTGAACTACAATGCACCAGTCAAAATTCCTTTCTTACTGTTTTTTTTAATGGGCATGCAGTACTACTGTGAGACCTCTTTTAATAATACCGTTAGCCATTATGCTAGAACTGTCCTTTCCCCAGTAGAAAGGTACTACTGCTTGCCAGATTTTGGAAATAATAGGGATCGTATTTCAAATTAAATACAATTTTGTGTTATTTAATCACAAAGATTGTTCGGATATGAAGTACTGAAATACTATCTACTATCGAAAGCATTTCCAGGATACTATTCATTTCATGGCACCTAAGTGGAAAGGGAAGGATAGCTATTCTAAAAGGGAACAATTAGTCTAATGTAGTTACATATATTGAATTTTGTTATTTACAGCCAGCACAGCAACACTGACCTGTGTAATACCCACGACTCTAAAAGTAAAAATTACAGATTGGAAAACATACTAAGAAAAGTAAAAAATAAATATTCAATCTTGTATCTTAGGGGAGATCCTGCTATTTGCAAAAATCACAGTCAATTTTCAAGAAATATATTAAAATGTTAATAGTTATGTATATGGATGACTGCCTTTATTGAATGGAAATAAAATGCAACCACATGAAAGATAAGGGTCAGGATTTGTAGTGAGATTTGAGTCAAATGCCATTTCATTTAGCATATAGTGGGATTTTCTCACAAGTTTACATTACACAGTCCTCGAATATACAGTTCTTAAAATAAGGAGTGTATAATTTAAAGTTGTATTAAGACCTATTCTTATACATTTAAAAATCTTTTTTAGTCAGCCCTGCCACTCTTTCCATGTGCAATCACCTTTTAGCTGAACCTCAGACTTAGTGGACTCTGTACGTGGCAAGCTTTTGTGATCTGAGTTGATTAACAAAAGAAAATATTTTGAATGCCTCATTTTACTTTGATATGGTCATAATCCATCCAAATGTTCTAATAACTAGGAAAATTGTGTTTGGAGATTAAACAAATTCAGGTCCTAATACTGAAGCATAGGGACTCCTGAAGTATGGTCTTTCTTCTTCAAACGGTTTTCTGCCAGGCTTCAACTTTTCATTTGATAAAATAATATCCTTCCTGTAATTCCGAAACTTTCAGTCAGATGAATTTTGAAAGCTTAAGTTTCATAATCTTGACAACCCAATGGAACTTACCTATAGCACACTTTGCTGTTTTATGCAATATATGAGCTGGGAAGTTATGCATAAGCAATTTTTCATTTGCGTTATCCATTAAATTGTAGACAGAGAGATGGCTTCCAGAATTAACATTAGCATTGTCAGCGTTGCCAGAGGACAAACTGCCAGCAGTTCAAGACAGCGGTATGTAGTACAGTGTTTTGATGTGGTTTCATTGCTGTCTTGAAGATAATCAAATAGCTGATGAATTGTCATCCTTTCAGCTCTGTAGTAAGAACAACCAGCAAAGCATTTTGATATTTTCTGACTTGGAAACATTAATGCTTGTAAGGAAAAAAAAAAACACCACAAAAATACCTTACAACAAAATATGAAGTTGTTTTCTGGTTTAAAAAGAACCTAACGTATGAAGGTACTGTGGTATCGTGGTCATAGAATCATTAAGGTTGGAAAAGACCACTAAGATCATGTAGTCCAACCCCCTAACCCCTCCCTAACCATGTCCCTCAGTGCCACATCTACACTGTTCTTGAACTCCTCCAGGGACTGTGACTCCACCACGCCCCTGGGCAGCCTGTGCCAGTGCTTCACCACTCCTGAGAAGAAATATTTCCTAATATCCGCCCTGAACATCCCCTGGCACAACTTGAGGCCATTACTTTTTGTTCTATATCTGTTATCTGGGAGGTCTACCCTCCACCTCAGCCACTCCCCATAAGACCTGTGCTGTAGACCCTTCACAGCTTAGTTGCCCTTCTCTGGACACACTCCAGGGCCTCACTGTCTTTCTTGCAGAGAGATCTAACAGCACAGCTTGAAAAACAAAACCTTCCACTCATCCCACATCCGTATATTTGCGTTTCCAATGTGCAGTTCAGTGCAGCCTTAGAACAGCGTGAACATTGGTGTCAGTGTGGAAGGGCAGCAGAGCCCAGGTGGCAGACACAGTGCAGCCCTGAGTGGGTCCTCTCTGTCCTCAGCAGAGCGATGGAGCCACTTCCCAGCATCGCCCACTCAGAATCTATAGCAACCCTCTGCTAATACGTGAGGCTATTTTTAGCACCAGGGCAGCCTTGAAAACAGCAGGTAAAGCATGAAAAGAATGAATAAGTGGTTGTGGTGCTCGCCTGTGAATAGAAGCTATTTATAGAAGAGCTCGCTTGCTTTCTGGAGAGAGATCTTAATATATATAACATGTATATGTAGGCAGCTTTGCCTTCCCCAAGGGGAGGCAAAAGTGTCAGAAATGTGCAGCAGAGCATTATTACTACTTCTGACCTCAGCACTTACCTAAAATGTCAGTCTTTCAGATTTTTCTTTTTAGGAAGAAAATAGTTAATGGCAGCAGGTATCTTCGATTCAGTTGTTATTTGCAGAGAATGCATAGCCTTTATTGCTCTGGGTAAAGAGCAAATTAAGCAGCGGGGGGCTGTGTGCAGCTCCAAGCTCTGTTCAGCCAATACTTGCTCCAAGGAGCTCTCCAAAGGCTTTTCTCAGGACCCCATTCCCAATGCCTGGGGACCAAGATTCCCCCTGTGATATTTCTACTGTTGTCTCTGAATTCCCAGTCCTATTTTCTTGTCCTTTTCTTTCTCCCACATTCATCCATTTACTTAAAAAAGTGCTTAGGAAAAAGCCCCATGTGCCTTTGTTTAATCAGTTGTGCATGCCATTTCTTTGGCTGGGGAGCGATATTGCTTCATAAAGGAGCTTATTACTTCTTCCTGATGTATTATATTGAAACTGGGAATTAAACCCTCCAGTTTTAATGACTTTTTGCCGAAATCAAAAGGGCAGCAACAGTGGAAGCTTGCAGATGCCTGACAGTGATTGGTGTCTAAAAGAAGGTCAGCTGTGTGGCATTTGGATTGTTGTCTTGAAAAGGTGGTTTGTAAGAAGCACTGTTAAGTTCAAAATCTGAACATCTTCAGTATCATACACGGGGTAGGGAAAATGTTTTCTCATACAAGCAGTCATAACTAAAACATGTATTCCTCTGTTGCTGGAGAGCTAAAAATTATGCTGAAAACTGCAGCCAGTTCATAGATACAGTGTTCAGTTGGTGTAACTCCCTCTTGGCAGAGTGAGAGCCAGGCAGCCAAAAGAGCAAATTGCTCCTTAAAGTGCACTGAGGAAAAAGTAACGCTGCCATATAAACAAACAGAGACAAACAGGGCTTCCTCGGCCCCCCCACATCCCCTTTGCAGGGGAAGGAGGTTCACAAGGAGAAGGGAAGGGTGCTCGGCTGGCTGCTGGGCCCTGTTTGGTGGAGGTCCAGTGCTAGGCTGTATACAACGACAGTGTCCCCACCATAGGGTGGGGTAAGGGCGGCTGTCAGGCAAGGCTAAGGCTTGAGGTAAAAGGGATTAGCTCCTAGGGGAATTAGTTGGTTTTTTTTTAAATTTTGAAGTGTTAAAAACAGTAAAAACTTAAATAAAGCACACTTGTGGAGCTGTCTGCAAGAAATGCTTAAGGTGTTTCAATGCTGGTCACAATCCTTGCTTTCTCAAGCATTTTGATTAGCAACTATAAAGCAAAAATATTTGACAAGGCACATCCTTCTCACAATGCAATTCATTACGTTAGTGGCACTCCATTGAGGCTTTGACTTGAACTATATGACTTCAGTAGGGCTAAGATTTCTTCCACTGTGAATTATTCAGGACTCAGAAGCCTCCTGTTTTTAATGGCTGAAGAATCTCTCCTCAAAAGCCAGTTATCTGCAAAGTAAAAAGTAAATTTCCAATGTACATTTAAATAAAAATATTTCAGGTTTTATTTTTTCTGTCTACAAAATGACAAGAAAAATTAAATGCAAGTTTATAAAGATTAGAAAAATTCTGCAAGGACTCAATGCCTTGAAAAAAAGTACAGAAGGGCAGTGCTAGATAGCACAGGTCAGGGAAAGGATTTTATAATATGCCGTCTGTTTTTAATTAGCATTTTGGCAGACTGGAGGAGCTCAAACATTTTTCCATGAAGAAATGTATTATAGGCTTTTCTAGCTGCCAATTAAATGGCATTTAGCTGCAGTGACAGTGGTATGTTGTTTTGGGTCTGCAGAAAGCACTTGCTCATGCTAGAAAATCTGGGACATTGTGTTTCGGATACAGGATTCTTACTGGGCTGGATTTTCTATTGCTCCGCATTCTCAGTGTAGGCATGAAAGATACCTCCTAGGGAGAAGTGCTAAGTTCATGAATAGTGCAAGGGGGCTGGTAGCGTTTCCCAGTGTCTGTTTGGATACATCTCTCAAAGGTTTCTCTTCCAGTTGGATGGTGTCCTTTAAGCAATACTGTCTGAATACTAGGGCATTTTGTGAAGTTCCTATTTTATCTGTGGAGTGAGATAGTTTGTCATCAGTTCTGTCCTATGGTTCATTTATATGTTTGTGGCTATTTTCCCTGCATTTGACTGCAAGTTTCAGGGTTGCAAAATCAAGGCATGGTTCCATGGATGCCTCTCAGCAGGCAGTAACCAGTGTAGGAGCTACTATTGACTGACACTTGTGATGAGAGAAATTGTAGATTAAAAATCATCTTTAGAAAAAATTCCGTGGAACAGTAACCTGAGTAAATTAATAGAGCATCTTGTTTCCCTGGAAAACTATTGTATTGTCCAGAGGATGCTGAAGTGTCAGAATTTCATAGAGGTTCATATAGAGGGCAATTCAATCCTACAGCAGGCCACATGCTAGGCAATGAGCCTCATACCTGTTCCCTCCCAGTGGATGGGCATTTTGTCTGACTGGAAAGTCCCTCACTTTCCAAGCTTACCTATGTGAGGTGTTGAACTTCTCAGAGTATAAATTAAGTAATGGCAGATTTTCTTGAAAGTTCTTTCTAAAGATTAAGTGCAGAAAGTGCAGATTTCTGCAGAATGCGTGTACTTTTTGTATGGCTTTATTTCTTAGTCCTTCTCTATATTATGTTTGGTCTCAGGTTCTACCATGAAGGTAACACAGATACACGCATTCAGATTGTTCTCTCTCTTGAGCTTGCATGTTTGCTGTTCATATCCCTCCCCTCCCCCCTGCCCCTCCTCTCCCATTTCTACATATTCAGCATTTTCAAGGCAAAACATGGACAATTGGGATGAAGCAGGAATTATTTTTTTAGATGTGTGGGAGAGTGACTAGTATTCAAGAGAACAGTTGGCTTTATGCTACCCAATTGTGTGCTGCAAAGCATGGTACTTTGTTACAGAGTTCCTGATCCTTTACAAATCCTGAGAAAGCAACTTGTCTCACTGTACTGCCAGACAAAAGACTGGAGAAGAGCTGACAAATGCCATGGTGTGTACAGTCCCACTTGCAGGACCAGGATTGGACAGCCACTGAGGGAAATAGAAATGAAGGGTGGAAAAACTTAAAGGCTCATGAGGTTTGTGGGGTCTTTCTGAAAGAGAAGGAACAACCCATGAATAATAGGGGTTATGTCGCTGTCTGAACTCAAGGACTGTTACTGGATTTTTCTGTTTTGTTCTTTTTTCTTTCTTACACAAAATACAGTTACTGAGCTGTGGCACTTATTTGCCTATCCTGGAAGATAGTCAGACCAGTCTGAGCAGTCATCCAGCATAACATTAAACACACTTAATGTTAGCAGTATCATCAATATCAGCTGTTCACAGACTATGGACTGTGTACTTAGGATTCTATGATACCGGTTTAAAAGTCATGTGGCATCTAGCTTATCCTTTAACACTCTTGGTTATCCAGGAGGCTGGGCAAAGTGGCCTCCTGAGATCTCCCCCTGACTGAGCCTTTCACAAATCAGAAAGGGTAGAAATCTTCTAACTTTGTCTTCTGTGGTAGTTTCTAATATTCTCTACTATTTAAAAGCCTGCAATTGAAAAGAAAGCATCAAGGGTCATAAAGATGTTCAGAGTCTGTGGTTGTAACGATGTAAAACTGAAACGTAAATGAACTCCGCTAAGTTTCTGTTTGAATGAAATACGTTGCATATCTGTTTTCTTCTTAAAGTACAGCGAGTCTGGTAACAGTACATCTTTTGTGACAAACTTCTTGCTATCGATCAAATTCTGGTCCACTTAAGTCACAGAGCCACTGCACACTGATGAGGATGCGCCGAGTAGGGCAGGCATCCTATAGCACCACGTACTTTTGGTTTTTGTCTGGAGAGCTGAGGCCTGGCTTTCCTCAGAGATGCTCATTTCTAACTCCACAGTGAACTGGGAGCTCGCCACCTCCTGCAAGGGAAAGGAGGTTGCCCTCTGCATTTTTCTTTTCCCTCAAGCTGGCAGCACTTACAGTAGCCATTTTCTCAGCCTTTTGACATACGGATTGACCTGACTGTTCCACTTTTACTGAAACTCCTGTGGCTTAATACAGAAGGGCATCCTCAATACAGACCTGTATAGACAGGAAAGGGAAGAGCAAGTTAGAAGAGCTTTCCAAATAAAATGCCTTAGGCAACGCTGAGCTAACACACCAGCTATTCTGTGCTGTGTTGAGTTTTGTTGCACCTAACTTGCAGCCTGGCAAAGTCTCTTGGAGCTAGACCTGCCAGGAAGTTTGGTGTTTTTAGAACTGCTTGGAATTCAGAAGACTTTGTTTTGCTTATTGAAAGAGGTGGCACTGGGAGAGCAAGGACATCAATCACAAGACATTTGTAGGAATCTGGTCGCAAAATCCTTCTGCTCCAGAGCAGATCACAAGAGACTCTTGAATACTGGGGTGTGATTCTGACTCTTGTGCATCTCCACAGTGAAACATGACAGGCTCCACAGTGAGCACAGTGAAGTTCACTAACTCTTGCCATTACTGACAGTGGATTTTGGATTAGGCCCCCCTATGTGGAGGCAGCTCATACCAAGCATGGAAAAAGCAACAAAATTTTCTAAAAATAGGATGTAATATAGGATAACTCTAACAGTATATGTATCTGCAGAGGAAAAAGTAGTCAGCGTGAGACCACTGGAAGCTTATTAAAATATTGCTGTACGTTGGTAAAGAAAATATATTTGGCCAATGTGAATATGCAAAAAACAGTCAATGGAGCAGAGTTAATCCCTCATAAACAAATTCAATATTTTAAAAATAATTTTGGCTCTGTATTCTGCCCTTTTCTGTTTGCTTTCCTCAAAAATTTTAGCCAAAAGGTTTACTCATAGAACTGTTTGCATTGTAACCAGACAGTCAAGAATAGTTGCTGAAAAGTCAATAATAGCAATAAATGGATATGTTTGCACTAGCAACCAAGCTACAGTAGTTGTGCTAAGTCTGATCAGGAAGGACAAGGAATACCAGGTGGTGAGCAGCTCAAGTGACAACTAGCAAAAGTATCCTTAATTCTGAACGTTGTTTACCTGCACCAAACTTGTTCTTAACTGGCTGATTGCTGTCAAGTATTGGTATTAGCAAAATACCAAACACTTAGGATATCTGTAGGAAATAAGCCATAGGATATATAGGAAATCAGCTATTTGATTCCTACCATATAGAGTGAATTTGTGGAAAATAATGATTCCCTAGGAATCACTTAGCTCTACCCAAAATTAAAAAGGAGAAATAACATAGCACATTAATAAAGTACAGAAAATACTAAAATCAACTCAGCATACTGCAAAGATGAATGGTAAAAAATAAAAATAAAAAAATAAAAATAAATAAAATAAGAGGACAAAAATTAAAAAGGAGAGGAGAAAGAAAAGCAGGTCCTTGTCTCCAAGGAGCAGTCTGGCCTCGTTCCACGGCTTTTTGTTTTTGAGGCTTCCTCTCAGACCTGCTTGAGCAAAAATAAAGCAGCAGAGAGAAAGGGGAGCGGGGGGCTCAGGGCTGAGCCTGCAGGCGTGTGTTGCCAGGCTACAGAACCACCCGGCAGCAGCAGAGCAAGCACAGAGCGAGCATGGCCTGGTTCGGGCTTGGCAAAGCCCCGCTGGGAGAGCCGAGTGTTGGCATGGCTTCTCTTGAAAACACAAGCTTCTAACATTGGTGTGGTATTAGTGCAGTACCAGAGGCGAGTTGGAGCGAATTACAACAGCCAACAGTGCCATGCAGGCTTATTGCTGCCCATACGGGAGCATGTCTGCTGGCATGCAGCTCTGTTGTGCTGCAACGTGAAGATTTTTCTGTTAAAACATTGCCAAATTACAAAAAACACACCTAGCAACAAGCCAGGCCTCCCTTGTTCCTTCTGCTGGACCGTGGCTGAAACCAGAATGCATAGATTTTGACTTGCATGGTGCTGAATCAGTACTTGAAGGAGCCACAAAGACCCCACAGCAGGTGTAGGGAAACATCAGCTGTCACACAAGCCATGATGGCAGGGCTAAGGGGTGAGGCCAGTGCTGCAGTGGCAGGAGGCAGGTGTGGCCCTGTACAGCCATCAACCAATTGGATTTTGAACTGGATATTAGGAAAAACTTCTCCCAAAGAGTGGTCAGGCACTGGAACAGACTGCCCAGTGAAGTCACTGCGTCTGGATGTGTTCAAGAATTGTGGAATTAGAGGGCAATATTGGTGGTAGGCAGATGGTGGGACTAGGCAGCCTTGTTAGGTCTTTCCCAACCTTAATGATTCTATGATTCTCTGCTTCTACAACAGGCGAGAAATGAGGTACTCAGCCCAACCAAAAAGGACACTGGAAAATGATTTATGCCTCTCTTTTGACAGAGCAATTAGAAATACACATCATATTTGCAATTTGGGGGACAAAAAAGCAGTTTTTTTGGCATGTAGTTTAGAATAGAAAGTGAACTTCCAGGCAGTTCTCTGCGCAGATGAAATTGGAGTCAGGTTACGGCTCTGCTGCAGAATGTGCTTTTGTTACGGAAAAACTGCTCCACTGTGAAGTTTTCATGAGGGTCACAATGTGGCTGGAGTATAAACTAAAAAGAAATGCCTAAGTAATTGATGGTGGACTTCAGTGAATGAGCTTAAGAGAATGCAGCATGGGGTTTTGCCATCAATGGCAAACTATTGCCATGGCAATAGGTAGCTTTGCCAGAAGCAAACAAACAAGCAAACAACAGCAGCCCTCTCTCAGCACAAAGTTAGAGAGTTTGCCATTCTCACCTCACTGAAGTTTGTGCTTTTGCACCACAGCCCATCGCAGAGGAGAGGATGGGATGCCCTGCTCAGGCAAGTACCACAAATCTAGCATCCTTCCCAGTAGTACAGTTGCATCATTTCCAGAACAAGAAGACCTTTATACCCATGGGAAGGTATCAGCATTTGCTTTATAATGATTTTAATGCTTTGGTTACTGTAATTCTGTACCATTTTCTTCTGGAAGGTGGAAGGGCTCAGCATTAAAGTAGCTTTGTGTCACTCCCAGTTGAAGTCAATCCTATTTCAGGAGAGACTTGCTGATATGGAAGATTTTCTTATGGGCAAAACCTTGGGCCCATGATTGAATTAATAAAGAGCTTCTTTAAAAAAAACAAAACACAAACAAACAACAACAAAAAAGCCACAGAGCTGAGGAAGCAGGAATATGTAAGCTGCCCTTCTTTCTGCAGGCACGAGGGTGTGAACAGAGTGCAGCTTTTGATCCCTCACTACAGGAAAGACACTGCGGCCCTGGAGCATGTACAGAGCTGGGCAATGAAACTGTGAAGGGTCTGGAACACAGGTCTTAGGGGAGCAGCTGAGGGATCTGGGATTGCTCAGTGCAAAGAAGAGGAGGCTCAGGGGGTACCTTAGCATTCTCTACAAATCTCTGAAAGGAGGTTGTGGTAAGTTTGGGCTTGGTCTCTTCTTCTAGGTAACAGCTATAGAACAAGAAGTAATGGCCTTAAGTTGTGCCAGGAGAGGCTCAAATTGTCTATTTGGAAAAATTTCTTCTCAGAATGCACTAGAACAGGCTGCCAAAGGAGGTGGTAGAGTCACTGTCCCTGGAGGTGTTCAAGAATTGAGTAGGTTTGCAACTGTGGGACATGGTCAGTGGTCTTAGTGTGAGTGGGTTGAAGATTGGACTACATGATCTTAGTGGTCTTTTCCAGCCTTAGTGATTCTATGATTCTGTGAGGAGAGTGCTGAGAGTGAGATCCTAGTGGTGGCCTTTAGAGGAGGCCCTCTGAAAGTTTTCTGCATGTTTCTGAGGATCCCAGTTTCCTCAGAGGATGCTGCCCCCCTATCTGCTGACAGTTCTGTGGTCCCAGAGCCTCCTCGCAGCTGTGGGGAGACAGATTTCAGCTGCCACCAGCAAGGAGGCATTAGGGTCGTGCCCTGCCTTAGTGTCCGTCTTTGTTTCTTGCTGTTATGCAAGAATTTTCCATCCATAGCATCTGAAATTTTTCCATTTTCCACCCATAGCATCTGAAATTCTGCTGGGCACCCATGTCTGGGTATGCACTAAGGACTCATTGGAATAATTTCTGGAAGACAGACATGGCCTGTTGGTCTTGTGATATCGTGTCATGAAGGAGCAGAAGCAAAGGCACAGAGCTTAGTGGCCATGTGGAATCAGAGAAGTAATGAGTAGTAAAGTGAGCTCTGTCTTACAGGTGTCTGTGCTGGTGAGGGGACAGCAGTGAAGGAGCCAGTAGTGAGGACAGCTGTGTCAAACTTTCTGTACAGTGAGGCTGACCCTCACAGGCTTTGTGTTCTGTGTGATGCAATCAGTGCTGTCAGTCAAACAGGGGACATGCCAACACCTATTAAAGTTTGCAAAACTCCTCTAATAGCAATCCGATATCAGAAAAAAAAAAAAACAACACCCACTCCATTTGGATTTCCAGCTATTTGGCATTCATTAGTTTTGTCTTACCATTCTTAATATAATAACACTTAGATGCTGCTTAAGTTCCCTATAAAATATTTATTATAGTTTACTGTAAAATCTCTGGGACAAGGGCTATTTCTTGCAGAGGATTCCTGCTGCACCTAGCACAAATTTTGGCTGCAGCCTCCATGCAATACTACAAGCATTCATTATTACCAGCAAAATTTGTCCCTGTCCTGGCACTTTTCAAAGAAAGCCTGTCCTTGACTTTGGTTATAACTTTGCTAGTATTTAAATAATATTTTTTTTCATCTAAAATAATCAAACTGGTCACAAGCAAATAAACTTTTAACCTGAACTTTTAATCAGTGCTTTCTGTTTTGAACAGTGTTTATTTCCCTTTATTTAGCCTCTCAGAAACATGTAACAAATAACTTTTCTTTTTTCTTAGAAATGCAATTGGGATCTATTTTGCATGAGAAAATATTATTGTTTAGGAATGACAGTTGTAGGCATTCTCTCATACACTGTAATATTTTCCATGTGTGGCAGCTTGTTTTTCAGTGGTACAAATACGTGCAATAAGGCTAAGGATAAAAATTAATCTATCAGCTTTTGCAGCAATGCGTTTGATGGTTTCACTTGATTCCATTTTCCAGGGAATGCTGCCTTCGGTTCTGCTGCTTGCAATATGCAAAGCATAATTCTTCAAGGTTCCCGAGGTTGTAGGGATCCAGTAAGAGATGACTGATGCCCCCCCGCACGCACATACTCCACCCCACACCCACTCACCCACCCACCAGCAAAACATAATGCTGTACTATTTTTGGCAACAGGGAGCGGGCCTCCCTGTGAAAACAGAAAGCAGTGTATTTCTCAGTTACATCACTTTGCAATCTAATGCTGTGTTGTGCTCAGTGTTTTTGTGGTGATGCAAGTCTTTCTTTTTTTTTTTTTTTTTTTTTCTTCTTCCTTCAGCCGGTTGGATTTTCCCCATCTTACAGCACCTCGCAGGTCTCTTCTCTCAGCAGTACGTTGCCTGAGTGAGTGGAAACACACAGATCAGCTGCAGGTTTCTGTCTACAGAAACAGAGTGAAAGAGAAAGAAAAGGGTTGGGAAAGCAGAGACAAATATTGACCTGGACTTATAGAAAGACGTCCAATGGCTGAATAAAGAACCCCTGTTCATGTTTTGGGATATTCTTTCAACTGGCTGGAACGAGAGCGGATCAAAAGAATGGGAAATGCCAGCAGACCCTTTAGAAGAATTGCTTATTTCTTATGCCTTTTATCTGTGCTTTTGCTGACTGAAGGGAAGAAACCAGTGAAGCCAAAATGTCCTGCCTGGTGTACTTGTACCAAAGATAATGCTTTATGTGAAAATGCCAGATCTATTCCTCGCAGCGTTCCGCCTGATGTTATCTCACTGTAAGGGCTGTAAGCATTTGGTTATTTAATTTATGATTTTAAATGAACTGGGATGCGTGGTGTTTTCAGTGCATACCGAGGGATGCTTGCTGCAGGGAGTACCTCCAGCATTCAGAATCATCAGCTAATGTGTTAAAATTGTGCTGCATTCTTGAATTCTGCTTTTTACATCTCTTTCATCTGTCTGTCTGTCTGTGTCTGTGCATGAATACCATTTCATACCTGCTTCTATACTGCAGGAAACCTGTCACATTTATTTTTTTTAATTTTTATTCTTATTTTCAGTACTTGCATAAATACATTTCTCTGTGATGACCAGATCAGTGTTATAACCATGCGTATGTGAGACTTCATTAATATAAGGTTGTTTTTTTCTTCTTTCCAGATCCTTTGTGAGATCTGCTTTTACTAAAATCCCAGAAGGGAGTTTTTTGCTCACACCATCTCTGCAGCTTCTGTGAGAAATATTTATATGATACAATTTTTGTTATGAAATGTATATGTATCTATAAATACTGTATCAAGGGTCTCAATATTATTTTGATGGGAAATAGGAAGAGAAGGTTCATTAGACAACCCAAAAAAGGACTTTTTAGTCATATGAAGGATAGTGCATGTTTATTTTTTTTTCAAAGTCCTTGTACTTGGTGTTTTGCAGAGATATCTGTCAGTGTTACTTTAATGATTGCATTCTGGAGCTTTTGGTGACAGAACGTATGCTATCTTTATATGACTTTAATTAATATTATAGTAGGGATTTGAGCATTGCAACAACTGTTCCTGTTTCTCTCCTGCAGCCCTGGGGCCTGATCACAATATAAAGCTTCCTATTTGCAGCTTTCATTGCCTGTGAGCTCAGAGCTCCACAGTTCAGGCCCCTCTGCAGTGGGACAGGTCCTGGACTCCTTTTCCATGTAGAATTGCCACTGACTTCTGTGGAAGTTTAGTCACTTCAGTAGGAGTTGCCTTGTTAATGTCTCATTTTGACCATGTTTATGATTTCGTGTTCTTTGAAAATGCAAAAAAGTAATGAAGATTTTCTTTTAATTAAAAAAAAAGAAAAAATAAGCAGTTATTTTAAAATCAAATACTGCAGTACCTAGGGAGAGAGTGCTTTTAGACATTTAAAAATTGGTTGCATTTCTATATTGTCTTTTTACAGGTTCACAGGCTTTCCTAGAAATGTGGGCATATGATTACATAATTGCTAGCTATACCAAGGTAGAGGGGGTGTAACCTGAACTGTTTATAGTGGATGTGCCACCAGCCTGAAATACATCCAGGCTGGTTGCAGAAATCTGTCAAGAGAGGCAACCTGAAGTGATCAAAATCAAAATTAGACATCTGTCCTGGGCTGACTCAGCGTGCAGACTAGATGTGGTCAGAAGTGCCCTGTTGATGGATTGGAGCCCTAATGCTGTCACCTTAAAGTGTTGGTGAGCTGATAGCTAAAGCCCTGACCCTAGCTATACTCTGCTACCTCAAGTGGAGCTGATAAGGAGGTGCAGACGTACTGTACAATTTTGGGTACAGGGTAAATAGGTAAATGCGGTTACTATGGAAACCTAAATGCTTTTCCGTTGTGCTTTATTCCCGAGAATATTTTCCCAGGTGGTCACCGATCACGAAAGGGGCAAATTTCACACATTCCCTGCAATGGGCCTTTCAAAGAAAAGAAAAAAGAAATAGCAGCATTGGTGGAGCTTGTATCTGAAGAGCGAGTGGGACATCGTAATCGTCTCTCCTGGCTACGATGTGCCACCTACACTTAGCAATACACAGCCAGGCAGGCGGGGATGGGCAGGGTGGAGCAGGACAGACACATTCTGGTGGTTTTGAGTCACTATAGAGCCCCGGGGTTGTAGTCTCTGACAATGGCTTTTGGCATTTTGGTGGTGGAAATAATTTGCAAGCCTACCTTAGGCTTCACTGAAACACATTTTCTCAGCCACCGTTAATAAAGCTGCAACAAAAGCTGCACTCCCAGAAAAGCAGTTTTTTTTACCTTGTGGGCTTTGACAAGTGATCTGTTAGAATGGTGCAAGCCATCCACAGATTACTTCTGCTACCTAGCTGCTCTAAAAATACTGACTGCTCGTCCAGGTGTATCTCTAATGTGGGAGCTGAGCTCCTTGCCATCTTTGAGACAAATGATTCCTGGATCAGGGCTTGCAGGAGCAGGGCTCAATTTGTGGGGCCAGTACTCCAGTTTCTATGTGGGAAGGAAAAGCTTCCACATTTGGCAGAAGGTAGAGTAACGCAAATGTGAATACGGTAAAACTATGGTTAATTAAAGGAAGTTTTAGTTTGGTGTGATTATAGCTGTATTGGTAGGTCTAATTTAGCCGACGGCAAGATTTAGCAGCCTGCACATACTTTTACATAATAGTCTCTCCAGTATGCGAGTCACACATTTCTGAGTGTGGAATGTATCTGCTTCTGTTATTCTTTACTACTGTTATTGCTGTAGTAATGGCAGTGGTCTCTGGAAAAATCATGGTCTTGTTGTTCTAAACACTGCACAGCAGTTCAAGGGCAGGAGAGCTTTTCTTCTTGAATGGTGCGGACGGTTTGTTTTGTGCTCTTTGTGTGGCAACAAAAATTTGCAGCACCTATGGAGATGAGTGAAGTGCCAGCAAAAGCATTCCCTGAAGATAGGGGACATCTCCCTGCTCTCATCTCCAGCACTTGTAGCTTGTCTATCAGGCAGCCTGCCCTCATAAATGGATGACAGAGAAGCACGTGGAGAGAAGGGAGGTAAATCGTAGCACTAAAATTCACACCTGCCAGCAGCACAGCTCTTGCCCTGCAATAGGATCCTTAGCTATCATGTAGCTATTGTCTGCCCCTGTCCCCACCTCAGAAGTAGGTGGAGATCAAGCAGAAATGGTGCTTGAGGTCAGAAAGTGGGAAAAAAGCCACTTTGTACATCAGCTAGATGTGATACAGACACTGGGGGGAGGTACAAGACAGGAGGCAAATGAGCTCACCAACTGTAAGACCTGTGCAGTGATCCTGGCAATCTTGACAACAGCCATAGCTTTTAAAGAGATACTATCCTATTCTCATAGGTTACAAGCAGGGCAGAATGCAGAAAAATAAATATTATCCAGAGAAATAATGTCAGAAAACAGAGTTGCAGATAGTGAATTTACTAAACTGGTCTTCAGGTTCATGGACTTTATAAAAATACTTATTTCCTGTAAGAGAAGTATTTATTGTTATTAACAAAAATGAAGTTTCTGATTATATTTTTGTAAATACATAGGAACATATTTTAAGTGAAAAAAATGCAGTGTGCAGTAGCCTCGCAAGAAAAACAAACCAACTGGAATTTATTCTTAATGCAGTCTACAAAGGAAGAGATTAACTCATTCAGTGAATTAATTCATACTTGAAAATCTTGAATTTCTAAATGCCTAAGGATATCACAGTATAAGTCTATTCATCCATCAGGTCCAGCTTAATAAAATATAGATGGGTAACTAGTATTCCACTGAGAAAAAGTAAAGTTCATCTTATTTGTCGATGCCTCACCATTTTAAGGGCGTGGCAGTCCTGAGCTGCATTAAAATGGGCAGATGCAAACATGGCTGATAATCATAAATAAGGCTGGAAAAAATCAATGCTAGTCCACTTTTAATGGCCACAAAATTACATAAAATTAAATGTGTTGCCAGTATTTTTACTGCTCAGTGGGTGAAAAATACGTGCACCCATGGAGACCTATCTCCATCAGGTGTTATGTGGCCTTAAAAAGTAGTTCTGATCTGAACACTGACTGAATTAGAATAACACTAAGAAATTTCACATTTTTTCTCAGGGAACTCTCAGTACCCTCAGGTCAAACACGCTCACAAGTTTAAGTCCTAACTAAGGATTTTTCCTACCTGTCAGCTGTGTAAATTCAACCTGATGTTTGGCTTATAAACTCGATTTTTACTCACACTGTCATCCAAAGTAAGTATTCAACACACTTTAGACTTCTGTGGTACTTGAACATTTCACTGTTGTCTGAGTATGTCCTCAGTGGCTCTTGTACAGTGCCATTGTTTTACTGGCGTGATAAACCCACATCTACATCCTACAGAAGTCAGTGGAATTTTATCAGATAGTGCCAGTATGCAGCACAGTGAGCTGCTGGGTCCTTCCATTGCGCCAGACAATGCTGCAGTGTATCAGCAGTGTGTTTTAGCCTTGTGATGCTGTAGAGCCTACATAGGCAAACCATCAGTGGAAATGTGGCCTGCTGTGGATCAGTTGAACTAGATGATCTTAGAGGTCTTTCCCAGCTTTAATGATTCTATGGATTGCTGAACCATTTTCTAAAGGTACCAATAACCTAATGGCCATTTGTTTTACGTTTCTTCTCACAGGTTGTTTACATCCAACACTTTCGATGTTATTAGCGATGACGCTTTCATGGGCCTTCCTCATCTAGAATATTTGTGAGTGGATGAGATTATTTTTCCTGGCATTATTGAATAGAGTGGGTGGGCTTCCACATTCCAGGCACTGCTTTGACCAGAATGACTTTACGACCCGTTACAGGTTCATAGAGAACAACAGCATTAAGTCAATTTCAAGAAATACTTTCAGAGGACTGAAATCTTTAATTCACCTGTAAGTAAAGTGGTTGAATATATTCCTTGGTATATTTAATATAGTGACTGAACAACTGTGTTGTTTAGTTTATCATTTTGATATGTAGCTAGTCACATTTGTTTAAGCAGTACTACTGTTCATTGGATTACAATGCTAATCTTTATGTTTCCACCAAAGATTTCAAAACCACAGTTGTGTAGAGGGCTGGGACCACAACAGCCTTCAAGTAGTGTGTGTGATGGCAGCTTCCTTGCCTGCTCTGCTCAGGGCACTGAGGGTTTCCAGCTGAGCAAGGAGGCACAGGAGAGCACGGTGGGCCTGGCAGCTGGTGTCTGGTGAGGTGAGGTAGGAGGGGAACGCCTAGTTTGGGACTTGAAGGCAGCGATTGGCGCCAAGGTGCCATGGCGATGAGAGCCAGAGGGGCGGAGGCAGGCCCCCTCCCGTGCACCAGTCTGTCCTGGGACCAAGGCAGTATTCTGGCCATCCATCCACTGAGCTGTATGGCTGATCTGCCCTTAGGCTTCAGCAGAACCAGTTTCAAACCTGTGCTGCACACTGTCCCCTGCTGAACCCTAAGCATTCTGTAATGGGGATCCATCACACTCCTGGGACCATGGCCTGCCATTGGGCTGTCCCACCGTTGCAGGCAGACCCTGCCCTCTGGGTGCTGGCACCCACGGGGGTGTGGCTCACACCGTGATCAGGAGGTGAAAGGCAGACTGGCAACAAATACATTTAACTGCAAATACAAAGGTAGCGGCCTCATGCTCTCATCTATCAAGATGATCTTTACACAGGCTTTTGATTCCTATCTGACATAAAATTTATGCATTAGCAATACTTTCATTTTTGCCAATACAATTCTTACTGTAAGAAAATATTGCAAAGATGCTATGAAGAGAAGGAGGCTAAAACATGTAGGGTATGCCTGACATGGATTTATGCACGGCTCTGAGAATTTGCATTCTGCAGCATATATCTTGGGGTGCTTGTCACAGGCAGGGGCGTGGATTCTGACCTCTTGCCCCTAACACAAAACCTCAAGGAGGGCTTTGAAAGAGGATCATTTAACTTTTTCTTTGATATATTTAGACATAGGAGAAAGCAAAGGTTCAATTTTAAATAGTTAATGCATAAATATAATGGTTTAATTGCAATTCATCAAACCCTTTACCACATAGTGAATGTACCATAAAACATTTCCATTTTGGTCAGCGTAGACAAGACTAACAGCTGGCTCAAACTGTGGCTGCTCATGTGTATGAAGTTACTTACAGAATGGCTGTAGGTCTGAGGAGGGGGAGAGAAGAGAGGTATATAAACAGGATGTGCACATCCCATAAGAATCCTTATTAGAGGTACTGGAGTAATTGTAGTATCATTACAAAGGCAGATAATAGGATATGGCTGGTAACTAGGACTCTATTTTCGAAATATTTATGCACATGAATAGCTTTATATTCACAAATGGTTCCAGTACATTATTTATTATATTCATTTACTTATTTAGAAGCTGCTACTGCCTGTGAGAAAATTGCTTTTCCAACATAGAGTAAAGCAGTTTCTTCTCCACAGAGCATGGAGTCCAAGAGTAACATCTTGTCTTGACTGTGATGTTGATTTCAGGGGACACTCCAACAGTTTCATAAGAGAAAAACATATGCAAAAGATAGAACCACGCTTAAGGAGCCATTGTGGTTTGCATGTGGTTGCACACACATTTTTGGAACACAGATTTGTGCAGCATGCTGCTATTGCACATGGAGAGCTATTCATCAAGACAATGAGAATTTTGCAGAAAATAATCACAAAGGCAGCTCCATTAACAACGGAATGTGAACAGTTTAATCTGTTTGAGGACCTACTCCCCACCCTTTGGGGGAAATTGTACTTACATATGAAGAATAATCATTTGGTTTCCTGAGGCTTTTCTCATTTAAGAAACAGGAGAGCATTTGTGATACATAAAATACAATAAAAAGAAACACAGTAAGTGAGCACAAAAATTAGCTCCATGGAGTTAGAGAAGAATATCAACTTTGTTCTGTTTATTCTATTCATTTTCTTTTCACAATATAAGTTTTGCAATACAGTAAGCTATCCAAACATTTGTATTTTTATTATGCAATTATCTTTTATAATTACAGTGTCCTTATTGTAAAATAGAGCCATCTACTATTTGTTATGCAACACAATTCATTTTCTGTTAACGTGGACTGAGGAAAAGAAAACACGATTGTGTCTTTTGACTAATTTACTAATTCAACATTAAAACCTTACAATTAGGATAGGGAAATAATTTCTGCATTTCTAGGTTCCATATATCATGTTGATTGCCTTTCTTTCAGATTTGCAATTGTCTGTCCATAAGCGTAACTGCATGTTTAACTCAACCCTTACATGCTTATTATAAGGCAAATACCAGGTGCAGCAGCACCTAGGCAAGTCAGAGTTTTGTAACATATAAGTATGCTTTTTAACAGTGGAATATAAAATGCAGTGTTCATCCAAAAATTGGCAAATGCATAAACCTCGTATAAATTTTTCTGTTAGTCATTTTCCCATGGCAGTGGTGAGCCACTGTTATTTCCAAGGGCATTGTCCCTTTTGGTTTGATATTATCCAGGTCATAAAGAAAATATAGGGCATTTTCTTGCAAGTCTACTTAGCTTTATCCACATGAGTTACCTGACTTTGAAAGAATTGCTCCTGTGTGTAAAATTAAGCATAAGGGGAAGCACGTGGTCCATACACCAAAATGTTGCAGTCAGATCTACTTTGAGAGCTGGGAATCTGGAAGGGGCTAATGGCATCTTGTATTTACTATCCTGACAGGGAAAAGCACGCTCTGTTTTTAATGAAGCAGTCGGCCCAGTAGGTCTGGCCCTGTTCTTCAGTTCAAACATGTGCCTAAGTATCTTTGCATGGCAAGAGAAATTGTAGTTAATAAATAATTTTTGTACATATAACTAAAAATAGAAGAGGTTCTAAGAGATACTAGCTACACATTCTAACTGGGATACTAAATTAAAATGATTTCTTTCCATTTTCATTTCTTCTTGTAAGAGATAAATAATTTTGATAATCAAAAGAGACATGAGCTGCACAGTATTGCATTATTTTTTTCCTGTTATGTCCTTGGTAGCATTCAGAACACAGACCTTTGGTGGACCTACAAAGATTTTTCCATCTGAAATGAAATACATTCCTTGTTTAAAGGCTGCTCACATTGCCTCCTCACCCTGCTAGCTAGGATACTCATTGAGTTTAAGGGAGTTTTAAGGAAGCTTTTTTTTTTTGCTAGTCTCACACATGCATACTTACATACACCTATTCTATCACTGTGTTATTTCAAAATATTATGAGCTTAGCCTAAATCCAGTAGAATGAAACCTGTCATTAACATTTAACTTCCAGAAGAGATGCAAGAAAGTTGGAGGTTGCAGTAATATGACCGCTATGCATTGGTATCTCCTAAGGAAAACATTAGTAGATCCCATCATGACTAATTGTTTTAAAATAATGGTGTTGGCAAAACACCAGAGGTGACTGCACTTTTTACCCTGCTGAGTGAAGTACTGTGAATGCAATAAAGCTGCTGAAGAGTTGGAAAGCAGGAGGAGGCAGAGGGTTTTAGTCAAAAGAGTCAGAAAGTAAAAGAGCTATTCCTAAAAGCAATCTTGTAGAAATAAATGCTGGAGAATACTATAGTTCTTTACCTTAAGGAACAAAAAAAAACAACACAAAAACAAATAAACAACCAGAACAGTATTAATCCTTGCAAAAATGTCTGATATCATGAGCCAGCACTGATATTGAAGTATCTTCTTTTTCAGGAGTCTCGCAAATAATAATCTCCAATCGCTTCCAAAAGACATATTCAAAGGCTTGGATTCTTTAACAAATGTGTAAGAAAGCAATTAATTAATCTATTAATCGTACTAAAAATATAAAGATGTGTTTTTAGAGGACATTCTGAGTAAGCATTCAAACCAATAAGCAGTAATGGGATCTTATTGTGAGTGGAGAATATCCAGTATGGGTAGGCTTGATTTTTGGCTCGTGTTATTTATCAGTTGTTTTAGCTTGGAATATTTGACTAGTTTTTAAGATAAGTGATATTGTTTGTAGTTATGTAAGAGACCTTCATGTTTATTAAGATGGTGAATAAGAAGGAAATGTCGTAAGGGATGCATGAGAGAACATGATGTGAGGGGAGGGTGGAAGAGATTTAATGGAAGTCATATATCTATGTCCAAATAAGTTCTGGGAAAGCCATCTTTTATCACAAAAGCATAAGTGTCTTACTAAGTACCATATTGCATCCTAAATTTAACTGCAAACAAAAGCAAAACATGGATTTGTTCAAATACACAGCTTAAATACAAATAAAAATGTAAAATATAGATAAACAAATAAACCCTACACCCTGAAGTATGTTCTGTTCACAACATAACAAATTGTGGTTCACCTGATTTGGGGTAAGGAGAGCAGAACATGCACTCTGCTTCTGGCACGAACAAGGCAAGCTGGATTCATCGTGGCAGTAGCAGGTTGTAGAGATGGTCAGTGTGTCCTGGAGCCCTGCTTGGCATGACTGGCTGTGGCCAGCTGGTGGCACAGTCTGGTCCTGGCACTTGCCCATTCCTGTCCATACTTTCTGAAATCTGACCAAAGACAGCTGTAAAAGACTGAACTCCTTTGCTTGTGTCTCCTAAACCCATAAATGAGTACATCCAAAGGAGACAGCAAATACTGCCTGGCTGACTATCAGGGTATGTTAATTTCTGTTTTATCTAGAATGTTCATATTGAGAAAGGGTAATCCTGAGAAACGACCTCCCCAAACATGAGGCAGTCAGTTTGGTAGGCTTCTGTGAAACTCCAGGCTTGAGGAAATCAACAAAAACTTCCTACTGATTATCAAGTTAAGTTATCCTTAATAGGATTAAATCTGTGTTTGTTCTGATACGTGGATTTAACTATGGGTCAGGAAAAATTAATCCAGGAAGTCATCAACTGAGAATAAGCAAGAAAGCACGTATTTAACAAGAGCCCAGCTTGTTGTTGTCGTGCAAGGAGAAAAACAGCAGCTGACTATTTATTTCCATTGCATGATTTATTTGTTGTAGAGATCTTAGAGGCAATGCATTTAATTGTGACTGCAAACTGAAATGGTTAGTGGAGTGGCTGGGCAGCACCAATGCAACTGTTGAAGACATTTACTGTGAAAGCCCACCAGAATACAAGAAGCGCAAAATCAATAGCCTCTCCCCAAAAGAATTTGATTGCATTATTACAGGTAATGTGCTTCAAATTATATACATTTGGTAAAGTCAGAGTTCTTATTCTAGGATCCGTTTTGCAGGAAGTCTGTGTCCTGGCTGGAGGCTTCACTAAAATGAGTATGAATTCTGTGCAGGTGCAATTCTGGCACAGAAAGCACGCAGGATTGGGGACTTATCTTGCAGCTTCTACTCAGACTTTAATGTGAAGGATATGAAGAAGCAGGACACAAAATAGCACTTCTTTTAATTGAGAAAGATTGAAAAACAGATTACAGTGCTCCTTTGTCAACAGGAAAATTCGACTAGTCATTAGATACTGTAATTTGTAATACAGTGTTATCTGTTAAACAAATGTTCTTTCAGTGTAGGATGGAACATATCTCTGTAATTTCCGTATGTTCTGTCTGCTTTTGCAGAATTTGAAGTTTATCAGTCCCTGCCATATCAATCTCTGTCGGTAGATACTTTCTCGTACATGAATGATGAACATGTGGTTATTGCACAGCCTTTCACTGGAAAATGCATCTTTCTTGAATGGGACCATGTCGAAGTGATGTTCAGGAATTATGACAACATTACAGGTATGAGCATCGCTCACCAAATAACACTGCAACAGCCGATCAAAAAAAAAAAGTGATGCTAACTCTGTCTTTTACTTTTCTTTTTATAGGTACTTCAACTGTTGTGTGTAAACCTATAGTTATTGAGAGTCAGCTGTATGTCATTGTCGCGCAGCTGTTTGGAGGCTCCCACATATATAAAAGAGATATTTTTGCTAATAAGTTTATAAAAATTCAAGATATTGAAATCCTTAAAATCAGAAAACCCAATGACATTGAAACTTTCAGGATTGCTGAAGACTGGTATTTTGTTGTTGCAGACAGTTCAAAAGCTGGTTTCACCACTGTTTACAAATGGAATGGGAATGGATTTTATTCCCATCAGTCTCTGCACGCCTGGTACAGAGATACTGATGTGGAGTATCTTGAAATAGCCGGCAAACCGCATTTAATTCTGTCAAGTAGTTCCCAAAGACCTGTAATATATCAATGGAACAAAGGAACGAATGAATTCGTTAAGCGTTTTGATATCCAGGATATGGAAGATGCATATGCGGTGAAACATTTCAAAGTGAAAGAGGATATATACATTTGTTTAACAAGATTTATTGGGGACTCTAAAGTAATGAAATGGGGTGGTTCAGCATTTCTGGATTTACAAAGGATGCCATCCCGAGGGTCAATGGTATTCCAACCGCTTCAGATAAGTAATTATCAATATGCCATTCTCGGAAGTGATTATTCTTTCACTCAAGTCTATTATTGGGATGCTGAGAAAGCAAAATTTGTGAAGTTTCAAGAGTTAAATATACAGGCACCAAGATCTTTCATACACGTCTCCATCGATAAACGAGATTTTCTCTTTGCTTCGAGTTTTAAGGGAACTACATTGATTTATAAACATGTCATAGTTGACTTAAGCGCATGACACTCATAAATCTGAGATTACATCAGACTTTCTACCATAAGTGGACAAAATGAACTAAATGCATGATGACTTATCTTACTTCCAAATGAATGCCTTTAAAAGTCGAGATTGCTAGAACAAAGTATTACTAGTATCTTCATCTTTAATTGTCAAGTCTAGTGATGTTGGAAGTTGCATTTTTTAACAAAAAGAAATTAAATTAACTGTTCTTTGCATCCACAATATGTAAATATGTGTGCAACTGCATCTGTTGCTATAAAGAATATTAAGATGTACTTTTCCATTTATTTATTCACCTGTTTGAAACAACTGCCAAATAAAATGTTTACATTTTGTGTCTTTCACATTCCAAATATTATTTTCAGGTGGAACTTTTTATTTGTGTATATATTATACACATACAAGATAAACTGGAGAGGGCATATTGCCCAGTGCTGAGTTGTGCTGCACGGAAGATGCACAGAATTGAAGGGCAGGTGGGTTTTACATATAATTGAACTGTTTGGATGCAAATGCAGCATAGAACTTCAGTCCTATTAACAGTCACTTGGACTTGTCATTGTATTTATGTGAAGCTTCCCTGGTTCAAATTGGATTCCACACAGAAATAAAAAAGGATTCCATTTTGTAGATCTGGTTGTAGGATGGGGCTTTGTGCTTTTATAGTTGGAAGTAACTGATGGTTGAAAAAAAAAATTACAGAGAAATGAACAGAATAAAAGCTGATGTAAAGGTCTTTCTTTCTCCACCTCACACTGAAGCAGCACAGAATGAATCTCTGGAATGACACTCGAGTTGTCATTGTGCTGAAAGCTAAAAGCACAGCTTATTTTGCAGCTAGCATTTCTGTATCTGAGCTGTGACACATCACTTGCACGAATTCTGCGTATCTTTGTCAAGACTTTCCATTGTAATCGCAATTATTTAATCTTCTGTGAATTCCTTCTTTATTCTGAACAGGAGTGGGGAAAGTGAAGTCATTTGATGAGAGAGATGCCTGGAATTTCAGGAATTTTGAATGTGGCAGAACAAACTCATTAGTGTAACATCTGCACCTCCAGGAAAACTACCTATGTCTGTTAAGTTATACCAAGTCTGAGTTTGGCAAGAAAATCCATCACACTCAATAAATAGACTTTTGTTTACATACACCCAGTGCATCATCTGTGAGAATTCAGCACCTGCTGCTGAAGGTCAGTTGGTGCAGCTCAGGAAAAAAGCACAAATTCATTTTAGGTACTTTTGCACTTCACTTGACGTTATCGAGCTGCTTTAGTACCATCTTCAAAATATACTTAAAAATACCGTGTACGTTTATTTATATTTCTAATATTTCTATCACTCACAGAAATTGGTTGGCAAATAAGGTTTATACTATGCATGTCAGCTAGTGACATGAGCTGATTTGGCGAGATTTCAGGCTTTCTGTACTTACAAAGACTCCAAAATGGCCATTTCAGCTTCAGTAGCTTTTCCTTTGCCAATGGTGCTGCTATGAGCTCCTGTTAGTGCTGCAGATGAGAAAGACACATAATATATAAGAAGCCAGTTCTAAACAGTGGGCTTCTATGGTAAAGAATAGATTTTTACATTCAATGTTATTAGGAAAGAATAAATCTCATGTGAACAATGCTACTCTAATAAGCCAATTTTAAACGCCTTTTTGTCCACGGCTATGTATGCTCTGGTCAATATTTGTCTTAAATCCACACCCTGCGTATAAACTGTGACTAGAAAGACTTTATGTTGCATAGTTTAAGCACCACCAAATATTTTATTCGCATGTAACATTTCCAAAATCCATCCTGATAACACATCACCAGACAGTTTTCAAGTTTCTAGCTTTTATATAAGCGTGACTTCTAGCCCCAACTCAATCCAAATAATCTCTCTTATTACTTGTGAATGTCAGCTGCACAACGGCGATGGCTCAGCTTGTCCGCCTCTTCTTCAGTCTACCTTGCATGGCAAAACGATGGTCTTCAATACACCAGAAAAACATGAAGCATTCTCTTCTTCATTTTGTCTTTTGTTTTGGTCTTTTACTCGAGATCCTATTGAATTGTGCACTGACTTTGTTCTGATTTTTCCCATTATACTTGCCTACAAGCATTCCCTACCCGTTTGTATAAATAATGGCTTTATAAATATCCTCCTCATTATGAACATATTGTGGATGTCCGGTTGAGTTTTAGTAGATTCACATAACCCTGCTAATCTGCTACTGACATTTACTTACAAACATCATTTGAACCCTAATTCCCCATATGTTGCCTCACAGTCCTGCTTGAGAAGGTTGTTTCCTGGAATTACATTTCAGAGACAACTGGATATAAGCCCTATGCAATAGTATTGCTGTACTTGTTTTCCTGAATTAACCTTCTCTGAAGTTCTATGATGGATTTGTGGGAATTCACTGTTACTCCTGGGCTTAAAGGAAAAGCTGAAAGGCCTGCAAGAGTATGAGTCCCTAGAATTTTACATTCAAGACATAAAGGAAACTGGCCATGGATGATATAGGATTTATCTAGAGTATTCAACTGTGTTACCAGTTCGGATGTTCCTTCATGAAATTTTACCTGTTGTCAAGTGCTAATAATTCAGGAAGTCCTTCATGTCAGTGTCATTTTTGGAAGGTCAATTAATCACTGTAAAATGCTGAATCTAAATCTATTCTCTTCTGAAAATCACTCTCTACAGGCTGTTTATGTCAGCCGGAGTCTCACAGGGACTACAGCTGGTTTATTATTGTGCAAGTATTGCATTTCATTGCACCACAAAAGGAACTGGGGTATTTTTAGAACAGGACTCGTGGTAGTTAATTCTTAATGTAGAAGAGCATAAAGGCTCATTAGGGGGTTCCCTATGCTGTCTCTTCCCATCTTCAGAGCCTGGTCAGAGTAACGGCTCTGAGTGTAAGGCCATATCCTACCCTGGCTCTGCATTCAGAATTCCTTCTGGTATCAGTGGGAGTCCCAGGCAAAATACTTAACTAGGACTTGTTATCATGTATATCCTTACTCTTTTTTAAAACATTGTTTTAAAACAACTCCCTTTCTTGGAGCACGGGGTATGTTACCTGCGGCTGCCTGGTTGTCCTCTGTGGTTGTAATGGATTTTCTAACATTACTCTGTGTATGACCAACAGAGTATGTCAAGTACTAAAAGTACCATAGAAGACAATATTGAAGGTTTTTAATGGATGCTGCTGATCCTTAATACTGCTAAGTCATGTTCCTATCTGAGGTACAATTGTTAATGAAACTGTGTTGTATTCCTACAACCACTTCACTATAATTTCAAAGGAGCACAAGTATAAAAGAAGATAAACTCCTCTGCTCTGAGAGTTATGTCTAAAATACATTCAGTATATCTGATACTATACCATGTGTAGCTTTTTTTTTTTTTGTCTGTGGTAATGCCTAGGACTTGCAGGTCTCCATTTCTATTTATTTCCCATTAAAAACCACATTATAACATGCACTCATCTCCCGTATGTTCACTAAGGTGAGCAAAGAGAAATAAGCTGTAGTATTGATAATCTCTGCAGCAGCATTTTAATTATAACTGCTCCTCATTCCTCCGTTTCAAGGAAATATTTTCCTTACTGCTGAAGACACAAAGTGTTTCCTCTTGGTGGGGTGGGAACCCCACTGAGGCAATCACCCCATTCTTGTGAAATGCAGCAGATTTACTGCCCCACATTTGTCACCTCTGCATGTGGCACAGCCTTTTGCTTTTGGCACCTCTCTGTCCCATGCAGCGAATCCCAGTGGTGGGGACACGAGTGGGAAACGTGCTACTGTGCACCAAAATCCCGGGCTATAAATTAATCCAGGTTCAGCAGAACGAAAATCCCAAACCCTCCCCTGCGGCATAGCATGCTTTCTCTGTGGTTGGTTGATACATACTGCAAACATGTGCAGCTACCTTTCACATGGCTGCAAGCCCTCTCCACCCACACCTGCTCTGCAGAGCTGCGGGCTGTGCAGCTGTCATTCAGACTCCTATTGATCAGGATGGCCAGATGGGCTGTTGTGGACAGGAGCTGACTTATAAAAGTGGGGGAATTCCATTTCTGAAGACTGAGCTGTGTTGCCACAGATGCTGCTAATGGGCAGGTTTTCTTCAGTAAGTTTTGCCCTGAATTCTGACAGCGAGTGTTGGAGGCACTGCTGTTTATAGTTCACTTAAACAAAATGCTCAGAGCCCAACCTATGCCACAGGAATTTGCCTGATACAAAGACCACCGATGTGCTATACAGAAGCAACGTTGTATTTGTGCTCTGAGACCATGAATTTCTTCAATTAGTCCTGCTGGTGTAATACTTCTGTCCTCAAATTTGTTACAGCAGGGAGTAATTTGCCCAAATATGCAAATTCCTATTAACATAATTGTTTATTTGTTTTCCAAACAAGTTGAAGTGGATGACGGTTATCATTATGTTACTGTCCCAATCTCCCATTCAAGAAATCAAGTTTTGGATTCTTCAAAGTTGCTTTTAACTCAATCTTCTTTTATGTCTCCTACCAAATTATTTCAATTGGAAGAGGACTTTCTGACCTATTCGCACTTCCTGCTTGAAGGCCTGGATAGCGACAGCATTCTGTTAGCGAGTTGTCAACCTGCCCAGATGGTGAGCATCCAAGAATGCTGAAAGAGCTGAAGAATAAACAGGCCGGTCTGCTAGGAATACACAGTCCCTCATTAAAAGCCGTTTATGTGCAAAAGAACTGGAAGTAACAAATATCATGTCTAGTTTTATAAGTTCATGGGATGATCTGCGGAGTTTCAGACCAGAAAGATACATGCTTGTATCTGGTCAAATATCAGGAATGATAATTGAAAATTGGCATGTAAAATTTCAGGAGAAAGCAGGTAACACATGGGACAGGATAAATGCAAAATACTTGTCATAGGAAGGAAAGGCTCACAAGCTCTAAAATTAGCAGTAAAGAGAAGTAACTTGACATCATTGTGAGCAACTCAGCAAGAAACTGATCCCAACATACAGCTACAGAAAAAAGCAAATCATGTTACACGTACAGAACAGTGAGGAGAACGCAACATTTCTCCTTACTGTTGCACTGGCAAATCAGTGCTGTTGCCTTATCTGAGGCACTGCATGCAGTCCTAATTTGCTCCTCTCAGAAAAGCACTGAAGAACTACTGGAGACTCGGAGACATGCGGTGGGACTCGCTGACGGTATGGAACAGGAAGACATTTGATTCAGGCAAACCTCAAGCCACAAAAGGAAACATTTTCCCTCAAAAAATGGAAACGTGACATTCATTGCAGTTGGCTGCTGTTAAGAACAAAAGCATGAAATTTAGAAAACAAAGTCCATCAGCTACACAAAGTATACAAAAATTTCAACTCTCCTTTTTTTAGTAGTTAAAATAATTGCTAATTACTGGGGAAAAGGAGGCCCCTTGCACTCTGCCAGAAGCATCTGGCTGTAGCCATTTTAGGCAACACCGTAGCCAAGCAGCTGGATTATGAGTCTGCTTCAGTGTGACATTTCCTATTTTCAGTCCTTGAGGCTCAGAAATTAGCTCAAATTTGCTGAGATCTGCAAAATAAAATGCATGAAATGTACTTACGCCTGCCAGCAGCATTTACAGGACTGAGAACACCAACACTGGGAAAATCTGGGAGATATCAGAGAGGTGTGTTTGGAGGGTGGCAACAATGAGAACATTTTGGCAAACTGTTTGCAAGTGCTTAAAAATGTAATTGCACAACTTTGGCTGGCTTCAGCCCTGCAAGTCCCGACAGACATGGGCTCCCCTGGGAAGAACAGAACTCAGTTTGCTTAGAAGCTTATAGGAGAGGAACATAAAATTGCAGAAAAGCGTATTTTGGAAGAGCAGGTAACAGCATTGTTCTGTAATGGAGCAATTTCTGGAATACAAGAACAGATCACTGATTATAGAATAAAAACCAATACACCAAGGAAATAAACAACACCAGGAACGTTTCAAACAATGATGACACTCGAAAATCCCGTCCTGCTCCCTTTGCTCTTCCATATACACTAATGCACTGATTCCTCAGTTCCAGCACAGAGTAAATATGTTGCTCAGGAGAACGAAAGGAAGAAAATGGATGAAGTTGGAACAGAATCAACAGTTTGCAGTCAGGAAATGTGCTTGTTTTAGGAAATGCTAATTGCACCTGTGAGCGTCTAAATTTTCTGATGTATATAGAGCACTACTGAATGAAGAACATCCTTTCAGTGTTTATACAACATCTGAAGGCTACCTGGATTACAAACTGCAAACACCACTCAAAAATCCACTGCTTTTAAATAATCCATATGCACTGGCATTGGCCCAATCTTGAATGCTAACTTCAATTTGTCCTTAGCGGTATTTAAGGTAACAGGAACTCCTTCAAATGAAGCTCCTTTGGGGCTGGAACTAAGACAAAGATCTGGTGCAGCAGCAGCTAGGGGAGCTCTGCCATTCTGGGGGATCTGGGTCTGGAATATATCAAACTGTAGCAGTAGTTTGATAATCATGTTGCATTAGCTTGCACCATATAGGAAATGAATGTTTGTTCCAGAATTACAACTTATTTGAGAATTTCAGTAAAGTTATTTTGAGAGCAGTGACATTATCAGAGGATCGTGGAATAAGAAAAAAAAAGGAAGCTAATTTCAATTACTTCTTGGAAAATCCTACTGTTGGATGGTTATGCCTGTTGTCTGGAAGTATGCATAAATGCAAGCAAGTAAAACTGAAAAATAATCAGTTATTTCAGTGAGACTAGAACTGCAGCTTGTCAAGACTATATTATAGATATACTGTGCTACAGTGATAACAGTGCATACAACCAGAGCTACCCTGAGCCAGTGAGCTGACAAGTTTTATTGCTCTGAGAGCACCTTTGTATCCTTCCTGTGCAAGCAGCACGCAGCCCACTGGCTGCCTGGGGTGACGAGTGCAAGCTCTGTGTGTGCTCCACAGCAATGGTTTACTTGCAATGCAGCCACATATCAGAAGCTGTACTGCCAACACAAGGACAGCTCAGCAGGATCTGAGGTAACAACTCTTTCATTTCAGAGCATTCACAGTTCCACTGAGTTTTTAGAGACAGTAATCGGCTTGTATGCATCATCAAACCCAAGCTTGCATTGTGTCCACTTGCTGGGCAGCCAAGGACAGCTTGCGGAGTTCATCAGACTGCAAAAGCTTGCTCAGCTCATTCCTGAGAGGCTGCCACACTGGCACTGGGATCTGGGCTAGCTGAGGTTACAAGGACGTAAAAATAACCATTCTGAGATAGAGCAGGGTTCAGTGCCCTGCCCACTTGGCCAGAGGTGGTGCTCGTAACAGAGCACAGGAAAGCCATCACAGTGATATCCCTGGATACCCTCTCAGTTTCCAGCAGGGAAGGGAAAGAAACCAGGCTTCCTGCCTTCAGCAAATATTCTTGTGGACAGCAAAACCCCTCCAAATTGGGTACATTGGTGTGCATGGAATGGCAGGGGTTATTTTTCAGTAATGGGGAATGCTGTTATGTACCACAGCTCCTGGAGTTTATGAAGGAACGCTGCTTTTATTTTTCAAAAACAGAAAGAAAACAGAAAGATCCATCTGACTTCAGTGTTTTAAAACCCTTTGGTGTTGCCAGGTTTCCTTTCTATAATGGCATTTGATGGAGTTGCATTTCAGACCGTTTCCCTTTGAACATGCTGGTACAA
Source organism: Cyrtonyx montezumae (assembly GCF_038088225.1). Lineage (NCBI taxonomy): Eukaryota > Metazoa > Chordata > Aves > Galliformes > Odontophoridae > Cyrtonyx > Cyrtonyx montezumae. The sequence goes on along the minus strand of NW_027072045.1, from coordinate 17,009,102 downwards.
GCAAGTGGAAAGGAGCAGGCATTGTTCCACCATGTTAGAACAAGAAGTGAACTGGCTGAATCATATTAGTGTTTTATAAGTAAAATATAAATGTGTTTTATATGTGCAACATATATTATTCATATACATATATATACATGGTAGAGTCCCAACACCAATACTGATCCATCTCCTGTGACAAGGGTATGTGCAATGTGTGCAGTTTTCGTTCTGGGGGAAAGTAGAATCCAAGGAAGAATATTCTCCTTCCAGTAAGGAATATAAGTGAATGTGCAGTAATTCATAAAAGATGGAAGTGAGGAAGTTTCCCCCTTCCTGCCCTGCAGAGCAGCTCTGGGCAGATAGCTTACAGAATAGGAAATGTACGATGTGTAAGTGCCAAGAAATGCAACTGATTAAATAGTTCTCTCCCTTGCCACAAAGATAAACTGCACATTCAGTCATTTCTAGTGGTGAAAGAATCAGTTCAGGTGACAGTGAAAACATATAATTGAACTAATTATCTTCTCCTAACAACCACAAATGCCATTACAGAACAGAACAGCAGCAATTTTGAGCAATCTCCATATTCCTCCACTCCTTGTGAGCTCCCAACACCCAATGGCTCAGATCAGCTTCTGTTTGATTTCTGCACTGCACTGCCTGCCAGAAAAGAATTCTCTGGAAAATCACCATGAATTTCAAGTTACATAATCCAGTTCTGGTTACCCTTTCTTTTCTCTCCACGAGGAAAAAAACATTTCACTTTTTTTTCTTTTACAAATTCTGTATCTTGGTAATTTAGGAAGATCATGCACTTAATGATTACACTTCTATGCAAGCATGTTGCAGAATGATAACTGATACCTGCTGCCTACTCCTGCTTTCTCTATCTATAGTTCAAAGAATATCTGCCCTTCCCTCTTCCAGGACCTTTGGCTTTGGTAGCTTATATAGTAACCTCTGCTGTATGTGAGCAGCAACGTGCTCTAAACAACAGGACAAATTCCGAGGCAATTCCCAATAAACTCCCCCAAGAGAAACAGAAAAAAACCCAAGTCATCAAGATTGCCAAACATGACTTTTTTTTTTTTTTTCAAAAGATCCAGAAATCGGATGGAGTTGGGAAATAATTTTAAAAGAGAAAGATGTTGGGTGCTGACAGAGTCAACAAGTTCAATTTAGTTATTTCCAAGCTAAAGCATTCATTTCAGAAATGTCAAACTGTCTTTTGGTGCTGTTTTCTGCAAAAAAGCTTTTTATCTGTCTATGCAGAACAAATAATACAAAATAAAGAATAAACAAGGGAGAAAAGAAAAATGGTGCATAGAAATATTTTAGTAGCTCCTAAATTAAAGGAAGTATTTGATGTTGGGCTTAGCAAAAAAGTTTTCAATTGATCACAAAGAAACTGCTTGTTTCTCTCCATTAGATTTATGATTTTTGAAGTGAAAGTTTAAGTAGTCTCCAGACCATTTCTTTGAAACTAAAAGCTTTATTGCTTACCCAGCACTAGCTTTAAATACCATGCTTTGTCTACATTTAGTTCTATCAAAAACTATACTCCTGCTGTACTAAAGACAGTGGTGTTCCCACTCCTCTCTCCCTATAATCACTTGCTATTTTTAGTCTACTTGTTCAGGTCAGACACAGTCCTTTTCAAACACTGGAGAAGCACCTACCCAGGGGAATGGACACACGAACACTAGCACTAACTCTTCTCCTCTTACATACATCAGATGTCACCATTATCTATTTTTTCTTCCAGGATTCCTCTTTTTTTCTCTCATTTCCTTTTAGTTCACTGGGCATTTCTGTATGCACTTTACTCTGTGAGTAAAGACTCATCTGAAGAGAGCAAAGCCTTATTTCATTTTATAGCTAATGTCATAGCCTTTTGCATTCCTAGCAACATCACATCAAATCTGAAAGTGCAGTAAGGGAAAGGGAAGGTACCAAGGTTGCAAGATCTTTACTGCTCAAATGGCTCCAATAAACAACTGAAAAATGAATGAGAGTTACTGTGTTACACTGAAGCTATCTTCTAGTCCAAAAAAAAAAAAAAAAAAAAAAAAGCCATATACACTTTCCTGGAAAATTTTTACTGATAGGATGTCTTAGATAACTGCAACCAAACAAATTAAGCAGCATGCCAGAATAACAGCACCCACAGTTCTTTTGGCAGAAAGGATATTATACCAAATTCAGACTTATACACTGTTTCTGAATTTGGACTTTCACATCATTGCTTTGCCAAATTTAGGCTCAAAATAAAGTGATTTTACCACAGAAGTAGAACTGGTAGCCTAGAGAGTGCATGTTGCAACAAACACTGATTGTTTTTAACAAATAGAAATTCTGTTCAGTACCTTCCCTGTGTCACAGTATAGTCTAAACTATGATTCAGTTTTTACTTGTCTCCTAGTGTGTTGATTAAATTCATGACAAATTGAATTTCAACAGCATCCGTTTGTCAGTGGATAGTATAGTGTGTCCATCACAGTAACGTTATTTTTGCTTTAAAGAGGGATAATCAAGCCTACAGAGGCCACACACAGCCCTGGAGAAAGGGGAATCTGTTTCTCTGAAATATTATAAACAAGGCTCGTTAACAGAAACCACTTACACATCACCAGAGTCCTGAGAAGTCAGGCAACATCAAATCCAACTTCCTGATGGTTTTTGTTTGAAAGGATTTGGGGGATTTATTTAAACTCCTCTACCAGAATCACAGAATGATTGAGGCTGGAAGGGAACTCTGGAGGTCATCTGGTCCAACCCTATGCAGGGCTATCCACAGCCAATGTCCCAGGACTTGATCCAGACAGCTTTTGAACAGCTCCGAGGATGGAGACTCCACCACCTCCCCAAGCAACCTCTGCCAGCATTCCACCACCCTCATGGTAAGAAGTGATTCCTGATGTAAGGACAAACACTCCCGTGTTTCAGTTTTGTGCCCACATGCTCCCCAGGGCAGATTCTCCCAAGGATTTCATATGATTTATAACTCAATCTGAGGTCAATTTTAGCATTTCTCTGTACAAGTCTTGGCCTCCACTTGGATGTCTCTTAGGTACAGTGAGGCGGGGCCATTTCCCGTCCAACAGTAAACAGAATTTATTAATGATCATTCCAGTGCTTAGCTGTAAGCAAGCTGTTAATCCAGTGTGAACAAAATTATTTACTTGACAATCTCCAGTCCAGCCTTTCTTGAATAAATTATCTATAATGGAGTATTATAGGTTTATGTACACATATTCATCAACTATGTTTTATGTAAACACATAAACAATAATAGTATGTATGGTTGATTAATAGCTCTTGCTCAAGATGAGTCTAAAGGATCATCCAGTGAGGTGGATTGAAAACAGGCAGGACTGCCGTGCTCAGTGGGCAATGATCAGAGGAGTGGAGGCCTGTAACCCAAGGTGTATCCCAGGGAATGGCACTGTGACTGGAGCTGCACAGCATCTTCATTGGCGATCTCAATGATGGGACAGAATGCACCCTCAGCAAATGTTGCCAGGAGAAGGGGCACAGACTCCATCCTTGAAGATCCTCAAAGCCCCAGAGGACACAATGACCTTTCAAGGCACCAGGTATACCTACTAACCTCAGTTATCCCATGACTCCCAAACAACTCTGGGTTGACCATGAATTTGAATGACTGACCTGAACAATGAACCTCTTTGGTGCTGCAGTAATTGCTTGTTTTATGGTATTCGTGTGCAGAGGTAAACTGCTATTACAATGCACTTAAGAGTTGGATGTATTTCAGGAGCTGATAAAGTATTTCTTATCTACTTGCTAAACATTTTCAGAAGGAAAGGAGTAAATGCAAGTTTTATTTACCGTGCTAATTTTGTATTAGCCTGTATTGGTTTTAATGAATTTATTGCTAGACAACTTAAAAATCAAATTAAGGTCTTAAAGTTGGTTTTAAAGAAGTAGGATTTTTATAGAATAAAAGCCAACAGCACAATTTGCTGTTTTAAATCTACTATTTTCACAGCTTATACAGAAACCCAGTCTGCTGTGTTCTCCACCTGTGCTGTGTGGAGCCAATGCTACCCTCATGTGAGATGAGGAAGGGCTAGTTTGGCTCTAGGACTGATTGGGTTCATCATTTTTAGTTTCCAGTAAACCTCTAAGAAGCAACAGTACTTCAAAAAGCACTGTTAGTGATCTCAGAATTGGATAAAATAAATGATGCGGATAAAGTTCTTTTAGTCTCGTAGAAAACTCCCACGGTTCTCCACAGCACTCACATAATTACTTTGTCATTTGTGCCTGCCGCTCTGAGGAGTCAGAGACAGAGCTCGCAGGCAGGGGGATGGAAACCAGCACCGAAAGATTGCTCACCAGGCACACAGACCATGACCAGATGACTCATCACAGCACTGTACCTGTCAGGTCTATATCTCAACCTGTAATGTAGTGCTGATTTGTTTCTGGGCTTTACAATGACAAAAAGTGCCTGCACAAATTCTGGATAAGATGTGAATAGAGTACTCCTTTGGAAAAAGTAGCTCCTGAAAACTCTGGCAAGAGGTGACTATAGGAAAGGCGGCCACCTCTATGTTTACAATACCACGAAAAGTGGCTCACAGAAATACCATTCTAGCTGGTATTGCAGTTTAATTTTAAACATGAGTATGTATCTATATACTTTCTATACGTGAGTCAACATAGTGAAATTGCCCAAGCTCCCTACAGCTTTTTCTTATAGACGTCATGCTCAGGGAAGATACTATAGGAGGTACTTACTGCTTGACTGCTAGTTGCAAGCTGGCAAAGCACTGGGGGAAAGGAACAGCCAGTTCTCAGCACAGCATTACACAGATGAGGCTTAATCTATACTTGAAAGGGCTGCATAAAACATTGACTTGTCACAGCTATGCAGCTACTTAATTTTCCAATCTAGGGCAGCCTGACTGCAAATTACATTTGCCTACTGGTTAGTTTGGGCAGCTGCAACTGCTCTGTCATTTTGGAAGCGCTCTTCTTTTTCAGAAGAGGGCTGTACTTCACAAACAGAACTTGGAAGCTTTCAAGCTGAGACAAGCCTGGCAGTTTTACTGGCAGTTTGACCAGGAGCAAACAGAACACTTTATGTATCTTGGCATAAACAAGCACTGCCCTTAGATGTTCTGTTCAAAGCCAGACACACAGGGGAGGAAAGGGGGGAGGACAGAGGAGGGTGTTGCAGAGTCTCCTTGAAATTGTCTACACTGCAGTATTAATTTGGGTTCAGAAGTGGCAAATCTGCAATATAAATACATAATCTGCATATTTTAACAAATTATTAAGCTATAACAAATAGCCCCAGTTCATAAGAACTCATTAAATATTTGCACTATGCCTGTAGTATGTTTTGGCTCTGCTTTTCCTTACTTAACACTCAAGTAAACCAGCTGTTTCTGCTGTTGCTGGCTCCAGAGGCAGCTTACCCTGTGCCTCATTAGGTTAGAGACAGGCTCTTTTGCGGGTGCACACTGCCTGGCCAGGGGAGTGCCAGGTCTTCCCTCTGGAGGCCTGAAGGATTGCCACCATATGGATGCCTGAAGAGAAGCACCATTTCCATTGCTGCCCTTCAGTGACACCTCTCTGGGGAAGGACAGCTTCCGCCCATGAACCGGTGACCTGTGATGCTGCCCTAGGGTACAGCAAAGTGTATGTCTGTGGGGAAAGCCTGGGCTTTTGGTGCATCTGCACCTCCCTCTGAATTAAATTGGGCTAACCAATCGATTGATGCTGTGGACAAAAACAATTTTATTATTAAGGATGTCTGTTGGGAAAATTTTGCTGGCGTGATTCTTCCTTTTATGTGAGCACCTCCTCAGTGGAAAGATTTAGTATAGCTTTCAGTGTAAACCTCACAGCAGACCATACGGATAGGAGCCTTAATAGCAGCAGGTTCTATCTAATGCAGCAGGTATTTACTTGTTTTCTTCTCTTAAAGCAAGAGGAATTAATGTAATGTAAATCTTTAAAAAGAGTTAATCTTGATTTTAGCACAGGCTTTTTAATTGACTTATTTTCTCTTTTTAATAATTGATATAATAATGCATGTAACTTTTAGTTAAGAATAATTTGAAATAATTCCGGTCATATTAATCAAATGCTAGCTCCTAGATAATGAACTACTACTTACAGCCTCTGGTGGATTAGCAAGGGCTATAAAAAGGGCTAAATCAGAGGAGGAAAGCTGGAAATAATTTTAATGATGTAGCTTGAGGGAAAGCTTGAAATACTCTGTGTGAAATAGCCTATATTTACCACGTAGTATTCACTTTGTGGAGACTATAGATTTCATTTCCCCTTGTTAACAGTAAACAAACACCAATTAATTTAGGCAGCTAAAAGATAAGTGGGAGCATAAATCTTTTATTAGAGATTCCTAAATAGAAATTCCTCCCCGTTTTCACTGACAACAGCTACTCTTGCTCAAAAGGGAAAGGATCAGCATACAAAATGTATTCTTTATTTGTCTCTATACTCCTTAATGGGTGAAAAATGGGAGCGGCTCCACTTCCTACACCTTTTCAAGTGCACACTGAGCCCCACCTCCACCTGAGCTCGGTGGATGAGGCTGCAGCTGTGTGTCTGAGGTGACACTGCAGCAGCTGTGCACTGACTCGGCTATTAATGGGCCCAAGGAAGGAAACCGAGCTATTCTCATCGGGCAGAGGCTGAACTAGCAAGGCGTCAAGCCGTCACATACAGCACACGGAGCAGCCGCAATGAAAAGCTTAATGACATCCCTTAAACAGCAGTACCGCTGCTGGGTGAGGCCGGAGGAGTCGATACGCGAGGCAGCAGCCTCGTGCAAACGCGGTACACTCTCAACACCGCCCCGCAACGACCCCGCGTCGTTCCCCGCAGTTCCCTCAGCAGCGCTCCGTCCCGATCTCGGCTCCCGGTCCCAGCGGGAGCCGGGAGGGCTCTGCCCGGCGCTGTCCGGCGAGACGAGAGCTCCCTCTCCCGAGGGGCCGCAGCCTTGCTCCTCCTCGCCGGGCGAGGCTCTACCACCGCCCGGGAACGGTCCCTCTCAGGGCACCGCTGCAGCCCGCGGGGACGCTGCGGCACGAGCTGCGCGCAGGTGTCCGCCCCCACGCGGGGCAGCACCCCCGGCTCCGCGGGCGCCCGGCGCGAGGGGAGGGAGCGGAGCGGGGTTGGGCGGGGCGGCGGCACCGCATGCGCAGGAAGCCAGGTGCCTGCCGGCTTGCGAGGAGCCGGCAGCATCGCACGCGGCCCGGTGTCCTCATGGTGCTGTGTCAGGGCGCCGAGGCTGCGGCCGTTACCCCCGCGGCGGGGAAGGAGGCGGAGGGCCCGCGGGGCCGGGAGGACGGTGCGGACGCGGGGCGGCCCCGCCTGCAGCCGGCGCCCGGCGCGGAGGTGGCGGGCGCCGAAGAGCGCCGCGTTTGCGGCTGCTGCCCGGCTTCGCCCTGGCCGCGCTGCTGCGAGGCACCCGGTGAGGAGGGTGAGGCTGGCTGGCAGGGGGGCAGCGCTCCGCCGGAGGGGAGAAGGACAAGGAAGCGGCCCCGAGGGCGCCGGGGCTGAGCGGCACGCGGTGGCGGGGCGCGGGGTGAGCCCGGGCGGCAGCTCAGGGCGCCGCGCACCCGCACCTGGGGAACGCCGCTCCGCCAGAGCGCGTCCGGCCACGGCCTCCCCCTCCGCTGCCCGTCTCGGGCTGACCCTCACCCGACGCCCCTCTCCTCGAGGAGGGGTCTGGTGCAGCCGTAGGCTGGCCCCGGGGAAAGGGTCGCTGTCACTTCCTGGTGCCAGTGTTTGTTTTCTAAGCGCAGGCGGCCTTGGTTATCAGGTATGGCACTGCTCGTGTATTGAGCAGGGATATCGCTGCCCTTCTAGAAGTAAGGGGGAGGAACTCCGTGCTTGTGAACGTGGCTTCCGTGGTAGTCCTTATCTTTCTCCTGTGGGAGCCTATTCTTTATTTTGTCTTTCACTTGGTTACTTTGAATCACCAAGGCCATCAAGTCGCTGGAAAATTTGCAACAGAGATTTGTGAGCTTAATTTGGCTTCCTTTTAAAACATAAGTACTCTCTTAAAATGATTTCTAATTCATCTGAGTTTTTAAGCAACTGCACTGAAAACATGTTTCATATTAAATATGAACTGTAATCGACTTTCCAGAAGAAAATGGGCAGAATGTCTGTTTTTGTTAAATAGGGAAGTGCAGAGTGGCCAGAAGAGATAGCGGTCTGGTGAAATTTATGTTAGCATCACTTCTAAGGCAAAACTTGGAAAAAACAGCATTTGAAGTCCTGAGAAACTTGCAGTGACTTGCCAAGGACGACTCTTTTTGTAGTCTCTGGCAGAAAGTGGAGTCAATAGCTGAACTTTATGACTCATGCCTGGATCTTGTCTACATGGCCATGGTTAGTTCATAAGCAGGCCCTTGTGTTCCTGGTGCCTTCATGTGGTCTGAGGGAACTATTCTGGTGCTGCCTGTGTGCAGAACACATCACCCACTCCCAAAGGTCTGTGAGAATCATTCTCTCCCTGACCTTCTTCCCCTTAGCCAGCACTTTTCTGCCTCCACTCTTAAGATATGTAAGAACTGTTATTTTCTTTACCATTTGCATCTTTCAAGTATAAAAACTGGTTGTTAGCCTAGAATTAAAATGCAAGCAAAGAAAATGGTGTGCAGTGGGGGGTGTTTGAGTGGGACTTGAAGCAGGAATGGAAAGATCGTGTGTAAGCTTCACGCATGGTGATGGCCGAGGAGTGAAACTGGGAAGCTGAATCTGTAACCACTCAGAGAATAGTACTTGGGTACTTGCTGAAACTTTTTTTTTTCAGACTTAAGCACTTTTAACAAAGAGCTCAAGTGTCTTGATGGCATTGGGTTAGTGCTGGGAGGTCCAAGGTTCCGTGGGCTGGGAATGTTATCTTGACCAAACCTCTCCTCAGAACATATTTTGGAATAAATATTCCTCAGAAGGGCAGTTCTTGTTTTTGGTAGAAGAACTCACTCTGCGTTATTTTTAAAAGGAAGTAAGACACCTTCTTATTGCATTAAGCACATGCTTTGGCAATGTGAGATGACAGTTCAAATTCTACTATTACCAGATGCCACTTCTGATAGGTTAGATTTACTGGGCAGCTTACAAAAAAGAATTCCTTTTAGTTTTTCTTTTAATCCGTAGCTTAATTCTGGATATAAGATCCTTTTAGCTTACTTTGCTGTAATTTCACTAGTTTTCCATTTCAACACTTCCATTATTTAGATTGGCTTCATTCTGTGGTAATCGGGCAAACTATCACGCCTGAAGTAAGTCAGTGCTCTGTGTACTGTGCTCTCTCATAAGCCAACCTGCATTTGGATTTCCCATTTCGGTTATTGGCCAGTCTTACTCCTCTTGTTTTAATACTGGAGGCGGTGTTGATTTTGTATTTCTGTTGCATGACTGTGTGGATTAGGGTGTTATGTAACGCACGGGCATTTTAAAAATGCATTCTGTTAGATACTCGGTGGATGTCCTGGGCCTGTGCTGGTTTGTGGTATTTTAGGAGTTGCTTTTATGAAAATGGCTGTTCCTAGATAGAAATATTTTGGCAGTAGTGTGGCTGTGTTTTTTTGGAAAGTAGGCCTTCTGACTTTTCTACATCCTGTTTGAGGTAGTGAAGCCTGGGTCTTCAGGATTGTAGAAGTGGGAACTGGTACTGTACCGAATGTGTCAGCCCACAGTCCCAGCTCTTAGGTAGAAGAAACAGTCTCTTGGCCTTGAGTGCTGATCTCAAGGAGGATCGAAATGGTTTTTGACAAGTTTTATTAATTTAAAAACAAAACCCAACCCCTCAAAACCATACATAGTTGCTAAGCAACTCACAGCAGTGCTGGCTGCTGATGCTGCAGAGGATCCCTGGGGCTCGGTGTGTGGGGTGAGGCATCCTTTTATCAAAGCAGCACACTGTGGATGGGGAGTTCTCAATGCTATCTTCAGAGTGTGTAGAAGAGAGGGCAGCCTGCAGTATTTTGTGTAGACACAAAGACAGGTGATAATGAGGTAACTTCTTGTTCTAATTCACCCTAGGTTCAGTGGCAAGACAGTTCCTCCACTGCAGCCAATTAATATTTATCATTTAAAATAATTGAATATTTATAATATTTATTAATTGTTAATTATGAAAAGGGCTGGTTTCTTTGGAAACACCATTAAGATCAGCAGTAGTTCATCCTCTCTGTTTGCTTTCCTTTTTAATTTTTACTTTATTTATAGCAGAGGTTGGAAAAAGTAGGTGAAATGTGGAAGAGTGTAGTGTCACTGAAGTGGGCCTGAGGCAATATGGAAGCCTGAATAGAAACCATTAGGCCCAGGAGACTGCTCCAGGAGGAGAAAGTCCAATAGATAAGGGTTAATAATGGTGAAATTAAGTTCTTTGAACTTTAATAATTACCAGTAGTTTACACTAAACCCATGATGTTTTAAAGTTAAGCGCTTAAATTTCTTCTGGTTAAAAAATGAATGTTTGATGTTTGTTTGAAGAAAATACATTATTTCAGCACAATAACATAAAACTTTTGTAGTTCTAGGTCAAACAGGATGATTTAGCTGTGAAATTAATATGGGATGTAACAAAAGTGAAGGTCTTTATACAATTTTTACATATAAGAGCTTGTGAGAGAGGAAACTACTTTGTTGCTTAGGAACCTTAATGAACTTATTTGATAATCCAATAACTCCCTGGTAATAAGTTTCAGTGTTTCATAATCTGACTGTGGACTGTTTGCAGTCAGTTCTATTTACTGATTTGAAAGCAGTTATCAGAATCATATAGCTGGTCTTGTAATGGATCTCCTGAAGTGTGGTCACGTGCGTCCAACTGATAAAGGATTGAGAAAATTCTGGGAATGGTTTGGATCAGAGCTTTACAGTTCATCTTCTGTTGCCTTCTTTAAGGAGAAAAGGAGAGCTGCGGTGGCTAAGTGAAACATGTTTTTAAAGTAGGTCTGGTGAATCTGTGTAATGTTTGTTTGTTTCTTTAGCTTACCCTTTTGTCTGCCACCGGGATGGCTACAAATGTATGCAGTAGGTTCATAGGTTCATAAGGTTGGAAAGGACCTACAAGATCATCTAGTCCAACCATCCTCCTATCACTATCCCTACCCAACTACTAAATCAAATCCCTATAGTAGTATGTAGAGCCTCCTGTGGAATCTACTGTTAGAGAGCTAGACCATCATTAACTGGAGTTTATCTGTTGCAGGAACAAAGAAGAAAACTACCTGTCCAGGACTTGGTCTCTTTTATACCGTACTGTCTGCCTTCCTCTTCTCAGTGGCCTCTTTATTTCTTAAAAAAATAGAAGATGTACACTCAGTGGAAGTGAGTGCGTTTCGATGCATTTTCCAAATGGCATTTGTTCTTCCTGGTTTAATATACTACAAGTAAGTGTAGCAAAAGTTTCAATTTAAAGTTTTTTCTTAAAAGTAGGTATTGGAATAATCACTCAGTAATGTGGATCTTAAATATGCTTAAATATTTGGACTTCGTGTGCTCAGCTGCATTGTCTTGGATTAGTTGATAGTTTATTAATTCAGCTAATTTTCAAATGAAAATCTTTGACTTCCTGGATTGTAGACGTTTCTATAGATGCATTGATCTTCCATGAAGGAGATAGTTTATAGAATCTTTTGGGTTATTTTGCGAGCAGCAACTTAGTACTAAAGGAAGGGGTTCCTGGTTGAGTGTGATTGGCAAATGGTGAAGGAAATAAATTGCTCTGTGGTCAATCAGTTAAAGATATTTTGATGTTTGAAATAAGTCTATCACTTGGAAGGGTTTCTACGTTTAGATATCATTGGATGTTGCTCATGAAATAAGCAAGCCAATGACATTAATGTGTCATTTCTGTTTTTCTTAATTTTCAGAACAGGGTTTTTGGGACCAAAAGGTAAAAGAATTTTTCTTTTCTTCCGAGGACTCCTTGGCTCTAGTGCAATGATCCTTCTCTACTATGCTTTCCAAGTAATGCCTCTAGCCGATGCCACTGTTATAACTTTCAGCAGTCCTGTTTTTACATCGTTACTGGCATGGATCTTTCTCAAAGAAAAATACAGTGTTTGGGATCTTCTGTTTACTCTCTTCACAATCACTGGAGTGATTCTAATTGCCAGACCACCATTTCTGTTTGGGTCAAATGTTACAGGGATTGAAGGAAGTTACACAGATCATCTTAAAGGAACTATAGCAGCAATTGCAAGCACGGTGTCTGCAGCTTCAACTATTGTTATACTTAGAAAGGTGGGAAAATCTGTGCATTACTTTCTGTCAATTTGGTATTATGCAGTCATTGGTTTAATCGGGTGTGTTATAGCGTTGTTTGTTATGAATGAATGGCGTTTACCATACTGTGGCAAAGACAGAGTTTTTCTCATATTAATAGGCATATTAGGGCTAGGGGGTCAGATATTTCTCACAAAAGCATTACAGATAGAGAAAGCCGGACCTGTAGCAATAATGAGAACGATGGATGTGGTGTTTGCTTTTATTTTACAAATTCTTTTTCTCAATCATCTACCAACTTGGTGGACTGTGGGTGGTGCCCTTTGCGTGGTAGCCAGTAGTTCTGGGACTGCCATTCGTAAGTGGAAACAGAGCTCAAAAAAAGCTGAACAAAATGAAATCTAACAACACAAGACACTACTTCACTACATAAATTAATAATCTTGAAATATATATATAATATTTATTTTTTATTTATTTAAAGTATCTCATCTATGAAATTATAGTACTGAGCTGTCCCCTATAAAATAAATTGGTTTTAACAAAGACAAAACAACATCAACAGCAAATTGAAGATGTCTTAACAACTAATCAAATATATGCTTTTTTTTCTCATGCTTGGGCATGCAAAGTAGGATACAAGTAGGAAGATTCTTAAAAATTGCGTGCTTTGCATTTGATGTGGACGGTAGTTGGCTAGGATTTTATTTTCCTAAAATACCTGTACCAAATTCTCCAATTTTGGGGCCCTTTCTCTCTTCTTCTCAGCAGGGGAATTTTCCCAGGCTTATTTGTACTAATCTGTGATTGATTGCGAGAGGATTTCAGTTCAAATAATTAGAAGGGAATAAAGAATTATAATCCTACGAACCTCTAACTTCTATGGAACAGATGAAGCTTGCACATCTTGCACATTTTCCAACTTTCTGCTTTTTTGTTCACTCTCCCATTTCCCCCCTGTCCAAAAAAAGCAAACAGAAACCAAAGACATTGGGATTTTTTTATTGGAATTCTGAAAGAACAAAGGGTATTCCATCTTTTCTAGTCATATCAAGACAAAATTAACTTTTGGAAATTATCTTTTTGCTTTTCTTTAAAAAAAAAAATTATGCTGGTAAAGCAGGAATAATGAAACAATCCCTTTTTTAGTATGTTCTCAATAAATGTCTTTAGTTGCTGCAGTCTCGTTGGGGAGAAATAATAGGTAAATATGTACCACTTGTAAGCTGTTTCCTGTGGTATCGAATGTTATGCTGTAGCTGCACTTTTCTTTACTCTATGCAAAAGATTGTATTTTTTAGATATTTAATATAGGTTATTTTAAATGCTACTTAGGAGTGATTTCTTTATATTCTTTACAAAAGTTCTTTATGAGACCATTTAAGTTCTCTTGGCCTTCGTTAGGTTAGGCAAATGCTTTAATGTAACTCCTCCTTTTTCTTAAGACTTGCACGAGAGTGCACACCACTCATAGTTCACAGAAAACACACATTTGCCAACCTCATAGCACAGATTCTATAGAACAGGTTTGTGCAGTACTTGGTGGGAGGGAGGAGCTCACACTCAGTGCATCAGGCAGTGCTGGTGGGCAGCTTCAGCCCCATTTTTCCTGCTGGGTTTTTTAAATCCTCACTTAGTTACTTCTCTTACACAGCTTCTCATGTTGATAGGCTTTATCTTGATAGCGATGAATACTGAGGAAAAAGGCTGATGTTACTGATCTCGGCCTCCTTCACATTTGAAGGAGGATTATATATACAATGTGAGGTAGGGGGATTTTCTTAAATGAATTGTTGGGTCCTGTCTCAGTAGTCCTTAAAGAAAAACTTAACTCAGACCTTTATCTGGTCCTTTGTATCACAAGGTGTTTCTCGGTTATCTCCACACCACTGTGTCTTTGTAAAGGAGCGTGTTGTGGCCAATAGCCATTGCACTCTGGGAGAGCAGTTCTTGGAGAGTTGAGCCCTGAAGAACTGGAATGTTCAGGGTTTATCTAGTTGAGAGCAGCATCTTTGTGCAAGATTTTGTGGCTGCCACGGTCAGCAATAGTATAAAACTGGTTTTGCATCTCTCTATAATAAAAAAAAGGCCTAGTAATAGAATTCCAGTCTAATTCTGCTTACTACTGGGTTTCTTCTGCTGCTCGGCCATCATTGCCACTGAGTAACACATTTCAAGGGAGGGATGGAAAATAGACTGCATTTTTTACTGCTTCACTTCACATTTAATACGCACCTGTTTCTAAGGTAACGCTAGCAAGGGTGTGGTTGCAGAGCAGTTCAGATGAGGTTGTAGAATCAGGTTGTCAGCTAGTCCTGGTGCCTTCCATTGGCTCAGTGTGACTGCTTACAGGGTTATGTGGTGAGCTGTCCCTGGCAGTCAGTCCAGCTGAGTAACTTGTTCTGTAAGGGTGTTGGAGAGGGCCAAACTACAGTGGCCTGAACTTAATCACTAAGTCAGAAAATGTCACATGAAGGGGAGTTGGATAGTAGTTTAAACTGCAGCGTGTGAACACTACTTTGTACAGAGTTAAAAAAATAAATAAATGTGGGAGCTTATATATAAAAATATCTTTAGCTCATATGATTTCAGTGGTTATGAATCTTGTTTACAAATAGTAGAGAAGTACACACTACTGAAGAAAGGTTCTTTTTCCTTGCACTAAACATCTATGAATTGACCTGAAATCAGCAACTTGGTATAGTACCTTTTTTTTTCCTTGAGCTGGCAGCCCTGATTAGTAATTGAGAGTATTTTTTTATGCCTGGTAACATGGTCAGATTTCTCTCTTCTCCCCAGCTTACTGTTTGAGAATATGAAATAAAACTGGCTGAGCCTTGATTCTTTCTGATCACTTTTCTGTTTTAGTTATAATACAGCAAATTCCTCAGGGTCAAATGTTTTGGGTTTTTTCTAAGCTTTATGTCAAATGTATTACTAATGTTCATCACCTGTAATCTCATCTTGTGATCTTTACAGTAATTAAGTTCAACACATGTGCATTTACAATAGGAAGCCTTTCCTTTGTAACGTGATGGAGTATTGTTGCATTGTAACTGCTGTTCTATAAAGTTACTCTTTAATTCCACAAATTATCTTAATGTACAGATTTCAGTGGATCCTGAATAGAGAAAGTAATAGGTAATTATTGGTTGTTTTGCACATAAACATAGGGTGAAAAGGTTTTGTTGTTACAGTTTAATCACAAGCATGTTTCTTATGCTCTTTGCTATGCAATTCACTGTAATCATCTGCTGTCTTCACTGGGACTTTGTAGCCTTCAAGCCTTACCTACCTGGCTCTTACACAGAGCTTGTAGCTGAAAGCAAGCTGTGTATTGACACTGTGCAGCAGCCAGTTTCTTTCAGGATATGCTGGTTGTCAAAATATGCTCTGAAAGCCCTCTAAGTATGGCCACACAATCAACTTGGTGTTTTCTTAGTGTGGGCAAGTGCAGTCTGTATAATTGAAATGAGTTTCCTGCATTTGTCTATCACCAGACATAGAGGTAACCTCCGCATAAGAGCATTGATGAAGTAACTAGTTTGTGTCATTTTTCTTCTTCTGAAACAAGACTCTTTTCCAAATCCAAATGCTGTTCTGAGATGGATCTTTCCATAATTGATTATGACAAGAAAGATAATAATACCCTTAAATTACAGTATAGTATGTTGACCCCTGCCCTCTATTTTCTTTTCCTTGATGAGCTTTATATGGGATATGCCTCTTAGAGGAAAGTTAGCTCTAAAGTGGCAGCCTCTTCAATAGTCATTTACTTGCTAACTGGCAGTGGGTAACTGGGAATAATGTTTTCCAGTTCTCCACTGACTGATTTCTGTCCATTCAAACAAGAGTTCGCAGAGCGGACAGCAGATGTGCAACTCTGACTTCAGCAGGGCTTTGCAGTTGCCAACAGAATGTTTTCACGGTTGTAACTGCCTGTCCATCCAAAGAAAAGTTGTGGCTTTATGTTCCTGCAGATGCAGGTAATCTCAGTGCACAACACACACACTTCTATAAATGGTTGGTGATAACACTTCTGTATATCAGGATGAGTAATTTTGTATTTTATGCGAACTGTTGTTTGACAAAAATAGGGTAAAAATGCCCTCCTCATTAAGATTTTTACTATGTCCTATATATTGTTAAATGATATGTTTTGTAGAAGTTACTGGCTTTGTTATGTAGTAGTATATTTTTATAGACACTTCTTATATATTGAAATGTGAAGAATATTTTCATAAGAGATTTATATTCATCATTGCTAATAAAATGAACCTGAAGGATTAATCTCTGCCTTTGCATTGATTAGTGAAATGTACTTGAGTGTGATGATATTGTAAGTTTCATGAAGGAGTCCCTGGTAAGTATGACTATGTTTCCAGTTGTACTACTCGTCAGCATGCCGTGTCATTGTTTCTGCCTTTCAAGGAGCTTGAGACAAACAGAAGCTCTATGGACTTTTTCAGTACAAGAGTGTTTTAACTGGAAAAACTGTGTCACGTACAGGTCAGTAAAGTGGTATTTTTCTGTGTGCAGATGGCAATTTGTCTTCCCACGCCTCCTCCCCCACACACTTTATACATCAAGATTTGAATTCCAGTCTCATCTTTTCTATTAATTGTTAATATTTAATTCATCCCAGTACATCCCATTATCTAGTGCGTCAATAGTTAATTCTTCACCAAAGAGGAAAGAGGAAAAAAAAAGTGATTATCTTGTTAGCAGTATTGCCATCACTGTTAAATACTACAGAAACTTTGTGGGAAATTTATTCTATTTGCAATATAAGAGGTTCCTCCTCCAGTAGTGTCTGGTTTTTTTGGGAGCAGAAGATGACAGAACTGCACAAGGGTATAAGCCTGCTTGAGATGTGTGAATGTTTCTGGGTGTGACTTGGGGTTACAGAGGGGAAAATAGAGGAGGGCAACCTCGTCTAATAATGGGGAATTCCTAGCAGCGTCAGCCTGTCTGCCCAGCGCACTGCCTCACTTTGTATGGACAAAATTAACTCACTATAGGATGACACCTCTTATTTCTCAGGAAGTAAATGGAAAGCAATGGGCTTCCATGAGGGCACACTGTAACAGGCGTAGGCAGAAGACTGACTGTGAAAGAATTTTGTAGAGATGCTCTGCTAATTTCTCTCAAATTCTTTCTTTTTTTTTTTTTTGGATTGGCTGTGTGCTATATAGGAACATTAAGTTTCAAGGGAAAAGAGAAATGAGTTTTCAAAAGACAACGCTGAAATCTACCTTATTTGTGCCATAATAGTGATGACTGCAGTGAGTGATGAGGACTATTTCTAAGTACCGAGACTCAAAATGTACTTCTAGAATTATGTCTACCCAGTCAAATAAGTAAATAAATAAAAGCAGAGGGAAAAGGGGTCAAATTATTCTGAAGGAAGAAGTTTCCTATTTACTGCTTGGAAAACAAACCTCACTACAGTTATAAAATATTTAGAGGGTAAATCGCACTGCTCTTTGTTGGCTAAATGAAACGTTTTTAGAGGGATGAACGTGGGAAGTGGTACTTGAGATGTGATGTGCAGATTAATAGGTTTCAGTTGCTTCGAGTCCTCAAGCAACTTTAAGTTCAATGTTATTTTCTGATGTTATGTCGGTCTTACATTATTCTGTCAAGTAGTAAACTCCGGAAAGAGTGAAAAGGCGCTTTAAATACTGAGCAAAGAAAAAAAAAAAAACAAGAAATGTCAATAATTGCTCAGCGGGTATCAAGTGCTTCTGCAGTCTGCGTAAATGACGGGTGGAAAGGAAACGCGTTTCCCGCGCACAGGGGGCAGTCCCTCAGCCCGCCGCACTGCGGCCGTTCTGCCGCCAGGAGGCGCGCTAGCTCTTAATTTATTCCTCAATGCGCGTCGTTGCGCCGCGCTTAAAGATTCAAACCCCACGATTTTAGACGATAAGAGTGTCCATGCAGTGTGGTGTACGCAGTGATAAGTAGATATCGTTACTATCGCGTACTTTGCAGAGAACTGTAGTTTGTATACCTGACGAACGTCCTAAACATTCTTAAACACAAACACAGAGTGAGGGAAATGGGCAAGTAATTTCTTGCAATAAAATTCTTCAGGGGCCACATTTGTTGGATTAGGCTGAATTTAAAAATAATAGCCTCTTTTAATTCTGCAAAGATATAGTGCAGGTATGCTGTTTGAGCAGTAGATAAGCATGTTGCAACTAATGCTGTGCTTTTTTCCTCTTGGGGAGACACAGGAATCTTGCATCTTGGCTGTGGTTGTTACTGGAGGGTGGGTTGTGACCCCAACGTAGTTCCTGAGCAGGTTCTTGGGTGTGTGCACCTTAGTGCTTCTGCTCCCCAGGCCTTGCTGCCCAGTGTTTCCAAGGATGGCTTTCATTTGGTCACTGCAGCCCAGGGGTATGCACGGGGCTGGGTGTGCTGGAAGAGCCCCTTCATCCACCCCACTGATGGAGTGGAAAATCTGGGTGAGCTTTTGGGCATGGCAGCACCACACTTGAAGCTGAGTTGAGTTAGGGAGCACTTGTTCCAGCTTCAACCTGATTCAAAGCAGGGAAATGTAAGGAAAGGAAGAGGTGATAAATTTAACTACTGTGAGCTAGGAAAAGTACTGGTCAGTCTGCTTTCCATTGAGAAGTTAGCTGGAGAATTTTTTGCTGGGATTAGTTGGCACCAGTAAGTGTTGTTCTGTTTAATAGGAAGTCTTGTAACGTTTTTGGGAAGCTAAGGAACATTATAAGAGAGAAAAATCTTTTTTGTATAACTTGGAAAGGCTCCGTGGCAAGTCTCTTTTCTTTCACATAAAGTGCGCTGTGAATCAGATGCTAATATTTATTTTTTTACTTTCCTATTTGGAATTTAAAACAAATATTCCTTTATATTACTGTAAAAGCTCTTCAACCACTATCAGGTTTTGATCAGGAAGTGAAGAAAAAAGTTGTATGCTTTTCAGAAGTAACCTTGATGGGCTCATTTTTTCACTCTACCAGAAATATTTTATGCCAACTAATGCCTTGTAATTGCTGTGTCCAATTTCTTCATTCAAACAACATCTTTATATGGTGTGATTAAGACTCTGCTTTCTGCTGTTTGCAGTAATGTATACAGGAAGCCCGTATGAAAACACTTAGCCAATGTTCTTTACTCTTGCCATGTGGTGGGACCTTTTCCCCATTATTAAAAATGGAGAGTGATAAAGCAATGAAATACTGTGATCAAAAGCCTTCTAAGGAAGGAACACAAATAGCAAGGTAGGCTTTTTCTGTCCCAGAAGCATAGTTGGCTCATGCCATTTGTCTCACTATTTTGCTTTGCTTGAGGGAATCACACAGTTGTATTTCCCCTGCAATTCATTAGTTCTTAGTCTGTAATAAAATTTGAGTAGTGATTTCCAATTGATGATATTATTACAGTTAGGCTATGCTGAATTTTTAAGGAAGGTGTGAAATGCATGTGTATTTTTAAAGAAATGGAAATTGTAGAAGTTAAGGATAGGCTATATTTCTGGCATCAATAGAACTGGCAAATTTCAGTGTAAATTTTCATTGTTTTGGACCACTCACCTTTAGAGAACAGCCTGCTGTATCTCATGTTCACTAGGAAGGGTTGCAGGGAGAGAAAGGGGTCAGGAAAAGCAGAACGTCTTTGTTCTTTTGCTGGCAGCAAAGCTCTCATGATGAGCCCTGTCTGTCTGACTGGGTACAGATTTAGGGAAGAGAAGGAACAGTTTGTTCTCTTCTGATTATATAAGAATACCCTTGACAGTGTGTTGCTTACAGATTACAACTCTTATCCCAGGATTAGAATGGAAGAAAATAGGAAAGCTGGTGTTAAGCACGCTTTTTTTTTTTTTTTTTATTTTGATGTGCCCATCTTGAAACCTGGAAACCTTGGTTTCTAGGCAGTGGGTGGTGTTTCATGTTGTCCTGTAACACTCCAGACTTCAGAGTTTTGCTTGACAAGCTCATACACTGTTTTTCTCCAGGGGAATATTCTTGGCCATCTGATGCAGTTCTCTCACATTTTCTCGAGGTTCCTGTTGTCTTTCCAAGTTATGTGATGCCCTCAGACATTTTGTAATGTTTTTCTAGTGTGCCTTAAATCTCCTTTTATTGCATATTTAGACATTCATTTCAGGGTTGAAAACATTTATCTACAGCCTTTGTTGATCAAATTTTGAATTTGAGAAAACAGTTGCCCTCTTTCATATGTGCAGTTATAAATATTTTCCAGATAGGTAATTAATGAAAAGGCATTATTTGCATTTAATTTCACCTGCATAAATCTTAGTGCCTTAGGAACTTTTACATAGGGACATACAGGGTTAAGATGCAATGTTTTAGCGCTCAGCCTAGTTCTTTTTCTGTTGATATATTTAGAGCCTGATTTTTATATAGATCACAACACCTATGAACCATCATCCTGTAAAGTACACTGAATCACAGAATAGAATCACAGAGTCGTTAAGGTTGGAAAAGACCTCTCAGATCATCACATCCAACTATCATCCTGACAGCTGGCCATCCTGACATTCTGTTCCTGAGCTGTGCTTAGGCAGTCATCTGTCAGGTGTGGGAGTGAGGGCAGGTTCTTATGCCCCCAAGGGAAGGGAGAATTGTGTGTGTAGCAACGGCACACACATGCAGTGCAGCACTACACAGTGCTCAGAACGCTGCAAGATGTTTCTAATCCTGCATATGGGGCATCTGCAAGTATCTCATGCTCACTGTGCCCTCAGCTGGCTCCCATTCACACACTGCTTACTGGAAAGCTGGTACAATTACAGCACACCAGCAGCTTACAAACTTTCTCTTTAGAAGAACATAAAAACAGCATAATCTATTGATCTCGCCTAAAAATGTGTATTTTGATCACAAGGTTTATTGAATTCTTCCCATACCAGTCTTTTTCCCAACAATTTGATTGTAGGTCATGAATTTAGAATCTGGTGATGCTTGAGTTAGTTTTATTCTTTGCATAGTTTTATTTTATTTTGCAGCTTTTGTGATAACTTTGTATCTATGTATGTTGAGTACTACCACGTTTTGAGAGACCTCCAGTATTAGATCCTTAATAGCAACATCTATTCATCGTCTTAGCTTTAGCATATGATTTGAGATGTAATTAGTACCTCAGTATAAGAGCGTAACAATGTGTCCCTAAAACGCAGCATATGGATATTGTGATGAAAGGAAATTTGGAAATATTGCTTTTATAAACCCAAAAGCTGCAGAGCAGATGTGGAAGGAATTACTGCAAGGAATCTCAACTGGCATATAAAACAGAAGCTGAAGTTTATTTTCTTTTTATTATAAAAGAAAGAACATTTTGCTAAGGTTCTGTTTTGTTTAAGGTTACACAGATTTGAATTGTTCAGAACTAACTGTGAAATTATATGCACTGGTGTGACACTAAATGGAACAAGGCAACTTTTGTTTGCTTTAAATGTTTAGTTCCAGAAGTTCACAGGCTGATGGTAAAATATATATTTTTAGAATTTACAGTAAATTTAATAATGTTTCCTTTTGGAGGAGTGGGATATAATAGATATTGCAAAGTTCATATCCTCTTTTAATTTCATAAGCAAAGAGCAGAGAGGTAATTGCACTTTTTATGGTCTGACTGCCTGGCTGTATTCATGGAAAGTTCTGGTCATACGTACTCATTTCTGAAGAACCATTACAATTAACCACAAGTACTCCCACACTCACTTTTTCAACACCCAGTCAGCCAACCTGAATGTGTAGAAACTGGTAGATAATTATTTAGTTGTCTTCTACCAACCTCAGTAAAACAATGAAGTGCCTACCATGGTAAAACGTGGGTGCTGTGACAGTGCTGAAAGATTTTTCTCACTTTATTTTCTTTTGTAATTCATTCTTTAGTGTAATGCTACATCAGAATTGCAGAGAAGTGTGAAAAACTTTTCATGACCTTTCCGAATAATTCGAGTGGCTGTTGGACTACTGTTCAGAGCAATGCATTCACTGTTTTTATTCTATTGCTAGCACTTATAAAAACATGCTGTGCTGAAACCACACCAGCAAACAGGTTCCCACATGCATCTTTTGTGTCCCTGAGTATCAAAGAAATTTTTGATGAATTCATATACCGATAAATCATAGAATCATTAAGGTTGCAAAAGACCTCTAAGATCACTAAGTGCAACCATAGTGGATCATTGCTGCCAGTGCTGCTGGTAGCATGATGTGTTGCTGTGACACCCACATGAGGACAGTGGCAGCAAAAGCCAGTGCAACAACAGAACTGCCAAGGAACTTAATATGCAAAGTGTATCGCTTTTAAAAGTAAAATTGCAGAAAGAAGTTTTAAGTCATTGGTGGAAAAGTTGTATCCTTTGACACATCGCTGTGAAGGACTCCCTCACTTTCAGCTCCTCTTTAATCATAATCACTCCTTAGTCACCTTGTCAATTTACTTCTTTTAGT
Organism: Cyrtonyx montezumae; assembly: GCF_038088225.1. Taxonomy (NCBI): domain Eukaryota; kingdom Metazoa; phylum Chordata; class Aves; order Galliformes; family Odontophoridae; genus Cyrtonyx; species Cyrtonyx montezumae. The sequence continues at coordinate 16,986,420 of NW_027072045.1, read as the reverse complement.
CCTCTTCAAACACTTTTGCCAACAATTGCACAGATCCCTGTGTTTGTCTTGCCTCTTTTTCCTCGGTTATTAGTTTCCCCTGACAGCTTCTAAAGCTGGGCGCTGACTGTTAAGTGCTCGTGCTCCTGAACGCATCTGTTTTCCCAAAGCAGTGTGGTGTGAGCGTTCAGCACTTTGATTGCTCTTAGTAGCAGATCCAAGTGCCTTCCGTGGAAGGGCATTCCTCAGAATGGGACATGCTTTTTTGCAAGTGCTTGTGTAAGGTAGGAGAATAGGATAAATATGAAGCAAACACACAATGAAGATGTGATCCGGAGTATGAAGTTTCAGAAAATGCTTTATGCTAGATTTAGCACCAAAAGCTGCCAGTTGTTTTTCTTTAAACTCTATTCAAGTTCCTAAAATTATATAAAATCTTATACTCGTGTGTCTTTAGACTTTATTACATAAAATTTCACGTCCCAGTCTCTAATATTAGCAGAGATTCTGAAAAGCACTGCCTGAATGCTGACTTGTGGGATGAAGCAAAATTTCATTTGAATCGTGTATGTCCAGATTATAGACATACTGCAACATTCATAAATACACATTTTCCATCTCCTGTTTTTAGAAAAAGGTAATAGAAAATTATAGTGTAATGTTTTTATCCAATGAGTAGTATTAATACTTTGACTTCACTGTTCACAGCATACTGAACTATAATGTGAAGTAAACACAATTTACTCCTCCAGTGTCTTGAATCTGTATTGTAGTATAGTTCCTAGCTTTTAGAAAACATCTTGAAATAACGGTGCAGCAAAAATCAATTCTAAATATGTTCTAAGTTATACAATGGAGTTGAGGTATAAGAGGCGTCATTGATTTGATTTGTACCAGGAGTTACTTCACTGAAATACAACATTTGTTGGACTGGATATAACATAGCTCCCCCAAAAGCCATAATGCAATAATTCCATATTTGAAAATAGTTACGCTTACCAGAAATGTTCTTAGTGATATTTGAAAAGTGTTGATTTTCTTTCAAATTTACTCCAGAAACTTTGTAGCTCTTCCAAAGATTAACTGGAGGACATTTTTTACCATCAGTTTACAAGCCAAGCAGCTAATGTCAATTTCAAAGAACTTTATTAAAAGTGTTTTTAGCAGTTATTTACTCTATCAGTTTTATTTTTTTCTTCCTCATTGAAATGTCAAAAAATTTTCAAGTGTGTTCATTCTGCCTTCAGAATTACCTCTGTGGCAGCTGATGTTCATAACAGCCAAACTAAATCTTGCTTCACATAAAGTGACACTGAGCCTTTAATGTAGTCACACCAGGAACAACCTCCAGCCCAAAGTTTATCATTTAAAAGCAGCTGCTGAAATTCAAGTATTTTGTCTCGTGTATGTTCATTACTATGTATTAGAAAAGAAATGACACAGATTCTGATTAGTCTTGCCATCACAATAAAATAGCTCCAAAATCAGGCTTGTACTAAGTAATAGCTGTTTCGGTGGAAAGTACTATTCCACAAGGGCTCTTCTGCCGGGCAGCCACGTCCTGACTGAGACAGGGTTGTGTCTTATGCAGGAGAACTGGGCTGAAGGGAGGGAGGAACACTGTGAAGATAAGGCCTGTGTGTTCCTCCATCAACAAATCACTGTCAGTTTTGCTGTATTGAAAACAGAGCACGGTTAAGAAGACAGTCCCTATTTTCATGTGTTTCTAATTTGCTTTCAGAATTTGTTTGCGTGCACACGTGTGCGTGCTTTTCTGCAGTCCTGGCTGAAGGGTGAATTTTGGAGCAAAGCCTGAGGAAAAACCTTTGGGTCTTTTTTTATTTTTAAATTAAGAGCATATTTTGTGTGTTTTATGTAATTTGTTAAACCGTTTGTTTGCAAATATTATTACAGAATACCACAGTTAAGGACAGAATTCCCCTTGATACATGACACTGCAAGTTTTGGGCAAGGGAACGTTGCACACAGAAAACAAAGCTAAATGTTCTTGAGCGTGGGTCTCAGCACTGTACTGCTTTTTCTCCTTGACGTTGGGAGGATTGTCCAAGTCAACTCACACACCTTTAAATTCCCCTATTGAATAAAACGAATAACACTTAGCATTTCACAGGGATGTGTGGAATTTAATGGCTATACGTTACTTTGAAGTTTAATTTTTTTAACTGAAACTGGGGCTGTGTGCTGCTTGTCATCTGTACTGCTCTACCTGCCTTATAATTCTCAGCTGGGCTTTGGCTACCATTAATAAACCATCTTGTGATGTTTGGGTGTACATGGAGCAGGTTGGGAACTGAATGTTTGGGTGTACATGGAGCAGGTTGGGAACTGAACTGGAGTTCAGAAAGAGATCCCAAAGGCAGCATTGCTGGAGTGTGCTACAGACCTCACTGCTGAGTGCTCAGGTCACAGGCATGCCTTAATCCTTTGCTGAGACACGGATGTGGTGACTTCTCCAAACTTTCCTCTCTGACAAATGTATCACTTTCCTCTCAGTGCAGTACACCTTTTACTGGTGGAGCTGAGCAAACTGAGAAAAAAATGTGAACACACTGTGAAGGAAAAAATTATATAGATGTTTTTTTCCACTGGAATAATGTGATGATAACTTTCCTGCACTTTCAAAAACAACTGGAAAAGCAGAGAGAAACTGGAAAAAGCTCCCATGGAAAGGTTCCTGCAGCCTGTGTGTTCAGGGGATAATTCATTGTCACTGCTTTAGTGCTGAAAATACATTGCATGATCAGTTCTAAAGGGTAACTGTGCCTCCAACACAGAGTAAAGCTTCAGTAACTGGCCTTAGTTTGGGTCAGTATACAGTAGTTTGGATCAGTATACAGTACACTAAGAGAATATAAGAAAAATATACAGCTCATGCAGGACAAGAAGTGGAAAGCATCATCCACCCAAGCCTTGCTTTTTGCAGACTGCTGTTACAGCATCGCTTTTGATGTGCACAGCCAATGCAACTCGGGCTGCACTGGTGGCAAAGGGAAGGCTGAGGGGTTTTCAGGAGCCAGGTTTCAGTAGAGGCCAATTAACATAACAGTTAATCGTAGAATGGCTTGGTACAAAAGGGACCTGCAAGCCCATCCAGCTCCACCCCTGCCCATGGCAGGGTACCCCGCACCACATGAGGGCTCAGGACCCCATCCAACCTGGCCCTGAGCACCTACAGGGACGGGGCGCCTCAGCTCTGGGCAGCAGTGTCAGGGCCTCACCTCCCTCCGAGTACAGCATTTCCTCCTAACACCTAACCCGAACTTCACCACTTTTAGTTTAAAGCCGTTCCCCTTGTCCAATCACTGTCAGGCCATTATTAACTCAGACTGGTCGTCTCTCACCTCCAGAGCAATGCCCGATTTGAATGCTGTGCTGCTAAAAGCATCGCATCACTCTGCCCCAGTGGTTGTTTTATCTCCTTGTTGCAATCACCAGCGCCCGCAGACTGATGGGGGAATGAAACTGAACAGCACAGCTACAGCCAGGCAGTAAATGCAGCGATGCTGTGCCTGGCCGACCTTGTTAGAGAAACAACGCCAAGTTTTGAAAGTAGGTAACTTCAGCAGGCATAATTCGGCCGACTTTTGGACACATTTGCCGCGTTATCCTCTCAGGGCAACACCGGTTGCTTCCCCGGTGCGGATGGCGGCCGTGCAGACCCACGGGGCGCGGGGGCTGCGCCCGCTCTCGGCCCAGCCCTGAACGCAGCCCTTGCTCTCGCCGGGCAGCGCGCTGGGGAACGGCGGGGGAAGCGAAAAGGAAACAGCAAACAAACAGCAAACAAACAGCAAACAGCAATGGAGCGCCGCTGCCGCCGCCGGGCGGGGGCTGCGGGGGGCGCGCGGCGCATTCCGATGCGGTGAGGCACGCGGCCCCCGCCCCACGGCCGAGAGGCGACGGCGCTGCGCCGCTCCCGCCCCGCGCGGGGGCACGGCCGGGATGCGCTCTGCTCGGTGCTCGCTGAGTAGCGCGGTGCCCGCGGGAGGAGCCGATGCGCGGCCGCGGCTCGCGCTCCGTCGCGGCGGGAAGCGAGAGGGCACACGTCGCGGGGGAGGGTTCGCCGAACGTCCCCGCGGGAATCCCGCCCGCCGGCACACTCGGCGCCTCGAGCGCCTTCCTCCTCGCTCCGGCCCTCCTCCGCCGACCCGGCGGGGCGGTCCGTGCCCACAGCCCCCGCCCCCGTCCCGCCGCGGTAGGCGCTCGGCTCGCTCCGCCGCCCCGGGCAGCGGCGGGGGCGGCCCCGTCCGGCACAGCGCTGCGGAGTCCCGCTGGAGTCCCCGGCGGTCCCGGGAGGAAGAGGATGCCGGGGCTGTGCTGAGAGGTGCGTGCCCTGCCCGCCCCGCTTTCGGCCATGTTCCCGGCCCCGCTATCGCGCCGCTCCGGGATCCCCTCCTCCGCCAGGAGGTCTCGAGGGAACCCCAAACAGCAGCAGTCTGGGGCGGGCCGCCCTCATCCTGCAGCCCGTAATCGTTGCGGTTCCCCCCCTTGCTTTCCGTTTTAATTTTTAGGTGGGTTTTTCTCGTTGTGACCGCTGGCCGGGTTCTTCCTGCGGCGGGGCTGCCCGAGCCGCTGCGGGCGGAGGGGGAGCGCCCGGAGCGCAGTGTCTGAGTACCGGCACAGCGACGCGCTGCGCTGGGATGCCACTGGCACAGGTGGTGTGAGCACAGCTCGCGGAGGGGGCTGTGAGCTGTGGTGAAGGAGGTACGAGAGCTGGCAAGAGCGGTACGGAACTGAGTAACAAATCCGCTGTGCTTCTAGGAGCACTCGCACGTTTATTTGGTGCGCAGAGCAGAACTAAGCCTGTTGTAGCATTTGTGTGACAAAAGTTTGCTAGATATTTGAATCTCGTCCGCTTTATGTGCTCGTGCGTTTGAAAGGGGCTCGGAGAAGCTGCCAGCTGTGTGTGGAAGAGATGTGTAGCCATAACTGCAGAACAGTCCCGACGTGTGCTTTAAATCAAGCTTCCACCTACAGATAACCATTGTGGTCCCTGCTACCCCATCCTGTGAAAGTCAGAGACGAACAAGTGGTGTGTGATCGGTACAACACCTAAACAGATCTGGGAGCAATCAATCAAGGTGAAACCAGAAATAGATGTGACTTCTTGTGTGTTAGGAAACGCTTCGTGTTTGGAATGGATGGTAAAATCATGCAGAGGGATGTTCCCAAGTCATAAAGGACCACATCCAGTCAGTGTGCAAAGCAGTGAAGGTTTACTGAAGTTGTTCTTAGTCATATAAACAGTTTATTTGTGTTCTGCCATTTGGAGGTGTTAATCTGGTGTACTGAAATGAGCTCCTTTCTGTTTTCACATGTGCTACAGAATTGATAATTAAGACCCTTTGTGGCCACAGACTGGACAGCACAGTTCCTGTCCTTTCTGTTGGTGCTGTTTTGATGTGATCTATAGTAACTGATTCAAGTGCGTTGTTTGGTCCAGGGTTCTGACAAGCTAATAAAGAAAAAAAACAAGTGAAATCAAACTTTTAAGTTTGAGAAACATGATAGCAGCACTACAGGATAAGAAGTTTCTGAAAGCTTTACCTGTTGGAAATCATAGAACAAGTTCATAAAAGAGCTGATGAGATAATTGGAGGTCTTGGATGTTTCTAAGATGTGGAAAATAAATTCTGTATTAAGATTATGTAAAGTAATGCTGTGAAATAATTTGACCACTGCTTGTAAGCACCTATTGAAGAAAGTATTTCTTGTGCCAAGAGACTGCGTTCTTTAATAGGAATATTGGGATCCAGTGTCTAAAACCTGCCCCAGAATCCAGAAGAGAAACAATGTGTTCTAAGAAACAGCGGTAGTGATACAATGCTGGAAATGTCTAGCTCGAGGTAGCAGCTCTTTTGGAGAGGAGCAGCAGCAATTTAGCAATAGTTCTTGGATTTGAAATAAAAATCAGTTAAGAGTTGAGTTATAAAGGAGGCAGAAAGTAATTAATCTATGTCCATGATTTGTATAGGGATTTTTTCATTGAAGGTTGCTAAAAATGATGAGTTATAATCAGCTTGACTTACCTGCAAGCTTACAGAAGTAGTTCTTTGTTGGATGAAAAGATAATCTTAAAGAGAATAGTTTGAAACGAGGACTGTTGATCCATTGTCTGTCATATGGCACCAACTACAGTATGGCTACTGGTTTGTGACTGTGTGCTGTTAACTTTATAAATAGCAATAACATAGCATTATTAACGGTAGTTCACTTTTTGTTGGTTTGTATACTGTTTGAAAATCCTGGTAACTCACATTGGAGGGAATCCCACAGCTCCAGCCTGGGCAGACGTGCTGCCTCACCTGTTGGCTGCACAGTCACTTGTGGTTTCATTTGAGTACGCCCTGTTGAATGATGTCTGTACCTTTAGTATACAGCCTGATTAATTTTTAAACAATGCTTTTCATCGTGGCTTTGGTACAGAAGGTTATTAGCATGCCAGCGTGAAATCCATGCTTTTCCTTGGGTTAATTCAGTCCCTTCTCGAGCTGCTTTAATCGCCTTTAGCAGCGAGCTGCCGCACGTGTGCTGGGGGTCCTGCGTGGCTGAGTACATGCTGCAGGAGAGCGGTGCCGCTTACTCTGCATTCTGCTCTGTTTGTCTTGGCAAATCTATGCATGTGTCTGCTCGTGGGTGGGGTTTCCACAGTGGAGGTTCTGCCAGATATTGGTCATATTTCACTCTCTCATTTTCGAGCAAAACTTCCATCTAGCGAACTGAGATTTGTGTTAAAGAGTTGAGGGTGAAGTGGTGAGTGTGGTGTTGGGAGCTCTCTAATATATACCCCCCCACGCACCCCCAGCCTTGTTCTTGAGTTAAGGAAGTTTTATCTTACTTGAAACATTGGAATTAATTTGTAGATACATCGCTGACATCCTCGTGCAAAACATAATTAATATCATTGATCTTAAACTAGGCCATCCACAATGCTCTTTTCTTAACTGCCTGGTCATTCATAAATAATCCAACACGTTCCAGTGCTGTGTCTGCTTGCCATTGGTTGCTGAGAGTGGGTAACCTATCTGAGCTGGAAGCACAGAGCTCAATGCTGTGCTCTGTTCCCCAGAAGTACCCTTCCTCTATGTCCCCCTGCAGTTCTCAGATTTACAGACTGTTGGAGATGAAGCCCCAGGTAGTTCTGGCCTCTGTGACAGCTTAAATTCTCATGGATCCCAGTAGAACTTGGGAGCAGGGAGGTGTGTTCTGCAGGGCAGTGTACAGACTGTCATATTCTACCCACAGTAGTCTGGGGTATAACTTATTAGGTTAAACATGCTATCAACTCTGGGATGCTTTTTATTCTAAACTGCTCTCAGTAATTAATATTTAGTAATGTGGTACAGCATTTTCAGTGGAATAGCACAGTTCAAAAAACTAAATGTTTCACTAGATTTTTTAATTGCTGTACTTCTTTATAAATAACTAAAGAAATAGAAAATACCTGAATGTTTCATTTTTTGATTGTTCATATTCTTTTTTTTTTTAAATAGGACAGAAAAAGTGGAAACTTAGTGCAAAGGCAAAGCTGCCATGTCAAAACATTTATTTTTGGGGTAATGCTTTTATTCTATTAGTATGCACAAGTGCTGCATAACTGGCATCTAATAATAGTATGTTTTCTTAAACAGATGACTCTCCAGTTGCATTGACCTTGCCTGGTGTAGTGGGGCCTTGCTGTCTGTAGTTTCAGACAATGCTCTGATGTGAGACCTCTCCTCCCACAGTATTTTTCTGCATCTGTGCTACAGCATACAGCAAGAATGCTGCTGCAGTGATCTCCGGCATTTGAGGTTTTCGTTACACTGCATCTTCTTTCTAACATTTTTATAACGCATTCCTTTATTCCAAATACAAAGCTCTGTTGCTCGGAATAGGTGACTTCCTTTTTGTAGCAGTGTGGGTATCTTTCAGCAGTATTAATTGAGCTTGGTTTCCCTTTGGAATGCAGCAAGATTAACAGGGGTTATGCAGCTGAGGAGCTGCTGCTTTGTCCAGTGCCAGCAATTCATGTTAAAGAACAACCTGTAGGTTTCCTCTTGCAGAACTTCCTTGTTGTGAATGCATCCTTTTAAGTTCCCTCAGGATTGCTGTGGTTGTTTTGGGTTACAGCTACCTACCAAACCAGAGGGGAAAAAGAAAACCCTGTGCTTTAATGTCCAGGCTGACTTGCCTTCTGAAGACAATGTTCTGTTTTTGTTCTCATTTCATGTAGTTTTCATGCTTTCGGCACTTGTCAAAGATGTATTTCTAACCAGTTAGTTTTGCAATTCATGCGTAAATGTATATTATAGTTATTATTTTAATGCACTTATAATCCAGTTATTTTGTGTGCACCCGCATTAGTGCAGCAGGCTGGTGGGCCAAACCTGCCTCCCTGTTCCCTTCTGGAACTCATGGCCACTCAGGTGCTATGCTGCGGGCTGCCTTTCTGTAAACGTCTTGAGTGGCAAAGGTGTTAAAGAGTACCAGGCAGATAATGCTTGAACTCTTTTGTATTGCAGTACTTTGCATTTTTTGGATGGAAAATACTTCTTAGTGAGGCTCCTTCAGAGCCCTTGAAATTTTTTGCTGCATTTTTACTTTTGTGAATGGTCTGTTGTTTGCATGTTTTCCCTGGAGAACAAAGTGGGCATACAAGAAGCTGAGAACCTTACATAATTACCTTTGCTTTGTTCCAATTGCACTGTTTCTTTTTTACTTAGAAGTGAGTTTATGGAAGAGGCAGTATAAATATGTATCATAAAATCAAACATGCAGCTGCTTATAATGAAAATATTTTATCTGAACAGCCACTCAGAATGTTGCTGCTATAACTGATTTGACTGTACATCTGTTCTTATTCTATGCTTTAATTCAGCAAAACATAAACAAGAGATCTTACTTTGGTGATGGTATTCACTCAGTAGACACAGTAGTACAGAGAAACACGTTAGAAAACATGACATTAACGTGTGGCACTAAATGAAACCTACATGGCTGACCCGTTTAGAGACATACCCAATGTGAGTAGCCTGAGTAATTTAAATGTATAAGACAAATTGTAGAGCTTTTTCTTTACTTCATTTTCATGGGGTGAATTTGGCAAGTAGTTATCTTTGTGTCATCATCGGTCATTGTATAACAATTCTGCAAGTATCATCCAAATTAAATGTGCTAATCTTCTGAATTGTTGTGATGTCTACTGGTATGAAATGTGTAGATTCAGTGGTTCAGGTTCAAAACTCTGTGTTTGATTTTGTTTTCCTTTTGTTTGTTTTCAAAACAATCTGTTCTCCCTGTGAGATATGGAGGGCCCTTCTAAAAAGTGCTGGTCGGTGCTCCCTACACACCAGTAATCCCTCCAGTTTCAGATTTTACTTCTGCTCTGCATGCTTTCCAATTTCACCTTTGTCTCCATGGTACCAAGCCATGAGTCCTTTTATGCAGAGTTCGATGCTAACCAGGTGTGGCTGATACTAGTGTAGAGTGACACCCATTGATTCTTTTATTCTTGGTACTTTTGGTTTGACATAACTGCAGTGTGGTATTAGTGCATTGCTATTTGTACCTCAGGCTATGATGAGTCACAGATTGCTTTCCACAAGAGAAAATTCAGTGGTTACACGCTGTCAGTTCCTGCAGTGTGATTTCAAGTGCATGAAGTGATGAATACTTCTGTTTTCAGGGTGTGTTTCTGTGACCCATGCCTCAGTGGGCATACCCTTGCGTTCCTGCAGAAGCTGCATACAAAGAAGGGATCTGATCTGACACAGCTGACCGCATATCCAACAAGCGTGTCACTTAGTAGCACTGCTCCCATTCTCCCTACAGGTCTGACAGTGAGCCAGTATCCAGCCCAGCAGTTCTGCCTTGCCTTCCCATTGTACAGAGGCTGCAGCATTTCTGAAAAAGCAGAAATAACATAAATTATTGAGGCAGGAAAATTAGACAGCTTTTTCTTTCCTAGGCATTTAAACTGCTCTGTCTGTACAGCTGACTCATACCTAAAAGTGCTTTCCCTCCCATAATTTTTCTAAGTATGGGCTCTTCTGTACCATGTCCTACAAACCTGTCCCATGGTTTCAGGTGTGTGGTTTGTGGGATATGCCTCTGTTACAGATAAAATTATAGAAAAGCTAGCATAAAGATGTTACAGTTCAATTAATTAATCAGTCTTAAAAGTGCCAGCTCTGTGTATAGTATTACATTTGAAATATAGAATTACAGATTCAAAGAATTGTAGTCATAGGATGATTTGAGTAAAAAAGTTTCCTAATTTTATACTAAGTCAACATTATGACTTTTGCAATTCTAAGCAAGTAAACCTTGAGTCTGTGCTACATCTGTCAAGGTATTTCTGGTTGGATTCTTCCTACCTCTATTGGAAACTATATTAGTTTAGCCCAAATCCGTGCCAGCATCCAACGTTAGATGCTGCTGTTTTTATTGCATTACTTATTCCATGTTGGCAGAAATACGATGTGTATAAAAACAGTTTTTACTATCCAATTGCCTTTTGGTTCCCTCTTAAAACAGATTTCAGAGATAGTGTTTCAAGATTCTACTGCAGGGCTGAACTAACTTGCAGTTTGAAACAAAAATGTTCATTGATTATTTATTTATTTATTTATTTAAGGCACAGGAAGTTGAAGAAGAAGGGTTCATTTTACTTAAGACAAACTTCCTTTTTGATACTTATCCAGAAAACATTTGTAGATGAAGACGTAGAGTTTAAACTTGGTTGGGAACGCAGTTGAACCCCAGAGTGTTCTGCTCAATTGATTCCATTCTCATCTGGCTTTCCTGAAACCAAATATAAGTTGAGTACATCCATATAACCCTGGTACTAGAATGTTGAGAGCATTAAAAATCAAGATTTAGTGGCTGATTTTGCTGTGCTGTAGTGATATCAAGTTAATATTGTTCCTTCCTGTTAGTGCTGAGCAAATATTGTCGGCTACCAATCTAGTCGCAAAGTTAAAACTTGATACTGCCTATATATATAGTAATGGAAACATTTAGGATTTGTTATGGAGACGGGACATTCTTCTTATAAAATGTTAGTTTAGGGCCAGGGGTAGGAAGGTCTTATGAGTCTTCAAAGTTATTAAATGTATCATTTGTCTAATGGTCTGCTGAAATTCTTGTTCCAACAAATTCTGAGCTATAGCAAACGTATTATTTATATCTGTATTTATTTGTCACTTAGTTATCATTTTTTCAGGTGAGAGAGTTTTGCTTGTTGTGATAATGCTTGTACAGCAAATTCAGCTCCATTATATCTTAAAACTGTGTTGTATTCTGTGAAATAGGAGGCATAATCAATTGAGGAAGCTGAGGAAGATTATGAAATCTATTAATTTTAAGATTAATTTCCACAAAGCAATAGGAATATCTTGGAAATCAGCAATTATTTAGAATATATGTGGACCATTCCACTTTTCCAGGATCAGGAAATTATAAAATTTAACAGGATTATAAAAATGCTAGAAAATCTGTGATACTAGTAAGTGCATAATGCCTACAATTGAATTTCATTTTCATTTTTTCTAGTCACTCCAATCAAGTGCATTCCTGGGGCGTGCCAACAAACTCGTTTCATTGTAAAAACTGAACTGGTGGCACCAACTGTTGAATGCATTGAGTTCAAAATCCTCATTTTCCTCCCTGCCCCTCTGTAGTTAGTTTGGACTAGAAATAATGAATGCAAAACTTACTATTTTTCTAATTTTCCTGTTGTTTTCATAACTAAATGTTTTATTTTTAAAGCTGACGTTATGAGTAATTATATAAGAAGTACAACTAAGGACTTCTAGAAAAAACGGTGTTTTCCAAGGCTGACTGCGTGACTGTAGAAATTAACAATACTGTGAAGTCTGTTTAGAAATTAATTCTCCATACTACTTGAACTGTGATTCTTGATTTGCAAGCCAGTTTCAGTAGTGGTTTGCAGAAATAAACAATTCCCTAGACAGCAGGCTATAAAACAGGTCAGTGTTAAAATATGCAGTAACATCTTTCAAATGGCTGTATAGACTACTCTGACTGCCTGAATTCTTTTGCAGGATCCAGTTTGTTACATACATTTTGAGTTTTGTTACCTAAGAGGCATAGGAAAGGTAGGGCCCTGTAGACACCAATGGCCTTTCTGGGAATCTTTGTGGCCACCCACCAGAAGGGTGGTGTTTGTGTGTTCTCTTTGAATTTGGAAAGGTCATTCTAATTTGGCAAAAGCTGCCCCCATGTCTGTGTCCCCCACGCTAATTCTGTTTCTCATACTGTTTATTTCATTGTGCAAGTTGATAATGTTTATCATTAACAGGCAGTTGCCTCAAGTTGGATAGGTCCATAAAATTTGTTCTTCAAATTCTGAAGACAGAAGATAATGTACAGCAGTCGTAATGATGCAGCACAGTAACATCCTGTGTAACAGCTTCTGTGTAGCCCTGACTTCAGTTGAGTGCTTTGAAGAAAGCTGCTTGGGTTTGATTTATGAGTTAGTGGTAGAGCTGTAAAAATACATTGAGGAAGGTGTGTGCACAGATTTAAAGCAAGGAAAAACTATTCGGTATAGCAGAATTTGAATTATGATGACCAGTAAAGTTTCAAATTTGTATGTGACTCATTCTTTACTTTAAACATGTATGCCTTCCCTTGACTTGACGTGGTGCTTTGATTACTTTTCCTTTGTTTCATAATGCCATTCTCAGTCTTCGTTCAGCTTTTCTGTTTTCTCAAGCTGTAAGGACACTACTAAGAAGAGCAGAAAGCCGTTAAAAAGAATAAAAACAAATTTAATTTACATTTACCAAAATTCTCTTAATCATTTTGAGGGCATTTAAATTATTGATTTAATTGAGTCAGAAGTTTGATAACCTCTACCTGATAGTCTGATGTTCTTCCCATGTTATACTCACCTTGCTTACAGTAAAGCTCTATTCCATTAGCAACCATATGCGTCCCAGTAAAGGTTTTCAAGTTTGAACTGAGACAGAAACTGTCTCAGCTCTTGGCCTGCAAATGCAAATAAAGTTGGCTGCATTCCCTCTACTTGCCAGAAAAGCAAGAAAGCTGGGGCCCTTCCTTCATCAACGAAAAAAGGAAGCTCTGGTCTTTCTTTGTATGGATTTTGCACACACTGAGTCTCTGACCTAATCTTGGTAGAATTTGTCAGTCTCTAGATGTGGCCCAAAGCCCCCAGGAAAACAGCTGTCATTTGCAGTGAACTCATATAGCTCAATCTGTTCTTTTTCCTGTGATATCTCTTTGACAGAATTTCTTTTTTTTTCGGTCTTAACATCCATATAAAATGCTATCTCTGCACTAATACTATGGTGTTGTTCTGTTTTGTTTTGTTTTGTGTGTTGTTTGATTCTGTTACCATTTCTACTGAATCTTGCTTTGTTTTTAAAAATATTTGATGTACACATAAATGTGTAATTGAAAGATGTTGTCATTATCTAGAGCTGTTGTGTGCTGGAGTGTGGGCAATTCCAATATCTGTTTTCTCTCATGCAGAGCTTTAAAACTTTGAGTATTCAGATAATCTGATGCTGCATTAAATAATGTGTGGCAATATAAGATAACATAAGCTAAAGTACAAATATAAAGAGAAAAGGAAGTTACCAGTAAAGGTTAGGCTTATTTTAATATATACTGGTACATTTTAAAATGTTTAATTCATTATTATCCAACTTTTATCTAAGACATTGAAGTCAGAATCTTGAATTGTACAGTAATAATTCCAAAATTTATTGCTCCTGTACATAGATGTTAATTAGATGATAGGAAGTAACTAAAGCAGTGATGTGGAGATTCATATCTGACGCAAAATATTATTGCTGCATTCAGAGTATCAGGATTATAAAAGCTCTGCACTGCTTATTTTTCGTTTGTTACATTGCCACTCTGAGAGTTCAGGATACAGTTTAAAAGTTGAGTCAGCTGCAAAATTTACTCTTCATTCCCAATTTCAATTCTGTAAACTTGGTCTGAGCTCTGACATTCCGAATACGAATAATTACAAACTCAACAGGACTGTAGAGGCTGGAAGGGATCTCTGGTGGCCATCTAATCCAACCATTCCATGCTAAAGCAGTAGTCCCTGGAGTAGAGCTGAGCCCTTCTAATGCTTCCCAAAGAGTAGCAGTCTCTTTTATGCTACATTACAGGCCTTGGGTAGAAATATTTACAAAAGCCAGGTGGGTTCATTGTTAACAAGGATTCTGGAACTTTGCAAATTAAGGTGTAAATGTGCCAATAGTTAATTGATCTCAGGCTTGTAAAAATTGATTTGTGGCTGCAGAACCACAAATAAACATGAAAACGTATTTATGTTGTTAAAAAGGTAAATGCTGTTTAAACTATGCACGAGGAGCAAACTGGTTAACTATGGTAATTTTGTGTATTCTTCTTAACATAACTGCACTTCAGTATATATTGTAGTTGCTATGCATTTTTGTTTTGTGAGTGAATGATGAAAAACCAATTTGTTTGTTTTTTGATAGCTTTGGAAGTCAGTAAAAGACAACTTGAATATACTGGGGGGCCAGAGCATGACAGAATGCTTGTTAAATTAACAGGTGCAAGAAAAGCAGGTATAAGGAGGCACATAATGTTGCAGAATATCTCCATTAGAGACTTAGAGGGCTGTTGTTGTTGTTGTTTTGTTTGTTCGTTTTTGTTTTGTTTTAATATTAAAACAAAACCAAACACAGTCCCTCTCCCCCTGCCTTAGAAATTACAAGATTCACTGATCTGGAAAAGATCACAACAAAAAAGGTCTGAGAGAGCAGGTGAGCAAGTGACTGTTTTGAGGTGTGGCAGTAGCATGCCTAAGAGGACAAATTAAGAATACATGACTTGAACTCTCAGGGGACAGGTCAGTCTGCTTTCATTTACCTATGCTGGTTTTATGTGTTTTCTTTCTTTTTTTTTTTTTTTTTATAAGTCATTTACTCTTATCCACGAACTCTGTTCTAGATTTCTAGGTGGTATTACTTTCCTTGTACATGATCTCCTTCCTTGTTGACTTTTCAAGGTCCAGCAGGTAGTTGGAGGGACTGGTAATTTTAGTACTGCAGGGGGTAGTGTCATTGAATTATCATCCTAAAACGATTTCTCTACTTGTCTTCAGTGAACTTGACCAGTTGTGGCATGCAGCTGATACACATTAGATTGAAAACTGTTTTGAGATGATTGTTTTTACACTGTTTTGAAACATTGCATCCAGTGCTTTTATTGTAGGCAAAGCACTGTTACTAGCATGAACAATTTTTCTTTTTTCTTTTTTTTTTTTAACAGTGTAGATCACAAGATTACACAGACCATTAGTTTTAATTGCTGGCTTGCCTCTCCTCAGGGATCTCTTTTCATTCCAGATATTACTTCATAACTCCTTCACCTGCTTGCCAAGGTCACTGATCATTCCAACCATCAGTTCTGCAGGTGAACCTAGGTATCTGGTGGGCGGAATTCTTTCCTTACATGAAGTCGTTATTGCCATCTTGCACCAGAGGAGCCTGATTATGAGGCTTGTGCTATTCTTTATCTTCCAGTTTGTCTCCCAC
Source organism: Cyrtonyx montezumae (assembly GCF_038088225.1). Lineage (NCBI taxonomy): Eukaryota > Metazoa > Chordata > Aves > Galliformes > Odontophoridae > Cyrtonyx > Cyrtonyx montezumae. The sequence continues at coordinate 16,970,872 of NW_027072045.1, read as the reverse complement.
ATAGCAGCCTGATAGTGTTTGATTGCGCATTTCAAAATAGCCACGTCATCACCATTCTTGGCCTTTCCACTGCTGGTGACGTACAGATGTGTAATGTTCAGTGTGCTGTTCAAGTGTCATCACAGATTTCCTCAAATGCTACTTATCATTTGCCACAAGAACATGGTTCTAGCTTGTAGTGTGGTTCAAGAACCCCTGCCTGGAGCTGCAGAGGAGAGCCATAGGGAGGACATGTGGGTCTATCAGGAAATCGTGAGGCAAGGAGAGCTGGCAGTAGATCCAATGTCAGTCTGATGAACTTGGTCAGAATGTCAGAAGTAGTACAGAATAGGGCTACATTAGCCTGAGACAAAGCTCAGCTTCATTTGGGGGATGAGACTGAGCTGAAATGGCTGGTGGGACTGCTGTGGGGATTGTGTGAGCAACTGCTTGCAGCAGTTAAAGGCTTGGTGTGCCCAGAGCCCCGTCACTCTTTCTGAAAGATACCAGTGATGATCCTGCCCAGGTTAACATTGCCTACCTTTGTGTTAGTTGCAGCATTGGTTTGTCATTATAATGTTGAAATAACATACTGAAAAGTAGTTTTATTCCCACTAACTGTTACAGCAGAAATAACCTTGAGCATTTCAACATGCATGCACTAGTTCATTATCTTTTACAGTACTTTTTGTGGTTTGTTTCTTTGGCTCATTTAACTGCGGCATTCCCTTTTTTTGTTTTTTGTTTTTTTTTCTGGATCATGAGATATACATCAAGCGTATGAATATGCCTTCTAAGATCTCTTTGGGCTAAGTATAAAGATATTAAGTAATATGTTAGCAATGGGCATGCAATCAAATGGATGTAAGCTAATCTTTCTGCTCAGCTGAGAAATTGTAGCCTGTATATTTAACATTCATTTAACATAATATCTTATGACCATATGCCCAGGTAATTAGAATGTATCTACTATAGATGGTTGAGGGAAAACAACATTCCTTAGTAGCACTTCCAGATTTTACTGAAGCGGTGTTTGGATATGGTCAGAGTCTGGCACAAACAGCTGCTTATGTCAAAATAAAAAAGGGTGTTCCAGAGAAGGAAGCGTCCTTTTCCAAGTTATGACTGCATTTTTAGCCTGGTTTCTTATGGAAACAACTTTACAAAGTCACACAGTACGTCATTATGCCTTTTCTGCCAACTTCTGAACTTGTCCTGTAGCAATCAGTTTTATTACAAAAGTGCAGTTCTCAAGGATGCTAGATAACAGATTTCATATTGATGTTATTCAGATACAGAAGTTCTGTAAATCATTCTGGCTGTGAAGAGGTTGCTCTGACGAGAGTTTACTGTTGTAAGATAGCAGAGGATCTGGATAGGAGAAAATCTTTAGAAATACCCCAATTGTAAGAAAAGCTTTAGAGCAGGGATCTCTTTAGATAGCTTAATTATTCAACTTAGAAAATCTGCAGAAAGCCAGAATTTGCTCCTATTAGAAGTAACAGGTATGTAATACTGTGTTCTATTGTTTCTAGCTACTGCATGTTCTACAGGAACATCAGGTATCCCGTGAAATATTTGCTCATTAATTTTACTGGGAACTTCACTACTTTTAAAATTACCTTCCCTCTATTCAGCTGAAGGTAGGTGAACTTTTAAGAAATATAACAAACTTAGAACAAGTGTTTGTGTAAGATAAGTGTAGAATTGGCTTGTGGCACACATTCTTATCCCAACTAACTATATTATGAAGACTGCAGTAGACTAAAGGTCTGGGATAAAGTCCCATCTTATCAAGGCAGAGGATTTTCATGTTTAGAATTCCAAATTCTTGCTATTCATGAAGCAAGAGCTTGAACGTACTACCCAAGAATGAGTTGTTTTATGATGGCTACACTTCAGTTGAACATTTGCTTAAGGTTATCTTTTTATTTCCTTGAAGAAAGAATGAAGCCTGGGTATACAGTAAAAGTCATTGAAACTAAGTAGAAATCTCAGAGGCAGATGAGAATACTTAATAGACTACTTCCATTTAGACATGGAAGGATAACCAAGAAAAGCAATATACCTGCATTTGTTTGGAAGGGATACAGTCATTCACTGCAGTTAACTTATAAAGACCCTCAAATAGAGGGTTGCATAAATGTATAATAATTACATATAGGAACATTCTTCAGAATTATTTCCTTCAAATAGGTTAAGCTGTTAAAGGCAGAACTTAAGGAGTGTGGAAATTGCTGTGAACACAGAATTTTCTTCACATATAGTTGCATTTATCTTGTAAATAACAACAGTATATTTATAAAGAAACTTCCTAATTTTCATACAGAAGTATAAGTATGAAAGTAGACAACTGAATACTTTTTCACTTGCAAATTATTTTCAATTTTATTTGAAACATATTAGGATTCCAGTTTTAACGGATTTACTTTTGTTATAGTTATGACAGCTCAGTAATAATATAGTATTACTCAAGTAAAAATTTTAATAGGAGTACTGTAGCTTAGCACGGTGTGAATAAATGTGTTAGTGGGGTTTATAGAAGATAAACTGCAGTGATTTAATGCACCTCTAGCATGCCATCAGACTTCTAGTAGGTAGAAGTATTTTTATTACAGATTTGTTCTGTTCTCGTGTCATGGCTACAATTACAGCTAGTGGTGTATATGCAGGACTGTGATAAAGGGGATAGTGAGAAGACCTGGGTGCTTCCATTAGAAAACACAGTGGGGAATTGGAAACAAGGCTAGGATCCTGAGGTATTTTTGTTGCTCATTTTGTGGCCTGGTGTGGAATAATTTTAAAACTTCAGCAAGGTGATAGTTTTCACCGTAATGTATTGTTTTTTTTTTTGCTACAATATGTAACTGGCTCTTCATGTCCCTTGAGAGCATGGCTTCCCATTGGGCAGAAGAGCTACATGATGGGAAGGCTACATACCAGTGGCATTTAATTGTTCTGGGTCTAAATTACGGAATCATAGAGTACACTGAGTTGGAACGGACCCACGAGGGTCATTGAATCTAACTCCTGAAAGGGAACCGGAGTGGGAGTTGCCTGCTGGAGGGGCAAGCTTTTCTGCCCTGTGATGGTAACCTTTCTGGTACCCCTTCAGGACAGGGGAGGATGAGAAACATTAATGCTGATATGTTTTCAAACATTGCCTTGAGCTTGAAGTATTGCTCAGTTACAAGCTGCTAACCAAAGCTTGTAGATCTCAGAAAATTAGTACTTGTTCTTGCAGAGTCTGGGTAAAGAAATGTGCTGCTGTAGAAACTGATGTGCGTGTCTTTCACTTGGATCTCTGTGCAGGGAGAAGCCTTGCTTGGAGGCATAGACATTGCTCCATACAGAGCTTGGAGTCTGGCTGGCACACTGAAGTCTCAGCCCTGCCCACATGTCTGAAAAGCTTAGTGTGCTGTAGGGCTGGGCTGGTGGCACTAACTTCTAAAGGTCTGAAGAAACTGACTTTGACAAATACTGTCCTTTGGTTAAGGTGAAAACATCACAAATGGAGGGAGTATAGCATGTTTACAAATGGCATTTATTGTTATAAACAGTTAACTTTTCAAAGTGGCAGATTTTGAATCTGATAACCAGATTTCAGAGAAATTATGCTTGCATGGAAGTGATCTGTTTTGCGTTAACATTTTGAGGTCACAGAAGTGACTGACAAATGACAGAAAATACATGCAGTCCATCTTCCCTAATAATTGTGTTTTGATAAAAAATCATTGTTGTCATTTGTATTTTAATGGAAACACCATTTGCAGTATGTTTAAGGTGATTTGTGTTTGAGGTTGTGTACCAAACTCTTCCATATCCTCTTCTTTATTTTTCCTTGCCAAACATCTTATAATCCCAATCAGTAGAAGATTCCTCTGTTATTTTCCAAAATATTAGTGAACAAACGGACTATGCTTCATTTACTGAGGAGAAACTGCATAAATTGATTGCAAAACCGCATGAATGAAGATGTGTGCATGGAGAACTTGTGAATTTATTAAAGCATAGAACAAAGATTATGAGTGGTGACACTGAACCATAAAATCCTCAAAGGCAGACAAAGCCTTGGATGGGATGATAGCTACATTATTTCTTCATTTGAAGCTGTAGGCATTTCAAAGGATTTGGAAGAATGATTGTTGGTACTGAAGTGCACACACATCAGTGCTGTGAAAATGCCATTTGCTGTTCACTGAAGATCTGTGCAAGACCCTGCATGGGCCTGAGTGAATGAGGTTTTAGATGAGAAGGCCTTTGAAATATCTCATGATTTTGGACTAATTGTACATCATGATGTATGTTTTCCAAAGAACCTGTATGCTTTAAAAAAAAAAGATTTAACGGATGTACAGTGATTAAATTATGAAGTGCTTAAATAGAACTTCCCTACTGAACTTGTCTATGTTAGATCATGTAAACCTTGAACAGCTGAGGCTTGAAGGGATGTCAGGAAGTCTCCCTGTGCTGAGGCAGAATTAGGTGTCATTAACATCTCTCAGTTCTGCACCATCAAAGCTTATTGAATTTACTGTAGTCTGACTTAAAAGTTCATAATAGCAGTGCTGACTGGAACCAGACCCAGCAGATGCCACCTGAAATGTGTTGTGAGCTTTTGGCCTTTGTTTGAAAATGTGTAAGGACCAGTTAAATATGATCTAATGTACACATTATTTGAAGGAAGGAATACAGGCATAAAATATTTGTCTTCTCTGTGTCATAAATCCCTTTTCCCGCCTTTTAAGTAGTGGAACTTTCGTTATGGTCTCTTCTTTGTTGCATTTTATCCTATTTGTTAGCAGTAACTTATGTTGACTTTACCTCTCAGATTTTTATGCTTGCATGCCTGTGTTCTGGTAGATTTATTCTTAGGCTGTATTTTGATGACTCTTTAAAACTGTTGCAATTTGAGATGCTGCGTATACATTCCCATGTTGGTCCTGGATTCTCCATGTTCTCCCTGTCTTGTGTGTGGACTGTTTCTGTCAACTCATATGATCATGTGAGTGGCACCAGATGATTGTGGTGGTGGAGGAAGACTCCTCTTTCCTTTTTCAATGGGTAGTTCTCCTCTAGATCTGTTTTTCCCCTTCCATGAAGGAGTTCACATTCAGGAGACAGGGAAAATGCTTTGTTTAAAGCGATAGGGAATGAGGAACCAGCTAATCTAGTTGGACCCTGCCAGTTGGTTGTCTTACACCTCAGATCTCATTTTTATTTTTGTCCTTTTTGGCATTCTTTGTATGATAGCTTTTGATTCCTTAGAAATCTTGAAATTCTGATGCATTGGTCCTTTTTTCTTTCACCTGATTTTTAAAATTTAAAGTTTAGTTTTAATTTTTAAAATTTCTTACTGTTATTACCATTTCCTGTTTTCCTTTTTGCATAAGCATTATTTGTCTATCTTTTGTATGTGTTCGATTGTCTGTTGTTTAGTGCTCTTTTAAGATTTTTGTTTTAGATTCTACTGCTCTCCCTTTTCCTGGTGGGATTTAGTGCTCTGAAATCCTCTTCATCTGCTCAAGACCATTTTCACAGTTATGGAAAGTGTGCTCCAGAAATACTTGGTCAAAGATGGAGAGGGATAATCTCACTTTTAATGGTTAGAGTAATGAGAAATGAGAGTTGATGATGAAATTACTGCTTACAAGAATTAGGTCATTTAGCATGAATTTCAAGTAACCACTGAAAAAAGTTTACATAAATGCACAATTTCAGATCTATAAAGAACTGACACATCAAGGTGAACTTGATCACAGGTGCTTTTCAGTGCTTCTTCTCATATAGAAAATGAAGTTCTTTGAAGAAATGCAGCTTGGAGCTGGTATCTGGCAGGAGCTTCAGATTCGGCCTGATGCAGTGATGAATGATGAGGCACTTGAGGGTTCACCATCTGGCAACCATTTGTGTAGCTTGAGACATCTAATACTAGATCATGTTTAGATAAGTATTCTAGAAATTAGAAAAAAAGACTCTCTAACTTGACATGGATATATAAATACTGTTGTTCTTTGAGATTTTTTGCTGTTGTTGAAACACAGACACTGGTGGTAAATCTGAGGTTCTGCACAATGCTTTGTGCCAAGTAAAATGTTGTTATAACTTGTCTCCAACTGTTCAAATAGGGTTTGTGCACATCTTGAATGATTTTTTAAGAGCCTGGCTATTGCTTCATTACTGTTCCCTGTGGTTCCCTGTGCAGAGATTTAAAAAACTGATGGTGACACATTGTTGTCCTGTTCTTACGCTAGTCTGTTCTGCTTGTTTCTGAGGTAACACACAAAGCTAAAAACTCGTAACATGCATGATACAGGATAAAAGAGTGATTTAAAGAGGAGTCAATAAATGTGGTTTCCTTACTCCTTTCAAGAACTCTGTCTGGGAAAATTCAGCTTTTTTAAGAAAGCTGAATGAAATTACTATCGTGAATGTGTAGTTGTAATATACAAACAACCTTTCTCATGAATCAGTTGTTTCCTTAAGAGCTTAAACTGAGATTATATTGTTTAAACACAGTTTTCTGGGTGGCGTGAGACAACGATTTATGGTTTTGTATCCACTTATCCCGTGCCAAATTCTTCCACTGGTTTACTGTTTCCCAAGAATCTCGTATTCACTGATTATGTATACCATGTGCATTGCGTCCACATTTATTAATTTGCTGAAGCTCAATTTGAGATTGATAGTCACCACATATACAAAATACGTGGGATGAAAGTTGCCTAAATACTGTCCCAGCGTAGCCTTTGAAGAAGCGGGGATTTTCAGGCAGTTTGCGTTTGCCCTTCAGCTGTCTTGAATTACCTTTCATCCCAGTCTAGTAGTACTTTGCCCATGGAAACCATTGGTATGCGCCTTGTTCTCTCACATATCTGTCTGTCAGTCCCCATTTTTCTCTGAACCTTTGGCCCCTACCAGGCATTCACCCACTTCCCCGTAAATCTCCCACGGCATCACAAATACTGAATTGAGTTTGGCATCTCTGGCAGCATGCAACTTCTCTGAATAATCATCATCTATACTATGAGGCCCATAGCCCTGCTTTGCCCCTGATAGAGTGTCTGCTTCCTCTCACAGTGCAACCAGCATCTTCAAGTGTTGATCTAATCATCTTTTCCCTGACAGCCTAATGTCTAAAAGCTTTCCAACATAACCACACTGTGTGACTGTCCTGATCCTTTAGATACCTTTACTTAGGCTAAATAGCACTCTTGATGTGCTCTATTATTTTCTCTGAAACAGAATTTCTGTTGATTTCAAAAGGAAATCAGTTTGAGTAAGGAATTAATGGTTAAACAGAGCAGTTTTATAGCCTCTGATTATTCTGGCAATATGTTTTACCTAGTCTGTTGTGATCTTTAATACCAGATTGCTGGATAATTAGGACTTATTAAATATTATTTTTAATTATGATTAGTACTAATTAGAACTGCCTTGAAGTGTGTGCAGCAGTGAAAAAAAAAAAAGTAGGCAAATTGGTTTTGTGTCCTGTGTTTTCAGAATTAATACATTTTGTGAATGTGTGTGCTGAAAGGTCATCACGTTGTTTATTTTCATTATTCCTTTGTCTTTGTTGGCTGACCTATGAATCCAAGATGATTCACTAATGCTGGATCTAGTTTCTAATATTTTTACTTTCCTTTTCTGAGTAGAAGGAGCGCATTACGTTTCTGACATAACTTGAGCCTTGTAAAATGAACCAGTGTAGTTATTAATGGATTTCATCAGCTAATCTACCGGCTTTAGGAAATATTAATGTGCTGAATACAGTGCAGGTTTAATCATCTAGTTCATGTGATTTTATATGCAGATTTAACTGTGAATTCAGTGTGCTTTGATCTGAACGCGCAACAGGAAAATGTGGTTTTGAATAATTTTATATGCAAATGCACATTAGAGGTTTTTATACAAGGGTCTATGCTGTGGCCTCCCATATGTAGATACGGAGGTAGAGAAAGCCATGGGGAGTGAAAATTCTTCAATTTTACAGTAAGTTGCAAAATACTATTTTATGGGTTGAGCTTGTGAGTTTTACACTTGATAACATTTATAGCACTAGTAACATACTTCATAACACGTCTAATGAATTCCAACAGTTTAAGGAATTTGCTGGGCATGCTGAAGTGAATTCTGTTGATTACAGTGGAAACCAGTAACTGAGAGGAGAGTAATGGGGGATATATGAAACCCTTGTCATCTGTTAAGCAGAGCTCAGTTTGAGATATTTTTGCAGTTGTCCATTGATCAGAGGCAAAATGCTTTTTGCTTGCTGTTTTATGAGATCTTAATATATTCATTCACTAGATAGCTTTTCTCTTACTCTGTGTTTTTATGTTCAGGGTGGGTTTAGACATCATAGAAAATGAGATGTAAACTCAATCAGCTATTGTGATGTGAGGTCCCTGCTAAGCACTTCTAACATTTTATTTCTGCGTGTTAGAGTGATAGTGTGACCAGAAGGTAAATAAATTTGTTTGGGTATAAAGAGAAGTTTCCTGACACATCATATGCCTGAATGAACTGGGTGGAGCTGTTGTGTCAAGATATGTGACAGGAGGAAACGGGGACTTGAAGGCCTGGAGTGCAGACAGGAGGGAATTTGCTAGTTTTGGTGATGGCCAGATGCTAAGTGGACATAGCTGAAATATTGAACTGCATTTGCAGATTGCAGAGATGCATAAACCAATTGAAGCTGCCTTTTCCTCTCTTCCTCATGCTGTCTGTTTGCTATTTTGTAGCACAGGTGCTCCCTCAACCATATAGGAACTGGATTTGGAAAGTGATCTAGCTGTAAAGAAACTTGAGCAAAAAATTCTTGAGGTGGATCAGTTCCCTATCACATTGCAGTGGCTGTGAGAGGATAGGAACAGCTGGATGTAGGCCCAGATATTCTTAAGCAGACATTAGTCCCAAGGAAGTGGATTTCAGACAGATAGATATAGAAGAGTGATGTTGGTGGATAGAAAAGACAGGCATGTAGCCTGTGGAGCTGAGAAAGCAGGTGACCAAAGAAGTCTGTGATGGGGAAGATTTGGGATGATACTTTCTAGAGGAAAAAGAGATCTGATGGAAGCAGTTTGGAGGCTGTATGTGTGGAAAGTGATGTCAAGAGAGATGAGAGAAGTAAGTTGAAGGAAACTTTTGGGAAATCCGTGGAAGAACAGTCCGGGCCACTGAATGAGCTTTGTAGGCAGTCCCTGGGATATAAATGGACTTCTGATTTCTGCAGTTTTGTGTTTGCAGGAGCAAATCAGCAATGTGATTTTTACTATTAATATTATAATTCTAAAGTTTCTTCATTGAAGAATGATGAAATAATTTTAACATACACATTTGCTTTTGTGATCTTGCATTCACTTACACAAGCTGTTGAAGTTGTGTAATGAAGTTTTGTTTTTTATTTTTTGGTCCTCTTAGAGTAACGTTGTTTAGTAAGGATTTCATTCATCGGCTAGCACAACAAACTGTGTATACTTTGGAGTAACAGTCCATTCCATTAGTTTTTATTCTTGGCTTAGCAATATTACAGACAGTATTTTTATGAATATTTCAGTTGCTTGTATATTCATAGGATTGCTTGGAATTTTTTTGCTGCAGACAGGATGGATGAATCAATAGACTGAGATGTTTAGACAGATGAAAGAAATCCTTCAAAAGATACTGAAGACTAACATATGCAAGGTTTGTGTTTGTTATGAAGTATTGTTATTTTGTATAGCAACAGACAGACGTGAGTAAAACAAAGATCAAGAAAAAATAGCTGCTGCTTAGCTTCCTCCCCCCCCCGCCTTTGATAAGCATTTCTGTATGTAGATTTAGGCTTGAAGAACTAAAATCAGAACATTTCTAGATGAGTTGCTCTCAGTTTTCTTCAAGTGTGTGGTCTCAAAAAGTTATGGAAGTCGTTATCTATGGATTTGAACAAGGAAGGGGAAAAAAGGAGAGGAAATGTTAGGATATTTCTAAGATTCTTATTTTTGTGTGTATGTTGTATGTTTTTTTTTCTTAAAAACCATTCAAACCATGCTCAAACCCAACAAGCAAACAAAAAAACCCACTATGAAATAGTTAAAGTGAACTATGGAAATCAGTATATAACTTTATCTTAGAGTCTATAATGGGATACAGACTTTAGGGACTGCTTAGGTGTGGATTTCTTAATGTATCTCCTCTACAGTTGGACTGTCGCAGCATTTTATTTTATGGGATGTTTTGTGAACTCTGATTCTAGTTCAATTCCTGTCCTTGCCACTCTATCCAACTACTGCTATCTCCTTCTCCACAACTCTTCTGTGAACTCTAGCTTTTATTTTACTTTCTGATGATAAAACTTCCTCTTGTCCCAGATCGGGGTCTCCCATCATCAGGCTGCTCTGGCACACACATGAGTGTTGTAATGTGTGAAGAATGTGAAACTTGTGGCTCTTTGTTCTGTCAGCGTCACTTTCCTTTGCTACACTCCCTCGTCTCTGCTCTGTTGTTGCATTAATAAAATCAAAATCTTGTTTCAAGTATTAAATTGCAATTATTTTTTTTTCGTGTGCATTAACTATAATTACTTTCTGAAAGAATGCTAGCAAACCTTACATCATCATATTTGTAGCTGAATGTAACTTCTCATTGAATTTGTTTTTGCTTTCTCGTGAGATGAATTGTGGGAAAATCGTTGCACTTTAACATTTCATTTTGTGAGAAAGTGGCATATCAGATATCCTGTTTACTAGAGAGTGCATTTTATCTTTTGATTTGGCAAATTACTTTTGGATGAAGATCAGCAACCAATAATAAAAGCTGATATTCTAAGATTAAAATAAAATATTAATCATAGTAATTTGAGTAGTTTCTACATGTCAGATCGCTTTGATTTTTAACCCTTCTTGACTTTTGTTTTTAATCAGTGTTTTAATATTTTAATTTACTTCACCTTCCTGCTTGTCTTTCTCAGTGATAAACTTATGGCCAAATTCTTTATTTTGTTGCACAGTAACAATGTAGAGGTTACTGAGAACAAAAACTGCATAACACCAAAACAATTTCTTTTTGTCTTAACTGTGATGATGGACTTTATGCCATAGATTCTATTCAAATTATTTATGTTTTTTCTTTTCTTTACAGAAAACCTCAACTTTTTGGATGTCCTGTCGAGGAGATGTATCTTTGGCATGGATTATGTTTTTTCTCTCCTACAACCTGAGGCAACAATGTATGTGCTACGTATGATAGAAGAATTACTTGTAGGCAGAGACAATTTGAAAGGCTATGTAACATTACAAAGCTGGTTTAAAAATGCTTGCATTTCTTGCCAGTAACACAAAACTGAGAGAGCCTGGTAGTCCAACAGTAAAACAACAACAAAATTGTTTCTTTTTTTCCCCAGTTCAGAAAAAGCAAGTAGTCAGTGTGTGTTTTATCGTGTGTTTCTTGATTATTTAGCACTGACTCTTTTATTATGCAGAAATAATGGAGTGAGAATTGGTAGGCACTCCCTCCCCACCACACATTTAGCAACTAAAGACTGTCAAGATGACCTCTGAAGAGATGACAGCTTCTGTTCTGGTCTCTGTTGTGCAGGGTAAAGTGATACCTGCTCAGTCAGCTGGAGATGAAAATACTGAAAATGCTTTGGACACCAGTGTTATAAAAAGACACGCTGCCAGTCCAGGAAGGCAAACCACACGCACTGTCTCGTATTTACACAGACTGGAAGAAGAAAGTCTTCAGGGCTCAGTGCCCAAATTATTCACTTTGACAAACAAACAAATGACTGATGGCAATATTAATGAAAACTTCTGGGAGAGAAACAACACCATCTCTGATTCAGTGAAATTTCTTAACATTAACTGTAACATTGTGCGGAAAAACTATGAGAGCAATATTCCATGTGGTCAGCTGTATAAATCTTGTGGCCCTTTAACACGGGGAGAGGCATGTCTAGAAACTGGAATTCCTGTTTCACTGGAAAGAGCTATGCTTGCTGAAATTCAGTTGAAAATGAATGGACCTTCATTAAGAAGTCAAAGAGTGGTAAATAAGAGTGATGGCAATGATACTGATGAAGTAGCCTTTTTTCACTTTCACTGTGCTAGTGAAGGGAATATATCAAAGGCTTTGTGCAAATTGCACAACAGCTTCATTTTGAATGACTGCTTACAGCCAGTAAGTGTTGGCAGTAGTAACACTACTGGCTCCCCAGCATGCACTTGCACGTTAGTGGAGTTGACAAATGACTGTGAGAATGAAAATGGGCAACGCTTGTATGATGACACTTTAAGGGATAAGTACTTCTGTCTGGAAAGAGCACCACGAAAGGTTAAAGTGGCATGCTCAGGTCACAACTTCTTTGGAAATAACTTTACTGGAAGAATGCCCTCAAAGCCCTTTCTGAGCCATTTTGAAGACTGTAATGATAACTGTGAAGAAGAGATGGAGGAGGACTTTTTTAGAAACAAAAAGGAACGTTCCACATTATTAATAAGACGTTTCTGTAAAAATGATAAGGAGGTTAAAAAATCGGTTTATACTGGAACGAGAGCGATTGTTAGGACTTTACCTTCAGGGCACATAGGAACTGTTGCTTGGAATTACGTTGAGCAGAGGGAAAACAGCAGTGGCTTGAAGCATTCTAGGATTACAACAGAACAGCGAACCATAATTCAGAGCTTAATAAAGTGGGAATTTAATTCCTTTCTTGAGACGTCTTTATGGTATGAGGTAAGCTTTTCATAATTTGTTTGTTTTCACTTGTAAGAGTCTTGCTAGCATGATAACATTTCATTTAACAAAACGCTTTCAATTAGTAAACCTAGTAACAATAGGGTATTTCACTTGGCCGTGCTGAACCTTATGTTGAACAATACTTTTCAGAAGAATGTCTTATCCTTAGAAACTTGAGTTTAAGATTGACATGAGGGAAAATGCATGATTTTAGATTTGTAGGAAGTTATACATATGCATATGTATGTTTAGATGTGCACATTTTATATAGATACACATATATGAGTATGTATGAATTTGTATACAAATTCATATTATGTAAGCAGATAATATACCTATATAATATATACATTCTTTATATAAAGTAATATAAATTAATATTTATACATGTCTGCACATATAAGCATATATTAGTATATACTATATTATATACAGAAATTGAATATATAGGACATCTATGTGTTTAAAAAAAAACCGATTAATATATTACCACTATAGTAATTCCATGGAATAAACTTTATCGTATGGTAAGTGTGTAGTGTTAGATCACAAAAAAATAGTTACTTTGAAAAATACAGTATTTTATCAAAATTACAGGTATTTGCAGTCCTTTTGACTGAGAAATTGTATAGTGGTTCATTAATATATAATAATGTGCTATTATATCTCTATTCTTTATTTTCTTAGTAAATAATACAAGTTTTTCTAAGTTTAGAATTGAAATCATAATGCCTAAAATGTTATTGTGGAAATGACATAGCACATACAGAATATGCTATATTACATTAAATAGTGAGAGATTTTCTGTGGTGTTAGAAATAAAGTTGATGTCAATTGAATCTGTAAAAGGGATTTTGGCAGTTGGTACTCAAAGATAAATCTGAAAGGTGGCTACTGCCCAGCTAAAGCCAGGAGGATGACAACAGCAAGCAAAACTGCTTCAGTAGAAGTAAGACAGGAGAGGTTCCTTAGCTTAGCAAAATAGAGGATGTGATTCTTGAAATGTATGAGTAGCATCTAGGGAAAGGACAATAACCATAGTAAAAGTCAGATAAGCAGCTATGCTTATGAAGCAGTCCTGAATAAACTTAGGTTGAGAAGCTTCTAGGAGTTAGTGGTGAGACACTGCAACAGCCTTCAGTAGGAAATAAATGGTGGAAAAATGAATTATTTCGATGGTGGAATGTGTTAAGCTGATGAAATGGATTACATGACGTTTTGTCAGTGCTGACAATTGAATGGACTTGATGGTTCAGAAGCTCCATGACAGTTTTGCCCTCCTCGTACCTTACAAAAATATTTTTCCATTTAAATAGAGAATTGGAAAACTGCAGGAACAGATATATATTATTTGTTTTGCACCAGGTGGCAGAAGTTTATGGTGCTGTTCATTACTGTGGTATTTACTGTCCTAATCTGTGAAAGCGTAAACTTGCTGGCACAGCACGTGCACTGCATGGTGCATGGTCACACTCCCACAAAGGAATTAATATGAGCCACGTACTTATCTTATATGGTATCCACTTAGTGCGTTTATATTTTCATTGTAAGGTTTTTTTTTTGGAGGGAAAAGAGAATTTTGTGGCTGAGCTTTAGGGTTACTTCTGTTCATGTACGAACGGAAAGGTGAGGATGTGTTTAGGATTCTTCATTAGGCATTTCCGATGTGACTTTGGTTTCTTAGGTTTTACTGTGCATGAATGTTTTACCACTTCACACCACTGCCACACTATACTGAATTGTTTTAGGGTGTGAGGGCGTTAATTAGAAAACTTCTGTAGGAGTACCTTTACTAACCCAGAAATAAACATGATACGTTCTTGCTGAATAATTACTGAAATGCAAAACATTCTGTCCATAACAAATGTCTCTAACAGGCACAGTAAAGCAATCTGTGTAACTACAATGTGGAGAGCGCTTTCTTGTTGGAAAAAAAATATTAAAATGCACATTTCCAGGGTTGTTTTCTTTTTCCCCTAGGTCGTGATTATAAATATTTTTCTTATTAACCTCCGTATTCGATCTCTTAATGTATAGTATGAGTCAAGTGTTTGGGGTGTTTCCTGCGATTTTACTGTCATGTTATTTCAGCAATAATGTTTCTTTGTTTATGGCTCATATTAGCCTTATAGATATTTCTACACAAACACGGAAAGTAACGCAGTGGATGTGGCAAATACATGGACCTGTTGTACGTATGTGGTGGGTTAAAATAATTCAATGAATTATGATCATTTGTAGGAAGCTTTCATACCAGTAAGTAGTAAATGAATGTATTAATCTGTTCTTCCTTTCCCCTTATCTCACCCTTTGAGCATGCATTCTGTTTGGAACAGCGAAGTGAACAGCGCTTCTGTTCCTTGGGGGAAAAAAGTCGGAGAAATTAAGTTTTCATAGCAGTGCTGGCATAGCATGGAACAATAGAGACCTTTATGTTTTAAGTAGGAAAATGTGGCTCTCATTTGTGCATATCCCTTACATAAAAATTCTACTGCTAATAAAGGAAAGACATTGAACTGTTTTCTTGCTATTTAATTTTTTACTTTCTCTACATAGGGAGGTGGCTCTGAAACTTTGGGTTGTAGAAAAAATACATATATTCTTAATTTAACACGTGATTACTGTATACAGATATTTTTAATGCAAATTTTTACTCCTCTGAACTTAATTTATGCACTGTATATAGAGAGAAGATTTATTGCAAAATTGAAAAATAATTTGACATATAGTTTTTGCAGCTCCATACAATGCAAAGCTTACCCTGATCAAATAGGCATGAAGAGCACTTGTATCTATGAGAAGTTTGCTTTTCAGTGATGGAACAGTGAAGGTGTGCAGGCTTTTCACAGTACAGTATTATTGAAGTGTCCCAAATACGGAGAATTTTTCATGGAAACAAACGTTGACAGTGTATTTGCATTTGATTTGCTTGGTCTCATGCAATGCATCTGCTTCTTTAGCTCAGCTGCATTTTATTAGCAATGTGTATAAGGTTTAAAGTCAGAGTTTTGAGAAACACTGAACCACCTGTGTCTGTGAGATGCTGGGTTTATAGCACTGAAGTCTTTTTTCTTTTTTTTTATTAATTTATTTATTTTTTCTTGTTATGCTGCTGGATTGGTAATCTTGTATGAATGAAGTGGACAGGTCTGGCATTTGAGTCCTGCTAGGTGACTCTCTCAAACCAGGTAGGTGACCTCAAGATCTCTAGATGGCAGCTGCAACAACAGAGTTGCAATTTGTAATATCTGGATTCTTCAGCCAGGCTAATTCTGCAGGGTCAGGACCACCTTTGCTGTGTCATTACATTCCTAATGCAATTAGTTTGAGCATCAAGAAGCAAGAGCTCTGCTGGCCAATTAAACTTTGGAAAGATGAAAGTTAGCACAGTAACATACTGTCCACTCTTCATAGCAGTTTAGGCTCTATTCACCTGCAAACTACCAGTATAGCAACAATTGAAGCTAACTTAATTACCTGTACATTTGCTTCCAGATAGAAAATTATTTCTAATGTAAATTTGTCTTGAGGATTTCATACTTAGTTTAATGATTTGATATGATAATTTAGCATCTATTAGGTTTTATTGTTTGTTTGTTGTTTGTTTGTGTTTTTGTTTGTTTGTTTCTGTCCATAGGGTGTTTGATTCAGATGAATGTAGTGCAAGGGTTTTGGAAAACCTATGACTGTTTAAAGATTCTTATAATAGGAATTCTACTTTTCCATAAGGTTGATCCACAGCTGGTGGCATCTCTTAAAAAAGGGGAAAAGGTTCTGTAGATATAAAGTTTTTATTCTCTTGTTAATGTGATATCTAAAATAGTAATCTTGGACAACATTTTTAAATATACAGAGTCAGACACAAGTGTTTTTCTGTTTAATGTATGACATCTCTCTGAAATTTTTAATTTACAATTAATTGCAAATTCTAAATAAGAAAGAAAAATTAATATACTGTAATGGAATTTTCATCCTATCAAGGTTGGTTTGCTATTTTTTTTTCCTTTTCCCTTCCAGGGAGCTATCAACAACTCCAACTCAAGTGGATGTATTTTTGTTGAATGCCTTTGTGGCATTTCTGAAAATACAAGTTATGTGACTCAGTTTCGTTTTGATTTTAGAATATACAGTCTTCTTCTATGGGGGATATTTTAATTATTAAATGAATTGCCAGGTAGGTGGGGTCAGATGGGTGTTTCACTGTCCGTCATGTTTTGACAACCAATTGCTCTAACTAAATACAGGATCACTTTACATCAAATGTTAACATGAACTTATATGTTTATGATCAAAGGAAGGATTTGTAATCCTGTATGTTCAGAAGAATAAATATGTATATGGCTGTTTTTATGCAGTGTAGGATTTACTAGTAACCTTTTCTAGTCAGTATAGTGCAACTCTCTTTTTAACTTAATAATATCTTGTAAGATTCTTGTACATTGTACTCAAGTTTTATTTATGTAAGTAAAAGATCTGTGCTATCTTGTAAGTGAAACAATAACTTGAAAGCATCTGCCTTATTCCATCTATTAATGGTAATACGAAGAAGTATAAATATCTTCAGAAACATGCTGTGTTTCACTGAGATGGCTGGTATGATTTTGTGAACAGATGCTAAGCTTGTGTGTGTGGCCAGAAGAAATCGCCTGGTGAAATTATTCTTTCAGACTCTGTGAACTTCCCAAGCCACAAAGCATCCCCCCAAAATTAAATTCTTTTGACTTTTCAGTTCTTTTAGTTGTTCCTGTAGGAATTTCAGATCTCGGTTTACTGTGTTATCATTATTTTGATAGAATTATGTGTAGTTCTTCCCTCCTTGCTCCACATGTAAAACATGGAGTTCTTTAAATTGACTTTTTTTTACCCTCTGTTCTCCAGGTTTGAACGCAGACCAAAAATGTAACACTTTTTATGTTATAGTTTTAGGAAAGTGATACTTTGCAATTACTGTGGATGAGACAGATTTGAATATTGATTTTTTTTTCCCAATTGCAAACAAAATTTCTAGTTTAACTTTTAGAGGAAACAAATAACATAAGGCAAATAATCTGCAAATGGCAGAGGTCCACTTTCACTCTGACAATAACTTTCTTCTGTCAGTGCATAAGAATTTTTCCTGTTTTCCTGTTATTAATGTTGTCGTGCTTTTAAGTTAGAAGATTTATATTAATATGCTGAAGTGGTTAGCACATATGGATGAGCTGTTTGCTGTCTATGTTTTTATTTCTTTGTTTCTCAATAGAAGTAATTACTCTTCTGTATGAAGAAAATAAGTTCGTTAGCAAAATTGTCTGGAAAAAAAACAAAGAAAAGAGAAGCCAAATAGGCATGAAATTATGTTTTCCCTTCAGTAAGTGTTGTAAAAATAAATTGAACTTTGTTAAATGAAGTTCTCTACTTATATTTGCTTTGGGTTGAATTACTTCAGTTTTATAGGCTAGCTTTAAAAATAGAAAATTTAGCCTCTGTAGAAGTTTTTTTTTTAACTGTACTTTATTACTATGATGTGTGATAGAATTAGAGATAAATCTCATAATACTTTGTGTTATTTTGTAGTTGACTTATGGCTTTAACAATCTGGGGCCAAATGATGAACAATAAGTTTTAGCTGTGAGCATACTTAGGTAGTTAGAGCCAATAGTGTGGGAGTCTTGGCAAGAGCAATATGCTATGGCTTCAGTTTTTCCACATTTTCTGGCTTTCCTTCTAGTGACTGTTCATTAACTGTAAAGAAGCATGAAGATCTGTTTTAGAAAATCTCTCTGCCGCATATTACAGTGCTCATTTTGGGGTGTTAGATTGTTAAAGTTGGACATGCTTCTGAATTCTTTCTCAGGTGAAACTAACTTATCTTCATTACCTACATGAACTGTTGAAAACTTTGGGTTGCTTACTACTCTGGTATGCTTGACTAAAAACTGTGCCCTATAAAGGTTGCTCTGTTGCTGTGTGAATAACTGAAATCTGAAATTAAGAGGTTTCATTTATATTTCAATTAATTTAACTTTTCTACAATCTTTCTGGGACATCTTGAAAAGTTTTGTAAAGCAGAATAATCTTGATTTGACAGTAATTTATAGATGTGTACCTTATTGGTGTGAAATGTCAAGAAGGTCATGTAAAATGATACTTGCCACAATACTTAAGGTGTCCTGCATGAGATTTAAGGCTATTCAGTTAGTGATTTGATATCATATGGTTGTGAACTCCTGGTTGCATAGACTTTTGGCTGAAAATACAGGCTGGTGACAGCTTAAAAAAGGAATAAAAATTGAACATAATCCAGCTTCCAGTTCCTATCCAACTGCTATGAGCTGGACTGTTAAGGGACACGAAGGCTCTGAGGGTGCTCCCACACCAACCAGAGCCGATTACATCAGTGCAGCAGTTGGGACCAGGGTGACTCAGGGCAGCGAGACAGCACACGGCTTTCATCAGGAATGTTGGAAGTGGGGCATTGCTGGAAACAACTCTCACTTTTACAACCACATTTTAGGTTTTCTTCTAGTAATTTGACTAGAAAATTATATAATTAAAAGCCATTCTTTCCCTGTGAAACTTAGGTATCAGACATTGCTGCAAATTGTATGACAGTACCCATTTTTAAACTTCGAAACTAGCTGGATACAGTCATTTTTGAAATGAGATTTGAAGCTTCATTTTTTAGATGCACTCATCAATCCCCTGGTTGAGTATGAGAGAGGAAAGTATGTTGGCTTGGCTTGTGCTCATTCTTTCTTACAGATCATATTCTTGTCTTCCCATTTGTGTAAAGTTCAGAAGAGTCTTTTCATCTCTGGATTTATAACTTACTGTTTTGAAGTTAGGATTTCTTTAGCGTAATAAATAAGGATATACCTACACATAAGTTCCCTGTCAAGGTATAAAATGTGCAGCAGTAGTAAAAAAGCCCCTTTGGTTTTATGTTAAAATCACTTCTTTTAGAATTCTGAATAATTTCATTTCTTTGAAAAGAAAAGCTTCTTTTCTTCTTCTTCTTCTTCTTCTTTTTTTTTAACTTAGCTTTTCCAGTAATTGTAAGGTCTGTTGACTGTTACCAGAATTTAGACTATTCATTATTCCATAATAAAGTAATGAGATTATTTTAACATATTTAAAATTAATTCTCAAACTCCCCATTATTATTTTGATTTTATTCTCCTGACACTGAAAATTGTTTTGAAGCAATCAGCAGACACCGGCCTTCATTAGTAAAACCTGAGCAAAACAAAGGATGTATTACTAACTGCACTAGTTTCATGTTACAGCGATCTTAATTCTTAGTGTTCAGGAATTCCCTTCAAGTATTAGAGAATGGGTTAAAACCTGGTCATATTGAAATCTGTTTAAAAGCTCTTGTTGAGATAGTGTGACTTGGAGGGAGAAAAAGCAGCATGTGCAAGGTGGAGCTGAGCTGTTGGCTTTGTGAGATCCATAATTTTACATCAAACATTTTAATAACAAGACGTACACCAAGTTTAGTAGTGTCTTTTTAAAATGAAAACAAAAATGTTTGTATAAACGTGTATATGAAAACTCTTTAGTAAGCATCCATTGTACACATTTTTATTGTTCAGACTACTTGGAAGCCTTGCTTCTGGACTTGAATCTAATGTCCTAACTGCCTTACAAACAAACGATGATCACATCTGGATCACTGGATTTAGAGGCAGGTAGTTAGTGAACTCAGTCAGGAGTTGGAGAAGACAAATTGCTCCCAAACACTTCTGTGCTGTGGCTAATTTTTTTTTATCCTAACAAACTTAGCTCTGTGCTGCACTGCAGTCTGTAGAAGATGTGTATCCTAAGTGTCGAGTAGTTAAAAAAACAATCAACTGCTTTTCCCACTAGTTCCAACTGTTAGTATTTGTTAATTTCAAAACAAAGACCAAGGTTGTTGTGTTTTGTTTTGTTTTGTTTTTCCAATATGTGGCCAATCAACACTTAGATTCTTCTCTAGATTGAATGATAATTCTGAGTAGTTTATCTTTCAGCAGAAAGTAAGAAAGTATCTGAGCTGCTGAGCTCCTGTGCTCTAGGTGAGCAGGATCAAGAAAAAGATCCCTGAGAGAAAACTGTTAGGAATTTATCTTGAGTAATTTGCAGACTTGGAATATCATGATACTAAGTTGGTGCAGTTATAGTTTTGACCCTGTGTGTATGTAAGGTATTTTCTTTGAAAAGTTTTCAAACCTTGCAGTTGCTATGGGAACCATAACATTAGATTTCTGTTCTGTTGTTTACAACCTTAAGATTGCAATATATACACTAAAGATGACTTGTGTTTTTTAAATATATATGTTCTGAATGGGGAAAAAGATTATTTAATAAACATTTGGAATGTTTCCCTGTATGGAAATTTATGTGTATTCTGGCTTACCTACATGTCCTTTTGAAACGTAGAGTGCAGTAATATCTCGTATTTTGCCATGAATGTGGAAGGAGACTTTGGATTCTTTGGCATCAAGTCATTAAACAGGTTGAAATGTATAAAAGATGTGTAGAGTTTATAAACAAGTGAGAAGTGTAGCATGGTTCACATTTAGAACGGCAGTGTATTGATTTTCTCATTCTCTAAAAGAGTGGTCAGGTGCTGGAATGGGCTGCCCAGGGAGGAGGTGTAGTCACTGACCCTGGAGGTATTCAAGGAACATTTTGTCACTGTGTTGAGGAACATGGTTTAGTGAGAATGATTGGTGATAGGTGGACAGTTGGACTGGATGATCTTGTAGGTCTTTTCCAACCTTGGTGATTCTGTGATGCTAGCAGTCTAGATGGAAATAGGAGTTCTTGTTTCTTCATGTTTTGGTTTTTTTTCCTCCCTTTTTTTTTTTCAATAGCAGGTTGGAGATGTACTTGACTTTTGTAACAGCTAGAATGCTTCTTTTGAGCAAAAAAATTCTTCAGACTTCCATCATGAGCAGGCATTTGTGAATCATTTCATATTTTGTTTAGCTTGCTCATTGTTTCTTTGCCATAGAATTGCAGTCTTTCCAAATCAAACCCTTATAAATTATGATCGTTTTAGACACATTTTTTAGTTTTGAACACATTTCTAATAGCGCTTTAGCCTTGACCAGCTGTTTCCTGTTTTTCCTCCCAGTGGTTCAGCTGCTGAGAAGATAAATGCATCAATAGTTTGTTTCAGATTTAAAATTACTTTTGTAAAATGATGGGAAATTGAAACAAATATGTTGGACACCGTTACAAGTAAAGTTAAGGTGAAATTGAGAAGACGGAGTTTTGTTTGCTTTTCCTAGAAGTTCTTTCACAAAGCTTTTGATGCACGAGGAACTCTTTTGATACAGGAAAATCAGTCCATCATCAGAAAACAGCAAAGTGAAACTTTGCATGGTGAATTTGGGTGTGTGAGACTGAGTTTTTCAAGCCATTCCAAGTTTTTTGTCCATGTGGGGACATTTTGATTTATCTGATCTATGAGCTACATGATGATGTTACCATTAAATCACAGTTGTTCTCCCTTACCTCCCCCTAATTTTTGGACTGATCAGCATAGAGAGTGTGTTCACTTTTGTCATTTGAATTCTAGAACTGAGTTCATACACATGTTTTTTGCGGAATGAAACAGGGCATCTTTACCAGGAGAGGTGAGGCAAAAGTTGAGATATTACCTTTCTGTTAGGAATGACTTGTGCACTACTCTTTTTGTTCCTGGTGAAGTTACTCCATATCCAGATAGCATTTCTCTTGTCCTAGATACAGACATCTTTCTAAAAGTGCTTAAATGAGTTATAAACACTTTTCTGGTTACTAAATGTAGATAGTAATGAAAAGATTGCCCTCTGTCTTTCTGTGTTTTAGTCCTTCCCGTGTTCTCTGTGTATAGGTGATATTTAGTCTGCGCCCTTGTACATAATAGAAACACACACCTTCATAGACAGTCAATAGTATGTCAGTTCCCATGGACAGTGATACTCATTTGATGAAGGCTTTAGATATTTTTTACCTAATAGATCACTGAGATTCCTATCAGTGAATAGCAGAGGAAGAGCCTTGCCTGAGATGAAGGGCCTAGCTCCAGAACCACTTACTCCTCTGAAGGAAGGCGCTCTAACCTTTGACTGTTTTTTGTCTATCCTGTATCTGGTCCCCTATTTCTGTCTTTCCCCATGGTTTTCAGGCTCCTCCTTTCCTTTTGGTGGATGACTCTAAGACTTGCTCTTTCTTTTTAGACTTCCTGACCATGGAAGTCTCCAAGGAGAGTCTCACTAAATTTTGAGAAGGGAAATGGGGAGTGGTTCCTTCCTTTCTCTGATCTTTCAGGGATATACATACATATATATTTTTTTTAATGAAACTGTCAGTGAACTAAACAGCATTTAAACTTCATGTTAAACAACTGATATGCAAATGGTTGTAGTATTACTCTTTTAGACTGGAACTGATTTTCCAAAAAAACTGGTATTTCTGACTGAAGTTAAATGTCTATTTCATCATACAACTATAAAGAATAGTACATTTGTTACTTATTTTTTTTTCTGTTGTACTTGTCAGGGGAAAAAAAGAGGTATTTACTCATTAGTCTTTACATTAAGTGTTAATGATCAGATTCCTCTTACCCTTCCTAATTTTAATTTCTCCAGTTTGCCAAGAAACACAAGGAAAACAACAGCCAAGATGACAGCAGAATCACAGGAAATGCCCATGTGGCTGTGACTCAGTGGATCCAAGAGAACAAAAAAAGAAAAAAACCTCTTTTACATGAAGTAAAAGAAGTGGAAACTGATTTAATAGTACTGGGTAGAATTTACTAATGAGATACAAAAGGTAGTTAACTGAAAGAACATAGTGAAAAGGAGCCAGTGTTCTATGAAAAAGTTGGAAGGAAAATAAAAGAGATAGTTGACAAAGAGTCCTTTGAGTTTTGAAAGTTAAAAAAAAAAGTGGTGAGGAAAAAGCCAGCAACAAAATCCTATTTCCAGTCTTAACAAAAATTAAATGTTTTGCCACTTCTCTATGGAAATAAGAAATACCTAGACCAATGCTGGTACTATCATGATTGTTATGTACAAAGGTGGTGCTTCCAAGCAGAAGTATTACAAAAATTTAAAGAATTTGGAGAGTGATTGTTAGTTATCATTTTCTTTCAAAACCATTATGGACAGAAGTACAGTGACAGGGACAAGCATGCGTGGCAATTGGGCTATTTTCTTGGCTTCTTGGTTTTTTCATTAGATGATATTTTATAGTGTTGTTTTGGTGTCCCCCCCCACCCCAAAATGTTATCTACCATGGAAAGTATCTGATGAAAGTAGCATACTTCTTAAAACTAGTTGCTGGTTTAAAAAAATTCAAATCTGCAAGCTGAGCAAATGAATTTCAAACATAACATCTGAGAAAAAAGTGGTTTAAAATTCTGGGAAATTAATGAAATCTCTTCACAATGGAATTTTGGAAAGCTTAGAATAACAAAGTTTCTTAAAAGACATATTCAACATGGGTATCTGTCATCTCAAGTTTGTGTGATTTTTACAAACTTAAAGGCTTTGATCTCTCTCATGTGATTTTGCTCGTAGATTATAAGTATTGTGATAAGAACAGCATTTGATGTGCATATGCACAGAGTTATTGGGCTACCTAGGTGACAGTTAAAGTATATACATCACAGTTTGGAAACCCATGACTGGATCTACAATTTAGCTGATTTAGATTTTGCAGTTTATGAATGAGATGAGATTATTTCTTTCATGTTCTATTGATAATTATTTTGTTGACTCAAATTTAAGACAACATTGTGAGTTGATATCTTTTTTGGAAAACAGAGTTGCCATTAAGTCTCAATTGTAGAATAAATTAAAATATAAGCCTCTAATAAGCTTTGCGTCATCACCTTGTAGTCTAGCTTGTGCCTCTGTGTCCATGCCATCCATTTTCCTTGCTGCCTCCTCTTCTGCCATGCAAACTGCAGTTTTAGATAGTTTTCACCTTCTGCCTTTCACCTTTACTGCCTTTGTCCCTGTGGTCCTCTTGTTGAGCATGCTGGTATCCTTTGACACTATGAGCCTGGGGGTCCTTGTGCCCGTGGTCCATCTCTGATCATCCCGCAGATAATTGAGTGAGAAGGAACTGGATGACACAGTATGCTTGCAGGATAGGAAAACAAATTCAGATTTCTAGATGTTTATCAGACTGCAGTGTTAAGACATGAGTCTTTGAGACTTGTAAAGACTAGATTAATTATTGAATAATAGTGAAAGCTGTTTTTTTTTTAAATCTTCTAGATGCTTCATTCTGAAGGATTCCAGTGCCCCTCCCCACCAAGAAGAAAGGCCTATAAAATTAAAAATGCACTAAGCACTGACAAAGTTATCAAAGGGAAATTTGAAACTACCTTGTTTCAATAATGTGTCAGAGTGCTGTTGTCACTGAGCATTCAGCAATGGTATTTTATTTATACTTTTCTAATATTAAGCAAGCCAACAAGTCACTGAAATTGGTTTGTCTCTTCTACAAAGCACCTATTTATAAAAAAATATTATTGAATTTACTGTTTTTTCTCCTATCTCTTGTAAAAAGAGGTTGTTCTCATTAATAAGTCTCTTAATATCTCATCTAGCTGTTAATATTCCATAACACCTAGGTATGAATAAAGGGCATAAAAGCAATTCTGTTTTTTATTTCCTGCCAAAAGCAAACTTGGTGATATGACTTAGCTAGTTTCAGATGGCTCTGAGACACTGAGACTTTGTAGATTTTTGGTTCAGAGGTCTAACAGTACAAGTTGCTACTATCCTGCCAGCTGCTGACATGATGGTCTTTGTTTTAGCCTTGTTCCATGTTCAGGTGCATATGATCTGGGCAACATCAGTCAGTGAAATAAGGAGATCAGAACTATTCTTTATCAGAGCTGCTCCTCCCAAACAGGAGATGGATGATGGGAAAGCTTTATTTATGTAATTATTTTCAGTACAGTACTTTAGTGTATTATTCAAAAAAGCCACAGCCAAGAATTTTAAATACAGGACTTTAAATTAGACACTAAAGATTCATGATTAGTATACTGGATAATACTATCATTATTTTAGAGATTCTGGTTGCCTGGTACTTCTCATAATTAGACCTCTAACATTTAAAAGTCTTAAAGATTCAAAGGTTCAATTGTAGGAGGCCAATTTGAGCAAATCTGCCCAAATTCCATTGAAGCACTGTTAAAAATATTGAGAATATTTGTGTCTTTCTGATTCCAATATCACTGTAATCACTGTTCTCCAATTAGTTCTGGTTTACATACATATTTACTTGTGTGCACACGTAGATGCAGATATCCAGATTATAAGTAATGATGATCAAGTCTTTGTCTTAGAATAGTTCTTGTAACAGTGCAGCTTATTGGAGAACTTGGATAAACTGTAGTAGTAAAATGATTCTTCTACCATCT
Source organism: Cyrtonyx montezumae (assembly GCF_038088225.1). Classification (NCBI taxonomy): domain Eukaryota; kingdom Metazoa; phylum Chordata; class Aves; order Galliformes; family Odontophoridae; genus Cyrtonyx; species Cyrtonyx montezumae. The sequence continues at coordinate 16,944,777 of NW_027072045.1, read as the reverse complement.
TCACCTTGAACTACATCTCTGACAGACTGCTTTGCCGGTACAACTTTCCTGGTAGAACTCTATTAGCATCTCCTTGCTTAGAGGGAAGAGGCTGCTGTTTCAAAACACCTGTGTGACATTTGTGTAAAAGCTCATTATTTATCCTATAAATATGCTACAGAACATCTTTTTATTGAGTTTTCTAAATTGTTATTGAAGTTTGTATTTTAGGAGAAAATATCGGAAAATTCTGTTCTTCACTCATATCAGTGATTTGACTTTATTAAAAGGAAAGTGTGGGTTACATGCCATCTGGTGGATAAAATTATTTATACAGTTTTACTTGCAATCTTGATATATTTAAAAAGCAGCTGCTATTAACAGTGCAAGTAAATTTCTCTGTTACGCTGTGTTTTCATTTTTAATTGGCATTAGTGGGTATTTCTGTAGTCAGAAGTTAAACTGAAAATGGAGTTCCTGGTTTTTTTTAATATGAAATGAAGTTGGTTGTGGTATATGGTTAGTGTGTCATATCTTACTCAAAACCAAAATAGAAAATAACCATTTTTACCCAATTTAAATATTAATTCTAATGGTTTAAAAATGCATGCCGATCAAAGACCTCCTTACCGCAAATTATTATCTGTCTGATATGGTCTCTGCAAAAAGACTGTACATTGGTCTGTCTGTACCAACATGGCAGGCAAGAGTGTGTAGCTCATGTCCAACAGTGGCCTTCAGATTCTATTCCTTGCAGATGTTTGTTGTTTTTTTTTTTCTCCCCAGCAGTTGCTGCACATTCTCATGAAATGTAGTTTTGTACAGAATGCTGTGCTTAAAAAAAATTAGCTCTACTGGAGTATGTATTTGAAAAAGTCTGGATTAGGCAGAATGCAGGAAAGAGTATGGCCAGTGTTCATATACTGTTCACACAAATTGACATGTAACTTCAGGATTTATGTTTCAGAACTGTTTACTGAGTAGTCATAGCACGGGGTAACAAGCAGCTGAGTGGTCAATGTATACTGATTCTGTTAGAGAACATTATGTTGGGGATAATTTTATTTTTTTCTATTTTAGCAGAAATGGAGGAATCTAGTGTCCTGGTATGCACTAGAAGGCTGATATTGTGACTGCTTCTATTTTTTTTTTTCTTCAGAGTGAACAAACATAGTGTATTCACTTTATTTTTTTCTAAACTTAGTCTTAGCACATCAGAAAAAGATAGAAAAAAATCATTCATACTGTCATTTGTACTGTGATTTACTAAAGATTGGATCAAATAAAAGCAATTTTGTGCATGTAATCTGAAAATAAATTATCCAAGTACGTTGTAATCAATGCATGTGTGAGATGGAATTGTCTTCACCATGCTATGTACTATGATGCTTCTGTTAGCTAATGTAATGGCAAGGAGAGAGCTGAAAAGTGACACAATGGAAAAACCAGGTAACACTAGTGGCTCTATATGCTCCTGATTTCACTGAGCTAGTTCAGGGGTCTGTGCTGCACCACATTCCCCACCCTGGAGGTTTATTAGTTTCATCATGGTGCACAAACAATATTGAGATTTAATAGCACATGGAAACATCTATGGCTTGTTTTAAGATGGGAAGTAACTGGCTTATTTGGGAGTATTTAAAAAGATACTTCTTGACAGTAAATTTTCATCCAGTAGACTCAAGAGATTTCTTACATGTGACTCCAAATTTCATGGCTCTGTTATTCTTCTTGTAACTAGTTTATTTTTTAACATTCAAAGTTAAATAATATTTAAAAATCTAGATGAATAAATGTTCATACTATTTGGAAAAAATAGAGTTTGTTTGCATCTTACTGTGACTGCTTATTTCTGCACTATACTCCTTTGGCACTTGTCCGTGTCAAGTACTCTGTGGAGAAACAGCATACACAAACTTCATCCTGCTTCTAACTGTTTTTCTTGTTGGGAAGCACACGTTCAGTGGAGAATTGCCAACATGGCTACAGTTTTATAGTTCTTCACGTGGCGATGTATTTTTTCAGACACACATGTATGCTGCACTATGAATCTTACGGGTCAGAAAGGTTTTGTGCAATTATTTACCTTTGTTTTCATTTCCAACTTAAAAGGTACAGTTAGGGAGGTAGGTCTTTATCTTTTTGTGGGCATTGTTATAACATGTAGGTCAACCAGTCCAGGTCCAATTATTTAGAAGAATACGATCAATAAAATACACTGACAATCAGCACAGAGTGGTTTAAAGTGAGGAATTTGGTGTTTTGTTGCTTTTCTTCTGCAAACCAGACAAAATTAACTTTCCCTGAGGTGAATTTGCCTGCTGTGAAGCCAACATCTAAGGCTTTTTATGCTTATATGGCTTGGACATAGATTGTATTTTCTCTTGGATAGAGTCTTATGTCATGACAGTTATGTTTATGTGAATATAAACAAAAAGATTTGTTCTAATCAAATTATATGAATATAAAAGATTTATGTTTGCTTTGTTTTATTGCTTAAGATATACCGCTTGCATGTCTTTGAAAAACATTTTAAAAGCTGTATTTATGAAATTGTTGCTCTTGCAAACATTAAGTAAAATAAATTCTGTAAGAGCAAATTTTAAGATGGCTGTTATTTTCAGTCTTTAATATTTTGAGAATTAGATTTTCAATTGGAAACTTAAAAAAAAACAAACAAAACCTGTCAAGCCTTGATGCAGTTTGATGTAGGATTGTATTTTAAAAGATGAGAGAGAGTACTGTTTCACAGTCCGCTGATTTCTTTTCATTGTTTTTATTAAGAATCAAATAATATCTTCAAACCTAGGATTTTTGTTTTCTTTGAGTTGCCAGTGCATAGAAGCTTAACATGAAGTTAGGTGTTGATACAGGGCACCTGGACATTCTCAGGTGATATATATATATATAAAATGGAAGCAGTTCTCTTCCAAAATGGAGAAGTAGGAAGTGAAGATATATGAAAACTGAAAACTTCTGAAACTGGAAGGAAAAACCTTCTACATCTTGGCCTGCTAAGCAAGGTACTGCACTGTTTAAAGAAACAAACCAACCAACCAACAAAATCCAAACACACACTCAAGATTGAAATATCATTGATGTCTTAATTAGCGTGTTTTTAAAGTTGAATATCAAATTCCTTTTTGGAAACACCTGACCACCCATTTTACTTTCTATTAACTGAATAATACTGTGGGCAAATGGCTTTTGCTTATTTGTACCATTGTTGTGGTTGTAGAAAACAGTTTTTCTACCAGTAGGTGGAATCAGATGAAAATCTTCACTGTTAATCACACTTACAAGCTGTATTTTCTCATCTCATTACCAGCAGACATTTGAATAGATCTGGTTTAGCAGTTCTCAAGTAGCAGCAGCTTTCTAAAAACGATATAGCTCAGAAGAATACAAATTGATATTAAGTTAGCATTTATGTTTAAGAGAAGCATAGCTACCTTTGATTCTAGCTACACATATGTACTTTTGGAGAGTTCTCTTGGATGACTTAAAAACATTTTAACCTTGTGTTATGTTTACCACTGTCAGACTGCATATTTTATAATCTTGTTCTGATATTTTTGCACTGAGTGAGATGTCCAAAACTGTCCAGTCTGGCTGTTTATTCCAGTCAATTTTTTTTTTTAAATGGAAAGTTAAAACTGAAATCTTCAAACTGTTGACACTGCCCATACTGATCGAAATACTGATGAGGAGGGAAAAAAAGTCAAAAAACTTAGGAATGTGTACTTTGTAGACAATATTTTTAGAAAACCATTCTGATAGATAGTCTTTTCTTTTTTTAAAATTAGATTTGCTTTCAGTCCTTTTATGAAGAAAGTTGTCTATATAATTTCTTCATAAATCTAAGTGGCATTCATTAGAACAAAAAATCAGACAAGAAAAAGGAGTAGAGGTTTTCCAAATACTTCAGGTGTGAAAACTTTTGGTACTTGTGACACTTCATTAATTTTATGTCAAATTGTTGATAACATGATTGACATATATTTGTACCTGCTCTGAAAAATGAGTTTATGCACAAAAATTTCTTGAAGAATGGCTGATACTTTTTACCCACGTCATTGAAAGGGGAAGGTCATGCAGTGGAGGTTCTTTTATCTAGTCTTGTACTTGTGGCAGTTGCTGAGAGTTGCTCAGTGTGAAGAGAGAGAAAAGTTTTTCCTCAAGTTTCTTTAAGTACTTCTTATTTTGAAGATGTTATTTGCATTCCCATTTTCTTCACCTATACTGTTCATAACAGTATTATGTACTGAGGTTATGTTATAGTTTTTCTTCTGTGTGTTTTTGGAAGAGAAAAATTCACCAACCTAATACAAAATTTTTTGGTAAACTTTAGAAATTAGGCAGTATACAAGAAAGAAAACATCAAGGCCTATAGTGACACCATTTTCAGAGGGTCTTTGTCAGGAATAAAAAGTGCAGGTTAGACTTGAGTCTGTTCTTATAAATCCTTCTAAAACAGTGTCCTGAGTTTTAGTCTTCCTTCCTTTTCAGCAGTAACTTTATGAGCTGGAGAGTTCCCATTTATGTTCATGGAGGAAATAATTTTTCATGGTAATATTTTATCCTTTCACTGAGGAGCAGCTTTCCAGGGATGGTTTGTATCAAATCAAACAGAATATTTGTGATGAAAAGTACGAGTACTTGAAACAGCACAGTCTTTCTCAGTGAGAGAACTGGAGTACTTAGCATATTGCAAATGCATGTCTTGGTAGAGGCCCAGGCTCCAAAATATCTAAGAAGCTAAAACCATTTGGGACAAATCTACTGTAGGGTGAATACCCTGAATGAATAGCATCCACACAATATAGTGAAGATGGACAGTATTTTTACCCAGTAAATTAGGAAGGGCTCACCTACCGCCAAAGGTTGAGGCTTGCCTGGAACTCCACAACGGAAGGATCTCCAACAAGAGATGCTTCCCCAGTAGTGGTCAGCCCTTAAATAAAATCTGGGAGAGGTGAAGCCAGACTCCACCCCTCTCTTCACCTGTGCTCCTGCAGCTGACTCAGTGCTTGCCTTAGGTATCAATCAGTGGTCTAGGCTGATTCAGCAGTTCCCATACACCTACACAAGACAGATTTCATGAAAGGTATGTTGAACGTTTAATGCCAATGTTCTGCATCTATTTTTTTCTGCTTTGGCTTGGCTAGTAGACAAAAGAGGATGGATTTGTTGGATGTTAGCTTTGGTGGTGGGTTTTTATTTTATTCATAGTGTTCTGCGTGCTGTGATACCAACCCTTGCAGATTTGTGCTCTCCTCCAGTTTCATTCGTGTGGAGAAGTAGAAAGCTAGTGGTATATTTATTTAAAGATACTTATCTTTAAGTATCTTTAAATATTTACATCTCTGCTATGGCAAAAATGCTCTGCTCTTTGCAATGTCAATGAAGTTTGTAAAATTAAAGCTATATTAGAATTGACAGGCTCTTAATTAAGAGAGAGTACAATCTGAGATCTGCAGAGATGGTTTTTCTCTTTGGAAGAAGCTGAGTAATAGTGAACCTTCAACGTTTTGTCAAGAGAGTCCTGCAGCTGGGGAGAATGTCATCTCTTAAAGCAGGTTGCACCATTATTTTGCTAGCACAAGGCAGAAAGCTTTGAACTGTCATTCCTCAGACATTTTGCAGTGTTTCATTTACCTAAAATTCTTCGACATTATTGGTAAAACATAACTTTTCCTCCAGGGACTGGACGAGCAACAAATAACAAAAAGCTGTTGATGTGGGTTGGAGTGGGAGTCAAGTTATTCATCTGCTGAATTCCACAGACAAGTGGAATCTATTGTAAGTCATCTCATTCCATTAGGTCCATATGTTGTGGCACTGAAAAAAACCAAAAAACAAAAAAAGTGAATTTGTCTGGAAAGTCAATTGGTTTTCTTTCTAACCCTATGCTAAGACAAAGAGAACTAAGTTTTTTTTCCAGTGCCTATCTCCAGATGGGCTCAGGCGTGTTGTCACTTATCTCTTGTTCTGCATGTGACATTTGGAGGTTCTGATGAGATCTCAGAAGCAGCTCAGGCCTGAATACTTAGTGAGAGTACTCATCTGCTGTCTCCCAGCCTTGCCTTATTTTTTACTTTAAGATGCTGTGTTTGTGCAGGGTGGAATATGTTCAGGACCGTGGGGACACAATGATCTTCAGTTCAGCTGATGACATTACCAAACTATACATGGAATTTAGATACTCTTTTGTTCTTCTGCACAATCCCTAAGACACCAAAGAGAAAAAAGAATTTCATTGTTTATCTGCCAGAAGTGCACTTAAATTGTATTTGAAAAAATCTGTTAGATTTTTGTTTTGTTGGGACTGCCAAAAACAGATTAGCTGTCTTGAAATGTTTCATTGCATAGTGGATCAAGCTGCACATTAAAGAACCTTTAAAGAGTAAAGCAGTTTTTGTCCTAGATGGTATCAGAACTGACACTATTGGGTAATGGTATGGTCGTAGGCACTTAAATAGTTTATTATGGATTCCAAAAGTTCAGAATTTTCAGTTTGAATTACGTCTTTTGTTCTGGTGCTGTGTTCTAAACTTTCAAAGATCTTTTTTGTTGCTATTGAAGAATAATAGCTATGAAAGAAGGTGAGCATCAGCAGTGCAGAATAAGAGGTAAATGTACAGCTTCTAGATCTCCTTAGCTAAATGTGTAGCTTTAAAAAATCTTTAGTAGCATTTCTTATAACTTCTCTTTTAAAAAGCATTTTGCTAAAAAATTGCTAATGTGCCCTTGAAAACATCCATATAGTCGAAAATTTTAATATTTGACAAACTAGATGTCCATATATTTTGCCAACAAACTTTATCTTTTATCAATTCTGTTGCATTTACGAAAAGCAGTTAAAACTACTCATGAATTTTATTACATTCACAACTTTGCTTAGTTCAAGGAAACCACTATAGCCTTACTTTACAGGGGAAATAGAAGCTTTTGCTGAAATTGGAATGATCACGGTAAAGATGGGCATCTTTTCATTCATGTATTTTATATAAGAGTAGGGCCACCTGTTAAGAAGAAAGGGTTTTCAGTGAAATGAAGGAACATGCTTGTTACGTAAGATTTGCAGCCTCTATATATTATCAGGTAGAAATGAAGCTATCTAGACATTTCTCTTTGTTTCCAATAGGACTTTTGGCAGGCCTGCTAATGAGGAATTGCTGTTTTTTGTAACTCATAGTTATGAAGCATGTATAATAATAAGGCATTTCTTTGAGGAACTCATCTGTGCTGAAAACTTGTCTGGTTGTGAGTGTATCCAGCGTGTTTTCAGTGGGAGAAATATCTTTAAGTATTGGTAAGATATGTCTCTGTCAAAGTTTCTAGGTTTTTCACTTGTGTTTCAGCAGGGTGTATCAGTAGCTATTAGTCAGAAAGTAAAGCCTGTGTGCCTACGTTTTTATTCTACCTAGAAACAGTTACTATTGGGCATAAAGTGGGCAAAGAAGGAGCAGACATCAGCCATTTCAGCAGTTACTTCTTCTGTTGTCCTTCAGCTCAAATGTGATGGATCTAGTAATATTTTCAAATAAAATAATTATCACTGGTTTATGTGGAAAAAAGTGTTCACTCTGTCTTCTTGTGCATACAAATTTATGAAAGGACTTTAGCAAGTGTTGATACTGTGGGAATGGATTGTCTTTTAGACACAAAATCCTGATCAGAAGGAAGAGTCAGATTTTGGATATCCTGTAGTTGCGCCTTGGCATCTGGAAGTGTATTTCTTCTTCAGTAAAAGCAAAGATTCTTTAGAAGTATAAATGGTAGGTTTTGTTCAGTAAAAATGTGCATGTGAAATCAGCATTGCTTCAATTTTAGAGCGATGAGAAAGCTGTATTGTAATATCAGTTCCAGTGCCAGATCCTACACTACTTGAAATGGCTGCAGTGTCTTAGAACCCATTTTGTGAAGGTTTTGTGAATACTTTTAAGCATTTTTACAGAAGTCTGATATTCTCACTGTCTTTACTTTTCTTGCTGGATGAATAAGTAGGTATATTAAATAATGATACACCTGTAAAGTAGTATGATATTAAAACATTTGTTATAGTTGAATATTGTCAGTAATAATCGTGACTGTTTTCAGTGAATAGGAAAAGCTGTAAACAGTGGTCTTTACCCTTTTTCTGTATTTGTTACTGTCTGTTAATAATTGTAAGAACAGACTGAAAGAAGATATCTTTCTACTGATAGGTAGATGTTTTGTATATTGTTTAATCTCCAGACACTCTAGCATTCAATTGTAGTATTACCTTTTCATTTCTTTGCTTATTTTTTCATAATATAGCAGGAGAGGGTGATTTAAATACAGGAAGGATTTTTTTTATATTGCTTCAAAAATGTTTTCAAAGGTCTGCAACTATCACTTTTCTTGCAGTTTCTCCTGCTCAGTGGCTTTCCTACTTCTTCTCTTATCACCTTACGTGTGATATAACATGCAAGGCATGTTATTCTCACTTATCATTGCTTTTCAATCAGCGTTTGTCTGCAGATGAAATTATTCAAGATGAGTATCTGAGCTAAAGAGTATCAAGGCCCACTCCTGAGATAAAGTTACCCAGGTTACCAGATATGGTTTTATTCAAAAAGCTTACGTGAAGTCTGGCACACTTTTAAGAGTCTTTGTGAGGAGTATGTGTCCATGAAGCCACACAAAATACCCACTGTGCATTTTCATCCATGTTCACTTCTTCATCTGTACTTAAAGATCTAAAAGAAAATTATTTAGTTTTCTTTGCTGGGAAAAATTCTCTTTTGTCTAGTTTGTGTTCCTCTCTGACCATGAAATACTCTTTAAGTGGCATACAGAAATCCATGAAATTTTTAAGTTTCTGGAAATTATGAGGGTTACTCCAAAAGTAATATGTCCTCTTTTATTATGATGGCCAACAATAGGCAGCTGGTGGTATGACAGTAGGGGCTGAACCTTCCAACCAATATTCTGTTACATTTTGTTGTTGTGTGACAGATGGCAGCAGAGAGCAGTCTGACACAGTGGCATATGACATGGAAGTGAATGTGAAGCAAAAGTGTGTCTTTGAATTCCTCCATGCAGGAAAAGTGGCACCCACTGACCTTCACTGATGTTTGCTGAACGTTTATGGTGTCCAAACAGTGGAGCACGATGGTGGGTGGAGCATTCAGCACTGGTGGCAGTGGGTCACTGGTGCAGATGTTTAATGGGTGTGGCAAGTAACTCAGGTTCATCACTGGTGAAAATGCATAACAAATAGTGGTGTCTGTGTTGGAAAATAGTATTTTGAAGCTGAGAATCTGCCCTACCAAATAGTGTTGCCATGCTCTTTATAGCTGTTTGTAGCTTTCATGGAAATAAGTAGGATGCATTACTTTCAGAGTGACCCACAAATGTCTGGAACAGATCTTTGATTTCTAAGATGTGCCCCCTTGTGAAGAAATAGGGTGAGTGAATGGGAGAGTACATCTGCAACTTCCCAGCTGATCACTGTGCAGCAACCTCAGCGGTTTGTTTTGGAACTGTTTCAAGAGGACAGTAATTAGAAATCATCTCATTGTGCTTATGTAATTTGGCTCAAAGTTTGTGCCTATTAATCTGTATATTTTCTGCAGTAATATAATCATATTGGTAGTTTAGAGATGAGGCATCTAATATGGTAAGAATTATTTTACTTTTATTTACAATGAGTTTACATCATGCCAGTAACGTTATTTTAGGTATTTAGAAAAAAAAATCTATAAATTGATTACATTATAGAGTATGCTTTGTATAAGTTCATACAATATCAAGAATCTAAGGCGATGTTTTCTAATAAATATAGCATTGCATCATTTCACTTGAAGCAGTGTAAACACAAAAGTCCAACATGTCAACACAATTAAATATTAAGTATTTAGATTTTATTATCTGTGTCTGTGGCTAAACTAAAATGCTTATGGAGTTTTTACAATGAACACATTTCCACTGCCTTCTGGAAAAGCAGACTTGTAAGAGCTGCAGAGGTGAGGCAGCACCATGTGAAAACCAGCAAAAGGATTAAGATTTGGCAATGCATGTCTTTTCTCTCCAGGCTCTCAGTCTCTGTGGACGAGAACAGACTGTCATCTTGTATTACTGAAAGCTAACTTGCAGTTTCTGCTCGTGTCTGCATGTTTTAATCTCTATATGGTTCTGTCATTTTTACTACCAGTTGATACGATATGGATGTGGTGAAACCTAAGGGAAAGAGGTATGGCTCATGTTATATAAAATAGTGAAAGTTTTTCTTACTGCAGGAATAACTGGAAGGCTATCCTACTTCAGAAAGAAGAACGTAGTGCTGTAGAAGATATATTTTTGGTGTATTAAGCAGAGTATTTTTTGTTGGAACATGCTACTTTTTCAGTCAGTACTTACTCTGCAAATGTAAACAATTATTAATTTATAAAAAGTCTGTGTTATTTCATTTCTGTTTAAATTAGAGGCAGTGCATGTGAATGTGTACTAACTTGTTGTGGTTAAATGATTGTAAATCCACAAGTCATTTTCGTATTTAAAGTTATGAAACTTGCACAAACTTTTAGCTACTTGTTTGCTTGGTATTAGGTTCTAGCTCTAGAAATAATGTTATATTCTTGCAGACTTTATTATTATTATTTTTTCTTTTTGTTCTGGTAAACAAAATGCTTGTAGTCTAGACACAGCTAGAGACAGCATTAAAGTCTCTAATAAGTGCCTCACTATTACTGTAAATTAATAAATATTCAATGTACAGTAAGGATATATGGAATATGCTTGCCATTAGCTAGTAATGTATGTTGCAGTCATTAACTGAATATGTGTTTGTTTTTGAATATACAGTAGAAATATAAATGAAACAAAATACCTATCACTTTCCTCAGTGTAATAAATAGTGAAGTTTTCAGTGGAAATACATTCAGGATGGTATTTGGTTATTATGCATACTTTTATAAATACTGTATTACTCTCTCATTGTATACATGTGAAGCCAGAGTTGCAGGCAGCTCACTACATCACTAATGATGATAAGAAAATCATTTCCTTTCTCAGACATGTTGTACTTTAAATAGTTGAAAAAGTTTGAAAATTGTGTAGTACCTAAGTGTACCAGCCTAGTCTTCTAGTAGAGTACTGTATTTTAGGAATTTAAACTATGAACAGTGCTTCTGACTTGACCCAAGTCATTTATTGTGTGGGTTACACAGTGAGGGACAAAAATACCTACTTCGGAAATGATAATGCTGTTCTTTTTTGTATGTGTGATGATTTGTAGGAGTAAGTTACGATGGTTATTCTTAATACTCAGTGAACACAAACTGTATTTGTGACACCTTGTTTTCACTCATAATTAGGAGCTCTACCTCTCTAATACTTTTGTGGTTCAATATTGTACCTTTGCTTTTTTAAAATAAAATAGGATAGGAATATTATTACAAAGCTTGGAGGGTAAAGGGTCCAAATATCTAAGTTGTTCTTATGCTTCTGTGAAGTGATGTAAAGTAGGGTAACTAAAAGTTGAATATTACGATTATTATAGGAGGTCATGTGTGCTGTGTTAATGTCTGGTTGTGTTAGGCTGTGGGACTTGTTTACAAGGAGCTGCATAGGAAAGTTAACAGAAAATAATGAAGCGTGTACATGGTCACAGAAAGAAAAAGTGAGCTGTGGGATAAAAAGATGCAGCATACTATTAGTGACTGTAATGCTAAGTAGCATTTTTGTGAGTGTGGTTTTTTTTCTGATGGCTTAGCAGCTGCCCATGAAGAAAGAAAACATAGAGGTAGCCAATCAGGAGATTGAAAACAATGACAACAAAAAGCACATTAAAAAGTTAAATTGTAGTCACAACTTTGGCAAGTACAAACTGAGGGTGCAGAGTTATGAAAACCATCATGACTTCATTAATGGAATAGTCTTTGCTTTTGTCTTTACTGCCCCTTACTTTTGCATTAGCCCTGAGAGAGATTGTGATTCTTAAAAATTGCCAGTTTGGTATCTGTTATTTTAGTAATACTAAACTAATGTCTCATCTTAAACATTGAAAACAAACTGAACTTCCATCGCTGCTTCCTTTTCTGTTTTCAGATGATCTTTGACAGTTAACAGTTTTCACATGATCTTTGACAGTCCACAGACAGGTTTTGTTGGAGAAGAATATATTAGTACAGTTTGTAAAGTAACATTTGGAATATAAAGGCATGATTTTATAATATATTTTAGAAATATTTCTCTGAAATTACTTCTATTTTCAGTTAAAAAAAAAGTAGTACAGCATGTTAGGCACAGTATTGCTTTTTCCTGAACTAGTGTTATAATAGGTTTTTGAGGTTGATGAGTCCTCTGTTATTAAAAGCATGTGAAAACTTTACCTTCCATGAGAATAGTTTGTGATTTGCTACTGAGAAAATAAGGGTCTGGAAATGATCTCTGTCTATTCTGTACTACGGTAATGATCAATTAGATTCATGTCTCTATAAATCTGTTTGGTTTTTTTCAGTTTCAATGCCAGCTCAAGTTCTTACCGTAGCACTGTTTGAACAAGAAAGGGTTCCTGCTTATACTCAGAATAATGCTCCTGTGACAAAAATGCCATCTAAAGACCTTAACAGCATATCTGTGAAGTTTAGAGCATTTGAGACCTCAGGAAAATGTTATGCTTCATAGAAACATACAGTGCTCTCAAGGTTTTTCTGTCCTTCGGTGATTATTATTTAGAACTGTAAATCAAACAAGAATTTTTGGTTGATGTACACTGAAACAGTACTACAAATTTTCCTCCTTCAAGTACATTCATACTTCATTATGTATGTGAAACCTTGGTGCTGTTAATTAGAAAGAAATCTATGTTCAGCTCTCTTGAAGTTATTCAAGAAGCACTATTTCTTACTTCAGTGAACATTTTAGGAAGTTTTACAAATTATAAATTAGGCATGTGAAATTACAGGTAAATATCAAAGTAATTTCAAAACTTCAATGGTGGTATGGAAGAAAAGGTTAAAATAGGAATCTAAGTTGTATTCTTCATTTTGAGAGAATAAGCTTATGCAACGTAACTGAGTGTAATACGACTGCAATTTATGAAAATAATTGCATGGAACGGGATGACTATGAATTCTGGTGAGGAAGCTGTTGTATATACAAAGTTTGGTTGAAGCTAAAGCAAAATAAATCTCGTGGATGACTAAACCGTAGTCCCTGGGTCTGTAACAATCCCCAGAGAATAAGGAAAGTTAATTTAAAATATTTTTGTTCTTCTGGTCTTAAGCCAGATGCCTTAAATTCTGAAAATCAAGCCTCAAGTGACATTCCATTCCAGTGGGAAAAGAAGGAGAATTTATGCTCCAGTCTTCCACTCACATTTACTTTATTAATAACTAAGAAATATAATTTAAATGCTGAACTAATGCTCTGTCATTCCCATTCTCACACCCTTGTTCCTGCTCTCATTTGGTCACGCTCACTTGCTTTCATCGTCTCTCTGGTAAAGCAAGCTTGTTTACTTTAAAAAAATCTTTAACTCTGATGAAGGAATTAGAACTTTAGAAAATTGCAGAACATTAGATTATCTATTTTGTGGATGTTGTAGAAGTAGAATTGAATTGGAAATATAATTAATGAATGATCATTCCTTGTTTAGATCTCGAAATTGGCTTTGAAAACTCTGTTTGGAGACAGAGAAAGAAACTCAGGAATTTTAACTTAATTGAAATAATATCCTTCATTTCATCTTTTTAGCTGGTCTGGATGAAACTCAAGTATCTTCTGATAACAATTATTTAATGTTGTTTTATTCTTGTATATGTGCCTTAATATGAGTATGGCAATTAGTGTATATTAAGTATCCAATAAATTTGGGTGATATGCAAAGTTAAAATATGATGTGAAGGTTGAATGTACTGTGTTCTACAAAGTGGTTAGATAGTTATCGATAGAATTGTAGAATGGCTGGGGTTGAAGGAGTCTTTACATATCAATATGCAACTCTCCTGCTGAAAATAAGGAAAAGAGGAAGTTATTTATGTTGGTCACATAAAGGTGGACAGTATAGAAGGTGCTATCTTCAACATGTCAACATCAGAACAATTGTTTCATTATAATGCACTAGTTTATTGCATTTTTTTACTTTCAACCAAAAAAAAATTAAAAATTTACAAGATACCTCCCCACACTTTTCTCTTAGGATTGTTATCAAGTGCTCACTGTGAGCAGTATTGCATGAACAGTCACTTTTTATCAGAAAATTATATAAATATGTTGTGTAAAAATTAAGTTGCGATTATCAATATTCTGTTCTAACTTCAGGCAAGGAACGATGCCTTTTCTATTTCTAGGTAATTTTATTTTATTTTTATTTTTTTTAAAAACAAACTTAAAGTGGAAAATGCCTCTTTATAGAACAAAGTTATTTTGTTTCATGAAATCATGTTCCGTAGCCTGACCTAAAAGTCTATTAAACAATTCAGTCATGAAAACTCTGAGAATTTCCTGGCCCCTAAGTACTATCCAAAATAGTCTTATAATTATTCATGTGACCCTCTGAACCCGACAGCTGAAGTACAAGCAAACAAATAGGCATGGATTCAGTGTCTACAAAATTAGAAAATGAGAGCTGGATTTCCTGTGCTAAGGAAAATGCTTCAAGTTGCTCTTCCATGAGCTGTATGCCATGGTTACAGATGCGTAGATTTTACAGCTGTAGCAATATACCTGTGGATCTTTAACATCAATATCAATTATAACTGGTTTTAGATGAAACTATTTAAAGATACAGTAAAGTTCTGTTCTTCTCATTGATGTAATGCTTATGTTTCTTATGGATTATAGGTCTAAATTGCATGCTGTTTCTCCTAGATTTGGAAAGATCTGCTTTTCATTGTAAATGTGCATTGTACATTAAAATAAACTTCCAGTATCAGTTTTTCTTTGACACAAATGGCAATAATGATCATATGAACCTGAAGATGGCTTTATCATTTGTAATTTACCTTAATATTTTCATCATTTTATTATTAAAATCTAATATTATTTTTAAAGCTGTAAGGGAAAGAAATTGATAAGGATGTCTGTATATTTTTAGTAACTGCATAATTAACTTTTGGAGTAATAATGTCACAGTACATTAAGCAACTGAGGAACTCGTCATGGATTTTGTGTGTGGTTGCTTTCTACCAGCTTGCATAGCCATACACATTTAATAAAGTTAATGTTAGGCATTACTCATATTTACTTAGACTTTCAGATCTTTTTAAGAATTTCTAAGCAATTCTTTTTGTGTTTTGGATCCAACATCACACAGTATATTAAAACAGCTGATACTGTGAACTTTAACCCCAACCATTGATGATGTTTTGACTTTTAATATCAGAGACACAGAAATGTCATAGACTGCTTTCTCAGTCAATTGCAAAGTTTCCATATTATTTAAAGACCACGATTAAAGCCAGTTTTTTTTTGCAGAAATAGTTCTAGCTACCTTTGGCAAACAGGTAGGCTTTCAGAGAGAAGGGCTGTCTTCAGCAGCCATCATTTTTAGGTTTGCTATTTCTTTCTTTGCTTTATGATGGTATTTCTGATAGATCTGTAACTTTTCTCTTTCCTGTGGGTTAGACCTCAAACTTACTGCAGCTTTGTAGTTTGGAAGCATGCAACTAAGCTCACCTTCCAAAGTTGTTTAAATAGTCAGGTGAATTCACTGTGTGAATGCAGTTATTTCTAAGTGTCTTCAGCATGCCTATCACGCTGTCAGTGCGTGGGGAATGAAAGGGATGCAAATGATGCTTGTTTGACTTAAATAAATTAATTACTTCAATAATCTATGTCTATTTTTTAAAAAAGTAAGCCATTAAGGATTTATGAAATACATTTTTAGTGTTTTCTGTTAGTGTTTCTTATTTTTCTTCTCCATTTGAGAAGCTCAGAGATCCCATTTTAACAAGCACATCTTGTTATAGTTTGATGTTCCAAAGATGTACAATGGGAGGTCAGTTAACAATGAAAGCATGTCTTTCTTGAGCTGAAATTATTAAATCATGGCACATTTAATATTCAAACATCTAATTGGTTTTACCATTTTACTGTGTAAAGTCACTCAGCTGTCTTTCTGGCAAGGTTTAGTCCTAGTTACTGTCTATTTTAGAAAATGTACTTAGCTACTGTAAAATTGTCTACTGAAAAGTTAACCTCTGAGCGTTTTTCTTCTTTAAAATACTTTTTATAGCAAATGTAAGTAATTCTATTTGGACAGAATGCATTCAGTTTTAATCAGTAATGATATCAAAAGTCATTATTGCGATATAGGAAAGGTAGTATTATTTTGAAACTGAATGTATGCACAGCACTCATGATTTTGTGTTAAAATCTAAGTAGACGGTTTGGAAAGAATTTCTACTCTACACAGTCAGGTGTTCAAAGTTGTGAACCACATCAGACTGGTAAAACTTTCCAGTAACAAAAAAAAAAAAGAAAAAAAAAAAGGTATATTACCTTCATAGTTACTTTTAAAATAAAGTTGAAATTGGTGTTTAAACACAGTGTATTTAATTTATTTAGCTACTAAGGCAGCAGGCTGCATACTTTGTTGATTTAAACTTGGAGGAAGTAAATAAGCACTCATTTAAAGAAGAGAACACTGGCAGCAAGAAGAATTAAAGGGTAGAAAAGCTAATATGTTTAACTCAGAAAACTAATTTGACAAGTAAAAGAATAGAAAAATTACAAGCCAGGCTGAAGAAACTAATGAAGAATTTAGCAATTAAATAATAGCTATCAAGAAAGATATATTTTCATTTATACTTGCATCAACAGAAATATAAATAGGGATGACCGATCCGATACTGATACTTTCTAGCCTTTTTTGTTTAAGGTTAGAGAAATTTCTCTTTACTGATAAGGATGTTGTTTCATATTGCTGAACCATGAGGCTGTGGTTTGTTTGGCATCATCCTTCCAGTTCCTCCTTGATCAAATTGAGCTTTCAAATGTTCATGAGCAGTCTTTTGGATACCAGTTTTGTCAGCCTCTGCTTTACATCTGAAGCTGACTGTTCTGGTGAGTAGTACCTGCCATGAGAAATAACAAACACTATTTTACTGCTCCTTATGCATAGGTCTGAGGATTCAGGGACTTTCTGGGAGTGGAGATGTGGGTTTTGATTTGTGCCCCTTCTATATCTCACAGTTTGTTTTCATCCAGATCTGTAAGGCTAATTTTTAAGATCTTGTTCTATATTAATATACTTTGGGGAAAAGTACTGAAAACTACTGAAGTCATTATTGTTTCTTGAAGATCATCATTTAATCTCTCTAAAAGGTAACAGCTACCCATGAGATGATAATTTACTTTTAATGTTTATGCCTTTGCTGTTAAGGAGATCATCCTAAGCAGACCATCCTACATTTGTTAATGGCTTTTTAAACAATTAGTAGCATTGTCTTAACGATGATTTGGGCAAGCAACCAAGATTTATCAAAAGTGAAAGTGACAACTTGTTAGAGGTTTGGTTCTGGATGTAATTATTTAATTAAAACCAACTCTCTAGTATACTTGGGTTCACACTGTATCACCATTTTCATGATCAGGAAAGAAAAGATTTCCCTACTATGGCACTTGTGATATACCAGAACTGAAAGGGGATGGCTGATATGATTTTGAAAAATGTTATGTTCAAGGTTTACCTCTGTAAGACACTTTGTTAAAGTCATTTCTGCTCCTTGAAATGATCTCATTCTTAACAGGATGCAGTTCATAAGAAATATTGGCTGGTGAGGCAGTGCACATTCAGTAATGGCAATTGAAGCTGCAGAAAGTTCACAGAACATCAGTTAGTGAATGTTTAATACTTGAGCACATCTGTGCTTGTTCACTGTTGGAAACCTTCCAGCTGCCATCAGCACTGCTCCCTGCATTACCAGAATGAACTCATCTCTTTCCATGTGTGTCATCTGCTGTTCTGCACTGCATTGCCTGGTTCCAACTCACTGTGCAAAATTTAATACACAGCAAATTTGCTGCTGAGTAAGTGAGCGTTATTGCTCAGTGGCATGGTAGTCTGTCCTGTGCTCTCACCTGAAGGTTCACATCTTAGTCACTGAATAGAGAAATAGTTTGAAAGGCCTTTAAGAAAAGACGTCGCTACATTGTCCATGAGACATTTGCTAGGCTGGTAACTGAAGGGAATGGGCCACTGCAGTGTTTCATCTAAATGATTAGAACCAAAAACTCATACAGGAAAGCAAAAGAAAGCATCTATGCTTCCTTAACACCTGTCACTGTTTAGAAAAATAGGATGCTGTCTTGTGCTGTGCGTGAATTAGAACTTCCAGTGAGTGTGCTGGAGTGAGCATTGATTTCTGTGATGGAGATGTGTCTGAAGGCCGTTATTCCTCTCCTGCAATGTTTTCTCTTTCCTTCAGAGGATTGGTACAGACACTGCTGCCCCCACCTTCTCTGTCAGCTGTACATGTGCTGCCCAGGGAGGGCATTTCCCTTTTGGCTCAGTAAATCATCTCAGACTTTCTACAGTTCTCAGAGTCATTCCTGGTTTTCTTCTTTTAAGTCTCCCAGACAAATATGAACAACACGTATGAACTTTACCTCCCTGAACATGCCTGAGTTGTCCTATGGAGAGCAGTGCATTTGTCAAGTGCTGGGCAAAGTAGTTGTGTTACTGATTGCTGAGTGTGTAAGACATTTTAAGCACGATCATGTTTTTTTTTTTTTCCCGCTTTTTTTCCCCCTTCCAGATGAGACAACAGTATTTCCAGTATGTTATGAGGTACTTTTTAGATTGTACAATCACACTGTATTCTAGGCATTTTTTTTCAAATAGAAAACAGCATTTCAGCAGTCCAGAGATATTTTAAGGAATTTTTCCATTACGAAAATTAGCATCTCAGTAGTCAAGATACTCTGTTTAGGCACCATGTGAAAAAGCACAGAGATAGCAAGATATGAGAAAATTAAGATGTAGAGAATGCTGTTAACTCCTGATGTTCTGAACAATCATTGCACAAGCACATGTATTTTCATGAGGGGTGAAATTCAAATATGTTTCCAAAACTGTTGAGTATGAAGAAATGTCATAATATGTAATGCTTTTTAAAATCATTTAAAAAACAAATCTGAGGTGGCTGTTAATGGTTTAAGAGTGTTACCTGCTAGCCAGAAAAGAATGGATTTTGAAATTCTGGGATAAGATTTGTGGGGATTTTTGAGCCTGATCTGAAACCGCAAAATTGTAATTGCTTTCACAGAGCTTTTCTGTATTTCCCACAGTACACCTAGGGAGAAACCCTGCAGCAGTGTGTCATAACTAACGGGTAATCAAAACAACTTGATGACTATTTTGTCATCGTCCAAATCATCTAGAAGTAAGTTAAAAGTGGAATTTAGTTCATTATAGTTTTTATTTTTTGCCCTATCAGTCTTGTATGATACCAGAGCCATGTGGGACATGCATCCAAAAATTTGATCGGCTGTTCTGATGAGTGCTTATTTTGGTTACCCACCATAGAATCTGTGTGCCAGCAGGAAGGTACTGAGTGAGCAGTTAGTGTTTAGCTTTCACTCAAAGCTCTGAAAAATACTTAAAAACAAAACAAAACACAAGCTCTAATGACTTTAATGACTTATTTCTCAAAAGCGTTTCTGACAGCATCCTATGGTGCCTGATGTGAACAAGATCAGTGAATAGAACTGCATCATCTTTATCAATCACAGCAATGCTCTTCAGCTCTGAATTGGCTGTATAACTGTGATATGGGGCCCTTATGTGTCTTTTTGAGAATATAAGTTCACGATAGAGAGAAATACAGCTGAGTATGCTATTCCAGACAAAATGGATGTAACAGAAAATGTGTTGAGTATTAAATATATTTTTGTTTTCATCTGTGATAATTTAATAAAAAATTGTTGCAGTAGCTTCATCTTTTAAACGATCTACTAATAACATATTTCCTTCTTCCCGTAAGTCAGAAAAGCACCCTTGTTGTTTTTCTGCTATGAAAGTCAGGTGAGGATGTTCAGTCTTTTGATATTTCCCAGTGCAAAATATTGGCAGTGATACGCAGTTTAACTCAGTGCCTCTGGCTGTTACTTTCTTTTCATTTAAATGATAACTTTGTATCTGGAAGCCTAATCTCTGTCTAATACATAGTAGCACAAAACTTCTGTGCTGAAACAAACCGATGGTGTAAAGTTGTCCAAAATATAAACTCACCATTTTCTAAAATATATATATATATATATATATATATTTATATATAAAATATATATAATAAGTTTGCATCTATATGCAATTTTGGCAAAGACTGGGCATTTTGCAGGGGAAATTTATAATGTATTCATAGTTGTTTGTTAATTTGCATTTGCATGTGAGGTGTTTGCCTTTAGGTATGCCTTTAATCTACATTCTCTTGCAAATTAAATCAGATGTTTTTGTGTTTTTTTTTTTCAATTTTATTTGGTGACTATAAGAACAGAAGTATGATAAAACATTTTGTCCTGTGACTTTGAAAATTTTATTTATTTATTTTCCCTTTGGTATTGCAAACATCTGTCCTCACTGAATCTGATTCTTTGCTGTCTTCTTAACCAATTCTTATGGTGAATTTCTCTGAGAAATTCCTGAGTGTTAAAAGAGCACAGGAAATTGATGAAGGAAGCATAGTAACTAGATTCTTTCTTACTGGAAGCAATAAGCACCAGCAAGCAAGTAGACCTGCCCAGAAGTGGTATCTCTTGTGAGCACAGTGCTAAGAAAGGAGTAATTTTTCTTCAGTTATCTTAGGTCACAGAGCTGCAGTGCTTTTCCAGAGCTGCCCTGCAGAGTACCAGCCTGGTGTCTTTGTATCTAGATTTTACACAAACAAGATAATTGTAAAGAAAGTGTAGAGAATTGATTGTATAAAATGATGTGATTCATTTCTAGTTACGCACTGCAGAGAATATTTTTGAGAGCATGATGTTGGGGAAAAACAACATCAGCAATGATTCTGTTTTGGCTTAGAGGTCTGTGTGAGTTGGCTTGACCTGACTCCAAGATCAGTGGCAGACCTTTCTTTCATAACTTGGTCTGTCTTTCAGTGTTTCTTCAGCTCTGACAGCTGTCAGTTCAATCAAGTCATTAACAACTTAGCATTGTATGGTATGGAGAGTAACGGTGAGTCAAAGTAAAGTATATCATGGGATGCACATTAAAATATTTTTGCTCAAAATGGCTCTTGTAGCTGAAAGAAATGTTCCTCAGGCTATGGCCTCACTCTTTTCTAGGAAGAATAATGTTGAATGGTATATTGAGGTTAATGGCGTGAGCACTTTTGTAGGTAAGAATGTCAGAAAAAGTGATTTATTAATGGAAATTTCATTAAGAAATTTCCCAATTAAAATAAAAGCATTTTTCAAAAGGTGATAATAGTGAGAAAGAGCAGTGATCTTGAGACACTGTGAGCTAATCAGTGTGGGTACAGTCATAACCTGAATGAGGTAAGTGTTGGAAAACATCAGCTACTTCAGAAAATGATCTGACTATCAGCATCACCCTTTTTGATTTTCATTAAGTAAATGCTGCAGAGGATGATGTTGACATGCAATTTTGGAAGAAATAAGACTGAAGTATCAATCATGTTCATTAATACCTATTTCTTTTTGATGTCCTGAGCAAATTCTCATTCTAGTAATCATATTTTTTCTTTCAGCCACTCTCCCCTCCACCCAGTTTCTCTTTGTGTTCCTTTCTTTCTGACTCAAATGCTTTTTTTTTCCACAGCAGATTACTATCTGCTATAGTTTCCTGCTGTTATAAAATAAATACATGTAAATACATACAGAATGTTGTAGAATAAATACAGAATATAAAAGCTAAAACTTAGGACTGTCCTTGCACATGTAATAGTTTTCTTCTGAAAATCCTGCCATTCCAAATGAAAAATCCCTACCAGAATTTATTCATTTGGTGAATTTTTTTCTAGGAACAGAAGAAATTTTAAGAGCAATTACTCTTATATTTTTAATTGTGTTTAGGCTCTCTGGTTTTTTAGAACTTTCATATTTTCAGACTTTTAAATGATCTTTCAGTTGTGCTGTCCTCAGAGTTATTACTTGGTGGCGTACTGTTCTGGTTTACAGGTGTTTAAAATGTCTTTATAGGCATATAGTAAAAGAAGGAATTGTGTTGCAGGAATACTGGCTGTAGGCAGCCCTTCCATCATAGAATATTCTGTAGATAAAGACTCATACTTAAGTCTTGAAGGGACCAAAAAGTCGGGACTTGGGAGCATAGTTCCAAATGAGCATATGAATACCTCTTCCATTTCAGTGCTTCGTTTTGATCATTCTGGGTATATTGGTGAATGTTTTTCAGAAACACTTTGCACAAGTTCGTGTCAGAAACAATGCAGTGAACTGTTAAGACCCTCCTTAGGGAGACATTTCCTATTATTTTTTGTAGCATGATAGTAAGAAGCATAATTTTGCATGGCTGTTCTTTATGCTGAGCTTTTTTGGACGAACAAATTCTTTATTGCAATAATAAAGTTAGATAAATTGAGCTTGTTTTCTAATACATAATTCTAGTTTCTGGAGTTCATGTGTGCTGAGCAGCTGCTAGATGTTTGTCTGATTACATACCCCTGAGGTTCTAGGCTTAATACCTGAGGCAGAAGCAAATGCAAAAAGATAAACAACAAAAGCATTACGATAAACAGGAAGAGGTACATATAACTTTAAGTAAGAAATCACAACAGTTAGTTTTGTGAGCTTCTATGTTCGGTATTTACAGTACAGCAGAATACATAAACCTTAGCCTAATTTGGGAGGAATATCTGTGTTAAACTGTAAGGCTAAGAATGTTTATTGTATTTAGGTTTCTGCTACTTTTATGCAGTATATCTACAAGAATGTGTGGAGAAAAGGGCGTAAAAATTTGCAATTATAGTAATAATTATTCAGAAGAGAAGACTATAAGAGGAAAAAAATGATGTCAAGGCCAGCATTAAGTTCCTTGTTCTTGTAGTTATTTTGAAGAATATCTTATCAAAATATGTCTGTTGTCACTGTAAAGAAATGTTATTGCCTGAAGGTTATCAAAAAGTTGACTTGCAGACACCATTTTAAATTACTAGAAGCAAAACTGTGTTTTATTAAAGTAAAGTTCTGATGATTTATTATCTACATTACTAAAATCTCAAAGACTTATTTTGTTTCCATTTATTTTCCAAATATGGACTTGTTTGTAAGCCATAGCGATGGAGTTCGGCCTGAATTCAGTTCTTACTTTAAAGCTAGTTTTCCTTTTTGAGTTGGAGGGCTTGTTTTTCTTCTGTAGTCCTGTGGAAAGTTTTGTGCTGCAAGTAGTTTTTGTGTGCTTATTACTTACCAATAAATTTTTTTTTCAGCTTTACGAACAGAAGTAAACATTTACCAAAGCCACAACATGCTTTCATTGGAATACTGCTATAGTAGTATTAACTGTTGTAGCACATTTATTTAAAAAGTATTGTGTAACACCAAGAGAAAAGAAAAAGTATTAGCACGTATGGCTTTTATTTTTTGAAGTGAATTCTGAGATGCTATACTTGCATATAAATGCTGATTTACATATGTGGTCATTAAAGTGGTACAGAGAAGAAAGTTCATCCTAAAATCCTTCTTGTAATTAAGTCAGTGCTTTACTCTGCATCTAAAATGTGTTTTTAAATAAAGGAAATGAAGTATGTTCAGTACTACAGCACTTTTAGATCCAGATTCTATCTTCAGTTGCTTGTGAATTACAACTTGACATAAAGCATGTGAGGTACGGCAGCAGTGGACTGCAGATGGCTTAGAAATCTTCAATACAGAAGGAAAAAGTGAACGAGGAATGATACACCCATTTGTGAGAGGTTGTTTTTGAGGAGTGGCTGTCAGTTTAATGCTGCATTTTACTCTTTTTGGTTCACGTTCATTTTTAATTAAGGAAATCATTCTTCAGTAGAGAAAGTAAATGATACAGTTCGATGTAACTGCATCTGTCAGGGTGAGCCCTAAGCCCTGGTTTATAATCAACTTTGTCTCCTCTGTAAAATTAAGCTTCCCCACTGTCTTGTTCAATCTCACTGATGGATGGTATTCTCTATCAGCTACCTGTGGATAAATAAAGGTAGTGTAGAGCAGAATAGTTTGGTTGGAAGAGACCTTCAGAAATCATACAGTCCAACTGCTTGACCACTTCTGGGCTAACCAGAAGTTACAGCATTTTAGTAAGGGCTTTTTCCACTTGCCACTGAATATGTTTCTACTCTGATGGTTTCTGTTCATTTAATGGCAGTTAAGATATTATGGTGGGGTTTTTTTTGTTGTTGTTGTTTTTTTTAATTATTATTATTTTTTGTATCCTTGTCTCTTGGTAGCAGAAGTTCTGCATACAGAACTTCGACCCTTGAAAACAGCCACTATTTGAAAATGTTACATGAAGCACAGAGTCTTTGGAGACAGCTAGTGCCCTGAAGTCTACTTTTATACAATAGAGATTAACACCATTTTTCTATGTGTAATCTCTCCAGCAAAACACTGTCGCCTATTTCTGTCAACAAATGGTTTCTTTGCTTTGGCAGCTGAAAGAAACTGTAGTTGTGCAGGCAGCAAAACATGCCTGTATAAGTAGCAGAACCCAATTTTAAAAATATTTTGGAAGTTAACTGTGGTTTTGAAAAGTTAAATTATTTTCATAAACTAAATATTTTTTTAAAGAAGCTAAAAAAGTCTAATTTTGTCTACTGTGTGTGACATGCTCATGATCTACGTATAAGGCAAGTCCAGCAGTGCACCTTGTGGAAAGGTGTGTCAAATGGCCGTGCTACAGCTCCCTGCAGACACTCACCACTTGCAGGGTCGATAAGAGTAGATATTCTTTATGAATAAAGGTAGATATGTGCAATGTTCTTTCTGAGAGTCAAAAAGTTCCAAAAACGTGCTATACTTCTAGTGGAATTGAGTTATATAAGTCATAGGCACCATAAAAACTTTTAAAAATTATTTTTGCTAATAAATATCAGTTCTCTTTTTGAAATCCTTTCCTTACATCAGTAGTTAATAAATTATGACATCTTGAATAAAAGTTAATGTTGTCCCCAAGAAGTTTTGAAGAAAACAAAGCCAAGATAAGATGTGTGCTTTATGTCATTGTATTTGATTTCTTGTTTTATGGCATAAACAAACCAAGAACTTGTTAACTTCTGAGTTTAATAGTGTTTGGAGAGGGTCCTTGTGGAGATGGGCAGTTGACCCCACACTCAATGACAGGGACATGCAAGTATACAATAGAAGTGCACATGTGTAGAACTGCATGCTGGAAGCTGCTCACCTCCCCTTTCTTCTGACTGGGCTTTGGTCTACCTCCCTGGGAGTGTGGGTGCTGCTGACATGCAGCATGCCCAGGCTGTGCAAACAGTGTCTGAGCATTTGACCAAGCACATGTATGCTTGCAGCGTAGAATTGGATGTGCTTTCTGCCATGCCAGGAGTTACCTGGATTTTCTTGATATGAGGGTAAGAATAGCAGAAAGAGGCCATGAATTGCAAGAAGTATTCATTGTACCATCAGCTTATTTCCTTTGGGCATCAAAGGAGAAAATACATTAAAAGCATACATTTTGATTTACTATGTTAACAAAAAATACCTTGTGAAAATAACTATCTCAGGCAAAACCAATTTATTTAATAACATTGATTTAATGATAGGATGTCAGTTGTATGCATATATGCTTAGTGTCTGGGGGACAGCGCCCTGAAAATTGTCTTGGCATCAGTCAAAGTAAGAGATACGACTGTCTCCTGTGTTAATTTTTTTAGTTTAGAAGTTTTTTACTATGCAATTACAAATCATAGAAGTTGAAACAAATTATTAATGTTAATCAATAGGTCAACATACAAGAATACAAAGAATCAAGTCTCTCCTTGTATACTAAATGAAAAGATTTCTTCCAGATTCTTGCTTTGATCATTAGACTCTTAAATAAGCAAACATTACTTAGTTGCTAAGCCACAGACTGAAGTTCATTAGTGTGTTAGCACAAATATTGGAAAAAGAGTACTAAACCAATATTAGATAGAGGACCTGTGCGTAGGCTGGAAGTAATGCAATGAACATGACACCAGAACATTTTGAATGATTGCTCACAGTGATTAAAACCATTTCTGTTTACAAAAACCCGCCCTACTCGGTAAGAAAAAGTGCAAACCCTGAGTGGATCTGTTTTTCTGCTACTGATATCTGTAAGACTTCACTGAAAATACAAAATGTTTAATAGCAGTATAAATACTTTTTTGTATATACTTTATTTTAAATGTTGACCGGATGTATTGCTCTTTTTGTCTATTCATGATCCTGAAAAACAGTTTTCAGTAGAATGCTGTTAACTGTAGATTTAAAGCCAGAATGCTGTCATATTTAAATAGCCAGTGTGAAAAAACATTGCAAAATATCTGTATGTCTGTTCTAGCTTCTTAGATACATTAGGTTTAATGTGTAAATGCAGCATTTAACATAGTACCTTCTTGCAGAGTCTGCTGATCTTTGCATCAAGTCATGCTAATTTGGATTTTTTTTAATCTTTAGTTTGTTATCCTAAGCAAGCAGACTAACTTCATCCTTTTTCATTTCTCACAGATCCTCAATACAGTGAGAGAGGAAAGAGCAGAAGACATCTTTGAGTATTTTCCTCATCTGTTGAGAAAACTCCCAGCCTTAGATACAGCCTGTGTATGCAGAGGTGGTGGTTTATGTGTAAAGCCATGTGCAACAGGTGCTTTCTCTCAATATCGTGCCACTTTACGGAGGACTGCGCTCTCTAACTATATAACTGGTGCTTTACTAGAAGCTACTACATCATTAGGAGCAAGAAGTGGTCTTCTAAATATCTTCGGAGGATCAACTGGAAGAACAATGCTTAAAGGTAATAAAGATTTAACATTCCCACCTTGTCCATTGTAAGTGCAGGGAGTATTGCAAAATACTATATAATATTCTGTATTTTATATATTCATATGAAATCAACAGGTAAAAATATTTTCATGTTCTCAAAGGTCTTTATTTGCAATTCATTCTCTGATAATAAGTAAGTAAATTTAAGTAAGTGATTTAAGTAAGTAAAATGGAAAAGATTATTACAGAACAGACACATTTTCAACATTTTTCTTACTGTAACATTCTTGTCTGCATTCGAAGATAATGCTGAAACTGTTGTTAGGGTTCTCCTTTCTATAATATTTCTTAGTTATGTGAAGCTCCTGTTCATGATACAACTTGGTTTAGGACTTCAGAAAGGTGTATACTTTACACTTAGTTCATTTTGTTGTCATTATGCAGATAGTTGCCAGCAGAGAACTGTCTGATAAGCATATACGTTTGATAAGCGATTAACTGTTGGTCTTCTCCTGGATTCCTCATCTTCCTAGGATCTGATCATTTGGAATATTTGGGGGTATTTTCTATGTGTATAATATCTATTGACAATGGATGTTATGTATTAACATTCCATGCTGATGGTCTTAAATATGGACTGAGGATTCCCTTCAGTGATTTAGTGCAGTCATTTTTGGAAGCTGAACTAGAGAAAATGCCGGCTTGTTATGAATTAACTGCATTAGAACAGGATTTTTGTACGTAACAGTAACTGTCTTTTAAATTAGTTTGTAATTAGTGCCTAGAATATTTCCTAGACTACTGAATTAATCTGGGGATTTGTCATCACGCTACCTTGTAACAAAAAGAAGTAATATCTCAAGATGTACCATTGTAGAATTGAAGTATGTAGATGTATTTTCCAAAGATTTACAATAAAATGACAGAATCAGATAACAAAGTTTTTCAGGCAAATAGTGATATAATTTGTATTCAGATCAAGTTTTTATACTTGCATCCCAGTGTGTGGCCCTTTTCAGTTTGAAATAGTCTCTCTTCAGGTAACTCAAATGTGTGAGAGTGCCTGTGGTGATAAAAGAACAGGTACAGATGACACCTGAGTGAATTTCACCAGTATGTGGAGCCACATAACTAGGCTTCACATATCCTCTGAGAGACAGAGGTATGTATAGTGCACTGTCTTATTTTGATAGGGTTTTTCATTTTCCTTTTGTTTGCTTTTTTGTTTTAATTTGTTTTGGGGGCAGGGAGATGATTGCTTTGGAAAAGTAAACATATATATTTCTGTGACAACTATGGAAGACAAGGCTAAGGGAACTGAGTTGTGTTCTTGGTGGTGCAATGTGATGTACCTTCTTCCTAAAGAGTGGGAAAAGAGAGCACAGGGGTCTGATATCCTGGACCTGCTCAAGACCTTAAGGATGCTTAATCCTTAGTTTACAAATGTCTTCCTCCCAAGAGGCATGTTGCCACAGCGCCTGATAGGCCCTGCTGGTGACTGTCACTGAGGCCCGAGGCAACAGTTTTTAGAGCCTGAGGTAGTACCTGCACATGTTCTTCGTGTACCAGGAGACTTTGCACTGGATTGGGGATCAGCGCAATGCTCATGCTCATATGATTTGGTCTATGCCTGTGTTGATGTTCTGAGCTCATGCAGTTGAGACCTTGAGGGAGAAAACTAAAATATTGAACTTGATTTGCAATTACTGCAGAAGTGTGTGTAGGGAGTAGAGGTTCGATTTGGTTTAATGTCATTATCTCTGTTGAGGATGAGATAGCTGTGGCTTTTGGATATTAAAATTTTCTGAATATGGGAGGTCTCTTTTAAGGTATGTCACAGTGATATAACTGAGAAGTGACTAAGATGCTTGTAACAGAATCCTTCCTAAAATCATTTATAGAATGTTACTTGGCAAACAGAGACATCAGCATTAGCAAGGAGCCCAACAGTGTTGTGAAGTTAGAGTTGTGTTTATTATTCATAGCCTTTCAAGAAAGACATAACGATTCTTAAAAATGTTATTTTAGTCTGTCCAACACCCTCTCTTACTCCTGGATTTAACCTCAGCTTTCAATGAGATTAGTTTCCGGTAAAAAGTTTCAGTTTATAACACCTCTGTTGTCAAATGCAGCATGGTATTTATTGTAAGATGCAGCATGTCATCTGACCAATTCACTTTATGTTTGAAAAGCAAATAATTACGTTGGTCCTAGTGTTTTTTAATATGAAGATGTGTCCTTCAGCTGGTGGTTCATTGCCCTCCAGAAATGGTTCGAACTTGTGCATTCATCACCTTGCTTTCTTAGACAAGATAGCAGTATATCTGAGTTATTTGTCACATGTTACAGAGAGGCTGGGGAGATGATAATAAGAATCTGCTTTGGCAGTCGGAGGTTATCAGTGACCAAGAAGTCATTTCAGTGTTGTGCACTGCCCTGAATTGCTAACAGCAATAGAAAATTAGCATTGTGTCTTTTTAAGTTGCATTTCTTTGCATCTATTAGCCTGTCGAAGAAAGGAGGGCATTGATAGCATGATAGCGTTTTGCTTTTACTATTTTGATCAGAATGCTTCTTGTGACTGTGTTTCACAAGCTATGACAAAAAAAGGACAGACTTTCAAGTGTTGTGTGAGAACATAAGTCTTAGAATTCTTCCTTTAAACTTGTACTTGAGAAAGGATTTAAAATTTAGTAAGATGTCATGGTACATTCAAAGGTCTGAGTACAAAGTCCCAGATCGAAATGCAGCAGAGCACTGATCTGTTTCTTTCAGAAAGGCAGAAATTACAGATGTGTCTGGCTTGTGCAGCATAGAGACACTTGACCTCTTGCTGACTCACTGTGGCCCAAACTGAAGTGCTCTCATGATGCAGGGAAATACCCTACAGTAATTTGTCTGAGAACAAGTTAAGCAACTGCAGCTAATAGTCCTCCAAAACATCAGCTTTTCTGGTGTTGGAGGCAGATGACGTAGTGGTAGTTTGAGCATCATTGCACTATATCTCACTGTAGAGAGGTAGGCAACCATATTAATGATTTAAGCTAAGTAAAAGAGACCACTAGTGAAAATTTAAACACCAATAGCACTGTTGTAGGTGGAAATATAATGTGTTACAAAAGCAAAAGATTCTCTACGTCATTTCAGTATATCCAGAAGTAATTTGTGATGTTACATAGGCATAAATACAACTTGCTGGACTATCTAATTACTATTTTGTCACTCAGAAATTTTAACTCAAACTTAAAATTGTAGAATACTAAAATCATTTGAGTTGGAAGGGACTCTTGATGATCTAGTGCAATTCCCCTGCAATGAACAGGGACCTTTACAGCTCAGTCACGTTGCTCAGAGCCCCATCCAGGCTGATCTTGAAGCTTCAGTTTATCGTCTTTCTAAAAAATTTTTTTGCTTTAAAAATTAAATATAATGATTTCCATTCCAAAGTTGAAAGAGGTGGGACAAGCTCTTTGTCCAGGGCTGGGAGTATTGTTTGCTGACTGTGTTCTTTTGGAAGGTCTGTTCTTGTGCTGTCAGAGAAACATGAAATGCTAGAGGAAGCAGAAAGTAGAAAATGTGTAACTGTACTGAAAGGAAAAGTTGAGAGATTCACTATGTGAATATAATCCATGCAGTTATTTCAGTGAGAGAGATAGCCTTCTGTTGAGAAAAGGTTTCCATCAACCTTGGAAGTTAGGAGTTACTGATGCTTTTCTTTTTTTAATGAAGTTCATTTATGGGTTTACTGTAGTCATAAATTCAACAACGTGATTGTTAGTTGCAGTAGAATGTCACTGTGGCAATAGGACTAGGCAGCAGGCTTTGAACCTGGTTGCTTCTCCTTTTGATTTCGTGGGAACTATGTTTTTAGTGCCTGTTTTTAGCTCAGGTGATACATAGAATTGCACCAAATTCTTCCACTTGTACAGTCTTTTTGCTAATTTCTGAAATTAAAGAAGTATGCAAAAAATATATTCCTTTTTTTTTGTCTAGAACATAAGGACTTGCTGCCATACTTTAACAAAACTTTTAAAATAACCAGCGTCGCAACAAACTCTTCTACTCTTACCTAGTCACTGAAGCACGCATGATAGCACTTGTTTAGATCTCTAACATTCAGACTTGGAGTAGCTGCTTTCTTCAGAGGTGAGTGGGAACTGTCGTTAAAAATACTCTAAACCCTTGCCTTTCTCTGTACAGTAAGAACGATTCTAAATTGTTCTGATCACTAGTACACCTATGAAGCAACAAAGGAAGTTTTCCTGGTAAGAAAGACATAAACAATTTAGAAATTGAAGCTCAGACCAGCAACTTTAGTTCAGTCTCAATGCAGTAGAAAGCTAATGCCCTTGGGACAAATAGTGGGTGGACTCTTGAGTTCTACACGCAGACTTCGAAACATGCCAGACCTCCAAACCAGAGCTCCAAGTCACGTGAATCTCAGAATGAGAGTCTTTAAGAACGGGTGTAGGGCCTGCTCTGTAGCAGAGCAGCGAGGCTGGAAGCACTGCTCTCAGCTGGCTCCCTGCTGAGGAGCTGCAGCTCAGGTCCTGCTGGCCCAGGGGCATTCTGAGAGTGGGCTGTCGGGAACCACCAAGGCTTGCAGTTCCCACAGCTGGTCGGTGAAGTTCACATCCTTGTCAGTGTCTTTGTTACAATAGAGAACATAATTTTCACTTGCAAGTACTGAAGACATTCCAGCTGCACTCTTTTAGTGTCTGTATGTAATTCAAAATTTCTGGTTAGTAAGAAATTTTGGGAATGTCTTTCAATACAATTTGGATTGAAACCAAATTTCTTTCCCTGGAAAGGAAATCCTGCTTCTCAGCCTGTTCTGTTTCATGCAAATTAATTATTATAGAAGTTTATTCATAGTTGTTAGAGCCAGAATTTTCACTGGAATTGGATTAGAGGATATAGTTATTGTTGCAGTTCATGTGTTGTTGCTTTTTTTTTTTTTTTTGTATATATCCCTTACTGCTTTTTTTGA
Source organism: Cyrtonyx montezumae (assembly GCF_038088225.1). Taxonomy (NCBI): domain Eukaryota; kingdom Metazoa; phylum Chordata; class Aves; order Galliformes; family Odontophoridae; genus Cyrtonyx; species Cyrtonyx montezumae. The sequence continues at coordinate 16,912,919 of NW_027072045.1, read as the reverse complement.
GATTCCAGAGCACAGTCACCCAGAACTTATATAGAGACAACAATTTTTGACCAAGAGCAGAAGAAAACTAATTTGTTGTTTATATGCAGGCAGGCTATATTGTTCTTAAATCTACTGTTTATGCAGCAAGGTTTTGGTAGTGAAAAGGACATTGTTGGCATAAGGAATTAAGCTTTGCCAGAATTGCTCTTCTCACACTTATGGCTCTTTTAGGGTGTACAAATATATGTTTTGCTGCAAGATGGAAAGATACCTAATTGATCCAGGCAGTAAGTACACTGAAAAAGTTAACTAATGCAAGAAACCTGAGTTTAAAAAAACAAAATAGAAATGATTTCATGTGTACAGTGTTTCCTTTGGACAGAGCAGGTAACATACACATGGTACTGAAAGTATGTCTGTATGAATCTAGATATCCTAACTGATGTATAGAGCTGAACAGTTTAGAAACCACTCAATTTAGTATATTTTTGTATAGATTTTGGTTCAATTAATATTATTGGCAGTTTGATGTACAGTCCTTTAACTTCTGCAGGTGAATCTGCTTCCAACAGTACTTCTGTTGGTAGCCTGTAGCTGCTGCTCCCACCAGAAAAGAACATGTACAGTGTGATTCTGCCACTGTTGTGAGAGTTGTGTTGTAAAGAAGGAGATGCAGTATATGTCTGTGGATGAGTGATGAGAGAAGGTTGGTAGGGCAGGCAACAATTATAATTTTAAAACCACATTTTTTAAATGAGGAGTAATTATTCTTCAGAAAAAAAAAGAAATGAGATTCTAAGTGCAGATGGTTAATCCCTAAACTACTTATTATTGTTTATTATTTTAAAAGTCTGAGCATTTGTTTGAATGGGCCTTGTAAAAGTAATTTCCATGGGAACTTTTGAAGTGTAGAATGGAACTTTTTGGAATGTTTATGTTAGCGTGTCAATCAGAAGCAAAAAAAACCCCAAGGACCTCAAGCCTCCAGATGACTCAAGAGTCATCTGTAAAGATTCTGTTGAAGTTCTGTTTCTAGGAAACAAATTAGAAGAGAATCAACAATTGTAGGATAATGTTTTGTTTTTTTTTTTTTTAACTTATAATGAGACTTCTTATTTTTGGTCAAATTCTATGTTGCAACTTATAGTTTTCTTCTTAGAACCGAAATTATTCTGATTGTTTTCTTTAGATTTTCAGACATTCACATTTATAATTAGTGGAAAATTATGTAATACTGACCCTATTGCAATGAGAAATATTTAACTGGATGGTTAATTTTATAGGGAAATAGCGTTAATAAAATTGATATTTACAAATAAAGTCAAATTTGAATATCTGTGTCATACCCCTATAATAGTCCTTATACTATGATCTTTAATGTGAGTTCTTCAGAAATCTAAGTGCACTAGTTTTCAACCCGAAGTTGGAAACAATCCTAAATTACTGTTCTTAATCAAGAAAGAATACTCTGGTGTTGTCAATGAGAAAACAGTGGTACGTTGGCTGTGTTCTCTGATAGTTCATCCAGTAGAGGTTTTTCAGACAAGACATATATTAACCGTATAAACAAAGTGACTCTAAGTGTAATACTTGCATTCCAGGTCTGCACAGATCACTCCCTTCAACTTCCTGGGGAAATGGAGAAAGGTTTCTAGTGGCAGCATATTGTTTTTCAACCTTGTGTACTCTAGCAAATTTCATAACAATTTTTCTCACTGATGTAGCCCTGCTGCTTGTGAAAGTGATGTAAACTGTGTAGACAAGGCTAAGGTCAGAATGAAGAGAAGTCATAAAAATGCGGGAGCCAGCCATGGATGGCTGCTTGGATCAAGGCATAGTTTTGGTGCCCACGTAGCTTGCCAACGTGAGGACAGCCTCAAAGTCTGCTGTCTTTTCAAGTCCCACAATCTGTAATTTCTTTACAGTTATATGCATTTCTGGAAGCCTCAGGAAGGTTTTCTTCTTCTTTGCCTTTCAAAGAAACTTTGGATCCTTGCCGAAGTCATAGCCCTTTGTCCTGCTGCAGCCAGCACTGTTGGTTTTATTGGAGGCTGCAGCACAGAGCGCAGTGAAGCTGTGAAGGCAGGGCATTCACTAATAAAGAAATCCATGCCGCTGTTCTTGTAATGCTTCGGCTGAAGTTTCCTAAAACAAAACTAACTCAGTTTATTACTTTTGGCCTGTTTAAACAACACTGATATAAATATAACTTGTGCAAAAGTTTGGGTGTAGGCTCTTATTTCTTCTTATTATTTAATATATTTAAGGACAAAAATCCAGCAGAATTAAAATGGCTTTTGTTTATAACTCCGCTGTCAAAATCAAATGCTTTTAGTCTTAGCAGGATGCACGCTACTCTTTAATTTGTAAACTTCCTTCCATTCGAGTCCCAGTGTTACAGCTTTTATCTGGGGAGGTGGGTAACCTGACCTTTCAGTGTGCGAGCCAAATGCATGTCTTCTTCATGGCTTACACAAGGCACGTCAGTTATGCATTTTGCCACAGTTTGTAGCTTTAAACTGAGCAGCTGTTGCCTGACTGTTAGTTTGGACAAGTGCAGCGCGCAGGCTTTGGACGGTGTTGGAAGTACCTGCTCTGCTGGCATTTTAGGAGGAATCTGAAATTCCATGGAGGACAATTTCGCTGGTAAGATTTACATTTCTCTGGCCTGTAATACAAGGATCTGATTATATTTAGGTAGTTTTATTTCCAGAGTCAGAAGTGGAGTAGGTGGACGTTTTCTAATCTCATGTTGGATCTATAATGTCTACGTTTAATAACGGTGCTTTAAGGACACTTAGAACTCTTGCTCCGTGGAAAATGAAGTAGGGATTAAATATAAACAATATGAAATAAAAATGCCTCTCAGATTTAAGTGTGTATTTTATATTTCAACTTGTTTGAAATAGAGTGTAATATCAGTATTTGTAAGTTGTTTAGATATACTTTGCATTTATTTCTTTCACATTGCAACTATTTCACTATCAAGTTGTCGTGTGAAATTCCTTGTTTTCATATTCTATAAAAGTGAGTGACTATTGCTAAAAATACTGGTGTAAATATGAGTGTCAGATATAATAAGAGTTTTAAGAGCACTAGAAACAGATAATTTTTTTAATTATTATTTCATAGATGACTCAAGTTTTACAGGTTAGTAACATATTTTTGCATGTAAATCCACTCTTGATTTTTCTTTTCCTTTTTCAACTCTTGCTCTTTTGTCTTCAATTTACAAGTACACACGTATACTGAGTTTATACATACCTGTAACAAGTCTGTTTTTTGTGGATTCTTAAGGCAGATGATCTCCTTTCTGAAAGACATGAAGGCATATAAAAAAGCATATTAAAAAGCCTTTTGCTACTGATTGGCCATAAAAAAACACCTATATTCACATATACAAAGCTGTCGTGTGTAACTTGAATGAATGGCAATAACATTTTACCCTGTGTGAAGGATGTCCTATGTGCTAACCCTCCTGTTTCCCTGAACTGGCTGTTAGATAACAGCTATGACAAACATTCACCATCCAAAGAGCCGGTACCTCATTGCAGTAGAAAGATTGTATTGGTTGTCAACACCTTTATTCAGTGTCACCTTCAGTGACTTAGTGCAGGAAAAAAAATAATTATAAAATGCCCTGATCCTTTTTTGGCTGATTTGTAATGTTTTGGTTTTGATTTCAGGTAGAATGATACACGCATTTTCTAGGAAATAAGCCAATATGAGAATTTTTTGCTAGTACATATTTTGTTTGAGTTTTGTTTAAGGGACTTCATATTGACAAAATTTTCTAAGTATGTTCTTTGGAATAGTTGTTGTGTATAAAATGCATTACTGCACATTTTAATGATTCTGAAAGAAGTAAATTATCATTGATATTTATCAAGAATGAATTGAAAATATTTTGCTTACAAAATAGCAAAACAGTAATAAAAGATCTGGAAATATGAAGCTAAAAGAATCTTTAAATATTTATTGTGAATATTTTAAAGGTTTTGGCACAATTGTACAACAATGAAATATTTTTATTTTTAATTGATTTGTAGTGGGTACAACAGGTTTTATGCACTTTTCTAGGTTTCTTTCTGAAGTCGAGTTCTTAGCTCTTGTAGAAGGGGGGATAGATCTAATGCTGTTACATTAGGTTCCCTCTGCCAACCCCAATCACCTTTTCAATCTCCTTTTTCTCTACTTCTTGGAATAAAGCAGAGGTACATACCTTTTGACTTAAGCATATTGTTTCATGGAAAAGTGGTATCTTCTAAAATTGTTATTCACTGGGGAAAAAAGGACATCTCAGTCTGAAAGAAACTGAAGTCTTGAATGCCTTTTACAATGTTACTGTTTGGTTTAGGAAATATTTCGTCTGTAGTCGTGTAATTGTATTTGCTTCTTCAGAATTAAATTGAAAAGCTCTGAAAAAAAATTGAAGAAAAATTTCTTGAACATGAATATTTATTAGTAACAGTAGAGTAGTTATTAGACTCTCATAAACACGCACAGTCTTTTCTGTAAATTCTTGTGATATTTTTGAAAATAAATTCTCTTCTTCTGGGTTTTCAGAGGTTGAACAAGTCAGATTGGCAACACTGTTTTTGGACCATGATACTGAAAATAACTGTCTAAAGCCATTGTCTGTGTGGGCTTTATGTAACTGCAGTTTGTTTCTGTATTTGTAGGTATTAATATGATTTCCCTCTAGCTATGGAACTGCAGCCACAGGAACTGCTCTGAAAATTTTACTAATCTCAGAAGGGCATAATGTGGCAAACACCCAATTTTATTTTCATGTACTTCGTCATCCAGTGGCCTACAGGCTATTATGACATGAACAGTTCCAAGTAAGAAACCAGCACAGTTACTAATGTGAAGCCTAAGTGATCAAAAATTGTTTAGAATGGTCAGAAAAGGGTGATTTTGCTTCATTTCCTGAGAAGAGTTATTTCTGGTTATCTCTGGTTTTGTGTCAGTGTAGGAGCTTTCTTAACTGAGGATAATGCAATTAATATTTTATGAATTTACTAGTGGTGTTATATGTTAAAGTACTGTGAAATAATACTGTTACTCTTCAAATTTACTATTATTTTAAGAGAGTAAATGAGCATTAGAAATCACATTTTCTTCTAGGTTTCAGATTGCTGTAATATCCTGTTATGTTACTTTCATGAAGTAGAAAAGATAATTTAAAACATATAGTACTCTTTTACGTTATAGGTAAGGGAACTGTAAATGTAAACTTCCTAAAAACTGTCACATACTCATTAATTTAAAATTATGCCTTCCAATTCAATTTGTAAAGAAAAAAAACAATATTTGAGTAGTTTGGAAATTCACTACATTTATTTTAATGCAAACAAAATTACTTCTGTTCTGTTACTTCTGAATGAAGAAATGAAATTGCAGCACTTAATTGATGGTAAAATACAATCAATATTCTATTATTTTATTTCACAATGACAGAATAATTTTTGGAGCCATGACAATAAGAGATTTCTGCTACTGTACGAAAAACAATCTCAGTCTTTGTCGGAGTGGAAGGACTAGTAAAAATAGCAAAAAACACTTGTTGATTACAGTGCCTTACAGACTTTCTGTTGGTTAATTATGTCATCTTTTGGTAATGTGTTTGCATTTTTACTGGAGGGCACAAAATGAGCGTAAGAAAAGCCATGCAGGAGTTGTTTCACAGTTGATGAACAGCTTTGAGCCCTTTTTTCAAAAGAACATGGCCCAAAGAAGCTGTTGA